>NW_028090067.1:11608316-14008316 GCF_014824575.4 Sturnira hondurensis
TTTAAAGATGTCCTGGTGGTTCCTAAGCCTCTCCTCATTTTTTTTAATTCTCATTTCTTCATGCCTTTCTGTTTGTATGTTACTATCTTCATTCTGGTCCATTCCATTGATTTGAGTCCCAGTTTACTTTCCATCGCTATTGGTTTCCTGGACATCTCCCTTCATTTCAATTAGTTTAGCCTTCATATGTTCTTCTAATTTGTGACTATAATCCACCAGTTCTGTGAGCATCCTGATAAACAGTGTCTTGAACTGTGCTTCTGAGAGGCTGGCAATCTCTCGGTTGCTTAGAGTTATGGGCTCTGGGGCTTTGAGTTCTTCTTGCGCCATCTTTTGGGCTGTTCGTGCCTGCTATGTAGCAGGATCGGAGCCCTAGGTGTTCACCAGAGCAGGGCAAGTCAGTCTCTGGGTTGTGACACTGTATGTGGGGACGGGGTCAAAGAGGAGCAATGGCATCCCGTCTACCGCCTCCCGCCGTGGCCCCCACAGGTGCGGCAGCTGCCACCGTCACCGGGGCCCACGCATTTCGTCCCACTGCACGCGAGTGTGCCACCGCCATCAGCCCTCGCCCCCTGGGGCCTGCATGGTCCGTCTCACTGTGCACGAATGTGCGACCGCGGTCAGTCTGCCCCACACCCTGACTGGGTCGGGGCCACTCGCGCACCTAGGTCGGGGGATCTGTCCTGCCCGACCCTGCTCTGCTGCTGGTTCCGCCCCTCTTACCATCCCCGTTGAAAAGTTCGTAGTTGTCGGACTTCCGTATAATTCAATTTTCTGTTCTTTGGCTGTGTCTTTGTTCTCCAAACCTTTGTTGTATTCGAACTTGGTTGTGGGAGAAGGCACAGTGTTTCCACCTACGCCTCCATCTTGGCGGAAGTCCCCCTGACACTATCTCTTTAAATCCTCATGGCAACCACATCATAGATGAGAACATGATGTAGAGAGGTTACAGGGTGTGTTTTATATCCCACAGTAAATGGCAGAACTGGAATTTAAATCCACATTTGTCAGACACCAAAGCTAACCACTACATCACGCTGGGTCAGAGAAGAAGATTTTAGTGGTCACAGTGTCTCTGTGTGTTCCTCTGTCCTCCCCATTTGTCCTGCTCTTTCCCTCAAACAACTGTGGAATGTGAGCAATGTGAGCCAGGGCAAGACAGCTGCCCTAGACCTTTACATGGATCTCAGAGCCCAGGACCCTGCATCAAGAAGCAACCCCGAACGTTGGGGGCGCCCCTGATGCAGTGGTAGGAGCTCCCTTAGGGTGAAGAATCAGTGTCTGCCCTCTCCCTCATTTGTGCCAGGGGAGAAGGGTGACTTAACCTGGTTGGTAAGATCAAAAGAAGCCCTTTTCCCTCCCCTTTCCTTCCCTCCCGTCACCTCTTTTCCTTCCCTTACTCTTAGGACTCTGTTGTGCACATGCCACACCCATTCTGCTGTCCTACCTCCTGGCAGTCTCTGACCTCACTGGGGTCGGTGGCCCCAAGCTGCCTATGGCCAGTGGGTAAGACTGTCCATTCCTGGGTTAGTGCTGGAACACCCACGAGTCTGCCATCTGATCCACAGCACTCACCTCCTGCCGCTTTCTGTGGAACCAACAGTGGGGGGACAATTTACTTTCCAGGGTGGGCACCCACTGCAGGCCACCACCATCGATGGGCCCCTGCTTAGGTTCCCTGGGCTGCGATTTGCACATTGGTAATGGTTGAGTTCATCTTAGCTCTGGTTATTGTAAGAAGCAGCTGAAACAAGACAGTGAATGTCAAGGTGACCCATAACCCATGAAGCCCTGTTAATAAGGGTGGAGGGAGGAAAACATAATTCTTTATAAAGATGCAGACATCCCGGGCCTAAAAGTAGGACCTCAGAACCAGGAGTAGACAGAGTGTGAAGAGGAGAGGACATGGGAAGAAGCCTAAGGGGCAGCATGACCTCAGCAGTGGGTAGTGGGAGGAGTGGGGATTTGGGGGTAAGAGAGACTTCGGCAGAAGCTTGGCATCTCCGTTTACCAGCTGTGGTTAAATCTCTTGGTCTAGGTTATCCTCAGTTTCCTCACTTGTGAATGGGTGAGGCATCTGTTCTGCACGCCCAGCATCCACACCCACCTCCTGGCAGCAGCCTCCTGCTTTGTTTTATGGGAACACCTGCCCCTACTCTCAGGCTACGTCGTGGAGCTGACCTCACCCCCAGGGCCAAGGTGGGCATGTGACAGAGACCGGCAGGATGCGAGCGTGAAACTCCCATAGCCACAGAGGGGGTGGTTGAGAAATGAGTCTATTCTCACTCTCAGACCTTCACCGAAATACTCAGCCAAAAATCTCTCCAGACCTTGACAAATGTCCTTGGGAAGTGGGAGTGGAAGGTCACCCCAGATGCAAACCATTGACCTAAGTCTAAGCCCTGATGCCCAATCTATTGAATAATCTTGATGGTAAAATGTGAAACCCAGAGAGCCCAAGATTTTCGAGGACACAATCAGTATGAAGTTTGGAGAATTTAATGGACAGCTTGGAGGTGCAAATGACGTGATAGTGGTAACAGTAGCAACGTGGGTAAGAAATAAAAGAGCGTCTAAAGGCCTTTTCGTCATCATCATCATGACAACATCGTCATCACAAGGTAACACGTGTACTGTGTGGTACCAAGCACTTTTCACTTACTCTCTCTCTTAAGCCTCACAACAGCCCCCAAAGAGCAACCAACACCAGCAATAAATTACAAGTGGGTAGATAGAAAGTTGGGTAAGGAGCACGTCTGGGACTCAGACAGAGGTAGTCTGACTTCACAGCCCAGATTTTAACCAAGATGTCATACTGATTTTGTATGAGATTCCATCGACCGAGTGCTGAATTTATTTGATAATCATAGGTGACATCAAAGGGTTCCTGAAATAAATAGATGATAGAAAGATAGGTGGATGGATGAATAGATGGATAAATGGATTGACAGAGAGATGGACAGATTCAGAAATATGGGCCCAGAAAAGGTCTCAGATGTGATTGAGGTCTGCGGGTCCTGGAGACCAGTCCACCGACACCACTTACCAGATGCCGATTAGAATCCGTAACTGGCCCTCAGAGCCATCAGCAGAATTCCTAAAATGCAGTTTTATTACATAATTAGAAACATGTATATGTTTGAATCATAAGTAGAAGGAAAAGAATATTGGTTATTACTTAATAAATAGTTTGTTGAGAAGACAGTACCTTTCCAAGCATGGGAAGAAAAAGAATAAGAAAAAAGGCCCCAGACATTGAAAGGCGTGAGACCCGTTCCAGTCAAGTCTGGTTGCTTTTAACCAACTTGGGAAATAATGGAAGCCAAGCTGGAAAAACTGTAAAAGAAAAAACTCACTTTTCCTAAATTCATAGTCCTGGGGATGCTGTCAGAGGAAGATGTGCCGGCGCAAATGTATTTCCTTTTTTCCTAATTGTGCGTGGGTGCAACTTCCAAAATTTTTTCTTTGCTGTGGCAGACTAGTCGGCCAACCTTTCTAGATATAGAAACATTCACACAGAGCCTCCTAAAATGAATGTATGACCAGTAGGGAGATGTGGAGAAAGCAGAAGAAAACCACCAGACTTGCTCATCCTGCTCAGACTTGGCCTTTGCTGGATCCCACAGACCATCCACACGACCCAGGAGCGTGGCAGACAGAAGTGGATAAATCCTGATGGCGACCATGTGCTCATTTACTGACCTCCGCTCCAAAACTCTACCTTCCTCTTTGTATCTCCTGTGCCCAGGACCTTTCTTGCCACTTGGTAAGCGCTCCAAATGTCTGAATTAATTTCTTTTTATGGGCCAAGGCATTAGTCAACAAGGATTAGTATGAATTTAAAGAGCCAAGGTTCAAATCCTGGTTCTTACTGGCAAACTTTGTGACCCCCATCTAGGCTTCCTTGCCTTATCAGTGAAATGAGTCAACTTCAAAGCAAAAATTCTGTGCCGTGTTGGTGGGAAAGGTGAAAGATTACAGACATTTCAGCAAGCAATCTGTCAGCCCTGAGTGAAATTAAATGTGTGTACATTCTCCTGGACACGCATGTCCCGGGTTTACAGAAACAGTTTGTGGTAACGGGTGACGCCAGAGCAAATAACGAAGTTAACCGTCATGAATGCAGTCTCTGGAATGCAAGGCAGCAAGCAAAAGAAGCAACAAACTGTGCATCCCTAGAGCATCATTGATAGATTTCAATGGTGCAATGTGAACACACAAAACAAGCAAGCAGCCAGGAACACATGAAAAGGCCTAAAACCTAACTCATTATGAGAAAAAAATGCAAATTGGATACATACTGAGATAGTATTTCTCACCTATTAGATGTTAAAAATATAAAGGTTTGCTTTCACTCCTGGCAGGACTGCAGACTGACTGGCATCTCAAACATTACGTCATATAAACACTGCCCTCTCTGTGGCGGTGATTTGAAAGATTCCTCATTAAAGGACGGAGCATTTGTCCTTTGATCCTGTAAGTCCATTTCTAGGAATGGACACTGAACATGCACCTGCATAAATACAACTTCTGTGCAGGGTGATTCACGGTGGTATTGTCTGCAATCATGAAAGCAGGGAAGCGCCCTGCATTTCCGACAGTGGGAAAGCAGTTGAGGGAACTATTGTGCATTGTCGCCATGGAGCACTGAGTCACTGTGGGAACAGTGGAGAAGTTCTCCATACACTGATCGGGAGTAACTCCAGGATATATTGCTGAATGCAAAAAAAAAAAACAAAACAAGCTATAGATGCTCTTTGCATGCATACTACATTTCATGTCAGAAGAAAAAGAAGATGACATATACACATATGTATATGTGTTTATTTTAGCCTCCACCACAAAGAAAAAACAGAAATTAATGAGAATCATCACGTTCTGGGTGAGAGGGCCAGAAAGGGAAGGAGGAATCAGGATGGAAGAGATGGAATTTTTTATTAGTTTTGTCTTTTGAACTATGTGTGTTACATACTCAAAAAATAAATTGCACCAAAAAGAGAGCAGAAAAGATGAACCTCAAAATTGAAAATAAACTTCTGAACACAATATCCTAATTATTTATCCTCAGTGGGATATAGTCTTCGAACCACAACAAGAACACAAGAATTTTGCAAAGAAGTCGCAGAACTCACTCAGCAGCTTTATCGTTAGTAACATTTGTGTGTGTGTGTGTGTGTGTGTTTTAATTGTATTGAGTGGGAAAATAAGGAAAGAATAAGATTTATGGCACAATACCATTTGTGAAAATTAAAAACCCACACCTCGGCAATGCTTTATAAAGACATGCCCACATTTAAGCACGTATACCTCGCATTAGGATGAGTGCCTACTCACCGTAAGGAGACAGGATGGATGTGGGCGGGTATTAGGACAAAGGGTGGAAGATAAAATGAGAGTCTTTACAGGAACTGAAGAGGACAATGTGCTACCACAAGTTTAGCAGCTTAGAAAACAACATTCACTTGTTATTTCGCAACTCTGTAGTTCAGACGTCTAGTCTGACAGGGTTGAACTCTGCTCCGGCGCTCACAGGCCGAAATCAAGGTGCCCACAGAGCTTCGTTCCCTTCTGGAAGCTCTGGGGAAGGACTCACTTCCGAGCTCTTTCAGGGTGTTAGCAGAATTCAGTTCCTCGAAGTCAGTTCAGGACCGAGGTTCCCCTTGCCTTGACAGGTGGCCCCTGTGTCTGCAAGCCGCAGTGGCCGTCGATTCCTTCTCGTACATTCCCTTCTGCCTTCTGCGGCTGCTTTAGGAACCATACTGAATCCAGGATGGTTTCCTAACCTTGAGGTCAACTGTCATAAATAACATCTGCAAAGTCCTTTTTGTCGTTAGGGCTGAATCTTGTGGGGCCCTAAAGGCTTCCCCAAAGCCACCCTGCAGTGCCTCAAATTTCTCTCCTTGCTAAGATGGTTGATATCACCACGAAAATGTTTCAAAGTGAGGTTCGATCCGCATTTCAGAAAGACTCAGGTGTCTGTGTGCAGGAGGGAGTGAAGAAAAAAAAAATCAGTCAAGGAGATCAGCCCACGTGAGCAATGATGCAGGTTAAAACCAGGGCTGTGGCAGTGGAAGTGAACCTAACCCTGAGAGCGATCAGGAAACCACCTGGAGATAGAAGGAGGTCCAGGGAGGGGTGGGGCAGAAAGCAAGGTGGCTCTCCCTGGGTTCCCATCCAGCCCATCTGCCGCCCTTAAGCAACATGGGAAACCAATGAGGAAGAGAAGCAGGTTTGCTCGGTGGGAAGAAAGTGATTTGGACTTGAAGGCCTTGCATCTGAGAGGCCTAGAGATTATCAAAGTGAAAATGCATTCCCTGGTCCTGGCAGGAGGCAGGGAGAACTGGAGAACAACACTAAAGCTAAAGCAAAAAGCAATGAAAGCAAAAGAGAGGGGTGGGGAGGAGGAACTCAAAGAGAGTAGGAAGTACAGGCAGGTAAAGGAGAAGTTTCTCAGACATCTGACAGCACTGTTAGGGGACAGAGTGTGCTGGCTGCGCCCACTGCGACATGTGATTTTACCTTCCCATCTGCTGCCTAATCAGACGTGTGGGCCTGGCTCCCAAAGCGCCAGGCTTTCACACCTCCCTGAGAGGCTGCCGCCCAGCGCAGGCCTGCTCTCCTGATTTTGCAGAGAGAAAGCTGCTTTAGGAACTCCAGATGGCACCACCGGGATTCCTGCCCACGGGCCTTATGTTTCCCGTGCCCCAGAGGATCGCTGCCACCTGAATTCTCCTCAGTTCCTGTCTACCATCTCCAAACGGCCTACACAGCAGCCTTCCCCATCTCCCTCACATTCCACTCCCTCCTTCCTCATGCCCCAGCCCCGCGACCCAGAGGGGAAATCACGCCCTAGAATCTGCAGACCTGCTGTTAGTCCCTTAACCAGCTGTGTGGTCTCGAGCAAGACACATAATGTCTACAAACCTCAGATTATTCACACGTAGGATGGAGTCAGTAATACCTGTCGCAATGGGTCTGTTGTGAGTACATTGCCCAGTACAGCACCTGGCATAAAGTAGAAACTCACTCGATGTTGCTCCCTGTCCCCCAGCCTGGCACACAAGCTACGGATCACTTTTCAAGGTCAGAAGGGGCAGCCAAAAGTCCTGGGGCCAGAATGACGACGGTGAGCCAGAGCTTATGGTGAGGGGGGGCTGAGTTGTGGGCTGCCTTTGTCACCCTGTGTGGGTATCATGTCGGGCCCCTACCCAACCTCTCTGAGCCCCAGCTTCCTCATCTAGAAAGTAGGGACAGCAAAGCGTGTGCCTCTGCTGAGGGTCCTCCAGTGGCCCCTCCAGAGGTACTCTCCACCTTTCTCCCCCTGGTCTGGGCCCTTGGAAGGTGACCTGTGCCACCCCCATCAGTGGATGGACATCCCTGTCCTCTGGCTGCGGTTGAAGTTTAGCTGAGGGGGTGCACTGGGAGAAGAGGAAGACCAAGGTTCCCGTCCCCAAGTGTCTCCCCTGCAGGGCCGCTCCTTGAGGAGGGGGGCAAGTGCACCAGCTGCCAATCCCCGGGGAGCACTCTGAACACGTCTGCACTGTAGGGTCAGAGTCAGCGAGAAGAACACGACGCAGTCGGGTACTGGATGGAAAACACACTGTGCCTACACGGAACAGAGATGGAGCAAGATCAGTTTCAGTCATGGGGGTGGGTCTCTCACAGCCAGCCAGTCTCTCTCAGCAGCCCAGGTGGGGCAATTATCCCACATATACCCCTCTTGTGTCCCTGCCACACAGAGGACAAATGCAACAGGTGCCAGAGGATATGCAGACTTGAGACAAAAGAGCACCCATCGTGCCTGAAACAAGGGGAGTTGTTTCCACTCAAGGTGACGAGTCAACAAGCCCTCTATCTCTTGGTAAGGAAGTGTTCCAGGCCCCAAGGGACCTGTCCTTACTGAGCCACCTGGAGGTGGGAAGACCACACACAGGAGAAGTCCTTTCCCAACAGTCACCTCGGGCAGGTGGCTGCCTTCCTGATGACAACTCCTGTCAGGGAGGCCCTCTCCACACTGCTCCATCCTTACAGAGCCCAGGGTCCATCAGTAGATGAGTAGGAATAAAGCCACAGTGCATTTACACAGGGGAATACTACTCAGCTATAAAAAAGGAGATGTTAGCCTTTGCAACAGCAGCATGGATGGACCTGGAGAGCATTATGCTAAGTGAAACAAGCCAGTCAAAGAAAGACAAGAACCATATGATTTCACTCATATGTGGAATCTGAGGAACAAAATGAACTAACAAGCAAAATAGAAACAGATTCATAGATAGAGAGCAGGCTGACAGCTGTTGGGGGTGGGGCTGGGTGGAAGAACGTAGGAATTGAGCAAAAAAGAAAAAGGAGAAAGAACTCATGGACAGGAACAACACTGGTGATTGCCGTGGGGAGGGGACGTGGGGAGAGGTAGAGAAAGGCATGGGGGATAACGGGTGATGGATGGAGACTTGACTTGGGGGTGTTGAACACACAATACAGTGTGCAGGCAATGTGTTGTAGAATTGTGCACCTAAAACCTGTATAGTTGTGTTAACCAGTGTCACCCCAATAAATTCAAATGAATTAATTAAACGCCCACAAAGTGTACTAACTCTCATAATGCCAAAGTCTTGGATTAGTGTCTGCTTCAGGGATGACTGGACCCAGAAGTTCAAATGATGTCACAGTACACATTTCATTTCCTTCCTTAGTTCTGTTTTCCTCTCGGCTTCCTTCTCAGGCCATCTTTCTTATCACTCGGTGCTAAAACAGGCCACCACCCACATCTCTAGGTTTACATCATTCTGGTAATTCCAGAAAGAATAGAAAGAAAAAGAAGACAAATCCCTCTCCCCCAACATTCACATGTGACCACCCAAATTTGACTGATTGTCCCTGTTTAGGCTTTGGAGGGACCCTGGGACCAATTGTTAGGTCTAGGAGGCAGAGGAAGCCAACTATTAGAGTAGGCGAGGACCTCGCCCCTGCAGCATGGAAGGTAATTACAACTGGGCGACGCCCTGCTCCAGTCCCATTGCATTGGGAGGGACGGTTCCCCAAAGGAAGGGATGTGAACAGATGCCAGAAAGAATAGATTCCCGCCACAGAATCCTAGGTGGCACAGAGCACATATCCAATGAAAGCTGCTAGAATGAAAGCTGCAGGATGGAGCAAGGGGTTCTCCTACTAAGATTAACGCATTTCTCTGGCTCCCTCCCTCCTTTCCTTCCTCCCTTTTCTCTCTATCTCAGAAACACACACAAGACAAAAGTGTCAAACAGTCCCTAGGGCCCTAAGAGAGGACAATGGCCCTGATGATCTATCCCAGTATTACTAGTGGTACAGAGCTGAGGTCTCTTATTACATCAAGAGAAAAAGCAAAACCGTGAACTGAAGTATAAACTCCCTCATTGGGAGCACCATAATTGATGGGCAGTAAATACCACATCATTCGCAAATAGACCACAGCTTCAGGAAGCCTTCACTAAATAACCTATGATACAGACATGAAAAAAATGAAGGAGAAGTGGGATGTGCAGAGGCAGTAGAGACTAAAAGGGAGCACGGATTGCTTCTGACATCCTTTTGTATCTCCCTCCTACCCAGATACTAAAATTGAACCACCACAACGGGCCAAGTATCGTATTCCCCAAAAATCTGCCAGACATTCCTGCCATTTCAGCTTTATTGAATTACTACGCAGTGCAGCCTTAGAAATATAAATCATGGAGAAGCAGGAAATGGGTTTATTTCATTAACTCATCTAGCCCTCATTTAAGGCCTGCTGGTGCCTCTCCTGGGGGCAGGCTTTACCTTACTCGGCAAACACATTGCCTTTTGTTTTCAGCAGTGGCAACCCAGACAATAGGGTATCATGTAATTCCTGCTCCTCCTCAAAGGCCCCTCTTTTCCAATGTAGTTGCCCAGATACGCTGCAAGAATTTAAGATGGGAACATGTGGGTGTCCTTTTGCCTGTCATGTCTTGGTATTCCAGGCAGTAGTTGGCCAGACTTGCTTTTCACTTTCATTCCAATCAACCCTCCGCGAAGAAGAAGTCATCTCCAACATCGGCAGCAAACATCTGGATGACACGCAAGAACCCAGATGACATCTGGCACAAAAGCTTGGTGCTCAGCGCAAGGGGCTGCACATGCAAACGCTTAGTTGATGGCGTGAGTAAGGAAGGCAGAGATGTTTCGGTCATGGCCATCCACTCTGCAGGCTTAGACGACAGAGGAGAATTTGAATCGGAAGCCCTGGAGTTAGATGGCCTGAGTTCAGGTTCAGACCATGCACTTGCTGGCTGGATGCCTCGAGCCCGTGACTTCCTTTCTCCAAGCTTCCATTTCCTCAGCAGTATTAATGTTTAGCACCAGGGTCTATTGAGAGGCAGTTTCAAGGAAAAAATGAGTTGGGGGGGGGAGGTGGGTAACCTACAAATGATCACGCAACTTTGTCATTATTATGGCACTCAGACCCAAAAAGGCAAGAGATGTCCTTCAGTGGCTCAGCTTGAGGCCAAATTTCAGTCTGTCCTTGCCACCTTCCCTGCAAGAATTCCCCTGCTTTCTCATTCTGCCCCACTTTCCAAGGGGCCTATGTTGTTCTCCATTCCTCCTCACCATTAGCACTTAATAAATCTCTCCGGAAACATGAATGGCTGGCTAAGACTTAGCTACGAATGGCTTGCTATGTGATTCCACCCAGGAGTACTGGCATTTATTTTAATAGGGACAGAGACCCTACCTCCTCTCCTAACCGCTCAGAACTTCCACCAGGGTCCAGACATCCTGAAGATGTCACTAGCAGGGCCTTTTCCACATGACCATGAACATGAAGGCTGGTGAGAGTGGAGCAAGAAGGGGGTGAAGAAAGCAAACGAAGCCCTGGCTGGTATAGCTCAGTGGATTGAGTGCAGGCTGTGAACCAAAGGGTCACCAGTTTGATTCCCAGTCAAGGCACATGGCTGGGTTGTGGGCCAGGTCCTAGGTGGGGGCCGTGTGAGAGGCAACTGCACATTGATGTTTCTCTCCCTCTCTTTCTCCCTCCCTTCCTCTCTCTAAAAATAAATAAATAAATTTTTTAAAAAAAGAAAGAAAGAAAGCAAACAAAAACCTGGTGGGCATTCCTTCTCACTCCCTGACTCGAAGAAAAGTGTGGAACACGATAGATGTTCCATAAATAATCTTGAGGGGTAGATAAATTATAGGATTAATGAAATGAATGAACAGACAAATGAAGAGCTGTCCCATACATTTTCTGCTCACTTCGGAGGAAGAAAATAAATGAAAGCTCCCTTTGTCAGGCCCCTCTGAGAAGTAATGACCAACATCGCCCTCCTGTCTAATCTTTGTTATCAGAATTGCCAGGAAGCAGAGTAACCAATTTGCTTTCCACCTGCCTTGAGTTTTTACCTGCCTTCTTTCTGGAATGTAATTTTTTAAAGGGGTCAGGTAGGAAAGAAGAATAGAATCTTAGTAATGGTGAAAGGCATGGGCTTCAAAGTCTGTCGCATCTGAATGTACAACCCAGTTTTGCCATCAACTATTTCTGCTATTGGGCAAATGAATTAACTTCAACTTTTACTTCTATCCAAGCAGGAGAATCTCCTATGGGACACCTCTGGCCCCACCAAAAAGACAAAAGAAGAAAAAAACCTATAAGACAGAACAAAATATATTAAATATTTTTTTCAGACATTAGATAGTGAGAAATAATAGGATTATAATCCTAGTCAAAAAAAAAAAGGAAAGCCTGCCATTGTCCTGCTTAATCTGGGAGGAACCCAAATAGACAGCAGAGAGGCCAAGGCAGCCAGACCGGGGGTCACAGAGTCCTGGGGAAGAGGCCCGTGCGCAAAGAGCGAGCTCCGGAAACCTGCACAGGGACACGCGGAGTCTTGAACTGAATACTAATCTGCTAATCTGTAGGAAGAAAGTCTCTGAAGCTGAGCAAAGAAAATAACAACAACAAAAAAACCATGGAGAGCCAACCAATTTTCAGACCTAACCAAGAACTGGAAGAATGGAAATGTCAAGTTCCCACCTGCTGAATATGTGTGTGTGTATGTGTGTGTGTGTGTGTGTATACATATATATAGAGAGAGAGATAGATAGGTAGGTAGATATTCAGCAGAGTTTTTCATTCCTAAAAGTCTCATTGGGTACCCCCAAATGAGACTTTTAGGAATGAAAAACATAATACCTGAAATAAAATCATACTAGATAGAATTTAGAACATATTAAAAAGCCACAAGAAACACAGACAGGAGATATATATACATATATATATAATCAGCAGAGCCTCATTGTTCCAAAAATAGCCATATCCAATGGTGATAAGACAATGGGTGGGGGTGCATGGGGAACCGAGTGTTCAGCGAAAGCCTCACTGATTAGGTGGCACTTCAGCAGTCAGCCCCGCAGTTGGGGGTTGAAGATGCCTTCGGCAAGAGGAAGCAGCCAGTGCGCAGGCCTTGAGTAAGGAACACATTTGAGGGGTTCAAGGAACAAGCAGGCACGGGGTGGCTGGAACAGGGGTAATAAGTAACAGGAAGAATGACGAGATGGTATCGAAGGGGCAGCCGGGGCAACCCGCGCCACAGAACCCAACTGCGGAACTCAGAGAGAGCTGTTTTTCCCTTTTCTTGCTGAAAGTCCTCAAGACCTTCTGCTACTACAAGTCAGATTTTCTTCATATACTTCAACCAGAACAACCTATAACATGATAGTGAGTGCAGAAGCAGAAATAGGAATCCAGCCAATAGCACGGATAAAAGCACCTGTTGGTGTTTTTGGTCTCCTCCCCAGCTCTGCCTGTTCACTGCTGAATCCCCTGCGCCTGCAACGGGGGATTTGCAAAAAACAAGTATTGATTAAATCAATTTTAATGTGGGACAAAAATGCCTTCCCATTAAAAAAGGGATAGAGCGTTTCTGCTCCCCAAAGAAGTAGGGAGCAATGTTGTAAAAATAATGCACATACCTCTTCCACTTCGTGCAGCGAAAAATCCAAGTTCTTTGGGGTAGATATTTCCATTTGTGTGACATTAGGGGAGACAACTAAGCCAGGCAGGAGACACATAGTGGCTCACAAGAGCAAATTGTTAAATTTCCAGGAATTTTGCTAGCTCACTGATATCTCACTGGTATCTAGACTTTGATCACCGTGGGAGAATATACACTGTGGAAATGAGCAAACTCTGAAAATCAGTGCATCTCCTCACAACTGGGAAACACTTAGCCAGTGGCTAACTATTTACCAGCACACCAGTAACTAAAGTTACATAACCCGCTGCTTTTTAAAAAAATTTTCTAGCCATGAATCTTACCCTTCACACAAAAATGTTTCAAAAAGCACAATACACTGATAAAATGAAACAGTTTAGGTTAACATGTGGGTTGGTTTTCTAATAAATCCCAGCAGTTCAGGTTTCTTTCTTTCTCGTCTCCTTGACCCAGGTGAGCACACTTTAAGATGATCCCAAGAACAGACTTTGAAAATCACTGCTTCCATACAATGCCTCCCTTTGCAGGCGAGAATAGTGAAGTCCAGAATGGGAGTACAAGTGGATCAAGATCACAAAGGCCAAGACTAAGGTCTCCCAACTTGGCATTGGTATCTATGTTGGACTAAGACCCCTGACTTCTCTGGCTTATAAGTTTGGTTCCCAATTATTTATTAGGTACTGTGTGAGATAACAAGGCCACCTACTGAAGGTAAAGGGGGTAGGCTGATCCCAGGGTCCACGCTAGGATGTCACAGCTGTGCTCACATTTCAGGAATGAGTGTGAGGGTAAAATCAAAGGCAAGCAAGATTCTAAGCTCTAGGAGAAGGCAGATGTGGCTCAGCAGGTGAGGTGGAGGAAAGAACAAAGCACTGAGGGTCAGGACATTGGCTGTGAGCAAGGTGGCTGGCACTGGCTAGAGTGGCAGAATCATGAGTGGATAAAACTGAATGGAAGATACAAGGACAGGAAAGACCTCAGGGTAACACCAAAGTACCAATGTGCAACTGCACTGGAACCTTAGAGGATGACTGTGTCTTTTTTTTATTTAATCTTTATTTTTTTCCCATTACCATTTAGTCCCCGCATAGTCCCCTCCCCCCAGCAATCACCACACTGTCGTCCATGTCCATGAGTCCCTTTTCCTTTTTGTTCAATCCCTCCACCCCCTAACCTCCCCCACCATGACCAACTAGCTGTCATCTGCTCTTCATCTATGAGTCTGTCTCTGTTTTGCTTTTTAGTCCAGTTTGTTCACTAGATTCCATATATGAGTGAGATCATATGGTATTTGTCCTTCTCTGACTTGCTTATTCTACTTAGCCTAATGTTCTCTGGGTGCATCCATACTGTTATAAAGGGTAAAATTTTCTTCGTTTTTATGGCCAAGTAGTATTCCATTGTATAAATGTGCCATTGTTGTTTTATACACTCATATATTGATGGACAGTTGGGCTGCTTCCATATCTTGGTGACTGTAAATAATGCTGCAATGAACATAGGGGTATTTATGTTCTTTTGAATCATTGTTTTGGGTTTCTTTAGATATCTCCCCAGAAGTGGGATCACTGGTTCAAAAGATGGATCCATTTTTAATTTTTGAGGTGTCTCCATGCTGCTTTCCACAGTGGCTGCACCAGTCTGCATTCCCATCCCCTGTGCAAGCGGGTTCCCCTTTCTCCACGTCCTCACCAGCACTGTTTGTTGATTTATTGATGATAGCCATTCTGACAGATACAAGATGGCATCTCATTGTGGTTTTAATTTTAATTTCTATAATGATTAGTGATGTTGAGAATCTTTTCCTATGTCTATTGGCCATCTGTATGTCCTTTTTAGAGAAAAGTCTATTCGGGTCTTTGCCCACTTTTTAATTGGGATGTTTGGTTTTTGGTGTTGAGTTTTGTAAGTACTTTATAAATTTTAGGTATTAAGCCCTTATCAGATGTATCAGTGAATATGTCCTCCCCTTCTGTGGGTTGTCTTTTTATTTTGTTGATGATTTCCTTTGCTGTGCAAAAACTTTTTAGTTTGATGTAGTCACATTTGCTTTTTTTCCCCCCTTTTCTTTCCCTTGCTTGGGGAGATATATCTGATAAAAAAAATTTCTATGGGCAACATCCAAGATTTTACTGTCTAATTTTCTTCTAGGATTTTTATGATTTCAGGTCTAACATTTAAGTCTTTGATCTATTTTGAATTTATTCTTGTGTGTGGTATAAGAAGGTGGTCTAGTTTCATTTTTCTGCACATATCTGTCTAATTTTCCCAACACCATTTATTGAATAGACTACCTTTAGCCCATTGTATGTGCTTGCTTTCTCTGTTGAATGTTAATTAACTATAAAGTTGTGGGTTTATTTTTGTGCTCTCTATTTGTTCCATTGATCTATGTGTCCGTTTTTTGCCAGTACCAGACTGTTTTGATTACTAAGGCCTTGTAGTATAGTTTGATAATAGATAGCATGATTCCTCCACCTTTGTTCTTCTTTCTCAAATTCACTGTTGCTATGCAGGGCCTTTTGTGGTTCCATATAAATTTTTGAAATATTTGTTTGAGTTCTGTGAAATACATGATTGAAATCTTGATAGGAATTCTGTTGAGTCTATGAATTGCTTTGGGTAATATGATGTTTTATGATGTTAATTCTTCCAATCCATGAACACAGTATGTACTTTCATTTATTTGTGTCTTCTTCAATTTCTTTCTTCAGTGTCTTAAAATTTTCTGAGATCTTTTACATCCCTGGTTAGGGTTTGTTCCTAGATATTTTATTCTCTTTGAAGCAATTGTGAATAGGATTGTTTTCTTAATTTTTCTTGCTGTTAGTTCATTGCTGGCATAGAACAATGCAGCTCGACCCTGCTAGTTTGCTGAATTCATTAATCAGTTCTAGTAGTTTCTTGGTGGAATCTCTTGGGTTTGCTATGTATAGAATCATGTCATCTGCAAATAAAGAGAGTTTTACTTCTTCCTTTCCAATTTGGATGTTTTTTATTTCTTCTTCTTGGCTGATTGTTGTGGCTGGGACTTCCAGTACTTTGTTGAATAAAAGAGGTAAAAGTGGACATCCCTCATCTGTCTAGTTCTCATTCTCAAGCTTGTGGTTTTTATCCATTGAGTCTGATACTGGCAGCGGGTTTGTCATATGCGGCTTCATTGTGTTTAAGTATGTTTCCTCTATCCACACTTTGCTGACAGTTTTGATTATAAATGGGTGCTGGATTTTTTTCAAAAGCTTTTTTGCATCCATTGATATGATTATGTGGTTTTCATCCTTTGTTTATGTGGTGAATCACATTTATTTATTTGCAAATGTTGTACCAACCTTGCATTCACAGAATAGATCTCACTTGATCGTGGTAAATGATATTTTGATGAATTGCTGAATTCGGTTTTCTAATATTTTGTTGAGGATTTTAGATCTATGTTCGTCAGAGATGTTGGCCTATAATTTTCTTTCTTTGTAGTGTCTTTCTCTGGTTTTAGAATTAGGATAATGCTGGCCTCATAAAATGAGTTTGGGAGACTTTCCTCCTCTCGAATTTTATGAAATAGTTTGAGGAGAGGTGTTAGTTCTTCTTGGAATGTTTGGTTAAATTCCCCTGTGAAGCCATCTCGTCCGGGGCTTTTGTCTGTTGGGAGTGTTTTGATTGATGCTTCAATTTCATTAGGTGTAATCTCTCTACTCAGATTCTCTGATTCCTCCTGATTTGTTTTTGGAAAATTGTATGTTTCTAGGAATTTATCCATTTTATCCAGGTTGTCCAGTTTGTTGGCTTATAATTGTTCACAATATTTTCTTATAAATCTTTTGTATTTTTTGGTGTCAGTTGTTATTCTCTTTCATTTCTGATTTAATTTATTTGGGTCCTTTCTCTTCTTTTCTTGATGAGGCTGGTTAAAGGTTTGTCAGTCTTTCTTATCTTTTCAAAGAACCAGCTCTTTAGATTCATTGATCTTTTCCATCATTTTTTAGACTCTATTTTGTTTATTTCTGCTCTAATCTTTGTTATTTCTTTCCTTCTACTCACTTTGGGCTTTGTTTATTGTTCTGTTTCAAGTTCTGTTAACTGTGAAGTTAGATTGTTTATTTGAGCTTTTTCTCTTTTTTTTTTGTTTTTGTTTTTTGGTGTTTTTTTTTTTTAAGATAGGCCTGTAATGCTATAAATTTCCCTCTTTGGAGTGATTCCCCAGTGTCCCACAGATTTTGGATTGCTGTGTCTTCATTTTCATCTCTTTCAAGATACCATTTCGATTTCTTCCTTGATCTCATTGCTAACCCATTCATTGTTCAATAACATGTTATTTAGCTTTCATGTCTTTGTGTGTTTTTTGGTGTTTTTCTTGTTGTTGATTTCTAGTTTCATAACATTTTTGTCAGAGAAGATGCTTGGAATCTTTCCGTCACTTTGGAATCTTCTTTACAGGGAGGACTCTCATTACCTCCAACTTAATCTCACAGACAGCATCATCGCGCTATTCTGGATTCCCCCAAAGGCCTGAGCATATGATTATGATCTGTTTCTCTAGAAGGGGAGGCAATTTTCCCCAAGCTCCCCGTGTCTCTTTACTTCACCATCATGCCCAGATATGTGTGTTTATGAAAAGCCAGCCTAAGCAGCAACCACTGCCAGGGACCACCTGTACTTCATAGAGACTGAACCCATGACCATGGCCTCTTTGGAGCTGACTGGCAGGCCTGGTTCTGAGGTCTGCATCAGGCTTTCTGCTCTGCACACTTCCTTTTGCCTGGGATCCAAAGCCTGGTGTCTGAAGCTTCTGGAATGCCCTCGGCACTGCTGAATCCAATGTTTTTCAGCTTCAGTGATTCACAAATTCCAATTTGCAGAACTTTCTCAGAATAGCTTTTTCTTTGGAACCCCTTCTCTCCAGCTGCCTCCAAAATGAACTGTTCTCCACTCCTAATGTCTCCTGACTGTGAGATGTTCCTCTGGAATTCCAGTTTGGGACCATGCCTGCGTCATCACCCTGCTCTGGGCTTCGAAGACATGGATGGCAACCCTATCCTTTTTGTGTGACTGAAGTCGCTGTTGCAATGCCTGACCCCAGGTAGGTTCATGCAGCCCAGCCTGGCATCCTGTGTTTCCATATGGCTCCAAGCAGTCGCTTTGAGCAATCAGCCCTCCAGAAGCAGGGTCCCCAGCACAGGAAACAGCATGGAGAGCCCTGCTGGGGGATGAGTGTGAATACACAGCTTTGGATAAGAGGAACCCCACCACTGGAGACCTACTGTCCCTCTACTGAGTTCTGAACCATAGCAGGTGCTCAGACTGGAGAAAGACTCACTCTTCCATCCCATTCCACTCTAGAGGAACTAAGAACCCTGAACCAACCCCACTAATCCCATCTGCTGAGCCTGGTCTTCTTGAACATAGAATCAATGGGGTACTGGGGGACAGTGGCTCTTTCTATATTTATTTGGAGAGTGACTGGGGCCGGTGTCTTCATTCCTGATGGTATCTTTTTAGGCTCTGCAGAAAAATACCATTTACATGAACAGGGATGGTGACAGGATAGGGCTTGTGATCAAGGAGCCCGACTTGAAGAAGGACCATCTCAGGGGCACAACAGAGCCATTAAGTGCCTGGGCTCAGAAGCCAGTCAGCCAGGGCTATATTAAAATCCAGCTGCACGTGTAAGAGTTGAGGAACTTGGGCAAGTCACCTCACACTCCCAACCCTCAGTTTCCTCATCTGTTCAGAAGGAGATAAGGGAACAGGAAGAGCACTAAAAGAGATGATGGGTGAAAGAGTAGACACACTGCCTGCAGCTCAGTGAGAACTAGGTTAACACTAGCAATAATGATTTTCATTTATGCTGGGACCTTCCCATGGGAAGAAGACTAAGGCTGTGACAGAGACATTACATGTCCATATGACTCAATTTTAATTTCCACTTTTTAAGTACTATAGACTTGAAGACTATCCAGGAAGTTAGGTTGGGGTCAGGTGACATGAGTTCTGGCCAATGGGATGTGGGCACAAATGATGTACATCACATTCAGGCCTGATTCTTAAAAGGTCTTGACTCTCCCCATCTCCCCAGTTGGACATGAAGGACCCTATGATGGCAGAACCACAGGACGGAAGAAGCTCAGATCGCCCAGTGTCTGCATGGAGACAACATGATGAGAACAACCCAACCAGTATCGAACTTGGTGAGAGTAAGAAATCATTGTTTATCATATTGAGCCACTGACATTTCAGGGCTTATGTGTCACGTTAGCCTAACATAGTCTATCCAGATGAATGCACAAATGAAAACGAGAGCACAGGAAGAGGAGGGAGAGCCAGCTGATCCAAAACTCGTGCATATTCCAAGTCAGGTAGAAAAGGGCAGTGTAAATTTTTCATCAGTAGAAAAGTAACTGTCACAGTTTAAAGCCAAACTTGAGGGCTCAGTTTCCACACAGTTCCCTACTGGAACCAGACAGTTGTGACAGTGTGGGGCGGGGTTTTGTGGCATGAAACCCTTACTCTGCACTTTCTGGTCTTTACAGAGCATCCCCGCTGCTCCGCTTCCATGTCCCAAACTTTGCATAGTTCTGTGGATGAAAAACATCCTTTCCATAGATTTCAATAAACTGGCAGTGAGTTTCTGCAGTGGAAACAGATTCTCATTTAAAATGCACGTTGCGGCATGTATCTCGTCTGGGGACCACCTGCCGAAGGAAGCAGCCATTTGTAATTAAGGGTATGAAAAGTCATGATTACAGCCAGTCCACATTAGAACGGCACCACATCTGTTTGGCAAAGCACCACACTCCCTGGCCCAGGGTTGTCCTGTGCCAACGGACCAGAAATTAACCCCGTAAAAGTCTGTTTGGAAGACACAAGGGCCTTGCATACGCTCCTCCTGCTGCCCGAAATGCTCACTCTTCCTACAGCTGGTTCTTCATCTTCAGACTTCTGCCCAAAAGTCACCTCTTCAAGATGCCGTCCTGGACCACTCTTCATACAAGGTGTACTCCCCTCCCTTAATTACTTATCTCTGCACCCCACCCATTTCTTTCACAGCATTTATTACAATCTGTTATGGAGGTCGGGGGCGGGCTTTGTTTACTTGTTTTCATCTGTTTCTCCCACTAGAGCTAGGTGACCACGAAATCCACCCTGTCTCTAGAATCCCAGGTATATGAACTAATAAAGCTCTTGTAGTGTTTAAACACGTTTCAGCTGGGTTATCTCATATTTTAGATGATTTTACAAACAGCTTTTCTCTCTATTGTATTATATTGTTGTCTTTCTGAAACTAGCTGTATCAATTTAAAATCTTCTATGTGTCAAGCCCTATATTAGGTACTTTCATTTAATTTTCACAGTAACTCAAAGTTAGGAATGATTTAATACTATTTAATGCTATTTTATAGCTGAGGCCCAAAAGGTATAACTTTTTTTGTTGGCTCTGCATCCCTTCTGTTGGGAGAGCTGCCCTCCCCCACTGTGTGACTCTGAAGGAGCCATCATTCAAGCATACCACAAGGCGGGCACAAGCTCCAGGCTGGCCAATCAGGGCATGATTCTACCTGGATTCTGTGACTGGGCCGGAGGGAGACACATGATCCCAGCAAAGCCAATCACAATGCTTCCTTGGCTCATAAATGCTAGGATGGTAAGACTCTATCTCTGACTCTAGGATCACACACTAACAGGACCTATTACCCCATTACTACCAAGAGCTCTCTTGTGGCCATGCAGAGAAAGCCTGAGAATGAAATCCACATTTAATGAGAATGAGTGAAAAAGAGGCCAATGACATCACTTGAACGTCTGGATCCAGCTGTGCCTGAGACATACACTCCTTTGACTTACATGAAGCAGTAAATTCATCTGAGTAAATTCAGCAGTAAATTCATTCACCTTAGCATGGTCTGAGTTGTGTTTCTGCCACTTGCCACTGAATAAGGATGATGTGAGCACCATGTAGAAGCTCAGTAAGTGTCAATTCTCTCAATTTTCCTCGTTAAAGTGACCACTCCCCATTAACTTCACCAATCTATCAGTTGACATGTCATCTGTGTCACTCCAGCAAGCCCTATTTTCCTTGCTACCCCTTCTATGTCACATTTGGTCCATCCCCTGGGCCACGCACATCCTATTTCCTCTATCTGGCTGCAGAATTATGTCTTTCCAAAGGGATTCACTTTTACATAGACTTCCCCTTAGTCCCTTACCCTGAAAAATGACTGACGGGCCCATCTGCTAATAGTGGAGGGGGGCGACAGCAAGAATTAAGAGCCTCCAGGCCAAGCAGATTGCCTTTAAAATGACCAAAGCCCATGAATATTGGGCTGTAAAGAAATAACTATGGTTTCCCTTTCATGTTGAGTTTTATACTCAAAGAAACTCCATAGACATTCTCTCAATCCTTCACAGCCCTGTTAACAGTTGGGTAAGGCAGCAAGTAATATACCCATCAGACAGCTGAGAAGCCTGAGGCCAAAGCTATACAAAGCAATTTGATGTAATAGCAATCAAGTTCAAACTGCAAACTGGAATTCCCTGTCTCAGACCAGCTTGAGAGGCATGGACATGTCCTAATCTGGCAGGCCACAATTTCTAAGCACCAATTCTCCAATCCTCTACCATGACCACTACCTAATGAATTTAGCCAATTAAGCCCCATCAGATTAGGTTGCCAGATAAAATACAGAATGCCAATTAAATTTGAATTTCAGATAATCTTTCCTTTTCGGTATAAGCCTACCCCAAATATTGCATGAGGCATACTTACACTACAAAACTTAATCTATTCACTAGGTGTCCTACAGTTTCGTTCGCCAAACATAGCCATGCTACATCAGACATTCTCCTGGGGGACCAGGTAAGGAGTCAAAGATGCAATTTCCTTGGGAAGTCAGGCTTTTCAGGCATTGATCTCCCAACACTGCTCCCTAAAGAGCATGACTCCCTACGGTTTGATTCGAAGACAGGGCTTAATGTCATTCGATATTGTGACTGGGACCCTGGACCCCAAATCTCCCCATTAGTCATCCTTCTTTCCAAGAGTTTTCTGGACATCTTTCTGAGAAAGGAACAATGGCAAAATGGGATTCGGGATGCCACTTTATTACAGGCAGAGCCACGGCCTTCTCTGTTAGGAAACAGGACAAATGGATCTTGGACTCTGAGCAATCAGACTAGGGATTTGTCTGCCCTTAGGATAGAAGGAGGTGCCAAGGATCGGGGGTGGGGGCGGCGGGCAGCACAGACCAAGGAACTGAGGAAGCCAAGGCTGGGCACAGAGTGTGGCTGTGTTAACCTCTGAAGCTCTCTCTAGCCCAGGTTGAAGGAACCGGGTCAGTAATCTCCTTTGAAAGCCAGAACTGAGAACATGTACATTTGAAAGTTACCTGATAAGCCAAGGTGGGTATTGTTAGGTCAGGAAGAAGAAAGCCAGGCTACAAAAAGAGAAGAATAAAGCTGATGTACAGAGAAGAACAGAAAAGAGGGCCTGCCTTTTTCTAAGATCCCATGTCTCCAGTTCCTGGTTCCAGCTGCACTGCCCACTGCTTCCCATCTGCTGAGAACTTCGAATAAACTCCCCTTCTGCGCTTAAGCCAGCTTGAGCGGGTCTCTGTTGCTTACCCCCATTCTGTCATTTATTTAACGGAAAGAAAAACAACCAAAGAAAGAAGCCAGGTCCCAGTTCAGTTCAGTTCATTGCAATTTATTTAATTTAAAAATAAAAACAGAAACAAAAACAAAACAGAAATCAGTTTCCAATGAAAATACAAACACTTTGGGTGGTTATCCAGCTTTTTGTTTGTTTTTTTGTTTTTTTGTTTTTTTTTTCCCTGTAGGCTGTCCTGGGCTCAAACCAATCGAGTGAGAACCAATTTTGACTGGAGCCATAGAGCATGCCGCACCAATTAAATTACACCAATATATTATTATAATACCTTTGAAATGCCTTTCAGACCAATAAATAAGAAAAGACAAATTCAAATAAAAAAGTCAACTTTTTATTACCAAAAAAAAATAGAAATTAAATAAAAGTCACAACATGGATTTTTTTTCTTAAAAAAAATGTGCAGTCAAGTTTCTCTCTCTCTCTCTCTTTTTTTTTTTTTCTTCTAGGAATGATACCATGCCAGTTAATCCCTACAGAACATTTCCAGTTTGGCAATAAGCAGTCAGTCGATCATTCACATTTGTACTCAAGACAGCAGGCCCGGACGACACTCACCTGAATTTCACCCAGAAAAGTGCTCCCTGTCATCTGAAGCAGCAGCACCTTACAACAGGGATGGAAATTCAGCGAGTTCTTAGCATTTTCATGTCGCCTGGGGTCTTGAAGCACTTCCTGAAAACTGATCATGCCTTGAAATCTACCTGTAAAAAGAAGTATCATTCTACTCCTTTGGCAGACCTGTAAACTAAGACACTGAAAGGCCCACGGAGACGAGGAAGGGACCAGGAGAGCCGACATCGCACCCCCGGCCTGGTCCACCAGGTCATAAAAGTGTCTCCCACTTGTGATTCCGTGGAAAGGCACCAAGCACGACCTCGCTGGCTGGGGATTGGCTGGTAGGGATGGTAGGACTTAAACAGGAAGCGAGGAAGTTGCTTTTCCGGGCTTTTCCCTCTACTCCAAGGTTTTCCTTGAAAAGACAGAGCCAACCTCACATCTAGAATCTGAGGATTTAGCAGAATGTCAGAACCAGGCAGGGCCTGAGAGACCAGCTAATCCACCCTTCCAGCTCTCAACGAAGGGAAAACTTAGTGCCCCAAACTCTGCAGGTGCCTAAGGCCACCAGCTAGTTAGCAGCACACCAGGACTCCACTCCAGAATCTCTGCCTCTGGTAGAAGGCCTGTCTTTGCTAGAATCCAGTCTGGGTTTATTGACAAAAAAGAACATACACATGTATTTCTCCCTTTTTTTTTTTGTTGGGGGGAATGAGAATGGTTTTTCTTAATCGTGTCATTTTTATTTAAAAATTAGAAGGCTGGAAACTACTAAACAGAGGCAATCACTTGGCAGAAGGCAAAAAAAAAAAATCATCCAGTAGCTAGGGGTTATTCCTGAATCACGCTGACAGCCACCAACAGGCCAGTTGCCATGCACGGGGACCAGCAGCATGGAGGCTCTGGGTGCTCAGAAAAGGCTGCATAAAACGAGACAAGGAGCAGGGAGCCCCGAGGCTGCAGAATGCCCTCCATGTCCACACACACCCTCCACACACAATTTGCCACCTACAGAATTTTTTTTCCCTTTTGAACCTACGATGGAGCTCAGGAAGGAGGTGGAATTGAATGAAAGGAAACCGAGAAGCTTCCCACAATACATTACTTAGCTCAACCTGAAGGGAGTGCACCAGCCAAAACCCCACAGCTGGTGGCAAAAGGGAGAAATGCAGCCACGTCCTCAGGGAAAGGGCGGCTTCATTCTAATGAATGTTCTTAGTGCCTTAAGGTGAATTCTTTCCCATCTCCATGTGAACCACTGCCTGTTGGCTTTCCCAAAAATGCCAAGACACCACCCTCACATACTATTTCTAGGTGGCTACCAGAAGTCTGCCATTCTGAAACAAAGGTTTCCATTTCCCCAGGCCAGTAGAACTGAAGTCATCCCAAATTCACAAATAAGACCACTAATCCCAAATCCAGTATGGATGTCCCACTGTGGGAGCGATGTCTCGTCACCTGCAATCTGGGTGTCCAGAAGTTAAATACCTAGTCCCATTGCTTTTTAAGATAAGAGTCCTACCCTCTGCCCCCTCCAGAATCACATGGATGACTTTTAGGGAAATGTCTCCTCCTCCGTATGCTTCCTCCCACCCACTCTGCTCTTTCAACACCTTATTCGTTTGAATGGATGAAACATTCTTTGCCCCCAAAGTCCGGGACTTCACACCCATGGCACTGAATGCCTAGATTTGGGGGGAAAGCACCTTCTGCCTGACTTTCCTTTCCTCCCCCCAATATCCCACCTACACACTAACTGCCTAGAAGCAAACTCGCCTACCTCTGAGGATCCCACATTTGGTGGATGGGGAAACCGTCTGCTATTACTAAACAGGGCCAATGGTTGAGCCAGTTGCTCCTTTGGAGACTACGGACAGTACTGCATCCAATTCAGAGCATTCGTGCAGGTGAGAAGGAACCCACGAGGCAGCATTCCAGTTCATATTGAGATGTTAAAGAAATCGGTAAGTTGCCCTCTCGCTGGTGTGGGTCAGTTTCCACTCATCCATGCAAGGACCACAGAGAGTCCCAAGCTCTTTTCTACACCGAAGTTTAGACCCCTGACAATACCATCCTTTCCCCATGCACCCTTAGGAAGCTGTACTGAAGAACAAGGCAGACATCTGGAAAGAAGCCAAAAAATCACTCTGGGCTGACTCTAAGTCCTTAGCCAAGTTCAGAGCCTTTTCTCTATGACCAAGGTCCTGTCTTCCATTCAAGGTAGAATAGCAAATTACAAATGCCACACCGTAGCATTAGGGCATCCCACAGGATGCCCTAACCTAATTCCCAGGGGCCTTGCCAGGTCAAGGATGGCAACTATGGCATGAGTGCTACCGCCCCTCTTCCCATCTCCACGGCAGCCATGACTATTTGATCACAGTACTGCTTCCCGTGTGCCTGGGCTACTCACACCAGCAGAGCCAGCAGCCACTGTCAATCGATCACCGATTCAAGTGCAGGTTGCTGAAATCTATTTGCCAACCCCATGCTGTCAGACCAAGCTTGCTAAAGTGAGGAGAGAAAGAGCAAGCTCTGAGCTCACCCAAAGCAGACGGCCCGTCTCTCCTGTCTCTCCTCCAGAAGCACTTGGACAACTTCTAGGGAAACGCTCCCTCTCCCATCTGCTTCCTCCCCACTCCCTAAGTGCTGGCCAACACCACCTCCCCTGGGCAGCTGGTCCTCTAGGAGGTGCCATAAAGCCAATGCCAATCAGGACCCAAATTCTGACTGGCGGTTGACAGGACTGGCAGAGAGCCCACTTGCTGGCTCAAGGCTGCAAACTAGGCCAAGAAAGATGGCACCAACCCTTTTCCCGTCTATTATCATGGCCAGCAAAGAGGTAACCAGCTCATCAGCACAAGTCATTACTTCCCTTCCTCCCTGGTACCCACCCCCACCCTGCCCCCACACGCTGGGGAGCTAGTTGAGTTTGTTGCAGATCTCCAGCGCTTTCTTATAGACCTGAGTCACGTCATCCATGTCCGTGAGGAGGGAGAAGCTGCTGTCTCCCAGCCGGTTCCGGTACCGTTTCAGGTACTGGGGCCGGGGCCGGTTCTGGAGCCCCTCAAAGTCCTGGATCTGGAGGAAGTTTTCAGCAGAGACGCAGCTGCGGATGCGCTGGCGGGCAGGGCGCTTCTCCTGCAAGTCCAGCAAGTCAAAGGAGTCGCTGGACAGGACGCTGTCATCGCTGATGATGCTGGAAGGCCGGCTGTAGCTCCGGGAGAGGCCCTCCCCAGCGGGGATGCTGGGCTCCAGCAAGGATCCCAGTGTGGGCATGTCAGGGCTGGCGAGGGCGGGGTCCGTGGTGCCTGTGGAGTACTTGCTGCTGTGTTTCAAGATGCCCTTCCTGCGGCAGGAGAGGCTGTGGGCAGTCGCCCTGGCTGGGTCCGGAGGGCTAGGGGACGGGATGCCGCTGCCCATCCCATCGTTACTGTCCAGCAGCTCCGAGGACTCACTGCGCTCTGGGGAGGAGTAGTAACCCGATTCTCTCTGCTGCGTCTTTTTCAAGATGCCTTTCTTGGGCATGGTGGCTGACTGTTTGGGGCTGAGTTTACCTGGCACCTCTGCCTCAGGCGAGCTCGGGAGGGGCATGCCAGTCCGGCACAGGTCCTGCTCCATCTTGAAAGCAGAGGGGAGGGCAGGACTGACGACACCTTCGATGAAGCCGGTGCTGTGAGAGCGATGCTCGCTGTTGCTTCGCTTCTTCAGGATCCCCTTGGGTCTCTTGGAACTCAGCTTGGATGGGCTTTCGGGCACGGAGTCCTGGCCAGACTGGGCAAAGTCATTCTCTTTCTTGGACTTCTTCAGCGACCGCTGCCGCTCCAGCATGACCTCAGAAGCTCCAGGTTTCGCCAGGCTCTTAATTTTGGCTTCAGCCTCAGCCTGTAGCCCCGTGGAACGGTTGTGCCAGTCGATAATCCGAGCCAGGAGTGGGGACTCGGAGTTGTGAAGGGCATCGCAGTCACAGACGCTGCTCTTGTAGCCCCAGTTCACCCACCAGTGGTTGGCGATGTCCTCGATGGTGGCCCGGCGATCGGGGTTCACCATCAGCATCCACCGAATGAGTCCCCGAGCATCTATGGGACAAGAGAGGAAAAAAAAGGAAGACGACTTAGTGGGAGCTCCTGGCTTTGCAACAGGGATGACACTCCAGAAACAGCTAAGGAGTCATGCTCACCTTTGGGAAGCTCTAGCTGGAGTCCTGGTCCAGCCAAAGTCTTCCAGACTGTATCTCAAAAGCATCATCAATACTTAGAACCACAGGCCCGCGTGTCACCCCATCCTGGCATGCTTTTCCCATACGAGTGAAAGAATGTCATCAACCACTGAGCTCTCCATCAACTCTAGTCTTTATCAAATGGGCAAAGCCGGTACCTGGGAAAGAATCCAGACCCAGCCCCTCGCGGGGCCCCACCACTCCTCTGGGGAATATCATTTCACCAAAAAAGAAAGCAGGTATGGATTACCATGGCTCTCTTTCGTCCTCCAAAGGTAGGCTTGTATAAAACACGCAGAGCTCAGGGTCACTGGGAAAGTGTGCAGGCACGAAAAGGAAATTTGGGGCTGAGATGACGAGGCAAAGGCTCCTCCCCAGAGAGGGAATGACAGAGAAGGGTGGAGAGACGCTCAGACCTGGCACACCTGGGTAGTGAAAGGGGCCATGCCCAAGGCTGGCCTGGCCAGGTTCTGAGCCCCACGCCCCGTGAGCTCACCTCCTTTCCCTCTCTGACATAAGCCATAGCGTGCTGAGCTGTCAGATCGGGGAGCTGATCTATGTCTGCTATCAGTTTACCGCCCGTCTGAAAAACTCCATTTGCAAATTTTGGCTGCCAGAGAGTTAGGGGAAAGCCCCAAAGGGATGTCGAGGAGGCCACAGGAGCCAAATGACTCTCACGGCTTATAAGCTGACTTTAAAGATCAAACCGTGCTTCCCTAATGGGGACTGAATTATATGGAGGGAAGGCACCACTTCCCCGCTACCCCGTCACTTATGTGAGCTAATGAGTAGTTCACAAGCACCTGGCAAGGGGGCCAGGGGTGAGGTGCACCCCTGAAAAGTGACAGGACAATGTTCATTCAGTCATTCAACAAATATTTTCTGAACCCCTATAATGTACCAGAAATTTGAGTTAGGTGGTGAGGTAAATAAGACCGCCATAGAGGTCACCTTGAAATTTCTCCAAAAAAAAATCCAAAACAAGTTGGCTTATTGAAAAAATATAAACAGATATGAATATCTCTATCTACTAATACATAATAGTCAATGCTCATTATTCACAGGTTCTGTACTTGGAAATTCACCTATTCACTACAATTGATTTGTAACCTCAAAATCAATACTCAGGGTGCCGTCCTGGTCATTTGAGAGTACACAGAGTGGCAGAAAACACATACACATGTGCATTCTCAGGTGAGCTCCAACGAGGGACAACGCTCTGCCTCGTTGTTTTGCTCTTGTACTAACAAATGTCCTTACAAGCATCCTTTCGGTCTATGCAGGCTGGTACTTTGTGTCGGTGATTTCATGGTACAAAATGCCCCCGGGTGTAGTGCTGAAATGCCGTCCAGAGTTCCTAAGTGCAAGAGGGCTGTGGCGAGCCTTTTGGAGGAAACATGTGAGTTAGACAAGCCTCGTTCAGGCATGAGTTAGAGTGTGGTTGGCTGTGAGTTCGGTGTTCATGAATTAACAATATGTTTTAAGGGGGTATCTTTAAACAGAAGCATACATAAAACAAGATTGCGTATTGATCAGTTGTCAAAAATGGTGTGACCAGAGGCTCACAGGACTGGAGCCCTGTATTCCAGAGGAACAATGCTTAGTACTCACAAACTCAGCATTCACAGCAACGTTAGAGAATGTAACTACCAATAATGGGAACGGCCTGTGTGTGTCCATACTGAGTACAGACACACAGACACACATATATGAAGTATCTGTGTTCATTATATTCCCAGAATGGCCCCAGTACACACCCTTTCCCTCCACGCACGGCACTCTCCCATCAAGAGATGGAGCTTAGGGTTGCTCTGACTGATGGAACACGGCAGAAGTGACATTATCTGGCTGCCAAACACAGACATTAAGAAGGCCTGGCAGCTACTCCTTCCTCCTCCTCAGAGCCCTGAGCTGCCACGTAAGAAGTCCAGGCGCCCTCCTGGACTGAGCAGCCTGGGGAGACACCTCATGGAGAAGGGGCCCACGTGGAGGTGTCCCAGAAGCAGCTCCAGCCCCAGCTGCCATCTGACTACAGCTGCTGGAGAAATCCCAGGCGAAGCCAGAAGAGCTCTAGCCCACCCTGGGAATCGCGAGGCACACTTACTTGCTTGTTGTTTAAACCACTGAGTTTGTGGCGGGGAAGGGATAGAGATGTTAAGCAGCAACAGGTCATGAAACAGCAGCGCCGACACATCACAGCCCCCAGCCAGGGCACCGTGGTGAGGAAGAGCAGTTGTCACCCTCAGGGCACTTACAGTCTACGGAGGGTGCTTTGTATGGCTCGGAAGAGACTTCCTGTAATACCTTTACCCAATTTTTAACTTTTAGTGGAGAAACTGAATCCGAACAGAGTCGGGTATTTGCTCAGGTTCACACAGCAAGCAAACGGGACCTCTAGCCTGCGCGTCATGTAGAAAAACGCTCGTTTTGACAATTTCATTTGGGGAAGTTTGGGTAAAGCGGCCTCACAAGCCAGCTTTGCCAGAAGTCAAAGATCTGGACAAAAGAAAGTGGAAAAGTGGAAGACTCCTTCCAGACGACAAAACAGAAGCAGAAAGTGTGAGTGAGGGCAGGTACGCACCACTCCCGCTCAACCCCTGACCCTCCCCCAGCACGCACCTGAGGGCTGCGTGGGCTCCCGGTACTCTCCACTGCTGATCTGCCGAATGAGGTTTTTGTGATCGAAACCATCGAAGGGCATTGTTCCATAAACGAGAGTGTAAAGCAACACGCCCAGGGCCCAGCTGTCCACCTGGAGCAGAGAGATAGGACATGCAGGAGCTGGGAAGCAGAGTCCGGACGCCTTCCAAACCATCAGCATCACAGCGTGTGAGCAGCCAGCCCCCTGAACCCCAGGAACTGAATTCAGCACCTGGCAGACAGGTTCCCGGGGCAGCCTGACAACTGACAGGCAGGGCAGCGGGGCATTTCCAGTTCACACCAAGACCCACGGTCCCAACCTACAGAGAACTCCCTCAAATAGCGTATCTTCTTTGACCCTCACCACAATTTTGAGAAATAGGTGGGGTCTGAATGACTCTCACCCCCTACTTGACAGATGAGAATACTGAGGCACAAGGACCTCAAGAGTTTCTCGAGAGGTCCCACCCCAGTGATGGAGGTTAAGGCTGGGATGCAGGGCTCTTCGCTCCTGATCCAGGAATCAATTTCTTCCTGTACCGTCTTCAAATGGATCGGGCAGCACACCCAAATGCTTGCAGGAGCCAGGCAGACAACACACGTGAACAAAACAAGAGGGAACCGGGGACTACAGCGTGGAGGGCGGGGCACGGGACAGACTGAGGAGTCCATTCGCCCATTAGCACGCAGCCTCCCCTTGGCCAACTGCTGCCTCATCGTGACGTGGGCCCCGCACTGCTGGGTCCTTTGAGTTTTCAAGAGAAACCATTAACAAGACTTTTATGTGAAATCTCCTAGTTATTAAATGTTCGTTCATTTTTTTTTTTTTAGCAACGTGGCCAAATAAAGCATGCTTGCTGGCCAGATCACAGGCTGCCAGCTTACAACCTCGGAAACAGATCCTCGAAGATCAAAGAAGCCTTCATTATCTGTGATAAATTTACAGTGTCAAGTTTCTACAGTTTTGTAAATGGAATCCGATGCTCCTCCCTTACATTCCTACTTCAGAAAGACTTCCTCTTCACTGTAACTGGCAGAGGCTCCTGGCACCCTTCTCTCCAGCCTCCAGCCCTGCCTCCAAACACTCTCAAACGGATAAATATTTGGAAGGAAACATTTCAACCCAGTGAACAGCTGCTATTTAAGGAATACTGAGTGGATGAAATCTCTCTGTACAGAGGACCTTTTTTTTTTTAAAGAAAATAGTCACTCACAACTCACCCGTTTTCAAAGCAACATTTCCACTTAACACATCTTTTCCAGGGGCCCCAAAAGCCTCAAGCATACTGAGAAACACATTTCTCATGAATTAGAAGATACAATTAAAATGTACTTCCTTAGTAGAAAAAAATACAGGCTGTCAAATTATTTGCATAAAGGTAGGGACTCCCAGAGGTAGGGGGGTTTGGTTTGATATTTGTTTCATCTGTTTTGTTATATTGAGGAAAAACTGAAAAATCTGTCTAAATCTTGGGGCATGATTAAATTATGGGATATTTATTCACACAATAAAACTCTGTGTCATTATTAAAAACTACATTTTTAATAATGAATTTGAAAATGTCACAGTATAACGTTAACAAAAGGCAAGTTATATACACATATACAAGGACCTCAATTATTTTTTAAATGCGGAGATTTACAATGGAAAAAAGTCTTTAAAAAAGTCACAGAAATATTAACTGGTTATCTTTTGTGGGTAGTTACAGGTAAACTTATTTTCTCTTTTAGGCTTTTCAGAATTTTTCATTTTCTCCTGGGTGTATATGTTATGGCTTTTGTAATCATACAAGGAAAAGTTTTCTTTCTTTATTCGGGGTTTTTAAAAAAATATCTCCTGGATCCAGCCCTGGCCCTCTGGCCTTTTCTCCCCCTAAGAACCCCACCGCCCGCCAGACAGAGCAGGCTCCTGCTCACCTCTGGCCCTCGGTAAGGCCTCCCATTGACAATTTCAGGAGATGCGTAGAGTGGACTGCCACAAAACGTCTGCAGGAACTTGTCCTTTTGGTACAGGTTGGAGAGCCCGAAGTCGGCAATCTACGAAAGCAAGCAAGATCCAGAGAGGTTTGTTAGCATTGCAGTTAGTGTCTGCACCGGCTCAACTCACACCCCGCAGCACCGGGGCAGCCAAGAGGCAGCCAGTGGGTCTGCCAGCTGAGTCACCCTTTTCCCTGCAGCCCGGGGTCTTCATGAAAGGTCCAGTCACCACGACTGGGCCAGTGATTCCCGGCTGCGGTCCTTGGCATCCAACACCAGTTCTGCCGTGTCTGCACACTGCCTGCTCTATCACTTAAAATTACCCATCACGGGGCCCTCTGTAGCTTCAATTTAGCCTTGCCTGAGAAAGGTCCACAAAATCACAGACTTGGGGTTTCTGATGAACACTGAAGTGCACAACTATTAATTTGAAAGCGTTCATCTGTGGCCGACCTAAAATCACACCGTAGCTCGGTGGTGTGCATATCACACTTCGGAAAACCCTTACCTGTGCACCTGACACCACCACCTCTGACCCACCCACACTCTGATCGGAACCGTAGTGGCCCACCTTGCAACCCTAGATGAAACGGACTCGGGACTCCGGGTTCTGAGTCATCACATTTCAGCCATCTACATGACATGGCGCAGGGCCCTTAGCTACTCTGAGCCTCAGTTTACCCACCAGAAAATGGGAATCCGTGATCCCTATCTTGTTCCAGCTCACAAGGTTATTGTGAGAAGGATAAGGAAAACAAATCCATCCAGATGAGACCACGACTGCAAAAGTGCTTTATAACCTTCAGATCTTCACATACCGTGCAAAGGTCTCCCCTAACCTTGCTTCTCTCGTACTGCACGCCCCGTGAAGTCCTTCTGTTTCCCTTTAGTCTCTGGAAGTGTTTTCATTATTACCCTTTGTGGCAGCACTCTTGCCTGCATCTATATATGTTCGTGTGTACATGCTTTTCCATACATATCACATACATACATGTAATGTATATATATTATATACACATGTATGTATATGCATGTGTTCATATATGTTTTTCACTTTGCCTATTAGACTGCGAGTCCCCTGAGGCAGGTGGCAGATTCCACATCTTCCCCTCATCTTTGCATCACCAAATGCTTAGCGCCTGCCCTCACCTAAGAAATGCCTGTCACTAGAATAGGCATTATATTTTCCACAAGATAATTAGTAGATAATACGAAATAATGACCTTGGTTAGCACTTACTGAACACCCTCCAAGTACCAAGAGCTGTTCTAAGCACTTTACACCCTCTAATCCAATCCTATCCATAACCCCACTTATATAGCAGTGAGAATATACTTCCTGCCACCGAGCTGTTCACCTAAAAAGTGTTCAAATGAAAATGGTAAATTTTATGCCATGGGTATTTGACCACATGTTTTTAAAAACCCATTTAACAGATGAGGAAACTGAGGTTTCGGGAGGTGAGGTGGTTTTCAACCCAGGCAAGCTAACTAGTAAGTGGCAATGTAAACCCCTGTGTCTCTAAAGTCACCAACCACCGAGCCACTTGCCCCCTGGGGTGACAGCAAATTTCACTCCGCTCCAAGCCTGTCGCTGCAGCCCTGCGAGCTGAGCCACTGCGGGGCCGCTGCTGGTCCCCAGGCTGATTTCCATGTGGGGTTATAAACGGGCTGAGTGGTTCACTGCCCAGAGAGCAGCCCAGCCCGACTGACCGCAGATGCGCTGGGGCTCTGTTTTGAGCAAAACCCCCAGAATAAGCCTATTTTGTAAAAGTCAGCCTTGAATGAATGGAATGTCACTGACTGTAGCTGGGGAAAAACCCCCCTCAGAAATCACATTCTCGGAGTTCAGACTGCATTTAATTGCCCTGAACTCCACCTTCTTACCAAGGCCCCTGCCTGGTTTGCTTGCAGACGGTTGGCTGGAAACTCTATGAAATGTGCCCTGTCAATCAGAAGAGGAATGAAATGGCTGCCGCCCTGGGACAAACCCAGAAGTCGCAGGCTTCGTCCTCGCCAACTGCCACTGAGGCAGGGCCCGCGCCAGCACCCTGCACATCCTGCGGAAAATACGTCCCCTCCCCACCCTGCAATGTCTGCGGCACCTGGGGCACCTGTGAGCTTCCAAGTACACACCCGTGTGCGTGCAGGGCACCCACCAGCTCCACAAGTAAGCCCCTGCACGTACACGCTCATGCCGGGAGCTCTCCGAGTCTGGGCATCCTGGCTTCCTTTGTAGCCCTTCTCAGAAGCGTGTTTACGTTGTACCCAGTCCCACCCTCGCAGACTGATGCTTATCAGCCTCTCCCAGTAAAACTGTCAGGGCCTCTGACAGAAGATTAATAGAAATAGAGATCACTGCCAAGAACTTCAACAGAAAAGCCATATTAATCAACCCCTACACGTAAATAGTTCTCAAACCTCAAGCCAGTTCAACCTGGGCTACAGCTCTACAGGTTCATGCCATGTGGAGGTTATACGAAGTAGCCACTGGTTATGAAACTTCTCAAAGCCCTGGTGCCCCCATCTGTGAAGTGGAGGTAGCAATAGTCTCTACCCCTCAGGGTCATGGTGAAAATGAAACAGCGGGATGTATGTGAAACGCTCAGAACAGTAACGGGCCCAGGGCTGAAGCTCAAGAAATGTCTGCTTCCCCCCTTTAAACCCATAGGGGTAACTTTAGTAATTTCATAATACTCATAACAACACTGGTTTTCCATTTAAGGGAACTATATGAGGCTTCTATTTCAAATAAATACGATTTTAAGAAGTGAACTGAACTGAAAATGTTAAGTAGAATAACACAGGAGATACTAGGAACAAGCAGAATCGAAGAAGAGAGCAAAAGAAAGACATTTGGGGAATCTGGGAAAGCTAAAGCATGGGGAATAATGGCTTTAAACATAAAACAAAAATAACCAAATCCCCTCAAGGGTTTCAGCCTGAAAGAGCCCTAATAGATGAGCTGATCCTACCCCTTGCCTGCAAGGAAAGCACGTGGAGGTCAGAGGACGTAAATGTGCTGCTGAACGTCGCAGAGACAGAACCACGGACGAGCACCAGGTTCCTCCGGACCCGCGTGCTTTCTCTGGAACAGAACATCAGCTGGGTAAGAGAGGGCCTCTCCACCAGGGAGGAAGCTGAGCTTCGCCTTTACAGTGGTATTTTGCTGACACACTGGTCCCCTGAGGGGAAAGGTAGCTACTTTGCACTGTGTGTGTTTGTGTGTGCCTGGTGACGGACCGTTCCGCTCTGTCCCCACACTGCGTTCTTGCAGCCTGGACTCTGAAAAAGACGCGAGGAAGTCAACACTCGCGCCCTTAACTTGCGGAGTTTTTGTCGTCACTGAGCCTTTCTAGAAGTGTGCCCTGCTGGTGAAAACGAGCGTGAAAAAGATAAACTAGGAAAAGATGATTCACATTTCGAAAGCATTAACCTGACTACGACGTGGCTGAAACTTGAAGACACTGTGCTGGGGGAAAGAAGCCGGGCACAGCACGATAATGATATAATTCCATCTACATGGGGTACACAAAGTCATCGAGTCCCAGTAAAATGATGGTGTCCAGGGGCTGGGGGTGGAGAAAGGCGTGGGGAATTGTTCTGAATGGGCAGTACGGAGTTTCAGTTGGGGAAGGCACAAACGTGCGAGTGTACCTAATGCCACTGAACCACACGGCAAAGAGTGGCAAACTTTATGGCACGTATATTTTACCATTTAAAAAATGGATTAACCCCAAGTCACACAAATAGTGGCTGTGAGCTCACCCAATAAAAAAGTATCAGCTTGCTGATGATTAACTCCTGGGAAAGGCTGCTGATGGTCATGACAAGATAAGCGATGGCCTGACGGTCAAGTGCAATGTCTAAGAGGAAATGCAGCAGACTGAACAGATCAGAGGTTTAGGAGCCAGGAGGGCCTGGGGCTAGCCCTGGGCTGAGAACCCCTAGGTGGTTGGTGGGACCTGCCAAGTTACTCCATTTCCTTATCTGCAAAGTGGGAACAATAAATAATAGACTCCATCACATTAAAAGTGTTGTAAGGATCAGAGAACACTCACGTGAAGCCCTGAAGTAATCCTAGTTCCAGCCGACTCCAAAATCACAGCTGTTATGATAGTGCTGATACGATAATACTTAACATTTTTTGCTGGGCAAGACACAGTTAGAACTGAGAGCACTAGGCCACTGCCCACCAAAGACCTGAAGAAACTGTCACGATCCACTTCTGAAATAAGCATGAGAGGCTGCACCGCATGAGGGTCTGCATTCAAATCTCAGCCTCAACTCTTCCCAGCTCTAACTTTAGGCCCATTAGTCAACCCCTCCCTCTGCCACTGAACTCCGAGGACCAGCAGCAAGGGCAGGGGCTGGGAGCGGGTCAGCAACAACATTGCAGGCCCCGCCCATGCCAGGCCTACTGAGTCAGGTTGCATTTTAACGAGATCCTCAGGGCATCTGTCAAACATTAGTCACTCTGAACCTGGGTTTTTTTCATCCATATGATAGGGAATGATAATAATGTAACCTACTTTGCGGGGCTGATGTATAATCAAATGAATGATGGATGGAGGCCTCACACGGCCTCCAGTAAATGTCAGCAATTACAACTTTACCGCCTCTGAGTCTTGGTTTCCTTCGCTGGAAAATGCAGTGCAATAGAAGCAACCACATGACGTGGTGAAACCAAAATCAGATGAAATGAGATCATGATAACAACAAAAAATAATGACAACAGCAGCATCGCTACAGGCCAGGCGCCGTTCTGTGGGCACTACATATACTAATGTATTAAATCCTCACAACAACCCTGTTAGGAGGGTACCATCATTATCCCCATTTTGCGCCTGGGGAAACTGAGGCCCAGCATGGAGACATGCGTGGCCGGAGACGTGGAGGAAGAGCCGTCCTGGCTGTAAAGCTCCCATCAAGGAGAGTTATTGCTCTCAGGTGGCCGAGGAGGAAACAGCGTTCTGCAGAATTCTTCAGGAAGACAGTGACCCCACAGAGGAAGACACACTCCACAGCTCCTTTCCGGCCTTGGAATTAATGGCTGTGACTTTACCCATGACAGCTTCACTCCTGACGAGTCAGGAAGTGAAGGTAGCGAGTGGAACAGTGAGCAGAAGGGAATGGGGTCGGCTTTCATCTTCTGAAGATCTAAGCTCACACCATCTCTCGAGGGAAACTGGAAATGACCGACTCCAGGCAATCTAGGGAAGCTCTTAACTCAGGGCAGCTACGAGAAGCAGCCTATTGGGATGCTAAGGAGCAACCGGCCCCAGCTCAATACACCATGCGACCCCAGCATCCCTGTGCTTGGAGAGTCTCTCCCAGGGACAGCTGGACACAAGCCACTACAGACAAGGTGAGGCCAACTGAAGCAAGGACCAAAAAGTGTCCTCATGTGACGCTTTCTTGGAATCAGGGCAAATCTGGGTGGGAGCAGTAAAGGGCAGAATTTGTCAGATGCCTGGTCGATGGGGTGGAACAGCCTTAGCTGTGCAGCCACCCCCATCACTCAGTAGATGCAGGGACCTCCTCATGCGCAAGGTGGGAGGAATCCGACAGTCTAAGAATCCAGTGGAAGCAGGCACGGGGGAGGTCTGGCTCTGGGCTTCTAGCAAAGGCTCAGTAAAGCTTTCTTTCGTTTCTGGCCTCCTTGCCCTGTTCCCGTGCTTGCTGTCCCCTCCCCTTAAAAGACCATCGCACTCCTTTCTGTTGAACTCCTACCTATCCTTCGAATCCCAGTTCCATCAACACTTCCTCAGCAAAGGCTCTCTGGCCCATCCAGCTTAACAGGCCCGCCACTCCTGCTCAGACTTCCGCAGCACACTACGCAAGGCACCATGAGGCACACAGCAGGGCCATCTGTCTCTGCCAAGGGACAAAGATCAGAGAAAGCTTCCTGGAAGAAGACACATTCAAGCTGAAACTCAAAGGACAGACAGCCAAACAGCAGTGGGAAGAGCATTCTAGGCAAAGGGAGCCATGCGTACAAAGGCCAAAAACTCCAGAGAAAGCATGGAGGACGTGAGGCGTTCCAGTCCCATGGGACAGGCCTGCTCTGAGCACCCTGGGTAAATAGTGCCTCCTGTTCTCTAACGGAATCCTGCATGGACTGCCTTCACTGCCAGACAGTTACGTTATGTATTTCTTTGTTTATTGCTTATGTCCTGAACTGAAATTCTAAGTCTGTTAGGGCAGGTACCTTATCACCCTCATTCACCTCTGTATCCCTCTCATGACCCCTGATGGCTGAGGGTGTAACAAGCGCTAGATTCTGAGTTGCAGGGAGACAGGGACCTGGCTATCGGGTTCACTATTAAATTCCCCGCATCCAGCACAAGGCTGGGTACCCAGTAGGAACTTAGCAAATATTTGTGGTTGAATAAATATTGTCTAGAGTAGAGACTCGATTTGCTGAGTGAATAAGTGCAGGAATGGATGAGTGAATGCAAGCACGCATGGGTATCTATGTATACACGCGCACAAATGAACAGACGAACAAATGAATGGATTAGGTCACACATGAATGCACGTTCTCACGTCTGTACACTCCAAGCCCAGAGGCGCCTCTCTTAGGCCGTCTCACTTGGTCTTGTTAAGCTTCAGAGGCTTCTATCTCGCCTGCGCCCTAGCCATTCATAGCTTCTTTTCTCATCCACAGCAGCTGAGTTTCCATTGTCACCGGGGGCAACGGGCCATTCCCCCCTCCCCTGTGGCCCTCTATCCTGAGTCCCGGGAGCTCTCCGAACTCCCGGCCCTCTTTGAGGAGGTCAGCTGACCCCAGTGCCTGGACCTCTTCTCATTGTATGGCATTTTTACAGGAGCCTCCTATGGGAATTGTCGGCATTCCATTCTCCCAGAGAATGGGATGTGAATCTGGCCCGTTTTTATTGATTGCAAATTAGTGCTACACTGGGCGTCTATTTTGGTAGACATGCTTCTCCGCCGAGTACGGAATGCGACCCAAGGAAGCACATTGCTCTCATTCTTTCTGCTGACTGACTGTGTGAATATTTTTAGAAGCCACACCCCCTTGCAGCGGCCAGATAAGTAATTCCTAGTGCCAGACGTGCTCTTTGCAAATCAACATCAGGCAGGGAAGGGGAGAGAAACAGCTGCATGGCTCACACCACACTGCGGGGACCTGTCACAAGTTTAAACCAGTAGCATTTTCAAAGGGTTCCTGGACCAAAGCCCCACACCCTTGGGATACAGAGGATGCACCCACACTTAAAGACACAATAGGGGGCTCCGAGAGGCACCTCACTGTTCCCATGCCATTGGTTGGTAATAGGCCATCAGTGTCAATGGTCCCCCGGTCCAGGCACTGATGTCACGGGTTCTCTCCAACCTGGGGGCCAGCCCGAGGCCCTGTGTCTGTGCCTGCCTGCCTTTGTCCCAAGTGCCCTTTCAGCGAAATGCTGACTCAGGAAGAGCTGAGCACATCCAGCCGGAAGACAAAATCAACGCCAGCTGAAACACATTTCTAAAAACTTTGGAAGTGGGTGTGAGACGATGAAAAAGAGAATTTGTCTGGAAGTCAAATGTTTGAATTCTAATCCCAGCTGTCATCCCTTCCCTCCCAATCACACAGCCTCGAGAGCACCTACTGTGTGATGAGCACCGTGCCACACTCCACCAGGGAGACAAAGACACAATAACGGAGTCTCGAGACTGATTCACCGTGTGTGATCCTAGGCACATCACTTAGACTTTCTGGGTGAAAACGAGGGGCTGGGAAGTGACCCTGGAGGTCCCTTCAAGCTGTAGGACTCTCAAACCCTAGCAGCGTTCTTTGAATAAGCAGACGGAAGGACCAGTGTCAGAGAAAGGAGGGCTGGTTTCCGTTTGGGATGTGCATGTGTGTTTTTCCTTGATAAATGCCAAAAGTTAGAAAATCTTCAGGATTAAGAATCCTAAAGATATGACCAAAACCTTAACTTCTGTAATGAGCTATTTGTCTGCTATTTCCCTACCAAATAGACATGGATCCTGAATGGAAGGACTTGGTCTCGGGGGCCGGCAGGTGCCCCAACATCGTGGCTCTATTGCTTATGCCAGCGAGCCATTCTCCTGGGCTCCTGCCTATTGTTCCCAGCACAATCGCTTCAGAATTGTAACCATTCTTCTCCACTGGGCAATTCTATGACTCCCTAGGAAGCTATGTGCCTTATCATTTCTGGAACTACATCATGGGAGCAAGAGGTCACACTACTACAGAAACCAATCCCCAAGCGACAGGCTCACATTCCAGGCCTTGTAAAGGCTACATTTAGCGCTGAGAGCTCTGGGGGCAGGTGGAGGGAAGAATCTGCAGGCAAAGTCACCAGGGTGGATGACACAAGCCCTTAGAATGTGCCCCTCAAACCAGAACCCAATTCTCTAGCCACAGCCTGACCACCAGGTACCTTCAATTTCCTCTCCAGTGGCCAGCAATTTAAGCAGGTTCTTTGGACAATACGAGTTAAGTGCTAAGTGCTGTGACCACATAGTGTCTAAATTCCTTCGATTTGTCATTGACTCGCCGGGACTAGACACAGGGTATGGCACACAGGGACTGCTCAGGAGATACTACTCCTTGGAAAAATGAACAAATCGACAGCCATCATGAGAGAAGGGGGCTAGCATCTCTACAGACAAATGAGGAAACAGGCTCAGACAAGCAATTTGTTTATCCAAAATTAGTAACAAACAGGGCTGCAATTCGCACCCAGGCTATGCAATGTCAAAGTCACTGCTCTTCACCTTGACTCACTGCACAACGCTCAGCAGTTTATAAACTAACCACACAGCATCTGATTTACTCCTCAAAACAAGCCTGTGGGCATTGCTGTCAGCCCACTTCATAGTCGAGGAAACGGGGTGAGGTGGATTTCCCAATGTCAAGGGTAGAATTTTCTAAGTCTACATCTAGTCTCCTTCTCGAACATCCCAGCCACTTTGCCAGAATTAGAGGAACCCTGAGATTTCACTTCCTGTTCCTAGAGGAAACTGCTTTGACCAACTGTCCCCTCTTTACTCTAAGGGCTACACAGAAATAGATGACCACGGCCCTGGCTGGTGTAGCTCAGTGGATTGAGCACGGGCCTGCAAACCACACGATTGCTGTTCGATTCCCAGTCAAGGCACATGCCTGGGTTGCAGGCCAGTTCCCAGCAGGGGACTCACGAGAGGCAACCATACATTGATATTTCTCTCCTTCTCTCTTTCTCTTCCTCTCTAAAGATAAATAAATAAAATCTTTAAAAAAAAAAGAAATAGATGACCACGGTCAACCACTTGCAAGAACAAGACGTCACCAGACATGGCTTCCAGGGGCCTCTCAAAGGATGATGGTGACTAGGGATGTCACCACGATCTAAAATCCAAATGCCAAAGCAGCACATTTCCTTCCAATCAAGGGGACAGTTTCCCCCCAACGCACCCCTCAACTCGGAGCAGCAGCAATAAGAACAGCAAAAGAGGATGATGCAAGGTCATTCCCAGGCTTTATCTGGGGACCAGGGATGAGGCACTAACGTCACCAGCAGCTAATTAGATGGATCCCCCTGGTGCCGGGAGTCCTAAGGCCATTTCATAATGAAACCCGTGCAGCGAGCTCCATTTATCTTGAAACCATATTTGCTTATTTTGCAGATGTGATCAAAAGGACATTCGGAGTGCTCTGCGGGAGGCCCTTGAACCCTACCGGCCAGGAGAGCTTTCTCCAGCCCCGCAGCAGCCAGCAATAATACTCTCCACAAAAGTAAACTTCGTCACGTGACGGGGTGCTCTTCCCCAACAGCGAACACTGCCGTCACCTCTATCAGCCTCCCAGTCCCACGGCAGGTTCCGGGGATGGGGGGGGTTGGGAGGAAGAAGTAGGACACATGGGGTGGGAGTGACAGAAAGTGGCGGGGAAAGAGTCCCAGCTCTAAGATAACTTGGGACCCTGCTGACACATCAAGCATAGCCGTTCAGACTTGAGTTCATGAGTCAGACAGACATGGGTTCAAACCCCAGCTCCACCACCTACCACTGTGTTACCTTGGGTAAGTTACTTTAACTTCTCTGTGCCACTGTTTCCCTGCCCGTGAAATGACGTAAATAAGAGGACCTGTCTCGTGGGGTTCTTGTAAAGATCAAATTGAAACCCTATCAGACAAATATGATTTGAAATACCTATGCAAAGTGTTATTGTTTCAAGCGTTACTTTTATGGTGACAGTTATAGACCGTGAACTTGCTGAGGACAAGGACTGTATTTCAGTCGCCTGATTATGCCGGCATGAAGAAGAATGGCATGTGGTTAAACACGAGGAACTGCTCACTGAATTTAATTGTTGGAACTGAGGACTCGAGCCCAGAGACCTCCCTACCCTCCTGCTAGGAGGGTAGAGAAACAGCCGCCTTATTTCTAGGCTGTATCTGGAGCAGCACCAGCCCTACCGATGCCGCCCCAGGCCCTGCATATCCCCCACTGGGGCGAGAGGTTTACCTTAATATTGCAGTTGTCATCAAGCAGTATATTTTCCAGCTTCAAGTCCCGGTGGACCACACCGTTCTGAAATGAGAAGACAGGCAGGGGACTGAATGGAAGCGGATGGGACGAGAGAGACGAGGAGGAGGAAGGCGGAGGCAGAGCCCTGGGAGGCATCAGACAGACGAAACAAATGCCCCAGCCCGGTGGTCTCTGCCTCCATCCTTCAGGGCTGCTCTCCCTGTTGTGAAGCTCCTGCCAGGGACCAGGGACAGAAGAACATTAGTCACTCGCTGTGTGGTTAAGGGAAAAATGACTGGAATCCATTCTCCCCCAGAGCCTGTAAAACAGCAGGGGTATCCTTTGTCGGAATGTCATTCCACTGTGTGAAAGCAATATAGTCCCAGGCGGTGGCACAGTGTCTGTCTGTGATGGGATTCCCAGGGAGACGCAGATTTCGCTGCTGGAGACTCAGAACGCAGGGTCCACAGCCCTTGCTTGTCTGTCTGTCTGTCTGTCTGCCTGCCTGCCTGCCTCCTCAATGCTGGAAAGAAGCCTGACTCAATCTATTCTGACCCATGAAGCCAATCCAGATCTGTTCTGAGGATAACGAAGGTGCTCTCATGGGTATTTCCTAAGCAGCCAGGCAGGAAGATTTTAAAAGTCCCCGTCTGCTCAGCATCTCTCAACGTAGGTGAAGGGTGAAGGTAAGTGAGGCTGGTGAGACCGGTGAAGGTAAGTGAGGCTGGTGAGACCGTAGCCACCAGGTTGACCAAAACAGGTCGCTGCCATACTGGGTGACTTTTCCATTCAGGCGAACTCTGGCAAGGCAGGCAGCTGAGCTGCAGTGACAAGCAGCCAGCCAGCTGAAAGGAGAAAAGGAGTCGTCAGCCAGTAGGCTGTTGGCTTACACAGCAGTAACAACTGGTGTGCTTAGTTCTCTTTGAGACCCTAATGGTCTTGTAGGGGGGCGGGTGAGCATGGGAAGAGGGGTGGAGCTGAAAGAACTATTTGGGGGCCGGGCAGATAAATGGCAGGGAGAACGTTTTTAACATCATTCAGCACAAAGGACATTTACAGTCAAAGCTGCTCTTTTAAGCAAATGAACTGGCTAGAAATTCTTTATCTTTCAGTTAAGATTTCCTGAGTTCAGAATCTGCCTGTTTACAGTCAGTTCTTTATTCTTTCCCTTTCCATTTGACAGTTCCTGACATCGCCAAAAGCACTGACTGTCAGGAGAGACGGAAAAAACATGCATTTCTGCGACTCTTTCTCTAACCCAAACCTCCGAGGATGTGTTTTGAATTCAGAAGTGTGCAGACCCAGGCTCCTGGAGCAAAATACAAGGCACCTGATTCTGCTCAAATGTTGGGGGTAGTTCATTTATACTGTTGCATTCCTGGTTTTTCACAATAAGATGGGATGAGTCTAATAAAGTCCCATACACCAGGAACCCAAGTATTCAGACACATCAAATAATAAAAATGCGGTCTGTAATAATTCCTGATGGCGCCTGATGATAACATACAAAATGTTGTATGATCTGTATCATCACGGGCTTGAGTCAGCAAGGAGTCAAATAGCGATCACATGGGTTACGGGTTTTAGACCCGAATAATCATTTTCTAGTTACTTCCAGAGCCACTGGCAATTCACCAGAACGCTTGACACACTGAAGACCCCAGAACGCAGCCATTTGTATGAGGCCCCTGACTGTGTTTTAGGTGCTGTGCTGGATTCCATCACTGTTGCACTCAAAGCGAGTGTTCGAGGTATGACAGTTCTGGCGGGAAGTATCAACAAGAAGATTAGTGGCATTAATGGCTGAACTGTGGCTTGGAATGACCTGGTACTTCATCTCCTTCTCCAGAGGCCATGCATGGTTGCACTCGGCCGTTTACCAGCGCCTCCCATTAGGTGTCCGGCAATAGAATGTACCTGAGCACATACAACCAAACCTCAGTTCTCGACCTTCTTGGGCTCCCAAACACTTTGGTCCTCGACCAAGTGGTTCACAGAAGAAAGGTCTCGGTTGCCAAACAAAATCTCAGGTCTCGAGTCTCTACCTGACAACCGTCTCAAGCTGACACCTGTGTGATCAGCCCTGTGTCTCTCAATCGACAAACAGAGGAGATTTGGTTTTCAAACAAATCGCTTTTTGAACGGTTTTCCAGAATGAATTAAGTTCGAGAACCAAGGCTCCACTGGGTAACCCCTGTGGGCGTGATCAGTACAACAAATGGTACCAAGAGCATGAAAGGTTCGGAACCTATGACCCAGTAACGGCACTTCTAGAATTTCTCTTAAGTAAATTATTCAAATGAGAGGAAAAGGTTACCAGAAGTTGGAACCAGCTTGAAGGCCTAACCATCACAATAATTGCAGAGAATTTTTAGTAACATAGGAAAATGTGTATATTATATACTAAGTTAAAAAGCAGGACACAAACTATGTAAAAAGCATGCAATGTGTTGCTCCTGGAACAGAGAGAGGCCATTGGTGGAAAACTGGTGAAATCCCAGTGAAATATGGAGTTTTGTTAATGGCAACATATGAGTGTTGATACACTCATACTCTAGCAACTTACTACGCTGAGACGGGATCACAGCGTCAGCCAAGTGAGTGGTACGTGAGAACTCTCTTTACTGTCTGGGAAACTGCTATAAATCTAAAATTATTCAAGATACGAAGTTCAAACAAAAAACAAATGGTAAGGATGGGAGACTGGAAAGAAACAAATAAAAAGTCAATAGTGGGTTGTCACTAGATTCTGGAATCATGGGCAGTGGTCATTTTCTCCTTTCCATCGTATAAATTCTCCGTAAGTTCTACAATGCACAGACACCCCTCCCTTGTCATGTGAAAGCAAAATCACGTGACGCCATGAAAACCTTCTGCGGCCAAGCTCGGGCCGGGCCGGTACCTTGTGACAATAGTGAACCGCCGAGACGATCTGCCGGAAGAAGTGTCTGGTCTCCCTCTCGCTGAGGCGTCTCCGCTCGCTGATGTAGTCGTACAGCTCCCCTTTGCTCGCGTACTCCATGATGATCACAATCTTGTCTTTGTTCTCGAACACTGCGGGGGGGACAGCAATGGACACACACCCTGTTTATCCAACAAGCTCCCTTATGACTGCCCAGAGTGCAAGGGAGGAGAGCAGAGATGTCACCGAGCGTGGGGCGGGGAGAACGGCAACCGGCCAGGATGCAAGTGGGGCCATTCAACATCACGAGGAGTTGGGCGAGACTTCCAGCCAGGTGGACACTGACATCATCACCACTGTTACTGGACACACCTTTGTCACATTAAGGGAACGTGTCTCTGAGGGTCCCGCTCCCCTTACCATTCTCATCAGCCCGTCCCACCAGACCAGAGCCCCTACGGAAGGGATGATGGGTAACAACAAACACAAGCACCATTAATTAACCATTTGATATGGGCCAGCTACCCAGACCCCGAGCTACTCTCACCCAAAGTGGGTAGCTGATCTCATCCCCTCTTTGCTCAAAACCTTCCATCTTACTTCAAATAAAACCCCAGGTTCCGAGTGTGGCCCACCAGGTCCCTACAGGATCAATCCCATGGACGCTGCTAAGCCCTATTACACATCTGTTCCATGCATTTGTTTATTTTGTCTCCTCCATTAGAATGTAAATGAGGGCTGTTCTATTTCTTTCCCTGATGTATCCCCAGCACTCAGCATGCTGGTTGCTGGAAGGGCTCAGTTGGTGTTTAACAAATGAGTGCACTCAAAACTTCATGGATGCCTTCTGGACAACTACAGTAAACAATTACATATCACTACATGCTTCTCACTCCCCAGCCCCGATATTCTCGAGCAGTGCGTGATGTTCAAACCCTGCTCCTCGGCATTCCTAGAGCTCCAGGCAGACGCCCAGGGGCCAGGCGGGGGCCCGAAGGACAGGCTCTGGGTCCTGGCACTGCCTCAGCCAAAGGGACTCCATCGCTATGTTTCGTATTTTGGTCCTTTGAGATGTCGTTTGAGCAAAGACAAAGTAAATACCGTATTTTTTAGACTGTAAGATGCACTCTACCCCCCCACCACCACCACCACCACCAAATTTGGGAGGAGTAATGGTTGTTAATGGTGCTATTGAGTTCTGTTTACATTTACATTGGTGAAATAATATGTGATTTATGTGATTAAATATTTTACCACATTTTTTGCTTCAAATTTTTTTCCTATTTTCCTCCGCTAAAATCCAGGTGCGTCTTATGGTCCAAAAAACGGTAAGAGTTGTTTTTGAAATCCATCACCCCAAACAAACAAACAAAACGGAACAAAAACCGTAGGCTACCCAAGGCCCTCCCTGAAGGACCCCTGCACACCTCCCTCCATCCTATCAGCTTCTATCATTCCCTGGTAGCCCGCTGTGCCCGCCAAGGCAGGACTGTTTGCTGATTCTCACCACCTCTCTCTCTCTCTCTCTCTCTCTCTCTCTCTCTCACACACACACACACTGCTGTTTCCCACCTCTGTGCTCTTCCCTCCGACTGCTACCCGTCTTTCCTGCCAGGGAAATGCCAGCTCGTCAGTCAAGAACGAACTCAAACACGGCCCAACTCTGCTTCCCTTCTGCCTCTCACCGTGCTCTGGTCGACACCGGCATCGCAGGACTTTCAAACTCCATGATTTTATTCGCTGGTTTACATATCCAGCTCCTCTGCCTGGGCTTCGAGAGGTGAACTCTCAAAGGAGTTTTGGAATGAGACACTGCTCAGTAGGATTCCTGCAGGTGCCTCTTACTTGCTGTGTGATTTGGGGGATGTTGCTTGCCTTCTCTGTGCCTCAGTTTAGTCAACTGCAAAATGTGCATAATATTAGCAAGTACCTCTTAGAACTTCTGGGAGAATTTATTGACACTAGGTGTGTAGCTAGTAGCTGTAGCTGTAGCTGTAGCTGTTACTGTTCGTATCAGTATAATTGGATCCCAGGCCCTGCCACTGAAACACACACACACACACACACACACACACACACGAACTGAGTTAAACTGGAATGTGCCCAGGCCTGGGTCCCCTGGCTCCCACACCTTGTCACTGGCTGCTAGAAGTTCAGGCCCTTTCAGTTCCTTTATGGCTCCTTCAAGTCCAGCCAAACCTCTCTGATAAAATGAAGGGGGGAAGGAGGAGGACAGGGAGGAGGAAGAGAGAGAGAGCAGCCAGATAAAATGGGCTGCTCTGCGTCTGCTGGCGTCGGTGTACCCTGCGGCTCCAGCTCCTACCAGGGATTTCAGCCCGGTGTGCACTTTTCATTAACAGCAAATTCTGGAAACCGGAAAAGCTGCCTCAGGATGCATGGCCCGGGCTCCCACAAGGACAGTGGTTGTGGGAGGGCACAGGGTTTTCTCATTTTAAAAAGAATGGGGGAGGAACGGAGGAGGAAGGTACTTCTATAGGAAAAGAAACAAGGAGTTCACACCCCAAAAAGCCTGATGCCAAAGACAAAGGAGGTGGAAGCCGCGGTCCCTTCAGTGACTGTCAGAAGGTGAGGGTCACCACCTCCCACGAAACAAAGAGCTGCTTAGGCGATGGGCTTCTTCCCATCCCAGCTGGCTCACTCAGCGTGGGGGAGACACAAACACAGTTCAGTTCACCACACTTGAGTACGCCAAACATTACCAAGCAGCTTCCATCACTAAGTCCTGCCGCTCCTCCCTCCCAAATAAATCCCGACTCTGTCCACCTGTCTCACATCCCCAGCCACCCCCTGCTCCAAATCCCCATCCTCTCTGATCCCCTGTCTTTCACTCTTGGCCCTCTGCTGGCTGCATTTGGAGGGGCCTGGGGGACAGTTCCCCGGACCTATTCCATGGGCCCCATGCCCCGTGAGACACTCTGGAGGGAAAAGGTGCTCCACAGTCAAACAGAGGTAACATGTTCGGAAAACACTACTTGATCATCCTTAGACAGTTTGGCTTCTTTAACTCAAGGATCCTGCAGGTTGATTTGGTCATTTCGATAATCCCACTGAAATCCAGAGGAATGAGCCAGGAGCCAGCGCGGGAGGCACTGCATAAATGAGATGCTATCTGAGTGATACAATCGGCCCCTCACTGCTGCACGAGGGGCTGGTGGGCAGCCCAGTCAGAGAAACATCCGAGGGGCCGGCCTGGCTCTGGACCCTGGAACCCCACCCCCACCCCTCCCCTAGGAAGCAGCCGGAGTCGCGTGGTCGAGGTTCTGCTTGTAACTCTGAATTAGCTAAAGGCAAACAACAGTTCTAGCCTTGGAGCACCAGGGTTTCACCCAGAAGACCACGTGGTGTCCGTACTGGAGCTTCTCGAGGCCCTCCTAATAAAAGCAGCACCTCTGAAGGTGTACTCTGTGCGGGCACCCTGCTAATCGCATTCTGCGTGAATTATGTCCTGCGGCTTTGGTCCTTCCCGTATCCCCACTCAACTGATGAGAAAGCCTGGGTGTGGAGAGATTAATCAATAACTGCCGTGGGCCCGGGGTCTGTGTGAGGCACAGCCAGGCCTGAGCCCACCCCACGCAGGGTGGGCTCTGACGCACACCCCATGCTCTCAGCCACTGGACTAAAATTCACATGCAATAACCCCCCCGAGCCTCAGTCTCCTCATCAGGCAAGTGAGCCTAATGGTTCCCTCGCACAGTTACGGGGCATTCAGTGAGCTCCCGGGCCCAGCGTCCTCAGCACAATGCCTCGGCCAGTGCTCAATAAATGGAAGCTATTCTCAGGATTACTTCACCTGCCTCTTAGGCAGCTCCAGCAAAACAAAACCCCAGAGCTTGCCTCTCCTCACCAGCATTGCTCTTTAAAACATGGCGTGGCTGCCGCAGAACCACAGGACTTTCACGCAGAAAGAACCTTAGAGATCAACTATGATTTTTCCAGAATGGCCCCGGATATATAATGTATGAGAGCAAAGCCTTGGGAATCTGTTCTGAAGAATGACCGGCTTCCGCATCCTGGGTGCAGGGCCCCTTGCCCGCAGTCAGGTCACTATCAGCAAGGCGACGGGACCACTCTTGGCCATTCTGTGGCCAAAAGGGCTGCTTCCCTTGGGCACTTTTACCACTGGTTATTTATAAGCCCAGAAATCTTGTCTGTGTTTATGTTATTAGTCACTAAGCAAAAGCTTATTTTCCACCAGTTGGGAAGGGTTTCCTTTCTGAAAAATGAAAGCCTGTGTCTCTTGGCCAGACAGTTTTACCCAGAAGCCTGGTGGCTGCAGAGTGGTAAGGAAAACTATGGCCCTTGACATGCCAGGCCCACCAGGAAAATGAAAGCCCTGAATAGAAACTCAGCTCAGCCGGAGTCAGCCCACAGCCCTGGGGCCGTGTCCCTCTGGTGCAGGTCCGGGCTCTTAGCACAACAACAAAGGTGTATGAAGCACCCCTTTGGGTGGGAAGAGATACTACAGGAAGTCTTCACGAGACTGAGAAGGGGCGGAGCGTCTGGCCCAGGAGCAAGTGCCAGGGATTAAGAGAAGAAAAAGATAATAAGAAGGGAGCCGTCAATGCCACACAGCGGCCCGGAACGCCCACAGGGAGCTCAGGGAGCTCAAACACACATCACCCATAACAACAAATACATCGAACAAAGAACAGGGTAGCATCCAGGACCCTGGACCTGTGAAGTCGCCCACGGCTCCCTTCTCCCCAAGAGCCTCCCCAGTGACCGCCCCTTCCCTGGAAGCCTTAGTTGTAATAACAAGAGTTAACATTTATCGAGCGGTGACTGCGTGCCATGGATTGTCACACGTAATACTAACAGTCCTATGAGACAGGTATTAAGACAACTCCTGCTCCGGAGAGAGGGAGCCAGCACTCAGATGAAGAAACGAGGTGGCCAACGCCCATGCCCCCTACATCACTCCCCCTCTCCCCAAACACACACATACACACACATCATGAATATCATCACTATAAGCCAACAGCATAGATCAGATGGCATTTCAAGTTTCCTACAAATGGAATCATGCAGGACAATGCCTTTTGTGTCTGGCTTCATCGGCTCAACTCTGCATTTGTAAGAACAATCCACCTTGTTCCACGTTGGTTGACCCTCGTTGCTACTGTGTTCTCTCCATGTTGCTAATGTTATCCACTCCACGGCTGACTGACATTTGCAGTGCTTCCAGGTGCGGGTCACGATGGGCAGTGCTGCTGAGAACATCCTTGTTTACGGCTTTTGATTCTCATCCTCATCCATTTCTGTGGGGTGGATCCTCACTGGATTTGACCCCAAATCTGTGTCACTCAAAAGCTTACATCCTTGCCCCAGCCCCCCATCACCTCCCTCCATCATCCACTTACTCTCCTTACATGATACTCCTTGAAGATCCTCCTTCATTATAGAGACCCAACATCACGATCTTTTCTAAAAATGCTCTTTTTTCAGCCTGTCTGAAGCATTTATCTGAGCGTTTTGCTGTGTGTGAAAGGGCAGGCAAACACAGCATAAGACACCGTGTTTGTCCCCCAGAGCTGCTATCCAGTTGAATACAACCCGAACTTAACAAGTAAATCAAGCACTCGCCTGTACCATACAGACTTTAAATGCCTAGAAGGTCAGAAAGACGGGTGAGGTGACTTGAACGGGCCTGAGAAGATTTCTAGAGAAAACAGGCGCAGCACTGACCCCTGACAAGTGCGAGGGTTCTCCCATTGTTTCAGCCTGTCCCCAAATATCCCAGCTCTCTTCATCTTCTTCTGCTTTCCACAGAAGGGCCTTCTCCACAGACACCAACTTGAATTGTTTTTGTTTTCTGTTTATTTTCCATTTCAAAGGAGAGTGGGGACTGGTTGCTATAGCAACAGCTACTTCTCCAAAGTAATCCTGAATTTCATCAGATGTTCAATTTGACAGCCCAGTTCTGCCTTCTGATTTGTCTGGCTTTCACAACCGCATTAATTACCCAACTCCTAATGATTCCCTCCTGTCACCCTCGGGGTGAGTAACACAACTGTACAACTCGGGAATATGCGTATTATAAAGACAATGCCCTGGCCTGGGAGAAAGGCTGATGGTGAGCAAGGCGCGCTTCGGGTTTTAACCATCATCCACCAGCCATTTCAGAGCCAAGTCCAGGAGGCCGTGTAGGAAGACGATGGGCTTGGGAAGGGAGAGGGTGGGAATCGATTTACAGGATACCCTGGGAAGAGCAGCTTATGAAAGTGGAGGACATCCTTCTGGTTTACATGTAACCTCAAGAAAGGAAGATTAGTTTGTTGGTTTTAAGCAAAAAGACCAAGGGCCTAGAGTGGACCAGTCTGAATTCCCTTCATGCTTTTGCCTGCTATCAACTCCATCTCCCAAATTAGTTCCGGGAAGCTGCCATTCCCTCCATGGCGTGCCGCCCCACCGCCCCACAAACAGCACTTTTATTACTTTCTCAAAACCTCAGACGGAAATACCAGTCCACTCCTCAGCAGTGCTTTTTTTATTAAAGGTCAGTAGAATCCTCAGAGAAAATCACTCATCTTTCTTTTCAGAAATGGAGCGATCTTTCCTTTGCAAGAATTGTCCGCCACCTAATTACATCATTTAGTCACTACACGATTCACTCCTCAAGAGTTTCCTCCTAGCACTGAATTCTAAACTCCCCATGGGCTGAAAAGGGTCCTCTGATCCCTAGAGTCCAAAAGCCCAGGGCAGTGAGAGAGAAAATTCAACTGAACTGGCAACACCCACTGCCAATGAGCTGGTCGGAGTGGGGACAATGTCTTTCCCAGTTCGGACAATGAAAGGCACTTTAGTTCACGCATTGTCTTTTCTTAAACTAAAACTCTTTCTAGACGTTGTTGGTTGGCATGTCCAAGAACCACTGCCACCCACTGCCAGAGTGGACGCCACCGAAGCCAGAAGAAATGGTAAGAAAGGGTGTAAGTGTCCTGCAAAAGACAGGGGAGCAGAAGGCTTGCCAAGAGCCGCTTACTCCTGCTAAGTCCTCCAGTGCTATCTGGGGGCCCAACAGCCACTCCTGGGAGGACAGAGGGCAGGCATGGCCAGAACAGAGAGAGGAGCGGCATGGGAGAGAAGATCAAAGGTTCCACGCTGGACCAGCCATCGGACTCCACCCTCCTTCCACAAGCACCCCTGGGCTTTGAGGGGATGGGCCGTGTCAGCTGTCATCACGCACCCAACAGCTAGGCCCACAGTCTCCCTGACCATTTGCTCTAGTGCTCTGTCTCAGCCTTTCTGTCACACATACACACACGCACACACTCATATGTACACGAACTCACATGCACACATACTCACACAATCCTGAATCCAAGACAGCAGTGACAATTGATCAGAACATCTCCCCAGAGAGAGACGCTAAGGCTCTGTTACTTGACCCAGTGCACTTCTGAAAGAGCATGCTCCCCCAGTTCGGGCACTGAAGGGGACAGAAATCCGTCCCTCTGGGATGGCCTTAGTCTTCCCGTCCCCCCAGAGGGCTTTGCTGTGGGGCTCTTCCCACCCTTGCCACCAGTCAGAGTGGAAAAGCCCGGCCGATGGTTATCACACCTCTGCTTCCAGCCACCAGACGACATGACCCAGCGTGCAGGGCTCATCTCGTCAACTCTAAATCCCGGTCCACATCACTGGGCAAGACAGAGCCTGACTCCCAGGGCCAGGCTACCTGGGCTCAAGTCCAGGCTCTGCCGTCTACCAGCTGAGTGACCTTAGCAAGTTACTTCGCCTTTCTGTGACTCGGTCTCTTCATCTGTTGAAACCAAGACTGTCCTTATTGTAAAGATTATCATAGCACGCAACAGTAAGCGTACCTGTGAGTGTTGGCCTGCTAACCTCCTATTATTTGGCGGCAAGTATTATTTGAAGAAAGAACAGAGGAGACGCGCATGGATTAAATGAAAATTTTCAAGGACATGTATTGGCGGCATCTGCACCTGAGATTATATATGTGTCCTTGAGGACAAAGGCAGGATGGGAGAATGCAGGAGACAGGAAACTAGCACTCAAAGACAGCAAAGCCTGAGGTGGAAGCAAACCTGGATCCCTTAACTGAGGTCCACTCCTCAGTCCCCAGTGGTATACAAAGCATGGGTCTCACAGACCGGTACCTACTGGAGGAACCTACTGTTAGAGATCAGGGTGGTGGGTGGGACCTCGTCTATACTCTAGGAGCCTTCCGAAATGCAGGCTGCCGACTGCCTGGTGCAAATTCACAGAGCTGTCCCCGTTAATTCCCAAAGACCCTATATTAGATGACGACATGGTTCTATTTTTTTCCTTTAAAAATCAGCTATAAGTCCACATGGTATTATTTGAGGCACTAGGAAATACTGAATTCCAGGAAACCCAAGAGGGTGAGGCAGAACAACCAGAGAGTAGCATTCGTTTTTACTTGTTTAATTTCTAATCTCCAGCCTTCAGGGAAAAAAATGACTTGGGTGTAATCAAAAGAAAACAATGAAAATAATACACTTGAAGGTCAAACAGCTAACTTAATAGGAAACTCATAGCAGCGTGGCTGGACGGACTCAGAGCGCAAGAGCTGGTTCACGTGATTAAACATGAAGACGATGCTCTGGTGCCGTGTTTTTCACGGGCCGAGTCCTTCCCTTGCATCCAGTCTGCAGAGTCTCCGTGTGGAACTGGTGAATCTGGCAGCCCAGGCAGCGTGTTAAAAGGCTCAGCCATTTGCCACGGGTTCAAAAGAGTAAACACAAGCATAATTCGCCACTTTGCCAAGTTCAACAAACTGCTTCATGGGGCTCTGCGTCCCTGATGAGGGCAGCAACCAAACGGATCAGCAAGTAAACCCAAGCCCAAAGGTATCGCTCCCTGCTCACCGGTGACGGCGGCCAGACGCCANAATAATACACTTGAAGGTCAAACAGCTAACTTAATAGGAAACTCATAGCAGCGTGGCTGGACGGACTCAGAGCGCAAGAGCTGGTTCACGTGATTAAACGTGAAGACGATGCTCTGGTGCCGTGTTTTTCACGGGCCGAGTCCTTCCCTTGCATCCAGTCTGCAGAGTCTCCGTGTGGAACTGGTGAATCTGGCAGCCCAGGCAGCGTGTTAAAAGGCTCAGCCATTTGCCACGGGTTCAAAAGAGTAAACACAAGCATAATTCGCCACTTTGCCAAGTTCAACAAACTGCTTCATGGGGCTCTGCGTCCCTGATGAGGGCAGCAACCAAACGGATCAGCAAGTAAACCCAAGCCCAAAGGTATTGCTCCCTGCTCACCTGTGACGGCGGCCAGACGCCAGACACACGTTCTTCTCTGGTGTTCGCTGATGACAAATGATCAGACCAAGGTGAGTTTCTGCAGACGGGCTCTCTTTCCCCTTAGTTGCAGGATTAAGTCCGTATTTCTCACCTTGGTCAATTAAATCTAAATCCCCGGAGGAGAGGCAGCGGCATCGGCATTTTTTATAAACGCCCCGTGGGCGTCTATGTGTACCCAGTGTTCAGCATCACCGATTTAGGCAGTCTGGTCTCAACCCTCTCTCTCAGCACCTCCCACGAGAAGTTTCCACTCAGGCCAGAAAGGATCTCTGAGCGCCCTAAAGGTCAACCGCATCAGGAAGAATCAGTACCAGCTACTGACCACGTAGCCAGCGCTGCACTTAACAACTTTACACATTATCTTAGATAATCTTCCTACCCTGATGCATAGAGTAGCAAGCTACTGGCTGTATCCTATAAACAGATAAGAGGGCTGAGCCTCAGAGAGGTTCAGTCACTAGCCTAACATCACACAGTAGTGACTGGTTGAGCAACTGGCTCATTCATATCTAAGCCTATTTGGACAATAATTATATACTCGCCCTACTAAACCAGTCCCTGGAATGCAAGCATTCAATAAGTTTTTGCAGAAAGAATGAGTGATTGAATGTATAAATGACTAAGTGGGGGAACGAATAAATGAGAACAGTAAATAGTATTAATAACCCATAGACCTTGTTAGATCAATTCGGCTAACCCCTGTCCTTTTTTTTTCATTATCCTCACCTGAGGAAATGTTTTCATTGCTTTGAGAGAGAGAAGAAGAGGGGGAGAGGGAGAGAGAGATGGAGAGAAACATCGATATGCAAGAAGAACATCAATCAGCTGCCTCCTGTATACACCCCAACTACGAACGGAACCCGCCACCTGGTATGTACCCTCACCAGGAATCAAACCCACCACTCTTTGGTCAACAGGACAATGCTTCAACCAACAAAACCACACCAGCCAGGGCTCATGCCTGCTTTTTAAACAGGCTAAACCAGGATTTGCTTGCTGCCTGAGAAACCTGTATTAGGACACGTGAGCCTGAGAAGAAAAACGTAAACAGCTTCCATCATAGCTATTTCCAAATAATTCATGCCAGCAACGCTGCCCTGCTTTGGTTTCTGACCTGCTGAGCAGGGGTTTCTCTGATACAGCGGTTCTCCAACTTGAGAGTGTGAGGAAACACTGGGCCCCAACCCCAGACTTTTGGAGTCAGTAGATTTGGGTGGGGCTAGGTGATGCTGATGCAGCCCGTCCTGGGCCAACCTCTGAGAACAGCTGTTCAAATGCATGAATAGCTGGTTTATCAGGGTCCTGCCATTCTCAGGGGGCGTATTTTCAGGGGCAGCAAAGTTTCTGACCCGTGGACTTCTGCTGGGTCCTGTGGAAACATCAGCCCCCTGGCCATAAGCGAGGCGGGAGGCGGAGGCGGGAGGCGGCATGCCCTGTCCGTACAACAGGCCTGCACTAAATAACACAGCCCGAAAGCTGTGGGCTTGTCCACAGATCCTATCTCTCAGTTTCTCCTCTGCATCTCCCACTGGATGTTCTGAGCAGTGATTTTCACCAGGAGGCCAAAACATTATCCCCTTCCAGAAAGATCTACCAGAATCTCAGGAGGCACAGGTTGCTTGAAAAAGCATATTGTAACATGTACTCCTAGGAAGATGAGAATAATTTTAACTGATAGTAAATTCATCCCAAGTGGCTTAATGGTAGGAATTCGGAGAATATTCTAGAATACAGACTCTTTTCCATCTTCTCCCAGACAGCAGGCTGTAGGCTCACAGGGCAAGGGCATGAGACTCACATGCTTATGTTTGTTATTTTTAGAGAAACTCTTCCAAAGGCAAAAGATCACAGCTGACAAATGCCACAGAGCCCGCCTACTTTGTCCCAGAAAGCCAGGCTCCCGTAGAAGCCGAGAAGCCGCGACGAAAAGAACTGGTCGGCCAGTCTGGCATATCGCAGTGCGCAGGGCCTCACACAGATCTAATCTTGCAGGGCCAGGAAGACAGACTTCCAGGAGCAGAGGCCAAGGGCATACATAATAGGGAAGGCACAGGCCCAGTCTACCGCACTCCCTCCCCTTTTCCCTCTTACCTGCGGGACTGTTACCGGACAACAAGGTGCTAAGGTTCCCTAAATTACCGCAAGATGTTCATTCCTGTGGTTGGGCAGACAGGGTCTCCTAGGCTTTCAAAGGGGAAATGTGGAGAGGGGGAGTGGGAGACCGGGGGGACAGCAGGGTGGGGGTGAGACAACAGGTCTTTGATGTTTGAACTCCGATCCTGAAATCAGAACCTGGGGCAAAACCTGTTTTTATCTCTTCCATCCTCCGAAACCAAGTTGAAAGCTCTGGTGGGCACTTCCTTTTCAGCTGCTCGTTCCATATTGTCAATTACCTCCCTGCTGAGAGAATGGGATTCCTTTGACTGGAAACAGGGGTCTGGCTTGGAGATGGTGCCAGAGATTTCTCCCTCCTCACTCTGGATTAGGTTACCCTTCACATCCCACCCCAGAAGGTGTGTTTCCACCCTCTTCCATTGGACTGAGCTTTAGAAGCCAGCTGGGGTTTATGTCAACAGAGCCGACAGATTGGCAGGGTAATCACCTTCCTCCATGGGCAAACAGGAGAGTAACCTCCCGGGTCTGGTTGGTGATATAAACACTGGAAAGGAAGGATTTTTGAGACTTGGTGAACAGCAGCGTGGCCTCGGCGAGGTCGCAGATTGTATGGGCCTGCAGGTATTATGAATAATACGTAAATAACATATTTCCATGGACTGCTGTGGAGGCAACATGTGCCCTGGGAGTCAGTGTACTGGGTTTGGGGCCCAAGCTTCCTCATGCAACATACGCAGAAATGTTTTGTAAAGTACCCATAAATATGGGATCTAACGCTCTCTCGCATGTTTATGACAGCAATCTCTGTGAAGGCCAGGAATTCTACTCATCACGGGGTCTAGGACAATGTCCCCAGTCAGAGGTCCCTGCCCATCACCAAATGACCTGGTGGGTTTTCTGAGCACCAGCCTCAGGAGGTACCTGCCTGGGTTTGACTCTCAGACCCACCACTTCTTAGTTGGTGTAAACTTGAGGAAACCTAAATTTTCCTTACCATAAAGCAGGGGTGTTCACCATTTGCGTACCATGGACATAAGGATTAAATGCAAGAATACATTTAATAAAAGCTCAAGGTAAACACTCAACAACTCCTAGCTCCTTTAAAGGGAACATTTATAAATGTTATTTCCCTCATCAAGATCAATGGCTTGCCCTCATTCCTGACATAAAATCCCCACTCCCTCTTTTAGCCAGTGTGACCAAAATGTGACCCTCTCCAACCTCCTCTCTGCTGCCACCATCCTACTCACTCACCCCCTCAGCCTCCCCCGCCTCTGTCACTTCCACCAGCCCCAGCTCCTCCTCTGAGCACCCGCCCATGCTGTTCCCTTTGCCAGCCCTTCCGAGGGCTCACTCCCTGTCCCATGCAGGTCTCAGCTCAAAAGTCATGTATCTGTTCACCTGTCCACTCACTCAATGTCAGCTCCACGGGGCCAGAACTTCTCTTGTTCACTGCTGTACCCCTAGTGCCTAGAACAGAGCCTGGTTTACATTAAACACTTACTTGGTATTTTTTTAATGAATGAAATTACCTTTTCTCTGGAACTAGTATTTCCATAATACCAGCTAATACAGTCCAAGACGGTGCCTTCCCCTCATGGAAGCCCAGAGCTCCCAAACATACAGGAGGTGCACTGTTGCTTTGTCATGCCTGCTGCCGTCACCATTGCTGCTGCGATGAGTGCGTTTAACCACAAAGGTCCTGCCTTTTCGCTAAGCAAATGAATGCATTGCCGCACTCAGCTAAGGCTCTTGACAGGCCTGTCAACCAACCAATCAGCTTTCAGAGAGAAGGTTTCCTTTCACTTCGTGAGGGGCAGAGAGACCAGCCCATCAACTCACTGACTGGGATCTCACCACCTTGCTGCCACCTCCTTGCCCCTACCATGCCCAGGGTTGAAAAGGACAGAAAAGCCCAGGCTGAGGGGGATGCCTGGGACAGAGAAGTTGGCTGCGGAGCCAGCAAAACAAGATGCAAAGTGAAAACTGCAGGACTGAGGCCTGGCAGGGGAAAAACACAAATGGAGTCAGAAGACTTGTTTGCTAGGGCCACCAACTAGCCACGACACCAGTGTTAGAGGCTGAGTCAGGTCGTCCCAAGTTCCCACGGGAAAGTCCTAACTCCCAGCACCTGAGAATGTGACCCTAGGTGGACACAAGCTCTTTAATGTGATAACGAAGGCTAAATGAGCTCACTGGGGGGGCCGTTAATTCAACAGGACTGGTGTCCTTGTAGAAGGGGGAAATTGGGACACGGACACACTCAGAGGGAAGATGATGTGAGGACACAGGGAGAAGACGGCCATCTACAAGCCGAGGAGAGAAGCCCCAGAAGAAACCAACCGGCCGACACCTTGACCTGGGATGCCCAGCCTCCAGGACTGTGAGACAACGAACCTCTGATGTTTCGGGCCCCCAGGCTGTGGCACTGAGCTGCAGTGGCCCTGGCAAACTCACTCACCCAGCAAGTCATTAACCACCCAGAGCCTCCGTCTCCACAACTGCCAAACGGGAATACCTGGCCTGCCGGCATCAGGATGCCTAACTTCACTCTCAGAAGGGGGTCTGGGGGGTTGGGGGCCCTGGGTGGCGAAGCAGGTGAAGCCATAAGACTTAAAGACTGGGGGGAGTCACGGTTAGAGGGGTAAGAGCTGGCACAGTGCCTTGGTCCGCCCCACTGCCCCCTCCACAGTTCTTTAGGGAGTGTGGGAGAAACAGAGTTTTGTGGGAGAAGAGTGAGGGAACAGAACAGAAACTAGAGGTCTTTAAGAAATCAAAAAGAAAAGAGGACTGCAGTTAAGCCCCTGGGAGTTCGCTGGGTAAAAGCACTACCTGGTATGTACGGTACTCGGCACGCAGGTCACAGACACTGATGGCAGTGGGGGTTTTTCCAGCCCATCTGAAGTCAGAATCCCTCTGAGAGTCTAATGAAAGCTATGCACCCCCCCATAAAATAACCCCCACTTACCACATTATCCCATCATGGTCCCACCCTGCAGTGGTGACAGTGTCCTGTGTCTACACTGCCCGATGGGGCAGCCACTAGACACAGGTGCCTATCAAGCATCTGACATGTGGCTAGTGCGACTAAGAACTGAATTTTCACATTTTTTTATTTCGGTGACTTTTAATTTAAACATCCATCTGTGGCTGTGGCTGTTGTATTAGACAATGTAGTGACAAACTGTCCCAGAGAGTTTACAGAGCCCCGGAAAATGCCCTTGACAGTGGACCCCAAGTTAAGAACCACTTACAATGATGACACCATCTTCATAATACTCCCCGCTTTTGCGCCCCCAGCACATGGACTGTCTCGCTCAGTCCTACTGACAGCCCAGTGAGAGAGCAGGGCACTCACCCCCATTTTGTGATTGTGGTCCCTGCGGCACTGAGAGGCCTGCCCACCCGCCCAAAGGTGCAGGTCTAGGCCACTGTCTGATGTGAGAACTCAAGCTCTTTCCTGACCCCCTGAAACCAGTCCAGGGGGCTACGAACTGAGATGAATGGAGGCCTTCTCGAGATGAATGGAGGGAGATTATTCCGAGTCACCCAAAGAACTTCAGTTCCCACTGGGACCCCTCGAAGCAAGGGCTTCTCGTCTTCTTGAAGCCTCCAGCAGGGACTGGACTGAGGCCAGCTTGACCTTGATCATGGAAAGTTCTTCCATTCAGGTTCCTCTCTGGCCTTCCCCTGGGAGGCACACAGACACCCTGCTCCCCATTCGGCCTGCAGGATTCCCAGGAGCAGTGGAGAAGCCAGGAGACTCTGATCACCCCAGACACCTCCCAAATAAAGAACCTGGGAACTTCATGCTGGGAGAGCACTCTCTCTCTGCCTTCCTGATAAAGAAGGCCCCCGCTCAAGGTCAAGAAATGCCAAACACAGAAGTCTTCACAGAGCATGTGACCCACCCCAGTCCCACCATACATCTGTCTTCAGGTTTCCATAGCAACTGGGCCAGAGGGAGCCAGAGCACTGAGAAGTTCCTAAAACTCCCTCTCATCCTGCACTCTGTATCTCCCCCACTTCTAACCTCTAGAAAGTCCCCTCCTTCACCAGGCGGATCCAGATTTGTTTATCAGCCTGAAATCCCACACCAGCCATTTCTTCCTCAAAATAACGCCTCCAAGGCCCATCCCAGATCCCACACGCCTTCGTGAAAACGTCTAACCCACAGGCCTCCACAGCCCCAGAAGACGCTGCTTACACACCTGCAGAACACCTTTCCTGTCACGCCTTGCCTCGCTTCCTGAGCACGAGATCCATACCATGTTCCTCTTTAGGAATTTCTAACCACGTTCCACACAGCATCGCAAGAAGCACACACTCAGTAAGACCTGCGGCTCCCAAGCTGTTAAAATGCAGGTGGCCGGGCCACACCCCAGAGGTGCCAATTCAGCAGGTCCGGGGGGAGGCCTGGGAACCTGCATTTCTAACGATCCCAGTTTATACTGATGCTGCGGGTCTAGGCCCCGCACTTCGAAAATCACTGCAAGAGATGGCTGTGGGGTGAATAAATGACCGACTGAATGAAAATGTCCCTTAAAAATCAATATAAACAATATTATCCACATTTCCTTCTAGGTGAGGAGCAAAACACAGCAGGGAGCCAGAAGGAGGATGTTAAATATCAGAGAAACTTCAGGGTTATTACCTTTTTGTGTTCTCTTAGCGCTCACTGTAGAACTTGTCATGATCAGACCACAAATTAAACGTAAGTTCATTATTCTGACTCAACTATCTATTAAAAATATTCTGTGTGTGTGTGTAGATGCAGAAAGAACTACCTGAAAATATATTCACTAATAATCCTCATATAGGGATGTTGAGATTTCCATGAACTTTACAATTTTTGTAACTCTGTATTATATGTGAATTTATTTTTACTGTAATCATGTATTAATTTTATAAAAATAAAGCTACATAGTAATGTAGATAGTTATATACACACATACATGTAACCTCACATATACACACACATGTATCCTCAAGAAACACTTAGAAAGTCCAGGTCTTGAAATTTTTCATAAGAAAATGATCAGAAGTGAATGTAAAAACAATGTCCAAGGAGGGCCACTAAAGCCCTGTTTACAATAACCAGAAACTTGAAACAACTTAAACATCTGACAAAGGAATTAGATTCAATAAATTATGGTATTCCCATAAGTGGAATACTATAAAGTATTTTAAAATGTCTCTGTAGGGGATATTTATTGACATAGGAAGAGATGCGTAATACAAAAAAATGAAAACCAATTAACCTAAAAAACACCATCAACTATATGACCTAACTTTGGATAAAGGCATATACAGATATACAGAAGCAGATAAAAATATAAATATGGACAGAGAGCTTTTTATCAAACTGGGAGCTAGAACAGAAACTATTTCTTAACATGAGTATTTTAACCATTTCTGCAATAAACACATACATTGCTTCTGTAATATTTTCCTAGGAAATTCTTAAAAATGAGAAGCTGCAGAACATTTATACTCGCCATTTCTCCCCATGCGGGACCAAAGAGGTTGACGTGTGAGCACTTTCGTAAGCTTTTCCCTTCCCTGCCCTTCCGTAAACACCAGGTATAATTTGGATCTATTTGCATCAACAAATCCCTCTTTTTTCCCCAAAGTTTTCTGGACCTGCTCAAAAGTAATTCCTAACTCAAAGAGCCTAGCTTTGCGTAACTCATGACGCCACCCCTTGAGCATCATCAGCTTTGACATTGACAATGTATCCCCTGTGACTTGGTCAGCCAACAAACTTGGCCATTTTTTCAGAAACAGTGGCTGTCTCACATACCAGCTCTCAATAAGGTGGGTTGCTTAGCAACCACCAAGGACCTGGGAAGCCGGAAGAAGGCACCCGTAGGAGATAGTTTATGACCAAAGTGAGCTGGGTTGTGTGTCTGGTTGTATTCAAGGTAACCAAATAAGAGATAACACCTGGCTATTTTTGCATCATGAGGAAAAATACTTGGCTCCTGCCCAGAAGGGCAATTACCTAAAAATCTTGGCAGGCCTTTGTGGTATGAGAAATGGTAACTGATACGAGGATGGGAAAAAAAATCACTGACCTTCATAAATACTGATGATATGAGGATGGTTGAGGGATGACATAATCTCGATCTCTCGTCTGATGTGAACCATGTCTTGTTCATCCTTAATTTTGTCCTTACGAATGGACTTTATAGCAACCTGTAAAGTCAGGAAATGAAATGTTACTCAGAGAACCGAACAGATGCAAATCAGCCATTGGGTGAGTTTGGAAAATAAGTACAGATGTTACATGTTGGCAGAATCGACGATAACCAAAAAAAGATTCCAAATACCCCCGTCGTGCCTTCCCTTCACAGCAGAAACACCCTTCTCCCGACTACAGACAACATCAGGTTTTCACAGCCTGGGGTCTGGGAGGGTGAGTTTCTTTTTCACAAAGTGGAGGCTGCTTCACGCGGCCAGGTTCATTAACTCTAGGAATCCTGGTCCTTTGAAAAAGGAAAAAACGGAGAGCTCGGTTTACAGGGTATCGATGAGCAAACACGGAGGTGAAATCAGTATCACTCAGCTCCTCTGGCAGCTACCACGGCACCTACCACGGCACCGGCCAGGGAGAGCTTTCCTGTCCGCCCTAGCGGGAGGCCATGTCCTCCCAAAACCTGGGTTGTAAGACTCCAGCTTACACCTTGTTCATCCACGAGCTCAGAGGCCAAATCCCCCTGACACCTTTCCTCTTGCCCAAGGCACCCTCAGCAGCTCAGGTTGTGACCAAAGGGCTCTGCTAGGGGACGATCCAGGGGAAACCGAGGGAGTGACAGCCGGACTCCTGGCCAGCCCCAGGTGATTCCCAAAGCTCCAGACCTGCAAATTCAAACCAGTGAGAAGTGCCGGGGCTGACACACGGAACAATTACTCAGAACAAAAAAGAAATCCATAAATAAAAAGGCATTAAATGACAGTGGGAATCCAATAAGGAAAATTACACTTGCCAATGGATTCATCTCTGCTCATGAGCAAGCTGGTTGGTAATTTAATTTGCCCTGGCTCTAAGAGGGGGCAAAAACTACTCAGGTGGGAGAGGCATCCACGAGTAGCAAGAAGCCGGCCAACCAATGTGCCGTCTGCTCCGAAAACCTGAGTAGTGACCCCCAACCTGGTGTGCCTGTGACCTTCACTCACCTGTCCCAGGCTTTCCCAGATGAAAGCGGTTAAACCTTGCTCTGGATTCCGAAGCCATAAAGTGCTCCAAAGAAAACAAAATGTCCTTGTTATCAGCAGCCCAGGGTCACGCCTGGAGTCTCACAGGGCAAACCACAGTGGGCCTCGGCAGGCTGGTGATCACATCCGTGGACATTCATGGTTCTGGCTTCCACCACCCGCCCACCTCAAACTGTACACGGAAACAATTCTAAAAGGCAGTGAGTCCATGGGCAATGCGACAAGAATGGCAAAGCTATTTTTACTGTTTTTGCTATTTACTGACCTCCCCCAAACAGGTCACGTCAACTAGCAGCTCCCTGTACTTCGTTGCGGAACCTTCCCCCGAGGCAATTAAATCAGATTTTGTGTCACTACTTGACTCCACACTAGTGGGGACCCTACTCACTGCTTTGTCTCAAAGCTCAACAACATGCCTGGCACGTGGCAGGCCTGAGAAAACAGTGTGGGCAGGCAGGCAGGCAGGTAGACAGAATGGGAAGGAGAGGAGAGGAGGGAAGGAGGGAGGAGAGATGGAGAGGGGGAGGCGGGAGTTGATGCTAGGAGGTGATGAGAGCTCGGACTAGAGAAGCGATAGGGAAACTGGCACAGAGAAGAAGGAACCACTTCTGCCCAACTAACCGCCAAGACAGGCACAGTGGGAAGACGACTTGGGATTTCTTGGAGATCCTACCTACGTGGGTAATCGAGGAATGAAGAGAGCACACAGGAAACACGGGACACTCTGCTGGATAAAAGGCGGCGGGCTGCACAGACACCAACACAGACACCAACGAGCCGCCAGCTACAAGGCCCCTTTTCACCCATGGCCAGCCCCATTCAGGAAGCAGCGAGAAAAGCCTCTGTGTGCTTACGTCAAATGTAAAGACATGACTGGAAGGCTTTATCTCACGAGAGCGGGCCGGTGATCCTGAGAGCTGGTTCTTGGAGGCAGCAGACAGTGAGCACACACAGGCCTGGAGGATGTGGGTGGCTGTTGGACCGACTCCTACATTCCTCCAGGAACTAAAGATGGGAGGAGGGGCAAAACCACCCCTTTGATTATGCAGCAGGCTGAACTTGGCCTTGAGGAGGCCCTATTGTCAAAAGACAATAGGAAATACATTCTTTCACCATCCAGGGTCAGGGGAGGGTAGTGACATTCAATGGGAGGTGGGGGGGTGAAAAAATAAGCCCTCTTGTCAATTCCCCCCAGCAGGAGCCAGAGGCCAGGAGTCCCACAGTGCCTTTGCCAGGGAGATGCTTCCAGCCCAGTGTGAGTGGGGGGGCACCCACATTCTAATGAAACCCCACTCAGCACTGAGGAAACTAAAAGGCTCCATAAATGTTAATAAGCAGGGTAGCCGTCCCTCCACAAAAGCTTCCCTCTCCCAGCAATGAATCTTCTATTGAAAACGTGAAAGAGGACTCATTCTATCCCCTGTTTCAAAGGGGTGGGGGGAAGTGAGGAGGCGTAGAGGCCAGCACTCACTTAGAACCGTGCGACTGCCCGAGGGAGGGCTTTCAGGTCAAGTCCCGCAAGCAGTGAGGTGACTCACCCAAGGTCACAGAGACAGTCCATGGCAAACCACAAAAATAACGGCATAGTAATAATGGCGGGAGCACTTCACACGGGCTAAGTGCCTTGTGCGCCTCAGGTCTTCACATCCTTCTCCTCATTCAGGTCTCAGCTTCACGTGCCCCTCAGGGAGGCTCTGGTTGATAAGGCCTCCCCAGCCAGCCCCCCTACACCTTTCCCCATTTCATCTTTTCGGGAGCGTTTCACACCGTCTGAAATCATCTTGTGTCTTTGTTTGCTGCATATTCTTTCAGCCTGTGGGCCAAACCCAGCTTGAGGCCTGTTTAGAACTAAGGATGAGTTGTCACATTTTTAAACAGTCGTTTACAAAGAAGAAGGAGATCTATAACTGTAGCTTGTCATGGAATGTAGTGGCCGCTTCATGAACTTGACAGATAAACTTGCGCCAGGGCACAGTGAAGTCGTATTGCATAATGGTTAACGACGTGGCCTTGATTCCTAGTTAAAATCCCTCACTAGCTGTGTGACCTTGGGCAGGTTACATAACCACTCTGTGCTCCAGTTTCCTCATCTGTCAAGTAGGGAAATAACGTACCAGCTTCATAGGTGTCTCCCTGTGAGGACGACACGTCAGGGGCTTAAATGTGCCTGGCCCAGGGTAGATGTTCAATAAGTGTCAAACATGTTTAACCTGGAGAGAGTGCCCCCCAAACGGGGCCTGCCTTCCTTCCTTTCATCCTCAGAGCAAACCTGAATTCCTCCTGGTTTCTCATGAAGCAGTGAGTGAAGGCCTCGGGAATAGAAATCACTTTTGTTCCCAAAGAACCCACAGAGCTAGACCATCTGTCTCTGAGGCCTTTAAATTGTACCCTCACCTGAAATGTCAGGAAGCTCGGAGCAGCTGGGGTCCACTACATATGGCACCTGAGTCTGAGATCAGACAAAAGATGACAAACTTGAACCTAGGACCATATTCCCCCATCTCCTTCTTGGGGTCACCCGTCCCGGTGAACAAGGAAATGCAACCTTCCTCCTTAGAATCAGAAGTCGGGCTCAAGCTATCCGCTCCGGCTTTTCTGGATTTGCTCATCCACTTGCTCTGTGGAGCGCCTACCAGGTACCAAGCACAAATGCTGAGACAACACAAGAGGTAGCCGGCATGGCTCTGCCCCAGCCCTCGAGGTGGGGAAAAGGGAGGGGACAGGGACAAGAAAAATTACATAATCTCCCTCGTGACCAAAGGCTACCGAAGAGGAGCACAGAGATGCCGGCGTTACGGGGGAAAGGTCCTCTCCAGTTTTCTTGCACCCTCCCCACATCTACAAAGAAAGACGGAAACAAGTAAAGGGCTCAGCAGGAAGAGATAACCAAATGTCTGGAATTCCACACCCTCCAAAAAACCCCTCCAATTTGTTCTAGCCCCAGTCAGATTCCACTCCACCTTGAAGATGGCTGGAGCAAGGAAGTCAGGTGTCTGAGCCCAATATGATGCGCAGCAGCTTCCATAGCTGTCCCCACGTCTAGACGGCCCCGTGCACCTTATAAAACAGTCTGCCTTTCAATAAGGCCACCCCATCGCTTAATGTTTAAACCGGCTGCAGCAGCAGGTCCGGCCGGGGAGGGGCGGGGGGCCTGCCAGCGCTGCCCTGCAGTGCCTGCCTGTGTAAGAGGCAGACTCAGCCCAGCCGATTCCCATCCCTTGTGAAACATCCGAGCCAGCCTCTTCTTCTGCAGAGGTAGGCACTCCTTTTTGGGAATAATCACCCCAAACCACCTGCTCTGCAGCCTTCCACCATGGCCGCTGTGAACAGTTAAGAGCTCGGTGATCTCGGCAGGGCAGTGCGGGGAAAGCTTAGCCTTTTCCTGGCTGGCTGACCTCAGGCAAGCCCCCGCCTCACAGGCCTCAGTTTCCTCATCTGTGAAATGGGGTTAGCAAGTCGTACCTCCTGGGGTGGCTGTAAAGAGTGGAAATAACATAAGTAACGTGCCTGGCACACAGTGAACAGTGGTGACTATAAACGAGGCCTATCGGATACGGGGCCCCAGGCCGTGTGTGAGGGGTGACGAGCGCACAGTGAGTCATCTCACAGACCTCTCCCCACGTGTTTCCCCGACACGGCTTCTCCTCCCTCTGTTATACTGAAGGAAGAGCAGGTTGAAACTCATACCCAGCCTGCATGCCCGCGCGCCATCTCCTGGGCCCGCTTTGGGGAAGGGGCGACATCCCGGGTGGGTTGTGTGTACATCTGAGGCTCTAGCCCAGAGCTTCACTGCCCTCGTCCCTCCACAGCCACCAGCAGAGATGCTCAGTCACTTCCATGTGTCAGCCTGCATAGAGTGTTCTAGAACGGTGCCTCCCAAACAGGGGTCACGGGCATCTTGTTAAATAAAGTGCAGACTCTGAATCCAAAAGTCAAAGAGGGTGCCTGGGATTCTGCATGTCTAGCAAGCTCTCAGGTGTCACTAACATCACAGGTTGGAGGACCCACTTTGAGCAGGGAGATAGTGCTCTGCCTTTGACCTTGACCCATCAACTTTTTTTGTTTGTTTTGTTACACCATAATCAGTGACACTTCTAAATCAACGACAACATTCTTAATAATGGCAGTGACACTCATTGTGTGTTAACCGTGAGCCAGAGGCCCTGATCTCATTTAATGCTAACTGTGCCCCCATTGTAGAGGGGAAGAAACTGAGGCACAGAGAACATAAACATTACCCTAAGTCACACAGCTTACAAACCATGGAGCTCAGACTCCATTCCAGTGGGGCTGAGCCCAGAGGCTGCTGATTCTTGGCGCTGTGGATAAAGTTGGGAGAGATAGCAAACGTGGCTGGTGACAGAATCTCTCAAAAGATCCGAAACGGTTTCCCAAGCCCAGTGTGATGGGCCCCCTCCAAGCAGATGAAGTCTTATGGGGTCACATGTGAGGCGCTGGGAGGTGGGACTGGGGATTGAGCAGCAAGGAAGACACACAGCCATAAACAGGGCATTAGCATCACTTATTGAAAGCAAGTTTGCAGGTACCTGGCAATAGGAGTTGGCAGCTGCCCCACCATTCACCAGATGTGATCTCACACCCAGCCACGTTCCACGGGGGCTGCGGGGCACGGAGTCAGAGGCAGCCCGGGGACCTTTTCTGACCAAGGAGTCCATTGCAAGAGACCAGTCAAGCTGGAGGCCAGTGCGCAGACTCCTGCTCTCGTCTGCTTGACGGCCAGAGTTCGGGCAAGGCAGAGGTGCACATGGGCCACACGGGTCCCGAGCTCCCCGGGATCACCAAGTGGCTTCCACTCAGAAAACCTGTGCACAGCCATCACCCAGGCGATATACCACCCAGGAGACCACCTTGCAGCCAAAGCCCCTAATTAATTAAATGACCCCCGGCTCTTTGTGAGCAGCCTGGCCAGCTCAGGAAAACATTCCAGCAAGATGCGGTGATGCAACTGGCCACACAAGGACCCAGGCCAGCTCCGCCGTGGGGCCCGCAGGCCTCTTCCTCTCCGGCCTGTTGATTCGTGTCTTTACATGGGTGTTTTTTCAGACAGAAGCGGGTTGGAAGCCAGGAGTTGTATCAACAGGCTCTGAGGAGAGGCACCCTGATGCCAGGGAGCAAGGCGTGGGTGAAAAAGAGCTGCTTCTTCAAAGAATGGCGCCCCCCCCATCTGCCCCCTGCAGCCCTTCAGTCTCGTGAGAGGTTCTAGACACATAATCCTCTGTCACTGGGTTCTCATCCCCTACTTCCCAGACTCCCCATCAGAGATGCTGTTTCCTCCAACGAGGCTGCTTTTTCTCCTGCCACGAAAAATGGGTTCTGTTTCCAGAATTTAAGCGGCAAGTCAGGCTTTTATTTGATGGGGCCGGGGCCTGCCTAGGCGGACCTCAGAAAGGCGTGGGACTATTTTCCTACGTGCATAGTCAGTCCTTGATTTCTGTCACTCCCCCTCCAAGAACTGAACTAATACATGGCGATGCCACAAGGGAAGTGGGATTACTGACTAAGAAATCTCGGGCAGATTTACACTCCCGGTACGGCGGGCGCTGGGGTTTGTAAACACGAGACAGTGGCTGTGCTGACCGAGCCACGGCAAGGCCAAGGGAAAGTTAACACCAGCAGCGGTGCCAAAAGCAAGCAACAGTTAGATGCTCAGAGAGAGCAATTTGCCAAAGGGCGGTGAGCTCACCCCCTGCGTCAGATCCCCTGGTGGGGGGAGGGGCGGGGAACTATCAAAACGCAGATTCCGGGGCCCACCCAGAATCTATTGAATTTTGAGGGTGGGGGCAAGCTGGTATCATTATCATGACAAGCATTTTTTTTTTTTAGCATCCCTGGTGACTCCGCTGCACTCTGCAGTTTAAGAAATGCCGTCTTACACCAAGGTAAGTGTGGCCGTGATGGCCCTTATTATTCTGTACCCTAAATATGATGCAGTCCTGTTCAGCATTCGGTGATTAGTGAAAGTTGATGAGCTGCCCATCTATATGGAGGGTAATTATAAACCAGCTGCTTCCTGGAGAAGACTGACGCAGTGACCTGAATTAATTTACCACGAGCAAATGGAAGGCTTCTTCCTCTCCTCCTAGCCCAAGGCAAGCCTGTGGCTGCTGTAAGGGCAGGAAGCCGGCTGCTGATGGATGACTTCATGTTCGGCACGCAGACTGGGGCTCCCAGTCCTGGTAAAAGTGAATGTGACCAAAGGAGGAGAGAGAAAGTGAGCCCCCAAAGCCTGTGCGGAGCCTTCTGCCTGCTCCCTCTGCGCTGTGAGGAGCCTTCTTTCACCGGGACCCTCTGGACGTGTCTCCAGGCTCTGCCTGCTCTAATAAACACCCCCAAGGATTCCTGCGTGAAAAGGCCTCTAGTAGCACAAAAGGTGCTCCACAGGTAACTGGAGCTGCAGGAAGACTGAAAATGCAAGACCAAGCAGCTGTTTACGGACTTCCACGTCACCACAAGCCAAATACAACACCAGCTCTGAATTCTCAAGTACCATGGCTTTTCTTCCAGGGGACACCTGCCCCGGGGAGGGAGAGGATGGGCCGGACCAGAGGGCCAAGGTTACTCACAAGCTGGACCTACCCAACCGGTAGCATCCGATCACCCTGACTCTGTTTATAACTCGGCTTGGATAAGCTTAGGGTTGTGCAACTTTTATTTATCAGCCTCCAAGCCCAGCAGAGACTCAGCCAGAACCACCAAGAAACCCAGCATCAGCACTTCGGCCCTGTTATCAGTCACAGCCAGGCCTAGGCGCACCCCGCCGTGCAGACAGGTCCTCAGGAAAGTGCGTCACAGGCTCAGCGTCCTCATCAGCAATGAGGAGGAGGACAAGAGTACCAACCCCTCTGGTTGGCATCGGTAGGAGTCATACCGGCTTATGCGTAGGATGTAGGGCAGAGAAGGCCGGGCATCACTACGGCAGAGGCACGGTTAGCACCATTATCATCAGCAGATGTCAGAGCTACAGGCCCCTCAGAAGGTTCTATGCCGCCTCCCCTCCCCCTTTTTACAGATGAGGAAACTGAGTCCCAGGCAGCTTCAAGCACAGGTCCCAAGTTAACAGCAGCACCGGAACTGAGGCAAGAGTCCGGAGACTCACTCCAGCCCTAGATGAGTACTCTGGGCAAAGAGTCCTCCATTCCAAGCCGCAGCCAGCAGCACCTCTGCCACAGGTGCCCACAGGTACAGGTGAGGCAGGCTCCTACACGGCCAAATCCCCGGAAGTGCCACATGGCTAATGCCCCCAGACGAGGACGTGAGGCGTGGTGGACACGCCTAAGCGTGCTGGAAAATGATGACCCGCTTTGCAGCATGGTGCCTTCTTTCAGCCCCATCTAACGCCAGGGGGATGGCCTCACACAGACACGCCAGGGACACTGGTTTCGGTCCAATTCAGTCCAAAATGTGTCCCAATTTCTGAAGGCTGATGTGATGTCACATATGAACAGGCATACTTGGGAGGTTTTTACCCCCTTATTTTTTCATTCACTGAAAACAGTGCCTTTAAAGATTAACTGCTGGCTGCTCCCTGGCTGTGGGAGCAGTGAACAATGAACACAAAAGACCTAAGACAAAAAATCCGTTCTGCAAAGGGAAAGGAGACTAGTCAACTGCTTTTGGTTGATCCAAGTGAGCAGGACCGCGAAGAACAAGTTTTTAAATTCTTGAATTCTCGAAATACACATCACGTGCAAAAAAGGGGGCATGGCTTTAAACTTGATTTTGTATTTTAACCACGGGTGATTTTATAGCTAAGTGAAAGAGGAGATTCTTTGGAAGTTATTTTTATCCTGACAGACTCCCTCTTCCTCGAAAAACTGATTTATGGCAATTAGACTGTGCAAAGACCTATCAGACCAGGAGGGAACAATAGCCCGGGCTGCAGCCTGTCCCCTGGGGGGCCTCATTCATCATTCCCTCCCAAGCAGAAGCTTCTTTCCTTCCAAGGGAAGCACTCACTGTCCATTATGCAGAGAGTTAACAGGCTGGTTCCTGCTCCACAGCCCCATTGCAAAATCTATCTGGATGTTTATCAGCCCGCCAATTACGGCCCCACAGACCTGCCCGGGATGCTTGTCACGGCAGCACCTCCGGCTACAAATGCACAGCGCGCCCACTCCCAGCGATGACAGCCCGACCCCCGAGGAGCATGCTCAGTTTCAGGCAGGCATTTCCTGCCCCCGGGGTTCAGGATCAGCTGCACCGCACGTCTGCAGTTGACCATCCCCTCCACGTCCATGCCCTGCAATGAGCCCCAGAAAGCTGGGCCAGGCCCCATTCATAACCTCGCTCGCCATTGCTGGTAGGTTTCACCTGCACGGAGACTGTTTTCCTCAGTACAACGCTGGGCCCAGCAGGTGCCTGCTGTGTATGTAGTAAATGCCAAGAAGTTGGGGCTGAAATGCACCCCGAGTATTAAAAAGGCCCCTTAACGTCATGCTACATGAAGAAAGGCGGACAGAAAAAGACAAGTCCCATGTGATTTCACCTACATGTGAAATATAAAAGACCCAAACTCACAGATAAGTAGAGAGTGGATGGGTGGGGGGCCGGGGGGCGGTGGGGGGAGAATGGGGCGATGCCGGCCAAAGGGCACAGACTTTCGGCTGTAAGATGAATACGTTCTGGGGAATTGAATGTGCAGCATGGTGAGTAGAGTTAAGGATATTGCATCATACACCTGGAAATTTTAAGACAGTAGATCTTAAATGTTATCGCCACCCACGGGTGCACACAAATTGTGAAGACGACCGTCACGCGAGGGGATGGAGGTACCCGACTAGCCGCACTGTGATCATCATTCTGCCACGTACACGTGTATCAACTCACCACCCGCCCACCTTAAACCGGCACACGTTCCGTGTCATTCTATGTCAGTAAAGCTGGGGGAGCAAGAAACGACCGGTGAAAACCATAAAGCAGGACACCCCATCGTTCCACAGGCCCCTGCCACTGAGCCTTCTTTTACTTACTACTCTCCCAAGTGTTGAATCCCATCCGTCCTTGTCCCAAAATCACTTAGCCTGAACTTGCTCATCTTTCAAATGGTGACAGGCTGGGAGATAACCCCCCTCATAGCAGCTAACAGCACTCATAATAATCACCAGCCATCAAGCCCTTCATATACGCCAGGCATTGGCACCACCCCACTAAACGCCTCAACCTCTCACTCATTAAACTCTTGCAGAAGCGTTATTGTTTCTGCTTTCTCGATGAATATAAACTGCGTCTGAGAGAGGTTAACTCGTCCTGGGGCACACAACTAATAAGTAGCAGAGCTGGGTCTCACCAAAAGCATCCGAAGACCACACACTCTTAACCTCGGTACCTCACTGACAAAGGACGCCACCCCGTGCCTGGCACACGGTCCATATCTGAAGAATGAGAACTCAATCAGAGTCTCTGGAGACGAAGGCTCCACCAAAGCCACACTGCCCTGTCCCCACCCCAAGTTTTTTTTTAAAGCTAAAATGTGAGCCACCTCCATCTTCAAAGGCACACCCACTGGTGTTCCTCGCTGCTCTCCATGAGACGAGTCAATGCAGTCGGCAGAAGCAGACAGCAGGGCCTGGGAGGCGTGTCCCTAAAATGATGCAATAATGAGTCAATTCTCCAGCAAGCAGTTTGAGGAAATCTACTGTGAATAGGGCATTGATCCAGGTGCTGTAAAACATGACCCAGACCTATCCCTTAGGTTGTTTACAATCCATCTGGAAAGAGCAGTGGACACGGGGACTCCTGCCTGCCCCACACCCATTCACCCTTCTACTGGCAGAAACCCCCGACCTGACTCTGGGGACCAGCGCTACCCCACTGGATGCAGTTTTAAAGAGACAGACAGTCAGTCAAGATCATTCATGCCAATGGATGGACCCATGATCCTAGAGTTTGACGAGGGAGATGCTCTTTCCCCAGAAGCGAATGTTCAGTGGTGGGAAACAGCGGGGGCATCCATCCCAACAACAATCTCAGACAAGACCAACTGTTCGTGGCTCCTCCCACCCAGTTCCCCAAAGCTTTCTTAGCCCTGGTTTTCCTCCTCCCAAGTTTGGTCCTGTGCGATACGCTGACCGAGAGGGATACCCTGATTAATTACTTTCATCAGTAAGGATCAGTTTCGACACATCTTGCAGAAAGGTGCAGGACATCTGGCCATATTTTTTTGCCAAATAATATTCACACCAAAAAAATATTTACCAGTCGTTGCTGACTGAATTGTATGTGTACACCCCTCCCCCCGCCCCAACACACAGGTTCATCTGGTGAAGCCCTCCTCTCTAGCGTGACGACATTGGGAAACGGGACCTTTAAGGAGATAATGCAGGCTAGGTGAGGTCATAAGGGTGGGGCCCTGATCCCATAGGGCTGGTGTCCTTCTGACCGGAGGAAGAGACACCAGGAACATGCACACACCAAGGAGAGGCCGTGTGAGGCCACAGTGGGAAGGCAGCTGTCTACAAGCCGTGGAGAGAGGTCTCACCAAAAACCAATCCTGCTGACACATTGATCTTGGACTCCAGCCTCCAGAAGGGCAAAAAATTAAATTTCTGTTGTTTGCGCCACTCAGTCTGTGCTGTTCTGTTATGGCCGCCCGAGCAGACTCATACACTCTAATCGGTGTCCACGCTACCGAAACACATCAGCACGCAAACTAACGAAAGGGGGGCGTCATTCATGGTCAACCCCAGGCAGGGCGAGCAGAGGACGCAGAACAGCCCTAACCGTTCTGTTCACACCTGCGTCCCCAATATCTAAGAAAGAGTCTGGCCCCTCCCCCAGCAGACTTTCAATAAATATTTGTTCAGTTGAATTGAACCAAACACAATAAATATCAGAAGTCCTAATTTTCAGGAGAGTGACTCCTTTCTTACCCACCCACCCACCACCATCAACCCAGCCCAGCATTTACAGGCTGCTGAGGTCGGACCGCCTGACCAGATGGTACCCCAGGGTCCACTCTGCTCCACGCTGCTTCCGTTCTTGTGGGCAAGACCGCAAAGCCTCGGGAGCAATACCGTGCTGTAAATGACCCACTCCTTTGTGACAGCGCCACCCCGTGAATCAGGCAAGACAGGGAAACGAGAACGGAGGGAAAAGAAGTCCCCAAGTCCCCACGGGTCATAAAGTCAACACCCAAGTTTCAACCAAAGTACTTGGACTCTGTGGCTAATGCTCCTTCTACCGGACCACACCTGTTTCCACCATTCCGTCAAATCTATGGAAACACGGGTTAAAGAAGAAACACCCTGAGTCCCGACGTTGTGATGCTTCCTTTTTCTGGAACTTCAGCCTCAGGGGAAACTAGCCTAGACATCAGACTATTCAAATGTCCTGGGCGACCTGGCCAGGGAGCTACTCAGAAAAATTTGGGAGTGTGGCAAAACAAGGACACCCCTTCCTGGATCTGGCCTTTATGGCAACACTTCATAAGAACCATTCTCTTACAACAAAACTGTCAAATCCAGCAACCGCAGGCCAGAAACATCCCAGCTGAACCCGCCAAGCTCCTTTCTGATGTACTGTACACACAAATACCAATATTCCCCAGATGTTCTCCATGTAAAACATTTGGTTTGAGACACAGCCCTTCTCTCCCCAAAACTCTTACATTTGTTTAATAGACTCGTACAGTTCAGCTAAAATATCCTGGAGCAGACATCTGAAGCCAGGCCGGCTCTGATGCAAGCATCCCATCTGCAGAAAAGACAAACAAGTAAATAAGACAGCCCTCCCCAAGATTTATGCTCCCTGCATCTTTTAAGCAGGTCATAAAATGTAAGCTATACACAGAGAGCAATGCATTGGGCTTTCAAGTGTGTTTCTGAATCCATCTCCTTGTTAATCTAACACTGATGTCCAAACAGAGAGTGGGTCTGGCAGGCTGAAGAGAAGGCTACATTCTCTCTTTCTTACTCCCTCAGAAAAGGAGTTCAAAAATCTGTCACGTGAGCAAAAAAAAAAAAAAGATGACTGAGGTAAAGGTAGGTTCTTCCTGGATTCAGTTATCCAAATGTAGCAATAATTCCTTTAATTCCAAAGCCCCTTCACCCACAATCCAGAACACAGGTAAGAGGTGGTGAAAGATCTGGAAGCAGCGCAAGTGCCCTTCCGTAGGTGAGTGGGTAAAAGAGCTGTGGTACGCCTACACAATGGAATACTACTTGGCCATAAAAAAGAAGGAAATCTTACCTTTCACAACAGCGTGGGTGGACCTAGAGTGTATTATGCTACATGAAATAAGACAGAAATACAATACCATATGATTGTACTTATATGTGGAATCTAAGAACAAAATAAGCAAAATAGCAACAGACTCATAGATACAAAGAACGAACGGACAGCTGTCAAAGGGGAGGACGTTAGGGGGGTAGGTGAAAAAGGTGAAGGAATTAAGCAAAAAACAAAACTCATAGACACAGACAATAGTATGGTGGTCACTACTGGGAAAGAGGGTGGAGGGAGGAAGGGGACAGTAAAGGAGGGAGAGATGAATGGTGATGGGTAGAGACTTGACTTAGGGTGGTGAACGCACAGTACAATGTACAGATAATGTCTTAAAGAACTGTACACCTTACACCTACATCATCTTATTAACCAACGTCGCCCCAATAAATGCAATAAAAAAGAGGTGGCAAAATTGGAAATGCATTGTACTTTGAGTCGAGAGACCCAGTTTGACCACATACAACATAGGTGACCCTGGCCAGCCCTGCTCCCCCGCAGATGGCTCACACTGTTAAAGACGATGACACTTCATGACAGCCACTGTCGGGGACAGTTCAGCTGTGCAGGCTATATGAGTAAGGACAATAAACCCTTAGAAAAGCCAAGAAACATCATCAAACCCACGCACTGAGCGCCCCCCCAGATGGTTACCCATAGTTTTCCTACTAACGAGCCTCACAAGCTTGGTCCCGGCAAATCTGTGGGGACGTGGAAAGAGAGAACTGGAAAACCGAGGGAGACAGCCTCGCTGACAGGGTCCGGGCGGGACAGCTAACTTCCCCTTTAGTCTTGTCTTGTGAGTCTTCACTCCTGAGCATGCATTATTTTTGCTGTAGGGAAAAGAAGAATTTTACTGTTTAAAAAGGTCACAAGAAGGACTGAAAGCTGATGAGGGAGAAGACAGACAAACCACACAGAGCAGACATGAGAACTCCAAAACACGGTACGAAGGACCACGGAGGAGTCCCCCGAGGACACTGAGACAAGGCTCCAACACCTTCGAGGTACTTTGTTGGAAGAGCCCAGAAAGCATGCATCTACTGAGAAAGATTTCCACAATAAATAAACACATTTTTTAAGATTGGCTCTTAAATGGGTGAGGTTCAGTTACACGGAAAAATATATTTAGTTCTCTAATAAAACTTACTATTTCCACTTAACCAGGCATCAGACTACCCGGTACCCTCCACTTCCTTCACTGAAGCTCATGCCAGGTTGAACTGCACCGGTTCTAGGGCCCTGTCTGCCTTTTCCACACTCTCTCCGCCAAGCCCCCAGCGCCATCCCAGCCACGCCAGCTGCTCCGGTGTGGTGGGCTCCACAGTCCACGGAACATCTGGCTCTCCAGCAAGGCCATTCTAAAGATAAAAATCCCCAGACTCCAGACTCCTGTTTACTCTCGTTACTGACAAGTAAAGACAAAACGCAACAAGACAACATATAGAAAATGCTCTGGACAGTGCCCAACAGACAGCACATGCTCCAAAGCCACTTCTTAAATTACTGTTACTGACAAATAAGCCTTCTGCTGAGATGTGTGTAAGTAAGAACCCCAGAGTGAGATCCTCAAAAGAGGACGATGTCAGGGGGCAAAGTGAGACAGGGATCGGAGAAAGGGAACAGCTGTAGCCTCTTTTAAGAGGACATTTCAGGTCACCCCACTACAAGAAGTCCCTCCTAATGTGCTTCAGCAGCCCCTGGGGAAAAATCAGTTTTGCAGGACGGAGTTATTTCCCTGAAATGAACAGATGCGCAAAGGTCGCCACAACTGGGGCCTAAAGGGAAAACAAGCCGGCTGCCGATTTACGGGCAGCCTGTGATGCAACACGGCCCTAGGTCCCAGCCCAGGTCCAGTGGGGTGGCTTTGGGCACACAGGTCCTCCCTGTATAAAGCCCACTGGGGGTGCAAGTGGGGGAGGGGATCCACTTCCTGTAAAGTGGCAAAGTCCCAGCGTGGCCAGTCTTGGATGGGGACACCTTCAAGAGGACAGACCCTTGGACCTCAGCAATCCGCATACATTAGCCAGCAGCTCTCAACTCCAACTGTGCATTACAGCAACCTACAGGGCAGTTTCAAACTGCGGATGCTTGCACCCCTCCCCCAGAGAGCTCAGAAAAGGTCCCCAAGGGCTGAGAACCCGTGCTGCAGCGGGAGGAGCCATGCAGGGGCCACAGGGCCCTGAGTTTGGATCTCAGGTGCTACCTACCGTGAGTTCAAAAGCAGATTAGTTACTCTTTCTGAGCATCAACTTCTTTAACTGCAAAGTGGGGACAATGGTCACTACCTGTCACAGAGCTGCTGTGAAATGAGAGGACGAGTGTCAGCTGCCCCGCCTAGTGTCTTGCAGAAGGCACACAAGCAGTGTCCTATAAACGTTCGCTCGTCTCTCCCTCTCACTTGCCTTCTGTCACAGCAAGTGACAGAGTGGGTCAGGAGTTCTGGGCGCTCCCGACCCTATGGGCGCCCTGCCTTGCTAAGCACATATAAAGAGGGAGGAAGGTGGACACGTCCTCCCTATGTCGGACACCCCAGCACACACTCAAAATCCACACACACTGAACCCCTCTACTGGGTGAAGCTGGCGTATTCGATGGCAAAACCACATAAAAACTGAGTCACCTGCAGCAAAAAACGGAAACACCTAGTTTTTAAGATTTGCTTTGCTTTTCCTAACTAGACAATAAACCCACCTTGGGTGCCGCCCTTTCTCAGGGAGTCCCTACCTATGTCTCTGTCCCCTTGTTAGGCCAGGGGCAAGGCTCAGACCTGGCAGCTCCCCACAGGCCTGGCGCATGGCAGGCCCAAGGGAATGTCCACTGAGTGAATGGATTACGCTCCTTGAGGCCCGGGATGGGTATTTAGAGATCCAAAGCTCACAATGCCCGAGTGTATTAATCCCCTACAGAGGCATTTCATACAGGCACTTGAATTCTGATTCTGAGAACGGGCGAGAAAGGCCCATCCGGCACGTGGGAGGCAGCCGCTCAGAGGCCAGTGACTGCGGGCAGCAAGCACTTCAGGCTTTGAGCAGTGCAAACACGGGCCGGTGACTTGATTTTCCGTGCCTCGGTGTATGCCCTGTAAAATGGGGAGACCGAGGATGGGCACTTCTTAGGGCTACCCTGAGGACGGATGGGGGGTCAATGATTTCACATGCTTAAACTTTCACCTGTCACCATTCCCATGATGCAACTATTTGCTGCTATTATTATTATTATTATTATTATTATTATCATTATTATTCCCTGGAAGTATAACAGCAATGAAACCTCAGGCTTCAGGCCCAGTATAAGGACCCAGGGTCTTAGAGCCCTGTGGTTATCACCAGGGAAGGTGTGGACGGAAGAAAGTGGAGTGGCGCATCCCCAGGTGAATATAACGACCAGCTTGCAATTGCTCTGTTTCCCCAACCACAGACCATGGTCAAACCCCTCGTAATCATCTGGTTGAAATGCTTAAGTTTCTCAGGTCTCCCTGAGTCCCACCCCAGACCTGCTGGATCAGATTCTGGGTGTGGGTGCTGAGGATGATGCATTTTAACAGGCTCGCCCAGGAGATCCGCAGGTCCCCACAAATTTAAGACCCGTTGGATTGGACAAGCTCCTTAACTAGAGGATCATGTCCGCCTGCTCATCCCGGTATCTCCAGAGCCTCATACCATGCCTGACACACGGCCTGTGCTCAGCGAATATGTATCGGATGGATCCACTCGGTGGCTATAGCTCTAGAAGAATTCGCTCAATTGTCTGAAGGCCCACTGTGTGTCAGGCACATGCAAAGCGATGCTGAATCAGACAGCTTCATTGATTCGTTCTAAAAGTCTTCACTGGGTGCTTACTACACGCCAGGCACTGCCCTAGACACTGGAGATACGGAAAAGATGATGAGTACGGTTGTGCGGAGATCATTACCGACGGTGACAGGTGCTACGTATGGAGCTAATACAGCCAAGTAAGGGGCGGAGTGTGCCACTGCAGTCGTTAAACTCGGCGTCAAGGGCAGCGCTGTCCTTCAGAACCTTCTCTGAGGACGGAAATGACCTTCTCTGAACTGTCCAGTGGCTACCACAAGACACACAGGGTTATTCATCAAGCACCTAAAATGTGGCTAGTAAGGCCAAAGGACTGAAGTTTTCATTTTGTTTCACTGTCATTGATTTTTATTTTAACAGTCCCGTGTATGCATAGACGGCGGTGCAGGTCTAGAGGCAGAAAGAGGGAAGTAAGCTGGAAAGTATAACACACAGCAGTAGGTGCTAAGGGCAGACTGGGGGAGGGGAGGGAACAGACCACCATGTGTTATCAAATGCCTCTCATTCAATTACCAGATGCCCTAATGTTCTCAGGCGCTGGGAACTGAAGAAACAAGGTCAGGTACAAGGCATTGTACTTGGGCTGGAATTTTTATAGCCCATGATCAGTGGGAAGTGGTATGCAGCCCGACTAAGCCCTAGAGACTGTGGTTCAAATACACGCCACCATCCGAAAGGCTGCCCACAGCTGCTGGAGAGATCTTTTTCTTCCCCGTCATTCAGCTGATGGTCATTTTGTCCTTGGCTGGAACGTCCCTCTGGGCCCTAGACACTGCACAGCTTTTATGAGATTTCTTCGCTCCAAGCCCAAGTACAAATACAAGCCTCCTAAATTCCACCGGAAAATTGGGGACTAATCCAAACATTTCATAAAATTAGAACTCATTGTGGGGCTGAAAGGAATTCAGACTGTGCCGCCACCAGAGAAATGCAAAATATTTGTTATAATTTTTCCCTTCATGAGCTGTTTTAAGAAGCAAGTGCTTTTTCTGCTCGAGGCAAAGGCGGGAGCGGGGAGGAAATGGGGGAGTTTTTGTTATTTCTCTGTGGTTTGCAAAAAGCATCCCCAGATGAAAAAATCAAGGAACCCTGCCTGATTTCCAAATCCCTCAGCTAGCAGCGATAATACACCTTCCCACTCTCGGCTGCATCTTGCCTTTACAAATTCAGTGTTTTTCCTGGAAAATGGCACTCTCAAGCCTGATTTTTCTTCTTGCACTTTAACCCCAGAATGTCTAGATCTGAGATCCTGTTAGCAAGAGAAACACTGCAGTCATTCCTTCGGGCGCGCCTGCTGCCTGGCACCCACAGTCGCTTGCAGGGCACTGTGTGGGGTACCAGCAAGCAGACCCGAGGGACGTCAAGCCCTGGTGGAACAGGTCTTCCAGCAAAGAAGACAAACCAGGAAGCAGCCAGCGTCTGCCGCTCGGAAGCAGTTTGGGGATGAGACGTGAGGACTCACCCTTATGCAGACTCTTGGAAGAGGCTGGAACCTCGTCTGCCTCATTGTCATCATCACTCTCTCCCTGTCGCCCAGAGCAGAATGGTGTGTGACTGACTCATGGAGGGCATTCAACAAATAGTTGTTGAATGAATCCTAAAACAAAAATCGGAGCTTTCCTCTCACAGATTAAGTGAGTGGAAGCCCAGAAAGGGACGTATCTTGGCCAAGGTCACACAGCTGAAGTTGTGGCAAATGGGGGGACCAGCTCCCAAGTCCCCTGACAACATCCCCAGATTGATAACACTCTGTAGCCATTCAACACGTATTTTTAAAGATCATTTTTTATTCATTTATTTTCAGAGAGAGGGGAAGGGAGGGAAAAAGAGACGGAGAGAAACATCGATGTGAGAGCAAAGCATTCCTCAGCTGCTTCTCGAATCAGCCCCAACCAAGGACTGAACCCACAACCCTGGCCTGTGCCCTGACCAAGGATTGAACCAGCAGCCTTTGGCTTTGCAGGACAACACCACCCAACCCACTGAGCTACGCCGACCAGGGCCCGACAAACTTTTATAGCACTCTGATGGTGTACCAGGCACTGCACTAACACTAGGAGGACAAAAATGAATAAGACACGGAAAAATTGAGATTACGGGACAAAGGCCCTCAGATTGCCGTTTCACAAGCCTGAAGACGACTCTCTCAGCTTTGCATCTGGCACAATGAACTCGAGCGGGAAGCCGCGGCGGCTTACGGGGCTCTGTGCCCTGTCGTCCAGTGGCTGCAACCCTGACCCTGACGTTCAACGGCCCAGCCCTCCACCCCGGCTCTGTGACCTTCAGGCGAGTCACTNGACAAACTTTTATAGCACTCTGATGGTGTACCAGGCACTGCACTAACACTAGGAGGACAAAAATGAATAAGACACGGAAAAATTGAGATTACGGGACAAAGGCCCTCAGATTGCCGTTTCACAAGCCTGAAGACGACTCTCTCAGCTTTGCATCTGGCACAATGAACTCGAGCGGGAAGCCGCGGCGCGGCGGCTTACGGGGCTCTGTGCCCTGTCGTCCAGTGGCTGCAACCCTGACCCTGACGTTCAACGGCCCAGCCCTCCACCCCAGCTCTGTGACCTTCAGGCGAGTCACTTGATCTGCTTCTCTCCTTCCTCATCTACAAACTGAATGCGCTCATAACAGGCTCAACAGGGAGAAGGCATGTAAAGTCGTCAGAGCAGTGCCTGGCACCCACTCGTCACCCACTCACTGTTTCCTGCCACTAGGGCTGCTAGGAAAAGGGTCCTCCTGCTCCGGGCCTTCCTACAGCTTCGAGAAGGTGGATCCGATTGGCGGCAATTTCCACTCGATTCCTCCCCTTTCCAGGATTTCGGCTACCAGCAGCTTGCACACCCACACGCTGGGTCCCTCCCTCAGCATTCCATTTGATTCTGCCCAGGAAAACATATCCATTAACCTTGAGGAAGACAAAGGCAAAGCGGAGCTCTCCCCGGAGTGAGCGCATCACTGCCCTGCCTTTTCATCCGAACGCGTTCTCCTGCTGCTGGGCTCTGCGCTCAGCGGACCCAGGGACCATTGGCCTCCTCCCTCCCGTTGTCTCTGCTGCTTAGAGAAATTCACTTTCAAATCCACCGAGAACCACACAAAGGAATTACATTGCATCACGGGCTGCTGAGAGTTTCTCGAAAGTTTGTTGGCATCTTTTTCATTGACACTGTGAAAGTCAAGGCTACATATCTGTGTGCTCGATGCAAAGGGATGAGTCGCGAGAGATTAAAACACACACAACAGGGAATCAGTCTCCTTAAATGGACCAGCAACAAGGGTCACATGTGGACCACAAAGACGGGGATCTAGGAATGACAAGAGGTAGGCACACTCTCTCCAAGCAAGAGGTAGCTGAGCTCCCTTGGCACAGAGGTCGTAGCTTGTCCTTTGTTGTCCCCCCAGGGCCTCCAAGGTGCCTGGCACCAAGGAGGAAATACCTGAGTAAGTATTTCTAAATGCACTACCTGAGAGGAAGAGAAGGAACACCAGCCACGAGAAGAAAAATAACAGGTACTCCTACTTCTCCTTGGGAAGCCACCTAGGGGCGTAGCCAAGAGCTCAGGCAGACGTGGACTTCACTCCTGCCACCAGGCCCGGGTTACAAATAGCATGGCCCTCAGTGACAAAGTGGGATGGCGACGGCATCTCTCACAGGCTGGGTCTGAGGCCACCGACAAGTCAGTGAGATGACGCAGGCAATGAACTCATGCCCAGGCCTGGCAAGTATAAAGTGCTCCCTACGGGTGAGTTTGACTGACTGATCAGTGGGTTGATTTCCTCTTTAAGGATGCAACAGATGTCAACGTATTAGTGAGCCAATTCTTCCTTTTAACTGAGACTCCCAAACACCTCCTGCCTGCCCTGGGCACAGGACCCCCTCCTTAGTCTTTTCCTCATCCTCTGAGTCTTGCCACCACCCCACCTGGCACCGGAATGAAGGACCCACGCCACAGGGATGCTGAACGTCCCCGTCACTGCTAAAGCCGCTGGGAGAAAAAACGGTGTCTCCAGGGAGACCCAACGGCACAACTGAAGGCGAGGCAGCCATGGGGCTCTGGCTTCACTGGGACCAAAAACAAAGGCCCCCTCGCTCTAAGTGTCTAAGGAATGAGCAAAGTTCCTTCCGGGCCACCCAGTGGGATGGAGCTTGCCCTCCTCTCACCCCCAGGTAGGAACAGTCAACAGGTATTGGGAACTGGCTACATGTCAGGCCCTGTTCTCAGAGCACCCTCCCCAAATCCTTACTACACCCTAGGAGGCAGGTTCCACCACCTGCCATCACCCCATTTTACAGATGAGAAAACTAATAGGTTCTTTGAAAGTGAACATTTTCTAACTCACACAGAGCCTAGTTCAGAATCCACCTCCCAGGTACAGTTTAAAAGGCAGTGTCTGCCCAGAGCTGAATAGGACCCAGAAGGACGGAGAGCATGGAAGGCAACAAGTCCTGGCCTCACACTCCATGTGGGAGACTTTCCTGCACCAAACAACCTCAACAGGGTTTGAGAGCCCTACATACTGCCCCTCCACGTCCCCCACACCCCCCCTCAGCGAGGAGTCCTTCTGCCAAAACCCAGGCAGCAGGAAATGAAGTCTGCATCTCACCAGCTCCTTTCGGTGAACCCCAGGATTCGCTTCCTGCAGCCTGGCAAGGACTTTGGAGAGCATGTGTCTCATCCCCAGTTTACAGGTGAAGGGGGTGGTGTTCAACAATGGGGCACCTACTACGTGCAGCGCACTGTGCCCAGGGCGCCGAGGTGCAGACCACCGGGACCCTGCCCTGCCTTTCCCCAGACGCGCCTTCCTCGAACACGCAGAGAACATTCACTGTGGGCCCCACACTTTTCTGAGCACTGGACACACAGCTCCTTTGTCCTCACAGCCACTCCCATTTCGCAGATGAGGAAACTAAGTCAGGCTGACCATCTCACAGTTACACAGGAGGTTTGGGGGGCACTGTCGAGCCCCAGGCCACCCCATGCACCCCTTTACAGTCCAAGACTGGACGGTCCACTTCCCTTCCACCACCCTGTCAAAGGCTGGGATCTGAGTGTCCTCAGGCAACGTGGGGTGAATCATAGGTGAATCGACCAGCGCCAGAAAAGATCCCTTCTAATCTGCTGCCATCAGCTGTCTTTGCGGCTTTGAGTCAGCTGGAGGAAACGGGGAGGGAAGGGCTCAGACGAGAGGCAGCCTCCCCTTTCTTCCTGGGAAACTGCCCTAGGGCCAAACAGATCACAGGCATTCGGTGCACACCCAGGGCCACTTGCACACTGCCAGGCCCCTCCGCTCCAGGGGCAGAGGGGGACCCACCACAGGCCTCTTAGCACCTTGCCGCTGGAAACCTCTTGCTGCCTCTTAATATCTCTAACGAAAGTAAACAAGTGGAATTCTTCTCTCCAGTTTAAAGGGCTAAGGACGATGGTGTTTCTTCCAGACACACGTTACCTCTGCACTCCAGCCAGTTTACAATTCCTTAAGTGCTTGATTTACAACCCTGGGATAAAAGGTTTTGAAAATCTTGCAAATGTATCCTGCATCTAAGGCTTGCCTACTCTGCAGAGCCGATGGCCAGGGTTTCTCAGACGGGGAGCTGGAGGCTCAGGGAAGTAGGAAAGCAATGCAAGGACACAGAGCTTTGGGGAGCAGCCTCTAGGGGGGCGGGACAGGCTCCCTCTTCCTCTCCAGGCCCCTGGAGGCAGCAGGCCATGCACAGGTCTCCCCAGATGTCCTCCTGGTGGTGAGGAGAAGGGAGACCCAGAAAAGGAAGAGGAAGTTCCCATGGCGCCTTCCCCACTGCCTCCCACCCTCACAGAACGCCCCGTCTCAGGATTGCTGGTGTACTCTTCACGCAGTTGTTCATTCATTCATTCGCACTCACTGACCACCTGCTATAGGGCTGGCGCCAGGCTACAGGCCTGGAGGCAATGGTAAGACTGTGCCCCTGTCTCCCTCCTAATGGGTGACAAGGGCCAAGTGTACACAGACAAATGATCAAACCCGCACAGTTTGTGTGCTCCGAAGGAAACAGACGCAGGTCCGAGACAGAAGAACAAGGAAGTGGGAATTCGGACACCCAGGCAGGAGCCTCAGAAAACATGGAAAATTCGGAGTTTGGCACCCTAGCCACCCAAGAGAGGGATTTAAGCAGGAAGAGCCATGATCTAAGATAAGAAGGTCACCAGGCACTCGATGCTAGTACTTCTCACCAAAATAATAATGCAGGCTCTCTTTCTCAAGAGCCTGCTCCAAGGCCTGGTGTGGAAGCTTCCAAACCCCGTTTCTCATGGCAAGCCCACCTGGTAGCCGGCAGGCACACTTTTCTAGATGAGAAGACAGAAGCTCAGCGGGAACGTGCAGCTTGCCCAGGCCACCAAGTTCCCAAGGAGCAGGGAGGACTCTGACCCCAAGCCCGATTTCACAGCCAGGATGTCTTCTCCGGACCTCATTCACATACACCCTCGCACCTTGCTTGGATTATTCCAGGTCTGTTCGTGACACACCCCAACTAATGGCTCAGAATCTCAATGGCAGGGCTTGTCATCGCTTCTCAAACTTCCCACAGTCCTGGGCACTTCAGGAAGCACTCATCAAACGCAACCAGTTTATTGCTAAAGGGACAGGAAAAGTACAGTGTGTTTTCATTATGCAGAACCGTCAGCCACAGAGTAGTGACGTGTAGTAGCTGATAAGAACACCGAGGAAAGCCCTTGCTCGGATGGGGACAAGGGACAGGCGTCCAGCCCACCCTGTTCTCACAAAGCCACCAGTGTAGTGGGAGCTGCTTCCGGCCCACCGAGGAGCCTTTTCCCAGTCACCCACCTAGAGCAAAAGGCCTTTTTCTAATTTGCACAAATGTGCCTTTTAGGCTAGTAATGGCCCTGGATGCATTTCCTGCCCACCTACTGCGTGCCAGACATAGGGCTAAAAGCTCAGGGACAGCAAGGGAATCCTCTCAGCAGTCCACAAAATGGGAACTCTCATGAGCCCCTGATGAGAAAAGAGGTTTGCAGGAGACTGGTGCCTGGCCCAAGGTCACACAGCTGTCAAGGGAGGGACGGGCGGCCTAGTCCCAGGGTACTCTCTCCTGACCACGGCCCCCAGGGTAAGGCTTTCATCTTCTGACACGAAACGGGGGCGCAGGTTCCGTGGGCCCACTATCTGGAATCTCGGGGGCCTGACAGAATTGGGCTTCTACCCCCACCCCCTCTTCCCAACACCCTCCCTGAGCCCCAGTTGTTTTTTATAACAGATTTATCAACATCTAATTCACATAGCATGCATTCACCCACTTAAAATGCGTAAGTCGGGGCTTTTCATATATTCGCAGAGTCGTGCGGTCATCCTCACAACCAACTCTCCAACACTTTCATCCCCCAAAGAAGCCCCATGCCCGTCAGCAGCCACCCCCATCTGCTTCCACACGCCCCATGCCCAGCAACCAACCACTAACCCACTTTCCGTCTCAATGGATTTGCCTCGTTTGGATAGTTCGGGGAAGTGGCATCATACATTATGCATGGTCTTTTGTGACCGGCTTCTTTCACTCAGCACAATGTTTTCAAGGTTCACCCAGGCTGCAGCGTGTTTCGACATCTCATTTTATTCCTGAATAACATTCCAGAGATAGCCCACAAGTAAAACTATAGAAGCGATCATAAATAACATGGGGAAATAAAATGAGCATAGCACTGTTTAGCCACTCGTCAGCTGATGGATGCTGGGGCTGCCTCTACTCCGGGGGCTGTGTGCAGGTGTCCCGTGCAGGTGTCCCGTGCAGGTGTCCCCTGCAGGTGTCGTGCGGGCCTGTGCACGCGCTCTCCTGGCGGACCTAGGAGTGGCACCGCCTGGCGCTGGTTTAACGTGCGATTGAAAGTTGGCCGAGAAGCCTCGCTGTGAAGACAACATCTGGCTGCTCCTGGGCCATTTCCAGAGAATTTTATCAATACAGCCAGACGCCACTCACGGGTGGGTCATCCGGCCCAGCCCCTCCTCTTCTGGGGCCTGGGATCTTCCCATTCCTGCACTGCACAGTGTCGTCTGGGCCAGTGCGATGATAAATGCATTTTTCTTTAAAGCAGAGACTTCACAAATCATAACTTACAGATGCTCCGGGACTTTCATGTGGGAAAGACAAATGAGACTGTGCTGTCTGACTCCAGAGCCACTGAGGACAGGAAGCCACGGCCAGGAAGCTAACAAGCCCTGGGTAGACATCTCTCTCTCTCTCTCTCTCTCTCTCTCTCTGAGCACATGAAACAGAAGAAAGGGAATTGGTGCAGGAGAGGGTCTGCCTGGCTTCCCACACTTTTCTATGTAACCTGCCATTCATTTCCAGCCACTGTCTCTTTTCCCCAACAAATCAAAAAGCTCCTTGAGGTCAGGGACAATGACCTGCAGGCTCTACGCTTCCTAAAATATTCCCTGGCTCAGTATTCACTTCAGTTCCATTCTACGAGCCTTTGTTGAGAACCTACTATGTGCTTGGCACTATGTGAGGCATTGCTAGGAGGTTCAAGACAGTGAGTCAGGGCTTACCAACAGAGCAGACGAGATACCTGACTCAGCCCTCCTCTCCTGCTGCCTCCCAGGAGGAAAGGATACCGTGAAGACCTGGAGTGTGGTGTGGGTGCCTGTCTGCCTGTGAGCAAGGAAGTGAACGGGCTGACCTGCCGAGGCCCCCTAGGGCTCCTGGCATCTCAGGACCCTTAGGCAACAAAAAACTCAGTGTGCACCCAGGTGGACAGTTCCCTGACCTGATTCACTGAAGTAGATACGTGGCTCCACAAGCAGCTAGTTTGCCAGAAGCAGACAAATCTCTCTCCCCGGACACGGGCCGATTCTTATCTTCTCATGCCTCAGCTCTTATGAAATCCTCCAGGCCAGCCTCCCTGCTCCGAGCCAGCCCGCCAGACTGATGGACTCAGGGCCCCACTGTGACTCAGAACCAGGCCCCCAGGAGGAGGGGAGACGGTCGAGGTCTCTGCATTTGGATGCTACCTGGGTCCAAACCACAGTTCTGCTGCTGCCCGCGACCTTGGGCAGGCTACTGAACCTCTCTGTGACTCAGTTTCTCCATCTGAAAAATGAGATCACTACATAATCGGTAGGAGGGTTAAATCATTTTGTATGCCCCAGGCATGTTATAATCACTCAAGAAGTATTAGCTGCTGTTGTCGCCATTAGGTATTATTATCACCCCACCCTATTTTACCCATCTTGCCCCCTCACTGGGTCCCAGCACAAACCCAGCATTACAAGCAGTCCAGCCAGCTCACCCTAGACTCGGCTCCCCGGCAGAAGGCCCCACATTCCAGTCTTCTGAAACGCAAATCAAAGGCCATCTTCAACAGCACGTGTCCTCCCTGGTCCTGCAGTGACCCCTTCTCTGTATCCCCTGATGAAGAACAACGAGAAACGCCCCCAGGAGAACAACCGCCCCACGGCTGGTCGTCTGGCATCGTGAGTGAAACACCACACCCAGGTCCAGAGGAGACCAGCTGGGCCACGCAAGGAAGATTCTCCATTTCTCTAGCGGCAACAGATTTCAAAACGGGCAGATGTGTTCGACACCGTCTGGCTGTGTGATCCTGGGCAAGTCACTTAGCCTCCCCAAAGCGTCACTTCCCCGGTCTGTGAAGCAGGTCTAACTAGAGGGAGTGCGCACACCTCTTAGCACCGCTGAGGATCAGAGAAGGATCTGTAGAGCAGACACACCCAGACTCTGCAAAGTATCAGCTGGTAGCGATAAGAGCACCGGGACTAATACGGGGCGGGGGGGTGTTCCTGGCCAGGATCAGACTCAATGAAATGAACTACATTCCGACTTGAAAATCACCTGGAATAATTGAGTCCTGTATAGAGGAGGAACCCATGGCCTAGCAACTGCTGGTTCTGTCTCTTCCACCAGACATCAAGTTCTTTGTCTGTGTCCCTGCATTTAACATGGTGAGAAGCATATGGCAGATGGCAATAAATCTTTGTTGAACTGAGCAGAATTAGTTCAATATTTGTGAGTACATTTCATCTTTGCTACTAGATTATAAGCTCTTTACAAGTGAGAATCACGTCTTGCTCTAGGAAAGATGTATTACATGAATGATGGAAAAATACCAAATCAAGAATCAGGTTTCTTAGACCCAACTCAGTCACTTACGAGCTGTGCAACCTCAGAAAAGTCACTTAACGCTTCTGTGCCTCACTTTGCCTACCTGCAGGTTGAGAAGCTTGGACCACAGGGTTGTCTCACTCCCTGATACTGAGGTGGCGTCTTGGCTGCCACATGGCACCTCCGCCATCATGCAGGTAACAGCCACACACGCCTTGGCTCAGCTGGCCAGCCTGCTAACTCACCCCTCTGATTTGCAGTTTTCCAGGACCGGGCTATGAATAATGGGACCAATGCTTCAAACACCCATTTTGAGTCAAAGCAGTAGCTTTGCCAAGTAAAGCTGGAGCTGTGGGACCTGGAGGCACATTCTGCCCACCAGTCCGGTCACTCCCCCTCCAGGCCCCTCCCACAGACCTTTCCTCCTGCTTGCATAACCCTGCAGACGGGAGATAAGGTGGTACGCAGGGAAAGCTGAACGTGGCCCTTGGCGGTGAGGGGATCACATGACACCTGTCCCCAAATGTTGGCCTTGGTTTTGGCATTTTTGTCAATACTTTGTGCCACCCGAAGGCTCAAAGAAAAAGCGTGCCGCGTTGTAGTACCGGGGCCCCACTCAACAGCCCTGCCCCCAAATGTAGCAAAGCAAGAGTTATGTGATAAAGTCTAAACTCAAGGCTTTAGAAATACATTCAGAACCTACGGAAGTCCGGCTGCGCTGGCTTCCTGTAGGCGAACTTCCCTGGTATTCCCTGATTAACCCGAAGAGTGGATCATTTCTTCTACCTCTCTCTCTGAAGGAGACAAGGCTAGCTGTTCAAAGCATCTATGCCTTTCCAATAGTTCTAAAACTGCAGGAAAAGTTCACGTGAGATGAGAAAAAAGAATCTGCTAAAAAAGGGAACTAAAATTGGCTACTTTCCCCCTTTTTGAGGCTTTCTATAGATAATTTTACTCAATGCTCACAACAAGTCCATGACCTTGGTACCACTAGCTGCCCATTTTACAGATGAGGACGCTGAGGTTTTGAACAGCTACACAGCTTGCCCAAGGTCACAAAGCTAGTAAAGAATGGGTCAGGATTCAAATGCAAGCCAAGGCCCTCAGCCCTGCTGCAAGGGTGCCTCAGTGTCGGTCTTCTCACTCTCTGGAAGAAGCCACTTGGAGTCCCTGTCTCGTGGACTTGCTCGGGCAGTGGGCACTAAGACCCCATTGGGGATTGAAAAGGGGAGGATGCCTGGACCATGCGGAAGGCTGGCCCAGCCGACTCCAACTTCCCAATTCTGCACTGTTTTCAGAACTGCTTTTCACAGAACACAGACAATCACAATGCTGTGTGGTGTTTTGTTCGATCCAGAAGGCCCTCCAGACACGCAATTAAAAGCCACAACATTCTTGCTTCTAAACACTTCTCAGACACCCGAGTGCTGATTTCCCAGCACCTCGTGCAGCCTGACACCCAGCACCTGACTTCAGCCACTCGCAGCCTTGGCAAAGCAGCTTACAGCCACTGCGCCTCTCGAGAAGTGCTCAGAAAGGTACTGCTACAAGTGAAAATAAAACATCTTGGCAGAATTCTCCCTGAAGATCGAAAAGGCAGAATTGAGACAGGGTTCATCAATTCTCCTCAATTGTACCTTAAAAGCAAGTTGTGGCTGCTGAGTGCATCCTTGGAACTAGAGGAAAACACCAAGTTTGAATAAAAATGCCTTGCTGCTCTTGAGAGAGTCTGAGTCACCAAGCACTGTATGGCAAAGAAGAACTTACTGACCAGTTTTTTTTATGTTTGTTTTACTTTCTGTTCAGCCAGGCACAGGGAATTTTCCACCTGACAATTCCTGTTTCTCACTTCAGTTCTTACACCATCTGCGAGCAGTGTGCTCAGCAGGGGGAGGACTCAAGGCCAAGGAGGCCTTCCCTCCACCCAACCTCACCCAGCATCTTTCCCATCTATTTCATGCAAGGTTTTCACCCGATGATCTTGCTAACATTGTGAGATTATCCAGGAGGGAAGCAGTTTGGAGATTGCCAGTTTCTGGGTCTGGATCTGCCATCAGATTCAAAATCTTTGCATGATTTTTTGAGTAAAACAAGAGATTGAGCTGAAAATAAATAGCACAATGGGAAACTGAACTAGGGCTGGACAATAACAGTAGGGCGGCTGAAGTCTTGGCGGCTGAGAAATGAGCCTCTTCCGTTCTCAGGGCGCCCCCTAGTGGGTACGCGACTAAATCCCGACGGAATGTTCAGAGTTTCTGAAAATAAAGGGAGACACCCACCGCAAGAGAAGGGCAGGCTCCCCCGTCCTGATGCAATCCCTCTCACTCTAACCTACTCCGTGGGTCAGACAGCCAGACAAATGCCTGGCAGGAGGCTCCAGTGAAACTCCGAAAGGTGTCTGCCATAACACAAGATTCCATTCTTTCCATTAGCCGCAGCTCCCCAGCCTTCAGGCTTCTGTGTCCCCTTGCAGATCCCCCCCCAGACACACCCTTATCGCTCAGTCCCTCACAAGCTCACATCCTCAACCTGCAGCTCCAACCGCGTCTGGTTTTCATTATTCCACTTTCCAACTTCCCAGCGCGATTCTTCAACAGCTATTAAGACAACACAAGCAAGGAGCTAAGCTTAGCTTTTGCTTATTCAACATCCAGCCTGGGGAATATCACCTCAGAATAAAAGCATGAATGAAGTGCACGTTTCTCAGCCCCTTCTTCCACAAACCAGGAAATGTGTTCCTCAAAGGCATCTTTACAATTACCTCTTCTTTAAATTTTTCAACCTCCAAAAATGACACCTGTCCAGAATGAATTCTCAACTTCTTGCTTGCTATAGAATTTGTTTGTTGGAGATGGCTTAAAATGCATAATGTATGATGTCTCCAATTTCCAATTAACCTACAACAGACTTTTTTAAAGATATAGGATAAAGTTGTATCAACCCAAACAGGGAAGCGTAGAATGAGGGAGTTATGCCGGTATCCAGATATTTGAGAATCGAGGCAACTAAACTTTCGGATTGGTGCCTCATTTTTTTTTTCATAGAACAGTCCCTGCACATACGCAAAAGAAAAACACCAACATCAACCTACCAATTCATTCAACAATTCATTTTGCTTTTTCCCCTCTGGCCGTTTGTCAAGTTTACAGGCAACCCTGGGCCACAAAACACCCCCAAAAGTGCACACAAGGAGTCCCCAAATTAGTTCCTGACTTTGGCGCTAAATAGATTGAAACACATCTGATATGTTTCAAATCAAAGAACCCTGTTAATTTTCTGCCACACACCACACAAAATCTTTCTGCAGCAGTCAGTCGCTTTGAGCCCAGTCCCCTAGCCACAAACAGTGTGGATTTCAGGCGCCTGTTCTGCAGAAAGGAAAAATGACAACAAACCACGCTGTGCCAACCCAGAGACCCCGAGGCACTCAGGGCGCTCTTTGGGGGCTGTGCAAATGGCACTGGGACCCTGGCAGGGTTTTGGCGGTCACAGAGTGGGGCAGCTGAGCCAGACCTCTAAAGCAATTGAGTAGCCTTGCAGCCAGGACCTGAAATGTAATTGAGTCTGCTCATGCCCTGGGTATTTCAGTCCTAGGAAAAGCCAGGCCAAACTGTCACAGCCCTCATGCCTGCGGCAGCCTTTACTTTTGCTCCCTAATCTTCTCTCTGAAAAACAGGCAGGAGTCCAACCCTCCTTTGCAGCGACAGCAGCATCATAGTGATAGAGAGTACAAGTGGGAGGGTGGAGGGGTCGCATTCATCTGCAGGACACGGGACTTGGGGGTGAGCTTCAAGCTGAGGACGTGGGTCTGGCTTAGAGTTAGAGCAACAAGGCATTCCAGGGCACGGTCTGAATGCATGCCCGCGAGGGAGACCCCGACGGTCCCAACGTTGCAATGTGTTTGCAAATCATAAACACTACTTTGCTGCTGAGATAAAACCCCCCAAAATATGCGCAGACAGGATGTAACAAGTGTTTCAGGAGAGAAACACGCCTGAGTCACGGGGAGCTTGAAGTCTGGGGGGAGAGTGAAGTCTGTCTGGGGTTCCCGGGAAGCCCCCTCTCGGACGAGAAAGCCTCAGCACCCAAGATCCCCCCGCCCCTGGCGCCCTCGGTCCCCAGATACGTCTAGCCCGCGCCCCCTGGGGTCTCCCCAACTCACCACTCGGCCAGAAAACCTCTCGGTGGCCCTCTTGACTTTGCCGTAGGTGCCTTTGCCCAGGGTCTCCTGCAGCTCGTAGCGGTGCTTCAAGTTGTGCTTGTGGTGATGCCGCTTCACCCCGTGCGGCTTTCTAGGCTCCGGGGCCACCGCTGCAGGGGCTGCGGTCGCCCCCGCCACCGCCTCCAGGGGAGAGCCCGGCGACCCCGGCACCAAGTCGTGACCATCCCGGGGCGCGGGCGCAGCGGCCCCCTCCATGTCCAAACTCGAGGTGAGCGTGATGAAAAAGGCAGGACCCAGCACAGTGCTCTGGGTTTCGGGGTCCCCGCCGAAGGAAGTCGGGGTGCGCTCAGGGCCGCTCCCACAGCATAGGGGAGGCGGCCGGATCCCGCTAGGGCTGCGGCTGGGTCACTGGCGGTGGCGGGGACTGCACATCTGTCGCCCCCGGCGCGCACGGTCCGCGCACGGTTCGCGCACCGCCCACCGGCCCGGCGAGCTGCGGAGCGTCGGGCGAGGTGGCGGCGGTGGCAGGAGAGGCGGTAGTGTTTGCAGGAGGGAGGGGAGAGGGGTGGCTCCGAGAGCAATAGGGGGAGTGTTATGTGGGCGCCGCGCCCCCCGACCCCTCCCCCGGAGGACGGGCAGACGGGCGGGGGCGGGGCGGCGCGCTCGCCGGGTCCCGGGGGAGGGGGAGCGAGGGGCGGGGCGGCTTCCCCCACCTCACTCCTGCCACCCCGGGCCGGGCCACCCCGAGCTGAGGGGGGGGATGGGTGCGTGTCGCAGCTTGCCCTTTGTGCCGCGCGGCGTAGGCTGCAGGAGCGGCCAGGGGGCTTTATCCTTGCTCGGCTGAGACGGGGATCGGCGGTTCCAAGCCCGGGCGCCCCCGCCCCGGGCTCGTCCACCGCAGCTACCGCGGGCCCGCCACTGCCGCCGACGTTGCCACCGCCTCCTCCTGCTCCGGCTGCTCGCCCTCCCTTCGTGCTCGCGCCCGGGCGGCGGCTGCTCGCCGAGCCCGGGGGCCCGGCACCCGAGAGTGCGCCGAGCCCGGGGCCGCCGGGGCCCGCTCGCGATCCGGCTGGGGGCGCCACGGGCTCGGGCGCCCCTTCATTCTTTTAGGTGTCGCCGCGGCCTCCAAGCCGGAGCTGGGGAAGAGGCTGGGGGAGGGGAGGCAGGCCGGTGTAGGGTTACAGGCGGTGAGTCACGGCCCGACTCCCGCCGCATGCGCACCCCTTCGCCCCGCCCGGGCTGGCACCCCAGCCTCGCCAGCCTGGGGGAGGGCTACCCACCGGGGGCAGCTGGGCGCCCCGGAGAACCCCAAGAAGAGTGCTTTGACCTGGTCCCCGCGACCTCTCCAAAGAAAGGAGCAAGGGAGGCTCTGAGGCTGAACCTGGGGCCGGCCGCCAGAGTGCCGTTCCTCCGTCACCATCCAGCACTCCGGCCGGCGCAGCCGCCTGGGAGAGGAGGAATGCTGGGGACGTGGAAGAGATGGGGCGCTAGAGGCTCCAGGACGGACCTGGGCACCCACCCTGCCCACCAAGGCTGCCTCCGGAGGTGGGCTAACCAGGACCCTCGTGTGGAACCGGGCCGGGGCCTGCTGAGCCGGAAGTCTACTTGCAGGCCTCTTGGCCCTTGGGCCTTGGAACTTATCCTCTAACTAAAAGGGCCAGATCCTGGAGATGGAGATGGTAACAGCGACCGTGCCCCGCAAAGCTGAAGGTTAGAGGGGTTCTCTGACCACAGCAAAGCTACGCGCGTGGGTTCACACACACCCCTTCTTCAAGAGGCAGGGGAAAATAGCAAGAGAAAAAGAGGCCTTAGGGGAAAAATTATAAATGGTGCGGCATAGTAGACAGGAATAGGAAGAGTGAGGTGTGAAGAATGTCTGGTGCGTTCTGCGGATCTCCTGGTGGTTCTTGACTTTTTCTCCAGTGGACGGGGCTGGGCCTTCCGCGGCAGCTCTCAGGTTCGTCCCTTCTGCATTCCTGCTGTCTTCACTCCTGCCTGCCCCTATCACCTTCCCCTGGACGACTGCAACAGCTTGTCCTCTCCCATAAGCCCCCTGCTTGCTTCCAGAGTAATGGCCTAAAACAGGGCAGTCATCCCATCTTCCATGCCTGCTGCTGGCCACAGTCCAGTGCCTGGTCCTCTCATCTGTCCACACTTCTCTTCTGCTGCGGCTCCACGTAGTCCCTTTGCCCCGTCCCACCTTCCCCAGGAGCACACTAGTTGTTGCATTATAGAAACACAAAAGCCACATTTATTCCATTCCTTTTCCATCCTGCAACGCTGGTCTGCTTCGATGCAAAGTCTGCAACAAGGTCTGTCCAAAAGTATCTAGCCATGTAATATGGAAAATAGAGACATTTATTGAAGAAGATACAGGAAACATTGTACGTAGGACAGTGATACCTCAGTGATGCATGAGCAGGCGCATTGCAGTGATAAAGCTGCCAATCAGCAGTTACCCATAGCTTCGGCCTTCTGCATCACCTGAATAGTTTCTGGGGAGGAATGTTCAAGCTTCATGCAAAATTTGATGCAAATTAATTGTTCTACTCACTCAGCCATTTTGAGTGAGATGGCCACACAGTACACATGCCCACTCATTAGCATCTACCACCCTCACTGACTAGTACAGTGAGGGCGTCATTGTTCATGCACGCACATTCCAGTCCACTCTCCTCGGCTGCCAGTTTATAACAATGTCACACAAACCATCCTCATTATATTAACAAGGGTTGGACAGATCTCAATAGACCTTGTGCATGTAGAATAAAGAGTCAGAGTGAGTAACATGAGGATAAGGTTTGAGGCTGGTTCCCCAGTGAACAGGTTGTGTGACCTTAGTCAAATGACATAACCTCCCGGAGCCTCAGTTTCCTCTTCTTAAATTATGGATTACCCATCTGTTTTACAGGTAAATATATTATGTCTGTTGTGGTCACTAAAACTGTTCACCACATAATTTCTGGTTCTTTCCCTCCCCTAGGGTGTGGTGGGAATCTATAACCCCAACCTCTTGAAATTAGATGTGGCCATATATATGCCTCGTTTGGGGTGATGGAGTAAGAGTATGGCTTTCGAGTAGGAACTCTTAAGATCCATTGGGCAAATTCCCGTGTCTTGACAATTCTGAAAGTACAGTCTTGGCAGTCCTGTCTTGACAACCATGGAAATACAGAGACGGAGCCTCCCCCAGCCAGTGCGGGTCTCTGTAAAGGTGGCGGAGCAGTCCCAGCCAACCTGCATTGGAAAAGTAGTGTGAGCGAGATTTAGAGGGTTGTTTGTTACAGCAACGTAATCTAGCTCATTCTGGCTGATAATGTTGCTCAGGAAGGCGTGGGACTTCATCAGCATTTGTTGAGTGAATAGCACTAACCACAGTTTGGTACCATTTTACGGCAGTAAACCCCTTAGAGTGGTTGGTGTGATCCCTGTTTTGAATGGAGAAAACCATACCAGAGGGGTTAAGTAACTTGCCTGAGATTACACAGGTTGTAAATAGCAACACCTGGCTTTAAACCCTACCTGTCTGGTCCCAAACCGCCGGCTCTGCCTCTTCCACGGGCACTGTGCTGCCTCTCCTTACATGGGAAGGATGGAAACACCCAGTACAATGCCTGGCACACAGTCCTGCCCCTGCCCAAGCCCTGGGAGTTCCTCTCCAGACCGAATTCCTATAGCATTTATAATTTGAACCACACTTCAGCACAATGTTATCTTGCATTGTATTCCAGTGTTTTCCATAGATAAAGCTTTTCCTCCAATCCCAGACTCCTGGGTTTAGATAGAGCTTGCATTCTGGAGTCAGACTGCTTGGGTTCAAACCCCTGTTCTACCACTGGTAGTTGATGGTCCTGGGCAATTCTTTTCCCCTTCGACGCCTTGGTTCTCTCATCTGCAAATTGGTGATGGGGATAACACAAATGGTATTAGTGGTGGTAACAGTAATATGTCCCATGGGGTTGGTGTGAGCTTTAAGGAATACAATATACACACTCAATAAATCATGGCTGTTATACTTATTTTTCATCCTCCAGGGTTCTTACCAGAATTCGGGCAATTATGAGCAGTTTAATCATGCTGTTTGTTTAGGCTGGTTTCTGACTTCCTTCTGGATACAGAACAGTTGTAACATCTACAGTTAGAAACACGATGTCTGCACGGTCCTACAACATATGCTATGTAAGGCTTATTACACTTTCTGTTTCCAAAGCAGTTTAAAAGAAAGACGATGCCCTGACCGGTCAGGCTCAGTGAGTGGAGCATCGGCCTGCGAACCGAAAGGTCACCGATTAGATTCCCGGTCAGGGCACCTGCCTGGGTTGCTGGCCAGGTCCCCAGTCGGGGGCGTGCAAGAGGCAACCAGTTGATGTTTCTCTCCCACTCTTTCTCTCTCCCTCCCCTTCTCTCTAAAAATAAATAAAGTCTTTTTAAATTAAAAAATAAAAGAAAGAAGGTATGTTTGCTTTCTTGAGAAATCTTTGCTCAGAAAACCAGTAATAGTAATGCCAGTTATCACTCATGTACTAGCTACTGTCTTCCAGGATCTTTACATGTATCACTTCTAATCATCCTGAAACTGCCATGTGGGTGTTAGAACCCCCATTTGGCTATTAAGAACACTGAGTCTCAAGTTGCTGGTGATCATCGGGCAGCTAGTAACTGCCTGAATCAGAGCTCGAACCCGAGTCTCTGACTCAAAGGTTCTGATCACACCTCTATCCCAAGCTGCCTGACATCCCAGCTCACGTCAATGAATGCCTATGCTTTGGCTGACATTTTTTCTAGATGAGGTTTCCGAAAGTTACCAAGGATTGTGACACTTCTGCCTTGGGTGTGTTGTCTGGTAGACATTTTGCCTTAAAGGGCAACCTAAGAAGAGCTTTTCTTTCACTGTGGCAAAAGATTGCTAGCTGCCCACCAAAAATTCATGCTGCTCCTTTTCTAGAGGAGCTGGCGGACAGCTGCTCAGCTGGTGCTATATTTCCCAGCCTCCCTTGCATCCAAGCATGGTCATGTGGCTAGTTCTCTCTAACGGAATATGAGCAAAAGCGATGGACCCAGGCTAGGACGTTTCAAAACTAGTCTGCTTTTTCCATTTTGCCTGCCTAGAAGCAGAGGGTTCCGAGGCCCCAAAGGATGGCTAGACTCATTAGACAGAAGCTGCCTGGGTCCCTGCATCACCCTGAGGATTGAGGCCCCCCTCTGATCAGGACATTGGACTGGTGCCAGAGTGAGAAATAAACTCATTCTGTGTTAAGCCCCAGAATGTAGAAGGTGTTTTTGTTACGGCATCAAGCACCGCCCTCACTAATACATACAGCTTATGCTAAGTCATATTTATGTATAAAAAGCAAAATTGAAGATTACAGCAACCCTCTGAATCATTGAAACCAAAAATGCCACTTTAATATTCACTGCCTACTTGCTTATTTAAGGAGAAAGCAGATTGTTTGGAGCCAGAGCATTTTCTTTCATGTTTTCCTCAGGTACGTGTATCAGAGACCAAAGAAGAGTATTCAATAGCCATGAAACAGGAAACATATGTCCTCATTTGACAATATCTCTCACTACACACCTGCTCTCCGGAGCTGAGGATGTGCCGGGGCAAGACAGGCATGGTCTCCTCCTCATGCATCTCCAGCCTGTGGGCAATAAACACAACGCACAGCACTCAACTGACCTCCGGCCACCAAACTTCTTGGGAGCACCCAGGCCGTTTGAATGTGAAACAGACACCTAAAATAAAAACTTAAATTCACTCACAAATCAAAAGAGAAAGCTATGTGTCTTCCCATGCTAAATGGCCAGAGAAATAGTAAGGATAATGGTTGAGAGCAGAGATTCCAGAAACAAAACCACTGGGTCCAAACCCTGGCTCTCTCATTTTTAAGCTGTGAATTCTTGGGCATCTTCCTCTTTGTTTCTCAGTTTCCTCATCTTTAAAATGGGGGCATTAATAGTACCCAGTTCAAAGGGTTTCTGTTGAGGACCCACCGAGTTAATGCAACAAAAGCACTGAAGACAGCATGAGATGGGCACCAGATCCTAACAAATGTTGCCGTTAATGTCATTTGCCTCCTTCCCAGTGGATTCTATTCTGTGTTTCAAAGGATACAGGCAAGACCTTTCCATGAGGATTGATAGATGGCATCAGGAAGGAGAATTATGAACAGAACCAGGGGGTATCACAAGGCTTCCACTGACGCAGCCCAGACTGAGACCTTCCTCTCCATTTTTCTCGCCCGTCTGGTGACTAAGAGGGCAGAAGCCTCCTGTTTGGGGAGAGCTTGGGTTTGAGCATCGGCCACAGTATGGGGTCAAGGACAGGTCTTCTGGGCCCCGCCGTACCCAGTGGTGCTACCTGGGGCAGGTGCCTTTGCCTCTCTGAGGGGTGACATCATCCGGCCAGGCGACTTACCGTGACCCTCCAGTGCCGACAGTTCTGACCCTTTTGCGGATTCCAGTTTTATATTCCTCACTCGTGCCTTCTCTCCTCCTTCCTTGTATGTGTGCTGAAGACGGGGAAACAGGACCATCAGCATCAGTTCCGTTTGCTTTGTGTTCTCCGTCTTGACTTTACACTGAGAAACAAGACAGCTTCTTCCTGGGGTGGGGTGGGGGAGGGGAGCAGCAGGGGATTCGTGGGAAGGTTCTGCTTCGGAGAAAAGAAACCGAAGTCCGGTGAACTCCCCCTCAACAGGGAAAGCACTCTGGAAACGGAAAAACAACACCACGGCTCCCTGGAAAGAGCAGCCACCAGAAAGTAAGTATGTCTGTCACACGCAGAAATGCGTGCTCGGGTGGGGTGGGGCAGGGGAGAACACCTCTGACTGGCTACAATGGAAGAGCGTTTGGGTTCCATTGACGTCACATGAGGGGTTCTGGGCAGGGTGGGTGGAGGTGTAAAGAGCTCCCACATTTTGCTGCCTGAATGGACATATTCAACCGTATTAGCCAAGCGCTTACCATGGGCCCATCTTGAATCTATCAATAGGGACTGGGGATACAGAAGTGAACAAAAATGACATCCCTGCCTTCATTAGGTGTACAGGTTGACCATATACCATGGGCAAATACGTGTATTAAAGGTCAGGCCACAGTAAGGGCTGGCAGGAAGGAAAACTCAGGGTTAAGGAGTTAGGGAGGGTATGATGATGATAGCAAGGAGAAGACTTTCTGATGATAATGTGACAGTTGAGCAGAGGCCCCCAGGGAAGCCAGGGAATGTACCTTCTGGGGGAGGATACCCAGGGAAGAGCCTCCCAGGCATAGGGCAGAGTAAGTGCAAAGGCCCTGGGGCAGGAATAGTCTTGGCAGATTACCAAAACTGTAAGGAGCTCATTATGAGTGGAATGAAACAGGAGAGCAGTAGGGGTGGAAGCCAGAGAGTTAACTAAAGACCAAATCCTATAGAGCTCTGTGTAATGACATAAGAACTGTGGGTTTGTTTGGAGTCAGGCAGGAGCCAATGGCCAATTCTGATCAGAGCAGTGACACAATCAGACTTGAGTTGGAAGAGTCTCCCTCTAGCCACTATATTGAAAATAGACTTGGGAAGAGAAGGATGCGATTTGGGGGGAGTAGGAAGGGCCTAAGACATATGCCAGGGAGAGGCGCCCACAACAACTGGGAAGCAGAAGCTGCCGCACTGGGGTCAGTCTCCTCAGCGCGATCCTTTCTCCGTGCAGTCGCCAGAGTTTGTTCCCGAAACACACATCTGACCCCATGTCTCCCTCCTCCAAGATTCTGCTGACCTCCTGTGGCCTTCAGGACAAAGTCCAAACTCCTTAGCCTGACACAGCTTGACAAGATAATGGGAGCATTGACATTAGCATCAGAAAGACCTGGATCAGAACCCTGCCTGGAGCGGTCCCCAAATGTGTCACTTTGCCCAAGCCACTGGACCTCTCGAACCTGGGTTTGCTCTCTTTCCTACTTGTCCTGACCTGTGCATCAGCTCTGTGAGGGCAGGGTCTCTGTCTTGCTCCCTGCTGTATACTCAGCACCCAGAACAGTGCCTAGCACATAGTAGGCACTCAACAAGTGTGTGTGGAGCCAGTGAATGAGCTGATGCAGGAGAAAGCATCCGGCAGAGTGGCTGGCACTCAGCTGTGACTTTCTCTGGCTGAGTAACGCTGGTTCCTCTTTCCCTGCATGGCCAGCCCCTAGCAGTACCCCTGGTGTGTACCCACACCACCGCCTCCCACCATGCACCCTGTGTTCGTTCCAGGGCACTTTTCACTGCTTCGTGCCGCGCTGCCTTTGCGCAAGCCGTGCCCGGTGCCTGGGATGCCCGTATCCTGTCCTGCAGGCGACAGATTCCTACCCATTGTGGAGACCTAGCTTCAGACGTCATCTCTCCTTTGATCTCAGAACTGCAGGCTCAGGTCTCTGTCCCTGTGGTATTACAGTTATTTGACCATGTGCCCCGCTCTGCCCAGTTGCCTGAGAGTTCCAGAACGGTCAGCTCTAAAGCAGTGCTGTCCGCTAAAATACAGTGTGAGCTACGTATGTCACTGACACTTCCATCAGCCACAGTAAGAACAAGTAAAAAACTAAATTCACTTTAATAATGTATTTTATTTAACCCAGTATGTCCAAAATATTGCCATTTCAATGTGCAATCGATATAAAAATCCACTGAGGGCATATTTTACATTCTTCTGTCTTCAAACACTGTTGTGTATTTTACCATTAAAATAAATCGCAGTTCATCCTGGCCAAGGTGGCTCAGTTGGTTGGCGCATCACCCCATACATCAAATATTATATATATATATATATATATATATATAATAGTACCCAGATGTATGTGTGTATATATATATATATATATATCAGATCAATTAACATATTCTTGGATGAGTATTTATGTTAATAAATAATAAATCTCAATTCACAGTTATGTTTTTAATAGTTAAACTGAAATTTAACCCTATTAAAACAATAAAGTTGTAGTTAACAGAAAACTATTTTTGCACTGCTCCACCGTTTCTTCATTTAAAATTTTGTTAATTGCACAAAATTAAAATTTTGGTTCCCCTGCCCCATTTTGAGTGCTCAATCGCCACAAGTCTAGAGGCTACTGTGCCCAACAGCACGGGTCCAGATCTGATTCTCCTTTCTAAGGAAAGATCAATCTGGTTTGTGACGGGGGCCATGTAAACGTTAAATAGATGGATGGATGATGGATAGACGAATAAATGTTACTACCTTCACGTCCTCCCTAAGTTTACTTCCTTATTTCTCACTCCAGATATGCATAGTCCAGGAAAGGGAGAATAAACTGAAGGGAAAGGTGAGTCCACAGAAATCTTCCTTGGCCTCCCAATTTTTCAGTTTGCCCCACTGGGCAAAGTTCAAATGCATCACAGTTCTACCCTCTGACCCACGCAGCTCAGCCACCCAGCACCATCGGCTCCTGGCTCAGGACAGGGGTCACCTCAACCTCAGGGTCTTTCCAGGCCATCCCGTTCTAAGTTGCAGCCCACCCACCCCTCCCCTTGGTGCTCCTTACCCCCTTCTCCTGCTCTATTCTTCACCGTTGCATTTGCCAGCATGTAATATATTATACTTATTTGTTGTTTTTGCCTGGACAAAGCAGGAGTTTTTTATCTGTATTATTCACTCATGGATCCTCAGTACCTGGTATATGATAGGTTCTCCAATAATTATTTATGAATTAATAGATGAATGAGTAGTCTGAGTTCCAGCTCTTTTATCTGCTAGCTCTAAAGCACTAGTGACTAATTAAAGATTAAACCTCAGTTTCCTTCTCTGTAAAATGGGTATCACACCTCACAGAGTTGTGTGATATGACCCTACAGGGTTAACGCTAACCTTATAAGACTAAATAAGATAATGTCTACGAAGTATTCAGCATAGGAGCTACATAGCCGCAGGATAAGCACTGATAAAATGGGAGCTGCTATTAGTACCGTTAAAATAATAATATTATTAGATTTAATCTAGCAGGTCTATGACATATAAACACTACCAGGTCAATAACCATGTAAAGCAAATACAAGTTCCCAAGTAATTCTGTCCCAAGCAACAACAACAAAAAAAACGAGGTCAGGGAAAAAATAGGCTTGAGATCTAGATTTCCAACCTAAGGGCCTATATTTACCCGTCCTCCTTTTATTTGTTTCCAGCCATGCGACACAGGTCCCTCCTCCCACCCTCCCAAGACCCAGGGCAGCCTCAGTGTCAGGCCCTGTACCTGTTGTGTTTACTATCACCAGGGACTTAGGCTCTAAAAGCAGGCACTAGAGGGTGAGCATTCCGGGCGCGTCACCAGCCTGCCCTGGACGGCAGAAGCTCTTGGCTCACCTGCTCTGGAACAGTCAGTCACATGGGCCTCAAATGGCCTGGGGTCTGGCAGCTGGGCACAAATGGAGCCAGGCTGCCCGGGCGGCCAGCTGGGGAGGGACAGCGAGCTGCCTTCCTGGCAGATGAGGCACGTGCCCCAGATTCCTCTCAAGGGCCTGCTTCTCCTGCTCCCTCTCCAGCCTCGTCCTCCGAAACCCTTCGTTTCGCAGGCCCATGTTCAGTCTGCCCTCCACTTCACGGTCTCTGCCTCCACCTGTTCGTCCATTCATCCAATAAACGGGACTCGAGCATCGATGAGATGCAGTTCCTGCGCAAGGACCGGGGATGGACATAGAGTGTTACACAGTGCAAGACTGTCCTCTGCCCTCGGGAAGTTTCCGATACCTTCCATCCGTGTCACGCTTCACAGTTTACAAAACGCGTTCTCAGGCATGGGCTCTTCTAATCCCCATAACGGCATCTTAATTTGGGATTAGCTCCTTTGATGCCCCTCACTTTTCACTTGTGCTCAGACTCTGGGTGCCTTTCCTGAGGTTTCACAGCTCCCAAACGGGGAGTGAGGATTCCAACATGGGTTTTTTTTTGGCTGCGCCATGACCTTTTGGCAGGCAACACCACATCTCACAAGCAGCAGTTCTTTGAAAGTCACAGAAAGTCAGCTCTTTGAAAGATAGCTGTCACTTGACTGTACACCTCATGGCTCTAGAAAGAAACTGCATGGTCTACAGGGGGAGGAGAGCGACTGACTGTCTTCCCAGCAGGACAGAAAGTTCCAGGAATTTGAGTGAATGGGGCCCCCACCAGATCTGTCTCTGCTGGGTCCCTCCAGTACAAGCACTTCACTCGGTTTCATTCCTGAAACCTCTGAACTCAGAGCCCCAACTGTCCACACGCACAGATATGAACCACGCCACTTCCCCCAAACAGCATTTCTGGTGTCCCTGCCATTGAACCTGAAGTTCTCTTGGAGAAACTTCCAGGTGGCTTTATGAGAACAAACCTGTTCCCACAGCGCCACCAAGTGGCTGAGTCTCTGCCCACTGAAACCTCCACCAAACGGCCTCCAGAGAAGTCTAGTTCCCTTCAGGGCGAGCCAAGGCACAAAATACCAAGAAAAAGAACTTGGCAGAGTGGAGATGGGGTGGAGAAATTCGGGGGAGATTTAGGAGGTGTGGACAGGCAGCAGGCAAGCAGCCAAAACTGTTTATCAAGAAGCGATTTGGCAGAAATTCATTGACTATTAGGCCTGCAAGTGGCCAACTCTTCCCTTTCAAACAAATTTTTATTTCAATTATATTTTACAATCGGTATTATTTTGTATTAGTTTCAGGGGTACAGCATCGCGGTCAGACATATTTTCAGCACCCACCTGGCACCGTACATCGTTATTGTGACATCACCGACTATACTCCCCACACTGTACTTTCGTATCCCCAAACTGTTCTGTAACTACCAACCTGTACTTCTCAATCCCTTCACCTTTATTGCCCAGTCCCCTGACCCTAACCCTAACCCCTTCCCAACCCTTCTCTTTATAGATAAGAAAACTAACATTAGGGTCCCAATTTCCCAGTCTCTTCTCCTGCACACTTCCCCCGCCCCATTATGCAGCCTCTCTGGCCCTCGATTTCCCCATCTATAAAATGGGGATAATGAGACCTTTCATCAGAGGGACGGAGTCATATTTTTTTAAAGGGTATGTGTGTGAAAGCCGCTTGTAAAGCCACACCACCGTTGCTGCAGCCTCTCAGTCTCCCTTTTCTAATGGAATGCGTGGCGATTTCAGCCTCCAGATCAGAAGAGGACTGGGAGCCAAAACGAAGAGCCAGAGAAAGGGCAGAACAAAGACTCCCAGCCTGGCTTCAGCTTGGCCTCCCGCTCTTTCAAAAAGAGCAGCCGCCTCAGTGTTCTTTCAACAGGGCAGCTGATTGGACTCTGGGCGCCTTCGTTATGCCAGAAGGACGTGTAGAGAAATTAACGTGTCCCTGGGGTATTTTCACACAGCAGTCCCCTTCCTGCCTCGCACTTTGCTTCTCACCTCTGGCCTTCTCCGGTTGCCATCAAATCAGGCAGACGACAGGTGATGAGTGGGCTCTGGCCTGCGGGACTAGATCCCCACGCTGACAAAGAATGGACGGGGACAGTGGCCCAGGCAGTGGTGAAGAGAGGCAAGGACCTGCTGCAGAGACAGGAGATAGCGATTAGCTCGCTCTGCCTACGTCTGGCCACAGCAAGACACAGCAATTATCCACGGAGTCTGGGTCCCCAGCACTTTTATGTAAAATGCCCCAGGGGCTCTCACCGTACTGCTCGGGTCGTGGACCTACCTGCTGTTTCAGGTCTCCACTTGACTGTGCCGCTCCTTGGCATCTGGCTGCATCTGCCTAGGACAAGCCAGCCAGAGGTGCAAGAAGCGCAGCACAGAGGGAGTCCAGTATAGGTGAGGCCATGGGTATTGAGAACGGAAGCTCTGAAGCCTTCCTTTGCCAGGCGTGTGAGGCTGGGCAAATTTGCTGAATTTCTCAGGGCCTCTATTCCTGCATCTACAAAATGGGAATGATATCTATCAAATACAATTTGGTGAGGATTCTGTTAAAATAACCAGGGTCTGGTGCATATAAGAGCTCAATTACAAGAGGATATTGTTATTTTTTACGGTTAGGGCAGCAATTCCTCCTTAGGCGTGTTGGTAGCCCTTCGTCCCTCAGATCAGAACGGCTAAGAAACACCTGCCACAGGTGAGTGAGTGAGTGAATGGATGAACTGACAAGTGCGAGAGCAGCACGCCGCATGCTGCCCGATGACGTCTAGAAGAGCCATGCTATTGCATTATTGTGTCCAACTTGCAGATGAGCAACGTGAGTCCCGCAGTCGTTCTCCTCCTCCAATCAGCCTCCTCCCTCCCTGAATGTGGGCTGGCGTTATGACTTGCATGGCCCATAAGAGGCATGGCAGTGATGACTGGCCAGTTCCAAGCCTGGACCTCAAGGGGCCTTTTTCACTGCTTCTCTCTCTTTCTCTCTCTCTCTCTCTCTCTCTCTCTCTCTCTCTCTCAGCCTTGGGCCACTGCCACAGGAAAAGGCCTAGACTGGGCAAGCCTGATAGAGGGTGGGAGGCTGCGTGGACCAGAGCGGGGCCAACCCAGCTGCAGCTATCCTAGACTGGCTATCCCCCAAGCCACCCAGCAGCTGACCACAGATGCATAAACCCAGCAGCCCTAAGTCCTACCTGGCCCAGAGAAATAACCAGTCACACAGAGTCTCAAGAGCTAAATAAATAGCTGTGGTTTTAAACCACCAACTTTTGGAGTCATTTGTTACGCTGCAAAAGCTAACTAATACAATTGGCAAGCCTGGTGTGCCTAGGATGGTAGTGAGAGTTGCCATGAACAATGCACAGGTCCTCTGAAGGCTGAAGTGAGGCAACAAGAAGCCCACCTGCTGCCCTGGTCAATTGGATCAAAGAGCACAGTTCTGTCTCCTCGCTTCTGCTCTCACTCCAGAGACAAGGCACACGGTATGTAAGGTGAGAAAGAGCCCATTGGCCCCCAATACTCTCTGATGAAAACAAGCCAAACAGGCAAACGGGTCTTTCATTCCAGTCCCCAAAGGTTTTAACATGCCAGGTCTCAAACCCTGACATAAATCTTGCTCCACCAAGAAGTGACTATTGTGTATCCCAGAATTAGAACATTTCAAAGGAATGTTCAATGAATAAAATGAAGTGCCAGGAAAGCCTCTTATGTAACTCAAAGGAAATAAAATCAGTCCTCTTGGAAGTGACTTAGATCCCGGAGAGGACACTTGTCTGCTTTTCTGGTTAGTGAATAAGGACTCAGCATTTCTAGAAAGGGGTGAGAACCTTGCCGACCTCTCTCCAAGTCCTGGCTCCCAAGCTGCTGAGTTTCACCTGATGGGCTGTATACATGGAGATAGCTGTGACCCCCACCCCTAGGAGAGAGGAGCTGTCTTTTCTACTCTCTTCTCCATTGCTCCCCCGTGTTGATATAATCCAAGTCAAAACCCTCAAGATGCATTTCTAGGAGTGTGAGGAGGAGGACCGAGGCAAGCTTTTCCTGAGAATAGCCTTTGTCATTTAGTCGTTGGAAAACAAAAACAAAAACCCTAACACGGAGGCACTGTGCTCGGCCCTGGAAATAAAACCGTGAAAAGACACAGGACCCATCTTCCAGAAGAGGAAACGGAAAAGGGAGACAAAGAGAAGGAGCTCTTACAACCAGCCTGAGGTTTTTTCCCTCCGGTTAGTGTTTTTTGGGTTTGTTCTGTGTGAAGATTTCCTGTCTTGAGAGCCGGGCACAGTGTTGGGCTCCAGAGGAAAAGCATGTCAGGAGAATAAACAGAAGCTACTTTCAGGAAGATGATAGGAATTGTGGTTAATAATACTATTGTTTTTATGACTCCCTTGGTTTCATTTTGTTTTGTTACTTTTTTGTGACAAAATGCACACGGTACAAAATGTGCCATTTTAATCACCTGAAGTGCTCGGTCCTGTGGCAGCGAGCACGTGCACGCTGTTCCGCAGCCAGTCTCCAGGAGTTGCTCGTCTCCCCCAACCGGAGCTCTGTGCCCACTGAACACGGGCTCCCCACTCCCCACTGCAAAGCCCCTGGCAAACCTCCATTCTACCCTGATGATTTTAACTGGCTGATTTCACTTCCACAATGTCTTCAGGGTTCATCCCTGCTGCGATAGCTTTTGTCAGACTGTCTTCCTCTGTGAGGCTCAGTAATGTCCCACGGTGTGTGTACACCGCATTGTGCTTTTCCATTGTCCGTCAGTGGACGCCTGGTTGCTTCCACCTTTTGGCTGCTGTGAATAATGCTTCCACGAGCATGAGTGTGCAAATACCTCTTCGTGTTCCTGCTCGCATTTCTTTTGGGTATGTACCCAGAAACGGAATTGCTGCTCATAGGCTAACATGCTAGTTCTATGTTTAATTTGTTGAGGGACATGCCACACTGCTTTGCACAGGGGCTGCACCGTCTTATGTCCCTGCCAGCAGTGCCCAAGGGATCCACTCTTCCCCACATTGTTGCCAACACTCATTATTTTCTGGTTTTTATTTTATTTTTTTAAGATTTTATTTATTTCTCTTTAGAGGGGAAGGGGAGGAGAGGAGGAAAGAAATATCAATGTATGGTTGCCTCTCGTGCATTCCATGCTGGGAACTGGCCTGCAACCCAGGCATGTGCCCTGACTGGGAATCGAACCACGACCTTTTGGTTCACAGGCCCACGCTCAATCCACTGAGCCACACCATTCAGGGCTTATTTTCTAGTTTTTAAATAGTAGCCATCCTAATGGGTATGAGGTGATATTGTGGTTTTGATTTGCATTTTCCTAATGATTAGTGATGTTGAGCATCTTCTCATGTGTTTACTAGCCATTTACATGTCTTCTTTGGAGAAATGTCCCTTGGTTTTGTTTTTCGTGACCATATGCTGCTTTTAGTTTTTGTCCCAGGCGCTCTAACAAGCTCTACAGATACATTATTGTATTGCATTTAATCTCCCTGAATCGAGAGGTTGTTATTCCCATTTTACAGGCATGGAAACTGAGGTCGGCCTGGCTGACTCCGCTGACCTCACTGCAATTGAGGGAAGATGGAGCACATGCCTGCGGGGGTGGGGGGACAGGGGGAGGAGGGGGCAGAGGCTGCTCTTTGTGTCTCACAAATTCCTTTTGTGCCTTGTGCGGCACTTTGCTTCTCCTCTTTCTCCCTTCCCTTCTCTTTTCTCTCCTTTCAGGTCAGAGCCACTAAATGTCTCCTCCCTTCCTGCCAAAATCTGATCCATTCTTAGCACCTCAGTGAGAAGGGCTCCCTCCCCAGGAGGATTTTCTTTTTCAAAGGCTTGAACTAGGAGAAAAGTGCCCAGACAGATCATTGGGAGGGGTCACTCCTGGGACCCCGACTGGGGAAGCTAAATCTACCCTGGGGTGAGCCATCAGAGAGGGAGGAGCAAGGCATGCTCATGACCTGGTGACCAGAAAGTGTTACCCAACTATTCACTAGCTCCTACTGCAATGAATTGTTGGTATGGCTATAAAGTTCCTGAGCACCAACTATATGCCAGGCACTGTTCTAAACACTTCATACATTGGCATTCACTCATCTAATCCTCACAACGACCACTGGTCCCATGGAGAGATGAGGAAACAGGTCCTCTGAGAGGTTTGGTACCTCCCAGCGCTGGTGAGTGTTCCAGCTGGGGCTCCAACTTGGGTGCCTGGACCCACAGCCTTCACGTAGCTGCTCCTTCCTACTGCCCCTGATTTTCTCCTAGGAGAATTTAGAGACACGGGTACATGATAGATACATAAACAGACAGAGAGATACAGAGAGAGACAAACAGACGAGGGGAGGCAGGGGGAGGGGCTCTTTCTCCATCCTGCCTGATTTTACCTCCTTGTGAAATAACTCCACCATCAGAATCAGCCTCTCTCTGGCTCCTCACTCACTCTCCTCCAGGGAAAGATGTTTCTGTTGTCTGTTTGCCCTACCTTCCCCCACAGTACCAATCCATTCTGTTATTTCTCTGGTCCGGGAAAGCTGTCCCCTGTGGGCCACATCGGGGCCCCTGTGACCTCTGGCTTTCAACTGGGCACAGCCAATGGGAGGCAGCAGCGAGGGTCAGAGGGCGAGAAGTGTCCTGCTGCTGGCAGTTTCTGATCCATCCTTTCCTGGCCACGGACCCTGCCCTGTAGCCCTCCCCATGGCTACAGCTCCTCCAGATTGAAAAGCTTCGCTTCCCTGGCAGCCTTGGGGGAGGTAAGCCCTTCCAGTTGCTAGCTGGCCTCAGAGGGCCTGGCCATTGTGTGTTCGTTCCTCAACTCTGCCCGCACCTCTGTAATGCTCCCTTCTCTTCACTCAGATCTTCCCAACCGGCTCATCAGACTCTCAGGAAGGAGGTTTAGACATCAGACCATCAGACAGGGAACAGGGCTGTTTTATAGGAACCTATGCAAACATGTGTGTGTGTGTGTATGCACCTGTGCATGCACATCAACATGCAGTTGCACGTGTGTACACACATGCGTGCACACATAGATGTGTGTGCTTGTGCATATGTACACATGCACATGTGCACATAATTGTATGCACATGCACGCACATGCAAACACTGGGAGAACACAAGCCTAAATGTCCTGAGTGATTTTCTCTGGATAATAGGATTATAGGTGATTTTTTTCTTTTTGTATTTCCATAATTTCTATGGCTTTATTTGTGTAATGTTCTTTTCTTCCCCAAAGAAATGCTGATCTGTGGGGTAAGAAGGCACAGCCAATGGAGATGTGCGGAGTAGCTGTATTTAGAGGTCAGAAGGTTCTCCTTTCTCCGGAGGTTACAGTAGGAAGACAGGGACTCCCCTGCCTTTGCATAGGCCCATCCCCAAGTCCTCCTACGGCCACCACTGAGCGCTAAGCCTGCCTTCTGCACTCTCTCTGAGGCCATCTTGAGGCCTTGAACATAAGAAGAAGTCCTTCCACGTCCCCCAAATGGCCAAAAGTGTCAGCGAGACTTACACCTGGGCCCTGGAACCTGGTAGCCTCTGTTCTCAGGTGTGGAGCACTGCCACCTCCCAGCTCCCTGTGGGAGGAGCCAAATCTGGGGACAGTCTGGTCTTCCCAGACAGTCTACATGAAATTACGATTAGGTGGAGATTATCAGGCAAGAAAGTCAAACGCCCCTCCCCCAGGCAGGGACCGGGCCCACAGAGCCCACCAGCCCTCCCTGCAGTTGTGCATGAGAAGAATGTGTTTCCCACGCCCCGGGCCCTGCTTCCATGCTCTCCCTGGCACCTCAGCCCACTCCGCTTGTGCTCAGCTCAGTTCTCTCTCAGGACCTGCTCTGCGATCCCAGACTCACTCAGGCAACAATAGCAGGTCAGATGGAAAAGGATGGCCGCTCCCAGGGGTATTTACATCTTAAATAGAGGACTCACAGAAAGGCAACCCCAAAGAGGGCCTTTGATGGAGGGATTCCAGCAGTGGTCGGCACAGCCTGTTGAGAGCCAGAGGGTGTCGTGCTGCCCGTGCCCCAGACCACAATCGGCTTTCTACAGCGTTTCAAAGTAGGGTCAGCCAGGGTCAGCTGGGTCAGGGCCCCTGGCTGCTTTCCAGCACCAGCCAATCTAACCAGGGTCTAGCAACACCAGAGGGAGGAACCTGTTATCAGAAGTGAAATTGGCTCCAAGCAAATAAGCCCAACCCTTCCACCCCACTCCCCAGCAGTGCTGTCTGTGAGACAGTGGCGGTCACCATGCAAGAGAGGTCGGTCAACAGCCTCTCTGGGAAGGGGGGTGGGGCACAGCGCTGGCCTAGAAGTTTAAAAAATCCTGTGCTCTGCACCTGTCTCCTAATTTGCTGTGCGATGGTAGGCAATATGCTAAACCTCTCTGAGCCTTGTGTCATGACAGGAAATATGAAGAGATTAGATGAGATGGGTCTAAGGTCCCCTCCAGCTCTGGTATGTTATGTTCCCCTCCCACTTCCGTTTCTCCTCCTTCCCCTCTCTCCCTTTCTCTTTCACACACACACACACACCACCCAAAAGAATGCATATCAAGACAAAGGCAGAGAGTTTGGCTCAACTCTGTCTGGAGACTGCGATAAGCCTGGAGCTCACATTTGGTCCACCGTGGCCAGCTAGCTGTCTTAGAGGCTGAAAGAGCCTCTCTTCTCAAGTCAACAAAAGGTCCAGGTCGAGATAAAAGGCCTGCTCCATGCTCAGCTAGTCGAGTTGCTCAGCCCGCATCCAGGATTAACCAAGGCTCCTCACTGGCTCTCTGGTTTCAAAATAAAACTTTGAAAGAGAACTGCATTCAATGGAAAATCCCCCAGTAACAAGGCCGCTGGGAGCATTATGGGAATACCATCTGTCAAGCATTGCTTCGCACAACCTGTGACCAAAACAGCCTTTTAACATCAATACCAATCATGATAATCACACCTCGTGTGTTTAGACAGAGCTGCTGACCTTCCAAAGCCCTTCATCTGGGCTCAATTTTGCCTTGTGCAACTCTCTGATGTAGGGGGAGCAAAGGACTTTCAAATAACTTAGTTCTGTGCTACAGATGAAGCAATTGAAGCCTGAAAAATAACAGAGGTGGGAAGAGAGGCATTCAGAGCTGGAACTAAGTCCCCTCAGTTCAGAGAGCCCCCCCCCACACACACACACACGACACCAGTGCACCCCAAATGCCATGTGCAGATGCTGCCCAGCTGGCTGCCTCACAACCCTCACAACCCTCACAACCACTGCAGGGAGGTTAGAGGTCTCGGATGTAACTCCGAACAAGTATTTGTTAGTGTCCCTAGAGATGCACATGTCTGGGAGGCCACGCCCCCCTGTGCTGTGTTCACAATATCTGGGAATTCTGGAAACTGCAGGCTAGATGGACCATCTGAGCTCAGGGAGCATAACCACCTGCTCAGTGCAAATTGCCACTCCGCAGCCTCCCCAGGTGCTTCAGGTATACTTCTTGCTGCGATGACAGAGACCAAAATTAGGAGCACCTTGAGTGAAGGGCAGCTTATTTGGTGCTATTATCGCAATCCAGGTGCAAACAATGCAAGACTAACAAGGAAGCTCCTTGGGGTTGGGGGTACAGGACTCCTCTCTGCTTTGGGTTCTTCAGGGTGTACTGCAGTTTGAGACCCCCAGAGGGACTCCAAGATGGAGGTCAGCATGCAGGGCTCACACCTACGAAAAAGGGTACCTGCTGGATTGAACAGAAGGGTGGGTGTTGAGCTGTAATGTGGTCATGGCCAACGCCTCAGCCATCCCCTAGAGGAGCCCCGAAGCTGTAATGGACTTTCAGAGTTGCCCAAGTTGAGGCAAAGCCTTATACAAACAGAGAGACTGGCCATGGGGTACTGGCTACCCGTGGGGAGTGGTGTGATTTCGGACTAGAAGATTCTCTTCACCTGAGAGCAATTCTCAGCAAGGGCTGATAGCTGAGGGCCAGCAGCTGTGGAAATACATTCTCTGGTCCTGAAAAGTACTCTGAGCGGTACAGCACAGCCTCCACCAAGGTTGTTGGGGTCGAACTGTCTTCCCCCACATTCATATACGGAAGTTCTTAACCCCCAATACCTCAGAATGGGATCCGATTTGGAAATAGGATGGTTGCAGATGTAATTAGTTAAGCTTAGATGAGGTCATACTGGAGTAGCATGGGTCCCTAATCCAATATGACTGGTGTCCTTCTACAAAGGACAGATTTGGCATGGAGATGCATGTGGAGAGAATGTCTCGAAGGTAAAGATTGGGGTTGCACTGTTACAAGGTGAGGAATGCCACGCTTGCCCACAAGCCACCGGCAGCTGGGAGAGAGGCATGGAAGATTCTCTCCACAGCCCTCAAAAGGAACTAATTTCTCCAACACCTTGATCTTGGACTTCAGGCAACCTGAACTCTGAGACATTACATTTCCATTGTTTAAGCCACTAAGTTTGTGGTACTTTGTTACAGCGGCCCCAGGAAACTAAAAGGAGATGTTGCCTTCATCCACATGGTTCAGAATTGTTCACTGCCCTGTCTATTCCAGCCAGTGGAAAGAAAAAAGAGGAAGGGGAGAGAGGGCAGACCGCCTCCCTCTCACCCAGTCATACATATCCCATTGGTCACAACTTGACCACAGGGCCACATTTGCTGCAAGGATGGCTGAGAAATGAAGTCTTTATTATGGAAAGCCACATGCCTAGTTAAGGACTCTATTACGAAAGAAGAATGAGCCTACCAATAAAGTGAAGTTAACCCCTTTAATGAGTTCAAGTGAGCTCAGGGACCAGGCATAAAACCGAACCCTTCACTTAAAACACTTTGCCGGGAGGTATCCAAGAAAGGAAAGCACAAAGGACAGTGGGAACACAGAAGAAATTTGGTCTCAGTCTGCCTGAGAGCTAGGCAGTCTCCCTGGAGGAGGTAACACAGGACCTGGGCCCTGAGGGACAGAGAAGATATTCCCAAAGTATAGCTGGAAGCGGAGGGAATTGCAGGAAAGGGGGGGAGCATGTCCAGTAGGCAGTGTTCAAGGAGCTATGCATTCATTATCTCATCACATCCTCAGAACAACCCTGCAAAGCAACCATTGTTATCTCCATTTCCAAGAAGAGGAGTCTGAGATACTAAATGGAGGATGGAAGTAACTGTGACAAGTTTCCTTTCAAAGGTCATAAAACTAGTGAGAGACAGAGCAGAGGCACCAATAGGTCTTCTAATTCCAAGCAAAAACTCTATTTGTAACCCGGATGTAAATTGCCTCCCCCCCAACCCTTGAGATCTATCTATACAGGACTGCCATTAGGAGGCACAGACACAGCTAAAGGGCACTAGTTCTGTCCAAAACATGGGCACATTCCCAGGGACTCGGTCATCCATGGAATCCTGTCTCTGCCTCAAAGGTCCTGGGCCTTCATGAGCTGTCTTAGCCCACGCTGACATGAAGTTGGATAGTAAACCCTTCACTGCCCTGGCTGATGTGGCTCAGTGGATTGAGTGCCGCCTGTGAACCAAAAGGTCTCGGGTTCGATTCCATCAGGGCACATGCCTGGGTTGCAGGCCTGGTCCCCAGTGTGAGACACATGAGAGGCAGCTGATCAATGTACCTCACACATTGATGTTTCCCTCCCTGTCTTTCTCTCTCCCTTCTCCTCTCTCTAAAGATAAATAAATATTAAAAGTAAATAAAATAAAACCCTTCACCTGTTTCCCAAATAAGTAAAATGTTTATCCAAGAGAAGCAGTGGGAAGGGATCATACCTCTCCTACATGACTGTCTGTGGATCCTCCAACCCATCAATCCTTGATCCTCCTGGCTCTTGCCAATACACTCATCACCCAGCTCCCTTTCAAATCCTACCACTTTCTTTGAAGCCCTGATGATCCAGGAGACCCTTTTCAAATCCCCCTTTGATAGGCCTGGGCCCATAATTTACCTATTTATTCGTAGGCTTGCAGCTGCCTTTCTGTGCTCTGTTCTGTACGCCTGGAGCTAGGAACCTGCAAACTACAATTCCCAGGCGCCTTTACCCGCTGGCTTCCGGGTTAGTTCCACCAATGGGAGGCTCCGATGGAAGGAAGTGGGAGGCTCCCTGCTCTGACGCTCCGACAGGTGGAATTGCGGGGTCTAGCTCTCCTGACAGCCAGGGTTAGGTGATTTGGGGTTCCAGCCACCGGAGCAGAAACGACTCCGTGTCAGCTGTCCCAGCCTAAGCTAAGGAGGCACCTTTTCGACTGACCCAGACGTCACTGCGACAGTGAGGGAGCTCCTGCCAGGGACACCAGCAGTGCCGGTGTCTCCTGTTCTTCATGACCCCTCCTTCTCCTGGTTTTTGTTTGTCCAGCCCGTCTAACATCTTTATAACGATACCCTGTATTAAATTCCCCCTGTTAGATATACCTAGTATTTTTTATTTCCCGACTGAACCTCTTGCAACTCAATCTACATTTAAAGAATGTTTTTCCTCTATGTTTCAGGAAAAGGGGTGGAAATAGATTCAATTCTCTCCCTCTGTAAGAAAGATACATTTTTTCCATTATTAAAACAAATGAAACATGGACTACTGGAACATCCTTATAAGTAATAATTATTCAAAAATTGGGCCATTCTTGTTGTTTAATACTCACTTTGAAAAAGTAAGGGGAACTATTAAAGCTACGTCGATTGACCGTGTGCAGTGATAACCTGCTATCATCCTTTTAATGGTATTTTTCCCCAGAAGATTTTATAAAAATGCCATTTCTGCCTTCAATGCAGATATCCATTTGTAGGGTGCGGGGAGCTTCTCTGGGTCTTCCCTCACCCAGACTGGGGAGTATTTTCAGACAGATCAAAGTGGGGTACGTGTCCCAAGCTGAGGCCTGAAGTGACGCAGTGCTAGCCAAATATTAGTTGAAGTTAATACTGAGAATAATCTGAGTGGCTGCTAACATCTCCCGGTGTCCAGACACTTCTTCCTCGTTACTTATTTCAATAGATCAAACAGCTGTGCCCGGCCTAGAACAGGGATCCACCCTCGCCTTTGGGGATTCTTAATACTCTATGAGCTCCAAGGGAGCTCACCCCATCAGCTTCCTCAATGTTTTCACAAATAAACAGGTTCGTTCCCCAAAAGGAATTCTCTTATCGGCTACTAAGACAACAGTTTTCTCTCAGGTTTTATTATCCCTTTAACCAGGAATCTATGTGTGGAATTTAGGTGGGGAATCTAAAGGACCACATAAACAACATGAGCCTCCTGCTCCAGTCTCTGCTCTCCAAAGGGGTCCGGCATGGTTCAGTAGCTGAAACCATGCATATCAAGGCCCATTTGGACTACCCCATGGCCGATAAACAGACTTCTCACCTTGCCTTCATGCAGGGGTCTGGAAAAGGCATAGTTATAGTTATGGTTGGATAAAGTCCTATTTTGTTGGTTATCTTGGGTGAGGGGTGCAAAGACACAAGTTGGGACTTCCGTGCAGACTGGAGGGCAGAGTGCCACTGAGGGGTCTGGTTGTCACTTGAGCTGGGGTGGGGTTGAAGTGAGAGAGAGCTGGAGAGCCAGCAGACAAAGTTCCAGGATAGGCTCAAGCAGTACATTAAATGAGGACTCGGGAATAGCCGTTATGTAAGTCAGAGCAATGAGGCTTTGGGAAAGCTTTGGAAGAAAATGTGTCTCTCCCCTGCTCTGACACACCTTTCAGGTCTTGGTGAAGGAGTCCCGCATTCCTTCACTCACTCTTGAACATTCGCAGAAGCAATCGACATCTTCTAGGCAGTAGGGCCTGGTGGTTACATTGTGCCCACTCTAGCATTTGAAGACCTGCGTTCGAATCTTGGCTCTGTCTCTTATCACCTATGTATCTTGGGCAAATGGTTCAATGTTTCTGAGCCTCGGTTTCCTCATGGGTAAGAAGAAATGGGGGTGAGAATATGCCTCCTTCAAAAGGCAGCTGTGAGGATGAAATAAAATCGTGAGTACAGGCACAGTGCCTAACTCACAGAAGCGTTCAATTAACAGAAGTATAAAAGGTCTAATTGGCTCGTGGCAATAAGCCCACAGCCTGGGACCTAAGCACTTGCCCCCCTCCAAGAACCCAAATGGGCCAATTGGATTTTGTCTTTCTGAAATTTGTAATTAGTCCTCAATAAGTCTGGTTCTTCTCTGTTGGTGCTGGAACCAAGAGGACAGGTAAGAGCTAAGGTGACCATCATACGCCCTGCATCCAGAGAAGCAGAGAAAGAGGGGGGAGGGACAGAAGAAAACAGAGTGAGAAGGAAAGAGGAGAGGCTGTTGGGGTGGCGGTGGGGAGGAGGGAGCAGAGGAAGAAAGTGGGGGGAAAGTAAAGGAGGAGGAAGACAGGAGGCACATACTTGGTTTTCATTAAAGAAAAAAAAAGGTCCGTTGCATATTTGGGCAAACGCTGGAGGTTCCTCAAAAAATTAAAAATGGAACGGCCTGATGACCCAGCAATTTCACTTCAGGGAATATATCCGAAGACACCCAAAACTCTAATTCAAAAGATTATATGCACCCCTCTGTTCACTGCAACACCGTTTACAACAGCCAGGCCATGGAAGCAACCCAAGTGCCCATCAATAAACAAGTGGATAAAACAGCTCTGGTACATATATTCAATGGAACATTGTTTGGCCATAGAAAAGAATGGGATCTTGCCATTTGCAGCAGTATGGATGGACCTAGAGGGCACTACACTAAGGGAAACAAGTCAGTCAGAGAAAGACAAATACTATAGGATTTTACTTATGTGCAGAATCTAAAGAACAATATAGACAAACAAAAGAGAAACAGACTTGTAGGTACAGAGAACAGACTGGTGGTGGCTGGAGGGAGGAAGGCTGGGGAACTTGCTAGGGAGAGAAAAAGGTGAAGGGATTGAGAGGTATAGATTGGTAGTCATAAAATAGTCGTGGGGTTTATAGTACAGCACAGGGAATGTAAGTTAGGTACTAGAAATATCAGGGGGAACACTTTGTAAAGTACATGATTGTCTAACCACTGTGCTGCACACCTGAAACTGGTACAAAATACTATTGAATGTAAACTGTAATTGAAAAAAATTAATTAAAAAGGAATTAAAAGAACCAATGTAAAAAGAAGAAGGAGAAAGAGAGGAAGGAAGGAAAGGAGGGAGGGAGGGTGAAGAAAGAAAGAGAGAAGGAAGGAAGGAAGAGAGGGAGGGAGGGGGGAGGGAGGGAGAGAGAGAGAAAGAGAGAGAGAGAAAGAAAGAAAGAAAGAAAGAAAGAAAGAAAGAAAGAAAGAAAGAAAGAAAGAAAGAAAGAAAGAAAGAAAGAAAGAAAGAAAAGAAAGAAAGAAAGAAAAGAAAGAAAGAAAGAAAGAAGAAACCCTAGTATCCTCCTCTCAGTGGGGCACCTGGGAGGTGAACCTCGGAGGTTCACTGAAGCTACTGGCGAGCCTGAACCAAGATACGCACTCTTCAGGTGTCTGCTCAGCTCACCGATTCTTCTCCTCTCCCTTGGGTTATACGTATCCTAGTTCCTCCTTTGACAGATGAAGATGTGGGGTTTGGAGAGGGTGGGTGTCTCGTCAAGGGCACACATCTGGTAAGCCTCAGAGTCAGAACTCAGACCCCAACCAATCTGTCGTTCTGTGGAATGAGCATGGACCCAGGAGTCAGACGACCTTAGCTGGAGGGGTAGTTCTGCCACTCACCAGCCACGTGACTTAGTCTATTCACTCAAAGCCGTAAGTGCCCCATTTGCCTGTTCTTTAAAATGGGAATAACAATGTCTCTTCCCCTACTTTCCAAGGTCGTCAATGAAATACTGTATGTGAACTTGCTTTTTAAACTGTGAAGCACTGTACAAATACTAGCCATCATTCATTTACATATCTTTGCTCATCTTGTATTTTAAGGTAAAAGTCTCATAGATAGAGGTAGTGTCTACTGGTATGCCCCAAAAGCACCCGGGAGTCTCCTGGTCCTTAGAAAATGTTAAATAACTCCAAGTTAGAGGTCGCAAGCACATTTATTTCTCTGAAGCAGAGGATACAGACTTTATAAGGAAAATAAAACTACTCAGTTTCTTAACTCACATCCCCAACTGCTTTTTTGAAACCATTGTGGATGGCATTCAAAATGGTTAACAAATGAGAGATAATTTATGCGTTTGTGCGCTGCTTCTTAAAGGAGCCACTGAAAACATAACTGAACAGCATGTGTTTTTCCATCCTCTGGGAAGTGAGAAATGGAGAGCTGTTTTTACTCAGCCTTTTCCAAAACAGAGCACCTTTGGTGATGGAAAATGTTACCCGAAGGAGAGAAATTCTCAGAAAAATTGTGAGTGAGTGAAAAAAGAAAACAAAAAACCGAAAAGCACAGAGCACCAAACCGAAGCCCTGTTTAATGAGAGCAGTTAGCCTGAATCCATTCGCACGCAGGGCCACTCAGCTCTCTCTCCCCTGCCCGAGGGCTAAAGTCAGACAGACCGTGGTTCAAATTCAGCCTTGACGCTTAGCTGAGTAGTCTGGGGTATCTTGTCGCCTCTCTAGACCTCAGTTTCCTCATCTGGAAAATGGGGATCAAACACTTTCCTCACAGACTTCTGGAAAGGTTAAATAAGGTCGTGTGTTTCGAGCCCCGACGGTGTTGAGGGCACTTGGGTGAACTGTTAGCCACAATCCCAAAAGGTGGCGGCGACAGGAATGTTTGTTATGGTATCCTTGGTACCTTTCTGCATTTTTCACTGTCAAAATTGTTCCCGGCTAAGCATATTGTTCATTATAACCACAGTAAAAATCTTAATGGAAAGAGCTTCACCGTATCCAGCTACCCTAACAGTGGATGTCACTGACACCCTGTTTCTTTCACTTGTGTTTACACACAAGCACAGCTATTGTACAGAGTAAGTGTGTAATCCATTCCCTCTTAGAGATTCACAAGGATGGCAGCCGAGCCGCCCCAGGGATGTTCTGTTGGGCAGTTTGCTTAACCCACGTAATAGGGCAGAAACCAGATTGTTCACGTGACAAGCAGCCTGGCATCCACTGTCTCAAATATGGCCAGCTTGAGGGATGGTCTTTTTAAACGGCCTGGTCTTGAATTTGCAAGTTCCGCCTGGTAACATAGCATCTTCCTGCTTTAGCTCGTCGGTCACTGATTTAGCCAGTCATGGCAGATGTCCGTTGAGCCCCTCTATGCACCTGGCCCTGTGCTAGGCACATGACTCGGGCCAGGTGGCCACCCTCGCGTGACCGAGGGACAAATGCAAGAGATGAACAGGTGAGCAGCCACGAGAAGTTGTGCAAGGTGATGAGGTGGGATGATGGACAGAAGCAGAAGGTGCGGGCGTGCCCAGCTCCCCAGAAGAAGTGATAGCTGGCAAACGTCTTGAAGGAAAAATAAGACTTTGAGGATATGTAAAACTTGGGAGATTATTTTATATATGTTCTTGAAATCCAGATATGTTGGCCTGCATTTCAAAAATCGGACCTGGCAGTACCAGGGAAGAATCCCAGGAGGCAAGAATCGGCTGGACCCTGGTGGAGGGCTGTGTGCCTGAGCAGAGGGGAAGTGTAAGGTGAAGGGGCCGTGCAGCCAACCCTCATTAGTTTCAACAGGCACCACATGGGATGGGGCCGTCACACGCCCCTGTGGTTGCTTCCAATTTTGCAGGGAAGGGCGCACTGGCTTTCCCTGGCAGAGGAGGCTGGATGCAGAGAGGTTCCATCCCGTGATCTTCCAGGGCAGAGACAGATTTCAAACTGCATTCTCCAGTAATACGTCCAGAGCTCCTCTCTAGGCCAGAGAAGTCCCCCTAATGGGGAAGACATTGGGCACCAAGGGAGGCCAGGTGGGGAGGCCATATAGAAGGGCACATAATTGGTTCTCTTTCTACCTTAGCCCACTACCTTCCCTGAGGCCTCATGGAAAGGTGTTCCTGGGTAAAGGAAGACAGAGAAGGGGCTGAGATTTTCCCAGGCCCTAGGTGAGCTGAAATGAGATGACAGCTGAGAAGGGCAATCAAGACATACCTTGGCCTAGTTTGAGGAAAATCCTGTCGATTGTCTGAGTGCTCATACACTCAAACTCAATAATATGTTTTCTTGTGATGGTTGCTGTTCATCGCTGACTATACACCAGGCCTCATTCAGCACTTACCATTGAATCCTTACCGAAATCCTGGGAGGAGGCTTTCGAACCTACATTTTAGAGACGAGAAAGCAAAGGTGTGAGAGGGAACGTAACTCGTCCAGGGTCATCCAGGGATGGAAAGGTGGAGACCTACGGTTTTCCACTAACCACAGTCAGCTGCCTCTCACTTCTAAGAATCTAGCCTAAGAAGATAATCCCAAACCTGGGGGGAAATTATATTATGTACAAAATGATTTGTCCCAGGACTATGTATACTATTATAAAAATGGGCATAGCCTACTTATGTGTCTAATGTTCCATATAATGCCTGACCCAGCGGGGCCCTCAATGAACATGCTTCTGATGAGCAAAAGGTAATAGTTAAAGAAATCATAGGTCACCTATCTTGATGGAGTATGATGTCTGTCCGGAAAAAGTCCAGCCATAGTTAGTATAATGAGAATGGTTTGTGCGACACCCATGTCACCTGGCAGCCTAGGAGAGTGGACTGGAATGAGCATATATGAACAATGACAACTTCACTGTCCTAGACAGTGGGGATGGTAGACGCCCTTGAGTGACATGGGTGCTGTGTGTGGCTGCCACATTCAAAATGACTGAGCGAGCAGAGCAAAAATCTGCATCAACTTTTGAGTTGAACTTGAACATTCCTCCACGGAAACTATTCGGATGATTCAGAAGGCCACAGCTGTGCGCAGCTGGTGACTGGCAGCTTCATCACAGCAATGCGGCTGCTCACGTATCACGTAAACATCAAATCACCCAGGTGACTCAGCTCCCCCACCACCCAGATTTGATGCCCTGCAACTTCTGGTTTTTCCCAAAACAAAAGTCATCTTTGAAAGAGAAGAGATTTCAGACCATCGATGAGATTCAGGGAAAGATGACAGGGAGTTGATGGTAACTGGGAGAACTGTGTGAGGTCCCAAGGTGCCTACTTTGAAGGGAACTGAGGCATCATTGTCCTACGTACAATGTTTTTTGTATCTTGTATCTTCTTCGGTAAATGTCTCTGTTTTCCATTTATAAGGATGGATACTTTCTGGACAGGCCTTGTATTAAATGCCCTTTACTAAGTACACTCAAGAAGAGTTTGTGATACTATCTTAAATGGCTGTTACGATGTTATAGGAAAACTCCAAGCACACGGTTATATACATCATATGATTACAATTGTGTTCAGACACATTTCATTTGGATGAAAAGACTTCAAGAAAATATGACCCAAGAGGTTACAGTAACTGCATTTGGCTGTTAGTTTTACACTAATAAGAATTTAAGTTTTTTCTTTTCTGTTTTCCAGATTTGCAGTTGTAGGTATGGGTCACTTGGATAATAAAAAGGAAACACTCTGTTTTATTTAAAAGAAACCCTTTCAGAACTCCCGTCTCAGACAAGAGAGACATGGAACTGAAACACTCTGGGAAAACAGCAAAACGGACTGTGCCACATGGCCAGGCCAACAGGGGGGTGCCAGGGAAAGGGACGGCTGCTCTGGGACAAAGGAGAAAGCAGGTGGACAACGGGGACATCTGCGAGGGAGAAGGCCTTGGCGGGGGCAGGGTGGTGCAGAAAGGCCTTGGACTGGACCAGAGCTGGCAGCCAAGCACACAGAGTCAGGGCACAGGAGGGGGTTGGGCACCTGCCTACTGTTTTCTATGCTCAGGGCACTGTTCACACACTATCTCACTTAACCTCCATTGCCAGTCCGTACGTGTTATTACTTCAGTTTTACAGGGTCAAGAAAACAACCGATTTGAAACCACCTTAGAGGTGGAAAATGCCCGTGAGTTGATTGATAGCAGAGATTTCCAGAACTAACAAGGTACCACAGACCCTGAAACACTGTTTTAAAGTCTGGAAATGTCATTGGAGCAGGTCCTTGAGCTAACAAGATGGCCAGGCTGAGACGCAAGCCTTCCTATGACCACTTTACAAGCTATAGCATAGGACTCGGAGTTTGGGGGAGCACCCCCAATCCTCGAGGTTATGTAGAAGATCTCACCTGCCCAAAGACCCCCGATCCCCCGCAAGCCCAGCACCCCAAGCCTGATCTCACCTGCAGTCCTGAGTTTTTACTGTATATTTATCGATATGTATATTTATTTTATTGTATATTTATCCTGTGCCCACACAGCAGGCTCACAGCTATGGACTGTTAGACTTGAAACACATCTGAGGGATGACCCAGTTCAACTCCCTCATTTAACAAAGGAGGGAACTGATACCCAGAGAAGTTAAGGAACTTGCCCAAGGTCACACAGCTAGGTGGCGCCTCTGGCCCTAATTCTACTAGGACTAGAACCCAAATGCTTTGACTTCAAGCCCACTTTCCATCTTTCCCTCTCTGCACTTAATTCTCCCAAGTTCCATTTCATTCTTTTATGAAAAAGAATCATTAGTCCCAAATGGGAAAGAGGCAAGCTGTTTTGTCCCCTAAAGATTTTATTTCTAATATCCAAGGAATTATTGCAAATAACAATAAGCAAGCAATAATAAGTTATTAAAGCAACCCTGTATAACATGAAAAAGTCATTTCTCAGAAACTGGCTTCAAAGCCATTTTTCAGAAACTACAAAAAAATAATAAACCCAGTGACTACAAAGAGGGCAGGAAAATCCCAATTGATCGAAACGGAACATGCGTTAGGCCTGCCAGGGAGGCAGAAACAGCCAATTTCTTGCAATTACCCCCATTTTCCATCTTCTAATCTAGATGGAGACTAGATTGGCTTGTCAAAATCTCCAGGAAACTGACCCCTGTTCTTCATTCACTCCATTACCTCCCCGGCCCTCCCACTGCCCCCCGAGGTGAGCGTGGGGCCCAGCTCACTCACCTGGGGGCTCCTCTGTGTTCGTTTTATTCTCCAAAGATCTGCTCATCTCTCCACTGGGCTACCTTCCACTTTCTGGCATCCTGGAAGTTCATGCTCACCCCGCTATTCTGAGAGCATGGATTTCGGAGTCTGCCTGCAGCTGGGTTTAAGCCCAGCAGAGCCGTCCCTCTCTGGGTTCTCTGAGCCTCCGTTTCCCCGTCAGCAAAATCACATGCAACTTCTGTGAGAAATAAGTAGGGTTACTCCTGCAGAGTAACCAGAACTGAGTCAGCCCGCACTCGGTCGGCGCTGGTTCCATCCCCCAGGGCACCTTGGGTGCCACACACACCCACCGTCCCTTTGGCTCAGGACCCCTGACTAGTTAACGTTCCAAGTACCACGCAAGATTCCAGGTCTTTAAGACTTGGAGGACACAAAGGGAAGACGGTTCTGAAAAACAAACAGTAAAGTAGTTTCCCCTTAAAAGAGAATAAGAATTGGTAGCCCTAAGAAAGCTGACCACAGATGGAGTCAGGTAGAAATCGGCCGAAGGCACCGAGGAGACTCCTGCAGAAAGGAAGCGGTGTCCCTCCTTCACTAAGTAGTTTCCGAACTTAACTGGTCTCAGAAACTTCAAGTAATACCTACCTATCAGTCCTCAGCACTTTTGGAACGGTTGCTAATTATTCTCAGGGTGTTAATAGCTACCCCTGGCCAAGCGGACCACTGTGTGTCAGTTGTTTCTCTGATTCATCAGGCTCACACACCCATGGGAGACAGTGGCGTCCCTGGGAGGTGACAGTTGGTTGTCCAACGTCACACAGGCAAGACTGGCAGGAATGGCTGCAAGCCTGCCCGACTCTGAAGGCCACAGCCTTTCCCCCAGGCCAGACGCCCCCCCACTGCTGCCTGGTTTCTGTCCCCTTCATCCCACCCCGAGCCCCCTCTCTCTTGAAGTGCCACTGAACCCAACGTTTCACTAAAACTTTGTGGTCAGGCTGATGCAGGGTTTGCCTTCGGTAAGCAAGTGCACATTGGGACGCTCTGCCAGACACGGCCCAGACCTGTGGACGCTCCCTTCACAGGACCCCTGCTGGGACACGCTTCCAGAAGCCTCACCCAAGTTTCCGGGGGAAGTCACCGTGGAGGCGGAATTCGGGGTGTTTTAGCATAGTTGCGTCCTGACTTTTCTGTAATATATGACTGAAGTAGAAGTCAGGGACTGGGTCTGCACACAGTTCTACCTCTATTCACAGGTTCGTTCTTGAGCAAACCCTCAGATGCCTCCTCTCTGGACTTCTGACGTGGCAGCTATGAAACGAACAGGATACACTGGGGTTCCCAATATGCACTTAGGCGATGAGATCATCTGAGTTCATTATTCCCAAGAGGCCTAGGTTCTAGAGTCAAGCAGCTTGTGTGGGAATTCTGGCCCTACCACTCACTGTGAGATCTGGAGTAACCTCTTAGTTCCTCAGTTCCCTCATCTGTCAAATGGGATTAAATCAGAGAACCTACTGTCAAAGGTAAAGGGATCGGAAGATTGTTTGGCAAACTTCAAGTGCTGGATAAATGTTAGTATTATTCTTCTTAGTCTTGTTGCAAAGTGCAGCCTGAGAGGTTGCAGATCCCCCAGTGCCCCATTTCCCAGACAGAGCTGACCTCTCACCCCCAAAGCCCATCCCCTCCCCTTCTCTCCCCACTTCTCCCCTCAGTCCACTCCCTCCCCTCTGCCCCACCCACCTTCTCAGCCTCAGAGTCTGAAACCCACAAAGAGGAGTCTCGGGGAGCCTGCCAGAGGGAGCCTGCCAGAGGGTAGGGAGGCTGACCTTTCACAGCTGGACCAGCCTGCAGTGACCAGTGGAGCCATGCAAGGTCGGGACCAGCAGCAGGGGCACCTGAGGGACTAACCGGGTTGCCAGCCCACTCACGGACACCTGGTGCACTGCCCGTCCATATGCTCAGGGTCCTCGGGGCCATCGTGAGGGAACAGTCCCCCCCACTCTGCTGGGCTCAGCCACCTGGACCCTACAAGGGCCTGGCTGCCCGGAGCTGCCACCAAAAGGGCTCCCACACCAGGGGGTGTCATTGCTGCCTCTGGACCCAGGAGGAGCTGCTGGCAGGGAAGGAGGGGCAAAGTCAGGGGTAGGAGCAATCGTTAAACAGGCTAGGAGTCCTGCCACAAGCCAGACTCCCTGCACCGCAAGGAAGAGCAAGCACTGGGAAAGGAAAGGGACGAGCTCAAATGTGGCGGCACCACTGTGCCCCCGACACGTCCCCACATCCCCTGACGCTCCATGCCTCAGCTCTCTGAGAGGACTGAGTGAAACAGTTTGCGGAAAACTCTTAGAAGACATGGTAAACTCACAACAGACCTTAACCGTCACTATCAACAATTATTCATTTATTCCTCACCACCGTCCTCTGAAGATAGAAATTATTACCATTTCCATTTTCCTGAGAAACAAGACTGAGACTTGCAGAGCTTGTCCCTTGCAGCCTGGGTTCAAATGCAGCCCCGCCCACAATGTGCGCAGGGTTTCAATGTCACCCCTTGCCCTGGGGTTTCAGACTGCCAGTCTCCAGTACATTCCTTTCTGACGGAGACAAAAGCTTTAGCTTGTCCTTGCAGCCAGGATCCAGGATGTGGCAGGCACCGACCTCGGACGGGGTCAGGGATCCAGCGAGAGCTCGTGGTCTGTGACTGAGACACTGAGACAAAATCAACAGGAGCGAGAGAGCATCGTTCCAATGCGAGACAAATGCTCTGAAGTCGTGCCTTTCAATATGGTGGGTACTTTCATTAAAGTTAAACAAAAGGAATAACTTGGTTCTTTGATCATTTGAACCAAGTGCCCAACAACCCATGTGGCTTGTGACTACCCTACTGCTCAGTACAAAGACCGACCATCTCCATCACCACAGAGTCTGCCACTGGAGAGCACTACTTGAGAGGAAAGGATCTCTGGGCTCAGGGGGTCAGACACGAAGAGTTTCCCTGATGACATGGTGTTTGAGCTGGAACTGTAGGATGAGGGGAAATCAGGTGGGGGGGAAGTGCGGGGAAGGGCAGGAAAGCACACCAGGCAGGGGAAATGGCGCCAATAAAAGCCTGTGTGGGGAGGGAGCAGAGTCTCCACCAAGGGGTAGCTGCCTGGGTTTGAATCCAGCCCCACTCTCCCCCACTGTGTGTCACTGGACAAGTTACTTGACTTCTCTGTGCCTCGCTTTCCTCACCTGTAGAGTGAGGGTAACAATAGTGCCTCCCTCCCAGGTCTGTCCTGAGGATCAAAAGAACCTGGTGCAGGTTGAGTGCTATACGTGTGTTGCTATTATTACTCTGGCACAAGCTGTGAGATGTAGGCAGGAGTCAGGCTGTGCAGGCCTTGTGGGCCATGGAAAGAATGCTGGTCTGTATCTCAAAAGCATTGGGAAGCCTGACAGGTTTGCAACAGAGAGGGCAGAACGTGACTGTGGGCCATGGACAACCAAAGCCACCTGAGGTGTGGCGGCCACCCTCAACCCCAGCCGGGCACTGGAATGGGGGACAGCAGAGCCAACGTTGCCAGGCCTTCCCATCTTCCAAAAGAGGCTGCAAAGAGGGGTGTTTTTTTTAATGTAAAATCTCTTAGCGTTTTAAAGTAAGCCACTTATTCCCCATTTTTTTTAATATCACGAGGAATAAACCAGCAACCTGCTAGGCCTTCTCCTGGTCTACCCCATAATCTGCAGCTCCCCAAACCTCAATAAAACCAAGTTTATAACTAGAGCCACATCACCTGGCGAGCCAGGTGGCTGCAGGAAGAAACCAACAGATGGCTAAGAACAAAAGTGAGACGTCAAAAGAGCTGCCAAATTAAATCTGAACCAAATTGCCACACATACAAATGGGCTAGAGGCCCTGGGGGCCCGAGGAAAAGGGCTCTGGGAAAAGAGCAAATGCCAGCTGCACAGCCATTTTATTTCCTAACCTGTTGGTAGTAAAAAGAAACTATATAGAAACCAGCATTCTCTTCGCTCCGAGGTTGTTAAATGAATGCATTCTCAGCCCTTCCACAGAGTCCTTCCATCCTTTTCCCCCCAAAATATAGGGAGCAGGTGTTCATCTGGGAGGTCTGTGGTTCGTGTCATTTCCTGGCACTAGGTCATAAAGCCAACCCGCTTCATTAGGACATGGTCTTGGGTGGGAGCAAGAAAGGGCAGGAAGAGGCAAGACTGGTTTGATAAATCGAGATGCTTGCATCAGAGCCTGAGGCCTGAGCAAAAATCAGCAATTTTAGATTCTCATTCTTGAGATCTTAATCTTCATTAACCATTACTGGTTCATAGAAGTTGTTCTTCTGAAAATATTGACTATCGAATGCATGCTGGGAACTGTCGCCAGAGAACTTACTGGTTACCAGTCATTGATTGCCGTTCTGCCAGATTAAGGAAGAGATCCAGCCAGGCACTCGTTTTAGCTGGCAAACATTTGTAACAAAGAAAGTCAAGAAAAACCTGCCAGGCTTTAGCATCTCATTAAACCCTTCCTTCCCGGTCCAGTCCCCCAGTCAGGAAGGAAAGGTGGTCACTGAGTTTTTTAGGGAAGATTTTATGAACACTGGGGAAGCAGACACTGACTCTGAAGAAAGAAACTTCTAGCACTTTCTCCAAGGGTCAAGCTCGAGAAACATCCATTTAGAAACACTCAACAGCTCTCAGAGAAGGGTGGGAGTTTTACTGAGTGAAGTGTGTCAGTCTGGGGCTGGAGCTGAGGATGCGGGCTGCCAGCAGGGCACTGGCCTCCCTTCCCCCCTCCTCCATCACCCGCCCCTCCTGTAAGTAGCTGGTGGAAGAGCAGGGGACAGGCTGGTTTAGGGTGACCGTGCGTCTCAGTGCAGCTTTGACAGCAGAAGAGGAAAAGGGTCATGACACGGAGACACAGAAAACGCTTCCAGACCTTGGGTCAAGGGCATCTAAATCTGACTAGGGCAGAGTTATCAACTTGCCTTCTGTAACCCAAGGTCTCCCGAAACGTGGCAAACAAAAATTTTAACTTGATTTTTATTAGCCTCTAACGGAAAAGAAGCACGTCTTTTTATTATGAGTAGAAGCAACAAACCACGAGGTATTAGCAGTACCTGTGACTTTGCCACAAATTGTAGTCACACATATTCTCCTACCAAATTTTACTTGTGGCAGAAACCTTGAAAGAACACTTACCTGCATCAATACATCAAAACCACATTAGTAGTTATTAACCTTGCTGCTGGGTATTATTATTTAATGCATTAGTAAAGAGGAACATATATTACTGTACCACTAAGTCACTTCTTTCAATGGGCTCCGAGGCATAAAAAGACGAATGACCCCTGGACCAGGGAATGCAGGCATGGTATTTTGAAGAACTGGTTGCTAGAATTTAAAGGGCATGAATTCAAGCCAGCAAAAAAAAAAAAAAAAAGAAAGGCGCGGGAGAAAGGCGATCTAGGGAACAGCACTTGGAAAAGTACATACTTTTCAGACACTGTAACTGGTGAGGCTGCAAAGGGCCCCAAATTCGGGCTTCTGGTCCTAATCATCGAATGAGATGGTACGGCCAGTGAACTTTGACGCCTGTGTTGAGAGTGCTATTTAACCAAAACATTTCAAATATACCACAATATTTCTAACGCTGTTTTGACATGTCTTTATTTTTCTTCAAGGCACCTCTCTTGACCTCTGAGGACATGAAGCTGGCCAAGGAGGAAAGATTTCCTGGAGGTGAAGAAGATGAGATCAGCAAAGTAAACCTGGGCTGGACCAAAGAGTTGGGATTTGTTCCTGGGATTTGTTTTGCTTTGTTTTTTCAAGGTTTTTTTATGTCATGCAAGTGACAGAATCTGCATAATGTTTATTTGCTAATTTCCCTTCCAACATGTAGTCCCTTTCTCTTGGAAACAGTAGCTCAGATTTCAAACTTCCCCTCCGGTAACTTTTAGGGGGCACGTGACCCAGATCTGGCCAATCAGAGCACAGAATCCCCCAAGCTGCAGTGATTGACTTAGAGATAAACCTATCACAATAATTCTATCCTTGTGGCTTCATAGGGATTGTTTCAGGATGGATACACTTCCAAGTTGGTCCAATCAGAGTGAATCTTGGGATTTGTAAATACTGTTGGTGAATGAAAGGGTGTCTTTTTTAGGCTAGGTTGGACTAGAAGGGTTTAAGCCTGGAGAAAACAGCTAGAGTATCTATCTTGCTAACATGCAAAGCCTGAAAGTGAAGCCAAAAACGGGAAAGCAAAGCCAGGAGATGGAGGGAGATGAGTCCTGATGATGATCTTGCACCTGGGGATAAAGCTGGGCCAAATCTACTTGGACTTTCCAGTTAAACAAACTAAGAAGCTTTTGTACCTGTTGAGTTGGGCTTTCTGGAGCTTGCGACCAAAAGAGCCCTAATGGGTACAGCCTCATGGTTCTGGTTTTAGAACAGGCATGGCGTCTGCTGGAAGAGGAATGATCAAGCTGACCCCGCGGGGGGCGCGGGAAGACCCAGAACTTCCAAGTCGGGAGTGTGCTAGTCCACGGTCCCCGGATAAGGCTGCAGGAACAGAGGGCCCCAGGCTGCCGAAGGCCCACAACAAAGATTTGTTTCTCACTCACATTGCTTACTGACTGCAGGCTCACTCCGGCTCTGTGGCTTCATTCTCCCCGTCTTCCCCACCCCAGGATCCAGGCTGGGGGGCAGCTCCTATCTTAGTCTCATGGCAGAAAGTAATAGAACAGTAACTACATGGTGGCTCTTAAAGCTACTGCTCCGTAGTGGTTCTGTCACATGTGCCCACATTCCACTGGCCAAAGTCCGTGGCCAAGCCCAACATCAGTGGAGGCACTGAAAGCCCTGTAGCCATGGGCAGGGAGATATAATCCTCTTTTGAGAAAAGCAGTGACTAATCAGAACAATAATAGGATCCACTGCCAGGACCTTGGAGGTGATTTGGTTCTAGTATCCTATTGACAGGTGGGGAAGCTGAGGCCCTGATTAGTGAAGCAAATTGCTCACAGTCACATGGGTCACCAGTGGCACAGCAAGAGCGAGGACCCAGGCCTCCAGGTTTTCAGCCCAGAGCTCTCCCCTGCACCCCGGCTGCTCCCTGCAGACCCACTTGGGCAAGTGAAGAGGGGACTTTTCGGGGTCCTCTGTCCTGTTCCCTTCACTGGCACGGTACATTTCCCAGCACAGAGAGCTGGATGATAGGGCAAAAGAGAAAGTTCTCCAGAGTCAATATTCGAGCTTGTTCCTTCCAGGCACCCAGTGAAAACAAAAAGCTGATTTGGGGGTGATCGGACAGAGCCTTGGAAACAAGCACAAGAAAGTCTGAGTCCGCAACATTTTTTGAACTTACAGACTTAGATTTGGAATTGTGGGTTCAGGGCTTCTTCCTTTCATTCTGAACGGCTTTTGTATTTTACCTGGTTCTAACCCTACAAAGGAGAACAAAAAGTAACAGTTACTAATCATCCAGAAGGTGTCAGACACTGATCGATTTCACACGTATGGAAGTAAGCTTTATTACATGAATTTTCCAGGGAAACTGGGAATTTTAAAAAAAAAATTTCAAGTGCCATGTTTCTCCCCCTCTCTACCCGTATTTGCAGCACTCCCGAGAACACATAACACACAGTAGATGCCCTGTTTTCACACGCTCTACTACCCAGACTTTTGATCAGCCAATACTTTCTATAACGTGTTTTGAGCACTAAGTATGTAAACTGATTATAAACACTTAAAATTTTGGAGAAGTCATGGTGAGAAACACCCATGGACATCAGTGCGGCCAGGACTGATCTTCCAGGTCTGGGCATTTGGGTTTGTGCTCAGCCCCACAATGTCCTGGGATTCCACTGGACCCAGTGACCTGCCTCCAGTCCCAGAACCCCCTCTAACACAGACTCCCTCAGTGGTGTCAGGGGAGAGTCTGTGTACCCCAAGGTGGATACTGAAGCCAAGAAGGAACCTTCACCAGTCTCCCCTGCTGGACCTCTAAGTGCCTGATCCAGAAAGAGAGAATAGACTAGGCACCGATGGACACCAGTAAAGGGAAATGGATGGCTTCTATTCCCTCACTGGCCCTCACCTTGTCTTGCCTCCTTTCCTACCCTCATCCCTCTGGCTCTACTGTCCCCATTTTTCTTTGTCCCAGAGTCACCATCAACTCTCTGAAGGTCTCTCTTTGCTGCATTTCTTCATTGACTAGTATGTTAGCTCATCCAACCCTCAAGACAAGCTCCGTGTTACAGATACTGTTACCTCCATCATGCAGATGAGGAATGTGAGACTCGGAAAGGAAACTCACCGACTTTGCCAGATGACTGCGGAGCCAGCATTTGATACCATATCTGTCAGACTCCAAAGTTATAGATGCTGAGGTTCGTTCATTCACAAATATGGTAAAGCACCTACCATCTGCACGCCCCGTGAAAAACTGGAAAGAAATGGTGGGCAGGAGCCAGTCCTGATGTAGCTTATTCAAAATCCAATCACCAAATAATGCCTGAGCTCCCACCATGTGCCTGGGCCGAGGTAGTTTATAAACTACTTGCAAATGTAGACAAATCCATGAGCAATTAAGAGTGTAGTTTGCTAAGTCTATAGTAGTGTCAGCAACGGGGGGTCGATGAGAACAGAGAGTATGAGCGCATCACTTTCTACCACTTGCCTTGTACTGCATTTGAAAAACCTTAGAATGAGCCTACCCGACCCCACTCTCTCCAATTGTAATCATTCCCTTACTTAACAGTTCATCAAAAAACAGAGACCTGCAGGGATTTAGGACATACTGGCCTTTGGCCTATTCTTTGCCGCTATAGAAAAATGTATTGGAGCAGTGCCTCAGGCCAGAATCAATTTCCGTCCAAGAAGTCAGGCAGTGTACTTACAGCTCAGTAATGAGAGGGTGCGGGGAGAAAGTCTGAGCTGGTTCTGGAGAAGTCCAGAGATGGCTCGCTCTGCAGTCAATTACGGATGGTGAGTGAAAAATGAGGTCAGCTCCCTGACAGCAAGGCCCGAGAGAGGCAGCGAAATACCACAGAGCCCCCATGCTCTGTGGCCCGAGGACACGGCGTCTAAAAATAGACACACAAGAACACTGGATCTGCTATGGATTTCACAACTGCTGGCCCAGCACAAAATGCGTGGCTTTGGCCAAGTCAGGATGCAATGAAAACCAGCCGGGAAGCTGAGCATGACCAAGATCAACATTCACCAGGACAACAGCAACCCCTCTGTCCATCAGGCCTTGACCATGAAGCTAAATGACCCACTGCTCTAGGTTCTTGTTCAGCTTGCTCTGCAACTTACAGAAAACTTGCCTTGCACGCCAGGGACTTTCTAAGGCATTTCATTGCAGGGACACTGGGGTGGAGGAGTTTGTGGAAGACTGCCCTGAGAACTAGAAAATTAGTGGAAAATGTCCATGATTTCAGTGCAAGGGAGATGCAACTGCAAGTGTGGGATGTGGGCGGAATGGGATAAGAAAACATTTTAAAGAGAAAATAATGGCAAACACATGAGACGGAGAAAGGGCATGGCCCAGGCTAGAAGTGTGTAAGAAAACAAGATGAAAACAAGAAGAGATTTGGCATTATATTTGTGGGTTTAAAACCAATTTTAGAGTTGACAATTCTACTCCACTGGAAAATAGCTATTTTTATTCTTTATGAGATAGTATTTACTGAGTAGGGAGCACGTGCCAGAAGCTGCTCCCAACCCTGAACGTGCGTTATTTCATCTAACCCTCACATCGACCTGTGGGGCAGGTGCTCAGATTACTCCCATTTTTCATATAAGGGAAGTGATTTTAAAGCTTGAACAGACCTTAGAAATGACCTTAACCAGTGGTTTCTAGACTGACTTGTACATCGAAATTCCCTTAGAAACCCTGCAGAATCTGGGGCCCTATTGTAGACACCACCACCCCAATCAGAAGGGGGGGCAGTGACTGACTACACAGCCAAGACTTTGGGTTCACAGAAAACCCAAAGATGCTCACATACAGCATTGACTGGGACCCACTTACCAATCCCAACTGACCTTTGTTTCCAGACCAGTAAATGGGAGCCCGGAGCTCCAGAGACAGGCCCTACGAGACCAGTCTGCTGGGAGCAGAGCCAGCACTAGAACCAGAGCTGGAACGCAATGCTCTTCGCCGTTGTATTGTCCATTCTGCACTGGACTCTTCCGCGGGGCCCGGTACTCTCTCTCTCTCTCCCCTGTGAAATCACTAGACTTGTCATTTGGTTTGCCCAACTCTTCTCCAAACCTTTTAACTGAACTCGGAGCAGTTAAACAAAGATTGGTTAAGCTCCTACTATGAGCTTACACTGTTCTAGGGGCTAGCAACCCCATGGTGAACAAGACTAGCACGAGACCTTGCCCTCAGGGAGCTTACGGTGCAGCAAAAAGGAACAACTTTGAAGATGTAACCAGCTTGGTGCATGAACTGGACTCATCGGAAAGCAATTCTATTTTCTCATCACTGCCGCTTCAAGCCTGTTTCCCCCTTCCTACACCCTGGAAATCTTAGGTGTCTTAGAAGGATCCTGTAGCTAGCTATTCTGGCGACTCCTAGATATCAAAGAACGGCCTCATGTTTCAGGTCATTTGCAAGTCCCTTTGGTTCAGTGGCACATCTGCAATCCCCTATTCCGTTTAAAAGGTCTTCCCCACCCTGAGCTTGGGACTGGCTCAGGCTCGGGAGCTGCCGTGGGGGAGGGGATAGTGTGGGCTCCTTGGCTAATTCTTGCCCTTCTGTCCAATTCACTGTGCCTATTTGGGCTCCTCTGGGCCAGGGTCAGGAGTCCAGAGAGCAGGCAGGGGAGACTGAAGAGGAAAAGAAAGTGAGAAAGTCTTGGGGAGCCGGGGCCGTCTGTACTCCTCAAACATCCTCAGTCACGGGAGAGGTCCGAATGCCGGTACCTCCTCCCACAGGGGCTCCTTCCCACTGACTTCTCACCTTCTCACTTCTCATCTCTCCTGTTCAGATAGTCTTGGTCCAGGTCACCTGTGCTTCAAAAAGGATCTCTTGGATGGGGGCCCCTCTCAGAGTCACTAAAGTCTGGTTCGCCCTTCCCGGAACCATATCCAGGCCCCCCTGCCACTTCGAGGCTGGCTCACACTCGTACGGCCCTTCCTCTGCTCCTCCTTGTCAGGGCAGCGCCAGGCGGCCTCTCTCTTTCGACCCTCCAGGCCTGAGCTGTGCACCAGTCACGAAGACCCTTCAATGCCAGGGAGTTTTCCAGATGATTCTCAGAAGGCCTCCTCATTTGGCTTGGAGGAAGGGGAGAGAAGCACGCCCCCCCTTTCCGGCTCTCACTACTCACTCTCCAGTCTCTCCGATGGATTCCCACCACACCCTGTTGTGTGTCCTCCATGTGCGTGATGAGCTAAGAATTTTTCAAATGAAAACCGATTTCACAACCTCTTAGCATGTACTGTGCAGATGGTCTCAACCCTTGGGTACTGTGCCAAAACAGCAAAAGTCAAATATAACATCCTGTTACATAAGACATTACAAATTCAGAGTGCCAAGGGAACATATAGCAAGCGTGCTGGGGGCCAGCCCACTTCAGTTACTAAGATCTTCCCCTCACAGCCCTCAGGGTACCCGGTCCCTCCCTCGCTCGGCCTCAGTAGGCAGTGGCTCTCTAAGAGGGTAAATAAGCAGCTCTTTGCTGTCGCCCACGATTCACCCATGCCACTCCTCCCAAACAGCCTCTGCTGTGCCTTGTACAGTACAGATTACATTTTATCCATGTGCGGCCTTCCTATGCCTCTGTTGCTATATTTAAAATCATCGCTTGTCAACTCCTATGAAGGAGTCTAGGACATCTTCAGAATGACGATGACGCTGATGATGATAATGATAACAATGACGACTAACAGCAGGGATGATGTCCGGTAGCAAGGATGATAGCGATCAGAGGTGAAGAAACAAAGAGAAATGATCGGTCCCTACGTCCCTATCTTGTGTAACTATTCATCTACTCTCCAGCCTTCTAGATCCAACTCAGAATCGGTCACTTCCATCAGTTCGAGTCCCAATGATAGGAAATATTTTATTGTGTGCCCTCCATGTCTAAAGAGCACCTTGTCGTAGCCAGCCTGCAAGACAGTCCCCACAGATCCCCAGCCCTGGTATTCACACCCTCGTGCAGTCCACTTCCACACACCACGTAGGGGTGACCCACGTTGCCACATTATTTCCACGTTTACACACTTCCAACCCCTGGCTTGGAAAACATGGGTTGCGTGGCATGGGCAAAATAACTACTCTTTGGCAGCAAGCAAAAGAGGTTTGATAACTTAACAGAAGACATTGAGGTGGCAAGTGGCAGAACCAGGGTTCAAACTCAGGGGGGTCTGGCTCCAGATTCCAGGTTACTGTCAGGAGGTCGGCCCAGTCTTACCTCCCATGTCGTCTTATCCAGGTTTCTCGGTCTCCTTCACACACCCTGAGTTCCCAGACATCGGTGTCTTTGCTCACGTTTTTCCATCTGCTGGTGCTCGTTCCCCAGTTCTACTCCCCCAAATCCCTTCCATATGAATCTTTGTCTTCTTCCATTAGAAGAATTTATTGTCCTCTATGTTTCCATAACCCTTCATTCATTATAGATTTTAATGAGTTTTGGCCTATTGGTCTCCCTAGATTAAGAATAGAACAATAATAATAATTATTATTAATATTAATAGCTAACATTAATTGAACACCTGACAGATGCTATTTCAAAGATCTAACATTTAGGTCACTTAACAACAACAGCCCTATAAGATAGGCACTATTATTACACTTATTTTACAGGCGTGGAAACTAAAACACAGAGAGGTAGATCAACTTGCCCAAGGACGCCCAACTCCTGGAGGGCAGATCTGGGATTTGAACCTGTGTCTGTCTGACTGGGCTATAAGGCAGAGAACATGCCTGTGGTCCTTTGCACTCAACACAGGTTCTGGTCCTCAGTGTGCACTCAGTAAGTAATCATTGAATCAATGATGGGTACTCGTACATCTGTCTGCTCAGGGCCACCCACCACCACCCAATCCCAGCTCCAGGTCCTGTGCCTGGAGCAGGGGCAGATATTCACCAAGCTTTGGTGATGGATTAAATGACAGAAGGAACTCACGTTCAGCTCTGGTGCCCTGAGAGGTGGGGCAGAAACCCAGAAATGAAATGATCCCCCAGGTACGAGCTGTCACAGCTCTACATCCTGAAGTCCCCACTCTTTTCTGGGGCCATCACCACCAACAATCCCTTTTACAAAGCCCCACAGAACCCAAACCCGGCCCAGTTCTTGGACCAACTCCCCAGGATACTGAGGAGTCCAGTGAGCAGGACGAGCAGGAGCTGAGTGCATCAGATCTGTGAAGGTCTGAGCTAGAGTTAGTTTCTGAACCAGACCCAGAGGTCTGGTCCCAAAGCAAGCCAAATTTCATAAAAGCAGACTTCATATTCTCAAGCCACTACTTCAGTAAAAGCACTAGTAATAATAATAAGTTGAAAGAATGACAACTCCCCCGACATTATTTACACACCCCTGGGCCAGCCAGGCAGCTCTGGCATCACACGGGGCAGGGAAAGGTGCAGCGTGAACACAGAGAGAAGACGAGGCCCGTGGAGGCCGCTCCACGCTGGCGCTCTGCGGTTTCGTGGCAGGCGCGGATCCCAGCCGGACCGGCACGGCAGCCCGCTTTTCCTAACCTGGTTCCAATCACCCACCCAGGTCCCAGGAGCACCTTTTTACCTGCCAGGTGCGTTTCTAAAGTGGGCACAGGGAGGAAAAGAGAGACCCAGAGGGAAAGAAAAATGTCGGGGTAGGCAATTTGGATTCTCGTGAAATAAAATAACCCAGACTACGAAGTTAAATTAAATAATAACCATAAACAGCCCAGCCCAGGACCTGGCACAAGGTTAAATGCTAAGTAGGTGTGAGTTCCCCTTCCCTATGCTAATTGCAGCATCAGCTCTAGCTGTTGCCTGTTGCCAGGTCCTGCTTAATCCACGGCTAAAAGGTGAGAATAAGCTTTTCGACTGCTACACTGAGTGTCCCAGTCAGGGCTCATACTCAGCCAGGATGCCCAGTAAGACTGCACACTAAGGACCCATCCCAGTGGGAGCGTGTCTCTACCTTCCAGTCATGACCTACTGTGAACATTATATCTGGTTCCTGATATTCATTTATTTAATACGTGTACATTGAGCGTCCACTGTGTGCCAGAACCTGGTCAAACCGCAGGGAAAGACTGGGTGAAAAAAGATTTGAAACTGCCCTCTCTCCTTCAGGAGCTGGCCTTCCGACAGGAGAGACAGAAGGATGTCGCTCACTCCGCAGTCAGTGAGGCAGCAGAAATGCCGTGGGGGAAACGCAGGGAAGGCAGAGCCAGCACAGGAGTGCAGTTCAGCTCCACAGAGTTTCTCAAAGGTCCCGTGGCCGTGTAACAAGCACCTGACTACAGACACAGAGCATGACTGGCACCTCTGAGCCAGCATCCCTGAGACGCGGAAGTCCCCCGAGCTGTGGGCCAAATGCTCCCAGCTCTCTGGTCCCTGCAGCCATTCACTCGCCCTGGCCTAGGAGCCGAAGGGAGGAGGGCTGAGTCTCCATGGCCCTCATCCTGCTGTGCGGGTGGTGGGATCCTCATTGCCCCGGGGCACCCATCAGCCTGGGGCTCTAGTGAGCAGAGACCCCACCACCACCAACATCCAGGGGGCAAGTGGAAGGAGGACAAATAAATCTCTGTTGGTTTTGACATTGAGAAGGAGGGCCTGTTTGTTACCTCCGCATAACCAACCCATCCTGTCTGATCATGAAGGTGATGTCTCAGGAGGGAGCTCAGGAGTCAAAGGAGTGAGCCTTCAGGGACAGGAAGCCAGGGACAGCACATTCCAAGCTCCCCAAACCAGGGTGTGTGCACGGTGTGAGGATCGGGGTCTTAGGGCAAAAGCCTCCAGAAGCAGACCCTGAGACAAATATTTGAATGTGAGGCACTTATTTGGCAGTGGATCCCAGAAACACCGAGAGGGGAGTGAGACAGGGAAGGGGAGGAAGCCATTAGGAAGTGGTTCTTTCAGGAGCAGTTGCCCTGGGGGCCTCTGGGAGATGGTGTAGAACAGGTCTCGGGGCTGTTCCCCTGGGGTGTGAGCAGGCTGGGCCCCTCATCTGCTGACACTGGCTCTATGGGTAGAGGCTGCTCCCCAGGTGGTAGCTCGCAGGCAAGCCAGCAGGCAGGGCTGTCGCTGCCTGTCCCTGCCAGGTGCCTCAGGCCTGACATAGGATGGGGACAGAAAGGGACCCTGGGCGGGACACTGACGTCCACTGCAAACGGCAAGGAGGCCAGTGGGGCGGAAGAACCAACACACAGGGTCCGGCAGAAGTAAGGCCTGCTTGGGTGTGGTCGGTAGGGCACACGAACGTCTCACACGAGATGGACGGCAATTTGAACATTCCACCTACAATGTCATTTGGTGTGCTTCGGTGCGATACTGTTATGTTACAGAGTTACATGCTTATGATTTTGTAATAAAAGATTGTAATAAAAAGGGGAGTTATTTGCGCTGGTCTCTGAATGTGTATAAAAGTATACAGTACAGGAACCACCCCAAAACCACTGGCAACATCTTCAGACTAAACAAATTACCCAGGCTCACCCCTCCCCGGGAGGGTGGGACCCCCTCCCACCTGTTACCCTGCCTCCAGCCTCACTCACCCTGGGCTGGTCCATTCTTCATCCACAAACAAAGTGGCCTGTAAAACACGAGAACCTGACAATAACGCGTCCTTGCCCAGACTCCCACAGTGGTTTCCGTCTCTGTCAGGCGAACTGCACGCTCTTTGGCTTGGCAGACACGACCGTGCAGGAGAGCTGGCCCCGCCCACCGCAGCAGCTTACCTGCTCCACGACCCTCCTCAGCCTTCATACTCCGGCCACAGCACGGGGCTGACCACCCCCGCCTCCCCCTGTTCTCTCAAAGCCCTGTCCCTCTGCGAATGCTCTTCCCTCCGCCTAGAGTCCTCCCACGTCTCCCCTTCGTTTTTTTTCACCTAACCAACTCTCATTCATTCATTCGACAAACATTTACCCAAGGCGTACCACATGAGGGGCACCAGGACACAGCTGTAAATAATCAGGCCCAGCCCTCTTGCCCTCAGTGAAGATTGCTGGAGAAGAGGGGAGAGACTAATAATAAAAAAAAGTAAATGAGTAAGAAAACCAAATAGCAATGAATGCAGCAAAGCAAAAAATTACAGTGTGACATGGCAGACAGTGGTGATTAGGTGGGCAGTGTCGGGACAACTTTAACTGGGTGGTCAGGGAGGGTAGAGAGGAGGTGACAGTTGAGGTGACTGGTCTGAATGGCAAGAGGTTGTCAGACAAGTAAGATTTGAAGCATGAGGATAATAAGTGCAAAGGCCCTGAGGCAGGAAGGAGTTTGGAGTATCGGCATAACTGAAGGAAGGTCAGTGTGGGGGCGCACAGCAAGCCGGACAGAAAGGCAGGAGACTCGCTTAGAAGGCCCAGGCCAAGTCTTCACGAGGGCTCAGTTGGCCACAGGGGGCGCTAGACTTCACCCTACCATCTTCAGCGCATCTACCTCCCTGTGTGTTCTTCTCTATGTACTAGAGAAGGTCCTGGATGAAGGAGCACGTGTACCAGCATCCTTTTCTTACCATAAATACCTCTGACACAGAGGTCCCCATGGTCGGATGGCTGCAGGGGTTTGTTCTTGGCTTTGCCTCTGCCTTGCTGTGTGACATCAGACACGTCATTTAACCTCTCTCTGCCTAGAATTTTTCCGTAAATGTCTGTTCTAACCTCTGAGTGGCAGTGAATTAACTCAGCCTTGCAGGGAAAATAGGAGAACTAGTAAAATTTCCCCCCCACCAGCAGAGTGTTTTATGAGGCTTCCTTTATACCCCAGCCACTAAGAACATGGGTGTTGACGTCAGACAGACCTAGTGTTCCATCTCGTCTTTAGTGCTTTCTTGAGCAAATTATTTAACCTCCTTAGCCTTTGTCTTCTTAGCTATAGAATGGAACTAATAGTCATCCCTACTGCATAGTGTTTGGGGGATGATTTTGTGAAGTAAGGCATTTAATCACTTATCATAGTCTTTGTGCAAATTAGAGCTCAGTATATAGTTTCTATTACTTTTTTTTAAAACTGAGGTCATGTTTCTTTTTTTTTTAAAGATTTTATTTATTTATCTTTAGAGGGGAAGGGAAGGAGAGAGGGAGAGAAATATCAATGTATGGTTGCCTCTGCCAGGGACACACAATGTATCGTGTATCCCCTGCCAGGAACTGGCCTGCAACTCATGCATGTCCCCTGACTGGGAATCGAACTGCGATCCTCTGATTCGCAGGCCTGCGCTCAATCCACTGAGCTACACCAGCCAGGGCAGTTTCTATCACTTTTTCAATCAATCCTTCCAACACTGTCTGGGCTTGGCCACCCACCACTTTCTCTGTGAGTAGGCTGAAATTCGCATCGCAGGGATCCCCAGCCACTCTCAAAAGTTCAGCCTCCAATCCTAGCATCACAAAAAGACAGGGGGTCCTTAGCTAGGCTTCAAATCCCATGTCAACCAATGACCAGCTTTCCTACTTTAAGCAAGTCCCCTCTGTCCTCTCGGTCTCATTGCATGACTTAAGGAACTGCTTTTCGACGAGGGCTGTGGTAGACAGAGTAAGGGTCACTCGAAGATGTCTATACCCTAATCCCTGAAGCCTGTGACCGTGTGACCTTACGTGGTAAAAGGGGACCTTGCAAACATGATCCAAGTGAAAGACACGGAGATGGGGAGATCATTCTGGGCAATCTAGGTGAGTCCAGTGTGATCACAGGGGTCCTGAAAAGCGTCAGAGAAGGAAGGCGATGAAGAAGCAGGGTGTTCGAGCGACACTACGCTTACCGGAAGGTGCCACGGTGCTGGCTCTGAAGACAGAGGAAGCTGTACCGAGGAATGCCGGTGGCCTCCGGAAGCTGGAAAAGTCAAGGAAACAGTTTCTCCTCGAGAGCCTCCAGAAGGAACCAGCCCTGCCAAGACCTTGATGTTCGCCCAGTGAGACCAACGCTGGACTGTGACTTCCGGAACCGTAAGAGAAGACATTTGTGTTGTTTGAAGGCACTGAGTCTGTGGCCATTTTTTATAGCAGCCGTAGGGAAGCCACACAAGACCTCTCGGCGTGAGTTCCTGAGAAGCCGCCCCTGCCTGCTTGCTTTCGCGTCCCTATACTGCTAACCTTGCAGGTGAGCGACTGGGCAGCTCAGCAGGTGGCTCCAGCCCTGGCGGAGGGGAGACACGTAAACACCGGGCCTGGTCACCCAGGGGTCAAGGGTCACTGCATCTTCATGAGACCAGAACCAGAGGTCACAGAAACTGAACGGGGAGCTTCCAAATCCCAGCTCCCCGGGATTCCCAGAGCCTGGAGAAGGCCAAGGAATTATCTTTCCAGCAAACACTTAGGCATTCCATCCTTGCTCAGAACCAAAAGATTTCAACCCAACCAGCCCCATCCTGGCCAAAAAAAAAAAACAAAAAAACAAAAACGGACCATCTGCAGGAATCTAGCACAGCCATGGCTGTTTTGCCTCCAACGTGAAGAGTGCTGAGGGAAAGACAACAGTGACCGCCTACCGCGTTCCACCCACCCTCTGCAATTACCCTGTGTGTTGGTGGTTTCATGTGCTTCTCTTTTTTTCTCCATAAACAATGTGTGCTGCCTTTGCTTTTGAGAAAGGTTTCTTGGAGAAAGTGCACACACACAAAGTTTTTTTCCAGGATCCCTCCCCACAGTTAAAACCACTCGGCTCCAGATTTTTTTCTGAGGAAAGTCCCATAAACATTCTGCCATGTGGAGAGCTCTTGCCTGGCACCAGGAGTGAGGTTTGTGGCCGCCAGGGCCACACCTGCTAAAGGCAGCCCCCCCGTCAGCACTCAGCAAAGGCTGGGGGTGAGTGAGGAGAGAGAAGGGGTGGGCCCAGGCAGCTGGGCAGAAATGAGAGCCAGGGCTGGGGCTGGGCTGGGGCTGGGAGAGCTCTGGCTCAAAGGGGCACACCTGTTGGAAACTGCCTTGCAGGAGGGCCATCCATCAGCTGGGCACTTTTTAAGACCATGTGCTTTGAAAACACAGTTCAAGAAGTAGTGACAACAAAGAACAGGAGAGTCTTGTGGAAGGAGAAGGAAGGGTGGATTGGGGAAAGTGGGTGAAGAAGGAAAAAGAGGACTGTGAAAGAGAGACCGTGGAAGGGAAGGAGGAAGAGAGGGGGACAGATCATGAGTTCCTTGGCGGCACAATGGATTTAATGAGCTGTCGCGGTCACAGGTCTAGGCCGCATCAACACGAGACAACCCAGCCTGGAAGGATAGCTGGTGGCTCCCTGGCTCATCAGAGGGCCGGAAGCCCAGTCACTGAAAGTGTTCAGACACGAGGAAAGCAAAGTTCATGGGAAATCAGTCCATGTGATGCTGCCAGGGCCATCACCGCCCCTGGACAGTTGCCACCTCGTCCCTGGATGCTCGATGTCTTCAGTATCACTGTAAACAACCTCCTATTATCTCTGCACCTTCAAGAGCAAAGGCTTGAGGTTGCAAGTTTGTGACTGGCTGAGAACTAGGAGAGAGGGTATCTGTGTCTCCCCCCACCCCAGTAGAAAGGGTGTCCCAATAACGGAAGGTCTGCTGTGAGGTCTTCAGACATCCAGGGAGAGATGCCAAGTACACATTAACCCAGAGCAAGCCCAGAACTCGGAAGGGAGGTCTGCACTGGGGATGAAACCTTGGTGTTCTCAGCCTGTGGAGGTGGCGTGCTGAGCCCAGGAACAGATGGCATCGCCCGGGAAGGGAGGAAAGGGCAAGGGCACAGCACTGCTCATGACCAAGACCTTGGGTCTAGACAAGGAGAGAAGCCCACACACATCCCAAGAAGGAGTTGGCCAAGGAAGTGAGAAGAAGACCAGAAGCGTGAAGTCAGGTAGATGCCAAGGGAGGGGCTGGGCACCTGTGGCTGTGGGGGTCAAAGGCCGTGGTGGGGATGGAGAGATCTGGGTCCTGGAACCGCGGGGGGGTTTCTGCGGGAAGCATCCTGACCGCACGGAGGGGAATGCAGATAGAGGGGACTGAGGGGGAAAGAAAGGGTGGCAACGCAGGTGACTCCTTTGAGAACTTTGCCTGTGGGGTGGAGGCGTGAGGTGGACAGGCACGGGAGGTTTGGTTTTTGTTTGGGGGTTTTTCTGGTTGTTTGTTTTCTTCGTGAACAGGCACGAGATGAACACGTTGAAGACTTGAGTGGACAGAGCCAGAAGAGATGAGACCGAAGACGCAGGGCATGAGGGGGAGGGTGGGGCATGTCTCGTTCTGGGCGGTCGGGTCATTCCTTCGACGAATATTATTGGACGCTTAGCTGCAGGCTCAAGCGGAAGAGCGCAGCGGGCCAGAACACGGCCTCTGGAAAGGCTGCATCCCGATCCCGCCCCTGACTTGTTAACCGGCCTTGATGGACTCGTGTGAACTCTCTGAGCCTCGATTTCCTCAGCGGAGCAATGAGACTAACAGTGTGACATGCCTCGCACACCTGTTGGAAGGGATAAGTGAGTGAAAGCATGGAAACAATAACACCGGCCAACCTGCAATGAGCACTTGTTATGTGCTTAGTATTTAATTGGTTCAGGCAGGCGGGATAATGCAGTGCCTGTCTTCCTCCGCAGTAGAAACAATGATTTTTAGTGTATTTTTTCCTGGGATTTTTTTATTTGCCCACGTTAGTCTCTATAACATAGACACAAATGTATATTTCCAACAAATCTTTATCAGGTGCCTGCTTATAATGCACTAAGCCCTTTAATCCTCACAAATAACTCTGTGAGGCCCTATGACACTCACCCCATTTACAGGTGAGGAGCTGAGGCAATGAGAAGTAATTCAACCTAAGTCACACACCCAGACAATCCACTCCAGAGCCTGTGTTCAAGCCACTAGGCTCTCTAACTGCCCCCAGGAAACCCAAGGGTAGTTGGTAACAGGAGGTGAGACAGGCAGTCCTCAACCAAGGGACGCGGGAACAGGCTGGAAAGTGGGAAGCGTGGCAGGAAGCTCCTCACAGCGGTCACCTGCCCAGAGTTTATCCTTTTGCGGCTGGCTTTTGGGTGAGTCTGGCAGAATTGGAGGCCCCAGTGGAGATGCATCTACCTGCAAACCACCCAAAATATCCATTCCTCTCTTAGTGACAAGCTAGACCCTTAGTGGCCTCATAAGATATAATCTCATTGTCCCTGACTCCCAGGACACCCATTTAAATGACTCAAGTGGAAGAAGACTCTTCCCAAAGTCACTGGGTGACCCCAGGACCCCAGTGGGGTTTCCAAAGCACAACCAGGCAGTTCAGTGGAGCTGGCACGAGCCAGGAAAGGTTTTGCCTGCTGACTTCACTTTTCATCTCTGCCAAGGGGCACCCCGCAGCCACCACAGACTCTGCATCAGGCCATTTTGAGAAGGAATTTCCACCAAGGAAAAAAAATATGGGCTTTGTTGTTATAGAATGCAGAGATGGGCAAAACCACCGGCGTGTGGTGTTTATGACTTTAATTGTTTCTTTGGGATTAAGCATTTGTCCCAACAAGGGCAGGGACAGACTATAATGATGAATTCCCAAAGACTTGAGGTGGCTTGACAGGCTGCCCGTCCCGAGCACGTGGCCCTAAGGGAGATGTCTGAGGCGTTTTCCCCATGCTGGATTCACTTAAGAGATATTTGAGTTCCCACAAAAGAAACTTCCCAGCCGCGTCCACACCACTTATCCCTCATTCCCCTCCACACCCACCTCTCTCCCACTTCTGGTTTCTTATTTACATAAACTGACTTGGAGTTCTTGGCTAATTCATTCCAATTCCCTCCTGACAGGATCACAGGACCTCAGCGCTAGAAGGGGCCACCGGGAAAAACTGGGCCAAGCTTATCTTACAGACCACAGCTCTTTCCCAGCCCGCTGGACTGGAACCTGCCGCTCCCGGACTCGCCTGTCCTCTGTCCTCTACACTACACTGCCCTCTTCTGGCAATGATGGGAAACGGCCTTTTTGGTCGGCCTCTGCTTTTCAAAACTGCCTTGAAGCTCTGCCATCTCCTGGGGGCAGACTTTTCTCTGCAGAGTGGCTGCAGCTGGGTGAGCCTCTGGACTGAGTTTCTCTTTGCAAATCTCTCTCTTGCATCTCTGCATGTAGTGCTTCATCTCACAAGCCTCACGTTTGCAACTCGCTGCCTTACAGTCAACTTTAAAGTAATATGTACTGAGCATTTCACTCTGTGGTGGGCACTGTTCTAAGCCCCTTAGATGTAGTAACCCTTTTAAGCTTCACACAGCCCTCTGAAGTGGATGTTATCATTAGTTCCAACCCCGGTTATAAAGGGAAAGTGAGTCACAGAGTACTTCAGTAGCTTTCCCTGCGTCAGGCAGAAAGTGGCATGGCTGGGATTTGAAAGCAGATAACCTGGCTTCAGAACACAATTTCTTAACCGCTAGTATCATACACGCAATAGGAAGATATAGAGCTGTATCCTTGGACACGATGGAATGCCACTTTTTTTATGATGATGCTACAAAGAAAATATTTTTTCTATTTTTCTTTTTTTTAATTTTTTAAATTTAATTCTTGTTCAAGTACAGTTTTCTGTCTTGTATTCCCAGCCCTGCCCCCCCAGTGCTCCCCACCTCCCTCCCATTTCCGCCCCCCACCTGAGTTATTGTCCATGTGTCCTTTATACTTGTTCATGTGAGTCCATCCCCTTTCCCCCTATGATTCTCTCCCCTCTCCCCTCTGGACCCTGTCAAAGCATTATGCTGAGCGAAATAAGCCAGGCGGTGAAAGACAAATACCATATGATATCACCGTTAACAGGAATCTAAACAATAAAAAAAACAAGCAAGCAAAACATGACCAATGACACTCAAATACGGAACAGGCCGACAGGAATGCCACTTTTATCACGATGGAAAAGGGAGTGGTGGCAGTTTTGTTGCAGTCAGCAGAAAATCGTGGTCAGAGACTGACAGGTGTGAGGCCGAATTGTGGCCTCACCACTTACCCCATGACCCCAGGACACGTGAGTGAAACTTTCTTAGCTGCAGTGACTGATCAGCAAATCAGAGGCAGCTGTTCTCGCTCCCTGGGATAATTGTCAGGATTAAGTGTGATAAAAAACGTGTTGGACCTGACGCATGACATAAAGCACAGATGCACCGTTGTGGGCGACTGCTCCTATTTATGGCAGCGACTAAGCGAGCAGCATCGGCTGCTGTGAGGGTCAGGGTCTGCCCTTCTGAACCAGCTGGGCATGGGAGGACAAAAGCCCCTGGTACTCTAAGCTTCTAGTAACAAAAGATTCCAATTAACAGAACCCTTAGTTAATTAATGTTAATTTTCAGAGGAACTAATTAAGGGGGGAGTATACACATTAGAAAGTGTGTCACATAAAAGTGCACTCATAGGCCTTTTAAATAGTGGTTTTCTTGGTATATTTTAATGGCGCGACTGGATTTATTCGTCTTGTAAAACACAATAGTTAAAAAAAGGAAGAAAAAGAAATCACCTCCGTGATCCCCGACACAACAGTAGATGGCGCTAAACTCTCACTTCAAATGGTATCTCTTGTTTCTATGGCCGCCAGTCCGACCTACTGATGGAGGGAGACTCCCAGCTGAAAAGTCAAACGTTTGGGTTACTTTAGATTTGCTACTGCTGATTCAGGCATCTTCAGAAAGCAAACAGACTTCAGATGAAGTTTTACAAGATGTCCCAGCCTGGCAACTATCCCAAATAACATCTAATAAATCACTGACCCCACCTCAGTAAAAAAGACAGTATTTGAGCACCCACTGTACACCAGACACTGAGGCAAGCTAGGAACCCTGCCTTGGTTAGACAGAAGTCATCCGTGCCCCCCCACCCCCCCACCCCCCCAGGGATTTGCCCTCTCTCTCATCCTGCTGCCCACAGGAAACTCCCAAAGAATTATATACAATGATAAAGTCAGTGCAAGTTGGAGCTGGAAGAGAACTTGGAGGGCATCTTATCACCACCTCCCTTTACAGATCGGGGGAGAGGCGAGGAGACAGGTGAACTACCCAAGGCAATGCCGGCAAGCAGACCAGAACCAGGACCTGCTTCCTGATTCCAGGTCTTTTCCACCCTACCTGCTGCTGCTACAACTCCAGTTGCCCCAGGAGGGCAAACCAGGACCAACCACACCAGCGAATGAGAGAGAAAGACCTATGCTCCTGAGTTTCTGAGAGTGACTCCATGGGACAGCAAGCATCTTAACACCAGGCAGCTACCCGCGATTGGTAAGAGGCATTTCAACAGAACATTACCAGGTATTCAAACACAGAGAGGCCACGGTTTCCCCATAGGCCATTGCCCAACAAGTGATGCTCGTGAGTGTCCGTGACCAACACGCTCGGCCTGGCCCAGGTGCCACTCCCTTCCCACCCAGAATGCAGTTTGCTGCCTGCGGGGACTCGGCTGCCCCGATCCTTCACTTCCTTGTGGGCATTAAGGATCCTGACTTAGGCTGGGGCGAAGCCAGAACAAATCGTGGAGGAGATAAGCAGGAACAAGTTTCAGTCTCCTTAAGAGTTAGTGTGTGAGCTTCGGGGAGCACCTTCCGCTCTCTGAGACTCAGTCTCCCGGTCTGGAAAATAAAGGAGTTAGACTGGAAGCCCTTTTCAGCCTTAGCCAAGGCCTACCACATGGCTCTTCAGCCACTAATTAATAAATCGTAGTTAAATACAGCGCTTATGAAGTACACGGAGGTCATCATTTGTTTTCTGACCTACGCTATTGTAAACAATAGAAGTGTGAGTTTTTACCGATGGTGTTTCTTCCCCTTTAAATTTTTTTCTTTTTTAAAAAGATTTTTTATTTATTTATCTTTAGAAGTGAAGGGAAGGAGAGAAGGAGAGAAATATCAATGTATGGTTGCCTCTTGTGTGTCCCTTGCTGGGAACTGGCCTGCAACCCAGGCATGTGCCCTGACTGGGAATCAAACTGCAATCTTTTGGTTCACAGGCCCACGCTCAATCCACTGAGCTACACCAACCAGGCTAAAAAAATGTTTAAGTATAAGATATTTCTGACATGTAAAAAGGTATCAAAATATGAGGAAATGGAGATGTTATATATATTAGTAAATATTCTTGGATATTCTGTCTCCTGGTCATTTACTCACACTTTCACTACAATCAATAATATTCTTTTGTATAGTTTCTTAATTTTATTAAAGATTTTATTTATTTTTAGAGGGGGAGGAAGAAAGGAGAGAGGGAGAGAAGCATTAATGTGCAGTTGCCTCTTGTGCACCCCGCACTGGGGACCTGGCCCACAACCCAGACATGTGTCCTGACTGGGAATCGAACCAGAGACCCTTTGGGTCTCAGGCCGGCACTCAATCCACTGAGCTACCACAGCCAGGAATGGCTTCTTAATTTTACCTGCAAGTTTTCATACTACTTATTTCAGCAGCTTGTTTCCCTTCACTCAGATTTTAGTGAGGAGATTCATCTGCCTGATACATGGAATGATTCTGATTTATTTATTTCTATCATTATTTTGAGGCCCATTGTATGAACAAGTGACAATGCGGTTATCGATCAGGTTGCCAGACTTTTTAGTTGTTTCCAATTTCTTTAGTCATCAGCAGCACTGCTGTGTCCATTCTCTGCATGGCTTCATGTGACCTTATGTGCATACAGAAGGCAGTACAGTGGTGTGAGGTTCTGTGTGATGAAGAACATGGCTTCTGGAGCTTCAGGCACAGCTGGATCCAGGGGTTCCTACTATGTCATTGGAGCCTGATTCATGCCATCTCTCAGCTCTGCTTTCTTCTCTGCTGGCTCCAGTCCCTCAGTAATGGCCCCTAGAGGATCTGGGCTTATATCCTGCTGGCTTCTGGAAAGTCCCAGCAGCAGTCCACGTACCAGACTGGGACACGTGATCATCCAAGAGAATGGGTTTTTTTCATGTGGCCAAACCTGGGTCATGTGCTCATCCCAGCCAGTCTCATCAGAGCCACACGGATTGAGTGTGGGGACAGGGTGGTTCTCTAAAGAAAGATAAAGTTGCTAACACACAAGAGGGGACTGGATGCTGGGATGGCAACAGCCACAAAGGTCCTGGATCCTGCCACTCTCCACTATATGCACCCCTATACCATGACTACGGTGTCCTGTGTCCTGTTCAGCTGGGAATCTCCAAGGAAAGGAGACCTCCTCGTTCATCTCATCCCCCAAAGTGGACACAGCTCAGGGCCCAGTTCATGACCAATAGCCGCAGTAGAATCAACACCTTGACCAAATTTAGCCTGAGGATCTTTTTTATGTGTGACGGGGCAAGAGTTATCAAGCTAGAAATGTGTCCAGCCTTCTGTGAATACATTAAGAACCGTATACCTTTGAATAGGATGAGTTTTAGGGGACGTTTTTCCTTCTTTTTTTAAAGATTTTATTTATTCATTTTAAGAGAGAGGAGAAGGGAGAGAAATATCACTGTGTGGTTGCCTCCTGCATGCCCCCTCCTGGAGACCTGGCCCCCAACTCAGGCATGTGCCCCAACTGGGAATCAAACAGGCAACCCTTTGGTTCACAGACCAGCAGCACTCAATCCATTGAGCCACACCAACCAGGCTGTTGTTTTTTTTTAAAGGACTACAGGTCTTACATGCTGTGGTTCCATCTATTGCACAGGTAGCCCACACATGGCCCACGGGCAAAATCCAGCCCTCCACCTTTTTTTATCCGGCCCAGCACCTTGTTTCTACCCAGGGGCAGTGCCAAGCTCTCGCGTAACTGTTAAGGAGTAGTTACATTTACACAGTCCTAATATTACATGCAGCCCTTTGAAAGCAACCTCGAGGCTGATGTGGCCCCCTGGTGAAAATGAGTTTGACACCCCTGATTGGACAAAAGTAGCCCATGGTGACAGTGGTCAGAGAGTGGTGACCTGTGGAACTATTGCCCGAGGGGCACGGGGACCTCTGGAGGGCTGGGGATGGGGAATAACTTCACCTGGCAGTTAGTACGTGGCGTGGCGTGCGTGGAAATCCATTCAGACATGCATGCCTTAGAGCACAGAAGTTACACTTTGATAAAAAGTAAATTCCCAGCGTGGTGGTGTTCTAAAGTGGAGGAAAGAAGCCAGTTTAGACTAATTCAGAGCACAGGCTTTTAACTTAGAAAACTGGGCTCTAAATCTGGCTCTGCCACTTCATTGTCTGGAACTAGTAAACCCTTGGAACGAGTTATCCAAATGCTCTGCACCTCAGTTTCTCCCTCTGTAAAATGGGGATCATAATAGCACCTTCACTCCTGTAAATATTTGAATGAGTTAAGCCTTGCAAAACCCTTGGAACAGTGGTTGGCACCTAGTAAGTGCTCCATAAATGTTAGTTATTTCTATTGTCAGTGATGCGAGTCAAGCACAGTGTGATCTCTGTGCATGCAGAGAAAGAAGACCCAGCCACGGAGTGCGCCACCCAAGCCTGGATTGGGGGTTGGGGGGAGCCCACAAGAAGAGCTCCCACATTCAGTCTGTGGTTCCGATGTGGACGGGAAGGCAGGGAACTCTAGTGCCAGGAAGAGGGATGTGCAAAGGCACCTGGTGACCAAAGCGACAGGCACACGAGGAATGGGTCAGGTGGTCAGTGCAGCTCCGGGCAGAGTCCATGGAAGATGAAGGAGGATGGCAGGGAAAGAGAGCAGCGGGGAAGTTCCTTCTCAGCCCCGCCACAGAACTCAGGTTTTCTCCTGAAGCCACAGGGGAGACACTGCAGCATTTAGCGGGGAAGGGACACAGGCAGACCTCTTTTGAGAAAGACCATGCTGCTCACCTGTAGGGAATTCTCTGAATGGGAGCCGGGCTAGAGACAGAGGAGCCAACCGGGGGCTGTTCCTGCCCCCTCAAGACACACGCTACAGTTTGTACATTCAGATCACATTTCCTGCTGCCCCCCCCTCCCCCCCCCGCGCAGCTGGAGCGCCTGGCTGTGGAGAGGCAGGAAGACGGAGAGGCAGAGACGGGGCGACTCCTGAGCTAAGGGCTCAAGCAGTGAGGGGCCAGTAGCTTCACTTAGTCTGGGGGAAACCATGGCTCCGGTTCAGAGCCCTGTGAGACATCTGGTGAGAGGGGGGGTGTGTACAGATGTTACTGGGGAAAAAATAGACCAGTAGAGCAGAGAGGCATGCTTTGAGGAAGACACAAGGCGATTTCAAGCTATTTAACCACTGGTAAAGCATGGGTTCCCACCCATTAGAATCAATGCTGGCCACAGGGCTGGAGCAGGGGCCCGGGGGACCTTGCTGTGCTGGGGTGTTCGTCAAGCTCTAAGTTGCTGGACCGTGAGGTCTAGCGGTCCCAAGGGAGGCAGGCGCTCGGGGGGCCTCAGTGCTACAGCTATTTACCAGGCAGCACTGAGTGTTTCAGTCTTGTAACCTCTGGTCAGCTGCACAGGAACAAGCCCTGGAGCGCTTACTATGTGCCAGGTGTTGTGCTAAGCTCAAGCCTCCCCACCCAGGACCTCATTCAAACCCCACAACCACCCTGGGAGGTACCACCAGCAGCATCGTCCTCCTCCCCGCCATCTTCTCCACGCTAACAGGAAGGGGCAGAGCAGTCTCCTGAGTGTGCTGGTCATCTCACCCGGGAAAAGGTCACGGCCGCCTGACCATGGTGCTGGGTTCTCTGCCATTTAATCCACACCTTCGATCCCTTGTGCACATTCCGTTCCAAACACACGACAACCTTGCTTCCCGAAGCTTCCCCATCACTCCTGGAAGCATTCCCAGGGACTGCCCACGGGCCTTTGCAAACCTGCTCTACCCACCCCTAGCCCAACCCTGGCAGAACTGGCCACTCCCTCCTGTGCCCTATTACACCTGGCTATAGCACCTGTAACTCCTTACGACATCCACCCACTCCCACAGCTGGCACCCCGACTGGAATGCGGGGACACTGGAGGACGAGGAGCCTGTCATGCCCGTCTTGAATTCATTGACAGATAGCTTCGGGCTCAACAAATGCCCACTGCGCAGGCATGTGAGCAAGAGCGAGTTGTGATACTACTTGGGGGCGGATCAAGCTCCAACTGCCCCACCATCAGGAACGTGAGTCCATAATGCAGTCCCTTTATTTTCACCCCTGGAATGTATGTCTGATTACCTCTCTGACCCTTGTGTTTTCTGCTCTATGAAATAAGAATCTATTAATACTCCAGTCTGAGATTAGAAACTGCAGAAATGACGGACAAGCAAGAACGTGCCTGATGCAACCAGCCACCCTGAGAAAGAACTGAATTTGACTTTCTCCGTGCGTTTTATGGAGAAAAATAAAACCCCCTCCCCAAACAAAAGCAAAACTAGTTATTGTAGCATATATGCCAATTCTTAGACTTGGAAACAAAAATACAAATGATCTCCAATGACTACGAAGGGCCCCTTCTGATTTGTGAACTGCTTTGGGGAAAACATCACGCACGGGGTCGTGACCCCTCAGAGATGCTGCCTCAGAGACCCAGCAGGTTCAGAGGTTCCGAGATGAGCCCTCTGGCCAGAGGACAGGAAGCTACACATGCACTCAGCTCCTGCTCCCCCTCTGCTGCCAAGGTGGCAGAGAAGGGTTCCTGCACTGCGGTCTTAGAAGGTGAAGGATGCTGTTAGGAGACCTGGCTGGTGTGGCTCAGTGGACTGAGCGGCAGCCTGTGAACCAAAGGGTTGCTGGTTTGATTCCCAGTCAGGGCACACACCTAGGTTGCAGGCTGGGTCCCCAGTAGGGGGTGTGCGAGGGGCAACCAGACATTGATGTTTCACTCCCTCTTTCTTCCTTCTCTCTAAACATTTTTTAAGAGACACGGGGTTCAAATCTCAGCCCTGCCACGTCCACGTCCTAGCTGACAATCTTACATGAAGCCTCCCAGCCTGCTGCCCCTCTGTGAAACGGAAAATAATGATGCTTACCTCCCGGAAAAACTAGGAGGAACACACAGAGGCCTACAAAGTGCTTCGCACAATGCTGGCACACAGGTGCCCAGTCAACATCCCTTTACTCGCTGGTAGGGAGGGCGACGTGGGAAGCAAATGCTTGCGACAGCCTGAAGGCTGTCAGATGGTCTGAGACAGGGGCTCTCAAACCGGCTGCACATCAGTCAGCTCGGTGCCTCTGAAATTCGTGCCAGCCCTCTCTACACGCCCTCCCAACCCCATGTGGTGGGCCCACGCATCTTTGAAAGCTCCAGAAGGTTCATGTAGGTAGTCAGGGTTGAGACCCTCTGCGTTGGAGTCGAGCAATGACCTACAGACAAACCTGCTCAGTGAGTGAGGCCATCTTGGTTTCAGAACTGAAAAACGAGTCTGAAAATCGAAAACTTACCTGTCTTTCTAAGCCTCGATGCTGCACATTAATAAGACATAATTACTACATTCTTGGAAAGGAACCACTCTGGAAAAGTTGTAACAAAGCTCAAGTGTTTATTAAGAATTAAAAATACTGTAAATAAGCCATACAGTTCATTTCACAGTAAACTAAACAAACCTTTTTTTAAATCTTTTTCTTTTTTTTCCTTTTTTTTTGGGAAAGGCAAGACCGCCATTGGAGAACAGTACAGCTCAAAGGAAAAGGGAAACAGCGAACTACAGGAAACGCACAGGTCCCTCGCCCACGGCCAGGGGCCCGCTCTGACCGCGGACCTCTGCACAGACCCGCGGCGAAATGGAAAGACTTGGCCTCCCTCCCCAGGGAGAAAGCCCGTGCCTCCGTGAAGGGCCCCCATAATACACTTCCTGGAAGAATTCAAGGCCTCCCCTCCTTCCAGGGATCATCAACGTACATTATAAATGTACGCATTATTTGGGGACCCTACCAAGAGGTGACACGGGTCAGCCACAGGGGACTCTGCAGGGGGGTGTTGTGCCTTCCAATTCAGAACCATCTGGATTCTTTGCATAGTTACCTTTGAGATCATGAGATGATTCAGGACAGGAAGAAGACACCCACGCCACGGGAGACCATGGTCAAGCAGCCGCTTCTGCCGACTAACGGACGAGGGCCCCCCCCCGCCCCCCTGCTCAGAGCTGGCGCTGCTACTGTTTCACCAGTTTAAAGTGGAAGACAACATGTGAGTGACGTCCCCTGAAGACATCAGCCGGAAGTAAAAAAAAAAAAAGTAAAAGTAATTTTCCTTAAAGATAATTAGGAAGAAAAATGCCTCCCCCCTCCCCTTTTTTTTTCACTTGAAACCTGCCAGCCAGCCAGGCTTTTTTGAGGTTAATCTGCTTCTGTTAATCCTCGGCTGAAGCCGCCACCCTCCTTCGTGGGCACTAGAGGCGTCCCTGCTAACGGGCACCTCTGAGGCACAGGGGCCGGGCCTTCAGGAAACCAACCAAAGGCAGAAGCACAGCACTCGAGAAACCAGTGGTGTGTGGTAATAATTGTAAATAAGTTAACTGGGCACAGAAATACAAAATGCTGCAGTGCGCCAAGTGTTGTCCACGGCTCTTTAAGAGGGGACAAGAACGTGGGGGGTGGGGGGGCTCATGGGAGAAAAACACCACATTTTTTTATGTTTATTTTTTGGTCATGAGAAATTGAACTTTCAATCCGCACCCTGAAAACACAATCCACTTAGACTTTTTCATGAATTTTTTCGACTTGCACAAACAACCTATCCAGGTCACTTCTCAGGTCATCGAGCAAACCCCTGGCTGATTCCAGGTTGTTCTCGTTGGTTTCTATTTTCACTGAGTATGCCACCAAACTGTCCACGGCAGTCCTGAGCATCTTCAAGTCCGATTCCACTTGGCTGACTGAGGATTTGAGGTGATCTAGAGACGCAAGTCTGTCCAGGAAGTCCTGAGGAGGCAAGCGGGCTGCCTGGGCTTGGTCCTGACCCAGCAGCGCGTGGACTTGCTCTTGAACCTTCTGCAGCGTGTCCACCGTGCTCGGGAGCTCGCCCACGCTTCTCTTCAGCTCCTCCACGTCGCTGTAGAGCGAGAGCTGGGCCTCCCCCAGGCTCCTCACGGTGCTGGCCAGGCCGCCCTTTTCCGCCTCCTCGGCCGAGGGGCCCAGGCGGTCCAGGCGCTCGTGCAGGGCGGCCAGGCGCTGCTCGCACTCCTCACTCTTGGCCAGCAGGGCCTCCAGGCTCTCGCTCTGCCGCGAGGAGGCTGTCTGCACAGCCTGGACCCCGTCCTCCACGGTCTGCAGCCGGGAGTCCACGCCCTCGCTCTTTCTCTGCAGCTCTTCCAGGGCCCGGGAGTGTTTGAAAACCCCATCTTCTTCCGGCCTCAGGGCCTGGGCCTTCAGCTGGCGCAGCTCCTCCTCCAGTCTCCTGATCTCCTCCGGGAGGCGAGAAGCGGACTCCTCGGCCTGGATGACCCTCTCCGTGAGCACCTGCAGCATGAGGTGCTCCGAATCGGCCGCCTCCTTGAACTTCTGCTGCTCCTGTTTGAGGCTCACCAGCTCTCTGACCTCGGTGTAGACGTCAGACTCCATGGCCTGTAGGGTGCTCCTCAGGGCCTCCAGGTCCTTTTCTCTGGACGTCACGGAGGCTTGTACTTCCTCCACCACTTCCTTCAAGGCTTTCAAATCCTGCTTGTACCCCTTGGGGTCTTCCAGAGACGCAACCTTTGCCTTCACATCGTTTATTTCCTTCTGGCTCCTCTTCTGGACGTCGGTGAAGATGGCGATGTTGTCATTGATGGACTTGGTGAGCTCCGTCAGCCGCTCCTCCACCGTGTTCTCCAGGGACGTGAAGTCCCGCTCCCGGGCATCCTTCACCACGTGGATCCCATCCGAGAGGTCTTTGAGAATCTCATTCTGGAGCTTTTGCAGAACTTCGCTGATGCGGTTGATCTCACTCTCCCCTTGCTTCACAACTTTCTCCGTGAGCTCTTGTTTATGTTGGGAGCTTCTCAAGACGGACTCGAACGTCCCGAATGTGGCTTGCAGAGACTGCACCTGTAACCAAAGTCCAGACATTAACTAAGAAGAGCTGATGAGGATTAGGCAACAGGACTACGGATGTTGTTCTTTCTGTCTGTCCAGCTTCCAGGTCCCTCCCTCTTCTGGAATGGCCCCACAACTTTCCTTTAGAGAACCACCCTTACACTCACAATCCCTGTGGTTTGGGGGACCAACCTGAGGGCCCCCTCCACATGCTCCAGGGATGGTTTGTAACACAGGCCTGACCAACCAGCACTCTATCCACCTTGCTCCCCAAAGTGAGCCCAGGGGTGGGTATGTGACCTGAAGCAGGCCGAGTCAATTCCAGAACTCCTGTTAAACCTCGTTAGAAAGAAAACTTCTCCTCCTAAGGGGACTGCTGGCTACAGAATGAGGGCAGCCCGGGGCTGAGCTACACAGACTAGCAGAGGAAGAACGCAGGTCTAGGAATGAAGCCAGCACAGAAGGAAGCAGAGCTGAGAAACATGATAAAATCCAGGTCTGAAGACACAATTCGAATCCCTGGATACAGCTACACCTGAAGAAATCTACTCTTCAACTCTCTAGTTTGAGCCAATAAGTTCTCCCCACCCCACCCCCCCTTAAGACACTTTAAGCTACATTTCTGGCTTTTGCAAGTGAAAGAGCCTCACAAGTTTTCACAGGGGAAAAAGCTGAGGCACATGGTAGACACTGAGCTGAGAGGCAAGAGACCAGGACTCGGGTCTCTGCTCACCACTCACGGCTGTGGGGCCCTGAACAAGTCACTGCCCTCACCTGCAAAATGGGGGCGGTAGGCCAGACAATCCCTCAGCATGCTCTGGCTCAGTGAACACCTTATGATGCTGCTGGCCATCACACATTCACTGTAAATAAAATCTACCCTAAATAAGGAACTACCTGACACGGGAACTACCCCAAGGAGCTGATTCAACATACTGAGGAGATGACAGGTGATGATTAATGGCCTCACCTGTATCCTAATCTGGTATACAGGGCCACCCAGAACGCTTTCTTGCACGCACATGCACACACACACACAGGAAAAAGAACAGAATCTATCAAGTCTCTAGCTGTAATTGCCAGTTCATAGAAAACATGTAAGAGAGAAACATACCAGGAGAATCCAATCAGCTAAATCCACAAGGTGGAAAACTCCACAGGACAAGTGACCAGGATCTTCAAGAAGTAAATGGCATTTTAAAAGGAATAAAGAGCCCCGGCCGGTGTGGCTCAGCGGACTGAGCGCCGGCCTGCAAACCAATGAGTCGCCAGTTTGAGTCCCAGTCAGGGCACATGCCTGGGTTGTGGGCCAGGTCCCCAGTGGGCGAACGCAAGAGGCAACCACTCACTATTCCTCTCCCTTTCTCCTTCCCTTCCTCTCTCTAAAAAAATAAATAAATAAAATCTTTAAGAAGAAAAAAAGAGAACAGAAGACTATTAGAGATTGAAAGAAATTTAAGATTCATCAATCAAATGTAACGTGTGGATTTAAATGGATCCTGATCCAAAAAAAAAAAAAAACCCCACCAATTGTGAAAGAGACATATTTTTGAGAGAAGCAGGGAAATCTCATTATGGACTGGGTGTTAGAAGACAGTTAAGAATTACTGTTAACCAGTGAACACATAAATAAGCAGAACAACAAATCGATGTTTCTCTTTCCTTCCCTTTCCCCTTCTCTCTCTAGATAAAAAAATAAATTTAAAAAAAGAATTGTTCACTTTGTAGGGATAATATACGTTTTGTCAAAAATATAATAAAAAAAAAGAAAGAAGAGGAAAGAAACTCTTGTTTCTTAGAAATAAATCCTAAAATACTTTGGTGACCTGATGTGTCAGAGATTAATTTTAAAATTACTGGGTTGACCAAAAATCCATTTCATTTTTTCCATACAATGGCTCTAGTAGTGCTTAGTTGTCTTTAACTTCATTTGAAACAATTTTGTTAGATTATGTTGTGACGGCTGTCATATCAGCTGTGTGTTTTTTAAAAATTTTCAAAATTGATCAATTTTTGTGCAGCCATTTTTATACTGAAGGAGGAAGAAAATACACACTATTTTTTGGTATATTATGCTTTATTATTTCAAGAAAGGTAAAATGCAACTGAAATGCAAAAAATGATTGTGCAGTGTATGGAGAAGGTGCTGTGACTGATGGAACGTGTCAAAAGTGGTTTATGAAGTTTCTTGGTACTACTGACCCCTTTTGGCCAAATAATTCTTTGCTGTGGGGCTGTCTTAGCATTGGGAGATATTTAGCAGCACCCTGGCCTCTACTCGAAAGAAGCCAATGGTGGGAGATAGCTGGCATACTCAAAATACCTAAATCAATAAAGTTATTGGTGAAAATGAAAACCGTGTTTTTTATTTTACAGAAAAAATGTAACAGACTTTTTGGCGAACCCAATAGCTCCTAGTCCACTATCCGCCGGGTCTGCCAGGGCAACTGGGGCCCTTCAGAGGGCCTGGAACCAAACTCCAACAATGTCCGAAGCCCTGCCTACACCCACTTCCGCCCGCTGAGTCTTCTGTGTAAGGACAGGCCAGCCTCTCTGCCCCTGCTGTGGCCACTGGAAGACCTGGGCCATTTTCCAAAACTGACAAACTCTGGAGAACAAGAGAAACCAGGTGGGGACCCAGCAGGACAGTGCAGAGTGCTTCTAAGTCCAGACCGCTAAAAAAGAGGTGGGAAGGGGTGCTGATCCGATGAAACTAGAATAATAAAAGGTAATCACTGAAACTGGGATTCATTATATTGCTCTCTCCTTTTGTTTACACTTGAACATTTCCATCATAAAAAGCTAACAGATAAAATAGTGTGGGCTCTCGAACCAGACTGCCTACGTCCATTGCCTAGGCCTGGACACTTCCAGCTGTGTGCTCGTGGGCAAGTTACTTAACCTATCTGTGCCTTGGTTTCCTCAGCTGCACGATGGGAACAAAAGTCCCCGACTCAGGACTGTGGTGTGAGGATGAAGTGAGTTAATCCACGTAAATTGTGCTTACATTCTGCCTAGCACATAGTCAATGATCAATAAATGGTAACTATCATCTTCATTATCTGTTTAATCTTTCTTCTAAAGTAGCTCAGAAGTCTGGGGATTCCTAGACCATCCTCAGTCCAATGCCACAGGGAACACACAACAGGGATGGGAACAGGACACCCGGGCTCGAGTTCCAGCCCCACCGATAACCAGCGCTGTGGGCACAAAGCCGTCACACTTGCTTCCCAAGTCCCAAGCTCCTTGTCTATTAACAACTAGGTTTCTGAAGTCCCTTCTGGCTTCCACTAGCCTGTGATTTTAAGACAAATTAGACTACGGTTCTCAGGGACTGTAGGATATTAGACAATTTCCCTGCCCAACCAGATATAACCTGAGTAATAACGAACACTGGAGAGAGCTCACCTCTGAAAGCAGGTTATGTAACCGACAGTACTTGCCTGCTCTCAGAAGAGAGGCATGAGCAGGTGAGTGCTGTACCTGCACCATGGCAGGCACTCACCAGTAAATGAATCACAGAATAAATGAGTGAACATGGCAAAGTCCAATTAAGACCCAGCTGGTCCATTTCCTCTCTGATCCCTGACTATCACCCACATCCTGGGCTGGCTTTTTACAAAAATGGCTGGGAAAGGGACTAGATCAGAAATTATGGATGAAACCAAACCAACCAAGTCCCAACGCTACAAAAAGTAAGTGTCCCCCTACTGATGCTGTCGGTTGCTCATTTTTACATGCAGAGCCCTTCTTATAACTAGTATGCAACGGATGCGTGTGTTCCGCCATAGATGCAGGGTGGCTATGGGTGGGTGCTAGGCAACATGTCAGAGATAAAGCAACAGCTAAGACAGGACATCTGCCCTCAAGGGGCTCACGACCTGGGGAAGGTGGATGGTGGTGACTGTCACTCAACAGAGCACTTACTGTACACAACAGTTATGTCAAGGACTTCAGAGACATCAAGACATCCTCTCTGACTTTCGGTCAAGATGGCGGCATAAGTACACCACTCACCTCCTCATGCAACCACATCAGAATTACAACTAAGATATTATAGAACAGCCATCACTCAGAACCTTCAGAAATGGAGTTGAGTAGAAGTCTGACAGCTATGGAATTAAAGAGACATCATCTCATTACATCCTCCCAATAATCTCACTGGCAGCTCCCACGGACCTCCATTTCACAAGACAGCGGTGGCAGAGCCGAGCATCGGAGGCCCAGAACTTGCGACTTCAGAACCTGAGCTCTTAACCCCCCTGCAATATGCTCAGGCAGGCGCATGTTCACAGTGCGCACTGGAGATGCTCCTAAACCCAAAGCCCTAGCTGCTGGTCCAGAGCCAAATAGGAAAACAAAGGAATACGACTGGTGAACTCCCTCTTCAACAAATTACAAGTAGTCTCATTAAACGGCCCCCTCTAGGCCTCAGCTGACTCCTATAATCACTTTAGGCTACCCTGGATCCACCAGGGCAACCTGGGACCTTTAACTCCACCACTCAGGGTCTGTGTGTGACCCTGAACTAGTAACTCCAGGCTCAGCTGGCCCACCTGTGAACTAATAAATGGTACCCACCTCAGAGGATGGCTGGGAAATACTTAACAGAATGCCTGGCGTTACTATGTGAATACCAACTATGAACAACACTGTAGGTATGATACTATGAATAACAGTGAATACTAATTATGTATAATAACACTGTAAATATATGTCCCTGTGAGAACCAAACTCCAGCCCCAACCAAGCCTTATATCAAGTTTAAAAAGGGTTCAAGTTTAGATTGTCAGAAGACCCATCACTACTCACTCTTCAATGTGAAATAACCTATTCACTGTCTACCCAGAGGTGCACACAGAAGTAACCACACACTGTGGCAAGTCCTATACTCTTCTGAGCATGCTCTGAGTTCCAAGCAAATGGAATGAGCATAAACTGAGCGTGACTACCAACCAGGCAAGGCACAGGAAAGACACAACATGAACAGGTGAGTGAGTAAAAGTGTTCTAGGAGATAAATGTGGGTTGACCCTAGCCCTGCCACTGACCAGCTATGTAACTACGCAAAGTGACTTAGCCTCTTTGTGCCTCACTTTTCTCATCTGCGAAAGGGGCATAATAGCACAGCTGGCCCCTGAACAAGGCAGGAGTTAGTGGTGCCAACCCCGCCGGCAGCCAAAAACCCACATACACCTTTTGACTCCCCAAACCCTAACTACTGATAGCCTGATGACTGGAAGCTTTACCAATAACATAATCAATTAAGACAGTCTGCATGTTATATGTACATAGTATATACTGTATTATTACAGTAAAGCTAGAGAAATAAAATAAAGCTAGAAAACAAAATGCTATTAAGAAAAATAAGGAAAATACATCACAGTACTGTAAGTAGATATAAAAAAAAACACATATAATAAGTGGGCCCACGCAGTTTCAACCCACGTTGTTCCAGGGTCAGCAGTAATTGCCATCCCTCGGGGGCTGTTGTGAGACATGAGTACGCGATAAATATGACGCATTAAACAGCAGCTTGATTACAATGCTAAATTAAAAAGAAGGTCACTATCTTCCGTAGTGATCACTCGTTCAATACTTTTATTGATGGATAGATTCTTCAAAACCTAGATAGGACCCTCCCCTGTATAGATGGGGAAACTGAGTTCCACAGAGGAAAGTAATCTGTACACAACGGTGCTGTGTGATGGAGAAGGGGTGGGAACCAGAAATAAGAGGGACAGGGAGGACTCGGAGAATAAAGCCCAATTTCTTCAATCGGGATGCACGACCTCCCTGCCCTATCTGGGCCTCAGTTTCAATCACCCCTCACAACCTCCTGTTGCTCATTGCAGGCAGAGGAGCCACCTGCTGTCCCTCAAACACGCTCATGATTGTCCACTGCCTGTGTGTTCCTCATGCCTTCACTCGAGTTACGGATCACCAACGAGATCTCGACTGACCACCAGGATGGGGCAGAGGCCTAGGCAAACACCACATCCTCTCCCTTCTGGACCCTCCCCCGGTTTCCCTCGATGGAAACCTATTTATGTGCAGCTTCACAAATACGATTCGTGTCGTTTCTGCTTCCTACCATCCACAGGGCCTACGCAAAGCCACGTGACTATCAGACTTCAATAAATATTATGACTGATTGGTAAGGGGGTGGATGATAGGGAGGAAGAGGGGAGCCTAGTAATTCCACCCCAGCAACATGTCTATTTTCTTAAGAAGGATTTCACATTCGGGACAGGCAAAGCACCACTGCCTACTTAACTCAGAAGTCACCTCCTGTGGCCTGCAGCCCCAGCGGGCTGACTCATCCCAGTTGCTCTGCCTGTCTGAAGAGCAAATGCCTAGTCCTGCCTAGTCCACAAGAGTGGAAAGGGACCTGGCAAGACAGACAGCATACTGGAAAAAGGAGGCAGCAGTTTCGGGCTCCTGAGTGGTGGCAGGATTTTTTGTTTCAACAGGCAACCAACTTGTCATTGAGCAACGACATTAAGTGGAGGACGGAGGAGGAGGAATGACATTTGAAGGAGTCGCACTCAGTGTGGAAACACACAGATGAGTGCACGCTAAGCAACTCTGTGTTAAAAGTTGGGTCCATCCACATGCCTGCCATAAGCCCCTGTGGACCCTGAACTGGGCAGCGGCCTAGACATTCTCATGCAGTCTGCCATTCACCAACTGGGGTCTTGATCCATTCACTCAATCCCTCTAACCCTCAGTTTCCTAGTCTGAAAAATAGAGTCGAAACAGCCACTACCCTCCCCCCTCCCAGAGGTGCTATGAAAATTAGATAAGCGAGTAAACCTTCTAAACACCATATAAGTGGTATTATCCACCCATATGACTTACTATGCTTGGCCTTTCCTTTCCTCTAAAGTTGTAGTATGCTGCTTCCAAAGGTCCACATGGGTACCCTGGTCCAATAAAGGACGAGGGGGCCTAAAGACATGTACTATTTCACTGGAATTTCGCAAATGAGTAAGACTACTAGGTTTTCCTTCCGCAGGCTCCGGGTCTATTAAAAACTGGCTCAGATGTCTCCCACGGGGTGAGGTAAGGTACCTGCGGCCTTGCCAGAGGCTTCCAGAGATGCGCTGGCTTCCCTCCCAACCTCCTTTTCAGAGAACTCTGCCCATTCAACGGTTCCTAACCCAGAAAGAATAGGCTCCCCAAAGCCTTCGGCTTCCTTACAGGTCTCCGCTAGTGTCCTGTGACAGGCCCTCGGCCCACCCTCGCGGCGGTCCATCCCTCGAGGCCGATCCTTCCGCAGCCATTACGAAGAGGGTCTGGGGGCCGCCTGGGGACTCCGGGGCCGGACAGGGGGCCTGGGCAAGGACCTGGCTGTAGGTACGGGGGCCGGGGGTACCCACCTTCTGCTCGACGCCCTGCAAGCCCTGCCCCAGCTCCTCCCGCTGCCGGGAAAAGTCCTGGTGGCTGCGCCGGACCTGCTGGACCTCCTCCAGGACGTGGTGCACACACCAACCGGAGAAGGCGGCCACAGCCACCAAGGCGAGGTAGAAGAGAAAGTTGAGCACCCGGCCGAGCCTGCGCGAGCAAGACGCCGAGGACGATGTGGCGGCAGCGGAGGAGGAGGACGACTTGCCACCGCGGTGGCCGCCTTTGCCGTGTGCCTGGTTCTGCGGATGCTGCTGCGGGTGCTGCGGCGGGTGCGGAGCGGGCGGCGGGTGCGGCGGCTGCTGGGGCGCCGGCGGCTTCTTCGCCACGTCATCCGCGCCGCCCGACGGGTGGGCGCCCTTCTCCGAGGGGCTCGCGGCGCCGTGGCCGCCCTTGGAGCCCCTTTGTTTGGCCGAGGGCATGGCGATCGCGGCGGCGGAGGCCGCGGGCTACGAAGCGAGGGAGCGGGATGCGCGGCCCGGGACTCTTCCTCGGGTTCCCCCGGGGTTGGGCGAGCAGCACGCTGCGCTGCTGGCGTCGGAGCGGCCGAGAGAGAGAGAGCGGGCGCGCGCCGAGGAAGGAGGCCGGGCGAGGGAGGAAGGAGGAGGGGGCTGGCTTCGCCGCCGCGGCGCCGACCCCGCCCCCCGGGAAGGGAGGCCGGCAGCGCGGAGCGGGGAGAGCCTGCCACGCACGCGGGGGCGGGCGCGGCCCCTCCCCCTGCGCCACGACCCCACAGAGGGCGGGCCGAGAACGAGTGGCCCAGCGGGATCTACGCGGGCGAGTAGGGGCCAGGCTGGGTCTACGGGGGCCGGGGTGGTGGTGGAAATGGACGTGGAGGTAGGCGCGGCCTTGGGACGGGGGCGTGACCGAGCGGGGTCTACGGGGTCGAGGGGTGTGGGGCGGCCAAACCCGGGCCACGGGGCTGGGAGGCTACCCCTGGTGAGGTGACGGAGGGAGGAAGGACGGCCCGGCGGGGTCTGCGGAGTCGGGGACCGGCAGCCTAGGTGGTCAGAGAGAGGGGGAGAAGGACTGGTTGGACCGGGTCGGAGACTGACGACTGGGCGGGGGCCTCAGGGGTGGGGGTGGCCAGGCGGGTGGGACGCAGGAGAGTCTGGGATGACCCGGTGCCGTGGGCCAAGCGCGAACCCGTTTTCCTTCTCGACCAGTGAGCGAAGAGGAAGTGAAGGAGGGAGCTCCAGGAGCCCTGCCCGGGCCGAGAGTGGGAGTGAGGGGGAGGGAACACCCCCCCCCCCCAGCATTCTTTCCCGCTGGGAGTTGGGGCATCCCCGCCCACCACTCCGTGCTATCCTAGCCAGCCGCGGGGCTGGGCCTTGTCTCTTCCCTTGGTTTTGAAGGCGGAGGCCGAAAGGGCTGTCTGTTTAAAACCCAGTCAACCCCGAAGGGCATGATTGGGACAGTGAGCAAAGATTGTTGGACTATGTGAAGTCTCCTCAGCCAGTCAGCCCACTATCAACGCCGTTGTCTTTTCTGAAGCTCTGTCAACTGCGTTGTGTCGTTGCCCCCCCCCCTCCCCGCAGTCTGTCCACAGCCCCTACTAGGGACCAGCCAGGGAGCACTGACAAGGAGGCAGAGGGGATTGTCGCACCGACTTTGGTAGAAGGAAATACAATAATGTCAGGATTGTGCTTAGCAACTTAACACGTGTTCTTAAAACCTCAGAAAACGTCCCAAGGTAGAAATTATTTCACCCATTTTATAGGAAGAAAACTGAGGCTGAACCAGCCACCCCAAATGACTGGCTCAAGGTCATGTTCAGTCATCTGCTTCTTCCAGAGCCTGTGCTGTTTAATCACTTAAGAATGGGAAGGAAACGTGGCCCTGTAGAAATTCAGCAACTCGCTCATTCTCACTAAGGCTAGTTGGTGCCTGGGTGGGGACCCAACGCCATTCCACTGCTTTCCTCCTGAACCTGGTACCTGGTGTGTGCCTGGCACTATGTATGCCCAGGGATGTGCTGTAAGGAACATGGATTCCTCTGCCTGTTCCCCCCATTCTGGTTTCAAAAAAACATTCCCTGTCCTTAAGGCCTAGTTCAAATGCCACCTCTTTCATGATGCCTTCCCTATAACACTACCTGGTACCTCTCTCTCATGGGACTTAGAGAGAGCAAATAATTGAACGTATGTGTATGTTTCAATTAGCAAACCTGTGTTTAGGTCCCACTATGTGCCAGACAGATGTCTGCAAACTATTAGAGTCTCCCCTCCTTGGGGACAGGAAGCAACCATTGCTTATATTTCTCTTTGTGTCTCACCTTGTAACGTGCTTTTTAAAATCTATAGTGAATGAGCCCTGACCAACGTGGCTCAGGTGGTTGGAGGATCGCCCTGTAAGCCAAAAGGTCCCTGGGTTGCTTCCTGGTCAGGACACATGCTTAGGTTGTGGGAAAAGCAACTGATGAATGTTTCTCTCCAGTCTCCCTCCCTCCCTTCCCCCTCTCTAAAATCTGTAAGTATGTCCTTGGGTGAGGGTTTAAAAAAATCTATAGTGAATGAATAAACACATGTGTTCCTGCCCTCCAGGGGCCTACATTACATTTGGGAAAATGTGCAGAACCATCTGAGGCTAAAGTAGATGGTTCAGAACATAAATGTTAAGGGAACTTGGAAAGCAAACCACAGGGCTGTGCTTGGGGAAGTCTTCTCAGGCAGAATGGTCTTGAGCAAAGCCTTGAACAATGGATTTGCATAGGAGGAGGGCAGAGGGGATATTTCTGTGGCCGGAAATGGGGTAAGCCCAGGAGACACCTTTCTGATAGGAAGGGTGTGAACTGCTATATGAGGAAGAAAGATATGAGCTGGGCAGAGTGGGTCCAGATTGTACAGGTCTGTAAAAGCCAGCCAGCCAGGCTGAAGAATCACAGTGTAGGAGGGCAGAGTAAATTATAGTGAGTTCTAGAAATACAATTATCTGCCCCACACAGGTTCAACAGGGCACACAACTCTGACCTTGACTGAGAGGTGGGGAGGGAGTGGCCAAAAAAAACCCAGAACACTAACTCATCAGAAGGTGTTAGAAAACCCTTGTTTAGAAACTTCAGCTAAGGTCAGACTGTGTTTAGAATCTCTGGCCCACAGAAAGAGCTATCATCCTTGTGAGGGAAGGGACAGCAGTCACTGGCAAAGCAGCTCCAGGGCCCCAGCCCAGCACTGGCCTGGGAGGCAGGAGCCCAGCTTTGTTACCCTTAGTTCTGCCACCAAACCCTGACATTGAAGAGTGTGCTTAACTTCCTCTCTGGATTTCAAGGTCGCCCCTTCTGCATCTCTGAAGACCTTTCTTACTACTGATCCGTGTCTTAGAGAAAATAGTCATCTGATTTTTGTCGGAAATAATTAAATATTTAAATTTTTTGAGTTGATTTAGACTCTAGGCCAAGATACAAAAATGGTGGTGGTGGGGGGGGGGGGGTTCAACTCTGACTCTACTGAGCCCTGGAAGGGTAGAGGGGAGGAGGAGGGGACTGACGCTGTTTTCAGTTTTTCTCCTTCCCCCTTTCCCTCTGGGAGGTAGCTAGTATAGTGGTTAAGACCCAGGGTCTGGAATAGACCGACTTGGGTTCAAAGTCAGCGTCGTGACAGACTGGGGAATGTGACCTCTCTGAGTCTCTGTGTCTTCATCTGTGAGATGGGGTTATAAGAACTACTTCCCCGAGTTGCAGTGAGGATTAAATGAGAGGCACCGTATAATACTGGGCACAGGAGAGGGTTCACTGAATAAAGGCTGGCTAACACAATTCATGGAGTCATTGAGGGAAAGTGTAGCTGCACAGACCTTCTGTGTCTAGGTTTCAATGATTTTCTTTCATCCATAGTTCTCGGAGCTTCCAGCACCATATGAGGCTTGCAGACCACAGGCTCTGATGTGTTTAACTTGAAAAAGCAGGCAGTGTTTTCCTCTAAAGCATGGTTCCACTGCGGTGTTTGGCTGCACCCAGAGGAGGAGGTTGGTAATTAGTCGTGACAGTGCATCTTCTAGAACAGGAAGGCACCAGCGGGTCTTCCAGGAGGTTTCCATTCTTCTGCCCCATTTTGCAAGTCAGCAGAGCAGGCGTTCAGAGGAAGTTGCCCTTCCTTTCCTCTTGATTTATTCTCCTCTACCCCTTTTCCTCTTCATCCACCCTCAGGTGTGTTGGATGGTTCCTCAGCTTGTGCTAAACACTGTTGGACTACATGGACCGTAAATTATAAGGTAGAGCTTTGTAAGCCTGCAGCCCTCTTGGTTTTCTGCAGTTCAGTTAGAATGCCTAAACAGAAAGCCCTTGTTACTGCTGATCGCCTCTTCTCTGTTCCAGGTTGATGAGACCCAGCCCACCCCTCCACCCAGGGGCCGAGGCACGAGCCTGAAGGCCCTGCAGACAGTGTGTGTATTGGAGGTGGGGGCCTTCCTTATAGTTTGCTCAGCTAGGACCTCCCCCTCCTCTGCCCCACCAGCCTCGTGGTTCACACTGCCAGCAGCTCCCCAGCTTCAAATCCTGTAGCTCCATGCAGTAGGGGAATTATTTCTTGGAGCTCCCAGCACCATGTGTGGCTTAAGGCTTCACCTCACTGAGTCCCGGTTTTTTAAGGTAACCATAGTACCTACCTTGTAGAGGCAACATGAATACTAAATTGCTTTTCTCTCCACATCTGCTTCACTCACAGCCTTCCTCACCCCAGCCCGTGCCAGTAACATCCATTTAGTTTCGCAGGACGGATCCTTGACTCCTCTCTGTCTCTCACCCAACCCCCCCACACCTAGTGCAGTTTATGAGCAAATCTTGTCTTTACCTTCCAAGTGTGTCCAGCACCTCCCACTTCTCACGACCTGCACCGCTTGCTGCCACTGATCCAAGGCACCACCACTCACGTCTGGACTCTTGAAATAATATCACACCGACCCCTCTGTTTAAGCACCTGCTGCCCCGTGGCCTCTTTTCAACACGTAATCCCTGGAAATGTGGCAGATCCCGTCACACCTTCTTCTAAAACCCTCCCATGAGTTTCCAAGTCACTGGGAGTAAAAGGCAAAAATTCGACAATGACCTCCGCAGCCCCCATGTTCTGACCCCCCACTGCCCTCTCTGATCTCATCCCCTCTCACTCACTCCTGGACCACCGGCACCAGACACAAAGGCCGCCTTACCGCTCCTCAGTGTGCCAGGCATGGTCCTCCCTTGAGCCTTTTACAGTTGTGTTCTCCGTGCCTGATGAACTTGACCACCCCCACCAACCCCTTCCACTTTGTAGTGTCCTTCGAGTCCTCAGTTCAGATGTCGCCTCCAGGCATGCTCCTCCTGGCCCATCTTTATAACAACTGCCCAACCAGAGACTCTTCCTTTCCCTGCCTTATTTTTCACTGTAGTATTCGTTTCTCCCTAACCTACTACATAGTTGCTGGCTAAATTATTATTGCCTGTCTCTTTTCATTAGCTTGTCAGTTCCACATGTGGGAGCTTTATTCAGCTCACTCTTTTATCCCCGAGTGCCTAGAACAATGTCTGCCACAAAAATAAATGTTATAAATTTCACATTACTCAAGTCCCTCCAGGTAGAGCCTTCTTTTCCATAAGACAGCCACAAGGAGGGAGCATGCAGGGAGGAGCCCAGTGAGGAATGAGCTCCTAGAACTTCTGTGACGTGAGGATGGGAGCGATGGTGACGGCAGTAACGGCCATGGTGATGGGGCCAGAGGTGACAACGAAGGGGTGGTTGCCAGCACTGTGGGGCTGCAGCATCGCAGCACATCGACGTTTGCCAGCCACGCACTGTGGACCGGCACCCTGCCGGGATTCACCGTGTGCCACCTCCTGCTGCCCTCGGCGAGCCTTCGGCAGGCACTGCAGGAGCGCTGATCCAGGGTACCCGAGAGGGTGGGCAGCGCACACCAAGTGACACAACCTGAGAACAGTAGGAGTGGGGCTGGAATCCGGGCAGCGGCCCCTGGAACTCACACTCTGGGCCAGCACAGGGAGGTACAGTCAGATGCCAAGGCAAAGGGAAGCTCAGCCAAGGCCAGTCGGCCTTCTGAGAAAACCCAGACTCTTGATAAGCGTGAGGAATCTCAAACTGGGAAGGCTCGGGCAGGGTTGTAGCTCAAGCTGACACTGGTAATTCACTCCCACAACTACTCCCTCCCACCACACTGTTGTGTGTATTACACGTGTAACATAATGAGAGTCCCTGTGTTGTCATGACATTAAAAAGCCCTTCATAATTTGGCCCCTTCTTCTCCAGCCTCATTTCTCCCTCAAATCCCTTCCTTCTCTGTGTACCCAGACGGAGCGTCCCTACAGGGGCCCTAATGTGCCATATTCTCTAAGGAACTCCGCTTCCGTGACGCTTTTCCTGCCCCCACCCCCAACTTGCGTAAGTGTCCCTCCTGGGTGCCCCCCCCCCAAGCTCCCAGAGAGGTGGTAGCACTTAGGTGATACAGTGTCTATTTATAGTACTGAACTGCCTCCCACAGTAGGGCTTTCAGGGCAGATACTGATCTGTTCCTTTTCTTATCCCCAGTGCCAGGTGATTTGCCTGGATTATAAGAGGCGCTTAGTGCACAATGGATGGATAAAACAGTGCATAACTTAGAAAGCTGGGCCCCTCATTCTCAGTGTCCCATGTGGCCAGAGTGCCCACTCCTTAGGGGGTGGGGGTCTTGGGAAAGTACCAAAGTTTGGAAGTTTAGTAGCAGTAGGTGTTAGGTGGAAATGCAGTGTGTTAGGATAGATTCAGATAGCAGGTTACAAATGTGTGTTGCTAATGCAGCCAAAAAGTAGAAGGGGTATGTGGGTACGATGGGTGCCTAAGTGAATGGGATGGAGAAGTTGCTATAAAAACCGTACTCCTCGGAGACCGTTTTCATCAGGCCCCAGCATTACTCGGGAATCTCCCATAACCCCTTGTTAGAGTCGCAATGACCAGGAGGGTGTGCATGGGAAGGGGGCGTGGGCACCGTGCCTCCCGGCCCAGCCAGGAGTCTGCAACTTGCCTTCCCCGCCGGACAGCCACCTGCCAGCCTCTGCTGTTCAGCCTCTTCTCCCCAGGCCCAACCTGAAGTCCTAACCACCTCCTCCTCTAGGAACATCTAGTCCCTGCCCACCTGTCCTGTCCCCCCACCCCCACCTCTATCCCATCCACTGGTCCCTCCATCATTTGGGTTCCTCAGAATGGAGAGTAATAAGGATACGGATTGGATTCGATCCTATCCAGAAAACGAACTCAATTGTATGCTTCTGGAATGTTCTCTAACTCCTCTGAATCCACATTTATAGAGTAGGATGAATACTGTGCAAGGTTCATGGAAAGTAATGAATATGAAAAAGACTATTATAAATGAAGTTACATATACATAGTTATTATTCGGTGTCAACTAGATAAACCCAGCCACTCGATAGTTCAGAGCCTGCCTAGATAATTTCCCTATAGAAAAAACTAAAATGGAGTCTCTAAACCATGCCTTATAGTACCAATGGCCTGGGGTTGTGATGGGGTTTCCGTGAAATAATGTCAGTAAAGCATCCAGAACACTCTGTTTCCGAGACATGGAGATTACTGTGTAATTAGCATGATATCCCCAGCAGGCCATGGAGCCCTAGAGGGCAGAAACCTGTCTGCCTTGTTCATGGCCCTATCCTTTGAGCTTATTGTTGGGTGGATAATTGACACTGAGAAATTATTTTATTCCACCTACACATGGAACAAATTTGAGCTTCCAACTTAGGCGAGGCGGCTAGAGCAGTGAGCAGTCTGAAATCCTGCCCTCGGGGGTTCTCACACCAGCAGGGCAGGCCAGGCCACAGCGCAGCAGTAGGCGCAGTACCTGAGGTAGTGCTGGGGGAACCGAGTGGGGGGAGGGGGACAGGAAGTCTGTGGAACTGGCAGGAGGGTGGTCAGGGAGACCTCCAAGGAAGGGTCACTTCCACACGGAAGTGAAGGAGGTGAGGGAGACAGCCACACAAGTATCTGGAAGAAGAACCTTCGGGGTGGAGAGAAGTGGGAATGCAAAGGCCCTGAGGCGAATTTGAGGAGCCAGTGTAGCCGGGGCAAGTGAACACTTCAACAAATTCTTATGAAGCCCCCACTCTTTATTGAATAAATGAGTGAGCTCAATGCCTAGCATGTAGTCACCTGTTGCAGTTTTTATTATCATCGTCATTATCACTATTGTGTCTGGATTTCCCCTATGCCGCCTCCCAGTACCTAAACCGAGACTGGGTACCTTAATAAGAACTCAGTAACTGCTGTGTGAACTGACTCTTGCTGTCCTGTGCAGACGGGTGCCCTCGACCGTTGACACCTGGCTATCCCTTGAAGTTTAGCTGCACTGGAGACACATTGTTGTCTTACATTGGTCTTTGCTCTGGAAATCCCTAGGCCTTAAAGTGAAAACAGAATTTATATAAATGCACTATTATATCAATTTGGTTGAATTTCTCAACCTTCAGAAAGGTAGAGAAGTCATGCCGTTCCAATTCTGTGACCTCCGATCAGTTGTGGGCCCCTTCCCGTCACAGGGAACCTTAAGAGGAATGGCAGGTGCCTGGGCTCCGGGCCCAGCATCTTCATCGGCTTTGAAGGTGTGTCACCTGAGACCCAGCGCCAGAACTCAGAGTCTGCCCTTGGCAACTCAGATTTGCATCTGAGAAGGTTTCAGCCCAGAAGGGAGTGGACGGGAATGGGAACTAGGAGCTCACGAGGACACTTTCCAACATAATAATCATCTCAGTAATTAAGGAAACTTGTCCAGTAAGTGGAAGAGATTCAAAGTCACTAATGAACTCCTCCCTGCACCTCTGACAGCCAGGAGGTCTCAAGTCTCTTAGAAAAGAGACTCCTTATGACATAGGATATTCTTTTCTCAGAATGAGGAAGTCAGTGTCACTATCTAATTTAAATCCCTCTTGTTTCTATAAAGGTAGGTCCCCTTGTTCTCGCTTCAAGGGGAAAAAAATACCATCCCTCTCTTGATCTGTTTCTCTGATGTCCAGTGAAGGGAAAGCAGACAAGAACTCTATTCATAAAAAGCTTTCAATTCAGTCACCATGTGACTCTAAATGCATTTGTTTCCCTTGCAGCTCAAGCCCCTCCATCTGTCTTCCAGGGGCTTCCCAGACACCTGTCCCAAGGCCAGGGCTTGTGGTGTGTGATCAGTGTACAAAGCAGAAGGGCCCTTCTTTTCCTGTCCAGTGTCTTCTTTCATTGTTCCCAAAACACCCTCCCCTGTGGGCAGGCAGGCCTCTCTCTCTCTCCCCCCCACAACCCCACCCCCACTCTCCTCTCTAGTACCCCTCAAGTCCTGCTTTTCAGAATGAATGAACTCTTTCCTCCTCTCCACACAATCCAAGGATGCTCTCCCGGGAATAGAACACCAGCTTTAGAGTAAGAATACCATTCTCATTTTAGAGAAAAGTAAGGCTGGGCCCAGAGTGTTTTAGCAATTGGCCTAAACTCACACAGCTTGTCCCTATCAAGAGTCGGGGTTGGAGACCACGTGTGTCTGATTCCAAATCCCTCTCCCTTTTCACCAGCCCCCACTGCTTTTTGGATGGGTGACCTCCAAGAAATACTGATTAGGATGCAATTCTAAAATAAATATTTGGTGTACACATGTAACACCAGGCGGCATGGAAAACCAGTTTTGAATGAGTACTGTGCAGAGGCCACTTCCAAAGGAGTTGTCCAACAGGAGTGATACCAGGAAATATTTGTCCTGTCACCGAGTGACTGTCAATGACATGAAATTACAGCAGGAGGATCTTCTGAGAAGTAATGGCATTTTTCATCCTCGAGTAAGGAGATTCTTCGCTCTGTAGACAGATTTGGATGAGATTTTTTCAATAAAAATGACTACACCTGGTTTTGGTTTTTTTTCCCCCTCCACAATAGCTGCCCCTGCTTTATACGCTAAATTGCCCAGGGGCTGAGATTATCTTGCTATTGAGTCCAGGTGGCAGATAGCGAAGCCAGATCTTGCCTTCGCCAAGCTTATGAAGGCAAGAGCTTTGTGAAGTTCAAAGCATCTCCGCCTTTCTAAGGAGAAAGGGTACCTTTCCAAAAAAGGTGCAGCTTCTCTGAAGGTTTCTGAGACCTCGGGGATTGAAAGACATCTTACACCTCTTTCCCTTTCTCATCCTGACATGTATTTGCATGCTTTCTCTAGAAATGTCTTGCATTATTAGTTCATCTCAAAGGTGGCTTACAGCAGGCCTGGTGTGGGCCAAAGTCTCACTCAAGAGGAAGAATGGAGAATTAAGGTGTCAGGTGCCGAGCCAGACATTTCATAGTTGATTTCCCATGGAATCATCACCACCCTATTAGACAAATATTATTATGACCGTTTAGGACAGAAAGATGTGATTCCAAGAAGCCCATTGACCGGCCCCAGTAACATAGCTTGCAAGTGGCAGAAATGGGGTTGAAACCCTCATCTGCCCAAGTCCAAAGCCCATGTTTTTTCTACTCTGCCCTCAGAGGCTTCCTGGACCTACAGCTAAATCCGCCTGGGCACTGACGTCTCTCTCAGTCTCCTCCCTGTTTATCTGACTAGCTGTACCCACCACCATTTCCTACGTTGGCAGTGCCCAGGGTGCATTTGAAAACTAGATAAACCCTCACCCTGCATCAGACTTACCAATGGCAGGGCCAAGGCATGGCTGGTTCTTTAAACTCCCCAGTCAACATGAGACAGGATAGTAAGAAGGAAAATTCCTTGGCAGTGGAATAGGGAAACTGAGGCAGAAAGCTGAACCCAACAGCTGAGCAATTTAGAGCCTGATGCAGCCAGTCGCCTCCCTGGAGGTAACATCTAGGCCTCAGTTGCGTTTCAGCCCAGAAAAGCAGCAAAACCAGGTGGGCAATGCCAGAAACAACTGCAATGACTGAAAAGTCCCTGCCCTGTCACTGACCAGTCAGTGGAAACCGTGACCCTAACAAGGCACACCTAGAGGACTGATGAATCTACTACTGAGATCCTTCCCCTGAGACCTCTCCTCAAGAGCTAAAAGCCTCAAGACAAAGGACCCAGCACATGCATTCCCTCTGGGGAGCAGCCCAGGCCATCCCCTTCTGCCTCCCCCACTTCCTTCTTCACAGGCTCTGGGTCTCGTGGACAGCAGGCAGCTTCTCCCAGGCCAGCCCCCTGAACCTGTCTTCCCCGTGAGCTCAGGCCCAGCACTCCTCTCCTGTGGCTTCCTCTGTGCTGACCCCTTCCTCGTTTCACTGTTCCTGCTTTACTAAATAGATCCTCGTAGTCACCCAGACTCGTGTTGTAAAATCGTTCCTTCGTGAAGACAAGAACCCACACGCTACAGCGGGCCCTAGGCAGACCCACTCAGGACCACGCCCCTGAGGGGTAGTAAACAGGTACGTCCCTTCCTAGTTAAGAACCACTACGATATATGGAGCCTTTATTCCAGACAAACTCCACCCCCTAGTAACGGCTTGTGTTTCCCCACTTCCTCACCATTTCTCAGACCGGCTTCCTAAACAGTAATTTCAGCAACCCCTGCCTCACCTCTCCACCAATCAGAATTCTTTCATCTTTACAAATCTGAGGAAGGGAGGCTTCCATAGTGTTAAAAGTTTGGGGGAAATGACCAATTTAGATGCTCAGCTCACCCACCCATCATGACAAGTCACAAATGAATTAAATCATTGAATACAAGAGTTCCAAGGCCAGTCAGACAGGGAGGGAATGAAGGTTTTAAATGAAAGGGGGGAAAGCATGGAGCATGGAAGAAAAAGATTTTATTAAAAGCAGAAAGTCTATCAGATTTAACTACATGGAAATATGAAACAACTGTTTTGAGGAATAAGCAAAGAACATAGAAAAATACCTGCTGTGATATGAGAAGCAAATATTAGTGCATTATTATCTGAATAGACCCTATGAATGAGAGTGATCTGAATGCCGAAACCATATCTCGTTTGCTATTAAACGTCCTGTGTCTACAGTCACTTGGCCTGTAACAATAGATTAGTAAATATTTGTTGAATGGAGAGATATTTTTTAAACCTTAAAACCCTAGGAGATAAAGGAGCAAAAGGCATGAAAGTAATTCACAAAAGAGTAAATACAGTTATTCAATACATGGAAGCTTTTTGCTAACTTCACCTGTGATATAAGAAGTAGAAACAATTAAAATACCGGTAGGTTATTCTTTTTATCTATGAAATTAGCAGAGATTAAAACAACAACAACTGTAAAACACAATGCCAAGTGGGTAGGATAAAAGAGCTCCCTCGTTCCGTCCGCTATTCGGCTGCTTTGGGGACAAGTAGAAACAGGAACCAGGTTCTGACGGTATTGGGCTGGTCACTGCAATGGGAACTGCTGGGTTTGTCTCACCAGCAGCTCTGCCTCCCCACGTCTGACAGCCCCCGTGATCCTCTGCCGGCAGTGAGGGCATCTGCCCTCTGATCCAAGAAGAGGGCAAGAGTAAAGGCTGGTCCGCCCCCCACCGGGATTTTTCAAACCGGAACTGGCTGGAGAGGTCCTCCTTCTTTTTTATGAATCAGTAAGGATGTGACTCTGGAAACTGCTAGCAGTCCTCTCCCTTGAAATCTGGAGAGAGCATATCTGGCGGGGAAAAAAAATAGGATGGTTTGCAGAGAGTCCTGTTGACATCAGATTCTTTGCTTCCCGTCCTTCCTGAGGTCATGTTGTGTGTCCCCCTGCTCTTCCCATGTGTGGATGACGTGAGTCACTCATCCCCTTCTCTGGGTGTACCCCAGAGTGGGCTCCTTCTGGGCAGCAAGAGTCTATTGTTTAGTTTGCAGGAGCTTTGTGAGCTTCTTGTTAAGCAGTAGAACCTTGATATCAGCCCAGGTAGAAGTATTGATTCTACAGCCACGGGGCAGTGTCTAGCCCAGGGAAATCTACAAACAGTGCAGATCAGAGCTTTTCTCCCCCTGCTGTGAAGCATTCCCTAGCACACCGCTTTCCTTAAGGGACCTGGCCTGGATTTCTCTCACTAGCCATCCCAAGAATGTTGGGCAATGCAGCCAGAGATGTCGTGAGCACCCAAATCCCACCTAAGATTCTATTACGCCCACTTTACCAATAAATCTCCCCAGGTAGTTCCCCCAGGGAGGTGAAACTCTAAGGGAGGGTGGGCATCATTTCTAGGTGGGCTTTAGGCTGCTCCTCAAAACAGAGCTCTGATACATGAAACTCTTCTACAAGGTCACAGCTACACACCTAAGGGGGCAGGCTTCTCGGACCTAAAACAAACTTTGGGCCAGCCATTTTGCAAGAGAAGCTGTCCATGCAGATCCATCCATGTTGGATGAGATGGAACCACAGAAAGATCTCAAGAGAAAGGGCATCGTCCTAGCAAGCAGCCCTGGGGGGGGGGGGGGGGCCAGGGAGGGTCCCAGGGATGCTCACCTCCGGGGAGAAAAGAGAGCAAAGGGGGTGCCAGGGGTCCCCTGGAAGTTCCTGCTCTGGGTCAGCTTTTCTCTCACCCTGCACTCAACAGGCTGGCAGAGAAAAGAGAATCCATACCCATCTCCAGACCACTTTCTGCCTGGCGACTGGCCACTGGCCAAGACGACCCGCCGAATCCCTGGGCCTCTGGCTCATCCCATTCTTCCTCGTCCTCCTCCTCTTGGATAAGAAGCCAAAAAAAAAAAAAAAAAAAGAGGGATGCAAGGGAAGGGTGTGGGGATAGCAGCCCTTCCTCCAGCTGCCTTCAGAAACTGTTGGTACTTTCTACATCAGTGATTTCATTGCTGGGAATGGTTTCTAAAGGCATAATACTACAAAAGAAAGGAAGGGGTTTACGTACAGACTTGTTTAGTGCTGAGTTATTTAGAATTGGCAAAAAAAAAAAACCCCACCAACCCTGGAACCCACACAAATGTCTAACAATGGGAGAATGATTAAGTTATTTAAATCTCTATGTATGAATTCAATTTAGTGTATCCCAGCCACTAAAAAATGTTTTGAAGAGATTAGACTGAGATGGGGGGAAAAAATCCTGTGTTGATGAGGTATTAATTAGGATTTAAGATTTGTATTCAGAATGACTGGCAACGCAAAAAGAAAAGAAGGCAAACTCCATTACGCCTTGACTGGAAACTGAAAAGGTGCACTCCAGAGTGTCAGCTGTGGTTTTCTTCTCTGAGTGATGGAACCACTGAGGGTGTTCAGTTTTACCTTTCTCTGTTTTCCAAATTGCATTCAATAAACTTACATAAAAAATGGACACCCCTTTATTGTCACTCGGTATTTGTCTTGTGCCAGGCCCTATGCTAAGCACTGTTCATAGATTATATTATTTAAATCTCCCAGAAATCCTGTGGGGTGGGTCCTTTTATTATCGCCAGTCTACAAATAAAGAAACTGAGGTTCCAATTGCTTATATAACTTGCCCAAAGCCAGGATTTAGAGCCTGGTCTGTTTAATTTCAAAGTTAAAACACATTAGCCAACTCACCCTCCCCAATAAAATAATAGACAAGTAGTTAACATGTAGATATATATATAACTATATACCTACATATATAGATAATAAACATATAAACAGTAGATTCATTCTTCAAGGCACGTTCCAGGCTTACCTCCTTCATGGCCAACTTCTGCTTTCTGTCCCTGAACTCTTACACTGATGTTGACTCCTTCGTTGATGGCTCTCTTTTTAAATATACAGGACCTACACTCGCAAATAGACCAGGAAACCCGGGGCTGGGAAGGACATCTCCCCACTCTGGTTCTTTCCTCCCTCTTCCTCTCCTTCCCCTTGGATCCTAGAAGTCAGCTGCCACCTCTCCACACCATAAGATAAAATGAGCTAGAAACTCCCAAAGTTGTGTCCTAAGGGAAGTTTAAAAAGTCTTATCCATGACTTCTGCTTACTTTCTTAAGTTTGCTTTCTTGTGGCTGCGTCTGCCTCCAGCTCCTGCTCCACCGAACTAGTTTGTTCTGGAAATGGTCTCACGTGTCTGTCCCTGACCCAGATGGAAGCTCAGCCCCTTCCCTGGTTTCCACAGAAAACCCACACTACAAGGCGATCCAAAGGCACCGACTTTATCGACGATACCGGAGGGCAAGGAGAGGTTTGCCCTCTTGACACTCAAAACAGCTTCACCATGAATGTTAAACAACCCTGTGAAAACAACACAAAGCCCTTTGGCTACCAGGACCTGGGTATGTACTATGTATTGGCTGCTTTGCTCTGTGAGCATCTTACTAGGTCCTCTCCCTCTCTCCCTCCCTCCCCTTGGCCTTCCCACCCCACCCTCACCCCACACCCGCTCCCTGTTCTGCACAGCTAGTCAGCTCACTCAAGCTCCAACCTGCAGACTCACTGACTCTTGCAGGTGCCCAGCTGAGCTAAAGGAACTTCTGCTGAAACAGGATCCACTCTTGTGCTGGTGGGTGGCAGATAGTTTATCCTCCTCTGTTACACTTAAATCTATGAATTTAATTGAGAACCTGCTTTGTGGCAGATGATGAAGGTATACACAATTTGAAAAATAAGCAACAGTCCTTAAGAATTTAATCATTAAGTTCCTTAAGAACTCACAGCTTATGGAACAACTAACCCCCATGCTAGTCTTTGGAGCTCTAAAAGGTGGGGGGCCAAGGGCCGTGGGGCTGGAGGGGATGAAGCAGCCTGTACATTTGGGCCCCTTCAAGGTTCAAGGTTCAGTCACACAGCGATCTTGAGTTCTGAATTCCTTTCTCTAGCCACGGGTTCAGCTGCCGTTCCTTCCATCTCCCCTCCAAAAGCTTCTCTTTGGCTGTGGCTGCCACAGATCTTTCCATGGCCTTCCACTATGCAGAGCGTTTTTGACCGGCACTAGCCCCAATACCCCCACCTTGACAATAATCCCAATATGAACTTTGCGGAAGACGAGCCCTGCCCCACCCTGCAGGGTGACTGGAACATCTGCAAGACCACTCGGTGGGTTGAGCAACAGAGGATATTGAGTGTTCTCCGAAGAAAGCCCACATGTGCTACTGTGCTCGATAAAGTCCCTTTTCAACAAGTTTCCTGTTTCCTGTTTCAGTCACCTCCCTGCTCCCCACAGCGCCCCAACCCTCCCTCTTTCAAAACCAAATGCAAACCAGAACTCTTCAAAAATTTAGAGTCTCTAAAAATGGGGTCCAGATGACTGGTGATCTCTGTTATCACAAAGGATGTTGCCTGTCTTGACCTCAGTTTCAGCAGTGGCTTTACAACACACTTCGACCACGCTTCAGTGAGCCCCAGCTTGGACTGTGAGGGGGCGGTTGGTTGTCCAGACACTCAGACAAGTTCTAACATTTGCAGGACACGTGCTACCTGCCGCTTAGCGTGCTAAATATAATGTCAAATTTTGTCCTCAAGATGAACCTGTGAGGTAAATGATCTGTCAGATTTAAAAAAAAAGAAAGAAAATTGAAGCTCTGTGGCCACACCTCAGATCCTCCAGCTGATAAGCAGAAAAGCTGGGGGTTGCTGCCAGGTTCCCTTGAGTCTAAACTCATGGCATCTCCCAAAAGCAGTAATCTCGGGAAACACAAATCGTAATGGTTCGAGGTCTTGTCCTAGTAATTTGAGACTGGAAACCAAATATTTTCTCTTTTAATGATATAATCAGGATCTGCCTTCACCCTCGCACAATACACTACTATTAAGTTTAAAGTTCAAATTGGAATCGTTGTGTTCCAGGCCAAGATGTTTTAAGTTCTTTTTTTTATTATAATAAAAGAGGTACAGGGTCATCATAAAATTTAAACCTCTATGAAGTATCCAGTGAAATGAATGTTAATAGCCTACCTACAAAAATTTGAAAAAAAATTTCAAGACGCTTCAGCAAAGGAGCTCTGCAGATGGTAGATAAGTATATGAAAACTCTGCATTTAATTAATCATTAAAGAAATGAACATTTAAGCCATCCATTTGAAGAGCTAAAATTAAAAAGTCCGATCATGCCAGATACCGGCAAGGATTGACAGACACTGGGATGCTCATATAGGGCTGGGGCTGGTGGGACATGAAGGATACAGTCACTTAGGAAACCGATTTTGCAGCTGCTTAGAAGTTAAACATACACCTACCAGACGATGCAGACATTCGCCCCTAGGTATTTACACAGGAGACTGGCACGTGGACGCGCCTGGCAGCTTCATCCGTCACAGCCAAAAACTGTGAACAAATCCAAACGCCCATCTGCAGATGAATGATAAGCAAATCATGGTACATCTATACAGGAGTGCTGTTAAGCAATTAAAAGGAATTAATAATTGGCGCACTTAGCAACGTGGATGAAACTAATTTTGCTCAATGAAGCAAGGCCCCAAATAAGATCTATCGTGTGACTCCAGTTATGTAAAGTTCTGGGAAAGGTGAACGTTTAGTGACAGAAAGCAGATCAGCGGCCGCCTGGGGATGGGGGCGGGGGAGGAGAGCAGAAGGGATTACAAAGGAATGTGAGGAGACTGGGGAGGGTGATGGATACACTCACCATTGTGACTGCACAACGTACTGAATTGTGCAGTTCAAATACGTGCAGCATATTGTGGGCCAGTTATGCCTCAGAAAAGCTGTCACACACACACACACACACACACACACAAAGGCAATAGCCCCCAAACCCTTTCTGACGGCTCATATCGATGTCATGATCATTTTTCTAGACATTTGCAGAAGGGGGGTCAAATAATACGTTCTTCTACAACTTGCTTTTTTCACGTGGACATTTTTTTATGTGGGTACACACAGAGCTACCCCATTCCCTTCATTGTCTTCCTGGAAATCCAATATGCGAATGTTTCGTGGTATTTAATGCGGACTCTATTTGTGGACATTGTGTTGACTTCTAGTTTTCACTGGAGAATTTTTTTTATATCAATACAGTTACTTCTAGAGTTATGAGTGCTAGGCCTAGAAGTGTCCTGCTCATGAAAAATCCCCTGCGGTGCTTTCTCCCATTTATCCTTTCTCCGTAGCCTGCGGGCTCCACATCCCACCGCCCAGGCCGGTAACCAAGCTGTTCTGGCCTACTGGCTCCACCTGCTGGGCAGTGTAGCAAACTGCCAAGTTTTATTATTTTTCCTAGAGGAGTGTTGGGGCAGGGGGGTGGGCACCCTTAACTCCACTTTGCCCTTCTCAAACTCATTTTGCCCCTGGATGCCAGAGTGATTTTTCTACGTACAGACTCGATCTTCTCACTCTCCTTATGAAAACCCATCACCTAAAATAAGCCCTGGTCCCTTATCAAAACATGCAGAGAATTAATACTCTGGCCTTTGCCCAGCCCTCCAGCCTCCATTTTAGTAATTCCCCTACAGGTACACGTACTCCAGAAACACGTAACCAATTGTAGCTCTCTGAAAAGACAGTGCTGCTTCATACATCCACATGTTTGTATCTTCCATTTGGTGTGTCACTCTGCCCTTCCCTATTCCATGTTTCCCCGGTAAACTCCTATTCAGCCTTCAAAACCCTGCGTAAGAATTACCCCCTTTGCAGTTTTATCTGTTTCCCCCACTTGGAGTTAACAACTCCTTTCTACCATGCCTGGCATAAACATCCAACACCACACCTACAATATTTCATTATAACCACCTGTTTATACGTTAGTCTCTTGCACTACACCAGCTCCCTCACTAAACCCCCTCACTGACCTTGACAGCCTTGGTCATTGTTATACGCCTCTGCTTCTTCCATAGTGCCAAGAACGTGGAAAGTGAGGCTTCATATGCAGACCTGAAATAAAATCAGCCGGCCACATCTGCAGCCTCAACAGAAATGGTGCCAACTTCTTCTAATTTTTTTCCTGCGTGTGAGGCCTGCTAAAGTTGGGGTGCAGTCAGTCAAGACACAGAGTCCAGAGGCTGAGAGGGGTCAGAGGGACCACGCGTTTTTGAATCTTTACCAAATACGTTGTCAAGAGTAGCCACTCCTCAGTGGAGTGTGAAGATCATCTGAACTGTCTTGAACATGGCATTCCTCATTCAGTGGCTGAGAAGCAAACAAAGATTTGTTTGACGAATGAGTTTCGGGGTTGGCTTGTAGTTTACAGCCTGGTCCCTTCGGGGCTGCACGGACACTGTTCTGGCAAATGGCGAGTTCCCTGATTTTTCCCTACTTCCCTAGGAAAGAACGTACAGGGCCATTGCAGCCTCCCTTTTGCTTTATTTGGGATCCAAAGGAAAATATTTCACCCTTTTACTCAATCATTTAACAAATATGTATTAGGACACTGTTTCAGACACCATTTTAGGCACTCGGGATCTATAAGTAAATAAAACATTAATTCCTGCCCACACAGAGCTGAATTCAAATGAAGGGGAAAAGGCAGTACTAATAAGTATAAGTAAGTACATTTTCTTTAATTTATTTATTTTTAGGGAGAGGGGAAGGGAGGTGGAAAGAGAAGGAGAGAAATGTCTCCTGGTTGCCTCTCATGCAGGCCCTGACTGAGGACAGAACCCCCAGCCGTTTTCTTTGCAGGGCGACGCCCAGCCCACTGAGCCACACTGGTCAGGGCAACAAGTACATTTTGTAGCAGCTTAGAAGGGAAAAAAGAAAGAGCCAAGCAGGCCATAGACACCCATAAAGATATACGTACCGGATGTGGAAGCAAAGAGCAGACCCCTGAACTCTCTATTGGGGAGACGATTTCCTCATTGCTTAACCCTGTCTGAATTGGTCTTTGTCCCTCAAAGCTAAAAACATCCAGACTAAACTGAGGCAGTCTTCTTGGCTTGCCCTTCCCCAAGAGCAACGTTTATCATCCCTCCAGTCCCATCTGTTCCCTGGCAAGGAAAAATTAATTACGAGGAGCTAGCGGAGTCTCGGGTTCCACTTGGGGATTTTCCTGAGGGCCTTTATGATGCTGTGCTCCGACCTCCGTGCGAGGTCATCTCCTTCTCGCTGTCAGACTGGCACTCAGAAGGCTGGACCTGGCTGCATAGCCCGAGGCCAGGATTTCAGAGGGACGTGCCCCACCACGGTGCTCGGGCCTGCTCTATCCACAGGGAGCGGGCCCCAGCGCAACCCCAGGACACGCAGCACCGTCTCTAGCCTGATTCCCGCCACAGCCTCTGAACCCGTCTCCCTGCTTTCTTCTCACCCTACTCTCTGCTCTCCAGGCAGCAGCCAGGGCGATTGTTTTAAAACATCTGTCACGTCCGGTCACTTCTCTCCAATTGCTTCTCATCCTTTTCAGGGCCTGCATCATCTGGCCCCAGGTTAGCTCCAGCCTCACATCTACCCCCAAGTCCCAATCCCCCAGGACCTCCCCCATCCAGCACCGCCCCCAGTCACCTGCACCGCCACACCTCAGCCACACCTGCTCCCTGGCTATCCCTGAGGTATGCCGGTGTGGGTCTACCTCGGGCCTTCATGCCTGCTCTTCCCACTACCTAGACCATGCTTTCCCCAGACCCCTGCAGGCTTATACCCTCACTTCCTTCAGATTTCTGCTCAAATGTAACTTTCAGAAGAATTTAAAGGATTTCTTGTCTGACCAAACTGCCTAAAGTAACACCCCAAGCCTGTCTATCTGCGTATCCTGCTTTGCTTTTCAGCACAGCACTTGTCATACATGAAATTATGTGGATCCATTTCTTTATCTCTGTGCTGCCTGCCTTTCATGACTAACATGGGAGCTCCTTGAGGGCAAGGACTTTGCCTACTTTGTTCACTGCTTGGCCCTCCAGATACAAAGAGTCCCTGGCACATAGTAGCTGCTCAACAAATCTTTGCTGAATGAATGAATGGTACCTTGCCTCACTCTACCTCACTCTATTGCCAAGATAGAACATTCACACCAAGACATACATTCTTTTTAAAAAATATTTTATTTATTTATTTTTAGAGAGAGGGGAAGGGAAGAAGAAAGAGTGAGAGAGAAACATCAATGTGTGGTTGCCTCTCATGTGTCCCCCACTGGGGACCCGGCCCGCAACCCAGGCATGTGCCCCGACCAGGAACCGAACCAGCAACCCTTTGCTTCACAGGCCCATGCTCGATCCACTGAGCCACACCAGTCAGGGCAAGACATACATTCTTTAAAGCTTCTTCTTTCTCTCCACTGTTCTTCTGACCCTTATCGTATTTTTCAGAACATAAGATGCACCTAGGTTTTAGAGGAGGAAAACAAGAAAAAAAATTTTGAAGCAAGAAATGTGGTAAAATATTTAATAACATAAATAACATACTATTTCACCAACGTAAACATAAACAGAAGTCAACAGCAGCATTAACAACCACTATTTCTCCCAAATTTGGGGGTGGGGGGAATGCATCTTATAGTCCAAAAAGCATGGTATATCTTTAGAAAAGCTTCACTTCCATTTTCTCTTTACAGTCCCTTAAAGAAAAAATATATAGGTTTTTTTAAAACTCATGCCTAATTAGTAATGTGATTAGTGCCAAAGTTCTTGGGCGGTGCCCTGAAAGAACTGTCTGCAGGAGGCCACGCTGTGTCAGAGCTGGGGAAAGACCTCTCGAGGCTCTGAGCACAAGCAACCAAGGGCATGAGCAGGGTCAGGGAGGGGGCTCGGCTCCCGCCTCTGCACAGAGCCCAGCACAGAGTTTGGAAGATCTAGAAGCATCCAGAGGTGGTCTCTTTGGACCTGGGCTGCCCCATGGCTGACAGTGGCAGAGTTGTCCACGCATCTCCGTGAGCAGTATACCTGGACACACGGAAGCCTGAGGAGGAGGAACAAGCAAGGCTGATGCCCTGAAGTGTTCACCAGCTCAGAGGCACACGTGACCGCTCAGGAGTAACCAGGAGACGCTTTCAAGGAGGCTCCTTCCCAGCAACACAGCTGGTAGGCAGCCATGCTATCGTAATTTGAGTGCAAAAGGGAAATGCGACCTCTTTTCGAACACATCAGCTTGTGATGGCAGGGACCATCGGATCATACACCTGGGGCGGGGGGAACATGAGTTGGGAATCAGAGTTAGACATAAAAATGAACCAGGCAAGTCAATCTCCAAAGTCATGCAGAGTCAGGACGTCCTTAGTAAATGCCCCCCAAATTTTGTGGTTTCTATCTCATTTTCCTTTCCTCAGGTTAGCTCTTCTCTCAGACATCAGCACATGGGAGCTGTTCCAAAAACTATGTTCACTTTTTTCAGTTGTGTTTAATTACTAGAATTGTGTCACTTTTTTCATTGGCATTTGGAAGATATTATTGCTGAAATCGTGTTCTGTGAGTCACCTCAGGGACTTTAAGTTCTTTGTATGCAGCCAGGTGGTCTTGCAAAGCATCCCCTGATCATTGCTGGAACATCGCTTGTTTATAAATCGGAAACTTCTCAACAGCAAGTTGCTTTTTTTTCCAATTTGCGTTAGCACTAGTGTTTATGAGTGGAATGATCTCAGTCCATCTGTTTGCTGTGACCCAGAAAATTCTGCTTTCGGAGAAGAGAAAGTTGGGGAAGGGAGGGGCTTGGAAGGATGGGCTGAAGGGCAACCCCAGTGTGCCTGGGACAACAGTGTCCATCCTCGGCAGGCAAGTGGCTGTTGGAGGGGAGCCACAATGAGGACCATTCATTCTGACTCACGGTGCCCAGTGGATGAAGAGCATTTCCTGCCCTTTCAATGCCTGATTCTCTCTTCCAACTGCTCCAGACTGCCTCAAAACAACTTCATGGAAAATAGCAAATTAGCAAACTATGCACATGAGTGTGCGTGTGTGTGTGTTGGAGGCAGGCTTGATCATTTAACGAATACTTTTTTGAAAGCTGACTGTGGCCAAAGCTCTGCTGGAAGAGCTAGAAATAAAGGGGGTGGAGTGTAGTTACAAAGGTAAGTCAAACTTGACCCCCACCTTCAAGACACTAACCATCCAGAGGGGAAAGTGAACATCAATAGCAACTAATTCCGAGTGGGTGTTCTCAGTAGCACCTGAGGTCACTTTCACACCTGAGATTTTATTATTCTATTTATCCATTCAACAAATATGCATTCAGGTCACCTAAGGGAAATTGAAAGAGGGCCATGAGCAGAACAGAGAAGGTTAATTACTTCCAAATGTGGGGCTGCCGAAGGTTACATTGCAGATGGTATCCAAGCTGAATCTTAAATGATGAGTAGAAATTCGGGAGGCAGGTCTGTGGGAACAACAGCAATGCAAGAGAAGGGTAGGGTATAAGTAAAAGCATGGCCACAAATTCAAGGACCAAGGGGTGGTTTAGTGTCCCCAAAGGTCAACTGTGGTTTGTGGAAGTTTTAAAACACGTCCAAAAACTCTCTGAAGCCCCTGCCATGAAGGATAGGATCTAATTGGTAGGAGGTCCCCTCCCCTTGCATATAGTGGGTTGTTAACTAAAAGAATGTGGTGGAGGTGACACCATGTGACTTCTGAAGCCAGGCTGGAAAAGGTGACACCGCGGTGTGGTATCCACCTGGCTCTCTCAGACCGAGTGCTTTGGGAACCCACCTGTGAGAAGTGCAGCTACTCTAAGACCACCGGTCTGGGGGGACCACATGGAAAGGGTGCACAGCGAGACAGACAGATTGCCCAGAAGCCCCCGTTGTTTGAGTCTTCCCAGCATCGACCAGCAGGCGTGCAAGTACACACATGTGCACACTGGCTGGTGGTGCTTACCCCCCACCTTCAAGTCTGCTAGTGGGGTGCTGCTTTTGTGGAGACAGATGAGCCTGCCATCCTGGGTCCTGATCAAAGTCTGACACCCTAGAATCTGCAAGTGCAATGAAAGGCTGTTTTATGCCACTAAATTTGGGGGTTAATTTGTTACACACCCATGGTAACTGGAGAAAATGTGCTGAGGGAAAAGGCAGAAAGAGTTGGTTGCTGTCCAGTTAGTAAAGTCCTTCTGAAATGGTTCCCCAACGTTTTTGTGCGGATACCTTCACATTTCCTTGAAGGCTTGTTGGCAGTGGAGAAAGGAGGAGGAAGAAGAGTACAAGGTCTGAAGTTCCTGAGGAAGGTGGTGTGGAGGGAGGCAGAGGCATCACACCTCTGAAGGAGCCTCTTTGAAAGCATCTCCCGGTTACTCCTGAGCGGTCACGTGTGCCTCTGAGCTGGTGAACCCTGCAGGGCATCAGCCCTGCTTGTCCCCTCCTCCTCAGGCTCCTGTGTGTCCAAGTATACTGCTCACGGAAATGCATGGACAACTCTGCCACTGTCAGCCATGGGGCAGTCCAGGTCCATGCCAGCTTCAGGGAGCTCTCTTACCTCCTTGGGAAATACCAAGCCCTGGCTGGTGTAGCTCAGTGGATTGAGCACGGGCCTGCGAACCAAAGGATCGAGGTTCGATTCCCAGTCAGGGCACATGCCTGGGTTGCAGGCCGGTTCCCTGCAGGCCAACTCCCAGCAGGGGACACACCAGAGGCAACTATACATTGATATTTCTCTCCCTCTCTCCTTCCCTTCCCCTCTAAAGATAAATAAATAAAATCTTTTTAAAAAAGAAAGAAATACCAGAGAATGGGGAAAACAAACGTGGTGGGCGGGACTAGCTGAGATCTGCCACTATGTGCAAAGCCATTGTTTCAGCACCTGAACGTAAGACCAATGGCTAGTCGTCCCCTTTCCCTCATTTCCCATAGGATTAAGAGCGTGTAGGTTGTTGAGCCTTAGCCAAAGGGACATCGACTAAAGAAAATGTGGCGCAGCCAGTATCTCTCGGTCTTTCAGTCTGGCTTTTCTCCACTAGGTACACACTGCTGTTTCTCACCTCGGTGCCTTTTGTCAGGCTGAGCCCTTACCTAGAACACTGAGCTCCTTCTCTTCTTCTAGCCAACTCGTCCCTCAAGACTGAGCTTTAGGAGAGCTCATTCATTCATTCATTCGTTCACTCATTCATTCACTCACGCAATGTTGATGAGGAACCAAATAACGCACCAGACACAACACCAGGCACTGAAGAGACAGAGGAAAAAGACTGATGACTCTGCCCCTGCCTGTGCAGAGTCCGGTGGAAGGAACAGATGTAACAAGATACAGGCACTCCTCAGAGACATTGCAGGGTCGGTTCCAGACCACCACAATAAAACACTGCAATAAAGCACGCTGTACTCTTTTTTCTAGCGGAGGGTCTTGGCTTCAATTTGTAAAAACACACCACCTATGAAGCGTAATAAAGTGAAATACCACAAAGCAAGGTATGCCTGCATAGAAATGGCGTGGCGGTGGTATCTCTTTCATCTGCAGTTCCAAGAAAGTGGATGACGGCTACTCCCAGGTTCTTGAGGAAGATAGATGTCAGACCCCTCAGGTAGGACGTGCAAATGTGGTGATCAAATCCAGCTGCGTGGCTCTTGGCTCCTCATCCACTCGAAGGTAGAAAGCGTCAGATTTAGAGAAGCCGGGAGGGACACAGCACAGAAAGGATTATGGAAGTCACGGGAGGGGGCAAGGGTATCTGGGCAGGGTGAGGACAAAAGAGTGACACACTGCACCCTCTGGGAACACCATCACCCAAAGGGCTCACCAGGGGAAGGAGATCCAGCAAAGACCAAGGTGGAATGGCCAGAGAAGTAAGAGAGTGTGATGCACAGGGACAAAGCAAAGAATGGGTTTGAAGATGGGCAGAGTGTTCAAACTCTGATGTATGTATGCCATACGGAGATCTAGTAGGCTGAGGCCTCAGAATTCACCGTTGGATTTGGCAACATGGAGATTTTCCAGGAAGCTCCCTCATAATCCTCAAATTAGCCTAAATGTACTCTTTCTGTGCTCCCTTGGCATCCTGGGTGTTCTTAAATTAATATTCTCTTGCAATGATCTCTCTGTGTGTTTGTTATTCCTTCCCATCAGACCATGGCTCTTTAAATTTAAATCAATTAAAATGAAATAAAACTCAACATTGTATTCCTGGGTTGCAGTAACCACATTTTAAATTCTTTTTTCTAAAGATTGCATTTATTTATTTTTAGAGAGTGGAGAAGAGAGGAAGAAAGAGAGGGTGAGAAACATCAGTAGTTGCCACTGGTACATGCCCCAAAAGGGGACCAAACTCACAACCCAGGCCCATGCTCTGACTGGGAATCGAACCAGCAAACTTTTGCTTTGTAGGATGACACCCAACCCACTGAGCTACCCATTTCAGAGCACATTTTACATTCTCAATAGCCACATTTGGCTTGAGTATATCGAGATTAAAGAATACCTCTGAGATATAGAATACCTCTAAGAAGCTAAGAAAATTCCTTAGCAAGTGGCAGGGGGAATCTGAGACAGCTGAATAAACTGGCTGAGCAATGCACTGCCAGATACAGATCACCTCCACATTGATAACATCTAGGCCTCAGTTATATTTCAGCTTGAGGCCCAGAAAAGCCTCAAAACCAGGTGGGCAATGCCAGGACCAGCTGCAAAGACTAATGATCCCCTGCTCTGTCACTGACCAATCAGTGGAGACCATGACCCTGACAGGCACACCAGGAAAACTAACGACTAGTCTGCTGAAATCCTCCCCTGAGACCTCCCCTAAGATTCCCACCTGCAAGAGAGAGCCAAGATGGAGGCGTAGGTGGAAACACTGTGCCTTCTCCCACAACCAAGTTTGAATACAACAAAGGTTTAGTAAACAAAGACACAGCCAAAGAACAGAAAATTGAACTATACGGAAGTCCGACAACAACGAACCATTCACCAGGGACCGGTAAGAGGGGCGGAGCCAGCAGTTGAGCATGGTCGGGCAGGAAGGATCCCCCAACCCAGGCACGCAGGCAGCAGAGTGAGCAGTGATTCGGACCTCGAAGGCCCCAGCGGGTGAACCCAGCGGCGGAGGGCTGACCGCGATCGCACATTCGCACGCAGTGGGACAGAACGCGAGGGCCCCGGTGACGGTGGCAACTGCAGCAAGGGCAGCGGGAGGAAGCAGAGGAGACCGCTATTGCTTTCCTTTGACCCTGCCCCCACGCATAGCGTCACAACCCAGCGACTGAGTTGCCCCTCCCTGGTGAACACCTAGGGCTCTGCTCCTCCTACGTAACAGGCACAAACAGTCCAAAATATGGCTCAAGAAGAACTCAAAGCCCCAGAGCCGATAACTCTAAGCGAAAAAGAAATAGCGAACCTTTCAGATGCACAGTTCAAAATACTGGTGATCAGGATGCTCACAGAACTGGTTGATTTTAGTCACAAATTAGAGGAACATATGAAGGCTAAACTAATTGAAATGAAGGGAAATGCACAGGAAACCAATAGTGATGGAAAGGAAACTGGGACTCAAATCAATGGAATGGACCAGAAGGAAGAACGAAACATCCAAACAGAAAAGAATGAAGAAACAAGAATTCAATAAAATGAGGAGAGGCTTAGGAACCTCCAGGACATCTTTAAACGTTCCAATATCCAAATCATAGGGGTACCAGAAGGGGAAGAGGAAGAGCAACAAGTGGAAACCTTATTTGAACAAATAATAAAGGAGAACTTCCCCATTCTGGCAAAGGAAATAGACTTCCAGGAAATCCAGGACGCTCAGAGAGTCTCAAAGAAGTTGGACCCAAGAAGGAACACACCAAGGCACATCATAATTACATTAGCCAAGATTAAAATGAAAGAGAGAATCCTAGAAGCAGCAAGAGATAAAGGGACAGTCACCTACAGAGGAGTTCCCAACAGACTGTCAGCGGATTTCTCAAAAGAGACCTTACAGGCAAGAAGGGGCTGGAAAGAAGTATTCCAGGTCATGAAATCCAAAGACCTACATCCAAGATTGCTTTATTCAGCAAAGCTTTCATCTAGAATGGAAGGACAGATAAAGTGCTTCTCAGATAAGGTCAGATTCAAGGAGTTCATCATCACCAAGCCCTTATTATATGAAATGTTAAAGGGACTTATCTAAGAAAAAGAAGATAAAAAATATGAACAGTGAGAGGACAGCAAACTCACAGTTATTAACAACCACACCTAAAACAAAAGTAAACCAAGAGGACAGCTAGATCAGGAGTGGAACCATAGAAATGAAGAACACATGGAGGGTTAGCAACAGGGGAGTGGGAGGAGGAGAAGGGGGGAGAAGGTACAGAAAATAAGTAGCATAGACGGTAGGTAGAAAATAGACAGGGGGCAGGGCAAGAATAGTAGGGGAAATATAGAATCTAAAGAACTTGAGACACATGGTCATAAACTAAAGGGAGGGAATGGTGGGGGAGGGGGTGTGCAGGGTGGAGGGGAATAAGGGGGGGAATAGAACAACTGTAATGGTGTAATCAATAAAATATATATAAAAAAAAATAAAATTGTTAAAAAAAAAGACAAAGGACCCAGCTCTGCTCTCCTTGTCAGGACCATGCCTATGCCTTTCCCTTCCCCCTCACCTTCCTCTATAGGCGCGCATCTCCTAAACTCTAAGGGACCCCACAAGACTTGTAACCAGGGGAGCAATGGGCAGTAGCAGCTGGTCCTGGGCTGACGCCCTGAACCTGTTTCCAAGGCCTACTTCCTCTGAATTCCCAGTGAGCTGCCAGCAGCCCGCCCTTGGCTCACTTCTTTCTGATAACATTTCTAGAGAGTCAAAGCAGCCCCACCTAGGTCTCTCCTGTTGCTTCTATCCTAGGCCCTTTCTTGTTTCACTGTCCCAGGTTTAATAAATGCACTCTTAAAGTCACCTGGTCTTGTGAAATCTTTCCTGCATGACATCATGAACACACACACTACCAGGTGGCTGGAGGCAGACCCACTCAGGGCCTAGTCCCTGTCTGGCGACATCTCTGTCATTGCTGAATGTTGTATCAGACAGTGTTGTTTGTACATTAAATAGTAACAGTGGAACTACTAGTTGGGAAGCTGGATCACCAAAATGGCAAGTGGCTCCCACAACACCCCCATTTTGCTTCTGTAAAGATAAGGTGTGTGTATATTGAGTGGTGGAACTTGGCTACGGGTCCCCTGGTCCATCTGAATGGAGAGAACAGCCTCTTCTCTGCTATACTACACTTGCAGTTAGTTTGTACTGTAATGGATTTGCTCTCTGAAAGCTCTGATCTACATATACTTGTAAATTAAAAACACCTTTTAAATGTGTAAGTATAATCAAAATGGCCCTCCCTTAAATAAAGAATTCAGTTTAAGGGTTGACATTCCCTTGGACACAGTTATGTTGTGCCCAGCTTCTCGGGACTCACTGATTAGGTGTGAGCAGTTGTCCTGTGAAACAATGTCATGGCCAAGATCTCTCTCAGGAAATCTCCCAGAAATGCCTTCCCATTGCTCTTTACTTTCTTGTAGTCGGATTTACTTCTTTTTTCTTTCTTTGCTTCATACATGCATGAGAGACACACAAACATCCATACTGTAACAGAGTTGGCAGCTTCTCATTCTTCTTGCCTTCTGAAAGGCACAGCCATGCCAGGGCCTGGTCCCAGCACCCTTCTAGAGTAATGGAATGTGGAATGTGATTATAAATACTTTGGGCACTTGGTTGATAGCGTGCTTGTTGACATGTTGTTATGGAAATTAGATAATTACGCCAATAGGTAATGCTTTGCCCGTGACACTGCGTGTGTGCATGTACAGAAGCCATGAGATAACTTCTGGTTTCTATTCCTGACTTGCCAATTCAGTGAGTCACTGAATAGCCCTTTGGTTACCCAAACCCTCAGGGCCCTCATAAACTGTGGAGGCTAAAAAAAAAAAGAAAGAAAGCTTTTCTTCCCACCTTCTAAGTTCTTTTAGATAGGCTAACGATCAAATGAACAGAGATAGGTTAACAGGAAAAAATTCAAAATTTTAATACATGAGCATGGAAAATTCGCGTAAGCATGAAACTTCCCCAAACAGTGAGGCACATTGAGTATATAAGATGCTTTGGACAAAGGGGAAAAGGGGAGGAAGGGGCATTAGGTTCCAGAAGTGAGACAGGGAGGCTCACGGGTATTTGGGGGAGAGTAGAGCACACGCGGCAGGAGACTCCCGGCTGCACGGTTCAGAAACGCAGGGTAGCTGGCTGACAGGCTGCTGCCCAAGGCCCTCCTATCCCACACTTAACGCAAGTTAGGTTAAAGCAAATATTCTAAGATTTCCTTCCTGAAGCAGGTTTTTCTGTCTGAATCTCTTGGACAGGAAGGGGGGGGTGGTTTGAAGTTTCTTTCTGAGTTTTATTTCTTAAGAAACAGCTTAAAATCAATACCCCCCAAAAGGCAACTGCAGGGTGGAAAAATTTTGTTCCCTTCAGTACTTCCTACTAGAACCCTCGGGAACTCAGCTAAAAGCTACTGTGCAGCTAAAAGCCCCCCATGTTCAGGGCTCTCAATTTTTCACCCTCAAAAGTTGTTCTGATTAAAGTCTCATACCACTTTGGGAAAGAATGCCTGTTCAGTTTGTCCTCAAAGGAAGGAAACCCTTAGAAATCACGGGTAGGGGGAAACCATGTCTTAAACATGCAAGTAAATGCCACACACTTTGACTTTCTAAGAATTGGGTTTGAAGGGAACTCCTTAAAAAGAAAAGATTAGTATTTTCCCACCCAGTGTAAATAATGCTGACATGCCATAGAATTTTAAATTAAATTATCTTTTAAAAATAATAAGGGCCTTTTGCAAATCTATCCCTTTATGTAATTTATATGGAAAGCTCCATTTGTTTTCATGACTTTGAAAATATGAATAAAAGGGCATCCAAATTGGAAAGGAGGAAACAAAACTGTCATTGTTTGCAGATGACATGATAGTGTACATGGAAAATCCTATAGACTCTACCCCAAAACTGCTCGACCTAATAAATGAATATGGCAAAACAGCGGGATACAAAGTCAATATCCAGAAATCAAAGGCATTTTTTGTATGCTAACAATGAATCAGCAGAAGCAGAAATCAAGAAAAAAAATGCCATTCAATATAGCAAAAAACAAAAATAAAATATCTGGGAATAGACCTAACCAAGGAAATAAAAGACCTGTATACAGAAAACTACACAACACCGAAGAAAGAAATCAAGGGGGACATGAACGAATGGAAACATATACCGTGTTCATGGACTGGCAGAATTAACATCATCAAAATGTCCATACTACCCAAAGCAATTTATAGATTCAACACAATCCCTATTAAAGTACCAAAGACATATTTCACAGATATAGAAGAAACATTTCAACAATTTCTGTGCAACCATAAACAACCCCCAATAGCCACAGCAACTTTGAGAAAGAAGAACAAAGTAGGAGGGATCACAATACCTAATATCAAACTGTATTACAAGACCACTGTAATCAAAACAGCCTGGTACTGGCACAAAAACAGGCACACAGACCAATGGAACAGAACAGAGAGCCCAGAAATAAACCCAAGTCTCTATGGGCAACTAATATTCGACAAAGGGGGCAGTAACATAAAATGGAGTAAAAATAGCTTCTTCAACAAATGGTGTTGGGAGAGCTAGGTGCAAAAAAAGGTGCAAAAAAATGAAACTTGAGCACCAACTTACACCATACACCAAAATAAATTCAAGGTGGATAAAAGACTTAAATATAAGTCATGACACCATTAAAATCCTAGAGGAGAACATTGGCAGGAAAATCTCAGATATTTCACGCAGCAACATTTTTACTGACATGTCCCCTAGAGCAAGGGACATAAAGGAAAGAATAAACAAATGGGATCTCATCAGAATAAAAAGCTTCTGCATGGCTAAAGAAAACAGTATTAAGATAAAAAGAGAACCAACTGTTTGGGAAAACATATTTTCCAATGATACCTCAGACAAAGGTTTAATCTCCAAAATGTACAAAGAACTCACACGACTCCACTCTAAGAAGACAAGCAACCCAATTAAAAAATGGGCAAAGGACTTGAACAGACACTTCACCAAGGAGGACATACAGATGATCCAGAGACACATGAAAAGATGCTCAATATCGCTAGCTACCAGAGAGATGTGAATTAAAAACACAATGAAATACCACTTTACACTGGTCAGAATGGCCACCATAAACAAAGCAATAAACAACAAATGTTGGAGAGGTTGTGAGAAAAGGGGACCCTAGTTCACTGTTGGTGGGATTGCAGACTGGTACAACCATTTTGGAAAACAGTATGGAATTTTCTAAGAAAACTAAAAAGAAATATGCCTTTTGACCCAGCAAGTCCACTGTTAGGAGTATATCCTAAGAACCCTGAAATACCAATCCAAAAGAACCTATGCACGCCAATGTTCATAGCAGCACAATTTACAATAGCCAAGAGTTGGAAGCAACCTAGGTGCCCATCAGTAAATGAATGGATCCAAAAACTATGGTACATTTACACAATGGAATTCTATGCAGCAGAAAGAAAGAAGGAGCTCCTACCCTTTGCAACATCATGGATGGAGCTGGAAAGCATTATGCTGAGTGAAATAAGCCAGGTGGTGAAAGACAAATACCATATGATCTCACCTTTAACAGGAACGTAAACAACAAAACAAACAAGCAAGCAAAATATAACCAAAGACACTGAAATACAGAACAGGCTGACAGGAACCAGAGGGGAGAGGGGAGAGAATTTCTGGGGAAAAGGGGAAGGATTCACAGAAACAAGTATAAAGGACACACAGACAAAAACTAAGGTGGGGGGGGGAATGGGAGGGAGGTGGGGAGCACTGCAGGGGTGGGCTGGGATGGGAATAAAAGACAGAAAACTGTACTTGAACAATAATTAAATAAATTTAAAAAAGAAAATATGAATAAAAGGGAGGTGGGAAAGTTACGTATTATGCAGCGTCATAGCCTTCTGCCGCTAAGGTGTATTTAGGAGGGAATACAATGGTAAGAGTGGTATCACTGTACAGCGCAGTGAAATTATACTAGTGACACCTGAATGAATCTCATTCTCTGTAAAGTAAGCCATTTGCATGTATATAGACTAAATCAGAGACATCTCCCAACGTGCCTCCTAAACAATTTGGAGAGTAACTTTTCAGTCCACTTCTATGCATTTCATTCATAACGAATACATGTATGTACTCTCAAGAACAACTTCTCTATCAGGAATAAATGGTATCACCACATAGTCATTGTTTTAACTCGTTTTTTTGTGTGTGTTGAACATGCTGTCTGAAGACACATTTTTACATCTTTTCTTCTACGTCTTCTAAGTTTTGTTTCTTATTACAGAAGCTCTTCCCTCACTGGTTTTCTAATGTAGGTTTAAAGTGGAGATCAAACTATTCAAACACAATTGAGCTGTGAAGGCATTCAGGGAAAGAGCTGCCTGATGGTCAGCAATGGGGTCAAGAGCAGGACCGTCTTGGCCAGGGCTCTGAATCATCACCTCCTCGGCTTCCTCTAGGTGCTTTTTTGAGCATCAAGTCTCCTGGGCCCCTCCCACTTCCTGCCAAGAGTTGCCTTCGCTGCTGGCTCACTCATTTTTGCTTTATAGGGGACAGGAGTGGTTTCCAGGTAAGTGGAGGGGGCCCGGGAAGGGTGAAGGGAGGGTATTAAGAATGTTATTTCTTTTAGTATGTGGGGGTTCAGGGTCTGGGGCTATATCCAAGGTGTGAGGGTACAAACCATTGGGATGAGAAATAACCTCCAATTTTATGCTTAATTCAGTTTAGTGGAGTCAGAGGAAAAACTGGTTTTGGTGCTTTGGAAACTTGATCAAGCATTAACAGTTTGATTAACCGTCAAAAGTGGTCAATGATCTAAACCTGCTTTCTATTCAAGATAAAAAGAAAAAAATGACAAAATCTGCCAAGAAGGTGTGGTTGGATTTTGAACATACAGTGACCAATTTTCTAGTTTGTGTATTAGCCGAATTATTTTTATTCCTTTCACTTTATATTACTGCCTGACTTGACTGACTTCACCCACATTACTGACTTTTAGCCTTCCCTAGCAACTTAAGATGAACGGGGGAGAAAAGGAGAGATGAGGTCCCATGTAATCCATTTTTCTTACAATGCAGCCCTATCTCATGTGAGAGGTTAGGTTCTAAAGGGACACCATGAGGTCACAGTTATTATGCACAGTCAGAGTTATCACTGTAAGTTCCTTCAGTGGACCCCAAGAACTGGGACACCCCCACTTCTTTTTCTTTGTATTTGGGGACAGGTTAAGGGAAAATAAGTACCTTTAAACGTTATACTCATAATCTGTGTGGTGAGATCAGGCCCAGCTAGGTACGTTTTGAGGTCCAGTGCAAAACAAAAATGTGGGGCTCCTTGTTAAAAAAATTACTACAAATGTCAAGATCATAGCAGCAGAGCATTAAACCAACTGGGGGGGGGGGCTCTTCCAAGTGGAGGGTCTTATGCAACAGGATGGCTGTACATCCACAAAGCCAGGCTGGGTAAGAAGCTTGGAACAAAATGAGAGGCTTGGAAACTGAGATCAGCTCAGAAAGAGAAGCCTTAAAACTCCCATAGAGAGAATAGGGGCAAGCCAGTGTTTAAATTATTCTCTTGTGTTCCCCACACCCTGTCAGAGTAGTATGGTTGAACTTGCATTACGCTAAATCAGCACAGAATGCAGCTCCATTATACAAGTTAAGTGGGTGAAGAGTTGCAAATCCACATTACAACAAAAGTTTTGGATTTTCTGATTTTTTCCCCTCAAGGATTCATTGTAATTTAAAATTCAGGTGTGTAAAAAGAAAACTAGCATCTACATTTCTTTACTGAGCAAGATTTTGACATGCCCTTGCTTACCAAAAGCAAAATAGCAAATTTAGTCTATTGTTGGTAGGAAAAAAACAAACTGCATTATCATGAGTTAGTTCCCTGGTGGGCTCCCCCAAAAGCTAGAAATATTAGATGTGATAACATCTTCTTCAAATAAAAGCCTAGTTACTTTACTTCCTTAAAAGGTTGCCTTTTCAGATAATTCTCGCCACCCCAACCCCGCCCAGAAGGTCTTGAACATAATATGAGCAAGGAAGATTTTATTCTAAGACTGCCTAAGCAATCTGAGCAAGAATGTGATGCAAGGCTCATTTAAAAAAGGAACTGTGTAATATTTTACAGCACTATATTTTTTTCAAAGTGCTTTTAATATCTAAGTCAGGCTAAGGGCAGTTGGTCAGACAATTGACCCAAAAAAGTTTTCAGATAGCAAGTTATTTAATGTCAAAGTAACAGAAAATTGTGTTTCCAGGATATTTTCTCTCCCTGGCTTGGGTCTCTGATGTTACCCCATCTCTTCCACCCCAAGGTTCTCAACTCAGCACGTTGAAACTTGATTCACCTGCTTTGATAAAAATTGCTTCCTTATGGTCTTGAGAGTTACGTAGTTAAGCTTTATGCCCGGGGTCAAGCAGCTAGTCACCTAGGTAGACTGGTCAACTCTCTTGACTCATGCTCATCGGCTTCAAGTTATGCAATAAAGCAAAACAATACTTAAGCTCCCACAAAGCTAACAAAGGAAGCAAAGCTGCAATGTGTCATTGTCCCAGTGTTCAGAAGTTTGAGGGGTATTTTTGATTAATCTTTCTTTTTTTTATTAATCTTTCTATTGTGGAGATTTTAGGGTGTTAATGGCAGTTGTGTGGTGGTTGTTATTTCACAAGAGTCAAAATTGAAGGCATCTGTTATTCTGACTGCTGATTCCAACAAATTGTATAAACAAGGGCATGAAAGAATCTGGAAAGGAACTTGGGTGGCAGCAGTATTTTGTCATTAATCTCTTGATTTGTATCAAGTTGTGTATTTAGAGAATGGCATAGGGAGACACAAACACAAATTTATAATGATCATCAGATAAGTTTATTCGGAGTGGTTTGCCAAAAGAGTTTCAGTAACTAATACTAACTGACTGCTTAGTGGGTACAGCTCTAACCATTCATACTCTTTATCTCATTTCATCCACACCATAACCCACTGAATGAGACAGTCATCACTGTTATCCCCACTGACCAAGACCTCATGGGTAGTAAATGTCAGAGCCAGCGTTTGAACTCCAGATGAATCCCTATTACAACACTGAATTATTCCACTCACGATAGCTGCCTTTCTCTCCTCCTTTAAAATGTTGCCTATCTGGTTTTTCCCTAGAACCAATTTTGCCTCCCCAAGCCAGATTGATTTCAACACTAAATAAAAGTACTCCAGCCTATATAAAATTGACTTCATTCCTGCATGAAGCTATCTCCTAAGCAAGACCAATTTACACCTGGCAGAAGACAGAGTGGTTTTCATGCGCCAACACCCTGAAGCATGCCCACAAGAGCCACGCATTAGGCCTGACAGCACAGAGCCCATCCTGGCACTATTTGCATTAACAAATGTCGAAACTTCTCCTGGGCAGAGAGTTAGGTGCTGCCAAGAACGCTTAGGGGAAGTGAGATGCTTTATCTTTTGCGTGCACACAAGTTTACTCTTCAGAGAGCCTGAGTGGGTGTGACGCCCAGGAGTTAATCGTCTAGTCCAGCCGTATGCAAATCTGGACCTGTGTTTACGTGGAGGTGCAGACACAAACGTGGGCCACACGGTTGGTTGCTGACGTGCGTGGAAACGCACCTGCCACACTGTCGTTCGGGCAGTTTCTGTAACTGTCCACAGTGTGACAGTGAACACCCAATTCGGATCGTCCCGTCTAGATGCGGGGGTTACTCGGGTAGTAGAAGTTCCACTCCCGGCGGGGGGGGCTTACAGCAATGTTCACACGCTAGTGCACCCACGGGGATCCCAAGAAGGTCAATCCAGCGCTTCTAGAAGGCGAGCCTCCAGCGGCTCCGCCGCGCCCCCAACGACCTGGCTCTGCTCCCTCATCCTCGCCCCCAGCTTAGCCCCGCCCCCCTGAGCGCGGCCAGGCCCCGCCTCCAACGCCCGGCGCTCAAGGATGAACCGCTGCCCCAGTTCCGTAAACACTTCTCTCCCCGCCCCCAGGAGCCCCGGACTGCACTACTCCCGGGCTGCGGGGGGAAGCGTTCCCTTCGGCACCCCAAATACCTTCAGTTCTAGCTCCCCTCAGCTCCTGTCATCCGAATCTGCAGACACACGTTCTATAGTAGGTGAAACCCGTCAGAACTCCGCCAGCGGAGCCTGAAACGCTCTGGCTTCTGTGCGGACTGGTGCTATTTTCCCCCCACTCGCGCGTCCCGTGATGGTCGCGCCAAGGCTGTGGCCGCAGAGTCCTTCCCGGCCCTTTAAATTCAGCGTGGGGCGGGGGTGGGGTGGGGGACAGGGAAGCTGGAGGTGGTGGGACGGGGCAGCGTTCCAGGTGCTGGTGCCGACCTGGGTGAGGGACACGCGGAGGTCTTTGCCCCGGGCTCACGCAGCCGCCTGTCTCTGCCGCCTGTCTCCGCGCGGGGCCGGTGCGTATGCGTCCCAGGGGAGGGCTCGCCGGCTCCGGGGCGAAGGGCCGGGGCGGACGGAGGGTGACACGTTGGCTTGGGGCCGCCGGAGCCTCCCCGCTCCGCCGTAGAACGCAGTCCTGAGACGCCGGGCCAGGGGCGTTAAAGCCCGGCTCCTCGCTGCCGCCAGTCGTTTGGTTTGACGTCGCACTGCCGTCCCGCGTGGGAGCGGGGCGCGCGAGCAGCCGCGGCGGGGGTCGGGGTGGCCGCGGGGCTCGGGTCCCGGAGGCTGCCGGGTCGCTGCGGCTGGGCCGCTGTGTAACATCTCGCTGGGCCCGTGCCAGCGACGGCTCTGCGAGCGGCTTCACACCATCTCCCGGGGGAGGGACACTCTCTCGCCCGCGACCCCCGGCCTCGTTGGAGGGGGCGAACCGAGCCGTGGTGAGGGCCGGGCGGGGCCCGAAGCGTGTGTTTGGGGTTTGTTGCCGGGGTTTCCCCGGCGCTGGGCTCGGCCTCCGCCGTCCCCTCCCCCAAGGGTTTGTTTTGACAGGAAACTGCTGCTGGAGTGGAGAGGCTGCGGGAGGACGTGGGTATGTGTGTCTGTGTTTATAGGGTGGAGGGGCGTTAGTCTAAGTCGACTCCGACGCGTCCCCTCGAGGGTGCCCACGCCGGGGGAGCCGGTCAGGCCCGGGGTCCGGCCCCTGTCCTCTCGGGGACTGCTTGTGCTTCCCAAAGCCTCTCCTCCTCGTGGCACAACTGGGGTTAACAGTGATGATTTGAGGTGGCACGTGGACAAATGAACGTGGTTCTGTGTTCTGTGTTTTCGTGAGTATTACGGAAAACTTCCATTAACCGAGCGATTTCACAATGATACAAAGTTTCCTTTTCAATGCAATGTATTTAAACAGATAGCTCAGGTGAAGAGAAAGAGAAATGATTGATAATTAGTGTATGGGTGAGGAGGGCAACGTGGAAACAGGCATGAAGAATGATACTCAAATGATGAAGGCTTGGGAAATACTGCCTTGGATGGCAGTCCTGTTACTTTTACCTTGAAGAAGCTAGACAGATTATCCTTGTCCCCAGTACCCCACCAGTCCCCAAGAACCAAATGGTCTCATGATCTCCAGCTAAAGGTCTTGCTCTTTCCTACCAGCCAAATGAGGTTACAGCAGGGTTTCTCACTTTAGGGGGCTCCCTGCCTGCCTTTTCCCCATACCTCCAGGGTTCATACATCACCTTGGCAGCCCACAGAGGTGGCCTGACTTGAAGTGGCCCAGGGCTAAAGATACCCGGTCATGTGTGGGAGCAGCTTCAGTGCCATTTTGGGGGGGTCGAGGGCCCCAGAGGGCACAGGTACTAAGACAGGGCTTCCAGTGTGGGAGAAGTGTTTCCAAGAATGCGAAGTGCCTCGAAACCCTCCTCCCTGATGCTGTCATGTTAGATGTGCTGTGAACATCTGCTGTTTTAGACAATGGCTGGCTTGTTGGCTTTATCTAGCTCTTTGTTGGCTCTCATGTGATGAAGACCACTGTTCTCTAGCTGAATGGAGCAAGCACCTATCTCTCTGCTCTGTGGTTTTTGCTTTGCTGGGAATGAATAACCTTTTAGCACTGCTATTTGGGACTGGTTCTAAAGCAGCATTTTCCAGAAGATGGAGATGTTCCTCACCATCTGCAGTTTCTCTTCCAAGCCCAAACTTACTCCACTGACTCCTTGCTATACACATGTAAATGGTTGTCCTGGCACCTGGCCTGGCTCTTCAAAGATGATCCCCACTAGGTGCTTCTTGAAAATTCTCTTTTCTGTGACAACCTTGACTGGATGGGTTCCATTCCTCGGGGCACTGCTGGGTAATCTGAACAATTCACTTTGAAATCTTTTTGATTTATGCTAATTGTGAGCAGTTAACCCTTTTGATATGGGAGTTAGTTTGGGCTTTTGCAGTGCTTAGAGTGGCTCCCTGGTGGAAGATTTTCAGTCCCTCCTGTGCAGTGGTTGGGAGTTATTTTGGACAATAGACTCTTTCAGTGATGCCCTTCACGGTATAGCACTTGAGCAGCCACCTGGGGTAAGGTCAGCTTGGTAACACATGTGCATGTGTTTCCCGCAGTGATAGGTAGATCAATTTGGCAGAGTGAGAATGGAAAGAGTGAGCAGCACGCCAAATTTTCTCCAGCCATCCTGGAGTGATAGAAAGCCTGGGCTGTAGAGATCCACTACCTGGATCCGAGTCGTACTGTTGCTGCTGTGAATTCTTGGGCAAGTAATTTAACTTCTCTGGGCCTCAGGTCCTTACGTATAAAATGGGGTTGCTGTAATAGCAATACCTTAGTTAGCAAGGCTGTAATGAAGGTTTGAGGAGAGAACACTTTTAAAGCACTTTTCTTGGGGGCTGAGTCATAATAAACACCTAATAGCTGTTAGCTTTGCTTGTTATTATTTGCTCTCAGTGAGCATTGAGAGGGTGAAGAGACACAGTTTTTTGTAACTGTGAGTTTTTGCTAGTTTGAATTATTGGTGCCTTAGAAATGTGTTGAATTTCTAAGGCACTGGGAGTGGAGACATAGCTCCTTCCTGCAAGCTGCTTCAAATTTAGTGGGAGACAGATATGCAGAAACAACGATAGTACTTCAAGTGACTGCATGATGCGAATATGAGTGATGTGAATGAGGCTGAAGAGAAGCAAAACCCAAGTTGTCTTATTCAGTGAGAGTGTGGCTTAATTTGTTCATCAATGATACTCAGAGAGCTCTTGCTCTATCCCAGGAAGGGTTCTAAGCACTAGGTGGCTAATTTAGATGGAGTGAGTGAGGATATCAGGGAAAGTGACTTTAAAGTTGTAACACTTGATTTCAAATCTGAATCACAACAAGGAGCCTGCATTGTGATCAGGGACAAGAACATTCCAGGAGGAGAGAACAGCAGGTGCAAGTGCTCTGAAGTAGGAACTAGGGCTTGTCCAAGGAATTCAAACGAGGCGGAGGCGGCCGTGGAGTCTAGAGCAGGGGAGGTCGGTGGGAGGAGGGGTACGGGATGAGGTGGGCAAGGTCGGATCACAGAAGGATTGTAAACCACCGCCAGGAGACTTCCTAGGAAAAGGGAAACCTCCTGGAGGAGCACTCTTAAAAGGGATGATTTATTTTTCCTCTTTGGAAGGGCTCCAGCCCATTTCCTGTTTTATTCTGTAGGCACTGTTCAAAAAGGACTTTGGGACAAGTCTGACTGTACAGAACTTTCCTAATAGAGTGGCATCTAAGCTATCAGTAGCAGAAACAATCAAAATCTGACAACTGCAGGGGACTGAACTGCTTGGAATTAGACTTGACGTTTCAGTTTAATATTTTCTTTTCTTTTAAGCTTTAGCTCAGAAATAATTTCAAACTTATAAACAAAATTGCAAGAACAGTACAAAGAACTTGCTATTGTCTACCGTTTACTTAATATTCACCTATTAACATTTTGCACCATATGTTAATAGGTGAATGTTATTTCTATTAGGTGAATAAAACAATATGCTTTATTGTTTTCTCTTTTTCCCTCTCATTTGAGTAATTTGAAAGTTGCATACATCATACTTTATTCCTAAATACATAATTGCAGTTTATTTATCAACTTGAGTAAATTTAATGTTGCAATACAGAAGTAGGTTCAAGTATTGTAACAATGTTCTCAATTAACCCAATAACGTCCCTTTCCTCCCTCCCATACAGGGTCCACTTGAGAGTCCTCTACTGTACTCTCAGTCAAGTATCTTTTTATCAAGTAGCTTTTCTTTGTGTTTATGACATTGATGTTTTGTGAATTCATCATTTTTTTAGTAAGAAAAAACAATAGTTGATAATCAATGACTAGGAGCTTAAGTGCTTAACACAGGCTGTTTAAATTCATCTTCACAACTGATCTTCCTTCCATCTGTTATTAAACACAGGACTGGCCCCCTCAGGTCCCTGCACCCATTTCCTCCTCCCTCTCTGAAATATCTGTGGTCATCCTGCCATTCATTCGTCTGTTTATTCATTCAACAAGAACTAGTTAAGTGTCTGCTGCATCCCAGTCTTTGACCTTGGAAACAATGATATAATAATAGCATTTATTATTATTAAACATGGAACACTGCAATGAAAAATGTGTTTCTTTTTGCATTGTGACCTACTGTAGTATTGGAGGCTTTGCTTGGAGTTATCTTTTGTCTTCACCTTTGACTTTGCCTTTGACCTGTGTGTAGATCTTCCAGGTTTGAGATGCTGTGTTCCCAGAGAATTGACTGGCTTGCTTGTGAGTTACAGAGGTGAAGGTTAAGTAGATTTAAGTTTGTGGGTATGAGAAGCATTACCTTACTTAAGGACCAGCTGGGTTCCATTATCACTTGTTGTAAGAGAGAATCCAAAATTGTTTTAAAAGCAGCCTAATTACCCTTGATGTTTTTGAGTCAAGTGGCATTGTCCCCAGATGACTTACACAGAAACCCGAGAACAAGAAAAGAACAGATGTGAAGGAACTTGCAGAAGACCATTTATACCAGGATGGGCCACTTGCCTTTGGCATTTGTATTTCAGACAAATGCAAGAGATCTGTCCTAGCCAACTACCAGTCTTGTTGTTTGTCATAGACAAACATGTTTTTATCATCATGGGCTAAAACTCTCCTTCCCTCTAGAGTTTTTAATGCCTAAAATGATGATAATAACAACAACAAAAGCAAATAATACTACTAATTACTAACATCTGTATCCTGTTTACACTGTGTCAGACATCGTTCTGAGCAGCACACATACACTGACTAAGTGATATCTCACACCAGCCCCGTGAGTTAGGTAACATCAGCTTGCCTATATGAGGAAATGGGCAATTTCCCAATAACGTGGTAATGGATATTTCGCTTCAAAGAAGAGTTTCTGCTTAGATGCACTAAAGCCCAGTGTGGGAGAAACATCTACCAACTAAACAAGTTTCTGAACATTTTACAGCTTTTAAATTTTCTGTTGAATTTTCTGTGCTAGAAACTCTACCTTCAGTGAATTGTTGGAAAAAAGCGTAGTTGCACATTATTAACTATGTCTGCAATGAGCACATTTAATTTCTTGGAACTTCTAGTGATGCCTCGTGGAACTCTGGGTTTATTGCATTTTAGCGATTTCTGGCCGGAAGGGAACTAATAACTGTCCAGCATGCTCAGAATAATGAGGCGAAGAGAGCAGACATGATGTGCAGAAAGCCACATGGGTAATTAATGGCAGCCTCAGGCCTCATATCCTCAGCTTCTACCTTCCCAGATCTTTTTTTTTTTTAATCTTTGTACTTTGTTGTCTTGTTAAACACAATTTAAAAACCTACAACGTGTGCTGCTCAGCTGGAGTAGAAAAATGAAACAGACAGCTAATAATTAGAATGGATGAGTTTATGGTCGAATAAATCCAATGGATCGATGTATGAATTAACCTGCTTCATAAAGTCCAGTGGATGAAAGCTTTTGTGCACCTTTACTTGGAAAAACAGCCAAAGTAAAGAGAAGTAAGAGTAGGCCACACAGAGCACAATTGTTACAGTGGAATGACTGAAAAAAAAATAACAGTGGAAACAAAGTTTAAGGTTTTCAAATAAGAGTACGATAAGGACCAGGGAGTATTAAAGTCTTAAACCTAATAAGGTAGGTTTCGGTGTAGGTCGTCTGCTCCGGTGCTGAACTCTGGCAGTGCCAGGCCTGTGCAAATGTGGAGTGCTATCAGTTTGCAAATGTTCTGGTTGAAGCTGCACCAGATGGGATTCAACGATTCCAATTCCGCTGACACCAAATGAATGCTTGTCACATATCCGACACTGGTGGTGGACGAGACACAGCTCCTGCCTTACTAAGGAGAGTTGGAAGTAGCCATGGGGGAAAAGTCACCCTACAGGTGATGAAGCGCTGTCATGAAGATACAGGAGGTGTGCTGCAGGTGGACAAAGAAGAGTGCCCTTGGCCCTGGCCGGAGAATAGAGGGAAGACTTTCTGGAGGAGGTAGCATTTTTAAGACATGCCTAAGTAGATCCATGAGAAGTAAAATATTGGCAAAGAGAGAAAGCTGGAGGGAAGGGCAAGCATTCGTCCCATGCAGGACCTGGGGTTTGGTGGAAGTGAAAGGATTGGAGCACATGCTTTTCTTTTGTGTTCCCCGCCCCTCTCCGAGCAGATGGAAGTTCAAGCTCAAGTGAAATCTAGGTTGCATGGCGTAAAGGGGGCTTAGGACTGTTTCATAGCCTGCGATCATGGTGGGTGGTCAGCCTTGGGGACGGTAGGGTAAGGTGAATGCCTCTACCTGGTAGCTTCCTGGCAGCTGCACGCGCCTCCTTGCCCTTCGGTCTACAGAGGCAACCTCCCAGTGAGTGGTTTTCTGTCTGTGAAAGTGGTGGGCCCAGCAGAGGTGCGTTTCTGTGAGTGGCAGGTCTGAAGAAGTTTGTTTAGGGGAGGTCAGGTGCTAATGCCCTTGAGCTTCTGCCCGTTAACCAGTTCCTCTCAGGCCTGTTCTTATCTACCACCCAAGAGATAAAGACTACCACGCAGTCTTTCTCTCCACAAAGGCTAGACTCCCCCTTATTCCCAGCCCTGCTGGCCTCTCCTTTCTCATGTTTCCTCAGCAATGACTTGTTTTGCTTTTTCTTGTGTTCTGGCATCTGGCACACACAGTCTTAGGTAACTGGACTTGAGAGCCATGAGAGCAGGGCCCTGTCTGTTTCGTTCACTGTTGTTCTCCCCAGGGCCTGGTCACAGCAGGCACTCGATAAATAATGAGAGGAATCATGGCAGAAACTGCGCAGGTTTCCTAGGCGTACTAGGCGTAGCTGTGGTTTCAAGTTCTAGCAGCTCTGTATGCTCTGTGCACCTCACCACATGAGCTGGTTCAGGTCTAAAGACACTCAGGGAGCCCTTGCTATCATTACTGTCCCTTTAGGATTGACGTGCCCTCTCTTCTCAGTGTCAGCTGACACCGCATGCACGTGAAGGCCAGCCTTCTCACGGGCCTGGCTGAAGCTCCTGGGTTTGGGCCTGAGCATCCGTGTGCCCAGGATCTTCTTTCTAGGGGATGGTGGGGCCTGACTGCTCTGCCCTGCAAGGCAATCTGATGTTCCAGAGGCAGCGCCGAATGTAGAGTCAAGCGGCTGGTTTTATGTTGTAGTAAGTCCTCTTGTCCCCGGAGTCTGTCCCCCGCAGCCTGGGAATCAAGATCTTCTGTGCCTCTTTGTCCTTTGGGTGGCAGTGAGTGCTTTGTGAATTGTCAGGTACAATTGTCAAGTGTTGGTCCTTGCCCTTTGTGTCATGGCCGTCTGTGGGAAGATGGAGAAGAACCTGAGGACTGGCCAGTCAGAGACTTTAATTAGCCTTCTCCTTTCTTCAGGAGGCTCACAAACAACTAACGAGGCTGGTTTCAAAAATATTTTATTCAAAACAAAGACATATGAACAATAACAGTAGCTAACAGGTGCGTGCTGTACTGAGCACTTGAATAAGATCAGTTTGGGTCCATCTCCAAGTACTCCAATGAGATTAGTCGTTCAGCCCAGTTTTACTGATGAGGTAGGAAGGTCAATGCCTTCCTCAAGGTCACGTAACAAAAGACTGCATGACCTTCTAACCTAGGCAGTCCGGCAGCAGAGCCCCACACTTATATCTTCCCGTGTCATACATAGCAGCCCAGGAGGAGAGTATGTTGTGTTAACGGACCCAGGAGGGTCCGTTACCATGGAGAGCCCACATTCGCACAGGGGATGTCCTGAGTTAAGCTCACACCTGTGGCTGTGGAACCCCTTTTCCAGAAGGCAGTCTTGAAGGTCTAGTGTCAGCCTGGCTGGGGTACTGTGGGGAACTCTAGGTCACCTTCTGGGAGCCTTTCCCACTTGGCGACACACGGGACACGGGTGTCTGCCCTGGAGGAAGCATCGCAGAATGTTGACACAGAGTCTGTTTGTCTGTGCAGGTTCTGGCTCTTCACCCCACACGCCAGGGACTCAAAATGCCCTTCAATGACGAGAAGCAGCAGTGCATGGGGGAGGACCAGCCCAGCGACTCGGACTCTGCCCGGTTGTCCGAAAGCACGGCCTCGCTCAGCGACTACGAGTGCTCCAGGCAGAGCTTCACCAGTGACTCCTCCAGCAAGTCCAGCTCTCCCGCCTGTAAGCTGACAGGGGCGCAGAGGCTGGGGGTAGTGGGGTGCTTCTGGCTTGCGTGCTGGGTTTCAGCACTGAGAGAGGACTGTGTGCCCTCGCCACTGTGGCTCAGTGGATGGGGCGTGGCCCCGGAACTGGGGGGTTGCGGGGACTGGGACATGCAGGGGTGGTGGCACAGCGTTTCTCTTGCACATCACTGTTTCTCCCCCTCCTTCCCCCCTCTAAAATAAATAAATAAAACCTTTAAAAAATAGAAATGACTGATAATCAGAGTACAGACTTCCCCGTCTTTCTAGACACAGCGGAACAGTGCTGCAGAAGCCTCCCAGCTGTCTTGTACATGCTCTCAGGGGTAAATAGCCGCTAAAATTTACAACCTGCCCTTTTCCCCCCACCACTGTGTCTGATGTGCTTTGATTTGACTATAAATCAACCCACCTATCTTTCTCAAGTAGTGGTAATCCAGTCCTTGACATCTTGACACCGCTTCTTGGGCCACACCCAAGGACAAATTCAAATTGGTCTTTTCTGATAATTTCTGATTTACATGAAAGGAGAGTTGCCCCAATTCAAGGGTCAGGGAGGAAGTGAAATAATCTAAAGGATTTCCTGCTGATTTCAAAAAATGTTGTGCAAATCATGCCAGAAAAGTGCCCAGGAAGAGAGTTAGGAGGGTGAGAAAGAGCTTGAAGAGTGGCCCCGTGAAGGGAGACATCTTGAGCTTTTTTTTTTTTTGTATGTGGAAGCTAGTGATGTGTAAAGCAGATGCGTTTGTTTTTTTTTAAGCTTTTTAAATTGGCATTTTTTGTATAGAAAATATAACACTTAAGCTGACAAAGCAAATGTAGAAAAAAGCAACTAATGTTTACTATGATCAAATGCCCACTTCAAAAAAGTTTCTCCGTTTGTATTTATTTTAATTTATACATTCTCATTTTTAAATATCGGAAAGTTGCTAAGTATAGAGGAAAGAAAACCTGGCCTAGAAGATCACCCAGAGCTGTCCCATCTGCATCTTCACAGAGGTGTGTGTGTGTGTGTGTGTGTGTGTGTGTTCGTGTGAGCACTTCTCACTTAGTGGCACAACTAGAACATTTCCTCGTGAAAGAATATTTTTGAAACATTGTTTTTTATGACTACTACTTCTTTAAGTGAATCTATGATAACTTTATTTAACCATTGGTTTATCATTGGACCTTTCGGGGTTTGGGGTTTTTTTTTTTTTCCTGTTGTAAACAGTGTTTCCTGAACATCTTGGTGCATCCAGCCTTTCTAGGAGCTCCTTCGACATAATTGCATTATTGGACCAAGGGGTACAGACATTTTTACGGAGACTCTCAGTGGGGCAGAGAATTGGCCAAAGTGTTTGCTAGTAGCCACTCAGCTTTCTGTGCTTTCTCTTGCTCTTTATGCTACATACAAGGTCGCTGCCCCTAAAAGGGAGCCGAGGCACCCCGAGGAAGGGCTTCGCTAGGTCTGTGTATTGCCGTTTCCTCCTCCTCCTCCTCTTAAAGTCGTTCAGGTAGCAAAGCACTGCTGGGCAGTACTGTTACTTGAGGTCATAACTTTCAACCCATAGGAGCTATGAGTTCCAACAGTAGTTTCAAAAGGACCTGATTTATTAGAATAATTTTGTAGAATTATCTTTAGAAATAAACAGAATAATTATATACTACTTCCTCCTGAGATGCACCTCATGAAGCTTACCAGAATTATTTTTAGTCATCTACATTTATTGACTTCCTATGCTGTTCCTCTTTACCTGAATTACCTTATTGAATCACCTCAGGACAACCTTGTAAGGAGGTCAGTCATGTCTCAGTGAGGTCAGATGACAGCTACCAGTTGGCAAAGCTTAAAACCACATCTAAGCATTATGCTGTACTGCGTATATTTTTAGAAATTATGTTAGTTTTTAAAGAGTCAGTTATTTCATGTTGTCTGCTTAAGTTAATAAGAGTTATGAATTACCAATAAAAAGTAGTCATCTGCCCTGGCTGGTGTGGCTCAGTGAATTGAGCATGGACCTGTGAACCACAGAGTCACTGGTTCGATTCCCAGTCAGGTCACGTGCCTGGGTTCCTGGCCAGGCCCCTAGTATGGGGTGCGCAGGGGGCAACCACACATTGATATTTCTTCCCCTCTCTTTCTCCCCTTCCCCCACTCTCTAAAAGTAAATAAGTAAAGTCTTAAAAAAAAGTAGTCATCCATTTCCTCTGTATTATATGTAATAAAGGCAAATATAATAGGTACAAAATGAGGTGATTTGATTTAAAAATTAACAGCCTGTGTCCATAAGGTCGTTTGTTTCAGAAACACCGAAGCTTTATCAGTGCAGTAACTGCAGCTCTCAGAGGAATTCTTACATTTTTGAAGTCAAGTGTTAAGCAGGGGAATCCACCTGTTTTAGTATATGTTCCTCGTACTTGTAAAACCCCAAATGCATGTTGGGGTAACTTACAGTCCAGCTGCATCGGGAGGCGTCACTGGATGACTCCTTCCTTCTCTGCCACCACATTGACTGACTGGGTTTTACCTTTCTCTCAACAGCAAGCCCTCCCAGGACTGTAACCCTCGACGAAGTGATGGCTACCGCAAAGAATTTAGTCAACTTGACTCTCGCTCATGAAATTGCTGTCAATGAGAACTTTCAGGTGAAACACGCTGACCTCCCTGAGAACAGGTAACCCGGAGGTGTTTGTACCGCAGCCTCTGTGTGTGTGTGTGCATGTGTGTGCGTGTACCTGTCCACACTGGTTCCTGGAAGTTCTTGTATGATAGTGAGTGGGAGTAGACCTTACCTGGCTCGCTAACAAGGTCTTATCCTGGTTTTTAAAACCATTCGTCTGGATCTGTGTCTCCCACAGTCTTTAAAACTCAGCTTGTGCATCACTTCCTGAGGGAAGCCTTTCCTGACAGCCCTGAGCCCGGTAGACACATGACGTCACCTTGCTAAAAACCCCCATAGCCCCCTCTCCCTCCCCTGTGTTAAGAAGCCGTGGTTTCCTGTTCAATGTCTGTCCTTCCCACTCGATCCGAAGCACCGTTCATAGAGGAACTATGCCTGTGTCGTTTGCTCTGTCCCTGTTACCTAGCAGAGTACCTGACATACAGTACATGCTCAAGAAATATTTGCAGATTGACTTATTAAAAACCAATATTTACGTTGTGAAAGACGCATGCAGTTGAGTTGCCGAGGTGCTAAGAAAAGGCCGTCTAGAAGCCCCTGGCTGTACAGTAGAAACCGCAGCTGCGTGCGCTCCCCTATTTAACCTCACCACCAAGGTGCCATTAGGTATAGACACACCCTTATTTCCTATTTTACTGTCTCCAGCTTCAGTGGCCGGGACAAAGAAAAGCCTTGTGGCTGTCACTACAGATCTTCGGAGGCAAAGTTGGCTCATGGGTAATGGCACTGACCCTTCAACCCTACAGCGCCATTTATAAACCTGGAGACATCCTCTCTGTCACTTAAGACAACGAGTAATATCTGGTTCCATTCAGAACTTTTTTGTTCTAAAGCAGGACCATAGTAAACATACAAGGTTTTAAAGTATAAAATGTGGTTCATAGTCCTCCTGCTCCCGGATGTTCCTACGAATCCTTGACACTTTTTCAGATTACTGGCCGCCACAGGTGTACCTGTGTGGTTTTCTGTGGAAACTGCGGTTCATCGTGACCCTTTACACCAGCTGTACTGCTGCCCCTGGGTTAGGTCACTCTTGTCTTTGGACTGGTTCCGTCCTAACTAGTTGCCCCTCTCCGTTCTTAGTTCCTCCACATCCACGTGGTAGCCAAACAGACTTACTAAAGGGAAATCCAGTTAGATCATTTCTCTGCTTAAAACCCTTCGGTGGTTTTCTAGTGCACTTAGAATGAAAATGGGAGCTCTTCTGTGTGGCTTGCAAGGCCCTCCTTCCCCACCGAGTCTCTTGATCCTTCACCTCCCTCGTCTTCAGCCACACTGGCTTCCTTGATGATCTCGGGGGAGGGGGAGCAGTTTCAGTGTGTCCCAGGGATTTTGTCCTTCTTTCTTCTTCTTTTTTTTAATCAATGTATGGTTACCTCTGCCGAGGACACACAACATATCGTGTGTCCCCTGCCGGAAACTGGCCTGCAAACCAAACATGTGCCCTGACTGGGAATCGAACCTTGATCCTCTGGTTCGCAGGCCCGTGCTCAATCCACTGAGCTACACCAGCCAGGACTCTTTCTTCTTTTTCACAGCTCTTCCCCTAGATCTTCACCGGCAACTTTCTTCTCCCCATTAAAGTCTCAGTTCAAAGATCGCTGTCTTAGAGGAGCTTTCATTAGTCATTTGGCAAAATTGTCACCCTGTTCGTCACCATCTACCACATTGTCTGACTCGGTCTTCCTCGTAGCTCTGAAATTGTCGTCTTTTAATGTGTGTTTTTTTTCTTTTCCTGCTAACGTATATACATTCTAAGAGCAGAGACTTCTTTTCTCTATAGTATCTCCAGCATCTAATACAGGGCATACCACCTGGTGAATGTTGAACAAACATTTACTGACCGACTAATAAAAATGAATGTTTGAAGTTAAAACTAGCATGTTTTATGAAGTACAGCAAACGACAATTAAGGGCCCTGGCTGGTGTAGCTCAGTGGATTGAGCACGGGCCTGTAAAGCAAAGGGTCGCTGGTTCGATTCCCAGTCAGGGCATATGCCTGGGTTGCAGGCCAGGTCCCCAGTACGGGACACACAAAAGGCAACCAAACGTTGATGTTTCTCTCCCCCTCTTTCTCCTTCCCTTCCCCTCTAAAAAAAAATAAACAAAATATTTTTTAAAAAGACAATTAAGGGATATGGTACTTTAATTCAAAAGTTGCGAATGTATGCCGTGGTAAAGGTGCTTTAGGGTCAGACAGACCCTGGGGCTTGACTCCTCACTCTGCTGAGACCGTGTCTGATCCTTCCTTTCCCCAGGAATGGGGTTGGGCCTACAGCACTCACTTCAAAGCCATGCCTGGGGGCCTGTGAGTGCCTTGCACATATGTTTTCTTGATACTACGGAAAATATGAATCCTCTTCCCTTCATTCTCTTCCAGAGCTACAAAATATGATCAGGGGAAAGAACACGCAGAGTAAGGCACATGACCTGTGTTGAAAAATGACACAGCGTATTCAGAACCGTTGATTTTTCAGATGATTCTTCACAATGGCCCGGTTGTTACTTTTTGAAATATGGGTGACTCACTTCTTACCAAATATTTTCTTTGGGGAAAAAACTTGGTAATATAAGTCAGGTTTTTGATACCCAGTAGGAATGCTTATAAATGATGTAGTTGATCTCATGCCCTCCTCCCCTCCTTCCCGTCCCATCCCAGAAAATCGAAGACCTAAAAAGCATCTTTCAGCCTTTAGGAAAGCATAAATTAAATTTCAGATGTCCCTGAGGGAGCCGTGAAGTTGTTTTAGCTCATTCCCGGTTGTTCCGTTGAGGCCAAGTACTTGAGGCTTGTGACGTGAAGAGCAGAAGTCCCTCCCAGCGGTGTTTGCCTCTGTGATTGTTCTGTGGTTGCTGACGGAAGTCTCAAACCTTGGAAATGGCATTCGTGTTGAGTTAAGTTTTAACATTTAAAGTGTCTGAGCGGAGGGTAGTATTTGTAGTGATAGAGCGATTTTAACACACTCCTCAAAAAGCTAATTTTCATTTCTCCTCACATTATTGTATACTTAGCTATTTGCACTTTAAAAAGAAAAATTAGGAGCTATGCCACACTATCCTCTCAAATTGTTAATTGACTCACCGTACATTTATTGAACGTTCAGTAGACGCCAGGTACCTAGAGGAAGCTGTGGCCTCTGCCTGGGAGAGGTGCGTCCCCTGTGGGAGGGTTGAGCCTGGTAGGTAGTTCAGGGACAGGGACATGAGTGCTGTTCTCAGAGCTGTTGCAGAACAGTGGAGCAGCTCAGCAGGGATGTGTATTTTAGCGTGCACCTATTTTAGGGCTTTGACATCAGGGGCGAAGCAAGATGACCATCTGTGCTATTGTGGCTCTTCCTAGGAAGCTCTTGTGTCAGCAGCTTGGTCTGGCGAACTTTAAATGGGACATGGAGGCTGAAATTGGCAGGGTTTCAGATGCGTGTCTCCTGGGGGCCAGTCTGTTCTGTGCCACGAAACTTCAGCTGTTGAGGAAAGAGCAACTTCGCCACCTCATCCCCAAAATCTAGGAGGAGTCTAAATCTGTGTGAAAGAGTAGCTAGGTAAATTACAGTATCTCCACAGGACAGGATTGTGTGTACTTATTAAAGGGAGGCTGGGGAAACATGACAATATTAAATGAAACAAGCAAGCATGCGAGATAATATTGCACTTACTGGGGAATCTATGTTAAAACTATACATTAAACATGGAAATAATGGAATTACGGGCAATGTCATTCTGATTTTCTAAGGTCTCTACCATGAACATCTGCCTCTTATAAACAGGGAGAGCAATGCCCACTTAAAAAAACAATCTGTGTCATTCCCATAGCTTGGCCAGCCGAGTGAAGAGCATTGTCCACCAGGCCTACTGGGATGTCCTGGAATCGGAACTGAATGCTGAGCCTCCCGAGTACGACCACGCCATCAAACTGTTTGAAGAAATCAGAGAGGCAAGTTGACCTTGTCTGTGTAAATTAATAATTGTTTTCCCCCAGACTTTTCAGGTCCTCCAAAGAGTGTTAGAGACTCTTTTTGGAAAACGGAGCTCGTTCGGTCCCCAGGAAGGATTTTTCCTGCACCTCCTAGAGTAGGGCGGGGGCGGGACAGTGGGGGGACTCAGGGCAATGCTGCGCTCTGAGTGGTGGGTGTGGTGGTAGAGACCACAGACTCTGGAGTCAGGTAGTCCCGGTCTGGTGATGGCCTCTCTCTCTTTAAGTCTTATTTCCCGAGCACTTAAGTTGTAAGGATTGAATGAGGTGACCGTTACAGTTTTAGCTAACATTGACAGGACCCTTGCTGTGTGCAAAGCATTAGCTTACCCATTTATCCTTACCATTGTGCTGTGAGGTGGTGGCACCCGTTGTTGTATATCAAGAAGCCACGTCCCCTGCCTCGCCTGGGGTTGCACAGCTCCGAGGGGTGGAAAGGGGTTTGACACCAAGTCACTCTGACTCAGGGTGCTCCTGTCCATGTTCTCTGTGTGTGAGTGCCATGTCCGCTAGGAGCTGAGTATTTAGTAGAGGTTGCTTATATAATACACATATTTTTATATGTAAAGTATGATACATTGCACTAATGGAGCCTGTGGTGGGGAGGGGATTCTGTCTGCTCTTCTTTGCTGCATCCTTTTGGAGCCCTGATCTACGGCTTGTTCTTTCTTGGTAGAGTTCATCTGTAAACCTTGTGGAGTAATTCAGTAATATTGCTTCCTTACTCTGCTTTTAGTCCAAGAGAATCAGTCATTTCTCACAAAAGGGGTGGGGGGCTTAAATTCAGAAGCTAGACCTTTCTTTGGGGGGTCGAAACATTCTAGTGCTCTGATCCACCACCCAGTCTGTGCAGACTTCTGTGGCACCAGGGCGTTAAAATATGGACAGGGAGCTTGGTCGTCTAGACAGTGAAATAAAAAAAGACAACCTTTATTCATGTAATGACGCTGTTAATGTTTCCTTTTGTTTCCTGTGTAGATTCTTCTCTCTTTCCTGACTCCTGGTGGTGGGAACCGGCTGCGCAACCAGATCTGTGAGGTTTTGGACACTGATCTCATCAGGCAGCAGGCCGAGCACAGTGCGGTCGACCTCCCGGGCCTGGCCAGCTGCATCATCAGCACGATGGGGAAGCTGTGTGCTCCTGTGAGGGATGACGATGTCAGAAAGCTGAAGGCTACGGGCAACATCGTGGAGGTGCTGAGGTTAGCGCTTTAAGATTCTTAGAGTACCTATGAGTTCCCGCAGAAAGGGAGTGTGGGGATCGAGGAACACAGAATAAAGGATGGCTGGTCTCTCAGAGGAATCCTTCGCCCCAGGGGGAAACAAATAAACAAGGATGAAGTCAATCATTTGCTGTGTACAAAAGTTTTCAGATAGAATGATCTGTCAGGGTTGTTAGTTGGCACGCGCTGGACGTTAGGGAGGCAGTAATGAAACAGACAGTTCCTGACCCCCGCGGAGTTTGCAGACTAGTGGGGAGACAGACCCTGGACAAGGAATCGCAACTGCAGTGGGTGCTCTGGGAGGGGAAGTGGAGGGGCTAGTGGAGCCTCCAGCAGGGAGACCTAGTCACGAATCTGGAAAGGCTCCTTCGTTAGAGTAATGCTAGCCTGTAACGCAGAACCTGAATTCTCAGTTCCCCATAAACCAACATGTCACAGTGCGAGCCAGGCGTTCTTGGTCAGGCCGGCCTTGCACATGCCATTCAGCGACTCAGGCTCCTCCTCGCCCAGGTCCTCGGAGCCCTTTACATTCAGCCAGTGCATGGGGAGGAGATCATGGGGCAGTTATACCCGGTGTTTACCCACCTTGGCCTGGAAGTAACACCTTCCACTGACTGACTAGTACCATGGTCCCACCTGGAGTGTGAAGAGGGTCTGGGAAGTGTGGTGGCTGCCTTGGAAATGCGTTTCCCGGCCACAGATCATGCAGTGGAAAGGGAGTGTGGATCTTGGGTGGTGAGCTAGCCATCGCTGCCTCAGCTTCCCTGAGGAAGTGAGAATCTAACCTGGCTGTGCAGACTGTGACTGCTTTGTGATGCTAGAGGAATGAGGAGTCTGCAACATTTTTTGCCATTGAGGGGAACTTTTCTTTGCCTGTGTGTGAATATGGCCGCATCGATATATAAGTTTTATGTAACTGTATTGGGAAGGTAGGAAAAGGAAACTGCATGTAGCAGCAGGCAGCTTACTTTATGACCTCGGGCAAGTCGACAGCCTTTTGGAGTCACTATTCCCCATCTTTAAAATGGGCTTTCCGGATCCTTAGAGCTGAGCTCGGCTCTGGCAAATTGCAGTTCTTCAGTTGCAGAATCTTTGTTTCTGGTTGTTTTATTACCTATGTGTGTGGTATCAGATCTGTGGTGTTCAGCTTGATCATTTATTGAGCACCTACTGGGTGACACTGTCCCCTACATTTTACGTTTATTATCTCATTCACTCTTCACAACATCCTGATGCAGATACTGGCTCACAGTATCCACAGCATTATGGATGAGATTCGAGACAAATTCACACAGACTACTGAGTCCTGTGGAGGAAAAGGAACAGCGAGGCTTCTCTCTCAAGAGGAGAGCGCCTCACCCTCACCTTGACAGACTTATTGGATTTAATTTGCATAAGAATACAGGGTGTATACATAAAGCTCATCAGTCATTTCCAGGCAGAAATAATTAAACAATAGATAATTCGCAAAGAACTCTGAGGGCTTATTGTGAGTCAGGGTCAGCTAGCTCAAGGGCCATAAAACTTTGGGGTTCAAACTCACTTCCTGCTTGGTCCCTTATTATTTAAATTGAGGGTAGTAGCAAAGTAGGTTTCATAGGATTTTATGTGTTCTCTCTTAGGTCTGATCATCCTAGGAAACCCACCCTTTCCAGGGTAGGGCTGCACCAACCACCAACATTGTTTCAGGCTTAAGTCAAGCAGGGGAAGTAAGGAAGCCAAGAGATTAGGAGACTTCTTGCACACAGAATGAGAACTCAGGCTATGTCAAAGCTGAGGGGCGAGGGTCCATCACCCACTTTTTCTTTAGCCCCCAAGTCCTTCCATGATCAGGGGGCCCCCATGATTGTGTCTGTCTTAGGTCGTCCCTCCCTTGAGGAATCTTACTTGTCATTGGGTAACTGATCAAGCATTGGGGGCCAGGCAGGGTGAAGTAAAAGGAGCAGAAGCAGTGCCCCTGCCAGGGAGATAAGCTTTGTCTCCTTAGTGGCTTATGGTCCCAAGGTTGCTCACTCAGCCTTAGCCGTGGGGGTTACAGCTTCTGAAACCAGGTAGGGCGGTTCCCAACAACATCCCTTCAAGGTTGGTCTTGTCCTCTCCTTTCAAAGGTGAGGAAACCAAGGCTCAGAGGCATTGAGTGACTGGTATCTGGCCACAGAGCTGGATTTGAGCTGTGGGTTACCCAACTCTAAAAGGAAGTATTCTTTCCCCTATGCCTCACTGCCCCATCTTTTCTCTCCTTTTCTTTTTTCTAATTTCCTTAGGAATAGAAACTATATACATTATGTTCAGACTCCTTAAAATTTCAGGGGCTTTCAAGTGAAAAATTCCTTATTGAACCTTTTTTGCCTCTTTGTCAAAACTCATTGTATATACTTCTTAGTGTCTTTCTATCAGTTTAGAACTGGCTGTAATGGCTCAGCTGGAGGTAATATGTTTGTTAAAGCAAGTACTTTTGAGAGCTATAGAAAGATAGCTTTGTGATGCATGTGTAATACCTCCTATGAAAAGTGTGACCTTGCCAAATAGCGATTCGAATTTAAAAACCATTTTTGGGATGTTTATTTTTTTACAGCCAGGAAATAGGTAAAAATCAGTGAATTTCAGATTAATTTCTTAATCACCTCTCTAATTATTTTAACTCTCAAATTTTTAGACAAATATTTCAAGTCCTGGAACTCATGAGTATGGACATGGCCAATTTTCTAATTCGGAGTTTTAGACCACATTTTCAACGCCAGCTGGTGGATTATGAGAGAAGCAAATTCCAGGAAATTTTAGAAGAAACTCCAAGTAAGTACCAGATATTTTCTATTTATATTGAAATTAGTTGAAAATATGATATCTTGACATCTTACGAACTGTTTATAAAGAATTTCATTCTTTCTGTTAAACATTTTTTTAACTTTTAAAATTGACATCGCAAACTTGTAGCTGTTTACTATGTCCTAGGAACTGTGCCAAGCACTGTTCACTTATTTATGCTCGAAAACAGTATTTATTGAGCACCTGCTATGTCCCAGGCACTGCTTAGGTGCTGTGGATACTGCAGTGAATGTAACAGAATATAAATAATTGCGACCCCCCAAGGAGCTGACATTCTAGTAGACAAACAGACTTACATTATCAGCTGTGTTATTAAGTGCTATGAAGAAAATTGGATAAAGGGGCAGACAAGCATGGTGCAGGAAAGAGATTGGGGAGTGCTGTGTTTTTTTTGTTTGTTTGTTTCTGTTTTAGATGAGGCAGACTGGGAAGGCCTCTCTCACAGATAACATTTGAGCAGAGTTTGCAAAGGAAAGAGGGATGTGAAGATGTGGGGGAAGAACTTTCCAGCCAGAAGTAGCTGCAAACACAAAGGCCCAGAAACTTGTACGTGAAATTGGACAAACACAAAGCCAGAAAGAATGGCTGGCTTAGAGTCGGCAAGGAGAGAGTGACTGGAGATGAGGCCAAGAGGTAGCAGACAGTTCATATAGAGCCTTGTTAGGAAAGGAGAGGGATTTAAGTTGGTGCCAAGTGTGATGGGAAGTCCTTGGAGAGTTTTGAGCAGGGAAGGAACATCTGATTTTCATTTGAAGGAATATTCCGGCTCTTGGGTAGAGAATAGATTATATGCAGCAAAGAGGGAAGCAAGGGTACCAATTAGGTGGTATTGCAGTTGTTTGAGCAAGAAATGATGGTGGCTTGTCAGGTGGTAGGGGGAAGTAGTAAGAACAGCTTATGTTCTGGATGTGTTTTGAAAGTGGAGGAGTTATATTTCCTGACAGTTGGATGAGTAGCATATTTATAGTAGGTAAAGTCATGGAACTAGGTAACGTGTATGAAATGCTTACCACATTCTAATCTCTTTACCTGTATTAACTGATTTACTCTTTACGATGCCTTTAGGCAATCACTCCCCATTTTATGGATGAGGAAACTGAGGCCCAGGGAGGTTCAATCACTTGCCTCCATAATACAGCTTGTACGTTACAGAGTGGATTCACCCAGGGGTTCTGGCCCCACAGCCCTTGCTTTTACCCACAGTATTACACAGGGTGAGATCACCTAGGCAGTGAACGTAGGTACTAAAGGGGCCTGACCTGGGACTCTGGGGCATCTAGAGCTGAAGAGAAGGGTCCAGCAATTGAAACCTCGGGAGTAGCCAGAGGTCAAGAGAGCCAGGAGGGAATGGTGTCCCATAAGATGAGAAGAAAGTGTTTGGAAGAGGAAGACATTACCAGCTGTGGTAAGTGCTGCTAGGTGGTCAAGAAAAATGAAAGCCAAGGCTTGGCCACAGGATATAACTACTTGAGGATCCTTGGTAACCTTGATGGTAACCCCCTAGCCCGTGAACTAGTGGGCACTAGCTGGACTAGAAGGGGTCAAGAAAGAGAGGGAGTAAGGGAGGTGTTGCTTCATTGAATCCACACAGTTACTCAGCGGGATAGGTAGATACACCTCATTTTGCAGGCGAGCAACTGAGATTTCACAGCTGGCAAAAGACCAGCTAACTGCTTCTCTCATTGGCGACCCTACATACAGACATTATTTATTGTCTGGACTTGAGTTGACCACACTCTAAGGCTGAGTTAGGTGACCCACCCACCGCACTCCACCCCTCGAGGACCAGCCTCGTCAAGGTGGTCAATATAATAGCACTGAGTAAACCAAACCAAACAGGAGCTGCTTGCACAGGGGCTCCAGCAGGCTGGAGAATGTCCAGGAGAGAGCATGGGTCATGGAGGGTCACATGAGGAGCAGTCAGTGAAACAGGGCGCTTCTGCTTGGTACCACGGAGTCTCAAGTGGGCCATACGCCCCGCTGACATGACTCAGGACTTCGGTTAAGCTGCATAGGGCTTGGAGAATCCGTGGACGGGAAGTAGCAGTCAGCCGGGTTTGGCCTCACTAGCAGCTGGAGTTGTTTAAACACTGAAATGGGCCACTCTTTCATGAGAGTAGTCAATCCTAGCTACACTTTATCTGAGCACTTGGTAAGTGCCAAGTTCTTACTGTATGTGAAACACTCCGTTTATTAGCCCATTCAAGCCTCACAACAGCCCTGTGAAGCTGGTACTGTTGTCACCCACTGTTTACAAATGAAGAGATTAAAGCGAAGGTACCTAACCCCAGGTGACTGCTAGTAAGTAGTAAAGCCTGTGAACCCGGATGTGTCTCTGCCCCAAAGCGCATGAGTTCAGCCACGGCGCAGCGATGCTCTCTGCCAACAAGACAGGGCCTGTCTTCGGAGGATTGGCGGAGGGACCGGTGGCATCGGTGGTGTCTGAGACCGGATGACGTCTCGGATCCTTGTGCAACAAAGAGGCTCTGACGTCAGGGCTCCATGGTTTTAGTTCCAAAGAGAGAGAAGGGTTAAGGGAAGTAGAACCCCACATAGAGCCTGAAAATGAAGCCTAAGGTTTGGTCTCAGCAGTGTTTTCCTGAGACTTGGTGGCCAGTGTCACTTGCGTGCTTGTGTGTGTATGTGTATAAACACATGTGCAAATGTCTCCGTGTTTTGAATAGCGAGAGCTTGGGATCTTGAGCAAATTCTTAGTATAGGGTTGAATTACAGTTTTATGTCAGATGATTTGTGTCTCTCCTTAAAACCTAGACTTGGTAACCTGTGATTCATTTGCACCTTTCACGTTGGCTTGGCTATTTCCAGAGATTTAAAAATAGAATAAATCCAGCTGTGCATATAGGTCACTGCCCAGCTCCAAATATGTCCCCAGAGAAGTTGAGTCCCGATGCAGAGTGTGTGTCACTTGTTAATTATATCCTTAAGTGACTGCCAAAAGTCGGCCACCGTGCCCCAGTATCAAAATAAGAGCCTCACAGTATCACACAGAAAGACAATTGGAATTTATATATAGATGGTTTTTGTAAGAAAAGTATTGGAAAATTAATACAGAGATGTACTCTGAATTTCTGAATTGACCCCAAGATTTTACTTTTCTGACCAATTTTATATGCACATCTGCCTTATTTAAAATACACCCAAGAGTCTACGGCCATACCACCCTGAACGCGCCCGATCTCGTCTAAAATACACCCAAAAGCCCTGGCCAGTGTGGCTCAGCTGATTGGAGCATCATCCCATAGACAGAAAGGTCATGGATTGGATTCCTGGTCAGGGCACATGCCCAGGAATCAATAGGGTTCAATCCCCTATTGGGTATGCATGAGGAGGCAGCCAGTCGATGTCTCTCGGTCTCACACTGCTGTTTCTCTCCTTTCCCCTCTCCCTTTCTTTTTCTGTCTCTAACAAAGCAATGGAAAAATATCCTCAGGTGAGGATAAAAATAAATAAATAAGTAGAATATGCCCAAGAGATTTCATGTATATGTGGAATCTAAAGTAAAAACTAAAAAAACAAATGAACAAACAGAACAAAGTCATAGATACAGAGAACGTTTTGACCATCGCCACGCAGGAGGGTGTCGAAGGGATGGGTGTAAAAAGGGAAGGGATTGAGAAGTCAGATTGGTTACAAAACCATCCTGGGCATGTGAAATGTAGCATAGGGAATATAGTCAATAATATTGTAATAACTACAGGGTGGGGCAAAAGCAGACAGTTGTTCATATGGAAAATAATACAGTAACTAATAAGTAGTGATACAAGAATGAACTCTGTGTTTCACGTTCTGACAACTGTAAACTGACTTTTGCGCCACCCTGTACGTATGGTGTCAGATGGGTACTAAACTTACCGGGGTGGTCTTTTCATAGGTCATATAACTATCTGATCACAGTGATGGAAAACAAACGTTCATACTGTATGATCTCCTTTTTATAAAACTGTAGACAAAGCAAGCTGATCTCCAGGGACAGAAGGCAGGTCGGTATGTTTGGGGATGGTGAGATGGGGCTGGGAGAGAGAGAGAAGTGGGGACGATTGCAGAGCGCACTAGGAATCTTTGGGGGTGATGAGTATGTTCACTATCTGACCCGTGGTGATGGTGCATGTTTGTACACGTGCATCAAACTTCAGATTGTATACTTCAAATGTGTATGGTTTATTGTACATCGATTATATTTAAATAAAAATATTTATCATAAGAAAGAGTGGGATAGGATAAAAATAAAGTAAAATACACCTAAGAAAGCCTTTGTCAATGAATGATTGGGTGCGTGTATTAAGCATCATAAAGGTAATCACATTAGATCCAAAAACTACATTACCTGGGGGAAAAGTTAACAAACTGCCCTTGAGGGAGCCATACCACAAGTAACTTTTAATATAATCAGAAAGAAGAAGGGTTTATTTATTTGTTTTACGTTTGATAAAATGTTCTCATGAATTTTATGTAATTCAAAAATCCTGTGAGACAAGTATTTTTTAAAAATACGTCACGAGCATTGTGATTGTCTTTGCCTGGCACACAGGGCAGTCAGGATGTACCTATGGGGCGTTTTAAAGATGAGCACTCTGGTGCTCAGTCGTGACCTGCCCCAGGACAGAGCCACACAGCTAATGAGGAGCGGGGCTAGGACTCGAAGCCAGGTCTCCCCCAGCCAAGCCAAGACGAGGCCAAGCTGCTGTTAAGGCAGTTTTCTTTGATCTTTCAGCTTTGTGTTTTGTCCATTGGGTTGTATTGAAACCAGCGGAGACTGACTCTGGCTAATTCAGCACAGAAGGAAGGGAATGGCAGGTCGGGGGTTAAAGCCACACTACAGAAAAGCTAAAATACCCACCCCGAGAAAGGGCCGAAGCCAGGATAGTGTCAGGAACCTGGACGGAAAAAATAAAAACAAAACAAGGGGAAGCTCCTGGCGTCTGTAGTCAGGGTGGTTGATGGCAGCTTGAAAATGGCTTTTCCTTGACTGCTGTGCTCACCTTTCAGAATTCCAGGGAAGAGTCTGGCAGGCACACGGGTTAGGCCAGCCCCTGGTCGAGGGCCTCTGGATTGGTAGTCACAAAAGAAAGCATGGAGCCAGGAAAGATGGTTTCTCGGGGGAAATCGGCACCCGAAAGACGGGGAGGTGGGGGCTGCCAGGTGTAAAAGAGCAGTTGTCTTGGAGAAGGGAACTGTATTCTGACTGGAAAGTGGGGTACTTGGGGTACTTTCCAGAATCTTGGAGATGGGGACATCTAAAAGCTTGCTCAGCGTCAGAGGCCCCCACTCCTAGTGCCTAGAATTTGGCACCGTTCTCCTAGTTCGTGTGGATGTTGCCTGCTCAGAATTGTGCAGGCCGAGAGCTGGCCTGGCCACTCCTCCAGTTCAGGATGTAGACGCGCTGCCTGTCTAGGTAGGGGGCATGTTTTATGCTTAGGGTGCCGTGTTAGAAGTTGTCTTACTGTCGAATTGAGGAGCTCTTTATACATCCTGGGAACAAGGCCTTCATCAGATTCATGTGTTGTGAAAGTGCCCACCACTCTGTGGTGTGCCTTTTTCGTTTTCCTAACACTGTCCTTTGTAGAGGAGAGGTTTTTAACTTTGATGAAGTCCAAATTATCACATTTTTCTTTTACGGTTTGTGCATTTAGTAAACTGTCTACAAAATCTGTGTAATGTTAAGGTCATAAAGATTTTTGTGGCCCTGGCTGGTGTAGCTCAGTGGATTGAGCGCGGGCCTGCGAACCAGAGGATCGCGGTTCGATTCCCAGTCAGGGCACATGCCTGGGTTGCAGGCTGGTTCCCTGCAGGCCAACTCCCAGCAGGGGATGCACGAAAGGCAACCATGCAACCATACATTGATGTTTCTCTCCCGCTTCTTCCCCTCTAAAGATAAATAAATAAAATCTTTAAAAAAAAAAGATTTTTGTGGATGTTTTCTAGAAGTAATTATATAACTAGCACATTTTAAAACTGTATGTATAATGCCTATTAATACTTGACACTTTACAAGGTTATTTATGGGAATTTTTCTCTGACAGATTATTATTGGGTTGGCCAAAAGTTCTGTTTAGTTTTTTTCTGTAAAATAAAAAACACATTTTTCATTTTCAGTAACTTTCAAATCAATAACTTTATTGATTTGGATATTTTGTGAAGTTATTTTCTAATATATAGAAATGTAATTGACTTTTAAATATTAACTTTGCATCCTGCAAAGCTTGCTAAATTAACTTATAAATTCTAGTAGCTTTCTGGAATATTTCTCAGGCAGTTCTATATCTACAGTCATGTCTGTGAACAAAGGTAATCTTTTTGTGTTTCTTACTTCTTTTTCTTGCCTTATTGAACTAACTAGGACCTCCAATTGCAATGTCGAATGGAAGTCATGAGAGAGGGCATCATTGCCTTTCTGGGGAAAGGATGTTCATTCTTTGATCATTAGGTATTATGTTAACTGCAGCTTCCCACTGATGTCCTTTTTCTGGGTTGAAGACATTTTTGTCTAGTTCTGGTTGACTAAGATTTTCTCTAAGTAGGTCAAATGTTAAATTTGGGCACGTGCTTTTTCTGCATATGCTGAAGTGATCATGTTTTATTTTCCTTTTTATGAATTAATGTAGTGAATTACAATGATTCATTTTTTAAAGATTTCATTTATTTATTTTTAGAGAGAAGGGAAAGGAAGGAGAAAGAGAGGGAAAGAAACATCAGTGTGTGGTTGCCTCTTGCATGCCCCTTACTGGGGACCTGGCCTGCAACCCAGGCAGGTGCCCTGACTGAGAATCAAACCAGCGACTCTTTGGTTCGCAGCCCGCACTCAAGCTACTGAGCTACACCAGCCAGAGCTGATTCATTTTTTTCTAATGTTAAACCAACCTTGCAGTCCTGAGATGTTTATCCCACCAATTGGCCCTGGTGTATTATTTTTATCTTATTGCCCTGGTAATGCTTTCTTAATGATTTTTTAAAAACTCCTCACTTGAGAATATGTTTTTTGGATTTTAGAGAGAATCAGAAGGGAGGGGAGTGGTGGGGGAGGGAGAGAGAGAGAAACATTCTTGTGAGAGAGAAACATCAGTCAGTTGTCAGTTGCCTCCCATAGATGCCCCGGCTGGGAATCAAACCAGTCACCTTTCGGTGTACAGGACAATGCTCCAGCCTACTGAGTCACCTGGCCAGGACTGAAGGATTTTTACACCTGTATTTATGAAAGCTATTACTCCGTAATTTTTTTCCCTTATGATACCTTTGCCTGGTTTTGGTATCAGGGCAAAGCTGGTGTCATAAAATGAATTTGGGAAGTGTTCCCTCCTGCTGCTTTCTGCAAGAGTTTGCAAAAGCCATCCTGTGTCTTTTAGTTTGATTTGCGTACACTGTGTACATTGGTAAACATTTTACTGGATGACGGTGGAAAAAATAAGATAAATGTGGGCACATTAGGACCAAATCATGAGGGAGACTGTTTGAGCCAACCCTTAAACTCATTGTTGCCTCCAGAGATGGAAACCTGCCGAATCTCTCATGCCAAATATAGAAAGTGAAGGCTTTTTTTTAAAGCTTTTATTTATTTATTGTTAGAGAAGGGAGGGAGAAAGAAAGGGAAAGAAACATGGACTGGACCCGTGGCTATGTGCCCCAACCAGGGACCAAACCGACAACCCAGGCATGTGCCCTGACCGGGAATTAAACTGGCAATGCTTCGCTTTTGGGGATCACACCCAAGCAGGGTGAGAGAGCAGAGGCTTTTTGATAAGCACCTACTGTGTGACATATACTGCTGGGGAAATAACTGATTGTCTCAGCAGACCTGTTTGCTTTGGAAATCCAAGCCGAACATTTCACTCACTTATCAAGAAGGAAAGAGAAACAAAGGCCATAGATGGGACCCTCAGTAATCTCACTAGTGAGATGAAGGCACGTGAAATGTTTAATGACCATTTAAAAATATAGTTGTTCTTCAGTTCAGCTGTTTAAGAGAGATGACAGCCAGATAAAAAATTCAAAGGTGGAGAGATGAGGGTGGGTCCATACAAACAAGAAAGGCTTGAAGGAGGAGGGAGGGGGCTGGGCCACTACCCACTGGCAGGATTTGGATTTAGAAAGTCAGAGACAGTTGGGGGTGTGGGGGGTGGCTGGTTAGGCCAAGCTTCCCCGGCAGGAAATCGGGAGCCTGTATTGGTGTGGAGTAAAGTCAGGTTAGGTGCTCTTGGGCCTCACTGCTCCTGGGAGAGTCGCAGGTGAACACACCTGTAAAGTCATCGCCTGTTCTTGTGTTTCTCTCTCCGAGTAGGCTAGACACTTCTCCAGTGCAGGGACTGTACTCATCTGTGATTCCCTAGCACTGGTGCAGTCCCTGGTGTGTGGTAGGTGCTCAGTTGCCATTGGATAAATGAGTGAATAGAGAGGCTCTTATTACTGTCCCAGCCCTGAGGTTTCATAGGAAAGTACCTAGGAAAGACCTATGGTGCAAGTGCCTCGTGGAGTTGACCTTGCCTTTAGAGCCATATAGAACATTCATTGTACTAGCTTATGAAATAAATCTCAGTAGACCCATTGGAGAAAACCTGATATTTCACTCAAAACTCATGTTCTGTTTGCTTTACCAGTTGTGCCCAGTTCTGGGTGCATGTTAGGATGACCTGGGGCGTTTGAGTAGAGACGCCAGAGCGCCATCACAGGTTGATTAGATCAGTCTCCAGGAACTGTGCCCGGGATCTTTTTTTTTTCTTGCTTTTTTAAAGCTCCCTGGATGATTCTAAAATCAGTGGGGATTGAGAACCACTATGTTACACTCTTGCTTTTGTTTGAAATAACTAAATGGCCTTTTAAATGTGTCGGCTGTAAATGGTTATGCTTGCAGTGTAAGTGCTCGTATTGCCACGTTGTAATTACATCCAGGATGGTTTCTGCTCTCTGTTGGATGTCTTTTAAATAAAAGACTGCAAGCCTTTTACATTTTTCTAAGCAGAACTAGAGAACCAAGAACAACGTTTGCCAACTGAGGAGAAACAAAATTGTGAACTTCTAGGGTGGCGTTGCTTTAGTGTGGCAAACGGCTACTCGTACGTCACCGCTGTTTGTGCGCTGGGTCTGGGGAAGAATTTCAGGGTGACTGTGCTTTCTTTTGCTATTCATTAAAAAAAAAATCCACACCTGTTTTTCAGTCTGGCTTTTTCTTTTTAGCAATTGCCACCTTATAAATTCTGCCAAATACATAATTTTAGAAGAAATGCAGTATTAAAAGCAACTTGTTTCTAACAAGAAACCTCAGTCCTGGGTCTAAAGTAAAATAAAGCGTGCACACCAGCATGCACGTGCATGCTGGGAAAGACGTAGCTCTAATCAGGTACCCAGGAGGGCCCAGTACCCGAAACGGTTTACTAATCAGTGCCGTTGTACTAAATACTTTCTCCATACAAAATTCCAGTTCATGTGTGAGCCGGCCTGTCTACTCATCCAATGCCATCTGCTACCACTCTCCCCCCGTGCCCACCTCCACCTCCAGTTCTTTATGCATCAGCAATACGGATTTGCTTGTAGCATCCAGAATGTGCCATACGTGCTCGCTTTTTGGGTCTTTATATGGGCTGTTCTCGTGGCCCGGGGTGACAGCCCTTTCTTCTGTCTGCCTTGTATCTTCAATTGTCACAGCTCTTTCTCTTAGACTCCGCTCCGGGCACTCTCTGCTCCCTCCAGCCCTGTGCCTTCCAGGACTCTGTGTGCTGCTGTGGTCGTTAGTGCGCAGGTCTGGCTGCCCATCTGGACCGCAAGCTCCTTGAGGGCCATGGCTGTTCTTCCATTCACGCCCAGCTCCCAACAGCATCTTTCATGAAGAATGCACAACTGCAGGGACCCGTCAGCTGTAGGACAAATCTGTGGCCTTTTTGCTTGTAGGTGCTCTTGATAAAACTACACAGTGGATAGAAGAATCTGTAAATGAAGAACTACTTTCTCTTTCTGAGACCGCTGTAACTCCTGGGGCTGAAAGCAACTCCACGCCAAGCCTGAGCCCTACACTGGTGCTAAATAACAGTTACTTGAAACTGTTGCAGTGGGATTATCAGAAAAAAGCATTTCCAGAGGTGAGTGATTTTTTTTTTCCCCTTACAGTTTCCCATTATGTAGATCCTTAAATGTCAGCTGTGAATCAGCTAGTCTGTCCTTGTGGCGTGTGGTTTACTGACTTTACTACAATCAGATAAAAATGGCGGTTTGGATGTAATATGGTTTATTTGACATTTTCATGGTATTGAGCTTCCCTCTCTATTTTTCCATTTTAAATAAATATGCTAGACACTGATGACAGAAGAAGCGCGTCTTCAGGAACTGACAGAAAAGCTGAATCAGTTGAAGATTATTGCCTGCCTGTCCCTCATTACCAGCAACACGGTGGGTGCCGTCACCGAAGGCCTCCCTGAGCTTGCAGGCAGGTTAAAGAGGATTTCAGCTGTTTTACTTGAAGGCATGTGTGAAAAGTAAGTTCCACGTGTTTTCATCTGTTCCCTCTTGTGTCAAGGCTCTGCACGCATTGCAGAGAATGTGAATAACCTCGGACATCTAGAGGCGATATTCAGAACCATGCTTTAGAGGGGTTTATCTCACACCTCCTTTTTCTAGAATTTCTTTTAATATCTCTGAAGGCTAATGTGCCCTTTCATAGGAAGGGAGAGGTCTCTTCCATGACAAGTGTCAGGGCAAGTGTCGGATTTCCACTGGGGATGGGTGTGCACAAAAGCTCTTCTTTGACGATGCTGTGGGAAAAAACAAACAAAACCCAGAAGCCCAGCAGGCTCAGGGTTTAGAATGCCTATCGAAGAGGCTTTCCACGTTCAGTAGTCCTGACACCGTCGTTTTTCTGTAATGAGATGTTTGCCAGCGTTACTGACCCAGGGTGCTGCGAAGTCTTTAGCCGTCGTGACCTCTCTCTGTCCTTTGAGATGTTCCACAGGTGCATTGAGGATTTTGTGTCTGTGAAATTCATTTCTCAGTATCACCCCTTTACTAAACACTGGAATCCCACTGAGATTTTGCATTTAGGTCATCCTGTTGGGAATCCTGTCCAAGTCAGAAAACTCCAAGTCTCAGTCAAAGACTGCACGTTTCCAGGGACCGTAATGGGTGAAGTGCCTCCTGCTGGTTCGTTCCCCTTAGAGGTGTTCTCAGGGACACGGACTCTGCCCCTCTCACCTGGGGGTGATGTGCCTGTTTTCTCATAGCCTTGCCCATTGCTCAAAGAGCACACAGATCGCTCAGTAAAATCCTAGGATATTAAGAGCAAAAAGGAGCCTGAGCAGTTACAACATCCGATGTCCCCACTTTGTACCAGAGCCCAAGGACCTGCCTTCGGCTGCACAGCCGGAAAGGGGCAAACAGAGGACTAAGCCCTGGTCTGCCTGCGTCTGAGCCCTGCCCTTTCCACTGATTCTTCTTGTAAAAATCGTTCTGAGTATTTTTAATGCTATGAAACTATTATGAAAGGTACTGGAGAACAATTGGCATAGTCGTGCTCTATGAGAATGATCTCTGAACAGACCCAATCTTAAAGTTATTGTTAAGGTTAAAATGCATCGTTGTTTTTATTTTTCTTTTGAATTTGAATTCAATTACAGTCGACTCTCAGTATTACTCGCGGTGGTTTCAGGTGTTCCATAGTGGTTCGACAGTCCTACACTTCACAAAGCCCCCTCCCTGTGAGAAAGGAACAGTATGTCCTGTCTGCTGATGCTCGTGCTAACCAGCCAGGCTCATGTATTTCACACTCAGGACTCAAGATGTGTGATGAAAAGAAACCTCCGTTTTTGCAGTGTTATTACCTTAGCATTTCCCCACACTGGATAATCATTACTGTCCAGAAATTGTTTAAACCTTCAGTGAATCCCCAGTGCTGCCTAAATATTGACAATATAAAACATACAACAAAGTGGCGACTAAGAGGACAGGCTTCTGGATCTAAATCTAGATTTTTAAATCCCAGCTCTGCTGTTGCCTTATGTATGTACCCTTGAACATGTTCCCAAATCACCCTGAGCCTCACTTCCTCACTTTCCAAAAAGGAATAATATTTGCGCCTGTCTTGGAGTTTCGAGAGCTCAGGGAGGTCCACGTGAGACCCCCCTACACTCTGGCACATCCTAAGGGCTTGATAAACGTGAGCTTTTCATGACTCTAGTTGTTAAGTCGTCCTCTTTGTAGTTGTTCTGTCTGTTTTTTAAAATTATTTTGTTTAATCTCCTGCCCCAGCCCCCGAAACTTCTGTTAGGAAACGATTATAGTCAGTTCTCAATTATCCTCATTAAGGATGGAGTGGTAGCATTCATAACATTTAAAAAAAAAAAAAAGCAACCCTCCTCTTCTTGGCGGGGGTCGGGCTTGGGGTCCTGGTCCCTGTAATGTGCAGAGGGAAAGGGCTCCGCCCCCTTGGCGTCATGTCTTCAGTGCCGACAGTTTCCAGTCCACTGGTTCTATCCTCAAGGGCTGGGACACTGGTGGGAAGAAAAAAAAAGCAAACAGATGACCCAGGTGTCATTTATATTTGGTTTAATTGTGAAAACTAGCAAGATTTTTGCCTTCTTATGAATAGGAAGTCATGGCTTATGCTGAAATTAATTTTTCCTTTGGCTATGAACTCGTGCTTAAAAGCAGGAGGTCGCTAGAAGGAAGCTGGGTAAGAGTGGGAAGGTAAAAATTTTGCCATAAACTAACTTTAGGTTGTAGAACCCCAAAGGTAGATCCAGTGTGGATTTATAACAAATTCCAGTCAAGGCAGAACACCTAGGACTTATTTCTTATTGTTGTTAGTGATGATAATAATGATAAAGTCTTTTTTTTCTTTTTCTTCTTCTTACTAAGTGTTTGCTACATGCCTGACAATCTGCCGAGAGCTAACATGGACCTGTAGCAAGTTTAGTGCTAGTGTTAGGACCTGAACCCAGGTCTGCGTGACACCACAGCTCACGCTGTAATCCCTACGATACCTCTCCTGTCCCTGGGCCTCTCGCCCCTTAATCCCCACTCTGAACAGAGCTGTCTCACAGGCCCTCTCTGGGTAGTGAGGTGCAATGTTCCCCAACAGTGCTGACCAGGGCTGTCAAACTCATTTTCACCGGGGGCCACATCAGCCTCGTGGTTGCCTTCAAAGGGCCCAATGTAATTTCAACTCCTTAAATGTTAAAGAGTAGTTACATTCGTACACTCTTAAAATTATTCTGGCTTTCTGAAGGCAACTGTGAGGCTGACGTGGCACCCAGTGAAAATGAGTTTGACAGCCCTGTGTAGACCCAACAAACACACTGATTAACTCTTTTTCCTTATCTATTAAGTAACCAACTGCTCATCACTTTCATGACTTTCTGAACTCTCTATCTGTATATATGCACTATTGATCAGTTGCTTCACAGTAGCAAGGAGAAGGAACCTCTTATCTTTGGTCATGATAGATCAAGAGTTCTAGGTAATTTGCCTTTGTGGTATTGACCTCTGAATATCTTCATTTCTCATTTTGATTGGTGTTAAAGATTTACTGCTCAGGCATAGATAAAGGAATTGATTTTATATTATCTTCCAAGCTAAAAAAAAATCTATGAATGAATCCTTTCAGATCAAAGGGTTTAATTTGAGAACAGATATTTTCTTTCCCTCAGAGCCCCATGTGAAAATGGAATTGCAGACTTACCGTATTTCACCATGTGTAATGCACACCCATGTTTCTGGCCTAGACTTTCAGGAAAAAAATCTTTAATTTTTTAAATGCAATTATTTATTTATATTTAGATACTTGTTGTTATATTAAGAAGGAATTTTAGCATTTGTTTTTGAACACATTATGGCGCAAGAAATTTTATGTAACAAATAATTACAAAGCATAAGAACAGACACAAGGTATTTCAGATACTACCCATATATAATGTGCATCTCTATTTTTCCCTCAAAAATTGGGCAAAAAAATTGCACATGGTACACTGCAAAATACGGTGTTTTCAGGGGCCACATTTTCTGCCTGTGTGTTCCTATATAAACACTATATACAGAGTTGAGTGGTTGTAATGATGTGAAAATCTGCTGCAAATAAGTGTTGGTGATTGGAAGGAGTTACTGTTTTTTAAGTTCATTCTAATAGAGGTAATTATTGTCTGTATAAGAAAAAATGGGTAGGTAAAAATGGGGAGAAATATGTTGGTATATCAGAAAAGAAAAACAAGCCCTCCCCGATGGGGGGATTTTGTTTCCCGTTCTATAGGACCTTTTGGTATATGAGATAGCATACAGAAGAATTTTTAAAAAATTGAAGTTTCCCTAACGGGGTTTCTTTTCTGTTTTACAGGACCTTTCACTTGAAGGAAGCCCTGCATTCCATTGGAGTTAAGACTTGTGTTGAGATCAATAAGACCCTGATGGAGAGAGGCTTGCCCACATTAAATGCTGAGGTTCAAGCTAACCTTACAGGTCAATTTTCAAGCATTGAAAAGGAGGACAGTCCCATCCGGTCTTTGATTGGTGCGTCCCTATATTTTTATTGTTTTCTTCTTCAATTTCAGTTTGATTTCAGTTTAACTTGCCATTTTTGACTAATGTTAAATGTCAGTCAAAATTTAGCCTTCAACATTTCACCTGCTTCTTTTAGAGAATAAACATTGAAAATAGAACTAGAATATTAATATTTTAAAAGGTTTGGGACCTGCTGCTGCTGTGTGTGTATGTAGTGGAGTGAGAGGTATTTCAAGGCCTTCTATTTTATTATCCAGCCCGTAAATTTTTGTGAAGAAAATACCAAAATGCTACCAGTAATGTTAAAACCCTAGATCAATGCAGCAGTGCAAGCCAGCTGACTATATGTTCACAGAAAGTAGAGGTCAGTGCTGCTGTGAGCCAGCCTAAGCCAGCAGAGCCCTTTTCTTGGTCAGACCTGAGGAGACAAAGAGTGAAGGGCTGTGGAACTGGGGCGTACAACGGGTAGGCCTTTTTTGTGCTCGCTTCCTGAGAAAGCAAACGAGTATCTGGGTGTCAGGCAGTGTTGGTAAGTGGGGAAAATGGAGAATGTATCAGAACATTTTCTGTTGCCTGTGACTGAAAATCTAAACCAGTTCAAGCAAAAGGAGAACGTATTTTCACACGTACCCGAAAAGACCAGAGGTAGGGCTGGTTGCAGGTGGAGCTTGACCAGAGCCCGAACTGCATCCCTGACCCTAGTGTCCCACTTCTGGCCCTCAGCCCTGCCTTCCTCGGGGCCAGCTGTCTCACAGACAGTGACACAGCTTCCACTCAAGCCTGTATCTCCCCATGCTTCAGACAAGGAGTCGGCTCTGCTATTAGGTCATGGGCTCTGGTGGGCCTGACTGTAGGTCGCGTCCCGTTTTTGAATCAGTCTTGGTGGTCAGAGAGGGAGGAACTTAGGCTCCGAGACATGAGTTCAGTTCCTGGAGCCAGGGTGAGTCAGCTTTACCTTTAACTCCTGGTCCTAGGGTATGGGACAGATGGTTTCCCCCGAACAAAATCAGACACTGTGGTCAAAAGAAGAGGGAGCAGATGCTGTGGGCCACAAAGCCAGTGTCTCTTGTGGAGAGTGGGCAATAAAGACTGGAAAGGAGAAAGGAGGGTAGACTCAGAATATACTAACATTCTGGGACTGATCTGCAAATGTTTGAAGTACCATGTTGACTTGCCTAAGAGTACCAATTCTTGTTATTCTTTATTTTGAGGCTCTCAAATTGTTTCTCTCATCCTTATCCCGCGGGACACAGAATGCTCGAGATCTAGGCCACATCAGCCACTCGCAAGCTCAAGGCCTCAACCCCTCCCCCCAGGAAAGAGTGGTCAGGTGTGCAGCCCTGCAGGCTGCTGAGAGGTGGCCCTTGATAACAGTAACACGCACGGCACAACCACATCTGCCTGTGGCTGAGCCCTCCGCTGCATAACCTTCCCTGGTGACAAGCCTGTCCTCACAGCCCACAGTCTCCAGCTGAAGAGCTAACAGCTGGGCGAGTGTGTCCCTTGGAGCTAGAAGGGCAGGCTCTCTGCAGTCTCTGCCACATACCACTAGCCCCCCACTGGTGTGCAGGCCTCATGGGGAGGGGGTGCGTGTTTGTTCACTGCTGTATCCTTGTATTGCGCTGGGCCCACAGATAACCTTTAATAAAGACTTGTAGAAGGGGTGAATGCAGCAGAGACTTAGAGTGGTTAAGTGACTTTGCCTCAAGGTCACATAACTAGCTGGTTGCAGAGTAGGGAGTCTTACTGAGCCTGCCTGACTCTGGAGCTCAGAGTCTTAACTGCTGGCATCATAGCCAGAGCCCTAGTGCTTCTTGGCAGGGTGGCCTCTGTGCCCTCTGTGCACAGAGGCGCAGGTGTCCTCTGTGCCTTCCTTTAGATGAGGGAGGTATTTGCCATGCCATAAGAAGAGGGCGGCTGGGGGCCAGGGCTGCCCTCACCCTGAGGAGGCCTCTTAGAATCTGGTAAAACAGCTTTTTTTCAAGCCCTCTCTCCCTAGTCCAACTCTCCTATTATTTTGAAATTTTGAGCCTTTTTTAAAACCTCCAACTGTTGTTGCCTAGCGACAGTACTGACTCACTTGAGCTGCTCTCTGACTCGGGAAGCCAAGGGCACGCCTTTGGCAGGGACTCGGTTTGGCTGCTCCCAACTGGACAAATGCTGCTGTCGTTTCAGTCTTGGCCTGAAAACAGTCCACAGAGGAGACAAAACCACTTTTTGGCATAATAATAGTTCTGAAGGAGTTTTATCCTTTAACCAATCTTGCTGGAAAGTTTTTGGGGCCATAGCTGTGATAACAATAGACCTGGCACTGGACACGCAGGCCACCAGTCTACCGGGAGAGCTGGTGCACAGTCCATTCTTCCTTTCCTGCTCACGGGGGGCGGGGGGCGGGGAAGGAATAAACCAAGCACTCAGAGGACACAGAATGGACCTGACCAGCATCAGCCATGGCTTTCCTCCTCTGTGACAGTGCCTGGCCTTCTGTTCCTACGGGGTGTGCTGTCTCTTTACAAGGTGGCTACACCTCCCACTGTGTTCTCAAACTTTTAAAGAGATAATTAGAAAAGTTTTCTTTCAAACCACTTCTTTTCAAATGCATACACAAACCAGGTAAATACTATTTCTGGATTACCTCTTGTGTAGATTATCTGCATGCTTAGAACAATCTGCATTTTTAAAAAGTCATTTTCTTCTGTGCAGGTGATACATGCATGAATAATTTCTTCTTATTGACGAATCACGGATGAGGCCCGAGTTATCTGTGACTGCCTTTCCCAGCCTCGCTGGCTCCCCTCGTTTTCAGTTTGGCATTGGTCTTTATATACCTTTTCCATTCCATTCTCACTTCAATTCAGTCCACATTTGTGATGTGCCTGCCTGGTGCCAGATCAGAAATATAAAGATAAAAGAGTAGCCCCACCCTCAGAGAGCTCACTGGAGCAAGGAGAGAGATACATTCTTAAGTAATAGTAATGTGGTGTGATAGTTGGACAGATGTCAGGGAATACCACAGCAGGAGGTAGCTGTAGGCTTGGCATCGAAGGATGCTTTTGACTTGTGGCAGAGATGAGGTGAGATGGAAGAACATTCTAGTGAGAGGAAGCAATTGCAGCTAAGCCATGGACATGGGCTATTGGGAACTGTGAGTTCTGGGTCAGATCTGGCTGAAACGTGACTTTTGTGAGAAGTGTTTGGTTATAAGTGTTTCACTGGCGTCCGTTGTCTGAATCTGATGGGAGTCTGTCCTCCTTAGTATGTATACCTCCTTTCTTGTGAGATTTGTGTCCAAGGCCAAAGAAAGCCCTTGGAACGGGTGAGCCATAGCAGGTCTGTCCAGCACCGTTTTCCAGCGCCTCTGCGGCCTGGCTCCTGTGTGCCTTCGCTGCTCTGGCGGAGCTGCCTCAGATGCAGGGGCAGGGAAGCGGTGAAGCAGAGGGCGGAGGAGAGGGCGGAGGAGAGCCCGGTAGGGGTAGCACTTGCCCCGGGCCTCCAGGCGCCGGCCGTGTGGGGTGAACGTGCAGGTGAGCGTCCAACCGAGGCCCCTTTTGAGCTCGCTCTTTTGAATTATGCCCACACAACAGGTGCTAACTTCACCTGTCCCGGGAAAACCTGCGTGTCTCGTCACCTTGCTGTGTGGTGATTTGGGCCCCCAAGTTTGTCAGATCTGTAGATTGTTCAAGAGCAACCAGAACTTGGATTTCTATATGAAGTCCCCTGATTTTAGGTGGTTTTATTTTTTAAAAAAGACAACAACAACAAAACTGTACGGGCCAAACTAGCAGTGCCAGTTTACAAACTCGGCTTTAGTGCACATAACTAAAATTGTGGACTTTAAATGTTGAGTTTCTGTGAAAAAGATTCCCCGTTCCCTCCCCACGAAGTGCTCTACAGTTTTTATCAGGTAGTTCTTTGCTGCATCATGTCACCCTCAGACTCCATAGCTTAAAAAACAGGAAACATTTAGTATTGCCCACAAGTTTCTGGGGCAGCTGGGTAGTTCTTTCGGTCTTGCTGGGCTCCTACATGCATTTGTGGTCAGCTGGGGCTGGGTAGGTAGCCCTGCTGGTCTTGACGGGGCCCCTCAGGTGTTGGGGAGTCGTCTGGCTCTACAGGTAGGTCCAGCCTGGCCTCAGAGAGAAGAGTGGGGTGTCCCTCCATGTGGTCTTTCATCAAGCCCAGGCTTGTTCACAGGGTGGGTGGGGAGGGCAGACGCGAACCATGCTTCTTCAGGCCCCTGCACGGAACTAACACACCAGCACGCCTGCTGCATTCTGTATTGGCCAAAGGGAGTCATAAGGCCAGCCCCAGTCCAAACAGGGAAACAAACTCCAACCTTTGGTGAAGAGATCTGCAAAGCTGCTTTGTAAAGGACATGGAAACAGAGAGGGTTGAGAATTGGGAATATTTACTGTTCTTATTTTTCTAGTTACGTGCTTTACTAATGGGACAGATAAAGATACCGTATTTTCCCCCCAGATAAACGAATCCAGCTATACCTGAAGAGCCTACTTTGTCTTCCAAGCCCTAAACAGTGCTTGCCTCCCATGCCTGGAGGCCTGGCTGCCATTCAGCAGGAGCTGGAAGTGCTGGGTTGTCAGTACGCAAACATCGTGAATCTCAACAAACAAGTGTATGGACCATTTTATGCGACCATACTTCGGAAGCTGCTCTTCGGCGAGGAAGCCATGGGGAAGACAGACGCTTCGTCTTCCACTAACTAACGAGGAACGACGCTGGAGAAGAGGTCGGAAATCCAGCGCTTCCGCGTGGCGTCTGTTTCCAGCGATGGCATTTCAGATGTGGCACATTATCAGTCCTGTCCGCGGTGCAGTGCTGCCCGGATCCGTGTAACCCAGAAATATCAGTTGCAAAAGACACGCAAACCACATAGGCCCTACTCATACATCATTTTCTTTCTCTTTTTTTACTTGTCCGAAGGTGACTGGCGGCAATGATGCGAACTTGAGTCGTGCTGCCAATTCGTAATTAGTTATATAACCTATGTAGTACTTGTAAATGTTTTGTTAAACGTTTATATTTGGCTTATACATTCAACCCTTCAGGAGTTGTAGTTCCTCATTTATCACCATCAAATCTAATGATTTTTAATTTTGGTACAACTTAAAGGGTTGAAAAGTTGTGAGAATAACCAAGGGGACTGATGTTCTAAATACGTGATGTGAAGTAAGCATAACTATATTTGAAATATACAGTTAAAAAAAGGAGAAAGAAATGTGCAATGAAATTGTCCTAATGTGTAATACAAACTTACACAGTAAGTCCTAAAATCCCACAAATGTCCCAGTTCAAAATTTATAATGCCAATTGTCAGTATTTGTGTAGAATTTAAACTTATTAAATATATTTCAAAGCTATATGCACATTTTAGATAAAACCTCCCTGTTCATTTAGTGAAAACAGAAAAAATCCCTTCTAAAACTGTATTCGGGAGGTTGGTTTATCCTCGCAATTTATCCTGCTCTCTGAGAGAAACATTTTTTGCACAAATCTCTTAGTGAATGTCTTTGCATTTCTCAGGCCATTGGTAAGGTTTATATAAAATTTTAATATTTTTACATAAGGCAGGAATGGTCTGAATTGGTTTACTTGTAAGAAGAGGGGAAGTTTAAGAATAAAACAAGATGCCCAGGAGATCCCCATTCTCAGTAAAGTTCACAAAACATTAGTTAAACTTTGGATTTTTTAACCATGTAACTTGCTAGCAAATGCCTTCTGTGCTGGCTAGATGCTTGTGCCCTGCTCAGACCATGGCGCTCTTCGAAGTGTCGTCATCATTTGACATTCTGGAGCACGACGTCCAAGTCTGCTCTGCTGGCTCTGGTTGTCAGGATTTTAGAGGGGTCTGCTCGTCCTGGAGTTGATGCCCACTGCTTCTGAAGTGTTAAGGGAAGCATCGGTTTGGGCAGACTCAGTGTAGTAGAAATGCTTTCTCTGCATAAATCCTTTTTGATGGCTTTGTTTTCCGAGGGCTCCTTGAACCTTAGTAGGTTGCTGGGGAAGAGTGGGCAGGAAAGTGAAAGTTCCCCATCCTCCCCCACACCCCCCACCGTGATGGCCCCCCTTCTTTATGCAGCAAAGCTCTAAGTAATGATGGTGTGAATAAATTACCTCCAGTCTTCACGTTCTGGAGGCATCTGCCAAAATTTGAGGAAATTTTGAAAGGCAATTTTCCTTTTCTCACAATGACCAAATACATAAAGCAGCCATTCTGTCCCTTTAAGCTGGTGTGTGTGTGAGTGGACACTTGCTGAAGAGCGCATCGTGGGTCTCACCCTCGCCCTTCCTGTGCTTCCATTCTGCCCGTGCTTCTCTGTGCTTAGAAACCACACGGTGCTGTAGACTTTTGTTTTCATTTTCTCTTAAGCTGAAGTAGCTTTCAACTTCGTTCACTTCGGGGCCTGGGCGGCAAGGGAGGTCTAACATAGAGTAGTGCATTGTGTGAATTGTTGTGTTGCTTTCTGAGGTGATCTTTGTACTTGACAGGAAGACCAGGTGCACTTTTTAATGATCAGATTGGAATCCAGCTGGTATTCTTACATACTTGACTACACCGCAGTTGCCAGCGGGAAAACAATGTGCAAACATTTTTTAAAATGCATTTTAAATGAAGGGCATTCTGCTTTTTTTAAGTGGCAAAGTAAATCTCAATGTCTCAAGTCTGGATTTAGGCAACTACATTATTAGGATTTTTTACATCATATCCCGTAGCGTGTTATCTAATTCGGTTTTTACCTAAATGTTTACTTCTACTTTTAAGGTTTTCTTAACATGGTCTTCTTTTGTAATGTCAATTTTATTAAACACCATACACACATTTTCATTCTTCTACTGCTAAAACATGTTGTGTGCACTGTTAAATTTTAAGCATTAAATATTATTTCAACATAGCTAGTGTCTCTTTTTTAAAAATTGTATTTATTTTTAGAAATGGGGGAGGAAGGGAGAAAGAGGGCGAGAAACATTGATGGTTACCTCTCACACACCCCTAAGTAGGGACCTCGCCCTCAACCCAGGCCTGTGCCCTGACCAGGAATCGAACCAGCGGCCTTTCTCTTTGCAGGATGACGCCCAAGCAGCTGAGCCACACCAGTCAGGGCCCTTTGACTTCTAAACCACCTTTGGGTAACTCAGGGCTGGAGTACTGCAATCTTTATTGTGGTGGTTCTAGAATGAGTCTAGTGGTCATCAGAGCCTTATATCAGGTCATGTTCTTCATTCATGCATTCATTCATTCATTCATCCAGGCAACAAATACCTACCAGCATCTTGTATGTGCCAAGAAGCATCCTAGGTATTGTGATAGATGGATAATGAGACACTGTCCTCAAGAAGTTTATTACCAACTGAGAAGGACAAACTTGTGAATAATTACAATGGAGTGTAAGACAGGCTATAAAACAAGTACACATAATGCCAGAGGGAAAAACCATCAAACTCTATTCCGGGGAGACCATTCTTCAGCCAGAACATGAAAGGTGAGCAAGAACTTGCTGAGAGGCCACAAGAGGGGAAGGCACAGCAGGCCAAGTGCATGGTGAACACAGCTGTCTGGGGAGAGGGTGAGTCCGGGACCAGCATATGGTAGAATGGAAGGGACGAGAGGGGACACGAGAAAGGTAAATGGGTTCTGGGGTGTCCTGCCAAACCGTGTGGGCTTTGTCCCGAGTGGAATCAGTGACTCCTTTGAAACAGGAGATTACAAATTACTGTTTTGGAAAGATTGCCGTGGCAAAGAACACCTGTTGGTGCTGGAACACCCCTCTGTGTTCTGTGGTCATGCATACACACACTTATACATGAATACACAGAACAGGCGGTAGAAACTGACCCTGCTAACCGAAGCAGAAAGGGAGTTTACTGCGTAGGTGTCTCACAGAATCCACTGGACCTGAAGAAGCATCGGGCTCGAAAAACGGGCATGAACCAGAGCAATGCAAATGGCAGGACTCGCGCCAAACTGGGTTCAGTGTGCGCTTCAGAGACTGATCTCTTAACTGTCCTTGCTTCTTTGCCTCATTTGCTCGAGATAGGCCTCCTGGCTATCAACATTCAGTTGGAAGAATGTAGGTCAACGGCCCAGACTAATTTGCAGGGGATGGGATGAGGGAGTCGCTCGCTGATCCTTAGACTCCCACGGTCCCTGAACAGAATCACCCAACCAGGGGTTTCTCCCATATGGGAGAGGGGTGCTGAGGAGCAGAAAGAGAAAACAAACCTACTGTAGTGTACATTCATGAGGTCTTTAACATTTGGAAGTAAGAAATGTGTGAGGAGACCAACTGATCTGGCATTGCCTCTGAGAAGGACACCAAAAGATGGTTCAAGGAAGGGCAGAATCACCAGTGGTCAACCTTCATCCCTGTGTGCAGGTGAACTCCCGAACCAGAGCTCCCAGGTCATGGAGGCCTTGGGACAGCCTTCTTTCTCAAATCATAGTTCAGAGCAGGGCTAGGCTGCTTGGGGGTGGGGGGCTGCTCCAGCCGTTCGGGGACCCAGCTTCCATCCATCTTGTGACTCAGCTGTCCCCTGCATCTTCAGAGTCTTGTCTGTTCACTCAGTTACAGGGGAGAGAAAAGCATAACCCACTTCCACTCATGCCCGGTCCATTCCAGAACCCAATCCCGTGGCTTCATCTGACTGCCAGGTGGGCAGGAAAATGGGCCCAGGAGAAAAAGGCTGACATGAATACTGGTAAGCATTCAGCTTCCTTGGATTTGCCCTGTGCACCTTCTTTTCATAAAAATAGGTTTAAAATCATGTGTCTGCTCTGATCTTTGAGCAGTGCCTCAGGGCGCTGTGTTGGGAGGATTCTGAAGCCAGCTGCAGATCAGCAGTGGAGATTTCTGGGTCTGGCCGGCAAGGTACGCCACAGGCGTGGGGGTGCCACCGCTTGGGCAACAGATTCTCATTTCACACTTGACCCCCTTCTTGAAACTAACATTAAGCCTGTTCTACCTCTGAGGATGTTAAACTGCAAACATTTCCACTCTTTTAGTAAAAGTAGCATGGACCGAGAATCACAAGGTCTGAGTTTGCATTCACTTCGGCTAGTTAATAGCTATATGCACGCAAGCCAGTCTTTTATCCCCCTGAACCTCCCAAACGGGGTTTCCTACCTTACCTCCACCTACTCTACCACCTGCCTACCTCACAGAGACATCATGAAAATCACATGAGATAACGTACTCGAAACCGTCTGCAAATCCTGAAGCATAATGCAGCCGGAATGCACTATAATAACTAATTTATTAGCCCTCAATCTCTTTCAAGCTTCAAGAGGTTTTAGTATTGTGAGATGTGATGATTAAATGCTTATGTACGTAAGAACAAAAACTGTCGTATCTCATCAGAACCATGGTTCATTAAGCCCACTATTGTCATTGGCAGAGACACTCAAGGGTATGTGGAAGGCTGCAGTTATTGTCCTTGATGTCAACTTCAAAGGCCAGTGACAAAACCCAACATGTTCTGATTTCCTTTAGCAATCAATCCTGACTTTATTCTCCATGACTTAATCTAACCTTTTAGAAAGTACATTTCTGTGATCAACGTGTGCCCTCTTGTTCTCTGCTTTTGAAGTGAAGCTTTATCTTTTCACTTCTAAGCTTACTACGTTAGCCTCTCTCCGAATTCAAAGGAAGGGACCTAGGGATTTAGTATAAGGCTTTTATGAAAAAGAAAGAAAACCCAGGAATCTGTCCCAACAGCTGCACTTGGTGGAGAACATGAATATATTTTTCCTTCAGAATATAAGAAAAAGTAGCAGCCACCCAGCACTTAAGCATATGACAAGGAATACCCTAAGCACTTGATATCAATGATCTCACGTAACTGTACAACAGGCTGTGAAGCAGGCTCTATTATTTCTTCCAAGTGAGACTCAGGCTAAGGAAGTCACCCAGGGTCACAGAGATGGTAAGTGCATTTGAACCCAAGGAACTGAACCCCAGAATGTGTGCTCTTAACTATTTGCTACATTGGTTTCCTTTAGTCATCAGATAAATATTTACTGCTTATTGTCACGTCACTGACTTGATACTTACTTCTCTGCTTCTGCTTCCTGCTGCTGCCCTCTCTTTTGGTTCGTCTTAATTAGAAACATCCCAGGAGAGAGAATGATTGGGCCTATTTGCCACCACTCAGTATGTAAACCCCCCCCCAAAAACACTGTCCCTCCTTGGGGAGGGGGTCTCCTGACAAGCCACTTGGGCTCCCTTACATGGCTGCCTTTGGCAGGCCCCCCTGCTTCTGGCAGGGTGATTACGTCACCAGATGCAAGGCCAGGCTTTTCGGAGAAAGGCCTGTGGGTATGCTGGGCAGCTAGAGGTTTGCAGACCACTGTCTTCCTCAAAATGCAGAATCTCCTCTGATTACAGCAGAGACTCCTGCTCACATTCCTCTGCCCCTGGCTCTCTGTGAAATGACGGACTTCAAGCACTTCCCCTTTGCCCTTGCCTTTCCCCACTGAAGAGCCCTTCTTTCTGAACCAACAGTGTTCTGGTCTGCTCAAGTTCTTTTATGAATTTATTCACATATAGAAATCAAGAGCATACATATTCTTCCCCAGGTTGAATGCCTGAAGGTTTTCAAGAGAGGATAATCTTTTCTTTTGTTCTTCATGTTGAAGCCTCTCATAAGGTCTAACTTGAACATGGCATAAAAGCCATTCACGGTTCAGCCCCCGTGGATTTCTCTAGTGTCATCTACACATGCTTCCCTTGATGGCCCTATGGGAGAACCACGCTCACTCACCAGAATGTGGCATTATGTCATTGAAAGCCCTCGGGCCATTGCTCAGGCTGTTTTCCTCTGCTGGAAATGTCTCCCAGCGGCCTGTGGAAGATGCAGTACTATGATAGAGTGGTTAAAAGCATGGGCTCTGGTGCCAGATGGTTATGAATTTAAATTCCAACTCTGGCAAATTCTTAACCCCCATGAACCTTAGTCTCCTCATTTGTCAAGAGGGGATAATCCTACCTACCCCCTGGGGGTTCATCATTAAATCAGAATCTGAACATAAAGTGGGATTCTAATGTCTGGCGAAGAGTAAACACTCAGGAAACGGATGCTCTGATATTTCAGGGCCCGGACTGGACAGTTCTGTTTTCCCCTTTGTTTTACTCTCCTTTAGCCAATGCCCTGTTCTTTCCCCCCAGGGTACTGGCCACTTTCTCACCTGGCGCCCCCAACACTTTATACCTAAGTGATGGGATAACAGTCTAAGATATCAACCATTCTTCCCTCCACAATCAATTCCCTTTCCCGAACTGCCCAGCCTTCTAGAATTCAAACTGCCACCGTTTTTGTAGCTAGCAAGACCTCAGGAACAGGGCGTGACAGCAGAAGGCAGATCAGGAGACTGTTCCTGGCTTGTTGGTTCTCCCCCTAGGAGGCCAGAAAGAAGTTTTGGATTTCACTTGGGGGTGCAAGTGCTGGTACTTCGGGGGTCAGGCCAATGCAGTAAGGGCTTGTGCCAGTCATGGTCTGAGGGCTAGCACTGCTTAGGTCAGCCCACTGTTGCCGCACAGGACTCTGGGGCCGTGGCTGCTACATCCTCCTCTTTTCAAGAGACACTAAAAAAAATTTAAAGTCAGGATTAAAAAATGTGAAATATAATACCGAATTTATTATCACTCGTTGCATGGTTTTTTTCTTTTAAATTGTTGTTTTTCCCCACACAAATTTACTCAGGAACAAAAAGTGGGTTAGAACATGGGAATACAAAGACAGATAAGACAGTCTCAGGAGTTCGACATGAATAAAGGATATGGTATTGAGTCTCATGGTATGGTAAGTCTCATATCAGAGCGTGATTCTCAAAGTGTGATCGCCTGGGAACTTACTAGAAATGCACATCTGCAGACCAGAGACCAAACCCTACCAAACCAGAAAGCTGCGGTGGTTTTAACAGGCTCTCCAGGTGACACAGCCTAGTGCTGGCGAATCACTTTGACAGCAGGAAGCCAAGAGGACTTTGGGACGGAAAGCCAACATGTCTGAGCCAACTGTGACATCTCTGCTACCAAAAAGTCACTTCAGAGTCCCTTCCAGACTAGACGCTACATAGGTTGCTCTCTGCTGACTCACAAGGAAGCCGCAGAAGTGCACGTGTCTCTACGTGAATCGGGAGACGCTCAGGAGCAGGAGTTGATTCTTCTTTTGTCTTTGTCCTCTTCCTTTCAGACATCAGCACGAAACTTAGAAGACACAGGCATTAACATTTACTTGAGGTCGCTAATTCAGAAATTAGACTAACCTGGTGCAAAGTGTACACATTCATGAGAGCATGGCAAATGTATATTTAACAAGTTTTTATAATTTATTGTAGTAAAACATACATAATATTTACCATTTTAATCATTTTAAGAGTCCAGGTCAGAAGCTATAAATATATTCTCACTGTTGTGCAAACATCACCATTCTCCACATCTAGACCTTCTGCATCTTCCTCAATGGAAACTCCTTACCCACTAAGGCAACTGTTGGGCTTGTTTGCCAACTGTTCTCTTTCCCTATGGGACTTTTTTTCCCTATTGATTTGTATGAAGTCATTTGAAATTAGGGATACCAAACTTTTGTTTTTTGTCGACTTGTGGTTTTAAAAAACTCTGTTCATGGTGACTTTTAAAAAATCTGTTCAGCCCTGAATAGCGTAGCTCAGTGGATTGAGCATGAGCTGTGAACCAAAGGGTTGCCAGTTCGATTCCCAGTCAGGACACATGCCTGGGTTACAGGCCAGGTGCCCAGTGGCGGGCAGGAGTGTGAGGCAACTGCACATTGACATCTCTCCCCCTTNGGCTTGTTTGCCAACTGTTCTCTTTCCCTATGGGACTTTTTTTCCCTATTGATTTGTATGAAGTCATTTGAAATTAGGGATACCAAACTTTTGTTTTTTGTCGACTTGTGGTTTTAAAAAACTCTGTTCATGGTGACTTTTAAAAAATCTGTTCAGCCCTGATTAGTGTAGCTCAGTGGATTGAGCATGAGCTGTGAACCAAAGGGTTGCCGGTTCGATTCCCAGTCAGGACACATGCCTGGGTTACAGGCCAGGTGTCCAGTGGCGGGCAGGAGTGTGAGGCAACTGCACATTGACATCTCTCCCCCTTTCTTTCTCCCTCCCTTCCCCTCTCTCTAAAAATAAAGTAAATAAAATCTTTTTAAAAAATCTGTTCAGAAAATTTAAAATTTTCATGGAATCATAAAATGAAAATTAGAATTATATTGCCGAACCTATGAATATTTCCCTTTACAATTTCTGTGTTGCTGTCCTTAAAGGCCCTCATCACCAGTGATGAATGCATTCACTTGCATTTTCTCCTAAAGTTTTGTTACCATTTACGTATTTTATTCTTATCGGATTATTTCGTGTAAATGGTTGATCAGCTGTTCCAACATCATTTATTGAATAACCCTTTTCATATTAAATTTCCCTACGTGCTGATATTTATTCCTGCCCCTTACTTCCAGTCCTGTCAGACTTGAACGGTGTCTTAATTACGGCCCTGTTGTACTCTGGTTCTCAAGTGAGTTACTGCCTCCTCGCTTTATGGTCATTTTAATAGTTGTATAATATTCTATCACATGCACACAACCATAGTTTTTTAACTAGTCACCTCCCCTACTTCTAGGCATTTGGTAAATTTCCTATTTTTCCATACTGTACAACATGTCGTTTTGGACTGAATTACATGAGTTTTCTGTCTTGGTGACTCAAATTGCGCAAATTATACGTTTACCTATTAGAGTTATTTTTTAAATTACAACCAATATGCTCTATTGGTCTCAATTACCGGATAACTGGCAATGAACCTGTCGTCTGGGCTTTAGGATAACTCGGGCGAGACCACGGAGCGACCCCAGGGGGCGCAGTTTCCCAGCTTCCCCTCCGCCACATCCGGGTTCCACCGCAGATTCCTGCTGGGAGCAGGCGGAACCTTTCTGTCGCGCCTTCAATCTTCCTGTGCGGTGGGGACCGTTTGGGCCACGCGCACCGCTCTCTACGGGTGCTGCAGTTTGCTTGAGGTGGCGCAGGCTGGTGTGTGGGGCTTTTGTTTATTAATTCCTTCGTCGTGAGCAGCATGGACGTGCTTGCGGAGGAGTTCGGGAACCTGACCCCAGAGCAGCTAGCTGCGCCGATACCGACTGTAGAGGTAAAGGCCGGACACACGGGGAACGGAAGGGGCCGGAACGCATCCCCGAGGAGGCGGTACCCTGAGAGCTCTCGCTGCCGAGCGGGCTGGGCTGTGGGCTCTGCGCATGCCCAGAACTTCGCGTAATGTCTTCCTCCGCACGAGGTTGGGGGCATTCTTTTCCCAAGCTAGCCAACGTGGGTGGGTGGGAGATGGTTTCTCCGTCGGACGCCGCGCGGGCCGAGCTTTCGGGTCGGACCCTTTCCAGCGTTCGTGAGCGTGGGCAAGATTGATTCTCGCGCCCACCTTTGCGGAGACATTCCATCTTCTTAGGCTAGTAGAGGACACTGAGGCCCAGGGAGCTTAGACCCCTTTTGTGAGGTTCCACAGCTGATCGTGGTGATAAAACAAATCGTCCCAATGCCAGGCTAGTAATCTTCCCTTTTAACCCGGAATTCAAGTTTGGACTGCAGGAGTATCTGAAACCCCTGAAAATTTGCTCAGAATTTTTCCTAGGTGTTAGCTGCGAAGTAGCACCTTAGGTTGCGACAGATGATCAGAAGTTAAGGGTACCTGCCCTCCAGTAAACAGCTGCCTGATGAAGTTCAGCTGTTGACGTAATTTTATTTTCTAGAAAGGCACGTGTTATTATTATAACCTCTTTGGGCCTCCGATTCTTCATTGGCATGGAATGGGGATTTGGAGCAATGAAGCTTGGAAAGACGGGAGCGATTTCAGGTAGAGAGAAGCAGACGCTTTGAAACCCGGTAGTTTCTGAGTACCCAAAGTGAGTGCTAGAGTGAAGAAGCGAAGAGAGATGAAAGGTGAAGGATAGGTATAGGTTCTGGTTTTGAAAGGTTTTGTTAGCTATCTGAGTGAGCCATGAGATGCTGTCCTGGTTTAAGCAAAGTGATATGATCAGTGAACTTTTGGGTCGTAGGGAATTCTTCATAATCATTTGGCCGGTGAATGAGATCAGTTTACTGTTATCAGCCCATCCGATCCAGTCTATGAGTGCCTGCGGTAAACAACACTGCTGATGATTGTCAGGCAATACTGGATTTTAACTCTTGAAAATTAATATTAAGAGCCAGCACTTAATGAGGACTTAGGATGTCCTAGGCTCTGTGTAACCCTAACATGCATTATGTTATTTAATTCTCTGAAATAAGTGCTATTTCCACCACATTTTTCCCATGAAGATTTCTGGGGCCCAGAGAGGTTAAGTAAGTAACCCAGCACCAGAGGCTGGTAAGTGGCTGATCTGGAACTTGGTGTCTGGCAGTCGAACTGGAGAGTCTTCCTCCTGAACTGCCAGCTGCACTGCTTCCCAGAGAGCTGGAGGAAGAAGCCCAAAGGATTGACACTTCTTGCCGGAATTTGCACAGCTGTGCAGGCACTAAAACCACAATTCCAGTCTCCTGACCCAGGAATGACAGTTCTTCCTGGCCCTGTGCATCCAGTCCACCATCCATCCCATCTTAAGGGTCCTGCCTACAAAATACGCTCCAGCCTGAAACATCACTCTGCTGTTCTCCAAGTCTGAATCGCTGTCATCTCTTACATCCTGGGCACCGAACTTCTTTCACTCCAATCTGTCTGCTCTGTGGCGAGAGCCATCAGCTTAAACACACAAATGCGATCGTGTTGCTCTGTTGGTTAAGTTTCTTCAATCTCTGCCCATTGCTTTAAGGGTAAAATCTAGTGTTTACTCTATTTATAAGGCCTTCCTCAGTCTGGCCACGGATAACCATCCCAGCGTCCCTCCCCCCACTGTTCTCCCTCACTGCCTGCCTCCCCTGAGATATTTCTACTCTTCTCATACAGTTCATTTTGATCTTTCTCTCATTCCTGTTTGTAGATTTATATGCAATAAAATGCAGGAGTACCAAGACTTCCACTGAATTTATTTTGACATTTACGTATTCCCAAATAATTACCACCCAATACAGTATATAGAATGTTTCCATCACCCCAGAAAGTTTGTTTTTCAGTCCGTCTCCACCTCTTATCTTTTGATTCCCCTTCCTTTCTTTTTTTGAAGACTTAATTTTATTTAGAGCTTTTTAGGTTCACAGTGAAATTTAGAGGAAAGTGCATAGATTACTTATATACCCCTTGCTCCCACTTCCCTTTTTTCTTTTTTTTAATCCTCACCTGAGGATGTGTTTATTGATTTTAAAAGGAGAGAGAGACATCGATTGGTTGCCTCCCATATGTGCCTTAACTGGCGTTCGAACCCACAACGTAGGTATGTGCCCTGCCTGGTAATTGAACCCACAACCTTTTGGTGTATGGGACGAGGCTTCAGCCAATTGAGGGACCCAGCCAGGGCACCTCCCTTTTTTCTTGAAAAATGTTTTTACTTTCTCCAGATTGTCTGCCTCCTTCCTTGGCCTCCTTTCTTCTTCCTAGTGCCCTTTGCTAGGTCTGTCTTTTGTTCCTCATCTCTAAATATTGGAATGTTCTTGGTGTTCTTCGTGGAACCCCTCTCCATCTACATTGCTCAGGCCGTCTCATCCATTACGTGACTGTAATTCCCATCCATTTGCTGACTTCTTCCTAATTTATATCTCCAGGCCACTCTCTTCCCGGGTTCCAGACTCATATTTGTTGTCTGTTTGACATCTCCACCTGAATGTCTAGTAGGTATCTCAGGAAACTTAGCATGCCCCTAGCCAAACTCCTCGTAACCCGTCACCCTTGAAAGCAGCTGCTCTGACAGCCTCCCCGCTTCCTTATCTCCATGCATGGCAACTCTAAGCTGTCAGTCTTGACTCCTCTTTCTCTCAGAGTGTCTGTCTAATCTACTATAAAGTCTTTTTGGCTTGAAGTTCACATTGTCTCCTAGCCAGCAGTTTTTCACTACCTGTACTGTTTCCAGCCTGGAGCACTGCAGTAAGCTCCTAAGTGACCTCCCTGCTTCTAACCTAGTCTGTTCTCAACCCAGCAGTTCAACCTGTTATTTTAAATGATCCAGTTAAAATGAGTCACAGGTTCATGTCACCCGTTCACAGCTTTCCAGTGCTGCTCATGTCAGAGTGGAAGTCAAAGGTTTTACAGTTGCTGCAATGTCTTCCATGATTCTTAGGCCCTTACTCAGAAACAGTGTATTCTTCAGACTCAGTTCTGCCCATTTGTCAGATTTCCCGTTTGCAGATTAGATGCCATTCATGAAGAGTCTTACCATGGTAGGCTACTTTCAACCCCTGCAAAATATGAATAGGAAGTCTCAGAAGAGAAGTGTGGCCGTTTACGGCGCTTTAATGTAGAAGGTGGGTGCCGCCTCCTGCCGTCCTGGGATGAGCTCTGATCACACATTCGGCAGAAAGTGGGAGAGAGGAAGAACTGGAGAGACCTGGCTCCCCCACCAGGCTCAGACTCGCTTTCCCTTTCTCAACTGAAAATCCACTTACTCCTGTAATGTCATGAGTATAAAATATAGTGCTTGGAGTCTTGACTCATCCAGAAGAAATTAAATTATGTTCTTTTTAAGAAATCTGTGGTCCATGTGTGTATATACATACAAGTGTATTTGTATGAACAGACACTTAAACGCACACACCTGTGTGATTTCCATAAAAGTGTTACCATGTAAAAATTGTTCTTTTAGTTTTGATTTACTTTCTTTCACTCATTGTGATAAAGTGAGTCATTTTTGGCAAACTAGAATAACTTATAAAAATACCATGGCTGCTAGCACACATCCTAACACTGTTTTTATTCACAGGAAAAATGGAGGCTGCTTCCAGCATTTTTAAAGGTAATGAACATTTAGTAATAATTAGTTTTATTTTTCTGATAAAAGTCAAGAAATCAGCCTTCTTTTTTAGATTAAATTTTTATCACCAACATGTTTTGACTGTGTACAACTGTGTACATCGCTAGGTTTGGGAAATACAAGGAGTTACAAAGCAGTGAATCCCTGCCTTTAAGGCGCAAGATGGGGGAATGGTAATCTAATTCTACAGACAGAAAGTAGTGTACGTTGCAGCACGGCAGATGAGTGATACAAACCAAAGTGCCGCTGGCAAAAGAGTGACGCCGCAGGTGGCCAGAGAGGGTCTCCCAAATAAGATGAGACATAAAGTGCATCGTAAGAAGAAAGGATTTAACTCAGCTGGAAGGCAGGTGCAGAGAGTATGGCTTTATCAAGGTGCCCGAGAGAAACCTGCACAGGGTGTGTAGGAGACCGCAGTCTGTCTCTCTCGTTGGAACGGATGAATGGATGCTCAGAGGAACCGTAGGCCAGTGAAGGGCTTCAATTCATTTTTAAAGAGCTTATGCTAAGAAGCAGGGCTTCCACAGTGAGACACTACTGGGCACCAACTAGGATACCGTAGTCAAAGAGAAAGATACTAAGTGTTGATATGGGTGTGGAGAAATTGGAACCCTCAGGCTCTGCTGGTGGGAACGTGAATTTTGCAGCCACTTTGGACAATAGCCTGGCAGTTACTCAAATGCTTAAACATAGGGCTGCCCTATGACCCAGCAATTCTTCTTGTAGGTAATTATGCCAGAGGCATGAAAACATATACCCCTGCAAAGAGTTGTGCACAAGTGTTCACAGTGGCATTATTTATAATAGCCTCCTAGTGGAAATAGCCTGAATGAGCATCAGCCAAGGGATGGACACATGGAGTGTAGGGTAGTCATGCAGTGGAATATTAGTCGGCAGTAAAGGTGAATTGAGTGCTGGTGCATACTGCAACCTGGGTACATCTTGAAAGCATTATGTTAAATGAAAGAATGGAGACCTGAAAAATGAGTAGAGTTTTGTCTGACTTAGTTCTCTGTTATAGGTAGAGGGGAGAGTACTGGGAAACAATGCTGCGGAAGCTGTCAAGTTCTCTGTTATAGGTAGAGGGGAGAGTACTGGGAAACGATGCTGCGGAAGCTGTCAGCGCTGCAAGGTTCTGATCAGATTTGAAAGCCATTTAAAAAATTCTGGCTGTTTTTCTAACAGCAAAGGGAAGCTGCTAAAGAATCTTTAAGTAGCGGTGTGACCAGAATGAAATAAAGTAGTATTAAGGTCAAAACATTTTTTATTATAATTTTTAAAAAATGAACTATACATAAGCAGAAGAGAAGAGATGGTATTTATGATTCAAAAATGAGGAGACAGTTGATGGCACCAAGTTAATTACTGCCACATTAATGGAGGCATAAGACAGTGGTTAGTTCAGTCAGTCAGTCTTTTGTTCTGTGTTTAAAATTGGAATTCCCCTTCACTCAGATCACCTTGAAATACATTTGTCTAAGAACAAAAGTATAAAGACTTTAATACATATCTGAAGGCTGCCGTGCTGTTCAGTGTAGGCTCACTGAAGCACGACTCAGAATATTAGGCTGGGAAGACAGCAGTGAAGAGGGACGGATGTGAATCTCGAGTGTGCTTGGTTTTGCACAAGCACTAGATGGGGTACACTTGACTTAATAGCATTGTGTTTGGTGAAGGTTAACATTACCTTTTGAGTTTTGGCCAGTGGTGTTGCCTTGTTTCTTTAATAGCAGTGGGGTAATAACTGGAGTGAGGGAGGTAGTAGCTTCTGTACACTGGCCAGACTGTCGAGAATGTCAGTGAGTTCAGGGTGCCTGTGTTAGGGGGCAACACTGGCAAATTGGACCACGTTCAGGAGCAGACTGAAGACTGCTGAGTGGTCTGGAAGGCACGCATGTGAGAAGTAGTTGAAAGGCCTGTTTAGCTTGGAAGTGAGAACGTGAAAGAGAGACGTGATAGCTAAATGTTCTAGAACAGGCATTTCTCTGGAAGAGGCTTAATCAAGTCCAAAGGGTGAGAAAGGTGGACCTCAGATCACTAAAAGGTTGGATTTTCTGCAACAATCAGGACTGCTTCAAAATATGGAACGGTTGGTGGTTTTGTACGCCAGTGCGATTCCTGAATAAGGCAGTGTAATAAAAGTGCTGTGATTATCCGTCAGGGAAATTCAAGAAGTGTTGAACTAATGATGTGTTTGAAGATTAATGTAAAGAAAGCACATACAGTCCTTTTAAATATTAAGATTTTGGGTTCTGTGTGTTAGTTATTTCGCTGTTTTACATGGTGGTACACAGCACTATCTTTGTGCAGTCGTTTCTGACTTCTGAGATGAAAGGGAAGTCGCTGCCAGCTGGCGTCTGCTCTTAGGTTCCCCAGTTCCACCCTGCTTTCAGTTTCCAGTGCAAGTATTTCCTTAGTGGAGACCCTTACTTTCCCCCTCATTCTTCTATAGAGTGATAGGGAAGGCCAGTTTGGATGCGTGAAAAGGTAGCAGAAAGACAAAAAAGTAAATGGGCATTGTTTTGAGGGTTGAAGAAATGATGCTCAACTGCTATATTTTTTTGAAAATTCTAAGTATGCAAGCCCTGGCTGGTGTAGCTCAGTGGATTGAGCACGGGCCTGCGAACTGAGGGATCGCGGTTCGATTCCCAGTCAGGGCACATGCCTGGGTTGCAGGCCAGTTCCCGGCAGGGGACCCACGAGAGGTGACCATATATAGATATTTCTCTCCTCCCCTTCCCTTCCCCTCTAGAGATAAATAAATAAAATCTTTTTAAAAACCCAGAAAATTCAAAGTATGCAGAGATAATCCTACCTTATATATTAGCTTATGGAGAATCATTAGGTATATTCAGAATATCCATGTCTTGCATTCCCAAAGCTTCTCAAGGAGGAAAATTTGAAAATGTTCTAGTAAGATGGAGGAGAAATGTAATGAAGACATGTAAATATAAAGTTTTGCTAAACAAAATTCATGGGTCTTTTTCTCACTTGGGTTTTGAGAAAAATTTGATGATCACCTATGATTAGAATCTATTGTATAATTTGCTAACCCACTTTTGTTGCTAATCTACTGTTTCCCGTTGTCTACATAGGTTAAAGGCCTTGTGAAGCAGCATATAGATTCATTCAACTATTTTATTAATGTAGAGGTAAGCGTCAGATCTTAGAGCTAGATGCAGCTAAGAATTAATTGGAGGCTAGAGTCTTTCTTAATGCTGCTCTTTCCGTCGCAGATAAAGAAGATCATGAAGGCCAATGAAAAGGTTACAAGTGATGCTGACCCCATGTGGTACCTAAAGTAAGGCGTCGGCTCCTCTGAATTGCTCTTGGTTACGTCTAACATTTTAAAAAGTGAATGTAGTTGTTATCTAAATTCCTTTTAATCTGTTTAGTAAGGTAACTGTCAAGTGTTCAATTTTTAATTGGTAAGCTAATTATAACATAGAGCATTATGATTAAGAAATTACTAGAACTGTTAGTTTAAAATTTTTAAAAATAATTTTAGACTTAAAGAAAAATTACAAAATAGTACAGTGTTCTTATTTTATCCTTCACCCAGCTTCTGCTAATACTAACATTTTACATTAACATAGCATAATTAACAAAACCTGGAAGTTAGCAATGATATAATACTATCAACAAATCCACAGATCTTATCGAAAGATCCTTTGATTTGGGTTCGTATGATGTTTATTTGTGATTCTATTGCCTTACACATTTTGGCCAGATCACGACAACATGCCCACTCAGTTTATTAGTGAAACATCAAATCATTCAGGTGACTCAGCCCCCTACAGCCCAAGTTTGGTGCCTACAACTTCTGGCTTTTCCCAAAACTAAAATCACTTTGAAGGGGAAGAGATTTCAGACCGTCAGTGAGATTCAAGAAAATATGAGAGGACAGCTGATGGTGATTCCAACGAAGGACTTTGCAGAGTGCTTTGAACAGTGGAAGAGACTCTGGGAGAACTGTATGAGGGCCCACGGTGCCTACTTTGAAGGGGCACCTGAAGCGCCATTGTCCAATGTTTCTTGCATCTTCTTCAATAAATTTCTTTTTCATAGTACGTGGCTGGATACTTTCTGGACAGACCTTGTATATTTTTTCTCTTAAATGAATTATAATATACTATAGATACTATAGATACTCTTTTGCACTTTGCTTTTTTCATTAAATATCAATTTTAGGGAGCTGTGTTTCTAGTAGTTTTGTAAAGCGATTTATGCTATTCTTTAAAAAGATAACTGATAGTATTTTCCCTCTTTCGTGAAGATGTATGTACTATCACTTTAAGAAGTTCTGCAGTTATACTTTTTAATTTGTCATCCTCAGCAAGATAAGCATTTGTCAAAGCATAACCCTGTATTTAGGGGGAAGCTATCTTGTTTGTTTACACGTTCTCTGGTGATGGAATGATTTGCTTTTCAGATACCTGAATATTTATGTCGGCCTTCCTGATGTCGAAGAGAGCTTCAACGTGACTAGACCAGTGTCTCCTCATGAGGTAGTTTTTAATCTTACTTTTTAATTGAGTTTGTTTGCTTTAACCCAAAGGGTCTGTGCCCTTAATATGTACTCTTAAAACGTGATTGAAAAACAGGTAAAGAAATCTCTTTGAGACATAACCAAAGTAAACAAGCACTTGTATAATACTGTACTCTATTGGGAAACAATTCTTTACTAGTTTGTCTTTTAATTTTGTTAACTTGCACTGTATATACCTGTGTCCTATTTACATTGTTGCTGAGCCTTTTAGTGGTGTGTCCCGTCTCCTCGCCGGCCACTTGTGCCTAGCGTGGTGCTGTCTGTTGCAGAGGGTGTCAGTGCATTTTCTGAGGGTCGGCAGGCATTGTGTCGGGGAGAGGAGACCGAGGGCTGGGCACTCGCTGTCTCTCGGATGAGATGGACGAGAAGGACTCTCAATGCCAGAGTTCCTACAGAGGGGCAGGCCTGCTGATTGGCTTTTGACAGATGCTGGGCTTCTCTTCAGAGTCTTTCACTGAGTATGCGGAATTGGGAATTGATTCAGTGAATAAATTGACTTTTGTGGATTTGTCTGACTTGTATTAACGTAGAGCTAAAATAGTGATTACGGAACATAGCACTGGAATCTTTATGAAACAACAGTTCAGGTGTTAGATTGTATGGTCGTTGCCTAAGGAAGGTTAAACAGGAAGTATGGACAGTAACCAGATAAGCTTTGGTACTACATAATCACCATGTATTGATCGAGTGTTTATTTTGTGTCTCAACATTGAGAGATACAAAAGAAATGAGGTGCATATCCTTCCTCAAGGAGTCCATACTCTTGTGGGGAGATTGATGTAACAAAACACGTGACCCGGGGACCCCAGGGGCTGCACACTCGGATGTCTGGAAGGATCGTGTAGGGAAGGTAAATGTGTGAAGCTGTCCTATGTAAGGAGTGGTGAGGACTGGCGGGTGCATGTGCCCCTGTTTGGCCCTCCCCTCCCTGTTCCCTTCTGCTAGGACTTCCCAAGTTTTTGAGAACTAGGCAGCCAATTAGCAGTTCGCAAGTCATCTAAACTATATCACTGAGTTTAGAGAAAAGAGAAGACAAAGTAGCTTGAAGTAGTTCAGGAAGGCTGAGTCCCCAATTGTCATTATAAGTATTCTTTCTGATGTTCAAAAACATAGGTATTGATGCGGTGAGGGTGAGGGGTGCAAAGATTTACTGGAGAGAGTTTGACTCTTGGAGAGATGGGGAGAGTGGGAGAGCAGGGGGGTGGGCAGTCACGGGACCCACAGCAGGACTCCAGGGTGCGGGCACCGCCGATCCCGCCAGCACAGCCTGCTGCCGTGATGAGAAAGGGGCGGGGGGCGGCGGAGGGGCCTGTTGGAGGTACTTGGGGAGCCTACAGAGGGGCTCCAAGTTTTACCCCATCTGTCGAATTTTTTTCCATTTGAAGGGATAAGTTTGTTAAAATCCACAAATGCTTGCCTACCATGGATATTACATTAGTCTTATTAATAAAAATGAGGTAATTATATATAGTACTCTGACTCAGGTACCATTTTAAAATATATATTTATACTTCTGGGAAGTAAAATGATTCTTATTGCCATTTACATTGGAGGAAATTGACATGAAGAAAGGGTACGGGAAACGTGAGCGGCAGAACCAGGGTCTGAGCACAGGCGGTGGAGTCCGTACTCTGCACCACCGCGCCGCCCACCTTTGGTCTGGCCTGAGGGAGGAGGCTTGGTCTAATTAAACATAATGTAACAGTTTCTACTGGTCAACTGTAGGAACATCTCATATTTTTACATCCTAAGCACTGTTTTAAAGGCTAGAAAAAAGTTTAATTATTTGGTTTAGTAGAAGTCAGAGAGATGATCCAGCATCATCAATTGTAAGGTGGATGATCAGAGAAACTCGTTTTGAGACTACAAGCCACCAGATGACCATCGATTTAATGGGGAAGTCATTGCATGAGGCTAGAGAGGTTTCCTCTGTCTGATCATGGCTCAGGCAGGACTACGTTTTGTGAGCTACATCAAATTAAAGATTATAGGAACAGTTATGACCATCACTTGTTAAGGAATTTTATGGTGTAGGTTTGTTTATTTGGAGAATAAAAGGAAGTATTAAACTGTTTAGTTTGTGTGTGTGTCTGTGTGTACTTAAATTGTCATTATACTGGTTAACCGTTTTGAAGAAGCCAGCCATGAAGATGTGGGAGCAGACTGGTGGCGGCATCAGATCAGCGAGAAGAAAATCAGTGCCAGACTTACTGTTCCATTTCTGGGCTGGCGGGGCGGGCATGCTGTGGTGAGGTCTGGATCTGTAGCTGCCGGCATTCCCCTGGAGGGGAAAGTAGGCTTGTAAGTCCCAGTGCCCTAAGGTCGCGTATGTAACAGCTCAGTGTTCCAAGGGCAGGTCCAAGTTCTACTAGAGAAAGAGCTCTTTGGGGCTGTCAGGACCCTTTCTTTTCCTGAGAGGAGCTGTGACTGTCTGCATCTATTTCAGTGCCGCCTGCGGGACATGACGTACTCTGCCCCCATCACAGTGGATATTGAGTACACCCGAGGCAGCCAGAGGATCATCCGCAATGCTTTACCCATCGGCAGGTGAGAGCTGATGTTGGAATTGGAGCCGCACCACCTGCGTTTCCGCCCTCTGAGGCGGCCTTGAGCAACTAAAGTTCTCTGCCCCATTTCCTCATGGGGAGAACGTGGGAAGTGGCGCCTAGTTCGTGGGCTGTTATCCGGATCCGGGTGTCCGTAGATACGAAGCACTTAGAAACTCCAAAGCACTTAGAAACTCCGGTAGCGTGGGCCTGCGGGTGGTGACTGCCCTCTGACTCTGCTCTTCCCCGACTCTTTCACACTGTCCATATCTCTTTTTGGAAATACATTTTCAGTAATTTCTGCAGATCTCTTTCCTGTTCAGTAATTCTGTCCTCGGCAGTGTCAAATCTGTGATTTAGGCGGTTCATAGACATTTAAATTAATGCTTACATTTTTACATTTTTCATTTCTAGAAGTTTAGCTTAGTTCTCTTTCAAAACTGCCTAGTTTTGATAGTCCGTTTCTCACACTTGAATTCATTGTGCTGTGTCTACATACCTAATAAGAGTCACTTTGTTTACCACGAGCGAAGGCTGCTGCCATTTCCGACTTTCAGGAAAGCCTGTCTGCACAGTTTTCCGTAACTCATTCCTCTACCTTCTACAGTGTGCTGAAGATGAGTGTAAACCTCTTAGAGACGATACGGTGCACAGTTCGCATTCTTGTACCTTTGTGCCAGTGACAATATTTACGTGATGTTTCCTTTTGTTTTCTTTTAAACAGAATGCCCATAATGCTTCGTAGTTCAAACTGTGTTCTTACAGGGAAAACACCCGCAGAATTTGCCAAACTGAATGAGTGTCCTTTAGATCCAGGTATGTGTGACTTTTTGGATTAGCCCCCTCCTTGTTTTTGTTTTTATGCTGCTGTTTTTTAGCATTTTTCCTTAAAACCACACCACCTTTCTGCTTTATAATGAACTTTGATAAAACTTTGTTCATGAAACATCCAGAAACATGGTTCCATCTTTATTCTGTTAGTCCATATTTCTGAGAGATACACTCTTTCCTTTTCTCTTTCAAGTTGTAAACTTTAATACCCCGAGTTCTGATTATTGCTATGGTTTGTTGATCTTTTCTTTGTCTCTTAGCTCAATGGTAACGCTCTTTTGGTGTACTTAAAAATTCAAAACTAATCTCATAAAGTTACTTGTGTAGCTAGTCTGAAAATACTCAAACATCTCATTTCAGGCTTTTAAAAACACAGTAACAAGGCAAAAAATAAGTCTTCTGTTTAAAAAATTTTAATAACTTTCTTTACTTGTTTTTAGTCAGTTTGTGTTACAAAGTTTCAAGCTTAGCACTTAACAGAAAGTTTCTTTTAATTCCTTCACTCACATTTCAGACTGACTCAATTTATAGTTGCTTTAACCTACTTTCTTCAAAGTGGCGTTGGTGTAGAGGCCCGGGAGGTTCTGGGGGGAGGTTACCAAGGAGTGTGACTTTTAGACCGCAGCAAAACGGTGCAGAAGTCAAGTGTGGTGCCCTGGTTTTGCTTACATTCCGAAGGTAAAATGAAGTCTTACTTTATTCCCTCTGAGTTTTGTGCAAAAATATATGTGATAAATGTTTTGTGAGTTTTATTAAGTATAGAATATCACAGAAACCTAGTCTACCATTATCACTGATTTGTTACAAAACTTAGAACAAATTTCAGTTTATATTAAAGATTATCTGATATTTTTCTGCTTAAAAAATCTGAAGACTAATTTATTTAACATAATTATTTTCATTTACCTCTCATATATGTCAGGTGCTGGAATGCATAGACTTCTAAGATACATTTCCTGTCAAGAAGTTTATTATCTTGCTCTTCTCTTACATAAAATCATGTGGTGGCACTGTCATTAATTCATAAAACAGTGTCAGTAAACCTCTTTGCTGTAAGTGGTGGTCAGTGCTGTGAAATGATGGAGGAGTGATTCCCATCAGAAGATGACTGAATCTCTGTGTGAAGAGCAGGTGGTAAAGCTCTTCTTGTTTCCTTTGGGCAGGCGGCTACTTCATCGTTAAAGGAGTGGAAAAAGTTATTCTCATCCAAGAGCAGCTGTCTAAGAACAGGATCATCGTGGAGGCCGACCGAAAGGGGGCGGTCGGTGCTTCAGTTACCAGGTAGGGAGGGCAGAGGTGGCCTTCTTAGGAAAGGTTGATAATTCCAGTAGTATCCGATGGCTGTCTTCTGGTATGGAGGTACCCAGTTACTTTTCTCTGATAACAGCAGTGAAATATTTAAACTGTCTGTATTCAGTTTATTGTGAAAGACTGTAAATACAGCATATTGATTGATCCCACTTCTGGGAATATATCCAAAGAAACCTGAAACACCAATTTGAAAGAATAAACGCACCTCTAGGTTCATAGCAGCATTATTTACAATAGCCAAGATTTGGAAACAGTCCAAGTGTTGATCAGTAGGCGAGTGGATAAAAAAAACCTATGGTACATTTACTCAATGGAATACTATTCCGCTGTAAAAAAAAAAAAAGGGAAGGACCTCTTACCTTTTGCAACAGCATGAATGGACCTGGAGACTATTATGCTAAGTGAAATAAGGCAGTTGGTGAAAGACAAGTGCCATATGATCTCACTTATATGTGGAATCTAATGAACAAAATAAACTGAGGAACAAAATAGAAACAGAAGTATGAATGCATGAGATAGCTGTCAGAGGGGAGGTTGATTGAAAGAAGATGAAGGGATTAACCAAAGAACACATATCCATGGACACAGACAACAGTATGGTGATGGCCAGAGGGAAGGAGGGGCAAGGGTGGGGAGGGAGGTAGGCAAAGGTGGGGGAAAGAAGGACATCTGTAATAGTGACAACGATAAAAATAAAGTTTAAAAAAAGTAGTCATTTAAAGTTTTCTATAATGAATGTGTGAGACATTGTTTGAAAGGCCGCTTGTTATTTTAAGTTGAATTTTATGTTCATTTATAGTATTAAAGAAACTTATAGAAAAGAAATATAAAAACACTTAAGTTTTTCATGTTTCTTTTCAGTCTCTGATGATTTTACATGTGTATTCTGACTTCTTATTACTGAATAAGTATATTTAATGAATTATTTCATGGACTTACCATCGTATTGTTTTTTGTGACAGCCACTTTCACAGCTTATTTTCCTATATCAGCGTCCCTTACGTTACTCTTCTAATTTCTTTTCTCTGGTTTATTATCGTATGTAATTTGAAATGTGAAGACTAATGAGTCCTGGAAAAAAATTGTGACATAGTTAAGATGTCAGTATGTAATAGAATTTTTCTTCTAACAACCTGTGATGAACTGCATAACTCAGAGTTTCTGCATTTTTCTTTCAGATAGAGAGGAAAGGAACAATAAATAGCCATTTACTGAGTAGTTACTGGAAGCCAGGCAGTGTACTAGGTGCTTACATGTATTTTTTGTCAGCTCAGTCCTCCAAGAGAAGTGGTATTATCTCTACTTTACAGCTGAGTAACAGGCCTTGAGAGCAGGGTCACATCAGTCCTCAGAGGCAGCCAGCATTTGACCTTCAATCTAAATCATTCTACAACCCAGGTCTTCCCACTATATGCAGTTTTAAAGACCATGGCAATCAGCATTTGAATTCTCAAGGTTTAGTTTACTAGATACGAGGTACTTGGATGAGGAGTTACTTAGCTTCTCTAAGCCTTAGTCTCCTCACATGTGATTAGGAGGCAACACTTCGAAGTCTAAGTGTTAATATGTAGCAGAGTAGAGCTAATATAAGTAGAGTGGGTGACAGTACATAATACGAGGTCTGTCCGGAAAAAGTCCAGCCATTGTTATAAAGAGAACGGGTTGTACTGCATCTATGAAACCTGGCAGCCAAGAAGAGCGGACTGGAGTGCACATGGGTGAACAGTGATGACTTCACTGTACTAGTCAGCGGGGCAGTTGTTGAGTGAGCATGTGGACTGTGTGGCCATCGAATTTAAAATGACTGAGTGAGTAGAGCAGCGAATCTGCATCAAATGTTGTGTTAAACTTGAACATTCCTCCATGGAAACTAATCAGATGATTCAGAAAGCCGCAGCTGTGGGCCTTCAGTGATCGGCAGCTTCATCACCACAACATGCCTGCTCATGCATCATGTCTCCTGCAGAGTTTTTGGTGAAACATCAAATCACCCAGATGACTCAGTCCCCCTAGAGCCCAGATTTGGCCTCCTGTGACTTCTGGCTTTTCTCAAAACTAAAATCACTTTTGAAAGGGAAGGGATTTCAGACTGTTGATGAGATTCAGGAAAATATGACAGGGCAGCTGATGGCAATTGGAAGAACTGTGTGAGGTCCCAAGGTACCTACTTTGAAGGGGACTGAGGTGTCATTGTTTTATTTACAGTGTTTCTTGTAACTTATATCTTCTTCAATAAATCTCTATTTTTCATATTACATGGCTGGATACCTTCTGGACAGACCTCATATGTAGGGAGTGATCAGTATGTGTTTATTATTATTGTTGAATAAAGCTTTGAAATGTTTTTAAATCTGCTAGGAATTTTAAAGTGAACAGATATCAATAGGAGAGGCTTTAGGTTTTTTTGTTATTGTTGGTTTCACTGTATACCAAGACTGTAGGTATATTTTATTGGATTATTAGTATACAAATTCATTTCTTCATAGTTTTATCATTGTGGTACAGGCTCATTTTGAGTTTTTTTTCTTTGAATGTATAAAATTATTTATGAATATATGCCCCACACTGAATTCAAGCAGTTCAGGAGCAATCAAAGTGAAGTAGGTAAAAAAAAATTGGTCATTGTCACTCATTCACACACAAAACTTACATCATAATCTCAAAGCCAAAGAAACATTTACAGTGTTTTAAAGTGGAAGTGACAGGAGCAGGAGAGAAGTTGTGCATCTTTAAAAAGCACCTATTAGATAGGACCTTTCTGATCATAACTGATCATTTGAATCTTATTGACAGACTTTGCTATTGCATGTGACTAGGTTGAAACTAAGTGGAGATGTTTAACCAATTTGTATTTCCTTGTAGCTCTACCCATGAGAAGAAAAGCAGAACCAATATGGCCGTGAAACAAGGACGATTTTATTTAAGGCATAATACTTTATCAGAGGATATTCCTATTGTAATTATATTTAAGGTAAGGTTGCAGGTAACCACTGAAAATTATAAAGAATCTTTTCATTCTTAAATTTTTATTTTTTTCTGCAACAGTTGACATCCAGTATTCTGTTGATTTCAGCATCATGGTTAGCGTTTATATGACTCATAGAGTGATCCCCTGATAAGACTAGTGGTACCCAGCTGGCACCACGCATGCTTGTTACAGTATCACTGACTGCATTCCCCGAGCTGTGCTTCACATCCCCGTGACTGTTGCGTGAACATCAACTTGTACTTTTTAATCCCTTCACCTTTTTCACACGGCCCCTCAACAACCCTCCTGGCTGGCAACCGTCAGTCTGTTCTTTGTGAGTCTGTTTCTGTTTTCTTTCTCTGGTTTACTTTCATATGTAATTAGAAGTTTGGAGGAGATCTAAGAAGAGAAAGATTTGTGATATGGAATATGGATAAGTTGTCAGTCTTGTATTGCATTTTAAGTGGAAAGCTAATAAGAATAAGGTTCAGATATTTTCAAAAATAGGAATCTATTTTTAATAGATATATTATTTTTTTTAAATCCAAAGGTACCCAACGGTTTATAGTATGTGTATGCCTCCCATCCACCTGTGCCTGGTCACACAGCGCTGCCCAAAGATAGCACACTAGTCCGTGCATGTGCGAGCGCATGGGCGTAGAGCACATTGTGGTCGTTTTGTTTCTTAGTTACATACATTGCACATTATTTTGCTCTTAGCATTTTTTTGTGGCTTACATCTTGGAGGTAGTGTTACATTACTCCATAGAGACCTGTATTCTTTCTGACAAACTTCCATTATGTAATCACTCCCTCATCAGCACACATATATCTCTTTTGCTATTGTGAAACTGCTGTAATATCATGTCACACACAGGCAAGGATATCAGTAGGCTGAATTTCTAGTAGTGGGATTTTCAGAAAGCAAAGAATATGGACCAAGTTCGTTGTTCTTTCTTATGGACTTCTGGATTCTGGTGAGTTTCTGCATAAACATGACTCTTCACTCTACAATGATTTTTTTTTCAGCTTATTTATGAATTATTGGTTCATATCCCAAAAGATATTCTCTCAGAATTAATAGAAGTATAGAATTAATTTCTAAATGGTATCTTCTCAGATAATTGTATAGTAGCTGACTTAATCTGCCCTGCGACTTAAATATTATGCAGATTCTGTGAACAGTTAGAGTATTAGTCATTAAGCAAAACAGAAAAATAGTTGACTGTATGTCAAGTAGTTGGTCCTCAGCCTTCACAGATTCTGTCTTTGCCAGCTCTTCTAATTGCTAAAATTGATTTGTAACTTCAAATCAGTTATTTGGGGTGCTTTTACAATTATTTGTGGACATGCGCAGGCCCAGAGCCGGGAAAAATTTAAGTCCCCAAGTAGGCACGTTCCCAGCTGGGGTCCAACAAGGCAACACTGCCTTCTCATTTCAGCTTGTATTCTGTTAAAAACTGCCCTTTTGGCTGTCTGTTCAAGTGCCATGTTTTTCACATTTTTTGTATGTTTTGTTGGTGGTTTTGCTCTTTAAAAATGACCCCCAATTATAGTGCTAAAGTGCTGTCTAGAGTTCCTAAGTGCAAGAAGGCTATGGTGTGCCTTGTGGAGGAAATGTGTGTTAGACATATTGCTGTTGGCTGTGACTATTGACTGTGACTTCAGTGTAAATGAATCACATGTACATTACATAAGGTGTCTTTAAATACAAACATGTAAAACAAGGTTCTGTATTAATCATTTGAAGAAAATATAATCAGGCTCACAGAACCTAGCAGTATTTCCCCTGAAACAATGCTTCAGTATTCATTAATTCAGTGTTTTTGGCAACTTTGTAGAAAACAGCTACTGTGGAGAACGATGATCAACTGCATATGGGTATTCAATGAATCTCCATGACTAGTCGATTGGGATAAAGAGCTCAGACTACCTGAGGAAATGCGGAAGGGATCCTGAGTACTTCAGATAATTTTAGAGGTTGAAAATGCTCATTTCTCATTATTTAGTTTCACTTCAGAGTTAGATATTTCTGTTCAACAGTTGTTCATGGTAGCGGAAATATCCTGTGGGTCGTAGTGAGAGAAAGCAGAGAAAGAGATCCCCTGAGGTGGAATTAACTATGTTGGTTAAAAAGGGAAAACATTAGGCTGTGAGCCTTGAGGAGTAAGGAAGGAGTTGAACTGCCCCGTTAAAGCTGTAACCAGGTGGCCCAGCATAGGGGTCAGGGGGCANCAATGAATCTCCATGACTAGTCGATTGGGATAAAGAGCTCAGACTACCTGAGGAAATGCGGAAGGGATCCTGAGTACTTCAGATAATTTTAGAGGTTGAAAATGCTCATTTCTCATTATTTAGTTTCACTTCAGAGTTAGATATTTCTGTTCAACAGTTGTTCATGGTAGCGGAAATATCCTGTGGGTCGTAGTGAGAGAAAGCAGAGAAAGAGATCCCCTGAGGTGGAATTAACTATGTTGGTTAAAAAGGGAAAACATTCGGCTGTGAGCCTTGAGGAGTAAGGAAGGAGTTGAACTGCCCCGTTAAAGTTGTAACCAGGTGGCCCAGCAAAGGGGTCGGGGGGCAGATGGGCTGCCTCATGTAAGGGTGGTGTTGGGGGCCAGAGGGCTGTCCATAGGAGTTGTCTGCGAAGGGGAGAGAGAGAGAGACAGTGAAAGAAACACACAAAGGGAGAGAGAGAGAGAGAGAGAGAGAAGCATCAATCAACTTCCCCCCATACAAGCCCCGACCGGGGATCAAACCTGCAACCCCTGGTGTATGGGACAATGCTCCAACCAACCAATCCATCCAGTCAGGGCTGTAGACATTTTTTTTATCTGTAGTAGAGCTCATCATGCTTTAGAATTCTCCATCTTTTTTAGAAAAGATTTATTTGTTTTTAGAGAGAGGGGAAGGGAGGGAGAAAGAGGGTGAGAAACATTGACGTGAGAAATATCTATCAGTTGCCTCTTGAACATAACCCAGGCATGCACCATGGCCAGGAACCGAACTGGCAGCCGTTTGTGGTATGGGACGAAGCCCAACCAACTGAGTCGTAGCAGCCAGGGCGTTTGGAGCTCTGTGAATGAGACTGTACCACTATTTTCTTTCTAGGATGGTGATGATGATGACGATGTAGTAGCAGTAGTAGTAGTATCAGGGGCCAAGGAGAATTCATAAATATACTTTATTACTTTTCTTCAAGTTTTATATCTATTTTAAGTACAGAAGTAATTTTGGCTTTTCTTGTTGGGATCCCACAGTACCCAGTGCAGTGCCTTGTGTGTGTAAAGGTGTTCAGTAAAGGAAATTTTATTTATGTAAAATTACATCTCCAGCAGAGGGCAGTATGCTCCCATGCATGAAAGGAATTTTTGGAAAGTTTTTGGTGCCTGAATAGGTGCATGGGACTACCTAACTTACACTAGAAATTATAAATTAATTGCGATGCATGTAATAGTATATCACTCACTTGGGAGATGCATCACTAGACACATGCATGACAAAAAATCATAATTACTTTTTTTTAGCTAGATGACAGATGCTTGATAAGATAGTCTCTCTTGTTAAATTTAATATTTTTGCCATAAATGTATACATATATAGCTGACTTAAATCCTTTTTTATCACAGGCTATTAATTAACAATGTACATTTTATGAGATTTCAAACTTCTTTCTGATTACAAACAGTCCTTGCGTTGTAAAAATTTAAAAAGCCACCAAAAAATACAACTTTATTTGTGAATACAGTTTTCTGACCTTTTTTCCTTTGCTTTTGTGGAATATACATCAATTTTATTTTCTTCACTTAACAGTGAATTGTAAATAGTTTCCCATGTCTATAAATATGAATGTACACATTAGCTTTACTAGGTATTATGGAGAAATTGCACATGTGTGATGTATTTAACCAGTCTCCTGTGGTGCGACATTAGGTGTTATTTTTTCCCCCAGGTTTTTACTGTTATGCATGACCCTGGGTGGCCTTACACATGCATGTCTGTGCATGTTGCTGATTAATTTGTGAGACTTAATTTCTAGGAGTGGAATTACATCCTTTAAAATAATTTTGGGCCCTGGCTGGTGTAGCTCAGTGGACTGAGCACAGGCCTGTGAAGCAAAGGGTCCCTGGTTCGATGCCCAGTCAGGGCACATGTCTGGGTTGTGGGCCAGGTCCCCAGTAGGGACACATGAGAGGCAACCACACATTGATGTTTCTCTCCCACTCTTTCTTCTTCCTGTCCCCTCTCTCTAAAAATAAATAAGTAAAATCTTTTTTTAAAAAAGGAAGTGAAAACTAAAATAGTGAAATACCATTAAAAAAAGAAAAAAATAATATTGGTACACACTGCCACATTTTTCTCCTGATATGTATCCAAGTCTGTATATAATGTATATTATACATAGTGTATCATGAGTATATAAGATTTAAATATTTTTAAATTTTAGTTCAAACTTTCTCGTTTAAATATTCAGTTCAGATGTCTGTCACTTTTTTTTTGGTTTCTTATATAGGGATATTTTAATAATTTGGTGGAAACATGTTTGATAATCACTATTCCACAGGTGCCCAACCTGTGGGCCATGTGGCTTGGGATGGCTATGAATGTGGCCCAACAGAAAATTGTAAATGTACTTAAAAAATTATGAGATTTTTTTTGTGATAACATGTCACAATGTATTTACTATGTGACCTAACACAGCTCTTCTTCCAGTTTGTCCCAGGGACGCCAGAAGGTTGGACACCCCTGACCTGTCTGGGAGGTGCATAGGGTACCGGGTTGCTTATGATCAGACAGGTCTAGGTTGAGTTCCAGCTTCTTCACTTACAGGCCATGTGACCTTGGGCAGGTTTCTCAGCCTCCCTGAGTCTTGGATAATTCACCTCTCCAGTGAGAATTTCATCTGAGAGGACAGTGGTGAAGAGCGAGTGCGATCGTGTGGTTTCTGAAGACCGAGACTGCCCGGAAAGCCCGGAAACAGGATGCTCTTTCTCTGTCCTTAGTTCTCCTAGCACATTTCATGTTGGAAGCCCAGAAAATAAACTGGGATCCCAGAAAAGTCAGATCATTTCTCTTTTTCTGTTGTGTGGCCTTAACAGAGGCTTTGACAGTCATTAGGACTTGATGGTTGTTGATTGTAACCGACAATTGGCTGAAAGGGGCAGAAACAGCAGGGTTCCCAGAGTCCGTGCTGAGTCTGAATATGGTGGATAAAGCCTTTAGTCCTAGATCTGCCTTTTTTACGGACTGGAATCACTGCAGAGGTTCTTCTGCCCGGAGAATCTTCTCCACTTCGCATTCTGCATTCACGCCTATTCAGCGGTTGTGCTATGATGACATCTGCAGTCTGAGAGTTTTTGCAGAAAAGAGGATTGAGTTTCAGGGGGATGCTCTGCATTGTTTCCTGGAAGCCAACATACTGAAACTTTCGGTCTTTAAAGAAAAAAAATTGCCCTGGCTGGGTACCTCAGTTGGTTAGAGCGTCTTCCCGATAATGCCAAGGCTGTGGGTTCAATCCCCAGTCTGGACACCTGCAAGAATCAACCAATGAGTGCGTGAATAAGTGGAACAACAAATTGATCTCTCTCTCTCTCTCTCTCCCCCTCTCCCCCCCCCTTCTCCTCCTTTCTCTCTGAAATCAATCAATGGATTTTTTAAAAAAGAAAAAAATCACACAGTTAAAGAGGGTCATCAGAGTTCTTTTATTATCTGCTAGGACTGCTTTTGGTAATAATAAGTTGACTTCCATCTACTTTAAAGAAAAATTGGAGATCTTAATATTAGGTGTTTTAAGAAGTTATCCTTTTCCCCTACTTGACATAATATATTTCAACATATCACCATAATCCTGCATGTCATTCTTTTCTGCTCATTAGTATTTTTCTTTCTGTCTTTTAAAAGTCACGCTTTTGGTCACACTTAGTGGATATCCAAGGAGAAGACCTCATGACACTTTTCAAGGAACGTGTCTCCTTATTTTCTTTCCTTTTGCTGGTGGGCAGACTGGGTGACCTTGTGCTGAAATGTATTTTCTCTGCTGTGTTTTCATAAGGTTATTATATAGCATTTTTCTTTGATTTAAATAAGGTGAACTGATTTCAGATATCTAGAGTACAAAGAGCACCATGTAAAGCTAGTTTTCAGATGTCTAAAGTATGTCTGTACAGGGAGATGCTTGGGCATTTTGCTGTGGTTTCCATAGCAATATGTCATTTATTTGTAGTTTTGACTTCTGAAGGCTTAAATAGTCATAAAGTCAGTTTGGTCTTTGGAGCTGACGCGCTTTGGATGTTAACCTGGCTGAGTTATCACCCTGTATTTCAGTGTATTTCAGACTCGGGAAGAGTTTATTCCTTTTAGAGGAAAGCTTTGTCACTGATCATTTTTTCTGCACATATGGTGTCATTTACCATGTGCTTGGCATGTCTTTGCATCATAGCTTAGAAATATTTGGAAGGCCTAAGCAGTCTCCTTAAATTCATATTAGGCCACTTGAGAATTTTGTGCAGTTATAAAATTATTCCTTAGATTTGGCATCAGGGCAACTTGAAGTGGCAATCTGTATGTTAAATGAGGATGGACTTTTACTACAATATTATTAAAGACCAAAACAGGCAATCAAGTATACATCTTTTTCACTTGGAGATTACTGAACTCAAAGTTAATTACTAAAATAATCTAGGTAGTCGCTAGTTTAGGTGTGTTAGGTATTAATGTGTCTCAAGAAAGGGGGCTAATCCAGAAAGCTGCTGCCATTGTGGCTCCAGGATTCTGCTCCTGTCTCAGTGAGACCGTCTCCTGCTGCATCATTTTGCGTGTTCGCTTGATATCTGTCCTGTACGGATCCCTTTCGGTGTTCGGGCTTTCCTCTGAGGACTGATGTGCATCGGTCACAGAGTTTTATATCTAGAGGTTTTAGAGAAAGGGGCTTAGATCCCGCAGCAAATTAGTTGCCTTAGTACTGTTTCTCTTATATTGGATTTCTTGGAAACCCATTGTTTTGAGAGATTAACATGTACAAAGTAACTTATATTCTATTTAGTTTTTCATAGGGAGCTGTTCCTCTCTGATATTCATCACTACCGCTTGCAGGCCGAGGAGAACATGTAGGTGGTTCTACGTGAATGCCATCGCCATCAGAGCAGATGCAGCTCAGTGTGCTTGATCAAAGGATAAAATAGTTTTTTTATTGGCTTAAAATTAAAACAGTTAAATATCTGTGTATATTTTATACCTATAAGACATTCAAAAGTAGTGTCCTGTCTGTGAAAGGTAGGCCCCCAGTGAATGGGTCATTTACCGGTGCAATGAAATGCATGTAAATCTGTAGTTTTGGGTCCATAAAACATCTCGAAGAATTAGCAAGACATTTTTTGTGCAACTAAGCTTCCTAAAAACCATCATATTTTAGAAAGGAATTCTATGTGCACATTCTAATGAGACTCAGAAGTCAGATAAACAGGTAGAAATAAAGATCTATCGGAAACAAATGCGTGCTGCCCGGAGCAGTGAAAGCAGGAGTGTACGAATGAGGAGAATTGAGGAGTAGGATGTAGGAGAAGCAGGAAGGACCAAATAATAATGCATTATGGGTCCGGACTGGTGTGTAAGCTCCACTGGTGCCCGGTCACTAACTCTCATCCTCACTTAGGAATGTTTCATTGTTGAGAACTTTCTTAGAAGCGCCCTCCAATTTCTGGGTCGCCACCAGAACGCTTGATGTGTGTTTTCTTTTGCAAAATCACCTTCAATCTGACCAAGACAGTAGGTTGAGGGATCTGATTGCTATTTCTTCATTATTTAAATTTATAAGGAAAATTTTCTTCACTGGCAAAGAATATCACTGATCAATATTATTAATGTCCAGAGGTGTATATGTTGATTTTCATTCTAGTCAAGAATATTAAGTAGAGCCCTGGCTGGTGTAGCTCAGTGGATTGAGCTCAGGCCTGCGAACCACAGGATCGCGGTTCGATTCCCAGTCAGGGCACAGGCCTGGGTTGAGGGTCAGGTCCCCAGTGGGGGATGCATGAGAGGCAACCACACACCAATGTTTCTCTCCCCCTCTCTCTCCCTTCTCTTCTCTCGAAAAATAAATAAATAAAATCTTTAAAAAAAGAATACTAAGTAGAAACAAGGAAAGGAAAGTGAGACTAGGTTTTTGTTTAATATTTGAACAAAGGCAATAGATTCCTGACACTGAACGACTCCAGGGGCCACCACTCATTAACACCTGTGGGTTAAGCAGGCACTTCTCAGAGACACAGGAAGGAAGAAAATAGTAAGGGGTTCTTTACCTTCAGTCTGGCTGGACATGGCAGTCCCACCACAGTCCTGCACCTTGTACTGAACAGGACATGGAAAACTGCCTTCACTCTGACTTGGGAGGTATTAAAGGAAAGCCATTCTTTCTAGTACAGATTGGACTTTTTCTGTTCAAGTTTCAGAGTTTGAACTCCAGGTAACTTTGAGAGTAGCATACTATTTGCAGCAACATATTTCAAATCTTAACTTGTTCTAATGTACAAACAGAAAGGAAAAGAAGGGGAGAAAAGGAACATGAGGGGGGAGACAGGGAGGCAGAGGGTTACTTACCAAACTTGGCCCTAAAGGGGGCCACTAGCATCTCCCCTTTGGTGCCATGAAGCACCACGTGGTGTGGCTCCCAGGGACTGCAGAGAGGTGGTGTCTGCAGAACCTTCCCTCTGCCCAGTTTATAGCCGGTGCACCAGCTCCTTGGAGGAAGAGAGCCCCCAAAAGAGCCCCCAGATGAACCCTCTTTTATAAAGAATTATACACTGACTGTATACATTTTTAAAAATACATAGTTTGAAACCTGGTCTACTTTGAGCAGAATTGGCATATCTTTATCATGCTGTTGGTTTTTTAGTTAAGCTTCCTAGTGCATAATAACTGCAATGAATGGAAAATAAAAATAAGTAAAAATTAGGACCGATCATTTTTAGGATCGCTCTCCTTTAATCCATGAAAGGTTAAGTGTTTTAATGAATGTGTGTAATTTTTAAATAATGGAGTTTATGTTCAGCATCCATTTAAATAAATGCATCATTTCAAATTAGAGGTAAAAATATGCAAAAATTAGGGCACAAAAAAGAGATTTGTATCCTGAGAACTTCTTTATTTGTTCACAAAATGAAAAAATTTTTCAACAAGTTATACACTTCAAAATGTTTTTAAGTTTAAACAGTGGATTTAATCCCAGAACTTGGTCTATCAGTGATCTGTGCTGTTATCACAAAGTAGAACACAGCTTCTGCTGTCAGGGATTTGGGAGTTGCTTGGCCAAGTGGTTCTGGCTCAGGGTCATTCATGAGTCAAGATGTCAGCCAAGGCCACAGTCATCTGAAGGCTGGGTTGGAGCTGGAGGGTCCACTTCCATCATGGCTCAGCCACATGGCAATTGTCCTCACCATGGGTCTCTCCATAGACTGCTTGAGTGTCTTCATGGCATGGCTGCTGGCTTCCCCCAGAGGAGCACTCTGAGAAACAGGAAGCAAGAAGCTGCGGTGCCTTCATGACCAAGGCTCCAAAGTCATACACTGTTGCTTACACTTTTTTTTTTCTATAGAGGTAAGCCTTTAAGGTTAGCGTATACTCAGGGAAAGGAAAATTAGTCCTCACCTTTTGGAGGGAGTGTCAAAGAATTGGTGAACATTTTTTAAATCACCACAGTTGGCCTGAAAGGGACACAGTATATATTTAGCTCCTTGCGACAAAACCTTCAAAACTTTAAATAAGTCTACATCTGATCCTGAAGTACCCATGTTACATTTCAGAATGCAGACTGAAACTCAATTGTAGAATTGTAGGATTTTGAGCTGGAAGAGACCCTCGTGTTGTAGAAATGAGAAAACTGCGGTCGGAGAGGTGACATGACAGTTGTGGTCGTGTGGTCTGTTGTTGACACTGTGTTGGGACAGACACCTCCGAGAGGTGCCCTTCGCATTGGTGCTCAGGGTGCTGTTCTTGACAGTCTGCATTGGAACTCGGGATTCAGCATAACCTTTCCCTCGTGTGTGGAGGGAGAGCTGAGAACCAGAGCATCAAAGCCCAACGAGACATTACCTTTGGCTCTGTTTTCTCTGCATAGGTAAAGTAAAAATTTTAATGGAAACATCACTTTTTCCCTAACTTCTAAGAAGCAGTTGATTTCTCTGCCAAGAGAGGGTTAGTGCAGTTTGCTCTGTTTCTTGCTGTGGCAGAGTTCCAGGCAAATGTGCAAAGCAGTTAGCCTTCACACCGTGTGGGTCTACAAAGACCTGCATTGCTGGCTGCCACCTTGAAACACTTAAGATAAGTGGGTTTCTTAAACCTGTTAAGTGTGTTCTTAGTCTTGAAAAGATCTCTTTTAAAACCTGCATAAAGCATAGTGTGCTGTCTCTGGAAGAGAGGTAAAACATCCCTTAGGAAAAATTCTTTTATCCTGAATGCAAGTGACTTGACAATTTTCAGAAAAATCATTCTTTTGACAAAGCTATTTCTTTTCAGCACTGCACATTTTCTGATTTGCTCTTTGGCTGTGTTGGCGTGTGTTTCTCAGTGTGCCTTTGTATTATGACCAGTGCATCCACTCTACCTCCCTGCTTCCTTTTTTCGTGGTGAAACTCACAGGACATTTATACATTTTAGAAGATAGCACACATGCCAAGAGTGCTCGAGAATGTTTGTTTTCCTCTTCCTAATCAGAATTTCTGTTTCAGGTTCTTCTGCAGCTTGGGCTATGGCTGCCAATGCCAGATGGCACCATTTCTGAGGAAAGAGCTAGCTTTTGCTTAGAAGTAATACCCACAAACAATGCCAAATTAGCATAAGCAAATGTCAGTGAGTTAACACAAAGCCAACACTCTATCTTTTCTCTCCATCCTAGGCCATGGGTGTTGAGAGTGACCAGGAAATCGTACAGATGATTGGAACGGAGGAGCACGTGATGGCTGCTTTTGGGCCCAGTTTGGAAGAGTGCCAGAAAGCTCAGATTTTCACACAGATGCAGGTGTGTCTTTTCATGTTGTTCTTCGTTATGAAAGGGAATTGGAGATTTAGTGCTGCTCATTGATAAAGCATGGGATGCAATGACTTTTGGGGGTGTGGGGGAGATGAAAGAAGGGATAGAGAAACTTCCGTGACTCATTTTGTAGGGACTGGAGGAAGGAGTGTGCCTAGACAGATCATCATCCTATGGTGTCCAGTTCAGGGGGGGGGGGGGGATACGTGGCCAAGAGGCTTTCATTCTGATTTGATAGGAAGTATCCTCTTTTTTCCATACTCGTCTGAGTTATATATATTTTAAGCTACAGCAACTCTAGTCTAGAAGGCTTTATTTTTTGCATTTCTCTTTAATATCCATTTTGACTCTCTATTTCTAGTTGCTTTTCATGTCTAGTTGTATGTGATCCCTGTCACTTTTCCTGGATTCCCAGTGTTACCAGCAAGAGAGGCCCAAGATCAGAGACCCCTTTACCAGTCCAGGAGTGACCTTCATTGACCTGAGGCACTCCTGGTTCTCACCTGGGGATTTTACATGAGACACGAAGATGAAAGTAGGGATGTGTGTGAAAAAGAGCCATACTTAGGATTGTTAACCCACATTTATAAAGTGCTTTGCTAAGTGGAAAGAAGCCAGTGATGACATCCCTAAGAGCCGTCCTGGGAAGGGGGATTCCTACTGTCGAAGCGCATAGAGTGTTTATCGATCCCCAAGTATGTTGTCTATTCTGTGGGTGACTTACAACAAGGTATAAATTCCAGGCTGCTTTTTTCCTTGTCACCTAGGATGCTCGTAGAGCATTTTCCCACTTCTATCTATTAGTGTGTGTTCTGTAAAAAATTAAATCCACCTTGATATTTTCAAAGACTTAGTAAACATTTAGGAAGGTTATTGTCATGTGTAAGTATACATAATTTGAAAGCACAAATCAGTGGGGATTATTCTCCTCACTGACTTGCTCTTTTTCTGCAGTTAATTGATAGTTGACTGTAGTTATTCGATAGATAGCATCAGGAAAAGTTGGTGGGATTTGGGAGATTCTATTTTTGGTCTTCATTGAATGTGAAATATTTGGTAAGCATGAATCTTGTTACAAACTGAAATTGTGTTGTCCAAGTATTCCTAGAACATGAAGAGAAAAGTGTTAAGAAATACCCAGGAATTGGCTCAGTTTGAGGGATATACTCAATTTGCCTTAATGACATCACAGTGGATGCAGTGAAATCCATTATTCGTTTTATTACACACATCATCCTTGTTGGTCATAAGATTCTGCATCATAAAGCACTGGGCTGGAAAGCCATGCACTTATTTCTCTTAAGTAGGTTGTGACAGAACAGTCTAGCTAACTGAATCAGAGAAGTTCAGTGAGAGGATTAGCGTAATGCACAGTCACCAGGAAAGACAAACGTTCCTGACAGAGGAAAGCAAACGAGAAGTACAGGTTTGAGGTGGCTTGTGCTCTGTATGCTGGATTAGGGTGTAGGTTAATTACTCGCCACTAATAAAAGGTGGCAGAGACACAAGTCATCCAGAATGGTTAAATTGAACGTAAATTATGAGTCAGGACAACATGAATATCTTATGTTATTCTAAATGAAAATGTAGCAAGTACACTTTGTCTTGTATAATAGAATTTTTTTAATTTAATTATTGTTCAAGTACAGTTTTCTGTCTTATATTCCTAGCCCTGCCCACCCCCCCAGTGCTCCCCACCTTCCTCCCATTCCACGCCCCACCTTAGTTATTGTCCATGTGTCCTTTATACTAGCTCCTTGTATAATAGAATTTTAACACTGTGGCATTTCAGTGACTGCTTGGAACCAGTGTTTTGTTTTTAAGGCCTCCCTTTTGGTCTCCTTTTTCTCTGCTCACAGAGCCTTTCTCGTCCCTATTTGTTATGTACGTTTTACACCATCCTTGCCGTGGGATCTAGTGTACATTCCCCTTTGGGAGGAGGGGACGCAGTGGGGTGTCATCTCGGCCTGTTTACGGACAGACTGGGCTCTTACCCTCACACTAGGGAACCCCAACAGCATTGTTGGATGTCCTAGTGATAAGGTGACTTCCTGCTCACATTAGAAGGAATACCAGGCGCTCCTGTGTTCTTTTGTTTCTTCCTCAAAGAAGTGAAGAATCTTTAGCTTTTCCCCCTAGGAACTGGAAGACCAAAATTTAATGAAGACAGCTCAGCTAAGGGAAAACCAAACTGTCTATCTGTCCCTGGGTCCCCCCAACTGCTGACCTGTTTTAATCAGTTACTGTACTTAGCGCCTACTTACTGCCAGGTTACTGCAGTGAGCACTTTCAGGGTCCTTAGTTACCTTATGCTCCAGTGGCCTTTACAGGGATGGTCCGAGGTGTGATGTTCAGACACTACACTTGTCATTAGGAATCAGAGAAAAAGATGATGTAACATTTAATAGGAGAGACATACACATAAATAACCAGTTAAAACATAGCATTACCTGAATGCTGGTGGAAGTATTCAGTTTTTTGTTTTTTTACTGGAAGATAAGTCTTTTTTAAAAAAGATTTTATTTGTTTATCTTTAGAGGGAAAGGAAAGGAGAGAGGGAGCGAAATATCAATGTATGCTTGCCTCTTGTGCGTCCCCTGCTGGCAATTGGCCTGCAACCCAGACATGTGCCCTGACTGGGAATTGAACCATGATCATGTGGTTCGCAGGCCTGCACTCAGTCCACTGAGCTACACCAGCCAGGCAGTATTCAGTTTTTTATACATAAGGAATTAAAAGAGCAGAGAAAAAGGAGTGGGGTTAGGAAAGTCTACAAAGAGGAAGTGATACCTCATCTGGTTTTTGAAACGTGGAAAAGAAATGCCCCAGGCAGGTAATTGGGGACGGGACTTTAAAGAGTCAGGGTTCTCAGGCCTTTCTTCCAGCTTTCTGACTAACCGAAAGCCAATTTTTTTAAAAAAAGGGTTCATTGTTGTTACAAAGTAGTAAGAACCACATGATCCTCCTCTTTAAAAACTTTCTATTAAAAGCTTTAACAATTCAAAGTCTGCCGCGTGGTATTACGAGCCCTGGTTCACCTGTGGCCTGGCTGCAGCAAGCAGTTAGACCGTAGCCACTCCTGTTCCCTCTAACTCGTCACTTAACACTCGTCACTCGGTTAGTTTTTAGTATTTCCTTTTTTTAGCTAAAACTAATATATACTGAAGTATACAAATACTAGTCATAGAATTTTTATAAGACATAAAATATTGTTGCCCTGGACCGTGTGGCTCTGGACTGAGTGCTGGCCTACGAACCAGAGGGTTGCTGGTTCGATTCCCAGTCAGGGCACACGCCTGGGTTGCTAGCCAGGTCCCAGTGGGGGGTGTTTGAGAGGCAGCCACACATGGATGTTTCTCTCCCTCTCACTCTCCCTCCCTTTCCCCTTCTCTGAACCCCTTCCTAGGCATTTTTTGCCTTTGTCCTCTGATTTCTTCCTCCACTGTTTTGATTTTTTCACCATGAGTTAGTTTTGCCTGCTCTAGAGCTTTGCATATATGGAACTATGCAGTATAGACTTTTAATGCCAAGCTTCTTTTGGTTGAGCATGCTCTCTGAGATTCATCCAGGTTGTTCCTTTTTATGTCAGTTATCCATGTAGTTTGTTTCTTTTTATTGCTGAGCAGTACTCCATTGTGTGAATATACTGCAGTTTGTCTTTTCCTGCCGATGGACATTGGGTTTGTTTCACTCTTTGGCTATTTTGAGTAACGCTGCTATAAGCATTCCTGTACAAATCTTTGCCTGGACAGGTTAGTATTCCTCTTGGATAAATATCTAGGAGCAGAACTGCTGGATCAGAGAGGTTGTGTATATAACTTTTATAAAATCAGAACTGCCAAATCTGTTTCCAAAGTGATTGTACCATTTTGCAGTCCCACTGGCAGTGTATGAGGGTTCTGATTTCTTCACATCTTCACCATCATTTGGTAGTATTGGTCTTTTTAATTTTAGGCATTTTAGTGGGTGTGTGTTGTTATCTCATTGTGGTTCGAATATGTATTTCCCAGATGACTAATGAGGTTGAACACTTTTTCAGTGTGCTTCCTTATTTCCTGTGTGAAGTGTCTGTCCACATCTTTTACTCATTTGCCTTATTGAGTTGTCCTTTTATTATTGAATTTGAGTCCTTTAAGTATAAGTCCCTCGTCAGATATATCTGTTGCAGGTGTTTCCTCCCAGTCAATTGCTTCCCTGTTCCTCATGTGTCTTTTGATGAGTAGTCTTTAATTTTGGTGAAACCTAATTATCAAGAGGTTTTTTTGTTTATTCACTTGTCTTTTGGCTTACTGATTTCTGTGTCCTGTTTAAAGAAATCATTGCCTACTTCCAGGGCAAGAACATAGTCGCCTATGTTATTTTAGAAGCTTTATACTTTTCTTTTTTGTATTTATCTAAAATTCATCTTAAACTAATGTTTCTATTTGGTGTGAGGTAGGGGTCAGGTTTTTTTGCTTTGGGGTTTTTGGTTATTTTGTGCCATTTGTTGGAAAGACTTCCCTTTGCCCATTGAAATGCTTTGCCATTTTTATCAAAAACGAATTGACCACAAAAGCCTGCGTGTATTTCTGGACTCGTTATTCTCTCTCATTGATCTGTTTGTCTGTCCTTACCCAAGCATCACACTGCCCGTGACCATTGCTTTATAGTGAAGTCGGGTCATGTGAACCCTCCAACTTTCCTTTTTCAACATTGTTTCAGCTATTCCAGGTCTTCTGCATTTTCATGTAAATTATGGAATCAGTTAATTTTTGTTTTTATAAAGGCCTGCCAGGAGTATAATTAGCAACTATGATGCATCTATTGGTCATTTTGGAGAGAATTTTAACAGTAATCCATTCAAACACTATTAGATGTGCCAGTCAGTGAAAATGGCAGAGCCGTCGATTTATTTTGGTTTTGTTTTTTCTCAGCAATGCTTCGGTTAGAGGTCTTACATGGTATGGTAACTTTTTGAGGTGAAAAAAGCACTATCCAAAAATATTAACTGTGGTTTCCTCTAGGTGGAAGATTTTTGACTATTTTATATATATATATATTTTTTTTCACTTATCTGTATTTTTTAAATTTTCTAGAATGTTTATATATCAACTTTACAGTAAGGAAACAAATAATAAAGTAAAAAAGGAACCAGTGTATTAGATAATGTGTAATGCTGTTTTGTCGTCGATTCATGACAAATGCTGACTTTTGACTAGGCCCAGTGCCGCTTTCTCTATAACTGGGGTCCCTGTCTTTTTTGCTTATCCTGTTATGTATGGGTAGATGCTTACTAAATTGTCTCTGGTGATGTCGTTAAACATTATTTTACTACATTCTGTTTTTTATAGGCATTGAAATATATAGGGAACAAAGTAAGAAGGCAAAGGATGTGGGGAGGTGGACCAAAGAAAACCAAAATAGAAGAAGCAAGAGAGCTCCTGGCGTCTACCATCCTGACCCATGTACCAGTGAGTTCCTTTGCAATTGTGAATGATGTGGGGCCTGTGCGTGTCTGTTAAAAAACTTTGGATGCCAGTGTGTGCTTAAAAGTCTAGTTCCTTAAGGAAAGAGAGAACCCCAAAGAGGACTAGATTGCTGCACTGACCTAATCTGCCATTGTCAACAGTTTATTTGTACTGGGAAATTGTTTGCTGTATTGGAACCGTCATCACCATGTTTATTCTCTCCTGGTTCTTCTTTTAATGCATATGGGGGTTTTTTTTGTTTTTTTGTTTTTACCTTCATGTATCTGTTAATGCTGTACTACATGGTTTCAAAGTACAGAGATGGTATCTTAGATGTTTGGGGTTTTATTGAGGCATAATTGACGTACAGCATTTTATTAGTTCCAGGTATACAACATAATGATTCGATTTTTGTATGTATTGCAAAATGACACTCACAGTAAGTCGAGTTAACATCTGTCACCATATGTAGTTGTAGATTTTTTTCTTTTGATGAGAACTTTCAGATGCGCGGGACAGTATTACATACTGCAGTTGCCATGCTGTGCCTTGTACCCTGTTATCCCGTTTATTTTATAGCTGGAAGTTTCTGCCTTTAGATCCGCTTGTCCTAGATGTTTTAAAATAACTTAGAACAAGTTTACAATGGCTTGCCCATATAGATATGTTATTCATTGTGATAAAGTATACATAACATAGAATTTACCGTTTTAAGTATACAGTTCTGCAGCATCAAATACATTCTCATTATTGCGTTTCTACAATAGATGCTTTTCAGTATACTGGACAGGTTTGTCTCCTAGACCTTGAGTTGTGGAGTTCACATTGTCTAGTCTCCTTCACTTGCAGTGGGGATGCTCAGGTTCAGGCCAGCTAGGTTGATTAGCCTTGTCACTCAGCGGGTTAATGGTCAGAAAGAGAACTAGAAGCCACCTTCTGACCTTTGACCTTAATATTTACTTTTTATTAACATCATTAAACAGAGATTGGTCATGTTGGCATGTCAGCAAGAGTGATCCTTCCCCCACTCTTTCTTTTTTTTTTAAATCCTCTCCCAAGGATATGTTTATTGATTTTAGAGAGAGAGAGGAAGGGAGTGAGAGAAAGAAACTTTGATGTAAGAAAGAAACATTGATCAGCTGCCCCTGTACAAGCCCTGACTGGGAATCAAACCCACAATCTTTTGGTGTGTGGGTCGAAGCTCCAAGCAACTTAGCCACCTGGACAGGACTTCTCCACTCTTACTTACTTTGTATGCTGTACTTTTTAAGTTATAGAATTATTTGTTAGACTGTCTTGTTAACCAGGTAGTCTGATTTATTGTGCGCTACCATGTATACTCTTCATAAATGATCTAATTCAGGGGTTGCAAACTCTGCCTTCAGGGGCTGATTACAAATAATGGAAACTTGAGTGGTCTGTGGGAGTGGACACTGACCACTTAAATGCATTCAGATCTGATCTTCTTATTTTGCAACACCCTGTTAGCCAAACAATACAGGCCTCTGATTCTGCCATTTGGCTGCCATTTATTTTTGTGTGTCCTTGATCTAATTTAAATAATGAGAAATCTTAATTCTAAAACTTGGTCTGACCTGAATTTTAAAGTTGGATAATTGGAAAAACTGTTTAAAACTCGAAATACCAAAAATGAGAAATGGAAACAAGAAAGGCTTTGGCCCTAGAGATTCGAGGGTTCAAATCCTGGTTTCTTACTTCCAGGCTGATTTACTTTGAGCAAACCTTATCTTTTCTGAGCTTCAGTTTTCTCATCTGTACAATGAAACCAACACCACTTGCTCACATGGTCGTTGTGATGATGCAGTGATATAAATCATAGTTTCCTGGCTGTAGAGTTTCTATCCGGTGCCTCATTTACCTGTGTGCAGTAACTGAGGAGAGCTATTGGTTAATTAAAGAGCCTTCATTCATAGAATGCTGGCTATCCTGACATTTATTGATTTCAATTGATGAACCTAAACATTGCTACTTTAATGTGACTGCATTGGGCTTAAAGTTTTGTGATACATAGTTCATTAAGTCGTAGTTCGTTATAGTCAAAACAGATAAACCAGAGAAAGATCTTCATTTTCCAGAGTGGTTTAGTACAGCAAGCACCTAAGAGTAGCATTAGAGGTGATTGTAGGTGACACAGGGATACCTTTATTTGAATAATTCTGTCCTTATGAGAAGAAATACAATTAGCACATCAAATTTATTTTTGTGGTATTTGGAATCTTACGGTATTATATGGGATGAAACATACTTAAAACTACGTTTAAAAGGGGAATAAAAATATTAAATACTTCAAGTGTTAAGATATGACAGTCATCATGGTGGTAGAGTGACCTAGACTGGTGAGCAGTGGTTTCAGTGTTTCTACATAGAGCGGAAAGATGGGCAGGGTACTTGGCCTCCTCCAGCACTTGTACTTGAGGGGGCCTGCAGGCGCTTTAGCTTGGAACCCTGACCTCTCAGTTCCCCAGAGGTGTTGCTTCTTAAAATACGTTTTTCAGACTTGTAGTATCAGCATTACCTGGGAACTTGTCAGAAGCTCCTGCACTCTGTCTGAGACCTGCCGAATCAGGTGTCCTGGGAATGGGGCCCAGCAATCTGTTTAAGAAGCCCTCCAGTGGTTCTGATCCATGCTGAAGTTTGGAGACTGCCGCTCTCACGGTTTCTCCGAGACGCCCCAGATCTCTCTGTTCTCCAGTGTAATACTGGAAGGACTCCACAGGGTTTTGCTGGCAATGGTTCTGTGTCCTGTCCCGAGCTCTTTGGTGGGTCTTCTTTCCCTCCCTTTAGATAGTCTGCGCAGGTCACTATCCCACGGAGGGATGTCTGAACTGTTACCAGCACTCTACCAAAAAGTGGTGTCAGCCACTAGATTACAGGGTTTCAGTCCTCTCTGTCAGTAGGAAAGATGGGCTAAGTGTTAACTGATTTTTTCAGTTTAGACCTAGGGTTTACTTCTGTAGTAGTTGAAAGAGGAGGGGAGCCCTGGCTGGTGTAGCTCAGTGTATTGAGTGCGGGCCTGCGAACCACAGGATCGTGGTTCAATTCCCAGTCAGGGAACATGTCTGGGTTGCAGGCCAGTTCCCAGCAGGGGACGCACAAGAGGCAACCATACATTGATATTTCTCTCCTTCTCTCCTTCCCTTCCCCTCTAAAGATAAGTAAATAAAATCTTTTAAAAAACCCTTTATTTAAAAAAGATGAAAAAAAGAGGAGGGGAGTTGAGATGAGTTCTGGTTCAAGTACTTTTATAAAGTTCTGTGAGGCGTCTGCCAGTATTCCTGCAAAATGAAAATATGAAATGGACTTGTGAGGGGGAAGGGACTAGTTAGTCAGAGAACATGTATGAATGACCCATGGGCATGGACAACAGTGTGGGGATTGACTGTGGGGGTGGGGGGTGGGCTGGGCGGAGGAGGGAAAAGGGGGAAAATTGGGACAACTGCAATAAAATAACAATAACAAAATCTTAAAAATAAAAATAAATAAATTTTAAAAATAAAAAGAAATTTTAAAAAGTTGAAAATTTTGTTAATGAAAGTTCGCTTCATTTTTTTCATTAATGAGAAAGGTAAATACAACTAAGACAAGTTACATTGTCAAATTAACTTGCCAGATTAACATTAAAAAAAGTAAGTTAGAGCTGAATGGAGGACCAAACACCTTTGGATATTAATTGAGATTATAAGTTACTTATAGCCGCCCAGACACTGGGCTTTTCTGCTCAGTGTTGTGGTTGTAGGGTTTTTGTTTGTCTGAAGATGGACAAGAGAGATTTTTCTTTAGAGAACTAGGGTTAGTCCAGCCTTGCTTACTGATGCCGTTGTTTTGTGAGCACGAGAGGACAGCCTCGCTTCTAGGGCTACCTTTCATGTTTAACCACATTCCGAAGTTTAACACATTTCTTTTGAGATATTCCAAAGTTCTCTATAATAAGAGTAGAATAAACTGACTTAGAGAAGAAATGAAACTTTCTTTGGAAGAGAATGAAGTTTTTGAGATATATACAGAATTGCTCACATCCTATATTATTTAATGTAATTCTTTAATTAAAATCCATGACATATATGAAGGAGACTAATGTTGCTAATGTTCTTTTAAATCAAGATTCCCTGAATTAATCCATCATAGTGATAAACTCAATAGGCTCTCATTGAAATTTTACTCAAGAGTTAAGGAAAGTAAAATGGAAATTTTATAATATGAATCTTCTATAGAAAAGTATATAAAATATTCCTCAGAATTGGCAGAAGATAATGCCATACTGTCAGACCATGCTCATCATTTTGGATGTAGGAAAAGGACTTACCTAGTTTCCTGAGGTTTTTGTCTTCCTATACAAACCAGTGCAATTATGTAACCATTTCTAATTTAACTTACTGATTGAGCCAGAGTCATTCATGTGGATTTCCAGGCTTGTATTAGAGAAGATTGACTAGAACATTTGCAGTGGATTCACTCATCAGTCTCTTCATTCACCAAGTACATATTTGAGTGCCAGACAATGTTTGGTACAATTCCTGTGATGTATTGTTGCATAACAAACATTTCCAAAACTTAATGGCTCAAGATGACTGTTGTTCTCTCTCATGATTCTGTGGGGGTTTGACTGGGCTCAATAGTGGGAGAAGGGAGGTTTCACATCCTGGGTCTCATAAAGTTGCAGACAGATAGCAGCTGAGTCCTTCGAGGGCTCCACCAGGCTGGCCATCTACAAATTTTCTCCCCTCGCATCTCTGGCTCCTCGGTGCTTTTACAAGGACCCCTTTCTCCCCAGCGGGGTGTCCTGGACTTCTCCCACGGTGCTTCAGCACTCTAAGGGGGTGTGGAAACCGGTAGTTTACAGGCCCACACAAGGGGATGATGGAGTCAACCTCTTAGTGAAGGACTGACGTGACACAGGGAGAGGCAGGAGCCGATAGGTCATCTTTGAAGACAGGCTGCCGCAGGTGCCGAGTGCAGCATGGAAGGGCCTCATCTCAGCTCTCAGGAAGTGTATAGACCAGTTGAATGTTTCCAAATAGCAGGAATCATAGTTCGTTATTTCCTGATTTAAATATTACAGCATTTGGTACTTTTCTTGAGGTAACTTGAATTATAATATACATTGTCTCAAAAACTTTCTCTAATTTCTGAACTCCAGGTTAAAGAGTTCAATTTCCGAGCCAAATGTATCTATACTGCAGTGATGGTGCGGAGAGTGATTCTGGCCCAAGGAGATAATAAGGTGGACGACAGAGACTATTATGGCAACAAGCGGCTGGAGTTGGCAGGACAGGTGATTTAATTATTTGTGCCGGAAGTCTTGTTTTCTTTAATAAAAATTAACTTGGTATTAATTTTAAATAGGAGAAGGAGATAGTTGAATGGAATATACGTTCATATATTTGAAATATAAACATTTCACACATGACTTAACTATCTCTCAAGAATTTCTTTATGAAAACTCTATCTTAAGTCTTTAAATATGTTATTAGTATGTTATCTATATATTTTGTTGAGATGTTTACCCTCATTCTGTGTAATGTTCTGTTTGGTTCATGGCTGATGTTAGCAGGTGAGTTTTGGCCACTTTCAGATTGACCACTATTCAGGGGAGTATGGGTATCCCCACCACCATCAATCCCAATTTTTACAGTTTTCAATTGGAAAAAAATGTGCACTTAAAAGAGTTCATTAACAAAAATGTTGGTTGTTTAGAGGAATAAGGAATGGAGTCAGGAGAGGGTAGAGAAGGAACTATCCTGTTGCTTAAAAAATTGAAATTAAATCAAGGGTTCCCATGTGCAAGAAAACATTGCTTTATAAACAATGTAAAGACATAAAAGGCATTGTGTTGACTAAAATGTGTAAAGACAATAGCTGCTAATTTCACACCCCATGGGATGAGGGAGCATAAATGTGCTTCGGCTTTAGATAACAGAGCCGCATCCACTGGCCAGGCCGGTCCACTGAGCCTTCCCTCAGTCTCGCTGCCACCTGAGGGCTGGCCGGCCAGCCGCCAGTAGAGGTGTTAACAAAACCTACCCATTTCAGGCTTAATCTCGTCACCTACCTTTTCTTTTTCAGGAATGTGTTCATTATTTACTGAGTATTACTCTATTCTTTGTCTCCAAATTTTTTGTTTCTAATGCAGCTTGCTTTGTAAGGGCGAGATAGGGAACGGCACCAAAATCCAGCACCCTGGAAAGCCAGGGATTTCCACCCAGTGACAAAAGAATGCCGTCTTGACTTCAGAGATTGCCTAATCCCAGCTGTTCTGATAATGTAATTAAGGCTGCCTAATGTCTTTAATTTTGCAACCAGTTTGTGTGAAAAGGAGAATTTGGCACTCTGAAGGCTTAAACACTAAATAGCAATCTCAAGACGCCTAATTAGAATTCTCTGACATTAAGCTAATTGGTGAAACTGTATTTCAGCAGCTTAACTTCTTTATTAATTTTTTAGGATTTTCATTGAAAATCAATTGATGAGCTGTCAGCATTTTTTCCTTAAATATAATGTGCTCTTCAGTGTTCCTGTCTTAAGCAGGCCGAAAGGCCTCGTATGTGCACTGAAAGGTATTGAATATTATCACCAGCATTCCATCCCTTTTAATCATTTCACTCTTGACCTACATCATGTGGCTTATTGTGTGACTTGGCCTTGTAGTGTCTCACTGCTCTGTGAACCAGAGAACATTTCTCTGAAAGTGAAAATTCAGGGGTGGAGAAATGTATTAATGAGGCAGCGGCTCTGATGAGTTTGCTCGCACTCCTTACCTGTTCCATAGCAGCATTCCTGTGTGTTTGAAGTGGGGGCTACAGCCAATTCAGCTGGGATCTAAAAAAAAAAACCCTGGTCATAATTGAGACACAAAAGTCTAAGTGTGAGGGACTAATTAAACTGGAGCTGAGCTTTTTTGGTGTTAAGGGCATTTGCCTTTTGTTCAGAATGCTTATTCAAGTTCCTTTTGCCAGTTTGTTTCCACAGGAAGTTGCCGAAATGGGCAGCTTCCTCCCTCCATCCCCTCTGCACCTGCCTCTATTCCCAGAGTCCTTCTTTCCATGCGTGAAACCGCTGGGTTGAGTGGAAGAAGGGAGTACGCGCCCAGAGGAGGAAGTTTTCCTTTTAGAACACTCCTGACAGGGTAAATTCCAGTCCGGCATCCTGGGTTTCCTGTCTGCAGAGTGGATTTTAGTAGAAAAGCGGAAGGCACGAGTGAAGTTAAGGGAAAAGCGTAATACCATATTCCACTTAGGAAATTCTTTCTTCAGTGATGGCTAGAGGGAAAGACTCATTTACTTTGAATAGCTTCACACTGAGTTAAAAAGCTCCCGTGGGTAATAAACATTCAAGAACATAGTATGGAATTTAGAAAATCTTTGGCTTACAAGAGTTCTCTGAATTTCAGAATTCCTATTTAAGTAAATAATTAGTGTGTATTTTCCTTTTTTACAAATATTAACATTATTATTTATATTGTCTAGTGCCCATATACAAAAGTTTCTACAGATAGGATTGCCTAAATCTTTAACTTAACTGGAGAATGTCAAACTAGTTTCCCAAATATTTGTTCATTGCATTGTATGCAAGTTGCTGATGATCTTTATCCTAGGACTTAGTATTAAACTTTAAAATTTTTGTCTAGATTATCTAATGGGTGTAAAGTGGCACCTCCTTCTGGTCTTAATTTGCATTTTCTTCATTCCTAATGAGATTAAACCTCTTTTTCCATATGCTCCTTGACTTCCTGTTTTTTCTTCTTTGAAATACTGTTTTTGTCGTGTCAATTTCCTTATGGATTTTGAGTTTGTTTGTTTTCTGTACATTTCGGTTCCTAGTTTTTTAGGTCAGTTATGTGTTGCTGATATCTTGTCCCAGTCTGGATTCTTTTTCTTTAAAAAAAAAAAAAACCTACTTGGTGGTATTTTCTGATGTCTGGAAGTTTATCATTTTAATTGTGGTCAGTTTTGCCAACCCTGTTTTTAAACACTGCTTTTTTTATAGTTTAAACTTATGTTTTGGTGTTTGTTTGTTAGCCATCTGGATCATTGGAATGAAGAAAACCATCCAATTTCAGTTGTTTTTCAAGTGAATAACAAGTCCCAGCACCATCTATTACATAGGCTTTCATTTCCTCAGTGGTCTAAAGAGCCACCTGTTTGATGTGAGAAGTTTTAATGTGTGTGTAGGTTTGTTTCTGGACTCTTTGTTGTGCCTACTGGTCACTTTGTCCATGCATTCATCAGACCATTCACCTTTTTTCAGGAGTGTCTTGTCTATTTTAGGGCCTTGGCTTTTCCATATAAAGTTTAGAATTAATTTTCATAAAAAATCTTTAAACAGCCCTGGCTGGTGTAGCTCAGTGGATTGAGTGCAGGCCTGCGACTCAGACGATCGCGGTTCGATTCTCAGTCAGGGCACATGCCTGGGTTGCAGGCCAGTTCCCTGCAGGCCAACTCCCAGCAGGGGATGCACGAAAGGCAACCATACATTGATGTTTCTCTCCCTCTCTCCTTCCCTTCCCCTCTAAAGATAAATAAATAAAATCTTAAAAAAAAAATCTTTAAACATGTACAAAATTTCAAATATATACAAACATAGAAGTAGCTATTGAAGTAATATTAGCCATGACTCGTGTGGCTCAGTTGGTTGGCTGTTGTCCCACAAAACAAATGGTTGCTGGTTCGATCCCAGATCAGGGTACCAGCCTGGGTTCCATCTCAGTTGGGGCAGGTGTGGGAGGCAACTGCTAGGTGTTTCTCTCACATTGTTATTTCTCTCCCTCTCTTTCTCTCTTTCTTCCCCTCTCTCTAAAAGTAAACAAACAAAATCTTTTAAAAAGTAAAATAATGTTACATTTTGAAATTTAATAGTAAGTATTAAAAATAGAATTAGATAATAAAATTCACCCCTAGATACCCATCATGCAACTTCAGTTATCATAAATAGAAGTTGGTCTTGTTTCGCCTCCGCCCTCTTTGACTCTTTCCCACTCCTCCCATTCCACAAATGGGGTTGTTTAAATGAAGCTGAGTCATCAAATCACTTTTTAAAAATTATTTATTTATTTTAAAAAACTTTAAATTACAGTGTACATATTACTTTATATTAGTTTCAGGTGTATAGTATAATGGTTAGACAATCATGTACTTTCAAAGTGATCCTCAGGATATTTCTAGTACCCACCTGGCACCATACATAGTTACAACAGTATCATTGACTATATTTCCCATACTGTACACTGTTTTATAACCCATAACTGTTTTGTAACCACCAATCTGTACTTCTCAATCCCTTCACCTTTTTCTCCAAGTCCTCCAACCCCTGCCCTCCACCCAGCCACCATCAGTCTGTTCTTCGTATCTACGAGTCTGTTTCTGTTTTGTTTGTTCATTTATATTGTTCTTTAGGCTCCGTACATAAGTGAAATCACGTGGTATTTGTCTTTCTCCAATTGACCTACTTCCCTTAGCACAATACCCTCTAGGTCCATCCATGCTGCTGCAAATGGCAAGGCTTCGTTCTTTTTAATGGCTGAGTGGTAGTCCATTGTATGTGTGCACCACTGCTTTTTATCCGCTTGTCTGTTGGTGGGCACTTGGGCTGCTTCCATAGCTTGGCTGTTGTAAATAATACTACAGTGAACGTAGGGGTGCGTGTATTCTTTTGAATTAGTGTTTTGGGTTCTTTTGAACACGTACCCAGAAGTGGAATTGCTGGGTCATAAGACAGTTGCATTTTTAATTTTTGAGATACCTCCATACTATTTCTACGGTGGCTGCACCAGTCTGCGTCCCACCAGACACAGTCCTCCACATTTTTGCTAACACTTGTTTGTAGATTTGTTGATGGTAGCCATTCTGACAGGTTCAGTGAGGTGGTGTCTCATTGTGGTTTTAATTGTATTTCTCTGATGATTAGTGACCTTGAGCATCTTTTCCTAAGTTTGTTGGCTATCTGTGTGTCTTCCTTGGGGAAGTGTCATATATGTCCTTCATCCATTTTTTAAGTTGGAGCATTTGGCTTTTTAGCGTTGAGTTTTAGAAGTTCTTTATAAATTTTAGATATGAAACCCTTATTAGATGTATCATTGGTAAATATCTTCTTCCATTCAGTGAGTTGTCTTTTCATTTTGATGGTTCTTTACTGTGCAAAAATTTTAGTTTGATATAGTCCCATTTTTTTCTTTTGTTTCTCTTGCCTGAGGAGGTATTTCAGAAAAAAACACTACTACGAGAAATGGCTGAGATTTTTTATCCCTACCTGAGAACATGCCAACTGATTTTAGAGAGAGAGAGAGGAACAGATACATTGATGTGGTAGAGAAAGATTGATTGGTTGTCCCTTGCACGCACCCTGATTGGGGACCAAATTTGCAACCCAGGCATGTGCCCTGACTAGGAATTGAACCTGTGTGACCTTTTGGTTTATGGGATGATGCTCCAACCAACTGAGCCACACCAACCACAGCTGAAATGTCTGAGATTTTACTTCCTATGTTTTCTTCTAGGATTATTATGGTATGGAGTCTGACATTTAAGTCCTTAATTCATTTTAAGTATATTCTTGTATGTGATGTAGGAAGATAGTCTAGTTTTATATTTACTTTTTGCATGTCTTCAATTTTCCCAACACCATTTATTGAATAGATTGTTTTTTCCCCCTTCTATGTTCTTGCCTATTAATTGACCATACAGGCATGGGTTTATTTCTGGGCTCTATTCTGTCCATTGATCTATATGTCTATTTTTATGCCAGTACCATGCTGTTTTGATTACTCTGGCCTGTCTAGTTTGCTATTAAGTAGCATAATTTCCTCCAACTTAGTTCTTCAAGATTGTTGTAGTATTCAGGGTCTTTTGTCATTCTCTGTAAATTTTTGCATTATTGATTCTAGTTCTGTGAAATATGCCATTGGTATTTTTATAGGAATTGCATTGAGCCTATAGATTGCTTTGGGTAATACAGATATTTTAACAATGTTGATTTTTCCTATCCATAAACACAGTATATGCTTCCATTTATTTGTGTCTTCAGTTTCTCTTTTCAATGTCTTCCAGTTTTTCAAGTACAGGTCTTTTCCTACCTTGGTTAAATTTATTCCTTAGGTTTTTTGTTTTGTTTTGTTTTGTTTTTATATAATTCTAAATGAGATTGTTTTCCTGGTTTCCCTTTCTGGTAGTTTATTATTGGTGTATAATTGTTAGAGATTTATTTTGTATACTGCCATTTTATTGAACTTATTTATTAGTTCTAGTAGTTTTTCTGGTGGGATCTTTAGGATGTCAAATTATTTCAATATCTCAGATAGCAAATCACATTCTGTAAATACTTTAAAACGTATATCTAAAAGATAGGACTTCTAAGAATTAAAACACCATTTTCACACCTAAACTTTTTAAAGAATGATTGCTTTAAATCATCAAGGATTCATTATGTGTTTAAATTCCCCTGATTTCTTTATAAATATTGATGTTTTGCCCTGGCTGGTGTGGCTCAGTTGGTTGGAGCATTGTCCCATACACCAAAAGGTTTGATTCCCTATCAGGGCACATACAGGTTCAGTTCCTGGTTGAGGCGTAAATGGGAGGCAACCAGTCAGTGTTTCTCTCTTCCTTCCCCTCTCTCTAAAATAAATAAGTAAATAGACATATAGTTGTTTACCATATGATTGTTCAAGTAGGATCCAAACATGTCTCTTATATTGTTTGGTTGATATGTCTCTTACATTCTTTTTGATCTGTAGGTTTTTCCTCTGTATGTGTTTGAAAAAAACTGGACCTTTTTTTTAACAAAGATTTTATTTATCTTCGGAGGGGAAGGGAAGGAGAGAGGGAGAGAAATATCAATGTATAGTTGTCTCTCGTGTGTCTCCTGCTGGGAACTGGCCTGCAACCCAGGCATGTGCCCTGACTGGGAATTGAACCGCAGTCATCTGGTTTGCGGGCCTGTGCTCATTCCACTGAGCTACACCAGCCAGGGCAAAACTGGACCTTTTATCCTAAAGAATTTTCCATATTCTGTGTCCCCACATGATGGCATCCCTGTGGTGTGGTTTAACATATACTGGTGTATTCCTGAATATTTATCTGTTCTCTAAGTTTCTTGTAGTTAAAGTGAGAGGCTAGATCCTATTCAAGGCCTTTTTTTTCCCTTAAGATTATGTTTGGTTGTATCTACTTTATGTGCCCGTGGAGTTGATCACTGGGTTTAGATGTTTGGTGCCCTGATTCACCCATTATAAAGTTCCCTATCAGCCTTTCTCCTGATGGTTTTATTTGCTGCTGCTGCTTATTATTCCTTGGTTCATTGTTTAATTAGGACATGCAAAATATGATCGTTTAATAGTTTCATTCTCTCTGCATTTTTAAGCTGGAATTTTTCAATACAAAATATTTATTTGCTTCTCTTCGGCTATTCTAACACATAGTTTATATGGAAAATGCAGATGAACACATGCTAGATTTTTTTAAACCAGTTTGCAGAAGATCGATTTAGCTTTCTAGTTTCCCCCAGAGGTGCATGGTGAAGGGTTTTCTTTTCTTCTTTCTATCATTATAAACTGTGAGCCTTTAGCTTTTTTATTTAAATTTCAGAGTTACTTCATTTTTTAATAAAGCTTGCTAGTTTTTTTTTCTTGAGAGCACATTTGAATTTGTAGATCAATATCTAATAATGCTGTCTTTTTATCCATGAATGTAGTATATCTCTCCTATTGAGATTCTCTGTAATTTCTCTCATTAATGTTTTAAATAAAACTGTTTTTGTATATTGGCCTATATCTTATAAGCTTGCTGAACTCACTTATTCTGGTAGGGTTTGTTTTTTCTTTTTAATGATTCTTTGGGATTTTCTGTGTGGACAAACATGTTATCTGCAAGTAATAAAACATTTATTGCTTCATTCCAACATCCATATCTTATATTTCTATTGCATCCCCTGTTGCAGTGAATGATACCCCCAATACAGCGTTGAACAGGAATGGGCATTTTCTCTTTTTCACCAAATTTATAAAGGAAAGCTTTCAGTGTTCTGTCCTTCCCTGTGGTATCTGGGTCTTGCTTTGTATCAGTACAGGATCCTTGGCCCAAGCAGGTTTCCTGCCCTGCCCTAGGGAAAGATGGTTTTGACTTCTCTGCTTGCATCTGTCCTTGTACCTTTTCCTGGAATCAGTGGTCAGAGGCGTTAGCTGGCCTTCCTCCAGCAGTAGACCCCTGTTGCTCATTACCAGGTGCATGGCTAATGGTGGGTGCGGGGAGAGAGCCACTTCCACCCTCCTCCACCCTCCTCCACCTCATACAGCTTGGCTTCCACCCCTCCTCTCTTAGTGCAGGAGGCTACCTTTGCCTGGGTCCATCACCTGTCCCCTCTGCAGCGACTTAATGGTTGTGCTTATTGTGAGAAAAACTCCAGGGAAGTAGATTGGATCCCATTGCTTATTCCAACAAAGGGGTCTCTCTTGGGTCTTATTTCCTTTGCTTTACTCCAGTCTTCCGTGAGCACTCTTGGAAAAGAACTTGTGAGTGTGGATCCCCTTGTGTCTGGGGCTCTGAAGTGTTCTAAGCTTTCATAGTAGGCCACATTTGGCATTCGAGAAGTCCTTAACATTTTAGTTGATTTCTTTTTGTGTGTGGCAGACCTCTGCTCTGTCATGTGTCCCATCTGTCCTTGGAGAGGCATGTGCCCTTTGGTAGCTCAGTTCACCTGTCTGTTGCAACCTTACTTCTCTGTCAGAGTCAAGAAATTTATGATTTTGTAGTTGATTCATCTTCTTTGAAATTATGAGAGTGGGAAGGATGTTGACTTGTGGCTTTCTGCAGTGGAACTCTGACGTCTTAAGGTCTCTACTTGCTTTCCAAAGCCTAGCCTTCCTTCCACCTCCACTACTCACTTATTTCAAGAGATCATTGATTAATCCTGTTTTCAAATAACCTTAGAGTAGGGACTTAAACATTTGATTTTTTTCCCAGTACAGACTGAACTGACTCGTTTTACATTGTATTTTGGTCTCTACAGCATTCACATCACTCCCTGCTTATTCAGGCTTATAGAACCCAGGCACTGGCCTGAGGGCTGGCTCGATTTGCACTGGCCTGGAGAGCGATGAGTGAGGGTGGGTCATCAAACAGAGAAAAGTGCCTCTTTACCAAGTTGAATTTTAAAATATGTTTTTCAGTTTTAAGCTGTTTGTTCATTTCATTTTTAACAAAGTTTAATAAAAACCTAAAATGTATTAAATAAGCTGGTAATACATTTTGAAAGTTCACCATATGCCTTTTTTTCTTTAGCTTTTATCTCTCCTTTTTGAAGATTTGTTCAAAAAATTTAATTCTGAAATGAAGAAAATTGCAGACCAGGTGATTCCGAAGCAAAGAGCCGCCCAGTTCGATGTCGTCAAGCACATGCGCCAGGACCAGATCACCAACGGCATGGTGAACGCCATTTCTACCGTGAGTCCTCGGCCCCTCGTTTAGACTCTGTGAGTCAGCATCCGTAAATCTGTTGGGTGGAGTGGCAGTTTAAAGCACTCTAAGAATCTAGGTGAAGTGTGTGTGTGTGTTTTCAAGGATGCTCACAAGTTAGACATTTGCTATTTTGAAAGATAGTCTGCAGTTTAAGTGGTATCAGTATGAATTTTGTTGCTATATGACTTTACTGCCAAATTATAGTGCCTGTTATACAAGGCAATAAGAAAATAGATACACTCTTACATAAAGGAAAAATCTTTTAGTTTCACCATTAATTTTGTTTTCAAAATTGTTTGTAAACAATTGTTTTCGCCATTGTTTTCATGGATGTCTTACTGTATTTTTTCCTGTAATAAAATGGACATAGTACACATAGGTGTGTTAATGACAACTTGTGTCTGTAACAGTACAAAATGTTTCATTTTATTGTAGGTTTATATTCCTCAAAGGGCTATCAGCTCTTCCCCACACGGAGATAAACTCAGGATTTTGCAGCTGCTGTGTATTCAGGGCCCTGGCTGTTCATAAAGGGTTATCAGATAGGCCCTTGCTCCTTTTCTTAAAGTGTAACAACTATAGGTCTATCTGATAAAGTTTGGTTTACGTTTTGTGTGCCAGACATAAAATTAGTTTTATGGATGGGATTTTTGCCTCAACAAAAGACTAGTGTATTATTTCACGTTGGTTCCCTTAATGAAAGAATCAGCGGCAGACTTGCTGCAGTTCTCGGCTTCAGAAATTTGCAGGGCCTGTGAGCAGCCCTTGCAGTGGCGGTTGCAGCTAGCCCTGCGGAGGTCCAGGCTTTTGTGCTTGCTTAGGCACATGGAACTCTTGTGGCCCGAGTTTTCCTGACTTTAGATCCCTGGGTATTTGAAGAGAACCCTCCGGAGACCTCTTGAACACGCTTCTGTGAGGATTGCTCTTTCTTGCCTTCCGACTCGTGATTTTCAGGTCATAATAGCTGTTTTGAGTAGTTCTTTGCCCCTTAGTGATACCGCTTTACCTCCCAGAGAAGACTGATATTTAGAGAAATCACTAGTGGCCTTGTCGTAGGTGTCCTCCAGCCTGTGGGCAACCCGAAAAAGGCCAGCTTCTCTAATTCTTTGTTTCCCTTGGTAGAATATTTTCAACAAACGAATTTTCTCAGAGGAGCAGTTTTAGACCCCGTCTGTCCCCCTTCTCTCCCTTTTAATGCTCCTGCAGAATACAAGAGCACACTCTTTGGCCGAACATCTTGGCTTTACTCCCTACCTACTCCTCACTTGCCAGCAGCTGCTGCCTTATTTTAGTTCGGTGCAGAATATTTATTTACCTTACCCTTACTCTCTGAGCATGAATCAGTTTACGAGGCTCATTCTCATTCAAAGCATAAAATGAGTTAATGGAAAAAGCAGTAAAGACGTTAACTTGCGGAACAGATGTGTTTGCTTTATTCTTTGCTTTGTAATAGAGTTTCTTAGAATTTAGCTCTTTTCCATGTTATCAAAAACTTCAAGTTTCTGAAGTGATAGACTTTCACTATAATAATGGTCAAAACTTTAATTTGTGAGAGAGTGCCATAGTCACATATTTTAATTCAAACAGATCACCTTATCTGCTTCTTAGTCCTTAGCAGTTTTTCTACTAGGAGAATTTTTAATGCGAGATCCATGAGTCCCGCTCTGAAATTGAATTAAAAAATGTTGTGTTCATGACTGATGTGTATTTTTTTCGTAAGAATAGTCATAGCTTTTATCAGATTCTCAAAAGAAAAATACAAAACTACTGTGTGGCAGTTGCAATTTTTTTATGCTTTTGAATCAAAAAGATTGTTGAATTATTTTATATTTTGCTTTTCTCTGCATAGTATTTTCTACCATTAATATATGTTATCATAAATTTAAAGTTTGACAGTTCCTAACTTTTTTTTTTTAGATTTTATTTATTTATCTTTAGAGGGGTAGGTGAGAAGGAGAGAAATATCAGTGTATGATTGCTTCTCGTGAGTCCTCTGCTGGGAACTGGCCTGCAACCCAGGCATGTGCCCTGACTGGGAATTGAACCGCGAATGTGTGGTTTGCAGGCCCACACTCAATCCACTGAGCTACACCAGCTAGGGCTGACAGTTCCTAACTTTAATCTTTCAATTATCCTTGAGAATATTTAATAAGTCTTTGAGAATAATTAATACAACTATAAAATAATATATATAGTGATGGGCAGAAGTAGGTTTATGGTTGTTCACATGGAAACTAATACAATGATTAATAAATAATAATACAAGAACAAGCGTTCATGTACTCAAAATTGTAAACCTACTTTTGTTCACCCCTATATTTAATGCATTTAATACCTAGAACATAAAGTATGTTTAATGTTCAAGATATATTTCATATGCATCTATTTTAAGATTGATGTAATAGTCACAGAGGATACATAATATTTTCAATATGAATATACATTCAGTTTTTAACCTTAATTAAGAAGCCTACAGTTTATTCATTATTCTTGATAACTGCTATTAGAGTTATTTTGGGGTTGCTATATTTTCCTCTACTTAAGACTAATTTTTGGAAGACATTCAAATAATGGCACACTCCAACATGAAATTAGGTCTTTCCGCGTTATACTAGTTTTGCCTTAAATGTGTGTAGAAATTGCTTCTGTTTTCCTAGTCAGCTTATTGCTTCCGGTGGAAGTCTCTTGTTTGGGACATGATTAGTTCTTCAGAAAATAACCACTGGAAGAGCATCCCGAGATGGTTCATAAACACAGGTAATAGTAAATTCCTGGGAAACCCCAGCAGGTGACTTGGCTAGATTTTAATTTTGATTGTGACATTTTGATTGCTGACTACGTCATGGCTCTAATTTCAAACGTGTGATCCCTATGATGAACTTCTCAGAGTAACTTCGAAGAATCAGGCAATTTACGAAAGATCGAGAGTAGCCTGTCTTTCTTCTCTCTACAGGGAAATTGGTCTCTAAAGAGATTTAAAATGGACCGTCAGGGTGTGACTCAAGTACTGTCTCGCTTGTCGTATATATCTGCCCTGGGTATGATGACAAGAATCTCTTCTCAGTTTGAAAAAACAAGAAAAGTGAGTGGCCCTCGATCCCTCCAGCCATCTCAGTGGGGAATGCTCTGTCCTTCGGACACTCCTGAAGGAGAGGTAAGGTGCTTGAGTCTCTGCTGTGTCAGAGTTAGTATCTGTTGCTGGGGTTCTGCTTCTGCTCCCATTCTCCCAGGCCATATATTTTTGGGGGAATCAGCCACTTATGTGGTCAAGAAATATTAATGCAGCTTGTCAGGATGACATCAGTATCATTCCAGAATAGGCACCTACAGAAACATTTGATTTAGTATCTCACCTACGTAGAAATATGGTCCAAATTTTCTGCCTTGTTTAGTTAACCCAGGAATCCAACCATGCAATGGAGAGGAGACAGAATGTGAAGGAAGATTGAAAAACCCATTGCCTTTGCTTATGAGGAGCTCTTTTTACGCTTCCCCTTATTTTTTGAGATGTCCTTAGGGGACGTCACCGTTGCATTTGCAGCCAAGTAGGAGCACACAGCCCAGACCTAACATGGATTCCAACTCAATTTTGTAGGATACACAGGCACTTAACCTAAACACTAAACCAAGGGGTTTAAACGTGTTCATTTCCATGCATCTCCTACCTCCTGTATCATGGCCATTTCGCCTTCATGCTGACCACTGTTGGTTTCACTTGAGTGTAGTCATTCTGAATTGTAAACTTCAGAGGGGAGGGTCCTTGTTGCCCTCACCATTGCATCCCGAGCTGCTAGCACAGAGCCTTGCTCAGAGTAAAGGCTCCGTAAAGATATGTTGAATGAATAAATAAGTTAGTTATGACAATAAACGATGTAAGTTTCAACGTGTAGGAATTTCTTATGATTTGAGAGAGGTGAAAAATAGAAGTTCATGCAGGGTTATAATTCTTTAGAAAAGTACCATTCTCCGAATTTATCTTAAACCATATGGAAATTCACACTAAAATTATGCAGCTTGTTAAATTTGCATAACTTAAACATCTTGAGCTTTGAAACACTAGATTTCCCAAAGTCTGCTTCAGTTGACCTGATAATGTAACTACTTTGTGCATCACTACAGCAGGTGGCTGTTCGGAATGGAAAATATAATCTTTATGTGACACACATCTCGTTTTTCTATTTGCTATATTATATACTTATTTGTATTTCAGTTTTGGGGGTTCTTTTGGTTGTATAGATTATACAACCAAAAGTGTAAAATTGTTATATTTTCTTTTCATTTTGAAATAATTTTAGACATGCAGAATAGTTACAAAAATAGTGCAAGGAATTTCCAAAACCCTTCCCCCTCACCATCTCCAGATGTGAGCATCTTAGCTATAGCATGGTTCTCAACCTCGTGAAACTCCAGCTGGTGACTACTGCGCACTGTACACCTCCTTCTAATGTCATCATCAGTTGTCCCACTCGTGTCTTTCTCTGATGTAAGGTTACATGTTGCTTTCAGTTGGAAGGTCTCCTTACTCTGTTCATCTGGTGCAGTTCTTCAGTCTTTCTTTGCCTTTTATGACCAGGAAGCTTTATAGAATAGTGGCCAGCTATTTTGCGGCCTCTCATTTTAAGCCAGAGGTTTTATATTTTATGTATCCACATTTATCAGTGCTTTCCTTTACTGCTTGTAGACAGTGTCATCTTAATGACTGGGATGTTCTGTTGTTGGGGAGTAACAACTTATACAGTCCTTTCCCTCTGGGGGACAGCTTTGTGATGCTGTCATTATTTGCCATTTCAAATAGGCCGTGGTGAGCATTTCTGTGACTAAAGCTATGTTTGTATCATTGCTTGTTAACTTAGGACAACTTTCTGTGGATTAAAGGGTATGTATATGTTTAAGGCTTTTATATGGATTGCTAACCTGTCCCCTGCAAGGTTACATTGCTTTACATTGTCATCAGCAAAAAGTGTTGAACTATTTTTAGACACGAAATGTACTTCATATCACTAGTGTTCCTTCTTAGAAATGACTGTCTTTTGTGTTTCAGGCATGTGGTTTGGTTAAAAACTTGGCCCTTATGACTCACATCACGACTGACATGGAAGATGGGCCCATTGTTAAATTAGCCAGTAACCTGGGAGTAGAAGATGTGAATTTATTATGTGGAGAAGAGCTCTCTTACCCAAATGTGTTTCTTGTCTTCCTCAATGGTGAGCATATTATTCCACAGGTGACATGTTGATCCTAAACAGTCTGTGGGGGAGGGGGAGAATACATTATCCTTCATGTACTTAAAATACAAATGTACTTTAATCCTGGGCCTGGGTTGGCCTTAATTTAAAGGTAGAAAAATAGTAACAGAAACAGTTATGCCATTGGCTCTGGGCCATCCAGGTTCTGCAAGGGTACAGGTCTCAGAGCCACAGGCTAGCATTGCAGAGGCTGCTGTCTGTCCTTTTGCAGCTGCCGGCACATGCGCAGTGGAATGTCTCAATGTGCTTTCTTTAAGTTCAAGTTAGATATGTGAGGCATTCTACAAAAATGTGCAGACAGTGAGTTGGCTTATATTCAGTCACCTGATAATAGATTGTCAACAGCCTGTGGCAAGAGAGTTCCTTTTCTTCCACTCATGCTCTAGTTACTTCTTTCGCCTGCCCCTTCCCACCCACTTCAGGGTGTTCTGAAGGCTCATCAGTAGGTGTACCTTGTTCTGTTGACTTGAGATTCGGTGCTCCGGGTGCCTGCCCTCTCACCGTTGTGTTCCATGTGCTCATGGTGACCACTTAGCTCTCACACTCTTCTTCCTCCCCTCTGCCAGGCATTAATCCTTCCTCCTCCTGTGCGAGGCATGGGCCAGTGAGTAGGAAAACAGGGCCGTTGACTGCCTGCCTCACTCAGTGTATTCCAGGGGCCGACACTGAGAGACCCAGTCCTTTTCACTTGCAGCGGTACCTGTCTGAATCCTCAGGCTAACCCTGGGAGGCGAATTCACTTTCCTTACTTCGCAGATGATCACAACAAGCTATTTAATGACAGCAGTTATTAGGTACTAGGCAGAGTTCTAAGTGCTTTACATAAGATCAACTCATTTAACCTTCACATTGGCCCTTTGGAAATGATAGAGCCAGTATTCAAACCCAGGGGGTCTGGACCCCAAGTTTATGCCCCCAGCATGGTGCTGACAGATGAGGGAAATGAGACTGACTTTTCCAGGGTTGCTCTTGCATCATCTGGTAAGGCTGGCCCTAGTCCCTCGGACTGCCTTTAACGTTCCACTGTGTGGCTTCTCTACAGCCCTGTCTGTGGGCTGGAGGCACTACTGGTATTTTCAAATGACTACTCAGTGCTGCTTATCCTTTTTACTGAGTGTGTAATTTAAATCCTTTAGGATTTATTTATTTTTTTCTGTCTCAGATATTCTTCTTTCTGCTTAGGTAACATCCTGGGTGTCATTCGAGACCATAAAAAACTAGTGAATACATTCCGACTGATGCGGAGAGCAGGATACATCAATGAGTTTGTTTCCATCTCAACAAACCTCACAGACCGTTGTGTCTACATTTCCTCTGATGGAGGAAGGTTGTGCAGGTATGAGTTGCTGAAAAGAGTCATTGAGAATCTCTTTATGTTCATTTTTGAAAGAAACACTTTATTTTTGAATCCGCTTTAACTAACTTTCATTGTTAAGATAAGTTTCATTCAGTTAGCAAACACCTCATGAATATGCATTCTCAGTACTGGGGATTTAAAGATTAATGACAGCTTCTGCCCTCAGAGAGCTCAGTCTGTGGGCAAATGCAGAATTGATACTAATAACAATCAGCCATGTTAGTAGTAAGTGATAGCCATTATTTATTATTTTAATGAATATATTACATGTAAGGCTTTAACTGCATTCAACCCTTTATGGTTCAACTATTATTTTCATTTAACAAATGAGGAACTAGGGGTTTGTGAAACTAACTAACTTACCCAAAGCTAGCTACTGGTGGAGTTTGCTTTTTACTCAAAAATTTTTAGAGTTTGTTAGACTCTAACAATTATGATTTTATCCACTGCATTCTGTTGCTGTGAACTGAGTGTTAAAGGATATGTAAGATTATAGTGCTTTTAAGATTTTTTAAAATATATTTTATTGATTATGCTATTACAGTTGTCCCATATACCCCCTTTCATTCCCCTCTACCCTGCACACCCTCTTTCACCCACATTCCCTCCTTTAGTTCATGTCCATGTGTCTTAAGGTCTTTAGCTTCTGTATTTCCCATACTATTCTTGCCCTCCCCCCGTCTATTTTCTACCTACCGTCTGTGCTACTTATTCTCTGTACCTTTTCCCCCTCTCTCCTCCTCCCACTTCCCTGTTGCTAGCCCTCCATGTGATCTCCATTTCTGTGATTCTATTCCCATTCTAGTTGTTTCCTTAGTTTCTGTTTTTTTGTTGTTGTTGTTTTAGGTGTGGTTGTTAGTAATTGTGAGTTTGCTGTCATTTTAATATACATGTTTTTTATCTTCTTTTTCTTAGGTAAGTCCCTTTAACATTTCATAAAATAAGGGCTTAGTGATGATGAACTCCTTTAACTTGACCTTATCTGAGAAGTACTTTATCTTTCGTTCCATTCTAAATGAAAGCTTTGCTAGGTAGAGCAATCTTGGATGTAGGTCCCTGTCGTTCATGACTTGGAATACTTCTTTTCAGCCCCTTCTTGCCTGTAAGGTCTCTTTTGAGAAATCAGCTGACAGTCTGATGGGAACTCTTTTGTAGGTGACTGTCCCTTTATCTCTTGCTGCTTCTAGGATTCTGTCCTTCATTTTAATCTTGGCTAATGTAATTATGATGTGCTTTGGTGTATTCCTTCTTGGGTCCAACTTCTTTGGGACTCCCTGAGCTTCCTGGATTTCCTGGAAGTCTATTTCCCTTGCCAGATTGGGGAAGTTCTCCTTTACTATTTTTTCAAATAAGTTTTCCACTTGTTGTTCTTCCTCTTTCCCTTCTAGTGCCCTTATAATTCGTATGTTGGAACGTTTAAAGATGTCCTGGGGGTTTCCAAGCCTCTCCTCATTTTTTTGAATTCTTGTTTCTTCATTCTTTTCTGTTTGGTTGTTTCTTTCTTCCTTCTGGTTCACTCCATTAATTTGAGTCCCAGTTTTCTTCCATCACTATTGGTTCCCTGTGCATTTTCCTTCATTTCACTTAGTGTAACCTTCCTTTTTTCGTCTAATTTGCAACCAAATTCAACCAGTTCTGTGAGCATCCTGGTCACCAGTGCTTTGAACTGTGCATCTGATAGGTAGGCTATCTGTTCATTGCTTAGTTGTATTTGCTGTGGAGCTTTGATCTGTTCTTCTGTTTGGGCCATTTTTCTGTCTTGTCACACCTGTTACATATGAGGGGCGGAGCCTTAGGTGTTCACGGGGGCAGGTCAAACCAGTTCCTGGGTTGTGATGCTGTACATGGGGGCAGAGTCCAAGAGGGAACAGTGGCTCTTCCTCTGCTCTCTCACAGATTTCAGTCCCCTCTTCCGCTTCCCCCAAGCAAATTAGGCCCTTCTGGTGCTGATTCTTGTGTGGGTGGGCTTGTGTACATTCCAGGACCCTATGGGTCTCTCCTTTCCTGTGTGGCTGGAAGTCTCCCTGCATCTCAACCCCTACAGGTGTTTTCAGTTGGTGTTTTGAGGCTTTGTTTCCCCGTACTGGGACCCTGGGTTGCGCTGTCTGTCTTGCTCCCCAACTTCACCTGGTTTATCTGCGCGCAAATGTGGGACAGTCCAGTCAGCCTCCTTGTGTGCAATGCCTTGCTTCACAATGGCCGCCTCGCTGGGTTTGCCCATTGCCATCCCACGCCTGGGGTCTGCCCACTGCCAGCTTGTGCACTCAGGGTGCCTTGCATGCCCAGTGCCACTGCTTTTTGTGCCACGCCCCTTCTCCACCTGGCCACCCGACTACCCCGCCAGCCTGTCTAGATGAATGTATATATTTTAATTCCTCGGTTGTCTGACTTCCACACAGTTCAGTTTTCTGTCAGTTGTGGTTGTTATTTTGTTTCTAAATTATTGTCCTTATTTTGGTTGTGCGAGGAGGCACAACCAAAATAGACACACATAGTGTGTCTACCTATGCCTCCATCTTGGCTGGATGTCTCAGATTTTAGTACTTGGATGAAGGAGGGAAAGAGAAAGGCTGAGGAATGGCAAGAATAAAAAATACGCGTGTGGTAAGTGCCTCGTGGGAATCCTGCACACATCAGATGCTTACTTGTGTCTAGCCTGGTCCATGTATGGGTGGGGAAAACAATGGCATTTTCTAGGTTACTCTTTTTTTAGGATTTTTTTCTTTCCTTACATGTAATATAATATAGCATAGCCTAAAAAGAAAACTAGTTCTTATTTTTTTATTTAGAGGAAGTGGGGGAGAGAGAAACATCTACTTGTTATTCCACCTACCCATGCATTCATTGGTTAATTCCTGTGTGTGCCCCAGTTGGGGGATTGAACTCTCAACCTTGGTGCATCACGACAGTCCTCCAACCAGCTGAGTTACATGGCCAGGGCAAACTAGTTTTTTTGTTTTTTTGTTTAGAAATAACTTTATAATGGCATATCGCAAATCGGGCAGGAACAATTAGAATTTACTGAATAGCCCCAGCTGGTATAGCTTAGTGGATTGAGCGCAAGCCTGTGAGCTAAGGGATTGAAGTTCAATTCCCAGTCAGAGCACATGCCTGGGTTGCAGGCCAGTTCCCAGTGGGGGACACACAAGAGGCAACCATATGTTGGTATTTCTCTCCCTCTCTCCTTCCCCTCTAAAGATAAATGAATAAAATCTTTAAAAAAAGGAATTTACTGAGTAAAAGTGAAAGGTAACTATAATAGCCAAATGTGGTCCCTTCGTCTCCTATTCCTGCTTCTGTCACCACTTCTGAGTCCCTGAACCTGAACTCGACTGCAGCCCTTGAAGGTGATTTCCCTGAAAAGTTCACCCAGTTCATTTTTCAGCAACTTGTAATTGTGCAGCTACTCTTAACTATTTAAAAGCACTCATTAGTCTTCAAAGAGTCATTTGGATTTTAGGGTAAGGTGCATTAAAGTGTCTGGTGGTCACTTGCTTCTCTGTAAGAGCTGCTTGGTCAAATAACAACAGCCCTTGACATTTCGGTGCCACATGCCATCCTTTGTGTCCGTGTTTCCTGGTGGTGGTGAAGCCCTCAGAGGCAAACCAACACTGACAGTTACAGATTAATCTACCGGAACATGGAGACCAAGAGCTCTCTCCACCTCACAGCCACCACATTGCTAAAAATCACAAAGTCATTCTCTGCAGGTTTGCTGCCACTCTCTTTGGTAGCCTGCCCTGTAGCCCAGTGACACTTACCCTAAATCAGACCACTCTGAACCATCGATACTCATCAGCCCCTCACTTGAAAATGCCGTTGTAACCTCAGTACAGTTCTTCTCTGCCTGCTGACTTCACGGGTAGTAGGTCACGTATTTGCAGTGTGAAATAGGAGATGCTTTTAGTGTGATGCATTTACATGGTTTTAAGATACGACACTAAAGGTTTCGTTTTCTCTTAGACTTAATTGAGTATCGTGTTTGAGTTACGTTTTCATTGAGAACCACATATTTCCTAAGCTACATGGGGGAGTACTGGCCATGCATACACGTGCACACAGACAGACACAGGCAGATGCGTGCATCCATTTAGTCGCGTGTGACAGGTAGAAAGCAGGCCTCTGCGCGCTCACGTGTAAGAATTACCTGGCGGCCTCAAGTGATCCAGAAATAAACTTGTTTATATTTACAGGTTTCTTCACTTCCCTATAGTAAATGTTTTTTCTTGACTTAATTTTTCTGTTGAACTACTATGAATTTATTTTTTCCATTCCAGACCCTACATAATTGTTAAGAAACAAAAGCCTGCAGTCACAAATAAGCATATGGAAGAGCTGGCTCAAGGGTACAGGTAAATGGCCAAAGACAAAGCTTTTCTGTCTCCTCAGTCCTCCCCTACATAATGTAACCAAGCAGTAGCATCATTTTAGCTGAGCTTTTAAGAATGGTACATTTTCACTTACAGCCTTTTGATTCCTATCCACTAAATATATTAGCCTGTTAAAAACCTGTTGTTCTCTTGGAATTTGCTTGGATACTGTAAAATATTTATCAACTTAGATCATGAGGATTATAGATTCTTGGTGTAAATTAGTGGACTGTGAAGCGTTTGTAGTGAGGGAAGGACTTTCATCAATATGTTGATTTAGGTACCATGGGTCTCTCATCTTACAGAATAAAACACATTTTTAGAAGTGGAGACCAGATCGACAAGAATCACAGATGTTTTACGGTTATTTCAGTGCTCTGTGATCATTGTGTGACCCAAGAAGGGCATGTTTCAAGTATCCCAATGTACTGGTATTCTCTGGGAGAGCGGGGTGCTCGGGCCTAGAGGAAAGCCAATGTCTTCCATTATTGCCTATAAAATATAGCAGTAAAGTGCTTTTTAGTAATGTATGTTTCACCAATATTTCCCCAGGAATTTTGAAGATTTCTTACATGAGAGTCTGGTTGAATATCTGGATGTGAACGAAGAAAATGACTGCAATGTCGCACTCTACGAGCACACAATTAATAAGTAAGTAGGATCTATAACGACCGGAACAAAAACCTGTTCTGCTTATAGAAACTGCCTTTTCTTTTCATTTCATTTTCATTTCTTCTGTTGTGTGCTCTCTTAGTACTTCCTGCTACAAATATACTGTTTTATATAAACCGTACCCATCACTTACCCAGTGCAGGACTGCCGCAAAACTGCTGATACGTCGTATTCAGACTTCGTTTTCCTCCTTATTCATTTTACACTTAGTGGTTATTTTTTTAAAGGGATCCCAACTCTGATATTTAACTGCCGTCAAAATTGAATGAACAAATTAGGATATGTAAAAGATGTAGTTATGTCTTTTTTATATCTTATTTGTATCTTTTTATACCTAAAAAGAGGATTTTACCAATGGACATACTACATAGTATGTGGTATAGATAGTGTTAAACTCATGGCAATACAGACACAAGACAGTGGTATGTTTACAGTATTTCTTCTAGAACAGCCATATTTTTAGAAGCATTGAAGGACTTATATATAAGTTCCTGTCTGATGCATGTTACTGATACACAGTTTACCTAGAATTGGAATTTTTGCAGTTATATTGTTAAATAGAGAGTTTAATACTACCAGCTGATAAGTATTTGTCTTCACAAAAATGTACCTCTGCCCTGGGTGGTGTGGCTCAGTGGACTGAGTGCCACCTGTGAACCAAAATGTCACCACTTCGATTCCTGGTCAGGGCACAGGCCTGGGCTGTGGGCCTGGTCCCCACTTGCGGGTGTGTAAGGGGCAACCAATTAATGTATCTCTACCACATCAATGTTTCGCTCCCTCTCCTTCTCCCTCCCTTCCCCTCTCTCTAAAAGTAAGTAAATAAATTCTTTAAAAAAAAGTATTTCTCTGTTTCCTGTTACCAGATGAAATATACTACTACTTTATTTTTGTCTAATTATAAGCTAGTAAATAATGCTTTCAGTCAGAAATTTTAATTCTTTAAAGATATGAATTTCTCAAAATACTATTTTTATACCCCTGATTTCAAAATTGAGGGTAAGGGAGAACTATTATATAGTAACCCTATAAACAGCAATTCCATCTGTCTTGTTACTAAAGCCAGAAACCTCAGTTTCAGCCTTTACTCCTCCCTTCCTCTAGACCAGGGGTGTCAAATTCATTTTCTCGGGGAGCCACATCAGCCTCATGGTTGCCTTCAAAGGGCTGAATGTAGTGTTAGGACTGTATAAATGTAACTAGTCCTTAACAGTTAAGCAAGAGCTCAGCGCTGCCGCTGGGTAGAAACAAGGTGGGGGGGCCGGATAAAAGAAGGTGGATTTGGCCTGCAGGCCTTGTGTTTGCCACCTGTGCTCTATTCCCACGTATGCCCTTACCATATTACCGGACCTCCAATCTACCTGTACCTGAAGTCTTTTTCCACCTTTACAGGTCACCCTCGTCCAGGCCACTGCCATTGCTTGCCTGGATTCTTGCAAAAGAGTTGTGACTATTTTTGCACCTGACCTCATGCAATCTATCTCAGTAGATCAGAATGGTCACTTGTCTTCTCAAACCCGCCAGTTGCTTTCCATCTCCCTTTAAAATCCTTACAGAAGCCTTCACATTCTTACACAATCTGCCCACATTGCTTCGTACCTACAACTCCTGCCTCCCTTCCCTCTTTGTTTTAACCCTGTCCTTTTCAAACACCGGAGGCATGCTGCTGCCTCGACACCTTTGCACTGGCTGTTCCCTCTGCCTGGAACACTGTCTCATACACCTGCATGGCTCACCCCTTCACCTCCTCCAGGTCTTTGCTCAGGTGTCGTCTGCTCACTGAGATTTCCTGACTACCCTGTTTAAAAGAGAACCCCCCCCCCCCGACCACTCCTCTTCGCTGCTTTATTTTTCTAGTGCTTATTGCCTTATGATAAAAGCTGTAAAATGGATATTTTATTACTTATTTATTTATGTGGATTGTCTTCCTTCCTACACTACAAACTTCATGAAGGCAGAAGTTTTTCTGTTTTGTTCACTGATATAAATGACTAACAATCAAGAGTCAGTATCACCAAATCACCCTGCTATTTCATACTTTCAATTCATTTTATTTTAAAAAATAGAAAAGTTTCTAAATGTTATTTGATTCATATATATGACATTTTAAAAAGTGTGGTTATAGATATAAATCTATTAATTGTTTTTTATTGTGTTGTCTGACTACATGTAAGTAATTTATTTAACTTGTTCCCTGTTGATGAAGATTCAGATTGTTTCCAATTTTTCTGTTATTACCAGCCATATGTCACTTAAGCTTAATTTGAGCGCAATTTAAGGCCATTATTGGCATTCGATAGGAAGTGTCCTATTTCCTGTTCAGGACAGAAACTTATGGTTATAATTTTGAATAATTGTGTTCCTTTCTGTCTTGTAAAGGGTCCAGAGAGTTTGGGCTTTGAATAATACATGATCTTATATAAGTTGTTGTGAAAAAGGAAGGAATGTCAATGTTTACTTTCTTTATTTTCAGCTTCCAGCTTACCCCAGCCTTTACATATGAAAAAATAGTTTTTATTTACATGGGGAATGTCAAATGGCCACTATTTAAATAAAACAGTATATTTAATACAAATTCTTTTATTCTAGGCTGTCCTGGATATGGTATCTGTTACTTTAAGCAAAGACCTAAAAGTAATTTGCTCTTCTTTCTCATTAAAATATCTGGGTTACTTTATCATTTAGCCAAAACTAAATTTTCTGCAAAAATATATTATGAAAGTAACAAAGATTCTGACACTTAGTAGGTAAAGTCTTACTTGGTGTTCAGTATCTACAGCTGAGCTGTCCAATAAAAATGTAATGCAAGCCATGTACATAACTTTAAATTTTCTAGCAGTCACATTTAAAAAGTAAAAAGAAACATGAAATTAATTTTAGTAATTTTATTTAAATATATCTAAAACATTGTATCAATATCAATATGAAAATATTGAGATATTTTACATTTTCTTCTGTCTTCAAAACCTGGTGTTCACTTCTAACATATCTCAATTTGGATGCTGAGTTTTACTGGAAATACTTGATCTGATTTCATAACACAGTTGAAAAAGTAGACTCACAAATATAAGTTGTTACAGACATAACTAAAAGGTTTGAAATGAATGAGCCAAGTTATTTAAATTTAAATTCGAGTTTTAAAATGTAAGGTAATTAAAATTAAGTAAAACATAAAAATTCAGTTCTTCAGCTTTACCAGTCTTCCTTTTCAAGTGCTTGATAGCGGCACCTCCCTAGTGGTGACAGCACCCATCCCCACAGCGCTGTAGGGTAGCTGTTTTAAGGGGGGTGCAGTACCCCTCTGAAGCGGCAACACCACCTCCTCATTAATCTAAGCTGGAAAAGTGGAGAAGAGCAGGTTCCTGATCTGTGTGGATGTTTTTGATCTGCATTTCTATATGCTCAGTTAATCGTTTCTTTGTGTTATTGTTAGTTAATATATAATAATACTTTATTTTTTATACAGACATTCCATAGTTTCCCTTCCCTTCTATTTCTACAAATAATAGAAGTTTCTGTCATTAAAAAATAACTTATGTTTTGTTATATTTTATTTATCAGTTTTACTAGCATCAAATTTTGTTACTGATGTTTCATTATATAAATTTGTTATATGTATTATGTATATTTGTATATAAACTTGAATAAATTTTGTTGCCACATTTTTGTACTATAAGATGCACCCCTCAATTTAGGAGGAATAATAGTTGTTAATGTTGCTGTTGAGTTCTGTTTACATTTACATTGGTGAAATATTATGTTATTTATGTTATTAAATATTTTACCACATTTTTTGCTTCAAAATTTTTTTTCCTGTTGTCCTCCTCTAAAATCTAGGTGCTTCTTATAGTTGAAAAATATGGTATCTAGGTCCCATGGGGACTTAGTAATATTTTTATACCCTTTAAGAGATACTTATTTCAGTACTTGGTGCGTAAGATATCTAATTCTTAATTAACTTGCTAGAGACACCACCCACTTGGAAATCGAACCCTTCACCCTTCTCGGAGTTTGTGCCGGCCTCATCCCATACCCTCATCATAACCAGTCCCCAAGAAACACGTACCAGTGCGCCATGGGGAAACAAGCCATGGGTAAGAGTTCCTTCTTGAATTTGGTTCTAAATACGTGGATAAAAGACACATCTTCATTCTTGCTTCACCAGTGTTGGGTGTTTGGCAGACCGGGCGTTAGTGACGCCTCAGGCAGCCCTGGGGGGTCTGCAGTGCATGCAGCCGCCCCGTCATGTCTGAAGGGTAAACCAAAGTGGAGCACATCTCTCTGAACTTGTTCCCTTGACCAACAAAGGGACAGGAAGTAAATGTCACAGAAATATGAAGTGGTAAGTATGAAAATTGGTATAAAATGTAAGTTGTTAACCCAGAGAGATGAAATAACAAGCAGAAAAACTCAAGGTTGAGAGAGGAGAGGAAAGGAAATAGAAGTAAAGATGCCCAGTATGTATTAGAACAGGGGTGTCAAACTCATTCTCACTGGGGACCACATCAGCCTCGTGGTTACCTTCAAAGGGCCGGATGTAACGTTAGGACTTTGTAAATGTAACTACTCTTTAACTGTTAAGTGAGAGCTTGGTGCTGCCACTGGGTAGAAACAAGGTGAAGGGCTGGATTCAGCCCGTGGGCCTTGCGTTGGCCACCTGTGTTTAGCATGCACTTAGTAATTGTCTGGGTGACAGTGATTGGACCCATTATATCCTCCCAACTGTTCCTGTAGCTTCTGAAATGTCCAATTCATGTCACACCAATTTCTGGATTCATTTTTCTATTTTGCTTCCTTTTTATCCACTCATCTATTAATTTATCTATATACCCCACCTGTACCATTTACTGAGCATCATCTACAGATCAGACATTGGGGCTGGAACCTGAAATACAGAGATGAGGACAGAGCCCTGTCCTCAAGGAGTTCGCAGTCTGGTAGGAGAGACCAGCAAACAAAGTGGTAATTCAGTACAGTGTGATGGATGGAGAGCCAGAGTCTCGGGGAGTGAGAGCAGAAAGATCACTTATGGTTAGAGAGTAGATTTTTTCTGAAAAAACAGAATCAAACTAAATCTTCAAAGACCCTAGTGTTTTTTCACAGGCATGGAAATCATAGCCGAGCAGTGCACGGGAAAGTCTTGACACTTGGGTGTGGCTGTTTAGTAGAGAAGTGCCGTGGAGGTGCGCGTGCATTAATGAGTCTGGGTTTGCTCTCGGAGTTGATTCAAAGAGAATACCAAGCAAAAAGGTTTTGCTTATAAACTTCTTTTGAAATGTTTTTTAAAATCATTTAAATCTAATAAGTATAGTAAGTTTTATTTTTATCTATGTCTATGACATTAATATGACTTATCTCTGATTTAAAGTATGATACAAGGAGCTTTGTAAACAAACAAACAAAACTGTTAAAAGGTTTTTACATTGACTTTGGGGAACAAGCAGAATGAATGCAGTTAGCTGTCAGTTACCAAGAATCAGCTGCGGTTGACTAATAGATTAAGGAATTCTATTTCTCACTGTGGATAGAGAGTCTATATGCTTTTCAAGTTTGTATATTGCCCTTTCCTTGGCCATGAAGAAATAAGAAGCATGTTGTCCTGCTACCATTTACCTGAATGATGTAATGCCTGGACAGTTCGGAACAGTGCCCAGTGGGAAACTCTGAACAGCGGCTCGTCAGTTGAGCCTTTCCCATTCATCCTCAGCTGCAGTAGAGGCTGATTTCCCGCTTGGGCTTCTGACTTGCTAACAAGTTGAAATATACAGTACTGAACCCTGTGTGTCATGAAAGGGCTATCACTTCTATTGGGTTTACCAAACCATTTTGTTTCATGATGTGAATCCCCGCTGAAACAATACACCTTTTGTGTAGAACCTTCAGCAGAATTAACGGAAGACTAATCACTTCATCGCTAATGCCACTCTTTAGTGTGTTTGTTTGAAGACTGAAATAGAAAGGGCTTTATCTATCTCTACTTAGTGAATCATTTTCCTTTTTTTTAAAATAAGAGACTTGAAGGGAAGAAATAATATTTTTATTTTTGTTACTCCTCTCCCTACCTACCCTCCCCCACCGAAGCCTTTATTTTGTGGCCCTGAGTATCTGAAACGTTCGGTTAGTTACCACACACAGCTAAGCAGGATCAGTGTGTACAGAAAGCCAATTCAGTGTCTGTAGAGTTCTTTTGTAGTTTTCTGTGTGAAGGTTTTTTTTCTCGTTTTGTTTTGAGTGTCATTTGCAATTCATTGTCTGTGTTTTCTGAGGTTGGTGTATTCAGCTGCTCTGACCCTGGGTCCTGCACATTTAGCTCCTTGGATACAATCCTCTGACGTTACTGCTGACGCTGGGAAGACAAAAGCCGCTGAATATCTTAAGTAATAAAAAAAAAGCCTTTGTTACTGTTTGTTATTATAAAACACCTGACTGGAAAGAAAAGCAGAGAGATAAAAGTACGTTTAAAGTTGGCACATGACATGGCCACATTTCTCTTTGGACACTGAAATAGCTGCAGAAGTCTTGACCAAGGTCTGCATGAAAAATCACAAAAGGGAGAAGCCGACAGAGGGAAAAGCCCACAGCAGAGACCCGGGTCTGTAATGCAGACCTCACACTTGGAGCTGGACTTCTCTGAGTCATTTTAGTTGTGTCCGGTCTTAATAGCCAATAAGTCGCCCTCTCCCGTTTTCAGTGTGCACTGAGGGCTGTATGCTGTTCCTCCATTAGTCCACATGGAAGGTGGAGGACAGTAGCCCGGAATTAATTTACTGAACCTTCTAGTCAACATGGAAAATTTGCTGTCTACCTGTCACTACAAACCTCTCCTATTCTACGGAGTAAAAAATAAGTGAAAGTCCTTTTCTGTCACTACAGAGGAGACCAAGACTAGCACAAACCAGAGACTGAAAGACTTACCATATACGTTAGAGAGAGCTGACTTGAATCCAACACAAAACACCAGCAGAGGGTGTTTCTTAAATCTAAGGCTCTTTGAGGTATTAATAAAGTGCTCATTTTATGAGTTGGCAACCCCGTGGTGGAACAATTTCTCCTGTTTAAAACAATCTTTCAGCCATCATCAGCTCTGTTAATAAATATGCATCACATACCTCCCCTAGTCTTGGCTGCTTCTCCCCAGTTCTTCCCCTTCGACTCCAGATTGCTAGGACTTTTTTTTTAACTCAGGAGCTAATGAATCTTCTGTTTTTGTTTTTGTTTTCAGTAGATTCCATTCCTAAGCAGATAGTTTCCTCTTTTGTATTTCCCACTTAAGAGTAGGATGGGATGTACTAGAGATATTAAAAACATAATATATACAAAGGTCCTCATAACATTTGATTTTATTCTATATCCCCTCCCCCACTTTCTGTGCGAATTTTTATTTTAAAGAATTCTTTATCCATTTAAGGGTACAAAATGAAAAGATGTCTTGGTCAAAGGTCTCTGGCCATTCTTCTTTTAGAATTCTGCTGTTCAAAAAAATTAAAATCATTGTTAATTATTTTAGGCATGAGCTTATGTGATACTTCTTGTGATGAGCATGTTAAGTATTCTGGAGGTTAAATTAAGTTCAGTGCACTGGTTACAGTTGCAGGTAGGATGGGCGATGTTGCAGGGTGGTAGCGTATATGTTTTCATTACTACTGGCATTATTCGTATTAGTCATGATGAATGTCGCCACCTACTGAGTACACAAATGATTATGTGCGTTTCTTCTTTCACTCATAATAACAATGCTATTATATTGTTATTTCAGATATATATTGTCAGATATAATGCATACTTCTTTTGTTTCTGGCAAGGGAACTCAATCCCAGTTTGGTTGAGTAACTTGTGAGAAAGGTTATGTGTTCTATGCAGTTTCATCTATAGAACTTCTAAAATTCTTCTCAACTGAAATGGACTGTGGATCATGACGCAGATGCCTCTCCTATTAGACTGTAGATTATAAGCTCCGTGAAGAGAGGGCTATGTCTGCGTTGTCCATTACTCTACCCTTTGTGTCTAGCATAGCGCCAGCCTAGGCAGAGTGTGGTCAGTACTTAATAAGCATTTCCACAATGAGGGAATGAATCTTTGAGCACCTGGTGCAGAAAGATTCTTTGAGAAATCAGGTGCAGATTTTTTAAAGGAATCTCTGAAACAAAAAACTAAGTGGGAAGGCTTATACAAACTAATTTTAAGACTTACCTGAAGCCACGGCAGTGAAGGCAGGATGAGATCAAGGTGCAGGGTAGACCTGCGGGTAGCGGAGCAGAATTGAGAATCAGAAATGGGTCCATGCATTTATGGGCTGTTGTTTCTCAATGAATGTTTCAAGGCAGTTCAGGGGAAAGGAAAATCTTTTCAACAAAATAAAATGTGTCTATGTATATCTATAATAGAAAAAAATAGATATCTCTTTCTACCTAATACCGTACAAAAAATTAACACAAAATGAATCATAGACATGATTGTTGGCCTGGCTGGTGTGGCTCAGTGGATTGAGCACTGGACTTTGAACCAAAGGGACATGATTGTCTATGTAAGTCCTAAATGTAAGAGCTAAAACCATAAAACTCATGGGAGGAAATGGGCAAAAATCTTCATGACCTTGAATAACCTAAGATTTGTTAGAGTACAAAACCACAACCTATAAAAATGAAAAAGTAAATAATTAGACTTTCTCAAAATTAAACTTTTGCTCTTTGAAAGAAAGATACTTAACAATGTGAAATTGGCAGTTACAGAATAGCCATGGGGCTGTAAAGTATAAGAAATGGAGTAACCAAGCCCTGGCTGGTGTAGCTCAGTGGATTGAGCACAAGCCTGTGAACCAGAGGATCGCGGTTCGATTCCTAGACAGGGCACATTCCTGGGTTGCAGGTGGGTTCCCAGCAGGGACGCAAGAAAGGTAACCATACATTTATGTTCTCTCCCTCTCTCCTTCCCTTCCCCTCTAAAGATAAATAAATAAATAAAATATTTTTTAAAAAAGAAATGGAGTAACCAAAGAACTCATACACATGACCCATGGGCATGAACAGTGGTTAAGATTGGGACAACTGTAATAGTATAGTCAATAAAATATCATTTTTAAAAAAGAGAGAAAAAATATGAAAAAGACCTTAATCCATGTAATGGAAGCAAGTCTTTGCAATACATCTATTTGATAAAGGATTTGTATCTAGCATATAGAAAGAACTCTTTACTAATAAGACCAATCAATTGAAAGATGGGAAGAACAAAAATGAGACACTTCATAGAGAATAAGAATGATCAATAAGCTCATAAAAATATACTTACAATTATTGGTCATCAGGCAAATATAATTTGAAACCGAGACACCACTACACACTCAGTGGAATGACTAAAGTGAAAAGGACTCACGTTCCATGTTGGCTGGGATGGGGAGCAGCCAACATGCTCGTCCACTGCTGGTGAGAATGTAGAATTCTGTCATCAACTTGGCAAGTTCTTGAGCAGTTCCTTCAAATTAACCCTCCCCTAGTGGAACCACCCAGAAGTTCCACTCGTGTGCATTGACTAAGAGAAAAGAGCGCACAGAGTTGTGTGCGTGAGCGTTCGGAGCAGCTTCGTGCCCAGTGGCCCAGAGGTGGCAGCAACCCAAACCCCTCAGCAGGTGAGCATACGTGTACAGTGGAGTACTGCTGCGCGGTAAGAAGGATGAGCTGTGAGACACTGCCACTGGGCGCGTCTCACAATCATTACGCTAAGTGAAGGAAGCAGCGGGAGAATATGCATACTGTCTATTTCCCTTTTATTACACTCTAGAAAATGCAGCCCAGTCTGCAATGATAAAAGAATAGGTCAGTAGTTGTCTGGGGCCGGGGACAGAGGCAGGGCCCTTCTGGGTGAGTGGGAGATGCTCTGCATCTTGATCGTGGTGGTGGTTTCACAGCTGTGTGTGTCAGAGCTTGAATGGATGAAATTTACTGTATGCAGTAATGTTGATTACATAAAGAGGAACTGGGCGGAGGAAGACAGAAAAATAGTTAAATGCATAAAGCCTCATTTTTTTTTCAGTATGTGTTTTCTAAGCTCTATGCGTTCTTACTTTTTCCGTCCCACCTTAAAATAAACCTCTTTACCATTTTAACCTACATTTAAATACTTTTCCATGCCAGCTTGTAACTTTGTAAGAAAGTATGATGAAGAAGGTATGACTTTTCAAGAAAAATTATACCCTGGTAGTAAGAAATCATTGGTGACTATAGTTAGGGCAAAATGGGGTTGTAAGCGGAGAATTCAGCTTATAGATATTCTTGTTGTTAGTTATTATATTCATACAATGCCCTTTTTAAGGAAGCTGAAAATATTAATAGAAGCATTCTAATTTGAACATGTGCTTCACCCAGACTAGTCTGACAATTTAATTTCTGTATGGTGCTTTATCAAAAAAGCTTGTTTTGGGCAAAATAGCTAGTCAGTCGATCATAATTTCTATAATAATTATGGAGCATGGTGGCATTTGAAGTTTTACACTGTAGAAGTCGTAGTTCATAAATCACGTTTTCACCTGCACACCATCGTCAGTGCTGCTAAGAGTAGTTGTACAGGTACATTCCCTCAAGTTCTTTTCAAAGTCTTTAAGGAAAAACTTCTGATGAGATCACAAGCGCCAAACATTTGCTAAACCGCTTTGTCGTCCATCCATTCAGCAGTCAGTTACAGTGCCCAAGGATTGTGTCTGGGCCTGTAGCACAGTTTACAGCAGGAGCCAGTCTCCTTCACCATTGTTAGAGGCGCAGCCGTTCATGCCCCCGGCTGCGTGATAATGCTTGTCCCAGGTTTCAGGGGACGTGCTTGGCAGCCCAGTGAGACAGTGCCTGAACCCTTGCCTCAAGCTGGGTAAAGAATGCAATTGGAGCTGAAATCTTAACATAAATTTCGAATGATTTCATGTAAAAGGACACGCTTACTACCAGTGACCTTGGCCACAACCCAAGTAGCAGTGATTTTATTTCTAAAACAGTAAGTGATCTATTACCAGGTATCCTGTCCAGTTTATTAGTTGGCACTAAAATAACAAATTAATTGGCAGTTTATAATGTAAACTAGATAAAAAGTTCATGAGTTCAGTTTAGCTATTGTTTTTCAGCTGAATCTTGATGCATTTTCTAGAGATTTGAGGACAAAAATACACTATCATAAAGAATATAATACAGTTCTTCATTGTCATTTACTTGATATTTATTGAGCATCTATAGTGAGCCCAGCATTGTACTAGGTGCTCATTTCTTTAGTATTCTATAGATTTCAGAATTTCTTTCATCATGCCTAAATAGGTTATTTTCATTCCTGAGTTGAAATTGCCACTGAGAGGTAAAAGAAACACTGAGTTTTGGGTCTTGGTTCACCTTAGAGCTTAACTCCATTAAATGACACACAGGCATCTTGGGGTTTGGGGGTGATGTGGATGTATCTCTGTGGAAGCACATGCAAGAGAGAGACTTCTTAGCCACTCGGAGGGAAAAGAGGAAATGCCTGGGAGAAGTTATAGGGGCCCGGTAGCCCACACTCAAGCTCAGCAGTAGGGCAAATGTGAATTTCCCAGTTTTAACGTCTCTCAGTAAGACCAACCCCAGGAGAGTGAAAGCTGCTTTTTCAGACAGTTCGTGAACCCTAATGAACTCCTGCAGGGAAAAGGGAGACGGAGGTCAGGGGGAGTGGGGGGAGGGGAGGTGGCTAACATGCTGATGTCATTTCTAGTTGACAGTAGAGTTCTTCCAAGGTCCAGTCAGGTGGAAAGACTGATTGCCAAGGAGGGAAGAGCCCATCTTTGTTTGGACAGGGCTTGGATTCCTTAGGGGAAAGGCGTGGTCCTTTTTGTCTCCACTGCTGGGCACAGAATAGGTGTTTATGAACTGCTTAATAAATGAATAGTTAAGCAAGTGGAGAAATCTGTTCTCTGCTTTCAGTTCCCTCTTTATTCTTTTTCTCCAGCTTTCTTTTTCATTTAGAACTTTTGTAATTATTGATTTCTTTTTATGAACTATATCTGTTTGCCCCACTATATAAACTCCTTACCTATCAGCTCTGGGTGTTGCTCTGGTTACCTTCCCCCAGCAACCGGACATGTCCTGGAATATAGTAGGAACAAATACAGAATTCTTGACTTCGAAATTAACCAGTGGTGACTAAAATTCCTCAAGTGGGATTAATTGTGTAACTCCAAAAGGTTGAAATTATTTAGATTAGTGCATCTTGAGTGTGGTTTTTCTTCTTTGTGGAATTTTTAATATTATTGAGAAAAATTATTTTAACAAGTTGTTAGCTACTATGAGGGTATTGCTTTGGAAATGTTTGACCAGAAGATTTTCTTCATTTCAATTAGTGAAATTAATGTATTTATCACTATATTCATTGCTACTTAATTATTTGACATAATAGAATATTGCATTTGGTTTCTTTTCCAATGTCAATGAAGGTACCATTGGATACAACCAGCGGAACAGAATTGATACTCTCATGTATCTACTAGCATACCCACAAAAACCTATGGTCAAAACAAAGACCATCGAGTTGATAGAATTTGAGAAACTGCCGGCTGGACAGAATGCAACAGTTGCTGTGATGAGTTACAGTGGCTACGATATTGAAGACGCACTTGTTTTAAACAAGGCCTCATTGGACAGAGGTAAGTGAATTTGGAAAACTCTAATGCCAAAAGTGCTTGGTACAGGGTTAGATGTAGGGACGATCAATGTAGAAATTACTTGGTGTTGCCCTGGCTGGTGTAGCTCAGTGGATTGAGCGAGGGCCTGTGAACCAACCACACGATTGCAGTTCGATTCCCAGTCAGGGCACATGCCTGGGTTGCAGGCCAGTTCCCGGTTCCCGACAGGACGCACGAGAGGCAACCATACATTGATATTTCTCTCTCTCTCTGCCCTTCCCTTCCCCTCTAAGATAAATAAATAAAATAAAATAAAAAAGAAACAAATTACTTGGTGTCAAAACGTTAATGTCAGTTTTGAGTGATTAGTATTGTATAATGTACAACCAGGAGGCAGTTATGTTGTGGTGTTGACTTTTTTAAGAAATGAATATTATATAGAAGTAATTTGTTAAATGTATCAATAAACAGGCTTTTGTTGTTGTTATTTTACTTTATTGGCAAATTGAGACAATTCCTCAGTGGAAAACATGTAAGAATTATTTTGTTTTCCAGCAGGAATTCTAATAAATGCAATACAGTTTCAATAATAAGCCCTTTTGGTAGGGTAGTAACAATATTTATACATAAAAGGCTATTTTATTTATTGTATACCTCAACCCCATAATATTAGACCTTTTTGTTAGCAAAATTATAAAAGTTTAAAAATGTGTATTCATTCAATACAAAAATGTGTATTCAGTGTAATGTGGCTTACAGCTGTTACATTTTTCTTTCTCCATTTCTTGATAGTTCACTTTTGCAGGTCACCACATATGGTTTGTAAGCCACCACCTGAAGTCTGACTTCTCCCTTCCTGGTCTCGGTTCCTCTTTTTCCTCTCGGGCGTACCCACTCTGCCCTCCCCTCGCTCTTTGAGTTGCTAGGCAGCCGTCACAGTACTCCTAGACATGTGCCTTTGGCATTAATGTTGGCTGCACTTAATTTATGCCTCTTCTTTTCCTCCAAATGACAACAGCCATGCTTTAAAACTGGATGTTTTCCTTTCTGATTAACTGGTAACGTTTATGTGCAAATCTGAAGACTTTGTGATATCTGTCCGAAACTTTTCCACACAGTTTAATGACCTGAGTTTACTGTTCACTAGCTGTTAGGCTACCACCTGTAAATACAATGTCCATTTACCCTTAGAAGAAAACGCTTCTTGATTTTGTGCAGTTCAGATTCACACTGCACACCAGCATTTTGCAGTTAATGGCCGCTGTACAAAATTTGAAGATCATATACTGTTTCCAAAGCAGCTGGCTCTTGCAGCTGATCTTATTATGGCCATGCACAATTTACTGGGGCCGTAATGACTCAGACCTTTTCTGAAGACATGCAGACATCTTCATCTGTCGTCCACTTGTAGAAATGCGTTTTATGGAACAGTCACCTTTATATTTTAAAAAATGACCTGGGATCACTGAAATTTTATTTAGAAGTCCACTTTTCCCTGATGGATTTTCTAAATTCATATTCTTAGGTTTCTTGAAAGTGCTCTGCTTTTGCTGAAGAATTATAAATGAAGCATTTTATAGCCATGCATTTATTTAATCAGTAATAGCCAGCATTTGATCCTGAAACATTTTCCTACTTAACTGAACTCTTGACATGGCTTAATATATCCTGGAGAGATAGAGAATCAAGTTTAAAATAGCTGCTTGGGGAAAAAAACAATGAATTCAATAAAAATTAAAAAAAGAAAATCTGCTTGGCCAAACTGGGGAAGATAAAGACATGCAGCCACAGGGCCTTGGGAAGTGATGTTTAGTGTTGAAAGAGTGGCAGCCCTTCTGGGGTTCTCAGTAGCTGGTGAACCTTTTTGTGGGGGTCACTGCTTGAGTGTTTTGCTTCATCTAAAGGTGTTCTTCTGTTCCTTTTGCTTATTCTTATTAATGTGTAGATTGTTAGTTAATCTCAGGCCTTTTCCCTCATCCACTGGGTAAATGTGATCTAAAAAATATAATCAAAGTAAACTAATCTTCAGAACAGAGATGAATTATTTCTGTCATTAAAATCATTTGATTGCCTCTTTTCATTTTCTATGTTCTTTGCAAAAAATTAATTTTTTTGTTTACTTCTTTGGTACTTCCTCTGATTGCTAATATCAGAAAAAGGAAAACTTTCCAGAGAAGATTAGCAAAAGTTATGCAACAAAATGACATGTAGGAGGAATCCTGGCTGATCGGTGGAGTTGGTCTGTCTCAACTTTGCCACCAACTTCCTGGGAGACCTTGACCATTTAATTTCTTTGGCACCAGCGCCTATAAGATAGAGGGGTTATGCCGAGTGATCACTAGGGCCCTTTCCGTTTCCCACACCCTGTGGCTCTGTGCTCTAAAAGAACCACAGTGACACTTAGGTTTCTCTTACCTTCCTCTGACGTGATAGCATATGTATGGTCCATGCTGCAAATGGTGTTGGAGATTCCAGTGTTTACATGGACAGTGGGTAAGGGGAGAAGTCCTGATGCATAGGTGGTTACTCGGTTTGGCCCCTCCCAGACTATCCAAATGTAAATTGTTGTAGGGGAGAAGGGAAGTAGAATGGGGGGGTTGTTGAATAACACAAACCTGTGTTTTCTTGTAGTTTGGTGTTTCTGGTGCTTCTGATACCCATTTTGGTTTCACTTTAGGTTTTGGGCGTTGCCTTGTATATAAAAATGCTAAGTGTACATTGAAACGGTACACTAATCAGACTTTTGATAAAGTGATGGGGCCGATGTTGGATGCTGCCACGCGGAAACCCATCTGGCGACATGAAATTTTAGATGCAGATGGTATTTGCTCTCCAGGTAAAAGTCTCTAAAATTTTTAATATATGCTTTTTGAAATTACAAAAATAATATATCCGAATATTTGGTAAATGGGACAGAAAAAAAATAACAACCTGTAAAACCCCTATCCTAACTTAGCCAGTATGGTCATTGTTTGGTGAATTTCATTCTGCTGTTTTTATGTGTATGTTTTTACTTAGCAATAATCTATTCCACGTATACTTTCCTAGTTATAATTTTGAATCATAGAAAATCCACTTCAAGGAAATAGTTAAAATAAGAAGGTCATGTTCCAGCATCTACCCTGGTGTTTTATCATTTGTACGCTTCACTTACAGACTAACATTGGAATCGATCTAATGCCTCTAAGAAGTGTGATTCCATCCTAATTACAAGTGAATTGTGTTGGAGCAACCCACAGCCCCTGCCCTATGAGTATTACGGCTAGTGTGGGAAGCTCATTGAGCAGAGGAGTACACACAAACCTGTCAGATACAGCCAGGTTAAGGAATCGTGTAAGGAGCTAGGAAGCTGTTCTGTAGCAAGAGTGTTTACCCTTATCAAGAAGATTGGGGTAGCCTTCCCATGAAGTGAGCTGAAATGTGCAGGATGAGTGGAGTCGACCAATGAAGAGGGGGAGGGGTGTGTTCTAAGCAGTGGGAATGGCTTGTGCAAGCGTCCTGCAGCTTGACAGTTAAAGGATCTGTAAGAAGACCAGTGTGGCTACAAAGAACAGAGTGCTGGGGAGTATGGTGAACATGAGTCTAGAAAGAGAGAAGAGGGGGGGACTGGCAGGGGATTGTAGCCACTTCAGTATTTTCATTATGATCCTAAAAGCAATGATAGGATCAGTTATGCAGTTTGAAATGATTATTCTGACTACCACATAGAGAGGAGTAGCAGGGGAGCCAAATAGAGCCAACTGCCCTGGCTGGTGTAGCTCAGTGGATTGAGTGCAGGCTTGTGAACCAAAGAATCGCAGTTCGATTCCCAGTCAGGGCACATGCATGAGTTGCAGGCCAGTTCCCAGCAGGGGATGCACAAGAGGCAACAATACATTGATATTCCTCTCCCTCTCTCCTTCTCTTCCCCTCTAAAGATAAATAAATAAAATCTTAAAAAAAAAATAGAGCCAACCTGAGAGCTCTCATGGCAGACCAGGCGCCAGGAGCTGTGGTGAGGTGAAGAGAAGGACTGGGTGGGAGAGACTTTTAGTGGGAAGTCTGCATGACCTCGTCACGTGGTGCATGAGTGGCGAGTACTGCATCCACTGTGGTGCCCTGAGCCACTCGGTGCGAGGCTTCCCGTCCTGGCTGCCTTTGTTTCTTGGAGATTTTCTCTCCCTCTTCACCCAGGCCATGTGGCTGGGAAATGAGTGCTGTGGCAGAACTGTAGTAGCTCGTCTTTGAGCTTCCCCAGGAAAGGTGCGAAGCAAAGGTGAGAACAGCAGGCAAATCAAAGAAATCTTTTGATTTTTTTTGCCCAGCATGGCAGCAATTTACTATTTACTGGTTGAAATAACTGTTAATGAAAGTAAATGGTCCAAATGTGTTCTAACACCCTATGAGATATATAAAATTGCTACTTACCGACATGACATTTCTCCTGTTAATGTGGTCCCCTAAATCAGCTTCTTAGTTTTATGCACACTGCAGTCCGAATCTATGATTTTTTTTCATCTGGGCCTGCAGAACTACAAATGAGCTTCTACACTCTAGTTCCTACTATATGACTCATTTTCCCCCATATCGACTTCATAGACTAAGTCTAATCTCATAGTTTTTACCCCAGTAATCTTTGCATATCATATGGATGATAACAATTTGTCCAACCCTTCTTACTTTCTTAGGTGAGAAAGTAGAAAACAAACAAGTGCTTGTAAATAAATCCATGCCCACAGTAACTCAGATTCCTCTGGAAGGAAGCAACGTGCCACAGCAACCACAGTACAAAGATGTGCCGATCACGTATGTATTGGGTGTGCTTTGGAAATGCATGGAAAGAGTCAGCCCTGGGCAGTGTGGTTCCATTGGTTGGAGCATTGTCTTGTAAACTGAAAGGCCGCGGGTTCGATTCCCAGTCAGAGCACTAGGTTGCCAGTTTGGTTCCCAGCCTAGGTTGCCAGTTTGGTCCCCAGTCCGAGTTGTGTATGAGAGACAACCATTCACACCGATGTTCTTCTCCCTCTCTCCCTCCTTTCCCTTCTCTCTAAATCAATAAGCATGTCCTCAGGTGAGGATAAAAAAAATATGTAGGAAGAATCACACCCTGGCTGGTGTAGCTCAGTGGATTGAGTGCGGGCCTGCGGACCAAACAACTGCTGTTCGATTCCCAGTCAGGGCACATGCCTGGGTTGCAGGCCAGTTCCTGGCAGGGGATGCATGAGAGGCAACCACACATTGATATTTTTCTCCCTCTCTCCTTCCCTTCCCCTCTAAAAATAAATAAATAAAATCTTTGAAAAAAAAATTTTAAAGACAGAATACTGTATGTTAAAAAAAAAAATCACTTACTCTCAGTGCTCCAGTCACTGTCCTTTTGCTGATGACTTCCAGACAGACATCTGTGTGGTTTCAGCTCCATACTTGGAATAGCGTTACAGATGTCCCACATCCAGAACAAAATCCTCCTCCTCCCTACCCTACCAGGCTCCTCCTGGGACCCTCCCGCGGTGAGTGGGGCCATCATCCCACCAGTCACCTGCAACACAAACCTGGCTGTTTTCCTTTACCTGCCAAGCAAAGCCAAAGCCTATAGGTTCAACTGGATCTGTAGGTTCTGTCTCCTTAGCTGTGCTCTGTCTTCTCAGTGACACCACTTGCTGTCTGAGTTCTGGCCCTCCTCTCCCGCCAGACTCTTAGTTATCCATCAGTGCACATCTGCCTCCGGTCTTACACCTTTCCATGTGTCTTACACACTCTCCGTGATGCTGCCAGCATGGCTTTTCTCTAACGTGCTCCTCTGGTCATGTGACTCTCTTGAGTAAATAGAGTAAAACTTGAGTAGATTGAGTAAAATTCTCAGTAACGGTGTTGCCTACTGGATGAAGGCCAAACAAAATAATATGTATTAAGTCCTGGCCAGGTAGGTCAGTTGGTTGGAGCATTGTCCTGTACACCAAAAGGTTGCAGGGTGATACCTGGTCAGGGCACATATAAGAAGCAGCCAGTGAGTGCATTGATAAGTGGAACAACAAATTGATGTTCTCTCTCTGTCTCCACACACACACACACACACACACACACAACCTGTCCCTCTCCTTTTCTCTCCTTCCCACTCCATCCTTCCCTCCATCACTTTTTCTCTAAAATCAATAAACATATCTTTGGGTTATGTTTATTTATCATTAGGATTAAAAATAATAATACATACAAGACTATTCATGATTCTTGTCATACCTCCAGAGCCCTTTGCACACTGGGCCGCATGTTTCTAGTAGATTGTCTCTTACTCTCCAAACCATGATCGTACGACCCTCTGTCAGGCCTCTAGCATGGGCTCCACCTGCTCCCGCTGCCCGAATGCCCCTGCGCGGGTGAGGTCTCAGCCCCCGGGCCACCTCTCTGGGAGCAGTCCTTGACAGCCTGCCTCCCCGTCTGCCGCCAGCGTTCACTGCTGCCCCTCGTGGGCCTTGCCCGTTCTCCGTGGCGCCATCCTCACTGTGCTCCGCTGCTCACTCTGTTCCTGGCTGTGAGCTCCTCTGGGCAGGAGCCATGTGTGCTCGTCTCTGTGTGTCCAGAGCCGACAAAGGTCTGATGCACCGTGGACCCTTCATGGTGTTTGTCGTGTGAAGAACAGAAGGGGCAGCGTGTGAAAAACTTAGTGATGGGAAACTTCAGGCAATAAAAGTGACTCAGAACTTGGAGTTAAGTCTGGCAGGCGTCACCTCAAATCGGGTCCACTTCAGCGTCCTGGGCAAGTCTCACCTCTCTAAGCGTCCGTTTTCCTTGTCTACGATGAGGGAATAACGACACGTGAGCAGTGTGTGTGGCAAAGATTACACGTTGGCCGTTTTAAACTAGGACTAGAAAGGGGACATTGTACAATTTGAATTTAATGTTGCAAATGAAAGTCATTTTTCAGAGCTCAAAATGGGAATGTCAAAGTATTCTGCAGCAGATATTAAATAAAACATGGCCTGGAGGTGATAGGTTCATAAATGGCGGTTTGAAAACTGTTTTGTTGATTTTTCTCTTCACATTAGCTACAAAGGGGCAACAGATTCATATATTGAAAAAGTGATGATATCTTCAAATGCTGAAGATGCTTTCCTGATAAAAATGCTGCTGAGACAGACAAGGCGTCCGGAGATTGGTGACAAATTCAGCAGTCGTCATGGGCAAAAAGGTAAGTTGTTTCACTTCTCCACTCGGTGATAAAACTGAGTATACTGAAATATTTACTAACCACAGAGGTAAGAGATGTTTTATATCTTTCCTCTATTAAAAATTTAGTAGGTTTGAAAAATTGTTACCTTGTTATTAAAATTATTCTTGTTTTACTTCTCAGATTAACCTGTTTATATTTTAAAAACACTTTTTAAAATATACTATAGAATTGCTTCTCTGTGCTATTCATTTCCTTCTGCAACTTCTTGGACCAGAATTATAACTGTAAATCCACTCTAGGTGATGTAGCTACTGAAGTACAGGTAGCTGTTTAAAAAACTAGTAGTAATACCTATTTTTTATGGAGGGTATGTACTTAAACTACTCTGTGTTTTGTTAAGTCAGAGCATCGGAGGATGTCGGCACTAGAAGGTGCCTCAGCATTATGTGCCCCTTTATGTGACAGGGAGGGAGGTGCAGGCCCTGTGTGGTAGGTGGGTGGGCAGTCACGGGCACCCAGCTAGTGGGCTGCTGAGCTGGGGTAAGAACGCAGGTCTCCCAACTCCAGCGCATGCATTCCCTCCTGACTTCGTCCGCTGCATGCATTCCCTCCCCTAGATGGGGTTTCATCCACTTGTGGTTTCGGTTTGATTTTTTATCTTCAAAAACCAGAGTGCTGTGTCACTGTTGATTAACTCATTATCAGTAAGTTCTCTTTTAGTTAATGAATATATATAGTGTTTAAGTGTGGGAAAGTTTGTCCTGGGGTTTGAATTCTGGCTCTGCCTGCTACTTGCTAGTTTTAGGAACAACAGCAGTAGCTAGCACAGAAGTTAGCTAGCACTAACTGTGTGCCTGGCGGTGTCTCAGCACTCAGTACTAACCCATTAGGAGTTTGCCCAAGGTCCCCAGTTTAGTAGTAGAACTAGCTTTTGAACCCTGGCAGCCCCACTAAACTGTGTGCCCTTTAACTCACTACTGTCTGACTGTTAAGCGAGGAGCGTTGTGCCTGGCACATACCTATTGAGTGCAAAGAGAGTATAGCCATGATCGTGAACATTGGAGGTTAGATTCATTCCACTCTGCAACCTTGAATCTCACCTTTGCTTATACATGATTAGAGTGGTATCTTCTTTGTAGTTGGTTGGTTAGAAGAAAACTGCACATTATGGTCCTGCTGATTTTAACTGTCTGTTTGCCAAGCAAGTGTATCCATTATTACAATTTGTGTAGGCCAGTCAATCCAGCCTTAGTTGTCAGTCCATCAAAGTTTTTCAGACTAAGAGACTATTTCATCAAAAGCATTTTTAGTTCAGTTGACAGGTGCAGGATTATTATACCCTGTCAGTATTTTATAAGAATTGGTTCCATGTATAAGTGTGAATTTGACATCTTTGCTTTACACAATTTTTTAAGATGTTAACTCTTGATACCTTTTGAGTTTTTGTAAACATATTTTGAGATTCTAGTGCTTCCTGCTGCTTACCAGTGACAGTGAAATTCTTTGCATTGAAACTGCTTCCGTTTCTCTCTTGGTCGTGAGAGTGTCTGAGATGTGCTCCTAAGTCATTCTGGGATGACCATAACCGTGTTGACAGCCTCCGGTTTACTCAGCCTGTTATCTTATAGAATGTCGGCCCTGGAAGTTCTCCAAAATGCACTTTCCAAGCTTTCCGTAAGCTTTCTCTTATGCAGAAGGCATAAGAGAATATCTCTATTCTGAATCACCTTACACACTTTGCATGCCCCAAATCCTTGTGCTTTATTCTGCCGGAGTATCGTGCAAAGACGTGAAGGCGGGCACACACTTCAGTGATTATCCGCTGTGTTCTCACTCCACGAGACTTTCTGCAGTCCGGGACTATGTCCTCGTGCTCTCATGAAGTCTGAAAGATCCTCTCTTACAGCCGATTTGTGATAGGGAGTTGGTGACCATTGAGTATCTGAATGCATTGAAGGAAGGGGAAATGGGCAGGGACAGATTCTCTACTGTAGATGGATTGATTTTACACAGGTTTTGGTGTATTACATGCGAGTGTGTGTATGTATAGTACAGACAAAGCACTACTTTTGAAAGTGAGAAACACACTTGAATTGGTTAGTAATTTCCTGTGAATACAGACCTGTATATAAAATGCCAGTTTTTGTGCTATTGCATTTCTCAGACTGTTAATGTGATAAGGGTACTACTGTTCATTGACAGGAGTGGTTTCTAACTCGCAATGGCCCGAGACAGCAGCCTGTAGAGAAGATCTGTCTACTCGGTCTTCGCGGGGCTTTGACGTGTACAGCTCTGCGGAGCCAAGAGAAGTCCTCCTGGGCTTAGGTGACCTTTCATTTGCAGTGAGGAGTTCATCTTGCTAGTTTTCCTTTTCCAGATGGCTTTTAATCCAAGGGTAAAAACCTTCTGATTAGCCTAGATTCCCTTGGTATTTCCTTCTTCTACAGCTTCATCAGATTTATTGAAAAGATTGAGCAAAAAAACAACAAACAGGAAAAATAGGTAGTGTAAGCTTTTAACAGTGTAAAGGAAGGAATGACATAGAACCCATAACCGAACATAATTTTTATTTTCTTTAAGTATAATTTTTATTAAATAATAAATGCGCATGATTTTTAAAGGTCAAATAGTACAGAAAAAGGGGAGGTTGTACTGAAAAACATCACTCTCTGCTTTTGTTCCAATTTTGCTTCCCAGAAGCAATTTTTTTCTCATTTTTATCTTCATATCTCAGGGATATTCTTACATAACTGTATACTCGCTTACCTATTTTAGACATTGGTTTTCTAATACAGGACAGGTAGCAGGACCTAGTGCTTAGTCATCACTCTTCCCTACTCTCCACCTCCACTTTCAGCATAGATTTATTAAAATTTTGGATGACTTAATTGTTTAGATTCCATTATTCTTACTGCATAAATGTTATTTATTCACGTCCAAACCAAACAGTTGGTGAGTGTATCTCCTCTGCTGTATAACTTAATTTTTTTAAGTTAGTAATCTTATATTTTTATTTGCTTAATTTTTCTTACTCATACTATTCTTCAATACCATCAACAGCTTCTCCACAGTTGTCTCTGTGATCAGTAGTCTGTTGGACCGCTTTTCCCCCCCAGAAGATTTCCCTTATAGCATCCCCACTCTTCCTGCCCCAAACTGTGGTGGTGGTTCTCAGAGCCCTGGCTTCTCAATGTGTTAAGAACTGGTAACAGATAAGCTGAGACGTAGATGCCCACAGCCCTCAGGAGTGCTCTGCAGAGCCTGGGGCAGTCAAGGCCATGAGCAGCTTCACATCGTCTGCCCTGGAAATGTTTTTGAAAAAGGTTAAAAAGCTCTCTGTTAATTTGTTAGGACTGCTTTTATAAAATACCACAGACTGAGTAGTTTAAACAACAGAAATTTAGAGTCTCACAATTTGGAGGCTGGAAGTCAAAGATCAAGGTGTCAGGAGGTTTGGTTTCTCTTGAGGCCTCTTTCCTTGGCCTTTCCCCTGTGTCCTCGAACGGTCTTTCCTCTCTGCAGGAGTGCATCCTGCTATGTCTCCCTCTTCTTATAAGGACACCAGTCACATTGGATTAGGGCTCACTCAATGGCTTCTTCAACCTGAATTACCTCTTTGAAGTCCCTGTCTCTAAATATAGTCACATGTTGAGATGTCTGGGGGTTAAGGCTTCGACACATGAATTTGGGAGGGGGCAGGCACAGAAGAGCGAAGCAATGGGATTGGCTGACTAGCAGAAGTAAAGTGAGGAACGGGGCCCCAGGGACTGTGGTTTTAAGCTTAATAAATGAGGGCACCAATCACAAAGCGACTCCGTGTCTTGTATGTACCAGCTGCTGTTCTAGACACTGGAATACAGTGGTAAAGGAGACTGACAGGGCCTCTGCCCTCTGGGAGTTCATGTTCTCTTGGGGAAAGAAACAGAAGAGAAGAAAAGACAGATAACAGCACAACAGTTTAAGATAGTGATAGGGGCTGTGTACGAAGGACGGTGTGAAAGAGTCGCTGGCATGGGGTAGGAGGGCATGCTTTAGGGGTACACGTGGGAATGGCCTCTTGAAGAGAGTGCCGTTGGAACTGAGACCTGAAGGGTGAGAGGAGCCAGCTGAGCAAAAACCTGGGAGAAAAAAGCTCAAGTCCCTGAGGCTTGAATGAGCTTGGTGTATTCAAGAGCAGATAAAAGGCCAGTCTCTGGTCAGGCCCGTGCCTAAAGAGCAGCATGGTGTGAGGTGCGCACGGAGAAGCTGGATGGGGCCCATCCTGGCGGTCCTTGTGCCTCAAGGAAAAGAGTGTGGGCTTCGTTCTGAATGTGATGGGAACCAGCAAGGCTTTTGGACGATGAGTGTAAGCAAAGGAGAGATAAGGTCTAAGCTACTCTTTTTAGATACCCCTGGATTCCGTCTGGAGAGCAGATTGGGGGGGGGGACCAAGGAGGGAAGCAGGGAGACTGTTGCAGGGGTTCAGGCAAGAGAGAATAGAGGCTTGAACTGGGTAGCAGCAGTGGAAAATTAGGCAGAAGTGCTGGATTCCAGATAGGGTCTGGAGTTAAAACCAGCGGGACTTGCCAATAGCTGAGGTGTTGGGAGGAAAAGACAGGAACTGCAGATGAGGTTTGTGGCCTGATCAGCTGGTGATGCCATTGAGCAGCGTGGGGAGGACTGGGGACGGAATCGGTTTTTTGGTGTGGGGCAGGGATTGGCAGTTTGGGCCTCAGGTTAAGAGATCCCCATCAGACTCTAAGTGAAGGTGTTGAGTAGGCAGTTGAATATAGAGTCTGGAGCTTCAAGGAGAGGTTAATGCTAGAGATAAAATTTGGGAGTCCTCTGCATGTAAACTTACAGTATTTTTGCCTTTTGTGTATTATTAATTTACAAGCATTTTCATCTGTATTCCATCCTTTAACCTTTTAGTTGGCATTGTTGTTCCTACTAGGTAGACCCAGGAAACTGAAGCTCAGCAAGGCGCCTACCGCAGCCAGCACGGTAGAGTTAGGACTCCAGTTCAGGTGTTTGATTCTCAGGGTGTTTGCCTGTTCTGCTAAATTTGGATACGATGGCTTTCTCTTCTGGCACCCATTACCACTCCGTGCCCTGGATTGCCATTTTCTCTGAGATTTCCCCCTGGAAAATATATAGCCTTTTCCTGAGACTGACCTAATACTAATATTTCTTATCTTTTCCATTTCCTTCTTAAAATGGTCATCTTCTTAAAATTCCCATTCTTTCTGGATAAACAACTTTCTATAGCATTTCTCAGCCACCAATCCAGAGTAAATACTATTTACCACATACCTTGTTGCAGAAATGCCTACTGAACTCCCACATAAATACACATACTCTCACATAGAGCTGGGTGTTCGGGTATCTCTTTCCTTCTGAACTTCACTCATTGTAAAACACTGTTCCTACTCCCTTTAATTCTCTGGTCAGGTTTTAGTACTCTTGGTTAAAAATCAAAATCTGTTAAGAATGTGAGCAGATGTAAAGGAAAGTAAATGTTTGAGCCCTCAAGTCTGACCAGTCTCCTGGTTCAGCGGGCCAGCTGTGGGGTGGGAACCAGAAGAGGAGCAGCCGCAGGCATGTGCGGTGGGCCCAGCGGGCAGTGTCTCTAAGGAACCACGCAGCAACCCCGCCCGCCCTTCAGGTGGGGGCGGGAGAGGGACTGGATCAGACCTAAAGTTGGATGTTGGCAAGAAAAATGTGAATGAAATGGAGAATGTAGTCTGCAACATCATGTATGCTATTTGTGGTTATCCTGAAATGAGCTGATTACATTTCTTAGTGTTGGGCGTTTTCAGGGTGTACGGGTCACACCATGATCCTGCACTGAGTTGTTTCTGGTTCAGCTGAGACACATGCCAGAGTAAGACCAGCAGTTAGTCGGGCGGCCTTAGTTTTCACTCCTGACACGGAGAGCTGTTTGGAAATACTATTTTTTCTTTTAACACCACCTGCAAGCTGACACATGTGAAAAGTGTAAAGATTATTTTGATTTAGTTTATCTATGTGCCCACCTCTTTCCCCCGCCAGGTAGATCGTTAAATCTTGTTACTCTTGGTGTTTAGAAAGCAGCCTGGCCCTGCAGACTGTCTGACTTTTGTCTTTTGTTGAGAGTTGACTTTGACAGAGCTGTGGTTAGAGATTGTTTCTGCACAAGTACTGTGTACAGATTGAGTTCTGCATAGAAGGCCTCTTAAAGTATCCTCTCCGACAACGGGGGGAGACGCGACAACTTTGTTTCTTGGAACTTGAGTGTCTGTCCTGCTCAAGCTTGAACACTCCAAAGGTGTCAGGATAATTAGTAGCTAAATGCAATATATGTGAAGAGGGAACTGAACAGCAGCGGTTTATGTGTTACAAAAGAGCTCAGGAAGATTGAAGAGGACAGCGTGAGTGGGTGAACTGGAGGGGGCAACTCAGTACTCAGTGGCTGGGGATCAACGTCAGTGATGTGTGATGAGAAAACACTGGATGTAACTGATCAGAGAAGTCCCATTGAAGGAGTGGAAGGGCTTGATCAGGAGCTGTTAAAAATGTAATAGACCCGATAAGCAGCGTTGCCTTCTGTGACCTTGGGAGTGGAAGATGACCGAGCAGAGAGCCACGTGTGCAGGAAGGAGAAAGTATGTCTTAAGACGGTGTCCCAGTTCCCATGAAGATGACTCCGGCTTGAAAAGCAGTCCGGACTCACTCACAGCGCACTTCGTAGGTAGGGGAATTGCAGTGCAGTCTTCCAAGGAGAGATTCAAAGTCCAGTAAAGGGCAGTCCTCCTTTGGGTCTTCTTGAAGACCTGTCATGTACCTTGTCAGTAAATGCACAGTGCGTCAGCTCCCCCAGAAGGGCCTTTGATGAAGAATCTTTAAAATAGTTTAGTAGACTACAAAGTACAGGGAAAGGTGAGGTGATTTAGTAATAACCTTTTATGCACCAAAGTTGTGAATTTGTTTATAAGGGAAGAGAATTTTTTTAGTTTTATTTCCACTTCAGTTGGAGATAAATGTTAAAATCTGGAGTCTTAACCTCCTTCCCAAGTGTTCTGGACTCCTAGTGCCTTAGAGTGCAGCCGCGACTACTGGGTAGATGCACAGTGATGCTCCGTAGAGGGAAATAGAGTAGAACGTGGGTCTAGAACGTTCCTCGTGTTTCCTCTTCATGTTTTTTCTTGATCATTTATAGAAAGAGTTAAAGATAGGAAGAGACATCCATATACAACGTGGATTGGAGTGGTGTTTAGAACTAGACTGTTTATTAAAAGCAAACTAATATGTTAGCCTCTTGAACTTGATATAATAAGTTCTCTGTGAAGGTAACTAACTCATCAAAAGCAGACATCTTTATCTTAGCCTTGCTTTTTCTGATGCTTAGGTGGGGTGAGCAGATTTCCTGTTCTTTTTTTTTTAATTCTTTAACAAAAATTATCAGTCAGCTTAAGAAATTTCCAAGTTTTATTTCATTGCTCACCCCAGATTATTATATATATTTTTTCCTTTTTCTCTTGCTGCCATTCACAATGAGGGAGGAAATCGTGGACTCCTTTGATGTGGGGTGGGGGAAAAGCAATACATCACTTCTGTGAAAGAACGTTTCTCAGTCTCTCGCGTGAAAAAGGGTGAGCACCTCAACAGAGGTCCTGTAGATCACAGAACTGGGCAGCACCACCAAACAGTGTTCCCGAGGAGAGGAAGAACTGCATTTCAGCACGCGAGTCCTGGCGAACAGAGCTTCTTAATTACTGCAAATCCGAGATAATAGCAAACACTCCTTGGTGTCTCCCCTAAATCCTCAGATAGTTCGTTCAAATAAAGTCAACCTTTGTTTTAAAACAAAGGTGTAGTCTTCTCAAAATGCAGGTTTTTCATGGACTGGTTCAATGTTCCTTTGGATCATAAGGTTTTTTCACAGATAAAACTGTTTGGAAGATTCACCTTTGACCCTCTCTTGTTCAACAAAACTTCCATAATAAGATCACTTGCTTCCACTTTGCATTTACCAAGTTATTCAACAACCTGCTGAATTGATTTATTGAGGTTTTGATTGTTTATTAGAAGAAACGAAAACCTACCCTGACTTCCCAGCCCACTGGGGAGTCTTTGTACAGTGGGCGTGAAGAGGGTTAGGAGGTAGGGAAGTGCTAATTCGCATGTGGCAGAAAGTTGAGGGGAAAGTTTATGTGTTAAACAAGGTTTGGGTAAAAACTGCTTTTTCCAGACCTTCCTTTACAGCTTTTTTCTGGGTTATGTTTTCTAAAATCGAGAGAACGAAAAGAGTCTGATTTAAAGTAGTAATAGCAACACCTTGGACTTATGTGGTGCTTGAGATCCTCTAAAATCCTCCTCGCTCGACTGAAGTGGCAGAGTGGGGATGTCTTGGCTCTGTGCTTAGCTTGATCCTGCTTGAATGAAAGACCTAAGTGGGAGGGGAACCAGTGGCGCTAACAGTGTGAGCCCCAAGATAAGGTGTGTGATGCCTAACAATCCGGTAGAGTTTGGGTCCAAAAAGAAATTCTGGCAGCTGTTACTTTAATAGTAGAAATCAGGATTATTTTGTCTACATAGACACCTTTATTGTAAGGAGATTTTACTTAATTTTCTATTTTAAGAACAAATTTTGGACTTCGGTAGCTAGCCAGTAACCCTCTGACCTTTCAGTAAATATCCAACTAAAGCTTTGAAATTAGGGTGTTTAGTGTTTTATGGCCCAGAATAAAAATCCCCAATCCTGTTTCCAAATAGTGTAGCCTCAACACATTTTATTAAGCTCTTGACACATTCAACCATGTGTATTTTGTAAAGTTCCTATGGTTATTGTTTTACAATAGCTGCTTCCAGGAGCATTGTAAGGGTTTCAATTAATCAGCCCTTTGTGTGCTTCAGACTATGCAAATTTATCACATCAGACCATTCAGCTGCTCATGGGAAAGCCATGTAAAAACTGTATTGTCTTCCAGCGCCTCCTCTCATTTAGAGTGATGTTTTAATAAGAAAGCTAATCAAGTTTTCTTATGCATTATTTATCTGTTAACATGTAAGGAAGAGCCAAATTAAAATTATGTCAACCGGGATATGGCAAGTGGTGTGATAGATCTGGAAGTGAGTCAGCCACAGAACAAAGCTGATAGGATTCAACAGTTTTTGTCTCCTCCCCTCCCCCTTGGGATTATTTAAGGTGCTGGTGAGAAAATAAAAGGAGGTTAATTCAGTCACTGGGAAGGGAGAAAAGAAGAAAGGGAGTAACCACCTGTGTTAGCTTTCGCGTTTTGATTTAGAGATTTGCATTTCTGAATATATAAAGGCTTATGGAGGTGAGTTTATTCAGAGCAAAAACATTTCTTGCTTAATACGAACAGGCTTGAAAGCATTCCTGCTGCTCCTCTGGCCCGTTTACCACTACATTCTTCAGCGGGGAACTGCTCCACGCTGGGAATCCGCAGCCCGCGTCCTGTGAAGGTCTTAACAGGAGACACTGTCCTGACCGTGTGAAATCATCTGCACAGCCCGGCCGGAGGGAGCGGCTTTTCAGCCTCTTCGGCCAAAGTCGGTGCAACTGCACTTGCTTCTTCCATTCACTACGCTGGTCTCCTTTGCTTTGCTAGTTTGCTTCCTGCTGAGAATAATTAGGTTTCTTATATAATAATAATTCCTTGGATTTAGATGCTGCCTTTCTCTAAGGACCTTAAAGCACCTCTCAGACATTAGTACCTCTCATCTGTCCTTTTGACACAACTGACTCATGAAATAGGTGCTAATTGTTCCCATTACAAAGACCAAACAAGTAAGGCTGCTCAGAAAGTGGCGCTTCCCCCCAGGAAACACCATGTCGCTTGCACAACCCAGAGTCAAATTAAGGTCACAGGATTCCTTGATCTCCAGCCTGTATAGATCTGAGGGTCTGTGAGGTGATGTCCTTTACAGATGCCATCCCCACCACCACCACCACCACCACCACCCACACACACACACACACACACACACACACACACACACGTTTATGAACCTCATTAAGACCAGGCATTGCAGAGTGATCACTCCTTTACTGAACCTCAGCCCTCTTCTGGTGCTGTGACCGATGGCAAAAAAATCACAGCATCGTTTCACCCTTCATTTCCTGCAGAGTGTTAAACTGTGCAGAATAAATAGCCTTGTCTAATGGGTAGCTGCAGAAAGTAGAACATTAGAATGTAGCAAGCTGGATTGTGTGTCTTCATTTTCGGTATTCAGTCTGATTAATTTGTGTAGGGCTCCTCTCAAGAGGAGTTGTACCCCTGGGCTGCTGCTTGTTACCCCACCTCCAGCACAGCACTTGTCACTCAGCATATGCTTGGTAACTGAGGGAAATGAATCTCTCTCTTTCATCGCTCAGAAAAGGAAGAGTAAGAATATGTATGAACCTCAGAGTGGTGCATTTAGTCCCAAAGTGGTTATACATGGAAGGTAGACTTGCTAAAGAGAAAAGTTTAAGTTAAAAAGTGAAACAGAATGTGATGTTGAAATGAGACCTGGCCGTCAACACAGTAGAAAACCGTTCGCTGATCAGTTCTCAAAGCATTGAAATCACATCAAAACAGCTCTTGTATCAAAAATGTCCTTATAGTTGTCTTCTGTACTTGCCACTTGCTCTTCTGTCTTGATAGGATATCAGGATGCTTTAGTTCTTCCTTGCCTTTTTTTGATGACATTCTTACTTCCTTTTTTTCTTCTGTTTGAACTGAGATAGGACCATCATACAAAAACAACCTAAAAAAAAGCCAGAAGTGACTTATGAACAAGTCATTTGCTGTTTATAAATAGAAATACTTTCTAAGAATGATTCATCACATTATGGATTTTCGCTGGGTCTACCTGTTCTTAAAATGAGTTGTATGTTCTGCAGGACCGTGGAAATAGAAGTAACACATTGGTGTAGGCCCTCTGGTGTCTGGGGCACTGAGGTGTGGTGACAGTGGGTCCTTAGACTTGCCTTTCCTGAGTGGCCTGGTGATCAGACTGTGGTTTCCTTAGACTCCCTAAATTCTCACCTTTACCACGTGAAATTTAGATGGTGACAGAATGACATTTTATTTTGACTGGGTATCGGTAGAACCTTTATGCTCTTTTTGTGTCCCAGTTTTTCCTTAGTATCTATTTTCATTCATTAAAGGTTTTGCAGTGTGATCCATGGTCTAATTCCCAGTGGCCCCTCTAAGCGCGTCAGTGTTTCTGGGCCTGTGGACCGGGTGTGTTTGCACTTCCCTGCCAGGAGGCTGTGCTGTCTACAGTGGGGTCGGGACGCCGGCGGCAGCCAGGGGACAAAACTTAATTTTAAAATCTGAAATGCTGTGTAAGCGATGAAGGTATGAATCCGTGATTGTTCCACAATAGCTTCCATTAGGGATGGTTTATTTGTAGTCCATCCTCTTTTCAAGGATCCAGGGAGTGTTTTAGCACACTGAAGCATACTGCATATCATTTGCATTTTTAAACCGCATTAAAGAAAAGTGACTATAACTTTTAAGAGTTCTAAATATAGAAAGAGATTTTATGCTCTGTCCTTGGAGAAAACAAATCACAATTTTCCACTTGAAAGTAAGAAAAGAAAGCTTCCTGCTTTGATTAAGGATTTGAATAATTCTAAAATAGAGAAATACCATTTTTAAAAAAAGTCTCTAAGATTGAGAATTCTCTTCTCCCCCTAATGAATTCAGTAAAACGCAAACTTTTAAAAATCATCTGTCTAATTTCAGATTCGAGATCATCAAATTCTGTCTAAATATTTTGTTTTAACTTCTAAGCTCATTATGGTTTCTTTGTGTTAACTTGCATTAAAATCTGTTGGCTCTGACTGGCCTCGTAAGCACAGTCAGCGGACCAGACTAAGTTAATTATTTACTTGTGTCACTAGTGCTCTTCATCTAATGAAATGCACAGCTGGGTTAGATCTGCAGTTGGATGTGTAGCTCCCATTGTTCTGCGAGGCAGCAGAGGGTAGAAGCCGCAGTGATGGAGAGCCCTCAGTTCTTTCTGCTGTTCTGGCTTTCTGTGTCGATTTCATGGATCTTTTATCATTCACTTTCACACAAAACAAACAACACAGGGCTGTCTGCTATGGGAACCATCTTGGCATATAAAAGGGTTTTCAGAGCCTAAAGTAATTTTAAGTTAGCTAAGATTTAATTTTTGGCATACAGGTGCCCTTGGTTCAGATGTTGCCAAAGCAGTTCCTATACTGGAATGAAAAATGTGAAAGTTACTTATGTATTTTTTAAATGCAATGTCAAAAAAGGACTAATAAGAAAATAGCTTCCCGAAAAGGAAGCTGTATGCTAAATATTAATCAGATTTCAAGCAGAGTTATTAGCGATTCAGATTTCAGGGGGAGGAGCATTGCTTTCATTTTAATAACAAAATGAAGTTACCTTTGCTGGAATTAATCTGTTGGCTAAAATTGAAAATGCAAATCTCCTTACCTTCCTCCAGTGTAAGTATGCCAGGCTTCCTCCCTGGGTTTTGGTACCTCCTGCCCCTTACTGCCACCTTCTCTTGTTAGAGGGGGAACAGGCAGCTTCCTCCTGAGCTGCCCCAGGCACCCCCTGTGAACTGCTGCTGAAGGGGGGGGGGGGGCTGAAGTTTCTCTTTAGTTTTGCTTTTAAGGAATATAGCTGGACCCTCCATCTCCTCACTACCCCAGATGACATCTCACCTGAGCCCATCCCAGGACCAGCCTCTTTACGAATTGCTGTTTGTAACATTTTGTTCACTGCCAAGCAGTGGTGGTGGTGTACCTCAGTTTACAATTTCATCTCTTTCCGAGATTTCCCAGCAGTGCTTGTGTTTTGTCAGATTAATTTCAATGTGGACAAGATGGACTTTTGGAGGGAGGATAGAAGGGTCACACACTCTGCTTGATTTAAATGCTATAACACATTGTGGCTGAATTTGAAATAAAGCGAACTGAATGTTTCTGTTCTTCATGTAGGAAAGCAGACTTTCTTTATAATAAACAATGCAATTTCAACCAAAAAGCCAATTAAAATGCCTACATACACGAGAATTTAACTCCAAAAACCTAATTACCATATTATTGCCAGCCACTAAAAATCAAAATACTAATAACCAGTGTTGAATAGGCACGTGATATACTTTTACTTTAGACTGGAGCTCTTGATGATTATAATACATCCCCCAAATTTCACTTTAAAATAGTTTGAGTAATTATGTAGAAATCAAACCGAGCAATGAAAAGTTTCTTTGAGAGCAATTTCTTTTCAATAGCTGAAGATAGTTAATAATTTATATACAAGGGAAAAGGAATTTTATCTCACTAATATAAAACCTTTTTTTTGTCCAATGCTATTCACTGTATACTAATTTTCCAATTCTAAATTATATAGCCTGTGATTAGCAATCTCAATTATACCCCTATTTCTCCTACCATGGAAAGGAAATAAGAGGAGTTACCAAGTATTTAAGCAATAGAATTTCCTCCAAGTTCGAATACTGCTAAAGGAGTAATAAAGGTCAGTTAATTTAAGAGACTGTTAGTATTCATGGAGTTGGTAGGCTTTTGTTCTGTTGTGTGTTTATTGTTAGAACACATTTTTAATTTTAGTCCTTTCTTCCAAGGATAATTTGGTATTTGCTTTTATTATTCAACTGTACAACTTTGAGCAAAGATCACTTTCCTCACTTGTTATAAGTTATAGGAATGAAAATTCTGTAGGGCATTTTAGACTCCGCCAGTGAAGCACTGGCAAGAATCGGCCAACCAGCCAGCTCTCTGCAGCCAGTAGGTACACCCATTAGCTCACCAGCCACACAGGAGAATGCCTTGTCACAGGTTTAGAAGGCACAGTTGAACACCCCCGTCACTCAGTTCATCCTGCGTTTGGTGGTCGGAGAACCTGGAGTCCTGTGGTTGGGCACAGTGTGTGGCAGGCCGTGGACACACCAACAAGGAGTGAAATTGCTCTTGGCGTCTCAGGGACATTGACGGGCCAGGGCCCAGTGAAGCTGCTACTGTCCCATCTCGGTGGCAGGAGAGGTAGGGCGAGCAGCCTGACAGTACCACTGTGTGTCGTACCAGCAGGCCAGTCCACGGGCTGCCATACCTTTTTGCAAGGACAGCCATTTTTGAACTGTCTAGCAGGATTGTTGGAAATTGCTTTTGTTACTCTTGACAGAGACCATGGGGAAGATTTGAGAGCAGCAGAAATGGAGATAGTGACGGGGAGATTCCAGTTAAGTACTCTATTCTTCCTTTCTGCCAATTTGCTTTACAAGGTGTGAAATCTCTCCCCCAGGTGTTTGTGGTTTGATCGTCCCTCAGGAAGACATGCCGTTTTGTGATTCTGGCATCTGTCCAGACATCATAATGAACCCACATGGCTTCCCATCACGAATGACGGTCAGTATGTGTTTTAGAGGCACTGCTTTAGAGGAAGAAAGCTGCCAGCTGGTTTGCAGTTAGTGGAGGTGATGAGACCTTGAAACTGGTTTGTAGAAAGGGCCCCTTGACCCCTGGCCAAATAAGTAGGTTCCTAGCTCAGGACAGTGTCCTGTGCAGAGAGCATGTGGAGCAGCTGTGCCTTGCCTTCCAGAGCAGTGTGCTGAGTGGCAGACTTACCCTCAGCAAATAGAACTGCTTGTGTCAAACCTAATGTGTCTCCCTGTCTGTGTTGGTTTTATAATCCTGGCCCCACCACTTACCGGCTGTATGATGCAGGAAAGTTGCTTAACCGCTGTGTACTGCGGTTTCCTCATATGTAAAGTCGAGTTGTAGTGCCTGTCATGCAGCACTTCGGGGAGGCACAGACTTAGATCACACCTATCAAGCTTTTCTAACAGTCCACTGCACAGTAAGAGAGCGACAAATATTTACTCTCATTAATTGATCACTCTTGCTAATAATAGTGGTCTCATAATTCTTTGGGGAAATAGTCCACATTAAATAAACAAACAGGATTGCTATATCACAGGAAGGTACTCACTTACTTTGTTCACACCCCACAGGTGGGAAAGTTAATTGAGCTGTTGGCCGGCAAGGCAGGCGTGTTAGATGGGAGATTCCACTACGGCACTGCTTTTGGGGGCAGTAAAGTGAAGGATGTGTGTGAAGACCTCGTTCGCCACGGTTATAACTACTTAGGGAAAGACTACGTTACATCTGGCATCACAGGGTAAGTGTACTTTCAGATGTTTTAAAGTGAAAGTCTGAATTTATTAGGGTAAGAGGTAGGAGCCCTTAAGATATTCAGCTTTACTCCTTTAAGAAATCTGATATAAGAAAATCCAGATATATGGTACAGGTGTTAGCTAATGCTGTGGTGGTAATCATTTTGCAATATATAAATGTATCAAATCAACATGTTGTACACCTTAGACTTGGATAATGTTATGTTGTCAATTATTGGGCTGGCCACAAAGTCTGTGTAGTTTTTTTCATTTTCACTGATAACTTTATTGATTTGGATAATTTGAGTATGTCGTCTATCTCCTGCTATCTAGTGGGTAGAGGCCAGGGTGCTGCTAAACATCTTCCAGTGCATCAGACAGCCCCACAGCATTATTTGGCCAAAAGGTCAGTGGGACCAAGAAACTTCACAAACCACTGACGCATTTGATCAGTCGCAGTACCTTCTCCATACACAGCACAAATCTTTTTTTGCATTTCAGTGTATTTTCATCTCTCTTGAAATAATAAAGCATAATATGCCAAAAGTGTTGCATATTTTCTTCCATATTAAATGGTTACACAAAAATTCACCAATGTTGATAAGTTTTATTTTTAAGGCACACTGATACGACAGCTGTCACAATACAATCTAACACGATTGTTTTAAATGAAGTTAAAGACAACTAAGCACTACTAGAGCCATTGCATGGAAAAAACTAAGCGGACTTTTTCGCCAACCCAATGTAACTCAATAAAACGGAGGAGAAGAAAAGAAAACCCAAATTTAAGAAACTGATAAATTAAGAAGTGCTATTTTACTAGTGGGGTTATCGTTTAAGAAGTAGAAAATACTTAATTTACCAAAACAGGATTTCTACACAACTTTAAGGAACAAATTAATTATATATATAATGCAAAATTCCTTAGTTGTTGAACTTGCTGTGCATTAATATGATGAATATCAGGTAATTAGTGCTGTCAAAAGGCCTGAGGCCTACCATTTGCATACTCACTAACTAAAGATGTGTTAAACACTGAACATGAGCTAGGTACTAAGTGAACAACAATGGACGTGGTCCCTGACCTGTGGAGCTGACTGTTGAGATTTGTTGCTAGACGTTAAAAAGTAACAGATAGCAGTTAACTTCTCAGCAGGGCCCACCCCTGACTACTTAATTTAACACTACAATCCAGTATTGCCCATTTCTGGCTTTCCTTTTCTCTGTAGCATTCATTGTTATCAAATACACTGTGTAATAATACTATATAATATTATCCTCTGTCTTCCCAAGTAGAATGTAGCCTCCACGAGAGCAGGGCTTGTCTGTTTTTACTGTTTCGTTCAGTGTCTAGCTCAGAGCCTGATACAGTGGGCACTCCGTAAATATTTGCTGACTAAAGGGATGACCACAAGTAATGCGTGTACAAATAGCTCTCACCAGAATAAAGACAAAGGGTAGGTTAGAGGACCCCTGTGTGGAGGTAGATATTGCAGCACAGGTGTGAGCAGATGAGAAGAATGGAGCATTGGGAGAGCGTTTCACGCAGAAGAAAAGTATATTAACACATTACAAGGGACAGATCGTGGTGAGTCCCAGCACCTGGAAGAGGCCAGGCTGGCTGCAGTGCAGCGAGCAGGCCACACAGGTGGAGCACCAGGTCTCCCTTTTAACCCTGGGGGACAGATGTCTCTGAAGTTACTGCGAAGGACGAGGTGTGGAAACTCAACTTGCACGTGACTTTAAAGGACAGAGTTAGTTGTTGAAATTAAGACACACTTACGGGACTTCCACCAAGACGGAGGCATAGGTGGAAACACTGTGCCTTCTCCCACAACCAAGTTTGAACACAACAAAGGTTTGGAGAACTAGGACACACCCAAAGACCAGAAAACGGAATTATACGGAAGTCCGACAACTACGAACCGTTCAGTGGGGACGGTAAGAGAGGCGGAGCCAGCAGCGGAGCAGGGTCGGGCAGGACAGATCCCCGACCTAGGCTCACAGGCAGCCCGGAACCAGTCGGGGTGCGGGGCAGACTGACCGCGGTCGCACATTCGCGCACAGTGAGATGGACTACGCAGGCCCCAGGGGGCGAACCCAGTGGTAGAGGGCTGACGGCGGTGGCTCACTTGCGTGCAGTGGAACGAAACACGTGGGCCTGGTGATGGTGTGGTGGCTGCGGCGCCGGGGCTGCGGCGGCAGGCAGAAAGCCATTGTCCCTCTTTGACCCCGCCCCCACATACAACGTCACAACCCAGCGACTTAGTTGCCCTGCTCTAGTGAACACTTTAGGGCTCCAATCCTGCTACGGAACAGGCACAAACAGCCCGAAAGATGGCACAAGAAGAACTCAAAGTCCCAGAGCCAATAACGCTCAGCGACCGAGAAATTGCCAGCCTCTCAGAAGCACAATTCAAGACATTGTTTATCAGGATGCTCACAGAACTGGTTGATTATAGTCACAAATTAGAGGAACATATGAAGGCTAAACTAATTGAAATGAAGGGAGATGTACAGGAAACCAATAGTGATGGAAAGGAAACTGGGACTCAAATCAATGGAATGGACCAGAAGGAAGAACGAAACATCCCACCAGAAAGGAATGAAGAAATGAGAATTCAAGAAAATGAGGAGAGGCTTAGGAACCTCCAGGACATCTTTAAATGTTCCAACATCCGGATTATAGGGGTACCAGAAGGGGGAAAGAAACAGCCATGAGTGGAAAACTTATTCGAACAAATAATAAAGGAGAACTTCCCCAGTCTGGCAAAGGAAATAGACTTCCAAGAAATCCAGGAAGCTCAGAGAGTGCCAAAGAAGTTGGACCCAAGAAGGAACACACCAAGGCACATCATAATTACATTAGCCAAGACCAAAATGAAGGAGAGAATCCTAGAAGCATCAGGGGATAAGGGGACAGTCACCTACAAAGGAGTACCCATCAGACTGTCAGCGGATTTCTCAAAAGAGACCTTCCAGGCAAGAAGGGGCTGGAAAGAAGTATTCCAAGTCATGAAATCCAAAGACCTACAGCCAAGATTGCTTTATCCAGCAAAACTTTCATTTAGAATGGAAGGACAGATAAAGTGCTTCTCAGATAAGGTCAAGTTCAAGGAGTTCATCATCACCAAGCCCTTATTATATGAAATGCTAAAGGGACTTATATAAGAAAAAGAAGATAAAAAATATCAACAGTGAAAGGACAGCAAACACACAGTTATTAACAACCACACCTAAAACAAAAGCAAACCAAGAGGACAGCTAGATCAGGAGTGGAACCATAGAAATGAAGAACACATGGAGGGTTAGAAACAGGGGGGTGGGAGGGGGAGAAGGGGGGAGAAGGCACAGAAAATAGCATAGATGGTAGGTAGAAAATAGATAGGGGGGAGGGCGAGAATAGTGGGGGAAATATAGAATCTAAAGAACTTGAGACGTGGTTATAAACTAAGGGGGGGAGAATGGTGGGGGAGGGAGTGTGCGGGTGGAGGGGAATGAAGGGGGGGAATAGAACAACTGTAAAGGTATAATCAATAAAATATATTTTAAAAAAAAGACACACTTAAGTATTTTTGTGCCAGGTAAACCTATGGGACAGAGTGTTTATTCCGTTCCTCTGCGGCGTTAAACCTGAAACTCACCAGTGAGACCAGTGTGGGAACCCCTGGGAGAACACACAGCGTGACCCCAGTGCTGCATGCAGGCTCTCCCGGGTGACTGAGATGGTCAGAATCTGTTTCTGCTAAAAATATTGAGTGCTTCTAAAATGATTTATCCAGATTACCATAAATAGATTTATTTAGGTGTTTCACACTTGAGATGTTATAGAAAATCGCATTACAGGGAAAGAGTAATGGTCCATTTCAAAAATAATTCAAATAGTTAAAGTCCATTTCAAAAACTGCAGTTGTCATTGCTAAACTGATCATCTTCGTCTTTGCTTCTCATCCAGCAATGATGCAGAAGTTGACCAGAAAGCAGGCAAATCCAACGAACCAATTTGGTGGACCCTCCGAACATAATTTTACTGAACAATTTGAGTGGATTATGCTCTGCTTGCTATAGGCAGCTGTGGGCTGCATCCGTCTACATCACCAGCTGCTACTCCCCCAGCCCGTGTTTTCATTCCCTTCCCATTCATCTCAGAGCTCCATAAAGGGCTTGCAAACATACTCACCCGCCAGATTTCCTCCTCCGTTACATACTTGAACATTGCTAGCAGGGAAAATTGCATATGGCTTTATTCATTTGATGATGGAATGGTGACAGGTTCCATGAATTCGTACGTGAGTAACCAGACTGTGGAAGACTAGAATCATTCATTATTAGAGATGGAAAGAAACTTGGTCCAACCACCTTGTTGTACAACTTAGAAAACTGAGATAAAGAGGTCACGTAATTACTGTATGATACGCTGAGACAAGATTAGGGTCTCCTGACACCCTGTTTGTCGTGCCTTCCACTCCGCTCTGGGTTGTCCAAGAATCTGGCTGTGCTTAAGTCAGCAGAATGGCTTGATAGCTGCAAAAGCCTTTGCTGGTAACACTGGAAGTATTCGGAGGTGTATAGCAAGCTTGCGGGGCAAATGCACTGATGTGCCTCTCTGCCATGCCTTTTGCTTCCTTTGCTCTTTCTACTCTTACATCATACTGTGGCCCAAATGTCCTTGGCTCAAGACTGACTAGCATGGCAGGGAGAGCCCTGGATTTGAATCCTCCCGCATCACTCATCAGCTCTCATATAACCTCGTGGACCCTCTGTGTCTATTTCTCATCTTAAAAATTGGAATGACAACATCTCCCTCCCCAGATGGCTGTATGGATTAAATGGCACATTTATTTCTTGGCAGAAAGGAAGTTCTGGGGCAGTAAAAAAATTGTAAAGTCATCGATCCCCTGGCTACCCTTGCTCCAGACTTAAGGAAAGAGTTCTCTTCTGTCAAAGCAGTTGAATATTCACTCCTTTCGAGCTCTCACCACCATACTTCTACAGACTTGTTGAGTGGGCCATCACAGAGTGGCTGTAACAGATGTTTGCGGAGCATCAGCTGCCTACCAGGCGGGGCCATTCGTGCTGGAGCCACAGGGACAGGGGAGACAAGAGTGCATGTCTTGATGAGTTTAATTCTTATGGGGAAGACAGACAAAATAGTCAGAGAAATAATAAATATGCACTATGACACCGATTGGTGGTAAGTGTTCCCAAGAAAATAAAACCAGTGTAAGAGTTGAGATGGGGTGTGGGTATGGCCGTGCTGGAGTAGGAGGAGGACCCCTTTAGCTAGGTGATCGGGGAAGTCTCTCTGAGGAAGTGAAGTGTTTGAGCCCTGCGAGTACCTGCTGGAAGAATGTTTTAGGCAAAGGAAACAGTAAGTGCAAAGGCCCTGAGGCAGGCACGGTTGCTAAATATAAGGAGCAAGGAAGAGGCCTGTGCTACGGGAGTAATGATGGACAAAGGGAATAGTAAATGAGTCAGATGTGGATAGGAACCAGATTACATTAGACCTTATGGTTGTGTACAAAAATTGGGGCGATATAGATTCTGAGTATAATGGGAAACCACTGGGAATTTAGAGCCAAAGAATGACCTGCTGTGATGCACATTGTGGAAGAAATCACTGTGGCTTGTTATGCAAAAACAGATCGTTTGGGGAGGAGAGCAGAAGCAGGGAGACCAGCTAGGAGACTACCTGCAGCTGTGCAGGCAGGGCCGGACGCTGGCCTGACTGGGGTGAGCCACCAAGGGGCACCGTCCCACACACGCTGTTTCACAGGGTGTTTCAGGTTTTACTTCTTAATTAAACAATGTCTCTTTTAATGTATCCATAGCACTCTTATATTTTCAGATCTAATCCCTTCATTTACCACAGACTGAAAATCATTCTTGGACCCAATCACAAACCCATTCGCAGAAGAATAAGGGCCTGCCAGCTGAGACCCAGGAAAGGCTATTTCCTGTTAGCCCGAACTTAGTTTCTTAACCCAGCACTCCACCCTTGTTTTTCAGTGAGCCCTTGGAAGCCTACATCTACTTTGGCCCCGTGTACTATCAGAAGCTGAAACACATGGTGCTGGATAAGATGCACGCCCGGGCCCGGGGGCCACGGGCCGTCCTCACCAGGTGAGGGGAAAGCACTGGCAGAAGAGCGTGTGAGGCATCACGTCTACCCTGTGTCCCAGGACAGCAGTGAGCACACTCAGTGGAGTTTCCGTTTCCCTGGGATTGCACACTCGGGAAATTAGGCATCAACAAAAATTGTGTATGTCTGATTAGCATGACAAAATGGCACCCAACTAAAAATCACTTCATAGACACGAGAGCAAATGCTCCGTGAGTCTTGCCAGTGGTCTCCTAACTAATCATTTACTGTTTTCCAGTTTGCTAACATGGTCCTGTTCAAACAGTGTCTTTGGAAAAGTGTAGATCCCCTTGCGCACGTGCATACGAGTGCACCTGCGCTCTCCCACACGTACACGTAGGACATAGGCACAGTGATCTCGTAGCCTGAGCTCCGGGACCCACGTGTGCCCCTTCACCAGCATATCCTGCGTTCCAAGCCCAGTGTGTGCGTGTGTTGATGAATGGGTGTCATTGTTGGGAAAGGGAGTATACTAAGTCTTACGTGTCCTTAATACCACATTTTTCAGTTGCAGAAGCATAGCGTAAGGCAGTAGTTCTCAACCAGGGGCAATTTTGCTTTCCAGGGGACATTTGACAATGTCTGAAAACATTTTGGGGTGTCACAGTTGGGGGCATGGAGGGCAACTGGCATCCAGTGGGTGAGGTCAGGAATGCTGCTGAGCATCTTGCCGTGCATAGGACAGCCTCTGCCTCAGAGAATTACCCAGTTCAGTATGGCCTTACTGCCAAGGATGAGGAGCCCTGGGCAGGGAGGAACATAGGCCCCGGAGTCAGAGTGACATAGGTGTGAGCTCATCCCCACCTCGTAGCACCGCCATGAGCCTCAGACAGGTCGCTTAGGGCTCTCAGCTCCAGTTGTCCTCACATGTGAGGTAGAGACAGTAATGCCTTCTACACAGCACGCTGGTGAACGTCAGATGTTTGAATACAGACTGCAGCGCTGATCCGTGGGAGGTGCTCAATGAATATCCAGTCCCCTGCCTCCTTTCACAGAGCGCTGCTCAGGTGTTACAACGTAGTGGGGGGAGCGGAGGATGAAGGAGCAAGGGTTTGGGTGTTTGTTTCTTCAAACCAAGGGAGAGGTGTGGATGACTTCACTCCCTGACCATGTAAAACTGAGCAAATGCACATGCGTACTGGGGTGTTAGGCACATGTGCGCTTAAACTGCAGAACAAGGAGGAGAAGGGAGGAGAAGTGGAGGTTCTCAAGACAGCCATGGCTTTGACAACAAGACCGTATTTGAGTGAGGTGCATTTTCCCCCGAGTGCTGTCCCCTTATAGCATCCAAAAACTGTTTCAGAGTAATATGTCAAAACAGTTATTTCCTATGTTTTGCTTTGCTGTAGTAAAAAAAATACTACTTTAGTATTACTTTTGTGTATTCCATATGAAGATGGCCTGGAGTACCTTTGTCTGTAGTCAGTAATCTTGGTTAAAATCCAAGTTTTGAGTTCTGCCCTCATATGATGTGGACACCTTCACTTGTCCAGCGCCCACAGGCGGAGGCATCCTCCCCCCGCCCCTGGGAGGCTCTGCTCGCAGGTAAAAGTGCATGCGCGTTGTGCTCGGTTATGAAGTTTTCACTGCATCGTGTCCACTGAGATCTACTTACAAGTTTTTCCTGTGTAGATTTTCTGTTGACAAATATTGTGCAGCTTACATTGATTTTCCTTTATAACTATCAACAACAAAAGTTAAAATTTCAGCACAGCTGGCAGTCATGCATTTACTTTCTTAACTCTTTGGGAAACTGGCAGCAATAACCACAAAGATTAAAAGATGCTATGGCTATGGAATAAAGCAGACGAGCTTTATGGACCACCCCTGCTGGACTGCCCCCAAGGAGCGTCACCCCAGCATGAGCCAGCCAGGGTGTGTGCGTGTGTGCGTCTCGTAGTTGGTGTCATCAGTATCTAGGGGGGGGGTGCCTATTGTATTTCAAAATCCCCTCATTTTACCTGCACCTCTGGTCCCGGATTCTTTGCTTGTTAGAGCACTCTCAAGCCCGGCCAGTGCATAAGTCACAGGGAGTTCACTCAGAGGGCCCATAGCTTCCCAGTCCATGCTCCCTCCAGGGAGGAATGGAGCATGCTCACACTCAGGTCCTCAGGAAGGACCTGAGGGGACACACAGCTGGGCGTAGGGAGGCGGGCCTCTGGGAAACCTCCCGTCTGGCTCCAGGTGATTCCTGATCTGTTCCAAATTTGTAAAATTTATTCATTCTTTCCGTGTTTAATTTAGGTAACAGTAAAGCTCCTCCCTGCAGTCCTGGGAATAACTACTGGAGGACTTGGATTTCTTCCACGGCCTATTCTCAGTTTTTCTGCTTTTAAATAACAGAACTGAGACATCTCTGAAAATATTCCAAAGACATATTCCTTCCCTAGTAATAGTGGTAGTGATGCTAACAGTACTGCTAGCTCTGGTATTTTGTATGCTATATATTAATTTATTTCATCATTATTTATATCACTTAAGTAATTGTTATTTTTTTAATTTGTATTTATTTATTTATTTTTAGATAGAGGGGAAGGGAGAGAAAAAGAGAGGGAGAGAAATGTCAATGTGTGGTTGCCTCTTGCGCTCCACACACTGGGAACCTGGCCTGCAACCCAGGAATGTGCCCTGACTGGGAATCGAACCAGGGACCCTCTGCTTTGCAGTCCGGTGCTCAGTCCACTGAGCCGTACCAGCCAGCCAGGGCTTGTTATTTTCATTTAATATTATAAATAGCAATCAGCTCTAGGGTAACATCTCTTCTCATTTAAGGGTTCTTTGGATAGATAGCCTTACATGCATTGTGCAAACGAGACTGCGCAGCATGTTCAAGGTCACTGTCTAGTAAGTGATTTGAATCCAGGTGAGGCCTGCTCCAAACCTTTGTGCTCTTAGCCGGAATGTGATGCTTCCCCTTTGTGTAATATAGTAACACCTTTGTCTAACTTGTTTCAAAGGCAACCCACTGAAGGTCGATCTCGTGACGGTGGTTTGCGTCTTGGAGAAATGGAACGTGACTGTTTAATTGGTTATGGAGCCAGTATGCTTTTACTAGAGCGACTAATGATTTCAAGTGATGCCTTTGAGGTGGATGTCTGTGGGCAGTGTGGACTTCTGGGGTATTCCGGCTGGTAAGTGGATACCATATGTCTTTCATACCACAGCTCTTGCCCCTTAAATCACAGCTCGAGAATTGACCTGGTCACACCTACATACTCTCCAGCCTCCCCAGTCCCTGCATTCCTAGAACAGGGGATTCTATATGCACGTGTTTACTTTGTCTACCTAATGTTCTGCTCTTTACACTGCTAGAATTTAAACTTCCAAGGAGTAAGGATTTTATCCTCTTTTTAGTATTATGTCGAATACCTTTTATAACACTGTTTGCCTGTAAAAATCCTAGCAGAGTCATTAGGTGTTATAATTATAGCATATTGTAAATAGAAACATTCTAAAGAAGATTGTGTCGAATGCCCTAATTTAACCTCAGACCTAAAGAACCAGGTATGTTGCCCCAGATTTTATAGTAAATTGGTGACTGCCAGGACCAGAACCTGGTCCCCAAACGCCTTGTCTGTGTTCTGTCCACACGGCCACTCAGACAGTGGATCCCACAATGGCAGACCGTGCCTGTCTCAGTCTTTCCCCCACAGACACGTAGTGAGAGTCTACAGGTGGGAGACGTGGCCCCAAACCACAGTGGTGAATAAGACAGATGAATGGCTGTCCACCAGGTGCTTATCTCCTAGTTCATTCTAAACACTATTCTGTCTTGTTAACCCCTGCTTCTCCAACCTGGGACCTGGAAGGTGCAGAATGGAAAATAATTGCTAAATGGTACTAACCCTGCAATTAGAGGATTGCCAGTAGGTAAACTGTGTAATTCATAGTTTATCATTTCTGTGTAGAGTTCAGTACACAAAGTCCGGCTTAAATGGTGATGCTGCGTATTTTCTGTTCTTGCTTGTGGAGTTAGAGCACCTTATCTTCCTTGCAGTGGTTCCACTGTCCCACTAGCTACTGCTCTGCTTAGCGCAGGTCGTGGTCCAGAGCCCCGAAACAGCCCTGTAGACAGGCGGGCCTGTAGTGCCCCAGGCTCTACTCACTCTCCTATCAGAGACCAGGTCTAACAGGGTCTGAAGCGGGTGCTGCAAGGATGGGAAACGGCTTCAACTTCCTCATCACCCTCACTTTCCTTCCCGGAGCCCCTTTCCCTAGGGAGGGGCATCGCCCAGAAGGAGAGAGTCAGGCCCGGATGAGCACTCATTACTGGGGCTTGAGGCTTAGTTCCATGGGCCTCTAGTCCTCATGAGTCCCCCCGCTCAAAGCCTCCGTACAGAGGAAACCCCAGCTTCTTGCCATCTTAGCTGCCACTTACTGGGTTGAATAAAGCAAATTAAGAGTCAGAACAAGTGGCCCTCTTAGAGGTAGAGGTAGTTACATACCCTATAAGGTATGTAACTTGCTAGTTAAATGTCAAAATCTCTTAGCGAAAATCAATTATTTGTGTATTTTGGTGTAGAAGGGTTGATGAGACCTGTGTGTGAAGAAATCATCTCATCTTAAAAACTAATACAGGAAGTGGCTGTTTGCCTTTCATGAGGTTGCAGAGATTGGGTAACCTTAAACTTGGCTCTTTCTCGTATCAATGACGTGAAGGGAGTGCTGTTTCAATTCTGAGGTGCACGTTGAGTTTGCTTTTTATTGTCCTGTGTACCAACACCAACAACAACAACAAATATGTAATAGGAAGATCCCTGGAACTTAATTCCACTATGTTCAAATCTTCAAATTTGGTACAAATTTAGTGCAGAAGAGTCATTTTATTACCAGTAGGGATCATGAAACTTTAAAAAAGAATTTCTCTTTTTCATTCTCCCTGCATTCTCCTAAAGGAGACGGGGGTGGGGAGCAGGGGGAGAGAGGAAAAGGGAAGGGAAGGAAAGAGAAAGAGGGAGGAAGGCTGAGATGAAAAATTTTAAAAAGGAAAAATGAGGGAGCAAAAGAGAAAGAAGGGAAGAGAAAAGGCAGGAAGGAGAGAAAAGCTAAAGACGGGGGGATGAAGGGAAAGACACAAAAAGAAGGAAAGAAAAGGCAGGAGTGAAAGAGGAAAATAAAAAAGGAGGGAGAAGAAGAAGGGAAGAAGTAGAGAAAAAGAAAAGAAATAGGGAAAGAGGAAAAAGAGAAAGAGAAGGAAGGGAGGGAGGGAGGGAGGAAAGAAAAAAGGGAGGAAGAAGAAAAGAAAAAGAGATGGGAAGGAGGGAGGGAAGGAAAGAAGGAAATGAAAGAAAGAAAGAAGGAAAGAGAGAAAAGAAAGGTCATGTTTACTCAGGCACTTTGAAAGCCTTGCCCCCTCCTGCTGACTACTCAGGGAAGCTGAGGTGAACAGTAATTAATGTCTACATCATTCTGTTGGAGTCCTATCTTTCCTCCTCATTTCTGTCTCATTTTAAGATCATCTGATGGCAGTGCCTGATTTGGAAGTTCTGTGTTCAGTGTGTATTGTGTTTGAAATCCTTTGAAAGGGGGCTAAATCAGGTTACACGGTGTGAGGGTCTTTACTGTAATTAAACAGACCTGGATGTACCGTGTGTCTGATTTTGAATGGCCTATTTCTACCCTTGTTGCCAACAGGAAAAAATCCGCATCCAGGCTGGAAGTCTGGCACCTTCCTTGCCCTGCTCTCAGGCAGGGGAGCGTAATGATGCTGTCATTGCCCATGTTACCTGAGGTGCGCCCTGGGCTGTGTGGGAGGGAGCACCACGCTTGTTGGAGGAAGCGCTCTGTAATGAACAGCACAATGGAGGCTGAGTAATTAGAGCAGTTCAGAACCTTGAAACTGGCCTTTCGTCATTGATTTGCACATTAGTAAGGCATTGCTATGGGGATGTTTACAGCGAGACTGTTCCACAGAAGACGTGGAGGGCCTGAGTCACAAAAGAGAGGTCCAGAAGGAAAACTGCAGAGAAAAGAACAGCCCGTTAGGATAATTAGCTCATAGAGGACGTTTTACTGGACAGTCGTTCCTCACATGGAGCCACAGCCTCCTTCTCTTGCTGGCTTTGCCCTGAAAAATTGGTTTATTTGATTGTTGTCTGGGTCAAGTTTTTCTTTGGAAATTATTCAGACACAGGGGAAGGTAATTTATATAGTTTTATTTATGTGTGTGTGTGTGTGTGCACACTGGAACAATTTAAACATGCAAGAAATATTTAATAGGAGAGAAGATTAGTGGGCTTTCTGAAACATCACAGATCAGCACACAGAAATTTTAAACAGGTTGGCATGGATCGAATTCACAGGGTGCTGACAGGAGAATCAGTAAGAAGTTGCTCTAGAAAATCCATTTCTCCAATTGAATGAAGGTGTGAACATGATTCCTCAATCAATTAGATCGACCAAGGCACACGAAAACCAGGGTTTAAACTGCCCTGCACTACAGAGATCCTTGGGTGACTTTCTGGGAAAAAGGTCGTGGACCGTGTCTGTGTTATCATGTGGAGGGTCAGAGCTCCGCAGTGTCTGCCCAGCTGCCTGCAGTCCCCGGGGAGGGACCCATGCCCGGACCCACGCGGGCTCTTCCTTCCCCTGTTCTCCCCTCCTCGTGAAGTTCAGGTCTGTGGAGTCGCCACCATGTTCCATTTCTCAGCTGTGGTGACTGTTTCTGAAATGATAAAAGCTTTATTTTGCTGATTACAAAAATGATCTCTGCTCTTTATAGAATATTCAACGTTATGAAAAATATAGAGAGTTACATTAATTCCCACTACCCAGAGATGAACACTTAATTTTTTAGTCACTTTGGGAGATATCTGTGTTTGCCTCTAGTTCTGTACTGGGTTTTTTTAAAATCATGAATTCTTTTGAGATTCTGCTAGTAGCAGGAAAATACAAATAGGTACCGGAAAAATCCTGTTACGTCTGATTTGGGGGGCTTCATGCATTTACTGAAACCCATCTGAGAACCCAGTTGGGACCGTGCTATTCAGCAAACGGCTTTTCTCACCTCACAGTGTGTGCTGGGCACCTTCACAGCTCAGTGGGGCCTGCGCCTTTGCATTCATTGGCCGCACGGTGTCCTCTGCATAAATGTCCAGTCACCAGGGAAGTCTCCTGCTTTGTGCTGTTAGAGACAGTGTGATCGTGAGCGTTCTTGTGCATGTATCTTTGCCACTCTGTGATTACTTAAATAATGTGAGTGACTGCATTTTTTACACATATCGCCTTATACCATCCACAGTAGCCTTTATGGGTCGCTGAGGAATCTTCCGCCAGTACCTGGTCAGCGCCGGATCCTCTCAGCCTTGGTGGCCATTCCTCCTGCACTCGCTTTCTCCTCTGTTAACCGAGAGGACCTAGTTTCCTGCCAGTGAAGTCTCAGCATTTGTGCTGGGTACCTGTGGTCCCAGGTGCCCCAGACCCTTGAGGTGTGAGGGGAGGCCCTGTTTTGGTAGGAAACATGATGGAATACTTAGTTCACTTTCTTCCTTGGGGCCCTCTTCAGTTGTGGCCGTTCAGTAAGATTGAGGGTCAGTTCACTGGCTCTCCTGAAGGAAGAGAGGAGAAAACCCTAGCCGGAATAGCAGGCGTACCGCGGGTTCCGTGGGAGTATGCACGCACACAGGACCTGCACGCTGTAAGTAAAGCAGCTGTGGCACTCTCAGAGATAGCCAACTTTGAAGGGCCCTGGGGAATTAAGTAACATTTGATTGGACACCGCCTTTCTGTATAGAAGTCTCGTCTTTCCCAGAAATCCAAGGGTGAATGTTGAGCCTCTTGCCTAGAATAGTGCAGTGTATGTAGCAGATGCTTATCACTACGTGGAGACTCAGTCTGTTTAAAATCCTTTCAATGATTGAAAGTCTAAATCTGAGGAACTTTTGGATGGCTCAGATTTCTGGAGCTTATTCAAAACAAGTATATGGGCAGATGTTTTGCATTTCAAGGAGAAACGTCTAGCTATGTAGTACTAATTAAAAGTACGTGTTTTTAAAACTGGAGAGTGATAACTTGTTTTGGTTTTTTGCTTCTTTGGAGGCTTCTTTTCACTGTGTGGACACATAAGTACACGTTGGATAATGTGACTGAACACCGAGAAATAGAAAACCGTCTTGGTGGAATGCCGATAGGCTCTGTTAGGGAGAATGCCCCCTTCTGACGCGCAGGCATTTATTTATTTCCGAGTTGCCGTCCCTCTAACACATGCCGACTTGGGTTTCAGGTGCCATTACTGCAAGTCATCGTGTCACGTGTCTTCCCTCCGTATTCCGTACGCCTGCAAGCTGCTCTTCCAGGAACTGCAGTCTATGAACATTATTCCCAGGTTAAAACTGTCCAAATACAATGAGTGAGAAGGATGCCAAGGTAATTATTTGGAGAGAACAATCCATATGCCCGACGCAGTGCAACCTAGAAGGGATTGAGAACCATTTCTGCTCCTGTGAACGAGTGCTTTGAATGTTCTCTTGGAAAAACACAAAAAGTGATGGAGAGGCTTTTTAGACGCTAGGTGACTGACTAACCGACCTTGGCCTATGAGCCTTGGGCCGTGGCAGAGATGCCAGCGATGTGGATTCCGACGCAGTTCCTCGTCCATGTACCGGATTTGAATCACAAGTGGCCGTGACCTAAAATGTTCTGGTGTCTTGAAATTTACTCTTTAGAAAAACCTTCCTCCTTGGAAAGAATGTTTGGGGTTTAATAAAACTCAGGATTTTTATGAAACCTGATGGACATGAAGAATCTTTTTGAACCGGTGGGCTCGGCCTTTGTCGTGGGGGCTGGTCTGAGCGATAGGGAAGGAAAGAGCCATGGGACCCCGAGGACGTGGTGGGTGGAGTGGTGGCTTTCTCACCTGTCACTGTGAGGTGACGGATTTCCTTACTATCGAACTCTGCCCTTTTACACCCAAACTTTAAAGTTTAAGCTTGGTGGCGTACAATAAACATGTTTCTACCATCTTAGGCACATTTGCCCGTGATGTCACTTTGTCCTGCAGACTTAGTTGCTACTGTTTTGAATCTCCATAATCATACCACGTACAGTAATACTTGTTGACTATATGGGAGTAATTCCATGTATGCTTTGTAATTTTTCTGTTCCTTCCATTTCTGCCAGGATGTTAGCTTTCCATTTTCGTTTTAATTTGACAGCCTCTTGACCCATTTCTAATTTGTTCTTAATTGCTCTTCCCTGAAGCCAGATAAATATTTGTGTTAAGGATTATTTATAAAATAAGTCAGAAAAGCTGTGAGAAACAGTCTGACGCTGCATTCCTAGCACATCACAACGAACAGGTTTCTGTATACTGACAAGAGTCAAGTTCCAGTGTCCGATAAGGTTGAGAAAATGGGTGGGACCACGTTGAGCGTACGGGACTTTTCTACACTTTTACCAAGCTACTGTGCTCTGAGAGTCTCCAAAAGAGGGATGTTCCAAAAAACAGACTAGTTGTCGACCTGAGAATACACCTGGTATCACTTGGTTTTCTTCACAATAAAAAGCCCTCACGCGGGCGTGAACGCCTTGGAGGCCCCACGGTCAATGCAGGGTGAGGGGGACACTGCAGGGGAGGAGGCCTCCCTCGGCCACGGCCCCTGTCTCCAGCCGCTTCAAGAACTTGAGAGGCATGACACAGAGACAGAGGGGTCTGAACGCCCAGGTCTTTGGTTACGCCCAGGGCTCTCTCCTTTTGTCTCACTTTGTAGTTCGCAAAATTGAGGGTGCCTAAAGATGACTGCACTAGATTGAGTGTACAAAACGTGTTCTGTACTTTGCGGGCCATTTAAGGAGTTTTCTAGGGTGACTTGGACTGTTTCCTATGGTGTGACAGTTCTACTCACCAGCTTCGTCAAAGGGGGAATTGCCCTGTAGTGTTGGCACACCATGTCCCTGAACACCCGGGTGTGCCGGGTGCGTGAGGACCACGTCGCCTATCTCTCAGGACCGGCCATGTGTGAGGCACTGTACAGGGGACAAAAAGACAGCAGAACGTGGCCTGTGCCTGAAGGATCTCAGAACCCCGCGGAGGAGGCCCAGACATAGAACACCATCCAGAGTCACCACCAAGGATGAACCTTGGCCGTGCTGTGGGAGCTCCCAGGGCAGAGTGATTCACTGCTTCGGAGGTTCAGAAACAACTCTTCACAAGCACGATTATCCCCTTTATACAGCTGACGAAACTGCGGCACTAAGTAGCTGACACCCCCCCAATACCACACCATTAATGGGGACAGCCATGCCACCAAGACAGGGACAGCGTGGGCCTGGAGACCAGGCTTTGTGCCTCGGCTTTGTTTGAGCTTCATCTGTGGTTCTGTTTTTCAGTTACCAGATAGGACATTTTTAAAAGATTTTAGCAAGAGGATATGGAGGGGTGGGGGAGACATCAGCTTATTAATTGTTTGATTCTTCTCATGTGTTCTGACGGGATGGGACCCGCAACCTTTGTTGCAGGGTGACATTGCATCCTACTGAATGACCTGACCGGTGCTCAGGTGTAACCATTTTTTAAATCCAATTACCACTAAGTGGTTGTATTTCTTAAAACACCTTTTTCCAAAAACCATTCCAGGCAGGTCTGGTAATTTTGCAGAGTCACCTAGCCAGCCTTCCAGGAAGTTCTCAGTTCTCAAAGGTGACAAAGGTCAAAGACAGCGTAGGCTCCAAATGGGGACGTCCGCAGAGGAAAATATTGTGTCGGGTCGATATTTTGAAAACTAGCAGGCACTACATTGGGATAGCATGTGGCGCAGAAATGCCGTAATAAAAAGAAGCCAGAATTGGTGAGGTAGTCAGTCCTACTGTACTTTTATTTTTTAAGTTATTTGTAAATTCCTCGATTTAGAAACTACCAATTAGATGTTCATTTTTAGTACCAGTGGAGTAAACTTCTACCGACCACCCTTGCAGCACGTTTTCCCCTTGGGCCTTTGCCAGGCCAGAAGTGGCTCGGGGATGAGAGGCTGCAAAGCCGCAAGAGGCTGCGCTGACCTGAGCTTCAGCAGAGTCAGAGAGCCGGGGAGGCCGGCCTGTGGGCTCGGAGCAGCCGAGAGGCCGGGACCAGAGAGGCCTCGGCCCCGAGCAGAAAGCAGGCGTGCTGAGGTGAGCCCCCCTTCCCCACATTTCCGCTTCCCACGTCCGCTCTGGGTGTCACTGCAGAAGTCCTCAGCCTGGGTGGCTTCATGGCAGAAATTGTTTTCTCTTGGTTCTGGATTCTTGAAGTTGAAGACCAAGGTGCTGACAGGTCTGGGTTCTGGTGAGGACTGGTTTCTGGCTGCAGACAGCCACCTGCTCACTGTGTCCTCATGTGGCCTTTGCTCTGTTTGTGCTGGGAGAGAGCGAGCTCTGGTGTGTCTTTCTCTCCCTAGAAGAACACCAGTTCTGTCGGGTTAGGGCCCCTGTGACCTCATTTAACACTAATTATCTCCTTAAAGCCCGTATCTCCAAATATGAACACATCAGGAGCTGTGGCTTCAGCATACGAATTTTGAAGGGACCCAACTTGGTTCATAATAACCTTCAAGTCATGTAACAACACAGGCTGAACTGCCAACTGCATCTATTAAAGCTGAATCCGCCCAGCAGCTCCACTCCTAGGTGTGTGTGTGCTGAGCAGACATGTGTATGTATGTGTTGTCAGTAAGCACGCACAGAATTGTTTCTAATGGCGTTACCTGGAATAGCCCCACTTGTAAATAACTCCTGCATACTAACAGTAGATAAACGCACTACGTTCACACAATGGAATACGATACAGTAATGAGAAAGCTGCTGCCTACAATGATGTAGATAATCTCGCCACTATAATACTGGGTTGAAAAGAGTCAGACAAGAGAATGTTACTGTATTAGTCCCATCCAAGTTCAAAGACAGGCACGATCTAAGACGTTATGATCGTAGTTCCCTGCGCAGAGTGGGTGGCCAATGAGTGTGCAGTGCAGGAAGGGGCTTCTGATAGCTTTCTGACCTGAGACCGAAGTGCTGGCTGCTGTGTTTATTCGATGGAAATTCACTGAGCTGTGTACACTCAGGATTTTTCACTTCTCTGAGTGTATGTTATACTTTACTAAGTTTTTTAAACAAGAACAGAGGTTCTAAATTTGGTAGCTTTGTCACCTCAAACATAACATGCTGTCTTTGTTCTCTTTTCCCATCTTCAAAATGAGAGTTACGATAGTTCTGACACCTGGAGCTGTTAGAGATTGAACGAGACGACACACCTGAAGGGCTCAGCGTGGGGCCTGGTACACGACAGGTGCTCACGCATGTTTGCTCTCGTTCTCACGGAGAGTAGCATAGTTTTGGCTGGCCCTGTCTTGAACAGCTTCCCCAGGAAAGGGCTAGGAAAGGCAGCCCTGAGTTTCCTTTGCAAGAGGGAGTTTGGGAACCAAGTGCAGACACTGTAGAGTTCTGCCAAAGTTACTTGGGAAAGCCGCCCCGTTTATAGTGATAGGGAGGAAGGACGGATTTGAGAACACACTTCCGTGGAACATCCATTTACCACGGACATCAAAGTGAGGCCTGTTGTCGGCACGGGAGTCCCAGAATAGTTTCATGAAGCCCACAGAATCCGTTCTCAAAACATTTCCATGTGGTGAGAATCAAGTGAGGGATTCTTTTTTTTTTTTTAAGAAAGAGGAAAAGGCCTTGATTGACTGCTGCGTAATGGGATAGTTTTCAGCTGCCTCAGAGCATTTGGGGCCAACACCTCTATTTGCAGTGATGGGTCACATGAGAATGAGCCGTTAGGGCTGGTGGCCCATCCACTTCTGGGCCGTCTGAGTAATAGAGGAGCAGTTTCTGGGAGACCTGCAAGTAATTCCTCTGCGAAACGGATGGTCAGGAAAGTGACCGTAAAAGTAGCACCTCTTTAGCATCCATATTTACTCCATATGTGTCTTGAAAATAGTGTATTTCATTTGCTGACCAAAAGTTGGATTTTTACTGCATCAGCCTCACAGGGCCACGGTTGTGAGGCATTAAAGTCCGGCTTCAAAGTGGCGGTTTCCGGCGGGAACGAGGAAGCCAGTGGGGCCGTCCAGAAGTGCACACCACGTGCGACCGAGGCCAGGCCGCCCACTCGGGTTTCGGACACAGGCACCTGGAGCAGCGAAGAGATTTGCTTCAGCAAATCAAATTTACTGTGATCAGAATACCATGGCAGAAAATTTCAGAACAGCTCGAAACTCACATTTTTACTCAGAAGTCTGAAATCTCAGGCCACGGTCAAAGGAGGTGAACTATTTTTCAGGTCCAGGTAATAGCTCTCGTTCCAGGCGCAATAAATTTTAAGTCTGGTTAACTCCCAGTCATCCACGTTAATGGAGGCAGGGTGGTGCGAATAAATTAAAACAGATGGTGGATCCCAAACCCTTTGTCCTGGGTGCTGGGGTGAAGTTTACCTTCACGTTTTTACTGTCACTTTAACGGAGGTTTGGCAAATTTGCTCTACTTTAAGCAGAGGCTCTTTGAACACTGCATTGGAAAAAATGGAATCATAATACCCTTTATGGCTAAGTAGTGATGACAGATCTTCGGGGTGGGCAGGGTGGCCTGACAACTGGATGCTTCTAAGTGCGCTCCTGGACCAGTGGCGCCAGTGTCACTGGGGAACTTGTTAAAAATTTGGGTGGAACCCAGCGGTGTTTAGCAATTTTTCCAGGTGGTTCTAATGCAACCTCCAAGTTTCGATCCACTGTTTCAGCTACATGAAGAACTCGCTCTCCTGTAGAGCCAGCGTTTAGATTTTTAGGGGTGCCGTAGGACCAACCCCCTGGGAGCTAGCTCCTCGCTTTTCTGTCTTTCTTGCTGGCATGACTTCCCCTTAAGCAGCAGCAGGTTGAATTGGATTGTTCCTCCCCCTGAGGTTCTGCACCACTTTCCTAGCCTCCCCCACCCTTTCCCTGCCAGTGGAGAGTTAGAGCAAAAGGAAATGGGCATCGAAGGCCAGATTTATACAGGAACCAAGGGTGTCTCCAGACACTGCCAAATGGACCCTGCAGGGCAGAGCTGCCCCCAGCTGAGAACCACTGAATTAGTGCATGTGAGAAGGGGTTTAACTTACAAACAAATGAGAACAATTTCAGATTGCAGTTGTGTGGATTTGTGCTCCCTAAACTGACAGCCAGTGGGCTTCTGGGTAGTTATTGATTATCCAGACGCATTGAGTATAATCGTTACTCCGTTACACCAGCAAATGTAAACACGAACCACAAAGCTGTTGTTTTCTCTTCAGTACAAGCTGTAAACAGCATCAGATAAAACTGATATCCAGCATGTTGGTCATTCATTTTAATAAGTTCCATTCCTATTGTAAACGTGCTCTTATATATCCGGGGGTAATATTTCAGACATCAAAAAATAAGGTTAGTTATAATCTTCATTTTTATTCACACTCACCCACAGCCTGACTTGTTTTAGATCTAGCCAATCTTTGTTTTTTGTCAAAGACACATAATGACTCTCATCATTTACGCAACAACACCTTAGCCTTGCGTCTGCCTGCCTCCTGGCTGGGGCTCTTCAGCTCCCAGCCCTGCCCCAGGGCTCCTCCTCCCTGCGTAGCCCTGCGCAGGTAAGTGGAGTCGTGTGTCCTGGGGAGAGGTCTCTCCTGGCAGGCTCAAGTACTGCCTGCACTTTTAGACGGCAGCAATGGGGTTGAGCTGCAGCGCCGAAACAGCAGCCGCCACTGTCTGTCTGAGTGACTGGAAAATTTCCTTCCTCGTTACTCCAGGTCTTACGTGTCCCAAGTAGGTCTACAGTCTCTCAGGACCTAAAGTATAAACCCTGGTCCAAAAGGAAAACAGGAGGCTGTTAGCAATATGTTCCCTGTCCTGCCAGCAGGGAGAGTTATTCTAATTACCTTACTCATTGTCAGATGTAACAAAAATCTAGGCATAAATACTTGTAGAGAGTGAGGCAGGCACAGTTCTGATAGTACAGATGTGATAAGGGCCTCTTAAATAAAGTCAGGATGCAAATGCACATACATGGGCTTCCATTCGTGTCTGTATCCCCTTGGCAGCCCCCTAATCAGTCATAGCAGCTTCGCCTGCCAACCCCGAGTTTGGCCTCGGACCCTTGAACACCAAGCCCAGAAGCCACACCCCATCAGTGAGGGGCAGGAGTGAGCTGCTGTTGTGAGTAAGGACCCTGCAGTCGGACTGCCTGCCCTCAAACCCTAGCTCCACCCCCAACTAGCTTTGTGATCTCGGGGAAATTATTTTGTCACAGTTTCCTCATCTGTAAAAATGAGGTAATAATAGTACTTACTCATAGGGCTAATTGAATCAATTCATGTGACCCACATAAGTGCTCAATAAATATCAGCTATCATGATTAATTGGAGGTGGCTTCCATATGGGACCTATTCGTCATCCCTGTATAACAGCATTTCTTCTCTTTCCTAATTGAGTCCATTTCACCTACGTGGGGTGGCCCGTTGTGCTAATAAAGCTAGGGTTTGATCCTTGTTGGGACGGTAAGTTTAAATGTGCGCCGCACTTTTATTCAAACACTCCTAAATGCATGCCTTTGGTTGCAGTGGAGACTGGGTCGAAGGGTGTGGTTGGCTAAAAGTAAAGCCATTTCCACTCTTAGAAAATAAACAGCTGAAAGTATGTACCTGATAGCAGGTTAGGAGTATAGTCTTCATGTGGGAAAGAAATTCAAGACGTGCGTATGGCGTTATGGGCCTTCCCACGTAGAAACCCCACCCCATCGAGTTACCAGGTTTTACAGATATTTATATGCAACTCTGTGCATTGAACTGAGCATTAATGTCCCTGCATAAGAATCTGATGACCTGCATAAGAAAGAATTTGTGTATGAAGGAATCCTTGGCTTGTGTGCAAAGGAAAAAGTCTCCCCTGGAAAAATACAGGCCTTACACATTTAGCAGACCCTTGTGTCCGCAGAAACAGTCACTGGCAATTAGGCAACTGCCGAAAGATCAGAGGCAGGAGCCCGCACATGAAACAGAGGCGGCACATGAAGATCGCCGCCTTCTATCTCTGAGTTATGGGCGGCCGAGGTTGCCTCCCCCTGGGCCCAATCTGCTCTGAGCTTTTCCTGCTGTGGACAGAGGCCCCCGGGACTTTCATGCACCCCAGTTTTCATGCCGCTTACTGATCCCTTTTTCACATGAATGAAAAACGCCTTTGATTTAGAATTCTCACGTCTGTTTTGTGTAACACTTAACTGATGTGCCAGAATCCTTCTGTACCTTAAAGGGGGTCAGTCTCACACTGGGTATTAAAGTCAGTCCTTATGTGAAGAGTCACTTTGCTCACTTGCAGGGTAACTGCCCTGACTTTCTTAATGATGCTCATCTCATTAAACCTGGACTAGGGAAAAGAGGGGCCAGCAGAGCAACCGTTGGAACCCGGCCAGAACCTATTGGTGAGTTGGTCCAGTCACACGGGAGCCTTCAGAGAAGTATTATCTGCTGATCAGCGGGGCTGGAGAGAGCCCCTGAGCCTTTCGGCCCTGCCCTTCTTTGGGAAGCCTGCTTCCGAGCATTAACTCCAGTTAGAATCCTGATAGAGACCTTGAACCAGTGGGTCCACTTCATTTGATCACATGACAGAATGGGCTGTTTTATTACCTGTGAAAGTCTCCAGTCCTGGAGAGGTTCGAACCATGAACCTGTTCACCCAGCATTCTGTTTCTTCTAGGTGGGGAGGTGGTGGGGGTGGGCATTCTACTAAGTCCTGGGAATGTAGCCATGACTTAGATGCTCAGAACTGAGAGAGAAGACAGAGAAGCTGCCACACAGGGAGGGGGGGCTGCTGTTCACGCGTGTGTGTAACTCTGACAAATCTAATACATGCTCGGCACTGGAAAAGAGAGGGAAGGGTAGGATTTAAACAAGGCAGACAACTGCTTTCACCTCCCCGTTGTCAAGTCTGCATTAAGTGAGATGTAGTCTGCTGTCTCCTCAGGCTTCTTCCAGGAGGAAAGTCTCTGCTCTGGTCTCAGTCTCTAGAGCTAAAAAGATTGTGGGCGGCTTTAGATTTTTTGTGCATTACAGACCCTGCATTTAAGACACTGTCCCACGGGTTGCTCAACCAAAGAAACAGCCAGCTGTTCCAATGCTTAGTGGTTTAAGTCATCTTCACGGGTAATTTTGACGTTTTGAGGTTTTCCCTTTAAGTGCTGACTGTAGAGCTGATGCCCCAGTGAGACGAGGTTCCTCTGTCATACAGCAGAAGGGGAAGCCAGCGGGTGACATCGCGCAGCAGGAGCTCCTGAGCATCAGGCCAGGTTTCCCAGAGTAGGCAGCTGCCAGAGCTGGGTTGATTGGACATTAACCAATGCAAGGATAGCCTGGGGTGACACTGGAGGGGAGGAGGAGGGGGAGGACAGTGATGACAACAGGTGGCGGAAGTAAGGAAGTAGAATTGACAGGACTTTGAAGGAAGTGAGAGAAAGGAATCAAGGAGGAGCCCTGAAGTGATGACCTGGACATTGAAGTAGGTAGCAAACCACCAAGATAAGGAGCAACTGGCAGAAAGCCGGGTTGGCCGGTGGAGGTGGTGGGGAGGGGGATATGTTACATTTAGAGTGCACTGAGTTGGGTGCCTAGGGGACACCTGAGTCAGCAGCCCATTTGGAGATGAAAGGCAGGGGTGACCAGGACATATTTAGAAGTCACCGGTGATGGCAGGCCTGGGAATGTGTGTAACCTCCTCCCCAGGGAGGTGCACTGAGGACAGAGGGCCAGGAGGGAACTCAAAAGACACCAACACGTAGGCCAGGTAGGAGCCACAAAAGAACACCAGGAAATATCGGTGCCCAGCAAAGCAGCGGGGGAGGAGGGAGGATCAAGAGGCAGATGCTGCCGAGAAGACCAGAAAGATGAGGTCTGAAAGACATCCAATGGATTTCTCTAAGCCGGGAGAGCAGGTTCAAGGGCATGGAGAAAGGGGTTGCTGGGAGCCCCAGGGAATGGAGGGTGAGGAGACGTGGCTGTTCAATAGGGTGCCGTAGAGCTCCCGGTCTCCCCCCTGTGCAGTGGTTCACAGGAGCAGACAAGCCAAGGGAACACACTGGCCTCGATGGCCTCTGGAGTGATCCCACCTCCCCTCCGGTTCTCCTGCCCATCAGTCTGCCGGAAATCCCCGCCATTAGACTCCGTGCAGGTCTGCTGGGAGAACACACTAACTAGTGAACTCCTGATGAGGGTCATGACTGAGATTAGCTGACCTGTCTTCTCAGGCCCCCACGGATGGTTTGAAAGGGTTAGGGCAGTGAGAGAGACAAAGGGAGCAGACTCAGCTAGGGGTCTCCTTGATTCTTTCCTTTATTCTTTCCAGTTTTCAGAATAATGATTTGGTTCCCTAGCAGTCCTTCACTGAGGACCAGTGAGCTTTCATGGGGTCCAATCATCATGACTCGTGGATTCGATGTATTTCATGTGTCCCAATCCATTGCAGTTTTCAGCATTCTGGTGTTCAAACTGCCCCATCTTTGGCAAGGAGAGGCTATTCAGATTTGCCCCCGAGTCCTTGTGACACACACCCAGGAGCCCTCCACACTTCCTTGCTTTCAGGTATGCTACGGTGTCCCCACCTCATGTTTTACACGTGCTGTCCCGGGCCTGGACCCGCCCATCTCTCCCAGGAGGCCCGTCTCCTTTTTGTGGGAAATAGGTCAAGACCACAGTCCGGGTGTTGGGAGTGCTCATTGCTACTGAGGGCGTAGTTGTTTCTAGGCCTTTTTGATCATTAACGCTAAGATAGAAGGTGGAAGGAATAAAATAAGGAAGAGAGGGAGGGAGTAAAGGTAAGGAAGAGGGGGAGGAAAGAAAGGAAGAATCAACCAGGAGTCCGTACTAACACTTCCAGTTCCAACTGCAGTGCAGGGCCACAAGGCTTTCTTAATTGCGTCAATCTTAGGTCTGTTTTCACACCAAAAGTCCCAGCTCTGCGTTCTCACCAGTGTACTCACCGTCCCAAAGCAGCAGAGCAGCTTCAGAACAACACTGCCAGCGTCACCGCCGACAGCATCAGTGCTGAAGAAAGTTTAGTGGCTTCAGGGCTCTTTCTGTTTGTTGAGTACGTATCCCACTAGGGGTAGGCAGTCAAATTCCTGGTGGTGCAGCGGTTTAGAATTGTTCTCTGAGGTTTCCGCTGGCGGTATGCACAGTTAGGTTCATTTACAGTATTTCATTTGCTTTGGGTTTCAGGAATTTGTGATTTATTTAATTTTTAAAATTAAGTCTAGCTTCTATTCCTGTCTTCTCCATCCTATTCACTTTCTTCTAGATTAACCATTTACATTTTTTATGTTTATATTTTCATCATTTTGTAAATACATGCATATTTCTCTTCAAAAAACAGGAGCATTTACGTGTACGTCAACCTGGGTTCCCAGCCAGTGTTGTGTCCACGAGAGCCCTCGCAGCAGGGTCGGAGTGCGCAGACCTCTCCGTCAGCGGGACCAGGTGGAGCAGACTGCTTGGAGCCTGGTCCCCTGGTCCCTCTGGCGCTGCTTTCCCTCCTCCCCCGCTGCTTCGGCAACACAGTCAGATGCACAGCCGCTTTGGGGGGGTCTCCAGGACAGCACCACCCAGGTTTCTGGTTTCATCCATGAGTTAAAGACTACACATGTATACTACACATACGTTTTGTAAATAACAAAACAATATTTTAAATTACTTCTGCTTGTTTAAATCTGTGAATGGAATGGCACTTGCCATTTTTCACCCAGCATTTACGTGCACACAGCCCGATGACGAATGACTGGAGGACCCTAGGCGAGGGTTCCCATCCGTCTTTCCTCAATCGTTAATTCTTACTCAGGTAGAAATGTCTAACACGTATTCAGTGGTTCTAATGGACGGCTGTGGATGTTCACTGTGGAAAGTGTTTCTATTGCTCCTTCAATCCTCCTCAGACTTAGCAGCTTAAAATAATGGTTTCTTTCTTGTGGTTCTGAGGGTCGAGACCCTGTGCAGGGCTTAGCCAGCAGCTAGTTCTTCAGCTTGGATAGAGTCAGCAGGGCTGCCTTGGCTGCTTGCAGCCAGGGGCTGGGCTGGGCTGGGCTGGGCTGGAAGGCCTCCCTCTCTGCCTGGCGCCTCAGCTGCAGTGTCTGGGAAGACTGATGGCCCCGCTCACTCCCTCTTCCTGCGGCTCCCCAGCAGGGGTCCAGATGGTTTACAAAGGCTGCTCTGCTCAGAGTGAGAGTGTTTGGGAAGGCCCAGCCCAGGCACTCGTTAAGGACAAGCTTATTATCACTTGTGCATGTCCCATTGGTCAAAACGAGTCACATAGCCACATCCAGAGTCCGTGTGGGAGGGGACCACACAGGTGTGTGAACACCAGGGGGCACGACTGGGAGGCACCAACGTCACAGAACAGTCTGCGCGAGACTTTCTCTTTCAGTCAAGCCTCCCTTCAGCTCTGTGTTGGATTCTAAGTTTACAGCTGGAGGAGTAACTGCTTCAGTTTGGGAAGCAGCGTCACTGCACCCCTTGCTGCAGGGTTAGAATTTCACCCTGGGAAATACTTGGTTTCCACTGCAGCATTTGGATGTAGTTTTTTAAAAGTCTTGATACCTGCTCTCATGAGCAACAGTCATGGAATCCTGGCCCGGGGTGACAGACTCTGGCTGCACAGAATACCTGTTATTTCACCGAGCTGCTTCCCTTGAGCAAGGCCCTCGAAGTCATTGAAATGGTCCTACGTGGAACCATCAGCATCATGAAGAATGTTTTCATCTCACCCCTCATTTGAAAGAAAATTCTGATAGTTACCTCCAGGGCAAGGAAGTGGGATCAGGATTGGTGGTCAGGGGTCTTTACCTTCACCTGTCTTTAACTGGTTTTCTATAACCAAAGTATTCTCATATACTATCTGTATAACTAAAAAAAAAATAGAAGAGGCAGCTCACACGAGCCCTTTCGCCCCCCACCCAGCCAGCGGGCTTCAGGGTGGGAAAGCCCAGACTCGCGTGTGCTCGCATTTCAGGTGGGTGTCTGAGATCGGCTCGTAGTCCCTTTTCACCATTTCTTACGACGCTGAGTCCAGGTCCGAAGCTGATCATGACCACTGACTGTTCTCTCTGTGTGTTGGTCTTTGGGGGAAACTCCTTGGTAGAGGATATTATTCTTGCCTTTTGGTCATTACTGGTCCCGGCACACCCAGTCCTGTCCGCGCATCTCAAACAAGAAGCAACCATTAATCACGTGGGAGGAAACCTTGTCTCCTGCCTCGGGCTTTTCCCCAATGAAGAAACCCACCTTCAGTATGCAGCACACTTGGTGCCTTGTGTGCGTACTACAGCACGCTGTGAGCGGCACCGCTGTCTGCGTGTCAGGGGCTCTGTCCACCCGAGCACGGGCAGACCCCCGAGTACGTTCGCCCAGGAGCAGTGGCTGGTTCGTTGCTGTGCACCACCAGCCAGCAGGTCACTCACAAAAGGCAAGCTGCCAGATGCTCACTCCACTCTTTGTTAGAGCATAATCTTAACAGTGCGGGTGGTTTTAGAAGCTTTTACTCAGGTAGTGTGACTCGTGTACTGAGGGCAGCTGTAGGGGAAATGAGGACCGAAGCCTCAGGAGGCAGAAGTGTGAAGCCAGCTCTGCCTCTCGCTAGCTACGTGCATGGACCAGCGGGTAGGTGACCAGGGCCGGCCAGTCAGCGGGTCACATTTCTAGAACTTCCTGCGGCGTGATTGGGGTCAGGGTCCTTGGAACGGCTGGTGCTGGCAGTGGGCAACGAGGCTGAGTCCCAACTCTCACAGGCTTCTCAAAGGTGTTTGTGACCATAAAATCTTCAAATGATTGATGTAGAGAAAGCATGCCCTCTACAGTCTTTCCAGCTTGGCTGCCACGTAGAGAGGTTCTGAGAGAGCAGACACCAGAGATTATGATTTGGGGTGTAAGCAGGTTAAAATTGGGTATTTTGGGTCCAAAAAGGCTGGGAACTAGAGCCTTTTTGGCTAAGGGCCCAAAGTCTGGGAACAATAGAGTAGCCCTATTTCCTGAGTCAAGGAGCTGCCCCTCTATGTGGGACATGCTGGGATGAAACCAGTTCTGTCGGCATCAGAGATCATCTGCCTCTGGCCTACAAGGGGAGGTGGTTGGAGAAGTCGGAAGGAGAGGATTTCTTTGGAGAGAGGCATTGAATTTCCATGGCATTTCCCCTTCCCTCATCTGTAAAGGATAATGGGGTAAGGGGATTCTTCCACCCTCTCAGCCCAGAAAAGAGGGTCTTCAAGGGCATGGCCGGGTTCTGGTGTGCGCCCTCCTCTGAGGTGCAGACCACCCACTTCCTACTGTGTCTTCACATGGTGGGGCGTGGTGAGTGAGGGAGCTCTGTGGGTTCCCTTTTATAATGGCACTAATCCCACTCGTGAGGGCTCCACCCTCGTGACCCAATCGTCCCCCCAAAGACTGCACCTCCTAATATTTTCTCATTGGGTGTTAGAATTTCAACATGAAATTTGGGGGACACAAACATCCAGTCTGTGTCTGTAGAGTAAACTACCTCCCTGAAATCTGGAGACAGGCAAGCCCAGAGTCGCATCTGGAATTGCATCTGCAGAGGCTGCTGGGACATAAACTAACAGGAAACTTCAAGTGGTGATGTTGAAGAATTTCCGGAGGGCGAGTGTGAACTAGCCTAAGAGCTAAGAACTAGCCTAAGAAACTTCTGGAGCCTTCCATTTTAGGGGGGTCTTCACACTTTTACTTCTAGTAACCCCATCATGTTATCAAGGTAAAGGTGCCAGGAAAATTCCCTCATGGCTCTGACAGGGGCTGGAGAAAAGTAATCTTTGTTAAATACACCCAGAGTGTTCTCCATAACAGAGACCTATTATCCAGGGGAAAAAGATTAAACTAGAGCCTTATCCCACTTGGGAGAGGGGCACCCACCCCTCTTCACTTCACTCTAATCTTCTGTCTCACTTAGAAGGGAAATCTGTGCCAGCAGAGAATTACTTGCGAAGGTGGCGAGTCACTAGAACCTGAGATTTAAGCAGAAGGTTGTAGAGCGCTTTCCCTCCCCACATTCCCACACTCTGGCAGGTCCCAGTACAGTAAGCTGCAAGACACGGATTCCACCGCACAGACGAGGGGCACTCAGGGAAACCAAAGTCAAGAGAGGAGACAAAACAAGAGCACGAGAGGCGATTCAGTGCCCTGACACCTTCAGCTGCAGCAGACATTGAACCCACTCCGGCTTCTAACCCAACTTATAACACGGTCCTCACACCAAATGTTCAGTTCCTCTTACTCAGTGCAACATGCCTGGCACTCAACAAAAAATGACGAGGCACACCGGAGGTAAGAACGCAAACTGAAGAGGTCAAGCATCAGGACCAGATGCAGATACAGCACCGAAGTCAGAATTCTCAGGGAATTTAAAATAACTGATGCACATGGTTATAGCTCTAGTGGGAAACAGAACAACGTGCAAGAAGAGATGGGAAGGATAAGAAGATGGAAATTCTAAGACCCAAGAGGAAATGCTAGAGATAAAAAACATCCTGACGTAAGTGAAGAACGGCCTTTGATGGGCTCACCGAAGGCCAGGAAAGAACCAGTGACCTTGAGGACAGGCCATTAGAAAGGGCAAAGACAAAGCAAATAAGCTAAAATCAGAACAGCACATCCAAGAACTGTGGGACGATCTCCCAATTGCACAATATGTAGCGTACGTGTAACTGGAATATCGCAAGGAGAAGAAATAGAGAACAGAACAAAAGGAACACTTGAAGTATTGATGGCCAAGAACTTTCCAAAATTAGTGACAGACACCAAACCACAGATCCAGGAAGCCTGGAGAATATCAAGCAGAGTAAAGATAAAAAATCTACACTTAGGCATATCATACTCAGATTGCAGAAACCTGAAGACAGAATCTTGAAAGAACCCAGAAGGGGGAAGTATCTTACTTATAGAGGGTAAGCATGACACTGGACTTCTTATCAGAAAGCAAGCAGGAAAGAAAAAAGTAGAATGGAATATTTAAGATGTTGAAAGAAAAAAAGCCGCTAACCTAGAATTCTACATCGAGCAAAATGACCTTTAATTAGTGAAGAAGAAAAGAAATAAAGACTTTCCCAGACAAATAAAAGCTAAGGGAATTTATCGCTGGCAGGTCTGCCCTATATGAAAAGTTAAAAGATTTTCTTCAGCAGAAGGAAATTATATGGGATAAAGACTTCTATTTACATAAAGCAATGAACATTAGAAAGGAATAAACGAGGGTAAAATAAATCTTTTTTCTTAATCTAAAAATAACTGTTTAAAGGAATATAGCGATTGATTGTGTGATTACAACATGACAGTGGAATCAGTGACAGCAGTGACGTAAGGTGACAAACTGGGAACACTGTGTCAGGGTGAGTCAGTGCGCGCGTGAAGGTGGGGTGGTTTGAGGGAGGAATTAGATCGTTAAAAGTGTATGTTGGATACCCTAAGGCAACCAGTAAAAAAAAGTTTCATAATAAGTACTCTTATAATGCTGTCCTAAAAAAGAAAATAAAATGGAACCGTACAAAAGGCTCCATTAAAATCAGAGAAGCCAGAAGGAGGGACAAAGAAACAAAGGCCAGTGCAGGGGATGGGGCACCGTCACAGACAGTCAAGGTTACTGCACCAGCAGTGGGGTTCAACGCGAGTTGTTTAAATAGATGGATTAAAAGACAGATTATCAGAGAAATGCCAGAAGAACTAAAAGTCATGGTATAATTAGCCGAAGTTTTGTGTACCGTTACTAAAAGTTGGTGACGGAACGGAAGAACTGATGGGAGGGCAGCGGAGGTAGGATCCCACTAACGTTTTCATTGTACGCAGCAAAGGTCGATAATTGCTACTTGAAGAAAAAGAGGATTAATCACATAAACTGCTAGAATAACTTTTAAAACATTGAAACATTGAAGTAAAACAAACTAAAAAACCTTTATCAGGAAACCCATGCACAGAATGAAATACAGAAAATGCAAATCACATGATAAAGAGATTTTTAAAGGACTAAAAAGGACAAATTGTAACATAAAACACTATTAACAAGCACCAAATGTATTTGGTGCTAGTTTATAATAAGGGGCAGACTGCACAATGAAGACTTTATACTTGTATTTGTTCACACACCAATACAATTCCACCCAAATTCATAAAGCAAAAACATGAAGAAATCAGAGGTGGACATAGAAGTAGAAGGCTTTATCTCTCTAACCCTATTACAGATAAGGTTCACACAAAAGATAAATAAGCTGAGAGAAGATCTATGTAAAATATTAAGACAAATTTAATGCATTGAACTCTACACCACCAAAGCAGAGAGTCTATGTCTTCTCAAAAAACGCATGACATGTAAGTTCTCCAGTCACAATGCAGCAAAACTAAAAATCGGTGACGACACTTGAAAACAAAGAAAAACTATACCTCAGCTCAAAGAGGAACTTTAAAGTTATAGAATATTTATTTTTAAAGTAATAATAATTTTATATTCAAACTTACAAGATGACTAAAATGATATATAGAGAGAAATTGGTAATCACACGTTCAAAGTAAAAAAAATGAGTTCTCTAACTCAAGAAATTAGAAAATGAACAATAGAATAAACATCAGGAGAGCAGAAGGAAAAACTAATGTAAAAATAGTATTTAATGTGTTAGAAAATAAAAATAATGTAACTAATAAGTAAAAGGGTTATTTAGAATAAAAACAAGAATATAATCAAGACAAAAAGGAGAGAGCATGAAAAACACAAAATAATAAAGAAGCATGATGAAAATGACCTCAGACTAAAATTATATGTCAAACTTTTAGAGATTTAGTCTTCCACCCCCACCCCAAAAAACTCCCACATGGTTTTTCATGGAGAATTGAACCAAAATTTTAAGGAACTCTGGAAAATTAAAGAATGTACTTCTGTAAGTTCACGTATTGAGGTATCCCCATTTTTCCCAAAGAGATAACAATAATGGACAAAATGCACAGACATCATTAAACCAACATAGCCATGTTCACTAACAAACATCTCCAGCCCTAGGCAACAGGACATGCAGTGAGTAACACGAAGTGAGAACCTCAGCAAAAGAAGCTGGCGAGGTGAGCGCAGAACCTGCCACGGCAGCTGGGAGTTTATTTGTTGCTGGGTTAACTGGGTCTAAGCGTGTTCATACGCATCCAGGGTCATCACAAGGAGCCAGAGGCTGCTTGGTCTGTGAAGGGAGGCTGAAAAGTCATGCTGAGGCCCCAGGGAGGCAAAGAACACAGCACTGTTTATGACCAGGCATTAAATCAAGCTGCCCACTGACGGCTTGGCAGCGTGTTTGCCATTGCTCCCATATCCCATGGGGCAGGAGCCCGGCGTTGCCAAATAAGACCTGGGTCAGGACTGAGAGAACTGGGCAAGACCAATAAGATGGCTGGTAGGTGGTGGGAATGGGAGCAGCAAGGGTGATGACAAAATAGACATTTTCCAACGTGCGAAGGCTAAGAGTTTATTACCCATTAAATGTGTTCTTCAGCAAGAAGAAAGGAGGGAAGCCGTGGGATTCAAGACACAGTGGTGAACACAAATTAATAAATGTGTGAATAAATTTAATTAACTGTAGACTATACAAACCACTAACTTTCTGTGTATAGGACAGTGAAATAAATTATAGGAATCAATATTAGGTAGGGTTTATGTTCAATGGGCAATTAAAGCATGTTAAGATTCTTGTTTTATTTGTGACTTCAGGCTTTTTGTAGGAAGATTAATTAAGTGTATATGCTAAAACTTCAAGGGCAACCACTAGAGGAACAAATACAGTCAGCCCAGAGGGAGATGAATGAATGTAGGAAGCTTGTCAATTCAATAGAAAGCAGGAGAGAAAATAAAGCCAAAAAAAAAATACGGTAAACAAAATCCAAAAATAAATGTTAAAAACACATTTAAATGTGCCAGTTATCACAATAAATGTAATTAGGTTGTGTTGATTTTCTAGAGCGGCAACAACAAACTGCCACAAACTTAGGAGCTTAAAACAACTAAAAGTTTATCCTCTCAGTGTCCTGGAAGCCAGAAGTCCAAAGTCAAGGCGTCAGCAGAGCCCTGCTCCCTCCTTGCGTCCTCCAGCTTCGGGGGCTTCCGGCATCCCTCTGACTTGTGGCCACACAGCTCTGATACCTTCCTCCTTCACGGGGCCTTCCCTTCTTCGCATCTCTCCTCGGTGTGTCTCTGATAAGGAAACTTGTTATTAGGGTTAGGGCCCCTCTGGATAATTCAGGGTGATCTCATCTTAGACCCTTTACATCTTCGATGACCCTCTGTCTATAAATGGAGTCACGTTCACTGGCGCTGAGGGTCAGGAAGTGCACATGTCTTTTTAGGACTCATCATTTAACCTACTACACAGGTTAACTTACCTATTGCAACAAGAGAGAGAGAGAAACTATCAATTGGATTTTTAAAGTCCAACTATATGCCAATTATGAGTGATATATCTAAAGGTAAGTCACATGTAGTGATTAGGAGTCAAAGAAAAAATATACATACCAAGGAAATGCTAATGTAAAAGCTGATATAGCATTAAGGCAGACAGCTTATAACTTCCATTTTCACTTTATTTTCAATGTATTTTCATGAACAGTTCTTAATTTCATAGAGGCTAATCTATCAGTATTTTCTTTCATAGTTAATTTTTGTGTCTTGTTTAAAATATTACTATCTACAAATTAAAGTAATATTCACTTATTTTCCATCAAAACTTAAGCTTTGCTTTTGACATGTAAGTTTGAGATTCATCTAAGTGAATTACTTGTATGGTGTGAGGTAGGGATCAAGTACATTTTTTCCACATGAAAAACAGTTTTTTAAGGTCCACATATGGAATAATACCTCCTTTCACCACTGATCTGTCATGACAGATAAGTAAGTCTGTTTCTGGGACCTCTAGTCTATGTTTAACTTGTTTATCTCTGCTCTATACTGTGTTATCTTGATGACTATAGCTTCCTTATAAGTCCTAATAGCTGGCAGGACAAGTCTTTCTGTACCTTTTTTTCTCTAGAAGGTATTGACTTCTCTATCAATCAAGAGACTAAACACGTATCTTCACGAATAGGAAGGTAATACATAGAGTTGCCAGTTTTCTATAAATTCAGTGAAATTCCAGTCACAGTTCTATCAAGACATTCATGATAGAATGCTTATTCGGCAAGCTTATTTTAAAATACATGTTCTCTTTGATTCAGCAGTTTTATTTCTGGTAATTTAACCTACATATATTTGCCCATGTAGGTGAAAGGAATAGAAAAAGAAATTCACTGTAGCATTGTTCGTACTAGAAAGAAAAGATTAGAAACAATGTAACAATATATATGGAACTGATTAAATTGCAGAACATCCATATGAAGAAATATTTAAAAAATTTTAAAGACCAAGGCAGCTCCAGATACATAAAATATCTCATGAGCTCCAACATACATGAAGTAGAAAAGGAACAGAATAGTGATTTAAATCGACACCTAAATGATTAATTATAATTATCACTAGCCTCACTAAAATTTATTAAACACCTGCTATGAGACAGATGGTTTTCTAAGTGAAAGGGCTGGGCTGAGACAGCATTACCTGTCATCTACCACCGTCAGAGGAAAGAGCAGTGCAGCGGAGGTGCACACACCTGTACATTTAACCTGGAGAATTCAGCCCTGTATTCAGGAGAAGAGGGCAGCAAGCAGGGAGACACCCTGTAAATAGCACGGGCACTCCTAGTCACCGTTCCACACAGTGAGTATGTGATCACGGGACAAAGACCTGTAAAGGAAAGAGCACTGACATAGTAATTAGAAGACATTGACCAAGTGTCCCAAAGGAGAAGAACAGGGTATGATGAGGGTGATGGCAAAAGAAATTATTTATTCAGAGCCTTTTGGTTGCAGATAGCAGAGACCACACTCCCGTTGCCTTAAGCAAAAAGGCGAATGTGTTGGCTTTCATATCAGAAAAGCTCAAGAGAAGATTGAACCTCGGGCGTGGCTGGATCCACTCAGAAGGTATCATTTGGGTTCTGTGCCTTCATTTCTTGACTGCTTTTGCACACGCAGGAGCCAGTCAGGCAGGCTCTCCTCTCTGGTGGCCACCACAGACCCAGCATTTCACCCTTCCAGTTTAAGCTCTCATTTGCAAGAATTCTAGCAAAAGCCCAGGCTACGTGTGGGCCACATGCCCACCCCCTGGAATGGGGATGGGGTCAGTTCCATGTAGTCCAACCACATACACTGAAGGAGATGGTATCAAAGGAAAATGGTGCTGTTTTTAATAGAATGGGTATGACTACATAGATGCTGAACAGGCAGAACCTACAGATGTCTACAATTGGGGCTGAACTCGGTTGTAAAAGACCCAGGAACGGCTATTTTTGGAATGTGGAATTTAAGATGAGGATTTAGGAAACTCTACCAAATATGAAGAAATGGTCTGCACAAAGATTCTTGAACTTAGCGCAACTAAGCTGCCTTTTATTGCTCTGCCCTATGTGACAGCAGGGCAGGGCGCCCTAAGTCGGGACGTGGCGGAGGAGGAGGCGTGGTACTTTTGTGTTTGGTTTTGCCTTTACTTTGCCTGTGTTGGCGTCTTATTCTCCTTCAATTCCCGGCACTCAGTCTAGTGCCTGGTCTATAGTGGGGAAGAGATAGGTATCTGACAACCAGTGGACAAACAGATGGATAAAATACAATGTCTAAGAGTATCTTTTGTCCTCAGATCTGCTAAACTGTATTCTTACAATGAGCTGTTTCATCTTCCCACTCCCCTTGCCATTCTTTTTTTTCCTGTACTCCCGGCTTCTCTGCCCCTTGAGTTTGCATCCTGGTTCCTAACCACCACTTCAGGTCACTCATGTTTTGAGGACTTTCAACTCTGTGTTAGAGGGTCCCCATTCTTCCATAGAGATTGGACCCTCCGTTTTTTATTCAGGTACATGGATGCTCAGTTTTAAAACTTTATTTCCCAGTCTCCCTTGTAGCTGTCACCTGACGTAGTTTTGGATAACAGGAAGTGCACAGAGGAACCCTATGAAAACTTCCTGGAAATTTCGGTGCTTGCTAGCCCCCAAAGATGGCCCCCAACCATTCCTCCCCTCAATATGCATGCCACTCTTCATATCAAGAGTTGGAGCAAGTCACCCTGGCTGGTGTAGCTCAGTGGGTTGAGCGTGGACCTGCGAACCAGACGATCGCAGTATGATTCCCAGTCAGGGCACATGCCTGGGTTGCAGGCCAGTTCCCAGCAGGGGACTCACAAGAAGCAACCATGCATTGATATTTCTCTCCTTCTCTCCTTCTCTCCTTCCTTTCCCCTCTAAAGATAAATAAATAAAATCTTTAAAAAAAAAGAGTTGGAGCAAGTCTACCTGCCATTCCCCCCTGCCCACCCAACCCCTTGCCCCCGACCCCAGGCTGGCCCTGTGACTGCTTTCACCAATAGAATACAGTAGGAGGGACATTCAGGGACTTCCACACCCTGGCCTTAAGAGGACTGGAGCTTTTTTTCCCCCCATCCTCTTGGGATACTCATGCTTGGAATGGGCCTTGTGGACACAGCTGCCATACTACGAGGGAGCCCAAGCAGCTGTGAGGAGGAATCCTCATGAAAGAGAACTGGGGCTTCCGGCAGTGGCCCCAGCTGAGCTCCTTGCTCACAGCCAGTGCCAGTTTGCCAGCCACATGGTCGGGGTCATTTTGGACCTACCAGCTGTCCCAGAACGCTGCCCAGCACCATGTAGAGCAGAACTGTGCAGTCTACTCATGGATTCATGACCTATAATAACTAACTGGTGTTATGCCACTAAGTTTTAGGGTGGTTTACTATGCTGCAGTAGAAACATGAAAACTCTCTTAGCCTCTCTTCTCCCCTTTCTCCTTCCTGTTGGCTGTAATATATGTATAATGTAATATACATATATATATGAGATAAATACAGCTGAAGCAACATCTTGGACTACTGGGTAATCTTAGGAATATGTGACACACAAGAGAAAATAACTCAAAGTGTCTTTACAAAAAAGAGATAAAATTCTGTCCCAAAGAAGCCACTATTATTTCGGGGCTCTTATTCAAGGTGAACCTAAGTCTAGCTTCACTGACTCGCCCCCAGGCACTGCTCAGATGCTAACTCCTGCACATCACCTCAGTTTCTCCAGTTTGCTTGTTCTTTCTACTTTCAAGTTAGTTTTTGTTTCATCAAAGAAACATGTATATGCAGTTTTAAAATCTAAACAATCTGGGAGTTCTGTTTTCCAACAAGATGAAGGATCAGCTTAGCCTCGCTGGTTCCTTCTTCCAAATGCCACTTCATAAATGCCACAAAAACCAGAAGAAAGTTATGTGAAACTAGCATAGATTTGTAAGAACTCTCTGGCATGACAGGAGTTGTTGTGGTCCTGGTGTGCGGGAGACAGTGGCAGCCCAGAGCCGAATGTGGCTGAGCCCCAAGGACGTAGATGGGGGCAGCTGAGTTGTACAGACTTTGAGATCTTCCTTTTGCTCGTTAACACTGTCCTGGGTGGACCTTGCCCACCCCAGTGACACAGTGAAGCAGAAGAAACAGCAGCCAGCCCTGTGCTGTCAGGACTGCCCAGGCAACATCAGAGTGGGCGCGCTAGCCACACCAGGTGGTCGAGAACCAGTTAACGATGGGTGCAACCCCCTGAGCAGCCCTTGGCATTCCTCACTTGCCTCGTCCTGCTTTGTGGTGACTCCTGCTTCACAGGCAACTCTTGAAAGAGAGCAGGCCCAGTTTGGAAGTCTAAACTGCAACACCCTGGGATATGTTTTCTCTGCAGTCCCTGTGTCAAACTTACCAGGAAAGATGGAGGCGAGGGCTTATGCTTCGACCCTTCTCATCCGTCAGGCATCTGATACTTCTAGGATAGGTGGTCTCATTGTGGTTCTGTAGACACTTTTGGCAGGTGAACTGTTGTTGTGAGAGGATGCCCTATACTTTATAAGGTTTTTAGGAGCACCCTTGGCCTCTGCCTGCTAGACGCCAGTAGCAATACTCGAATACTGTTACCCTACACCTCACACCCACCACCGCCCAGAACTTTCGAAATGACTCTTGTTGGGGCAAAATCATCCCCAGCTGAGAACCTCTGCTCCTGAAGAGTAGGCAGAGGGTCCCCGCCCGGTAGTGTGATAGCCTTGAATGTGAACGCATTGGTAAAAATAGTCAGATTTGTTGGGAGGGCCACTTGGTACAAAAGAAAAACAACAAATGGAAAAATCTAAACTAGATGAAGCAAATTTAGCAGACTAAACAAACAAGAAAGGCAAATAAGTATATTAAAGAGATGAGATACACCAAAAGCATAAAGGAGCCCTAAGAAGAATTTCTGAGTATGAAAATTTTAAATAAAAACTTAATACACTGACTATTGAGTAGTAGATTGAAAAGTGGAATAAATATAGAGTAAATCAAAGAAGTGGAAGATTAATTCCAGAAAGCACTAGAATAGGTTACATAGTTGAAATATAAAACAAGAAAGGTTGACGTGGAAAACCAAAGTAGAAGCACTAAAAAAAAAAAAAAAAAAAAAAGAAACACTAAAATTTAAATCATGTAAGTCACAGAAAAAGAAGAAAAATATAGAGGATGGAATGTTTAAAGAAATAACAGCAGAGGATTTCTCAGATGAGAGGGTCTTAAAACCCCCAAGGGTGAATACTACCACTTAGAGAAGTACCACAGGTGGAGGAAAACATGCCTTAGATCATTTCTGTATCATTAAAGTGCATCGAAGAAAATAGTAGACACGCTTCTAGATTCAAAGCAAATTGTCTTAAAAGGAGCGAGAACCAGACCATCCTCATATTGCTCAGCAGCAACATCTACAAGGAGAACACAGCAGTACTTTCAGCATAGACATTGAAGTAAAAGACCTTGGAACCTAACATTCCAAATCCAGCTAAACTATCGTTTAAATGTGATGTCAAAAGCATGTTGGTCACACAAAGTCCCTCCTTGAGAACATCCGTAGGAGAAGTGCTCCAGCAAGAAGGACAACATGACAGGGGATGTGGTCCGAGAAGGAAGGGGAAACAGTGGCCCGGTGCCTCTCACTGCCCTGACGCTCAGCAGCCAGGACGGCACACTGAGCTAACGGGACTTCACCTGCATGGCGATCAGTCACTGACATCGACCTGAGAGACTGAAATTTTTTGCTCAAAATTGTATATTAAATTTTATTTTTATGGTGGTTGCTCAGAACTTACTAACAAACTTGGTTTAATTTTACTCTTTTAGTAGCAAATAGGAAGGAAGAATGAAAAAAAGCATGATGAAGAAAATACATGGCATGAAGGCAAATGTGTTTTTTTAATTTAAGTATAAAAGTAGTTATAATAAATAAAAATAAATTTAAACTCAGTGTAAAACTATAAAGACTCAGAGAGGATTGATGGTGTAGTTTTATCTACAAGAGAAACACTAAAGCCAAAGAATACAAAAAGGAAGATTAATAGCACAGGGATGAAGAGAAAATAAACCAGAGAAATAAAGAATTTTCTTAAATGTCGTGATTTTATTATCAAAACGTATGTCAAAGAAGGCCGCCATATATTTGTAAAATGTATTTTAATAGATACAGTGATCATATACAAATACTCACCATTGAAAGAAATAACTAAGCCAGCAAATGTGATTGGTAGTATGAGATACACAGATATAAGCATTTGTTATATTTATGGAACAGTAACCCTTAAGGTCTCTGCATTTTCCTGTGTGTAAATTATTTCTTATCTTCGTTCTGGTCCTCCTAGAAGCAGGAGGCAAACCCACATTAGCCAGACAAATTTAGTGGGGAGAAACACCCATAAAGAAAGAGTAAAGGGAACAGAACAGGAAAAGATGGGGAGAATCTTCACCACATGTCTGAGCCCTGGGAAAGGTGAGGGGGAGGCAGAGTGGGGAGGGGGAGGCAGAGTAGGTGGGGAGACTCAGACAGCGTTCAGCAGGGCTCCACAGAAAGTGTCGGCTAGGTGCAGAGGGAAAGGCAAGCCAAGTGTGTCCTGCAAGAACAAGCCCGCCCCGGACGCCTGCTGTGCCCAGTTATTGAAGTGTGGCCCCAGCAGGCACGAAGGCCAAAGTGGATCCGGCCAGAGTGAGTTCGGAGCGGCAGCAGCAAGGAATGTCAGTCAGCCCCTCCCCGCAGCAGGTTCCCTTGAAGGAGACCTGAGCAGCTTATCTCCAAGATCACCATGCACCAAAATAAAGTTACGAGAATAGATCATCCAATATACCAGCATTAACCACATATAAAATAGAACAAACGAGACATCAGGCACAACAGCAACCCACTCATAAAGTCTCCCCAAGTGCATAACTCAACCCGAGGAAAAGACTTCCATCGAGAAACTCAATTCAACGGCACACAAGTTTTTAATACACGGAGAGGTCATACTATGTTCATATATGGAATGACTAACATGTAAACATGCTGTTACAGCTCGAAACAATTTTAACTTCAAGTCCAGTTAAAACTCATCAAAGATTTCAAATAAATTTGACAGATTTATTTTTAAATATGTAGGAAAAATTACGTCCTTGGGTAGCTCATTTTGAAAAAGAAGAGAAGGGAGATCTTGCCCATTAGATACAAGGAAATGTTACAAAGCTGAAGTGGTGAAAATGGACAGACACCAGTTTAGGACCAGCTAAACAGATGAAATCAAAAGAGTAGAGAGCCCTGGCTGGTGTAGCTCAGTGGATTGAGTGCGGGCCTGCGAACCATACGATCGAGGTTCAATTCCCAGTCAGGGCACATGCCTGGGTTGCAGGCCAGTTCCCAGCAGGGGACCCACGAGATGCAACCATACATTGATATTTCTCTCCCTCTCTCTTTCCCTTCCCCTCTAAAGATAAATAAATAAAATCTTTAAAAAAAAAGAGTAGAGAGTACCTACATGGGGAACCAGAGTATGGTTATGGTGGGGCTGTGGCCTCGTGAGGAGAGTGTGGATTATTTAACACGGAGTTGTGCTGGGCTGAATCATGCCCACCCCCAGTTCACGTGCTGTAGTTCTGGCCCCCCAGGGTGAGGGTGTTTGGANAGAGAGCCCTGGCTGGTGTAGCTCAGTGGATTGAGTGCGGGCCTGCGAACCATACGATCGAGGTTCAATTCCCAGTCAGGGCACATGCCTGGGTTGCAGGCCAGTTCCCAGCAGGGGACCCACGAGATGCAACCATACATTGATATTTCTCTCCCTCTCTCTTTCCCTTCCCCTCTAAAGATAAATAAATAAAATCTTTTAAAAAAAAGAGTAGAGAGTACCTACATGGGGAACCAGAGTATGGTTATGGTGGGGCTGTGGCCTCGTGAGGAGAATGTGGATTATTTAACATGGAGTTGTGCTGGGCTGAATCATGCCCACCCCCAGTTCATGTGCTGTAGTTCTGGCCCCCCAGGGTGAGGGTGTTTGGAGACAGGGCCATTCAGGAGGTAACTAAGGCTTTAAATAAGTCACAAGTGTAGGGCCCTAATCTAAGAGGATCGGGAGACTTATAAGACGAAGAGAGAAAGATCTCTCTATCTCTCTGTGCACACACACCAAGGAAGTCACATGAGGACACAGCAGGTGGCCCCTGCGAATCAGAAAGACAGCCCTCCCAAGAAGGTAAAGGGACCAGAACCTTGATCTTGGACTCCCAGCCTCCAGAACTGTGAGAAAATAAAGCTCTGCTGTTTAAACCAGCCAGTCTATGCTATTTTGTTTTGGCAGCCTGAGCTAAGATAATCGTTTTGGTGGGAAAAAAGTGGTTAACTCTATCGAAAAGGAATTGTATACAAAGATAAACTATAGATGGATTAATGTCTGGATGGAATGATGAGATTTAGCTAATGAAAGGAAAACAAAAACTTTATTTGTAATCTTGGAAAAAGGAAAAATTCTTTAAGATGCTACAGCACAAACCATGGAGTGGAAAACCACTGGAATTGACACCCCATCACTCTTGGCAAATTCTGTTTATTGGAAGTGAACCCACAGGTCCAGCTCACACTCGGGGAGGGAGAATCATGCGAGAGAATCACACATGTTTCATGTATGAATATCAGAGGTGGGGATCCTGGGAGCCACTGTAAAGGCTACTTAACACAGGGTAGAAATAAGCAATTTACAAAGGACAATTTACAAAGGACAAAAATCAAATAAGTACAAGAAAGGGTGCTGAATGTCACTAATACAAATTAAAACAGCAGTTATTCACCATTTTTACTCCACATTTAGCTACAAAATGTTTTAAAGTAATAACATTCAGTGCATGCAAGGGCAGGCAGAAACTGGCACTTTAATATAGTGAAGGTGGAAGTGTGAACCAGTAAACTTGTTGGTCAAGCAATCCATCGAGGTCATTAAGAAATTGAAAGCACTGATACTTAAGAACATGTGTACGAGAATGCTTTATTGTAACATCATCCGTGATGGCAACAAACAAAAAACGAACAGACAGAAAAGCCCTGGAAATGACCCAAATGACCTTCAAGAAGGGAAACTCTGGAGAGTTTGTGGCACAACCAAACTATGAATTATTCTTAAATAGTTGTTCAGCTGTTTATGCTTGAGCACAGAGAAAATTGTCAAATGACATACACCAAACTATGAATATGTGTTACCACAGTAAGATTATAGGGTGGAAATGAAATGACAAATTTTTAATATATCCTTATATACTTTAAGGTATAATAGCAAATATGTATTTGTTATTTAACAAAGGCAAAATTTTTTTAAGATAAAATTTTCTTACCCTGGCTGGTGTGGCTCAGTGAATTGAGTGCCGGCCTGCAAACCAAAGATTCCCAGTTGGGGCACACGCCTGGGCTGCAGGCCAGGTCCCCAGTGGGGAGTACACAGAGGCAACCACACACTGATTTTCCCTCCCTGTCTTTCTCCTTCCCTTCCACTCTCTCTAAAAATAAAAATAATAAAGAAAATAAAATCTTAAACTAAAAAAAAAACCTTAAAAATGATAAAAATTTTCTTGACTAAGTCCCACCATTTAACACTTTCAGATAAACCGAAATCCCATTGGAATCCCTCTCAGAATTGCCGAAAGTGTGCACATTATTTCCCCGTCAGTGATGCATTTTAAAAGCAGACATTCGTTCGTTCAGTGCATGGTTCCTGAGCGTGATCTGCCTACTGTCTGCAACAGCACTGGCGGCCAAGAGTGAAGCATTTCACTCCAGTAAATCAGTTCCTCTCATGAATAAGAGAGAGAGAGATTTTTGTAGGGCTGGGGATGGATCTTCTTTGCAGCCATCAAACCAAGCCAAGGAACTAAGTTATGAAGAGCACGTCATAAAAGATGCGCAGAGCACAAAGTTTCGTGTCGTCCTCGGTGAATATTACGCGCCAACACGTGAACCGTGGATGGAAATCCAGCAGGAGTATTGGAGGCCCGGGGCTCTGACGAGGCAAGAGCCTGCTGTGATGGCATTGGTTGGCGAGCTGTGTGTTTTTCTGGTTGAGCACAAGGCTCCTTCCCACCACACAGCATGAAGTTTTGCAAGGCCGATCCTCTCCTACAAGGTGTGGTAGACACTCCTGGAAGAAGTTTGGTTCCTCTGAGAACCAAACTTGGTCCATGGCCTTTGTCCTTGGCTTTCGCCGGTTTAGGAATGGCCAGGTAAATCAATGATCCAACTGGGCAGGAGGAAAACTCTTCCAAGAGGCTTTTGAGAAAGTTTTCCTACTCCTATAAGAGGACAGGGGGAGAAACGTAGTCTCTTTTCTCCTTCCAGTCTTTGAGAAGTTTGTGAAAGAGGCTATGATGCTTTGGCAACTACAGCCACCTTGTGATCCTAAAGAATGAAGAATGTGTGATTGTGTCCTAATAACAGAGGACAAGGACAAGCAGAAAGTGGGAAATGAGTGTGGAAGGAACCTGGAGCCTGGTAATGGCTCTAACCCCGCTCTTACCAACCCACAGAGACGTAGTATTGGTCCCAACGCGACACAATAGAAAGTACATAGCACCACCTATGTGCCCTTCTTGCCAAAAACTTGAACCTGACTCTCTCTAACTAACTTGTTAGTTAGACCCAACTAACAATTCACGGGAACCATGGGGGAGAGGGGAGTGCCTCAAACGGCACAGCAGGGGTGCAGTTAGCAAATGTTGGCCACACAGCCTGGTTCTGTCAACAAATAAGTGGGAGGGGCCAGCGTAGGGAGGGAAGATCCCCAGATTCAAAGAGACTTCAGAGACATAGCGACCAAATGCATAGTGCAGATCTGGTTAGGATCTTTAAACCCACTTTTAAAGAATTATCAAAAAATTAGGCAAATCTGAACAGTAAATTTAACATTTTTTTAAATTTATGAACTATTAGGGAGCGAGAGGAAGAGAGAGAGAGTGAGAGAGAAACACTGACTTGTTCCACTCACTGATGTATTCGTTGGTTCATTTCTGTATGGATGGGCCTCGACCAGGGATTGAACCTGCAACCTTGGCGTATCACAACAGTTCTCTAACCAACTGAGCTAGGGCTGCACAGCACATTTTGATGATCGTCGAATGTTTTCGGTGTGATAGTGGTGACGTGATTTTGATTTTCTGAAAAAAATATTTTATTTTAGAGATATGCTAAGTAAGAGTGTTTATGGGTGAAAGCACACAATGACTGGAATTTGCATTGAAATCAACCTGTACAAGGTGGGGGGTCGTGGGTGACAGGGTGGAATTATACATGGAATAGCATTGGCCACATAGTGATAGTAACTGGAGCTACTTTATGGTCACGTGGCCATGCATTGCTCTATTCTCTCTTCTTTTACATTTCTTTGAAAAATTTTTAATAGGCCTTTTTTTAAAGTATGACTGGGCCCACTGCAGACCTTCTGAGTCAGGATTCCTGAGGACAGGACTCAGCGGTGTGCACTGCTGACCAGTTCTCCCGCCGGCTCTGCTACGCGCTGACACTTAAGAAACAGCGCAGGGTTCCGTGAGTTAGAAAGTGGGAGACCAGACTGCTGTCCCTTTCAGGTCTCTGCATGTATCTCTCTGCATTTTTCTGAGTACAAATGGCACTTGTGAGCAGAGATCAGTAAAAGCCCTCAGGTGAGCGGGAGCTGGGCGTCACCCCTCCCATTGCAGCGCGTCCCTCGTGGAATACTTACCCAGCTGTCTGTATTTCTTCTCCACTGCCCTTCACTGAACCAGGACAACTTAGGGGAAACACAGTCTTGCGGGACGATTTATCCCCACACCTCACAGAGGTCTGTGAGGTGCTCAGGCAATGTTTGTGGAAGCAATTACTTAACTCATTAGCAAATGAATCCTTAACAAACATAAGGTTGGGGCTCCTCTCTTTGGTATAATGTAAGACCTATGAAGGCAGGAATATGGTCTGTCTTTAGTTTGTTTATTGCTGGCCCTCCCAACAGAATGTAAACTCCAAGAGGTGGAGGGGAGGGGAGGAAGCTGGTCTCTCCTGCTCCCCTCTGAACCTAGAGCAGAGCCTGGCGTGTGACTGAATGCTCACGAATCAGCAGGAAGGGAGGGAGGAAGGGAGTGGGGGAAGGACTTACTCAGCAGAGGCTTCTCCGCTGAAGGTGACCCAGGCTTAGCCCCACACATAGTGCAAGTCTGAAATAGAAGTGGGCACATGTTTTTGGAGATTTAAAAAATATTTTTCAATTTTTCCACTACAATTGACACACAGTATTACATTAGTGTTAAGTGTACAAGGTAGTGATGAGACATCACTTATGAAGCGGTCGCCCCAGTGAGTCCCTTGCCCACCTGTCCCCACACTGTTACTGAATACGTTCCCTCTGCTGTGCTGTACGTCCACGGGGCTGCTCCACTGACGTCCCTGCAGGTGTTCTGGGTGTCTGCACTGCATGAGGTGGCTGTTCTGGAGATTTGCAAAGAGCGGACACTGACCTTTCCATTTCGTTTTCAGAATCTGTTGAAGGGGGCTGTATCTGATTTTTACTTAGAACAACTGAACCTTTCAGTGTGGTGCAAGGTGGAAAGCTCACGGCCAGTNTGATGAGACATCACTTATGAAGCGGTCGCCCCAGTGAGTCCCTTGCCCACCTGTCCCCACACTGTTACTGAATACGTTCCCTCTGCTGTGCTGTACGTCCACGGGGCTGCTCCACTGACGTCCCTGCAGGTGTTCCGGGTGTCTACACTGCATGAGGTGGCTGTTCTGGAGATTTGCAAAGAGGGGACACTGACCTTTCCATTTCGTTTTCAGAATCTGTTGAAGGGGGCTGTATCTGATTTTTACTTAGAACAACTGAACCTTTCAGTGCGGTGCAAGGTGGAAAGCTCACGGCCAGTGACTTCGCTGCACAAGGAAATCCATCGTCCTGTGGGACTCATGGGTCTGTGTCACCTGCTGCGGGTCAGGCCAGTGAATGGGCCGTTCATGGTGGTCACTAAATGCTGTCCAGTGACAGCAGTGAGCAGGAAGGACAAGGTAGCAGCCCTCCTGACACTTGCATTCTGGAGAGGCATAAAATGAAAAAGAAAACAAACAAGTTTAGATGGTGATAAGTTCCTTAGAGGAAAAAAGCACCAGACAAGTAAACGATTCCCATAACGTGGGTGCGGGGCACACTGGGCACCGTGGAGGGCGCGGCAGTGGGGGCAGGGCACGCCGGTATCTCAGTGGTCTGAGGGGGGGCTGTCCTGCACCTGCCCCTTCCATGCTGCCCATCCGCCCATTCCAGGGCCTTCAGCAGCCACCGGTCTGCATGAGCAGTGCCGCCCCCGTGCTTTTGTGGGGCTGTGCCCATCCTGCTCTCACTGCTGGGCTGCTGAGAAGTGTTATGGGCGCTTCAAGTCACCTCTCCCTTGCTGCCAAATCTTCCCTCCCCCTGCCACCCCCGCTCCCCAGTTGGCTGCTCTCTGCAAATGGTGTCAGTAGTGAAGTCAGAAACCTTGACATCACCCATCCTTGCCCCTCATTGGCTACGTCCAGTCAATACCAAGGCTGGTGGATGTGGCCCCCTCAGTATATCTGACACCCACACTGCCCTGTCTTATGTTTCAGACCATGGATGCGTGGCTCTCACTCCCCTCCTCACCATGACTTTCACCTTTAGTGACCAACCCCCACCCTGAGATTGCATGTAACCACATTGGCATCTGCAAAACGGGAATCTAGTCCTATATGCTCGACACCCCGCCCTGCAAGACAGATTTCTTAGCATGGCTCCCCTGATCAGATCCCTGCCTGACTCCCAAAGAAATCGCCCATTACTCCCCCCGCCCCAGCACTTCCATGTGCAGCTGCCCCAGGCTCCAGCACCCAGACACGCCACACGCCCTCTCCTGTTCTCCCTGGCCTCTGTCTGCAACACCCTCCAGCCCTTGCCTGGCTTCGTCATCACTCCCTTGAGGGACATCTCCCCTCCACCCCTCTTTTCCCACAAGACCCACAGTTTCCCTACCACAAGCCTGTGCTACATTTGTTTTAGACTTGGAACTTCTGGGGCATAAGAGCTGGATTGTTCGCTGTTTTGTCCAAGGGCAAGATCCATTCTGAACCCCAGTTGCCCTCCTCTCTGAAAGTGGGTCCGACAATAATAGCTATACGTGCAATGTACTATTGGGACTGATGAGACAACATGTGGAAATGCCCATTGCAGTGGGTGTGCAGGCCGTCAGTACACACAGGGTGAACTGTAGCTATTGCTATTGTGGAGTTAGCATGAAATCTAAACAAACATTGTACTGAAATTCGAAATACACTTAGAAAAATGCACAGTCATAGTGTACACAGTTGATGAATTTTCACAACTGAACACTCCCTTGTCACAGTCCCTACATCTAGCACCAGTTTAAAGTCCAAATGTGACCTTCTTAGAGAGGTCCTTCCCATTGTCCCACCGCCTGCCTGGATGATCCAGTTATGCATTTGATAAGTTATCTGTCTCACTTCACTCCAGTTTGAGCTCCAGGAAGACATAAGTTTTTTGCTTTGTTTTTTATTTTTGTTTTAGTCTCGTCTGTTCAACACTGTATCCCCAGTGGCTACAACAGCATTGGGCATGTAGTAGGTGTGCAAGAAAAATCTGCTAAGGTATGAGTAAGTGCTCGTTTTTCATTTCTTGAAGCCCCCAGGTGCTGCGGCACAGTGGTGGCTGAGAACCGGTGCCCTCCCAGATCAGAAGGCGCAGGGCGCGGACCGGCTGCGCCCGGGCTAGCCTTGTCCTGAGTGCGCAGGGCACTCGCCCTGCCCCGCGCGGCCCACTTTCGCCTCGTTCCTCTCCACACCCCACCCCCCCACCCCCCCACCCCCGCGTGAGCCGGCCCAGCCCACCTCCATTTTTCGTTAATAACAACAACAGCCATAATAATAGTGTCGCCCGCCCCTGGACAGTCCCGGGACCCCTCAAAGACTCTTCCCGGCCCGATGCTCTCAGGGTAGTGACAGATCCCAAGCTGAGGACCTTCCTCGGACCTTCCCCGGCTGCCACCGGAACGCACCGAGTGAAGCCCCGGCTTCTCTTCTACCCCCGGACTGGCCCCTGCAGTGGGCGCAGGAGGCTTTTCATTCGTCCAGCTTCGCTGAAAGAGAAATCGAGGCTGCGAGCGGTGGACCCTGCTGCTCACATCTGGCTCCAAACCCCGCGGTGCGTGGCGGCAGGCACAGCACCGGCGCCTTCGGTTGCCTAAGGTTTTCACGGACCCCCTCCCCTTCACCAACCGCCGCAGGCAGACCAGAAGGAGCCTGGCCCTGCAGAACCACACGGGGAAGAACCAGGCAGCGGCTGAAGCCAGAGGAGACCCTCGCACGGCGTGGCCAGGCGCAGACACGCAGAGGAGGCGGCGCGTAGAAAGACCCGGGGCTGGAAGCAGCGGGCCGGGCGGGGATGTGCTGCGAGGGGCGGACGGTAGAGAGAGGTGCAAGCAGAGGAACAGCGCGCTTGGCCCCTGGCAAGTCCACCGCCTCGTCGGACCTTCCCCCAGACTTTGCGAAGGGACCTCTTGGCCAAATCTGCCCTTTTTCAGATGAGGAAGCTGAGGCCCAGGAGAGTGCGGAATCTGGCTGGATCCGAACCCAGCGCCCCGAAACCCGCAGGTGGTCGGGGCTCTGTCCAGCCGGCCTCCCTCCCATGCCGCGACCTGGCCGGGCACGCGCTGGCCCCTCGCCACAGCCCCCACCCCGCACATTCAAACGCTGTCCCGCCGGGCCCTGTTCCGGACAGCGGACCGGGCTTCGCCAGCGCCCCGCCTGAGGTCCGGGTTAGAGACCCCCGGGCCCGGGCGGTAGGGACCCGCCGCCCGCCCCGCCCCGCCCCTTCCGCGCCGGCGCTGCCTCTGTCCATGGTCGGGCACCGGGTAACCCGCCTTTCTCTTCCGCCGCCGAGCCCCATTCATATTCTAATCACAGCGCGCCGGCCCGCGAGCGGCCGCTTTCTGGGGCCGCAGAGGCGCTGCCTGCCCCCGCCCCGCTTCCCCTTCCAGCCCCCGGGCCTCGCCCCCTCTTTTCTGCACTTTAGACTCGGCCGAGGAGGGGGTCCCTGGGAAAAGCGCGTCCCCACTTGGATGCCGGGGCTTCTCACAAACTTCGCGGCTGGCGGTGGTGGGTGGGGGAGGAGGGCGGGAAGCGGGAGGGAGGGAGGGACTGAGACACAGACAGACTGACAGACAGAGTTACGGGAAGAGGCGGGGAGGAGGGGTGTCAGAGTGACCAAGGGGATAGAGACGGAGAGGGACGGAGTCCCAGGGAGAGACAAAGAGACGTGGGGGCAGGGGCTGGACAGGAAGGCTGAACGGGAGAAGGAGAGGGGCACAGGGGGCGGGAGCGGGGCAGAGTGAGACAGAGGGAAGAAGACAGACCTGGAGGAAGACAGAAAGTTCTGGAGGAGACGAGTCAGCCCCTCACACCCGCCCTGCCAGGCGGCCGTCTCCACGCCCAGGTTGGGCGGTGGGGTCTCAGGGCTGCAGTTCCCCTTCTTCTGCACCCCTCCCAAGCTGGCTCTACTCCACTCGTGTCCACGGACCCGCGTGGAAGGGGTCAGGCCATACCTCCTCCCGCATGCCCAGGGCCCCCACTTAAGTCCAGCTCCGGACCCAACTGCGCAGGGGGGTGCACAAGAGGAGAGGGAAAGTAGCGGGGCCCACTCGTGGCCGCGCAGGCGACTCCCCAGGCTCCCTGAGTCCCCTGCCGCCACCCCCCACCCCATGCCTGCGCCTCGCCTGGCCCGGCCGGGGAGGGGAGGGCCCGGAGGGGAGGGGAGAGGGGCCACATCTAAGCCAATTTTGATTCCGCCTGTAATGAGCGCCGGGCGCAGGCTGCAGAAGGCCTCTGGAACTTTAAATAAGAAAAACGTTGCTAATGCTATAATAGAAGGGGGAAGTCGGAGGGCTGGGATTGCGTCGCTCCGAGCCCCCCTTCTCGGAGGCGGCTTTTCTTATTCAAAACAGGCCCACAATGGGCTTCACAGTGCGCCTCGCCACGGCCCCATCTGACGAGCGGCCATTCATCAGGCCGGCTGGCCTATCAATGACATCGCTCCCATCGGGGCTCCTATAAAATGATGCTTTTTCCCATGAAACATCCGCAAACATTTTGACGGGTTTGGCTTTGCCCGGCTGGATTACTGAGTGTCCCCTCGCCTGCTCGCCTGCTCGCTTTCTCTCTCCCCCTCCTCCGAGCTCTTTCCTCCCTCTCTCTCTCTCTCTCTCTCTCTCTCACTTTCTCTCTCTCCCCTCTTCTCTTTCTCTTTTCTTTCTTTTCCTTTCCTCCTTTATCCTCTGCCCTTGCCCTCTTCTGCGCCTCTTGCTCCTTCTCCCCTCCTCCTCACTCCCTTCCTCCCTGGGCGGCTCTAGCACAGGGGATCCCCAAACATCAGGACTTTTGGGGGGCGCCTGTGCTGTCCATGGGAAGAGCATGCATTGTGGGTTACTGGAGGAACCCGACATGGATTCCACAGGTTAGTCCTATTGGTGGAGGTTGGAGGGGGGCATTGGGAGGAAAAGAAAGGGAAGAGGGGGAACTTCGGAAAGAGTTGCAAAAAGTTCAGAAAGGTCAACTTGACAGTGACGCCCCAGGAAATAACGGAAGGTGTGCACAAGCTTTCAGTTCGGAGTAATGTGCAACGTGTGCAAGTGGATGCGTAGAAGTGTGTGCAAATGTGTGTGTGTGCACGCGCACACGCTGAGGCGCGTGCTTTCGCTGGTCCTGGACAGAAAGTTACGTAAAGAGTCGCTGGCTCGCGGCGAGCTCGAGGTGCCACTCGCAGAAACTGCGAGCCGACCGCCCCTGCCGGGCGCAGTTCCTCCCCCAGGTGGGGGCCCCTGTAGCACAGTGTGCTCTGGGGCTGCGGGCAAGGGCCGGGAAGCGGAGCGGAACTCCCAGAGGAGGAGTAGGACGTAGCGCCTGGGTGGTGGGGACCCAGGCTCGGGCTGGTGTCGACCTGCTGCTGGAGGGAGTGGCGACGGCGAACCCGGTGGTCCTGAGGAATCCGTGCCGGGTCAGGAGGTGGGAGACCCAGGCTGCCCCAGGCCGGGTGTAGTCTCCCTGCGGGGAGGAGCACCCAACCACGGGCTCCGTCGCGGGGTTGTGGCTCTGCGGGAGGGAGGGCAGGACACAGCGCAGCTAGCGAGGCCTGGCGGCAGGGTCTGCAAACTGCTCGGCATTTGGGCAGCTGTTGACTGTGGGCAGTTAGTTTGGGGGTCCCCGCGATCTGTAAAAACTGAGGAAGGAAGCCAAGGAATCTCTTACAACGAAAAAGCCCGGCACCTCCGTCCTTTCTCCAGTAGAGCCGTCGCCACCTCCCCTTTCTAACGCCTTTGAAGAGCCGCGGAACTTCTAGATGGGAGTTACGCTCCCTTCCAGGCGGAAGAAGTTTACTTCCTTCTCCGGCTGCATTCTCCCAAGCAGTCTCCTCTTAGTGGGGCTCTGCAGCAGCCTCCCGGAGTCTGGAGGAGACTGGGTTGGGGATGGGGCAGAAACAGGGCTGTGAGCGCAGCCTGGGCCGAGGTAGTAGCTTTAACACCAGGCTTGCTTGGAGGATGCGCGGAGCAACAAGTGTCTTTCAGCCTCTGCTACCCCGTAACACACGTGCGACCCCTTCCTGAGCGAACATGGACACCGCACGGATGTCTCCCCACGTCCATCCCAAAGCAGCTGGAAATGGATGCGGGGAGGTGGCGTGGGGTATCCGGGCATCAACCCAGATGGTTCCCCTGTGGTCCCTGCAGACAGATTTCCAGCCCCCTACCCCCAGGCTTCTACCCACGCCTCAGCGCCCGGGAAACTCACCCCCTTTGGCCAGGGGCATCTTCAACTTTCCGGGGTAGGTGTCTATCGCTGATCCCAACAGCGAAGTTGCCCCTCCACTGCGCTCCTCCGAGTGTGTGTGGATCCCCAGGGGCTGGGAACCGGCTTACTATAGACCTCTCCTTCGCGCACCAGGTGGGCCCTCCTAGGGTGCTCTCCGTTGAAGATAAAGAAGGCACCGAGAAGGGGGAAAGGGCCCCTCCCTCCACATTTTCATGCCTAGTGTTTTCTCTGCTGCGCACCTCCTGAGCACCCCAACTTTAGAGGCGAAGATCCTTGAACAAAATTAAACCCAAGACCACATTATTTGCGGCCAAGTATTTGCAAGGGGCCCATACAGGAACCTGGGGTTTCTCCGCACCGCACACTTTCCACAGCCCAGCTGGGGACTTAGGCGCCCCTTCCACACGACTGGAGCCTTTCTGTGCGTCCTCGGAACTGTGGGGACGTTCTGGTTCGTCTCCCACGCAGCTGATCGGCCTGAGGGCACCGGGTCACTTTTACTCCGACTGCAAACATCCCCAGTAGGGAAGCCGAGATCTCTTCTCCGTCCACTCTCCGCTCCCTTTCGAACCAGTGAAACATCCGGATAGCCGTCTTAACCTCGAAACCCAAAGTTCTGGTGAACTGTAACGTGGAGAAATGACACGAGGCGCACCAGGTGACAATGCCTCTCAGGCTTCGGAACCCGACGACCAGGGAAGTGCGGCGGGGCGCAGCCAGGTCCGAGAGTCTCCCTCACCTCCCGGCCAGCGAACTTAATCCAATTAGCTTTCCCCCAGAGTCCCCCTTGTTATGTAAAGGCCCTGACTCGCCCCCGGCTCGCTGAGGCTGGGCCTCCCCGGAGCAGTTCGGTTTCGCTCCTTTTACAGCAGATCGCGCGCGACCGGGACCACGAATATCATTATTGTTTCATTCATTCCGAAAGGGCTCGAACAACCGTTTCGCAGCAAGTGGTGGGACGTAGTCGGGAGCATCCAGGATCAGAGAGGCCGGCGGCCGGGCCTCTGTCCCCTACGCTTCAAAGGAAAAATCCCCGCAAAGTGCCTCGGGCTAGGGAGAACGGCGTTGCCTGGGCCCGGCTCTAGCGGTCTGCCTTGGGGCCACTTCAGCGTGACCTGAGGAAACGCGCCCCTTTGTTCTGCGTCCCGAGCCGGTAATATATTCCTCAAGTTTTTCCAAAATACTCAACAAGTGTGGGGCTAAGACAATGGCCCCGTCGGGGGAGGCCCGGGAGCCGGCGCGCGCCCTGGGCCTTCAGCTCGCTGGCCCAAGAGCGCGACAAAGCGGAGCCCCTCTCCCGGGAGACTGGCCGCGGGGCCGAGCCGGGCAGGCGGCGCCGGCTGCAGGCGCGCACGTGGGCGGTCAGTGCGCCGCCGGCCCGTGACCCTTTGCAGCCAGGGCGGGCGCACGTTTCCCCGGCCCGCTCCGCAGCCCACGCTGCGCAAGTGCGAGGACGCACCCCACCTCATCCACGCGGGCCATCCTCCGTGCCTACATGTTTCTGACCTGTGGGTCCAATCCGGGCTGCCCTGCCCAAGCGAGCGTTGCTCAGTTACTGAAGGTACCAGAAAATTCGAGAACGAAGGGGGAAACATTGGTAGAATTTTAAGCCTCGCAGAATTTGTGCAAATTGGGCGGGGGGCCAGGTTGATTGCCTACGGAAAAGAAGGGTTGTTTTCTCCCTAAACGGGATGGCGCATTAGAGAGGGGCCCCGCTGAGCCTGAGCTGGACTCTCCAGCCTCCACCCTCTTTCTGATCCCGACTCTGGAATTCAGAGCCCGGGCGGCTAGAGTACAACTGGAGCCCGATTTGAGCCCCCGGGGCCGGAGCGGCGGGAAGGCACTCTGGTTCACAGGTGCCGGCTCAGCACAAGGCCCGACCTGGCTCCGCCGGCCCCCAGGTGAGGACATTCAGTGGCATGGGCGCAAGGCCCACCAGGCAGTGAGAGCCCGGGTGGGAATGGGGCCCGGGCCTCCTCCACGCTCTCCCAATCTCGGCCTCAGGCAAGAAGCCCGCTTCCCAGTCCCGGCGACCAGGCCTGCGTACTCCGGGGATCGATGGGCCGGGTTACTGAACTTTGCTTCAGCGCCCAATTTTGACTCTCCCCCCCCCCCAACATGTGCGTGTGTGTGGGTGGGTGGCCAGCAAGGGAGGAATGCGCGCCCCCACCCCCGCCACCAGCCAAGTGTCGGCGTCTGGGTTTGGCTGTAGGGTCAAGTAAAAGTCGCTCGGTCCCCGCGGTCCCCAGGCCCAGTGGCTCCAGCCTTCGCCCCCGTTGATACAGCTCGCCGGCCTGGCCGGGGAGCCTTGCACCCAAACGCGCGGCTGCTCTTTCCCTCCGGGTCTGCGGGACCCGGGGACCCGGAAAAGTTTGCAGGGGCCGTCCAGCGGCTAGTCCCTGGGATTTCTGTAGCTGCGTCCGCCCCCTCCCCGGTGCGTCGTCATGGAGACTGTTGGAAGTTGGTGGCAGAAAACAGACCTGGCGCAAAGCAAAATATTATGAGTGCAGTTGGGGTGACTTCAGGGGGGGCGGGGGACCCGAGGGCAGGAGCGAGAGCCAGAAGCAGACAACAAAGGGCCGAGTGCAAGGAGGAGAGAGGAGTTTGGGGTGGGGGTCGGGGGGGGGGGGGGGGCCGNGGGGGGGGGGGGGGGGGGGGGGGGGGGGGGCCCGCCCTGCGACTCTGGGAGCCAGGCCGTCCAGCTTCCCAGAGGTGCCGAGGTCTCTAATTTCTCTAACGCAGCCACACACCTTTTCTCAACTCCAAGCCTCCCTGCCCTTCCAACCGCTTTCCTCCGGGTTCTCTTCCAGCCTCCCTCCTCATCTCGACGTTAGGCCAGCTGGGCAGTGCGCCCACCTCCCCCTCCCCCTCCCCCCCAACGAAACACAGGCTCACTAACGTGAAAAGTTCTGGCTTTTCTTCCCCACCACCGGTGGATCACCCAGGATGAATTTCTCTCCCCCTTTCTCCAACCGGATCTGAAAGCGGGAGGAGATAGGACAAGGCAGGAAAATCTTGGAGGGGGCTGGTGGAAAGGAGAGCCTGTCTGACCTCTTTTTCTTGGTACAGTGGGGGAAACCGAGTTATTATTCCAACTCGGCCACTAGTAATGTTCCTTTAGGCAACTCTAGCCTTTCCAGGATTAATTTTCCTTGCCTGTGAGATGAAGGGAGAGACGGCACAGAGTCTGGGGTTCTCTGACAAGTTGAACATGTCTCTTTTTACTGTAAAGTTCAGGCCGTGCATGTGAGCTGGTCGACGCTGTCTGAACTGTAGGCCTCTGCACAGCTAGCGAGTCGCTCTGCAAGCTAATGGTATGCTAAAATATTTTGAAAAGCCACTTAGGTCATTTATGATTTTAAGAATCAAGAACTTTCAATAGCCATTTAAAAAGGCCTATTATTTCCTTTCTCAAGGACAACCGAGGAACATCCCTTAAGTCTTTGGCCAGCTGGTGTCCCCAAAGGAGTTACTAGAAGACACTAGATTTTATGAGGCTGTATCCGGTGTGGATCTAGGAAACACGGAAATGCCCATGGATGGCGAAGCCCACCTCACAGACATGCACACATGTGGGAGAGGAATGAACACTGGCCAAGGGGACGAAATGTGACCATCAAAGGAAAAGCAGACTCTAGTCCCCCTGGCTCAAGCTTTGAGAAAGAGGTTAGGCTGTTGCTACACTGAGCCGCCCTTCCTGGTGTTCGTTTGAACAGACGACCCCTTTCCTTCTCTCTCCCTTTGGCCGCAGATGAATGAACCGATTGAATGTAGTGGTAGGGACTGCCGTGGTCCATCTGGAGTTCGACGACTCGGTTACCTAGGTCCTTGTGTGACTTCTGGCGTATCCGTGGTAGTCTTACGGTCATGGGTCCTCACAAGTGCTCTGAAAGAGGCATTATTGTGACCCCACCAAGCACAGGTTTCTCTTCCACTTCCGACACTGTAAGATTATGTTTCTGAGCCGGGTTCTGTTTTAGTTTGCCGTGGTGTCCTTGCCAAAGGCCTGAGAAGGTAGGAAATTGGTGGCATCACAAGTTGGGATACCAGGTGGCAGGTCTCTGCTGGCACAGAGCCCTGCGAGTTTGTTCCTCATGGTCTGCAGGTCCCAGGGGACACTCTTGCTCTGTCCCTGCAGGGCCCCAAGGCTCCGTGGGGTGGGAGACATGGGAGAAGTCTCTGACGTTGTCCTCACTCCTTTCACTCTGTGTCCTAAGTCTCTGCAGCTTTGTTAAGGTTTAGGGGACCAAGAATGAACCCAAAGTCAGATTATTTGGAAATCCCAAGTAAAAGTTTGAAAAAAGTGTTTGGGTGAATTAATCAGAGGTTTTATTCAATCTTACTAAGCACCTGTTAGGTGACAGACCCAGGGGATGAACAAGGCCACGGTTCCTGCTGTTGAGGACTTTAGAATGTGGACACATTGAGAGTGATGAGCACTTTGAAGGACATAAAAACAGTCCTCTCGGAGCCTAGGAGAAAGGGTGCTCTCTGTGGAGTGCCTACCACGTGTCAGCCCTGGAACGCATTTTCCACACATTGGCCGGGTAAGCCTTACCACGGCTTCGCGTTGTTCCTTTCTAGAGTGAGAGGGGGCCTGGCCTCTCCTGGGGTCATAACTTGTATGTGGCAGAGCTAGACTGGGGACCAGACTGGAGGAGCCTGTTCCCCTGTCCCCCCCAGCCCACTTCATCTGGCCACTGCTGGAGTGCCAGCCTGGCGGGGCTGGGGGCTGGCTCTGACCTTGAGGTGGATTTGGGTTCCACTCGGTGAGAAGGGGAACGCGTGGGTGAGTGTGGAGAATCACAGAATGCTGTGGTCTTTAGGCTCCAGGGAAAACTTCTTCAGGGGAATTATGTGATTCTGCATTTGAAAAGGATTTTAAATGATGGCACTAATGGGAGGCAGTGCATCAGAGCGGTCAGGTGTAGAGCCTGGACAAATGTTAGCTTTGTCAATTGATTGATTCATTCATTCATTCAAGGAAACTGTGTCTTCTTTTTTTAAAAAAACAAACATTTTTAAAGATTTTATTTATTTACTTATTTTTAGACAGAGGGGAAGGGAGAGAGAAAGAGAGGGAGAGAAACATCCATGTGTGGTTGTCTCCAGTGCACCCTCCACTGGGGACTTGGCCTCCAACTCAGGCCTGTGCCCCGACTGGGGATGGAACGAAATGGAACTGCTCTTTGGTCCACAGGCCTGTGCTCAGTCCACTGAGCCACACTAGCTGGGGTGCAGACTGTGTCTGCTATGTGCCCAGCACTCTGCTTGGTGCTGGGCTTAACAAAAATGCCATCTCTGTTCCTTCAGGGCAAACATTCTAAACAGACAAACAAGAAAACCCCCAAAATAGGTAATTCCAGTGGGTGGTGAGCACATGAAGAAAATAACCACTGTCTGGAGTAACGAAGGCAGAGCATGCTGATGGGGAGGGTGCTGCCTTTCACAGGGTGCCTTTCTCTGCCACGTGAAGCTGTGTGCCTTTGCTCTGGAAGCTAATAGTTGCTGAGCCTCAATTTTCTGTGAAACTGATTCGACCATCTAATAGGGCTGTGGAGCATGACATGTGAAAGGGGTAATAGATAACATACTCATATATCTGCATCTGATACTATATGTCTTCACCTTGCTGATAAGCATTTTTTCATATTGAATAAATACATTATTTATGTAATGCTCACTCCAACCCTCTACAGAAGAAACTGTCACTATTCACAGTTTAAATCAGCTAAAGACAGAGGGAAGAGCTAGTCAGGGGTTCCGTGACTCTCGGTCTCTAGCAGTGGGGCTGGTAAACACACACCTTCATTGCATGGGAAGCAATATTAGTCTTAATGCCCCATTTTTCTGAGGCACAATGCAAGTAATAAATCTAGCTTTTCCTTGTGTTTTTCAGGTTAATGTCTATTAAATGCCCTTCATGTATGAGGCATGCCCTAAGTGCTTTAAATGCATTATTAGTTGTTGTTGAAATATATGTGATGGGTACTATTACTATCAACTCCATTTTATGCAATGGGAAGCTGAGGAAGATAAAGGTGAGGTCCCTGAAGGGGGTCAGTGGCCTAATGTATGTGTGATCTGTACTCTTAGTCACAAGGCTGTATCCTGTTCTCCTCTTTTCTGTTTTATTAAGAGAGAAGCTGTTGGAAGGGATGGCCATTAAGGCATACAGCATTTTAGTAGAAGCAAAGGACTTGCTATTTTCCCCTGATATGAAAGTGTTAGGGTGGTCCTTTACACTGTAGAGGCACTTTTAAATTATTGTTGGCAGAGATAGGGACATAAAGTATTCCTATCTTTACTACACATGGAAAGTAAGCTGTAGTCTTTGGATGGATGGAGAGGCGGTGCTGGTGCGGAAAGGTGCTGGCAGTGGCCACAGAGCAGACGGGAGGGATACCTTGGGAGCGAGCGACCCCAGTTCCAGGCCAGAACACACAGCCCAGGGTTGCACAGCCCAGGGTTGCACAGCCCAGGGTGCCAGCCCCAGGAAGGTAGATCCCCATTATCTCTGGCTGAAAAAACCAATAGGGGTTGGGATGGTGGAAGAAACTGCCAGGTTTTCACCATTTAAAGGGCCAGCATGACCTTACAATGTGGGCAAATGCACCCATTCCAGGATTCAGCAGCTGGAAAGGTACCAGTCACACACTGGAAGGAGGTGAAGTGACTGGAAACTGGATGAGTGACGGGCAGATCACCAGAAGTCAGAAGGCAGCATTGTCCCTCCCCACAGAGCCCCAAAGTGATGAAGTGGGTCGCCCCACCCTGGCAGTTACCTCTGGTTCCATCCCATGTAATTTACAGGTGCCTTTTCTACATAGGCCACACTCCTAAGACGGAGAGTCAAAGCAGCGCTACTAATACACAGAAACAATCTCAGGGAGGCTGCCAAAATGAGGAGAGAAAGAAAAACAGGCCAAATGAAAGAACAGAACAAAACTCCAGAAAAAGAACTAAGTGATGAGAAGACAGCCAACCTATCAAATACAGTTCAAAATACTGGTTTTCAGGATGCTCAGAGAACTTCTTGAGTAGAGCAAATAATAATAATAATAATAATAATAATAATAATAATAATAATAAAAGAAATGAAGGTCATACTAAGTGAAATAAAGAATAATCAACAGGAAACCAACAGAGGAGGGATTCAAGCTAATGATTTGGAACATGAGGAAGAAATAAACATTAAACCAGAGCAAAAAGAAGAAACAAGAATTCAAAAAATGCGAGCATAGGCTTAGGAACCTCTGGGACACACCTCCAAATGTGCCAACCTCTGAACCATAGGGATTCAAGAAGGAGAAGAGGAACAGCAAGATATTAAAAACTTATTTGAAAAAATAATGAAGGAAAACTTTCCTAATTTGGAGAAGGAAATAGACATACAAATCTGGGAAGCACAGAGAGTCCCAAACAAGTTGGACCAAAGAGGACCACACCAAGACACAACCTAATTAAAATGCCAAAAGTTAAAGATAAAGAGAGAATCTTAAAAACGGCAAGAGAAAAGGAGAGGCTTACCTACAAAGGAATTCCCCTAAGACTATCAGCTGATTTCTCAAAAGAAACTTTGCAGGCTAGAAGAGACTGGCAAGCAGTATTCAAAGTGGTGAAAAATGAGGACCTACATCTAAGATGACTCTACCCAGCAAAGCTATCATTTAGAATGGAAGAGCAGATAAAGTGCTTCCCAGACAAGGTAAAGCCAAAGGAGTTCATCATCACCAAGCCGTTATTACATGAAATGTTAAAGGGACTTATTTAAGCAGAAGAAGACCAAAACCATGAACATTAAAAAGATAACAAATTCATAACTATCAACAACTGAATCTAAAAATAAAACCTAAGCAAACAAGCAGAACAGGAACAGAATCATAGACATGGAGATCATTTGCAGGGTTATCAGCTGGGAGGGGAAAGGGGCAGAATGGGGAAATGGTGCAGAGGTTAAGAAGCATAATTGGTAGAAACAAAATAGAAAGGGAGGAGTTAAGAATAGCATAGGATTACAGGAACTAGTATAAAGGATACATGGAGTATTTCCACCCCTAAGGGGGGTGGAAATGGGAGGGAGGTGGGGAGCACTGGGGGGTGGGCTGGGGTGGGAGTAAGACAGAAAACTGTACTTGAACAATAAGTAAATTAAAAATAAATAAATAAATAAATAATAGCACAGGAAATGGAGAAGCCAAAGAACGTATATGCACAAGCCACAGACATGAACTGACGGGGGGGATTGTTGGAGGGGAGGCAGGTACCTGGCAGAGGGGGGCAAAGTGAGAAAAGTTGGGGAAAATGTAATAACATAATCAATAATAAAATATACTTTAAAAAAAGCCCAACTCAGTCACTTTCCAGCTGTGTGACCCAGGGCAAATGATCTAACTTCTCTAAGCCTGAGTTTCCTTTTTCGAGAGAACATCTACTGCTTACTTTCTTAGCTAGGTTTAGAGATTATAAAGGGATTATATTAAATTAAGCCTGGTTACTAGTAATTGCTCAGTAAATGTCAGTTTTTATTATCACTACTAATAATGACCTGTTGTATCTATGCCCAACCTTAGGTGTCTAGTTGGGAAAAGGGGATAGAATTCTTAAAAAACAAAAATAAAAACAAAAACCAGACTGTTTCCGCACACCTAGATGCTCTCCGTACTATGTAGACATAGGCCCAGTATGAATTTCAAGAGAAACATTCTTTTCTGAAGGGTTTAGACTGAGGGTTAATTTCCTTTCTCCATCTTTCCCACGAGGAAGGCATGTGATGTGGCCCTGTTTGCCACGATTTCGTCCCCGTGTCCTCCGATGTGTTACAGGAAGTGGGAAGCGTGTCTTTGCGGAGGCAGCACCTGTTGACTGGAGTTTGCATCCTGGGGGAGAGTTCTGTAGATCACACAGAGGAGACACGTTGCACACCTCTGGCCGGGACCCCTCCGCAACTCCTGAGGCCCTTTCTGTTCTGGGATGGGAAGGCCCTCATTCTCAGCCCCCACCACCCCAGTACTTGCAAGCATCCCTGTGTTAAAGACTGAACCATTTTACACTTGGTTTTCAGGAAGTGGAAAGCTCAGTTTGACACAAACCATTCTCTGAAGCTCCTTCTAGCAGGATGCAAAGAACGTGTTTAGTTCTTTTGTATTTCTTGCATATTTTTAATATAAGGGGAGAATGTCAATTTGTTCTTTTTCTGTGTTTCTAATTAGATTTTTAGCTACATGTGGTTTTTGAGTTTTTGAAATGTTTACAGCTTCCTTTGAGAGAGAGAGATCATAAAAGGCAGAGAAGAATTAAACCTGCGCGTTATATGGTCCATTCAGTGTGGCCCACATTTAGGCAGCCAGGGCTGGGTTGACCTGTGCCAGTAGATTATGTGGTTTCTGTGTGTCAGATCTGATCCGCAGAGCAAAATTATTTTAAAATGTGTATATAGTTTCTATTTTTGTAGTTGGTTGATCTTCAATAAAGCTTAAAAGCGTAATCCACCCATGAGCAATCAATAATGGTTAGTTGACAGGTGAACTTGGACATGCTGCATGTATATTGTTGTGGCGGTTTTGTTTGAATTTAAGGGGATAATAAAGCCTTCAAAAAGCTTGCAGCCCAGTGCAGTGCTTTGTGTCCTGGGTGTCCTCTGACAGCCCAGTTGTGCTAAAGGTCAGCGTTGTTTAGATGCAACCTAAGCGAGATCGCTGAATTTAGTGGATTTTTATTTAATCAGAATGGAGAAACGGCGCTTCATACACACTGACCCTGTGAACCCATCACGGTGGAGAGGGAGCGCTGTCAGTCAACGCAAGGGGCTGCTCTAGAACTAGGCCTTGAACCGGCGTTTGAATTATCTAAAGAGCGATTAGTAATTAGCTACTTACACCTCCAGCGCCTCACTTTTGAGGCACAAGTGCATTTCATGAAGAAAGTTGCGTCAGCGTGTTTGTTTTGACTCTTGTGAGTGTCACGAAACCATTGGCAGGGTAATAGTAGGCCTTGACAAGGGAAGTACTTTTTTGAAGGTTGCAATTCCAGAATTTATAATTTTTAAAAATGAGCATGAGTGATTTTTTTGAGTTCCACATCATCTTTTTCTGAATGATGAGTCTAAGTCGGGATATTCATACCTGTAACATATTTATAATTTGTGTACCAATTCTAAATATTCATGAGTGGGTCAAGTTCTTATTGAAATCACTAGGATTTTATAAAGTCTCCGAATTGGGATCATGACCCAAACGAAAACTTATTTCCAATGGAACTGAGTGATTACTTTCCACACTCGTCATGTTTTCTTTGTGGCCTTCTGCTGCTGATACTACGCCGTGAGTGGTGGTGGGGGTGGGGTGGGGGGGACCAGGGGGCCTCTCTGAGTTCTTCACTGCACCAAAAAGAAAATCGACCAATCTTGTATCTTCCTTCTGTGACTGCTAAACTTTTAAACTTTTAAACAGGGTGACATTTCTGATTCTAGGAGTTCTATTTCTTTTACTTGATGACTCATTTTCAAAAGTGAAACAGTTTCTCCATGGAGCATTATCTGACATCACAGAAAATGAGTAACATCGGCCGATAAGCCCTGGGAGCTTACAAGGAAGGATGGGTGTGGAGGGCTCAAGGGCCTCAGATAACAGCATCACAACTTTTAAGCGTTGGACAGGTTTCTGAAGCGCTGCTGCGCCGTCGTGCAAGGGCCTTTGGTCTGCACGGACTTTTCTTATCAATTCAGTGGGCAGAGGTTGTGAGCTTGCTGTGATTGGGTAGGGGACCTTTTCAGAAATGCCAGACTTTTAGAAAAAAAACAAAACAAAACACAGCCTTCCTTCTCGTCAAGGCCCTGTTTTTGAGTTTGAAAACTGTGCTGTGATTAGCAGAGCGGATTATTTCTCTGCTTTGTTGGGGTTTCCTCCGTGTGCCAGGCCACAGGGCACTCTGTCTGGCCATCTCACAGGGTGTGGCTGAGGGAATGCGGGGAGGGAATCTGGGCTGCCCACCCGGGCCTGGACCTGCACACAGGCTGAGTGAGCCCCAGCACATCCTGGAAAGCGTGAAGGGTACTGGGGTCCAGAGGGAGCCAAGAAATGTGAAACCTACAAAAAGGATTTCCTGTAGATCCTGTGTTTTGGTCAGAGTTTTGTTGGTAGTGACAGGTATTTTTAAAAAGAGAAAGAAATGAAAACACCAAAACTGTATGATTGTAGATAGTTCCCATTTAATTTAATTTTTAAATTACAGTTGACATTCAGGATTTTTTCATAATCATTTCAGGTGTACAACATAGTATTCAGACACCCATGTACTTCACACAGTGGTCCCCCTGATATTTCCAGTACCCACCTGGCACCATACATGGCTATTACAATGTCATTGACTATATTTCCTATGCTGTCCTTTACATCCCTGTGACTGTTTTGTGACCACCAATCTGCACTTCTCAGTCCCTTTACATTTTCCGCCAGTTTCCCAACCCCCCTCCATCTGACAGTCATCAGTCTGATCTATAAATAGATCATGTCGGGGAAGGAAGAGACCCAGGCAGGATGGGACGAAAGGAGAAAGCACTGAAATCATTTTGATAATTGATGGCAGGCTGACTTAATGAGTTATTTTCAAAGTTATTACTCTTTTAAAAACTGAAGTGGCTCCCTTTTAAAATTGGCTAGTGTTGTAATGAAATTTATCATTGTTTGCAGGCACTGTGCTAAATGTTAATGCATGTTTTACCTCATTTCATCTCATGCTGAACCTGTGGAATTAATACCCCTATTTCACAGATGAGGAAACTGAGATTCAGAAAGCCTAGTTAGCATGTCCAGGCCAAATGGCTGGTGTCACACCAAGATTTGAACACAGACTGCTCTGAATTTGAAGCAGGGCTGCCTCCTTGCCTTCTGAAACCTGGATCTCGAAGGAAGACCATAAAGGTGGCCCTTCTAGCTCACCTCCTCTGCTGATAAAGAAGTTCAGGGGGTCAAGTCATTCCTGATCCCGGTGGGAGATAGCAGCTCACCGTGCAGACTGGAGCCCGCTGTCACAGATGTCAGTGGGCGTCTGGCTGCCGTGGGTGGCCCGGTGTGGCTTTGGCAGCAGGCTGCTGACCAAGGACGCCCACGGGCACTCCATCCTGCTCATGTAACTTCATGCAGTATTCGGCTTTCATCTCCAATTAGTCTTAGAGCTTCTGAGTTCAGCCTGACCCCACTGCTGGGTGGGTCTCCCCTGCCTGCCAGTTACTTTGGCAAATTTGACATCTTCCACACATCATCACGGGCTTCGTACCTCTACCCACAGACATGATTCTCCCCGTAATAAGTTCAACACAAAAACCCTGGTGTTAAAGTAACAGCATCTTCCTCTTGCCTAGCACCTTAGTTTGCAATCACTGATACACTCATTAATGACAGGGAGTTTGCCATCGTTGACAGGATCATTAGTAGCATTGGCTCTGCCAAGGGAAGGACGTATGGACTTAGCAAGTTCGGTAGCCTCTCTGAGCCTAAGCTGGTTTGTCAGTAAAGCGGGACCATGCACGGTGCCTGCCTTACAGGGTATTCTGAGGATGAGATGAAGCAACTCATGTAAAGGGATCAGCACGGGGCCTTGGCTTGTCGTAAACGCTCAATAAACAGAAAGTGCCGTGAGTGCCGCTAGCTTCCCCTCGTTTTCCCCGTAGTGTCCGAGTCTCGCCTTCTCTCTGTCACCCGACACAGACCGCATAAAAGAAGAAAACAAAATTAATACAATACCGTTGCTGTGCTCAGCCTTTTTAAATTTCTATTTTTAACTACAGCATAGGGGGTACTGCCAATAGTATTGTGCTCAGTCTTCTCAATACACAACCTGGTGAATGCATCATTCCCACTGGCTACTTAGTGAAGATGCTGTTCGGGGGATCGAGTCCCATGCATTGTTTTGTATAACGAGGGGGCGTCTGAACTGAGGTGTGTTCTCACGCCAGGGCTGATGGCGCTTTCTTTCCCCAGGCCTCGCCCACACTCGCTGGAGACATGTAGCGGGAGGGCAGGGCTGGGGCTTCTCCTTCCATGTGGAGCTCTGCCTGTCCCCAGGCTGCCTCCCGGTGCCCTCAGGCACGTGGAGCTAAGGGCGCACACGGCCCACCTGCATTTTACAGGGTTACTTGGCACGTCTTCCTTTGTTTCTCCCAACTTCCACCCACGGCTTCACTGCCTGTGCGCAGAGCAGAGCATCCACTAGAGCGGCTTGCACAGGTCGGTGCTCCGTTAGTGTTGACTTGGCAGCCGTTGCTCCGTCCTTCCTGCCCCTGCGCAGGTGCTGGAGCTTGGCTGGCTTCTGGGGAAGCTGGCTCAAGGTTCCATGCAAACAAGTACTGCCTAGTTACCTGCAGGGGAACTGACACTCTTTGAGGCTCTGCTGAGTGCCAGGCACCATGTTGGTGCTTCATTCAGTCCTTACTTTCCCTCCCTTTTCTCCATCCTTTCCTTCTCTCCTCCTTGGTCTGCTCCGCTGGGCCCAGTACCATCCACGGGCAGGGAATAGTGGGTGAATAGAGTGTGCCCAGCGCTCAAGGAGTTTCTGTTATTTCTCCTAATCCTCATAATAACCCATGATGTAGATTTTATTTTAATACCATATAGGAAGGAACTTTAGTGAGTTTTAGTAATTTTGTCGAGGGGTGCAGAGCAGGCTTTGTCACTTGTAAGGAGAGGACTAGAATTTGTGTCCTCCTGGCTTCCAAGACCATGTTTTTTTCACAACACCGGGAGATCCAGGAATGAAATGGAAAGAGCGACATCAGAGAAGGGACTAAAGTGGGGTGCTTTGGCGGTGGGCGTGATATGACAGTTATACCAGTTAGGAATTATAGTGCTTATTAGGTAAGCAGTCTGTGTGCCTTATTCACTTAATTCTCTTACAAACTCCATGAGGAGCTGCATTCCTGCCCCCATTTTGGAGACAACAAAAACTGAGGCTCATGAGGTTGAGTCCCTTGCCCAAGGTCATACAGTAAGAAAGTCAGACTTGAACCTGCCAGTTGAATGCCCAAGTCCATGTCCTTGACTACTGCACTGTCATTAGAACAAAGTGCCTCTGTCATAAACAGGCACCTGGGAATCATAGTGGTTCCGTGTGTCTAGACCTTGCTCTGTGCCTGGTGCTGTGCTAAGTGCTTCTCGTGCATTTGCTCTCAGAAATCTCATGCCACTAAAATAAGGTGGGCAGGTTATTATTATCTGTGTTTTGCACGAGGGGACCCTGAGGTTTAGGGTTTAGAGAGTTTACCCGAAGTCATTCAGTCAGTAAGAACTGAGGCCAGACTTCAGGCCATTGCCATGGAGCTGGTTACCAGACCCTCGATCTTCTCTCCCTGCTCCTAGATATTCTTGGGACATGATTCAAAAGAGAGAGAAGACAATATGAACCAAGCTGTTCATTGAAACATAACGAAAAAATAGGAGCATTAGCTCAGTGGGTCACTGTGGCATCTATTAAACAAGGATGAATGTGAAGGCTAGCAATGTAGGAAAAATCTGCAGGATAGAGTGTTACGAGGAAAAGGAATAGAAATTGCGTGTTCCCTGGGGTTACAGTTCACATATGTGTACAAGTAGTTCACCTGTTAGAAGGGTAGGCTTGTGGGTAATACAGTTTTCTCTTTGACATTTAAATATATAATTTTTATAATAGATTAACATAGAAAAGAAAAAATAGGATATTTTGGAGATTCATTTCAAAAGTTCAGGCTAGTTTGAAGTCTGTTTGGGGGAGAGGTAGGAAAAAAACAATGCAGGGAAGAAATGATGTCAAGAATTGCACAATACCCGGTGCTGTGCACAGTGGGAGGCTCCAGCAACCTTCTCCAGGTCTTTATGAGTTTTACTAATATTGTAATATAGAGAAATGAGGTCCCCTGGTATTAGGAGGTAGTGGGTATGCTCTCCCCAAGAGTCAGGGGAAATGGAATTTTTACAACCTGGTTTTACAATTATGTGCATTGATCTGGTGCTCTCAGGGATATTTTCAGAGCAGAGATCTGCTTTTGCATAGAACGTGTCTTCAACAGGAGAGGGCACCGAATGCCTCAACATTAATCTCCTCTAGTCTCAGAGGCTGTTTCTGAGCTCGTGATCTGGGAACTCGCAGCATTGGTGCGCCCTCAGGGTTTCCTTGCTAACCCTTGCATACTGCAAATAACGGTGCCTTAATTAATCTCCCTGCCCACGTTACAATTTTTATATATTGAGTTTTCCTAAGGTGAGAAAGGGTAGTAACATTACTGAACACCTATTGTGTGTCTGGTATTATGTCAGGTGCAGCTTAGTGCTCACAGTGAGACATTAAGGCGTATGTGATTATGGGTATAGGACCAGTTAGGTTAGAGTCAGATCGAAATCCTGCCTCAGCTGCTTGCCACTGTGTGGTCTCAGCCGAGTCACTGCTGTGAGGGTGCTGTTGAAGATGGTGTTGCTTGCACTGGGGGGGGGGGGGCACGTTCTAGGGGATGTCATCTGTGTCACCTCAGATCCACCTGCATCATGCTGTGATTGAGACTCCAGCAGATGAGGAAGAGACATGGGGACATCGGCTACCAGAGTGAACATGTTATACTTAATTAGAAAGAGCATAGTTCTCAACTCGCTTTATCGGTTCTAGATCAAGCCTCTAAGACTCAATTAGGCTCTTGCAGTGGCCTCCTGTCCAGTGGGACCAGTAAGCCCTGGGTTTGCCTGGGACAGTCTGGGTTTATACATGGGTCCTGGCAAAGTTGTTAATAATGCCAATTTTCCATCTCAGAAGGGTCCAGGGTTGGATGGTAAGTGACATGGTCCCCTGCTTCCCTTTCTCTTCCCGCTAAGTTGGTGTTCAGGGAGTACCAGATGGAGCTCAGGGCTTGTGCCATACTCCAGTCAAACCCTTTCAGGGGTTCCCAACCTCCTACAGAATGAACACCACACTTGCTCACTGAGCCCAGGCCTTTGGTGTGTGTCCGGCCCACAGCATCCTGCAGAGCGCTCATCAGACAGGAAAGTCTCGGGGAACACAGGCCGGACGACTGCCTGAAGGGGTGTGTGCGTTCCCTCGAGGATGCTTGTCAGTTTCCGGAACGCCTCGTTCTCCTGCCAGCCTCGGGGCCTTTGCACATGCCGGTCCTCCTGCCAGGAGCACTCCTCCCTCCCTCTTTGCCCGGGGTGGTAACATAGTGCCCTTTGGTTCGTTACCTGGTACTGTAGTGCTGCTCCCTCTGAGAAGCTTCCCTGACTCTCACAGATTAGGCCAGCCTCCCTTTTGTTCTCTCCCGTGGCTGTCTTGTTGTTAATTACACCTTGATGTGTGCAATTACTTCATAGCAGACTCCTGTACTAAAGTCTAACCTTGCACGAAGAGAGAAACAGCCCGTCCTGTTCACTGCCGCGTCCCTGCCGTGTACGTCGCTGGCCCTGCACCTGGCACATGGTGCTCCATGGATAGGCGATGACCAGAGAGTTGGGCGAATGACTGCGAATCCCCTAGGAGGCTGCCCTTTCTGAGCCAGTGGAGTTGTCGCCCACGTAAAGCCCTTCAATAGCTTTTTAAGAGACTTGGAATAAATGTAAAGTTCTTACAAGTCCTTACAGGCTTTGGGCACGTCCTAACTTCCTGGCCTCATTTCCTCCTGCCCTCCCCTCCTCCCTGCCCCTCTGCCATCCTGGCCCCTGGCTCTTCATCCCCACACTCCCAGCCCACTCCCACCTCAGGCCTTTGTACTTGCTCTGACATCATGTCCCTGTCATTTAATACGCCATCTCCTTCTCCGTCCATCCTGTGCTGTGGCTTCATTTTCTTCCTAACAATGCTTGCCCTCTGAAGTCATCTTGCTTATTTGTTTATTTATTTTCATCTGTCTCCACCACGGGATATAAGCTCCCTGGGAGCAGGGACCTTGCCAGCCCCATTCACCATTCGATCCTCAGAGCCTGGTAAACAGTCGGAGCTCAGGCACTCAATCAGTATTTGGTGGGCGAGGGAAGGAGTAAAGGCAGGGTCAAGGTGGGGCTGCCTCTGGGAGGTAGGGTGGGGGCGCCCTTCCTAGAACCCAGAGGCCCCTGGGGCAGGGCCTGTGGTGTCACCATGGCAACCCACTGACCTGAGTTCTTTCCCTGTGAGGCCATAGCTGCCCACCTCCTCAGCCCAGACTTCCCACCTGGTCCTCTGTGTCCTGCGTGGGGAGGGGAAAAGGGGGCCGGGGGAGAATGATCAAGAGGAAAGCCCACCCTGGCGTGGGAGAAGACAGCAGCCAGCCATGCTGGGGTGGCTTCGCTGGTAATGACCAGGGCCGGGTTGGGATGGGGGTGGGGGAGGGGAGACTGGGAGGGCACTGGCACCCCCAGAAGGACCTGGGGCCTGGTTCTCCGTCCGTGGCTGTGAGCTCGGCACACCAGCTCGTCTTTGTAGCATTTCTCAAGCTGTGAATTCCCAAAATAGGCCGCATCCCAGTGCCCTGACAGACTAATGATAGAATGAGCATGAATAATGCCTTCTGTTAAAACCCGGGACACCAAGTCAGGCAGCGTTTCCTTCAGGTGTTGCGTAAGTCAAGAACTCCCTGTTCTTGTTCCTCAGAGACAAAGCTAGCCGGCAACTCCCCCACGGCTTAAAAATCAGCAAAAATCATGGCTGGTTCCCAGCCGCCTGCAGGCTCTTGGCCTGGTGGGCAAGGCCTTTGCAGTCTGCTCCCGACTGTCCCACCTTTCTCCCAGTGAACTCTTCACCTTTCCCAGAACCCACTTTGAGCCTCTGTCCGTGCCAGCGGTCCCCTTGTCCAAAGGCCCTCCTTCCCTTCTTGGTCTGTGCTAGCTGAAATGCCACCGTGGTGTGAAGCAGCCAGTCCAAACTGGAAGCTCCCTGCTGGCCCCCTTCCTCTCACTGCCCCCACGCACCTTATGACAATAGCAAAGTGCCCCTGGTTCCCTGCTGGCTTCCTAAGCAGTGTGCTGGGTGAGTGTGAGCGCAAACCAGCCTTGGAGGCAGACAGGCCTGACCCAGCCAGTGACCAGCTCACTGGGGACTTTCCTTCTCTTCCATGAGTCTGTTTCCTCCTCACAGACCCGAGCTGTGAAAGGCTCTGGTGCTGAGGGGAAGAGCGAGGAGGCTCTGAAACAGGGTGGGAGGCCCAGTAAGGGCTCAACATCACCCTGTCTGTCCCTGTCTCTTAGCTATGAGCCCTGGTGGACAGACCACACTCTCCTCAGCTCTCCACAACCCACAATGCCAAGCGTGCTGAGTGTGTCTCGCCTGTATTATTTTAGTTAATCTTTGGAGAATCCAAGAGGAGGGGCTTTAGGAAGGTTCAAGAACCATCCCAAGGTTACATAGCTAGTGAGTAGCAGGTTGGGATTTGAAAGCCAAACGTTCTAACTCCAAAGCCCACGTTCTCCCCGGTCTGCCTCTGTTGGGGGCTGCTCAGTCCTCACCTTGGTCACTCTATCAGCCACGGCACCTTCTTGCCATTCCTTAAACGGCCACGCATGAGCCCTCCTCAGGGCCTCTGTGGTCCCCACTCTCAGAAGCCATCCTGGGGGCAGATCATCTGTCCATCATTCTCTGTCTCTTTACCCTCCTTTACTTCATCACACTGTCACCCCAGTTCTGTGCCTGTCACCAGTCCCAGTTCTTGGGGAGCTAAGCATTGAGCAAGATAGAAAAGGTTGTTAGAACCTACCTTTTTAAGGTGGGGAAATAAATAATAACAAAGAAAGCAAACATACAAGGTAGTTTCAGGCACCGAGACTCTGGTCCACCAGAGATATCTCAGTATAACATACTGTCTTCCAGTTAAGTAGTATTTGTCCATTTCTTCTGTTGAAACCTTACATTGAAGGTACTTGATAATTATTTGCAAGGCAGATGGATGGACGGTAATGTGAGAGAGAACAGTAGGTCGGGACCCTACACGAGGCAGCAAGAAGCAGCAGCCTAGGCCTCAGAGACTGAAGGTCTGGGTTTGAATTCTGACTTTAACCCTCTGGGTGACCTTGGCCAAGCCATTGCCAACAGGCCACAGCCACGCTCTAAACCCCCGTTTCCTTACCTGTAAAGAGGGATGACTCTCTCCCTCCTGAGTTGGGCCGTGACGCTCAGATTGGGCTCCATAGGTCACTGGGCTGTCAGCTTCCAGGGCTACCCACCTGTGGACAACCACGTTCGTGAGGCCCTGCTCTGGGCCTCGGGTTACCCTGGACGTGCCCCGCCCTGAGTGCAGCTACTTCCTGTTGTTTTTTGCTGCTGCAAAGGGAACCAAGCCTCCTACGAAACCCGAGAACCATTTATGGCTCTGTTCAGCCTCATCACATGAACTTGAGAAAGTCACTTCAAGTTGGAGTTTCCAAGCCTTTGATCCAAAGTTGGGTGCCATTCAGATCTGCCTCTGAGGGGTGTGGGCGAAATTCCTGGCAAAGCGAAAATCCACAAGCATTGTCAGCATCCCACTTCCTGTCCATGGCCCCAGAGGAGTCCCGGGAAGGGATGCTCTGCATCCCAGGACCCAAGACTCGCAGCCATCAGTGAGTCCTGTTGGGCACTTAGGGCAAGCTTGGTCCTCATGGGAAGGTCAGATGATTTGGACGGATCAGGAATGAGGCTCCTGGGGGCAGGGAATTATCCCCGTGTGAACTGAGCTCTCCTCCTACCTTTTCCAATGCAGCGCCTGTGTTGTTGTGCGGCGTGGACCACAGTCCGTTGGTGTTTGAACTCTTGCTTCAAGCCTCAGTTTCCATCTCTGTAAACAGAGATATTAAACTATACCACATACCATTGTCGTGAGGTTTAACTTAAACCACATTTGTGAAAATGCCTTGTGTAGTACCTGGAACTTAATGTTGTTTTTCGAGAAAAATGCTGCATTTGACCACACATATGTCTCCTGCCCCATCTCCGGGGCCAGGCACAGGGCCAGCCACGGGGAACGAGGCAGGAGAAACACCAGCACCTCACTCTCATGAGCTTGGGCAGTGGCATCTGCCGCCCTTTCTAGAGGGCAGAGCCCCACTTACTTGTGTCTGTATCCCTGGTAGCTTCTCTCTGCTATGGCTTTTTGTATCTAGAAGGCACAAAGTAACTGTTTGTTGAATTGTGCTTGCTTTATTTAGGAAATTGCCTTTGATGTCTTATACTTTTTCATGCCTATGTAGTAAAAAAAAAAGGGAAGTGATTAGGAAGTCCTGTAGCTAGGGGGTCGTATCTATCTGTGTGCTGTGCATTCTTTGATATCACGTGCATCAGTGATGTCACATTTTCTGAGGCCAGACTACATGAAAAACTATACCAGACACTAGTGAAGAGTCAAAAGAAATAGAATAAAATGGACTCCATTCAAAGATGTCTCATTTCTAAATTGAAGAGCCTGCTACGTATAGCAAAGGCAGGCAAAGAAACACGCAAGTGAATCTTAGCAAAAGTTGTAATATGTAAGAGGTTTAGCCAACATTCTGGTGCAAGGCAGACTGTGATCAGCGCTGTCACATTGGCACCGTGTTCTGGGGACTGTCGGACCTGGGAGGAGAGATCAGTTCACACCGGGAGAGAGCACTGTGGCTGTGACTCGGGTTAGAATGCTGGTCCTGTCTCTCACTGGCTGGGTGACTCTGGATGAGTCAACTGATCTTTCTGAGCCTTAGTTTTCTGGTTTTGGAAATATGCATGTTAATAGGGTTGCCTGTCATAGGGTTCTGTGGGCATTAAGTATGATGGTGATGTAATGCATTTGGCTAACACTTGGCCCATAGGGCCTCAATAAATGGTGGCCTTTATTATGAAATCATATCAACACAAATAAATACAACAGGTGAATGCAATGCATCATTAAATGTTCAATATAAATGTCATTCTGGTTGAGTAATTCTTGATCTCGGCAAGACCAAAATCCATTGTTAATAGTTTCAAAGTATCTTTAGTTTACTTCGGGTGGCACCAGTAGGGGCCTTCCAACTGTACGGACAACCTGACTCGGGGGACATGAGTTGCAGAAGGCCCCTTCTCCAGGGAAGATGACAGAGGTCACAGAGCACCTGTGGATCCAAGGCCTGTGGCCCGTTTGGATATTTCAAAGCGTGGCAGCCACTCACTCAAAGGGAACACAGGGCCTTTGAATGCTCCAAGAACTCCTGGCCTCCAGAACAACCGAAGTCACGGCTGTGCCATTCTGGGCACTGCTCAGAGCTCTCTCAGAGTCCGTCCTGGTGCTGCATGGCCCAGCGGACACTGATTAGCTAGAAGACATCCAGATGTAGGTGAATTCGATGGCAAAGAAGTGGGAACCATTTCTTCCGTGAAAGAGCTGAAACAGGTTTGGGTACTGTGACCAGGAAAACGGAGACGTGATGGCTGTCTTCCTCTAGCTTCTGTGCACAAGGGAGAGCAAACCTACTGTGCGCTGCTCTGGTGAGCAGAGCTGTGTAGCTGAGCGCCAGCAGGCAGGGGCTGCGGGGTCAGAGGGCCTGAGTGGGTACAGTGGGGAGGGGAGAGGGCTCCTTGGTGAGGTTTCTTCTCTGTTTTTTTTTGTTTTAACTGCGCTTCCAACCCTCTTTCCTTTCTTGTCACTTTGCCTTCATGGGTCTAGTGTTGGGGTTGAGCAGTATGGAGGAGGGGAAGGTCCTTCCTGGACTTGAACTCTTGTGGGCGGGTGTTGCCCTCTCTTGGCCACCTGGGGTTCAGTCCCCCCTCCTCTCCAGAAATGTTGCCTGATTGTTCTCCAGAGAGTGCCCCACCAATCACTGGGGCATCTCCCCTGCAAGAGTAGGCCCTTTTAAGGGCTCCAATTTTAGCAGGCCTAATCCTGGCACAGGCAAGTGGGTGAGAGTGAGAGAGGGAGATTCTCTTAGTTCCCTGTTGCTGCTGAAGGGGATGGGGGTGGTGAGTGTGTGATGACGTGTGCCCCCACACATATGAGAGTAAGTAGGTGTGAATACCTAGCTTGCGAGACCAGGAACTGGCCCAGGACTATAGAAATCGCTTTTGGTGGGATGACCTGTGGGAGGGAGGAGAATCTGCACATTTTGGTAGAGGCCGTTCAAAATCAGCCATGGCTGCCGCCAGGGGAAGTGGGAAGTGGGCCAGGACCGGAGGGATCCGAAGATCTGGGTGAGCCAGGGCAGAGAGTCCTGGAGAGAATTCAGAGGTTTGTGCTCAGGTGCCTTGTTCCGTGCGGCCTGGTGACCAGCGCCCACCTCGTGCCCTCACAGCTCTGACAACGAGACAAGCCATCGGTTTCCAGCCTGTGTGTTGCCGTCTGGAAGGCATAGTGCTCTAGTATTTTTAATTTCTCTGCTGCTGACTGCTTCCTCAGAAATACCAGATTTCCATATCCTCTTTCTTAACAAGCTGGCTCCCGTCCCTCTCCTTGGATACACCCCTACTTATTTACAGTTTTGGAAGCAGCTTTTAAAAGAGCAGTTCGTTGGAACATAAGATGAAAAACAAACACCCAACATTTCTCCCTGCTGTTGGAGTTTGTTCCCCCCCTTCCCCCAGGCCCCCACAGAGGCTGCTTTTCACAGTGTGTTACGAAGGTGTTAATTAATGCTCTTTTCCTTGGCTCTTTGAATTAGAGGAGTCACATTACATAATCTAAGTTTCCATTGCTTTCTAGGAAAAATGGAGATGAAAATCTTCACTTTGGAAGTTGTCAGAATTCAGTGAGATAGCGTATGAAAAGGACCTGGCGTGTTAAAATGGGTGTCGAATAAATGTTCGTTCCCCTGTGGCTGAGTCGGCGACAGGAGCCTGCAGCGCGTGGATGCGCACGGCCACAGCTCTAGTCTGTTCTGCCCTGTGCCCTCCTGAAATTCACCACTGCTCTGCAACATTGCACTATAAAAATCACAGTTTACTGGAGAAAATGAGCCAGGGGCACAGGACTCAAAAACTTTGTCAGTGACACACTATAGCAACACCTAATAAAAATGATAGCGCAGTTTGCACATGTTAAATGGCAAAGAGACCTCAGTTTGCTTTGGAAGTAGACATCAGAAGGGCTGCATCTTGGATTATAGTGAAGTGGTGGAACTTGGGTCAGTTATCCGGGAAGGTGTGGCCCGTAACACGCACTGCGAAAGTAGCTGGTAGGTGCATGTTGCATATTCCTGCAGGGCTCAGCTGTGTGTGGTGTTCTGCGTTCACCTCCTCATACAGAGGAAATCGAGCATAAGCAAACATAGTTTGCCTCATGCTGAAATCATTCCCTGACGGGCCACTTGCACTGGAACCCACTTGTCTTCATAACAAGTGTTATAGCAGAACTGGCTGCACTTCGCTGATGTGCTTAGTTCGTGTAGAATGAATGAATGTCTAGTGGATGGCCTAGAGGATGGGTGGCATTGTGCTACATTAGGGGGAGTGCATCTGGAGCCTTTGGAATGGATTTTAAAGCCCATAGTCTTTTGGATTTTGAAAGTGCGGCCTAGCTGTTATGGAGCTCCTGATATCTCCCTCCTGCAGGGGCTTTTGGTCTGTGCTCAGAAGAGCCCTTCAGGGGTCACTGGGCAGAGGGAGGAGAGCTGCAAGGTTCCCTGCCTGCCTCCCCTTCCGCCAGAGGCCACAGGGATTTTTCTGCCTGCCTTTTTGCTTTTGTTTAGAGGAAGGGTCCTGCTGTTAATTTACGAGTCTGCAAGCCACCACCAGTGATCCAGTTGACCATATTTCGTTTTACAAACTACTTCCCAAGAATGTATCTTCTTCTCAAAAAAAGGCAGTCCTCAGTGGGCACTGGTGGGCAATGAATACTCCAGAACGAGTAGAATCTGACCAAGAACTATTCAAGTGGGGCTTCAAATTGCCGCTTTGCCTTCAAACTACTCGGCAAATGGTACACACAGGGCTTCTTGTAATGTCCAGTCCCAGTGGAGGCAGTTCCAGATGAAAACTCATGGGCGTTTAATGAATCCAGTGCATTTATGGTGTTCCCGTCCCTTTGCAAACACCAATGGCCCTTCTGCAATTTTGTGATTTTCTTTCTTCTTTCAGAGAGCTGGATCGAAAGATGTCTCAACGAAAGCGAAAACAAACGTTATTCCAGCCACACATCTCTGGGGAATGTTTCTAATGATGAAAGTAAGTGCTTGAAACTCAGTTTTGCAGGTCGTCCTAGACACGGCCAGCATCCTGCCGGGAGGAAGAGCACCCCCGTGGTGCCAGGCTGGGGCGAGTCCCCCGGAACCAGAGCCTCTGGAGGCGCTTCTGTGCCCAGGCCCCGCCTGTGATGTTCTGAAGAGGGAGTGCCGCTCAGGCGGTTGTGGAAACGAAGGCCACTGCCCACACCTGCTGCGGACACATTCGTATTGCCCGAGACCCCAAAGGCCTCGTTCCCCTGACGCCCCAGTTGGGCAAACACAGCCCCTGAGTGGGAAAGGCCATTCTCTGTGTCGCTGTAGGTGTGGGTTTTAAGTACTGTGTTGTGGGACTGTTGTTTTAGGGTCACAAAGATCCTCGCTGTTGGCTCTTGGACTAGAGAATTAGGGTCAGTGGAGGGGTGTGGACACTGTGTTTACACCGCCCCCCGGCTTGTGTCAGACAGGGGCTTCTGGGCGCCTCATATTAAGAGTGAAGACTGCCTGGGGCTTGCATTTGCCCCTTAAGACCTATGAAAGGGGGACAGCTTCTAAATGTCATTTCCAGCTGAGACAGGTCTTTCTGCCTCGCCTGGCCAAGTGCATCTCCTTAGTTCCATTTCCTCAAAACGTGGGCCAGTGCCACCCAGTCCGTAATCCCCAAGGCTGTGTGCGAGACGGCACGCGGCAGCTTCCTTCCGCCTTCCCTTCACCATAGTTCTGTCACGGCTGCTTTGCTTCATTTTATAAAACTGAGACAAATTGAACATAAAGTACTTAAAACTTGCATGAATAGTTCAAAGAGCATCTTTTTTTTCTTCAATATTTTGCATCCTTCTGGGTAACCACCACCCAGAAAAGAGGCAGAATCTTTCCAGCCCTCCCGAAGGCTCCTTTGGGTCTCATCCTTGTCCATAGCTGCTGTCCCGACTTCTATCACTCGAGTTTGATGTGGCCTGTTTTTGAAACATCATATAAATGGGTTCATAAACCCTGGATTCTTTTGTGTGGGGCTTTTTTTTCACTCAGTAGAACGTCTGTGGTATTTGCTCATGCCGTGGTATGTAGATCTTTCTTTCCCAGTGCTGTGCAGCATTTCACTGTACGCTTGGACCACAGTTCACATGCCCATTGACATCTGATGGATATTCAAACCGTTTCAAGTTTTCGACAACTTCTTAAGCATCTCTGCCCATTCTTTTTTTAAATGTTATTTTATTGTGCTCAAATACATATAACACAAAAGTTACTGTTTTGCTCACTTGAAGTACATGGTTCAGGGGCTGTAAGCACATTCACCATGCACAGCCGTCACCCCGTCTACACACGGAACTTTGTTTATCTTTGCGTCGGAAACTCTGTGCCCATCAAGCAGTATCTGCCCACTCCCTTCCCTCCCCACCCCTGGCAACGCCCCTCTGCTTTCTGCAGAGGAAGAAAAGAAACTATTCTTTTTACTATAGCATCAAAAAGAATAAATACTTAGGAATAACTTTAACCAAGAAAGCTAAAGACTGGTACAGCCCAGCCACGGCCGATGGATCTGACTGCTCTAAGCACCTCATAAAAGTGGGTTCGCACAGGATTTGTCCTGTGTGACTGGCTTATTTTACTTAATACAACATCTTTGCGGTTTGTCCGTGTCGTCACGTGTGTCAGAATTTCCTTCCTTTTGGGGGCTGGCGGACATGCCATCCTCTGTGCACACACACTTTGTTTAGCCGTTGGTCCACTGACAGGCATCTGTGTTGTTCCCACTGCTGGCTCCTGTGACAGTTACTTCCACGAGCATGGGTGTACGAATATCTGTCCACGTTCCCACTTTTGGTGATTTTGGGTACACAGCCAGGAGTGGAATCGCTAGATCCTGTGGAATTCTGTGTCCAGTATCTTAGAAGCTGTTGTTTCCCATAGCAGCCGTGCCATTTTACATTCCCACCAGCAACGCACAAGTATTCCAATGTCTCTGTACCCTTGCCAATACTTACAATTTTTTTAATCGCCATCCTAATGAGTATAAAGTGATATTTCATGGTTTTAATTTGTATTTCCCCAATGACTAGTGAAATTGAGCATCCTTCAATGAGCCTATGGGTCATTTATATATGTTCTTTAGAAAAATGTCTATTCAAGTCTTTCACCCACTTTTTTTAGCCCAGTTATTTATTTTTCTGTTGTTGAATTGTAGGAGCTCTTTGTATACTCTACATATTAACCCCTTATCAGGCAGATGATTTTCAGATATTTTCTTCCATTTCATGGGTTGCCTCTTACCTGTTACTGCGCCTTCGATGCACAGACATTTTTAGTTTTGATCTAGTCCAGTTTATACTTCTTTTGTTGCCTGTGCTTTTGATGCCGCATCCAAGAAATCATTGCTAACTCCAGTATCATGAAACTTTTCATGTGTTTTCTTTCAGGAGTTTCATAGCTCTGTCTCTTATGTTCAAGTCTTTATTTTGAGTTAATTTCTGTACCTGGTATAAGATGAGGGTCCAAATTCATTCTTTTGCACATGGATATCCAGTTTTCCTGACACCATTTATTGAAAAGACTGTCTTTTCCCTATTGAATGGACTTGACACTCTTGTCAAAAATTATTTAACCATTTATGCAAGGGGTTATTTCTGGGTGCTCCACTCTGTCCCATTGGTCTATGTATCTGCCTTTATGCCTGTACCATGCTATTTTGATTACTATAGCTTTGTATTTACTTTTGAAATTGGGAAATGTGAGACCTCCAATATTGTCATTCTTTTTCAAGATTGTTTTGGCTATTCAGGATCCCTTGAGATTCCATATAAATTTTAGAATGGATTTTTCCATTTCTGCAAAAAAATGTTATTGAGATTTTGATAGGGGTTGCATTGAATCTGTAGATCACTTTGTGTAGCGCTGACTTAAAAATATTATGTTTCCAATCCATGGATATAGGATATCTTTGCATTTATTAGTGTCTTCTTTAATTTCCTTAGCAACATTTAATAGTTTTTAGTGTACAAGGTTTTTAAAAATTTTTTTTAAATCCTTACCTAAAGGCATGTTTATTGACTTTAGAGAGAGAGGAGAAGAGAGAGAGGGAGAGAAACATCAAACAGTTGCCTCTCATATGCACCTCGACCAGGGATCAAACCTGCAACCTAGGCATGTGCCCTGTCCAGGAATTGAACCTGCAACGCCTTAGTGTACTGGACAATGCTCCAGCCAGCTGAGCCACATCGGCCATGGCTGGGCTGTACCAGTCTTTAGCTTTCTTGGTTAAAGTTATTCCTAAGTATTTATTCTTTTTGATGCTATAGTAAAAAGAATAGTTTCCTTAATATCCTTTTTGGATTATTGATTGCTAGGGTAGAAAAATGCAGCTGATTTTTGTGAGTTGATTTGTATCCTGCAACTTTGTTGAATTTGCTCATTAGATCCAACGGGGTTTTTGCATGTGTATGCGGGCTCCTCTTGTCTGACTGGGCTGACCAGGCCTCGGGGACCTGTACTGACCAGAAGTGCTAAAAGTGAGCGTCCTCACCTTGTTCCTGACCTTGGAGGAAACGCCTTCAATCTTTCAATATCGGGCGTTGAAGTAGTTTTCCTCTCTCCCCATTTTGTTAAGTGTTTTTATCATGAAAGAGTTTTGTTAAATCTTCCTCTGCATCCGTTGAGAGGATCATGTGGGTATTCGGCTAATATGGTTTATTACATTGAATGATCAATGAATGTTGAACTAGCCTTTCATTCAGGGAATAAAAAAATCCCACCTTGTCATGGTGTGTAATCCTTTTAACACACTGTAGAATTTTGTTTGCTGGGATTTCATTGAGGATCTTTGCATCAATATTCATAAGGGATATTGCTCTGTAGTATTCTTTTGTGCAGTGTCTTTGTCTGGCCTTGGTGTCAGGGTGGTGCTGGCCTCATAGAATGAGTTTGGAAGGCTTCCCTCCTCTTCCACTTTCCGGGAGAGTTTGAGAAGAAGTGGTGCTCGGAACAGTGTTGTGGACATCCTGTTTTGTGAATTCCCTGTTCGGGTCTTTCGCCTGTCAGTTTCTTTAAACATCTATTCATTTGTTTATTTATTAAGTTTATTGGGGTGGCGTTGGCTAATAACATTATATCAGTCTCAGTGTACAACTCTATAATACATCATTTGTATATTGCAGTGTGTGTTCACCACCCAAAATCTAAGTCTTCCTTCATTTTTAAAAATTGTGCTGTTTGTCTTTTCCTTAACGATCTGTGACAGTGGTTTTTATATTCTGAATAGGAGATGTTATCAGACAAAAGTGTGGCCAACATGTTTTTTCAGTCTGTGGTCTGCCTTTTCAATTTCTTAGGGGTATCTTCAGATGAGCACAAATTCTTAATTCTAATAAGTCAAGCCTATCAATGATTTTTTTCTGTAGTTAGTGCTTTTTGTGTCCTATTGAGAAATCTTTACCTCCCTCTAGGTCGTAAAGATATTGTTCATGTTATTATCCAAAAATTTTATTATTTTATGCTTCGCTCTTGTACCAGCAATCCATCTGGGCTTTTTGTATATGGTGTGAAGGAGGAGTCATTGTTTTTTAAAATTTTTTGACCGATAGAGCGCCTTTTGTGGAAAAGAGCTCGGTTACCCACTGACCATAAATCAGAACGTATGCATGTGAATCTGTGGGTTGCTGCCCTCAAGGACTTTTCAGTCTAGAGGGGAGGTAAGGTCCACACTCGAATATTAATAATCTGTGGCCATGTGCAGTCAATCCCTTTTGAAGAATGCGGGGTGCTTGGCCTCACCACACCAGTGTGCCCCGGCTCCAGCGCAACCTCCCTGGGAGCTTGTTAGAAACACAGGTTCTGCGGTCCACCCCAGGCCCACCGAAACACGCTCTGCGTCTTAACAAGACTCCCAGGTGATTAGAATGCATGCTGCATTTCGGGGGAGGTCCAAGTTGGGACCATGACTAGAGAAGGCATCTTGAAGGAAGTGGTATTTGCGCTGGGCCTAAAGGATGTGGTTCCCGTAAGCAAGGGTGATAAAAGGCTGGAGGCAGAAAGCCACCGAGCAGGTTTTGAACTTGGAGAGTTTTCCAGATTGACCTGAGCAGAGAGGTTTGAAGAATCATGGGAAACAGGGTTAGGAAGGGAAGTTTGGGCCGTATTGTTGAGAGACTTGAAAGGCAAACGAGGGGTTTGGAATTGGAGAGCTAAGGTGCCACTGAAGCAGCTGGGTAGAGGGGTGACTAATCTAAGTGGCATTTCTAGAAGGTGACCATGGAGATTCTCTGCAGGTGGGTTAGAGTCAGGTGGACACTTTGGGGGGCTCCAGCTAGTCTGGTTGAGGTGAGGGGCCTGCAGTTCCGGGCTGTCTTAGTGGGATGGAGAGACTTGGAGAGACTGGGGTGGTAGGATGGGTCCCAAGAGCAGGAGCCCAGCAGGATTCCTTGGGACTTCTGTTGCCCTCCTTGGGAGATAGGGTAGGTTAGATGTGACCCAGATGTGCCCAAGTCCTCTTGCGTTCAGGCCACCGTTTCCTTAATGTATAACTCAAATTCTGTACTTGATTCTGTGTCCTAGGTGGGCACCCAGAATCTTCCCTTTATCTCCAAGATCTATCAGACTCTCTGTGGGGGGGGGGTGGATATACTGGGGAGGCCTGCCTCTCCCGAGACAGCCCATACTGTGACCCGTTCCCTCTGCGCTTTGACACTTCGGAACAGCTGCCATTGCGGTCCTGTCCTGCCTGCCTCAGTCTGAGTGGAGCCCTTTCCTTTGCCCCCCCAGCCTTCCGCCAACTTGTCATGGCTGTTACTGGCTGGTGGTGATGGGAGGCGCCTATAGCACAGGGAAGGGAAAATCGGAAATTCAGTGGCTTGATAGCATAGACCTGGGGTCACAGTGGGTCACCACTTAATGTGACTCATCATGATCATGTTAAAATCACACTGCATTTCAGGGCTATATATGTGAATATTCACTCCATTCAGCTCACTCAGCATGTCAGTTTGCTATCCAACTTGGGAGTAACTTTCTAAGAAAGTGTCCCAGAGAAGAGGAAATGAGTTAAACTGTTCCATATTCCCATCGTGCCGTGGACAACCCCCATCCCACCCCAGTGGCAGAAAGGTGTGCAAGGGCCCCTAGAGCAAGGACAAGGACTGAGTGGGAAGTCCAAGGGCAGCCCACCAGGGTGGACTGCTGCCTGCTGGGGGGGCTTGCTGCAATTCTAGTCCCAGCTGGGAACTGAGGTGCAAGACTGCTGGCGGAGGGGCCCAGAGCTTAGTTATGATTTAAGACCACACCCAGACCCCTCCCCTTCCTCAGCAGCCTCTTCTCCACCACCCCACCCCCCCCCCGCCGTGTCTGCCTGTCATCTCTCCTCTGTGATGGGTGCACTCTGGCAGGGCCCTGTGCACCCCGCTCAGTCCCTCCATGGTCCACAGCTCCCCAAAGGGAAGGAGCGTGTCTGACTGTCTATGTCTCACCTGAGCTTAATGTGACAGGGCCTGGCACACAGTAGGTGCTCAGGAAGTGTTTGTTAAGTCAATGGATATTAGGAAGGCAAAATACCGTCAGGCCATACCAGATTGTGAGGGTTTGTAATTTACCTTTGGTTTTTGGCATTTGAATGTCCTTCCTTCAGATATTTCCACTCCAATTGGGTCTCTTAATTTGTTCAAACTTAGGGTATTTTTTAAAAATTATTTTATTGCTATTCAATTACATGGAGTGTTTTTGAGTAGATTATATATATAAATCAAAATGCTTTATTGAGAAATCTTGGTCCCACCCCTGTCTTCCCACCTCAGCTTTCTGGTGGTGAGCACTCTTATACATTTATTGTGGATGTTTCCAGTATTTTCAGTGTTTATTCTCCTGGTATTTTATTTTTTTATGCAAATAAAAATTCAAATGTATGTTGTTTTTTTTTTACACACGCAAAATCATCCCCCTGTATGCACTGTGACTTTCTCTCCTCACCTAATAACAACTCTGGGATGTTTCATATCCGTAAGAACATGGCGAGCATCCTCTCTGTCTTTAACATCCACCCCCACCCCCACTGCCTCGTCTTCCCTTGTTGGCATGGAGTATAACTTAGTTAACCAAGGGAACGCAGGTTGTCTCCAAACCTCTGCTGTTACAGGGGAGCTGCCACCAACAGCCCTGCCCATGGGCGCTTCCTCTGTGTCCTGGGGCAGCTGTAGGAGGGGGGACTGCCGGGTGCAGGGTGCGTGGGATTGCGGTAGACCCTGCCGGAGGACCTTCCACAGGTGCGGTGGGCGTCACTCTGCTCTCCCCTGGGCCCCGCGAGGTAGGAGGCACCCCCCACAACCTCACAACAGAGCCATGTGGTCGTGCTTTGGGTTTTTGCCCATCTGATCACTGAGCGATGGTGGTTTTGTGCAATTTCCATTCTCGCTGATTGACAGGAATCACTTTTTCCCTTTTCAGGAACACTTGTATTTTTTCCATCAACTGAGTGCCATGTATTTTGCCTATTATTTTTCCCTTCTTGGTTCTTGGTCTTTTCCTCTTAGTTTTCTGTGGGGTGGAGATAAGACTCTTGTTTGTGCTACGATTGTGGTTTTCTTGAGCAGGTCTTTATCTTTGTACTTCTGGAGTGACCCCCCCCCCCAAAAAAAACCATATCAGAAGCTTTGGGTTTTCTGTGCAGTAAAACTTATCAGTATTTTCCTTCATAGCTTTGGATTTTGTACTCAAGTGAGAACAGCCCTCTCCGACTCCAGGGCTTCTGCATGTGAAGGAGCCTGCCCCGTGGCGGTGGACGGAGGCAGGTGCTGCCAGCATCACGGTTTTGTTTGGGACGCAGCGCCGTTCCCACGGGGAGAAGGGTGTGCTGCCAAAGGCCTGCATCCGGGCACCCCGATCTTCAGCTGGTGCCCTTCACAGGGGCTGGGGAACACGTAGATAAGGGGAAATGAAGTATTTGGCAGCCCCGTGTTCACAGCAGGTGAGGTCTGTCCAGGTGCAGCCTGGTTAGTATAATGGAGGGAAATAGAATTAAAACTTTGAAATGAAACTCGAGACTTACATAAACTTGAACCTTTTCTGGGATTTGAAAAGAAGTAATTAATTTAGAAACTTCCTCCCCCGATATTAAACTCTGCCACACTGGTTCCAAGCAGGAAATAGCCTAGAATGGATTTCCAAATATGGTGAATTCAGTCAGCCTCAAGGCAGAAAAGAAATGGCTAGGCAGGTAATGTGCTCCCTAAAATCTTCAGTCCAGGGCTGCAGGTTTGAAGAGAGAGTGAGGCTAATAAATGTTTGGGTTCAGGGAGGTTTGGGTGTCAACTCGCCTGGATCCCTCTCCTGATCTGCCACTGTGTGACCTCACCCAACTCGCTTCCCTTGCCTGACCCTCAGTGTCCCCTCTGTTAAAGGGAATGATTAGGGCTCATTGGTTAAGCATTACGTATAGGTCAAGCACCATGTTTGGTGTTTTATGTTTTATGCATTCAGTCACTCACTGTCTCGGGCAGCTGTGAAAATTAAATGCAGTCATGTGAGAGCTTTGCACATGACAAGCCCTCAATAAGTGGACCCAGAGTGTTGTTTCCTGTGCCTGCTGAGATCAGATCTGGAGGGAGGGGTGCAGTGCTCAGCATCCAACTGGTATTAGCTTAGCCATTCACTCATTTCACCGATACTCTGTGAGCCCCTACCATGTGAGGGTGCTGGGGACACAATGGTGAGTGCTGTCGGCGCCCTACAGAGCTTACAGGCAGGCACGACAGAGGCGAAACACTGTGGTCAGCGAGCGGCGGCCACACTGTGCAGCAAGGAGCTGGTTAGGGACCAGCCAGGGTGCAGTGGGAGCTCAGGGAGGGACGAATCGCCTGTCCCCGAGATGGGGCTTGTGAGACACAGCCTGAGTAGGCTGGGCATCCAGGTGTACCGTCTCCCAGGTGAGTGACAGCTTTTCTAGTTAGAGGGAACTAGAATAGCATGTACCTCGTGCCAGGAGAGGTTCTGTTAATCCTCACAGTGTGTGCTTGGTACTGTTATTCCCCGGATTTGCAGATATGGAAACTAAGGCACCAAAAGGTGACTCAAGGGCACACATGGAGCAAGTGGCGGAGCCAGGTTTGGAGCCTGGAAATTTGGCTCCAGAGTTTATACTGGGAGATGGATCCAGAGAGGGGAGCGGAGTTGCCCATCCCTGGCAACTGGGCCGATTTTCCCTGGGGTGTGTTAGGAACCATAACTGCACAGTGGGAGCAGAACAGAGTGGGAAGGGGAAGAGCAGGCACCAGGCAGCACCTGGGAGGGAGGGCTTCAGGCAGACTGCTGCTTGGGGACTTCAGTCGGACGAGCAGCGAGGGCGTTGAGGGTTGAAGGGTCAGTGTGCACTGTCCGTGGCTCCAGGAATCAGGCCTGACATTCTGCCTTAGGGATGAATCTTGTTCAGTTTGAGGCGTTTCTGCCTGTTAAAATGGAGGGGCGTTTGGCAGGACCAGTCCCTCAAGTTTCCGTCCACTGTGGCTATTTCCGCCTACGTAAAAGGTGTTCTCCTGTCCTGGATGCCTAGAGGGCTCCTGCCCCTCACTCAGACCCCAGGGCTGGGCTCACGTCCCGCATTCGGTGCTGCCACCGCACCCTGGACCTGCCCTTCACCGCTCCGGCGCAGAACTTTCATTTTATTTGCTGGTAGTTTGAGCTCAAGAGACCATGTCTGGTTTTTTTTCTTTCTTACCCTTTGGCCCCTGGCACAGGGCTGGAATGTGTCAAACACTCAGTAAATACTTGACTCATGAGTGAATGTGTAACCAGCACTTCAGATGAGTTGGGATGGAGAGCCATCAGATAGGAGGGCCAGGCCTGGGTGTGACACCCACCCCGTTTCGGGGAAAGAGGCTGGGCACGCAGACTTGGGCATGAAGTTAGCTGCGGTCTAGAAAAGTCTCTGCGGAGGGGGGAGACACCTGTTGGATGCTGAGCCGAGGTCCATGGCGGCACGAGGGGTGGCCCGTCCTTGTCTAAGTACTGTTGTTAGTAGCCGCCACCTGCTGAGCACCCAGGGAGGTCCAGCCTTCACCCACTGGCTGGTGGCCGCGTGCAGGTATCAGACTTCCCACAGTTCTGCTTCCTTGTTTGCAGAACAGGGACATAAATCGTCTTCCGAGCACTATCGGGAGGAACAGTGGAAAGCGGTGCCCAGTGCCTGGCCTAAGTGTTTGGCCGATAAATGCTATTATTATTGTTACAGTGTTCTTTAAAAGTGAATCTAGTCTTTGGCATATATTATTACACTTCATCTTCAGACCACCCTTGTGACATAAGTTATGATTCTTTTAGAGGAGGATGCTCAGCCTGGACGAGTCGAGCTGCCCCAGAGAGTTAGGGGCGAAGCCGGGATTCAAACCCAGGTCTGCCTGCCCTCAAAGCCAGGTCACTCCCCCATTCACTGGTATCAGAAAGGGCTCATAACAGAGTTCAGTTGGGAAAGAGATCTGACACAGCAGGGACAGGTGTCAACTGTGTTGGAGACACTGGGATGGAATCCCAGAACGAGAGCCATTGCTGGCTTCAGCCAAATGGAGCCCTGCAGCCAGGGACTTGGAACTCTTAGTCTCTGTCAAGTTCATCCCATTTCATCTCCTTACCACTTGGGAGGGAGGCATTGCTGTTATCCTCAGTTTGGAGACCAGAGGCTGTCTTGCAGCTTCAATGGAATCCCTAGATTGTCAAGTAGCCTCTCTCCCTCGAGCTCCTTTGCTCTGCTCGCCACGCCCAACAAGGACTTCTGTGACAGCCACCTCACGCCTGGGAAGGTGGCATGATCTTTCCTGTCCCCATATCTTTGTCTGTCTCTTGCCTTCTCTACCCCGACGTGGTCTCCCTTTCTGTGCCATCTGGTGCCCATCTCTGGCCTGCGCCAGGACTTAGCTTCCTGCCTCTTCTTCCAGGAAGCCTTCTTTCCCAGGCCTTGCTTTTTCATGCAGCTCCCCTCCCCCTTCCCCCCTCCTTCCTCTCCCCCTCCCTTCCCTTCCCTTCCTTCCTCCCTCCTCCCTCCCTTCCTTCTTTTGTCCACCTATATCTCAGTGTTTATCACTTCTTATTGAACTTGGTCTCTTTCTGCTCTGTTGGTCTTTCCCTTTCCCCAACCAGACTTAAGGACAAGAGTTTAATTTCTTTAGCCCCAGTGCCTAGCTGGCACAAATTAGGTATTCAATGAATATTTGTTGAATTAATTAATATCTCTACAATAGCCCTAGAGAATGGCCATTTTGTAAAGGAAGAGAAATGAAGCCAAGAGTTCAGTGGTTTGCCCAGTCATGGTAAGTTTTTTAATTGATTCTAGAATATGGACCTTTGAAATCTAGTCCAGGTTGGCTGAAATACTGAAATTTAAAGAAGCAGGGTAAAAAAACCCATCCAGTTCTAGGGGGGAACAGCAATGTTAATCATGTTCCAGCATAAGCTAGGCAGAGGTATATTTAGTTTGTTTACATACCTTTCTTGTTTTGCCATTTACATACCAGCATTGGGTGTTATCGTTATTTAAAAATTGTGTTACTTTCGTAGAAGTAAAGCTGGACCTTATTGTTTTCTTTTTATTTCTTTGTGAACAACTGAAACTGAGCATTGTTCTTTGTGTCTTTTTGTCTGCATTCATGTGAGACTCCTGTGTTCATGCTCCTTAGTGTACTATTTGTGTTAAAGATTGTTGAAGCCATTTGTGGAAGACAGACTTAACTATTTAAGTGCCAGGTGGAAGGCACTGGAGGGAGAGATAACAAAGGTGACTGAGGTACCATCCCTGCCTTAAGTAGGAGCTTATTAAGTAGAACACCCAAGTCGGTGAGATGAATATGTCCAGAAATAATGATGTAGGTGGCAAAACTATTTAACTGAGAGACAAGTAATGCATTGTAGAAGAACAGAGTTAGGATCAGTGGTTCCTGACTTGGACTGTGTCAGGGAAGGCTTCAGAGAGGTGGTGTCATTTATTCTAGGCTAGAAAGGATGAAAAACATTTAGAAGGAACTCCAGGTTGACAAAGCAGCATGAACAGGTATTGAGCCCATACTATGAGGGATATTTTCTCTCTGAGAACATTTAGTGTGTTTGTATCAATTAGGATGGTTTTGGTATCAGGGAAGGGAAGACCCAATAAGAAGTTTTATTAACTAAAGAAATGTCTTAGCTCACAAAACAAAGAGGCAGTTTTTTTAGGGTTGGTTAATCAGAGGCACAACAAGGCATTAAAGACCCATAGTTTTATCCTCTTTTCCTTTCAGCCTCGACTTTGCCCGCGGGCTGCTCTTTTCCTAGGTATAAGTTTGCTGCCTCACTCCAGTTATTATACTCAAAGGCAGGCCAGGGCCAGAATCTCTTTTTCCTTTGGTCCTTCCTTCCTCCCCTCCCCCTCCCCCTCCCCTCCCCTCCCCCTCCCCCTTCCCCTTCCCTTTGTGAAACAACAATCATTTGTATTTTCAACTTTGGAGCCAAAGTTCAAAATCACGGCCCCTGTTCCTTTTCATTAGGGAAAAATATTTTCCCCAGAAGCCCCCAGAGAGCTTCTCCTTAGGTCTGACAGTCTGACACTGTGTCACATGCCCACCTAATCCATCCCTGGCTAGATGAGATAAAATTACCATGATAGATTTAATCACTATTCACCGCTCTAGGATTTGTGAGGGGATCACCCTCCCTGAACACGTGGTCCCCTCTAAACCAGGGCTTTACTAATGTGGAGGAAGGTGAGTACATACGGTGGTTGGCTAAGCAACAGCAGTGTCTGCCACAGTGTTTAAGGGTAGACATTTTAACCTGAATTATAACAATATTGACACATTTTTATCAAGGAAATATTCTCGGAACTCAACTTCATTAAGCTAATTTATTTCTAAAAGATTTTGATAGTTTATGTTTTATTTACATTTTTGTTTTTACTTAATTACTTTCATGAGTACAAATTATTTTCCATATAACTTTTACAACCAGAGATTTATTTCATTGACCATTCTACATGTTCTCATTAAATTTTGCTGATTATATTTGCAGGTGTGAATGTTGTTAATTTTCTTTTGAAACTGTTACGTGTACCGTCTCCTTGGATCAAATTTTGTGGATCAAGAACCTTTATTTTTTATTATTTGTATGAAAATCTGCATTAGGAATTGGATGAGACTATATGTATTTCTCAGTTAATCCATGATACACTCTGGGCAGTTCTTCTTAGGGGTGCAAAGACTGATCTGTTGTTCAGACTGCTGGCTGGCGGAGGTCAGCACACCAGCCCCCACAGGTCACCTCCTGCCTGATGGTAGGGATTGTGAACTTTGAAACCCAATTAAAAAGTGTTACCCACTTCCCCCAAATAATTACATTCTTCTCATTAACAGACCTGTATCACCAAAAATTGTACTCAACTGCTATTATTTGGAATTTTGTCCATAAAAGTTTTAATGGGACTCATTCTCTCTCATTATATCAATATTGCATGATATTCTCGATTTTCACCTCTTGGGCTCAAAACCCTCGAACATTTACTACCTGGCCCTTTCCAGGAAAAGTGCAATGACACCTGCTCTATTGTTTTGCTAAGCGGATTCTTCTGAACACTCTCCCTCTCCCTGCCTTTCCCTAACTTTCTATTCTGACAGAGTTACACGAGGGAAAATGGTGAGCGAGGTCAGGATGTTCTTAGGGTCAAATTGTCCAGCCAAATGTCTGGCTTCAGCTGGGAGAGCAAGTCGGATGAGTGAGGTCCCTCATTCAGTGACAAACAGAGAGAGTTCTTCAAGCTGGAACATGCTGTGTCAAATTTTCTGTAAAAATCCATTTCCCCCTTTTTCTTATTGAGGTATAATAAGTCTAAAATGTTGGGAAAGCCAAAATATCATTGCTTTCAGAGCATCGCCATTTGAGGGAAACATCGTGTTTCGAGAGCTGAAAGGCCTTTGACCTTTCCCTACTGAAGTTAGCTCCTTTTTCTCTCCTTCAACAGATGAGGAAAAAGAAAATAACAGAGCTTCCAAGCCGCACTCCACTCCCGCTACTCTGCAATGGTAAGTCCCCTGCAGCAAGCTCTCTCTGGATGGGGGGCTCGTGTGAGTCCGCCTTTCTACCGGTTGGACAGCACGTGGCTCTTCTGACACTGTCACGATAACCCGACATCCCATAGCCCACCTGCAATCAATCTAATTTGCAGGTACGTGTAAAATACTCAACCTGGAGCCAGCCTGGAGATTAGAACTTGCATACTTATTCTATTTGAGGGGGGTGGTGGACTTTTTTCCCATCATCAAAATGCTGGCAAGGCCCAGAACCCACATGGATGCTATTTTAATTGGTTTTAATGGGATCCATGACTTCAGTTACTAACATTGCAGCAGACTATGGAAACAGGGATCTGTTCAGCCCCACCAGTGAGCCCCGATGAATGAACAATGACTTGCACCTACACCACAGTTATTTTAACACTAAAAAGGATTATCTACTAGAGTGGCTTTCTCTTTAATATTTGGAGTCCGTGGACTGGATACAACATGCAGTAATGCTGTTTAAGTAGCTGCCCTCCTGTTTGACATTTGCAGGTAAATTCTCCTCTAAGTGCTTTACTTAGAAATCGTGCAGCTGTGCACGCCAGAGCTGTCTGTGCGTGGGATTCACCCCTCAGAGGATCTCGTCAATCAAGGGCTACTATTCCCTCTAGCAACGCAGCCCAGCAGACCTGACCAGATTAACAGATGAAGGGGAGGGAAAGAGAAAGGAGGGGTATGGGGAGACTGAATCTGTTTTGCACCAGCCTCCGTGCTAGGTGTGACGTGCCTGTGCCTTGTTTCATTCTCACAAGTCTAGGAAGCTGGTGTTGCTAGGCCCATTTTACAGATGAAGGAAGTAAAGCTCAGGCAGTTCAGTCATTTGCCTGAAGGGACACACAGCTGTGACTTGGCAGAGGCAGGAACCTGGCTGGGTCTCTAACTGCAAAGGAAGGAATGGAGAAGAGAACAGATCTGCGTGGAGGGCAGATGGGCTTTCATGAGCAAACCACATTAGTCTCTGGTCTAATCCAGCCACAGGTGAGAGGAAAACAGTATTCAGGAATGTAACTCAATCTTCTCCAGCAAGAGTCTCAACTGTTGACTTGTTTTGCTCTGAGGGTAGCCGAGGCTGTTTCAAGAGCACCGCTTCCAGCCTCCTGGCTGGCTTCCATCGATCTGTCCCGATGTTCTTCCTCTCATTGCATTTGCTGCTTTTTTTTTATTTATTTGAAATTCTGTTCTACTTCCCTAATCAAATCTCCCCTGCACCGTTCCCCTAAATTACGGCTGCACAAATTCCCACAATGCCAGGACACCAAATGAGACATCAGTGGTAAGTGACTGGGAGAAAGTTTCTAGAAATGCACGGAATCAACAGACACTCTTGCTTTAATACCTGGAATGTTGTGTACATTTTATTATTTTTTAAAATCCTCACCCGTGGGTATGTTTATTGATTTGAGAGGTGGAGGGAGAAAGAGAGAGAAAGAAACATCAATCAGTTGCCTTCTGTACATGCCCCAACCAGAGATCGAACCCATAACCTTTGGATGTATGGGATGACTCTCCAATCAAGTGAGCCACCCAGCCAGGGTATCATTTTAGAATAAATGATTTGAAAGGGACTATAAGAAAATCACCTCGTCCACGTTTGTTTCCCTGCAATTCTCTGACATCTGCCTGGCAACGGTGAGGCTGGAGACGGTGCAGTCTCCTGAGCCAGACTGCCAGGAATTAACTCCCAGCTCTGCTGCTCTCCAGCTGTGGAACCTCGGGCAAGTTCCTTAACCTCTCTGTGCCTCAGTCTACTCCCTATGAAATGGGGGCGGCATAGGGTGGTCACGAAGAGGAAGTGAGTCATACAATAAAGGGCCTGAACTTGAACAGTGTGTGGTGCAGTGACAGGTGCCTGGTACATCTCAACCACCCTGTCAGTCTCTCAGCACACCGCCTCCTGCCGAGCCCCCAAGGACGCCCGGAGCAGGGCTTCTCTCCTGCCTAACCGTGCACAGTCAGTTCTTTCTTCTGGGCATAATTCTACACGAACCATCTGTGTTCTAAATAAAGGGACACATAGATTATTCCAGAAGAAATTTCATCCTCCAATTCACAAAGTTAGGCACTGGATTTTTTAATGATATATTGGTTTCAAGGGCACGTGAGGTTTGAAAAATATATAAATTTTAGTCTTATTTTTATCCAAAGGCATCAAGTTGTTTGAGCATCAAATTTTCCTTCAATTCCCTTTATATGATATTTTTATGATAGAATTTTAGTCATTCACTAGTCTGAGAAATGTTTACTGAGCACCTACCATCTCACTAGGCCTGGTCTAGGCTCTGGGATGCAATAGTGGATAAGATGGACCGAGAAGAGGGGCTGGGGAGGCTTCAGTGATCCCACAGCGAGCTCTGAAGCTGGGACGGCCCTTCAGAGACAACTGGCCTGGAGGCCATGGATCCGGTTCTTTGTTCCCCGACCTGGCCCAGCACTGGATGGAGACTGCCCTGGAGGATGGGGCGTACCTCTGGGCAGTTCCCTTCATGTTCCACTGAGGAAAGCTCCCCAAGGGGAGGGCCCAGCCTTAGGAACCACCCTCCCAGCAGTGGGGAAGAACACCCCAGTCCTGAAGGGCAACCTGGGTACGCACCACAGCATCTGCCTCCCTCCACGTCAGGCACAGGAGGAGCTTGGCAGGGACCTAGAGAAGGGCGCCTGTGTGGTTGGGCAAGGGGGTGAGTGGTAGAGAGCAGGTGGGAGAGGGGGCGGGGGAGAGGGTCTGCTTCAACGGTGGCACAGGCTGTGTGGCTGCCTGTATAACATTCCATGTGAGTAAATATTTTTAGGGTGTGATTTTAGTGTAAAACCTGTCTCAAAAGGAACAGGACACACCTTCCATTTTATAAGGAACTGTGACCTCACTGGTGCTGTGTCTCCTTTTTGCTCTGGTTGCCAGGAAGCTGAGAGCTAGATCTGATGCTTATGTATTTTTCGATCTCTTTCCTTTGTCTAATTTTCTTCTTTTTAAAAATTTTGTAGCTTTTTATACAAAGATGAGATACAAATACATTGAATCAAGACATATTTTTATTTTATTTTACTTACACAGGTAATACATTTCCTTATTTAAAAACAAAAATATTACAGATAAGGCTAAATTCTTCGTGTAATTCCTTATTTCCTTCTCCAGAGCAACCCAGTTATGAGTGAGAACTACATATATGTGTGTGTACATAGGTATGTGTATGTGCTGTCCTTTGCCTGTGTATTTACATGCATATGTACTGATCAAAGTTTCTGAACTGTGACTTTTTTGCTTAATATTTTCTCCGTTTTAAAAAGAATTCAGACACACAACAGTAAAAGTGTTATACGGTGTGGCACACTCTATTGATCCACGCCTTCTTCCTCCACAGTAGAAAGTTCTGGAGCTATACCCGCACTAGTCCATAAGGAACGACCTCACTGTGACCACTGACTACTCAGTCGTCCCCATAAGGCAGCAACGGAATTTATGTCACCATTTGTCTTGATGGACATTTAGGTTGGGTGCAAATCTCATCTTTGCCATTACAAATAGGGCCCCCCAAAACATCTTCATCTGTCGCCCTTGCACGCCTGCTGAAGTAGTTCTCCTGTACAGAGAAAATATTAATGGAATCGCACCCTTGCCTTCTTTAATGACCTTACCATGTTACTCCTTCACCTGCAGTAAAAAAAAAATAAGTGCTTTTCATCAAAATAGGGACCTAGTTCCACAGCATGGCATCTCATCCTCTGAGGCATTTGCATCCTTCACGTTGTCCCCTCTCTCCAGTGGCCATGTGCACCCAGCAGGGTGTGAGGAAAAGGACATAGGCTTCGCTGCCAAGCTGGCTGCCACCTGTCTGACAGTGCTGAACCCCCTGGGACATCAGGCTTGTTTTTGGAACTGGGTCAGGAACTCTCCACCTCATCCTCATCCACCCACCTTGCCACGAGCCTCTTCTCATCTTCCTAGAGACCAGCCCTGTCCTAAGAACACATGATACGGCAGCCATGCACCCTAAAATAATCGAGGCCACATCATCTGGAGGCAGCTCCCAGCAGAAAACAGGCAAATGTTGTCAACTGCCTTCTGCCAAACGCTTTCCGGCACCCTCGGTCACGAGGGTTAGTAAAGCCCAACCTGCTGGGGACGGCGGGCGCTGCTGGAATCCTGGCTGCACAAAACCCTCTATTCTCGCAGAGGGTTTGGAATGGGAAGCAGCCTGTCCTGCCGTCCCGGTCGCCTTGCTGCCAGCACACAGTCCCCTGCCCTGTCTGGGAGACACTCCCCGCTCCTGTGACCCTCAGGGTGGACCCATTTCTACTTTCAGCCATTTGCAGAGGAAGTCAGGCCCCTCCCCAAAGGAGGAGGGTAGAACTTCAGGTTGTCACTTTGTGGGGGATGGGGGTGGCACCTTTTCCCTTTTTTTTGAAAAAATAAGAAGGAAGCCTTGGGTGGTTGACAGGCTTTCACTATTTCAAATCAATACGAAACAATGTAAATCTTTAAAATGCTCTTGGAGTCCAGAGGGAGAGGACTAGGCTTGGTACTATTCCAAAGAAGTACGTTGAGGTTTTTGACCAGGTCATGGCTCCTAGACCAGGCAGACTACCTGAGTAGGATGCTTGATGTTTGAGGCTAACATCACTTACTTTCGTAATGTGAGTTCCAGAAAGGGAGGCTGAACATTTTGTCTCTGAAAGCAGCCAGGGGTGCACATTGATGCCAAAGCATGACTGTGTCCTGTCAGAAGCCACAGGTGCGGGTGCAGAAAGGGTCATTCAGCAGGCCAACCCAACAGGTGTTCATGTCCCAGAAAATGAGATGCTGCATTGTGGAACTAGGTTCCTAATTTTTAAAAAGCGGATTTTGTGCTGTAGTTAAGATATAAAATGGTAAAGCTGTTTCAGTGGGCGATTTTGCAATACCATTAACATTTTAGCATGTGCATCCAGTAATTCCACTTTATTATACTGACACGGAGAACACCCACGGGCGTGCAAGGGGCACAGGTGAAGTTGTCCTCAGTGGGCCCGTCTGTAAAGTGCAGACAGGGAACAGAGGGGAAGGGAAGGCGGGGGGACGGTTTATGCCAGTGGATGGTGTCTGACAATCTCAATCATGAGTTATGACATTCAGCAAAGGTTTTTTTTTTAAATCCTGTTGTCTCTCTCTTGGTAAAATGAAGAGAAAGTGTTCTGTTTTAGGTGTGTGTGCAAGGGCCCAGGAAGTGGAGGCTTTGGGCTGAGAGCCCATGAGTGCACGTAGGAAAACCTGGCCTGGAGGTGAGAGCGGCCAGACGGTTGTGCCAGGTGCTCTCTGCTCTTCATGGTAAAGCGCTAACTCAAAGCTTCCTCCCTGGGATGCCACAGGCCAACACCTCACGAGGGGGCCCTTCACAGATGCCCACTTCGGATAATGACTCACGCTAGCTAGTGGACTGAGTTCATTATCTCCGTAATAGGAGAGGCTCCATTCAGATGTGACCAAGTCGTTGAATAGAAGATCAGAAAATGGCAGAAGTGGGGAATTTTTTTTTGTGATCATTAAAGATGCCCAGGTCTGATGCACTATTGTTCACCATGTCAGACTAATGATGTCCTCTAGAAGTACGGAGGAGAAGGGGGAAATTTCATCAGATCTGAAGAGAAATAATTAACTGCCTTTCTTCCGGCCTTGCCGTGGTCTGGGAAGCAGACATTCCAGGGATGGGTGTCAGGGCCAGCACAGACCCTCCCTCCGGGCAGGGCAAGGCTGTGTGGGGGAAGATACCACGGTTCTGTTCCTGACAGTGGAAACTAATCAGGCATCAAGGTCTCCCTTGACGACTGTTCCTTCACAGTGCTTATTAAAATGCTTCATAGTCACAAGCCACCTAGATGCCTTGGGGCGAGGAAGCTCTGGTGAGAGGACTTAAACTTGGCTGGAGGTGTGGTTCTTCAGGAGGCGCTGGCCTTGGCAGGTAACTGCTGAGTCAGCTCAGCCTGTGAGACCTGTGACTTGCACCCACCCGACTCAAATGGTTCATGTAATGAGATGTATTTTAATCTCAGTCTTGTGCTTTAACCCTGAGCTCACGGCCATATTTCATGAGCAAACAAAGCCACAAGAACAACAAATAGAAACGGAGAGCCGGGGGCTTAAGTAAAGGAACCAGTGAGTGGGAGGACCCAGGAGTTGACCTGGGAGCCTGGGCCCTTTAACGCCATGTTTGGGAGCATTATTTTCCCCCCAACACACCGCTCCTGCATTGTTTAATCTTGGGGAGTTAAGCCCGGTTTGTCCATTCAGCCCAGTTAGGACCCTAAGAACAGGCCTGGGTTGCTCCCACATCTGACAACAAGAGCCCACACCCCAGATGTTCTCTCTGCCCTGGGGCCATTCCTTCGATTCACGCTCCACCACTTCTTGCCTGGACTATTGTAGTAGCTTCTAATTGGTCTCAGGTGTTCACTCATGCTCGCATTCAGCCTGTACTAGTTCGTCACCCCCTCTGTGCCAGCCCTACCAGCTCACCTTGTCCACCCACCACAGACATGCCAGAGGGATGTCTCCTCTCCACAAAGGAAACTCGATCATGCTACTCCCAGGCTTCAAGGAAACTTAACTGCCCCCTCTCATTTCAAAGGCCCAGACACCTTCCCTCATATTAATTCTGAACGGTTTGAAGTGCATGTTAGTTGCATGTGTCCATGGATTTTTCTGGCCAAACCGATTTCCAGAAGTCATTGGAGAAAATAAGCAAACGGGATACTTTCCCCCCTCTCCACAGCTTGTCACACACAAATTTCCTGCTGTCCAAACTGTTCATGTGCACACCCTAACCTGGGAAATGTCCCACGAGAGTCTGAAGAGTTGAGGGCAAAGGTTTTCAAAGACGGTGGTTCATGGAACTGGCAATTGTCTAAGGTGAAATGCATGAAATGATTTTGGGGGGTGGTTTTATACCCAAGCCATCGCTGGTATAAGGAACATATTAAGCTTTAGGTTAGTGTTAGTGTTGTTATTGATGACATTGTTATTGTTCCTACAGCATCCCAGAAACATTTGGGTCTTCCTGCCTCTGAGTGTTTGTTTTTTTAATTCTCTGAGTATCCCTTCATTGCCTCCTGGAAATAACGCTTTCACAGCAACTCTTATGCCAGGCCATATTCTTTTTTTAAAAAAGATTTTATTTATTTATCTTTAGAGGGGAAGGGAAGAAGAGAGGGAGAGAAATATCAGTGTATGGTTGCCTCCTGTATGTCTCTTGCTGGGAACTGGCCTGCAACCCAGGCATGTGCCCAGACTGGGAATGGAACCGCGATCCTTTGGTTCGCAGGCCCGCGTTCAATCCACTGAGCTACACCAGCCAGGGCACCAGGCCATATTCTTGCGTGGGCATTTAAAGATTCTCTCCACACCTCCCCCATGGTTCTCTCCTTTTAGATTCCTGCTTACGAGCCCCCTTCTCCACTCTGACCAGTGTCTCCATCACCCAAATCACATGCATGTTTGTCTCTTATCCTTGCTGTTTCTCTTACCTAGCATCCCCTCCCTCTGCCTTGGAGAAGACCACAGTCATCCAGAGTGAAACACTCTCTCCCACTTACTAGCCAGCTGCATGATCATGGGCAAAGGGGTTCCACTCTTGGAGCCCAGTGTCCTCATCTAACACATGGGTATGACACCTGCCTCATAGGGTTACTGCCAGGATCAAATGAGATCATGGATACCCAGGGCCTTGCACCCAGTAAGAACTCAGCAGATGCTGCTATTGTTACAACGTTGCAATCCTAACTCATCCATGAAACCGTCATCATCTGCTCTTACCCGACATTAAACTCTGTTCTCCCACCTTCCACTGCACCTGTGGTCAGCAGTCTGTAGTACTTCAATATCCTTAGTTCTGTGCATTCCCCCCGCCCCCTTGCCCCAATTAAACTGCAAAGTGGACTAGGGCATAGACCAGGTCTTCTGTCAACATGAGAGCCAACAGGAGCCAGACAAGGAACAGAAAATAGATTGGGTGTAAGAAAACCAGGGAGGAGTGAGGATTCCAGCCAGTTTGCGGGCACACGTAACTCTGGCCAATTGTCATGCGGGAATACGGGCTGGTGTTGCCAGATCTCAGCCTTTTCAAAAGAAGCCAGAAATCCCGATTCTAATGTGAAACGTCCTGAATTTTAAAAGTGGGGTCCACACTGTTCCGGCAAACAAAGCATGTCTGTGAGACCCCAGTTTGTGAAAGCCGTGTTGTTCAGATGGCTCCTGCGAGTTCACTGCGCATGTTTGCTGTTTAGACCTCTGAACGGCCTCCTACAGAGAAACGATACCGGGAACGGCACTTAGGCATCCAGGCTAAGCGAGGGAGGGCTGATCCCCACTCAGGCCAGACCTGAAGTCAGGGCCGTCCTGAGGAGCCTAGCCTCGCCGGGAAATCTTTTCCCACAAGAAACACATTTCGAGGTCCGAGTTATGATGTCGGGGACACGCATACTAGGACGTAAGCCCTTTCAGGACAGGGCCTTTGTTTCATTCCGTGCCCTCTCCTTAGTGTTTGGAATGCTGCCTGGCATTCAGTCAATATCTGTTAAACTAAAGATTACCTGCGTCTTTAACCCTCTGTTCACCATCAGTCTGTTCTCCGAATGCAAACAAGGACCATGTTGCTTCCCGTGGTATCCTTGGCACCTGAGTGATGAGAGATCAAGAGGCATTTGTTGAATGACTTATGACTGAAACAGTGTCTTTATCAAACACTCACTGAGCATCTGCTGTGTGCCAAGGAGTATGTTGGACTTTGAGGATGCAGAAGTAACTCAGACTCAAGGAACTGGGTTGCCCAGAAAGGGTTGCATAAAGCATTTTCTGAAACACTTTGAAAAACTGTCAGGAGTTACTCAATGTTCCCCTTCCCAGAAAAGGAGCCGGGGTGGGTGGAATGCCCTGGGACCAGTAGCACGTCTTTGTTCATTGGAGCCCCCCGAGGCTGCATCCACCCCCGGGGTCGGACCGAGAGAGACTGAACTGATTTTCTGTCAACCACGCGTCAGAAGGAGCCAAATGAGCGCTGCCCTTTCCAGCGGACACCTGGGGAGGCCGGGTCCTCATTCCACTCCAGCCACGACGGCTCCGGGCCACGTCTCTGGCAAGTGCCCTCGGAGCATGTGAGAAGCCACTCGAGGACATTTATCACATTGCTTTAGAATCGTGCCTTATTTCTGACCCCTCTCCCCAATATGTTTGGGTAAAAAGGGGTTATTCCAGTTGCTTTATCCCTCAAACTTGATCCCAAGTACTTTGGGTTGTTTCCTAAAACGCAGTTCATGACCCAAGGAGAGCTACTTACTGTTGGCACGTTTATTGGAGAGTGTGTGCCCAGGTTCTGAAGGGCCCACAGGGAAGCCCCAGGTGGCCACGTGCCTCCGCAGCTCTGGTGTTTAACCTCCCAGCCTGCCCATGGCGAAGGAGGCAGGATCCTTTTTGATGACTGCATGCTGGTGTTCGGGTTAAAAAGGAAAAACGATCTAGTTTGCTTTTTGTGTTCCCAATGCCCAGCACATGTTCTGGACCTGTAGGAGCCCACAGGTGTTTTATGAAAGAAGAATGGACAATAATGAGGTCCCGCATCTACTAAGTACTCACGGGGGCCAGGTGTCCGGCTGGCCCCGTCACATGTCACATCCAATCGTGACAACAACCTATGTAGTGGTTATAATCATCACATCCAAAACGAAACTGAGGCCTGAGGTTGAGTGACTGGCCCAAGGTCACCATGCTGGCCAGTGCCAAGGCTGAGATTTGACCCAAGTTGAAAGGCCCTATCGTGAACCCCTGACCTACACTCAGTAAGAAGGCCTAGAACCATATCATCCTGGTGCAGCCAAGAAGGCGATTACAGAAACCAAGAGGTTCAGCTCCCTGCTGTGCGTAGAAAACCTCCCTGTGGTCAGCGGGTTAATGACTGTCCAGCCTTTCCTAGGGCACTTGCTTTCCCAGGCTGTCCTCACCCACTGCTCCGGTCAGCCAAAAAGCCCTCTGTGATTGTAACACCCATTAGAAACGGCGACACAGTGAGTGTGTGGTTCGAAGCTCAGCTGAGGCACCTGCAAGACCCTCTACAATTTTTTGGAGTTTTGGGGAACCCGATCCATCCAGAATGTGGTCAGACCAGTGATGGAGCCAAGGAAGAGGACTGGGAATGTAGGCTGGAAAAGTGACCCTTGGTCATTCCCACGGGGACTGGGAGTCTGATCCTGCTCACCTGCTGACTCGATCACGAGCTCTGGCAGGTTGCTTTGTCCTCCTGGGCCTTGGTTTCCTCATCTGCAAGAAGAGTCATTTCTGAGGTCTTCCCAAGCTCTGCAGGAGTAGAAAGATTGTTAACTGTCTTGCTGGGGATTTGTTTGCTCACTGGGCCTTGGTGTATTTCCCCAGGCTGGAGGAGAACTACGAGATTGCCGAGGGGGTCTGCATTCCCCGCAGCGCCCTCTACATGCACTACCTGGATTTCTGCGAGAAGAACGACACCCAGCCCGTCAATGCTGCCAGCTTTGGGAAGGTGAGTCCCGCCTCACCTGGCATTCTCCTTTCCTTCCATCCTTTTAAGTAATTCATGCACATTTCTTAATCATGTTAATTGGTTCTTTTTGAGTGACCAAACTTTGTAAGTTAATACTCCACCTCAAAAAGTTTAAGCACTGGTTAACAAAGGAATACTGAGCCAAATACAAGAGCAAAATCATACCAAACTATTAAAGACATCAAACAATTCAGACAGGTTATAAAGGGAAAAGTGCATTTCCTTGGTACTCAGTGTGTAGAAAGTAAGTTTTTCCTCTGTGGGGCAAATCTCAAACTCACGAGGTGGTTATATGTGCGTCGGTTAGACTGAGATGGGCAGACCGCTTGCCTCTGTAGAGGGGAGGCCTCGGAGACACTGGGAAATGGCCTCGTGTCATCTGCCTGGCTGCCTGGGCGTTGTCCCTGGGAGTGGCGGTGTTTGTCGTGTGGCTGCAGGCCTGGCTGCTCTCTGTCTACCTTACGATGAGAATGTATTCCACACTCAGGGCCGTGTCTACAAAAAGTCGTTATCACTGATGGTTCATGCTTACCAGTTACCAGGCCAAGGAACGCTACTGGGTGCGCTAAGGCTGATTGTTTGTATGCGGGATAGATAAAAATTTGGATTTTTACACTTGCAAAATACCCAATTTAACTTGAGTCAGTGCATCCAAATTCTTTCTTCTTTTGTTAGCTTCTTTTCTCTGTGTCTAATTCTGAGTGCCTCTGGTAAGAAAAAACAGGCAGGTTTCTTCCTTTCCTCACCAGTTTTCTGCTTGCAGGAGTGGCCAGGCCTGGAACAGCAGAAAGAGATAGGTGTGTATGTTTCGGGGGTTCCCTTTGCAGATCCCCAACAGATACATTGTCAGCAGGAACAGAAAGAGCGGTGTCGGACATGAGCCAGCCTCCCTGGCGGGTCCGGACCTCAGTGGCTGAGGACTGGCTCCGCTCAATTGATGGGAAGGAGCTTCGGACACCTAGGAAGGGGGAAGCGTTCTGGTGACACACTGATGATATTCCCCCAAAGTGAAGAGACTGTTTTAAAAAGTCGGTGGAGAAACCTTTGCTCTTTCATTCATCCATTTCTTCGGTCCATCTGTGTCAGCTGAGATGGGCTGGCTGTGTGGCGGTTAGGCAGAGAGACTGAACAGTGAACCCACATGGGTCCTGAGGTGGAGGGGCTCACAGGCCAGGAGGGAGGCCGCAGGCCCCTCAGCAGGTGAGAGCAGGTGAAGCACGCCGGGGACACGTGTGACCCTGGAGCTTCGCTGTATGTCTGTGGTCCTGAAACATTCATTTGCATCTACACACTCCCTGGCAGTGACCACAATGGGAAGTCCAGATGAGGCCTCTTAGATGGAGCGACAGGTCAGGTGAACCAAAAGCCCGAGAATCTTAACTCTCCTGGACTTGCCATTTAACTTGTCTGAGCCTCAGCCCTCTGCGCTGTGAAGTGGGGACTAACCCCCACCTTCTTTCGGGGGTGGTGGCAGACTCAGCTGAGAGGGTGTCGGTGGGTGATGTAAGGCACTGTCCGCTCAGTCATCGAGTGGCTCAGATGTTCGGGGACACTCACCATGCGCCCTCACCACTGCTGTTGCTGTACGTTCTCCATGGGGCGTTTGTGTGCAGATACAAATGCCCGTTTGTTAGCTTAGATTCTGGGGGGGGAAAAGAAAACACCATTTCCGGCAACTCCAACTGGCTGGTATAAGGACCTTCTGTTCCTTTTTTATCAAACACTTTTGTTACCCTGTCGTCAGCTTAGGGTTTCTTTGACCCTGTGATCTAGGTAAAGTCAGTGTAACACACCCCTCCTCCCAGAGCCCTGGTTCCCTCCTAACCTCAGTCTCCAGCCTGCCTCTGAGACCTCAGCAGACCCCAGGGGACATGCAGCTCCGTGGTGCGGGACCCTTCCTTTTACACATGCCACCTCTCCCTGCTCCTCTGCTGTTCGGTGTGGCAGCCACTACCACATATGGTTGGGAAACTTAAGTGAAGTTACGTTCTTCAGTCACACTAGCCATATTTCAAATGCTCAGTAGCCACTTGTCACCGGGGGCTACCCTGTTGGAAGTGCAGAGAGAAATTGCCATCATCACAGAAGGGGCTGTTAGACAGCATGTTCTGAACCGTCGTGAGCCAGGGGTAAAATTTGGGGGCCTCTTTGCTTGCCACAAAACTGCCCTAGTGATCCTAGTGGACTGAAGGTGGTGGGAGGGGTTTACATCGCACACTGTCCATGGGACAGATGTCCTCATCTCAAGCTGCTGTGCCACCCCCCACTGCAGTGGTGGCTCACCGGTTGTCGACCCGCCAGTTCCCTGCTAGTTCCGGCCCTTCTGCCCTGCAGGCTCCTCCTCTACCGCCTCCTTCTGCCCCCCTCTTCCCGCTCTCCCCTCCTCCTTGGGACAGCCTCCACCAAGTTTCCTTATTTCTTGTCCTTGGTTTCTGCTGGCATCTCTGCCCACAGGTCTCATTTACCCCAAATGCTATTTAAAATATTTTCTAGCCATGACCAGTGTGGCTCAGTAAGCTACTGAGTGTGGCTGATGACCAGTGTGGGCATCATCCCACAAAGCGAAAGTTTGCCTGTTTGATTCCTGGTCAGGGCGCATGCCTGGGTTGCAGGTTTGGTCCTCAGTCGGGGTGCGTACAAGAGGCAACTGGTCAATGTTTCTCTCTCACATCAATGTTTCTCTTCCTCTATTTCTCCCTCCTTTCCCATCTCTCTTAAAAAATAAATAAATACATATATTTTCCCAAGTACTGTTTTCTCCTTAAGAAGTGCAGTGCCAGCTGCTTCCAAAACAGTAATTACAATTAGTATCCAAACCTCCCAGTAAATATCTGTCTTACCTTCAGTTCAAAAGCAAGGAAATGCTCTAATGGTACCAAAAGCACAAATGCAGAAGCTCTGCAGGTGCCTTGCCATGGATTTCAAATGCCCAGGGAGCCGGGGCTGCCCTTGTATGCAGAGGACGGCAGGGGCCTGCTGAGGGTGGGCTTCGCGTTGAGCTCACTGCATGGAAACCCCGGACAGCTACCCTTCCCGAGGGCCCCCCTGCACACTGCTGCCATCTTCCCGAAACCTTGGGGTGTGATTGTGGACAGTCTTCTTTTGAAGAGCTTTCTCCGAACATGTGATTTATCTACGAACTTTTAACTCAGAGCAGGTGAGGTCAGTGTTTCAAATTAGACTGGGGGTGGTCTCTCCACCCAGCTTGCACGTGGGCTGAGGCGAAACAGACATCCGTGTCGAAGCTCCCCGCACCCCCGATTTGCCCCAGGTCCCCTGGCCGGGGTACTGTCCTTGACCAAGGGGCAGCAATTGCTTTGCTGCAGGTAAGACCTGAAGCAGAGAGCCTCTTGGCAGTGCGGTGCCAAGCTGCACAAGCGTGGGCTTCCCGTCATGGCGTGTTGACTTCAGGTCCCCGGGGGAATGTGGGGTTTGCCGAGGCTGCTGCTGAGGCATCTCGCTGAGCTGGCCTTTGCCTGCTTTTATTGTGGGCGAGGGTAACGAAAGGGCACCCAACGTGGAGTCACTTAGCTTTCCTGAGCTCTCACCTCCTTGTCTTCAGACTGGGATAGTCTCTCACCAAATCACTCTAGGGATAAGATGGGACCGAGCCTATGAGAGCACTTCTTCAAACTGTGAAGAGCGCCTGCCCGTGGAAGAAAGCACTGCTCTCTAGAACTGGCCCCTCCCCCAGCCCCCTGTTCCCGCCTCGCAATTTGTTTCCCTTTATAGCCCTGGTTGCTGTTTGCAGCACCATGCATAGATGGCATCACTAATTTTTAGTACATATAATTTTTGATTATATAATTGTATATTATTGTATACTATATGGCTGTATATTATCTAATATGTATATAATCATACATGTTATAATTATACAAACCATCATATATGTGACTGGTATATATTCTCTATGACGTATATGTCAGTTGCTATGTTTCGTCTGCCTCTTTCTCTCCAGTGGAAGCTCCACGAGGACTTTTTTGTCCACTGTGAATACCTAGCGCCCAGGAGAGCGCCTGGTACTCCGCGGAGCCCCAGTGTGTGCTAGAGGGTGAGGGACTTTGATGAGTAGTGTTTGCCAGGGGCCACGTGAGTCTCTTGACGTTTGTGAATTTGTACCTCGTACGGTGACTACATGAAGTAGGCATTGTCCCCGTTTTCCGTGAGCTCATTTGCTGAGTGGGGGTGGACTTGGTAATGTGCCAGTGGGAACTGGCTGTATCTTGACTTCCTTTGAAGAGCCCCCCTTGAAAGTCCTCTGTCCAGCCTGGCTGACAACATCACTGGGAAATCCCGCGACATCTGGCCATGCTCAGCCATTGCACCCGTCTAGCTTACATCATTAAAACTCAGGTCCAAGTGAAAACTCCCACCTCATGCGGAGGTCAGGGCCTCTGCTGCCCAGTGGCTCAGCATTCGCTCTGTGAGCAGGTGATGCTGGCTCTGTTTCTCTCCTCTTCAGGAGCCTCCAGGGCAGGGGGAGGGGGTGCTTAGAGGAAAGATCAGCTGGTGCTCTTGGAGGCTTCCTCCCAGAATCCAGTACCTTCTGCTATGATCATCACCCCTATACTGGGGGAAGGGGTCCGATTGTGGGGGTTGGGGGGGCCCTGTGGCTCTCTGTCCCACTGGCTGAAGGGACATGCTCTGCAGCCCCGTCAACCCCCCACCCTCCCACAGCTGCTCTGGCTGCTGCACCGAGGACTCACCGGTGGCTCTGTTCCTGTGCTGCGTGATTTTGACCAGCTCACCGCACACCCAGGACTCCACCCTGGCTCTTAGAGGTGCCCAGATGAGCCCCCACATGTGTAACTGGGGTAGGAACAGGCTGAGCTTGGTGACGTACACACAGAAAATGGCTTTGCTGTGTTCTAGTCATTCCTTCAATTGTGCAGTGCCCAAACTCCCTTCTCAGACCGGTGATGGTTTCACGGCAGGTTCAATAGCTTCTTGGTGATCAGCCACAAGAACAAGCCTCTTTTCAATAATTTAGACTCTCTTTCAGACATTAAAAGTCCAGTCCTGGGCTCCCGCAGTCTTGCACCCCCAGCCCCCCGCTCAGTCCCACAACGTGTGGCCTGGGGACCTGCCGTGGGGGAGGGCATGTGTGGTTTGACCTTCAGCTCTCCGCTGACCTTTACCTCCTGCTTCTGGGGCCTCCAGGCTTGTCAGGTGGAGAAAAACTATTTCCAAAATGATACCCCTAATTCTCCCTAAAATGTAGTAACATTAAATTTTCAAGAACAACAGAACTGTACAATGAAAACACCCCAAACTGTTAAGGATCAGAATTGACCTACATATATGACATCATGCTCAGCCAAATTGCCCAAGCTTATCGTAGGTGATTTCTTAAAAAGATGGTAGAAGCATCTTGTTACATCTAATTATGAATGTAGAATTTCCTGATTTCTCATACAATTAATAAAAACAGCAACCATGTACATGGGGCTTTCTGTGTGCCTGGCATGTTCTAAGCACTTTACACATATCAACATCATCTAATCCTTGAAACAACAGCCCTGTGAGGTGCAAACTGTTATTATCCCCATTCATAGATGGGTAAACTGAGTCCCAAACAAATTAGGTAATGTGCGCAAGGTCCCACAGTTAGTAAGTGGTGAATTCAGGATGTGAACCCGGGAAGCCTGGCTCCAGGGTCCACACACTTAACATCTCATTTACACAGAGCAGGTTTTTTTCAGGGACAGTGGGTACGTGTGGAGGCAGTTTTGTGTAAACAATTTTTCTTCCCCTTTGGTGTAGTCATTAGCAGTCCCCTGGCAGCCTAGGTGTTGGAATTTGGGAGACGTCTCTGCCCCTCTGTTTCTCAGGGGTCACGTGTGCTGGTGGTCGCTGTTGAGAAGTGCCCCCTCAGGTCTTCCCCCCGGGTGTTCCAGGCACTGTGAAGCCTCTGCTAGGACTTTTCCTGCTGCTTCCTCCCTCAACATTCGGCTTCACCCATTCGTTCAATACTCACTGGTCTCTCTCTGCCTTGGACTGGGCCCTGTGCTAGGTGATGGGTACGGAGTGAGGAGACAGCTTCCTCAAGGGGGCGAGCTGCAGAGGGGACATCCGCACATGAGAAACCTCAAAACGAGGTGGCAAATTTGCCTCTTGAGCTGTGAAACCCAGGGTTGGAGGGACACAGAGGAGGAAGCTTCGGGCTCCTTTGGGGTGGGGGTTGAGGGCAGCGGGGTCAAAGCCGGTCCGGGAAACCCCCAGGGGCCAGTATTGTGGGAGAGGTCCCAAACCACAGCCTTATGAGACCCACAGAATCCAAAGTGGGTGTTTTAATTCCACCAGTTACTTCTTTCTCCTGTTCCCACTGGTCTTTGGGAAACTCTGAAGCAAAAATTCTACCTGCACATGGATGGAGTATCATGTGCTTAGCGACTGGCTAAATCCTCTCAGAAAGAAAAATGGGGCCTCCAGTTTCTGAGCAGAGAGAACACCTCTAACCTATGAGGGGCTTGCTCTCCCAGCATTTATGACATGCAGGCCAGTGGCGATCTGAAGACCGACCAGTGTCTTGGGCAAACCTCTGTCGAAGGCCCACCATGTGCTATAGGCCAGGGGCTTCCAACAATGCCAAGTTTGGGGCCCTGAACTTGAGGATCTGTTGGCCCCTTTCCCTCTCTGAATCTCAGACTCTCCATCTATCCAATGGGAAACTTAGTCTACCCACACGTGAAGATCTTTACCACGTCAGCCAGAAATACTTCTCACCTGGAAACTGTCATGATGGTAATGCGGGTGGGTGCCAGCACGAGGCTGAGCCCCTGCGCTGGTTCTCCCGGTTACCCTCACACAGCCGTGCAGACTAGACGCTGTTTCCATTTCCGTCTAAAGCGGACATAGCTAAGTCCAGGGCCACTGGAACCTGCTCTGTGAAACACGTGCCGGCTGGAAGTCAGAAGGTGCATCAGTTCGGACTTGGGTTGGGTGGTGGGTGAAAGACGCCCCTCCCTATTCCCGAACAGGGGCTTAAATTCGTCTTGGGTTTTACTTTTTTATATATAAAGTAAGTCTGGAAGAAGGAAGCCCGGCGTTGGCATGACGCCACTATGAGAGCATCAGGGACCTGGGCCCTTCTTGCTGCTGCCGTCCCTAGCAGATGGCTTCCAATTTCTAGGTCACCTCGGGGTCCAAACTGGCTGCCGGACAGCGAAGGCTAAATTCCAGCAGGAAGCAGGAAGGGGTGGGGTAAGGAGAGCAGGGCGCAGGCCCCCCGGGGGAGTCGGCCTCTGCAGGAGCTGTCTTTCCCAGAGCCCTGCCCCCTGACTTCCCAGCACAGTGCTTCGCTGTCAGGGAGGCAGGCAGGCAAACGGAGACTGTTGATTGACTCCTGGAGTAAAAAGTCAGAGGTTCGTTAGGGAAGGAGGCAGGCAACCAGCGCTTCTATCCACACGAGGGCACTTCAGACATGCCCATATTCTTTTTTAATAGACGTAGAATACTGTATTGGTTTCAGGTGTACGATGCAATGACTTGATATATGTATATATTGAGAAATGATCACCCAGTGTTATCATCCATCACCACACATATTTACAATTTTCTCCTTTTGATGAGAACTTCTAAGCTCTACTCTCTTAACGACTTTCAAATATAACGACACGGTATTAATTGTAGTCTGCGTGCTGTGTACATCACATCTCCAGGGCCCGTTTATCGTACAACTGGAAGTCTGTACCTTCTGCCTCTCTTCACCCATGTCCAGCCCACGTATGCTCCTATGGGCTGCAACTCGGACATGAAACCCGGGATCCTGAAAGAGTACAGGGCATAACCTCAGTGAGGGGCCCGTGGAAAGTAACGTGGGTGGTCCCCCTGTGACCACCGGGACTCTGTGAGGGTAACGTGACTTATGGCCAGCAGTTTGAAGAACTAGTCAGGAACAGGCACATTCATGGATAAGCACTAGATGGCTATGACAGCGTGTAGTTTCCGTCCATGGAGAGTATTTTGCCTTGCAGATACCCCTCCCCTAAAGGCTTGCTGGTGTCCCAAATTCCTCAATTCCTTTAAGTCTGTAGAAGTGCAACTAGAGCCGGACAGGGCACTTCATTCATACTCTTGGTTCCTGTCACCACAATTAAATAAGTTTACTCTGTCAGGGGGACTTAGAGATCTGTTGGTGAAGCCCCTCATTTTCCAGATGAGGAAATTTTCAGTGGGATTGAGTACTTTTTGCAGGGCCGTATGCTTAGTGGTGCGGTTGGATCAGAAGGTTCGGGAAGAGCACTGGACCCCCTCTGTGGGGTGGGGACACCAGTAAGAGGTAGGAAGACTAGAGCAAAGGATATGACTTGTATGACTTGAATTGATTTGTATTCTGATTTTTCCCATGAGGATTTGTGATCATTGGCAGTTTGGGCTGTGGGTGGGTCTTCCTTGAATATCTGGCTCCTTCACTGCCCGCTATGCTTGAGCAATGAAAAAAAATAAAGAAAAATGATACCAATTCTGATGTGGGGACCTGCGCCTCCTGCAGTACCTGGGAATGGAAATGGGGCTAGAGATTCCTCTCATTTTACGTGACCACCCTTTCCCTCAAGAGTCCTTATAATCCACCCGCCTGCCCACACTCCCTCCCCGACTGTGGTCATGTGCCCCCCGTGGAAGGCCACAGCAGAAGGTAACGGTGCTCTGAAGCCTCTTTGGGCTCCTTCAGGATGGTCCTTTTCCAATATTCAAGGGGAAAAGAGTATGTGGGACATACTTGCAACATTCTTGCACATGTTATCTCAACCTTCAGTGTCAGTGTGGAGTGCCCACCTCGGAACGGCTGGGTTCACACAGGAGTCCGGAGTCTGTTCTCCCAGGGGTCCTCAGTGGTGTGAGCCGCACAGACTCCAAAATCAGACTGTTTGGGTTTGAATCCCCTGCCCACTCCTGACCAGCTCTGTGAGAGTGGGCGGACTTTTAATAGCTCCGGGCCTCCGTGTCCTCGTTTGTAAAGTGGGGAAGAGCTAGCAGCCCCCCGGAGAATCGTGGAGACAGTGACGGCCAAAAGGGCTTTCTCGGCGCAGCGCCCGGTAAACACGAACACGCAGCGCCCGTTAGCTCTGTGTACAGCTCCGTGTACCGCGCAGCGTGCGGGGCTTTAATGCTCGATGTTCTTAGTGTGTCGTCACTGACACATCAGCGTGCAATTCTTCCGGCTGCTCTTGGCTCCGAAGGACCGTGGGAGCAACTGTTCTAAAAATGTCCCACATCACACACACACTGCCATCGCCGCCCTCACCCTCTCTCATTATCGTCTTCGGAATTATTCCATTTTCGACTTAACCTGTATCTTACGTAACTCACCTCATTCCAGCTCAATCAGTGAGTGATGACAGGCTTTTGTCAGACTCTCATACGCGTGACTGTCATCCAGTCAGCACGGGGACAGTCCTGGACCTTCGGACTTTCTGAAATTGTCAGCCATGGCACCTCTCGGGGGACAACAGGCTGGCCGTTACCTTCCTGACCCAAGGGGTTTTCACGGTATCCTGCATTCTTCCATACGCACGGTTTGAAATTCCATTCCTGCCTTAATGCGGTAGGTAGGAATTTCTGAAAATTTGGGGAATTTCTTTTGGGGAATTTCCTGCAGCATTTTATCCTGTGCACCACCAGTGCCTGGCACCAAGTAGGTGCAACCACCACCCCCAAATTTTCAAATGGATAGAGTTCCATTACCAGAGTAAGATGATTTTGGCAACTGTTCGTTTCAAGATGGTAGCACCGAGGTAGGGTGTTTTTAAAAATCTCAATTCGTACCACCAGGCTTCATGATTTTATCTTCTCCCGAAAAGGAGCTACATCTGCCGTCAACAAAGAAAGCGAGTGTCCCACTTTCAGACTTAGAGTCGTGACAGTTAGAATCCCTGTGATGAGCCCCTTTCTGTAATCATTTCTCTCTTGTTGAGAAAACTGTGTTTTGTAAGAGAAGGCACAAGACTTCTACAATACACTGGTCATAAACCAGGAACATGTCATTGTATGAGTTTCTAATTTCTTGCCTTTGGAAAAGCTTGTTCTTTTCCCACACCCAGATGACCTCTGACACGAGACCCCCAGCTCTCGTGGGTGCACTGTTTGAAGTACAGTTGACGTTGCGCGCTCACGGGAGCTTGTCACCTCCAAAGCGTGGGAGGCTCTGTGCTTACCCCCTTACTCTGGATCCTCTTTTGGATCAGTTCTCGTTGGTGGCAAATCTTTGCCTGCAGAGGGTGGATTGAGTTTGAAAAGCATTTGAGAAAGCCTTTTTGCAGAGCCGTGCTGATGACTAAGTTTAGAGATCAAGCTGGACCAAGATCATGCAGCTCGGGGTCAAAATCAAACAAGGTCTGTCTGCAGAGACCACGTGGCTCTGCAGTCTCCTGAGGCGACCCCTAGAGAGGACGTGCACGGCATCACACCCCATTAGTGGACACCTTGCAGGCTCCCGTGGTGTCAGCCACAGTGAGAAGCAGGAGAGGAAGTGGCGCCAGGTTCCTGCTTCTCCCCCGGCGGAGTCCGTGAATCCGAGCAGCCTCATCAGTCACCGTGGATCCCAGCTTCTCATCTGTGAAGCGGGGATCATCGTACTCGCCCACACCGTTGTTTGTGGGGTAAAATTTCATCGCCAAGTGTGAAACACCTGGGGAGTGTGTGGTGCCCAGTGATGCTCGGTGGGTGTCGGTTCCTCGTCTCACACTTTCCCACCCGTATCTTAAAGGAGGGCAGTGGTTTGCATATGCCATTTCAGGAATGCTCACCTAAAACTCATGGTTTTTAAAAATTGAACCCACAAAATTATGTCAGGAAAGCCTGAATGCTGAATTCCCTTCAACCCGGAGCAATGTGCTGTACTGGGAGAAGAATGGCCCGGGGAGATGAATAATGTGACCCCTCCCATAAAAGCTGCAGAGAGAGGCGTTCTCCTGGGACCCCCTACTTCCCACCCCCAGCCCTGTGGAGCACCCCCCTCCCTGTCTGCCAGGCTGAAAGAGAGAAGGGTGGGATTCCTGAGTAATTAAAGGGACTTTGGAGGGCTGGATGTGGCGGAATGTTAGATCACTAGCTAGATCAGCATGTGGTGTTCTTTAGGCAGGCTTCATTGAACCCGCACAAAAAAAGAAAGAGGGGCTGCCTGCCGTCTGCTCATTTATCAAACAGTGGAGCTCAGCTCTCCCAGCTCCACAAAAGTGTTGGACTGTTTGCCGAGTCTCGCTCCAGAAATTAAAAGCTGAACAGCCATAGCGGGGCTGAACCAACCCTGCATTTTGAGACTCAAACTGAATTGTGCTGGGCTTTGAGATTCCTGGACCGGTTGATTATTTGGTGAAAGGAACGGAGAATAATTTGTAATTTGCAGCCCATAAGATACAGTTAAAAAGCAAAAAAAAAAAGAAGAAGAAGAAAAAAAGCAAACCCCATTCCCACAGGGTTTTGTTGGGGCTGGCAGGGGGAGGCCGCTCTGCACCAGCCTTTCTTTGCTCAGAGTGGGAAAAGTCTTGACCTCCATTTGGGCAGAAAGTGATGTGGTTCAGCAGCGCCTCCCCCCATCCCCCACCCCAGCTCTCCTCAGAATTCCTTTCTTCTGAGTTCTTTCTGTGAAATTACCTTTCTCTTTTTTGCGAGGAGGAGGGGAAGATTTGGCTTTCCAATATGTGCAGATCAAAAGTGTTTTTACAAACAGAACTGAATATTCTAACCATGAAAATATACTGCTTGGGAGGCCACAATGTATGGCGAAAGCCCAAATACTGGTGTGAATGAAGATCCTCCGAAAATCCATCAAAGGACCAAAGGCTAGAGTGCCGTCCGTCAGTGAAAAGAACGGGCTAGGAAATGAGGACTAGTGGACGGATAATAAGGGAGAGGTGTCCAGCTTCACCCCTCGCTCCAGCCCCTCCCTGGCAGCTGGTCATCCCCCCTCCCCCGCCCTCCCCGTGCATGGGCAAGCCCGTGAAGTCCCGGCTGGGGTGGAACTTCCGCTCTCCTCCCTCTTCCTGCTTCTGGCTAGTAAAGCCCAGGAGACAGGCTGGGGGTCCACTCCCTCACTCGCTGCACCCTGCCACAAGCCTGTAAGCTGAGCAAGTGTTTAGAAACCTGATGTTCAAATAGAAGAAAGAGAACCAGTTCTTTTGGAGTGGGGAGGACTTGTCAACTTAGCACACTTTCAAAAGAAGTAACGCCCTTCTACCCCTCGTGGAAAGCAGTTTGACAGTATGTTTAGGAACCTTGAAGTCTTTCTCCCCTTTCATTGAGCAGCTCCCCACTTGAGAAACTATTATGAAGGGGAAAGACAAACCCAATCAAAGCATCAACAATAAAAATAAAAATCGTTATGCAAATGGCATTGCGTATACCATTATTTACACTAACACAACATTGGAAACCACTTCAGCGGCCAGCCAAAGAGGAACGTTCATTTACTCTGTCTGTCCTTTATTGAATCAATGAATGAATATACGCAGCCATAGTATGTCCGGCCTGGACCGCCGCAGTGGCCTCTGACTGGTCTCCCTGCTTCCGCCCTTGCCCCCTACTGTCTCCTCTCCACACAGCAGCCAGAATGGTCCTTTGAAAGGTAAGTCAGACCTTGTTCCCCACCCCTCTGCTCAAAGCTCCCTGAAGTCTCCCGTCTCATTCAGCATAAAAGCAGCAGTGCTTACGGAGGCCCAGGAGGCCCTTGTGAGCCACGCTCATCACGAGCACCTGCTCTGCTCCAGCCACGTCGGGTTCCCTGCTCTTCCTGAAGCCCGTGCAACAAGCTCCCACCCCAGGGCCTTTGCATGGGCTGTCTCCTCTGCCTGTAGTTTCCTTTCCCCAGATAGCCACAGGTTTTGTCCCCTCACTTCCTTCAGGTCACCACTCAGATGCCACCTTTGATCACGGAGTCCTTGTCACCCTAAGTAAAATAACCCTCACCTCCACAGTCCCTGTTCTCCTGCTTTGTTGGTTCCTCTCTGTAGCACTTATCTGATATAAGACATGTTGACTTTTTTATGTGTTTGTTTGGTCTTCTACCACTAGAATGGAAACTTCCTACACAAAGGCTGCTTCTGTCTTGCCCAGTGTTCCATCCCGCAGTGCCTGGCACAGTGTCAGGCCTGTGGAACAGCTCCATAAATTCTTGCCGTTGAACAAAGCCAGGCTGTACCCCATGAGGCATCCTATAGTGGTCACAGGGGCCACAGCTTCTCAGACGGGGGAGAAGCAGTAGAAGACGAAGCTGAAGTCCAGTTCGTGTAGAGTCTCGTAGGCCTGGGTGGGGACCTGGTAGAGCTGAGCAGACTATTGGTTAGGTGTGAGGGCCGTAGGGGCCACACACCCATGGTCACTGAAACCAGACAGGTGTTTCAGGAAGGAGGACATAAAGGACAAGCTAAGATTTGAAGGCTGAGTAGACATTATGGAGACAAAGGGCATGGACAGAGGGTTCCAGAAAATGAGAACCGCCTATGGGAAAGGCCAGGGCAGGAGAGAACACGGTGTGGTCATAAACCTGAAGAAGTTCCATGTGGCCGGAAGGGGGCGCTAGGGAGAGGGTGAGGGGGAGAGGCGAGCTGGGATGAAGACAGGACTGATGCAGCAGAAGCTGGGGGCTGTGGGCTTTGTCAGAGGCCTCACAGAGACAAGATCGTGTGGGGGCCTGACTAGACACAGAGGCGACGAGGAGACCGCCACAGCCACCCAGGCCTAAGAGCATGGCCCCAGGTCTTGTGGAGATGGGAAAGTGTGGGCAGAATCAGGAGTCCTTCAACCTAGGGGAGGGAAGGCTGGAGCTCGGTCATGGATGGCAAGTAGCAGGGGCCACTGTGGTTTGGAGAAGGAAGAGCTCTTCCCTGGGCAGAGACCAGGAAGGCTCTTCATGGGGGAGTGGAGCCCGCTGGGCGGGAGGGCGGGAGGGCGCACCCGGTGAGGGAGGTGGGGGTAGTCATATGTGGGAGGTGGAGAGAGTGGCGGGGAGAAGGTGCAGAGGTGTGGAGCCCAGAAGCCAGGAACCATTCAGAGAATCGATCAGCACTGAGTGGTCTGGTCTAAAGGGAGCTCCGGGCTCCTATGAGGACATTTTAAGAGAGAAGGTAGAAGCTGAGAGTGGAGCTGCGCAGTGGTGTCTGGGTGCACTACTGAGTCAGCTGGCCTTGGAGGGCAGTCGGGGGCTCTGAGTAGACGGGTGGGCGATGATCTGGATGATTCCCTCGGGGACCTCTGCTACCCAGATAGAGGGTAGCACTTTTCTTAGCACTTTTGTTAAGCAGAGAAGTGTTTTCTTGTCTGGTTCCCACTTTGCTGGATGCAGGTAGATTTAATCTAAGGGGAAGCAGCAGGCTGCCTGCTGACGTCACAGTCGTCTCAGCTGTGTCCCTCTTTTGCTTGCATATCGGGGACAGAGCTCGCAGACCCCGTGCGTAGCAGAGGCCACCAGCACGTTTCTGGGAGGGTAAAAGTGGGGGGATGGAACAGAAATCTCCCCTGAACAATAGATGGGAGCAAGACGGTATTTCATCCTCACATACACCTAACATGTATAAATGCAAGACTATAAGATAGAAGAAACAAAGGCTGCTGTTAAAAGAAGGAATGAGGGGCTTTGGGGCACCTGCGTTCATCCAGAGGCAATAATACTGTGGTAGCCGGACCAGGTACTTCCAGCCGGAAGTCTGCATCTTGTGTGCTGTGTGGCACCCCTCGGGTTACTTAGCCTCTCTGAACCTCAGCTGACTGTACAGAGGGAATGGCAGTGGGACCTGGCTTGCTGTAATGGTTACCTGAGATAATACATGTAAAGTCGTTGGCACAGCGCCTGAGCCAGGACTAGACCCCAAAGGCCATGTGCCTAACCACTGTATATTGCAGCCTCCCAACTGGCTGGGAAGACAGATGCGGGGCTTCTATGGCTTCATGGAAGGGTTCTGGGGGAGTGGGAGAGGCTAAGTGGAAGAGAGGAGTTCCTCGGGGGTCAGCGGGGCACAGCATGGGCCTGACACCCAGGCAGAGGGAAGAGTGAGTGCCTGGAGCTTGGGGAGCAGGTGGAGGGTGGGGTGGGTGGCTGGGTGGGAGGCTGGGGAATTGAGCTGGGGTCGGTCACCCCGGGGGCCTTGTGGACCAGCCCAGGGGGCTGGGCTTTTATCCACGGTAGGTAGCAAGAAGGCACCCACTGTTTTCAACCAGGAAATGATCCGACCTGGATTTTAGAAAGATGCTGCTGGTGGGGCAGCATGACCGACCGCAGGCAGCGCACCCCGTTAGGAGGATGTGTCTGTGGTCCAGGTGAGAGGTCCCGGGCGTGAGGCAGTGGCGCGGGAAAGGATGGGTCTGGGCTCTGCAAATGGCTTGGGCGGAGTCAACAGTGCGCCGGGTTTGGGAGGCAATGCTGGTCGCAAAGGCGGTAAAGCTGCGTGTGTGCTCGTGCACACAGCATTCAGAAGGAGCACGTAAAACCCATCAGCTACGGAGGGATCAGAGTTCAGTTGATCAGTGAATTCACAGACCCTGTTCTGTGACTTGGTAACTCCTCAAGACCATAGAGGAAAAAGTTATAAATGCGCGGGTTGTGCGTTTTCTTGCCTCATAGTGGTGGAACCATCGGCTCCAGAAACCTGTCCTCAGTCCCAGCGGCTGTCTGTGCGTCTCTAGACCAGTCTGTGGCCCCTGGTCCCTGAGCCGAGGGCTGGGGACTGCCATTTGCTGTGTGGCCATTAGGTGGGCCGCTACTATTCNTCTGTGACTTGGTAACTCCTCAAGACCATAGAGGAAAAAGTTACAAATGCGCGGGTTGTGCGTTTTCTTGCCTCATAGTGGTGGAACCATCGGCTCCAGAAACCTGTCCTCAGTCCCAGCGGCTGTCTGTGCATCTCTAGACCAATCTGTGGCCCCTGGTCCCTGAGCCGAGGGCTGGGGACTGCCATTTGCTGTGTGGCCATTAGGTGGGCCGCTACTATTCTGATAAACACTTAGAAAGGTGGCAGGACTTTGCCCATTCTCTTCAGTCAAGTAATACTAAAGCTTAGCAACCCAAAATGCCACTTTAAAAATGTCGTTGTAGGGTATCGGGAATGATTTTTTTGAAAAGGAAAAAGACAATTACTATAACATTATGGTATATTTTTGGTGCTTCTTTCAAAATGAGCTTGAATTTCTTTTATCAGTTAGGCGAATTTCTAGTAAGAAAATCCTTTCTACTTGCAAAAAAAGTTTTCTTACACAAATATCATACAAAAACCTTTTTTGCTCCACCTAACAAACATCCATTTTTGTTTTTCCATAATCCCTTTTCATTCCTGTATTTGTCCAACTTGAGTTATAACCACAACATAAGTATAGTTCGAGTTCTGCTATTTCGTTTAACATTGTCATCAGCAGTTTGTGTTGTGACACAGCTTTTGTAACCATCATTTTTAATGCCTGTGCAATATTTTATTGAGCACATAGCTAATCGTTTATTTAGCCAGTTACCTATCACTGGAGGTTTCATTTGTTTCTACTTTTTCATTCTCATTAGTAGTCCTGCACACAGCTTTCTCTTATTTTAGAGTATTTTCTTGGAATCAAGAGATGAAGAATTATGAATATTTTTATTGCAAAATTGCTTTGGGGAAGGCCCGCACTCATAAACAAGGTTCTCAGCCACAATTGAGCAGTTCAGTCCCCCTGCGCTCTCGACAGCCCCTGATGTTACCGTTTGCTAACCGTCAGCTAATACAGAGCATTCAACACGGCACCTTGTTACCATGCCCACGTGCACGGGAGAAGTCTCCCAGATGGAAACATAGGAAAATCTCTGCTTTTCCTCAGCAACTGGCATGCGTTTATCTCATAGATACAGGGACACTTGTAGCTTTTTGGTTTTATCGCCTTTGCTTGGGTAGGTAGGAAACTCAGAACCCAAATCGTAACCCAATTTTTAAAAACCAGCGAGAAGACTTTCATGGCTCTGTGTTTCTCCTTCCCCTGTTTATCCTCCATCTCTACTGACACATCTGCAGCTGTGCCTCAGTGGGCCTCTGTGAGTGGATGCCTCAAATCTTGGCTCCAAAACCAGCCCCGTGGCGGAAGTCTGGCCAGCGCACATGGCCAGAGATGGCGTGGCCACCAGACCCTGGCGTGGTCTCAGACGGCACAACAGGACCGAGTGCTGCAGGGCCCTATCACTGACCCTGGGTCAGGCCTGTTCCCAGCACACTGCATTGTCCTCGGGTCACAGATGTTTGGGAGGGACATAAAGTGAGAAGCCCACACCCTTAGCGTACAGGGGTTAGGGTTAAAGGAAGCAGGGATACGCTGCCAACAAGAGTGATGCCATTAAAGAGTTCAGAGAACCCTCGCAGCGTGTCATTCACTGTCGCACTGCGGGATAACATTTTAGAATCCCTTTTTACCTTCAAAAGTGCTGTCCACTGTCATCTTATGAGGTTCTCTAAACGTTCTTGGGAGGAATGCAGATTTTTTTTCACCCATGATTGAGGCCTTACTAAATGCCAGGCACTGTTGCAAATTACTTATATTTACTTTTTTTTTAGATTTTCACAAAAAATTATCTAAGGTAGTGGTTATTGTTGCTCCCATGTTACAAGTGAGGAAACTGAGTCATCTGAAGGTTAAACAACTTGCCGGAGAGGTGTCCTGCTAACAAAAGGCCGAACTTGGACCTGATCCCTGCAGCCCAGTTCCAAAACCTTGGCGCATGACCTTTGCCCCCCACCTCCCCGCAGACACCAGCACTATAAATGCCAGGGACCAGGCCCCTGGCCTGTGTTTTCCCCTTGGCATATGGCCCCTCCTCCCAGGTTTCTGGTGGGTCTGCGTGGTTGTCCTGGGCAACAGAAGCTACCTTCCTCCACTCTACAAGAGTAAAGCTTCCCCATCCCCTCAAAGCCAGGGGTTGGGGGTCATCCTTTTCATTCAGTAAATAAGGACTAACCTCTTCACTCCTGCCAGGACCCTGCTCTCATGGAGCTTCTGGTCTAGGGGGGTGGGAGGGTGACAAAAAAAGCCCTTGGAGGGTGAGTGAACGGCTTGCTTCAGAGAGTGCTAACTGGGGAGAGGACCTAAAGCAGAGCCTGTGATGGCGAGGGGCAGTGCAACGGGCTGGGCAGAGGGACCTCAGCCAGGGCCCGCATGTGTTGTAAAAGAAGGAGCTCTGCTCTAAGGTTAAGGATCAGGTGAGACTACAATGCAGGCAGGGGGACTGGCTGTGCACACCTGGCTGTGTTTCAGGAATAGGGAAAAGAGGCTGAGCCCCAGGCCAGGAAGGGTGAGAAGGGGAGGAGCCGAGGGCCAGGACTGAGCAGGGACCAGGTTCCGGAGGCTGCAGTGGGTTTTAGTTCCAGGTGTGACAGAAGCCATCGGAAGGCTTTCAGCAGGGGAGTGATGCGTTCTGGGTCCCCGGTATTTGCCCTCCATTGGGACTCAGAGGCACGAAGCACAGAGCCGCCAAGTGAGACCGCTTCAGGGTCCAGAGCCCCACAGCCACTCAGATGCTGCCCACCTCCCCAACACCAGCGGTCTTCACAGGGGGGTCCCAACAGGCTCCTTGTAAGCCACCATGACCAGGGTATGTTTTCCCCCTCCTTCAGATTGTGGTTTGTGAGACTCCATCACTGTGTTCCCACCCTTCCCACTGGGTAACTGACTCTTGTGTTGACTTACAGATCATAAGGCAGCAGTTTCCTCAGTTAACCACCAGAAGACTCGGGACCCGAGGACAGTCCAAGTAAGCACCGAAGCCCTTCCTCCCGCACAGGCCCCGGCCCCAGGCCTCGCTTCCTGAGCTCCGGCTGCAGGCCTGGACGGAAGCCCGCGTCCTGCCAGAGCACAGAGGAGCTTCAGACTGCCTGGCCCTCTCTCCCAGGACCCTGAGAGATGCTGCCCAGGGCCAGCTGGCCCAGCTGCTTTAAGGAGCCTGACTTTTAGCCGCCCGCTTCTAGGCATTTTTGTAAAATGTCTTGAGCATTATTTAAAGAAGCACCTTGTAGCTTCTTGGATTGTTTCCCTGAGCGAACTCTGCACTCCCAGGACCCAGGCAGCCAGCCACTGGCCTGTCCTAATAACCTCCGAGAGGGCTCACCGTTTACCATTCATTCATCAGCTCTCCCAACAAGCCGCCCACTATTTGCTTCACCCTTCCTGTGCGTCAGATACACGGTGCCAAGTGCTGGGACCACAGGAGCAAACAAGCCACTGCCTTCATGGAGCGTATGTTCTGGTGGCCGAGACAGGCAGAAAAAGGCAATCCGGTTGTGGCAGAGAGGGTTGGCACGGAGACTAACAAAAGGGGAGTGGCCCCAGACAGGCTTTCGGAGGAGGTGACGACCTGAGGAGTGAGGAGGGTGTATGGACGCCTGCCTGCCAGGTGTGAGCCAGCGGGGAGGAGAACTGCCTCCGCTGCTCAGAGTCACCCAAGTCCGCACTCACAAGGCGTGCCTCAGAGGCCGTTCAGAAACTGCGGGACTCCACTAGGCGGTCCACGAGGAAAGGTCTGGTGGCCGCGTGAGTTTATTAAGCCCTGAGTTTCACACACATTCCTCGAGGCAGGACCTCCCAGGACCTTCACCGTGCCGATGCACGAGGTGACTCCACTGAAGGGTGCCTTATAGTGTGACCTTTCTAAACACGGCGCCCAGTTAAGTAGCAGAGCAGCACATACTCACTTATAAACCACTGAAACTTGGAAAAAACAACCACCACATAGAGTTATAAGACTTGTGACCAAGGATGATGCAAAAGCAGCATGTCCAGTACTGTCCCCCACTGCCCCCCACTTGCCATTCCTGTGTCATCCCCACCCCATCCCCCACCCAGTGTGGCTTAACTTTGGAGCCAAGTGAAAGGAAGCGGGGTTCAAACTGGGAAAACCCCTCTTTGGTAAAGTTCTGAAAATACTGAGAGTGATTTATTTGTGGGGCCCAAAGCTTATGGGGGGGGGGCGATTAAAGATTTGTGCCGAAAATTTTTTAGCCAGGGACCTTTTGGACTAAATTTCTCATGAACTTCCAAGGTGACTATTCTGAAGAACAAATCTGGTTTGCAATGAGAAATTCCAGGATTGTTTTAAAATGAGGTTTGAGTCTTGGTAAGAGCACGAGTACAAAAACCAGATTCTGCCTTCCTCATTTGCACAGCGGTCGGTACGCAAAGGGCAGTTGGCAGTGCTGGGTGAACAGGTAGATGAGGGGGTGGGTGGGAGAATGCGGAAAGCATGGGAACGAATCATTTCCCACCTGCTCCTGGCCTAGAGAGGGTCGTTGGCTCCAATACATTGTTGCCCATTTTCAGAGTAGGAATAGTAAAGATGGAGCGGAAAGGTTTCCCATCCTCCACAAGCTTGGGGAAAGCTTCTCTGTCTACACACGAGGGCCCGGGGGTTTTGTTGGTCTTTCTCCTCAAGGTTGGCAAATTGGAAAATATTTCTTAAAAAATTCCGTGTAATCCATTTCATTGTCTCTTCTCCACGAGCATCTGCCAAGGTTGATCCCCTTCAGCCACTGGGAAGGTGATGAGGAGCTCTCGTCTCCGACCTGCCTCTCAGCCTTATAGTGAAAAGACAAAAAGCAAATTTACCTGGACAGACTGAATGGGGGCGGGGGTGGGGTGGGGATGGCCAGTGTGCGGACCTGCCCTCCAAAGCTGAAACAGAGAACTTAAGAAGAGATCAGAGCAATAGCTTCCTGTGGTGGTAGATTTTGGCAACACACACTCTGAAAAAATCCAGAATGGTCTGATCTGAGTTGTTATTGCCGTGTTGGTCTTAAGGAATGATGAAGGGGAACTTGGTAACGTTAAGGAGGCTCATCATAACTGTCTTCCGGCCTGACGGGCGCTCGGAACCTGGCCCCTCCCCCGCCCAGCCCTGGCTTTGGGTTGGAAAGGCAGTTATGACAGTTGGGAAGTAGAAGGCGCGGAGGACAGATCGTTCTCCACACAGAGAGAACTTTCTGAGAACCGCACCGACCCAAAATGAATTGGGAAGCCTTGGGAGCACCTGGGTACTGCATCCCGGGAGGTGTTCAGATAGAGGCGAGATGCCCGCTAAGCAGGAATATCTCAGAATGGTACCGGGGGCAGCGGGGGTGGGAAAGAGGGAAGGTTTCGTGTGCTTGACTCTCCCCTCCCTGGGAAGCCTGTCTCATAACTCTGAGTGCTTTCTCATCTGTATGGTGGTGTGGTCATCACCAGCCATACCTCTATGGGCAGGAAAGAACAGTTACTATGTTGCCATGTGTCTAGAAGCGAGGTCCAGAAACTATTAATTATAGTTTCTTAATGAATCATATGGGTATTGCTGTGTGATTGTAAAAATCCCTTCTAGACATAGGAAATCAGAATCTTTGGGGATGGGACCCAGGAGTCTGTATTTTAATATGGACTGTAGGTGATTCTTACTATTAATATAGTTTGAGAATCACTGGCTTAGTGATTAAAATTACTTTGGAGGTTCAAATCCTGCCTCTACCACTAACTCACTGGGTGATATTGGGTGTGTTATTGAAGTTCTCTGGGCCTTGGTTCCCTCATCTATAAAATGGGGGTGATAATTAGTTACAGCCTCACGGGTTTTGGGAGATGAAATAATGTGTGTGAAGCACTTAGTGCCTTGTGGGCCAACGCGATGAGCATCCCATTGACAATAGCAGATAGTGACAGTCCCTCCAACGCCTGGGGACCATAGAGCTGGGAATGTAACGCAGGTGTTTAACCCAGCAGGCCAGCCGGTCTCAGGCAGGCGCACATCAGAATTCCCTGGGGCGCCTGTCTCAACACTGATTCTTGGGCCCCTGTCCCATATTTTGAATCAGTCAGTCTGGGGCGGGACCTAGGAATCTGTGTTTCTTTATGACCCATGAATGGCTCTGGCAAACATCAAAGTTTACGATGCCGCCCTGCAGGGGTATTAGCACAGCCAGTGGCTTTGTAGTGGAACAGACCTGTGTGTTCAAGAGCCTGTTCTTCCCTGAAAGAGCCGTATAACCTTGAGCTTATTAAGCGCTCTTGCCTTCATTTTCTCATCTGAAAAAAAGACTGTAATAATCCCCATTTCATAGTATTATTTTACAAATTAATGCATGTACCGCACTTTGCCAAGTGCCTAGCACAGAGCCAGTTCCGAATAGCTTGCAGCTAAAATCTAAAATCCAAGCAAAATGCTGCCTCCATCCACAAGTTTCCATTGAAAACACTGCTATCGGTAGGGCCCCTCTGAGTCAGTGAAACCTTCTGGTCTTTGCTTTACATTCAGTGTCGGCAGAAACCCTGCATTTGTCTTTTTAAAGACACAGTTCTTTCAGACCATCATCTGTTGCCTAAGAAAACCATTCGTGGGTGGTTCGCAGTCACAGACGACACCCTTCTTCCTGGGTCCTCAGGGAGGGGAGACTCCACTGCGGTCTCCCTGGGGTCACACTTGGCTCGATACAAGAGACTCAGTACCAACGGAAAATTTTTCATCCCCTTTTGTGCTTTGCAAAGTATTTGACTTAACATTTTCTGTAGGAGGCAATTTCGGTTATTTTTACCCGTGTGATTGATGGCTGGCAACGTGGCACTTTGGTTCAGTTCCAGATTTCAGAGCTATCAAGCCTCACTGGAGAGTCAGCTCTTCCAGCCCCTGGAGGAAGGGCCCAGTCCCCCTTGGCCTTGGGCGCGCCCTGCTCAGGAGACCCCTCCCGGTAACCATGTACTCGGCTTTCTCTCTGCGGCCTAGGTACCATTACTACGGCATCGCGGTGAAGGAAAGCTCCCAGTACTATGACGTGATGTATTCCAAGAAAGGAGCTGCCTGGGTGAGCGAGACGGGCAAGAAAGAAGTGAGCAAACAGACGGTGGCCTATTCGCCTCGGTCCAAACTTGGGACGCTGCTGCCGGAGTTTCCAAATGTCAAAGACCTAAACCTGCCGGCCAGTCTGCCCGAGGAGAAGGTGACCATGTCTGAAGGGTGACCGGGAGGGGGGTCTCTCTTTTTTATACAACACATACATATACCACACACACTTCAACTGCCAAATGCTGAGTTAAAAAATATAAAGCTGGACATGAGAATCAAGTGTGGACTTGGATTAGTAATAATGTATCGGTCCATAACGTACCATATTAATATAAGATGTTAACAATAAAGGTAACTGGGCGTGGGGGTGTATGGGAAGTCCCTGCAGTATCTTCAAAACTTGACTACAAATCTAATGTGATTCTAAACTAAAAAGTTTGTCTGACCTACCTATCTACCCACCTGCCCACCCACCAACCTACCTATCCACCTGTGATTTTGCACTCAGTCCACAAAGGAGGGACCCCCTCCCCTCTAGACTGCTTTTTAAAGGATGAAGTTTACTCTCGTATGTGCTGCAGAGGGTGCGGTGAGTCATAGTTCTGTAGACAAAAGAGATTTGATAGGTGTAGCGCCTTATACTGTAACTTTAAAATTCTTGAGAAAAGTCTATTGCCAGGTAGATTCTGGAGGATTTCCAATGTCCTCTTTGTGATTTTGACAAAAGCACCTCTTCTTAGAAACACACTCTAGGTTTTAACTTTTCAATATCTTGGCTAATGAGGAGAGTTTAATTCAACAAGCCCTACGAAACTGTGCCATGTGCCAGGCACCGTGCTAAATGCTGGGTAGTAAGCCATTTTATTTCCCCAGAGCCCTCAGCACCAGGGGGTGGAGAATGGGGACCAAGGGAGAAACTCATGTTTTCCGCACCAAGGGTGAATGTGCTGATAGAGGAGCCCTCTCCAGTGCTGTGTGGGTCTGGAGAAGGGGGCTGCAGGTCAGCGAGCATCCCTGATGGGAATGAGTCTCTCCGGGGTCAGGGGGATGAGCAGGGGCGAGGTGGACCCCGGCCCCACATCAGGGAACAAATGACTTGAAAACCAAAATTCCAAGGGCAGCAGTAATGTGTGTTCATGTAATCCTTTCTTGTGGACTTCCCCCCCGACAGGTTTCTACCTTTATTATGATGTATCGAACACACTGTCAGAGAATACTGGACACTGTAATAAGAGCCAACTTTGACGAGGTAGGTCAACAAGGGTTGAGCTGTGAACTCTCTATTAAAATATTGTCATAAAACCAGCTCCTATTTCACGAGCTCCTGCTAGGTGCCAGGCCTCCCGGAAGCCCCCGGTGCACAGTATTAGCTCACTTCACCCTCACACTGATCCTGGGAGCCAGGTGCCGTTTGATCCCCACTTTAGAGATCTTCTGGGGGAATCACGGTTGGTGTGGCCTCTTCCCTGATTTAACCCGTGAGCTGCATCCTACCCGATGGGCCTGCTGGGGAGACAGTTTTTGTCAGAGTATCAGTACAGCCAGGATTACAGATTCAGAAGAACTAAAGGAAGGGCTTCCTGTGTTTTGGGTTTAATGTTTCCCGAGGCTCGTCTGCAGCGGAGCCTTTGGAGCTGTTTCCCTCCGGTCTCAGGGTCTGGTGTGCAGGTCTGTCAAATCCTGCCAGTAGGGGACCGAAGTGGGTAACCCGGAAACTTACTTTAAATCAATCATTTGCCTGCGATTATTTCACCACCTCTGCTTGCCAAGGGTCAGAACTCCTTCCTTATGCCTAGTAAGAAGTTTCCACTTGTTCGAGGCCTGCACGATGCCAGGCAGTTTATGTAAGTTGTCGGACTCCTCTCTGGTGACAGGGAGACACGTTACCCCCATTGTATAAAGCTGACAACTCTCCTGCACTTAGTCCTGACCTCCAGATTCAGCTGACACGTAGGTTCACGTGGGCAAACCAGAGTACTGATTTTCTGCCTCCGGTCTGTTCTCCCAGTCTCAGTTCACCACCACAGCCCACCCCACCGCACAGGCCACACGCCGCGGTTCTTCTCTCTCCCTCCCCCAGCAAGTCCTGTCGGTCGGGAGGTCCTGTCGCCTCTGCCTCCAGAGAGAAACCTGTCCGTTTCACATCTGCCTTCCAAATATCCGCTCTTAAGCTTTGCACTGCCCTCCCTCTTTTCCCTTTCTTCTCACTCTGGGGAACCAGCCCCTTTGGACACCAAGTGGCCCCAAATGCAGAGCAGGAAGGCGGTCAGCACTGGGTGGAACACCCCCCAAAAGGCGGCCCCAGAGCTGAGCGCTGCTGATCGGGCTCCCTGTGCTCGTGAGCAGATGCCCGTGACAGACCGAGCTTCCACAGATTTGTTTTAACACACACAGCCACTGATCTTTTCCAGAATTTCTGCTAGAAATTGACTGCTCATATAAAAAAGGAGTAGGGCTGTATGCAAGGAGAGCTCGGAAAGGCAAATGAGTTCAGAATCCACCAGATCTTAGGAATCTGCTGGGCACAGCTCCCTCCTCAGAGTTGGAAGGACAGGCAGGGGGGCCCAGGGCCCAGCCGGAGGCCAGCACCCAGGGACAGGCTGGGGCGAGGGGACAGCAGAAGGCTGTCTGGAGGGCAAGCGCCTTGTCCAGGAGATGTGGCCATCTCCAGGCCCAGCCAGACCAACCCTCAGCCACCAGGTGTCCCAGCGATAGGTGAGCAGAGCCACGGTGGGGACTCTGGCTGGGTGACATTCAGAACTTAGGGGAGGGTGCGTCACATGCTTGGACAGCGCACTGATTTCTTGGGCCTAGCAGTGGCAGTGCCTCCACGATGTAATAATAATAATAATAATGATGATGATGATGATGATAATAATAACGATAATAGCTAACCTTCATTAAGCATCTGCTACATACCAAGCACAATACTAAGTACTTTTAAGGCATCTTTACCAAAGCCTATGCAGTAAATACTACTCTTGTTCCCGTTTTACATGTAAGGAGCCCTGGAAGGCAATCTTCACTCATCTGGGTTGTTTGTATTTTCATGTTCAATCTGGATGAAAAGTTTTCAGTGTTTTCATTGTCATGGAACTGTCATGTAATAGAACCATGACTGGAGTTCCAAGGTTTATAAACCCGACTTCACTCACCACTCTGATCATGTTTTCGGCAATTACCATTTTCCCTCCAGGAAGTCAGGGGACACGCCTCTCTTCCCATTCCTCACCCCCCACCCCAAGCATCCCATCCAGTGTCGACACTGGAAAGTCCAGGCAGGCCACGGAAGTCAGAGAGGTCTGTGCCCTGAGGCTGAGGTCCGGTTGCCAGGCTGGGGTCAGGTCGTCTGGTGAGGGGCAAGCAAGACCCTATTTCTCAGAGGGGCCTGAAGGGCAGGGGCTGAAAGCTGGAAAGCAGGCAGCAGTTCAAGGAGAGACATGGGTCTCAGAGTGGGGTGGAAGCCCAGTGACCACATGAAGAACAAACTAGCCCCGGTGGTGAGACAGGCAGACATGCGCTGTCTGTCATCCATTCCCCAACTTGCTTTGGACAAATAGGTTTATGTCCCTGCAAAGTGGAAGTAACGATTCTCAGCTGCAGTCCTACTGTGAGTATGAAATGAGAGAGCCTGTGTGCAGTACCTGGCATGTAGTAGGCCCTCCAGGAATAAAGCTGATGCCAACAAGAGTGCCACCTCCGGGCTACTGGGCCAGTACTACATTGTCTCCTGCACTGGGCCAGGATTGCTGTGGGCAACCAGGTGTGGGGATAGTGCAGTAGGTGGGGGAGTGCCCCCCTGCGCAGGAGGGGAGGGTGCGCAGCCCAGGAACCAAGTCGAGCCCATGAGATCACAAAAAATTCTGCAGTCCCTAACTTCAAGGTGAGGGGCTCCTCACTGTTGGCCGAAGTCTAGATACTTTAAAACATTGTAATATGTACAAGTTAATTATCTTCTACTGTTTCCCTTCACTTCCCTTATCTTGTTCTACCCCTGCACCCCCTCCTCTGCCCTCTCCCTGACCTCCAGATCGCACACTGAAAGACACAGGTGTTGGGGGCCACCAGGGGGTTCCCTGCTTTGGGCATCCGCTCTGCCATCTGTTCATCAGCAGTTCGGCTTGGGTCCCTGCTGGCATCGTATTAATAACACTGCCGTGTCCGAGCTCCTGCTGCATTCCTGTTCTCCGCCAGTGGTTGGGTTGGGGTGGCCCACGGCTTACTGCCCGGATATCGCCATCTAGCATCCCAGAATGGCGCCAGTGGGCCAGGGCTCTCTGGGAAAATGGAGGAATTTGGATAGAAAGAGGCCCTTGTACTTTATCCGGTGCTTGGCACACAGGTTGGAATCGGGAGATTTTGTTTGTGGCATCTGCCCTCTTCCCTTGCAGACGCGTTCCCCTTCACAGCAGCTCTCACACCACTCCCTTCCTTTCCAGAGCTCCCAGGGACCCCGGGGCTCCAATGGGCCCATAGAATAGTAAGTTCTAGTAATCTGAGCTTTTAAAACACAATATCCCACCTTCCCTCCCTTAAACTGTCCCCAGACCACAATAAGCATGCTGGTGTGATGGATTAAGGTGCTAACCCTCTCCCGGGGCAGACTCGACCCTGGGCTGCCAGGCCACGTGGTGATGTGGCACTGGGTGTGCCACCCACGGGGGCAGGGGCAAGACTTGGGACAGGAGGACCGCCCCCCAAGCCTCCTGACCCACACCAGGCTGGGGTGGCCTCTGCCACTAGTGGGGAAGTAGATAATAACAGTGTTGCAANGGGGCTCCAATGGGCCCATAGAATAGTAAGTTCTAGTAATCTGAGCTTTTAAAACACAATATCCCACCTTCCCTCCCTTAAACTGTCCCCAGACCACAGTAAGCATGCTGGTGTGATGGATTAAGGTGCTAACCCTCTCCCGGGGCAGACTCGACCCCGGGCTGCCAGGCCACGTGGTGATGTGGCACTGGGCGTGCCACCCACAGGGGCAGGGGCAAGACTTGGGACAGGAGGACCACCCCCCAGGCCTCTTGAGCCACACCAGGCTGGGGTGGCCTCTGCCACTAGTGGGGAAGTAGATAATAACAGTGTTGCAAGCTGGGGTGGCCTTGGGCAAGTCTCCGGGCTCTGTCGGGAGGGCGCCGTGTGACCTCATGGTTCTCTCTGCGGGTCTGTGCAGGTTCAGAGTTTCCTTCTACACTTTTGGCAAGGGATGCCGCCCCACATGCTGCCCGTGCTGGGCTCCTCCACAGTGGTGAACATCGTCGGCGTGTGCGACTCCATCCTCTACAAAGCTATCTCGGGAGTGCTGATGCCCACCGTGCTGCAGGCGCTACCTGACAGGTGGGCGCATCCTTCTCGTCTGTTCCCCTCACTGGTTCTCTTCAGCCACTCAGGTACCCTCCCCAAAGTAGCAAATGCAGCTGTTTTCTCGCGGGTCTGTCCATACCTGCTGTGCACTGGGTGCGTAACCAGTACACACACAGAACACACTTTTTCTCACTGAAATGGTGAGACACCAGATGTACTCTTCTGTACCTCACTTAAAAAATAAAATCTTGGACATGCCCGGGCAGAGCACTCTCCACTGTGCTCCATGCCGCCCTGGGCCCTGGGGGGCGGACCACGTGGAGCTCCTCACAGCACTCACTTTCCCCAGGCTTCCCTCTGGGATGAGCCCATGAGGTGAAGGGCGGGGGGTGCATGGGTGGTCAGGAGGGAGGTCAGAGAGAGGGAAGAGAGTGAAGTCAGGAGATGGACTCCTTGCCTCTCTTTATGTGAGGACACCTCGGGCTGGCCGTGCACCTCCCCAGGGCTCTGTTGCCTTCCAGGTCACCCTTTGGGCATGGAGGTCCACCAGAGCAGGTGGAAGCAGTCTCCCTTATGGGGTCCTCTTCCCCTGTCTTGTCCCTTGTAGATAAACTCTTCTATTTCGAGGGACATTTGTTTGCTCTTGGGACTCTTGCAGGCAGCATTGCACGTCAGTCTGTAAGGACCTTCGGCTTCTTCTTTACGCCTGCATACTGTGCCGCTGTGTTGAATTTCTGAGTTGATGTTTCCGGTCTCGTTCTACCACACCAGCGCTGTGCGGAGTGGTGTTCCGAGTCCGTTCTCCCACACGGGGAGCGCATCCGTTTCCTGGGACTGCAGTAGCGGAACGCCACAACTGGGTGGCTTAGAGTGACAGACAGTTATTCCCTCCCGGTTCGGCAGGCCAGGAGCCTGAAAGACGAGTGTGGGCAGGGGTGGCTCCTTCTGGAGACTCTGCGCGAGGGCCTGTCCCCTGCCTCTCCCTGCTTCCAGTGGTGGCTGCTGGCCCTGGGTGTGCCTGGGCTTGCAGACACCTCACTCCAGTGTCTGTCTCTGCCTTTACATTGACTCCTGCCCTGTGTGGCCCTCTGTCTTGTGTAAGGACCCTTATCATCAGAGTTAAGGCCCACCCATCTCAATGAGATCCTCAATTTAAGTACTTCTACAAAGGCCCTTTTTCCAAAAAGCCACCTTCACAGGTCTGGGTAGACAGACCAGTATGTTTGCGGGACACGGAGTGTTCGTGCAGGGTCTATTCCTGTAGGCCGGATTCCTGGTTCAAAGGGCACGTGACCTCCACTTATCGCAGTGAACTTTCCTTTGCATCTGTCTTCTGACGAGTGGAGCCTAACATATCTTCGTGTCTTTAAGAGTGATTTCTGTTTCTTACCCATGAAGAGAACTCTTTCTCTGTTCCTATCCCATGCCTGTGTTTCCATTTGACAGTTGATGTTTTTCTGATTGACTTTTAGGAGCTCTTTATTTATTAGAGATATTAACTATTTACCTATAGTAGGAGTTGCGAATATTTTTTTCATTTTGTCTCTGCTATACAGGAAGTATATCTGTGTAGTTGAATGTGTCAGTCCTTGTTTTTAGGGCTTCTGGATTGCGTGTCATAGTTGTACAGGGTTCCCCTCTCTGGTTAGAAAGTAACTTCCCGGAGGTTCGTCATCCCACTTAACTTCATGGTTTAATTTTGCACTTTTGGATTTTTGGTCAATTTGGAATTCACCCTGGTGTAAGATGTGAAGTGTGGTGTTGTCCCCATCCCCCCCACCAGCCCCCACTGCCAGCAGCTGTCCTGTTGTCCTAACTCCAGATGCTAATTAGTCCATCTTTTTTTCACAGGCCGGGGGGGGGGGGGCTCTTTTTGTATAGTACATTTTATAGGTGTTTGGGACTATTTCTAGACTTCCTATTCTATACCAATATCAATATATTTCTATATATTTATGTTCCAGTGTCACTGTCTTTTAAGTTTTGTACTTTTAAGGATATTTTAATATTTAGTAGGGCAAGCTTTTAGAATTTTCCTTAAAAATATTCCTGTTATTGGCAGTTGTTTTCCATATGAAATACTTTGGCATCAGTTTGTCTATTTAAAATATATACATGACATAGATACACATATACATAGCTTTACTGGAGTTACGTTACACTAATAAAACAGCCGAGAGAATTACATCTTTATTACAGTGTATTAAGAATTCCCAACAAAGAACACAGTTTGCCTTGCTGTTTATTCTGAGCTTCAGTTTTGAGGCCTTCAAGAGTGCTGTAAATTTTTAAAATAGAAATCTTAGACATTTTAAAGTTAAATTTACTCCTAGATATTTATTTCTTGTTGTTACTATAAATGCAGTCTTTTCCTTTATATCTCTTGGCTGATGGTTGTTTATATATATGAAAGCTTATGGTACCTGTATATTATATTTTGGCCTGATGATGTTACAATTAATTTTTATTGCTGTATTCCTTTCTTGAGGTTCTCTTAATTTTTTCTGGTTTATAACTATATATTATCCCAAATATAGATAATTCTACCTTTGCCTTTCTAACTTTTATACCTCCTGTTTATTTCACTTGTATAATTACATTGGCATATACCTCAAGAAAATGGCAAAGCTCTTGACCTTAATGAGAATACATCTACTGTTTTCTCTGCATTAAACACGAGGCTGGCTTTGGGTTAAGACTGATATATTTTATCATGGTAAGGAATGCCTACCTTTTCTTAATTCATGAAACATTTAATGAAGAATGGTTGTTGAATATTATCCAGTGCTTTTCACTGTCTATAGAAGTGATCAGATTGGCCATCTCCTAATAGGAATCATTCTCGCCTTCCTCCAGTGCAGTCCACTTAGTCGCAGTGTATTATTTTCTTTAAGGTGTTGCAGGACTTTATTTGCTGATGCTTTACTTAGGTTTTTGGCATTAAAAGTCATAAATGAGATTGGTCTGCAGTATTCCTTTTGTATTTAATCTTTGTCTGTTGTTGGTATCATTGTTTGGGGGGGGGTTGTTTGCTTGGTTTGGTTTTGGTTTTGGTTTGGTTTGGTTTGGGTTGGGTTTTCTCGCTTCATAAAAGGAACGTGAAAGCTTCCTCCCTTTTCCTCCCAGGGTCTGGAGCAGTTTGAATAGCACTGAAATTATTTGCTCTTGCAGATTCCTGAGAATTAATTCTCCTTTGAAAGCATCTGGGCCTTGTGTTTTTGTGGGGGTAAGTCTTCAAAAATGTTCTCCTTGTTTTCCTGTAGTAATTGGTCAGTTTAGATTTTCTATCTTCTCTGAGGTTAAGTTTTGGTAAAGTATATTTGCCTAGAAAAGGATCCATTTCTTCCAGATCTTTAAATGTATTCACTTAGTGTTGAGCAAAGTGGGTTTGTACACTCACTGAATTTCTTCTGTGTCTGTGATTACTTCTGCTTTACTCCGTTTTCCTTTGTGTTGCTGTGCTTTCTGCCACTTCTGTGTCGTTAGGTTACCTAAGTATTCTTTCAAGGAAAAACCACTGGGATATACTTACTGATGCTATTATTTTTCCTAATATGTTAATAACTGATTTTATTTTACTAATTCATTTTTCATCCTTTCTGAAGTTTACTCTTATTCATTTACTCAGCAAATATTTATTGAGCGCTTCATCTCGTCCTGTCCCAGTTCTAGGAGTTTGAATCCCATCAGTCACACATTCCCCTCAAATTAACCAAAAAATAGATGCCTGGTTTATTTACATGCTTGGCCCTTAATAGCGTCAGTTTTTCTGAGATTTTTCTCTTAGCGCTGTTTTAGCTGTACCTCACAAATTTTGATATGTAATATTTTAATAATTGTTATCTTCTAAATATTTTGCAACTTTGGTTTGGAGTTCCTCTTTGTCCTAAGATTTGAAAAAAAAAAAACAAAACCACTTTAAAATCTTCAGTCATTAGGAGCTAGTGTTTTCTGGTTATGTTATTTTATCTTTTATTGCTTTGTGATTAGAGACTGTTTCTGAACTATTCTTTTGAGACCTGACTTAGGTTTTCTTTGTTGTCTGACACGTGGTCTTTTTTCTTACACTTGAAAAGCAGCAGCATTCTTGGTCTCCCAGGCACAGACTCCAACATACTGTATGTACTTGGACCAGCTTTGTGGCAACATACTATATGTACTTGGACCAACTTTGTGGTTATTTCTTTCTGAGACATCTTCTCACTTAGGAGTTGAATAAAAGTGGTGAGAGTGGGCGTCTTCTTTCTGATCTTAGAAGAAATGCTTCCAGCTTCTCCCCGTGGAGCCTGATGTTAAAGCCGTGGGTTTGTCATAAATGGCCTTTGTTCTGTTGTGGTGTGTTCCCTCTCTGCCCACTTTGCTGAGAGGTTTTGGGTTTTTTTCACCTAAATGCAGATTGAATTCTGTCAGATGTTTCTTCTCCATCAATTGAAATGGCCATGGGGTTTTTACCTTTGTTTTGCTGATGTGCTGAATCACACTGATTGAGTTATGGGCATCGAACTGTTGCACATGGTCGTGGGGTATGATTCTCTAATGGGCTGTTGAACTCGGGGGGCTCATGTTTTGTTGAGAATATTTGCATCATGTTCGTCAGGAATATTGGCCCCGAGTTTTCCTTGTTGGCAGTGTCTTGGTCTAGTTTACGTATCCGACTAATGTTGGCCTTGTAGAATGAGTTTGGAAACATTCCTTCGTTTTCAATTTTTTGGAATGACCAGAGAATAGGTATTAATTCTTCTTTAAATGTTTCCTGGAAAGCTATCTGTTCCTGGGCTTTTGTTTGTTGGGAGTTTTTGTGGTTACTGATTCAATGTTGTTACTAGTTCTGTTAAAGTGTTCTGTTTCTTCCTGACTCAGTCTTAGAAGATTATATGTTTCTAGGTATTTGTCCGTTTCCATTAGGTTGTCCAATTGTTGGCGTATAATTGTTTGTGCTGTTCTGTAATGCTTCCTTGCATTTCCGTGGTGTCAGTTATAACTTCTTTTTCATTTCTGATTTCACTGATTTGAGCCCTCTCTTCTTTTTTCTTGTTGAATCTAGATATAAAGGTTTATAAATTTTATCTTTTCAAAGAGCCAGCTCTTAGTTTCCTTATATTTTTAGTTTTTGTTTATTTCTACTCTGATCTTTATTATTTCCTTGTACTAACTGTGGGCTTTGTTTGTTCTCTCTTTTTTTTTTAGTTCCTTTGAGCATAATCATAGTTATTTTAAATCTTCTGTTTGATAGTCTGGTTCAGTTGATTGCTTTATCTCTTGAGAGTGGGTTCCTTTTCTTGATTTTTTGTGTCTCTTACAATTTCATATTGACAGCCAAACAGTGTGCAGAACAGTGGAACTGAGGTAAATATTGTAGTGTTTCTGCCTGGAAATGAGCATGCCTTTTCTTCTCCTAGGCTCTCAATGGCAGGAATTGAGTCAGGTTATTCAAGAGTTCATTGGGTTTGGGTCTTGCTGTTGCTATGGTTACCTTCAGTGTACCAGCAGGTTCTAATTCTTTGGGGGAGCCTTGAGTTTCAGTTGGAAATTTGTTTACTGAGGGTTTCCACATCCTCAGCATTAGGTCCTCCCTGTGAACCTCTGCCGCACGGGTCAGCCTGTGTGGGGTGGGGTGAGGGCGGGCAGGTTTTCTGTTATCCTGACTCGGTTTTAGGTAAGCCCCGTGGATTTTGGCAATCGGAGCTGGGCATTTTCAGTGATCATGCCCCACCCCAAAGATAAACCTCTAGCAGTCTGAGCCCAGGATGGTGTCCACCAAGGTCAGAAAGCTTTCCCCTTTTACCCTCCCCCCGCCCCTGCAGTGAGTCTCTCCCTGTGCCCAGGCCAACAGCATTTGCTGCCCTTCCCCCAGCCCTTTGAGGCCTCTGTTCCTTAAGGGAGAGATGTCCCGGGCAGCCTCACGCTTTTTCCGCAGCAGCGGCTGCGCCCCTCCTCCGGGCGTACACCTCGGAGCTAGCTTCCTCCACTCTCCTGTCCTGCCCCCAGTCTTTCTCGGGAGCATCTGGCCAGGTCCATGGAGACCTGGTGAACAGACGTAAACTTCCTCTGCATCTGTGGCTCCCGGATTTCCATACACTCTCATGCTTTGTCACACTGAGCCTTTAGCAATCGATGCCGAATTCCTTTCGCTGGGCGTGGGACGTCCTGCTTTTCTCCCTCTGGCACAGCCAAGCCAGTTCCTGGGTCCCCTCTGTGAAGGTGCCTGTCTTTCCGTAGACTGCAGGCAGGTGGTGTGACCTCAGCTCGCTGATGGGTGAGCAGAAAGTTGTAATTTTAAAGGTTATCTGGCTTTTTATTTTTATGGTGGGAGTGATGCTCTTCCTCAGCGGAAGCACACCAGAAGAGGCCAGCCAAGGTCCGGTTTTAGTGTTAGGCTACTCTGCATTTTTCAGGGGATCTACACTAACACTGAATTCTTTTTATAATTATCTGAATAAGCATATACTTATACAAAATTACATATGTGTGTTTAATGAATGAATGAATATTTGAGTCTTATACATATGCACACATATATAACATACATATCTGGACCCTTTTAAATATGGAGTTGTTAAATACTTTTTTCCACGTTGATCAAGTGAGCTAGATAATGGCTAAAGCTCTACCTCCATTTTACTAAGAAGGCACCTCCTGAGGGATCGGTAAATGTATACACACCTTTAAAGAGAGCTTCAATACTGCTAATACCGTTTAACAGGTGTTACACACACTAGGCATCTATAGTTTGTTACAAAGCAGTCTGGGGGGTACAGATGAAATACTGCCCCCCGCCTTCTTCTCTGTGTTACCTTGTTCTACAGATGTGAAAGTTGAGCTGAAGAGTTGAAAGAACTTGTCCATCCTCATCTGCAAATAAACAAGACTCAAATATTCATCCGTTCATTGAACAGATGTTGGTTGATTACTACCCTGTGAGGGGGCGGGTCCTGGAACACGCCGCTGCTGGAGATGGACGTGCACCCTGCCCTCCCTCAGTTTACAGTCTGCTAGAGGAGACTGTTGTTTAACATTACATAGTTAACTAATTACCAAAATGATCTTTGCCTTACAAATCCAGTGCCTTTTCCTTTGAATCAGGGAGCCAAAGTTATTTGGCAGACCAGGCTTCCTCTTACACCTGACTTTTCAGCAGCTTGTAGTCATTCACCCCTCCGGCTTGCTCGCACGCCTTCTGCGTGCCAGGCCCTGTGCTTGGCCAGGGGTGGAAATGGGAATCAGCTCTCGAGTTCTCTCAGCGCCGCAGGCCCAGGCCGGGGTGCAGCTCCCAACTCACCAGCGTGGACCTGCCTGCCCCTTCCTTTTCAGCTCTTGTAAAGCATGTTGAAATATGCTTTCTGGTGAATAAGTGACAATATAATAGAGATAACCAGGGATCCTGTGCTATTATTTGTAACAAAGGTAGATCTTTCTAAAACTTGGGCTTTTCACCTCTTGTGACCTCCCAAGGGATGCTGGCACAGTGGTGGATGGTCTATAAGGCTGGTTTAGCTGAAGTAAGGAGGCATGTTTGTGGGGGTGGGTGGCGCAGTTGGGGGTGGGTGGACAGGCAGAATAAGATATCAGTGAAACAAAGAGAAGGCTGAGATACTGAAGCGAGAGCCAGGCCCTGGACCAAAAGCAGCAGAAGGCCCTGGTCTGGACTTGTGGAGTCACTGGCCTCACCCGGTGCATGTGCAGTGGGGGCATTTCCGTTTCTGTGCAGTGAAATAACAGTGGTTAGCCCAGGTTTGGGAGCCAAGCAGATCTGGGCTTAAATCTTGGCTCTTGCACTTACTTGCTGCATCTCCTTCGGCAAATAAAAGGACTTCTCTGAGCCTCAGTTTCTCACCTCTGTGCTGGAACCAACATTCGTACCTACTTGTTAGTGAGGATTACGTGAGAAAATGTGTGTGAAGTGTTTAGTGCTTGTCATGTGGCCCTCGTTAAAAGGTGGCTGCTATTATCACCGCTTTGCTGTTGCACCAGCATCACTGCTGGAGGCCATTCAGGGAGTTTCGAGTGTGGAATTAAGATGCAGGAGGAGGGCAGCAGCTGGAGCCATAGACGTGGGCACCCATCTGCACAAAAGGGAGGAGAAGGTGTTCCGGCAGGAGTGCAGGGCGGCCTGGGGAGGGAGACGGAGCAGGGAGCCGAGGGGAAGTCGGCACGGGGGAGTTAGGCTGAAGGGGGTGCGCAGGCCGTGGGAGGAGAGGATGTCGGGAAGCGGGACGGGTCAGCATCATCCAGCACCGTGGGGAGATGGGGTGGGCTGGGCAGCATCTCAGACCAGGAGATCAGGGAGGCCAGCTCCCTCCGCACCTGGGCAGAGCAGCCTGAATACTTAGGTTTCTCCTAAAAGTCCGGCAGTCCCATGTCTGAGTCCTAAAACAGAATCCTTTCCAGGCCGAGTCCCTCCTTACTTTTCTTCAGCTTCATAAAGTCAAACAGCTGCACCGAGCAAAAGGCCCCATCAATGATCCTGCTGCTCACTTCCTGCTCCCGGACAAAAAGCCAGCTCCCCCATTCTAGCCACGAGTGATCCTCCTGAATGTGTGTCAGGGATGGAGAATGGCAAACCCCCCATCCCGGATGGGCCGGCAGCCGTGGGAGGGGCACTGCGGAACTCCGGACTCACCTCTACATTCTGACCTCTGCTGAGAGCAGCTAAGTGTTCTGAGATGTTGTCTCGGACGTTGGATCCAATGTGCTACTGTCGCCTCTTTTGCTTTGTTAGATGTGCAGTACTTTGGGTTCTCTCAGTATTCAGCATTTATTAAACACCTTCTGTGTATCAGGCACTGTGCCAGGCACAGGGGCTGCCTAATCCCTTTTCTTTCAGGAAGACATACTTGATGTCATTCTTTCCTCATACACCCACATCCACTCACCGGGCCGAAGGAAATCCTGCCGGCCCTGCCTTCAAAATCTTTTAATCTTACCACATCGCATTATTTCCACTATTAGCAGCCTCATCCGGGCCACTCTCCTGCCTGGACTATTGCAATAACCTCTGAGTAGGTCTCCCTGTTCTGTCCTTGCCCTCCTGCCGTTGACTTTCATCACAGATGCCAAAGTCGTCTTTTAAAACCACGTGGCAGGATCGAGAGTGTTGAGATAGAGTGGGGAGACTGGCAATTTCTAATACTGTGGTCAGCACTGCCCTGGCCTGTGGGTTGGGTGTCGTCCCACAAAGCCAAAGGTCACCAGTTCAAATTCCTGTCAGGCACATGCCTGGGTTGCAGGTTCGGTCCTTGGTTTGGGTGTGTACTAGAGGTAACCGATGGATGTTTCTCTCTCACGTGAACGTTTCTCACCCTCTCTTTTTCCCTCCATTACCCTCTCTCCAAAAATAAGTAAAATCTCTAAAAGAAAAAATGCCGTAGTTGACCTAGGACAGCCCTGTGAAGTTGGGAGGGAAGGCGGCCAGGTGCTCTCTGGGCCAGCAGCTTTCCCGGCAGGGGCAGCAGCAAGTGCAAAGGGCCTGGAAAAAGGGACAGGGGCCGGTGTCCATGGGAACCGAGTGAGCCGGTGGGGGTGGGCGTGGGGAGGAGCTGGAATCAGGGATAAAGGGGGACATTTTGGAAGGGTCTTGTGGGGGACATATCTGGACTCTGTGCACCCTGGGAGCCATTTATTCATTCGTTTCACTTAACAAACCTTTTTTACATGCCTACTAGGTGTCTGGCTCTATGCTAGGTGCTGAGGATACAGTGGTGCGTACAGTCTAGTGGGAAGGATGGGCATGGATCAGATAATCACGCCAGTTAGTGTGTAATTACCAACTGTCATAACCACAGGGCCCTTCCAGAGGAATCTCTGGGGGCTCTGACCTCTCGCTGGGGGCTTCAGAGAAGGTTTTCCAGTGGAAATGACATCTGGCCTGAGATCAGAGGGGTGAAGAGGGGCTGAGAGTGAAAAGGTCTGGGATGCTCTTAGATGGAAGGTTGCCAGAGGCACAGGCCCGGAGGTGGCACAGACCTGGGCAGAGGCCAGTGGGGCGGAAATGTGGGTGACAGATAGAAACACACAGTGGGGCTGCAGTGTGAGCTTTGGGGGTCACGGCGAGGATGTTGGTTTTTATGGTAAAATAATGAGAAGGCACTGAGGAGTTTCAGGTAGAAGTGAAATGGGTCAGAATTGCAAGTTGTTTTGGAAAATCCATCGTGGATGATGCGGGAGATGGGGCGGAGGTGAGGACGTGAGCTGGGCAGGGGGCACTCCACGGGAGCTGTGGCGGTGGCCCTGGTGACGGACAGAGACAGCCGGAGGTGGGAGGAAAGAGAGAAGCGATGTGGCCGAGCGGGAACTGAAGACTGAACCTGTAATACCTGTAATAATCGAAGGCAGACTGTTTGAGTCTCCGACTCGTTGCACTACGAGAGAGACAGCCAGATACTATAAGCTTCGTAATGTAACGAGATGGGCAGCCACCTATGGAGTTTTCTTACCTAAAAAAGTGAAACCATGACTGAATCTAATGAAGTCTTAGGCCCAAGAGCCCATGTATAGAAAGCACATAGGGTAGATGAACAGGTTAAATGCACCGCGAGGAAGATTTCAGGATGTGGGACATTTCAGGGAACAAATAACATGAGGGTGCCAATAAACCAGTGGCGTGAAATAGATTCTTAAAGAGAACTAAGAAATAGGAGAAGGCAATATCATATGTGTTATACAATGAGTAGAGCTTGTTTGGATCCTGGTACGAACAAATGGAAAGATTCCTAGAAGGCAGGAGCGGGTGGGATGAGGGTTGGTCCTTGACTCCATCGAGAAATGGGTGGTGCCACCTGCTAGTGCAGAGGGCGGAGTCGGAGGGAGTCTGGGGTGGGGGCTGGAGGTTTGAGAGTCTGGGGAGAAGGTTGGGACTTGTTGTGGAAAGGGAAGGAATGAGCGAGCAGCCAGGGTTGCCTGTGGGGTGGCCGTTGGTGATCCCAGTGCCACAGGGGAGTCGGCGGGAGTCAGAGACAGGGCAGCGTAGGCAGTGCCGGTGGAGGGCGCGGATGGTGTGGCCTTCGTGTGGGGAGAGGTCCCTGGGGCCCGGGGGACTGAGGAGAGGCGTCATGGAGGACACTGCACCTCGGGCCGTGAGCAGATGGTTTTGCGGGTGGGACCCTGGAAACGGTGCTCAGTGTCTTCTCAACCTCGTTTCCATCTTGTGTTGTAACCTGCTGTCCCCCAGCCGACCTCTCACCCCTTTAGCCCCCTCCCACCTCCTGCTTCAAAACAGTCCTTGACTTTCCAGATCTGATATGATTTCAGAGTCCATGTCAGGGTTGTTTGCAAGTTTAAAAAGAGGCTGTTGTTTCCCAGTTCCTGCCAAGTAGCAAGCAGTTGGGGAAGCCTGGGCACAGGCTGGGGGTCAGGCCTGCGGTGTGCTGTCGGGAATCCTGTCCGGCTGGGGGCTCCGTCACACAAGACTGGGTGGTATGAGGAGGAGAGGCCAATTGCAAGTCGGAGCTCTCACCCAGGCCCTTCTAAAAACACGAAGGATGGTGTTTGGTTGGTGGGAAGAGTTCCAGTTGCCGCCAAGCCTTACAGCGGGCTTCTGCCCACACTGTGCCTGCCGGGTCTGCCTGTCGACTAGAGCGCGCTCTGTGCACAGCACTTCGCACTTCGCAGACCCACCAGCTCTCTGCAGGGCTGGGCCTCGGCCTTGTCTCTGAAGTCGCTGCTGGTGGCAGCAGCCTAGCGGAAGCCCCGGGCAACACGGGAGACACTTAACCACTGAACATGTGCCCTTTCTCTGTCTAGCTTAACTCAGGTGATCCGCAAGTTTGCCAAGCAGCTGGACGAGTGGCTCAAAGTGGCTCTCCACGACCTCCCAGAAAACCTGCGGAACATCAAGTTCGAGTGTAAGTGCTGAGTGTGTGTGTATGGGGGGGGAGACATTTTCTTGCCAAACTTCGTATACAGGTTGTTAATAAAATAACATTTAACAACAGCTACCACTTGCTGTTTGTGACTACGAAGCACCAAGTATTATTCTGAGCACCATCATGAACTTATTTAATCTTTACAAAACATACATTCCGGTGGCACACCTGCTTTACAGGAAAGGGAACAAGCTCAGGGAGTAAGAGGCGGAGGCAAGGTGGCCTCTGGGTGTGTTTCTGCTCGTCACCTCACAATACTGTTCAGTCCTCCTGCCCCCTCTCCCCCTCTGTGGTACAGGAGGCAGGGTTCCTGTTCCCCGGGCGGGGCCTCAGGAGGCAGGGAAACTTCCCCAGAGCCACGCAGCCCCCAGCTAGGGGGCCAACTCCAGTCTGTCTGGCCCCACAAACCCCGAGTTTTCCCCTGAGCCCCCGCCCACAACTGGTGGTAGCAGGAGGCAGAGAACAGCTTCAGGGTTTCACGTATTTAATTCCCTGCCGAATGAGAAAGCCAAATTAATATTTCTCACAAGGGGACTGGGACCGTGACTCTTTTCTCTGCTGAGCACCGCCGCTCATTCCGTAGCGTTGGCATTAGTGTGGCCTGAGGAGCCTTGTCCAGTCTCTCTGCCTCCGCGCGGCTGCCCTTGTGGCGGGTGCCCGTGCCCTTCACCGTGACACGGCTGTAAGCAAACCACAGTTTTAAGATAGATGTTTCTTCAAGCTCCGTTTGAATGCAGCTTGCCATTCTGCCTGAGGCCAGTGCCCCCCGAACACTGGAGGAGATCAAATTACCCTCTCCCCAGGCCGAGGGGGCCCTTTCAGCTGCTCCGCGGCCGCCCGCGGTGCCCGTCACCTGTGGAGAAAGCCCGCTTTATTTCACGGCTCTCGGGTCTTTTCTTTGCACCAGCACTAAGTTCCACATCACAAAGTTAGAGGAAAAGTAATTAAGGAGAAGGATTAACGATTGATCAGCCTGGAAAATTAGACGTTCGTCTGTCCCTTCCCCACCCCCACCCGCCCCATTCCTCCACTCCACGCCCTGTTTTTCAAACCAGGCTGGCTCAGAGCACAAGTGACAATACCCCCAGGGACATTTCTCACTGTTTCTTGACCAGTTCAGAAATTAATGGGAAGAATGCCCACGCCCATTTTCACCCTGCCAACAAAACCACCCTGGTGAGAGTTGGCAGCAAGGAGCTTTCCTGGACCTTCTGCCTGTGGGTACCTGGGGACACCCACTCTTCCCAGGCAGCCCCGGGGTGCCCCTCAAAAACGGGCAAGGTGAGGAGTGAAAACACACATCACTCCAAAGGACTCTGTCTTAGTGGAGACTCTGGGCAGGCACGTGGCTTGTCTGCTTCAAAATCTGTAGGAACAAGATCCCCCCACTTCAGATCGTCTGCCTACTGTGTCAGTGAGGGCGACAGAACCATCAAAACAGGCAGATAGGTCCCGACGTTCATTTAAGAAAACTGACAGACGTTGACTGCAAAGCCACGTTCAAGGTGCAGCCCAGGGCTCCATCCTAGGAGCAGCCCCTAGCAGCAGACCCCCACTCAATCCGCTTTCCCATTGGACAGACTACCTTTCAAAGGGCCTTCTTCAAAGCCTCCACTTGATTCCTGCAATTATTTATGGGGAGAAGCGATGGAGCTTGCAATTAGCTAAATGAAAGACAAGTAAATAATTGCATTTACTCATGGTTGATCGACACCGCAGTTTCTCACACCTGCTCGTGTGACTTTGAAATGTGTGCCCCAAATACTGCCATTTTAGGAAATAGTTGGAGGGGGTGGAACAAAGACTCGAAAGCTGGGTTGTACCAGCGGGCGCCTGGAGTGCGCTCGGACAGGGAGACGGATTCAGGTCAGGAGGGAATCTGCCCCGGCAAAGCCAAAGTGGGACTGTGATGCCTGCAAATATTTCAGATGAACTCTTTTCCTCTTTCAGTGTCAAGAAGGTTTTCCCAAGTCCTGAGACGGCAAACGTCACTAAATCACCTTTGCCAGGTACGTGTCCTGTGCGTGTGTCCTGTGTGTGTGTCCCAACTACTGCTGAGACGTGACAAATGAGAGCAGATCCCCGAACCGGCTCCCCGTGGGGTGCCGGGTGTGGCCTTTCATGTGCACAGATAAAGAACAAAAACCTTGGCCAATCACCAGTTTCAGTGAACATACAGAACACTCTCAGGCATCAGGTGCCCCTTAAGCTGTTCTGGGTTCTCAGGTTTGCGTTTCCCTCCCGTAAACTGGGGTTTCTTGGCCACTGTTGACATTTTGGGCTGGGTGTCTTTGTCGTGAGGAGTTGTTCTGTGCCTGTGCCTGGCGGACGCCAGCAGTGCCACCCACCCGAGTACTGCCTGCCTCGGGGTGGCCGGGGGTGGCCCCCAGTGTAGCGGGCGCAGCGTGCCCCTCCGGGAGCCCCTGGAATCAGTGATTCAGACAGACGGAGGGTATGGTTTGGTTCGTCATTTCTTGTCGCCCAGAAGAACTCAAAGCCACAAAACATATTAAATATTTAGCCAATTTTATTTATTCTTCTAGGTTTCTGTTCTTTTTTAGCACAAAAGTAGCACATGCTTGCCATTTAAAAAGTTCAAAAATAACAAAAGTGTCAATCAGTAAAAGGTGGAGGATTCCGCTGTAACTCCGGACTTACAACTCGGTGGCCTGCAGCCTTGCGCTTCCGTTGATTTTGCACCTTCAGGAAGGGCCCTGAGTCTCCCTGGTACCGGTCACTAAAGCACCAGTGATTGACAGGAGAGGGGGCAGCCTGGTGGTTGCAGGTCAGACCTGGCCCTCAGATGTGCAGGGTTAATGTTCGTTTGATTTGCTCATGTTCAAAAGTTTTCCCTTTTCTTGGTCACTAACCATTGAATCGCATAGACGTCAGCAAACACCCAGATTTCCTGTTTAAAAAATGCTGAAGAGCTGGCAACCCCAGGGCTGCTTCCCCGGGGCAGTGACCAGCCGGACGGGCTGAGCTCCTCTCCAGGGGGCACTGTCCCACCTCGTTCAGGCGTGTCACCTGCCTGCCTGCTCTGTGATTGCTTTTGCATCCTCTCCCTTGTAGTCTCTATTGTGGGTTGCTGCCAGCTATTGAGGGTCAAGGTGGGAGGGACGGGTTTCTAGTTAGAGTGGCCCGAGGCAGGCTCCAGGCCAGGAACCAGAAGCACACCTCCCTGTTCCTGCTTTGCCACTGGCTTGAACAGAGAACGACGTGGAGACCAGAGGGAAACCCTCCACGTTCCTGCAGACAGGCACAGAGGCCACACTGGGGCCTTGTTTGGGATGTGGCACGGCCGCCAGATGAATACTGGCCAATGAAAGAAACGCTGCCGTATTTCCAAGGCTGCGTGCCTCCTTCCCACGTCAGGGAACGGGCGTGGTTTTGGTGTGTACCTCGGGGCCCAGGAAGTTTAGGAAAGCCTTTGACCCTTTAATGAGCAGGGAGGTAAAAGCACCCCCACTCCTGCCTGTATGTGGACGCACACGCGGCCCCTCTCCACTCTCCACGCATACAGTGTGTAATTCAGTGAGCAAGCGCTGCCTTTCCACTTCACCAACAGCCGTCAGACGCATTCCTGGCACAGCCAGAGGACTGGGGTCAGTGCTAAGAAGGTTTCATGGTATGTCTTAGTGTGCCAGCAAGCCTTCCTAAACACACACAAGGCAAGTCAGACTAGCCAGCACATAACCAAAAACTCACCCCAAATACTTAAACCCAAGTGCTAAATATCCAGGCCCTTTTGGATACGCTAAGCAAGCAACTTGGCATTCCCATCCCAGCCGTTCCTCCCACAAAATCTTTTGAGTGCCTTCTGCGTGCCGGACACTTGTGTGCTTAGTGATATTTACCCTCAGCAGAAAAAACGAAGTCAATACAAAATCATGGAACGTGGTTAGGTGTTAGGAAGGCAGCATGATGGAGGGAGAGAACAAGGGGGCATGGAGGCCCCAGTGGGACGCAGTGACAGGGGAGGCCTCTCTGTGGGAGCGACGCTGAAGCTGGGGCACATGTGAGGGGAGGGCTGCGGGGCCAGGGCTCCAGCCGGCAGGAGCACCCTCCCAAAGGCCCTGGGGTGCCGCTGCATTCACCACAAAGAGACGACCCGAACGGCGGCTGCCTCTTTCGTTGAGCCCTCGGTCCTGGAACTGCACCCTCTCCAAACATAATTGGGAGAAATCCTCAGCAGTGTCCCTCTGTAAGAGACAGGTTACACCACCTGTCCATCTCGTAGATGAGGAAACTGAGGCTATTCTGCTCGCCTGATCCTGGTTAATCAGCGGGTCAGCAGCAAGGCCAGGATTTGAACTGGGTCTATTTGAACCCAGAATCCCAGAACTTTACATTTGTTTTCACTAGCATTCGACTGACCCAGTTCACGTGCTCATACAGTCAAGGCCTCTGTGACCTCAGAGAGGTCCCGACTGCCTTGGGCAAGAAGGTCTTGTGTTCACACACTCTGGGTGTGAAGGGCATCGTCAGTGTTTACCTTTTCCTGGAAGCTTGCAGGCGGTAGGAGGCGTATAATGTCCATGTGTATGTGAAATCTTCCTTTTTTCCACTTTATTAAAGACTTCTTTGAAAACGTGCAAGTGAAGGAAATGATCCTGGAAATATTTTTCTTTGCTTTTATCAATATTTTTCCAAGTTGGTGGTTCCAAGTATTGTTGTTCCAAGTGTTGTTTCAACTGGCAAGTTTAAGTTCTACACCAAGGGTTTGCTGAGGCAGCTGCTGTTCAAACACATGCCCACGCACGCTGATGAACTACCGAGTCTCAGGGGGAATTCCTCTTCAGCTCCATCTCAGTTACATTTATATTTGTTTTTGTCATTACGGTTACATGCAAAACAAAAGGCAAAAACAGAAAGCTAGACTGCAAACTGCTTCCGAATGCATTTATATGGAAAAATGCACAATGTAAAATCCCCAGGGTTCAAACTGTCACAGGCCCAGGGGCAGCAGGACTCCCTGTCCCAGCTTCTCTGGCGCTGGGAGACCTAGAGGCTACTCAGCATGAGCTGTGTCCACAGGCTTACCTCAGAGAGTGGACGGATCTCTGGGCCTCATCCCATTCTCCACGGGATGGAGACCAAAGGGGCTGCGAACAGCAGGGTTTGGGCCCTTGGGGTAGGTTTTTTGTTTTTGTTTTTGTTTTTGTTTTTGTTTTTGTTTTGTATAGAAAGGGAGGCAGGTGTGAGAGAGCCACGGGAGAAAACAGTGTACAGATCTCCTGAGTTACAGACTCACCTACTTACTTCCTAAAATTGCATTTTCCTGAATGTCAGAGTAGTTTGCAAACTACTGTTGGCAGATTCGTTAAAGAGGCTTAAAGGAAATAAAGCAAAGGGGTTTTCACCCAACAAGCCATGAGCTAATGAGTTGACTGGGGTGCGTTCCAGGCGTCTCGGACGGTGATCCACAGTGCGGACATCACATTCCAGATGCTGGAAGACTGGAGGAACGTGGACCTCAACAGCATCACCAAGCAAACGCTGTACACCATGGAGGACTCGCGCGAGGAGCACCGGAAACTCATTATCCAGTGTAAGAGAGAAAAAAAAGAGAGAAAAAGAGAAAGTATCTTGGGATATCTGTGGCATTCCCGCTGTCCTTCCTCATAGGACTCCCCCCGATATAGTTCGTGTCAAATGCGTCAGCCCAGAGGGGGTAGTGATTGATTTAAGAGGACCCGTGTCCGTGTGGCTGGGGAAGGTGGGGGTTGCTGCACCTGGCAGCCCGGTCATCAGTCAGCAAGCCTCACAGGGGCCCTCAGTGCCAGGCACAGTTCCGTAGGCGGCAGAGAAAATGAGAACAGAGCTTGTGGCCTCTCAGAGCACGTCGGCCTCCGCTCAGCTGGATAGGCTGCCTGCTTTTCAGTGAGGGTCAGTGTGCCAGCCCCCCTGCTGGCAGGTGGACCCTTCTGACCACCTGCAGTGCTGGAGAAGGGGATGGGCGGGGATTTACTTCCGTGAACATATGTTCATGTCCCTCTGGAGAGAGACGGCAGGAATAGTGCTCCCAGTGTCCTGACGTGGTCAGCCCGTCCTCAGCAGCAGAGGACAGGAGGGGGCCAGAGCACACCACCGTCATTGGTGCATCCCTGGCCTTCCTCAAACGCCTGTCATAGCCTGCTGCTCGGGGCACCCTGCAGCCTGGGGACCCTGGGTCAGGGTCCCCACGACCTCTTTACTTGCACAGCCTGCCGTTCTCCTGCCTCTGGGGAAATGGGGGCACAAGGGTGTCCACACTCCTCCCAGCACCTCTCTGAGAGGTTGGTGCTGAGAAGGGGGTGGTGGGGAGATAGCAGCTGCTACGCCCCCACCTTCTGAGCAGGGCAAGGCTCAAGATCCTGATAGTGACCTTGTTCAGGGAGCTGTGGACTGCCTGTACTCGAGGGAAGAGGGGCCGGTTTTCCGAGAGCCCCAGGCCCCTCCTTTCCAGTCCCTGGCTTCGACAGTGCCCTCGAGGAGGCTGTCTGTGCTAGCCTGTCTGAGCACGTGGTGTTCACAAGCAAATAAGGTTCCCTGGCTGTTCCCGTTAGAGACCCTTTCCCCATTTTGAATGCTCTTCAATAGCAGATGGAGCAGGTAAAACTGTGAGCCCCGTGGGACTCCCTGGGGCTTCTCTTTGTCAACCCCAGGGCTCCCCTCAGGCGCTTCTTTCCTTCTCTGTACAGCCCCCAGCCTGCCGTTCAGTTAGGAATCTCAGGGATGAACTAATCAGCTTATAGACTGCCTGACCTCCGCCAGGGCCTGTGTCAGACCCACTGTGTGCACAGTCTCAGTCTGTGCATCAACCCCAGGAGGAGGATTCTCTTATCACCCTGCCTTTTGGACGTGAAAACCCAGCCTCAGGGAGCTGGTGGATGTTCACCAAGGAATCAGAGCTGGACCTCGGACCCAAGTCTAGTCTTAGCTTTCCCACCAGGGACTGGTGCTGTCACCGCACCTTCCCGAGGTCTTCATGCTTCCTCTCTGCTCTTCCCTGCCCCGTGCCAGGGAGTCAGTGGTGGTCGTGGCTGCGAGCACCACAACTACGCAGGCTGTATCTCTGATGGCCGTGTGCGCAGGGCCGCAGCCTAGGCCAGGTGTGGGGGAGGTGCCAGGAATGTCTGTGCAAGACCAGACAGATGTGTGGGAACCAAGAACACCCGACTTCCTAGTCCTGCTAACCATTCCAAGCTTTCTTTTCCCCTCAGCACCTTTTGTGGAGAAGGGAACTTGTGACCCAGACTCATAGAGAAAAGTACAATCCCCATCGCTTTAGGGACCAGCCAGGCTGGGCCTCTGCTGCTGCAGTCCCCAGGAGGCCGTGGCCGCCTCTCCAATAAAGAGCCCTGTGGGCTTGCTCCTCCAGCTCTCTTAGGCCTGAGGCAGAATGGTGCCCGTTGAGGGTGTGGCTGTGTTCTTCTGCTGGAGGACAGGAATGATGTAGTGCAGTTCATCCCAGCGGGTGCTTCCTGAGGGCCCGTCCCCGGTCAGGCACTGCGGGAGACACTGGGCAAGGACCCGTGAATCAGATGGACACTGCCCTTCCCATAGGAGGTGCTGGGCTGATGGTGAATTAGAAGTTGCACAAGCAATTTACAAGTATGTCCTGTCTTACCAAAGAGGACACAGTATAGGATGCAGTTCCAGAAAGAGGGGGCTGGGGGATGAGCACCGGGTCTGAAGGCAGATGGCCTGGCACCGGGGTGTCATCCCTGCACCTCCCAGCAGTGGAGGGATGGTCCCTGAACACAGGGAGCCGGACCAAAGGTCAGTTTGAGCAAGCTCGGGTGCAGCTGTGTGGTGCACTGTCCTGTCCTTACAACCTGGTGGCAAAGCTGCAGGTTCCTGCTTTAGGGGGTCCCCATCACACCCGGGATGTAGGGCCTGCCTGGGCACGCTCTGCTTACCTTCGGCTGAAGAGTGCACAGTGGGACTTGAGCAAGCTGGTTAGAAGGAGTGAGTGGTGGCGTGGTGAGGGCTTGGGGCTGGGCTCCCACCCTTGCCTCTTGTACACTGGGGCGTGGCCTCCAGTCCGTGGAAGGGGAACGACGCAGAGGGATGGAGCAGAACGCTGTGCGCCCTTGCCTGGCACCCGGTGTAGTGCCGGGACACGAAGTGGTCGGAGGGCAAGTGCTGGAGTCAGGCTGTGTTTTAACCTTGCCTCTGCCGTTCCCTGGCTCTGCAACCTCTGGAAAGTTACGCCTTTCACAGTGCCTCAGTTTCCTCGTGTGTAAAATGGGGGGTACTAAGAGTGCCTGCCTCCTTGGGTGGCTCATCCATTCACTCAGCAAACACTGGGACACAAAAAAGGCACCTGGGCAACTCCTGCGTATCACGCAGTTCCAGGCTCTGGTCTCATGACACGCACGTTCTCGGGATCCGCAAAGGGTAAGTGAGCGTGTCCACGTAAAGCCTTTAGAAGAACGCCTGGAACATGGCGAACACTGTGTGATTGTTTTGCCACCATCACCGTCATCATCCCTGCTGGAAGTGCTGTCGCTCAGATCCACAGTGCTACGCAGAGTGAGAGAACGGCCCGCCCATGAGAAACTCAGAGGCCCGGGTCCCCGCTGTGTCACTGACGCAGCCTCTGACTTTGAGCGGGCCGTTCCAGCTCACTGGGGCCTAGCAGCCTCATCTGTAAAACAAGGCAGATCAAGTAAATGGACTTTTATTTTTAATATATTTGATGGATTATAATATTAAAGTTGTCCCAATTTTCCCTCTCTGCCCCTCTCCACCTGGTGCCCCCATTCCTCCAGCAATCCCCCGCCTTAGTGCATGCCCGTAAGTCATGCATGTAAGTTCTTTGGCTTCTCCATTTCCTATACTGTTCTTAACACCCCCCTGGCTATTCTGTACCTACCGGTCTGTGCTTCTTAATCCCTGCACCTTTCCCCCCATTCCCCCCCTGCCCCCTCCCAGCCGATAACCCTCCAGATGATCTCCACATCTATGATTCTGTTCCTGTTCTGCCTGTTTGCTTGGTTTGTTTTTTAGATTCAGTTCTTAATAGTTGTGAATTTACTGCCATTTTGATGATCATAGTTTTGATCTTCTCTTTCTTAAATAAGTCCCTTTAACATTTCATATAATAATACCTTGGTGATGATGAACTCCTTTGGCTTAACCTTATCTGTAAGGACTGTATCTGTCCTTCCATTGTAAATGATAGCTTTGCTGGGTAGAGTCATCTTAGATGTAGGTCCCTGCTTTTTCATCACTTTAAATACTTCGTGCCAGTCCCTTCTTGCCTGCAAAGTTTCTTCTGAGAAATCAGCTGACAGTCTTATGGGAACTCCTTCGTAGGTAACTCTCTGCTTTTCTCTTGCTGTTTTTAAGATTCTTTCTTTGTCTTTAACCTTTGGCATTTTAATTATGATGTGTCTCGGTGCGTTCCTCTTTGGTTGCATCTTGTTTGGGACTCTCTGTGCTTCCTGAACTTGTATGTCTATTTCCTTCACCAAATTTGGGAAGTTTTCTTTCATTATTTTTTTTTCACATAAGTTTTCAATTTCTTGCTCTTTCTCCTCTCCTTCTGGTACCCCTATGATTCAAATGTGGTACATTTGAAGATGTCACAGAGGTTCATTAACCTATCTTCTTTTTTTTTAATTGTTTTTTCTTCTTGCTATTCTGATTGAGTGGTTTTTTTTCTGCCTTATGTTCCAAACCATTGATTTGATTCTTGGCTTCATCTGCTCCACTGTTGGTTCCCTATAAATTTCTCTTTATTTCAGTTAATGTGAACGAACTTCATTTCTGCCTGGGTCTTTTTTATCATATTAAAGTACCCCATGAGTTCCGTTAGCATCCTCATAGCCAGTGTTTTGAATCCTGCATCTGATAGCTTGCTCATCCCCATTTTGTTTAGTTCTTTTTCTAGAATTGCGTTCTATTCTCTCATTTGGGCCATATTTCTTTGTCTCCTCGTTTTGGCAGCTTCCCTGTGTTTGTTTCTGCTTTGACTCCCTGTCTTAGTAGTGTGGCCTATTGTAAACAAGCACCCTGGTAAGTTGGATGGGGCGGAGCCTTAGGTAATCGCCAGGGCGAAGCAACCTGTGTCACAGCTCTGTGGCTCTGGGTGGGGGAGAGCTCAGAGAGGGGATGATGCAGCTGCCTGGCGTCTGGAGTTCTGTCTGGGAGGAAGCTGTCTCCTGACCCTCACCCTGATGCCAGACTCTTCACTTTCTCCCCGTATGCCACTGGAGTCCTTGCAGCTTTGCCCTGGTGCTGAAGCCCAGAGAGAATGAGTCTGCATAAGTCCTAAGTCCATTGTGGGCTCTTTGAGAGGAGACTCCTGAGAACCCCCCAGTTTCTTCTGCTGCCCCATTCCCCACTGGTTTTTATGGGGACTTATCTTCCTGGTGCTGGAACCCTGGGCTGGGTGGTCAGATGTGAGGCTGGGATCCCTTGGTCCTGAGGTGTCCGCCCTGATTTTTACCTACCATAGCGGGTGTGGGACAGCCTGTTCTATGTCTTCACACCTCTCCACAGGTCTGTGCATCTCCACCCCCCACGCGTCTGGAAGAACGTGGTTATTTTAATTCCATGGTTGTCGAACTCCCATACACCTCGATTTTCTGATGAGTCTGGGTGATATTTGCTTTGTAGCCTAGTTGTGTCTTTGCCGTGGTTGTGTGAGGAGGCGGGCCATGTTTACCTACACCTCCATCATGGCTGAGAGCCCCTGAATGGACTTTTAAAGCCGTTTCTCATTCTGCAGTGTTAGGACCTCCTGGTGGTCCTGGAAGCTGGCCCCTTGTAGCAGCTATGAGCGAAGTAAAACAGAGCGACTGGGCCATTCCCATGAAAGAGAAAAATAAAAAACTGCTCAGACAAATGAAAACTATAGGCATGTGTGGATCTTGAATTGTAGTTTGATTTATTGGGCTCCGCATACAAAAACACACACAAAATGTGTTGAAAAGGGATGTTTCAAATGGGGGACCAGCGCAGAGAGGTTTCTGCTTCCCATAGCACTCCGCTGATTACGGGACGCCTCCCGGTTCGGTTGTTTGAAGACAGGTGGTGAAGTGGTGCAATTACCTGCCTTTTACTAGTGCAGAACCCAAGAGCACAGTGACTGCTTCCTTCAGTCCACAAATATTTGTTAAGCATCTCCTACTTTTAAGTAGTAATCAGTGCTACTTAAGCTGAGCGCTGAGAAGCTGGTCAGGTTACTGCACAGCATAGCTGTGGTTTAGGAACACCGTATTTTGCTGTGTACAATGCACACGTTGTTGCCCAAATTTTCGAGGGAAAACTAAGGATGCACATTATTCATGGTATTACGATTACATATCATGGGTCTAATAATCCTCTGGACAACGTGCACAAAAACCGTGGGTGCGCATTATACACAGCAAAATACGCTATTTGAATGATCAAATGTGCCCCACCACGGGGCCAAGAGCAGGAGAGCCACAGGGAGCCCATCCACTCACACGAGCCAGCACACCCGGGGTAGCAGCAGCATCACAGCTGCGAAAGACAGCAGACGGAGAGCAGGCGGACACACGCCCACACACGCACGCTCTAACTGTAGCACAGTATTATGAGTGATGCGGTGAAGGCAGAATATGGAAAATAAAGTGCTATGAAAGTGTGCGGGGGAGTGGTGAGCTCTGCTGCCAGGGGGCATGGAGAGGGTGGAGAGGGCCTCACAGAAGGGTCATTTCACCTGGGCCATTAAGAGCCGAGCAGTCCAAGCAGAGGGAAGTGCCTGAGAAAGCAGGAGGTGGAGGAATGACCAGGAGGGAGGGGTGGCCAGGGCTTAAGGCCTTCACAGGCAAGGAAGGTGAGCCTGGACAGGTAAGTTGGGGCATGTTTCCTAAAGCCGCAAATGCCTTGCTGAGGCTTTGGAGTTTACTCCTTCGTTCCTTTGAGAAGGCGCGTCTCTGTTTACACGAAGCACAGTGACGATGGGGCTCTCCTTTGTTTCGCAGTGTATCAGGAGTTTGACCACCTGCTGGAGGAGCAGTCTCCCATCGAGTCCTACATCGAGTGGCTGGACACCATGGTGGACCGCTGTGTTGTGAAGGTTGGTGAGCAGGAGGGGAGGGGCAGCCCTGGGGAGGGCAGCCTGTCACTCACCTTGCGGCACTTGGGTAGTACAGTGTCCCACAGTGAGCCACCTGAATGTTCCTCAGCAGCCACAGAGCCCCTCAGGGTTGCGAGGCAGGGCTGGGGTGCCCTCAGGAGGGGGACGGGCTATAGGAAGCCACACTCTGAGTCTTCCTCCCCTGATTCAGCCTGGTCAGCATCTCTTGTATTTGCTAGGTACATTGGGCCTTGACAAAAGATTTCATTTTCTTAAGTGTATTTGCTCGCTAATATAAACAAAGTTGAAAACCATTGCTCTATACTTGCTTGGAACTTGGAGGCCTTCCATAAGCCTTCCTGTCAATTTCCAAAGACAGCAATAAATGAAGCTCAAGTGCACCACTGTTAAAGTCATTCACTTTCTCGTAGGTGGCTGCCAAGAGACAAGGGTCCCTGAGGAAAGTGGCCCAGCAGTTCCTCTTGATGTGGTCCTGTTTCGGTACCAGGGTGATCCGGGACATGACCTTGCATAGTGCCCCCAGCTTCGGTAAGGCCACCCCAGCCCTCCCCGCATCCCCACACTTCTTTCCTCCAGGCTCTGTGCATTGAGGTCACCTCTTGACTGTCAGCCACGGCCTTTCTACTGTCTCTGCGACCACAGGGACGTTACCCTGGCCTGTATCTGTTCTGGGGGGGGACACCGTATTCTTAGAACTTTCAGGGAGAGAGATGACTCTGTGAAGTATTCCAGATGAAGTGTACAAATCTGGAAAAAAGGAGCCTGCACACGGACAGTATTTGAGCTGAGGGAGGGGTAAACAGCAGTGGCCGTGTTCCCTTCGGGCAGACGTGCCCAGAGAGCGCTGCTTCCACAGGGCTATCTTGCCGGGTTCCCAGGTCCCCACTTCCTGTGACGGCACACGACAGAGCCCTGAGTTTGAACATTTGCAAATGGCTTGGTGGGCGCTCCAGCGATGGGTAGGCTGCTAGCGTTTTCTTTACAAACGTGCCCCCGTCTGGTCCCTGGAAGAGGACTTCTCATTCCATTTCCTCTTGTTTTACTGACCCCTCGGGCTTCCCTCACTTCCAGGAGACGTCCCCACCCCAAGTCCTCAGCTGCTGTTTGCAAGTGTGCGGGCCCTGAAATCTGCCCTGACGTGCTTGTGCCAATCTCTGGGGGCGGGGACCTGGTCCCCGACTCGGGGTGACTGCTGTGTTACCTTGGGGGACACAGTGTTCTGTTTTTCCTTGGAAAGAATGGAGGCTGCCTTGAGTCATGGTCATCATTAGCAAAGTGGGGGGGGATTTGAAGGCGTTATCAGACATGGGAAACCTCAAAGTACTTGGGCCTCAGTTTTGTAGGCATTTCGGCCAAGGGCTGTTGGTAAATTTTCTGGGTAATTGCTTCAGCTCTCTATTTGACTTTGCAAGTAGAGATGTGGTTTTGTTTCTCATTATCTCCAATTAAGCCAATCAGCTCTGGGGTTTGCTCAGGGTTTAATTTGACACTTTTCCATGTAGCTTTGTATGGTCTTGTCACCATTTTCCAGTTGTGCTATACAACCGAGTGAATATGGGGTGAAACAAAGAAGGCACTATTTTTTCTAAACAGCTCCATCCATGAAAGACTGTGTTTACCCCATTGTAGCCACGTTTTGTAGCGGATTTCTTTCATCTCAGCATTAGGAAGGTCTCCGAACCTGCCCGCACGGTGGCCAAGGGCGCTTTGGGCTGCGTGTGGAAGTGCCCTGCCGACTGCTACCTGGCCAGTGCCACCAGGCGTGGCCTTCTGATGACTTCCAGTTCAGCGTAGTTAGTGCTAGCACATGTTGCCTGCAGCTCTGGGAAAATCGCTGGTGCAGAACTGTTTTCAGTTAAGTGGCTGGTTGAAAAATAATTTGAGATTTTTTCATTGTTTCAAAATCAGAATCAACAGTATCACACACGTATACACACCCACGAAGCAAGCCTCTTTCTCTTGCATTACCTTTTATTTTAACCAACTTGATGATTCTTAAACTGACTATGTATGTCATCAAGCACCCTTCTGTAAACAGGGAAAGCAGTTCACTACAGTGTTCTTTGAAATTCATGTGTTTTTACCAAGTTAACAGGCAATCTGATAAAGTCAGTTTGGACAGTAAAACAATTAGGGTTTTATGAATGGGCGGCATTTATGACTAAGAAATATTGCTCCTTAAAATGTACTTCTTTCTTCCTGAGCCGCACACAGTCTTCAATCTACTGGAAACGTATTCAGGCCAGTGGCAAAAGTGGTTGCAGACCTTTTAGAAAAGGAGAGAAAGAGACAGCAACCCAATATCTCCTTTGCAGTATTTTTCGACCCTAAACGGGTTGAAATACCTGCTTCCAAGTCCATTTTGCAAACTATCTGAAATGCTCCACTCATCCGACTCATTGTTGAGTTTTGCAGCTTGGGGTGACAGGCAAGGTGAAAGAATTTACAGCAGACAAAAGCCCCGCTCCCCCTTCTGCTTGTATGTGTCAAAGACACAGTTGGTGGTTGTGTTTGGGTCATGTGTTCCCTGTATAAAAACAGCTAATTAGGAAAAAGAGCCCTCTGTTCCCTGGCCCCTCCCACCACCACAGGGGCCGGCTCCCAGTATCTTACCACTCCCACACGACCTTGGGCACCGTGCGTGGCCCAGGGGCTGTGTGCCCGCGCACCAGGCTGACCATCACAGTGTTTGTGTGGAACCGGACAGTGATCCTGTGGGGGGGGCTCCATCACCTCTCCCCAGAACAGCCTCTTTCAAAGGTAGTTGATTCTTTTCTTCTCCTTAATTCCTTTCCACTCTTTTCTACCCAGTTCCTTTGCACTGAAAGAGCCTATGCTATGAACTAAAGCAGCTAGATTTTCTCTCTTTGCTGCAAACAGCAGTTTTTAGCAAAATTAGTCAGCAAAGGTCAACTAGCAGGCAGTGAGCTTTCAGTCCTAGTAGGCTGAGGAAATTATAGGTTTTTTTTTAAACAACAATAACAACAACATATTGTCAGCTGCCTGCTCTGATTTCAGCTCTGAGGCCCATGGACCCCTGGTCAGCACAGGTGCCTTTGCCCTCTCGCCCTGGGGCTTCGCCAGTTGCCCCTGGTTCCTCAGGAACAGCGGGAAGGCAACAAGGGTTCCCAGAGCTACTTCCGAAATGGTTTGAGAGCAGTCCTGTGTCCAATGGCTGAGGGAGCAGGACTGTTCCACAGGTTTCCACTTGACATACTTGTTTTCTGGTCTAGCAGCAAAGTTCACTCACTCGGCTGGAGGGCCACGTGGGCGTGGTTCTGTCGGGCAGTGGCTGCCAGACCCAGTGGCCGTGACAGCCTTCCAGACCGCTTCTCTGTGCTTGGATGGCCAGCCTGGCTCTCTTACCCAGAACCTGCTCCATGGCAAGGTCCTGGTGTCAGAAGTGTTGCTCACAGCCCCCACCAAGCACTAGGAGGAAGAAACTGCTCTCCCTGTTTGCAGGAGGGGAGGCAGGGGCCCGGAGAGGGGAGGGGTCTGCCTGTGGACTTCGCTCTGACGAGCCCGCTGCTGCTGTTCCACTTTCTCCAGTGAAACGCTACTAACAGCAACAAGGGAACATCTATGGAGAGCCTAGCACACCTGGCACGTGACACTAGGTGCTCTGATTTAATCCTCACAACCACCGGCGAGGTCCCCTACTCCTGCCCCCAATGTGACTGAACGTGATGCGCAGACAGGACAATGGCACTCACTGTAACGCATGCCTAGGAAGCACGTACTACCATTTCACTCTGACGTCAACTCTGCAAGGCAGACAATAAAAGGGACCTTTTAACAGGGAGGGAGAGAACTTAGAGAACGTTCCTGGCTCCCCCAACTAACAGGGCGAGTGGTAGGGCTCTGCCTCACAGTGAAGTCCGCCTGACCACGAGACCGGCCCCGTTCCAATGGCCACAGTTAAGACACATATGCTGGGCTCACAGGCATGGACGAAAAGGCTGCACAAAGTTACTTAGTCCTCATCAATGGTTTTAAAAAGTCCGTATTGATGGATTTTGTTTTTAAAAAATTAAAGCTATGAGAAAAAAGAACAGTAATTAGAGTATCATGAGTCACAAATGGTGCCAGAAGACGATGGCGTGATATCTGTTAAGTGTTGAGAACAAAAAACCATCAACCTTATTTAAGAGTGAGGGCAAAGTAGAGACATACTCAGGAATATATGAAGATAAGAGACATGGCACCCATAGAACTCCGCTTAAAACAAAAGACATTAAAGGATGCATTTCAGCAAGAGGAAAAATAAAGCCATAGTGAGGGTCTGGAGTATTAAGAAGCAGTGATGTTCTGGTTAATTTTGCTGTGTAACAAATTACCCCAAAGCTTCATTGCTTAAAACAATCATTTTCTTACTGTGCTTATGGGTGCTAGGGGTCAGGAATCTGGACAGGTCACAACAGGGACATTTTCTCAGCTCTGCGATGTCTGGGGCCTGGGATGGGGAGACTCAGAAGCTGCTAGCAAGTCGACAGCTGGAGACATCTTCACTCACATGTTTGGTGCCTATGCTGGGACAATGTGATGTCCGGGACTGCACAGCAAGGTGCCTTCAGGTGGCCCTTGCATGTGGCTTCGTTTCCTCACAGCATGGTGGCTTTTGAACCATTAAACAACTCAGCCATGAGCTCAGATCCCCACAGTGAGTGTTCCGAGCCGCTGGGAAGCTGCACTGCCTTTTACGACTCAACCTCGGAAGTTAAGCAGGGCCACTTCCTCCACATTGTTGGGCAGAGCAGTCACGAGCCTATCGTGGCTGACGGGGGTGTGTAGCCCCAAACGGCCCCTGGGAGAAATGTCAAAGCATGTGAGGGCCCCATTTTAAGATGAGAGAAATTTTTAAATTTGTAAACAAATTCAATTAACTATTGATTCTAATTTGAAAGCTAATTTCATGTGTTTACAAAGGGTCAAACCAAATTCTGGAAACAATACAACATGGGTGGTGGGAGCAGAATCTTCAAGGACTAGTTAAGGAACGCTTAGGTCCTGGAATACTGAACAAAGGCAGTCGGTGAGTACACTGGTGTTCGTTTTTAAATTCCCTATACCTTTCTATATGCTTGAAATTTTTCACAAGAAAAAAGAAGCTTTGATTCCATAACATGCAATTAATTATGTTAACAACATAACACATAACAATAACAACAAAACAAATCTCTTTTTGTCTCTGTCCTAATACCTTTTTCATAACAGGCTCTGATGCTCACTAGCTCTGTGACTTTAGGCAAGTTATTTCAACCCTCCAAGCCTTCGTTTCCCCATGTATTGGTTGGAGATAATTACATCTTCTTCATGGTGTTGGAACATTAAGAGCATAGCACAGCGCATGTGGTCAGTGGTCAGTGCTTGCCCATATGACCCATATGAATATTTGTCATCTAACAAATATTCGTGGAGCCTCTACCGTATGCCTGGCACTCTTCTAGACACCGTATAGGGAAATGGGGGGAAAAAACCCAAACACATAAAAATCCCTGCATCTATGGAGCATACAGTCTAGTGGAGGAAGGCACTAGATAACAATAATGAGTTAACTATGTAGTATAACAAATGGTGGTAAGTGCTAAGGAGAGAAATAAAGCAGGAGTGTGCGCTATACTCAACTTTCTCCCATTTGACTCTGTCTTGGACGGTTTTCTCTTCCTCTCCCTGGTCCAGTCCCCCCCCCCCCACCCCACATCCTCCCTCCTCTCCAGTCTTTCTTTATCTCCTTTTCTCTTTCCCCTTCTCTGCATCGGCAGGACACTCTGGTACTGACCTGTGTGTTGCCCAATAATCTTAATGATTGATTTCTGCTTACTAAGGACACGACACTATAGCTTTTGTGGAGTCGGGGGCTGCGCAGCTTTCTGTGTCCTTTCTACCCAGAGCGCCCAGCACCAGAGAAGGCAGGACGCAGGAGCCCTGCAAACTTGTCTGAGGGACGGCTGAAAGTCGTCAGACCCGCTGGGTAACCAACCGGTGAGGGCCATTAGGGAAGAAAGCCTGGGGCCCAGACACACTCTCTCTGAGCCCAGCTCTGACCTGCTCTAGCAGCGTGGCCCTAGGCAAGTTTCTGCTACTCACCAGACCTTCGTTTCTTTGTCTTACCAAATAGGAGGCTTGTGGAGATGATTTCTAAGGTGTTAATTAATACTAGTCTAAACCCGTTTTTATCATCTAGACTGCATCTTTCCGTTCTAATTCATTGTTTCATAGTATGTTTCTCTTCATGCTTGTTGACTTAGAGCAACATTTCAGCAAATATTTCTTCATTTTGAAGATAGTTTCCTTGTAAGGATTTGGTGCTATCTTTTGACTTCGTCGACCAGAAACAAAAGCCTTATAGGATCTTAGAACATTAGAAGCAAAAGAAACCTTAGAGATAATAACAACAGTTACCATTTAGTAAGCACCTAGTGTGTACTTTTCCTCTCTGTGGTATTTCTGTAACACAGATTTTACGGCCCGCCTTTCAGAGGGCCAAGTGGCAGAATAACTGAAGAACAGTTACAGAATTAGACAGGCGTGGGTTCAAGCCCCAGTTCTGCCACGTAATGACTGTGTGGCATTGGGCAACTACATTACCATTTTAACACTGTAGGCTTCAATTTCCTCCTTTGCAAAAGGAGAGTGTCATTCATCTCGTACAATTGTGCTGAGGATTAATCGCAACAGCAAATCTACAGTTGTTAAACACAGTGGCTGCCACAGAGCAAGGCCTCAACAAACAACTTAATTTGTTTTTAACATTTACAAAGAGTAACTCATCTAAGGTCCCAGTTACTAAGTGGCAGAGCTGGGTCTCAACCTGGGTGGTTTGATCCAGCTCCCATGCAATTACCCATGATGCCATGCTTCCTCAGTGATTCAAAAGTCCCATTTGGGGGAAGTGGACGGAAAGTTTAGTTTTGGAGATGGCATCTCACGGTGACTCAGCAAAACCTGAACCGTGCTAAATTCCAAGTGGGTTTGAAAAACAGACACAGCCCCCCTGGGGGTGGAGGAAGAATGTACAGAAGGTAGAGGATGGGGGACTTCGGCCTGGAGCCCTGTGGGCACAAGGATGGAAGGCTGCGACAGGCTCCGTAGAGAGCAGGAAAAGGTACAGATGCACATAGCCTGCTAGGCATCCAGTGACCCCAGACTGAAGCCAAAGATTTTCCTCTGTAGCTTTCCTAGGCCACAATAACGAATCTATCTGAGATGAAGGGGGTGGGGAGGGGTATATACAGAAGCCAGGTGCAATTAAGGAGAAAATAAATTCCACCAAGGAGTCATCACCCAAAAGCCCCCATCTGGTCTCAGTCACCTTTTGTTCTGAGACGGAACGGCATATAGCTCACAACTCAAATTGCCCTTCCAGGGACCAAGTCCTTTACATCACCTGGGTCTTACTGCTATGTGGAGATGGGACTCAATGGTCCCTAGGGGATAGGACCAGATTTGGGAGCCAGACCAAACTGAGGCAAATCCCGACTCGGTTGCCGATGGGGGAACTCGTATCCTCATCTGTAAGAGACGATAATACCACCTACCTCAGCTTGCTGGAAGGAGGAGACCTGCATTACGAACTTAGCAGAGTTCTTGGCACACAGGAAGCACCCAGTAAATGGTAACTGTGACGATGATGACGACAGCAGTGACGATGACAAATCACGGTGGGGCTGACAGCATCACAGGAAAAATAAGGCCCGAGTCTCATAAGGCCTCCAAATAAGAAAACTGGAGGGTGTGGGGGAGGGGGAATTTCCCCTCTTTTCCCTCTTAGATCTTCTGGATGGTCTAGTAACCAAATTCACATGAGACAGAGTAACAGGAGAAAGTAACAAAATTTAGCTGTGCATGTACATACAGGCTCCCGTAAGAATATAGGACCCAGAGACAAATTGGGCAGTTGAGGCTTATATGCCATCCTGAGCTAAGGAGAAAGGGGGCTGTGGTTGGAGACTTTCAAGGGCAGGAAGGGAATTCATACAGAGTTGAAAAGGCAAACGTCTGGTAAACAGATGTTTGCTGGGCCACCTTTAACAAGGGCACACAGACTCACTTCACTTGGCATAATATCCTCTACATCCATCCAGGTTGTTGCAAATGGAAAGATTTGATTCTTTTTTTTATGCCTGAGTAGTATTCCATTCTGTATATGTACCATAATTTTTTCATCCTCACCTGAGGATATGTTTATTGATTTTAGAGAGGGGGGAAGGAAGGGAGAGAGAGAGGGAGAGAAACATTGATGTGAAAGAGAAACGTCACATGCCCTGACCGGGAACCAAACGCACAACCCAGGCATGGAACCCACGACCTTGCAGTTTGTGGGACGAACCAACTAAGCCACACAGGCCAGGGATGTAGCATAACTTTTTATCCACTAGTCTGTTGATGTGGAATCTGAAGAACAAAATGAAATGAACAACCAGGACAGAAACAGACTCATAGATGCAGAGAACAAACTTGGGGTTGCCAGAGGGGAGGGGGTTTGGAGGGAAGGGTGAAAAAGGTGCAGGGGTTAAGATGTGCGGATGGGTGGTTACAAAACAGTCCCGGGAATGTAAAGTTCAGCACAGGGAGTGTAGTCAGTGGTATTGTAATGACTACGTATGGTGCTGAGTGGGTACTTGAATTATCACGGGGAGCACTTTGTAAATGATACGTAATTATCTGACCACTATGCTGTACACCTGAAACTAATATAAAATAATAGTGAATGTCAACTGTGATTGAAAATACTTTTTTTATATTTGGAAAAAAACAATGGGGCATGGAAAGGACTTGGATCAAACGGGCCTTGCGAGGCTTCTCCTGTCTAGCACACTGTTCATGGTAAACCGTAGTTCTCTGTGCCGATGTCCCCCTTCTCGGCACAGGTCCTCTATCTAAACTCCTTTAGGCAGCTGGAGGATGTCAAAAGTTCTTCCTGAGTCTTCTGCTTCTTAAAAATAACTAGCTTACAACAATCACTATCCCCCCAAAAGAGCCTATTTTGGGGAAGAAAGTTCTGCTCCCCCTCAAGGAAAATAGGAAAAGGGGGTGAGCTTGTAGGGAGGTGGGTGAGGTGGGGACACTTCATGGGACAGCAGGTGTCTACACGGAGATGACCCGTGGGAGTGGGAGCCGGGAACATGGGGCTGGAGGCGCAGGCTTGGCCCCTCTCCCTGACTCTGGCCTTCAGGAAGCCTCGACTGTGGCAGACAGCCACTGAGCGCCCACCACACGGGGGCCACTCCACAGCCAAGTGGAGCATGACGTGGAAGAAAAGATGGCTTTGGAGTAATGTATTATCTATTCATTGTGTCACCTTGCACAAGTACTTGACTTGCAAAGCAGGAATAAAGAACAGTGACCCAACAAGGTGGTTGCTGAGATTCCATCAGAGAATACACGGCTGTGAGCACAGGGGCCGGCACTGGAAAATCTTTTAAACTTCTTGTTCACATCCCTTTGAATGGGACGTCTTACTATAAATTGAAAATGGAGAGAACTACTTGAAAATACCAAAGCACATTTCAATGTAATACTTTTTCTGAGAGCCATGTGCTAAATGAAGGTCTTAGAAACATTTGAGGAAATAATTCAGTCATCGGAAACTTAAAATTTCAATTCTCCTCCTAGAATTAGGTAATTGGCAGATACCAATGAAGTAGAAGGCAAGGTTCCTGCCATGGACGCCCTTAAAGTCCAGTGCGGGGATTAAGGCGGTGTACTTGTAGAAGAAGTAAGACTGAACAAGCCCTGGCTGGTGTGGCTCAGTGGGTTGGGCACCATCCTGCAAACGGAAAGATTAGCGGTTCGATTCCCACTCAGGGCACATGCATGGGTTGTGGGCCAAGTCCCCAGTTGGGGGTGTGCAAGAAGCAGTGGATCCGATGTTTCTCTTGCACATTGCTGTTTCCCTCTCTTTCTCCCTCCCTTCCCCTCTCTTTAAAAATAAATAAAATCTTAAAAAAAAAGACTAAACGAGGTGAAGGTGCTCAGATGATGATGAGGTGAGTGCATCTGGGGGAGCTCAGAGGCATTTGGACAGCTGGCTCCACTAGCACAAAGTGTGAATGACCCTCACTTATGCTAAGCACTCGGTTAGGTTGGGGAGGTGCAGAGAAGAGCAGCCTGTCCCCCTGCGGAGCGCCTCCCTGAGTGGGGAATGCGCGTCCCGAACGGAGCGTGAGAACACCGTGGAGCCTGTGCTGTGGACCAGGGAGGGGCGTACGGGAGCTGGCCGGACTCACCCTTCTGTGTGAATCTCCTCTCACCAGGGTCGTTTCACCTAATTCACTTGATGTTTGATGACTACGTGCTCTACCTGCTAGAATCCCTGCACTGTCAGGAGCGGGCCAACGAGCTCATGCGAGCCATGAAGGGAGAAGGAAGCACTGGTAAGCCAGCGTGCCCTCCTGGGCCGTTTGATCTGTATCCCCACTTCTGCGCTCCCTGCCTCTTCAGCTCTGTGTCCCAAAGGATGTCCTTACGGCGAGCAGGTCAGGTGGTGTGGAACCTTTTCTTTAGAGTGTGGGCGTGTGGCAATTGGGAACTGCCTCGCGGAAAACCCACGAAGGGCTTTATGTGACACAGGCTAGAAAGTATATTTCCTTTTTTAAAGCCCCTTAAGGACAACTCATCTTGACCTTGGGCCCTGAGAACCTGCCCTTTTCTCTGCCTGTAGCAGAAGTCCAAGAAGAGATCATCTTGACGGACGCTGCCCCGCCGACCCCTTCACCAGTGCCGTCATTTTCTCCAGCAAAATCGGCCACGTCTGTGGAAGTGCCACATCCACCCTCCCCTGTCAGCAACCCGTCCCCCGAGTACACTGGCCTCGGCACCACAGGTAAGGAAGGGCCCTCGCGGCTTTGAGTGGGGAGTCTGTGTCTAAAGCAAGAGCTTTCTGGGAAAACATTCTTCCCTCCAGCTCCCCTACCCCCTATTAAGGCCAAAGCCTGAGTATTTCCTTGGATTTATAGATGACTTGGCAGTTACTCATTTGTTTGTTTGTACATATTCTTTATGCTTCTGCTTTCAATTTGGCAGATTAAGTGCATGATAAAATCTCCATCACCCCCAAACCTAAGCCATTAAATGGTTAAAATGACACAAAACATAAATTCATACACATTCATAGACCATTCTTGGTCTATGGTCTACAGGATAGTCCTCCAACCAACCGAGCCACACCAGCCAGGGCTCATACACAGCCGTTCTTGGAAACAAGAAAGCAAGCTCTCTATGAACCACAGACTGAGAGGCATCTCAGAAAACAGGGCAGACAGAAAGCCACACACGCAGCCGCGACAACCATCGCAAGATGGGGAATAACAAGGCTGCAGGGGGCTAGAGGGAGAAGCCGCTTCCTTCTGGTCTGGACTCTGGCAGGCTGGAGAGAAGCCTTTGGGACAGGCACCGACAGCCTTAGAAAACATGGAGGACCTAGCTGACGGGAGAGGGTGGGTACGCAGCCACAAAGGCAAGGACCACCTTCTGCCCAGCAGCGGGGCGGGTGACCAGGCCAGTCTTTGTGGGGTGGAGGGCTTAGTTTGACTGTGATAATGAGTTCCTTATCTTCCCATCCAAACCTGCTTTACTCTCGCCTCAGTTACCCAAGCACCAAATCTAGGAGTCAGCTCAAATTTCTCCCTGCTCTCCACTCCTGTGTTAGGAATGGCCAAGCTACTCTCACAGACAGATCCAAACGTGGGTGGAGTCAACACAGTAGAAATCTATTTCATCCTTGCAAACAGAGCTGGCAGGGTGTTGAGGTCAGAGAGGAGGCTCTCTGTTACGCAGCCGTCTGGAGGCGCCCGCTCCTTCAGTATTAGGCTCCACCGTACCCCTGGGGCAGTGGGTCTCTGAGTATGGTCCACAGGCTAGCAATCTCCACATCTCCCGAGAATTTGTTAGAAATGCTCATCAACAGGTCCCATTGCAGACCCACTGCCTCGGGAACTCTCGGGTGGGGCCCAGCGATTTGCCTAGCAAGCCTCCACACCTGCACACCTAGAGACTTGTTAGGTAAGCCTTTTCTACTTTCTGATGCCCCCCAGTTTGAAGGCCTCTGCCTCAGGGCTTTGTCAAGCCCTGGCCTGAAGGTGGCACTTAGCACTTACACTTACATTGCATCATCCAGGGCTTGGTCACATGGCCTCATGGAACTGCAAAGAGAGCCCGGGCTAGCGCGTCTCCAGGTAGGGAATGGGGGATGTGTACTGGGAGGAGACGGCTGGCATTCTCCGCCCTGCCTCCCAAGTCCCGTTGTTCTGGTGCCCACCTGGACTCACGCGCTCCTTCCCACCCAACTACTGCCATCTGGTCCAGGCTGTCCCCGTCTCTCATGGACATCTCCAGGGACTCTCAGGCAGGTTACCACACTGCCCTGCCCTCGGGCTTGTTTTCTTGAAGCTTATGCCTCCCCTGAGTGCTGGGGCACAGAGGTCACTGCCGCACACTGAAGCCTACAGCACTCCTTCTCCCTAGCACTTCTCACAGCTCCACCTCCAGGACTGTCCTTCAAACACCCTCCTCATCTCCTTTGACCTTCGTCTCCCTCACCCTCCAGGTCAGAATCCCCCTCCAGACCCTCACAGCACAGGCTCAGTTATATCCTCATTCTGCCTACAATAGGACTGTTTTCAGAATAGACTGGGTGGGAACCCTGTTATATTTTTTGAAGACCAAATGCATAGAGTGAGACCGCCCTATTTAGGATGTTGTCTCTTAACCCATTTGTTCACTCACACCTCTATCCACTTACGCAGTGAGTGTTTCTCTAGTGGCTTCTGTGGGCTAAACAGTTCAGATAGCTGGTGATGTAAACAAGAGACTCGTGGTCGCTGCCCCCTGGGAGTTGGTAGAGTTGACAGTTTAGAGGTTGGGGCTCTGACGGGTTCCAGGAGAATATGATGAGTGCCAGGTTGGGAGAAGGGTCGGGTGTGTTTGGAGAGTCTGGGAAGGCTGAGCAATGAGAGGCGTTCCAGCCAGAGGAAGTGATGTGTGAGGAGGCCTGGAGGGGAGAGAGAGCATACTGTTTTCAGGGAACTTGAAGTGGGTGTTCCAGCAGCCTTTTGATTGATTCCTCCCCCAAGGTTCCCTCTCTGTCCAGAACTGGAGCAACTCTGAGAGGAAAGGAGCAGATGCGAGAGGCCCGTAAGGTGGCTGCCTCCTCTGTACTTTGCCAAAGGCAGAAACTTGCCAACAAGCCCAGTGGCCCTTTGTCAGGAGCTGCTAAGGAGCCTGGATTCTTTGAGAATATTGAAAAGTAGGGTTGTCGGTAACTGGCATTCAGTCGAGCTTTGATTTCACTTTGGGTGCACGGCTAGAGAGAGTTCTCCTCTTCTGTGGAAATGTGGCTTTGAACATCACCAAATTTCCTTTACATAGATGCTCCTGAACTCACGTTTTGTTTTCTACTTCGAAGAGAAAGGACACGAGCCCCCCCACCCCCAGTTGCTCTCCATAGTACGGCTCCACAGGAGGATGAGGAATTAATTATGGTGAACAACGTTGTTCATTGGAAATGAAAAAGGGAAGGAGACTGAGGCACTGTTCACAGCCCTTCAGCTGCTCGGGGGGTCTCCCAAGACTCGAGTTGTGGGGCAGCCCCCCTGAGTCTCTGGCCTCGCTCAGAAAGGAGCGAGGGCAGTCTCAACAGCGAGGAGCCATCCACCCGAACCATCCCGCCTCGTATCCTGCCCCCACGCATGCAGGCCAGTCAGTGACAACATCCTCACTAGTGAGATAAACAGGGAAATTATGCAAGCAAAACAGTTCTGCATTATGAAGCAGAAACTATTTGAATGGAACCTTTCTGGCCCCGTAGCAACATAACAAACAAAGGGACTCTAAGGAAGCAGGAGACGGGAGGAGTGAGAGGCAAGGTTTCTGGGATCCCTTCACAATTCTCATCCAGCCCGTGGGTCAGCCTGGCCTTCTTCGCAGCAATTTGGAGGCCCTGAGGTAAGGCAGGTGTGATAGGCAAAGCCACAGGAATATCATAAACGTGCGCAGAGCTTTCTCGGCAACGTGTTCAAGAGTCATAAAAGTAGCTTCTTAGAAACACAAATGTGAACCAGGTTCTTCTCAGAGGACTGCACCCTTTGAAGGTTCTGGCGCATTCCAGCTTTGTTCTCAGATATCTCCAGGGGGCATTAAAAATGTCATCCTGCGTGAAATTATGTATAATATTTTTGTCAAGTACACTTTTGAAATACTCCATTGCTAAATTGAACTGGATCTTGGCATGTATTGTGGGTCATGTTCTTGGAGGAAACATAAATATAATTTCCTAACAACATGTATGGTTTTATAGATATTATATTATAAAGCACAAATTATGAACTTATGATATACACCTAAATAGTAGGACATCTATTATGGTAGGCTTCTTAAATTGGGGGATTTTTGTAATTTTTCATCAGCCAATGCTGTAAATTGGAAGGCAATCATAAATTTTATAAAATGCATTTACCATATTTCTTTTTTAAAAAGGTTAACTCACCATATGGTTTTCATGCCCAGTTAATTTTTATTTCCATCTTAAAATTATTGCTTGTTTATATACCATTACTTTCCAAAAAGGATCTGAAGTAGTTAACAAAAAATGAAGCAAAACCACTTTTTAAAAAAGGACCCAAACCAGGAAGCGAGACATAAAGAAGTGGGTAAAATTAAACAATAAAATCTGGGCTAAAACAGTTTACGAACACCTTACACGAAATTGTATGTGATCTGATTGTCAGGTCTCTGGCGCACTCTGAGTGGCGTTGCTCAGGTGACGTACGTGCTGCCACCTCAGGGAGAGTCAAGACCAATCAGTGTCTCATCTTGATGGACACTTCCATGTTCAGTTATGAGAAAGAAACCTGTATTATGTCTGCTTGGTGAGCACAAAGAGAAAATTAATTCATTGCACAAAACCCTGTGGCATCCTTTTGATACAAGGACTAGGAAATGCAAAGTAGCAGAGATGAGGAGTGATGACTTACTAGGAATACAGCCACTGTGTCTAGACCTACATCCACACTTGTGCACAGTATTTCTGAATGTGTTTTCTTAGGACGGTATTTAGTCATTGTTTTTGAAGAGGGAAAATAATGAAAGTGAAAGGAAAGGAATATCAGGCACCAAAAATTGAACGTGACGCATGGCCAATTGTGACTGGGCACGCTCAAGTCTATGGCAATGCCGTGGTAAGAGAATAGTTAAAGTGTTCCATTTCAACAGGTTTCCACAAATGGCTAGCTGTGAGTCCCATATATACATTTTTTTAAATCCTCACCTAAAGACATGCTTTGATTGGCTTTAAAGAGGAGGGAGAGGGAGAGGGGAGAGGGAAACATCATTTGGTCGCCTCTCATTATTTGCCCCAACCGGGCTCCAACCAGCAACCTAGGTATGGATACTGACCAAGAATTGAACCTGCAGCTTTTCGGTATATGGGATTATGCTCTCCAACTAACTGAGCCACCCAGCCAGGGCTCCCGTATTTTTTCTCTCCTAACTTCCTGAGCTTGCCACCTCCCCATGGCCCAGCAAAGTTCAGTAACCTTAACTTTCTTTAAGGGAAGCTGGCTCTCTTCCTCCTCAGGAGCATGGCAGGTGGTGCCAAACTGACCTGCCCACTTAACATGACACTGGGCTGCAATTCTTTAATGTCATTTAAAGCAAAATGTTCAGCTCCCACTCTGTCCGGGTCAGGCCATCACAGGGATCCAAGGCCTTGTTTATGATGTCATTTTAAGTATTCCCTCCTTTAACAATGACAATAAAAGTTAACTATTAAACTCATGTTTTCACCCTCCCACCATGGGTTCCGTACAGCACAAAACCAGCAAATCAAATCATTGAGACGCTAGGCTGCCTAAAGAAATAAAAGCAAATTCCTCATAAATGGCCCTAACTATAGAACATCTGGCCTGCCCAGCTGCGTTTTCTCTGCATCGGTTGAGGATGTAACAAAGATAACTGGCCCCTCGTCTTTCCCAATAACAAAAGCTCAGTTATTCGGGGTATGGCGGCTGCTGCAGGCCGGCCTCTGAGCCTTGGTGACTCATCACAGAACTTCTGAGTGGTCAGGGCTGCGAACTCCTCCTCCTCATCCCTGCCGCTTCCTTTTCTGAAAAGGGACGAAATGGGGAAACATAAGCTGGGATTGAACAGGGATGGTTAATTTGCTCTTGACCTCACACCATCAGGGTCTTGGCTTGGTGTCGGGAACCTCTGCATGTGCTCATTCATTCGTTCATTCCATGTTATTTTGTGTCCGATTGGTGGTCCCGGGGGAATAGAAGTGAGAAAAACAGGCATAGTGGCTGCTCTCGTGCGACTTACCTTCTAGGGGGGAAGAGGATCAATACCAAGGGAAACCACTGGGGAAATACACAATTCCGCGTGGTCCTAATGAAAATAATAATATGCTAGGAAAGGGCATGAGATGGGGACTCACCTGAGCTGGGGTCAGAGAAGGCCTCCGTGAGGCAGCAGCACGGGTCTGAGACCCACAGCCTCACAGGGAGTCAGGCACGTGCAGGCCGGGGAGGAGAAGGACGCACCGGCCAGTGGGGAACAGCGTATGCACAGGCCTGAGCTTGAAAGGAGCCTGGCAGCGTGTGGCCTGACTGTTGCGTGCAAATAAGGGAGGCAGTGGCCGGGCCATGAGTTAGTGTCTCTCTCTGGGAACTGATTTGCTGCCCCTGGTCAGTTTTGTCGATTAGATTTTGGCCATGGAACTATTGATAAAGTTGAACTCAAGCAGATGAGTTTTTTAGCCGCAGCAGGTATTCTCCTTAAGCACAACTACCCTGAGGACAGATGACAGGCAATGGGACTTATATGTCTCAGTCCTGAAAGTTACATGAAATGCTCGTTTAGTGTCAGATACAGTCGAGCAGCACAAAGAGAATTTCCTGTGGTGGTGGAAACTGTTTTGTCCCAGCGTCTGAAACGGTAGACACTAACCACACACGTGGCTACTGAGCACTTGAAATGTGGCTAGTACAACTAAAAAAAAGAAAGAACAGAAACAAAACCCCGAATTGTTCTTTGCATTTCATTTTAAATTTGAATGCCCACCTATAGCTAGTGGCTCCTGTTTTAGGGCAAAGCAGCTCTACATTCTGGACATAAAACTTAAAGGAGCTTATTTCTCGGGAAAGTGCTAACAGCAGGGTTAGATGAGCTCCAAACCTGAGGCAACAGCTGTACGGTTCATAGATCCTTAGTGGGGGGAAGGTCCAAACGGTGGAGTCTAAGGTCTGAAGGAAGGGCACAGCCAGGGAGCTGGGAAGTAGTTTAAATTCTCATAGGTATGTACCAGTCTCACACCTTCTGGTTTTTAATGGCCGTCAACATGCAGGATACGTGACCAGAGGCAGAGGTCCCTGGAGCCCTGCGCTCCCAGTGTGCCCCACGGGCCGGCAGCATCGCCATCATTCAGAGGCTTGTTGCACGTGCAGACAGACTCACTGGCTGGGCTCCCAACCCACTGAGTCAGCATCTGCATCTCAACAAGAACTCCAGCGATTCAAATGCACATTCGACTGGGAGAAGCAATGGTGGTGGAAAGGCTTTGGAGCCGGGCAGGTCTGGGTGCAAATCCCAACTCTGCCACTTACCTGAGCAAGTCTCGGGCCTCAAATTTCTCACTTAAAGAAGAAAGTAATACTGCTCACTTCAAAAGGTTATTGTGAAGATTCAGTGAGTCATTGTATAAAAAGAAACTAGCATGAGGTCTGGTTTATGTTGGATGATCAATCAATCAATCATTTAACAAGTCATTACTGACTGCCTAGTGTAATCCAAGCACCCTTCCCGTCTTATGTTTAAAACTGTTTCCCAGAAAACAAACAAACAAACAACAACAAAAATCCTTGAAGAAAAGAATGTTTTATTGGGGATGGGAAGGAGAGAAAAAAGGAAATGTTCCTCTCTAGCAGTTTCAATACTGTAACATGGACAGTTTTCCTCTGTAGGGTGCTCAGACCCTCCAGGATCCTTACAGGGTTATCAAAGGTCAGGGGCGCCCAGCACAGTCCTCAGATGTGCAATTGAGGGGTAGAAGAATGGGGAGGGAAGAATAAGAGAAAGTTAGGGAATTAGACAAATAGGAGAAGTTCCTTACGGTTTCACCAGCAAACAAAAAGCAATTAGAGCTGTCTCAAAAATTAAGCACAAACTGTTAACTGCCCAGATTTTCCTTCATTCATTTCCTGAAAAAAGCAGCAGCGGTTCTTGCTGGAGGCCCCACTGGCCGGAAAGGGAGTCTGAGGGGTGTTCTTTTCTGCTCCCCCGCTACCCCGCTACCCCGGGAAAAGGGTTTCTCACCCAAGCCGGTAGGTGTTAATCTGCTTAAGCCTGCCTGAGTGCGTCTGTGAGGTCGCTGGCACATGGCCATTTAGGGGTTTTGTTTCCCAGACCACAGGGGCCCATTTTTCCAGGAGTTCCACTGGCTTTTTGTTTGATAACGTCTGTTTCTAGCAGCTCTGCTCCTTCAACAACAAATTCCATGGGACAGACATGTACTGAACACCTACTATTGGGCAGACCCCTCTGTTTGGGGATACAGAGATGAATGAGGAGCTCACACAGAAGTAACTTCTGCATTCTCTCAGGTGATGGCTATTATTGCTGCATTGTCCTGCTGCTTGGGGAGCAGGGCGTGCAGGGCAGAGAAAATCCTTGGCTTCGTTAGTGGCCCCCTTTCAGTCCCCACTGACCTTGCTGTGCTCTCCCGAGGTTCCAGGGGCTTCAAGGGTTAATTACTTGCTGGCTGTGGCTGGTTCATTGTTCTTCCCACCCCCTTCCAATTTTGCTTAATATAGTTTAATGTTTTTTCTGTTCAAAGAGGCAATACCCCTTCATTATAGAAAAATACAGATAAGCAAAAAAGGAGAAAAAGTTTTAAACCATCCTCAATTCCACCACCTAGAGATAACCTGGTTTCATAAAAAGGCTACTTCCGAAATCACAACAGTAATTTCACATTTCACATGCAGTGCAAAATACAAGGAGGCTCATCGCATAAAATCCAGTCACCTGGGACATGATCCTTTGGGGGGGGGGTCCTTCTTGCAGTTGTTACAAATATTGTGGGGGCTGTTGTGGGGAATGTGGGGTACACAGGCAAACTGGGAACGGGGGCATTCAGCCATATTGGTGGATGAGCACCAATCACTCTACAGAAAAACCTGTTTGGAACTGTGCTGTCATTGGCTAAGTGACTGTTGCGATTCCAGTATTTTGTCCTTGGTGACAGAATCTGACCCAAGAAACTTGTCTTTCTTCCTTGGTATCTGAAATGGGAAATACAGAAATTTCTACTTTAAGCGAGTATGATATAAGACCACCTGAATTCATGGGGAAGAGTGTTTGAATATCATTAAAAGCTACTCTGTGTCAGACTCTTTGATATATGTTATCTCAGTTAATTCTCACAATAGTCCTTAAAGACAGATATTATCATCCCTATTTCACAGATGAGGAAAGAAAGGCTCATAAAGCTTAAGAGGCGTGCCTGGCATCCTACCTACAGTCCCCAGCAGAACCAGGCCCCAGAGTGAGCGGATGTCAGGGTAAAGTGGAGAGAGTGTGGCAGACCAGGGTTCAGAGCCCCACTGGGCCACCCACTCACTCCGGGACTTCAGGCAAGTTGTTTGACACGCTGGGTTTCCCTGGACGGGACTTTCCTGTGACACAGGTAGCCCGAAAGTAGTGTTGACATAGTGACAGCCCTAAGGACCAGACATGCAGCCCACCGTCAGGGTGGCATTGTGGACCCCATCGGACAGTTCACAGCTGCCCCTTTATGAGGGTGTCTGGAGGAAGTCCCTGTTTGTTCTGAATGCCAAGGACAGCAGGCTCCTGGGAGATTTGTTTACTGAACCGTGGCTCCCAACGGGTCAGCTTTCCCTGGCAGCACCGGCTCCTGGGAAACTCTGAGCCACGTCGAAGGCTCACCCAGAAAGAATCTGGACCTTTAGGGTATGGACCTTCATCTCATTCCTGCTTGCACGTGTTGTTCCAATTTTGTTCTAGCTTCTTCCCCCACTACCTGGGGATGGTGTTTCCATCAGGAGTGTCTGTCCTGCACTTGGCTGGTATCAGATGCTCAGTCCTCGGCGTCCCCTGTCGTGCTCTGTGACTGCACTTGTGCTGCCTCACAAACAAGGCATTTGGGGCATTCCAGAAGATTCTCCAGTCTATACGAGGGTTCACTACGAAGCTCTTTTCAGAATAAACACATGCATTTCCATAGGGAGCTACTTCCACAACGCTTTACTGCTATTCCTTACCCGGTCTCTGTCACGCAGCTGGCGCGGGGCCAATCCCCCGGCTGCCCCTCCTCCTGCTCTGGGCCGGCGCATCTGCCCTGATGTGCTGGGTGCCAGTGTCTGGGATGGAATGAACTGAATTTTAAAAATGGAAACCTTTTCTTTATCTTTCCAGAGGAATTTTGAGATAGAAATGATCTGCTGCAGAGTATACAGATTGGAGAACCAAGTTTTCTCTTCTAAAAACAGGCCCCCCTCAACCAGTTCTATAGTTTTTCCTTTGCCTACAAGGGGGGAGTGAAGTCCGTATTCCGTCTACTTTCTAAAATAGGTTTAATTATTTCCACTATGTCAACTTTCTAGAATCTATCAGAAATTAAGTTAATGAGTTTATTGTCAAGTTATTATGAGTTTATTAAATAACATAAGCTTATTTATTATTATTAGTGGTTTCTTAAATCACCATTTTTAATTCTAGCCATCTCATAAAATTCTTAAGCGTCTTGAGTGTTTTTGCTTTTACCAATTTTTTTCCTCAGTCCCAGCACCTTCAAGGTACCCAATTAAAAAGTAAATTAGTGGCATTAATAATATGTATATGAATAGGTCACAGTTAAGGTCACTGTCTTATAATCTTCAGAAAGACCTGGACAAGCCGAGCCCAATAATCTCCTTATGTTTGCTTAAGGCAATTTGTTGGATCCTTAACACCTGTTGAGTGTGAAGTTATTTTTCTAGGCTTGTCTGGGCTACATTGCCCACGCTTTCTTTCATTCTCACTCCTTCCCTGCCCCTGCCTCCCTCCCTCCCTCCCTCCCTCCCTCCCTCCCTTCTTCCCTCCCTCCCTTCCTTCTTTCCTGTCTTTCCTTTCCTATTTCTTCCTTTTAAAACTTCACTGAAAGTCTTTTGGCTCCAGGCTCTGTGCTAAAAACTGGGGGCAAAACAGACAAGATCCAGTGGTGGGCAAAACAGACAAAGCCCCTGATCTCGTGGAGTTCATAGTCCATTGCGGGTGGGGATAGGCATTAATCAAATCACATTCATTAACTGATCAAGATGACAAACTGTGGTAGGCACGGTCAGTTGTGATTAGGATTACCATTGTGGTGGGCAGTGTGGGGTCTGATCCAGTCTGGAGTTAGGAGACAGCTTCTCTAAATGGACATATGAAGAATGTGTGGGTACCAAGGGAAGTGCCAGGGTTCCAGGCAGCAGAAACAACGTGTACAAAGGCCCTGCGGTGCTGGCAATCGTGGTACTTTGGAGAGAAAGATAGCAAGGCTGGATGTAGAGGATGCTTCTGGTGAGGTCAGCAGGGCCAGAGACCCAGGCTCGGTAATGATTTTGGCTGTCAGCCTACGTGCAGTGGGAAACCACCGGAGTGTTCCAAGGAAGGGCTGGAGGTGCGAGAGCGGTGCTAGTGACTGACGCCTCTCGGTTTTCCTCTGTAGGAGCGATGCAGTCATACACGTGGTCTCTAACGTACACAGTGACTACGGCGGCGGGGTCCCCAGCTGAAAACCCCCAACAGCTCCCCTGTATGAGGAGTACCCATGTGCCTTCTTCCTCAGTCGCACACAGGATACCAGTTTATCCTCACAGAGAGGAGCACGGGTAGGTGACTCACTTCTGAATGTGATTTTAAAGAGCAGTTGTTTTCTCAAAGGACAGGAAGAGCGCCAGCGTCTGTTGAGTTCTCACAGTGTGCACAGCGCCACACCGAGTGGAATTGTCTCGTGCAGCCCCCACCATGGCCAGGCGAGATGGGTGTCAGTGACCCCACTTTACAGGTGAGGAAACTGAGAGATGTGGTTGATGAAGCTCAGCTCTTCTAAGTCCCACGGCTGGTAAACGTGGGGTCCAGACTGAGCGTCCGCCTGCCTCCAAAGCCTGTGTTCTTCCCTCTGTACTCCTCTAAAGTCTCAGCTGAAAACGCCCGTTCAGCTTTGCCCCTCGGTGACTCCTCATGCACTTCGTAGCCATACACAGCTCCCTGGTAGGTCCCAGTCTTTTATGGCTGCTTAGAGGAGGCCTTCCCCACTTGAGGGCTGGAGGACCCTGGAGGGCGGTAATTTTGAATGGGGTTCAGGGAATCCCTGCGGGTTCCAATGGTGCTCTGGACCCTGAATATATAAATCCTTCATTTTGCCTATATTATATAGTGATGTTGCTATGATGAATGAATTACAAATCCACTTAAAACTGTTACCTGAATCACAGTAGCTTTTTGCCATTATGCATTGTCTTTATCAAAAGATACAGATCTTATGTCTAATGTGCAGTGATCTGAAAAACGCTTATGATGTTAAGAAGGGCCCTTAACCTCAAGAAGGGGAGACTCTGCTGTGTGGGTACAGTGAGCCTCACAAGCCAGGTTCCCACACACCAGCTGTGGGGCACACGGGGCGGCGGGTGGGGGAGCAGACGGGGGAGGAGGACCTCCTGGGTCCCTTCCTCACGGTGGCCCTGAGGGTGGGCACAGGCCTGAGTTATGTCCATTGGCCCAGGTACCTCAGTTGTGCACCCATTATTTTTTCAGGGGGCTCTTAGAGTATTTCCCCACACAGGTAGAATAGACATTGAAAAATATTTTAGAGAGCTTTTCGATTCTGCAGGAATGGTAGAATAGACCCCCATGTGGTCATATGCCAGCATCTTTGCTGTACAGTTAAGAATAGCAATGAGAAGATCCCGTGTGTCCATAGGACTTCCTTTTTATAGAGTGTCTTCACACACGTGACCCTCCGAATAAGCATGAGCGTCATGTTTACAGATGGCAGAAACAAGTAGCCTGAGGCCCCACAGCCGGCAAGTGGTAGAGCCATGCCCAGAGCCGGGCTCTCTGGCGCCCGGCCGACCGTGCCGCGGCGTCTTCCCCCAGGAGAGAGCTCACAGAAGGCACTGCATTCCTCCCCACCGTGGAAAAGCCGAGGCCTGAACAAGACGAAACCATAAATCCCAAAGTAGTCACTTCTTTGTTTTTCTATTTGACTTCAGGGTATAATATGGGCCTTTTAGTACAACAGGAGTAGAGGTTTCCATCACTAATTGTGTTCAGCTCAGGGCCAGCTTTCATCCCCTGAGCGCTGGCTGGGCGGTAAGGGAGATGTACCGAGGGGAGGAGGAAAGTCAGCCTGGGAGTTTAAACTTACCACAGCAAAGCCCCAGAGAGTGGAGATGGTAAGACTCAGGGGGAAAGGGGGAAAAATAATAGGAGAAAGAAGGGCGAAAAGCAAATGAGGTTGATTTTTTAAAGATGTCAAACTGATTTGTTCTCCCTGCTATTACTCATAATATTCAATGTGCTTAATGTGTTTCAGCTACACGGGAAGCTATAACTATGGGAGCTATGGCAACCAGCATCCTCCGCCGATGCAGAGCCAGTACCCGGCCCTGCCTCATGAGGCAGCGCTCTCCGGGCCGCTGCACTACGCCCCGTACCACAGGAGCTCTGCACAGGTGAGTGGATGGACCTGCTTGCTTGCCCAGGCCAGGTCTAGTCAATGTAACACAGTTAGTAAGCACCTTCTGTATACTGTACATGCAGCCTGTGTGTCACCAGGGAGAGGATGGCCTTCTCATTGTCACTTTGGCCCTTCAGTGGCTGCCCACACTGGGTGTCGAACATTCATGCTCCACTTTCATGCATGCAGGTGCGAAACAGGTGTCTGCAGATCTGTCCTTTGACCTCTCTGATCCCAGGATCCAATTGGCTGCGATGTCTGTTGCCCTTTTTCAGACAGCCCCCCACAGACTGGGCCTTGGGTCCCCTTTCCCATCCCCAGTCTCGTGGTGCAGACCCTCCCCGAGTCCTGCCAGGAGCGTCGTCTCAGCATCATTACAAATGGCGGCTCGGTCTCCCCTGTGTGTCCTCCTCAGTCCGGCCCACATACCCACTCTCACCAGAAGAATCCTCCTGAAGTGGACCTTGTCTCCTTCTCAGACTGCACATGTCCTTTGGCTCCTCACTGTCTAGCGAACCACGTCGATCTTCTGTGACCTGGGTGAATGGAAGTGGTGGCTGCACTTGTAGCACCAGAGTTGGATACTCAAGTTGTCTGGGACACTTGGCTGTGCACTGGCCCCAGACGCAGCTGGTCACTAATTCCATTCAGTTCTGCATCCTCAGTGTCTCTGCATTTCTATGATCTTGTCTCAACTCAGGTCTTCATCTGACCTAGATGACGGCCAAAGCCTTCCCGTCGGTCTCCGTATCGCTAAACTTGTTTCACTTCCGTTCTCTCCTCTACACTTCTGCTGAAGGACTGTTTTTGGAAAAACCCAGGTGGTCATAATACTCTTTTTTGCATGTCGTCATCTTAGAGCCAAGTTCAATTTCTTCACATGTCTCTCTAGACTCATTATCATCTGGCCTCTGCCTGCCTTTCTGGCCTACAGATGACAGCCTCCCCCCACCCCCAATCTTTGCTTCAGCTATACCAACCCATATGCAGTCCCCTAGGTCTTTGCCGAGATTGTGTCCTACGGCATGGATTCTCTTCCCCAGCCCCTTCTGCTTGCTGTTGAGGACGAGCGCCCCATGGTCTTTGTGGCGCTTCCGGACACGGCCCCCTTCCTTCCTCCTGGACCTGGGGAGGCCCCACTCCTCCGTACTCGCAGGCACCCTGGGCTTCCCTCCACTGCTAACACTTCTCACACTGTCACCCTTCCTGACTTTCCTGACTCCCGTGGGAGACCCCAAAGCTCCTTGAAGGCAAAGTTAAGTCTGGTGCCCCTGGGTCATAGGGCAAGCGGCCAGAAAGAGCAGCATGTCATGTGCTGAGTACCTTACGCCTCATCACGGGAACCCTTGCAGAAGAGAAAGGGAGAGCCACTTGCCCAAGGACTTGAACCCAGGCAGTGGGGCCTAGCTGTCCAGGCTTTTAAGCACCACCCTCTGTTGCCTCTCGTGCATGGGCATTGTCTGAGCACTTATGGAACAGATGAGCAAACAGGAGGTGGGGTCGGCATAAACAAGTGTGGTGCACCAAGGACGCCCACCTGGTTCTGCAGGCGTGGGAGCCACGGTGGGTTTGTGAGCCTGGGAGTCGCAAGATGAGAGCTATGCTTAAGAAAGAGAGCCCTGGCAGCACTGAAAGCGTGAACCAGAAGGGGGCTGGAAGAGGCAGGGAGCTCTGCCCCAGCGCCTGCAGGAGTGGCGGAGGGAAAGGGCAGGACCTGAGCTAGGGCGGAGGCTGCAATTACATCAGCTGACAGCACACTGACTGGCCTCCGAGGGAAGGCACCCAGGAGAATGTATCCATGATACTCGGCACTTGGGGCAAACGGGTCTGTTTTGATTTCCATCTGCAGTACCGAGGGGAGCCCTAGCATAATCCCCAGACAAGCCAAGAAGTTGATTCCACTGAATCACCCCCTGGGGCATTCATTATAGATCTCCAACTGCGTCACACAGAGATGCCACCTCCTTAGATACTGCTTCTCTTGGGAGAAGAGTCTGCTCCTCTCTGTGATCCGCCAAGTGACTTAGAGCTGCTGCTGCTGTGGACTGGGTCACCCTTAACCCAGCAGCAACAGTTCATTCACTCACTCACTCACTCATTCATTCTTTCACTCCTCCAATGACTGTCAGTGCCTGCCGTGTAGCAGCCACTGCTGTGGCCTCTGAGGATACAGTGGAGATGAGACAGAAACGTGCCTGCTGTGGGGGAGCCGAGGCTTCCGTGAGAGACGCTAGTCTCCGCAGCAGTGGGGACATGAAGCTGACACTCGAAGCCACAGCGCCGCCGACACTGTCTTCCCCCTTTCTTCACTCTCTCGCCCCTCCCCATGAAATTTCCGCAGCTGGTTTTCCGGGGCTGATGTTTTTAAAGCCACTGCTGTATAACGAAACCCAGGGTCTCCTAAAGGCCATGTGGTCCCTGGTGGTCGGCAGCATCCGCTCCGGAAGCCACAAGAGTCCTCGACTGCAGCACTCTCATCTGGCGGTGGGCTTCAGGACAGAAGGGCCGAGAACTAAATGAAAGCCCAGGGAGGAGCCCTTTGAACCCAGACGAGGATATCTTGTGAGGTGACAGGTCCCTGGCCGGCCTCTTCACCACCATGCCCTGGCCCTTAGACAAAGGCTTGGACAGCCTCTGACCCCACCACACACACACACACACACGCTCACGCTCACGCTCACGCTCACACTCACACTCTGCACCCCACGGCTTCTGCTGCAGTCTCCATTTAGAAAGCGGGGTGGGGAGAAGTTAGTTTTATCACATCTCTACCACATTGATGAGTGAGGCCAGTGCTTCTGGAGAAGGTACTGTTGAAGACAAAGCATCCTTTGGTTTTCATTAACATTTATACTTCAAGCACCACCTTAGGCACTTTCAAGCACACTTAATTCTCGCAACCTCGGGAAGAAGGCATTTTCCTCTAGTTTTTGAAGCTGAGGAAAAGGCCTCAGAAGGTAATTGGCCCCAGGTCATGCATCCAGTAAGCAGCAAGCAGCCCCAAATGCAAACGCTCCAGCTGTCCACCCCAGGCCCCCAGCACTGAACACTACTACACTGGTGTGTGTTTGGAGGGTGGGAGGTGAATTCAAACGGTTACTGCAGCTATTCTCAGGAAGTTTCAAGTTTTCGGGGAGAAGACTCAAACGGCCAGGATAACCTTACTTCTTTCCTCTCCTGGTACTTTGGCTTAAGGTTGAGCATCTAGTGGAAAATCCAGTGCAGGGCTAATTAGTTTTAGCTTTCCAGAGCAGAGGTCAAACTGTTCCAATCCTGAGTACTGCCCATCACACTTCTTTATATCAGATTCACTGGTATAGCAGTCCGAGTTGGAGAAAAATTGCAGTTGTGAAATATGGCTAGAGAATGTCATTTGTCATCAGTTCAAAGTAACTTGTTGGCTTGGCGAAAAAGTCCGTATGTTTTTTTCTGTAAAATAAAAGACACATTTTTCATTCTCACCAATAACTTTATTGATTTGGATGTTTTGAGTATGTTGGCTACCTCCCGCTATTGGCTTCTAGTGGGTAGAGGCCAGGGGCACTGCTAAACACCTTCCAATGCGCAAGACAGCCCCACAGCAAAGAATCATTTGGCCAAAATGTCAATAGTGCCAAGAAACTTTGCAAACCACTTTTGACACATTTGCTCAATCACAGCACCTCCCCCATACACTGCACAAATCTTTTCTTGTGTTTCAGGTGCATTTTCACCTCTCTTGAAATAATAAAGCCTAATACACTGAAAATGTTGCCTATTCCATCTTTATTATTAAAATGCCTGTACAGAAATTCACCAATTTTGATGTTTTCTTTTAATTCACACTGATATGACAGTTGTCACAATACAATCTAAAAAAACAGTTTCAAATAAAGTTGAAGATAACTAAGCACTACTAGAGCCACTGTACAGAAAAAAAGTGATGGATTTTTTTGCCAACCCAATACATACCTGCCAGGTTTGCCTTACAGAACTGATACCACATACCTGTGAAGTGCAATAATTGTATGCATCCCAGCCCTTACATTGTCAAAGTAATCGGTAGTCATTTGTTTTCTGAGATAGAGCGTATGTGTGCCTTTGCTTTTATTGCTGATTGGCACAACACATCCTTTCTTTCTGGGTAATACAATGGTAAGCCTCCAACCCTACTTGAATTCTTATAATTTCTGAATGAGCAAGTCCAGGTGAATGAGGCTTCACAGTGTATGGTTTAAGTTGTTTCAGAAAAACACACTTGTTGCAATGCTGCTGCCCCCGGTCACATCAGAGTAAGTGAACAGGGGATCTCATCAGCTGCACCTTCCCAGGTTCCCCTTCTCATGCCTGACCCAAAAGAGAAAACAAACCAGACCCAGTACACAGCTCCCAAATATTTCTCTGAGCCTCATTCAACGCATGTTCGTGGAACATGCACCCTTTCTGCAGCCATGAGTGTAAGCTGGGGATGTAGACTGGAGCTGAAAAGCCATCTGATCAACCAGAAGCTGTGAGACTGGAAGTACACACAGAGGGGACTGGAGAGCTCTTTCTCATTTCTCCTCTGGATGGCCAAGGCCCCGCCTTGCCCACCCACCAGGCATTTGGCTCTCACAGAACCTCTGTCTCAACCCAGATCAGCTCAGAGCCAGTGGGTCCTCCGTCTCTGAGTTTGCTTAGGGGGCTCTGCTTTGGGATTGCATCCCGGGCCAGAGGGCAGACAAACCAGTTAGCCCCAGTGGTGGAGGATTTCTGACGCCAGAGCCAGGCTTCGGGGGTTGAGAGGACCGCTCTGCCTCCAGTTCCGCAAAGTCCTCATGTGAAAACTGGGGGTCGTTATAGTGCCTATTTCACAGGGGTGTTCTGAGGGATGAGTTCATAAGGGTTAGAACGGGGGCTTGGTTCCTGGTAAGCACTATTTGTGTATATTGCTGTTATCCTTTGTAACACCACAGTTTTATTTTGTGTAATTACAGAATTAATTACACAAAAGCATACTAACCATACCAACTCGGTGAGGGCAGGGGCCAGGCCAGGTCCTTTTATTCTGACCACTGTATTCCCAGACCCCAGCATGGCCTTGCCCCTTAGTGGGTACTCAGTATATACCTGTCAGTTCAATGAATGAATGAAATGAGTGGATGCTCTGGCACCAAGTTGCTGTGTGACCTCTGGCAGGTCATTTCCCCTCTTGACCTCAATTCCCTCGCCTAAAAATGAGGGGAGGTAGGAAAAGATGGTCAGTCATGCAGGCTTCCCTTCATTAATGGACCACGGTGTTACGATTCGAGGAAGACTCTTCATAATAGCGAACATGTTCCGAAAGCTCACTTCATGGGCATTCTCAGTGTTTCACGTGTAAGCCCCCAGTTAATCCTGACCATCAAAGCTCAAAGGTTCGGGGTGTGGGGGGGCCCCCCCGCATCCTCCTCCAGCAGGGCTCAGAGGAAGCCTGCAGGGGCAGGCCCTGGGGCAGAACCTCGGTGTAGTGAGAGACGCCTTTCATAGGAAAACAGTTTGTGCTCCTGACTAGGCCACCTTTCACCCCTTGCTGAAGTAGCGGCCCATTTGGTGAGGGTCAGGGATAAAGGGCTCATTCTTCTCCCTCCATGTGCAGGAAAGTCAGCCCTTGGTGTGGGGAGGCGTTTCTCAAAATAGAACAGCCTCACATGGTTGCAGGGCGGCCCAGAGTAAGTCACAGCCGGGCCGGACCTCAGCCTCAGCTGTGTGACTGAGCCTTTGACAACTGTGTACACACGCGTGCGCACGCACACATGTGCCCATAACCACGCCTCACTCACCTCTCTTACAGGGCAGGAACTGGCGACTTAGCTCCTTTTCAACATCAATAGCAATAGCGTGTGATTTGACCCAGAAAAGAGTAACTTCCTGTCATGGGCCCTCAACAAAAAGCGCCTTTATTCGGGGCAGAGCTCCGAGGACCCCAGGGTTTGTGCCCAGCATGCTTAAGGGCCCTGCGTGAAACCGGATGTGAAGTGTGAAAGGTGAGGCGGGTGCCACGGGCGGCCCTGCCGCCCCCCGCAGGCTAAATAGAGGCTTCATTGGCGGCGAGGCAGCAGGCCCCTGAGCCTCGCCTCTTTCAATGGTCTCTTCACCATGGGGAAAACGAGTCACTGACTCATTTGCAATTAGCTGACCCAACGGGACAGGATTTTCCATGCCGGATTCTGTGGTAACAGAATTTTATTGTCACATTAGAGATATTTTGAGCCAGTCTCATTTCCAGGCAATTACTCTTTTGAGTCTGTGACACAGCCGCTGGGCACAGCTGCATCTAGGGTCCTGGATTAGGCACAAAAGCCATACTCTCTTGGGCTCTGAGGGTAGGGGGTTCCAACTCCAGACAGCGACATTGTACCTACACAAGCCAGGCCAGTGAGGACGGACAGAAGCAGGAAGTTGAGAACTGGTCAGAATTGTAAGAGCCCTGTAGCCCTAGATGGGTGGCTTAGCTGTTTGGTGTGTCATCCAGACCAAGCGATGCCAAAGTTGGCGGGTTCAATTCCCAGCCAGGCCACGTACCTAAGTTGCGGTTGGTCTTCAGTTGGGGCTTGTACAGGAGGCAGCTGATCGATGTCTCTCTCTCTCTCTCTCTCTCTCTCAAAAAGAAAATAATAGTAATAAGGAACCATGTCCTTAAGTGAGGATTAAAATAAAAAGACCTGTGGTGGTAGGGGAGGAGGGAGCTGAGGGGAAAGGTGACAGAGGTCAAGGTCAATGGGCAGCATTTCCAGTAAGGAGCGCTCTTCCTCTCCCGTGTAATTCAGAGGCGGGCCAGTCAGACTGAAGTGGGGAAACAACAGTACCACGCCAGGACTGGGTTTTCATGCCAGCTCTTCCTTGAACTTGCGATGTGACTTTGGGAATATGGTGGCGAACGTGAGAATGCCCAACCAGGAGCTTACGAAAGAGATGGTTTCCAAGAAGAATGGTAACATTTAGCTTCTTGCGATAGGATGTCCAGGAATGTCTCTCGGTGGAGGTGGCTTTTGAGCTAAGATCTAGAGAATGATAAAAAGGCAGGCAGGCATGCAAGGGGCCTGGGGGTAAGTAGGGCAGTCAAACAGTGTCACAGGCAGAAGAAAAGATAGGACAACATTCCCGAAGACGAGAAGCAGCCTGGCGTGGTGCTGGCCCAGAGGGCTGCGGGAGAGGGCACCTGGAGGTGAGGTGACATGTGTCCAGGGAACTTACTCGAGAATATCAAGAGGCAGAGCAACCTTTCTGAGAAACTGAAGACTGTTTTGGAATATTCCTCAACATTAGGTGATTAATACCTGGGACCTTGCTTTCCCGAGCAGGCCCAGTCTCGCTGTGGCCCCTCAGGGACTCAGAGTGGGCCCCAGGCTCATACCTCACCACTCAGGCCTGAGTCCAACGCAGCTGCCACGCCCACGGCGTCTTTGGCTTCACGAGGAGGGTACCCGGGTGTGCTTGGGGTTTCTGATCTGATTGGGGATTATGAAAGCCTTGGTGTGCTGTCAGTAGTCACCTTGGCAACAGCCCTTGGTGCCTTTTCCCGTGCGTTCCCAGACACCACCTACACCCATTCCCCCCTTCCTACCTATTCTTCGACTGCAAAGTGGCTGCACTTTGCTATGTAGGGCACGCTGACCTCAGTAGGACAGGCCCTCTCTACTAGAAGCTGGATCTGTCCTTCCTGATCCATGAATCGCTGGCTTTCTTCACATGGATTGGGTGGAGGAGCCTCCCCCTGCTTCCCTCGGGCTCCCACTCAAAAGGGGCAGAACCGTTCCCTTTGGCTCCCTCGACTGCAAGCAGCAGCCATTGTTGTCATAACCTCTTCTCCGGCTGTCTAGGCTTCAGCCTGTCTGTCTCCTTCACAGGAGGCAGCCTCCCACCTAATCCCTTGGGACTCCACTCTCCAACTGTCAGGGAAGACAGATGGGGAGCAGAAGAATTCACACATTCACACACACTCTCTCTCCCCTACCCGCTGTCCTTGCCATCCTTGGTGACTGGCTCCTGTCCTTGATGGGGTGGCCCTGAGCACAGCAAGGAAATCTCTGTGTGGACTGGCCAGCAAACGGAGAGCCTCTGAGTTCCTCCCGTCTCCCCTCTGATTGTACTGAAGGTCTTATTTGCATAGCTGTCTTGGGAACCCCCCCCCCCCCCGCTCCCGCCAAAAAAAAAGTAAAGCAGCAGCCTTTCAAGGGCACTTGTCTTATCTCTAATTCTTTCTAGAACTTCTTTCCCTCTTGGAGCTAGCAACACCTGCTTCCCCGACCTGCACACTCCTTCCACATTCACACACACCAAGCCCAATGATTTGCCATTTCCTGCTTCAATAACTTCCAGGACTCCAGTGAATATGAACCAAAATGACAGATGTTCTTCAAATGATAGAATAACCTTTTGAAGTTGTTCACTTGCTTCTTCTTCAAACGCCTGCTTTTAGGCTACAGTCCATAATCGAATTCCACTGTAAATGCTATTGTTAATGATGTCATTGTGTTTTAACTGGCAGTATTGTTCTCTTGGGTTGATGGAGTAGGACCTATCACATCACCGTAACTACTGATAAAACCACCATCCACCCATACCTCCTGGGACATGCTCTCACGGCCCTGTTCTTGCTCTCTCCCGAGCTTGCTCTCGCTCTGTCATACACACACTCTCTCCTGTGACAGTGGATTCCCAGTAGGGCCATTCCTCCTTTGGAGTTGGACTTCCAAGACATTCCGGATGAAGAGCACAGAGTCCATATCACTGGCTGAGTGCACAGCAGTCCGACTCTGGCTCAGAAGCCCTTGGCATTTCTCCTGTTGGATATTCCCTAGGCCAGGTTCAGTCTCCCCGAAGTTCACTGATTTCCCTCCCATCGACTTTCACTAATAGCCTCTTAAGAAATTTAACTTAAAACAAAGTGTGAACGTGACTGATATTGCATATATGTAACTTCGAGCTAATTTTAACTTTGTGGAATTTCTTTCCCCTCAACAAGTACCCTTTTAATAGCCCCACTTCCCGGATGGAACCTTGTTTGATGAGCAGTACTCCCAGACTGCATCCTACCCCCGTCACCCCCCGATGGCCAGAGGTACCCACAGCCAACACGTGCTACACAAGCCCGTCTGTGCATTCCACGAGGTACGGAAACTCTAGTGACATGTACACGCCCCTGGCCACGCGCAGGAATTCTGAGTATGAGCACACGCAACACTTCCCTGGCTTTGCTTACATCAACGGAGAGGCCTCCACAGGGTGGGCGAAATGACTGCTCTCACAGGGATCCGTATTTAATATTAATAAGTATTAATAATAATAATAATAAACCCACCCCCTGGAAGACCTTATCTCTATACATTGTAATGTGTGAACCATTCCTAGGCGTCCATTTTCCTCAAGAACGAGAGGCTGGGATTCAGTGTGGCATGAATAAACTTTAGTTCAGAAACAGGACTCACTAAACGTCAGTGGGAGGGGGGGCCCCCCGCAGCCAAGCCAGACTTGCCTTTCTACAGAGCACCACCCGGGCAGGCCTGTCTGCGCCTTCTCCCTTTGTTCCACCACCTTGCTTTGTGTTGGCCACCACTCCCTGTAAGTTACTTATTTACCTGTTGACAAAAGCTCTTTAGTCTTTAACAAGGATGGATACTGGAGACAGAATCTGGTTTGTGTTCTTGGATGGGCACATAATTTACCAAGAGCATTCACCGTGCATCTGTCATCTTCCTGTACAACGAGCAGCCCTCACATATGTTCCGCACACCTCCTCTTCCTGGTGGTGCTTCGAGGGGCGCCAGGGCTAAATGGAGGCGTCTGGAAACGCAAGATTCCCCGTTATGCTCCTGTCCGTCACGGCGCCTGCCTGGTTTGGGGATGCAAGCACTGTCTAGAGGGAAAGAAGAGGCCTGTTCTGTATGCCTTAAGTTGATTGAAGTTTGTAGGGGACCAGCTCTTCTACATACAAGCGTTTGTCCTGAGTTTGCACAATGGCTCGTGTCAGCAGAAGGCAGGGGAGGGGTTCTTTAAAGTTCTGTGAGGATGCAGACGTATAGCATTGAGTGGCACACTCTGCTGTGTTAACGTTGTGAAACTGGATGGACCAAGCTTCAAAGTGTGAAAACGACTTTCCTGGTTCCTTCATAAGACTATAATAATTTCCGACACTTTGATAGAAAATATATTTCAAAGCTGTGCCTTTGAGCCTATACTATACTGTGTATGTGTGGAAATAAACATGTATTGTACTTTTGGAAAATTTTTTCTTAGGCATTTTTCTGTCAGATTTGTAGCAATTTGTGAGGTTTGTTAGAGCTTAACATAGGTTTTCTTTCTGTATTATAAAAAGCACCAAGCAATTATGGTGGACCTATTACCCTATGGGTAAGAAATAAATAGAAATATGACATCGGATGTTTTAGCAATTGTTCTGTAAATAAAATCTTTGATCACACCCACTCAGTGTGATAATCATGTCTACGGCTAAAATGGAAATAGTTTTATCTGTACAGTTGTGCAAGATATGAATGGTTTCACACTCAAATAAAAAGTATTGAAATGACCTGCTTCTTCATTTTGCATCTGACTGACCTCTGTCTGTGTGTGTAATAAAATACCACTCTAGATACTTAGGGTGTAAGTAGGAAAAACAGAACTAAGTGGTCCTGTATGGTGCTGCTTTATTCAGTTCGGCATCATCTTGCCATGAAACCAGCACCAAAATTTGGATAGGCCCCACGTGCCGTCCTCAGCAGCAGGTTAGCACCCACAGCCTGGCTGAGGTCTGCAGGGACCAGTTCTACACACAGGGACTTAAGTTTGCATGATGACTAAAGTCAGCAAAGGGCGGGGCCCTTTCAGCTCTTGAAGGGAACGTTGCTTCTCAGCGCCAGCGTCATCAAGAGGTCCCCCGGTACTCAGTTCAATATGCTTTAATGATCACTGGGTGTAAAGGTATTTCAAGTGCAGTGCTTTAAATGCTAATAAACTTCTACAACAGAACAAGTGACGTTACTGAGTACTTACTTAGCACCAACAAATTCTCCAGCCCTGCATTTTGATTCTAGAGCTGAGGACTGAGGATACAAAGGCAGAATGTTTAAATGTTTTGCCCAAAACTTGAGGAGTTTGAGAGCTATTTGAGAGAGTCAGAGCCAGAGTTCCAGAAATGGCAGTAGTGATATGTTAACTAAAAGGCATGAGAATTTGACAACTCAATTTGCTGCATTTTGAAAGATTTATTTTTAAAACCAAGCTCTTACTTGCTGTTACATAACATATTTATACCTGAAAATGATTTTAAGATTAAAATGATATATTTTACATAGCATCCCCTTAAAAATTGAGCTACACTGATCTGCCAAAAGAAAGTAGGCACTGGGTTTCACACTCTGAAGGTACATTACTTGGTCTTTTGGCCACGATCCATGAGTTGGCTCTCTCCAAGGAGAGAAGGGAGAGTGAAATTTCAGATTCAGTCACTGCACAGAACAGACCCAGGGATAACCACAGGTCTCATGCTCCAACAGTCCAAAGCTAGCGCTCCAGAAATGAAAGGGTGGAATAAGTTTGACTTTTGACTTACTAATCACAAAAAAATAAAGCAATTGCCAAATTCCCTAGCCAGGTAGCAGCAGTACATAATAACACCCATATACAAGGAACAGCCAAAAGCTCACTAAAGGCACGATCTTTATGCAAAAACAGTCACAATCAACAAGGGCCTGAATCCCAGAGAATAAAGTGCTCACTCCAAGAACTTGGCAGGGGAGACGACATGTGCCCCCTCCTCCCAGCCCGGACAAGTGCTGGGAGCCACCGGGCATTCTCTCCCGAGCACAAGGAACCCATCTCTTGGGAGGTGAGCGTACTGCCTATGTTCCCAAATGTTCTCCACCTTCAACTTCAGAACCGAGGAGGATCTGATTAGGACAAGACAACAGCTGCGGTGAGCTCACTGCCTCAGATGCACCTTCTCTCCCTCTCCGATGGTTCCTACCCAGTCACCAGAATGGGAACGGGCAAGGTTGGCAGCTGGGAGTGGGGCCAGTCACTTGTCAGAGGCAGAACAGAAAAGTCCTGGCAATAAAGGGACCCTCCCCTCTTTAGGACTCTTTCTGAAAAGGACTCTGCCAGCTTGAAGCTGGCTGGAGTCACGAGCAGCAGCCAGGATGGCTCACCCACGTTGCAGGCCTGTGGCGTCCTAGGCATCCAGCCTGCTGTGTCCTTTGTCAGGCCTCTAAGATACCCCAGGTCTGAAAAGAAAGGGAATCTGTGGCCCCTCTGAGACAGCAACCCAGTCACAGACCAATCAAAACACTGCCTCTGGGTAAGCCCAACCTAAATGGGGAGAGGGACTCAAATCATGGAAAGAGAACTGAAAGGAAGCCTTGGCTTCACCACCATGTGACCTTGGGAGGGTCACCTCCCCACTCTGGACCCCAAGCAGGCATGTTATATGACTATGACATCCCAATTATAGTTTGTGTGCTGATGGCCCTGGCTGGCAGATCCGGGTGAGGAGGGTGGACGGCTTAAGGAAAACAAAGGACGGACTGGCAGCTGGGCAGTGATTCAGGAAGACAGCCACAGAGAGAAGGCGATGGCTCCACCAGCTGGTGCCCCGAACAGCCTGGGGTCTGTGCCCACAGCTCAGCCCATGCCCCCGCACACCATCGCTGAGCAGCATTCCACCCGCCTCCTCGCGGCCAGCCCCACCTACTCCCACACAGATGTGGGTGGCAGTCTTCTGATATTTCCCCGTCTTACCAGATTTGTCCTTAGTATTTGCTTTAAAGTAATGTCAATCAAAATGTCTCACGTGAACCTGGAGAAGAGCCAAAACAGGCTATTTGCCCCAGCTTCTTGCATCTCTTAAAGGCAGGATAGCAACATTTTTTTTTTAAATCCTGGAAGGGGATAGTAAAAATACTACGGTTATTGCAGGGGAGAGGGTGCGGGGAGGGGTTACTATAGGTTTCCGGAGGCATAGAGTTGAGACTTACTCAAGAACCTAAAGCGCCCTGACTGGTGTAGCTCAGTGGATTGAGCGCAGGCCTGCGAACCTAAGTATTGCAGTTCGATTCCCAGTCAGGGCACATGCCCGGGCTGCAGGCCAGTTCCCAGCCGAGGACACACAAGAGGCAACCATACACTGATATTTCTCTCCCTCTCTCTTTCCCTTCCTCTCTAAAGATAAATAAATTAAAAATCTTTAAAAAAAAAGAACCTAAAGCATGCAAATCATTATTGGAAGCTTAAGAGAAAAAGAAAAGGATGTATGTACTGCCTTTAAAATACGGTAGAACTGAGGTTAATTCATCGTTCTGCCAGAGATGTTTTAGAAGGGGCACTCCTGCTCCAAGGGGGACTGGACTTCAGTGGTTCTCAACCCTGGCTGCCTGTTAGCATTACCTCATCAACTTTTTGAAATACCGATGTATAAGGTCCCACCCTCAATAAATAACTGACCTGGAATGGGACCCAGGTCATCAGATTGGTTAAGCTCCAAAGTTGAGAAACATAAACCCTTGCACTTTGAAGTAGTACTAAGACCCAGAGATGGCTATTCCCTGCCCTTGCACCTCAGGGTTTTGTGGGGGGTTTTTCCCCCCACAGGGTTCTAGCCTGTCCAGAGTGGAGGAGAGTGGCAATCCCCAGTAACCTACACCAGTGATTTTCAACCGGTGCGCCACAAGAATTTTTAAAACATGCAACACCTGACTATCCAGGAGCACTGACCTCTTTTCCCTTAGATTGTCAAAAACAAAACAAAACAAAACAAAACTGCAGCCAACACAACAGCCACCAGTGTGAATGAATCATAATTATACCTATTTTTGTCAGATCAACAGAAAATGTATTTTTCTGATGTGCTGCAGGATTTTAGTCATTGCTCTGGGTGTGCCATGAGATGAAAATGGCTGAAAATCGCTGACCTGCACCGTGGACAGGCTCCCTGCAGCCCGCAAGCTCCCCGCTGCCGGCACTGCGTTGCCGGGGGCCAGCCCACCTCCCTACCACCATCTAACCTGGCCCTGTCTGCTTCAGTCCCCTGGAAGCCTCCCAAACTAAGCCAGCTCGGACACAGCCCTTGGGGTTTCCTCTTCTGAGGAGGTCAGAACCTTTCGTGTTTCGTCAGCCTCCTCCCTGAAGCTCTCTCCCCATTCCTCTGCCTGCACCTCAATCCCACCCCCCTTCTCACCCCCATATTTTGCTGTTTCTGGTGTAGGTGGGACGGAAGACGTGGGCCCCAAGTTGAGAGAAGAGCTGTTGCTAGGAAAGGGGTGTGGGTGAAGAGAGGGGGTGGCAGGAGAAATAGGGCTCCCCAGTTTTATGCCTCCCTTTGTCATCATAAATGCCTCAAGAGCTAAAACCAGTTGTTGAAGGACTATTATGAAAAACCATGAGGTCTGACCGGGACAGCAGGGGTGAGAAGCAGCCTCAGAAACAGCTACGGTGCTAATATTTGGCATTTATACTGGTCCCCTGACAGCCGGGAAAGAGTGAATTCCCAGGGAACTGCCAAACCGTGCCCCTGCCAGGAGTGGCATCCAGGACGTCCTGGCTTGTGCTGTACCTCTCAAGGATAAACTGCAAAATGTCTCCCTAAGAACCGGAATGCAGCCAAAGCCGAAAGATAATCTTTACATGAGAAGAATGAGACACACTGCCCTCCACTCACTCACTGTGACTGTGGCACCTTTCTGAACTAGATCTGCCTGAAGCCATAGAGGCTCCACTTCTCGGGGTCTGCTATGCACCCCGAACCTCAGGGATATCTTCACTGCTCCCAGCCTCCCGACGACACCAATGGTATAATCGTTTCCATTTACGGGTGAAGAACGCAGGCTCAGAGCAGTTTAGTGCTTTGCCCAAAGTCACACAGTAAGTGGGAGAGCTGGGGCTTGAAGAAAAGTCTCCCTTCTCCAGAGTTGCTGTGCTTCAGCACACTGCCTTCTGCCTCGGCCCGAGTTTTGCTTCCAGCCACCCTGTCCCGGCTGCTCTCTCCTCATCGGCTTGGCGGTTTTTAAATCAATCTGGACCATGCTCATAGAACCTACTGGGGTTGAAGAATTTCACAAGTTCTGGGAAATTCCGGTGTGCCAAGTGAAGACTATTCCGAAGCTGGGCACCGGGTCGTCCCCCGGCACGTGAAGTAGTGTGCCACTGGTTGTAAGTTAACAGCAGACTAGCTTTCCCAGGGTACCTACACACTATTAGCAAGGATCAAGATTTGGTCATTCTATAGAGAAACAGGAACAAAAGAAAATCAATAATAATGTAAAAAAAAACAGGCCACAGGAGGATTTTCATTACCAGGTCAAAAAAAAGCTCTGCAGGGGAGGTGCAATGAGCCAAGTATTCACTGGAATGAAGTCATTTGAGGGGGGTGGGGGGTGCTGGCTACCTCTTGCTGTTCAGGTCACTACCCTTTGACAGCGGTGGCCTCTGACCTCAACAGGCCTACAATTCTGTTTTGACTGACCCTGAAACCCATGAAATTCAGATGTAGGCACTGCCCAAAAGTTGAGATAAAGCTGACTAATATGGGAAAAGCTCCCGGTATGTGCCCCCAGCTGAAAGGGGCTGGCAGCTCTTTGGCCATAGATGCAATTCATCCCGTCTTCCTCCTTTCAGGGAAAAGCTAATCCTTCCCAGGCAACTCAAGGGGGAACTAAAATGTGTTGATGATGAATGGCAATGACCCTTCGTCTACTGCCACCTCCTTCTAGGGCTGAGCCTTAAGAGTTTAATCAAATGCCAGTAAGTAAATTAATGCTTTACTGCGTAAGGAGCTAAGGAGGTAGTGGTGGGAAGAAGGGGTAGGAGGGTACCTTTCCTCTTACCTGTGCGTCTCAAAAGTTTAATTTCAAAGACCGACTGGTACGTGTGTTGTTTTAGACTCCTTATTTACACACACACACACACACACACACAGAGCAGTCAACTGTACCCAAAGTGTCTTATGTCAAAGCATGGCCGTGTTAAAGACATTAACTCCAGGCTTAAAGACCAAAGCAGTGGGTTGGAATTACTCTTCTGTTTAAAAACACCACCACCACCAACAAAACATGTATCTGTACGGCAACAGGAATAACATGACCTTTATCCCCAAATCTCCACATCCCTGTGAGGGAGGCTGCATTTTTCATTCCAGTCCAGCTAACACGAGTGGCCACTCCATGCCCAGGTCTGCTGTGCTGGCCACTTTGACAGGCCTCTCTTTTGCCACTTACAGCTCCCTGCAAAACAGGTATCATTATGCTCATTACAGTTGGAAAATGTCAATGTTCAAAGAGGGCAAGTGACTTATCCCTGAATTCCCAGAGACAGAGTTAAAATTTAAACTAGACTCTTTTGGCTTTCAAGTATTCCTGTTAGATTTAAAAAAAGAAAGAAAGAAAAGAAAAAGGGTGCCAGAAGGGTTTTAAGGAATTTGACAAATGTTCGGCTTCTGAGACTCACACGGTGAGTCACGACTGAAAACCAGGTTTTCCAATTCCCAGTCCAGCTTCTTTCGCCACATTACAGCATCGCCACCCAAAGTGCCGGCTTTTCCCAAGAGGTGTTTGGATGGGATTCCAAGCCAGTGAGATGCAAATAGGTCTGACCCACATTCCAGCTCTTGGGTAAATAAAAACCCCTAAAGGGCAGAGCCCATTTCATGTGCTCTGTTTGAGAATCCCACCGTGGACGGCCGAGCGATAGTGAGCAACTGCAGGCACATTTGCGGAGGACTAACAGCATGAGCTCAATTTTGGCAATTGCTGTCTTGGCACTATCACTGAGGGACCTCATAAAGGTGCTGAAAGGCTAGATCAAGCAGTTATAAATTTTTAAGAGGTTAAAAACTGTGAAGTGATTTAATCCAATCTTAATTTTATGAAATACTGAGAAATTAATGTGCACAAGGGTCTGACACCCTCCGGCAACAGACCCTCCTCTCCTGTCTTCCAGTTCTATTTATGTCACATGGCATACGTCGTGTGGCATTGAGATAGCGTTTTCAGGAACATTACGTGTTGAAGTTGGATTGGTTGTAGAACCATCACTGATTATGAAATGTCGGACTTAACTGCTCTTTATTCCACTGACCAATTGACCTCTTAAGAAATCTCCATTACTAGCTTTCAAGTTCAACTGAGTTGGTATCATTTCTCAGTAAGTATCCTATTAATTTTGACCTCCTGAATTTTTCCCACGACATTTTCCCCTACCTGCTAAGCCCTCTAAATACTCTCTACTACTCTCTTTACAGTTCACCTTTTCCAGGAAGACTTCCGTTTACTCTTTTTTCTTTTTTTAAGATTTTTTTTTTAGAGAGAGGGGAAGGGAGGAAGAAAGAGGGAGAGAGAAACATTGATAAGTTGCCTTTTGCACGCCCCCCAACTGGGAACCTGGCTTGCAACCCAGGGTGTGCCCTGACTGGGAATGGAAACTGTGGCCTCTCGTTTTGCGGGATGATGCCCAACCCACTGAGTGGCACTGGTCTGGGCTCATTACTCTTTTTCCCAAAAATGTTTATCTTGCTTTGATTTGCATAATATTTATATTCGATTTGCTTCTTCCTATCAGGAGAAAAGATTTGCTGATTTGCCTGATGTTTCCTATATCCCCAAAGGACAGGGTCAGTTGTTTCTACTTGGTTTGTAATTCTGTGCTCCAAAGATCAGCACATACAGGGTGGGGCAAAAGTCGTTCGTATGGAAAACAATTCAATTGATAAATTATAACACAAGAATAACCTCTGTGTTTTCTGTACTCACAGCTGTAAACCAACTTTTGCCCACCCTATATTTATTAAAGGATCACACCATGATAATTAACTTTGTTATAAAAAGGAGACTTCATTCTTGGTAGAAAAATGTAATGAAAATAAATTACATCTTGCTGGGTCATTCTCATTTCTCAAAGCCTAATGAGTCACATACCCTTGACTTTGGTAGTCCATCAAAGCACTAGTTCAGTAATTGATACTCTATTAAAATGTTAGTCCACTGGTTGTGAACCCTGGCTACTCACGAGGAGGAGGAGGAGGAAGAGGAGGAGGAGGAAGAGGAAGAGGAGAGGAGGAAGAGGAAGAGGAGAGGAGGAAGAGGAAGAGGAAGAGGAAGAAGCAGCAGCAGCTTTAAAACTACCAGTACTCAGGCCCTACCACAGACCAGCTGAACCAGAATCTTTGCAGGTATGCCCAAGAAATAATTTTCACATAGCAGACTGATATTTAATTTACACATATTGATTTGTACAATCTCACTCTTAATTGATTTTTCTAAAGAATGAGAATGTTCCAATACAGTTTTGTTGTTCTTGGAATCACAAAATTTTAGAACTCAGCTAGAACTAAAGTATGTGACTCAATTCCTTTATTTTAGAGCTGGGGACACCATGGTTTAAGAAAGACTGAGACAGAGAAGTCTCACATAGTGGTGTGGTGGTTGTTGAGTGGCAGATCATATCTTCAATGAGTGGAATTCTCTGAATTCCAATTCTGGAGCTGTAGAGACTGTACTAGTTTTTAAACTTCTCCTTTCTTCTATACAAAAGTTATAAAATTATTGCACATTTATTGATTTGAGGGAGAGAGAGAGAAACATCGATGTGAGAAAGAAACATCAGTCAGTTGCTTACCATATGCACCCAATGGGATCGAACCCACAACCTAGGTATGCACCCTGATCGCTCCAACCAACCGAGCCACTCGGCCAGGGTGGAAGACTTGGATTTTAAACGCTGTTGGTACCAGGTACTCCTTAAAGACCTTCAACTTGGCACCTTCCAACTAACGCATTGTCATGGCAGAGGCAATGCCACAGCAGGATATATCAAAGTCCAAAATAAATGACTACTACCTATTTGGAGGCCTTTTTCACTGGCCCTGACCTATAACTCCATAACATTTTAAGCTACCAGAACCCAGAGCGCTTCTAGCCCTTAACTATACCACTTATTAGCCAACTTATTATGAACAAGCTCATTAACACCCTGGACTTCCCTTTTCTCTATTAAAGAAAAAAAAGGATAGTGCCTGTCCTTTTGACCTTGCACTTTTTCAGCTATTATAAGGATTAAGTCAGATGATCTATGTGGAGATATTTTGAAATCAGTAAAACATCATTGATATATATGTATAGAATTATTAAATTACTATCTTTCAGAACAATGACTTGTGACTAAGTATTTGTTGCTTTGATTACCGGGTCTCTAAAGCCTCGTTCCTTAGTACCGTGCCACCCAAGAATCAACAAGAACTGGAGTTAGTGCTGGCCTGGGGGCTCCAGTCACTAAAGTATCACATAACTAAATATTCAGGGAGGTAAAGTGACGTAGTGACCTGGGATTCAGCTAGTATAGGCTCTAGTCCCAGAGTCCGCTTTTAACTATTGACTTTGGACAAGTCACTTCATTTTTCTGGGACCAGAGTCTCTTCGGTAGTCAAAGGATGACTTGAATTAGAGTCAAAGCTCCTTTTGATTTATAAAGTCAGAATATTAGCGCTTAATTAAAATTACTAAAGTGCAATTTCCCAAGCTGTTAATTCATGTGGTTTCTTATTTTTTTTGCATCTCTTTTTAGAAGTACAGGGTTGGAGCCTAAAAACATAAGCCCATTCCTGTTAAATACACATTTCAAACACATGTGTAAAGACTCTCTTTGAAAGAAACAGCTCTACTCAGATACTTCATGCTTGTTAGTATCCTGTCCAGGAGCCCTTGCTCCAAAAATAAATATATGGTCACCAAAAAGCACAAAATACAGTATTGGACACAGAGTAGGCACCCAAATACTGCTATGTTACAGCTCTCAGTGGAGTCTGTCTCAGTTTGTGTTACTTAACCCATCTGAGCCTGTTTTCTCATCTGTATATGGGAACAGTATCTTCCTCAAAGATCCACAGATAGTCCATATTAAAATGTTTTTGTAAGTTGTTTAAAACAATTGCAAAATGTTACTATTACCTAAGGAATGTAGCTTACTATATATACCATGATCTTTCTAAAGTGTGCTATATATACCATGATCTTTCTAAAGTGTGCCTTTTCAAGAGATAGATTAAAATCTTTCTTAGTTTATTATGGACACAGCACCTACCCCAATGCCTGGCTCAACAAATATGCTCAATAAATGTATGTTGCAAGTATAATCCACAGAAAGATCTAAAGCTCCATGAGCTCTGCTTCCATATCTGGTTTTACCTCCACATTCCCAAAGCCTAGCACAGTATCTGACACATAGAAGAAACTCAATAATTATCAGATGAATAAATGTTTGTTCCTCTTAAGCACAGCTTAAGAGGTAGAGGTGGGCAGGGGAGGTATTAAAGATGATTTCTGGCAAAGGTTGCTTGGAATGGCAAAGTGGAAATTACTCGGAAAACTCCCCCACATGCTAACAAATAGCTTGGGAGAGTAAAAAGAACACAGACTCTGAGTTTAAATTCAGCTTCCAAATTCTGCAATCTTGGTAAATTCACCTATTAGTCTCTCTGAGACTCAGTTTCCTCATCTTAAAATGAGAATAGTGCCTCCCTCATCGGTTCCACACTGGAATTGAAGCTCTCTCGGGGCAGGGGCTTCTTTTGGGGCCCACTGTCTCTACGCCATACAGCACTGGACTGCATGGACTAGTGCCGGGCACAGTATAGGTTATCGAACACGTGCCGACTAAATTTGTTCGAAATTGACTGAGGCAATAGAGCTAAAGAAACAGAGCGCCTGCATGTAGTAAACACTTAGCAAGTGTGAGCCTCTATCAACAGCACCATCACCATCACCACTACCACCACCAGTACATCAGCATCATTGCGCTACTGGTGGTTATAGAGAAGCCACCTTTGGGGAAAGACCCAGATTCAAATCTCAGATTCTCCATTCACTGGCTATGTGACTTAGAATGAACTGCTTAACCTATTCAGGTTCCTTTGGTTCCACAAAAATCTTAGTGTCATGAGAATGAGAGGCTATCTGGAGCCCACCTAACACTGAGCCTGGCGCTCAGGTGGCACCGGATACATTACAGCTATTAAGGCAAACAAATCGCCACTTCCAGTCAAGATGGTGGGGTATGTAAATGTGGTACTCGCATCTTCCCACAACGTCAAAATGACAACTAACCTACAGAACAACCACCATTTGACACTGCCTCAAATCTAGCTGAACAGAAGTCCAACTAAGGATATACAGAAAGAGAAGGCCCGTTGAGACAGATAGGAGGGGTGGAGACGCAGAACAGGCAGGTTACAAACCCACATGTGGCAGATAAAAATCAGGAGGGATATCTTGGCTGTGGAGGTCTCCCCTGAGGAGGAAGGGGGTCCCAGCCCCACACCAGTCCAGGAAGAGAAGTCACCCTAACTTGTGGCTACAAAAACCAGCAGGGATTGTGGCTGAATGAGACAAAGGGCTTCTGAAGTCCCAGGCATTCCTCTTAAATGGCCCATGCAGGGACTTGCTCGGACTCACTCCCTCTGAGCTCCAAGGCTGGGGCAGCAGCTCCAAGGGCACCAGGGATGTATGAGAAGGAACTGAGTTGTCTGGCATTAGGGCAAGGGCCGGAGGGGCGGCTTTTTCCCAGAGAGAAGTGCTGGCAGAGGCGGCTGTTCCTTTGCTGAGCCCTTTCTCCACAGAGCCATTCCGGTGGGCACCATATCATCTGTCTGGCTCACACCAATCATCCCTTCCTGATGATTCCTTGAGACCCTGCTCCACCCAAATTTTGGTCCCACCCAACCTGTTTCCAGTGGCTTTTCCATATGAATGGCCTATCTTGGTTCATGCCTCTGACTTTCCAAAAATCTTTCAAGAAAGCAGCATCTGGCCTCAGCGTGCCCCATACCACTTGCTAAGTGGCCCCAGGCCTGGCACTAGTGGCAGCCATCCTTGGTTCACGGCTTGGCCTCTCCCTGGGCACCTCCAAGCCCAGTACAAGTAGCAGTCATCTGCAGAATGCTCTGTAGCTTATGCCAGGTAGCCCCAGGCAGAATGCAGGCAGTGGATGACCTTGGCATGTAACCCCTAGGAGGTCCCAGAGTCATCGCACCTTGTGGACAGCTTCAGACCACACTGAAGTGCCACCCAACCACCTCCATAAGCAACACACTCAAGGGGTGAACTCAGCAGGCACCAGAGCCCTGCTGAAATAAGTCCTGTTGGGTGGGGTGGTTGTAGCCAGTCCCTGAAACTGATTAGCCTGGGAGTAAATCCTTTCCATTGACAAGCCAATGGCAATCAATGCTCAACTAAGCCAAGCCAAGGTGACCTAGCAGCTCTACCTAATACATAGAAACAGACACGGGGAGGCTGCCAAAATGAGGAGACAAAGAAACATGTCCCAAATAAAATAACAGAACTTCTGAAAAAGAACTAAACAAAATGGCAACAAACCATCCACTAGATGCAAAGTTCAAAACACTGAACTTTGCATCTAGTGGTTATAAGGATGCTCAATGAACTTACTGAGAGTTTCAGCAGCATAAAAAAGGACCTGGAAACCATGCAAAAGAGACAGTCAGAAATGAAGGCTACAGTAACTGAAATGAAGAATAATTTACAGGGAGTCATTTACAGTAAAGCTGGTGAAGCCAAGAATCAATTAGTGATTTGGAAGATAAGGAAGCAAAAAACAGCCAATCAGAACAGCAGAAAGGAAAAAGAATTTTAAAAAATGAGGATAGTTAAGGAGCCTTTGGGACAACTTCAAGGGTACCAACATTGGCATCATGGGGGTGCCAGAAGGAGAAAAGAGAAAGCAAGAAATTGAAAACCTATTTTTTTAAAGATGTAAAACTTCCCTAAACTGATGAAAGAAAGAGATATACAAGTCCAGAGAATGCAGAGTCTCAAACACAATGAAACCAAAAAGACCAACACCAAGACACATCATCATTAAAACATAAGAGATTAAAGATGATAAAATCTTAAAAGCAACAAGAGAAAAGCAGTTACCTACAAGAGAGCTCCCATAGGACTGTCAGCTGATTTCTCACTAGAAACATTTCAGGCCAGACGGCTGGGCTAGAAATATTCCAAGTGATGAAAAGCAGGGACCTACAACCAAGATTCCTCTACCCAGCAAAGCTTTCATTTAGAATCAAAGAGCAGATAAAGAGCTTTCCAGACGATAAAGAGCTTTCCAGACGAGAAAATGCAAAAGGAGCCCATCACCACCAAACCACAATTATATGAAATGTTAAGATGTTCTTTAAGAATTTGAAAAAAAAAAGATAAAGATGACCAATAAAATGACAATACATCTCTCTCAACGATTGAATCTAAAAAACAAAATAAGTGAACAAGCAGAACAGACATAGACTCAGAGAATGTTTTGACAGCTGACAGATGGGAGGGGGTGTTGGGAGGGATGGATAAAAAGGGTGACGGAATTATAAATACAAATTGACAGTTACAGAACAGTCATAGGGATCTACAGTACAGCATAGGGAATATAGTCAATAGTATTCTAACAATCATGTATGGTGTCAGAGAGGTACGAGATATCGGGATAATAATTACCTAGAAAGTTCTAAGTCTAACCTCTGGCCTGTATAATTGAAACTAATATTATATTGCATGCCAAATTTAATTAAAAATAAAAATGATTTAAAAACTAGTTAAAAATCGCCACATACCTTTTATCTAGATAACTACCTGTAATTTCCCGCATTACTGTATCTGAATATATTACATGACCACAAACAAGGGAGGAAGGAAAGAATTTGAAAGAGACTGAAACCGCTAACCGAGAAAAGTGGGAATTAACCCGGGGCTTCACACTTCCCACCAAAGGGTTGCAGTTTCCGCGACTGTCAACCAGTCCAGCCAACGCTCCACGGGACAATCAGCTCCGCAGGGAACAAAAAGGAGGCAGAGCCGACGCTTAGACCCACCCCCTAACGGTTTCTCGGCCGCTGGCCTCGGCGGCCGCCAGACTCTCGTTTCCGGCCGTCGCAGGACCACAGTTCCCAGCATGCCTTTGGAGGGAAGTCTCTCCCCCTGGATGACTACTACTCCCGAAGTGCCGTTCGGCACTCCAGTAAATTGGCTGGAATAGTGGAATGACCCCGGTGCGCGCAGGGAATTGTAGTCTTTTTGGCCGCTGTCTCCCGGAGGGAGGGGAAGAGCTAGGTCGTTCTCGTCAGCTGCGAGGAATGATTCATAGAGGAGGGTCAGGAGAGAGCAGTTCTGTCTGTGAAAGCCCACTTAAAAGGCCCCACTCTCCTTCGAGGAAGGGAACGGCAGAAAAGCGAGCAGGCCCTCGAACCTGACCCCGCCTCCGGCCGCTCGGCAGGCCTCCCTCGAGTCCTCGGCCTTGTCCGGGCCGGCCTCGAGCCTCTGGTTGCTGGGGGAATGGTGACGTCGCGGGGTGAAAGTTGAGGGGCGGTGACGTCGGGGCTGTCCGGGCGGAGGCTGGCGGGTTGGAGGCAGGAGGGAGGGAAGGAGGGAAGGAAGGAAGCTGGGAAGGAGCGAGCGAGCGGGGGCGCGAGGCGTTTACCTGGAGGCAGCGGCTCGGGCGCGCAGAGCGGCCGCGGCTCCCCCGCACCTGCGGCCATGGATGAAGAGCGCGCCCTCTACATCGTGCGGGCCGGCGAGGCGGGGGCTATCGAGCGGGTTCTGAGGGATTACAGCGATAAGGTAAAGAGCCTCGGCCCCGAGCTTGCGGTGTAGCGCCCCCGGGCCGCCCTCTGGGCTTGCACCGCGCATCCCTCCCCACCCCCCTCATTCCGGGGATGCGCATTGCTCTCCCCCAAAAGAAACGTTTCCGGCCTGGGCATGCGTGTTTGCGCCCCCCGCCTCTGCCGTCCGTGCATCCTGCAGCCCCCGCCCCCACTCTGGCGCCCACTCCTCCGATTCCGGCCCAGCCGCGGGTCCTGCGGTCCTCCTCCCGAGGCACACCCCCGGAACCCGCGGATGTGCGTCTGTGCCCCGGGCCCCGCTCTTGGCCGCGCGAGTGCACACGAGGCTTCCTCACCTGTGTAGCATAAAGATACGTTTCTGTGCATAAACACGGCCCTTGACATGCCCGAGACCTATCAGCCACCATGGTAGTTCTCCATGTAGCTGGAGCACCGTAGTTTTCAAGGCATGATGTCTCCTGTAGGGTCTGACTTGATTCTCAGAATGTTTGCGTGGTAGCTGGTATTATCCTCCCCGTTTTATAGATGAGAAAACCGAGGCTCAAAGGACTGAAATCATGCCAAGGTCATGGACATACTATGTTGTCAGTGGGATGGAGACTCTAACTTCTAATAGTACCTATTATTTGTATTACATTAACAGCTTTCGCATCCGTTATCTCATTTAATCTTGACAGCAGCCCTGTGAGGTTTTATCTGCGTTTTGCAATTGAGATTCTGTGATTGGTTAAGTAACTTGCCCAAGGTCATCCTTGTGAGCTGGGATTCCACCCTAGGTCTTCAAACCATTCACTGTTCTTTCTACTGTACAACTCTCACGTAAAAAGGTATTTTGTTATAAATCCCAAGCACTTCTCTAAAACTCTCCTAAAACCGTTAGCTCTCCGTTACGTTACTTGTCCTTCTAGGAATTTTACATGCTCACTTCAAAAGAGCACACCACACCTTTATTCTTCCATTTAGAAGACTACTTTGTAGGAATGACCGACTACTCCCTCTGTGAAAACACATCCAACACCAAGTCACACCCTTACATATAACATCGTTCTTCCTTTCCTTTGCTTCCATTCATAATTTGCTCTTCTGTGTTTGCTCTGTGCCCACCACTGCACTCACATGCACTTTGTATTAGTGAACAGCCAGAATTCCATTTCCGCCCTGGGTGGGGAAAATCCAAAAATAAGACATCTTCATTCCCCTGCAGTCTTCCCAACAACCCTGTGAGGGAAGTGGTGGTATTCCCCATTTCACAGATGAAATTTAGGATCATGTTGCCTCAAGTCTGCACAGCCATTGAGAGATGAAGCTGAGATTAGAATCTAGTTTGTGTGACTGCTTTTTCTACAGGACTACACTGCTTTCTTTGGGAGGATGCACGGATTCAATTCTGTTTGTATCTTGGCATATTCACTTTTTGATACGCTTTACTGTTGCCTCTTTACCTAATTTTGGAGCAATTCATTTAATGCATAGGTGTACATGTTGTGGAGAGTCTATTAATTTTACTTGATTTATAACTACTTTCCAAAAAAGATTTGAGGTAGCTGCAAACTGATTTTCAAAAGAAAGGAATACAACAGAAACCTTGCTGTTGTGTTGAATCAGTTAGTATTTATTTAGCACTTACTATGTCACAGATAGCTAGCGATAAAGAGCAATTTTTTTCCATAGGGAAGGGAGAAGGAAAACCCTCTAACTGAACCTTATCACCTCCTTTAATATTTTTCCTTTCCTTCATGGCTAAACTAATCAGAACTCCAGATTTGCTTCCTCCAATTTATCTCTTCCTATCTTGACTTTCCTCCAGGTTGGTTACCACTCCTGGCCAAGTGCTGGCAGCTTAAGTTCTGGACATCTCCAGCTCCCTTTTCGCACTGGGAATGAAATGTCTTTAAAGTTGCAATGCTCAATGTATATTCTTTTTTTTTCTTCAATGTATCTGTGTGTTTGGGAGGATTGAACTTTTTGGACCAAACCTGAAAATGCTGTGACTTGATCCGGACTGAGTCAGCTTCTTCAAAAAGAGTTCTCATGTTTAATGCTGAGTGTAGTAGAGCCAGAGTACAGAGGAAATAGCTGAGTTTCATGTCTGCAGTGGGGCTTTGCCCCTCAAGGTGAGATTGGAGGCAGATGAATAGGAAGAGGAAATATGATCACTGTGGTACGGCAGTAAGAATGGGGAGGTAGAATTAAATTGTCCGGCCGTATAGGGTATGAAGCTGGAAACCCTGGAAAAGTAGCTGGATACTGTGTGCTTCATTTTCTATATCTGGAAAAATCAATTTCAGGAATGTTTAGAATAAGAGGTTGTTATGGGGCCATGAAGAGTCTAACCAAGAAGGGCAATGAATGATGTAGAGACTGATTTCGTTCATTGTTTGGGGGAAGACGATCTTTATGCTACCTTATGTCTCTAGTAAAGCCAGTCCTCAAAAGGAGGTAGTCATGGACAGTGGAAAGAAGGTGGAATTTAGAGTCAGGTAAACCTTGTTTCAGATCCGCCATTATTAGCTTCACTACTATGGATAAGTTATTTTAAACCTGAGTGTCAATTTCCTTATCTGTAAAATACGAATAATATCATGTAAGTTATTCTGAGGCTTAAATTAAATGAAGTATAATGCCAAACACTGAGCCCAGTGCACCTGGAAGCGTTCACTCAGTGAGTTACATTTCTAATGATCAAGGTACTCAGGAGATCCTGTGGTCCAAGCACAGGCTCTTGAGCCTGACTGCCTGGACTCTTGGTTCTCAATTTACCATCCATGTGGCCTAGGGCAAGTTACTTAACTTTCCTGTGCATCAGTTTATTCATCTTCCAAATCAGGGATCATAATAGTACCTACATCATAGGTTTGCTGTCAGGATTAAATGAGTTATATGTGTAACTCATTTACGCGCCACGTAAATACGTGCCACTGAGTCAACAGAGTTGACATCAAAGAAATTGGGGGATATACTTCATTCTTTCTCTTTTTCTTGACCTTTACACTTTCTGATGGGTAGCACAATACCTTGTGCCATGTTCACAGCAGCAGGTAACAGGCAACAGGTAACAATGTCTAATTTCTGCTGTGTTACAGAGACTTTAATTTCCAAGCTTTCTTGCTTCATTCACTGCCCCTGGTTATTATGAGGAAAGGGTAGATCTATTTATCCCAGAAAAAAAAAGAAATGTCTGTTTCTCAAGGACATAATGCAGGTTGACTCAGCATGGGAAAGTATTTTTTAACAATAGGAAGAGTGGTGGTTCTTTTTCTCACTTCACCTGTTAACATATGTTGAGTGCCTGCTATGCCCCACGTATTATTCTAAGCACTTTCACATATCATTACATACACAGTCATATCTCAGTACTCATCAGCTTCATAACTCATCAAACCTGTACTTGTCGCATTTTGATAAGAAAAAAAATGTTGTAGCACTTGACACTTGCTCGGGACTTGACGGACTTGCTAGCCTTTGTACGAGTTACAACGGTGCCCAGCAGGAGAAAATGCTTTATTGTTTGGTACTCATCGGTTTCGGCACTTGTGACGAGTTCAGAATGAATTAGCAATGAGTACCGAGGTAACACTGTAATCCTCTTATGTTAAAATTTATGAGGGAGACCTGTCTTAGTGGCTGAGTTGGTTGGAGTGTCATCCCACACCAAAAGTTTGTGGGTTTGATTCCCAGTCAGGGCACGCAACTTAGGTTGTGGGTTCGATCCCCATTGGGGAGCATACAGGAAGCAACCAATCAATGTTTCTCGTATTGATGTTTCCCTCTATTCTCTCTCTGCCCCTTACCCCCCTCCGCGGCCTTCCTATCTCTTTAAAATCAATAAAAGCATATCCTTTTTATTGGAAAAAACACTCTTGAGGGAGATACAAGTATTCCCTTTGGTGGGAGTAGGAAATTGAAGTTTAGAAAGACAAAGTGACTCTCTGGGCTCAAGGGCACATGGCTAGTGGTGACCTAGTCCCAAGATTGTATATCCAGGGCTCTTTGCAAGGCCATGTTCCCTTTTCCCTGCCTATTCTGTGTTTTTGAACACAGGAGAGAGAGGTTTTTCAGAGCCAGTGTACTACTTCCTTTGCCTACTGTTGAACCCTAACTCCTTCACTCCAGTGATAAAATGAGCTGTTAGGGGAAATGAATATTGTGCTAGTCTAGGCTGTCCCATCTCCTTTTTCTCTTTTAGGGTCTATTCCAATGAAGTTTTAGTAGAGAGATTGGTTGCTATCATGATTATCAACAGTGGTGATCCAGGACCCCAAGATACACAGTAGTATCATAGGATATTTAGACTAGAAGGAAGCTCAAAGATAATTGGGTCCAACCCCTTTAGTTAATAGGTAAAGAAACTGAGGCCTAGAGTCATCAACTATGATGACAACCAGAGAGATGGCCTGGTGGCTGTAGAAGCCACCTGGACATATGTTATCCTATAGCAAGCTCCAACAGGATTCTACATTAGAAGTATGGCAAGTTTATGGACAAATGAAAGGTAAAAGTTTTTTAAAATGCAGGTAGGTAGGTCTCCAAGAGTAGTTCTCATTAGCGAGGAAAACCACACTAATAGTATTGAGGTCTTAATTTATCTGCTAGAAGCACCTGATTGATGGGGACCTAATATTAGGACAGTTCTAGAAATACAGTCTCCACATTTGAATAGGGCATGTAAATATTTTGTACCATGTAAGGGGACTTTCTGCTTTCCACTTTGAGGTTCAGTTCTGACTCTGACTTTATTCCACAGAATTTTGAAGAGGAGCTTGTTTCATGGGCTGTTCTTTTGTTATGCCTTGTTCTTATTTCCAGATTAGGTTGTATAATCTCAGTTACTGGAATTTACTTTTAGAAGTAATCTCTGTTCATGAAACATAGCAAGACACACCTCCACCCCCCCACCCCCCGTTAGGTTAATGCCCTTGTATCAGTACCGTTTGAGTGTACTGTTTGGAAATCAATGAAATAATTTCTACTTCCCTTACCATGAAGAGTTCAGTTTTGCCCATATCATAGGCCATGCAGTAATAACAGTAGTGGTCATTTATTGAACACCTGCTATGTGCAAGGAGCTATACATAAAGAAGGAAATTCTGGTGGGTAGAAAATTTGGGTAGCTGGACCATGGACACACTTTTAATAAGCAGGACTGGACTCTAACCCAGTGCTCTGTGACTCCTAAGCCTAAGCTTTTGGAAGCTTACAGTGGAGAGTCTTCAAAATGAGTCTGGTGTGTCACTGAGCTGTTTCCTACCTTACTAGCTCTCTTAATTGAACAGTGGTTTTACCCTTTAGTTTATATTTGACTTGTTGCTCCTGTTTGTCTGGAAATTAAGCACATAAAGAAGGTGAGGTGGTTGACTGTTGGCTAGCAGTTCTAGAAAGGTATTAGTCCCTCATTTCCCTTCTTTTCAGCTATAGAAAGGGGAGTGAGTAAAGGTTAGAGGTACTGAATAGGTTGGGGATGATCTAAGTTGGCTAAAGGAAGCCAGCCTTAAATATCTTTGGATCCAAGCAATCTTAGAGGGCTTGAGTTTCTGAATAGATTGGCGCATTCAAAATTCAATCTCATAGTCTCACATACCAGTATATTTTCTAATTAAATTAAGCCCTCATGCTCTTTAGATGGGGCTTTTGAAAGCTTTTCTCTTTCTTTCTCTCTTTCCTTCCTTCCTCCCTTCCCTCCTTGTTATGGTTTTATAACAGTATCAGCTTTGCATTTAAAAAGCAACAGAAAAATTCATCCTTGGTACTATTCTAAGTTATCACCTTAAAAGAATAATTCTACATAGAAACTGTTTAAAATATATAACTTAATGAGGGTCTTCCCAAAACATTTTTTTCTATTCCCTTAGTATAAATCCTGAAGAATATTTAGAAAAATCATTATATTGGCAAATAGGTGCATTCATTTCAGATAATTTGTAGAATTCACATATAATGGCAAATAACAAGCTTTCTTGGTTTCTAAGTACGATTGTTTATTTTCATTTGTATTGCACCTTTACTAAGCTTCAGTTTACAAGCATAGCCTGATGTCTGGTGCTGCTTTATCTTTTATCTAATGTTGGTTTTTACTAAATCTCAGGTCTATAAATTCCTAAGTTACAGTCTTCAGATTTACAACTTATTCTTCTTTCTTCCTTCCTTTTTCTTTCCTTGTTCATCCATTCATTCATCTTTTATTTTTAAATTTCCCTTTTAGTTATAAAAATAATATACCAACAGTGAGTTTTGTCAAAAAAATCACTAGAAATTTCACCACCCCTATACATTTGCTTTTGTGCAGTATTTGCATGTTAACACTAAGCCTTCGTTCAAATGCATCCATGTATTTATGTGGGTACTTTCATTGTAGACATAGCTGTATAATTTGATGTTCTGCTCTTTTTCCACCTGATGCCACTGTACGTAATTTTCCACGTTGTTACAGAGCTTTTAAGCCACCTTTTTAATTGCAATATAATAGTCTATCAGGTGGCTGCACAGCAGTTCATTTCATCGGTCTCGTGTTGTTGGAAAGTCAAGATCCTCTTTTTTTCTTATATAATATTAGATGGCATTGTAGGGAATATGCTAATACATATAATTTTTCTCTCTTTCTGGATGATTTCATTAGTGTAAATTCCTAAGAGTAGAAGTTCTGGGTGAAAGGATATGAATATTTTTATGGTTTCTAATGTGTCTTGCCACATCACTGTCCCTTTTGAAGTTTGTGTCAGTTTATACTGCTGCCAGCAGTACCCTGCTTGGATTGCTGATGCTCATTTCTCGGGGAGCTTTATGTCTTTAGTCCTGCTCTCCTTTTATCTGGCCCGTAAGCTACTGACCAAAATATTCCAGACTGCTCAACGATGTATGCTTTCCTCAGAGTCTTCCTGTGTGCCTGTTACCTGTCTTGCAGTTCAGGTCCAAGTTTTAAAATTCAGCCCCTTGCCACCTGACATAATTGACTTTAATTGTTTTGCATACCATAAGTGAAGCATACCCTCATAGGTTTCCTCGAATGGCCCTTCTCTCTTTCCTCTGAGTCTTACCTCTTACCATTTCTTACATTCAGAACTGTTGCACTGTCAACATTTCTTCTCCATCTCATTTAATTTCAAAAATTGCTTCTTCTACAAAGCTGTCAATGTACAACCACCTGTAATGATAATACCTTTAATACTCAGTGTGCTTAACCCTTGGTGGGTTGCCAGTAAGCGTTTGTTAGTGTGGCCAATGTGGGAAATGCAAAGGAAAGTCAGAGAGATGATCAGTGGAGATTTTTTTTAAGGAAAGCTTAGGATTCGTAAGAGCACTTGGTTCTTCTGAATAAAACAAGTGGAGAAAGAAGAGTTTTGTGCTGTAGTTTTGGGGGTACCACCACTCTTTCTGTGACAGTAGACAAGTCAGCTTACTCCATCATCTGTTGTAGCTACAGAGTGGAAAATACGGTGTTGCCAGGTGTTGCCAGTCATTTTAGGGGTCATGACACTCTCTTCTCTTCTAGTTTTTCTCCCTCAATATTATTGGTATCACCATTATTATAACCCTAATATTTACTCTTTATATGTGCTAGGCACTGCGATGGTGTGTTATATGCCATAGCTGTTTTAACTCTCACAGCAGCTCTGTGAACTAGGTACCCCCTCTTTTCACATGAGGAATCCAGTTATAGAGAGTTTGTTAATTGCTCAACTAACTACTACTAAGTGATGGAGCCATGATTTAAACCCTCATTTTTACAGAATATTTTTCTGAGTATTCTCTTCCCTACCTATAATTTTCTGATGGTTTCTTATTGCATATGAAGAAGAAAGTGCAACCCCTTAGCAACATTGGAAGGCCTTTCCAAGTCTTTGTCCAGTCAGCATTTTCATCCTCATCTTTCTTCACTCCCCAACCCCCCTAACATGTGTCCTGTGTTTTACTCTGATGGAGCTGCTTATTTCACAAATATGCCACACTGTTTCACACATCTGAGCCCTTGTTTCTGTTTCTACAGTGCTTTCCATTTGCCTCCTGAACACTTCTATTCATACCTGAAGGTCCAGTTCAAATTCTTCATACTGCTTACAAAGCATTCCAGATTTCCCTGGGCAGAGTTAGAGGCTTGGTACTTTGCGCTCATTGGTATATATTTCTGCGGTAGTCTTTTCATACTGCTTAAAATTGTTTGCTTACATGCCTATCTCTCTGACTTTAATAAGAAGATGAAATATGATATAAGAAGGCAGCATTTTTAGAGAAAGTATATATTATTAAAGAGCCAAAATTAAAAATCTGCATATTTAAAATGACATTGTTTCCCTTTTCCCCCCTCAGCATAGGGCTACTTTCAAATTTGAACCAACAGATGAAGATAAAAGAAAGGTAAGCCTTAATGTTACTGTGTGTGTGTATGTGTGTTTCATTCATGGACTTTCTAAATAGTGGACTTGTTTTCATCTGATGGTTATTTAGTTTTCGGTTTCCCTCCAGTTTGTTTTTAGGAACTCTGAGAAGAAAGCAAGTGCCAGGTTTCATACATACAACTCAGTCCTGCTCCACCTCACAGGACCATTACACTTGGATCAGTCAGAACAGTGGGAAGGGTTCGCTTAATGGCAGGACTTCAGGCTGCCCAAAATGTTGTGTTAATATTGTAAATCTTGTTTTTTGTTCAATTTTGGGAAAACAGGTATTCATGCTGCTGACCCTTAGCCACATATTGTTCCCTGTGCCAACAGTTACGTATGTTGTCAGCAATTGTCTGGGCCACTTCATGGGCATAGAGGGAAATGGAGTCAAGAAGAGACCCACCAATAGAGGAGTTATAAGAGAAGGTGCATCAGAGATATGACCATGTGAAATGTGTTTCACTGTTGGATTGCCTAAGTTGCTTTACTTAGTTGATTAAAGCATGATGCTTAAGGAGACGCTTACCAGTTTTATCTGTGTTTTGCTGGGCTGCATACTTCGATCCCTGGCCTCATAAATGCCAAGACCGGGTAAAAGAGTATGACTGAATCATTTAAACCTATCACTGCTGCTGCAAAAATTGCTTAAACCTAGTGCTTTCCTGGTGGTGGTTTGATAATACCTTGAAATCATCCTGTTCACCTCTACCCCCAACATGTAATGGCTTGTCCCGCTCGTTTTATCTCTTATGGTTTCTTTAGCCCATTCTTTCCTTAACCCCTGCCCTAATTGAAGTTTTCATCTGGATTACTGCATCAGTTTCCTAACTGTTCTTTCTTTTTCTTTTTTTCCCCTACAAGTCCATTGTCCATTGTCCATAAATCTAGAACAACAGTCTGGCCGTGTCACTCCCAGTCTTTAAAACCCTTGAGTGATTTTTGGCCTGTAAAATAAAGTTCAAGCTCCTAAACATAACATACTAGATACTTAGTGACCCGATCTCTGCCTGCTTTTGCAGCTTACTTCTCTCCCTTGTGTTTTATGCTATAGCAATATAAAATGTTTCTAGTTAAATACACATATACATCCCTTCTGTTTCTTATTTTCTCCCTTTGTATATGTTGTTTTGTACCCAGAAAATGCTATTTCCTTTATGTATCCCTCTATTCCTTTTAACCTGGTCAATCCTACAGAGCTCCAGGAGCACATCCTTCAGAAAGCCTCCTCTGGCATTTATCTTTATGTCCTCCACACCTAGCGTGCCCAGAACATAATAGGCACCTAAAAAGTATTGTTGGCCTTGGCTGGGGTGGCTCAGTTGGTTGGAGCATTGTCATGTAAACCAAAAGGCCATGAGTTTGATTCCAAGTCAGGGCACATGCCTAGATTGGGGGTTTGGTCCTGGTTGGGGCACATATGAGGGGCAACCAGTTGATGTTTCTCTCTCACATAGATATTTCTTTCCCTCTCTCCCTCCCTTCCCCTCTCTCTAAAATCAATAAGCGTGTCCTTGGATGAGGATTTTTAAAAGGTATATTGAATGAGTGTCATGGAGAATAAATTTTGAAAGTTAAAGATTTAACTCTAATTTTCTTTTGGATTCAAACAGTGTAAAAAGACTAGAATGCCTTTTAGAACAGGGGTGCTCAACCAGGAATGTACTGCCTGGGGGACTTTTTAAAGATAAGTCTGCTCAGGCCTGACCCTTTATCTACTGAGTCAGAATTTGGGGGTGGGATCCATGGGTATATATTTTTATAGAGGGTCTTTAGGAAGGAAGTACTCACTCATCTGATGGGAGTACAAGATGGCACAATTCCTGTGGGGAAAAAACTGGCAGTATCTACCAGAATTACAGATGCATTTTGCCATTTCACCAAGAAATGCCACTTTTAGAAATCCATTGCGTGGATAGGTTGGACGCAAGTAAAATGTTATCACTGAAGCAAAAGATGGGAAACAGCCAAGTGCCCAGCAATTAGGGAGTATATGAAGAAGCTAGTATATGGCTACATAATGGAATATTATGATGTGGTAAAGAGAGGGAAAGAGACAAACCATTATGTGCTAATGGGGGAGAGGTAAGTGAAAGAAAAAGAAGCATGTTGTTACAAGAACATATTTGTTAACATACTCATAATAGCTATTTGGGCTAGGAAAGCAGCTGCTATTTATTTAGTTTAGTTGGGAGAATCCATACTACATCTGTATGGAAATAGGGTGCTAAAATTTCATATACATTTCAGCTAAAGGAGAAAAAACTCCCACAGTTATTAATTAAGTATGTTTATTACTTATAGGATAATAGGAAAATCTAAAGTTTTCAAAGTATTGTGTTTTTCTGGCTTTTAGATCTTTGGAGATGGTGATTACTGCACTGGTGTTATTTTCAGTTCTAGTGTGCAGATTTCTGCTTCCCGGGAGTTCTGATATAAGCAAATGTCAATAGGGACCTAGCTAGGTAATCTTCATTAATGGAAAAACATTGACAAACAAAACCATTTCAGTCTCCAAGGATTAAAACTATTAGTGACTCTTTCACGCCTAAGGCCCTAAAAAGAGTTTGAAATAAAAACTGTTGGACTGCTCTAAAGGATCTACATACATCCTAAGAGTTTAGGTTCTCGATGTAGAGAGAAAGAGAGTAGTACATGTCTCTACATTAAACCCAGTCTGAAAGTAAGAGGAACTCAAATTACCACCCCATTTGTTTTGCTACCCTAGTTTCTTTTTCTTTCCTTAACATGTCTCTGGAGCCTTCATACAGTAGCTGCTTGGTAGCTGCAGCACCCCTTTGGATAAATTATGGGTGCTATCTCTGAAAAACACAGCACTTTTCTTATGTAAAACCTTCGTGACAACTTCGAAGTAAATGTAAGGGAACAGATCCTTTCAAAAAATAAAAATTGTACCGAGATTTTTAGGAAATAGTTATGAGTTAATGATCCTTAGACCTAATTCCTAACACTTATGTAGTGTTTTACATTTTTACAAAGATCTGCTTTGTAATAGTTATGCACTAATGCGTTAAGTATGACAAGAATGTCACTATCCCTATTTTACTGATAAGAAAACCTAGGATTACATTAATGACAACTTGCCAACATTCACGTAACCAGTGAGTGGTGGGGCCTCAGATAGAGAACAGACCTCTACCTGTTGTGTGTAGCACCTTCACTGCTCCGTGCTCCCACTCATTACCACCTAAGGTGTATTTCATAAGGTTTGAAATTATGACTCAACACCTTGTTTAATCTCTTATTTCATACCTTGAGACACCATTTAGGCAACTAGACTTAAATTGAAAGACAGCAAAGAAAATTACCAACTAAGAGTGCTTAAATTTTTTCATATAAAATAAAGTCAGATACAACTGCTAAAGTTTGTGCATATGTGCAAATAATTCCAGGTGCATGTGGATCATTGTAGATTTGGGTATAAGCACCTGTGCTTATTGAAGCACTTCCTTTACGTTTTTACCCAAATTGGCAAGCTGTGACTATCTGCCAGCACGTAAACAAATGCCTCATGCAGATATGTAGGATGGGAGTAGGTATGCTGAATAATCTGAAAATTTACATCTTCAAGAAATGAAAGCTCTTACTGCTTTCTAAAACACAACTGATCCCAGACCAATAGAGTACTAATAATTGCAATAAACATTGAAAAATATGTCATAAAATGAGCAAAAGAATTGCAGCTCTTTCACCTATGTAAGATGAGAATACAACTGGATAAAATGTGGAAAACTTCAGTTGTTATCTGGGATAAATAGCCAAATTTCAAGCATTTATTTATTACCTTCAAACTCACATAGGTGAGCCCGTATTTCTGTGAAGACAGACAGTAACTGTTGAGAATTCTTTGAGGACAAGAATACTCTTGCTTCTCGTTGTATTTTCCTCCTCCAGTGCTGCATGTGGCACAGAATTGGCACCTGTAATATAGACGCCTATTAAATAAATGAAGGGAACTTGGAAATTGAGCGGAGGCCAGAATTCCTATGATTTGTACATATTGTTTGGTGTTGTCTGATATTCTCTCTCTCTTTTTAAAAAAATTTTATTTATCTTTAGAGGGGAAGGGAAGGAGAGAGGTAGAGAAACATCAATATATGGTTGCCTCACGTGTGTCCCCTGCCAGGAACAGGGGACACACTTCCCACACTTTTTACTGGCCTGCAACCCAGGCATGTGCCCCAACCGGGAATTGAACCGGGATCGTGTGGTTCGCAGGCCTGCACTCAATCCACTGAGCTACGCCAGCCAGGGCTGATATTCTCTTAACCATACAGCAGAATCTCAAGCACACCTTATAATGTTGTTTACTGAAAATGCAGGATATAAAAATATGCATGCAGTATGATCACAACTATGTTAAACTAATAAAAAGTATACAAAGAGAAATGACTGCAAGAAAATTCACTAAGTGGTGACTATCTGAATATTATTATTACTGCATGTGATATTTCTTTCCCTTTTCTGTAATTTAAACTTTTATATTATAATAGATTATAAAGGTATAAAATATAATATATAACATGTTATTTTATATATATATAAAATATAATATATATCATATATTTTTTATAATAGTGTGGAGGCATAAGCAAAGACCAGTACTTTTTAAAAGAATCACTTTTTTCTCTAAAATTGAGCCGCCTTGATTATCTTATGCATTCTTTTGAGTGGAGCATAAAAATATTATTACATTTAGAGATAGTATTATCTACCCAGCCAGTTTATGGAGTGAAATAAATTTATATGAACACAGAGTTCCATTCTACCATTTGAAAGATTCTGTATTTTTTTACTTTTTCTTACCCCATAGTTGGCATATCAGTGGAGTTCTCTGTAGTCCACAAATCTTTTATCAGTAATTTCTGTATTCTAGGTACTGTGTTAGGCTCTGGTTCCTGAGTTGGCTATTTGCCTGTGATGTTTGGTTCGGCACTCTCTCAGCTAGAGGTGCATACTGAGGATTACCTTTGTGGACTATAGAAAATGAATGGGTAAAATTTCATATTTACATTCCCCTGTGGAAAATGTGCCAACATAGAAACCTTAATCCTGTAGCATGGATCCATTCTTAGCATGGATCTGTTAGGAATAACTTGAGGCATGGATTTTGGTTCTGAAAACCTTTCACTTGAAGTTGTTAAACTCTAGTTTTCACTAAAACTAATGAGCTTCATATTCATATGCCTTGCAAATTTGACTCAAAGTTCATTTGGTGTCTTTATCTGAGGGAATACTTCAATACATGATGCAAGTACAATTCACATTTAGAAACCAGTTACTTTAAAGGTAAACATTTTTAATATCTTTATTTAACACACACACACTACCAAAAGCTTCCCATACTTTTTACTTCTTAAAGTTCTCATCCAGTTGTGATCTGGCATAAAACCAGACTACAGGTGATAAATTGTATTGTAGGCCAGGAGGAATGCCTCACAGTAGTTCAAAATAAAACAATACTTCTTTTTAGACTGTAATTTTTATTCAGATGTTTTGCAAGGCATTGAAGGGTACATATAGGGAGAAAGAACAAAATAGCTCTTCTGACTCAGTCCACCATGTGGCAGCCTGTACATGATCTTTGAGTCACTTTTTGGGATTTCAGCTTGGGAATGATAAGAAAAGTGTCTCTGATTTCTACTTTAGAGTTTCAGATTCATTTTCTCATACAAAGGAACTCATCAAGAACTTCCTCTTCCAGCCCTATCAGTGTGAGGAGTTACATGGATCTGATCCCCAATAAAACTGGTAAAAAATATTTTTTAAAAATTATCATTTAAAATCTCTGGAAATTGTCCTAAGAGCATACAGTAAATGAAGAGCTACTTATTCAAGAAAAATCTACTAAAACTCAGTCAGAAAAGTGAAAGTTTGCAGTATTTAAACTAAGACCTGCTTCCTCCCTTCCTCCCTCTCGGCTGAGCCTGATGGAAACTCGCCTCCAAACTGATGCAACTGAGAACACAGAGCTTCCTTTTCCATCAGCTTAAAGTTGGGGGACTTTCTTCCCAGTGGACACAGGGGATAAGCTCAGCATTTTTTAATCCGACCTCAGTGATCTGTTGTTAAGACTAAATTCTGAGTGCAACTCAGAGGTGGGGTCTTCTTCCCTTCATTTAGCCCCTTCATTTAGCCCCTACTCATGGGACAGAGGCTCTACCTTAAGTATGGTACCCTTAAGAACAGTGGGACCCCAATTGCCCTTGGCTATGTTGGTGGGGCAGAGGTTCCACCCTGAGAGAGGCAAGCTGCTGCCCACCCGTCCCCTCCAATTGCTGTCTCAAGGAGGTGTTACACAGAGAAAAGGAGGCCATTGCCTTTGCCCCCAGCATCAGTACCAGGGCTCAGAAATACTGCCCCAGAGGAACAAGCAGACCTTATAACAGAGCTTGGAATCTCTCTCCAAAGGAACCAGCTTCATTTATAATGAGAGTGTGAAGTTCATTGCTGAGGGTGCAGGTTTCGGTGAAAGGCAATTGGGAAGAGATTGAGTGATTCATTGAAGATACAGGCAACCAGAAGGCTGGCTGGTTTGCTAGAGAGAAAAGGGAAAAGAGAGCAGAAAGGAACCCTCCTGTGATTAGAACAAATCTTAAATACTGACCTCAGGAAGTATCCCTTCAAAGGAGCCCTAACAGACTTTAAGTTTGCTGAGCAGTTTATTTCCCAGGATATTGTCAAAGACAATAGATCAATTAGCCTGGCAGTTAGTGGAGTTTAACAGCAGGGTGTGGTCAGAGAAAAAGTACAAGAGGAGGGACCTACCAAAGCTACTGTCATTTCAGGATGAAGGTGGGCCTATGCAAGGGCAAGCCTCCTTGCAGAGAGGGAGGGGAGATTAAAATAATTTCAGCCAGTCTCTGAATAGACAAATAACAATATCAAGTGTTGGTGATAGGGAGGGACATTATCCAGTGTTACTATAATATATTAGCTAAAATGTGCAATTCCCCCTGCCCCTACCCAAATGACACATGTAGAGAAACAGAATAGATTAACCTATGCCGGGGGAAAATGCAGGCAGTGGAAATTGCCTGTGAGAATGACCAGATATTAGATTTAACAGACAAAAGAGTTCAAAGTAGCCATTATAAATATATCTGGAAAACTAAAGGAAACCATGATTAAAGAAGAAATGCAAGGTTTCTTAAATGTGGCTCAAATGGAGACTACCAGTACAAAGATAGAAATCATTACAAATAAAAAAGAAGAACCAAATGGAAATTTTGTCATTGAAAAGTACAATAACTGAAGTAGAAATTCACTAAAGAGGCTCAAGACTAGGTTTAAACTGGTGGAAGACAGAATAAGCAAACTTGATAGATTTTCATTAAAGAAAATCTTTAGTGAAGATAGATTCTTCACAAGGTGAAGAACAGAGAAAAATAGTAAAGAAAAAATGAAGAAAAGCCTCAGAGAATTGTGGGACAACCTTAATGTACCAACATGTGTAATGGGAATACCAGAGGAAAGGAGAAAGAAAAAAGAGAAGAAAAAATATTTGAAGAAAAATGGCTAAAAACTTGCCAGTTTTATTGGAAAACAACTTATACATCAAGGAAGCTCAAAAATATTCAAGTAGGATATACTCAAAGAAATCCAAAATCAGTACATTATAGTAAAAATGCTGAAAGCCAAAGTCAAGGAGAAAATCTTGAAATCTTGACATTTCTGATAAGAAGTCAGCCAGTGGCAGTGGGATAACATATTTAAGGAAATCAAAGGGAAAAACCTCAACCAAGAACCCTACATCCAGCAGAGCTCTCTTTTGAGCATGCAGGAGGAATAAAGATACCAGATGAATGAAAACTGGAAAGAATTTGTTCAAGACCCACCTTGTATGAAGTATTAAACTTCATATAGGTAGAGGTAATTATGTAATTATAAAAGCCAATATAAGTGCATATTCTCTTTTTTCTTAACTGATTGTTCAAAGCATTTGTATAAAACAGTATGTATATAATTTATCGAGCCAGTAACATAGAAATGTCCTGTATTTGCCAAAAACAGCACAAAAGTGACTAAAACCAAACCCATATTGCATGAAGAAAGTGACTCCAGATAGTAACTTGAATTCTCAAGAGCACATCAAGATACCAGAAATGATAAATAAGAAAGTTATAAGAATGATAATAATAAGCTATGAGTATATATCCTTGCTCTCCTTTTTCCAGTGTCTTTAAAAGACAAAATTATATTAAAGTAATAATTATAATGTATTGTTGGAACGTTCTAATGTAAACGTTAGAAACATTTATAGATATGAGGTCTGTGCAGAAGGTATCCAGCCATGTAATATGAAAAATAGAGACATTTATTGAAGAAGATACAAGATATAAGAAATATTGTACATAGGACAATGAAGCCTCAGGCCCCTTCAAAGTTAGGCACATTGAGACCTCACACAGTTCTCCCAGTCACCATCAGATGCCCCATCATATTTTCGTGGATCTCATCGATGGTCTGAAATCTCTTTCCTTCCAAAGGTAATTTTAGTTTTAGGAAAAGCCAGAAGGCACAGGGCACCAAATTTGGACTGTAGGGGGAACCTAGTCACCTGGGTGATTTGATGTTTTGCCAAAAAACTCTGCACTGCACGAGACGTAATACATGAGCCAGTGCGTTGTTCTAATAAAGCTGCCAATCACCAGTTGCCTATAGCTGTTCCCTTCTTGATCATCTGAATAGTTTCCATGGAGGAATGCTCAAGCTTAACACAAAATCTGATGCAGATTCATAGCTCTACTCCTTATTTTGAATGCACAGCGACACAGTCAGTACATGTGTTCACTCAATGGTGTCTACTGCCCCCACTGACTAGTACAGTGAAGTTGTCATTGTTCACCCATGTGCATTCCAGTCCACTCTCCTTGGCTGCCAGGTTACATTGATGTCATGCATACGGTTCTTGGTAGATTAATAATGGCTGGATTATTTCCGGACAGACTGTGTGTGTGTGTGTGTGTGTGTGTGTGTGTGTGTAACAATAATGTCACAGAAAGGAAAGGAATAGCATTGTGAAAAAGTAACATTATATTAATGTAAATCTGGAGGTGATTCTGATAAGATGTATACACTAAGTAAGTTCTAGAGCAACAACTAAGGAAATAACTTGGTTTTGTAGAGAACTATAAAACATTGTTGAAATAAATTAAAGAAGATCTAAATAAAGGGAAAAACATCCCTTGTTCATGGATTGGAAGACTTACTATGGCTAAGATAACTGTATTTCCCACATTTATCTGCCGATTCAGTGCAATACCTTTTAGAATCCTAGATGGCTTCTTTGTAGAAACTGACAAGCCAGTTCTGAGATTCATATAGAACTACATGGAATTCAGAACAGCTAAAATAGTCTTGAAAAGAACAAATCTGGAAGACTCAGAATCCCAGTTTCAAAACTTAATATAAAGCAACAATAATCAAGACACTGTGGTACTATCATGAGGATAGTTAAGTATTAATATAAATTATGTATACACACACATATCAAAGGAATAGTTTTAAGAGTCTAGAAATGAACTCGCATGTCTACAGTCAACTAATTTTTGACAAGGGTGACAAGATCATTCAATGGGGAAGAATTGTCTTTGAACAAATGGCATAATGACAACTTTATAGACACATATAAAAGAATATAGTTGAGCCCTGACTGGTGTGGCTCAGTGGGTTGGGCATCATCCTTGCAAACTGAAAGGTCGCTGGTTCAATTCCTGGTTAGGGCACATGCCTGAGTTTCAGGCCAGATTCCCAGTTGAGTATGTGTGAGAGGCAACTGATGGATGTAGCTCACATATAGATGTTTCTGTCCCTCTCTTTCCCCATCTCTTCCCCTGTCTCTGAGCATAAATAAATAAAATATTAAAAAACCAAAGAATGTAGTTAAACATTTATCTCACATTATATTAAAAAATTAATTCAAAATGGGTTAGACCCAAATGTAGAGGTAAAGCCATAAAACTCTTAGAAGAAAACAGGGATAAATCTTCAGAGATTTGGCAGTGGATTCTTAGGTGTGACAACAAGAAAAAAATAGATAAATTGTACTTCATCAAAGTTGATTTTTTTATTTCAAAGGCTCCTGTGAAAAGTGTGAAATGATAGCCCACAGAATGGGCAGATCATACAATTGAAAAGAGACATGTATCTAAAATATAGAAAGAACTTAATAAAAAGACAACCCATTTTAAAAATGGGCTAAAGATTTGAATAGACATTTTTCCAAAGGAGATACACAAATGACCAGTAAACTTGAAAAGAACTCAACGTCATTCATTATCAGGGAAATAGAAATTAAAACCACAGTGATTTATCATTTTGCACCTCTGGTATGGCTAGAATCAAAAAGTCAGAATGTAAGTATTGGCAAAGATATGGAGAAATTAGAATTGTCATATTGGTGGGGATGTAAAAAGGTACAGCCAGTCTGAAAAATAGTCTGGCAGTTTCTCAAAAAGTTAAATAGAGTTACCATATGACTCAGCAATTGCACTTTTATGTATCTACCCCAAAGAAATGAAGTTACATATTCACACAAAACATGTAAGTGAATGTACTACACAGCAGCATTATTGATAATAACTAAAAGGTGGAAACAACCCAAATAACTTAGCTTGACAAAATGCATCATGTCCATACAATGGCATATTATTCAGCCATAAAATATAACTGATAAGTGCTACAGCATGTGTAGCCTTGAAAACATGCTAAGTGAAAGAGGCCAGACAGAAGGCCACATAATGTATGATTTCATTCATACGAAATGTCTAAAATAGATCTGTAGTGACTGAAAGTAGGTTAGTGGTTGCCTGGATGCTATTGGGAGAAGGGAATTGAGGAGTTACTGCTAATGGATATTGGATTTCTTTTTTGGGGCAATGAGAATGTTCTAAAATTAGATGCTTGCACAAGTGTGAATATACATACTAAAAACCAATAATTTGTATACTTTAACATGATGAACTTTGTGATATGTGAATTAATAAAGTTGTTATTAAATACTAATAAGTAACATACATACACTGCATGCCTATCGTCATTCCAAGCACTGCATGAATAGTAACACATTTAATCTCACAACAAGGCTATGAAACAGATAATGTTATTTTGCAGATGAGGAAACTAAAGCACACAGACATTACAGTAAGTCCTACTTAACACCACCAATAGCTTCTGTGACTTTAATTAAAATGATGTATAACAAAATCAGTTTTACCATAGGTTAATTGTTAATAAATAAAACTTAAGTTCCTACAGTATCTCATCAATATTTTAATAAAATGACATTCATGGAGCTTCTCTATTTGCCTAAACTAGTACAGTGGGAGAGGCCGCGATTCAAGCGTACACAGTCTGGCGCTACATCCAGTGTGCTACACCATACTGCCATTCATTAATAATTGAATTGACCTGTTGTATAGCATATGAATCAGTTCTATTCATTTTCTGATTTTAGGCATCCAAAATTTGAGGCTTGATGTGGAGCATAAACAGGGCTTTGACATTGAACTAATTATCAGCGTTGACAGGAAACAGAAAAGCATGCTTTGCAGTGTAAGTGACTGAGTAGGATAACTAGTGAGGATATCTCATGTCAGCTCTCCCCATAAATAGTGTAGTACTTGACATAGAGGAATTAGACCCACTGAAGACTTTAGATTCCTCAGATTATGTTTTGGCCAAAAATGTAAGGTTCATTTTTCTCAGCAGTTCTTTTCTTTCTTACCAAGTTTGATCATGTACTAAGGAAAGTGGAGAACTTACACATCTTTAACTAATTAAAAATTCTTAGGGACCTGAGAGAGTTCTTGGCTGACCAGACATTCCATTACTCCAAACTTCCCCATTTATAAATGAAAAACTAAGAGGCTGACTTGCCCAGGGTCACAGTTAAGTGAGTGGAAGAGATGGGATTGGGATTGGGTCCTCTGTCTCCTTTTCTGTTGTCAGTGATTGTCTTTGCAGGGTTCACACAGTGTAGTAAGAGACCTGGAATATTTTCCAGCACAGAAGTTCTGTCTGAGGTATCTCACACTCCGACTTTCAGTAATGGGAGCTCAGAGCAGCCAGCGCTGCTGTGGTTGGCTAGCTTTAATTGTTAGAAAGCTCCTGCTTTGTAGGGACTCTGTAATCTGCTTTGGTTGATCTTCCTACTTTGCTCATATCCCTCTCTGCCTCTGCCTTTCCCACCATTTGTCTTATCTTCCTACTACCCTTCTGCCATTCCTTCTCTGTCATTTTTTCCCCCACTTACTGCTCAACACACAGATTTATAAAGAAGCTTTCTCTGGCTAAATTTTCGATAGTGTATTCCTTCAGTCTTTTAATAAATTAATATACATTTATATTTCTTATTCATTTAACATATGTTTGATTTCTCTAATACCATAAATAATGAGAGTCATGTGTTCTTAACCCAAAATAGACTTCTTGTTACTTGGTTAGAATTTATTTCTCTTGACCAATTTTCATGTACTTGAATTTTAAATCTGGAGCATTTTGAGTTTTGTATATAGCCCTGATACTGGGGCTGTGCACACAAGTGCTTGGCAGTGGACACTATATAATCTATAAAATTAATATAAAATTTCAGTGTTATATTTATAACATCAATGCTTTCCTTTCTCAAGTGGCTTTGCCTTTAAAAGGCAAATGCAGATAAAAACTTCCTTGCCATATTGATCCTGTGTAGAGTATGCCTGTTAATGTTTCTTGATGTGTTTGTCCATCTGGTCATCTTCATGATGTAATGTGCATTAGCCTCTCTTCTATGCTGAGCACTGTGCTAGAGAGTTTTTAATATGCCTTCTCATTTAATATTTATAAGCTCCAGCTGTCACCCCTATTTTTAGAGATGAGGAACTGAGGCACAAGTGTTTCCAAGAAATCGCTAAAGATCTTATAGCAATAAGAGGCAAAGCTATTGTTTGAACCTAACTACTTTTTAAAATTCAGTTGTACTGTTTCCCAATAAGTAACATAGAAGATGCCTTATACCCTACAGTATGTTTTCTTAGATACAATCTGTAAGTACATTGAATAATTATAGTAACCCTGTGAAATAGATATATTTTTATCTTACCATAAGAAAATTTAGTTTCAGACAAATTAAGCAAATCAGTTCAGATCCAAGTTCAGAAAATAGTAGAACTAGAGACTAGAAAGAACTCAAATAATCTGTTTCTTTGCTTTTTCTGCTACACCACTAGTGTATTACTATGCCTTTGAAAACCTCTAAAATCAGAACTGTCTCATTGAGACAACTTACCTTCCCTCTTGTTTCTGTCCCTGGCTATCTTAGTCTGCTCAGGCTCCCATAACAAAATATTATAGACTGGGTGGCTTAAACAACAGAAATTTGTTTTTCACAGTGTTGGAATCTGGGAAGTCCAAAATCAAGGTTTCGGCAAGGTTCATGTTGAAGCCTCTTCTCTTAGCTTGTGTGTGGCTGTCATCTCACTGGGTGCTCACATGACCTCTTTGTGCAGAGAGAGGAGAGGGAGAGTGGGGGTGAGCCAGCTTTCTGGTGTCTCTTCTTAGGAAGGCACTGATCCCATTGGACCAGGGCCCCACCTTTATTACCGCATCTAACCCTAATTACCTTCCCCAATTACCTACCCCATCCCCAAATACTACCACTTTAGGGGTTAGGCCTTCAAAATATGAATTTAGTGAGGACACAGATACTCAGTCTATAACATCAGCTTACAATAGGTTATACAGGCCTGGACTACTAGAGCTGAGAACAGGGGATTCGGAGATAAAATAACGTGTTCAGAGTGAATAGTTAAGTGTTGGGGAACAGATGATATTGGAGACAAAGTAAGGAGATTCCAAGGAGACTATATAGAAACTCTTTGATAAACTGAAAAAGGCAAAGGGCTGTAGAAATCAGTGGGACCAGGATCTGTATCAGCCACCAAGATAGGAGGTATATGTGTGATAGCATCCATCTTCCAGCCTTGTTAATATACTACAATATCCAAGTATAGCTTGTGCTAAGAATTCACTAAAGATTAAATGAGATACTGTTTTTATTATTTGGTAAATTCTAATATGCAACAAATGATGGTACGTCTGTATTTGCCAGTATATTATCTTAAAATACTAAAAGATATTTTGCATAGGTAGTGGGGAAAGGGCTTTTTGAAAAATAAAAACTCTTACTTTAATAAGAGAAGCAGAGTTGGCTGGTACTGTATTTGAAAAGAAGTCAAAGGCTTTGACATGCTCATTTCTGCCTCAGTCAGGAAAGGAAGGGCAAATGATTGGTTTTGTTAGCTTTCATTTACACCTAAGCTATCTTTTCCATCTGTTAGTGAAATCTTGATGATGCAACATGTCTTTATCAGGATTACTAATTAGCAAAGAAACTTAAGCAAAACTTACATAATTGTTGTTATTCTGAACTGGCTTTTCAGTCTCCTTAGCAAGATCACCATCATAAAGAATATGGCCAGAAGGACTGTATTACTGAAAGATGTACATGTGCTAGAAAGGAAGTTAGAGATGACATTTAGGAAGTGACCTAAAGCTTCTTTCACAAGGACAGTAGTCATTCATTAAATAAAAAGTGAGAATCACCATTGCCTCTCGTACTACAAGTAGGAAAAACCCTGAAGGATAAGACGTAATATTAAGCTAAATATAACTGGACCCAGCTGCATGAGTATTCATTTAGAAAATTTCATCTTCAGCTTTTTACAAAGAAATTCCAAGTTTGACCTCTAAAATTCTCTCCCTCCAACTTTTTTATTAAAAGCACATTTCAGAATTATGGCAGTAAGTCATTAACTATTTAATATTTTTGTAAATAGGATTTTTTAAATAAGTATTTTTGTGGGACCGACAACATTGTTCCCATTGTTAATTATATTAAGCTTATTTTAGAATTTAATACCTCTCTCTGTTTTGTGTGTACGCACACACACTCACTCACATGTGCTGTACACAGAGGGCAAAAGTTTAGAACTATCAGATTTAGGTGGCTGCCCTTCAGCTTCAATTCGGAACTAAAATTAGATCCCTGTGGAATATATACCCAGTGACGGCCATCAGAGGACAGGGTAGGCATACCCTTGAGAGTTCCGGGAGGCATCATCCGAGGGATCCTGCTTTAGCTACAGAATTCTTTAGACACTTGACTTTTTATCTTTAAAAATTTACCTGACTTTTTGTGTTGTGATTTGTAAAACGTGTGTTTATTTTCATGTAGAAATTCTTCCTTACCTCTATCCCCAATAAATCTTTTAGTAAAATTGTGGTTAAAGAGGATGGACCCAAATTGTCTTGTGACTTTAAGTATTCCTGGCTCTGTGCCACGTCTCCCAGTTGAATATGCAGTCTATTTTAAGATCGAGGTCCTATCCCATCACTATAGGAGTATGGGTTGATGGAGGGAGAGCATAAATCAAGCATATGGCTGAAATTGTAGGCATAATGGGCAAATAGGAGAGGGGAAGTCCATTCTTTTTTTTTTTAAGATTTTTATTTATTTATCTTTAGAGGGGAAGGGAAGGAGAGAAGGAGAGAAATATCAATGTATGGTTGCCTCTCGTGAGTCCCCTGCTGGGAACTGGCCTGCAACCCAGGCATGTGCCCTGACTGGGAATCAAATCACGATCGTGTGGTTCGCAGGCCCGTGCTCAATCCACTGAGCTACACCAGCCAGGGCGGGAAGTCCGTTCTTGTTGAAGGAAAAGTGGTAGACTGTAATGATGGGTATTTTACTACTACTACAGTGGAAGAACAGAAACATTAAAAAAAAATGAGTAGAACCATGTTTAGACTTAGTCTGTTTATTTAAGGAGAAAAAAATCAGTTTTCAATAATTCCTTTCACAGGCCTAGCTTAACAGCATAACCCAGGATTGCTTTTAATGTTGGAACACCAATTTTTGCCTTAGTTCTTGTATACCACTAGATACCAGTAAATAAAAAGAGAGTGGAACTGAGTTGAATAAGACTCCGAGTCCCCTTTCCAACTTTGTGTGCTACCTTAAGAAAATCATTTAGCCCCTTGGGGAGTCAATTTTCATATTTGGAAAATAAAAGAACTATTCCCTGGTCCTGAGTATGTTATTAGGTATTTTTTAAAAGGATTCTGTGGTCAAATAAAGGAAATCGCAGTTTTAAAACAATAAACTTTTTTCCATAGTACATCTAGGAATCTTAATATTTTAATAAGCCTTAGAAGTTTCCCAGACTTATTCTCCCACAAAACCCCTTTTTAAATAGAACCTTTTGCACTGCTAGTGCTCATTAAAATTGAGTAGTCACTATAGCCCCATCTAACTTGTAACATTCTGATCCTGGAAACTGCACTCATTTTGTTTGGCCCTTAAGCTCTTTTCTGGCATGTAGTTATCGTAGGATTACTGCCAAGTTGAACTCAGTGCCTGTGCTGTGTGTATACCCTGCCCCTCTTTCCAGCTCGAACTGGAAATTATTGCATTTTCCTGTTTCTTACAAATAAAACAGCCATTAGTCTTTGTCTTTTGCAGTGTTAACTTTCTCTGTTCACTGTTCTTTCACTTGATTTGATTATTTAGTTAATGGCTCATTTTTATTCTAAATTAATCTGTTAATCTTCACCTGAATCTTACCAGTAGTAGATACTTGAAAACCTCTGCTCATTAAATTGTTGTGATAAGCTCTGTTGGAGAGAATACTAGGTGTCAAATCTACATGTAGGCTTATTATTTCAATCAGAAAAACAAGCCTTCTTCAAGATACTCTTACTGGCTGAGATCTTTAATTACAGGTTTTGTTCTTGGAAATGTATAATTTTAGCTATTACTATGTACCATCATCTCATTTAATAAAACACCACTGTAATACAGAGGGTGCTATCCCTATTTTACATGTAATGAAACTAAAGCATAGAAAAACCAAAGTAACTTGCTGAGATCTCACAGGTAAAAAGTAGCAAAGTGAAGTTTCTTGGGCTGCAACTCATACTCTGTTACACCATGTAGCCTCTTACTAAGTTGGTAACACTCTATATGGCATGTGTACTGCAGTTACCATGTTAAATAACACTCATTATTTATGTTCTTCCAGAGCAGCACACGTACACTATCTCATTTAATTAAATTCCCCCAGATAACACTATGACGTAGATACTACCAGACCCATTTTATAGGTTTAAGAAAATAAAGAATTCCACCAATTTGGTCAAAGTCATACAGCTAAATAAATAGGACCTGGGCATTAAACACACACCTTTAAAGACTTAGTGAGTGTTTGGACATAATACTCTCTAGCATGCAGGGCTTCAGAGTATGTGTGTGTGTATGTATTCAGCATATTTGACAGCGCGTCTTTGTACCTGTGGCAGAAAAAGTAATATGTCAGACAAATCCTGCCCCTACCAAAGCTGATAAGAGAGATAAGAAGTCTTCATAAATATAATTCCAGGTCAGAGGTATTAAGTGCTATAAAAGTAGTGAGATTAAATACTCTGGATTTAGAGGTGGCAGAGGTTACTTCCTGCTGGGAGTTGGCAAAGGCGATAACACTTGCTTTAAAGATAGAGATGATTTGGGAAGGTTAGGATTTGAGAAGACATTCTAAATACAGGAAATGACATGACAAAAGCGCACAGGTTCATATAGGTAGTAGAGGGTCGGTTTCTTGGCCTGGATCAAGGATATTGTAACATTCATAGTTGAATATGAGTTTTAGAAACATGAATTATGGGTGTTTGACCCTTCCTAGGTAATGAGTTTGGATGCAGTTTATTTGAGCTAGCCACTGTGGGACAGGTAAAGAGAAATGTCTGCCAGAGAATAAGATTTTCTTTTTGCTGCCAACTCTAGGAAATGAGTCCCCTCTCATGAATGAATAATACCATCAACCAAGTTGTCCAAGTTAGAAACCTCAGAGGCTCTTTGCTTCCTCTTTCTTCTCTACTCTAGATATCCAATAAGTCATTCCACTTATCATGGAGTCAATTCCACTTTCTTAAAATTCTCTAAGCTTTTCACTTCTCTGCCTTATTTTAGACCTCAGTCATGTCTCACCTTCTTAACCATTTCTGCTCTGTCTCCTTTCTCATCCATTTGCCCTATTACCATCAGTGATATTTCCAAAGCACAAATCTAATGTCATTCCCCTGCTTAACATTTTGCAATAAGTTTCCCCACTTTCCTCTGGATTAAATCCAAACTCTTCATTATCTTCACTATACAGATGTGGACTAGTATATCTTCTCTCTAAAAAGAAAAGAAAATATGCCAACAAACTGGACAACCTGTACAACAGTGGATAAATTCCTAGAAGCATACACTCTTCCAAAACTAAATTAGGAGGAATCAGAGACTCTGAATAGACAGGTTACACCTAATGAAAGTAAAGCTGCAATCAACACACTCCCAACAGACAAAAGCCCCGGATGAGACAGCTTCACAGGGGAATTTGACCAAACATTCTGAGAACACCTTTCCCTCTCAAACTGTTTCATAAAATTCAAGAGGAGAGAAGGCTTCCAGACTCATTTTATGAGGCCAGCATTATCCTAATTCCAAAAGTAGATAAAAACAATACAAAGAAAGAAAATTATAGGCCAATATTGCTGATGAACATAGATGCTAAAATCCTGAACAAAGCGTTAGCAGACCAAGTATAGCAATGTATCAGAAAGACCATACACCGTGATCAAGTGGGATTTATTCAGGGAGTGCAGGGATGGTACAACATTCACAAATCAATAAATGTGATCACCACATAAACAAAATGAAGGCTAAAAAAAACCACATGATTATGTCAATAGATGCAGAAAAGCTTTTGATAAAATCCAGCACCCATTTATGATAAAAACTCTCAGCAAAGTGGGAATAAAGGGAACACATAAACAATAAAGGCCATGTATGATAAGCCCACTGCCAGCATCATACTCAACAGGCAAAAACTACAAGCATTACTCTTAAGATCAGGAACAAGACAGGGATTCTGCTTTAACCTCTCTTATGAATGTAGTACTGGGATGAGCAATAACCATAGCAATCAGACAAGAAGAAGAGATAAAAGACATCCAAACTGGGAAAAATAATGAAAAGAAAACTGCTCTTGACCTTAATTCCCTCTTGTTACCATCCTATATCTCTGCTTCTGTTAATAGCCACATGTCTTGAGGACTCTGTGCTTTTCTTTTTATTAAGGCCATTGGTGATCTAGCATTGCCAAATCCTTATGCTGCTTGGTCTTTTGAAACAGCTGACTAGTCCCTTTATGAAATACATTGCTGTCTTGTCTTCTAAAACATCACACTCCTAGATTACTTCTTGCCTTTCTATTTGATACCTCTTAACCTTTTTTGTCAGTTTCTTCTCCTCCTCCAACCTCTTAAATGTTGGCATTTTTCAGAGCTCTGTCTTAGTCCTTTTTTCTGTATATTTTTCTCTAGGTGGTCTCATCCATCCTTATAGCTCAAAATATCTACACTCATATAAATCATCAGCCATAGTGCTCACTAAGAGCTACTTTCAGCCACGTACATTGAACTTCTTATTTGACGTCTCCCTAGGCATCATGAACTTAATGTTTTCATGCAAAATTCCATCCCAAGCCTGTTCTTCCCATTATCATCCCTTCTCAGTAAATGGCACTACACTGCTTAAGCCAGAAACTTCCCTCTCCCTAACAAATAGCAAGTATTTTCAATTTTTCCTCCAAACTGCATATCAAACCCACCAATCTCTTTCCCTCTCCACTGCTTCTGCTCTGTTTGTAGCTGCTTTTGTTCCCCTCCAATTCATTTGCACACAGTAGCCAGTGTGATTTATCAAAATTTTTAATTGAGTTGTTATTCTCCTTTGCTTAAACTTTCTGGACTTTGCTGTATTTCATGCTAGAGACTTACTGAGAACAGGAGTCATTTTAAATGAGTGTAGACTTATTACACTCATTTAAATTTATGTTTATAGGGACTCTATAGCAATGTGAGGAAATGCTTATAGTTAAAATTAAATTTAAAAGTCATAGAACAAAATTATATACACATGATGATTGCAACTCTGTATGTTAAAGTAATATACTGTTACTGATTATCAAGTTGACTAAGGATAAACACATCTATCTATGGCATATGAAATATACTAGCTAGTATAATAATGAATATTTTTCTATTTTCTTTCGTAGTTTGATTCACTTTACATTTTAAAGAACATATATATTTAAGTAATTTAAACTCTTCAGAAAAAAAAAAGAACTTTATATGAAGACACATAGTTTCTACTACTCATGTGGAAAGACTTTTTTACCCAATGAGGCAAACTATCCTATAGTACAATCACAAAAATAGCCTTTACTACATCTCTCTTTCTTAGAAAGGAGAAATGTCAAGACAACATTAGTAGACCTCTACTAATGCTGTTGATTTAGGGAATTGCTTAATACTAGTTGCTTTGCTTAGGGCTACAAGGATTATGAAGAAATAAAACATGATAATAGTCACCATTAAAAGAGTGCTTATTATGTCCCAGAGTCTATTTCACAACAGCCCTGTGAGATGTAAGGAGTGTCATTCCCATTTTACAAATGAGAAAGTGAGGATCAAACAAGTTACCACGTTTGAATCACACAGTGGGAGAGCTGGGATTAAACCCAGGTCTGTCTTACTCAGACTCTATTGCAGTACACGTTCTTTTCTCACTTAAAAAAAAAAATGTCCTTGTCCTTTCCGCCTGCAGTGAGATTTTGGTAGTTCAGGCAAACTCATAAAAAAAAATGTAAAAAAAAACACTAACGGGGAGAATGTGCTAAATACCAAATGATTGCTACAAATTGTAGTTTTTGAGTTTTCCTTGGAAAGAAAAAAATGTTGGGGATGTAAGTGTTGAGGGAAAACGTTATACCAAAAGTGAATTTTAATCTTAGCTTTGGGGAGTGGTTAAAACTTAAATAGTCCAAAAGGGAGAAGGACTAATGCATGTAGAACGGGAGGCAGTTAGAAAGCAAAAGAGCTCGATGTGAGATGATTTGGAAAGGAACATAGCTAAAGAGGGGGGTTAGGTAGGGGAATACTCTGAAAGAGAAGACTCGAAAAGCAGGTTAGAGGATCCTAGATGCTAAGATGAGGATGTTGAGATTTTATCTTACAATAATATGTAAAAGATAACCTGTACTGAACACTTACCACATGCGTGGCACTATTCCAAGTACTATACATGGGTGATGTTATTTAACTCCTGCAATAAATGAGACCCAGAGAGGCTGAGTAACTTGCTAACTTCACACTGTTAGAAGGTGGTAGAAGAGCCAACGTTTGAACATGAGCAATTTAAATGCAGATCCCTGCTCTTAATTCCAACCCTGTTCTGGTTCTAGAGTCCATGGTAAATTGAACCAGTTTCAAGCCCATGATTCCTGACCTTAAACAAGAAGTATGCTTAACACTTCTGGTAATTTTTAACATTTAAGAAAGATAGTGTGACTAGACAGTGACGACATTTCATTCCTATTCCTGCCACCCACATACATCATCTTCAGCACAGGAAAGTCAAGGAGAAGTTAAAGTATTTGTGCTAATTGCTTTGCACTCTGCTCACTTTCTTACTCTTACCGAGTCAATTACTCCCAGTTGACTACTATCCCCTAGCATCCAAGTTCCATCATTCCATTGTTAACCATAGTTCAGTGGTTCTCAGAGTGTGGCTCCTAAACCAGCAGCCCCAGCAACTGGGAACTTGTTAGTTCCAGTTCTGCAACCTAATTCCAGGCTTACTGAATCAGAAACTCTGGGGGAGAGCTGCAGCAGTCTGGGTTTTAACAATCCCTTTAGGCGATTTTGATGCATCCTGAAGTTTGAGAACCACTGCTCTAGTGTATTCTAGTGTTTTAGTTCAGGAGTAAACTACTAAACCTTTTTGGCAATACCTGGTGTTAACATTGGGAAACAATGTGGAATCTTACTCTTGAATTTAGGCTCCTGGGTCTTGCACTCTAACTTTATGGAAATAACCTTGGCTTGCTAAGCCAGCAAGTGTCTTTAAAAACCCTGTTCTCAGGTGCTTTGATTTTTAGTAATTTGTAAGCATACCTAACCTTTCTTTGCTTTATGACTTTAGTTTATTCCTGAAAACCTGGCTTCTAAATGAAAAGTTGTAGTATCAGGAAATATTTTTATTAATTTTAATGGATAAAAGTATGTGTTTCATGATTATCTGAGATAACAAAATAATTTGTAATTTCAGTTGAACAATGAAAAACAAGTTTGAAGAAATGATACTTTGAAAGTAAATAAAAATAATTGTACCTAAAATGTAATAATGGTGTATTGTACTTGCTTACAAAGGAAGAGGAGACTTTCCATTGGTGCCTGGTGAAGGGGACGTACAAAGGGCTTTTCTCTGGAAAGTGCTGGAGGGCCAGGTGGTAGGTAGACTGTAAGGCAGGGAACTTTGGGAGTTCATAGTTTTCTTGCACTTAAAAATAGTTGTAGCGTACCTGGACCAGCCGCTGGGATACAGGTGAAACACAGCCTCTGTTCTCAAGGAGTTTGGAGGAGGAGCGCAATACCCCAAAGCTCGTTCTATGAAAAGGCAAAAGTGCCATTGCAGGCACAAACAGAAAGAAAGCAAAGGTGGGAGAGGCTGGGAAAGCTTATAGACCCCTCAGATCTCGAACTGAGCCTTAGAAAAAGAGTGGGGTTCTGACTAGCTGACATGGTAGCATGCCGTGCTGAAGGAACAGAGGGAAATGGCTCCCCATGTATGGTTAGGGTACTGAAGTCAGTTTGGAGCACTTGGAAAAGGGAAGGGGATTGTGACAGACATCAGTAGGAAAGAGGGCATAGGGTTCCTCTCATCCAAATTCTGTGGGCAACAGTGAGCTGTAGAAAGTGAAGAGAGCAGGGCATGTTTTAAGGAGAGTAAAATCCATGAAAAAAATACTCATATCACAGGAAAATACTGTTAAGGCGAAATACAGAAGCACTTTGAAACAGAAGTAGTGCGCACACTCAACAGAGGGAGAAATTGTTAAAAATACTACCTCTTCAGTCTTCTTCCTTGGTGTATATGCAAAGCAAGCTTTCTGATTCATCCAGATGTGGTACACAGTTCATTAGTTTGTTCTTTATAATATTCTCTGAATAGGAATTATTGTATTGAGTAAAGCAATGTCTATTAAATATCACCTCTTTTTTGGTATTTTATGTCTTTGATTTTTTTAAAAAGTTGTAATACAAAAAAGGGTGAGGGTGTCATTGACTAAGAAGTAGTATTACTTTTCAAGAGACATTAGAGCAAAAAGCTACCTAACAGTCATTATGTGACATGAGTCTGTAATGAGAAATGACATGTTTAAGAAAACTGTGCTTTAAAATTAGATTAAAAACTTTTAAAACTAGAATTCTTGTCTTTGGTGGCTAGTTGATCTCCTAGAAGCCCTTAGATGAGGCAGTTTTTCACTATAAATTTTGTAGCACCTCTAATTCCTTTCACGTAGCTGTCTTATGCCCCAGAGTTTTACAGTCCTTTTTTTTTTTTTTATAGCTTGGGCTATTCCGATTTATGTTCATACTTTGCTCCTTTTCTTTCTTGAGGCTGAAGGCAGAGGATGAAAGGAGCCATGCTGCCTGTAGATTTTTTTGTTGCTGTTTTTGGTTTAGAAAGGAAGGGGTATAGAACTCCAAGTTCACACAGACAGTATTTTATAATACTTGATTCCATATCTCTTAACTTAAATATAGATGTGGATGGTTTCCCTTTTGAGTGAAACTGTGTGGAACAAAAGTTGTAGGGATCCACTTCCAGGACTGTACATGTAAGAAGTACATACACGGTACATACACGGTACATAAAAGAAGTATGTACGGTTTGGGGAAGGTGGTGTGTCTTAGATGTGAAATATCTGGAATTGGGCAAAATTTTTCCTGTTTCATATGTTTTTAATAATGGACACATTATACTTTATCCTACCCCAAAACAGCACTTATTTTATTTTTTAAAAGATTTTATTTATTTATGTTTATAGAGAGGGATAAGGAAGGAGAAATAGAGGGAGAGAAATATCAGTGTGTGGTTGCCTCTCATGTGCCCCTCACTGGGGACCTGACCCACAACCTAGGCATGTTTGTTTGGCTCACAGCCTGCGCTCAATCCACTGAGCTACACCAGCCAGGGCTATTTTTAAAATGACTTAATAATATTAAAACATTAAATGAAAGACCCTTCTAGTTATCAGGTATGGCAGATATAGAATTGATATTGTTACAAAATTGCTTTTTAGCTTGTCAGGTTAATGTCCTTCTTACTTCCATTGTACAGAACATAGTATATTTTAAATTGGCTTCATTTCCACAGCTGTATGACTAGGATCTATTGAGAAGGTGCGCACAGCCTGGGATTTCTGCCAAAATCATAATGATTGACCTGCAGATAGACTTTTTTTTTTAAGAGTTAAAGTCTTGTAGTGGGGGGAGGGTGGGGGGGGGTAAATGGTAATGGAAAATATATAGTCAAATTATATAAAGTCTGATGATAAGTTAATAAAACCTTTGTAAAATCTTGTATCAGTCATAATTTTTGTTGCTGTTGTTTTTATAAAATGTAATGGGTATAGAAATGGTTAGCAGTGGAATGGTTATACCACCTTGCTCCATACATAAGGCATATGCTTGAGAGACCCAGGCCTGCAGTTTATTTATTTATGGAGAAAAAAGCTGAGTATCGAATTTAGAGAGAATGATCAGTGGTTCTTAAATTTAGCAATGATAGAAACAGTTATTTTTCAAAAAATTCAAGAGAGTGCACTTTGGATTCATCTTAAAAGAATCATTTCTGATATAGTAATAGCAAAATTTGGAACCAGGACTGCTACATTTGTATATGTAATCTGTGCTATACACCAAAAGAAAGGAGAACTAAGATCTTGCCCACACTCCGAGCTTCCCAAGCCATGTGCACTTGCGTGTACTCTCAGAGGAAGAGGGCTTACTCTGTTCGTATTTGGTCCACCCAATAGGGACACTACTTTGTAGCTATTGGCCTGGAGAGGGGCACCTTGTTTTAAGTGGCTATAAGGTATCTATATGCTAGAAGATCACTTTGAAACCCAACTTAGCATAATTTTTAGCAGTTTTGCCTGCAAAAGATTGTCTTAGGGTGACACTCAATGATTAAATGTAATTACATGTTAGCCAAAGAGGTCTAAGGCTTATAAAACATGGGCTACAAATTCAGAAGAATTCTGAACTACAAATTCAGAAATACCACAGCTAAAATTCAGCAGAAATGCATGCTTTTGAAAATCCTGTTTACAAGAACCTGTACTTGTGAGCAATTGTGAAACAAATCTTGAGATATTAATCTTTACTTCTGGGAAGGGAACAGCTGTGATTCAGACTGATTGCCTTCTATCCTGATATTATGTATAGTTTGATGTTAAAAATCCATTGATAACAAAGCTATTTGAGAAATTTGAAAGTAGTGAATTTAAAAGAAGGTAAGTGATTTTATAGAAAGAAGATTGACCAGAAGTTAGGAAACTTACACTCTAGCTCTTACTACCCCACGAATTTACTCTGGCCCAGTACAAGCAACTAAACCTCTCTAGTCCTCAGTCTCTGTATCTGTAGCGTGAAAGACGTACCAAATACACGGTCTCTTTCAGTTCTAATGTTTTGTGATTTAAAAATGATAAAAATATTTTCTAGCCAGATCTTGAACCTGTTACTAAATACATTCATTCTATTTTAAATCATGTAAGCCAAATAATGATTTTTGTCTTCTCACTCCTGTTTTTCAGAAACTCTGTGAAGGCATATTTAAAGTCCTTGTAAAGGACATCCCAACAACATGTCAAGTGTCCTGTCTGGAAGTTCTCCGCATTCTCTCCAGAGACAAAAAGGTTTTAGTTCCTGTAACAACCAAGGAAAATATGCAGATACTGCTGCGACTAGCAAAGCTAAATGACTCAGATGATTCTTTGGAGAAGGTGTCAGAGTTCCCAGTTATTGTGGAGTCATTAAAATGTCTGTGTAACATAGTGTTCAACAGTCAGACGGCACAACAGCTCAGCCTGGAACTTAACCTTGCTGCAAAGCTCTGTAACCTCCTGAGAAAGTGCAAGGACCGAAAGTTTATCAGTGACATTAAGTGCTTTGACTTGCGCTTGCTCTTCCTCCTGTCACTTTTGCACACTGACATCAGGTCACAATTGCGCTATGAGCTCCAGGGACTACCGCTGCTAACCCAGATCTTGGAAAGTGCCTTTAGCATCAAGTGGACCGATGAGTATGAATCGGCCATAGACCATAATGGACCTCCTCTCTCACCTCAGGAGACAGACTGTGCCATTGAGGCCCTCAAAGCTCTCTTCAATGTGACAGTAGACAGTTGGAAGGTGCATAAAGAGGTAAGTTTAAGAAGGGTATTATCTACTATAGAATTTAATTGGTCTGGGACATCCTCTAGAGCTACCTGCAAAGGAGGAATGGAAAAAATTTCCAGTTCCCCCATTAATCAGTTATATGACTCAAGATGAATTTCTTAACCACTGTAAATCTTATTATTTCCATTTGTGTAACATTTATCAGAAGAATAGGGTGAAGACAGACTATTGCTTTATAAGATGCCAAATATAGCTCCTTTTCTGAGTTGTACTATCAGGTGTCTTTTCTCTTTTTAAGAATGCCTCTTTCAGGTACAAGGTTTAAATTATAAGATTTGAGGGAAAACAAAACAATGCGGTTCATAAAGGTATAGGCATTTTCTGTGGCTGACATCTTAAAAGTTAAATCAGACCAGTTGAAATTGATCAATCAGAATTGATGCCTGCTGAAAAGAGTAAAAGATGCTGTGTCATGTATCATCCCAGTCCCCTGGAGTGTTACTTTATAGTGTTAGATAACAATCAGAAGTGTAGAACTACAACTAGATATCCATGCTTGTACGCAGTCCTTAGAAAACAAGCCTAATTACATGAGAGTATGGGAAAGGTTATTTTAAACCACTTGACCTATTTCTAAACTAATATCATTTTCTGTGGCTTGGACTGTCCAGCAACCCAAAGTGAGGCAGATGTGATAGTTTATATTTGAGTACCCACAAGAACATTATGCTAAACAAGAAACTTAGTTTAAGGAAGTCAACAATTTTCAGTGAAGCGGATATAAACTTTTTTTCCTTACTTCTACAATCCTAACATTTCACATTTACCTTCGCTCCTTGGCCTTAAATAACTGGTGAAAGTAAGCCTCTGCCTGTAAAAAAATAAAGAAAAGAAATGTTTTGGTGCTGGAGCAAATTATCTTTCCTGACAATTGACTTTCAGACTTAGGTTAACTAACATATTACTGTGTCCATTTGAAGCAGTTCTCACCATGAATAACATCTATTTTTGCCAGTAGTGGCTGAGCTGAGGGAATAGGGGGCACTGGGTGGAGGAGACAAAGGAGGGAAAATCAGGACAAGTGTAGTAGCATAATCAATAAAATATAATTTTTAAAAAGACAGAATTTTCTCAGTGCATTGCTGTAGTGGAAGTAGGCAGGCTTCTGAGTTGTAAAGCGCAAGTAGTTCTATATTTTGAAACCAAATGTTTGAAGATCAGTTCTAACAGCTATTTTAGATGACCATAGTACGGTCGGTTTTTCCTGGGACTTGGCAAAAGAAAAGATGTGGAAAGCCCACATGCTCCATTTATGCTTTGAAACCAAATATTTGGAAGTATTAAAAATGTTATGTCTCTATGCCTTTTTGGTACCTTCTATGGTTATTTTTCTTACACTGTTTGTTTTGGTGTTTTTAAGTTTTCCATTTAATTACAAGAGCTCTTCTGAGACTGTTGGTTTGCCATTGTTGGAACTCCTGTTATATAAATTGTGCCCCAAATTTGGGGCTCACATTGGTAGCTCACATTGCTCAGATTCGTGGCAAAAAAGGCTGCTCATCAGTGTACAGAGGGATGACATGTAATAAATATCAGTACGTTGAGATTAGTCCTCATTAGCGGGGCCGAAGGAAGCTTTAGAAAAGGCTGCTATGGCAAGTTCTCATTCTGTGTTACAGAGTGTTTGTTCTCTGGAAGGTCTAGGAGAGTGGAGCAGGAGTCCTGAAGCAGGAGTCCTGAAGCAGGCCTGAGATCAGCAGACCTAGTGTCTTTTGTGAGTTGTGAATCAGATGGAACAGCCGTCATAAACTGTACCCCAGTAATGTGACTCTGGGCCATTACACAGTGTCAAAAATTTAAACAGTATTGAAAACAGGATTTTGCCAACCCATTTAGGCAAGAGTATCGGAAAGGTTATTTTAAGCCATTTGAGTCTCCATGAGTTTCAAACTCAAAGTGTAGCGAATATTTAGTCAATCATTTAGTCAGTCAACAAATACTTAATGGATACTTGCTAGGTGTAATACTTTGTGTTATGTAATATATTCACAATAATAGGTGTAGACTCAACCTTCATGAAACTCCAGTTTTGTTGGTGAAACAGGTAATAAAAAGTAAACAAATATATAACTTAAATTGTGTTAAGTGCTAGGAAAGAAACAGCAGTGATTAAGAATACTTAGTACAGTCACAGAAGACCTTTGAAGGTCTCTCCTGGTATCTTAAAACTTGAGAATGATTCAGCCACTTGACGAATGGGAGGTGAACATTTCCCAGAAACTGAACAACACGTGAAAAGACACATAAATCGGCATAGAGTATTTTTTATTGAGGTACCCACAACATAAAGAAAATCTGTAATAATGGTGCAGAGAAACTTACCAGTAAGAGTTCATTTACCTGGGTTTTAATATCTCCTTGATTATCAAATGAAAGACGTCTTTCACCAGGTGAGCAAGCACCTAAAGAATTGTTAATACTTTAAAATGCCAACTGAAATAAAGACATATCGAAGATAAATTGTATGGGAAAAATATCCAGCTTAAAAATAATGTTTTTCTTACTATGAAAATAATACATGCTAATTATAGAAGATCCATGGGGAAAAGAACATACAAGCAATAAGAAAATACAAATTACCTACCACTCAAAGATAAGCACTAGTTGCATTTTGATGTATACCTTTCTAACCATTCTCCATTTTATAACATATAAATATAAGCATATGTATGTTTTCTTTTTACAAAAATGGAGTCATTTTATAATCTTGACTTAATTTATTTCAGAGTAGCAATTTTCAAAATGTGTTCCTTGAATCCATAAAGTTCCTAGGAGCAGCCCCTGGGGACAAGTGGGTGGTGCTCCAGGTTCCCCACCCTCACTTTAAAAAGGGCACATTTGATTGTTGCTATTGCTGTTGCCATTTCTTTTTAAATTTAGATTGTAGCTAGATTTTATCTGTTAGATAAAAAGAATTCTGCAAACAGAAAAAAGTTTTGACAGCCACTTCTCCTGTTCGATAAACCCTTACACCAAGGGTTTATCAACCTTAAACAAATACCCTATATGTAGGCATTTAACAGTTTGTAGTTATTTGGTATTTCAAATAGTAATACAGTGAATTTTCTTATTGTAAGAATTTTTGTAGATAAATTTCTAGGGTTGTTGAGTCAAAGGGGTTTTCAGAACTTTAAAGTTTTTTGATATTCATTGCCAAATCGACTTTCAAAACATAGTGCAAGCTTATATCTTTTCAAACCCTGGGCATTTCTCTTTTTAAAATTATTACCTATTTTACAGCTCAGCTGTTATAGAAAATGCAGATGTTTGGTTTTGGTTTTAACTTTTAATAGCTATTTTTATGACTGATCATTTATAGTTCACCATAAACAGAAAATTAATGACTAGGTTTTTCTTGAGGTTTAGCCAGTTAGTGCCATTTGTTCATTTTTAGGTTTATGCCTCAGTGTTAAATTTCTGCCTGCCTGGTGATGACATCAGCAGATTAATTTGGAGATTTCATTTCATTCAGTAGGAAATACAGCTGGTCGTGTGTCCACATACTGGTGTCAGTCTTGTTTTCCTCTCTTCCTCTCACCCTTTGTCTCTCTGTTTCCTAAAGGCAGTGTGTTTAAGAAGGTCACATGATTTCTCTAGCAAGACCTGAAGTCAGTTCTAGAAAAGTGAATTTAAAAGGTCTTCCTTCTGCTTTAACCCTTTGTTATATCTCTGTTGAAGGAGGAAAGCATGTTATTCTAGAGATCCCTTACTTAGCACACATTCCCTTCTGCAATCCTTCCCAGCTGTCAATGCAATATAATGAGAAAATACAAGAACCAACAGACGTGGTAGAGCCAGACAACCAAGTGCAAACAAACAAGTACTTCAAATTCTAAGTAGTCAAAGAATGCTTTCTGAGTGAAATAAAACAGTTGAGTGTCCATAGAAAGTAATTGGGAATGTCACATGGTAACAGAAGAGGTTAGTTCCTTGATTATTTTAGAGGCTTTGAAGGAAATATATAAAAAGGACATGATATTAATTAAATAAAACTAAACCTTTGAGCTGTGCCATGTTTTTTGCTGAATCATTTTTTTTCAACATTTATGGAATGCCTAGTATGTGTCAGGTTCTGTGTTAGTCACACAAGATGCAAGATAAAGCATCACTGTCCTCAGAGAATTAACAGTCTAATAGGAAAATCAGACATACAAACAGAGGTGGATATATGATTATTTGTTAATTATTTACTATTCTCTATATTTTCTATATGTTTGAAAATAAAAAATCACCTCAACCATGCACAGTTGCTTCAAATGCCAAATGTTCTAGATCATTGAAAGTATGTCTCACCTCACTGTCATAGCCTTTCTGCTAAGTAACATATACCTAGCACAAAGTAGGTGTTCAGGAAATAGTTTCTTAATGAAAATTAAAAATGTAATATAGTGTGATATCTGTATAGGAAAAAGAGCCTGAATTGAAAGGAAGGAAGGAAAGTTTATGATACCATTTAAATTTTCAAAGCTATTAAAAATTTTTCTAGAAGCCTAAAAAATTTAAAGACATGTTTATACAAGCAGCTTCTAGCCTTTCATTACAGCATTCTATTTTATAACATTTAATTCAAAAAAGCATTTATTACTTTATGCACAGCACCGTGATAGATGCAAAAGAGGTAAAGTAGATCATTTTTACCTGTAAGGAGACAGTTTTTTGAACATTCAGTAGGACAAATAACTATGGTAGAGGTACAACAGGGCCAGAGTAAAACAAAGGATGAAATGCTGCCCTGAATATTTCCAGATAAGAATGCTTATGTGCATTTGCATGCACATCTCTATGAATGTGCATTTATATGCATTTCACTTTTTATATAAATGAAATTGAATTTCTGTAAGTTCTCTAAATCTTATCAAAGTAATTAGAAGTACCCTGAGATAAAGGCAGATTAAGACTCACTGATGTGAAGTAGTCCCCCTTCCAACTTATTGATTAGATCAGTTAAAACTCTGCATGACATGATCGCTGTTCGATTCCCAGTCAGGGTACATGCCTGGGTTCCAGGCCAGTTCCCAGCAGGGGAATCACGAGAGGCAACCATATATTGAGTATTTCTCTCCTTCTTTCCTTCCTTTCTCCTCTATAGATAAAGAAATAAAATCTTAAAAAAAAACTCTGCATGAAAAGGTGTGAGGAAATTGATAACTTTACCAAACAAAAGTGAAACCTTCCATAGTTTGCACAGGAGGAAAAAAAAGGCAACAGTACAGTACAATCTGTAAACAAGAAGTAAAAGCTGTAGGAAGAGATCCCGAAGAATTTCCTGACTTTGTCATCTTGTTTTCATTTTCATTATCATGGCAAACCTGCCTGCTTTCTCTCTCTTCCTCCTTCCTTTGTCCTCTGAGACTTCTTTCCTTCTCAGCCTTCGGAGACAGTATGATTTCAGAGGAGAGAATATTGATGCCCTAAAGATACTAAAACAAAGATCATGATGCAAGTAAATGACAGTTGTATAAGCTGAGTTTGTATGTTTTATCCTTCTATCATCCTGGTGAGACAGGAGCATTAATCCCATTTGAGAAATGAAAACACTAAAGATCAGAGAGTTTAAATTATTTATGGAAAATCACACAGCGCAATAACCAATAGCAGGAAATAATGTCCACGCTAACCTTCATTGAGGAAGACTTCTGAAATGATAGCACTCACTCAACAAGTATTTGTTGAGATCTATACTCATTGAGTGCAATAAAGAGTCTAGAAATAAACCTACACATATGCATCAACTGATTTATCATACAGGTAACATTGAAGTACAGTGTGGGGGAAAGGTAGGCTTTGTAATAAATTGCACTGGGTCAATTTTGTGGCTATATGGGAAAAAATGAATTTGAATCTCTACCTTGTACCATATACCAAAAATTAATTTGAGATGGATAAGCAAGCTAAGTATAAAAGGTAAAATAATAAAGCTTGTAGAAGAAAACCAAAAAATTATCCTCATGACTTTATCTTAAGTCAAATATTTCTTAAGTTAGCAAAGATTTCTAAAACAGGACAAAAAAAGGTCAAACCATATAGGAAAAAATTGACCAATTTGTCTTCATTGAAATGAGTTCACCAAAAGAAGAAAGAAGGCAGGCCACTAAGTGGGAGCAGGTTCTTCAACACATATATGCACCAAAGGACTCTATCCGGAATACATTAAAACATCCTACAAAGTCAGTCAACCTAAGTAGAAAAATAGGCAAGTGGCTTGAATGGGCCCTTTATCAAAGAGCTATCTAGGTGACCAGTAAACACATGAAAAGGTCTTCAGCTTTATTAGTCATCAGGAAAATGCCTAAGAAAACCATGAGACCACTGCACACAAGAGTGACTGAAATTAAACAGGCTGACAGTAGCAAGTGTTGATGCAGGTGTAGAGTAACTAGTGGGGATATAAATTGGTTTAAATACTTTGAACACTGTTTGGTAATCTGTACCTTCTAACATTTCACATATGCATACGCCCTATGACCCAGCACTAAATAACATGTAAAAGAATATGTTTGTAGCACATAATTCTTCAGTATAACTGAAAACTGGAAATAATCCAAGCGTCCATCAAGAGTAGGATTGATAAGTAAATTGTAATGTATTGTAATGCATTGTATGCAACAGTGTTTTCTTAACCTGTGGTAAAGGGCTAGATTTTTCCCTAGGTGTCAGAATGAAACTCTTGTATAATATATTTTACACACACACTATCAAACTGCTCGGAAATTTGTAAATGCTCACGTGCACCTTCTGTACTCATGGCATTGCAGATCAGTGGCAAAAAGGATGTGGACAGACACTGGTTCACAAGCTGCACTGTGAATAGCACTACTTTCAAGCAATGCAAGTGAACAAACTACACCTGTACACAACAAGGTGGAATTTCACAACCATTTATATGAATGATTTCATTCATATAAAGTTTAGCGACAATAAAAACTACTAAACTGTGGTGTTAGACATTGGGATTACCCTTGAGGAGTAGGGGATTGTCATTTGAAAGGACCATGAGGGAATTCCAGGGTTCTTGATCTTGGCATTGCCTCATTTTGGTGCTAATTTTATGGATATGCTCATTTTGTGAAAATTGATATAGCTGATTTAGGCATATTATTAGGCACTGATCTAAATGATTTAGGCATTTATTGTTTGTTTTACCTTTTACATTAAAAATGATTGAATACCTATTATATAGATGCCCTCTAAACTTATGAACGTAATAGGTTAGTGGAGAATGCAGTGTATATGCAAGTATATGAACAAATGTGGAATTACAAATTCTGATTTCATGGAAGAAGTCCTAACAAGATGTAGTGATAGAGAATAATGAAGGAAAGAATCTATGTAGATAAGGTGGTCAGAGAAGGGGCCTCTCTGAGAAGATATTTTAGCTGAGACCTAGAGGATGAAAAGAAATCTGATGCCAAGAGTGGAGGCAAAAGTCAGGATTTCAGTAGTTATTTCGAGTAGAGAATAGAATTTAGTGGATTTTTGGTAAAAGAGTATTGCAAACATTAGGGTATAACTTGGGAATTAGTGTTATGAAAATGGGGACAGGAAGAAATGGGATAGAGGGAAGTAGGATTTGAGGTTTATAGTCACAAATAATGGAAAGACCAAAATGGATAGTTTTTTTTATTAACTATTATGCTATTACAGTTGTCCTGTTTTTCCTCCTTGGCCCCCCTCCACCTGGCCCCTCCACCTGGTACTCCCATTCCCTCCAACAGTCCCCCTCTTAGTTCAAGTCCATGGGTCTTATATATGAGTTCTTTGGCTTTTCCATTTCACATACTATTCCCAATCCCCCGCCCCCCATCGTCTATTCTGTTTCTTCTATTCTGTACCCACAAACTATGTTTCTTTTTTTTTTAAGATTTTATTTATTTATCTTTAGAGGGGAAGGGAAGGAAAGAGGAAGAGAATATCATTGTGTGGTTGCCTCTCCTGGGTCCCCTCCTGGGAACTGGCCTGCAACCCAGGCATGTGCCCTGATTGGGAGTCAGACCACAATCCTCTGGTTCTCAGGCCTGTGCTCAGTCTACTGAGCTGTACCAGCCAGGGCCTGTGTTTCTTATTTCTCGTAACTTTTCTCCCCTCCACCTACCCAATAACAACCCTCTATGTGATCTTCATCTCTATGACTCTGCTTCTGTTTAGTTGCTTGTTCAGTTTGGTTGTTTTTTTTGGTTTTTTTTTAAAGATTCCATTGTTGATAGTTGTGAGCTGTTATCACTTTACTCTTCATAGTTTTAATCATCTTTTTCTTAGATAAGTTCCTTCAACATTTCATACAAGGGCTTGGTGATGATAAACTCTTTTACCTTTACCTTATCTGGGAAGCACTTTATCTGCCCATCAACTGTATATGATAGCTTTGCTGGACAGAGTAATCTAGATTGTAGGTCCTTGCTTTTCATCTCTTTGAATATTTACTTCTTGCCTGCAAAGTTTCTTCTGAGAAATCAGGTAATGGTCTTATGGGAACCCCGTTGTAGGTAACTCTCTTCTCTGGAAGCTTTTAAGATTCTTTATCTTTAACCTTTGGCATTTTAATTATGATGTAGCTTGGTATGTTCATCCTTGAGTCCAACTTGTTTGGGATTCTCTTAGCTTCCTGAACTTGCATGTCTATATCCTGCACCAATGTGGGGGAGTTTTCTTTCATTTTTATTTCAAACAAGTTTTCAATGTCTTGTCTCCTTCTAGCACCTCTGTGACTCAGATGTTGGTACGTTTAAAGTTGACCCAGAGGTTCCTAAGCCTCTTCTCGTTTTTTTGAATTCTTGTTTCTTCTTTCTGTTCCAGTTGACTGTTTATTTCTTCCTTTTGCTCCAAATCATTAATTTGAATCCTGGCTTCCTTCCCTTCACTGTTGGTTCCCTGTATATTTTTCTTTATTTCATTTTGGATAGCCTTCACGTCTTCCTTTATTTTAAGGCTGTACTGAATCATTTCTCTGAGCATCCTGATCACCAGTGCCTTAAACTCTGCATCTAATAGGTTGGCTATCTCCCTCTTGCTTAGTTCTTTTTCTGGATTTTTGATCCATTCATTCATTTGGGCCTTAGCCCCCTATCTCTTCATTTTGGCAGCCTCTCTGTGTTTCTGTGTATTAGGTAGAATTAGAGCTCCTTTGATTCCCATACTCAGCACAACTGTTATGTTGTATGGGGCAGAGCCTTAGGTATTCACCAGGGCAGGGCAGTCCACTTCATCACTTTGTGGTGCTATATGTGATGGAGGGGTCAGAGAGGGAACCAGTGAAGTTTGTTTGGCTCTCATCCTGTCTCCAGTCACTTTCCTCATGTCCCATATGTGTCTGGTATCCTTGTGATTGCTGCCCTGTTGCTGATTCCCAGAGTGGGTGGGTTTGCAGACATCCTAGGACCCTATGGGCTCTTTACACACACTCTCCTGAGAGACCAACAGTTTCTTCCACCGCACCAACCCCCACTGGTTTACAGCCAGAGGTTATGAGGCTTTATTCTTCCACCACTAGAACCTTGGGCTGTGCAGCTGGCCTGGGGCTGGGATTGCTAGCTCCGAAGTTGTCCCTCCCTGTTTTTATCCACTGCACGTTAATGTGGGACCTCCTGTTTTGTGGGCTGCTGCTTGTAGGTGCTTCGCCATGCCATACCACGTCCCTCCGTCCCTCCTACACATCCAGATGAATGTTTCTTGTCTAAATCCTTGGTTGTCCAACTTCCATACAGTTCAATTCTTTGTCAGTTCTGGTTGTCTTTTGTTTTTAGGTTGTTTGTTATCCTTCTTGTGGTTGTGTGAGGAGGTGAACATGTTCATCTTGGCCAGAAGCCTCCAAACTGGATAGTTTTGCAAGAGGCCTGTCAATATCAGCATGAGAACAGTTGTGGTATCTAGGATAAAGAAAAATCTAGTTTAAAAGAAGGTGCATTCCCATTTAATTTTCAAAACCAAGGAAAATATGATTAAGAGTTAATGGATGAGTTTTGCATGAATTTCAGTGTGATTAGCATAATTTGGGATAAGTAAAAGTATATTTACATGTTAGAGAATTTTGATTCAAGCATTTGAAGATGGATGGCAAAAGGGACAGCATTCATTCCAACCCTGCCAGTCTTCATGGCTCTGTCATTCCACCGGTCCTTCCCTTTACTCTTCCCCACCCCCCCCAAGACACAGTTGGTTCATAATCACTCATTCCAGCTCTACCAGTCTCACCTTTTGTTTCCTTCCTCCCTCATTTTTGCTCTTCACCTTTAAATGTTTCGTTGAAAGTACTGAACACTTTCATGTATATCATCTTCTTTCATTTAATCCTTTTATAACCCCAACAGTCTCATGTTTTGGGGGATGCATGTGGGGAAACTTTGGCCCAGAGAAGCAGTATGATTTGCCTGAAGGTCACAGCCACACTCCTGACTCCAAGCACAGCACTTCTTCTGTTATGCCACCAAGGCCTTCATCTCCTCCACGTCCACCCAAGATAGTGCTGTATATAATATTGTCATCTGCATCATGAGTAATGAAAGTGTGCCCTGTTGTTTGTTAGGTTTGTAAGAGATATCTTCTTCCTAGAAGGGCTGAGTTACATATCTGAATATAGGATATATGTATATAATATGTGAATATATTTTACTTTATATAGACTTGAAATCAATTATATATGTACTGAAGTGTTTTTTTTTTTTAATTAATAGCTTTTGAAGTAATTGGAGCCTTTCTGAAGTACAGCATATCTGGAATCTTTATCACAATTCTAATTTATATGTCTTCTTAATTACTAAAATTCTGGAAGAAGAGACATATGACCTTGATGCAGATAAAAAGAAATTGTAGTGATCCAAAATCTCACTAAAAATAAGGAGTTAAACCAAGTGATTATTCAAAGCTTAGCTTATTTCCTACTGTTTGCCTTCTTCCCGCTAACTCTCTGTTTAATACCACGACTAATGAGTAAACATTGGAAAAATAGATTAAACTCAGATCACTGGTTTTCATCACTTGCTGGTAACTGGGGAAACTTAAGAGCAAGATTTGGAAGAACTAGGAGATTAAGAAGATTCATTAAAATGAAGTTGATGGATTATACATTTTAATCCATTGCTTTGAAAAGTTAAGAGATGAGACATTTTTATTGAGGATGTACAACTTGTTCCTAAAATACCTGATAGCATTACATATGTATGAACTTTTATGGTGATTAGTAAACTGGAACAGTATGCTATTGAACAAAAGAAGCTAGGCTTTCTGGAAATGAAAAAGATCCCTAGCTGAATTGATATTAAGGTAAAACAGAATAGGTAATGTATGGATGCTGACCATGTCTCTTTTCGCCTGAAGTGCCCTTAAGGGAGGGGTTAGATCAACGACTTCTGGTTTCATTGAAAGCCATTTCTGGAGGTGGCTGTAGCTGTTGAGACAATGACCATACCTCTCCATTTATGTCTATGCATGACTGTTTTGAAGGGCAGATAGGTCATAAGATGACTCTGAGGAATGTGGTGATGTACCAGACTCCTTCATTAAGGCATTCAATATCCAATTCTTCCTCCCCTCTTTTTTATTTGCCCCAGAGTGACTCTCATCAGTTCCGTGTCATGGCAGCTGTCCTTCGCCATTGTTTACTAATTGTAGGTCCAACTGAAGACAAAACTGAAGAGCTGCACAGGTAGGTAGCCTCTCTGTTGATATCTCGATGAAAGACATAATCAGTTCTTATGGTTTTTAGGCATCTAATTTTAATGGTTATAAGCACAAGGAAGTGAAAATATTATAGTTAATCAGGTAACTGGTTTGTTAGATATCATTACTGTGCTCTGATGAGAAATTTTCATTCTCTCACCTTTGACTTATAAATTGAACCCCAACAGGAGATCCCAGAACAACTGTGATAAAAGCACACAGCTATTGAATACTGTGCATAGTATTATGTTAAGTTCTTTACAAAAATTAACTCCATTTAATCATCACATGGCCTTATGAGATAGGTCCTACTGTTTTTCACCTCAACAGATCAAGCAATTTCTCAAAGGTCTCATAGCCCTAATAAGTAAAAGAGCTTGGGTTTGAACGCTGCTTTTAATTACTACACTTAAACTAATATGCTCACTAATTTCCTTTAAGACTATTTACCAAGAAAATATATCTTAAGTAGTATTCATTAAATTTTACAAACTTATAAGAACTGGATCACAGTCTGAAGTATTAATATGAGGGGGGGGGTAGCTAAGAAAAACAGGAATTATCCCCTGGAGGGTGGGCCTTCTGTAGTACAGGCTTACCCTGCTAGGTGAGTGTTCCAGGAATTCATCTGTATCAGTGTACCAGCTGGCATTGCTGTGAGAGGCTGCATTTGGCCTCAGTGCATTTTTTTTTTTTTGAAGACTCCTTTATGGCGTTTGCCCATGTTATGACAGGTGATTTATAAGTCCACCTGCCCACACCACAGTGAATGTTCAGCAGTTTTTGACCAAAAATGGCCTGACCCTTGTGCCCCACCCTCCCTATTCACCCAATCTCTCCCAAGCAACTTTTTTTATTGTTGTTGTTTCCCCAATTAAAAAAAGCCCTCAAAAGGGAATCATTTTGCCAATATGGAAGAATTGAAACAAAAAACAGCAAAAGCACTCAAAGGCATCAAAATCGACAAATTCAAAAACTGTTTTGAGCACTGGGAAAAAAGTCTCAATAAGTGTATTGCATCAAATGGAGAATACTTTGAAGGTGACTGAAGTTTAAACATGTAAAAATAAATACACAACTTTTTATAAATAAGTTCTGGTTTTTGGGGTTCCCCCAAAAAAGTTACTATAAAAAAAGTTTTATGACTGATTTGTTAGAGTTTCAGTGGACTACTACTAAAATTTATCATTCTCTGAGAACAGCTGAATTAAGTATTAATGCATATTTCTCATTCTTTTTAAAAAATATTTATTATTGATTTTTTAGAGGAGGAGAATGAGAGGAAGAGGGGGAGAGAGAAACACTCATTTGTTGTTCCACTTATTTATGTATTCACGGATTGAGTTTTGCATGTGCCTTGATCAGGGATGGACCCTACAACCTTGGAATATCAGGATAGCACTCTAACTAACTGAGCTACCCAGCCAGGGTTAGTCCTCTCTTATTTTCTATTTGAGATCCAGTTTACAGTAATAAGATTTCTCATTTTAACATGACTGCTCATGGAGCTTTATAAGAATACAAGTGGCATTTTAAACAAGTCAAATAAATTTAAATCTTAAAAAAAGTAACTTTGGCATTACCACTGCTTTACAAACAAATTAAAAATTGGGATCTTAATAATAGAAATTTCCTTTTGAACATTTATAATACTCTGTTTTCTAAAATATGGCTTACATAAAACTATAGAAACAGCATAAAATGAAACATACTTGTTATTTTTTAAGCAAATCCATATTATTTTTGTTGTGATTAGCAGTTTATTATTTGATATTGCAATCAGTTTATTGGTGGGTATCTTTATATTATATACTCTGCAAGTCTTCAAAAGATTGTTTTTTTTACAATTAAAAAATAATTTTTTATGCAGCTGCAGATCAAGGGTTTCTTTAATTTTCTTAGGACTGTGCAATAAATCATTGTGCAATAACTGCAATAAATCATATCCTTTAAAAAGATTTTATTGAGCATTTTGTTTTACTGTAATTTTTTCATAATCAAGAGGCGCTAGAAATTTATATACTCAAAGAAAATGTGGTTTATAAGCCCAGGAATAAATTGATTTGGGGGGCTGAGGAAAACAAATACCACACGTTAAAGAACATTCATATAAAGATGTGAGAATATTCATATCCACAAAGTGGATGAAAAGTAATTATTACACTGGTTGTAAAAGCATTGCTAAGGATTTCTCTGAAGAATGAATTTAATATTTTAACGGCACTTGGTGTCCTTCAAAATAAAGCAAAACTATAGAGGTTTAAACATCAGACTTTTAAAAAAGTAACCAGGTTTCTTTATTTTTCTTTAAATATTATCTTTTCTTAAATAAAATTTAAAGATATTTTTCTTCAATTTGCTTTTATCTTAAAAGTTGCTTTAATAAACTACTAGCTACTCTAAATAAAAAGGGCTTTCCTTAGAGTCACAGATAGGATTTGTGAGTAGAATTCTCAAAGGCTTTCCTGGAAGACTGAGGTTGCTATTGACTTGACAGTTTATCTGGCATGGCCCTGCCTATCCCTTTAATCAGAATTACAGTGATTAGTATCTTTTGAGCAGCAGTGAATCTAGGCTAATCTATTTAATATAGAGAAAACTGCATTGACCCCAGAGGGCTATTTTATAGTAACCTTACTAGAATTGTAGTATCTACTATATATTCTCGTTTGTAGTGACCCTGAAAACAGTTTGTGTGTGTAAGACGTAAGTTTAAGAAAAAATGTCAGAGTGTTCTAGAGGAACATCTCATTCCATTCTTAAACACTGATTTGTTTTAAAGAAAAATGTAATGAAATAGGTAAACCTGGACAGTATAGTGTATGACTCTCATAATGAAACTCAAAGGATTACAGTAATGATTAAATGAGAAATTAATGAAGCACCCTATCCCTGGCACTGAGTGAGCTCTCAGGAACTGGGGGAGCTGCTGCAGCTGCCTCCGTAACACTGCTACCCCGACTGCTATTGTTTATAACAAGCATGTTGCTTTTGAGACCCAGTATTCAGTTCCAGATCTCTTTTTAAACATTGTTTCTTGATTTTGATATTTTGTTTTGGAATTTATTTCTGTGTTTATCTTGGGATTGTATAGAGAAATATTTTCTGTTAATCTGTTTTTCTCAAGCCATATATGTCCAGTGATACATGCATGTATGTAGCCTATAAAGGTGCTGTAGGAGTTAAGTGAGGAAAAAAATGGCTTGGCAGCTGTTGTCTCAGTAAGACAGTGTTTCCCCGCCCCCCAGACAAATGGAGAAGACATACACATAGGAATAAAATGAGTTAGCTCACAATGACAGTTGACTTGACCTTAATTTTCACTAATCAACATTTTCGTTTTTATCATATTTGTGGTATTTCATTTTCTTTTGTCTGTACTTATGGTAACAAGTAAATGGTTGGTATGAACCATCTTCTTTGCTGCATTAAAGGACAGCCTAATTCTGTTCATCTCTTCTATCTGCCTGAAAGTATTTTTAGCCCTCTTGTCCATATTCAATAAGCTTATGCATTGACACTTAGCCCCCCAAAAGTTGCATGTGGTTGTGGTTTTGTTTCAGAGAGAAGGGGGAAGATGGGAATGTCATATACACTGGAAAGAATTAAAAAGGAGAGGGCCAGGTCTGATTTAACATCTTTTAGCCTCTCCATCTAATTTCCTTCACTCAGCACATCAACACCTACAGAGTATTTTTTTCCTCACCCAAAAGAGCTAATGTATTTAAAACGTATTTACCTCCTACTTTTTTTGTTGTTTCTTTGTTTAGACCAATTCATATTTGTCCTATATTGAAGGGGACAGTTTGGTACCTAATGACATGTCATTACAGTGCTAAGCATAATGCCTTTTTCCCCCCCAGCTGTATTGAGATGTAATTGACATGTAAAGTTGTATAAGTTTAAGGTGTATAGCGTGTTGATTTGATATCCTTATATATTGCAAAGTAATTAGCACTATAACATTGGCTAAGCATAGTAACTTACACACAACAGACTTAATATATGTTTGAAAATTAGATGATTTCATTTTGGCTTGTATTTGTTAACTGAACACTTACTATGTATTAGGCACTAAGTTGAGTGCTGGGGCAACAAAGATGCATATAGTACAATCTTTGTTCCCCACGCCTCCCTGGGGAGTAAGTAAAACAGACTCGTAAGTAAATAAGTGCAAGTGTTTTGGTGACTGTTGTGTTAGACATGAAAAAGGAGAGTTTGTCCAGAAAGGTCGGGGAAGGAGGGTTTATTTTTGTTGTTAGCATTAAAATTCTTAGTTTTTTAACCTGGCTTTCACTGTAAATAACAGTTATCTAGGTGAACAGATATTTTCTGAACTAGGGCTGAACAGCATCAGGCTAGCTGCTTAAAGGACTCAATTCCACAGTGCGTACTTGAGGAGCATAGAGTCTAAATGGAGAGACAGGACATAAATATTATGAAAAGTTAAATAACAATTCAGGACAAGAATAGAAGAGATATTACAAGGCAGTTTTCAAGTTGTCTCCCAGTGAATTAATTATTGAAATAGTAATTGCAGTAGAATTGAAAGGCAGACTCACTATGGTCTACCATGATGAAGGAGCTCTTCCTCATTCATACTGTACCTATTCCCCATCTTCCTTCCGGCCTCTGGCTCCCTGGGGATTCCTTTTTCTCCTCTATCCCTGTGTGGGTTTACTTCCTTTCCTCTGTATTCTAAAGCATTGGTTCATCATTTCAACCTGCTAGCCTTCAAGCACCCAAGCCTAGATCTGTCAGACTACCTTCTTTCTCTACTTTTAAACTCAGGCTGCCGAGTCCTGTGGAAATTTTTACCTAACCTGTCAGCTTGGTTCATCCTCTTCACTGCACGCAGAGCTGTTTTTCAAAAAGCAAATCTCTGCTTAGAATTCTCTCATGGCTCCCCTGTGTCTTTACAATTAAGAGCAAATTTCTTTTGTCACTATGCATTTATTAATGATCTGCAGTTTCATCTGGGAAATCTGTTTCCCTGGCTTTTGCATCTACTCCGTTGCCAGCACAACTCTGATGTAAGGGCATCAGTAACTCATATAGTTTAACATATACCTCATCATGGCAGTACTTCAGAATCTCCCCACCCCAGTTCACACACATATACCCCTTTCTGGTCTTTCTGGTCTTGTTGCCTACTAAGGTCCCTCGCTGAAGGCCTTGTTCTTTGCCTTACCTAGACTTATGGGCCTGTTTTCAGTTCCACACAGACACCGTATTCTCTCATTCTTCCAGATTTTGCACTTTCCTCCTGTAGTGCAACATGTCCACCAGTCAAAAGCTCCTTAATAGTCCCCTACTATGCACCAGGCAGAGTGCTCTACATGCTTTTTCCCCCCACTAAATCCTCACCTCACCCTGGTGGGATAAACATTTCTTTTACTTTAGAGATAAGGACACCAAGGCCCAAAAGAGGTCATGTAATTTGTGTAGGGCACACTTTACTAAGAGGCAACCTGGAATTCAGCCCATTTCTCTGGGCTGAATGTTATGGCTTTATGTTATGCTGCCTTTCCTTAGGAAAAGGAATGTATTTTCTTTATTTTTGTATATTTAGCACCTAGCACAAGGCATAGTAAATATTTTCAGAGAATGAACAAATGTTGAGTTTTGTGCTAGTCTTAAAGAACGAGAATGTTCTAGGCAAGAGAAATCGTACACAAATACAGGAATAGAGAATAATGACCAGGTGACTATGGGTTTAAAGTATTATGCTTTGCTGAGAGCAGCATTCAGGGGTCTTTCTCGCCATAACTCAGGTCCAGGTTTTCTTGACACTTCCCTATCTGCTACCGCTCCAGTCTTCTCTTGCCCTTTGCAGAAAACTCCTCTAGGTGTTGGCTGTCTGATTCTGTTATCCCCTCTTGAATACATTCTACTCAGGCTTTAGTCCCACCAGTATTGCACTAGAATGGCTATTACTGAGGTCCCTAGTGACTTCTGTGATGCTAAATCGAGTGAACATTCCTCGGTTGTCATTTTACTTAATCTGTTCATATTTGTCACAGGTGACTTTAGACTTACTTACATACTTTTTTCCAGGATACCATACTATCTGGGTTTTCCTCCTACCTCACTAGTTGTAATTTCTTCCTCTAGTCCTCAGGTTCTGTATGATCTAGTGCTCCAGCCAGGCTCAGCCCTCGTAGTTTTCCAGTCCACACTCACTCCCTTACAGATCTAATCCAATCGTCTATCTTTAAATAGCATCTACATGCTAATGACTCCTCAATTTATATCTCTAATCCAGATCTCTCTCCCTGAACTCCAGACTCCATAACTAACTTCCTACTAACACCTCCACTAGGAAGTCTAATAGACATCCCAAATTGAATATATTCAAAATTCAACTTAACCTTCCCCTAAAAAGCTGTTTTCTCCTACAGTATTTCCCATTTCGGATTGTGGTAACTCCAGCTTTCCATTTGCTAAAGCTAGAACCTTGGATTCTCCCACCCTGCATTAGCCTGTCAGGAAATCCTTCAGAATGTATCCAAGTCTAACCATTTCACTGTTATTCTTCTGTGCACTCACCTGAATTACGAGAGAAACTCCCTAACTGGTCTTCCTCAGCTTTGATATCCTGCCCTGTTCGCAACCTAAGTTAGAAGAGTATGTCACCGTGCAGACCCCTTCAGTGGTTCCCCATTTCACTTGTAATAGAAACTAAAGTTATAAAAGCCTGCAAGGCCAATGTGACCCCCTGTTATCTATTTGGTCTTCTGTCTGCTTCTTCCTGTCTGTGGTAGTTCGACCACACCGAACTCTTTGCACCTCAGGCGTGCCACTGCTCTAGCCCTGGGGCCTCTGCTTCTTGCTCTTCTTTCTGGAAAGCTCTTTACCCAGGGAGCACAAGGCTGACTCCCTAACTTCCTTTGAATCTTTGCTTAAATGGCAGCATCTCAGTGAAGCCTTCCCTAACCACCCTATTCAAAATTACAGCCCATGTGTCCTGGCCATCTTACCCTCCTGGGTTTTCCTCCCAGACCACTTAATCACCTTCTATTCAGTATTTGTTTTATTTACTTTTCATTGACTGTTTTCTCCATACTGGAAAATGAGCTCCATAAGGGTAGGGATTTTCTTCATAATACCTGCCTGAAGCAATACCTAGCATACGTAATTAATAAATAATTACTGAATTGACTGAGATGGAAATGAATTTAGGTATTTATACCTGAAAATCTTGGGGAAATATTAAGGTTCATTTAAGTAGATTTTGCAGCCATGAAAAAAGATATGTGATGCCCAAACATAAAGAACTATGTTTGACCAGGAAGATTTGTTAACAGCTGTGGGTCTGCATGTACTGTTATCATGTTACTTAATGTCATTTGGTATTAAATTATGTTTAGCCCAGCAATTGATACAGGACTGAATTTTAGATTGCTTTCCCTCTTACATAGCAAGGCTTTAATCAGGGCATTAAAGAGCTCTAAATAGTCCTTGCTTTTAAATCTGCATATCAGGAGGGGGCTGGGAGTGTGAGTGGGAGGATGTCATGTCCCAGTGATTAATGATCTCTAGGAAGCTGAAAAGGGGAGAGTAATATACACACTATTTCTACCCCCTGGAGTAGGAATGCAAACACCATTGTGTGGATCTGTGCATAGTCACTGACTTCCTGGTAGCTGGAGAATTTCATACACTCTTCTACCACAAATAAAACTGTCAGAGGAGTGACAGAGCTCAAAAAGCTGGCCTTTCTTGCTTTAAAAGAATAGCTCAAACACAGTGAGCCAGAAAATTAATTTTGTAGTTGTTTGGGAACCCAGTTGTTTAATAAGAAATGAGAGAATTAGAACTTTTCTTGAAAAGCCTAAAACCTCCAAATATTTGTTGAATCAAACTGTACATTTGGTTTTCTAAGTTTGCTGAGTTCCCGGATCCTGTCTATTTTTAATGAATTTAAGTGGAAACATTCCTTTGTAATGAAACGCATCGTCTTAAACTTTTCAGTGTGGTCTCTATGGTAGATGCAGAGAATTATACAATCGATGGACTTCAGAGCCTATTGCCCTATGTGTTAAAAAAAAACCCTCTAACATTTCAGAATGGCTTGCACAGTTTTAGAAAATGATTCTAAAGTAGAGTTCTTTTGTTTCTTTTAACTCTATTGAATGTATGATGTTTAATAACAGTTTCCAAATGTTTAAGTCAGAAGTGAAACATTTTTAACTGTAGATAAGGAACTACAGATGTTTGCAAAAAATTTTTCAAGAGTTGTGGAGAAAGTATTTTATTTCAGCCACTTGTGATTGTTTACAAATAACCAAAATTAGGGACTTTAACTGTAGTAGTAATAGCAGCAGCTGTAGTAGATTTTTACTGGGGACAACCAGATAACTTTTACTTTGCCAATAACCATTCATCCTTAGGACTTGTTGAACTGTTTTTGTTCTTGGTTCAGATTTCTTTGATACCCTTTACATTACTGCTCATTGCTCTGCATTGTCTACTTTTAAACTTTGATTTGTTATTAATTTTTTTCATAAGAATAAAGAAAAGAAATATTCATTTGGGGGGGAAATGGAGCCTACACTTCAGAGTAAAGGAGAGAAAAACATTTGTATTTTATTTCTGTTTTGTTGTTCATTTTGTTGTATTTTTGAGAGTGTCACTATAGTCTAAATTAAAAAGAACTACTGTGATCTAAATTAAGACAGCATCGGATAGATTAAGCCCTGAATTTGGTTTCCAAGTGGTTAGACTTTTAAATTGCATTTACAAGAGTTTATTTTTAGTCAGGATGTGGTTATTTTTAGATGTGCTTCTCTGTCACTAGGAAATGTAATGCCTGTCTTTCCATTGTTGTTTATCAGGAAGTTCTGAGGCGCAGGCTTATAAGATCCAGTGAGCACAGAGACCGACTCTCCTTTAAAAGAATATGAAATAGCTGGTGAAGGGAAATATGTTAATTGAGAACATATCTTTTAAATTTTTTGGTGGCATTTAAATCTCTTAGACACTGAGCAAGAGTGCAAGATTTTTAGGGAATACCAAAAATACAAGGTTTGGGTTCCCCCTACTGGTGTACAGTCCAGGCTTGTGTATTCATTAACATACAGCAGAAAGGCCTTAGGGAGAGAGATCCAAAATAACTGTTGGCCTCTTTTAAAGAGACTTGGTGATGAGAGAGCAAGAAAAAGCACCTTTACCCATTTTCTACAGATGTCTTGCAGAAATTAATGAGGTGATCTAAAAATTGTGTTTTCTACATCTAGAAAGAACAAAACTTAATCCTACAATGTTTGGTTTTTAATGTTGCTGCCTGTGATAAGCTGCTTATATACAGAGCTCCTCAAATGCTTTATGTTGTAACCTAAGGAAAAATAAAACACCAGTGGATCCACAAAAGGATTTAAAACCCCAAGGAAAAAAAGCAAAGCTAGCATTGTGTCGTAATAAAATTAAAGAGCTGGCATTAAAGCTCACTAATTCCTATTTTAGCATTTCAGAAAGTGGCATGACATCATGTGATTGTGTGTGTCCATTTAACATCTGTTCTTTCTAATTTGTCTGATGTGTATTTGAAATAGTTCTCTTTTCTATCTCTTAGTAAATGCCAAGTAATATTAAAGGCTCATTTTGAAAAAGAAAAATTTTAATTGACTCCTAAAAGTCACTTCTGAACTTACTGTGTTTGCATTTTAAAGGACTATTCAATCAAATTAAAATATTGTATTTTTAAATTGCTTTTCAGCAATGCAGTCAACCTTTTAAGCAACGTTCCGGTCTCTTGTTTGGATGTTCTCATTTGTCCATTAACCCATGAAGAAACGGCCCAAGAAGCAACGACTCTAGATGAACTGCCCAGTGATAAAACATCTGAGAAAGAAACAGTTTTGAAAAACAATACGATGGTGTACAATGGTATGAATATGGAGGCCATTCATGTTTTACTCAATTTTATGGAGAAGAGAATAGACAAGGTAAGACTAACAAAATGGAGTCCTTAGGAAAATGCTTATAAAGATTGTAGGTGTGCCATACATGAAAATATCACAGGACATGATTTTAAAATCTAAGCTTTTTAAAATATCTGACATCTTGCATGATTATTTGTATTCTGGAAAGTACTTTAATATAATATGTGATAAACTGCTGAAACACAGTTTTCAACTTTATTTATTTAAAGCTGAAAACTCTGTTGCTGCAATGCCAAAATTGTAACTAATGCCTGAAAACAAAGGAAAAATTACCTTTCCATGTAGGTATTTTGTAAATTCTGGAAGTAAAAATTATCTTCCTCCCCAAAAAACCTTAATGATAAGTGCTTTCTGTAATGTCTAAAAGATGTCTTTATAAGAAAAGTCACCAACTTTCCATCTGTTGTGAGTTGCTTATTTTCTCTTATTTGTCACTTGCTTTGTCAGGTGACTATATTGGAAGGCAGCAAGGTAATTTGAGGGGGGAGGCCATCAAAACCTTTGCCTCATTTAAGCCCCTTGGTTAAGCCAGTGAGGATCCTACAAAAAATAGCAAAATTCAGGAAGGATTAAAGTAAGCCTTAGTAAACATGAAGGTTACTAATGAAATGGAAATACTGTTAGGAAAATAATTTTTAAGATTATTTTTAAAGCTTTGGTAACATAAAATGTCTCCCCCTCAAAAAGGTGTATTAACTGTTGTTATTATATGGAGGAAATCAGTACTGTTAGGAACTAAACTGACATAGCGTGTACGGTTGTTTTCTTTTTAGGGGAGCAGCTATAGAGAGGGCTTAACTCCAGTTCTCAGCTTGTTAACAGAATGTTCCCGAGCCCATCGAAACATCAGAAAATTTCTCAAAGATCAGGTAACTGCTCAATGCACATTGCATCAAAAAGTTAATCTTCTATGTGGATTTTTTTAAGCATAGAATTAATGAGTTGAATTCTTTCATAATGTTTTTTTCCAGAAAGTCAGAAACTCAGAAAAGTTTGTTTTAATTGTTGAAATCTTCCTTAGTCCAGAAATTAGTGATCCTGTCTACTTTTTGTCATTTATTCTTTTAGTCAACAAATATGTATTGAAATCTACTGTATGCTGTGAGCTAAGCATTGTGTTAAGCATTGAAATACAGGTGAAGTCTTCGTCTTGTGGTATTTATCTTATAGAGGAGGGACAAGAAATAAACATAAATATATGATATAATGTCAAGTAGTGATACGTGTCCTGAAGCTAGGTGCAGCAGGGGAGACTTAGGAGTAAAGGAGGGCCTTTCTAAGGAAAGGACATTTGAGCAGAAATTTGAATAAATAAGAAGAGGATTTCTGAGAATATTCTGGAAGAGGGATGTACCAGAGAGAACAAGTTCCCTAAGAGGAGACGATGCTTTGGAATGCTTAAGAAAAAGCAAGAAGGCTAGATAACAGTGTGCAAGGGGAGGAGTGGTGAATGAAGTACAAGAGGTAAGCAAGAACTAAACAACTTAGGATTGTATAGGACTTTTGATTCTCTTTAAGTGAAATGGGAAAGCAAGCATTGGACCATTCAGAGCAGGAGAGTGATGTGACCTCATTTAAAGGTAACTGGCTACTGTATGTAGGATAGATTAGGAGTGTAAGTAGATGAGAGGAGACCAGCCCAAAGAGAGCTGATGATGAAGGTTTGAAGGAGGACGGTAGTAGTGGGTCATGGTAAGAAATCATCTTTCCATCGCTGCCTCTGTACCACCCTATCTTTTGTCTCCCCCTCCATCACAAATAGATGAACTGTCCCTGTTTCCTTCCGTGGCTGGCTTCTGCACTTCTATCCTGGATCCCTTTCCTTCTCACCTTTTCAAGAAGTTGGTTCCTGCATTTATTCCCTCTCTTCTTACGTTAATATTTTTAAATGTGTTAGTCATCTCTATTTGCACCCAAACACATCTTCCATTACAAACAAAAAAACCCTCCCTTAACACCACTTCTCAAGCTGCTTCCCCATTTCTCTGCCCATCTTTAGCAGTGTTCCTCTTGATTTTATTCAGCAGTTATGGTTTTGAAAATCATCTAAATACTGATGATTCCCAAATTTCTATCTCCAGTCCTAACCTATCCCGTAAGGTCCAGACTTTACATAGCAAACTACCTACTCGTCTCCTCCCATTGGATGTGTAGTAAGTTATAAGTATCTTTTTTTTTTCTTACTTGAGGACATGCTTGCGTATTGATTTTAGAGAGAAGGAAAGGGAGGGAGGGAGAGAGAAAATGAGGGAAAGAAACATCGATCAGTTGTTTCTTTTATGCCCCACCGACTGGGGACCAAACAGGCAACCTAGGCATGTGCCCTGACTTGGAATCAAACCCACAACTAGTTGGTTCACTGGACAATGCTCCTGAGCCACACTGATCAGAGCAGATGTGTAGAGAGTATCTTAAGTTTAACATATCCCAAACTAATCTTTTGATTTTCCATCCCCTCTACCCTGTTTCTTCTCTTCCTTTACATATTCTAGTACATGGTACCACCATTCACCCCATTGTTCATTTATTGCCTTATAGAATTTCCCCTAATAAATGAACCAGGTTCATTTCCCGCCTTTGTGTTTGTGGTCAAGATTTAGTAAGCACTTCAGTCTGTGTAGAGCGTGTTAGTAGATATTGCTGATTAGGAGAGATTAGAAAGTAGGGAGTCTGTCTTTGAGAAATTTACAGTCTGTTGCAGGAAGAGAGGGGTATGAAAATACTCTAAGTTTTATACATTTTGCTTCATCACATTGTACCTTCATCCAGGTACAACTAAACTGTTTAGATTTTGCTACCTCTAATCAAGACAGCCAAAAATAAAAACTTACTTGTTAAACAGCTTCTTTATATAAAGGCCTTAGGTCACCCATTATGTAGATACAAGAGGTTATGAGAGACCCTCCCTGTTTTCAAAGAAACACTACCGTATAGATAGATAAGTAGATGAAACTTGACAAGGAGATGAAACTGTGCCTTGTATCTAAAGATACAATACATAAATCCACTTTCCTTCTGAGGAGGATGCACTGTAGAATGTGATAATCAGGAAAAGCAGAACTTAAAGTAGCAGATGACTAGCTTTGATAATAGTCTAAATGGAACTGTGGCTAACTAATTATTATGCCCTATAGTTAATACCTGATGAAATCCTACTCATGTATACCCAAAGGAAATTGGTCTTGAGTATTCTGTGTTTGGGCAGGTAGAAAGAGAATAGATGGTAGAAATGACTGATCCAAGTTGACTAATCCAAGTTGGATTAGTCTGGAAAGACATATAGAAGAGATGAGGATGCTGTGAATTTGAAAAATAAGCTGGATGAGATTTGTCAAAGGAAAGAAAGATTGTTGGAGGGTAGTATTTGGAAGGTAAAAGAAAGGGTCTGTGCCTACGTAGTTTGTCTGGGAGTGATATATAAAAATAAAAGCATCCAAATTTCACTTCAAAAACATGTTTTAAGGAGTCTAAAATATAGCTAACAAAATTTTTGTGTGATAACCTTTGTTAGTAGATTCTGTACTCTGGAATTGTGGGAACATGCTACATGAAATCATTTGTTACAAGTCTCATTCTTCTAGAATTAGAAGATAAACTCAGTATGGCTGACTGAAGCAAATAGTAGGACTTTACTGTACAACGCATAATGCGTTGAACACAAAGAGCATTGTGCTCTACTCTGCCCTTTCAGGGATGTTCAAATAGGGATTGTGTAAACCCTTTGGGTAGGTTACTTAATTTTTTGAGACTTTGTTTCCATTTTTATTCATAGCTACATCTCCATTGCTTCCACTACCTCCTGATATATGGTAGGCACTCAGTATAGAGAGCAAAGGAAGGAAGAAAATAAGTGGAATGGATTAAATAAAATAATATACATATAAAAAGTCTGGTACAGTAAATTATTATTTGACTCTTTGACTATCCTCATTCATTAGCATAGTGCCTAGCTTATAGAACTCACTTTTTAAAAGTGACTTGAATTGATTTATTCTTCCTTCAGATAAGAATTATTGCCTATAATATACCAGGCACTGAGAAGAGTAAACAAAACAGAAATTTCTGCTCCCATACCACAGTGACTCTTGTAGGAGAAGACACACAATAAAGAAATAAATAAATACTGTGTCTGGTGGTGATAAATGCTATGAGGAAAATTGAAGTAGAAGGGCAGTAAAAAAGAAGATGGTAAAGGTTAGTTATGTAGATGGTCAAGGAGTGTCTTCCTATAAGTGACATTTGAACAGACGCCTGAGGGAGTAAGGGAATAAGCCATGCAGGTTTCTAAAAAAAGATATTCTGGGCAAAGGCAGCAGCAAATGCAAAGACTAAGAAGCAGGAAGTTGCCTGGTGTGTTTAAGGAGTTCCATGGAGGTTGTGTGGCTGTACCAGTGTAAACAAGTAGTAGAAAAGCAGTCAGAAGAGTAACAGGAAGCTGGAGTATATGAAACCCAAGGGAGTTGTAAGGACCTTGTCTTTTCCCGTGAGTGGGATGAGAAGCCCTGGGAACTGGAGGACACTGAGAAGACATGACTTGACTTTCAAAGGATCATGCTGGCCGGTATATAGAGAATAAATCATAGAAAGACCAGGATGGAATCAGAGACCACTTAGGAGGCTGTGGCAGTAGTCCAGGTGAGAAGTATTGGCAGCTCAGATTTGGTAATACTAGAGGAGGGAGGTAGTGAGAAGTGGTTGGATTGTGCATATATTCGAAGGTAGATCCCAAAGTAATTTGCAGATACAGTGAATGTGGGTATGAAAGAGAGGTGTCAAGAATATTTCCTAGGTTTTTACATCAAGCAGTTGGAAGAGTGGACTTGCCATTTAACGAGATAGAAAACTACAGAAGGAACAGCCTTGCTGGGAGCATCAGGAGTTCTGTCTAGGACGTGCCATATCTGAGAGGCCTATAAAAGTCCAGAGGTCAGAGAAGAAATCAAGATGGAGATGTAACTTACAGAACTATCAGTATATAGAGAGCATGTAACGCCACAGTACTGGATGAGATCACCCCCTAGAGTAAGTGAAAATAGTGAAAAAATATTGCTCAAGAACTCAACCTTTGACTATTCCAACACTCAGAAAACAAGAAAGAAATGAATCAGTAGAAGAAAGTGAGAAAAAGCTACCAGTGATATGAGAGGAGACCCAGAAGAGGGGATGGAGTCTGGGTAGATGGATGGATAACTGAGCAAATGAAACCAAGCAAGTTACATTAAGCCTTCTGAGGCTCAGTCTATACAGTTGGGATGATGGTGATGTCACTACCTCCCATGCAAGGTTACTGTGAGGATTGATTATAGAAAATAGTATGTGTGTCACCTATTAGTATGTATATCACCTATTACAGCAACTAGCACATAGAAAGTAGTAATAGCCATTTTTATTATAAAATAAAACGTAAGTACAGATTTTTTTCTAGTAAATGGAAAATGTTGCAGAAATTAAAAGAAGGGAAAAATCAATATGAGTCAGTGTATTAAGGAAGCCTCCACAGAATAAAGAGAAACATGACCCAGACTTGAACATGGATTTTGATAGAGGCAAGCAGAGGCGTTCCGGGTGCTGTGATGAGTAGAAGCTCAGAAATGGATTTGAGTACATCTCGCCGGTACAGTGAAGAGGTGTTTCTCTTCAAACAGAATTTCATTACAGGCATGGACTTATTGGAGGTTTGTTTTTGTTGTCGTTTAGTTTTATTTTGTTTGGAAGCATACCTATTTATTTTTTTAATGATTTTTTTTCCACGCTTACAAACCTGAGCTCAGTAGACATTACAAGACTAACCAGTTTCATGATGTCATCCTTGCTTGCTCTAGCACCCACAAGTGATGATGGTTTTTGCATTTGTACCATTAGGTTTTACCACCACTGAGGGATGTGACAAATCGACCTGAAGTCGGCTCAACTGTGAGAAATAAGCTGGTGCGCCTCATGACACATGTTGACCTTGGAGTCAAACAAATTGCTGCTGAATTCCTTTTTGTCCTTTGCAAGGAGAGAGGTAGGTCAAACTCTCCTTGCCCTCTACTTTTATATTTGTCTGAGGGAGTTCAAAAAATCTTTCTGATGGTAGTAGCTGTATCATTCCACCCTTTTCAGAGGTTACTCTCTATCTGTTCTGTTAGAGGCCTGAGAAGATACTAAAAGTAATCATTTAAAGACATTTTCTGTTTGCTTCTCAGTTCATTGAGACAGGCAGATATACTATCGAACACACTCACACTTAAACTCTGTCTTCTGTATCCTTAACCCAGACTTCTTAAATCTTGATGATTCAGGACCTGGATCCGTTATGAAAAATCTGTGTATCTGATTCAGGTGCTGTATTAGTTCTGGTTTTGATAACCAGAAAAAGGCCTGGGTTAGTTCCCCTTTTAATGCCTCTTGCAATTAAAGCTATAAGAGCTTTGGTTTCTTCACTAAGTTCTTTTTCCCCCGCTCTAGGATTTTATTTAATTTATTTTTAGAGAGATGGGAAGGGAGGGAGAAAGAGAGGGAGAGAAACCTCTCCCCTCTCTTGATTGGTTGCCTCTTGCACATGCCCCAACTGGGGACTGAACAAGTGACCTTTTGCTTTGCTGGATGACGCCCAGCCAACTGAGCCACACCAGTCAGGGCTCTTGAATAAGTGCTTTAGTCAATAAATTGTTAGAGTGCGAGCTATATAATATACTAGATGAAAGTACAAAAATGTGTAAGAGACAGCCTTTATCCTTGAGATAGGGTAAGACAGAAGTAGAGAAAGTCTTAAAAATAACTATACAACGTAACTACATTACAACATAATAAATGCTGTTTTATAAGTAAAAAAAGTTACTGTCTTCTGAGATACATCTAACAATTTAATATGTTTCCTAAAATTGTATGGGTTATTTGCTCTGCAACAGGCAAGTTCTCCAAACAAGGCACTTTCACTGTTACTCTGATATTCTTACCCATTTCTTCATCTCCTAGTTTATGAACATACTGGTATAAAAGTCCCATCTAAGCAGGTTTTTTATATTCCACTCTTTTATAGTATCTAAGTTTTGTGAGATAAATCATTTGGAAGTAGAAAACTTTACTCACATCTCTCAAAAGCTTAAGTCAGTTGAATTCTTTTTGTTTTTTTACCTCAGCTTTATCAAGGTATAATTAACAAATAAAACTGTATACATTTAAAGTATGTAACATGATGATTTGATATAAGTACACATTATGAAATTATTATCACTTCCAGTTAATACATCCACTATCTCATATAGTTACTGTGTGTGGTGAGGACACTTAAGATTTATTCTCTTAGCACATTTGAAGTGTACAGTACAGTGTTAATTATAGTCACCATGCTGTACATTAGATCCCCAGAACTTATTCATGTTATAACTGAAGGCTTATACTCTTTGACCAGCCTCTCCCCACTTCCCATACCCCCTACCCTACCCCTTGGTAACCACCATTGTACTCTGATCCTATGAGTCGTCTTTTTCTTTCTTTCTTTTTTTAAGATTCCACATATAAGTAAGATTATACAGTATCTGACTTGTCCACTATATATAATGTTCTCTAGGTTTATCCATATTGTTGCAAATAACAGGATTTCCTTCTTTGTCAAGGCTGAATGACATGATATGGGTGTGTATTTATTTATTTACCATATTTTCTTTATCCATTCATCTGTTGGTGGACACTTAGCTTATTTCCATATCTTGGCAATTGTAAATAATGCTGCGATGAACATGGGAATGCAGGTATCTCTTGGGGATACTGATTTTATGTCCTTTGGAAATATACCCAGTAGTTGGATTGCTAGATCATATCGTAATTCTGTTTTTTTGAGGAACTTCCATACTGTCTTCCATAATAGCTGCACCAATTTATATTCCCACCAACAGTATACAAGGAATCCCTTTTTGCCACATGCTTGCCAACACTTACCATCTCTTGTCTTTGTTAAAAGCCATCCTAACAGGTTTGAGGTTATCTCTTATTGTAGTTTTGATAATGCATTTTCCTGATGTTGAGCACCCTTTCACGTGCTAGTGGCCATTTCTGTGTCTTCCTTGGAAAAAGGTCTGTTCAGGTCCTTTGCCCAGTTATAATCCACTTACAGTTAACCTTCGAACAACATAGGGGTTTAGGGGTGCTGACCTCCCACACTGTTGAAAACCCACATAAAACTTTGACTCCCCCAAAACTTAACTACTAATAGTTTACTGTTGCCAAGAACATAAAGTCAGTTAACACATATTTTGTGTATGTATCGTATACTACATTCTTACAATAAAGTAAGTGTAAAAAAAGAAAATGTTAAGAAATGTATAAGGAAGAGAAGATATATTTACAGTACTGTACATATTTACTAAAAAATATGCATGTAAGTGGGCCCATGTGCACAGTTCAAACCTGTGTTGTTTGAGGGTCAGCTGTATTCATGTTTTTGCTTTTGAGTTGTATCCATTGAATTTCTGAACTTCATTTTTGACCGATTGATCCAGCCACTTCAGTTCCTGCTATGATGGTGTATTAGCAACATCATTTGATCAATGTCATAATGATCATAACAGCTGTTACGTGTTGAGGTACCATGTGCTGAATGTCCTATTCCATAATCCCATTTAATTCTCATAAGGACCCTCTAAGATAAATAGTATTCCGATGTCATAAGGGAGGCAGTCTGGCATTTTGAGAGCCTTTCAGTAACTTCTCCAAGGTTACATAGTTGCTTAGGGCTGAAGCCCAAATTTGAGTCTTATCATTCAGTTCTGCCATATTTCCTCTAATAATAATTGCCTTCAATTATTATCATAGACTAGGTACTTAACATCTGCTCTTTTAAACAACTCAGTTCTTTCATGACTTTGAAAAAAGACAAGTATAGTACCTAGCATGTAACCTGTGAATACCAGCTGAATTGAATAAATTTTTCTGAGATCAGAAATTAGCTGTTTTTTAAAGTGTAATTATATATGTGTGTGTGTATACACAGATCTAAACCACCCACATATGTATCTGTTCATTAGAAAAGGTTTATCAAAATAAACACCAAAATAGTATCCATTGTTTCCTCTGAGTAGTAGGATGTGTAAGCTTTTTTTAGTTCTCTAATGACTTAGAGGATGTTAGCAAATATAGTAGATGTATTTATGTCTAAATATAATAGCCTTTCTAATGACTTAGTGAATATCATAGCAAATACGGTGTATGCATTTAGAAAGGAGTTTGTTCATTGTTTTTCATTTGAAGTGGTTAGCTTCATTCCCCCTTGGGCCCAGCATTTGTGTTTCATAGTCCTGACTTTGAGCCCAAAGGCAACGCGTATTAGCAAAATTATATCTTTTTCATTTGACCTTTAACAATTCATATGTACAATTGAATATGTACAATTCATCTGCCTTTTCTTCCGATTTGATTTTAACTTTAGTAGATTTATTCCTCTGGAATTAAAATTTACTAATTTAACAAATACTTTTTGAGCTAGAACCTAGGAATACAGAGGTATCTGTACAAGATTAAAAAGTTCTCTGCCCTCGTATTATTTACTTTCTTATCAAGGGTTATGACTCAAATGCCTACAAGTGCCAGGCTGGTAATAAAAGTAAGTCAAATGGACATAAGATGATAAGTGGAAACTGACACTGGGCTCATTGTGGGGGAGATGGTGGGTTGGGACTAGGGAACAGCTGATTATCACCATGAAGGAACATGGAGCCCTTGTCACCAAATCTTACATTATTTTCCAAGAGAAGCCAGGACTCTGAATTTTTACATAAAGTCTCTCAGTTTTTAAATGCTGTCAACTAATTCTAATTTTAAAACCTTCTGGCAAAAAAAAAGTTTGTAGTCCTCACAAAATTTGGAATTTGGGTTGGGTTTGGAGGCAGACTGTATCAAAATAAAATAAATTTCTAGTGGCTGAACTTCCCTTTTAAGGATATTCAGAGCTGTTTGAAAATGAAGGTACCATTTATTTTGTTGATAGTTTCCTTTACTGTACAAAAACTTTACAGTTTGATGTAGTCCCTTTTATTTTTTTTGTTTCCCTTGCCTGAGGAAATATATCAGATAAAGTACTGCTACAAGCAATGTCCAAAATTGTACTGCCTATGTTTTCTTCTAAGGTTTTTATGGTTTGGGGTCTGACATTTAAGTCTTTAATCCATTTTGAATTTGTTCTTGTATGTGGTGTAATGAGGTGGTATAGGTTCATTTTTCTGCACATATCTGTCCAATTTTCCCAACACCATTTATTGAATAAACTTATCTTTGGTCCATTGTATGTGTTTGCTTCCTCTGTCAAATATTAATTGACTGTAAAGGTGCAAGTTTATTTTGGGGTGCTCTATTCTATTCCATTAATCTCTGTGTCTTTTTATGCCAGTACCATGCTATTTTGATTAGTACAGCCTTCTAGTGTGGTTTGGTATCAGGTAGCATGATTCCTCTAACTTTGTTCTTCTTTCTCAAAGTGCTGTGGCTACTCAGGGCCTTTTGTGGTTCCAGATAAATTTTTTAAATATTTGCTCTGGTTCTGTGAAATACGTTGTTGGTAACTTGATAGGAATTCTCTTGAATCTGTAGATTGCTTTGAGTAGTATGGACGAATAGGAGAAGATATTTGCCATTGTACCTCATAAGGGGTTAATATCCAAAATTTATAAGGAACTTATAAAACTCAATACCAGATAAAATAAACAATACAATTTAAAAATGGGCAAAGGACCAGAACAGACACTTCTCCAAAGAGGACATACAAATGGCCAATAGACATATGAAATGATGTTCAATGTCACTAATCATCAGAGAAATGCAAATTAATTTATTTTTATTGTATTTTTCCCATTACTGTTTATCCTCCTTCATCCCCACCGCAATCACCATACTACTGTCCATGAATCCTTTTTGCTCAGTCCCTCTACCCCTTAACCACCCCACCCCAAGAGCTGTCAGCCTGCTCACTCTCTATGAGTCTGTCTCTATTTTGCAGTTTGTTCATTAGATTCCACATAGAGTGAAGTCATACGGTATTGGTCTTTCTCTGACTGACTTATTCCACTTAGCATCATGTTCTCCAGGTCCATCTATGCTGGCACAAAGGGTAAAATTTTCTTCTTTACAACCAAGTAGTATTCCATTGTCTAAATGTCCCATACCTGTTTTATCCACTCACCTACTAATGGATGCTTGGGCTGCTTCCAAATCTTGGCGATTGTAAATAATGCCATAATGAGCATAGGGGTGCTTATGTTCTTTTGAATTTGTGTTTCAGGTTTCTTCAGATAAATTCCCAGAAGTGGGAATTTAGAGAGAGAACAGGCTGACAGCTCTGGAAGTTGGGGGTAGGGTTAGAGGGTGGAAGGATGGAGAAAAAAAGAACTCGTGGATATCTACAGGGACAATTACCATTGTGGGTAGAGGGGGGTAAATGGTAATGGGAAAAAATATAATTTTTTTAAAAAAGGAAGAGAGAAAGTGAAGATGTCGTGATCAAGGCTCAAAAGTCAGACCGCTGAGTAGAGACAATAAGCGGCCATCAAACTGGGTTAGGAACACGGAGACTGGATTAAGAAGGAAAATTGAAGTGGGGTGAGATACAGAGGGCAGGGTTTTATGGAAGACGTGGCATAGAAAGAACTGTGCACGTGTGTTCCATACCCACTGTGCTAGGCTAGACTATCTCCAACTGATGGTGGCCCACGAGTTAACTTGTGCTCCTGCTACTAACTTCTTTTGTGGAGCCTTACAAAACTAAACTTTAATTACCTCCTTTAATTATGTCCTTTCTAAAGTGAGCCTAAAGTTAGGCCTTACATGGTTGAATAAAAATAATTTGTAAACCCCCTGCCTTTGTGGGGTTCCGCCCCTTTTTAATAAAGATTTTTTTTATTTATCTTCAAAGCGAAAGGAAAGGAGAGAGAGAGAGAAATACCAGTGTATGGTTGCCTCTGGTGTGTCCCCTGTTGGGAACTGGCCTGCAACCCAGGCATGTGCCCTGACTGGGAATCGAACTGCGCTCAATCCACTGAGCTACACCAGCCAGGGCCCCCTCCCCTTTTTAACACATTCCTTACTTCCCACTATGTGCTGGGCATTCTGGTGGGGGCTGAATTGCAGAGATAAATAAGGCTTGATGTCCCTCAGCCTATACCCCCAGACCTTTATATACTTACCTTTGTCTCCTTGCTCTCTCAGAGGAGTGTCTCCAGCTCAGAGCTAAAGAGTCACCCTGTTCTGTTGATCTTCTCTTCTTGTCTTCTCAGAAGGCTTGTTCCATCAGGCATTACCCTCCATTTTGTTTTTTAACTCTCCCCAATGTTTTCTTCAGCATATATGCATCTTCACGTCACTGTCCTGCACATTTTAGCATCTTGAAAGATTGACCTGCTTTTCTTTTTGGTTGAGGCTCACTCAGGCTTCAGCTTGCTGTCAGTCAGGCTTCCACTGCCATTCTCTACCCCCCAGATTCCACTGAAAATGCTCTCAGGTCACAAGGTAAGTAACAAATTACACAGTAGGTATTTTTTAGTCTTTAGAGACTTAGTCTTACTAAATCTTAGTCTTACTCTTTAGAGATTTAGTCTTACTTAAATCTCTCCTAGCAGTGGACACTATGGACCACTCTGTTTCTATGCTACCACACACTCCGATATTTTCTTTGACCTGCCTCCCTTTTCTTCCCATACTTGTTTGCTAACATCTGACTTTGTCCACATTTAATCACCGCACTGTTCCATCGAGTTCTTTTCTGGCCCTGTTCTTACTTCGCATTGCTCCCTGGGTGACCTTATTCTCCCCTTTGACTTCTGTTTTAGCCTTTTTCCTGGGAATTCCCAAATGTAAATACCACTTAATAAACTAGCAAAGTATCATCTGTCTTTCTGGTGAAGTTTTTTTCAGTTTGTCTTCTACATGACTAACAGAGGGATTATTCCCCCTGTAAAACCGTTCATGACTCCTTGTCACCTGCATGGTAAAATCCAAAATTTTCCTCCATCTGTCTCTGTAGTATATATTCTTAATCATACTAAGTTCTTGATTCTTACCTGATTATACTGCACCACTTCTTGGCATGCCCTCCTGACTTAGCAGATGCTGTTCTTTTCCCATGGAACACCTTTCCCCGTCTTTGTTAGCACGGTGAGCTTTTTTTATCCTTGAAGATCAGGTTCAGCATCATCTCTGTGAAGACATCTCTGATCATCCAACAGAGTTAATTATTCTCTTTGTATAATTTTTATGTATCTGTTTTTAATACTTTTTACATTTGCTGTGTTGTAACTTTATCTGTTGAACTTTCATTCTAGACGTTAGTTTTTTTAGGTTAGAGATCATGCCTTCTTCATCTTTGGATTCATAGTATTTAACAAAGCACCTTACAGATATTGGGTGCCCCATAAGTGTTTAACAGAAGAGCAAAAATTTGTGCTCTCTGAATTCACTGTGGTGAATACAGGGTGGGCAAAAGTAGGTTTACAGCTGTATGTGAAACAGTTTATTCTTTTATTATTATTTAATAAATAGAAGAGAAGAGAGAATGGTCTTTGGAAGAATATGGCTCTGCCACTTTTTCCTTGGTGAAAGAGCAAAACCTCTTTCCCGTTTTCGTGGCAGAGTGTGGTAAGACCCACATTTGTATAAGCACCAGTGCCATGACTGCCGGTGCAGTTCTGACTTTGCAGTGTGCTGCTGTTTGCTTTCCTCTGTTCGCGGTGCCCTCTAGCATCTTGATAAAATAATGGTGAAATATCTTTTACAACTTTCTGACTGAATGCTATTTGTTTCGTTTTCTCACTGGTCTCACCTAACTGTATGGATGGATGGTTAGGTTACTAAAACAAGGAATACACGTATTTGTGTGTCTCTTTTAAGGACCACCGGAATACCTTTTCTTTGCCTTAGCAACTCACCTTATCCATGTTCAGTCCATTTTCCTTTTTACTACTTTCCCTAATATCAAATAGGATGTTACATGGAATATTTGACAATAAACTAAAAAGTAGCTAAAAACACTCCACCAAATACAGTTGACCCTTCCCCAGCATAGGTCTGAGGGGTGCCAGCCGCTAGAACTTAAGTGCCCTTTGCATATGCAGATTCCCAGCCAATGACTGAAAATATGTAATGTCAGTCAGAGCTTCAGGAGGAAAATGCTTCTCACTTTGAGGATTTTGTAGTCCATTTGCCTTCCCGCCCCAACCCCCATTTTAAGGATTTCATGCTATGTAGCCTCATCCGCTTAGAAGGCAGTGTCTTAAATTGTCTTTGTAACTGAAGCTGTCAGAGAGTTGGCACATAATGTTTGTTCCACTGAATGAGCAGGAAGCATTATTTTCATAAAAGTGCTGGGGATTTTATCTGCTAACTAGCTTCCAGGAGGATAGTCTGCGTAAGATAGCAGGTTATTCCATGCTTTGTTTACTTCTTTTTAACCTATTTTGGACTTTGATAAACTCTGAATTCTTAAACTTTTCATCTTTAGCCATTACAAATGGTTATTTACATTTCGTGTCTTTTTTATTGTTATTTTGTTTTTAGGTACATTAAATTAAACCATTTGTTTATATCATGTCAGTTTAGACTTTCACAATTTCAGTGAGTACTTCTTTTCTGGACCACTAAACATCCTTATTTTTTAAAAAATAAGCCCTGTCAAAAATGCTTAACAGCGAGATGGGGGTTCAGATCTATGATCCTCTGGCCTCAGTGACTTTGTGCCATTAAAGTCATGTCTGACTCCATGAATATTAAGAATACCTGTATACACTGGATATTCACTTTCCCTAATAACCCATTAAGAACTCATTAATTTAACTAAACCTCATTTTGCAGAGGTGTTACCAGAAAGAGGGCTGGGCCTGGAGTAGGTTGGCCTAGGGCCAGCTGGCAGTGTATGGGTTCTTGACTTCATGCAGGAAAGATTTCACAGCCCAGGTCCAGGTGATTCTGACAGTACATTCATTAAAGCTAGCAACAGTGAAACAAAAAAGGGCCTCTGATAGAAGAAACAACAGGCAAGAGACTAGGCAGGGCTGCTTTGACTCTAAAAACATTATAGGAAAGAAATTGGCCACGGAATTTTCCTAGCTTCTTGCTGTCCTGCCACAGAGGTAACGAATGCAAGAAAGCATCTCGGATTTAGCCAGAGGGCTTTCAAATTACATCTCCATGCTCTCTCTTTAAATTCTAATATGAGTTTATTGAGTACCCACTGAGAATTATCACCAGAGAAGCTTCAGTTACCAATAGGTTTTAAGGTAGCAAATGGTAGATAGAGACTTACAGTGTAAACTTAATCTAATTATTTATATTATTAATCTATGTTTCCTTTTGCACTAGCTTGCTGTATTCTTTGAAAGCAGGACTTCCTTTTATTTTCAGTGTCAAGGGAGGTACGCTGTAGCTCAAGCATTGGAAATTTTAATGAGTGACTACTGATTCTCTCCATACCCTTCATGATTTTATATTCTTACCACATGTATCTCCTTTCTTTACCCATCTATTGCCCTGTCTACCACCCCTTTCTAGTTCCCAAAGTCATTTCAATTGCCCTCCTCAGAATCTTCTCCAGCTTTATTTTGTATGTTTTTAGGTAAGTGATTTGAATTACAATTGTATTTCCAATATAGATTTTACTGAGGCTTTACACATGGATAGTGTTGTGTTCTGTTTCCTACTGTTGTCTCTAGGTTGCCATTTTATTGGAAGCCTTGATGAAATTTTGCCAATTTTTATCTCTCGATTATTTTAATGTGCACGTTGAAATTGTACCTAAAGAAAAGAAAGTGCTCCTAAATAAAGCTGCTAGTGATTGCTCAGTATCTTCCTTAAAGGTACTTAGAAATCATACACACAAAGAAAAATGCCTGCAGTTCAAGGTTTTCTTGCAAAAGTTTTGTGTGTCTGCTTTCCTTCCCTGGAGATAGTCACTTTACACTGATGACAAAGCAAGGTCATACGTATAGAGGATCTCTGCACCAAGTGCCTCAGTGGGGCATGTTTGTTTGTTTATCTTTGTCATTTCAGATAAGTCAGAAATGAGCAAAGATCATTTTACCTAATATTACCAGGGAAAAACTTTGTGCCAGACACTTTTCAAAGCTATTTGCATGTATTGACCTAGGAGGTAGATACTATTCCAATTCTCCAGATTAGAAAATTGAGGTGTACAGAGCTGCAAGATAATGTACCCAAGGTCCAGCAGCTAGTAAGATTCATTACTGAAAATCAGCCGGTCTACCTCCTGGGCCTACCTTCTCAGTGGATTCCATGTGCTTTCAAATATATTGTGGCTGACTTTTTTAAAAAAGCAGTAACTTGGCCTGTCCTATTTGCTAATATCCTTAAATTTACTTTCCCTCTAGTCCCTATAAAGGATATAAGGAAAATTTTATGTGACAGGTGGTATTGGTAAAATCATAATCTGACCCTCATTAACTCCAGTTTCTAATCAATATGTCCCTAAAACTGGGTCAAGAAATAAGGTTTGCGAACAAAAACTTAAAACACCACCTTACCAATGTCCTGGTGGTCATAGAGGCCCCATTCCTGCCACAGAGTGTGTTCAGATTAGCTCCATTTGGATTTCACAAACCTGAAAAAATACTTTGAGTCTTCCCAGCACACAGGAGAATTTGTAGATAGTTCAGTACGCTTTGAAAACTTTTCACTTTTAAGATTTACTGCCATGGCTTGCATCTCCAGCCTCCCCGTGTTGGCGAGTGGTCAGTGATGACAGTGCACACCCAAGGATTCCTGTCTAAAAACCTATTCTGTTTTTGCAGTGGATAGCCTGCTGAAATACACTGGCTATGGGAACGCTGCAGGACTGTTGGCGGCCAGGGGCCTCTTGGCTGGAGGAAGAGGAGATAATTGGTACTCAGAGGACGAGGACACAGACACTGAAGAATACAAAAATGCAAAACCAAAGTATAGTATCATGTTTCTTTTCACCTAATTCTGTCTGTGCCTTTGAGTTGGTTATTTGCCTTTCACTTCCTTTGTCTGTCATTTTCCTAGTGTTTCTTTTCTTTTGTGGTTTGGAAGCTTCCTGTTTAATAGTGTTTTGAGAGGCAATTTCATAGTTCATGCCTTAGATAGTGACTTCAAGTGACTGAGGAAGGTTAATAATTGCAAGAAATGTTCTGCTTCATTACAAATTTCAACATGCTTATTATCCTGCCCCAAGTGTTAAGAGAGGGGTGCTTTTATGGACTGCATCTACCATCATATACTTAAAAAGCGTTGTTGCAACCATTTTGCTGTCATTTCCACGGGCTGAGATTTTAGAAGATACAACCAAGACCAAGTATTTAAGTTGGTTATTTAATACTTCAGTCTTTCTCAGAAAGCTAAATGTAGGTTCCATACATTTTGATCTTCCTTCTTGCATAAAAGCCTTTATGAGTCAATAAAGCAACAAAACACCTTACTAGCAAAAGGAAAGAACTTTTGCTTCACAGTAAATTTTACTCAAACACTGAGGAAGTCACCTTGAACAGATGCTGTAGTGCACTTAATAGGCGAACCAGAGACTCTGTCCAGTCCTCCCTGATTCAATGTTGGCAACTCAGAGACATTAATTCTTCTCTGTCACAAAATAAACCACCTCTGCTTTCTTCTGTTCCCTCCCCATCCTTTTCATCTCCCTCTCAACGCCCATCCCGGGTAAATTTCTTAGTTTCAACTTAGAAGTAGTTTGAGCTCAGTTTTCTGGTTTCCGTTACTGAATGTTAAAAAGGTAACTTCCTTTTGGCATCAGTGATGTTGACACACTATGTGTTCTACTAACAGTCTTCTGGAGTGTGGTGTGGGTCGCATAGTAGTTGGTCGAGGATAGAAGATCACTCTCTGAAAAATTAGCTCCCCATCTTTCTTTTAGTGTAGATTGTGCCCTGTTGATGTGACAGTAATGGGTGGTCAGAAGGTGAAAGGTCATTCCCTAATTAGACAGGAATTATTTTGCCTGTATTCTTGGCAAATCGGGTCTGAGTAGGTAGTGTTACTTTTCACATCCTCAGTGCTGTCAGACTTAGTGGGATCTTCTGGAGTATATCATAGTGGGGAGAGAGTTCTGGGGCGAGGGGAATGCTAGCAGTGACTCAAAGTAGTAAGTTCTTAAGACTGTCACCATTTAGATGTTATAAAGTGGGCATCTCTATCAAGTATTTGAAGCCAATATAGAGGAATCTTTCCCTAAATATTTAATCTTTCCCTAAATATATATAATTTAATTATAAATAGTCTTACTTGCTCTTATTTTTTCCATTCCATAAACTGTATTCCCATATCAGTTTAATATTTTATGTCTCTTCATTTGAAACATTAAAATATACTACATGAGAAATCTCATATTACATGAAGATAGAAATTACCTTAGGCATTCTTTGTGCCCTAGGGGTGTGGACACAGTCATATTAGATGACTCTTTTAAGTACTTGTGGGTGGTTAGTATTATTGCAACTTGATGTTGCTTTTTGTTCAGTAGATGGCTTCTGTAAGGATACCTAGCAAGCACCAGATTGCTACTATAACGAGAGCGAGCAGAGAAAACCCCAGAACACTGGTTCTCTCCCCATGGTATGGGAAACAGAAATGCTAGATTTCAGGAAAGCACCATTTGTTTAAAAAATCAAGCACCATGATATTTGATACTGTTATTATCTGGGAAGATTCTATACTTGGGCCGTACATCCCTGATCTTCTTTAGTCTTTGGACCTGGCCTGCACTGTTCATAGGAATGGTGTGTTAGTACAGTCCGAATAGTCACCATTATGAAATCCTGTGTTTCTTACACATTGCTCATTACAAGTATACAGATGTATTTCCCATTTGCCTTTTTTCCCTTACATCTTCCCTACTTTAAGGTGAAACAGGATAGTGGGATGTTTGATTTGTTCATTTAAAGTACTTATCTAGATGGTCCTTGTAGGGGGTAGTGGTGCACAAAGCACTCTGCAAACAAGAGCTCAAAGAACTTTCCCCCTAAAAATTGTTACAAAAAACATTTTACCAATCTAGTGAGGTTTATAAAATCGGTATCTGAATGGATCACTTACTCCCCTCCCTGTCCTTCACCAGTCAGTGTTCCTCGGATCAGGATCTGCATTTCTTATGATGCATTTAGTCACAAGAGTTGTTAGTATTGGCAAAAGCAGAGAAGTTACCCTTCATCCAGTTGGCCCTAGGCCCATTGTAGAAAATGCAAGTGGATTCTGATTAATGCACCAAGGTAACCTGTAATCCGTTAGTGGAATCTGAAACCAAGAATTGTGTGGAGCTTACATTCAGGCTATGGGAGACAGTTAATATCACAACAGTCTTTTTTGTGTCAAAATAAATGTATTTAATGGACTGGAAATGGCTCTCTGTAATTAGTACACTTAGAATATACTCCTAGAATCAAGTTACATGCCACACAGTGTTTTGGTGTATATCTAACCATGTTTGGTATAAGTTTTCAGATAAACTTTGTTATTGTATCAAAGAGAAACTAAATTTTCAAATTCTAATTTTATACCTGCTTCTTTTATGCCTCTGAGTCTGGGGACCCCTGAACTGTTTATGTGGTATAACAGGCTGATACAGTTTTTACATCATTCGAACCGTCAATTGAAAGATGTATATGTAAGGGCATTTGGCTCATTTTAGGTCAGTGGCTCTCAGGCTGGGTACCTAGGAGCCTAGGGGTCCAAAGAGGTGTCTTTAAATAACTGCTATACAGAGGGGCAGAAGAAGAGCACAGCCAAAGTGGGCTGAACTTGAAGAGACCTCCTTTCACCCTTAATACCCAGCAGTAGTTCATAATTATACTCAGAAGCTTAAAATCACTGTGCTAAGCAACTTGGGTATGACCTTCTTGACCTTCTTGATTTCTCTTAGCAGTAGCTAGGGCAGCAGCTGTATTGATAATCTTTTTTACAATTTTTATTTACTGGTTTGAGAGAGAGAAACATCAGTTTGTTGTTCCACTTATTTATGCACTCATCCATTGCTTCTTGTTTGTGCCCTGACTGGGGATCAAACCCACAGCCTGGGCGTTTCTTTAGCACAAGACAGAAGACTTTTTTCTTTTATGTGTTAAGGTTTGTTGTGCTGCTCTAAGTCAGGTCCCATTATAATTGTCTCCATATATCAGGGCTTTAATATTTCTTGAAGTAAATGAGCCAGAAACTAGGACTTGAAGAGTTTTCCTTTGCCTAGTTTGGGCTGTGATGGTATATTTATATATCATAAGACTTAACCAGCATTTTTAGGAACTGGGTTTTATGTACTGTAAGCTGTCATGAAACAATCTAAATTTAGATCCCTAAAAGATCGAATTGAAGGTAAAGTCATTGCCACTTTTGCCATGTCCACAGGTTGCATACGTTCACTAGCCTTTGGGATGTTTGCAGCCACACCAGTTTTGCACTCTCATAATTGAGTTCTCTATTTTTTTCTTCTGTATTATAGTTTTAATGGCCAGAAAGAAGCCAGGTGTGTTAGATAAGGTACAGGGTTGTTCCAGGTCTCACTTACTATATGTTTATAACCCTATTTTCTATATCCTTTATAACCAAGGCTATCAGTCTGACTCCAAAAGCCCAACATAGGAAACACTTAAAAAGCACTATAATGTAAATGTAAAAAGTCATGTTGGAGTTTTTTAATTGCCTAGACGCAATAAGGCATTTTTATACGTGTATGTATGCAATATATGTATTTGTGTGGTTGGTACCTGACAGACACTCAACAAATGTTTGATAAACAAATGAAAGGGCTACACTGCACACCCTAGTCCTTGTACCGCTGATAGAATGCAAAAACTCGGGTTAAGATGTCTTATAATTTACCATCTTGTTTAGTGTGGAATCATTGTTATATTTGCATAGTAATTCTCAAATTACTTGAGACATTTATCTAATTTAATCTTCCTAGCAAGCCTTTGGGGTTGGGTTATCCCCATTTTACAGAAGAATCAGCGATGTAAAGGACTTGTGTAGGGCACACAGTTGGTGAGTGAGGTCAGGTGGCCTGACTCCAGAGCTTATGTTTTTTGAAGCAGAGGAAGCAAGTTTTATTGTGCTCTTCACTTTGCCTTCTTATTTGGGTGGGGGATAGGGGGTGTTGGAGAGGTAAAATATACATAATATAAAATTTACCATTTTAAGAGCCACATATAGGTGAAATCACATACAACATTTGTCGTCCTTTTGTGACTAATTTCCCTTAGTCTCTTTAAGATTCATCCATACTGTAGTATGTGTCAAAATTTCCCACCTTCTTAAGGCTGAATGGCATTCCGTTGTATGTACCACATTTTATGTATCCACTTTTCCGTCAGGAGACACTGGGTTTGTTTCTACCTTCTGGCTGTTGTGAATGACGCTGCTGTGAACTTGGGTGGGCCAGTCTCTGTACAGGCCCCTCCTCTCACTTCTGCAGAAGCAGAATTGCTGGATCATATCGTGGTTCTGTGGTGTTTTTTGAGGAACCTCCGTACCATTGACGTATCTTACTCTCTCACCTCCTTCAAGTCTACTTAGATATCGTCATCTTAGTGAAGGCTATTCTGTATCCTTATTAAAAATTGCAACACTCCTACTGTTACCCCTCCACTTCACACTCCCTTACGTTGCTCTTCTTTTCCATAGCACTTTTAACATACCATACAACTTGTTTATTGTCTCTCTTCTCCACTGGAAGATAAGCTCCAGGAGAGAAGAGATTTTTTTTGGTCTGTTTTGTTCATTGAAATGTCCCAGAATAGTGCCTGGCACACAGTAGGCACTCAGTAAATTTTGTTGAATAGATCGTTTGAGTTGCCCTCACTGGTGTAGGTCAGTGGATTGAGCATGAGCCTGTGAACCAAAGGATCTCAGTTTGATTCCCAATTAGGGCACATGCCTGGGTTGCAGGCCAGTTTCCAGCAGGGAACACACGAGAGGCAACCATACATTGATATTTCTCTCCCTCTCTTCTTCCCTTCCCCTCTAAAGGTAAATAAATAAAATCTTTAAAAAACTTTTAAAAAGTCCTTTGAGTTGTTGAATAAATTGTTTGAGTCAGTCAGCCTCTCTCAGCACTGGGACGCAAAATGATGTACCCCACCCTCATCAAGCTCCACTTGTAGTTGGGGAGTAGGAGCCAGGGAATAGAATCAAGCAAATCAGGATATGGTAAAGTTCCACTCTTGTTCTTTTGTCATTTTGTGGGGGACAAATATTCTGGAGTTTTTCCTGGAAAGACATGTCCAGCTTCATTTGCAGATAATGTCTCCTTTCCTACCCCATCTGTCTCCTTCTTTGCTAATCTGGGTTCAAAAATGCATTTTCCTAAAATCCCTGATTCCTTTCTATAGGTTGCAAATTGTCAGCCCCGAGGTTAGATTTAGCCCACAAGTAGGTTCTGCTTGACTTCACCCCTGTTGCATTGGTTATCTGGGTTTTATTTTTTTATTTTACATAGTACTGCTTAAAATAATTACTTGCCAGCATTTAGAATTCAGATACTTCATATGAAAATTCAGATTTTCAGCTTCCTTTGAAACATTCTCATGTGGCAACGGACCAATGGAGTTGAGTGAAATTTAATCCACACGATTTAGAGATTAAAGTTACCTTGTATATAGGTCAGAGAACTTCTAGTAGCTTTTTTTGTTAAGTGTTCTAGTGCTGTTGATGGCCAAATGTAACAACAATTTGAAGAAAGAGCAAAAGTCTTGACATACATTTCAGCTTTTACGCATATATTCCTTTGCTCATACCTTTTTGGTATATCTTAATCCTTTTGTCTCCAGGCCCATAGCTGCCGTCAGTTGATATAATGGCCTTATGTAGTATAAAATTCTCAGTGAAATACTACACATAGAAGTTTAGATACTTCTTGTCGCCTAGCTGGAAAACAAACATAATCATGGGATTAGCACGCTGGGAAGAGGAGGAAAGGGAGCAGAGACAAGGTGTGAAAAATCACAATAAATATAAAATTACTCAGTAAAATATCCACCACAATTAATGTACTCAAAGCATCTTAAGACTCAATGTCTTAGAAAATAAAACTAACCGCAGAATTTCATAGGGGTAAGATCCTGAAAGAAACCTGTCATGTTAAATCTCATCTACACTGTTTGAGGTTATGAAGGTGGCAAGTGTTTATTCAACAGAAATTAACCTGTTTTGTGGAAACTCACATTATTGTTGTGGTGACTATGATTTTTCTTCTCTGGGTAAGGAGACTACATGTGACGGGTTTGAAGTCAGGGTCGAGAGAAGAGATGGTGTCCCAGTCTGCCTCCTGTCCCCAGCACATCGGCATTTTTCCCTTAAGAGAGTGGCATAGCTCACTGCCTCAACTTATGCTTTCTGTGGTATTGTTTACATTGTTCTGAGTACAGGAGCTGGGGTGATGATTATTTTTGTTTATTGATTTTAGAAAGAGAGAAACGTCAATTTGTTGTTCCCCTTATTATGCATTCATTGGTTGCTTCTTGTATATGCCCTAACCAGGTATCAAACCTTAGCTCTAACCAACTGAGCTATCCAACCAGGGCCAGGGGCAGGGGTGCAGGTGGTGGTGGGGTCCTTAAATGAAAAGATGAAACCTGAAGCCCTGGAGTAACTTTGGAAGACTGGAATGTTTTACTCCATGGGTAAAGGATAGTAAGTTCTTATTCCACAAGAATGAATTTCTGGCTACTGCTTTTATGTGCAATGAGGAAAGGATTTTGTGACTCTAGTACCTGATTTCAGAGTAAGCTGTTAAATTATTTTAGCAGCAGAGAACCTGAGGTCAGCTTATGGAAAACAGACATCAGTTCCATTAAACCCTTAAAAGAACCAAGAAAACAATAAACCGTGCCCTGATCCAGGAGTACTTGTCCTGCCCTTTGTGTGCTGTGGCATCCACAGTCCCAGAGTTTGCTAGCAAGTCCTCCAGACACATTCTCACGTGACGGCTTGTACTCATGTCGTCATCTTCGGAAGCAGCCTGTGGGTCTGGTTTGTTAATCGCCCCTCCATAGACCTTTAGGAGGGAAGCCTTCATGCGGAGACAAAGCGAGGATACGTAGTTATTCCATCCACTACCTCCCTTATCTTCTAAGACCTGATTTCCTTCGTCTGCTCAGGAAGTGGTTGTGTGCTTATACTTACTTTACTTATTCATTTATTTATAAGACTAGTTGTTTTTCTAATTTAGCAGGTGGCAGCAGAGAAGCCAGTGAAAACATGTCTTGTTGTTACATGCCTAAGTAAATAATAGATGGTTGGTGGAATGACATTTTCAGTGTGGCATCTAGATACATCTGAAAAACTCTGTAGGTCTCAGAAGCCTTGTCTGGGTCCTCTGTGTTCTTGACTTTTGGGAACTATGCTGACCCCATTGTTTTTGTTAATGGCCACGAGTTAGAGGCCTTTTTCTATTCTTTTATGAGCACCTTAAAAAAAAGAGAGGAAATGTAAGAACACAATGAGTGCTTACTTCAGGCCTCCTGGTTCTTAACTTGTGTATCTGAATTACCTGGAGAACTTAAAAAAACAAAACAGAACACAGATTTAGTTGGTCTCAGGTGAGACTCATGCCTTTTCGTTCAAGTTTCCCATGTGATTCTAATGAACAGCCAGGGCTAAGAATCACTGACAAGCCTGTGGTTTTCAGGTTGTTTCCCCTGAGTTCCAGAGTTACTCAAAGTGTCTTAGGGGCTTAGTTGGTTGGCCTTTGTCGTGAGAGCAAGGGGTCACAGGTAAGATTCCATGTTGGGGCCCATGCCTGGGTTGCAGGTTTCATTCTGGGCTGGGGTGTATACAAGAGGCAACTGATCAATGTTTCCCTCTCTTTCTCTCTCCCTTTCCCTTTATCTAAAAATAAATCTTTTTAAAAAGGAGGGGGGAGTGCAGACAAAGTGGGCTCTCAGCCATTTCTGTCTCTTCTGCCCACACAGTTCCAACTGTTGTCTATTTTATACATCAGGCCTGTACAGGACTTCATTTGTTAAGTAAGAAAGGGAGGATGGTTTCCACAGCTTTGAAGAAAGCAAGCTTTTTAACCATGGCTCTAGACACAGGTCTTACGCAAGAATGGCAAAGCAGATATTCTAGATCTAGTTTTTGAGGATGGTGAGCACTGAGTCCTTTCACAAGAATCTCTGTGTCATGCCGCCTGAAGAATGCAGCAAAAGAAAAGGAAAACTTTTAGTAACGGATAATAGTGCCTAGTGACCTGGCCCTTACTCCAAGTGAGAAAAGCCCTGGCCAGTAAAGAAAGTTGATTTGCCCAAGTAAAAGTCGAAAGCTCACCACAAGGGGCCTACTTATCACAGTGTCTTTGCACTGGCCCACATGATCTTTTCCATTTAGACTGGCATTCTAGTCTCCAGTTCACTCGGGTCCCAACATCCACTTTGTTTACACTCTACCAGGTCGCTCATTTGTTTGTTTATCCTGAAGGCCTGTTCCCTGAAAGCATTCGTGTTTGTAGAAACTTGTTGGCAGTTTGCTGTTTGAAGGAATATTTTATTTGATCATTAAAAACAACCTATCTGTACTTGTTGGGTACAAAATGCTATAATTGCATATCCGTTTCTCCAGAAACATGCTTAATGTGTAGACATTTAGCAGTCATTGGAAGAACTATCTTTTACTGCACTTTCTAAAAGAAAAATAATGTGACTTTTATATAAGAGGATAGCTTGTTTGGTGTTAGAGCTTCGTACAAAGTTTATGAGACATATTCATTTTAAGTACTTTATTATATTTCCAGAAAGCCATATGTATACCTACCTGTCTCTTGGTAGGCTAGATTACATTCCTTTTTTATGTAGGTCAGATCAAATCTAATTGAAATTGTTCTTCTGCTTTATCTTGTATTATTTAAACACTCATTGCCTTCTCTGGTCTCACTAATGGACTAATTTCCTGAGATTATAAATTGGCATGCTTTCATTTTCAGATTCCAACCTCTCTGTCATCATTTTTCCAATTTTTTGATATATTTGTTTTATGCTGTATCACAAAATAATTTCTCCTTCTGAAATCATTTGTCCCCTTTTAATTAATGAATAAGCTGTGCATCCATGGTTATTTACTCTATGCCACCAAATTTTATATTTTTAAAAAGCAGGTCTACCTATTTTTTTTAAGTTGGCAAGTTGCTTTTTCAAAAACAGTAGTAGTAGTTACTGCCCATTTCCCAAAGCAAATTACTAGGAAAGTAAATTTTAAAAAAATTTCTATAGCAGTTCTATATCATAAAATTGCTATTAGTGCCAATTTTTTGGCAATTATACTCTTTCTTATTGTAACTTACAACTTGGACCAGAAAAGTATAGAAAGAGCATAATTTTAAAACATACAGCATAACTTTTTTTTCTTTTTGTAGCATTAATCTTATCACTGGTCATTTAGAGGAACCAATGCCAAACCTTATAGATGAAATGACAGAAGAACAAAAAGAATATGAAGCCATGAAACTTGTCAACATGCTTGATAAACTTTCCAGGTATTGTATTCCCATCCATTTTTTGCTTGGTTTCTAAAAATGTTCTATTTCTTTGTCTCTCTCACTGAGAGTTGCCCTAAAACAGCACCTCTGGAAATCCATGCTGATGGGAACAGGGCGGCCCGGGCAGCAGCAGTTAGGTCTTTTGGCTCCTGTGGTTTCCTACATGTGCCGCTTCCGGATGTGCGTTCCTACACGCGCCAGCCCTCAACACTGGGACCGCAGCCACCACATCACTGTGACATTTAACCAACTAACCTCCCTGTCTCCAAAAAGATGCTATGAGTTAGGTTCAGTGATTTTGCTGCTGCTTGTATTTTTTTGTTGTAGTCTGTTTTGGTTTTTGTTTCAAATCATGATGCAGTTTTTCTTTTTTTGATATGCAAATTTGCAATTCTGTCTTTTTGGGTTGCTGCCAAAACCAAGAATTCTAAATTGTCATGCACCCACCAGGAAAAGTAAAACATCGTAGTACAAATGGAAACTTTTCTGAAAGCATGTGCTTGTATTAATTAGGGGCTCTAAAAACAATCTCCCCTTCTTGCTTCACATTTCCTTCCCCTCCAAAAATAATTCTAAAAATAATTAAATGTATACTAATCTGCAACTAGTTATCTTGGAGGAGTTATTAGAAAATATTAATTCCTTTCACATTTGTCTGAATTGCTCTATTTTCCAGTCTTACATTGAGTCACTGTCTCCTTAAACTATCTTGAGTGAGTGCTTCTGTGTGTTGGTGGCAGCTGTCACTTAAAGGTGAATTTCTTCTGTTCATCTTTTTCACAACTATGTAAAGGCTAGTGCCCCCTCAGTCAAGAGAAGTAGCAACTGGAATAGGAAAGCCAACAGTTAAAGAGAAAGGTGTAATAAAGAATCAATTAGAGGCTAAGAGCACAGCAGGAGGCTTGGAATAAAAGTGTTTGAAAATGTGGGGAGTGTGACAAGTGTGGATGGGTATCTAGACCGATGCAGAGTCTGAGCTTCTCTCAGATGGTGCTGGTAATGTGGTGGGAGTTATTTAGAAGTAAGTAGTTCATCGTCTACAAGGTTAGTATGACCAGAACCTGGTGACTTCCAGTTAGTCTCTTTAAACTTTCATCCTTTCCCAAGGTTAGAATTTATAGCCAACTGACAATGCTCACAGTTTTCAAAAACCATTGCCATCTGTTTGTAGATGACATTCTCCATACTTTTGATAAAAGAGACATGTTTCTTCCCTGAATGGATTCAGGAAGATAAGATACTGATACGACAGACCTATAGGAGGAATAAATATATGTAAAACTAGGATTTGTGTTGGCTGTTTCCAGAAGGACCTGATGAAAGACAGTGGTGTAGATGAAACAGAGGAGAACCAGCAGAGTCCCTCTGGTAGGAGAAAGAAATGTTAGCAGAACCTGAGTGGAGCATGTTATTGTGTTAGGACAGTAAACCAGTTAATTACATAAACATCATTTCCATAAATTATTTTAATAATATGAGTTCTTAAAAGATAACACAAATGCTAGTCAACTGGCCCATGTATCTGTGAGTAAACTCCAGGCTAGAATAGTAGGAGATGGGGGCTAGAACTGCCTAAGGTAATGCAGTGTAATTTAAATACTGGATTTACTGAAAGAGACAAGACCATGTCATAAGGCATGTCTATAACAGAAAACAGTACCAGGTCCTTCTCCTTGTAATCCTAGGGAAATCCACACATTCTAGAAGCTGCCAACAAAAATATACAAACATCAAGTCTGAAATACCAAGTTTCTAAGCTCCCACTTAATTTAAACTATGCCTCAAAGAAAATACATATCTAGAAACACCCAGCACAGAGATGCCCAACTCAGTCTGAAGGTGACACTGATTTTTACACTTATGAAATAGAGCAGATATGTCTGTCTTGTGTTGGCTGTGATGGTACCAATTTCACTATTAAAGTTGAAGCTAAAGGCAACTTTGAGAACAGTCCTGCGTCTCAGACTTTTTGCACGTGGTGGGTTTTTTACATTGTTTGCCTTTATGTTCTTTCTAACATTTGCTCTCACTAATAACAGTCGATGACAAAACTGCATGGAGATCAGAAGTGGGCATTCCAATGCAGGGGTGCAGAGAAGGAAGCCGTTCTTTGTGCGTCTTACATGTTTGTCTTAAGTTTCTCCTCTCTTCTCACTGTTGTTGGTTGTTTTTGTTTTTGTTTTTTGAGGTAAACAAGAAGCCATAAAGGCAAAGTAAATTGCATGTAGTACAATTCAGGGAACATTTATTAAGCAGCTATTCTGTGCAAGCTACTGTGCTAGGAAGATGAGGGAGACTGGTGAACCTGACCGTCTCTGCCTTTGGAAAGCTCACAGTCTTGTGAAGGAAATGACTGTAATCTAGTCTAGAGTACAAAGTAGAAGGAAGTAATGATAAAGTAAGGACTGTGTTGAACTATAAGCATCCAGGAAAAGGAGCAGTTCATTCTGTCTGAATGAATCAGGCACTTTCTCATAGGGACGGTAGCATTTGTGCTGATCCTTGAAATGTAAGAGGTGTTTAATAGACAAATGGAGAAATGACCATTCGTTGCAGGTGGAGGGAAACTTACTCTTGTTAATAAGATAAATCTTTGGTATTCACATACTACATCTTTCTTCCAAAGAGCTCAAGTTATTTTATCATTATTTGATTAATACATTATCAGATTTATCATTGGGGGAAGGAAGCCAGGCCCAAAGAATTGCCCCAAACATTTCCAAACTAATGTCTGGTGATAGTCCATTTCCTTGAACAGTTTACAGAACACTTCACATACATTCTTTTTCTAAGCTTCATAGTAAATTGAGACTAGGAACTTCATTTTCCAGAACTCAAGACTTTTGCTCTGTCCACTGTGCTATACTGTGTCTGTCTGTTAGAGTCAGTGTTTGCCAGAACACTTCCTAATCATCCTCTTCAGCATTGTGCTGCAGGTTAGTTCCCTCAACTATCATTCTAAGGATGTTCCGCATCCTACCGAGTCTTTATTGCGCTAAAAGTATACTGTAGCTTTGTGTGATTAACTTTTCCTTCTCAAAAATGAAATCATTTTCTCCTGGGCCTGAACTGAAAGGCATGTGAGTAAAGGATAGGGTTGGAGGTGATGTGGCCAATGAATGGACACTGGACACTTCCTTTTTTCCATCCATAGGAGAGCAGATGTGAAGGACCTGCACCAGGATGGTGGTTAGCAACAGTGGCCCGTGCCAAAGCTCTTACCAAAGTGATGACTAAGGTTGGTCATGCCAAATACTGTTACTGAGCCTGGCGTAGGGGATAGGTGATACTCACTACCCAAACCTTAAAACCACCAATGCAAAAATTAAAATTACATTTCCATTTTGCCTCCGTGCTGGACATAGCCACTGCCTCAAGGAGCTCACCATCTTAGCAGCTTTATCTCACCTAGATTTCCAAGGACATGGAGAGATTAGTGCTCAGACACTTTCTTCCCATCGAATACCAACTGACTTAGTAGTATTCCAGGTGGTGTGTTTGTTGGCTTGTTTATTTGCTTACTTTTAAGTATAAGGGTTGTGTTTGTGACAGATGTAGGTGAGTGGGTTGGCAGTGGACCTGGAGGTCTTAAGAGTTTGAGAATAATCTGAGCCCTACTGATCCCATCGTGACTAGCTAGTACAGTGCCTTGTATCCCGTGGTTTCCTCAGTGTGGGAGGAAATAACACAGCTGCCCCCCTCCCCCCGCCGAGTCTGTAGGCAGGTTTCCTGCTCTGTGCAATAGCCTGAGTGGTTTAAGACTCAAGTAGACTTTTGGCGGTTCCATTTTTGGGGCAAATGTCATGAAATGCAGGGCTAGAAAAGGATTCCATAAAGGTTCTTTGGCCTATGACTGGCTGATTTAAATATCAGGGAGCATAATTTCTTTAATATAGAATGATAATTATAATATTTATCAAACATAAGCATTAAGGCCTGAGGCATGAAATAATAAAAAGCTTCATTTAACATTTTTTATGTGAGAGCAGAGGTGGAGAAGGGGGTGAATTTGCCTGCCTCTCCGCCTCCTCTTTCTCCGAATTGAAAAAAAAAACCATAAGCCCCTGCAATTTAAGCGGGAGATTAGAATGGGGACTCTGTGTGGTTAAGCAAATCCAGTGTGGCTAATACAATTGCATTCACCTTAGCTACAGCACACAACTCGTAGATAATAATGCAGCCTCCTCCAGAAAAAGAGGAGAGAGAATTGATTGGCTTAAGTTTAAACTAACCAAGGGAAGTAATATTTCAAGTTTGTTTTGACTTTTCTAAACCCCTTTAGTTTCTTAGTTGGAACCAGGACTGATTAATCTCATCCTACTCTCTCCCCATCACTATTTAATAAGGTACATTGCCTTTTTGCTTATATATTCTATGAAAATACTTTAAAATTTACATGTATATACATAAGTAATAATTTTCCTATTTCTCTTTTCTACTCCTTATCCAATTAATTAATTGTCATTGTGTGATATTGGGGACACGACTTTCTTAATTAATGCAGGTACCAAATATGGAATAGTTCTTTTTAATCTACATTTTATTTTTAAACTTACTAAAGCTGGGACTGTTGATTTATGACTAAAAAGTAATAAATATGTAATTTTTTCCTTAAAATAAGTTACTTTGTTTACAAAAATAACAACTGTGATGACACCCATCTTTTTTTTTTAAAGGAAGTTGGGAGGTTTTTTTAATATATTTTATTTATTTATCTTTAGAGGGGAAGGGAAGAAGAGAGGGAGAGAAACATCAATGTATGGTTGCCTCTTGTGCGTCCCCTGCGGGGAACTGGCCTGCAACCCAGGCATGTGCCCTGACTGGGAATCGAACCTCGACACTCTGGTTCGCAGGCCCGTGCTTAATCCACTGAGCTATACCAGCCAGGGCAACACCCAGCTTTTTGATGAGTTAAAGAAATGCTTTTCAGGTACATTTCAGAAGTGTGGTCCCGTTTTTAAAGCATTATGATATCTGTTGTAGGAACGAAAGTATAAATGTCCCAGTTATTTATATCAGAAAATCCTCTCGATGTCCTCTGTCCAGTAATGCGACTGCAAGCCGCATAGAACCACTGAGCACTTGAGACATGGTCAGTCTGCACCGGGATGTCCCACAAGTGTTAAAGGCTCAGACTTTCAAAGGAAGACTCAGTATAAAAAGAGATTGTAAAATATCTCAGTTGTTTAATATAGATTTTACATCCAAATAATATTTTTGATATACTGGGTCAAACCCAATATATGAAACGTATGTCATTTCTTACTTTTCCATTGTGGCTACTAGAACATTTAAGATTACATATCTGGCTTATATTTTGTAGCTTCCACTGTATTTGCATTAGACAGCACTGTTCCGCATCATTAACATACACTGTAAGGTTGCTTGGAAGTTCAATTTAGGGAAATTGGATCCAGGTAAATTAATACATCTTCACAGTGGCAGGGGAGGATTAATTTGAAAAACTTCATACTACTGTATATCATTAGGCTGTTGAGGGCCCTTCTTTCGGCTAGACAACACTTAAGGAGGATGTCATGCTACCTTTGTATTGCTTGTTGGTAGTCATTGCTCTTTAACTGCAGTAGGAGCAACTGCTTTGAGCTCTTGGTCTAAGCACTAGCTGAAATGGCCTCTATTAGAGAAATATCAAGTAAGAATAACCCATTGGCCATTTGCTCTATTAGTTTACCCTCCTCATTTAACTTTTAGGCTTTCTGTTTGGGGAGAACATGTAAGAACTTCTGTTTCTAGTGCTTCATTCAGCAGTGTCAGTTGGCATGCTGACCTCTTACTAATATTTATTTTGCTAATTTGGACAATAGGATAGAAAAATTCTATAAAGGAATTACCAAGAAATAATAAAGAACCACTTCTACTTAAGGAAAAAACTGAAAATTATTTTTCTAGCACTATCCCTAACCTCTTTCTCTGCATTTTAACCGTGCCATTTAATGTGAGGCAGGTAGCAGATTTTTAGAAGCTTTGCATGTGTTCTTCTAACAGAATTGAGAACAATAGTAAAAGACTAATATTTATATAGTGCTTTAAATTTTTTTAAAAAGTACCCATATATATCATCTCTGTTGATAATTAAAACAGCCCTGTGTATTAGACAGGGAAAAAGGTGCTGTACTGAAAAGTAAACAGGACCAATAATCACGTGACTGACCTGGACCAGGCATCTGGTTAACGACACAGCCAGCACTCCGTTCTCAGTCTTCAGACTCCAGATCATGTGTTATTTTGAAAATTACCAACACTGCCCCCAAATTTTTCAGTCTGATTGTTTAAATAAGAAATTCTAAATTTTAAACAAGTGTAAGGCATAAAGACAGACAGTAACCATATTTACCGGAGAAGAGAATTAAGATTTGGAGGACATTTTTTCCACTCTTCTATTCCATAGTTGATTTGAGCTCTTTACAAATATCAGGTCAGGAGCTAAATAAATAGCTTATATTTTTAACAACAACAACAAAAAAAAACAGCTTTATATAGAAGAAACCAGTAAAATTGCTATTGTTCTATGTTAATATAAGGTCTGTTTTTTAATATAAGGTCTCAGTTTTGAAAAGAGAATGATTGTAGGTATTCTGACAAATGCTTATTATTAACTGTGATCACATTAGGAAAACTTAACTTTGAAAGAGCTTCCTTCCCTTTGGGACCCTTCAGGAAACTCCCCATTCACAAGGGGAGTTCCCTTCCAGCCTTCACAAGGTGGAAGGACATGGCGCGGACAATATGCCATATCCGCTTGTCTTGGGGGGGATGTTTGTATGCTACATGTTTAATCTTCCCAACTGTGCCCAAACCCAAAGCATGATAGTGAGGGCTAAGGAAACATCCTCAGTCATTTTTGAAAGATGCAGCGTGAATACCTAGAATTTGCTATGGAAAAGCCACCATATACCTTCTGCCTATTGGGTTAGTGGCTTAGAGGAAAATCAGGATAACCAGTCAGCACTAGGAAGCCATTAGACAAAAGATACAATGAAAGATGAAAGATCAGGATCCAATATACACTTTCATAGTATATAACTGAACATGTTAACTAGGGTCAGAGGTTATATTATTATTTCTGGGGTGGGGGAAGAGTTAAAAACACTTATAAGAATGTCACAAGTTAGTGGGAAATCACTGTACTTCAGTGAATTATGCCCTGACTGTTCCAGTGATCCAGAAACCTTGAAATAAGATGCACTCTCAGACTTGGAGTTATAGCAAAGATTACAGAGCTTTCTTCAGGCTATCCCAGGCTCCATTCTTGCAGGCATTTTGGAGGAAGCTCTGTGTTAATTAAAAGGCATTATTTATATACCAGTTTCTTATCCTATCTTTCAGATGTTTAAAGGAATTAAATATGAAATGACTAATTTGAAATGTCAGGCTTCTTTTTTCCAAGCCAACCTTGCATTAAGAGCAGGAATCCCTGTGCCAAAGAAATGGTTCCCAATTATCCTATCCTGGGTTTTGTTATACATTGTACAGAAGTCAACAAAACAAGTATGTAACAGAACCTGCCTAAATAACAGCCACCCTCATTAAAAACGGAGAATTAACCAGGGGGTGATTGAAAGAAGCAATGCCTTATAGGTTCCCCCTTTTCTTCCTTTCTAATCATAGAACAAAATATGTTACATAAAAGGATCGGAACTATTATGCAGTAGTACTCAATTAGAGGGAGGTGAATAGGTCTCTAACATACTGTTTTATCAAAAGAGCAGACCGGTGTTTGCATGACTGTTGTTTCATTACAGACCCTGTCATTAATTCCATGTGTCAATACTGCCCTGTAGTACACAGAGCAGACAAGAAAGAAGAGCCCTTGAAAACAAGGGAATGATTTTTGAGTCGTTATCAAGCTAAGTGGCGAGCGGGAAGCTGAAACTCGTATAGGTAAATTCGAAGGGACTCTTGGGAGATCTGCAAGTGGGAAACAAGAATGCATTTTACCAACTGCTTAATTATGTCCTGTTTTTCAACAAGTACACTTGAATTGAATGCTTTGTTTGTATTGCACAAAAATATGTGCTGCGGGCAAGAGTATTCTCTTGCTTCCAGGTCAAGTAAGGTGTTTTACACACATACACATCTGACCTACTCTGTACTTTGCGATTGGGTATGTTAGTATCTGAGCCCCAATATTGCACTGGCATTTCTGGGGGAAAGAGTTACATAGGAACCAGAGCCCTGAGAAGTGAAACCTTCTCTAAGGTTCTGAGAAGTTACGTAAGTCCAGGCATCGCAGAGGGCCATACTTACAGGGAAATGGTGGCTCAGGAAAGTGTTCACATATATCTTGAAAAATATATATACACCAGGAAATTTTAAATGTGGTATAAATCCCATAATCTCCCACCCCTAAAACTTGAAGAAAGTTTTGTTTTGGTTTTTGGTTTTCATTAGCAGTTCCGCGGGTTAGAGTGGGCAAAATAGGGTTTCCTTTCCTGGACGTCCTATCTGTGTCCTTGTGCCTGGCCAAGCCCTTGTAGACTATGGTTCTTACCGTTTAGTAAGATCAAATTTCTAAATGATGTTTCGTTCCAGTTGAACATTCTTGGAGGCTTATCTCTTCCCTGGCCAGATGCCTGATCAGATGAGAAGCCCGCCATGATACTGTCACAGTGCCTAGAATGGGCTCTTTGTCCAGTAGACATCACTGTACTTTTTGATGATAACGAGGGCAGTCTTAACTTGTGCTAAGGCCTGTGTGTAGCATTGAAGGTAAGTATGAAGGAGTTGTTGCTGTATAAATATCTTAATCCTGATGCACATTTCAACATACAGTATCTTGGTTTAATCATGATGTACATATATCTGACATTAAAGCCATCCTTTTTAGATGGGACCTTCAGAATTTAGGACCAGTAACTCCTCATGGAACAGCTTGTTTATTGAGGGCCATGATTAAATATAGATCCTTCCTTGTAACCCTCGCCATTGCTTTGATTTACTTTCGTAATCATTCTAATCATCTGCTGATAGTTTTGCAGAAAGGATTTCTGGTCTTGGTGTATGTCAGTGACAGGTAGGTAGGGTGTTGTGTTTGACTTGTAGGCTTAGAATATATTGATTAAAAACAACAGTTTAGCAGTATTGAGTTTTAGTGTCTTAAAAACCTGGCAGCTTTTTATAGAGATCAAAATTATTTAGTAGCCTAATACTCAGACTCTGAGAATAGAATCTTGGGGATCATTTGTCCAACCCCTTCATTTTATAGATGGGGAGACTCAAGCCCAGAGAAGGGAATGACTTGCCCAAGGACACCCAGCAAGTTAGTGGAAGATCTGAGATTAGAATCTAGACATCCTGATGCCCCACATGTGAGAAGCTGAATCTACACCAGTTAGTAGTTGGGAGTTACAGGCTGTGTGGTGCAGAGGAGGCCTGACTTCTGCTGAACGTCATAATGTCTGATAATATGGACTCATTGGGGAAATAAATAGTTACAGTTAAAAATGAGAATGTTTCCCGACAAATGATTCTCTACCATTCTCCTTCCATGCTGTGACCCACGTATTATATTCTTTCACTGAGTACCTACTGTGTGCTCCATCCTATACTGGATTCCCAAATCACAGCCAGATAAGACATGGGCTCTGCCCTCAAGTTGCTCACAGTCTAGTAGAGAACGAGAAATCCCTGGAAAGCATTGTGCAGAATTTCCTGCAGGATGCTAATACTACCTCTCCTAACTCTGAGGCTCCTGGTGCTGAAAGTGAATCTTCTACACAAAAATCGAGCTTTCTCTCGGTCGTGGTTTATTTACTAGGAGGCCCATACAACACCGTACCTTTCCTTTCTGTGAAAGTGCACAATAATATCCACTGCGACTAAATTTAGTTCATAAGCACTTACTGAGGAGCCACTGTCTGCAAGGCACTGTGCTAGACACTTAGGGGTATGAAAATTAATGCATAGGACACTTTCATTTTAATGTCAGTGATACTGTCTCATAGCTTTCCAACTTTGTAATGAGAATTATTTTTAATAAAAAATATTCTTAAATGTAGGGCCCTTGAAAGAGAAGACAAAACTTCCTCTGTACCATAATTCTGACTTGTCAGCCTAGGACTTCAGTCTCCACTGAGATTCTCTTTTGTGCCCCGTATCGGTTTTGAGCTTTTTTTCCCCTTGACCTCAACCAAGCGAGTCTGTTTGCCAGTCCCTGCACACAGTACTAACTCTTGCTTCTGTGCCTTTGCTTGACTAATTCTCCTGCCTCTGGGATGCCTTTCTCCCCATGAGTCCATGTTCATCACTGCTGTTACAGTCTGGCCCTGAGTCCGCCTCCTGCAAGGGCCCTGTGGGCAGCAGCCCCACCTGCTCCCGTGCCCCTCCCACGTGTTTGTGACCGGCCGAGCAGTGTTTCTGTTAATGCTGCCCATTCTCCATCCATACCTTGCTGGCCTGTTTACAACAGAGCTGATAAAATGAAACAGTCTGGTATAATCAGGTCACTTATCAGACCTTTTTAGGGGTGAGTCTGTATATCAGAGTTTCATTTTCCTGTTTGTGGGCTGCTAGTTGTATGATAGGAAGAAAATGAGAAACATTCGTTTAAGGTGGTGGTTTAAAAAAAAAAAAAGGCTGGGATCTACAAGAAAAAGTAGTCATGTATCTGAAGTGAACCTCTCTTTCTGCTCTCGGACAGGACGAGATCTCGTTTGAACAGAGTTCAGTTGCAATAAGGGTATATTGACCTGTCGGGCTAGGGAAAGCAGGGCTTTGCCTGCTAATCATCTCAAGCTTATTGATCTGTTCTGTAATTCTTTTAATATTGTTTAATATGTGTGTGTGTTTTATCTTCTGAGCTGACTAAAAGCTTCTCGAGGACAGGGACCATGTCTTTTATTTGCTGCTGCATATCCCCCTCCCACTTAGTTCCCAAAGGGTGTCCTAATAAGCTTGGGGAGACTGCATAATCACATGGCAGGAAATGCAGCTTGTGGGTTCCAGCTATATTCCAGCCACTGCACTGCGCACTTTGATGTGTAGTGACCTTTGCCCTCATGACAACTCGGCAAGGTGGGAATTTCCATCCCAGTTCTGCAGTTAGAGAGTTAAGGTCTTAGTGCCCCAGGATTAGAACCTAGGGCTTTCTGGCTCTAAAACCTGCATGTGTCTTTCATTATACCACAGTAATAACTAATATTTAGGACTCCTTTAGAGTTCATGGAAATCTCCCATCTGCATTTTCATTATTACTTCTACTACCACTATTAGAACTATTACTGCTGCTCCTTACGTCATCACCAGGAAGTGGTTAGAGCTAGCGTTTTCCATCATTCCCATTTCGCAGATGGGGAAACACGCTCAGAGACTTGCCCAAGACCACACTGCTGGTAAGTGGAAGAGCCGGGACTTTGCCCACAAACCTCCTGGCTCCAGATCTTTTGGTTTCACTGCATCACATTGCTGCCTGAACTCATTTGTGCGGTGCACTATTACATGGCCAGTTATCACTGACACCTCCCCTGCAGAAGTGTCAGTAAGTCCAGGCATCCCACGGAGCCATGTGGAAAGGAAAGTCTTACCCTCAGAGGAGCTTCCCTGTCAGTGGAGGGGTGAGACAAAGGCCCAGAAGTAAATGCGTGTGAAGAACAGTTCACAAGTGGGAATTAAAATACGGGGTCCTTTCTTCTGTAGATGAACTATTGGCCATAAAACTTTTGAATTGTTCTTAATTATTTCCATCGTAAAACTGGATTAAGGAGTAGGAGTGAAACCGATGAGCTGGATTTGAACATATTCCTCCTGGGGCTTAAATGAGAAAGTTAGCTACTCTGCAGTTGCCACCCAGGCAGCATCAAAGAAGTGCAGTGGTGTGAAGGCGGTGATGTATCCGCCAGCAGTTCATCCCTGTCTCGGTAGAACCTCTCTAGTCTCATCTACTTACGTCTACCCCAGCCCTTCACCCCACCCCATCTGACTGTACCCTCAAGCCCACCAGCTTCCTCAGATCTTTGAACTTTCTTATCCCTTAATGTTTTATTCCCAACAGATTGTCCTCTTTTCCTTCTTATTATTAGTAAATAGTGTCCAATATCACAAAGTCCTCCAGCACATAGTTAGGAAACCATGTGGTAAAAATACAGATATGTATAGTGTATGTCCTTGCGGAGAGAGCTTGGAATGAAAACAGTATTCTGGCTCTCCACTAAACATTTCCACCTGGCTGTCACGCAAGGGCCTCAGGCTCCTCGTGTCGTAAGGATGTCCGCCTCTCCACACCAGACCTGCTCTGTCCGCACTGTTCTCGCTGCAGCGGGTGGTCTGCAGCGTGGTCGTCTGAGCTGGAAGCACAGGGATGCGCTGCTCCTCACTCTCTTTCGCCAGCCCCCTGCCCTTCCGGTGGATCACAGATCTACCTCCGAAACGTAGCTTGTCTTCCCACATCACAGCCGTAATCTGGCTTTCTGGGTGCTCTCTCTCGCAGTTACCGTGATCTTATTGACTTGTCTCTCTGCCACCAGTTTTCCCTCTTCCTGTGTGTCCTTCACACGCTGCTGGGGACAGGTCCCTCTGAGACAAGCTGACTGGGCATTTTGGCAGGACAAAACCTGAGCACCTTACTTGGGCATTTAGGAAACTTGATTACTAGACCCCAAACTACCCTTACCTCCTGCTGCTCCTTCTCAGACCCTCCTCATTCCCCCACACTAGAGCCTTTCACAGCATTAGGGAGCAGAGACAGTAAGGAACGTAACACAATCCGAAAAGGTCCGTGAAATCACACAAGTAGATGGGACCATACAGAGCCCTTTACACAGCGTCCTTTGCCTGGAATGCCCTGTGCCTGCTCTGCCTAGCACAGGACACCTCGTGGTGTGCTGTCCCCACCTTCCCCGGGCAGGCCGGGCTCACTTCTCAGGAGCTGCCACAGTTCTTTTTTCGTGAGCATCTTACAGCATTTTACCCCATTCTGCTCTGAGTTGCTTTTCGTGTCCGTATTTCACCCACTCAAATGCAGCCGCTGAGCCCAGTCTTCCTGGTCTCCCTGATGTGTGACATGCGTCCTGGCACATGGCTATTGAACAGACGCAGAACAGCTGAACTGAGTGGGCTCCCCCAGAGCAGTTAGAGCAGCTAGAGCAGCTAGCGAGGTGTGTGTACTGCAGAGCGCACTGGACTGGGAGTCAGAAGTCCTGCGTCCCAGGTCCAGCGCCGCCACTAGCTCTGTGACTTTGGGTAAGTCACTCAGTTTCTTCTTAAAGAGGGGGTTGGACTAAATGATCTCTGAGGCCCCTTCAGCTTTTAAGTTCTATGACTCTGACCCCATGTCTTGGATCAGGAAACGTGTTTCCTACTTTATAATATTCAGGATCCTCAACTTAGCCAGTCAGCTATCCATATTACTTATTTTTCAAACTCTCAGAAATAGTCTTCCAGTGCTAGCCAGAGATGCTTGACTAGGCTTATCAGGGACCACTGAGCTGCTCTTAGCCCGCGTCAGGATGTCTCACTGCACCCGTAGCACCGCCCTGCTGTTGGGTGGCCGGTCCTCCCCAGGAGGGAGCCCTCTGTGCCGGCCTGAGAGGAAAGCAGCAGGGAGGCAGGAGGAGAGGAGGGTGTATTGTTTGCCTCCACATCCCGCCAACATTACAGCCACTGCCATGTGGGTTCTTGGTTGTAGACGTGTTCAGGGGACGATGCCCATATCGGTGAGAACTGTTTTAAGCAGCTCATGGGCCACTTCAAGTGCACTGCTGACCTGTAGGGTAGAAGGACTAGAGTTAGCGACTCAACAGGTACATTCGCCGTAATCTCCATGTAATAAATCCTAGCCTATGAAAAGATTAAATAAATCTTTCCTAATGCATTTTGATTGGCTTAATCAATAATTAATCATCTTTAGATGAGGCTGTAACTCGTGGAGTAGATATAATTGGATTAGCTGGAAAGGGGCAGTTGGGAAGCTTTGAAGAGATTAAAATGGCTGTCAGTCTCATAATTAAACTGCTACAAACAAAAGCAATGGTGTTTTTACAAAAGAAGGGGGTGGGGGGGAGAGAGGGAAAGAAAAGGGAGGGAGAAAGTTAGAGAAGGCCAACTGATTTGAAATGAAGCAATAAGTGCTTATTTATCACTAGAGATTGAGGAGGCAAAACCCAAATTTGACGTGTTTATTCCATTGAACAAAAGCCACACGTATCAAATCAGCCATTTAATTGTATGCCTGGCCCACTGAGACAGGTGAAATTTTGGTAGCTTCAACTTCACTAAAACAAAACGAATCCACAAAAGGGAAAAAAAAGTTAATTATTAAAAACAGAAGAGACCTGCTCCTTGTCCTGAGCCCATTTAGACCTTGACTTTTCATACTTTTAATTGGCTTAGGAGGCTCGGCCTGTGTGAATGAAGTCTTTTATCTCCCTCTTTTTCTTTCCATGCCCCTTTCATCTTTCCTGTTACAAGCACACAGAGAGCTTGAGGAAAAATACTTTGGTTTTTAAAGACTTTTCTTTTTAAAAGGATGTGGAGTGGGGAGGGAGGGAGGGGTGTGTGTGTGATGCTGGTGAATACTTTTTTTTTCTTTCTTTTGTCTCTCTTTCCAGAGAGGAGTTGCTTAAACCAATGGGACTAAAACCCGATGGGACAATAACGCCTTTGGAGGAAGCACTCAGCCAGTACTCAGTCATCGAGGAGGCCAGCTCTGACACGGACTAAAAGCGTCACCTGCGCAACTCTCAATATTGCTTTTATCGGCATCTTTTCTCTGTAGCTCCAGGGGAATCTTTTCTCTAAAACATTTATGCCCTTGCTTTGGCTAGAAACACATTAACTGGTTTACTCGTTGAGGACCCAGCGTATTGAAGAGGTGACCTGTGTTTTTTGCGATACGGAGGCGTTCACACAGAGCTGCAGTTGGATGGCGGTGCAGGGCTGTCAACAGCAGGTGATGCCATCGCATCAGGACGGAACTGGAGGACTTCACTCTTTACAGCAACCCGGGCTGGATCTGGCAGACCCCTTCGCCAAGATTCTTCGCAGAAGATGTAGCTGCGTCCTTCCAGTCACTTGTGTGAGCTGCCCCTTCTGAATCTCTCCAGCAGGCGGAGGCGCGTGAGAAGCAGAACGAGCTGCTAAGTAAGGGCTGAGGCAAGTGACTTGTTAGATCAGGACCGACCACAGGGAAGCCAAGCAGCTGCTCCATGAACCCAGCCCCAGTCTTCATTTCAGTTTTGTATAAATAAATAGAAATGCACAGACACACACACACAGCCCCAGACTTGCAAACTGATTACACTCAAAGTTTGTATGTCACTGATCTAGAACTTCAGAATACATTTCTCCCTATAAAGAGTTATACATGATGGTTTAGTTCTGAGGCAGCTACAAATGCCTATTTATTCCCTCACGTACCTGAACACTAGGACCATAGAACTGAACCCCCATCTGTATCGTTGCATGGGGAGCATGCATTCTGAGGTCTAACTCGGGGTGTCAGGAACACACGTCCTCCAACCCAACAGAGGGAACGGGGATTCCCGAGTACCGGGAGTTCTGCGGCCTCTGCCAGGGCTGGGGTGGTCAGCTGCACCCTTCTGTACATACAGGTCGTTCGTATGTTACGTTTTCAGTCGGGGACTGTGTGTGTGCTGGTGTGTGCGTGTTCTACCTTTCTACCATATGATCAGTTTAATGGTAACCTTATTTATTTAAAAGAGAAGAAACACAAATAGTTACTGTTAAACTGATTAAGGCTGTTTATTTTTACTTTTAAAATTGGTCATATGAAGAAGTAGAAAATGAATCAGTGAGCCTAGTTAATCAGTGGCTAAAGTTGAAAAGGGGTTGGTTTCCTTTTATATATGTATGTATGTTTGTATACATACATATATACACATAGATAATGTGCTTAACCACTGCCTTTTAAAACTTTAAATTAAATAAAACATTGGGGTTGATTCAATTTAGCCATTTGTGTGTGTTTCTTTACAGATACGTGGGATAAACAACACTATTTCACAGTTCATGCTTTTTTCAAGTGCTTTTACATCCATTGTCTCACCATAGTAGCCTTTTGAAGGATAGGTACATGGAATGTAAGTGAAAAATGTCATTTATCCAGAAGTCACTTCTCTGGCAGAACAGCAAATCAGGAATTGTGTTTAAATGCCTTTGAGTTGCCAAAAGAAATGTCAAACATTTGTTGCAGTTTACTCACAGGAGAAAGCCTCAAGAATTTCTTTTGGCCTCTTTACTAAAATTTGCGTACATTTTGAACATGTTTAGTTATCTGGCTTTCCGGGCCACAGAAAAATAGCAAAGGAGGAGTGCTGGTTGGGAGGCGGGCCTACTGAAAACTAGACAGGAAGAGGGGGAAACGAACACACTACTCCGGGTGTCACAAACCTGGGCAGCCTGTTTTCCAAGGGACAGTCCTGTTGACCTAGAAAGCGTCTGTGCGACACTATGGCCCAGGACTAGTTCTCATAGTGGTGACCGTGAGTTTCTTCAAAGAAAGTAAATCCAGAACACTGTTAACAAAACTACGAAGAATACAATGCGTTTTAGGATTTTCATCCGAAACAGTTGGGAATAGAGAATGTGGTGGTTGGCACCAACTTATTTACGTTTTTTAACAATAAATAAAATGAAACTTGGCAGTTTATAGTTCTAGATCAAGTGAAAAAAAAGCCTAGAAAAGAAGAATTTGAGTATTTTTATTACTTCATTCTACAAGTGCAGTTTTAAAGTATTTTTGTAATTTATACAACCCAATAGCTTTGGCATGAGTGTTGGCCCACCTACACGAAGACACGTTTAATGAAACAACGTGGCTCACAGAGTCGGGGGTTGAAGTCTTGTTTAAGCAGCTGTGCTGTGCACTTACGCTTTCCAAGCGTCCTGCTTCATTTTCAGTTTCCCTGCTCTGGGCACCCAGTTTTGATTTTGATGAAGGAATTTGCAGGGGGAAAGGTTCATGGCGCCCTTACTCTGCACACGGAAAGAGAGCTGACATCTGTTGCGTGCTTACTGTGTGCTGGGTTGTCCATGTATGCTCTCTGATGGAACCGCATCCCATCTCAGAGATCATCTCCAGAAAGCCGTTTCCCAGCACCACACAACAAGTCCATCCAACTCCAGGCGGCCTGAGCCCTAACCACGCTCCTTCCCCTTCACCACACTGCCCACCTCGGGTCCACCTTGCCTCCTTATGACTCTGGAATGCTGGAGGAATGGTAATTCTCAGGCCATTTAAAGCAATAACTTTCAGCAGAACCAGATGAAAGAACTTTGTAAGTGGGAGGTGACCTGGTGTTGACGTGTAAGTGGGAAGCTTGCTCAGTAGTGCATGGCAAGCGAGGGCCCGGAGTCCTTCAGGCCAGGGCTGCAGGCTCTCTGCGGATGTCTGCCTGGCTTGCTGGCCTGCAGTGGGGAGGATGAGGATGCACCAGCCACCCGCGCTCTGCGGGCCCGGGTCCCATCATCCTTCCTGACCTTTAAAACGGTATGGGGGGATGTGTCCTAAAATGGGGCACTTGAGCTGCTGCTTGGGAGTAACAACAGACACCTGAGACCCTTTTACATGCCCAGTGGTCCTGGGAGGCGGGCAGGACAGATGTCATCCCTCCTTTACACACGAGGACACAGGCTGACAAGGTACACGTACCAAGTATCCCCTGACTACTGCGCTATTCTTGCCCCCTGCTAGTCCTGGGGGTCACCTGCATTGACTTCCCTCCCTGCCCACCTGCCTCAATTATAAAAATAATATATGTTCATTGTGAAAAGTTTGGAGAAATGCAGAAAATAATTTTAAAAAATAATTCCTCTGAAACCCCACCACCCTGAGGTAAATCACTGTTAATGTTTTAGTGTGTTTCTGTCCTGTGTTTTTTCTATGCATATATAATTTATTTTACTACAAGATGGGAATCATGCTGTATTTACAGATTTGTACCCTGCTTTTCTTCTTTAATATATTGTGAGCATTTTCCCATGTCAATAAATATTCTTCAAAAATTAATGGCTATATGATGTTCCATTATATGAACTGCAGTAGACACTGCTAATCGCCCACCCACTGTTACTCTTCACTAACAGAAGACATTATGGCCGTGCCCCACCCCCACACACACACACACCCGAAAAAGAAAGGTTCCTGCTCTCTCCCGGGAGGCAGCAAGCCCCCTGTGGGTGCCGAAGGCCCAGCAGGAAGTAGGAACAGCACCAGGAAGAACAGGTTTGCCTTGCCGTGTGACCGGAGTCTCGAAGAGGCCTCCACGGCACAGATCATACCAGATTAAGTGCCCGGGTGATTCTGGGCTTTTGTCAAGGAGAGGTACTTGAGAAAAGCAAGTGATCTAGGTGACTTTAAACAGTCAACATGTGCAAAAAAAAAAAAAAAGGCAAGGTAGCCACCATGTTAACTGCTGCTGTCCTGGTTATCAGCAGTAATTGTCCTGGGGATACTCTTCACTGGGACTTCAGAGGTGGAGGAGGGATGGGTCACCCTTCCGAGAACAGGGCAACACCTGTCAGGACAGTTGGGTGTGTGGCAGGCACCACACGGACAGGGAATAAATGAGTGGTGTTCCAGGGACACGTGGGTGCGGGAGGGAGGGGTTTTAACACCCGCCAAGTGAGAAGTTTCAAAGAAAGGGGGAAACTTCTAGAGAGGCCTGAGGAGGGCATACCATATTTCGCTGTGTATAATGCACACTTTTTGCCCAATTTTTTTAGGGAAAAATAAGGATGCTTATATATGGGTAGTACTAATTCCACATCTACATAAATCTTTTTAATTCCTTTTAAAATGTCTTGTACCAGCCCTGGCTGGTGTGGCTCAGTGGATTGAGTGCTGGCCTGGGAACCAAGGGGTCTCCAGTTCAATTCTCAGTCAGGGCACGTGTCGGGGTTGTGGGCTGGGTCCCTGGTGGCAGGTGTGTGAGAGGCAACCACACATTGATGTTTCTGTCCCTTTCCTTTTCCCGCTCTTTAAAAGTAAATAAAATCTCTTTTTTAAAAAACTTGTATCATAATATATTAAAAGAATAAATGCTAAAATTCCTTTATAACACAAAAACAAGTATCTAAATATAAATAGATTAAAAACTAAAAATATTTTTTCCTGAAAGTTTAGCCCCAAAATACAGTGCCGTGCTGAGCCCCTGCACCAGGTCTTCAACAAGCGTCGGAGCAGTCTTTCTGAAGGGGGCGTGGGGATTAAGCCTTGGTGTCCAAATTAGTCATTGTACAGAGTGAATCAACTTTCCTGTGCATCTAGAATGGTGTTATGTTATTTTCTCTCCCCAGGGGAGAGGAAAAAAGAGTCACTCCGGTCATTTTCTGAGCTTTGGGGTTCAGAAGAACCCTGGTTGAGAAAGGCTGTCCTAAAGGGAAAAGTGAAGCTCCTCTCCAAGGCTTCCAGAACCAGACTTGTGTTTCCTTTTCCCCACAGCACAGGGAAGATGCTGCCGGGCTGTAGGCTCCAGCCCCACCCAGGTCTCGGAGGGCTTGGCCTTTCCCACACGGGACCCAGCCGCGTGCATCAACTGAGCAGGCCCTGTGCTGAGCACCTTACACACACTTTCTAACTTAACAGTCTTACTATTGTAATAACTCCCACTGTTCAGATGAGAAAACTAAAGTGTGAAGATGGTAGTACTGTAAGACACGCAGCCAGTAGGCAGCAAAATTTGAACTCAAACCTGTTTTGAATCCTGCACTATGCATTGCTTTTGCCATTAGAGAAAACTGTAATAAAGCCTTAATTTATTTGGGAGAAAAAAACTTCAGAAAGGGCTGAAATGGGAAAAACAGGATGGGGACCATAGTTGTAGCCCAGCGTTCGCACTCCATTTGCATCTCTCTGCAGTACAGAGAGCCCCATCCAGGAGCGAGCCTCTGCGAGGCCCCCTCTCAACCAGCTCACCAGTCCACGTGAACGTGTCCAGCAAAGAGTTACTAGGCATCTACTACATTCCGGGCTCTGCTCAAGATGCTCAGAGACGCAAACATGACCAAAAGCCCCTGGGCCCAGAGTGTCCCCAGGGTGAGACATCCGCCACCTTACAAAGGTAAGGTAACCTTACCAGAGCTGGTTACAAAGGGCCACGGATGCCAGGAGGACTTCGGGTTCGGATGGCCCAGACGCAGGAGCTCCATCCGGGTAGGAGCTCATGTGCGAGAGAAGACAGCTCCCACCAGAAGAACTGGCTCAGGCCGAAGTTCAGGGGCCAGAGGTTCTTGACGCTTACAGAACACAGGCAGCTGAGTGTGACTGAAACAAGGGCATCCTGTGTCTCGTGATGGGACAGACACCTGAGGGGCAGCGTGGGAAGGACACGACCAGAAAGATCGCTCTGGCTGCAGTATGGAGAGTGGACTGGAGGAGGAGCGGACAGAGCAGAGACCAGGGGCAAGGCTGCTGCGTCAGCTCACTGGAGGGGTCTTCGGGGCCCGACTGGAGCACTGGCACAAGTGGGTGTGGAGGAGAGAGAGAAAGCTCATTTAAACTCAGACGTTAATGAACTTGAGGAAAAGATACTCTGAACACTAGCTTCCCAACCTGCAAACTAAGCAACTTTGGTTTGGGGAGCAGGAGGGGGTGACTACGTGTTATTTCAAGGAACACACAAATTTGCATGGTCACCAGACATTTACATGACAAACAAAGTGTCTTGGACATCAACTACTATTTTACAAACACTGAATATAGACACATGTTGATGTGATGAATGAAGGTTCATCCGTAAGCGTTACTCAATTCAGAGTATTCTTGTGCCTGTCTGTTTTGACTATTTTCTCAATCAAAATACACTGATGACAGACAGCTCTCAGGTGGAAAGGAGGTCCACAAGGCCCAAGCTTTCAAAACCTCGCACGGTCGGAAAGACTTAGAACACCTGGTAGGTAACAGGCGCCAGGGACTCGCGGTGGACTGGCACGGCACAGCGGGAACAACGCCGTGGTTTCTGCTTAGCAAGAGGACAGGCGGCCAGGCCGTGGGAAGAGTGGAGACACAGTGGGGTCTGTTCCCACCCAGCCTAGGTCTGTTTCACACAGGAATACACACCCAGGCATTTATGAAATCCTGTCTTCATGGTCCATGATCATTTCCAAGCCTAAAGTTTTGTTTTCCAAGTGTGGAAAAAAAACTAAACGATGTTTCTTATTCTTTCTTTTTTCTTCTGTAACAATTCTAATTCCCTCCTCCTTTACCCTCGACCTCAAGACAGAGGACAAGCTCACTAGGAACACAGTTGTGGACCTGGGAAAGAAAAATACATATCGATAGATTTAAAACACCATTACCTCATTTTACCCCAAACAAACACTCTTGAAAGTAAAAATGTTACTATGGCTTCATATCTGGGATTTCTATGTGGTTAAAAAAAAGTTACTATCGTAGTATTAAATGAATCAATTTTTATACCAAAAGTACACGAAGCAATGGAAATTAATGAAGTCAATTTCGTACTAAAAATGTATGTCAACCATACAAGGTCACCAACTGTTCAGCAGTGAAAATGAAAAACGAGGAAGAGAAAGGAGGGGGAGATTCTACGAGCCAGGAAGAACATTTTCTAGCATGCGTATGCAAGGAGACGTTGAAAGTAATTTCGGTTGGAGACACTGCTGGTTAAACAGAGAAGTCTGAACACCTGAAGTTACCTTGAGCTCCCTGAATGCCCAAGAAACTGGCAGTGAGTGGATGACATCTTCGGGAAGGCTCAGGCCCAGCAGGACAACCAGGATGAGAAAGGAAATGACAGCAGAAAAGAACCATCGACGGAATTTTGGAAACTCGAAGTCAGATGAGCAAGGGATAACTGACACGGAAGACACCCGGGACTGAAAAATGAAAGCCTACGAAAGCAAGCAGTTCTCCGCGCCCAGCTGGGTGCCTACAACTCAACTCAGTTTTCACGCCTGGAGGTAGCATCAGAGCCCACAGGTTAAGGGCTCAGTCCCAGGAGACCGCCCCCAACCCTCCATCTCTGATGCCAGTCCCAAGCCCCAGTTATCATCTGTGCTATCGACCAGCCAGCTGTAGAGAGGAGGAGCCAACCACCCCCTCTCCTTGGGTTCAACTACCTTGCTAGAGCAACTCACAGAACTGAGAAAAGCATTTTACTTACGGGCTCACGCATTTGTTGTAAAAGCACCCAACCCAGGAACAGCCAGATGCACCAGCAAGGCGTGGGGAAGGGCCTGGAACTCCGGCGCCCTCTCCGGGACCCCAATCCTCCAGCGGCACCTCCCCCTGTTCACCAACCCAGAAGCTCTCTGCACCCCCACCCTTCTGGGTTTTATAGAGACTTTACTAGCACAGGCACAACTGATTAAGTCACTGGCCATTGGCAATTGATTCAACCTGACCCTCCGCCCCGGAGGTCAAGGGGCAGGACTGAAGTTTCCAACCCTCTAATCACCTGGTTGGTTCTTCTGACAACCAGCCCCCATCCAAAATTCACCTCAACGATGTAACAAAGATACTTTATCACGTTCATCCGGAAGTTCCAAGGGTTTTAGGAGCTCTGTGCAAGAGATGGGACAAAGACCGAATATATATATTTACTATAAATAGCAAGAGCGCAGCCTGCTATCATCACCGCCACCATCATCAAGCAAAGAGATAACAGTGGGACCTGAACTGTGAGACCCACGAGAATCAACCCCCCGGAGAGAGTCACAGGGCCTTCCGCAGTGACCCTCTCCCCCTGGGAAAGCGTCCTGTGCGTTTCGTTAAAGAAGTCTGCCCTTCTTCTCGTTACTTCTCCATCTCGGTAGCCTCTTTTGCTGTACGCCGTTGCTTTCTCCAAGGCAAAACACAGGACAGGAAAGAAGATAGATGTCAATAGTAGGCATTATCTCACTTCATTCATCGTCAAACTGCAAGAATTCTTACCCCTTTTAACCGATGAGAAAATTGCAACTCAGAATGATAAAGACTCTTGTCCAAAGTCACAAAGCTCGAACTGGCAGACCAGGAATTTCACGCCTGTCTGTTTGACCCCAAATTATGTTTTACAAACCCGCCCTGTCTAATGAGTTCGTTTGCAGCTGATTCTTCCGAAACCCATGCTAAGCCCTGGCTTCCTCCCCTGTCTCTGGCAAGCAGGCAAGAAGAAAGGGAGCGGGGACTCTGTCACTAACCAGCTTCCATTTCTCACCTCGAAGTTCTCGGGAGTAACAGGAATAATTAAATGCAGTAAGTATTTACTCTGGGACACTCAGGACTTTACGTGGTTAGTCTCACTGGAGTCCCCCCCACACTGTTAAGGCGTCACCACTGTCACTACGCCTCAGTGACAGATGGGAATGGAGGCCCAGAGGTCCCTGGGCTCCGCGGCCCCGCAGCCCCGCCGGCCTCTGCGAGTTCACCTCCGGAGCCTCTCTGAGCTTCCCTTGCCTTCATTTCATCTTCAGCTGGAAATGGCGAATACCATGGGTCTGAACATGGTGGCAAATTCCAGCCATCCACAGAGCCCAGATATCCCATCCTGGGCTCCTCAGCATCAGTCCCATCGAGCATCCCCCCCCCTGCCCCCCCCCTGCTGAGCACCCAGTGGCCGTTGGTCTGCAGCCCCCAGCAATGTGGAGGTGGGAGTGTTCCCAGGCCCCCTCACCCTCAGTACACAGGCAGGGGCCTGTGGCCCCCAGAGCTGTGCTAGCAGACCTGGTACATGACAAAGCCAGGACTGTCGAGCTCAGTCCTCACCTGCTCCCTCCCCAGAGGCACAACCAGCCTGGTCACAAGAGGAGGCAGGCAGGAAGGGGACGCCCCATTTTGGGGCCACCCTCCCTGAATGGGCGTGTTCCATTCTCTGCTCTCTCATCACCCACAAACGATCATCGATCATCACATCAATATCGTGCCTAAGATTTCTGAGGGGCAGGCACCACTCTCGGAGGGAGTGAGCCCTCTCCACTGGCCTAGCCCCTCCCCACACTCACCTTTCCCAGCCTCTGCACTCTCCCCTGCATCTGTCAGGCCCGGGCATCGTGATGCACACAGGTAGCCTGTGGGCGGCCCTTGCCAGCTCTGGCAAACACAGGGAGAGATTCCTCTCCACCACCTCGCCCTCTGCCATCCTGAAAGAGCAGGCCACAGGCCTCCTAGTCTCTGTGCTTCTGAAACAGAAGCAAAAGGAAAAAGTCCCTACTAAGGGGCAGGCCACCATTCCTGGCCCGGCCTGGCCAACTGGGTTTGCACGCTCTTCACAGTAAGGAGAGGAGGGAGTTGCCCATGGAGCGGATGAGTTGGTGGGAGAAGCCCCTCCCTTTTTCCTTGGTGTCAATTAGCATAATTTAAAAGGCAAAGGGGGAAAAAGCTGGGTGTCTGTGTGACTGCTTTCACGCTTTGAACTTTTCCGTCCTCCAGGGCTGGCGACGGCCAAGTGACCCATATTTAAAAAGCATTTACAATAAAATGATGCATTTTCTTTTGTGCCATCGGCTTCCCCGATGAAAAGCAAAAATGTTTTCAAATTGTCGCTTTTTGTCAGCCGTAATGACTGTGCTATATTTCAGCTCGTCCCCCTTGTGGGCACAGAAAGGCAGGGGTAATAAAGGGCACAGCTGCGGACACTTTATGGCCTGCTTGGGGGGTGGCGGGGAGGGGGGTGGAGGCAAGAAACAGATTGACTGCCTGTCAACAAATGCAGCTGGGAAAAGAGAAAGCTCTTAAAGACCTCCGCAACTTAAAGTCCAAGATAAATGATGTTCCTATTTGGAAAGGGAAAAAAATGGAGGTGGAATTCAATAAAGGCAGGCTGAAAAGAGGAGGGTTCCAAAGGCTTTTCTCTGCAGCTAGGCAGCTCCCGAGAGAAACGAGCAAAAGTGGCCTTGGGTGGGGGGTGGGGGGGGGCGGGGTGAGCAGCCCACAGGCACAACAAAGCCACAGCCTGGCAAAGCTGGGCTCCAGGGAGCCCCACCAGGTAGGGGGTGGGGGTGGGCTGGTGGAGAGACGTGCCCCTGGAAACTCTGGCACACTTCTACGTCTAGGCCACTTGGGCCTTGCATTTGGGGAAAAGGCAGGAAAGCAGAAGATGACCAGTCTGAGGCTTGGTCAGATAATGACAGAAAACGCTGACGGGGGGGGGGGGGGGGGGGGGGTGGTNGCGCGGCGCGGAGACCAGATGCACTGACCAGCTTTGCAGGAGCTCCGTGTGGCCCTTGATGGCTTATGAAACACCCTGGGAGGCCAGATGGGAGCTCCGGTCCCCTCTGTACAGAGACGAAACCTAAGGTTCAAGGAGGCCAGTGAAGAGGCAGCCGTCACCCCCAGGAGCATCTGTCTCCTCCTCACACATCCGACAGTCTCCGGAGGCCGGTCACCTCGGGGAGCGGACAGACAAACGCTGCTTCTTCCCAGGAGACTCGTGGGAGAAGCCTCCAGAGAGGAGTCTCTGGCTACTCGGGCACCAGAACTCCCCTCCGACGGTGGTGGGTTAAACCACCTTGAAAGCGAGTTGTGTCCATGAGTTCGCAAGGACCAGAAACCGCCGCTCAGTCCGGCTTCAGGGGGAGGAAACACGTTGCTTTCTCATAAAACCCAGAAGCCCAAGGTGGCAATTCAGCAGCTCTATGAGGACTAAGGAGGCTCTTCTGTCATCTTATCCCATTTACATGAAGTACAAACCAGGCAGCCAATCCGCACAGGCAGAAAAAGGGCAGAAATGACCCTCAGCAGGTTCGTGCCTGGAAGGGAGCATGCCGAAGGCTCCGGGGCATCCGCATTTATGACATATCACTCCCCTATACGTATGTTTTATCTCCAGGTTTTGAAAACACAGCCTCTGGCCCTGACCGGTGTGGCTCAGTAATTTGGAGTTTCATCCCATAACCATAAAAATCGCAGGTTCGATTCCCGGTCAGGACACATACCTAGGTTGAGGGTTTGATCCCAGGTCTGGGCACATATGGGAGGCAACCAATTGATGCTTCTCTCTTGCATCGATGTTTGTCCCTCTCCCTTCCTCTCTAAAAGAGCAATGGAAAAATGTCCTTGGGTGAGAATTAAAAAATATATATATATACAGTCTCTGGAGTCATACAAGCTTGGATGTGACTCCTTGATGTAACAGTAACTTGCAATGTGACTTTGGGCAAGTGACTTGAACCTTAGTTTTTTATCTATTATATAGAGATGATAATAGGCATGCAATAGTCTCATAGACATCAAATGAGAGAATGCATTGATGTGCTTAGTCCTATGCTAGGCACATAGTAAGTGATCAATAAATAGTATCTATTATTGTTATTAAGATTATTATTAACAACAATGACAATGCCTTCTCAGGCATTGCGGGTACTGGGTCGGAGGGGCCTCAGGGGCAAAGTTAGCCGTTTCAGGGGCCTTGGTAACAGGGATTTCCTTGCAATGAGCTGGACTAGGCCAGGAAGAAAACAGTAGGCTCCACAGGTCGCCCAGACCAGAACCTCTCAGACTTTACTGGATGTCCTGGGTCCCCGGCTAACAGGCAGATTCTGACTCACGGGAGCTGGGCGGGCCGGAGTCCACATTTTCAGCAAAGGCCGCAGTGAAGCCAGTGATGCCTGCTGGTCTGCAAACCACGTCGCATAGCAAGGCTCTCTGTCCCAGAGAAATTTGAGAGAAATTTGGGGTGAGAGGGGTAGTTTCCCACATATGGTGGGGACAGACCTGGCATACAATGTGGTACAGCTGCTAAAATAAATCCTGTCTCCCATAACGCGCACAGTGGTTCTGCTCCCAGAGGCAACCCTACTGCCATGCCCGCCATGTGGAATGATTCTCTTTTTCAATTGAAAATGTGAGGCCGGTAAACTGTGGAGGAAGAAGGAGAAGGAGGAGGAGGAGAAGGAGGAGGAGGAGGAGAAGAAGGAGAAGAAAGCCACTTGGACACTTCAGGAAATAGAAAGTTATGCACAAAAAAAGTAATGAAAGGCAAATATTTGACTCTGTGATGAAGAATAGTTATTGATTAAAAAATTTTTTAGAATCAATGAATCGACAGTCTGGAAGGCTTAAGTATCATTACTGAACAGAATTTAAATGTATCAATTTAAATTTATTTTTGCATCTCAACGATGCAAAAATAAAAGTTTGAAAAAAGGAAGTGGGGAGAAGAGAACTGAAGGGAAGGCTCAATTTAGGAAATGAGGAGTCACAATATTGCTAAAACGCTATTGTAGTTTACAGAGGTTACTAGAAAGAGGACAGACTACTGCCTCATTCCCGATTAATCCTGTGTGTGGCACAAAGTTTTCAACAAATACTGGTTAAATGAGAGGAGACCAAAGAATGCTGAAGCCTACAGCCACCTTCAGGTCCATTCAGTCCACTCCCTTACTTACAGATGACGGAACTGAGGTCCAGAGAGGGGTGGGAACTTGCCCAAAGTTGCCCCGCTATTTTGTGGCCAAGCCAGGGGTTAAATTTAGATTCTCTAGCTCTCAAGTCCTATCCTTTCCCCACCCCTTTGCCCTCTCAATGAGAGTCTTCTCAAATCCACTCATGGGTGGAGGAGTCGCACTGAGGTTTGGCAGAAGGCCCTTCCAGTCTCAAGAGGACGCCCGAGTGCTCGCACGGGGTATGTGTCCGGCGCTCTGGACAGCGGCCTTTGAAGCCCGATGGCTGAGCTGCACCGAGGAGCCAAGGCCAGTGGCGGGAACATCGTCAGGCAGACGCATGTGTCACTGACCTATGGACCAAGGACAGTCACAACTGGGAGTTTAGCGTGTCTTTCTAGTCTTTTTTAAAAATATATTTTACAGCTGTGGTCATATTGTATGGTCCTGCTACTCTTACCACATGAACATCGTCCCCTGCCCGATTGTATTCTGAGACACTTGGTTTTCAGTGACTTGAATTGCTCCCCAGAGGCCCTGCTGCTCTGGGCGTAAACAGCCCCCCGGATGATGAGGTTGCTGAGTAGGTACGTTTCTTATTGTTTGCGCCCTACTATAGTGGCATCTGTGAGTAGCTCTGTAAATAAATCTTAGTATCTCTTATCACTTGCCTGGTGTGAATTCGTAGAAGTGGAATTACTGAATAACAAAGAAATAAACATTCTCAAAGCTTTTGTTACCTCCAGACAAACTGCTTTGCGGTAAGTAATCCTGTATTTTCCAAGGGACAGTTTCATGCATCCGCTGTCTGTGTGACGGGGCACAGTTGAGGCTGTAATGACGTGTTTTATCACAGAATATCGGTCCTTTCGTTCCGTGACTGTTTACCATCCCTCCTCCCCCACCCCATGTATCATCAAGGTCATTCATTCATTCATTCATTCAATAAATAGTGCATAAAAGCTCTGTATGTAGTATCTGTACTATGTGGCATATAGTCCTGTGGCACATACAGCCTATGGACTAGTTCTTACTATACATATAGTTAAATACATTCTAATAGTCTCTAATCCAACTACCTACCTATGAAATGGCGTCGTTATTTTCCTCATGTTACCGCTGCTGTGGAAACTACTTACAGAAGTTGAACAAACCACTCCAATTTATACCACCTTAAGTGGTGGAACTGGAACTCCAACCTGAGTCTACACAACTCCCAAGCTTGACTTTCCGTGTTAGCCAACACTCGCTGACCACATGTGCTGGCTGCTGGGCCGGCGGTGTCCCTGGCTGCTGAGAGAGGCCTTGAGGCCCTTTATCAGCTCCTGTCCCCTCTCCCAGTCTGTGCTTAGCCCGATTTCTCATTAGTCCCAGTGTGAGCCCCACTGGGGCTCCCCCACAACCTCTACTGAGCATATACCCTTTGAGCACTCATTGTACACCAGGCCCAGGGGTGCTGTCTCCAGAGAGCTCGCAGGCCTGTTGCTGGGAGGGGACGGAGAGGAAGCAAGTAAACGGGCAATCACGTCACCGTGAATTGGACCGGTGCTCGGGAGACAACAATGGCCTGAGGCCGTAGGAGGTTTCCTAGAGAGGCGGGTCAGAGGAGGCCCTTCTGCACAACAGAGATTTAAGCTATGAGTCTCCGTCTCTCCTCTCTTGGCCCAAGGCTTAATTTCTCCAAGAAAACTAAGGACCTAAAAGACCCCTTCCAATCGTGAGATGTTTAAAACTCCAAGACATCCCCCCAGGGCTGCGCCATCTCTGCACTTTTTCAACACTTTGTCTCAGCTTTGCACTTCGATTTCGGTCGGTGGGCCAATGGTCTGCACACATTTCTAACTGCCTGTGTCATCAATCAGTAACAACTTGAGCTGCATATACCTAATTTTTCACATATGTGTTGATTTATACATATTAACCACAGTATAAATGGACAGCCACAACCTGTGCTGCCATCCAGTACAGTGGTCAGTAGCCACATGCAGCTATTTATATTTAATTTAAATGTAAAAGAATTCAGTCCCTCTGCTTTACTGGCTACATTTTGAGTGCTGATATAAAACATACCCCTCCTCACTAAGGTTCTCCTGGACAGTACTATTCAGTAGTCTTGTAAACATGTTACCAAAACAGAAATGGGTGAAGGGTAAGTTAAAAATGAAAACAGAAAGCCCAGCACTTTCTTCCCATACCTCCTGAAGATAACTTAGCACATACCTGGAAGGCACGCAAGTTACCCCCTTCTTTGGAGAACACTGCTTTAGGTGTCACATGCTTGTGGTGAATAAAAAACAAAACAAAGCCCTGGCTGGTGCACTTCAGTGGATCGAGCGCAGGCTGAGAACCAAAGGGTCGCCGGTTCAGGTCCCAGTCAGGGCACATGCCTGGATTGTGGCCCAGGTCCCCATTGGGGGCCACGTGAGAGGCAACCACACATGGATGTTTCTCTCCCTCTCCTTCTCCCTCCCTTCCCCTCTCTCTAAATAAATTAATTAAATCTTTTTTTAAAAATTAGGACAAAACCAAAATCACTTCCTTCTTAAGCCCACCTAAAGTTATGCAGATCCAAGTAAGTGTTGTTCCAGGCCTAGGATTTCACCCGTGTCTCCACCCGCACACCCAGAATCCAGCCACACTCGCCGAATCGCCTGTCCCTCATGCTCCCTAACACCTGCGCCCGCCCCTCCAGACTGATACGTCCCCACCTCTCCACTTGGTGAACTCAGCTGTCAAAACCCACCTCAAAGTCACTTCCTCTGTGAGGCTTTCCAATAGATCCTAGAAAAAAATAATTGGTGGTTTTTCTCCTTCCTCTGTGCTTATTTATTTATTCACTCAACACTTCCTTATGTTGCGTCAGTGGGCCTGCGCAAGGAGACGAATGAATGAACACCCCTTTACGTAAAGGGGTCAGAACAGTGCAGAGCACACTGAAAGCCTGAAGCCCTCGCTACAATGACAGTGACGATGACGATGCTGATAAAGATGTTGTGGTGGTGAGAAAGATGACTGAAACAGAACCCATGATTCTGGAAGCCTAGAGCTGCTGAAAAAGGCCCACGAGAAACCACGAGACAGTGCAACGTGCACTTGGAAATGGAGCTCAGGGCCCTGTGGGATCCCTTAACCAGTATTTTAATCCAGTTTAGGTTCTGGACAAGGTCAAACAGGTTCCTCCAAGGAGGGCGTCTTAGTCTGTTCAGGCTGCTATAAAGAAATGGCCAGCCTGGGCGGCTTCTAAACAACAGAGACTGATTTGTCACAGCTCTGGAGGCTGGGTGTCCGGGGTCGGGGTGCCCACATGGATCGGTGAGGACCCTGGTCACACCCTTGTGAGAGGCAAGTGGGCAGGGAGCTCTCTCTGGCCCCTTATATACAGGTGCTAATCTCTTCCATGAGGGCACCTCCCTCACGACTGGCTCACCCCCCCAGTGCCCACCTCAGACTACCATCACGTTGGGCATCAGGATTTCAACCTGTGAACCCGGGGGAGACACAAGCATTCAGATCATGGCAGTGAGGGCACAGGGTGCAGCTGCGCAAATAAATACAAACCCACATTCCAAGAGGCTGCCAGGCTCCCACCTTTCCGCACCACCCTGTGGGAGTCCCTGAGAGCGAGTTCACACGAGGCTTGGGTCCAGTCTCCTTTCTGAACCAAGAGTTCACGACCCGGCCTGACCACCCGTCTTGCTCAGGACATGCAGCTCGCAAGCAGCCGCGCCAGGACTGAGGTCGGTATCTGACTCGGCAGCTTCCGGAGAGATGTCTGCCCAGGAGGCTCACATAGTCCCCTGTATTTTCCTTTCACAACACTTCTCACAACTTGTAATTACATGATTATATATTTGCGAGTGTGTGTTTACTGTCTGTCTCTCCCAACTGGGCCACCGGCATGTTGCTCAGCACTGAATTCTCGGGGCCAGGGAGCAGGGAAGGTTCCCCCGAGTTTTGCTAGACAGCTGCCTGGGGGCCGACGCACCCTGGACCCAGGCCCCGCCCACTCCTCGACAGGCCCCGCCCCTCACCGGCTTTTCTGGGGTGACAGCGGGGGTGCTGGCAGCCAGAACACACAGCGATGCCGGCCCTGCTGGGCGGTCGGGTGTCCCCAGGGGGACTCGCCCACTGTCCCCTCCCAGGGCTGGCGCGTGTGGTCTGGGAAGAGCTGCAGGCCCAGCAGGTCCAGGACCGCCTGGAATCAGTCCCCCCGCAAAACCTCTGGTCCCGGCGGCTGCCCCGGGCTCAACCCTTGCAGGGCGCAGTCACCCCATCCTGGCCAGTGAAAGGCGACAGCCAGTCACCCAAGGGCCCGACAGCCCACAGGTGCAGGACAGCCACCTGCCAGGTGGACCACCCTTGGGAGTGGCCAGCGGGGGGAGGGAAGGACGGACGACGGAGCCCACAGGCTCCCGAACTGCGTGGGTCTCCGATTTCCAGGGGTCCCCCGAGCTGGCGCCCCGGCCTCTGAGCAGCGTCCCCGTCCGCTCTCGGCCGGAGGCAGACGCTGTTGGGGCGTCAGCCCGCCTCGCTCCCACGCCGCCCACACGCAGAGGCTTCTCAGCGGCGCCCGTGCCCTCCAGCCCCGTCCCCAGCCTGAGGCGCCGCTCGCCCGGCTGGGTGCAGACTGGATCCGAAGCGAAGACCGCGTGGCTCCGCAGTGCACTGGCAGTCACCGCTGTCCTGCGCTCCCCAGGCCCTTGTTCGAGGCCTGGCACCCGGGATCCGCTTGTTTGTTCGTGGAAGCAGCCAAGTGGCGTCCATCAACAGTTCTCAACCCGTCCTGGGCCTCAGCTCGCTCTAGGAGCCCTAGGGGGACATCGGAACCACTCCCCAGAAAAGGGCGCACGTGCCCACGATCTGACCAACAGCATCCAGGCCTGGGCAGGCTCCCGGGGTGGATCCACGGACTCGGGGTTAGAGCCCGGACCCTGGAGGCCCAGGAAATTTAGGTAGAGAAGGCTGCACAGAGGGTCTCAAGACCATGGCTGAGGGCCAACACCGTGTGAGGATCAGGGGGACCCAGATTCCAATCTGGGTAATAGGTGTGGGAGAATGAGCGTGTGGGGGGGGGGGGTAAGGGGGAGGGAGTGGGGAGTGACACACCTGCAGAGAGTCACAAAGCGCAGAGGTTCGGTTTAGTGAGTCACCATCGAGGGCCTGCCTGTGAAACCCTGGCCCCAGAGGAGACGCAACTGCTGGAACTCTGAGGACCCTCCCTCACACTTCTCTCCAGTTGGAAACCATCCCTTTTCACTGCCCACCCACGGATAGTCAGTCTTCTATCATGCTCACTTCCATCTCTTCTTATAATTTAACCAGCCTACTGTGCACCCCTAAGTGCAGTGATTTCCTCTTGCTTATTTTTGAACTTTGTAGACATGGAAGCCTACAGTAGGAATTCCCCAGGGTCTGGCTTCCTTCCTTTAATGCTGTGAGATTTTGCCTTCATGTCCACCCATGAGGTGCTCACTTCCAACCACGACTACCACGATTTATTTTCTCCTTCCACAGCTGATAGACGTTCGGGTTTCTTTCAGGTTGGGGTTCTTACCAATAACATTCCTACGAGCTGTCTTGTGTACATGTCCCGATGGTGTGGTGCTCACCTCTGTGGGCTGTACACCCGGGAGTAGAAATGCTGACCCATAGGGTGTGGATATTTCCAACAGAGCAGCTAATGGCAAATGGTTTCCCAAAGAACATGCACCCACCTACGGCCGTGCATGCAAGGCCTTGTTCTCTCTCTCTCTCTCTCATCTATTTTCCAGAGGCTTCCAGTTTTGGTCACTGAGGTACATGGACCCCACCTCAGGTGCAACACAAAGCAGAGTCCTCGGTGGCCAAACCCCTGCATTCCTGGCGGCTCCTGCAGTGCCCAGAGGGCAGCTAGCTCTGTCTCAGAGCTTCCGGCCCAGCACCAGGCCCTTCCAAGGACTGAGAGTGGGAGGGAGCTGCCTGGAGAGGCCAGGCTGACCCACCCGTGGAGGGACAGCTTCCGGTCCTTTCTGAGAGCAGGCCCTTGGAGGCCATGAGATGTCCCCATATCTGTCCCAAGCATTCACCTTTTTTCTTTTCCTTTTTTTAATCCTCATCCAAGGACAAGCTTATTGATTTTTGCAAAAGAGGAGGGGAGGGAGAAAAACATCAATGCAGGAGAGAAACATGGATCAGTTGCCCTTTGCACTTGCCCTGACTGGGGACTGAACCCGCAACCCAGACCCGGAATCCAACCCTCGATTATGGGATGATGCTGTGACCGGCGGAGCCACACTGGCCAGGGCCATTGACCTCTTTTGATTGAGCAGAGAGATTAGGTTTTTGTTTCTGGTGGTCACATGAACACTGATTAAGATGGAAAAAAAATCCATCCAGTTCTCTTCTCTCTCACTTCTTAAACCCTTCCTGGAAGCTTCGGCAATATTTATAAAGTCTCGGATACCAAAAACGTCTCCATATCTGGTCACATTGAGGAGCATAAACAAGTTCTCCCACCCTGTCTTCCTTTTTAGTAACGACGCGCTCTGCCCTGTGCCGTCACAGCTGCTCCCTGGGTTTGCGGGAGGCCTCGCTGGGAGAAGCTCAGGTTCCAGTGTTCGAGCACAGTTTGAACCAGAGCTCTATAGGCTTGACAAAAGTTCTACAAACAGCTTCACTTTCCCAAATTCTGGCATTGCCTCAGCTCTAAAATGGGAAGAATAGTGTCTCTTTCTGGAATAGTTTGTCAGGGCTGCGGTAGCAAACACCGCAGACTGGCCGGATTAAACCAGAGATTTGTCTGTCTCGCCGTGTGGAGGCCAGACCAAAGTGGCAGTAGGGTTGGTTCCTTCCGAGGCCTCTCTCCTTGGCTTGTAGATATGGCTGTGCCCGCCTTGTCTGTCTCCACGTGGTTGTCCTTCTGTGTTGTCTGTGCCTAATCTCATCTTCCTGCAAGGGCCCCAGTCGAATTGTAGCTTTTCTCTTCTAGAAAGGCCCTCTCTCCAAAGACAGCCACACCCTGAGGTATTGGGTTAGGATTCGAACGTAAAAGTTTTGGGGGAAGCAATTTGGCTCCTAACACCACCTCAGGTTGTTTTTTAAGGATCTCAGAAAAATGAACCAGCCCAGAGGAAGTATAAATCAGGGATGAAGGTCTCAAGGCTGAGCCCCACCCAGTCCACCCACCCTGGGAGCCCAGCACCCCCCTGGTGGAGCAGCTCAAAGTGGAAGCGGGGTGGAGAGGGTCAAGGTCTTGAGCAGAACAGTGCTGCGTGCAGAGTGCCCGCAAGGGTGCCCTGCGTGTCCAGGCTCCAGCTGGAAGCAGCCCCTTCTTGGAGCCCAGACCCTGGGCTTCGTTCTGAACACCATGGGGAAGTTCTCTGAGGGCCGCTTTCAAGCACAGGGATGAGGGACTACGTCCATGGCTCAGGAAAATACTTCTCCCTGGCCCAATGACGTTCAGGTACTTCAGACGTTTCCTGTGGCCCTAGTGCTATAGCCAGAATTCTACAGAAATCGATGGGTCTGTTCAAACGAGAAAACTGAGTCAAGGAGAAAACTTTTAAATAGTAATGACCTAGTTCTTTTGGGGAAATGCTTTAAGACATCAACCTTATCATCAAATCTATGAAAAATACATCTCTTGCATATGTGAATTGGTTATTTCTGTACCCGGGACATCGTGTATATTGTATTTATTGGATGTTTACACTTTAGGGAGAAAAACATATTTTTAAAAAGTAAATATTACTGATGTGTTGTTCTGAAGATTTTTATACTATAACAAAATTTGTTTTCTCATGAATTTACCATTTCTAAATGAAGACAAGCAAGTACAAAATTGGGGGGGAACAGGCTTTACTAATTAATTAATGTCTTTGTTTTTCTAAATGAGAAAATTGTTTTATTTTTAACATAAACATGCGAGCCGTTTCTTAGCAAACGTGTTTGGAAAGATTGATGCTCTGTGGTGTATTACTCTGCCCTGTCTGGTATGTGAAGATTTGGTCTTTACCTTCTTAAATTCCTCTAGCTTAAGGTTGTGGCTGTACATTTTTTAAAAAGTACATTATTTCATACGTTTAAACAATGTTTAAAATGTGACCTATAAAACAGTGCAAATGATTAAAAACCAAAATGTGACAATATTGTACAACCTAAAAGAGTTCTTTCTGTCATACGTGTTTTACTTCAATGACATGCCTTTGATTTAATTGGGAACACTTTTTAAAGAATACTTTATGTTTGTAATAATCTTTGAAGAGCTTGCAAATAAAATTTCTGCTTCGTCCATCAGAAAGAGCGGGTACATATTATCATGCTTCAACTGGAACCTCAGCTTTCCAAGGACAAGCCCACCTCAGTATTCCCTCCTGTTGTTTGCGTAAACCCTGGGATTGGCCAGGACATTTGTCTCCAGAACTGAGACCTCGTGTCTCAGTGTCTTGTGTGGAATCTCTGCTCCTTGCACTTGAGGCCTGGGCTCCAGGAGAGGGTGGAAGGTGGCGAGGGCACCTCCCTGGTCCTTAATAGATCTGCCTCCCTTCCAGGCTTGAGAACCCTGCTCCCTGGGGACAACTTCTCAGGGCAGGCGGCATTGTCCTGCTGCCCACAGAGCCGCAATTCAGGGCCTGTGTTCGGCCCTGCCAAGTCCCGGAGAGCTCTGGATGCCACCCGAGTGGTCCTCAGCCTCCAGTGCCAGCCGTGTGAAAAGGGGCCCCTTTCCGTTTGATACAAAGCGTCAGCCGGTCTCATTCAGGGCACCCAGAACATGCTAAGCTCCAGGCGCAGGGCTGGAATGTGGCACTTGAACACACACTGCCTTTCCTGCCTCCCCACCGCCCGGCTTTCACAGGCCGCGATGTCAAGAGATGTTGTTCTGGGGAGCAGCTCGAGAAAAGCCCTATTCTCCTCGCTCCTCCTCACCCGCCAAGAAGCCCCAGGCTGCAGGTGCCCGGTGGGGCCGGAAACGTCAGAACAGTCGTGCTGGTGAAGAGGCCTCCTCCGTGCCAAGGCCCAACCCTGACCGCCCCATCCGGGGGCCTGGTTCTCAGGGGTGGCACCTGTCTGCCCAGGCTTCAGGCGGTGCTCCCGCCTGCCACGCACACACACACACACACACACACACACACGAGCAATGCCGTGACCCCATGACCAGGCCCCCCCTCAGAGCCAGGTTCCTCGTCTGAAAAATTCCCACTTGTTTGAATTTTTGAATTGCATGGTCTCCGGGAGGTATGGAGTCCCAGAAATAAGAGAAACCAGTGGGCCGATGACGTGGACCGAAGTGCTCCTTCCTGCAGATGGAAACGTTTGGGTGGAGGTGGGAGAGGGCCCTCGGGGCGTACCCTCAGGCACAGGGGCGCTCATCCCTGGCCGCAGTTAGGAGCACTAGGAGGAGATTTAAAAAATGAGCTCCTGGCCCTGACCGGTGTGGCTCAATTGGTTGGTTGAGCATCAACCGCAAAGCAAAAGGTCACAGGCTCAATTCCTGGTCAGGCACATGCCTGGGTTGCAGGTTCGATCCCTGGCCAGGGCTCTTATGAGGCGACCAATCAGTGTTTTTCTCTCACATCAACGTTTCTCTCCCTCTCCTCCTCTCCCTTCCCCTCTCTCTAAAAACAAACAAACAAGTAAACAAAATCTCTTTTTAGAAAAAGGGAGATCCTGATTTTGCTGGTCTGGGGTGGGGGCTGGGGGGGCAAGACCCCTCACTGGAGCCCATGTTTAGAATCCCCGATCTGGCTCAACCCACTTCATGTACAGACGGGAAAAGCCGAGTGCCAACGGAAGGGACCTTTGAGACGGTTAATCTCGCTCAATCCACCTTGTTTCACGATGGGGGAGCTGAGGCCCCAGGGAGACTTAGTAGAATCGCCTGAGGCTCCCTAGTTGGTAAGTGGTGTTTTTTAGTATTTGGGCAGTTTGACCTTTGTCTCCAAATGGTTCTACTCCTTCCGTGTGTAGTTTTAGTATCATAAAGCTTTGCTTTAAGCCCCGCCGAGGCTCCCTACTGCTTAAGAAATCAAGCCCACCTGCGTTCCACAACATGGCCTCTGCGGCGCCCCCCACAGCCTGGTGTCCCTTAGCTTTCCAGAGGCATGGCCTTTATCCCCAGGCGGGAGGGGTCTGTGGCCTGTCCCCTCACCTTGGGGAGCTCCACTCTGGCCATTTAATTTTGGCCATGTCACACCCGATGGGGCAAGAATTCACAGGGTCAAGGAGACATGCTTACCTGGGTACTCTGGACCTCAGAATATTCCAAGTTCATAAAAGAGCCTGAGCAGGCCTCTTCCTTAGGTCTTTCTGGAAAAAACGAGGGGCAGGAGCATGGTTGGCACTTGGATGTGCAGGCCGGGGTCCCGCGCACGGGCACGCTGCGGGAAGAGCGGAGGACCGGCTTTAGGCTGGGAGCCGGCTCCTCCGTGCCCCCGGTTCAGACGCTGCCTTGCAGGTGGTCCAGAAGGTGTGTTTGTCAAGATGCACAGATAGAACATACTTAACTGTTCAACCGATACATTTTAAATACAGGGTCCGGCACAAATAACGCCCCTCTGTTATTACAAACTCTTTTATTACAAAATCATAAGCATGTCACTCCGTAACATACCAATATCACACTCAAGCACACCAGATGACATTTGAAGTGACAGTTCACACTGAAACTATAATTCATGACACTCATGTCATTACCCCACCTTCCATACTCACGCAGGCGTCGCTTCTGCCGCATCCACGTCAAGACGCCCTGCGCGGGCCTCTGCTGGCGCCCTGGCCTTGGCCCGGCACCCGAGGGGCGGGGCCGGCTTCTGGGGCACCCGGGGAAGGGGGCTGGTCGGCGACCGTGCTGTGGGTGGGTGAGTGGCCCGGCCGCCAGCGTGTGTGAGATCCACCCTGGCGGTTGCTGGGGGCACCGCAGGCTGTGCCTGCCGTGAAGGGACACGTGGAGTGCTGGTGCCACATGGGGACAGGAGGCAGTGTCCCCCAGGCCCTGGTGGGTGAGCAGGTCCGACAAAGTCCGGCTTTTACACCCGCGGCTGCAGTCTCTTTTCCAAAATAGAATTCCCATGGAATGTATGGATCCTGGGAACAGGACTGCTAGGTCACCGCATAGCTCAGATATTTAATTTGCCGAAGTAGTTCCAGATTCGTGGGTTTTTCTGTTCTCAGAACTGCTGCACCTGTCTGCCCTCACGCCGGCTAGACACTGTTCCCCCGTCTCAGCCAGCACTCGACATTGTTCAGCTTTCTCATCTTTGACGGATCACAGGCAGAAAAGTTACATCTCAGCCTTGTTCTACTTTGCGAATCTTCAACATCAGCGTCTCAGTCTGTTCAGGCTGCCGGAACGGATCCCCACAGACAGGGTGGCTTACAAGCAGCAGGGATTTCCCCCAGTTCCGGAGGCTGCAAGTTCAAAGCCAGGGTGCCAGCATGATGGGGTTCCGTGAGGGCCCTCTTCTGGGCTGCAGATGGCTGTTTTCTCCTCGTGTCCTTGCCTGACAGAGGCAGCAGGGGGCTCCCTTTCATCACTGCCCGTTCAAGAGGGCTCTGCCCTCATCGCCTAGTTGCCTCCCAACCGCCTCGCCTCCTAATATCACACCGGGGGTTAGGATTTCAACGCAGGAATTTTGAGGGACGCATCCAGTTCATAACAATTGCAAGTGACCTTGAGCAGCTCCTCATAGGTCAGGTAGCTTCTATCCGCTCCTGACACTCTCCCTGAGCCATGAGCTGGCCCACCTTTCTCTAGCGCTCGCTGCAAGGAACCAGTCCGACCTCTAGACTCACTGTGATACTGGGTGAGACCCATGGCAACGCAGCGTTGGCCGTGCCTGCTTTCTCTCCTCTCTCGGGGACTCCGCCTCCCACCTCCGACCTCCTTGTGCCCTAGATCCCTGCTCTCTCACTGCACCGGCCATGAGCATCCAAAACACTCCCATCTCAGGGACTGCGGCTCCCGCTGTTCCCTCTCCCTGGACCACTGACATGCCCAAGGTTTGCTCCCTCCTTCGAGTTTCTGTTCTGATGTCGTTTCCTCAGTGATATCTTCTCTATTCTTTGCATGTAAAGTAGCTCTTTGACTGCATTCTCCCCTTAAATTTTCTTATTACCGCCCCCCCCACACACACACACACCTGGCATTCCCATTGCCTGTTATAGGTATTTGCTGGTCTGTTGTTCAGTGTCTATTTCTCAGGTGCCGTAATAGCAAGGACTGTGTCCTTGCACCTGGTACCTGGAAGAAAGCCTGGCACATAGTAGGCAGTAATCACTTGTTGAATAAATCGTTACTTCTTCCTACGCAGACGTATTGTTGCAACACTAGACTGCAGACATTCAGACGTTCATCTGTTTTCTCGGGGTGGTTTTTGGTTTTGTTTTCTTTAGAGAGAGAAGGGAGGGAGGCAGAGAGAGAGAGAAACATCCATGTGAGAGAGAAACATGGATCAGTTGCTGCTCGTGCGTACTCCAACCAGGGACCAAACTTGCAGCCCAGGCATGTGCCCAGACTGGGAATTGAGCCCAGAACCTTTTGCTTTGTGGGATGATGCCCAACCAACTGAGCCGCAGCAGACAGGGCTCTCGGTGTAGTTTTTAGATCACTGATGGGTAAATGTGGGGAGGAGCATTACAAAAATGACAAAACCCACAAACAGGTGAGTAAACCACGGACTAAGTGGGAGATTCAGTTGGCCCCCCTGGGGTCTCCGGTGCATCCCCCAAACTCACTGGATCTGTGCATTTCCAGATCTGGCTTTGAAAAACAATGGCAATTTCTTCTGAATGTGAGAGTACTTCCCATGGTTGTACAGCACAAATGACTGGGTTTGGCTGGTGCTGCTTCTACTGTCTTTGGTCCGACGTGCTATTTTCTTACTTACCAAAAATAGGTCTTTCTGTAAAAATCGATCGCTTCTTAGACTTAAAAGTTTAGTTCAACACAATGACAAATAAGTAGAAAAGCGCCTGGTACAGTTGTACAAAATCTTTCTAAAAAAACTTAATTCCATTTACTTTCTCTAAAACTTGCCAAAAAAAAAAAAAAAAGGAAAGAAAGAAAGAAAAAGTGGTTAGGAAACACTGGGCTAGAATTCAGCCACAGCCAGGTCTTAAAAAAAAAAAAAAGGCAGTTGGAGTGCCAGTTGTATAAGGCTGTCTATTGTTTAAGAAAAAAAAAAGTTTTAACCCCAGGGTGGAAAAACTAACATTGTCACTAGGATATGAAGAAACCATGGCGAAGAACTAGGACCGCGAGGCCCCGCAGAATGGCTGGCGGCATCTGCTCCAGGGCCTTTATCAGCAGCCTTGTATGTTCTATTCAAGACTCTCACAACGATTGTTGGCATGATGTAGACAAATTGACGCAAATTAGTTTAGCACGGGCTATGCAAAGTTTAAGCTTGTTCAGCAACACACGTGGACCACATAGCAACACAGCTCCCAGCACTATGCGAAAGGTGTTGGATGTAAAGTACTAACCGCCCGGCCCCTCCTCTTCCAGATGGGAAGCAGCATTCCCAGATCACGGGTGGAGACTGGGAGTGGGGGCAGGAAGCTGGCAGCAGAGGCCGGAGGCCCCCCCCCCACTGACCCTCAAGGCCAGTGATGGTTGAGAAAAATATCTCCTGAAGGTGCCGCTTGTGCTAAAACCAACTGCCTGTTATTTCACGGCCAGAAATCCTCAAAGGCTTGGCCCCCAAAGATTAAGGGGATTCCGCCACTTTGCTCTTTACTTTTGGTTCAAATATCTTAAGACAATTCCTTGGGGGCTGGTGTCACATGGACCACCTAGAGGGGCCTTCTAATTGTATTTACAGTAATTTAATTACAGCAGGGAGAGCTTCAGAAGGCAGGATTTGCCCAGTGACACTATAGGTGCCGCTGGCAGAGTTTTAATCTGTTAAATCAACAGAGAAGTGGTAAGAATAAAGCCACTCCAGAGTTTGGAAACTACTTCACAGACTTCTTTTTCTTTTTTCGGGGGGCGGTTGGGAGAGTGAAGGAGACATTTTCCTGAGGTCCACAGCCTTCGTACTTTCGTTCATATTATTTTATACTCCATGCACATGTTATATCCATCTGATCACACACACACACACACACACACACACACTCGGCTGTGGTGCACTTATATCCGGACTCGCCTGTGTGTGCGTGTGTAATTAAATACGTCTCTGGGCAGTTATTGAAGAGCTAGTAGCAGTGGAACTTCTGGGGAAGACACTTGGGGGAGGGAATAAGGGGTCGGGGTAGGAGGTGGGTTTGCTTTAACTTCATTCCCATGCTTTTGTACTGCTGCTGCTTTCACCAAAATAAATTTTACACCAAGCATTTGAAAGAGTTTTGTAATGGACCCATAAGGAAAATTTCTGCAACTATTAACTTACACAGCAACCTGTATACAATTCTGACCATTTAGATTGTTTGGCCAGTGGAGCTACCTGGCCTTGGCCAGTGTCTTTCCCTTTGGAGGCCTCAGCTTTCCTGTCTGTGACGTGGGGAAGAATGGAGAATGGACCAATGACTCCAGAAGGCCCCTTCCTTTCTAAAGGTGACAGCCACCCAAGCCTGGAAACAGCGTGTGCCGCTACTGCCATCTAGCGGCCCAACTGGTGCCACGTGGCCCCAGCTCTCGTTTTGCTCAGAGACTTGGTTGGCTGTGTGAATATCCTGCAGCCCTTAAGTGCTTTGTGGAGCAGGAGAGAGTATATTAACAGATCCTTAGATGGTTAATAAAATCGTTCTGAGCCCATGATATTTGACTAATAGTACAAACCCTCATTGCAATTCCGTGCCCTCGAAGGCCGCTGGGGCCTGCGCTGAGGCCGCTCTGTTAACAGGTGTTTGTTGGGAACCCACCATCTGTGCCCGGCCCTGCGCGGTTGTCCAGCGGTGAGGAGGGGCAGGAACTCGGCGTCGTGCGGTTCAGGCACTGGAGCCCTGTGGGGACAAACATCAAGGCCTTTGGGAGGTGTGCTCCCCGTTAGTCTGTGCGTCGCCAGCACATACTGGAAACTTAATTAAGTTGAATGAATTAAGGAATTAGTGAATGAATGCTCGTTTCCAACGAAGGAACAAAGGAATGAACAAATGGCCCGGATCCGGATTCACGTTCCCTGCTTAGAAGGGCCTTTTCCTCTCTGGGCCTCTGTTCCCCAGTCTGTGCAGCAGAAATAAGACGGCCCCTGATTGTGAGGATCCGGTGTTAGACCGACAGGCAGTGCCTGTGTCAACCGGAAAATAGTAAAAATAAAGAAAAATTATAAATGACAAAAAAACAGGTGATGGAGGGAAATCTCCATATTTTGAGATGCATCAGGCATTTACTTCGCATGAATAAGAAATGCATTCTTTATTCCCGGAACTGATATTACCACTTGAGAACTAGAAAATGTTTCCTGCCACCTAGTCTACGTCTACTCGACGAGCTCGCAGGGTATCGCGGAAACAACCCACCACGTGCGGTGTGAAGCCCCCTGGGTGGGGGCTCCACGAGATGGCTGCCCCCTGCCCCCATCCTGTCCTGGCGAATGAATAGACTGTGCTCTTGCTTTTACTTCGTCTCCAGACCTCCGTATATGTAAGCTGAAGGAGTCGAATTAGATAAACTCTAAACTTCCTTCCTTCCTCCCTTCCTTCCTTCGAAAACAGATTCTAACAAATTGCCCAGCAAGAATATGGTCCAATGTTGTGAAGACACCGTGATATGCTGCCACCTGCTGGTCATTCACTATATTATTTTACACTTTAAGTGAAGCTGGAGGTTAGTATTTAAATGTTAACTACAACGGAAAGAATTTATACACACATTTTCAATAGAAACTTATTACAGTTCCAGGGAAAAAGTTGTATTTCCCCCAAAATAACGCTAGCTGAAGCAGCCATTCAATAGTGGCCGCTACACGTATTCTCCCACTGAAATCCTCTGTGGCTGACCCGGTTTACAGGTGAGGACACTTCCGCCAGGTCAGGCAGGTGGTAAGTAACGGAGGAAACTCTAGCCCAGTTCTTTCTGAGCCCAGGACCCAAACGTGAACACACGTCCCCTGTCGCTGTATTCTACATCACTGAGCTCCTCGTTTCTGATGAGGAAACATCTTTGTAGAAATTTTATAAATTACAAAGAAAATTTTAAAAACTTGAAACCCAATGTCTCAAATGAAATTAGGGTTAATGTTTTGTGCATATCTCCAATTTTTAATGCTTATACTGTTCATATATTTGTACTTTCATACATAATTTTTTATCAAAACAAAAGATCTCCTTTTCTTTTTTAAAATCATCCATTTACTCAATTACATTTAGCAAATGCTTACTCTGGGCCAGGTAGAGATACTGGGCTAGCCACCAAGTCCGTTTGTTCTTTTCCGCAGGGCGGCTCTAGTAGCGCTTAATTTTCCTTAACTTCATGCAAAACACTTTTGTTAGATTGTATTGTGACAGCTGTCATATCAGCGTGCATTAAAAAACACATCAAAATTGGTGAATTTTTGTGTAGCCATTGTAATATTGAAGACGAAAGAAAATATGCTTTTCGGTGTATTGTGCTTTATTATTTCAAAAAAGGTAAAAACACAACCGAAATGCAAATACAGTTTGTGCAGTATAGGGAGAAGGTGCTGTGACTGATTGAACTGCCAGAAGTGGTTTGGGAAGCTGCAGGAGGTTTCTCGCTGGACAACGCTCCACGGTCGGGTAGACCAGTTGAACTTGATAGTGATGAAACCCAGACATTAATTAAGAACAGTGTTCTACCACGAGGGAGATAGCTGACATATTCAAATTATCCAAGTCAATAGAGTTATTGGTGAAAATGAAAAACGTGTCTTTTATTTTATGGAAAAAAACATATGGAGTTTTTGGCCAAACCAATACAATGAATGACATTAAAAAACAAAAACAAAAAATGACATGACCACCACCCTGTGAAGCTCTCGGTCTAGAAAAAGAAATGGACAAATAATCACAATGAGATACATACTCCCAAAGAAAATGGTTCAGGAGCACAGGGGCCAAGGGGCTCACCTACGCTGGGGGGGCACAGAAACCTCCTAGAGGGGGTGATGCTTGGGGAGATATGGCCAGTTCACGAATCTCTTCTCCCCTACCCCCATAAGCAACTTCCCAAGCAATTCATGGCTACACAGGCAATCCGCCTGCCGGTTCCATTCTCTGGCCACGGCTCAGGTGGGGGCAGCGACGGATTGGTAAGCCCTTCCCTAAGCAGACACGAGAGTGGGACTAAGGTGTTTTTCTCGGTTGCTCGCACCCCTATATTTCACAAGTGATTCTTTGGGGCCTCCTCTCTCTCAGGTTGAGGTAGAGGAAGCTCCTCCCACAGACGCTGCACTTCCACTCCCAGCACCAGTGGGTGGGTGTCTAGTCTCAATCCTCGGTGCCGCTCGTGGGGGAGAACTAGAGTCCGCAGTTTTCAGCGGGGGCCCAGTGTCAGTTCCTGGGCGGGTGGAAAAGGCCCGCCCACCGACGGCGCCGCTTGGTTCTCCTGCCTCCCTGACGTTCAGATCCCCTGGGCTTTGGTCCTCAGGCTCAGAGATTCTGATCCAAGCGATCTGGGGCAGTGCCTGGCTCTGGAGGTGGGGTGGTGGTGTTTAAAAACTACCAATGTGCAGAGCAGGGTTTTTGTTTGGGGTTTTTTTCCTCCTTGTATTCCTGAAGCATTTAAAACTATTATCTGCTTCCTTCTCCCAGGCTCCTGAAGCTCTTTCCTGGGCTCTGACGTGGTGTGGTTCTGCTTAGCTGGCGCCTCTCTCACTGCTCCATCTCTGCGGGGGGGATGGGTCTGCTCTCTCCTCTTGGCCCCCCACGTGCAGGTGTTCCCTGGGGTGCTTTCTTCAAACGACTCGTTTTTACCTGTTTCCTCATCTTCCAGAGCTTTGGGCTATCTCTTTCTAGTGCCAGTCTCTTCCCCCAAACCCAGACTCACATTTCATTTTCCTCCTGGACATATACCTGGACATCCAACAAGATTTCCAGAATCTTGCCCTGGCTGGTGTGGTTCAGTGGACTGAGTGCTGGCCTGTGAACCAAAAGGTCACCAGTCTGATTCCCCAACTAGGCACATGCCTGGGTTGTTGGCCAGGTCCCCAGTGAGGGGTGTGTGAGAGCGGCAGCCATGTGTCTCTCACACACTGATGTTCTCTGCCTCTTTCTCCCCCCATTCCCTTCTCTCTAAAAATAAATAAAATCTTCTTTTAAAAAAAGAGTTCCAGAATCATTACTTTCGACCATAAAGTGCCTCTGTGGAACACTAAGACAACCAACCACCACAAACTTAGGTGCCTAAAGCGGCGTGACTTTATCTCACAGTCCGAAAGGTCAGAGGCCCAAACCCGACCTCACAAGAATTCAGATGAGCATCAGCAGGGCCCCAGGCCTTGTGGAGGCTCCAGGGCAGAAACCCGTTCTCTCACCTTTTCCAGCTTCTCGTGGCTGTTGCATTCCTTCCAACTCACCCCCAGCAAGGGTCTGTTGAGTCTCTTCTGCCTCCCTCTTGCAATTTAAGGCGCCTTGTGACTACACTGGGTTCACCCACTGCTTCTACGATCAGCTGATTAGCACCTTAATTCCGTCTGTAACAATCCCTTGTCGGGTAACAGAACACACTCACTGCGTTTGGAGCTTGGGATGGGGCTTCTCCGAGGCCACGACTCCGCCTGCCGTCACTGTCCCCTTTCATCCTCATACAGTTCTTCCTCGTTCCTCGTCCCTCGTCCATATCCTTGGTCTGTGTCAGGCATCGCCCGACTGATACCTCTTCTTTCAGTTTCTCCTTAATCTGTCCTATAATGGGCTCTAAAATCTGTCTTCCCAAGGACAGTTCAAATAATGCTGTTATTTTGCTCAAAAACATTCAGCATATCCCCAAATAATTGCTCAGTAATATTGTGTAAAATAATTAACATCTACTGATACTTTCCCTCTGATCCCACGCCCACAAGTCCAGCATCTTCCCTTCCATCTCAGGGACAGTCACACCTAGAAATCTATGTGACCTTGGGAGAGCATGAATTTATAGACTTCCCACATGTAAATGCACCTATACAAATACATAAGATGTTTGGGGTATGTTTAATTTTTGTACATAAATAATATGCCACTGTTTGTATCTCTCTGCAAGGTGTTTTTATTTATTTTTCTTTTACTGCACATTGCTTTTGAGAGAGATCCACTTGTTCCTACATATAAATCTAGTTTATTCTTTAAACTGCTGTATTGATTTAATATGATGAACGTGTCATATTCTAACTTAAAAATTTTTAAGTGGCTAATTCATTCCCATGGTTCAGAAGTGGCAGTCACATAAAACAATGCACGCCGAGGTCTTGCTCTGCCTTTGTTCCTATTTCCACCCTGTCATTTATAAGTAAGTTTCTGGTGCACCATCCCAGCATTTCACTATGCAAGGACAAGTGCGTATTCTTGTTTTCAACTCCTTTCCTTTGCAAAGGCTAGCACATTATATTCATTCTTCTGACTTTTGCTTTTCACTTAATAGTATACCCTGACATCACTGTGCAACTGAGTTTTCAGCTCCATGGGAGGTGCAGAAACCTAAGCCCCTTCACGTACGGGGTTTCTGGGCAGCAAGACCTTACCTGGGAATGGACAGGGGTGTACTTAGCTTCGGCAGGGGCCGTAGGGCCAGTCTTGTCATGTGAGAGGAGCTGCCTGTTTTCCAAGGGAGCAATGGCCATGGTGGCACCTTCCACATTTCCCAAGACTATTGAGTTTGAGAAACATTGTGCAAGAGCAAGGAAAAGGACAAGGGACAACAGCAAGCGAATGTCACATGTGGAAACTAACAGATGGAAGCCGTTCTGACTTGAAGCAGCCCTCAGAGCTTGCTCCATGAACAGAAGTAACATCCAGAAGATTACTGACGTCAACGCCCAGGACTCCCACCAGGAAGATGCTTATCAACCAGGTAGATGACAGGAAAGGAATCTGAATCATGCTTTGAGAACTGGAGAAGGGTATCTATGGACTTACGTTGAATGAGTGATAAAGATTTATTTCGGAGTCGATGACGGGCAACGTCCAGTTTGGCCTCTTGGAAAAAATGCAGAACATCTCACTAAGTGTCTGCTTCTGTGATTATCATCTATATCATCTCGCAGGATGTGCTGTGAACAAGAACACAAAAGAAACCAAACTATAAGGATGACATTAAAACCCCTCCAGTGAAAAGGTGCTGCTCTCTCCTTACGTTAGGGCTTTACCGTGTCCAGCTGGTTGCTTCTCTCTCTCTCTCTTTTTTAACTGTAACTGTAACTCAGTGGTTTTCTTATTCTGACTTCTTTCCTAATGCAATTCATCTTGCAGCAGCAGATCTGATGCCCTGTGCTAGAAGAGTCAAGAACTCTAAAGAAAGTTTAAATTACATGCAACTGACAAACTAAGTCTAAAGTCAGCATTAAATCTAAAACAATAAAAAAAATCTCAACAATATATATCTGGGAGATCTTTCCAAATGAGTTCATAGAGTTTTTTTCATTTGTTTTATTTGTTTGTTTGCACATTGCATTTGTGGATGGGCCATAGTCTGTTAAGTCCCTTGCCTATTGAAATAATGCTGTAATGATGAACATACATTCATTATTTTATCCATTTGCACATGTACCATTAGGATAAACTCTCAAAAGCGGGATTGCGGAGTCAAAGGGTAGATGGGCTTGCGGTTGTACCAGATATCGCCAAATTGCTCTCTGGGAGAACTGATCATTTGGCGTTCCCTCAGCACAGGGCGAGACAGCATGCATTTCCACGGGCCTGTCCAAGAGACGGTGTGGTTGAACGGCTGGGTCTCTGACAATCTGACAGAGGAGAGAGTATCTCGGGGTAGTTAACCTTTGCGTTTCTCTCAGCACGAGTGAAGGCGTGAAGGTCCACGACTTTTCCCACTTAAGAGGCATTTGTCTTCTTTTCTCTTTCCCACTTTGCCCGTTCTTGTCCTTTGCCCATTTTTCCTATCATGTTTTTTACCTCGTCTTAATTTCTAGCAGCCGTTTTCATAGTTGATTAGTGCAGGGATTAAACCTCTTCTATCCCTAATACGGGTTGCAAATATTTTTTCTCAGTTTACTATGTGCCCTTGATTGTGGGGTTTTTTTTACTTGAAGAGGTTTTAGATTTGCATATAGCCAAACACAGCACTCTTTCTGATGGCATCTGAATTTTGAGTCATGGCTGGAAAGACCTTCCCAAAGTCAAGGCTGTAAAACAATTTTACCATTTCAAGGAAAATACCCTCTTATACCCCCAGGTGAAAACGGTTTATCTAAAAAGGTACTTTTACGCCACCAAATGGAGATGCCACCTTCGTCACCTGATACCTGGTGGATTCATTGACACTGGACTGGGGCAAATCCTGCTGTAATTACCACCCGAGCGAAGCTTCTCTTACACACGCACTTTCTCCGGGAGGCTCATCGCAGCCTCCCCGAGCTCAGTTAGGAACCCGAGACAGCATCTCAGCCCCAGGCTCGGATGCTATTCTGAACAAAATTATCAACAAAAAGCACAACATGTGAAACACATGGCACTAAACAGACTGCAGAAGGGCACTGTGTGAGGTAAGAGAGCTGAACCGAGAAGGCCGAGCGGACTTCGTTCAGCCTCAGCCGGGACCATGTTTGTTGGACGACTGAAACTTTCTCCTGCTCCGCACGTGCGCCGTCCGAGGATGACCAGGAAATTGTCCTCTTGACTGGGGGTTACAAACGGGTTTTAGCAAGAAGGCAAATCTGCAATGTGGGATTCACGAGTAATGAGAATTGACTGGGTTATATTCTGTTCACGTATTCACCAGTAGACGAACATTCTGGCTGTTTCCACATTTAGGCTATTATGAATAACGCCGTGGGCATTTGCACATGAACCTTTGTGTAGAGATATGCTTTCATTTCTCTTGGGCAGACACCTAGCCCAGGTGGAACTGCCAGGTCATCTGGTTAGTTTATATTTACCTGTTCAAGAAATTGCCAAACTCTTTTCCAAAGCGGTTGTACCGTTTTACAGCTCCACCAGTGGCGCCCGATGGGCCTGGTTAAGGCCACGTCCCCACTGACAGTCGCCGCGGCCTGTCTTTTGGTGGCAGCCATGTTCGTGGACGTGAAGTGCCACCTTATTGTTATTTCGATTTCCATTTCCCTACTGACTAGTAACTTTGAACTTCTTTTCAGGGCTTTATTAGTCATTCATGTAGCTTTTATGATGAGATGTGTGCTAATCTGCTCGTTTTAAAATTGGGTTGTCTCCTTACTGAGTGTTTTCTATATCCCGAAGAAGTCCTTTGTCAGATACATGATTTCCAAATACTTTCTGCGGTTCGTCTTTTCGTTATGCAGTAGTGTTTTAGGAAGTACAAAGATTTTAAATCTTGATTGTCTTATCACTTTTATGTTTTCTGGAATGTGATTTTGGTGTTTTCTCTAAGAATGCTTTATCTCACCCGAAGTCATGAGGATTTTCTCCCAGGCTTTTTTTTCTAGAAGTTAGTCTATCTTTTAAAGCTCAATGATTTTTTTATTTTTAAGTATATTTTACTGATTGTGCTATTATGGTTGTCTCAGTTTTGCCTCTTTTGTCCCCTCTGCCTGGTACCCCTCTTCCCTCCAGCATTCCCCTCTGTTGGCTCATGCCCATGGGTCACGCATGTAAGTTCTTTGGCTTCTCCATTTCCTGTACTGTTGTTAACAGCTCCTTGTCTATTTTGTTCCTATCAATTATGTTTTTAATATATTTTATTGATTATGCTATTACAGTTGTCCCATTTCCCCTCCTTTATTCCCCTCCATACTGCACCCCACCACCAAGCCCCCCACCCCCCACCCCCCACCCCCCAGCAATTCACCTCTCAGTTCATGTCCATGAGTCATGCATGGAAATTCTTTGGCTTCTCCATTTCCCACACTATTCTTAACCTCTCCCTATTTTGTACCTACCATTTATGCTTCTTCTTCCCTGTACCTTTTCCCTAGTTCTCTCCCCTCCCCCTCTGTGCTGATAACCCTCTGTGTGATCTTCATTTCTGTGAATCTGTTCTTGTTCTAGTTGTTCCCTTAGTTTGTTTTGGTTTTTTTTTTTAGGTTCAGTTGGTGATAGTTGTGAGTTTGTTGCTTTTTTAATAGTTCATGGTTTGACCTTCTTTTGTTTTCCCTTAAATAAGTCCCTTTAACATTTCCTGTAATAATAGCTTGGTGATGATGAACTCCTTTAGCTTTACCTTATTTGGAAAGCACTTTATCTGCCCTTTCATTCTAAACGATAGCTTTGCTGGATAGAGTAATCTAGATTGTAGGTCCTTGCATTTTATCGCTTTGAATACTTCTTTCCAGCTCCTGCTTGCCTACAAAGTTTTTGAGAAATCAGCTGATAGTCTTATGGGAACTCCTTTGGAGGTAACTGTCTCCTTTTCTCTTGCTGCCTTTAAGATTCTCTCCTTGTCTTTAATCATGGGTAATGTAATTATGATGTGCCTTGGTGTGTTCCTCCTTGGGTCCAACTTCTTTGGAATTCTTTGAGCTTCCTGGACTTCCTGAAAGTCTATTTCCTTTGCCAGATTGGGGAAGTTTTCCTTCATTATTTGTTCAAATAAGGTTTCAATTTCTTGGTCTTCCTCTTCTCCTTCTGGCACCCTTATAATTCAGATGTTGGAATATTTAAAGTTGTTCTGGAGTTTCCTAAGCCTCTCCTCATTTTTTTTTGAATTCTCGTTTCTTCATTCTGTTCTGGTTGGATGTTTCTTTCTTCCTTCTGGTCCAAACCATTTGAGTCTTGGTTTCCTTCCCATCACTGTTGGTTCCCTGTACATTTTCCTTTATTTCACTTTTCATAGCCTTCACTTTTTCCTCTATTTTGTGACTATACTCTACCAATCCTGTGAGCATTCTGATTACCAGTGTTTTGAACTATGCATCTGATAGGTTGGCTCTCTCTTTGTTGTTTAGTTGTATTTTTCTGGAGCTTTGATACTTTCTTTCATTTGGGCCTTTTTCCTTTCTTTTCTTTTCTTTTTTGTCTCAGTGTGCCTATTGCATAGTAAGAGGCAGAGCCTTAGGTATTTGCCAGGTTGGGGCAACCCACATCACTTCGTTCTGGCACTGTATGCGGGGGAGGGGCCAAGAGGGAACAGTGCCACTTAGCTCTTGGCCAGTTTTCAGTCACTTCCTCCACTACCCACAAGCAAATTGGGCCTTTTTGGTGCTAATTCTCTGGTGGGTGGGTTTGTGTGTGTTCTCAGACCCCATGGGTCTCTCCAACGAGCTCTCCTATGAGGCTGGGAGTTTCTCCCACTGCCACAACACCCACAGGTTTTTCCAGTCAGAGGTTTTGAGGCTTTATTTCCCCGAGCTGGAACCCTGGTTGCATAGTCTGTCTCGCTCCCCAGTTGTTCCTCTTGGTTTACCTGCATGCAAATGTCGGACCACCGCTCCACCAGCTGCCCCCTGCCCTAGTCCTCCAGCTGCTGCCTTACTGTGAGTTCTCTCTCTCCACCTTGGCTGCCCATCTCTGCCCCGCCTATGGGTCTAGATGAATGTTTCTTCTTTAACTCCTTGGTTGTCAGACCTCCATACTGTTTGATTTTCTGCAGTTCTGGTTGGTTTTTGTTTTTAAATTTATTTTTGTCTTTCTTTTAGTTGTGCAAGGAGGCACAGCGTATCTACCTACACCTCCATTTTGGCCAAAAGTTCCCAATTATGGTTTTTAATCCCTGTATCTTTCCCCCACTCTCCCCCTTCCCCTTCCCCACTGATAACCCTTCAAAGGATCTTCAAATCTATGTTTCTGTTCCTGTTCTAGTTGTTCACTTAGTTTGTTTTCGTTTTTTATAATCAGTTTTTGACAGTTGTGAGTTTGTCATCAGTTTAATATTCATAGTTTTGATCTTTTTCTTAAATAGCATTCCATATAATGAATGCTTGGTGATGATGAACTCCTTTAACTTGACTCTGCCTGGGAAGCACTTTATATGTCCTACCATTCTAAATTGTAGCTTTGCTGGATAGAGTAATCTTGGTTGCAGGTCCTTGATTTTCATGACTTTGAATACTTCTTTCCAGTCCCTTCTTGCTTGTAAGATTTCTTTTGAGAAATCAGCTGTTGGTCTTATGGGAACTCCTTTGTAGGTAACTGCCTCTTTTCCTCTTGATGCTTTTAAGATTTTCATCTTCAACCGTTGGCATTTTAATTGTGATATGGCTTAGTGTGGTCCTCTTTGGGTCCAATTTGTTTGGGACTCTCTGTGCTTCCTGAACTTGCATGTCTATCTCCTTTGCCAAATTAGAGATGTTTTCTTTCATTATTTTTTCAAATAAGTTTTCAATTTTTTGCTCTTTTTCTTCTGGCATCCTTATAATTCAGATATTGGCACTTTTGGAGATGACCCCGAGTCTTCTTATTCTCTCTTCAATTTTTTTTGAATTTTTGTTTTTCATTCTGTTCTGGTTGACTATTTATTTCTTCCTTATGTTTCAAGTAATTGATTTGAACCCCAGCTTCCTTCCCTTTACTGTTGGTTCCTTGTGGATTTTTCTTTATTTCACTTAATGTAGCCTTCATATATTCCCTTATGCTTTTGCCATACTCAGTGAATTCTCTGAGCATCCTTATCACCGGTGTTTTGAATTCTGCATCTGATAGGTGGACTATCTCCATTTCACTTAGTTCTTTTTCTGAGGTTCTGTTCTGGTCATTCTTTTGGGCTGTATTTCTTTGTTTTCTCAATTCGGCAGCCTCCCAGTGTTTGTTTCTGTGTATTAGGTAGAGCTGTTTTTACTCCCTTAGTGGACCTGTTAAGTCGTGTGGGGCAGAGCCTTTAGGTATTCACTGGGGTGGGGCAACCCACTTCACTGCTTTGTGGCTCTGCATGTTGGGCAGTGGTCAGAGAGGGGTCAGTGTCACTGTCTGGCTGCTGGAGGCTTGCTCAGCACTCACTCTGTTTCAAGCCATATCACTCCCTTTCTCAATGTGACTGGTGTCCTTCTAGCTGTTGCCCCAGTGGTGGTTCCCAGAGTGGGTGGGTCTGCATTGCAGGCCCTCAAAACAGACTCTCCTGAAAGACTGGCAGTTTCTTCCACCACCCCAACTCCAACTGGTTTTTATAGCCAGAAGTTATGAGGCTTTATTTTCCTAGTGCTGGAACCCTGGGCTGCACAGTCTGGCCTGGGGTCAGAGTTGCTTGCTCTTGAGAGAGCCTTCCCAGTTTTATCTACCACATGTGAATGTGGGACCACCCGTTCTGCTGGCTGCCACCGCCTCACTGCCACCTCCTCGTCACCACCACACAGTGTCCTCTCTGCCTTGGCTCCCCATCTCTGCCCCTCCTACCTGTCTGGATGAGTTTGGCTTCTTTAAATCCTTGGTTGTCGGACTTTCATACGGTTTGATTTTCTGGCAGTTCTGGGTGTGTTTTGCTTTGAGGTGAGTTGCGATCCTTCTTATGGTTGCACAGGGGGGTAAAGTGTGTCTGATTAAAGCCCAGTGATTGAGTAGGATATTGTGTTGACCATTGTTGAGCAAGTTTCCCTAGATTATGACAGACCAGCCAAAATGTAGGCTTTTAATTTTTTTAAGAAAAAAATATACTTTAAATTTTTGCTTATAAATATTTGTATGTTCCATTGTTTTGCTTTTCTCCTTAGAGGACTTAATTATTTTGCATGTCTTTCATAATTTTGAAATAATGTCATTTTCAAAATAATCATTTTCTCTATAATCCTTTTTATATCTGTCATTTTATATCTGTCATTTTCTCTATAATCCTTTTTATATCTTTCTTTTATTATTTCAACTTTTCTTTCCTCTGTAGAAAAGTTGAAATAAGAAATTTCTAATTTCTATGCCCATAATTGTGCTTTCAGACATGTTTAGTATTCCTTGTGCTTCTTATAATTTAGTCATCATGTTTTGCCACTGTTTCTAATTTGGTGACCATAACTGAATGCTTCACCCATTCCTGTCATCTAGCTGTCACCTCCTTTTATCTGGCCATGTCTTTCCTGAACTTTTTTTTTTTTTACTTCTGCTGTGTTTTTTTCTTCTTAAATTCCACTGAAGCATTGCGTTTCTGAAAGTTCATGTTGGGATGGTGGCTAATCATATTCTTTCACTTTGGGTCAATATTTTTCTGTTGAATTTCTTTGTCCTCAGGGGAATTTTTTTGAGTTAAAGGACGAGGTCTGGACTATAGATATACATTTTGGAGTAATCAGCACGCACATAATATTTAAAGCCATGATACTAGAGCTAGATGAGTAATCGAAGCTACTCAGTCCAAGGAGTATCTTTCTACTGAGATTTTTGAAGCATGAGTGCTGGGACTCAATGTTTAGAAGTCAGGGTGAGAATGCACTGAAAAGTGGGATTCAGAGAGAGCCTGAAACACCAGTTAGGGTCTAGTGAGGAGCCCAAGAACCCACTCACAGGGCAGCCACCTCATTGCCATGAGGTCATGTACAGCGAATAGCCTCCTGGGAAAGGAAAGGGGGAAGACCACCCTGAAAGACTAAGCATTAATTTCCAAAGAGACTACGTGGACTCTAAAAAGAATTCTTGTTTAATGGAAAGAGACTGAGTTATCCTTAATAATGGGATCATTCCCCCTGACACCAAAGGGACTGGGAGCATCCAGATACATAAAGAAAACAGAGTGCTATACCAGTCGGAGTGTCTGTCAGAAAAAGTCCAGCCACTGTTAATATAATAGGACAATTTTCACAACCATCCGTGTAACCCGGCAGCCAAGGAGAGTGGATCAGAATGCACAAACAATGATAACTTCACTGTACTAGCTGGTGTGGGCAGTAGACACCACTGAATGAGCATGTGTACTGTGTGGCCATCGCAACAGCATGACTGAAACAGAGCAATGAATCTGCATCAAATTTTGCGTTAAGCTTGAATATTCCTCCACAGAAAGTATATGGATTATGCAGAAGTTCACAGCTATGGGTAACCAATGATTGGCAGCTTCATCACTACAATGCACGCATGATGGGGGCTCATGCATCATGTCTCACGTAGAGTTTTTTTGTGTGAAACATCAAATCACCCAGGTAGCTCAGTCCCCCTACAGCCCAGATTTGGCACCCCGCAACTGCTGGTTTCCCCCAAAACTAAAATCACCTTTGAAAGGAAAGAGATTTCAGACAGTTGACGAGATTCAGGAAAGTACAACAGGGCAGCTGATGGCGATTGGAAGAACTGTGTGAGGTCCCAAGGTACCTACTTTGAAGGGGACAGAGGGGACAGAGGTTTCATCATCTTACACATGATGTTTCTTGTATCTTCTTCAATAAATGTCTCTATTTTCCATATTATGTGGCTGGATATACTCTGGACAGGCCCTGTATGCATTAAACATTTGGGTATAGTGTGTAAAATTTAGATTGTTAATTTGCTCAGCAGTTTGATGAAAGACATCCATGTTCCTCAGACTCTATGGCGCCGACAGCCCTGGCAGATCCAGTTGCCTCCCAGGCCTCAGCAGCTCAAACAGAGAGGATGTTGTGCCTTTAACGGTCCACCCCAATGCAAACAGCTACCATGTACAGAGTCCTTACACTGTGGGTGAGCAGTTTAATGCATTATGTCACTCATCATCACCACAATTTTAGGAGATAAGGACTATTATTAGTCCACATTTTAGAGATCAGAAAAAAAAATAACCCAGACAAGTAACCTTGATTAAAGCAGTAGAATGCTGATTAAAAGCCAAGCTGGTAACAGCACCTGGACTTTGATTCACACATCATACTACCTAATCACATTACCTTGAAACTGAGGTTTAATCTACTCAAGGAATCTTGTAGGAAGGAGGGGAGGGGCATATATAAGGCAACCTGTGAGAGACCATCTGAGTTAAGGGTGTTGTAGGTCACATCCTCCAGAAGCATAAAGGCACTGACAAATGTATCTTACTCAAATTTTGTCACTCCTATAATCTGTCCTCCTGAGAAGCAATGGGCAGTGGGACTAGCGGTCTATTTTGGGACTATAAACTAGCACAGAGGCTCTGAAAAGCTAATTAATCTCTTGGCAAATAAATGACTAGCCCCTCAAAGGGTGAGGACGTGCCCTCGAAGCGGGGAAGGAAAGTAGGTCAAGCAGTCGCTGGTGCCAAACTGCAGTTTTAGACCTAGGAGGAGACTGATGCTAGGTCCTTCACACTCGGTGAGGGGCTTGGTGAGTCCATGTCCTCGTATTCAACCTGAGTGCCAAGGGCAGCATCAGAGGTGCCCGAGAACAGGTTTCCCTCTCAGAACTCACTTAACTTTTCATGTTGTTTGACCTCAGTGTTTCACTTGGGGGAAACCCACTTACCCTGTTTTCAGAGGACCTGACTGAAATAGTCTGCGTGCTGGATAGTCTCAGGCTATTTCCTCACCTACACAAGGGGGACCACACCCTCAGAATGCAGATGGTGTTCCCTAAACCACAGGCGGGCAACTGTTCCTCAACACAGGCCGAACAGAGAGGCTCTCTTACTGTAGTTCACACAAGTCCCAGACAAAGCACATGTGCTAGGGGGTCACGTGGAAAACGTTAACTCAGTGAGTCTCCCTTCTCACGGTAAACCTCATCAACTGTTATTGTTCTACTTTGGGCTGCTCTGTTCTGTAATGTTTAAAAGCTCTACCTTGTCCATCTTTGCCAATCCCCATTTAACTCTTTGCCATTGAAAAGGTTTACGCTAGGAGAGCTCTGCTACCATCGTGGGTGCTTTGCTCGAAGGTAAAGTAATTTAGGTTTCTTGCTGGTCCTCTGCATGGGTCTAACATTTATATGGGATGTTGGTGGAAAATAGTAATCATTCCACTTTACTTATTTATAAATATCCAGTTTAAGTCCTGATAAAAGTAGGCACTTAATACTCATTAATAGTATCTTACTTAGAATGGTACATTTAAGATTCATTTCTGTTGTCGTATTACTAGTGTGTGCCCGATATTTGAGTAGATTTCATTGCATGAATGTACCACCATGTGCTTACCCATTCACCAATTAAAGGGCATTTAGGTTGCCTCCAGGTTCCGAATATCATAAAATGTTTGCCCCGGTCTTGTGTGAACATGTTTCCATTTCTCTTGGGTAATTATCTAGGAGTGGGATAGCTGGGTCACACAGTGAGTATACAGTTAATTTTTTCAGAAGCTGCCAAACTGTTTTCCCAAGTGTTCCCACCATTCTGCATTTCCATCAACAATGTTGGGGAGTTCTAACTGTTCCATATGCTGAACAGCATTTGCTGTCTTGGATTTTGATGGGCATTTCCCTGATGAGTAATGATGAGCATCATTTCTTGTGCCACCCATACATCTGTGGTTATCGTTCACTTATGTCGATGTTTTAAAAAAATTGGTGTCTTGTTGAGCTATAGTTCTTCATACTCTGAACATAGTCACTTATCAGATATGCATTTCATGTGTATTTTCTCCCAGCCTTTGGCTTGTCCTTTCATTTTAAGTGCCATCCATAAAGAAAGGAGCTCCTACCCTTTCGTGACAACATGGATGGAACTGGAGAGCATTATGCTGAGTGAAGTAAGCCAGGCGGTGAAAGACAGATACCATATGATCTCACCTATAAATGGAACCTAATTAACAAAACAAACTGGCAAGTAAAATATAGCCAGAGATGTTGAAATGGATGACAAACTGACAGTAACCAGAGGGGAGGGGAGAGGGAAATAACGTGGGAAAGAAGAGAAAGGGACATAAATGACACAAATGAGGGACCCATGGACTGAGCCAAGGGGGGTGGGAGGGGGGCGTGGGTAGGGCTGGGCAAAGTGGCGGTGGGAAAATGGAGACAACTGTATTCAAACATCAGTAAAAAAAAGTTTTAAAAAAGTGCCATCCAAAGAGCGTAAGTTTTTATAAATTGAAATTTTTTCTTTTATGGATTGTGCTAAGACATTTTTTGCTGCACCCAAGATTACAAAGATTTTCTGTTCTCTTCTAAAAGCTTTGCAATATTACATTTAGAATTGTGATACAGTTTGCATTATTTTGCATGCAGTGCAAGGTATGGGTTGACAGGTTGAAGTTTTTTTTTTTCTTTGTAAAATGATGTCCAATTATTCCAGCATCATTTATTTCTTTTCACTATCTTTCGATAAGGTTGCATTTAGCAAACACTTTCTATATATAGAATCTACGGAGATGAAGGAGACCCACCAGCTTTGGGGTGACAATCCTATGGCTGGAGATAGGAGGGCAGTTCTGTCTCTTTGACTGACAAGAAAGGTCTGAGCCCTGGCTGGTGTAGCTCAGTGGATTGAGCACAGGCCTGTGAACCAGAGGATCGCAGTTCGATCCCCAGTCAGGGCACATGCCTGGGTTGCAGGCCGGTTCCCTGCAGGCCAGTTCCCAGCAGGGGATGCGCAAAGAGGCAACCGTACATTGATGTTTCTCTCCCTCTCTCCTTCCCCTCTAAATTTAAATAAATAAATAAAATCTTTTTTAAAAAAGAGAAAGAAATGTCTGAGTTGTACGCTTTTCACTTCACAGACATGCACCACAGAGGACAGCCCAAACTGTCAATGCTCTCTAGCCAAAGATCACCAGGAACATGCCTGTGGTGGAACAAATTGAGCTCATTACTTGTTGCAGCAAGGGAGAACACATACTATGGGAAACTGTGAGGCATGGTAGTAAAAGGGTGTTACAAAGGAGTACAATTGAGATTTTGGTCTGTGTTAGGTGATTTGGGGAACTTTGCTCTAAAACTAGATGTTGTTAGAAGCAGGGGTAATTCTATGATGGGGTAGCTTAATGAATCTTTATATAGAAAGAGGGAAGACTACAATGAGACTAAAGCTGCAAGTGGTAAAGAAGATAACAGCTACTCATATCAGTTTGATAGTTTCAGTTTGTGTATTCCATCTGGAGGGTTGGCTAGGGTTCATGTTTCTCTCTGTGTTCAGACATAATCATGAAGTAGTTTTACTTTTGTCTTGATCCATCATGGTCATGCAGGGACCTATTTTTTTCTTTTTTAAAAAAATGGATTATGCTATTACAGTTGCTCCAATTTTCTCCCCTTTGCCCTACCCACCCGGCACCCCCCCACTCCCTCAGGCAAGATTGTTCACGTCCATGGGTCATGCACAGGTTCTTTGGCTACTCTTTTCTTTTACTGTACTTTACATCCCCATGGCTATTATGTAACTACCTATTTATACTTCTTAATCCCCTCACCTCTTCACCCATTCCCCATACCCCTCTCCGCAAATCTGGTAACCACTAAAATGTTCTCCATAGCCATGATTCTGTCTCTGTTCTTCTTGTTTGCTTAGTTTGTTTTTTAGATTCAATTGTTGCCATTTCATGGTTCATAGTTCCTATCTTTTTCTTAAATAAGTCCCTTTAACATTTCATATAATAATGGCTTGGTTATGATGAATTCTTTTAGTTTTGTCTTGTCTGAAAATCTCTTTATCTGCCCTTACATTCTAAATGATATCTTTGCTGGATAGAGTAATCTTGGATGTAGGTCCTTGCTTTTCATCTTTGAATACTTCTTGCCAGTCCCTTCTAGCCTGCATTCTTTTGAGAAGTCAGCTGACATTCTTATGGGAACTCCTTTGTAGATAACTCTGCTTTTCTCTTGCCATGTTTAAGATTCTTTCTTTATCTTTAAACTTTGGCATTTTAATTATATGTGTCTCAGAGTGGGCCCTTTTGCATCCATCTTTTTTGAAACTCTCTTTGCTTCCTGGATGTGCATGTCTATTTCCCTTACCAAATTAAGGAAGTTTTCTTTCATTACTTTTTCAAATAGATTTTCAATTTCTTACTCTTTCTCTTATCCTTCTGGCACCCCTGATGAAAATGTTGGATCACTTGAAATTGTCCCAGAGGCTCCTTACAGGATCCTCATTTTTTGGAATCTTTTTTCTTCTTGTTCTGTTGATTTTTTTTCTTCCTTGTTTCAAATCATTGATTTGATTCTCAGCTTCATCTACTCTACTGTTGATTCCCTGTCAATTGTTCTTTAGTTTAGTGTATCCTTTGTTTCTGACTAGAATTTTTTTTATGTTGTCGAGGTCTTCACTAAGTCCCTTGCGTATCCTTATAACCAGTGTTTTGAGCTCTGCATCTGACAGATTACTTAGTCCCATTTTGTTTAGTTCTTTTTCTTAAGTTTTGATCTGTTCTTTCGTTTGGGCCATATTTCTTTGTCTCCTTGTTTTGGCAGCCTCCTTGTGTTTGTTTCTATGAATTAGGTAGAGCCGCTATGACTTGGTGGCTACCTAGTCAGCTACCTTCATGGCTTAATGAAGTAGATGTCTTATAGGGTCCAGTGGCACAGCCTCCCCTATCACCCAAGGTGGGTACTTGAGGTGCACCCCTCGTGTGGACTGAGTACACCCTCCTCTTATAGTTGAGCCTTGATTGCTGTTGGCAGATCAATGGGAGGGATTTACCCAGACCTATCAGTTGTAAGGGCTGGCTGTGACCATTGACTACCAATCTCTGCCCTCTGTGGGGGATCAGCTGTGTGGGGGCAGGGTAGTGGTGCTCTGATGTGGTCTGTAGCTGTCCACAGGCTGTGGGGTTTCCTGGGTGGTGCAGGTCAAAGTCAGCTACCGCCTGTTTTTCCCCGGGGCCACCCTGCCTGAGCTGTAAAGTAACCTCAGATGACTGCTACTTGTGCTGGGCTTAAGGTGATTCCAGGTGAAGATAAGCTATGAATCTAGGCTGGTTGCTGCTGATGCTGGGCCTGGGGCCCCTTAGCAAGAGCTTTTGGGGCTGGGAGCTCACTGAGCTAGCTATTGCTTGACAGATTTAGGAAGTTGTGAAGCATGAGCCAAGACCAGCCATTCATATGGAAAAGCAGCCTGGCTGGGCCCATAAGTTAGGTGGCACTGGGTCTCTGGGGATCTCCAGGGTGGGGCAAAGCGTCAGCCAGGTCGATAGAGTCTCAGATATGGCACTGGCCTGCTGGCTCTGTGTGGAAAGGGATCAGAAAAGGGACAATGGCCTCTGCAAACCTTTCTGTCTGGGAAAAGCTGTCCCCCAAGGCTCCCCTTGATGCTAGACACTTCAGTTTCACCCTGTATGCTACTGGTGTCTCTCAAGCTGCTACCTGAGTGCTGGAGCTCGGAGGGAGTGAGTCTGATTAAGTCTGTGTGTGGGTTCTTCAAGAGGAATTGCTTGGGGCTCCAGCTATTCCTTCTAGCAACTGAATCCCCACTAAGTTTTCAGTCAGAAATTATGGGGTCTTATCTTTCTGACACTGGAACTCTAGGCTGGGGGGCCTGGTGCGGGGCTGGGACATCTCACTCCTAAAATATCCCTCCTTAATATGTGTCCCTCACATGTGGATGTGGGACCAGCCCGTTCCACATTGACAGCCCTCCTATCAGTCTGGATGGATGTGGTTTCTTTAATTCCGTAGTATTCAACTGGAATGCTGATGGTTCTGAGTGATAGTTGTTCTATATTTTAGTTGGAACTTCAATGTGGCTATATGAGGAGGCAAGCTGTGTTTGTCTATGCTGCCACCTTGACCAGAAGTCAGAGGGACCTTTTCTGATGTTGGTGTTCTCTGAAACTGCTTACGTTCAACAGGAGACACCAAGGCTTAGCTGTGCCACATCAGCTCCCAGACACACCGAGATCCAGCCTGCAGCATCAGACAAGCTACTCAGCAGCAGGGACATCTTTTTTCTTTTTCAGAATATAGTGGCTAGGAACTGAGGCCCTAGTCAGAACAAACTGTGTTCAATTCCTGGGTCTGCTCTTCACTAGCTGTGGGCCACTGAGTAAATTACCTAGCTTCTCTATGCCTCCATTTCTTGATATGAATATGGGGATAATAATAGTACTTGCAACATTATATTGTTGGGAGAAATGAGATAATACATACTAAAATCTTGTATTAAATCAATTTTAGTTATTATTGTTATAGCACAGAAAAAATTAAGAAGGATATTGGGGAAGAGAAGGAAAAACCAGTAACAGTGCAGGTAATTGTGCCGGGCAAGTCAGAGGAGTAAAAAGTGAGGACAGAAAAGCAAAATAATTTACACTGGTTGGTAAACCATATAAAGGTGTTAACTGTCCAGTTTATTTCAAAATGCCAGGATAATGCATTACATCCATAAAAACCTGATGAGCCCTGGCCGGGTGGCTCAGTGGGTTGGAATATTGTCCCATACACCAAAAGGTTGCAGGTTTGCAGGTTTTATTCCTGGAAACCTGGTTGGGGGCACATGCTGGAAGCAACCAATCAACGTTCCTCTCTTTCTCTCTCCCTTTCTCTCTCTCTAAAAATCAATAAAAAATATCCTCGGGTGAGGATTAGGGAAAAAAAAGACATGCGGAAACACAGAGAAATGTATGGACCTCACAGTGAGTTGTCATTTAGGCGAGTTCACACAGAAACACTGAGAAGAGCGGATGACAACTGTTATTGTGCGTGTGCTGGGAGGCGGGTTTGTGTGTTGGGTACAAGGTCAGACTGGCTTCCCCTTCAATGTTAAGGTACTATCAGCCTATAAATGATTTCTTTCTTACTTTCATGCTTCTGGTTTCCAGCTTGCTTACTTCTGGCCCTTTTTGAACTACCCCCCCCCCCTTGTTAAGCATGCAAGGGCACATCTACCTTCTCTAGTTTTCAATAATGCAAAAGGCTCTGTGCAACCAACTACAGCAGGGGTGTCCAACCTTCTGGTGTCTCTGGGCCACACATTAAATAAACTGAGACACATAGTCACAAAGATATCCCATAATGTTTTAAGTAAATTTACAGTTTTGTGTTGGGGCACATTCATAGCCATCCTGGGCCTGGTGCAGCCTGTGGGCCACGGGTTGGACACCCCTGAACTAGAGGAAAACTTAGTCATTTAAGAGATTGGATCATTGATAAAGGCTATATTAAGAATTTGTCCATTAAAAGAAAGTTATTGCCTGAAGGCACTAAGGATTATTTTCAGACATCATATTGTCTTTCAAAAATAACATCCAGAAATGAAAGGTTCATTTTGATAATCTAAGAATGGGATTTCAGGCCTCGAATCAAGAACTGAGTGGATTCAATCTATAAAATGAATGGGGCCTGACTTCCCTGCAGCTCCTGCTGCTGCCCAGACAAAGACAGCATCCCCTTGTAGAAGCCATTCCAGCAAGATCATAGCATTTATTTTCATTTTGGATCTAGGGGTGGGTGGACATTGAGTGCTGCTATTCATTTCATAGGTAAGAATATTGAGGCAATAAGACATGATTAGTGTCATGCTTTTAAGAACTATGTGACCTCCTACACTTGCACTTTTGGAAAGTTCTCATGAACTCACAACCTGCCCCCCAAACCCCCAAACTCCCCTACATCTCTGTTGGTTTATCAGATGGTTTCAACTACTGCTGTGGATTATGGCTCTACTAACCACAGAAACACAAAATTTCCCAGGATGGCTACGGCTTTGGCAATCACTCATACTTTAATAACGATTATGGTAAATTTTCTTGTAGAGCAAAAGAAGTAAAAGGGAAGGAAGAAACACTGTATAATTGTACACTTCATAACTCTGCCTAGCGTTCACCCGGGGAAGACCACATACGAAGGAGAAAGGTTTGTGTGGTAACAAGAGTAGGTACACACTCTTCACAGAGTAGGTACACACTCTTCACATGGGGGGTACACAGAGTAGGTACACAGAGTAGGTACACACTCTTCACATGGGGGGTAAACACAACAATCCACAGATTCTCCTAATCATCTGAATTGTATTTTAAATCAAGATTATCCAATGTACTCTTTAAGCTCTGGAAAACTAAAATATCTTGACAGTCTCAGCACAATGGTCTAAGTGGATTTGACTCACTGCTTTGATAAATCAATGATTAGGCTGAAAGCATTAACTATATTTAGTCCACGCTATGGAAGACCTGGGTCGAAGTCAGCTTCTTCCAGGCTTTCCTGTCCTTTGCTGAGCCTTGCCAAGTCACTCTGTTGTACCACCCTGCTTATGTTGCATTAGAAAAAAAAAATTACGAGGTTATTTATTGGTTGCTTCATGTGTATGTTTTGTCTCACTAACTAGATTGTGAAGATCTCACAGCAGCCTAGGAATTCATTTTATAAAGACCTTTCAACCCCAGTACCTCTTGCTTCTCTCAAAAACCTGTAACTGACTTACCGTTATCTTCACTTTATAGGCGTGGAAAGAGGTAAAGAAAAGTTAACAGATACTGTTTACGTAGCTCAGCAGCCTCTGCACAACTTAACACGTTGGGTCCTCTCAAGAACCGGTGAAGTGGATATTACACACCGACTTGGAAGCGCAGAGCCAGAGGCTTCACATCGCACGGAGCTCAGGTCCAGGCAGGATCCTCTTACCAGCGCTCCACTCTTCTCAGCCCCTTGCAGATCCGCAAGGGAGCGGCCTAAAGCCAGGCGTTCTAACATCCAAGGAACTTCCCTTTTCACTAGACACCCATTTTCTGGGCACGGTCAGAGTGCCTGGGGCGCCCTTGGCACCGCAGTAAGCGCAGGGCTACGATGAAGAACCAGAGGGGCGTTACTCTCAAAGAGCTCAACTTGAGGGCCGGGACTATTTATAGCAGCAGTAATAACAATAACAAATGAGCACTCTGTCTCCTCGTCACCCCTGTCACCTCCACAGTGAAGGTGTGCAGAGTCCCAAAGTAAAAGCCTGGGAAAAGGCCCAGCTTGTCATTGGCCCAAAGAGAAGGCGAGAAGGGAAAAAGGTTGAGGACCTTCCCCCCCCCCCCCCCCCCCCCCCCCCGCCCNTCCCCCCCCCCCCCCCCCCCCGTGGACCCCAAGGCAAAGATACAGCCGAAGAAATTGCCGACCATCCCCCATCTCCCTTAGGGCGAAGACCAAGGTTCTGAATTCTGAGCGACCGTTATCGCAGCGGAGTGGTGGCTTCGGGTAGCCACTGACTCTTCAGCTTGAGACCCCTAGAGATGCCGCCTCCGCGTTCCCAGGGCTCTGCGCCCCTCGCCTGATTTGATTGAAGGGCGGAGGAAAAGGGCGGGGAGACCCCCAGAGGAGGCGCACGCTGGTCGGCCAGGGTTTCCCTCCGAGGCACCCAAGGGGCGAAGGGGCGGGAGCTGGCGGGGGGGGGGGGGGGGGGGGCGACAGGGGGAGGNGCGGGGGGGGGGGGGGGGGGGGGGGGGGGGGGGGAGGAAAGAGGGCTGTTGCGCGTGCGCACTTCGGGAGGCGGTGGACCAGGCGATGCTGCAAGGGTTGGGCAGTTCGAGAAACTGGTGGGCGCCGTAGAGGCCCGGGGGTGCGCGTGCGCATTAGAGCCTGAGCCAAGGGAGGAGGCGGGAGCTGAGGAGTCGCAGAGGGGGCGGGTCGGCGTCCGGCGCCACGTCCGCAGCCAGAGGCCGCTGCTGCCGTCAACGGAGTCTTCTTGTTCTATAGCTTCAGAAGGCGTCGCCAGAGCCCGCAGCTGCCCGCCCAAGGCTGTGCCAGCAGCTCGGGCCGCCTCAGCTCATCTAGGTTCTACCGGCTCCCTCCCCCAGCCCCGGCTTCAGGAGGCAGCCCCCCGATCCTGGCGGTAAGTCATCCTGGGAGGGCTGGGGGCGCTGTCCCAGCTTCCTGCCCCCTTCTGTCGCCTTCTTCCGTTAGCTCTTCTGCCCCTCACCACCTCTCTCTCTCTGTGCCTGGCTCCTGCGAGTGAGGCCTTAGGGGGCACTGAACAGGAAGGGGGAGGGGCTGGATGGTGTTGGGGGCAGATGGAGGTTCGCTGGCGGGGTTACCCCTCTTTACTGGTCCCTGACTCCTTTGCGGCGTCTGAAATCTGAGATCCGGGACTCCTCTGGAAGCCTCCGCCTGACTTCTTAGCTCCTTGGGTGTCATGCTGGGAGAATGGGGGAGTTAGCAGCCTAGGAGGGGAGGGGGATGCACCAGAGCGGCTGTGTGCTGGGCTCCGCGACCCACTCGCTCCTGACCTGTTGATAAAGCGCTCTCTGGGGTTCTGGCATACAAGCCTTGGACCCCGGTGGATGTTCCCAGTGCTCTTAGTGGGTAGGAAAGCTCTTACCCCTACCCTTACCCTGAACATGAACGTGTGGGATTGAAGAGAGGCGCTGGCAGCGCCAGGGGGTGACTGGGGACCGCTGGAGCACCCGTGGGTGCCATCCCTGCCTCTGGAGTCTAAATTAAAACCGTGCCTGCGACGGCACACGCAGCGTCAAGACTGGTCCCCAAGCTCCCACTTGTCATCATATCCTTTCTCCTAAAGAGATCGCCTCTTCTCTGAAAGAAGACAGAAATTCTGGAATCCTAGGGGGGTTGGGGTGTGCTGGGTGTTACAACGTGGAGCAGAGGGAGGTGCTGAGTTCAGTCCTAGCCACGGCTCCTCCAGGGTCATTTTCTGCCTCTCCTGCCACGTCACTCCCGCTGCTAACGGAGGAAGGGACAAAAAAAAAAAAAAAAAAAAAAAAGGAAAAGACTTGCTAGTACCTAAAGGGATCAGTGGGGGAAGAAGGGGCCTGGAGGAAAGGTTTACAAATATCCAGGGAAAGAGGAACATTCTTATTTGATCTATCACACTTCTGGGAACCCCGAACTAATTCCAAATGAAAAGACTTTATTTACTACCTGTGATTATTTTCTGTATGCTATTGTTTAGCCTTTACAACTTCGACTGGTCTGGGTGCGCTCAAGGACTCCCCAGGAATATTGCTACCACACTAACAGATAGGTACATGCCTGTGTGTGCCTGTACCTGTTTTTTCCCCTTTTTTTAAAAAAAGAGGGGAGTAACCTTTAATAAACCCATATGCATCCTGTTTTGATTTTTTTTTTTTTTTTTACAATTTCATGTCTTTAGCCATTGTTGTAACAGAGGTACCAGAAACCATACCCGGTAAAAATCTGGCTACATGTAGGGACATAGTTAGAAAAGCTTAGAGTAATTCTTGTATATTTGATTTTTTTTAATTGCAAGAAAATCTTTACCCTTGTTTCAGTCCTTGAGTATTTGCTGTTTTGCTACTTCCTGAAATTATCTCACTGGGGGTTATGTCTATAAACACCTTCAGAGTAGGGCCTTTGCATGCTTGTTCAGGCTGAAACCTCAGAACTTAGTATAGTGTCTGACACACAGCAGCGCACACCTATCTGTTGAGCCAATGTAGTAACTTGGTGAAGATGGCCGGTATGCTGGTTGTCTGGTTTGATAGTGTACTGTGTGATTCTGCTTAGTGTTTCATTTCAGGACAACACTTTGCCATTTTGATACTGTCAGTTGTTACTTGTCACTAGGTAATCACTTACACATTTTACTGGAGGATTATTTTTTCTTTCCTGTCAGATTCAGGGTATTTCTTCTAGTCTGTTTGCTGTTGATTTAATAGGCAAGGCCTGTATTTAAAAGTAGCCTGTTCAGGACGGTTGATTAACTAGAGAGGCCTGAAAACAGTAAGCTGGTGTTTTACTCACTGCTTGTTGGTGTATGTGTGTTAAAGCTCTGTATACACACATATTTGAAACTCCTTGTAGGTATTTGGCACAGAACTCACCCTCACATGGGAGGGAGGATGTGGCAAAGTTCCAATACATAGAGTATGCAGAAGAATTTAGCTCATTCATTTACAGTCTTTTTCTTATAGGGAAATTAGCACTTACTGTTTAATCACAGGTCTTCGAAGCAGCCGCGAAGGTAAACTGTTGTACACTGTATCTGGTAGCAGGCTTCATACAGCTTGTTAGTGCTACTTAGCTTCCTTCAGAAAACTGGGGGCGGGGGGGGGGTGTAGCCACAGGCATGTTTATGTTCTATTTTCAGACTTTGTTTTAATTATTAATTAAGACATATATTTGAAGCATTACAGATATCCACAAACAACACTGATTCATCAGTTTTCCTTGAAAAAAGAAAGCTTCCTGAGAGGCACTGTTTACTTATTTCTATTATGGGAAGAAATTGTCCCCTAGGGAAGAGTGTTATTAATCCTTGCTCGATATTTGCAGCTGCTCCAGCTGCGATGCTGTTGTGCTGGATGAGAGCTGCCAGTGAACCCCAGTGAACCCCAGTGAACCCCAGTGCACAGCAGAGAAGCCCTTCACATTTCACACCTGTAACCAGCTTCCAGTTGGTATAGTTGGCTCACACCAGGACCAAAGGGTAGAACTGGTTTATGTCCAGAGTATAAGTTAAATGACGTGTTCTGCCCTAAAGGCTGTTTTCTATTTTTGCCTTAGAACAGTACAACTAAAAAAAAGACAGAAACTTGATTGCATTATTGAATTCCTAGAGAGCAGATATTTTTTGTTTGTTTTTGAATGAAACTAAATTGGCAAGTGCAGGGAAAGTCGACCCAAACTTGATTGTGAACTCTGGTCGAGAGTTTTCCTGCATGTCCTTAATCGCACTGCAAACCACAGCGCCGAACAGGGCGCCTGCCTGGCACATGGTTGGGACTCAAGTTTATGTTGAAGTAATGACTCCATGAGGTTAGGGCAGGCAGTGTACATAGAATTTAATCATTCTGTTTAAGGGTAACATTTATTTTTTTTCATTGTTGGAATTATTTTATTTTTTTCAACATCATTATTCATTTTCTATCTCATATTTTTAATATTTTCCTGTTGAATATACAATGTTTTTATTTTTATTTTGTTTTTTTAAATATATTTTATTGATTATACCATTACAGTTGTTCTATTCCCCCCCTTCATTCCCCTCCACCCTGCACACCCCCTCCCCCACCATTCCCTCCCTTTAGTTTATAACACGTGTCTCAAGTTCTTTGGATTCTATATTTCCCCCACTATTCTCACCCTCCCCCTATCTATTTTCTACCTACCATCTATGCTATTTTCTGTGCCTTCTCCCCCCTTCTCCCCCTCCCACCCCCCTGTTTCCAACCCTCCATGTGTTCTTCATTTCCATGGTTCCACTCCTGATCTAGCTGTCCTCTTGGTTTGCTTTTGTTTTAGGTGTGGTTGTTAATAACTGTGTGTTTGCTGTCCTTTCACTGTTAACATTTTTCATCTTCTTTTTCTTATATAAGTCCCTTTAGCATTTCATATAATAAGGGCTTGGTGATGATGAACTCCCTGAACTTGACCTTATCTGAGAAGCACTTTATCTGTCCTTCCATTCTAAATGAAAGTTTTGCTGGATAAAGCAATCTTGGCTGTAGGTCTTTGGATTTCATGACTTGGAATACTTCTTTCCAGCCCCTTCTTGCCTGTAAGGTCTCTTTTGAGAAATCCGCTGACAGTCTGATGGGTACTCCTTTGTAGGTGACTGTCCCCTTATCCCTTGATGCTTCTAGGATTCTCTCCTTCATTTTGGTCTTGGCTAATGTAATTATGATGTGCCTTGGTGTGTTCCTTCTTGGGTCCAACTTCTTTGGCACTCTCTGAGCTTCCTGGATTTCCTGGAAGTCTATTTCCTTTGCCAGACTGGGGAGGGTAACATTTAAAAATGGTCATTTTGACACTTTTACTGTTACTTGTTTCTATGTGTATACTTTTTAAACTTTACTAGCAGATTATTCGCCTTTCGTAGTTTTAGATTAGGTGTGTGTCTTCACAGTTCCCAGGTTAAGAGAAACGGGCCCACTGTAATGGCGATAATACACAGAATGATAGTGTAGAAAAGTATTGGGTTGGCCAAAGTGCTTGCTTGTTTTTTTTCCTGTAAGATGGCTCTGGTAGCACTTAGTCATTTTTAACTTCATTTGAAACAATTTTGCTAGATTGTATGGTGACAGATGTCTGATCAGTGTATATTTTTAAAAACTTATCAAAATTGGTGAAGTTTTGTGTAGCCATTTTAATAATGAAGATGGAAGGAAATACACAGCATTTTCAGCGTATTATGCTTTATTATTCCAAGAAAGGTAAAAATGCCACAAATGCAAAAATAGGTTTGTGCAGTTCGTGGAGGAGGTGCTGTGACTGAGGGTACAGGTCAGAAGTGGTTTGTGAAGGTTTGTGTTGGAGATTTCTCGCTGGACGATGCTCCATGGTCAGGTAGTTGGAGTTGACAGTCATCAGATTGAGGACAGTCAACGTTCTACCTTGCAGGAGAGAGCTGGAATACTCAAAGTATCCAAATCAATGAAGTTACTGGTGAAACTGAAGAACATGTCTTTTATTTTACAGAAAAAACGAAACGGACTTTTGGCCAAGCCAGTGTTTCTCCTTAGTGACAAAGTGATACTACCCGTAAAGAGGTGCTATCACCAGAAGTTTGACACGTGTGGAGAGGCGGGGCGTGATTTCCGCGGGTAAAAGTAACGATGGCATTATGGTTAAGGACTTTAGCAAAAATACTTTCAGAAGATAATTTGGTGTCTTATGACCAAATTGGGTATTCAGAAAAATACATTTATATTCTAAATACGGCTTTCGCAAAATGTTTATTAGCCTAAGAGTTCTAAAGGAATTTTAATACTGTATACTTGCTGTTCGTACCTGACAGGTATGAGAGAATCCCGAGGATAGAAAACACACACACACACAAAACAACACCTGCGGCCTAGGGGAGTTCAGAGTCCTCTAGTAGCAAGTTTCTGAGGCCCAGGGAGCGGGGCTCCAGCCTGGCTCAACCCTGCCTTGTGTTTCATTGTTCACTGATAGTCCCATTGGTAACTTTAGGTATGATGTTAAATGTACCTGTGGAGGTTTCTGTATGTTATCTAAACTGCTGTATTTCAAATTTTTCTACCCCAAACACTCCCATCTTCAAAGAAGTCACGGGGGATGTGGGAATGTGGTTGGACTGGGAAGACTGGGCTGGTAAATCTGAGTACACCGAGTAAGCTCCAGGCGAAAATGACATTTCTGGGAGGTCTAGCAATCTCTAAAAATTCCCAAGCACTTTAACTATTTAATTACTGTATATTTAAAACCAATAGAGTATTTTAAATTACTGTGTAGTCAAATGCATGCATCATGTCTCTCTTGTGGTTCTTGCTGCCCCTGGCTTACCACTGTCTGACCTTAAAGATGTACATTTGAGAAGCATGATTCTAGCTTAAAGTGGTTTTCTTTTTCAAACTGGAAAACTGGACCATGTATTGGTACGCATCTGTTCTTGTGATGCTTTAATTAATATGGATACAGATGATATTTCCCCCACTTACTCCACACACAGTTTGTCAGTTTATAGCAAAACCATGTACTAACAAAGTGGTAAGGATATACATGAGATATTCAAATGGCAGACCAGGGAAAATAGCAGGAAGAGTGGAGGTTTCGAGGGGGCGTGGAGTCGGGGGCAGGCAGAATAGGGCACAACTACGCAGGCCACTGAAACTTACCTAGTGGAGCCGGAATTTTAGCTGTAAGCTTCCTGGAAGCCAAGGGGAAAAGGCAGACGTCACATCTTTGTTACCTTTACACAGGAAAGTAAACAGGTCTCGAAGAGAGGAAAACATGCTAAGTGTTTTGGGGAAACGAAAGGTTTCTGAATACCTCTAAAGAAAGTTCTTCTCTAGAGCTCCAAGTCAGAGCTGGCGAGTGATACACAAGCGGCTAATTCCTGGACAGTGTGTACATTACTCCGTATCGCACGCGTCAGGGCTTCCTCCCCAAGGACCTGATCCCCAATGAAACTCAGTGATGTCGGTTTCCTCAAGTCAGCCTTTTGTGATTCAAGTACATTGTTTTCCAGATGATCAACTTGATTTGAGGATGAAAACCTAGAATAACTAGGAAGATGAGCTGAGTAATCTTTACAGATATCCTTTACGGATATCACTGATTTCCAAGACTTAAAAATATATATTTTTCTTGAATTACAAAAGCAATACCTGTTTATGGTAGGAAATTGAAATGTAGATGTTAAATACATATATTTCTTTCTCTCTCTCTCTCTCTCTCTCTCTATATATATATATATATATATATATATATATATAGTTTGCCAGGAGGGGGTGGGAAAAATATATGCCAATATATGTGTGTGTTTGTGTATATCATTTTTCCCACCCCCTACTAGCAGTCTGCCAGCACTCTGGTATACTTCCTTCCAGCATTTTTATATGCATTAAAAAAAGTTGGATCAATAATATATGCCTTTTATATTCTCTAATTGTAACATTACCATTTCCCCATAAATGATCATACTGTCTGCATTGTGTGTGTTTTTAGGAAGCTTATCAATCCATCTCTTGCCTTCTGTTCTCATTGACTTAATTTTCAGGTGTATTTTGTTTGTTTTGTTGGCTTCTCTTTCCCCTCTGAAGTACGAACAGTCCAGTTATCAGTCTGCCTCTCTCTCCCATCACTGTTTTCCTTGGTCACGTCACCCACGCCCCACGTGTCAGCCACCACCTTCAAACCACTCTCGGAATCTCTACACCACTCAGACTTCATGCCAAGTTACAAGACCCTTAAATCCAGTTGCCAGCTGAACATCTGTGAACGCCATGAAGGCATCGCAGATACAGTTGTTCAAAAAAGCAACCCTTTCATTGTACCTGTCGTCAACAACAATGATTATACACTTATTTGTTAGAGGGTAAATCTTAGGCTAAGGGTTCTCATCACAGTAAAATAACATTTTTAGAAGTCTGTCTTCTAAAAAGAACTTAATGATTTTTCCTTGCCTGTCCAATGTCTTCATCATCATCTCTAGTTAGTTGCTCACACTAGAAATTTTACATCTTAGATTCTTTTATCTCACATTAATACCAACAAGTTACATTCTACTTCATACAGAAAATTCAAGTACTTGGATGTCCATGTGTCAGGCACTGATTATGGCTCTGGGGACGGAACAGTGAACAAAACCAGGCCTTGTTCGCATAGAGCTCACATTCTAGTAGGAGAGACACAGCGTGAACAGATACACGTATCAAGTGACAGTAAGTTCAGTGAAGAAAATACAGCGGGGTCAGGTGATAATGATAGAGGAGTAGAAGTGTGCTTTTCTGTAATAAGGTGGTCAGGGAAGAGCTTCGGTAAAGGGGACATTTGCAAGGGAACATAAGGAAGCAAGGCCTGTACACATTTTGGGGGAGAGCCTTTCAGGAGAAGGCAAGGAAGCTGCTGTGCTGCTGGACTGGAAGGAGCAAGAGGCAGAATGGCAGGAAATGATATGGGAGTGTGAGATGTTGGGCTGTGGAGGTGGAGGGACGGACTCTGAATTTTCTAAGGACAACGTCAGGCAACAGGAGGGTTTTAAGCAAAGCATGACGTAGCTAGACTGAAAGGGCTAGCCTTCCAAGGGTGCAAGTTTGGGGGCCAGTTAGAGATTATGGTGGCTTACTTGGTCGTGGTAGCAGCAGAGGTGAGGGAGCCCTGTGCTGGATTCATTTAGGTGACAACATACCGATGATTGGGTGGGAGTGTTAAAAAAGAGGAAATCAAGAGTGACTCCTCAGCTTTTGGTCCAGACACTTATTTAGACAGGAAAAACTGGCAGAGTTCAGATTATTATTCCATCTCATTGAACTGCCAAACTAGCCACTCACTGTGTTTAATCTCTCTCCTTTCTGTTCGTGCTTCACTCAGCTTCTTAAAGCACAGGCTCAACAACGTGCTCTGCTCACGGCTCCTCGCTGCCTGCCCACAGGAGGGTAGGTCAGTTGGTGTTATTCAGATGAATTTGCACATGTCTTTTATGATATAATTATAAACCATAATTTAAACCAGTTCTAATCTTCTAAATGGTGGTCTTTTAAAAAATTACAAGATCTGTGTGGAAAAATTAAGAATATTTTTTAAAGGAATTCTGTATTGGAAGGAAAAGGTAAGACTCAGTACTGATTTGTGGGATATATACAGAAAGGCAGCTTTGAAATGTATGCAGTTACTGGCATACCTGGTTTTAAACTCCTGCTAAAATACGTAAGATTCATGTGTGTGTGTGTGTGTGTGTGTAATTCCCCCGTATTTCTGTGCAGGGTGTGGGAGCATCTGTTGGTCAGTGCTGGGTGATCTGGACCTGTCTGTGCATGGCATCCAGACACTGGGTCACGCTGATGAACGACTAACCCAAGTGCCCCTCTCCGAGGAACTAACAGTCTGGTGGGGAGGAGCAGATCCAAAAGGCAGACTCTTTGGGAAGGGGTGCATATGTTCTGCCAGGACTTTGTATGTACTTTGTTTTGAATTTGTTAAATAGTGTTCTCACCTTGCAGTTAGGGCCAGAGTATCTGATTTCTGCTGTGTTTCCTGACCAACAGGGATCTGTGAAGTTGTTTGTCCTTGGCCACAGTTTATAGTTCAGTTGGGTGTCAGACGCGGGCTCTCTGATCTCAGAACCTTAAACACTGTGCTGTATAATTCCTCATGATCTTATCATGATGATAAATTAAAGAAATATAAACAGAAACAAATTTAACATTCTCCTTTAAGGGAGCTTTAAAATTAGGGCAAGTCAGTCAAGAACTCCTCCCAGTAATGCGTCACCTGACATTCTTTCTTTTTGTTTGTCAGGACCTGCATGTCTTCACTATTACTTTAAATCTTGTGTGTGGGGGGATGACGTGCTCAGTCCACAAACTGGACCGGCATGAGATTAGGTGCTCTTGATACGTGGCCTGAATCCGAGTTTTCACTACAGCAACTAACAGACATTTATGTAAGCACCTGACATGGACTACTGAGTCCCATCTTACATGGGATTTAGGTTTTAAAGGCACTGCAAACTGAATTGCATGAAGTTACAATTACCTTTGAAAAGACCCACTCCTCACAGCCACTACCTCTCCCACCCTCATTTATCACCATTTTTTGCCTCGATTATTGAAATATAGATGGATCTTTATCCGATCATCTGGTGCTTTAAAAGCATCAGGAATCATTAGGAAAGGGAACTTCCTTGACTTTCCTCTGACCACTTCACATTAACCACTTTGTTCTGAAACATGCGGCAATACAGAGAAACCCCGAAAACATCATGGTGACTCCTGACAGGTCTTTCTGCCTGTCCTTGCTCTCCTGTGTGTGCTGCCCACAACAGCTAGAATGATCTCTTAAAAGTGTAAATCAGGACACAACACCCCTCTCTGTTGGTGCATTTCACTGGCTCCCCGTCTCACCCACAGTGACAGCTCGCCACTGTGGCCTGTTAGGACCTCCGTGGTCCACACCTCACTCTTCCATCTCCTCTCCTTAGCGCCGTTTGGCAAGGCCTCTGCCATAATTTCCTGGCTGTTCTTTGATTTGTTTCACTTATCATAATGGCCTCAAGTCACAAACGGCAGGATTTCACAGAGCCCTTGAATCTGTGTTGCATAAGCTTGGGTACCGGGCTCCAGGCTGCGTGGGGATATTCAGGGAGTACTTAGTCGCCTGCTAGGACTGCAACCCTCGTTTTCTGGCCAAGCGAGAAAACTCTTAGGCCACTGTTGACTTGTTTTACTTTTTAAAATGACTATAAAAATAAATATTTTACAATAGTAAAGGAAATTGGGAAAAGAAAGTTTAACTATGTTTTCTTCATCCCAATTTAAGGTTTATTTATTAGGTTCTTTTTCTACTTGTACTTAAGGAGGTAATCATAGTACTTTCTATTTTTACAGTAAATTTTGGATTCCTTTGCTACCTATTTATGCTCTAAAAACAACAATAAAAAAGTAATCAAAATCGATCTTAGTGATTCAGATGGACGGTGTCATCTCTATAGGAGGATGTCATGTTTTTTAAGAAACTTTTCAGGTAACACTTTTTAGATACAGTGTGCGTGTTTCTCTAAGTCTGCTGTGAAATAAATTACAATTAAGTTGGCCAATATTCTGTAGAACGAAGCACTTTAAAATTTTTGTCCGCTCACCCACACCCTCCAACTTTCTGTCAGTCAGTCACCTTCGGTTTCATCAAAGCGGCAGCAGCAGCATGGCAAAGCGTGTACCATTCCTGCCACTCTCTGGGTGCTGGTTAAGATTTGAACTGCCCACTAGTGTAACTGAAAGTATTTCCTAAACACCACAAAGTAAGGGGAACAAGATGAAGCAGTCTTGTGATGGGTGTTCAAAAATGTTGTTTACCTAACTGACTAAAGTCAGTTAAGTCTTAGTTGAACATGTGACATGAGGCAGTCTCACATGTTGAGGTTAAAGTGAAATGTGTTTTGTGTGTTTTTTAGATCATGAATCAGGCAGATAAAAATCAACAAGAAGTCCCCTCTTACCTTAGTGATGAACCACCAGAAGGTACGTACGCATCTGTAACACCAACAGTAGAAAAAAATGCCCAACCGCACGAAAGTTTGGATTGTTTTTATTAAAGTTAAAGTTAACATAACCCATTTACCTTGTCAGTTAAATAGGTTCCAAAAGTAACTGATGGGAAACTATTTAAGCGTCTAAAAGAAAATATAAATATTGGTGAAGGGGACCGTAATGTAATTGTTTTTTTTATATAAGAGCTATTTTTCGGTTATTCTTATTTTGGGCCCATTTCACAAGAACGTTTTTTCATTTGTAAAGAGTGGGGTGGGTGCAGACAAAAGATGAGCTGTGTTTAATGTTGACTTTGTACATTAAAAAAAAATTAAGGTACTGGAGATTTGTTGTTAAACTCCCATCATTTCAATACAGTCGGTAGCTCTCTTCCTATGTTATACATGGTCCTAGGGTCTGCTTAAATTCTCTGAGTTTGAAAATAATTTTATCTTGAGTCATTTTATTCTTACCCTCAGAATTCCTTGGAAACACTAACTGTACACCTGAATGTCCTGACTGTATACAGAAAATGCCTATATGCATTTTTTACTTATGGTTTTGGTATAGAATATTGTTACACTTAACTCAGATAGTGACCTCCTTAGACAACTGTGTGTTTTGTACGGGACAATCGTAATAGGTAAGAATCAAACTGGAGAACAAGGGAGGAAGCGACTGACAGACCAGACGGGATCAGCAGACGGACTAGGGAGTCTCTGGATGAGGCCGGGGCTGACCTTCTAGCCCTAGGTGGTGTGTTTTGCTCCCAGTGCTGTTACCCACTGTCCAGAACGTTCTTCCTGCATTTCTTCTGCTGGTAGATAAAAATGGAATTGCTAGGAGAATAAACACAATGAAATGTTCATACTTCAGCCTAAAAGAGGATGGGGGAAACTAAACTGCTTATTTTTAGGTTAGTGGAGGAATAGCCTAGAAAATTATTAGCCCACCTGTTTTCCTTGCTTTATTTTTTAGGATGAGAACTCTGAGTTAGAAAAGAAGTTAGGGCTCAGTGAGAAATTAATAAGGACTTTGCGAGGAAGTCTTCAGGAAAGAGGCAGATAAAGGTGTATCCAGGAGCACGATTGTCAGGGAAGGGCACCAGCTTCAGGAATGGCTGTGTATGGCAACCTGCTAAGCAAAAGTAGTCTGCAAAGTAAATAATTTATATGGCGGTAATTAAGAGTAAACTGTGATTAAAGATTTAAATAGCACTAATATTTAAGAAAATTACCTCCATCAACTGTAACTGAAAATTTTAAAAAATTTTGTAATCAAAAGTTGTGCTTAAATGCTTATGCACCAAATTTAGCATAGCAGTATAGTCCTGCATGAGGTATTCAGCATGAAGCAGTTCCCTGTTTTATGCTCACAGCAGGATTTCCCCCCTGTCCTAATGTTACTGACCTTTACCTTGATTATAAAAGAATGCTCAGTTATGTGGTCCTTTCCATCATAATTTTCTAATTAATGCAGTAGTTCCCCCCTGTCTACAGGGGATACATTCAAAGACCCCCAGTGGATGCCTGAAACCTAGGTGGTACTAAACTCTATAAATACTGTTAACTTCTATACGTGATAAAGCTTAGTTTATAAATTAGACACAGTAACAGATAAGTAAGAACTAATAAAAGAGAACAGTTGCAACGATATACTGTGAAAGAAGTTATGTGAATGTGGTCTCTCTCAAAATGTCTTATTGTACTGTATGTCTGGTGTGTATGTCCATTGTGTTCTGTATGTCCAGTGTGAACACACTGGACATTGAGATTGTTCACTTCCGAGGTGGGGTGGAGGGGATGGTTCGAGATTTCATGACGGTGCTCAGAGTGGCACACAATTTAAAGCTGATGAATTGTCTGTTTCTGAAACTTACCATTTAATGTTTTCAGACCATGGATGACTCTGGGTAAGTGAAATTGCCTGAGTGAAACCATAGACAAGGGGTAGTCACCTTATAAAGGGTGAATTATATATTCACCCCTTTGAAAGTACAATACCTTATTATGTATTCAAATGCTTATCTGTAGCTTAAGCCTTTTATTTAAAAATTTACATTAACTATGCTTAGTTTTCAAATACTTTCAAGAAAAAGTTTGGTTTTTATGAATTTAGCTATTGCTGAACATGGAAATTTATACTTATGTAATTGACCTTCTTAAAACAACCTCGGATTGTTAGGGAGCCTTGGGTTACTTAATGGTTTGTACTGCCTTACAAAGACGTCTGTCTGTCTTATTTTCCCTCATCAGGCTCAATGAAAGATCACCCACAGCAGCAGCCAGGCATGTTGTCCCGCGTGACCGGGGGTATCTTCAGTGTTACAAAGGGAGCTGTCGGTGCCACCATTGGTGGTGTGGCGTGGATTGGTGGGAAGAGTCTGGAGGTGACCAAAACAGCGGTTACAACTGTGCCTTCCATGGGAATAGGGCTGGTGAGAGGCGGCGTGTCCGCTGTGGCTGGAGGGGTGACAGCTGTGGGGTCCGCTGTCGTAAACAAAGTGCCCTTAACGGGGAAGAAGAAAGACAAATCTGACTAAGACGTGGAGCTACGCTCGCTCTCCACAGCACTATGATGCCAGTGGCATTGAATTGCTAAGTTATGGACCACAACTGAGTCAGCCGTCTGGGACATTTATCTTCTTAAACTGCTGTGTTGAAAGTATTGATGACTGGCTTTCGTCTAAAAAGAAGAGACCAATACTAGCACAGTGTATGAAGGTGTCTCGTACTTAAATTCCAGCTTTTTATCTGGTAAAATGTTACACTTATTCAGCTGTAACTGAAGATATATTGGAATATTTACCATGTCTTTCAGTTTAACTAAAAATGTGAAAGTTGAATTTAGTGGGTGATCTTTACATGTATACCGTGCCAGGTGACTCATCTGCCCCTTGGAAAGGGAAACTTCGACCTACATAAACTGTAATTTTGATGTGCCTAATAGTTTCAGACGTCTTAGTTTTTTAAAAATAATCATAGTTGATTAGGCCAAGAAGCATTCTTTTCTTATTTAAGCTGGTAAAAGTAGCAGGATTTAGAGAAATTGAAAAGAAAAGAAATGGTTTTCTGATCCTGAGTGTTAACCATCTTTTGTTAGATATGCATTATATTAATTTAATCATCAATGCCTTACAAAACATCTTTTCTAATACCCTAAATATGTGCAGTTCTTAGAATTATATATGGATTCTCTTAAAAGTTGTTTATGAAATTAGTTTTCCCTCTTTAAGAACCTCAGGAGTGGAGGATAAAGGCATTTCTTGCTCTTAGCAGATGAGAGCGCTTGTTCACTGGTTGTGAACTGCCAGTTGTCACAACCAAACTGTGGGCTTCAGCCTGGGCTCAGGCTCCTAGACAAAGGCCTCACAGTGCCTGGGGGCCATCTCTTTGCTGGCCAAAAGATATTTTGGGAGGGTTTCAGATTAAGGAGGAATAAATAATTTTAAGTTCTTAAAAATTACCTACAACATCCAAGATATAAAAAGAATTCTTCCCACCTATTTTATCTCTAGGATGGCTTAAATTATTAGCAGTACTTCTTTTTAAAAACATAGTAAAAGAACCCCAAATAAGTGGGGTTGACTGTTAAATTGAATGAAATGGGCTCCATAGATTAGTTTTGAATAGTGCTTCAGTGGTTTATGGGCTTTTAAAATGTTACCTTACTGTCCTTCAAAGCAGCTGTAGACGTTGTATCATTTTCCAAGTCATCTTCAGGCAGGGAATTGAAGTTTCTGATTATGAACAATGTGTATCATCCCTTAACATATCTCATCATATCTCCTTCATTCGCAAGAACATGGCTTAGCTGAAATTCATTTCTTGGTTTTCGTTTCATAAAACTTTAAAGTGTACATATACTTGGCATTCCTTATAATCCAAGCCTGAAAAAAAATCTGAGTTTTCTGTACACTCATGTCCAGAAACCTGCCTCCATTCTGCAGGGGTCCCCACGCCCCTGCCCCTCCCGAGGGAGGCGGGGAAAGGCGTCCTGCTCTGGAGTAAAGGGGGCGGACAGCGTCCCTGAGAACTCGAAGCTGAAGACTCCAGCACGAGGCTTAAGTGTTTGTTCATAAGTGACTCTGAGTTTTACATTAATAATGTGGATTAAGAAATGGATAAGGATGTAACTTTTAAAAGCTTTCATAAATACCAGGAGGGATTTTAAGAACATCTACAAAGGGTCTTAAACCTTTTCTACAGTATACAAAACTGAAAAGTCTTTAAGAAGTTTAATACATCAGAAGTTAAATGCCCATTTCATGCTGTATTATTCAAGGTGCACTTACTTGCTGGTGTATCTGGTCAGATACCATAATTAAAAAAGGGTTTTAAAAAGAAAATCTAAAATTAATAGAGGACCACAAATAATGATCTAAATAATGGTAGTAGAGAACTTGTTTCCTGCTATTTGAAAGGAATTATTACTAGTTTATATTTCTAATTTATCTTCTCTAGTCATAGGCTCTGCTGTGCTTTGTACCTGAGTTTCCAAATTTAAACTTCAATTTACTGTATGCTTGCATATTTATTTTTAACTTTGCTTGCCTTTAGAACCACGTGAGGAAAATGGTTGTAATTTCTGCTACAGGAGAGCCACCTGGGACATGTTGTCAAGTTTGTTTCAAATTCCAAACTGTAACTGTTCAGGGGAGGCTTTTGCAGTGAGAGCAGAGAACTTATACAAATGAACAGTTAGCTATGGAGGTTCTTGTCGAAATGAACTTGCCATTTGATAGGTACAGCTGTACACTTGAGTCTTTTCCAGTTTATTTTTGTAGATTAGCAATTCGACCTGTTAAATAGTCCTGATTCACCTCAAGAAGCTAAGACTGTTGTATATACCTGGAGGCATCTGTTATTCAGCTCATCTTTAGCGTGGGTGTTCGGCACAGCAAGGACAAACTTGTGTGACCCACTGGTTGATCTAATAATGTTGATGTGAATCCTGCACTTAGTGAAAGAAATGTCAGATGAAAATAACTGATGACTGAATTTTTTTGTATTAAAGAAATGGGAAAAGAATACATGAATCTGTTAATAAAGAACTATGATCTGCAAAATATGAAGTGTTTCATAAAGATCTAAGGAAATAAAGGAAATTTTTAAAACAGGGTAGTCGTAACATTTTTAGTTACATGGAGTTCAGAAAGTACTGTAGCCAGTTTTTAAATTTTTTGATGTTAATGAACAAACAAGATAAAACATCTCTGAAAATGTATTTTGATGCCAACACAATAAATGCAAATATGTTTTAAGTAACTCAGATAAAGACTGGAAATGTAGATTTCTAGGTTTTACCCCAACTTGCTGAATTTCTGCAGGGTGGGGCCCAGGACCGCAGTTTAAGCACCTCTGCAGGTGATTTCCCAGGCACTCTAAAATTTGGGGACTGACCGAGAAGTTAACAAATAGCACTTCCCTCTCTCTTAAGTAGCTGTGGAACCAACTTAGACCTCTCAGTGGACAGAAGTGACTCGAAGGGATGGGAACCAGTTGGAGGAAGGTAGAAAGTGGGTATTTCCTGGGCATCCTTACTCGATCTGATTTAATCCACATGAGGAAAGTATCCCTATTCCCTTTCTACAAACACGGAATAGGTAACTCTCAACGTTAGTTAAATTTCCCACTTTTGAATGAGTCTGAGTCACAACCCCTCCAGGGTACATCCGCAAACGGAAATGGGGCTACCCAGTAACTAGTCCCTCCCTCTGCGTTGGCGTGAGTGCTGCGTGAGTGCTGCGTGAGTGCAGTGTGAGTGCTGCCTGTGCACTAGATTTTCCAGGCTGTCTGCCTTCAACACCGGAGTCTTCCTGGTGACCATATTTACTTTGGCAGCTAATTTTGCCATAGAAGTGACCTAAAGGAAAGATACTTTTTACTAGAGCCTTTTTCACACAGAAAGTAAAATTTAACTCTAGTGTTTTATGTAAGAGTCTCTCCTTGCTATGTTGTTCTTTTGAATATTTTCAAGTCTCACACACAGAAAGACCTAAATAAGAATGCAAGAATGGACAGATTCAAAGGCTTGTACAAAAGAAAACATGGAGTAAGATTTAGTCATAGGAAAAATAAAGTCAATAAATAAACTGGGATTTTGACCACAACTGCAGATTTTTCTAACGTAATCTTTTCAAGTTAGAGTACGCTACAAATGTACTTCCGAGACCACTAAGTCCCTCTGGTTGTCTGTGTCTCGGGCCGTGTCCGCACACGTGCTGCTTTCTGAATTCACGGCTACAAAGCACACACGGCCCCTCAGTTCGGCCAAACTTTCCTACACACCCTCCTGCACGTGCACTCCCCTACCCCTTGAGATGCCTACTTACTGCCTCCTCCCAACTCTCCTGCCGGGTATAACCCCCTCCAACATTCTTCAGTCCTCTGTAAAAAGGCAGTCCGATGGCAACTCTGACGCCTCTCGCACCACCCCCTCCATCACCTGCTTGCCCCTGTTCCCACGCTCTGTGGGCCAGAACTGGTCTCCCCGCTCTTACCCAGTCTGCCCATCTTCGCTTCCTCAAGGACGTTAATCCTGCAGTTTTCCTTCCCTCGTCTATCTCTCTTGGGTCATACCCATTAGCAAATACTAAACACGTCTTAGTATTTGCTTTCTTTAAAGAAAAATTTCACAGCAAAATTTCTTGAAAAACTATAGTTTCTTCCTCTTCATCTATTCTCTCAACCCACTCCAGGTGCCTTCGTACCTTTCTCAGTCCACCAGCCTCACTCCCGATAGGACCGACGAATGATTTCCAGTTTGCCAAATCCATCAGTCACTCTTGTCTGTCTTAGTGGCACCTCCAGTGGCATTTAATATTACTGACCATGCCCTCTTGGCAGATTTCCTCCTCTGGTTAGCCCTTTCCAGGATGGGTGAGCTCATCAAGAGTCACAGGGTGATGCCTGTCTCCAGTCCTGACTTCTCAAACTCCAGACTTTGCCATTTGCCTCTGACATCTCTGCTCACATATCTAGTAGACACGCCCGAACTGACACCTAAGAGGTGATCAATGTATTCCAAACTGAGACGGCTGCCGGAGAGAGCGAGCACCACTGATAATTATGTCAGGCCAACAGGCATAAACTAACTTTCTCCAAGGATCTCCTACCACACACAGAGATGCTGCTCCGTAGCTGCACGTGTAATGCTCCTCTTACCTTGCACGGCTCTGCCTGCGCCCCCTGTACCGACTGCTGCTCCTTCCCTAGGACAGTCCCATGTGGCTTGGGGAAGTAACTGACCCTCTCTGTGCCTGAGCCCCCTACTCTGTACAGCAGTGAACAGTGCACCAAACTCGGGGCTGCGAAGCACCATGTGCCTGGCACGTGACCGGTGCTGCAGAGATTTCTTTCTGGAAATTTGAAATGCTACTAAAACCATCATACACGTTTCATTTTAAAGGCAGACCTGGATTTTCAGGAAAAAAAATTTTAAATGCTCCATTTACTTCAATTGTTTATAAATGAAATCATTTCAAATTTAAGGAATTTTACAGAGAAGTTTCCATAAAAATCCCTAAATTTGTTGGTACTCACTCCTTTGGCAGTTCATGTTGGGGTGACTTTTCTTATGCCAACTCATAGGCAGTCCTTTTTCTAGTCACAAGGTTTGAAAGGAAGTCAGAGCACAGTAAATCTGGGCTCTGTCATTGGGCAGCTGAGTGGCCTCTCTAAGCTTCAGTTTCCTCATCTGCAAAAATGGGGAAGGTAATGAATGCATTAAAAATGGTCAGTTTTAAACAAACTGACCATAGAAGTAGGCTCTAATTGTTCTTTTTGGATGAGTCACACTTGGTTCTGAAAGATAATCATTTATTCCAACCAGGAGATAAAATCAGCTCTCTACAAAATGTACTAATTTGCTGATGTTTCACTTAACTCTAAGCTACAGCATTCAGACCACAGGAGTGATGTTTCAGAGTTGGTGGCGAGGAAGAAGGCTAGCCTGAAATGTATTATGTAAGTAAAAGAAATGTAACCATATCTTGAATTAAAGGAGTACACATGTCAGTTTCTTAGAAATGATTCACTTATAAAATATCACACTGATGTGTCATTGAATACTACAGGATTTTAAAAAAATATAGCTTAAGGTCAAATTACCAACATTACTTAAAATAAATGCAACCTATATTTTAAAACACAGCCAATGAGCCCTGGCTGGGTGGTTCAGTTGGTTGGAATGTCGTCCCATGCACCAAAAAGTTGCAGGTTCGATTCCTGTTCAAGGGCATGCACTTGGGTTGCAGGTTTGATCCCTGGTCAGGGTATGGGAGGCAACTGATCCATGTTTNTCAGTTTCTTAGAAATGATTCACTTATAAAATATCACACTGATGTGTCATTGAATACTACAGGATTTTAAAAAAATATAGCTTAAGGTCAAATTACCAACATTACTTAAAATAAATGCAACCTATATTTTAAAACACAGCCAATGAGCCCTGGCTGGGTGGTTCAGTTGGTTGGAATGTCGTCCCGTGCACCAAAAAGTTGCAGGTTCGATTCCTGTTCAAGGGCATGCACTTGGGTTGCAGGTTTGATCCCTGGTTAGGGTATGGGAGGCAACTGATCCATGTTTCTCTCTCTCCCTTTCTGTCTAAAAGCAATAAGCATATCCCCTGAGGCTAATCCAGGCAAGGATTAATTATGCACACACACAGGGCAAATGAGTTGGAGATTATTTCCTCACAGGTAACTTACACACGACTCAGAAGCCAGTAGTTTCTTAAAATTACTGGCGCCGACAAACTGCGTGAATCCTGTCTCTGCTACTCAGTTCCGCTCTGCACTCCCAGAAAGAAGCAATACCAGCCAGCAAGTTACTCATCAACGTTTAATGGTGCCACAGGGTTAAATAATGGCCTTCCTTTTTTGGCCTGAATTTTACCAAAGTTAGCCTCAAACTCTTTTTTTGTTCCATTCAGATTGGCTAGATGTCCATCCTTTATTCTGTAGCCTAAAGAATTCAGTTTCCGTAATCTGTACTGCACTATCTGTGGGGTTAACTCAAGAACCATTGGCGTCTCTCTTATCTGAGCTATGGAAATGCCCTCCTTCAATAGTACCTGGATTCTCTCTTCCAAAACAGGGACAGAATAATATAAAAGGGCAGGACATTTCAACACTAATTGCTTCAGGTCATGATCTGTGCATTGAAAAGCACTTTTAGAGAAGGAAATACTGTGCCGTATACTTCTTGGGCCAAGTTGAAAAAGAAACCCTTTCAGTTTGGACAGAAGTTGGAGAATTTCAAAGTCTGTGAAACGCTGCTCCTGGAGAAACGCTAGTGTTTCCTTTATAGCTGCAGGAGAATTTAACAAAATAAATGGGTTTTGGCTTAATAATTTTAGTAGCCAAACTCTCATGTTGGCCTCAGAGCCACCTAGATTTAGGTAACTCTCTTGGAGAATCCTTATCATTTGCTTATTTTTCTCAACAGGATTATGAAAAATACTAGAGGCAGTTGTCAAAAATCTGCTAATGACCACATTTCTGAGTCCCAGCTCTTGAAAGAACTGAACGTTCTGTTTCTGGTTTTCCTGGTCTTTAACGGTAAAGAAGGACTCTGGAAACTGTTCTATTAACTTGACCAACTCTTCCTTGCTTTTGCAGACCGACTGCCAAAGTTCCCTCTGGACATGAACAGCCGCTGGACTGCAGACAATTGCTTCTGGGCAGCGTTCCAGAACACTGGCCACCGCAGTCTCGTCGGCACCTAGTTGTTGTAAAATGTTTGCAATTTCTTCAACATAGGTTTCATCCTCCAAGAGTACCCATCCTTTTAATCTGCGAATTTTCCTGATGTCAACTGAAAATTTACAGAGCTTTTCTACTGTCCTTTCATTTTCTCTGTTTGACTGATGGTCAGTTGTACAGGTGAAGTGTGCTACTAAAGGTCTGTGTCTGGGGGCTGACAGCGTCCTTCTGCAAGAACACAGCCTGCAAGGCTGGGATCTCTGCAGTAGCTTCCACAACATGCCTGCCATCCCCTGGTGAGCCCCACCGTCCTGGGACTCAGAATGTGCTCAGGGAGCCTGTAAGGAAGAAAACACAGGTTTTAACATGAAGGGTGTTGCCCTGTAGAACACAGGTCTACCTGGGAGTAGTAAGCATGGAAATAACATGGATTTAAATTAGACAGGAAGACTGCTCACGTGAAATACTAAATATATCCTTTTGGATAATTTGTAAAATACACCTCTTCACTCAGACATCTTAAAAATACATTGTCTGTTTGAGCTTTGCAGTGTGTGAAGTAGTTATTTCTAGTTCACAGACCACAAAAAGTTTCAAGATTCACAGACTGCGGATGTTATTTTGACACAAATTGCCCCTCCCACAACTCCAATGTTTCTCTTGAAGAGATATAATTACTTACTGACTTACACACACAGGTTTTTTTCTTTTTTGAACAGTTCACCTTTTTAAGATGATGTTTAACTGAAGCAAATACTTTTTTGAATATATTTTATTGATTATGCCATTACAGTTGTTCTAATTCCCCCCTTCATTCCCCTCCCCCCTGCACACCCCTTCCCCCACCATTCTCCCCCGCTTTAGTTTGTGTCCATGTGTCACAAGTTCTTTAGATTCTATATTTCTCACACTGTTCTTGCCCTCCTATCTATTTTCTACCTACCATCTAGGCTACTTATTCTCTGTACCTTCTCCCTGACTCTCCTCCTCCCACTCCCCTGTTGATAACCTTCCATGTGATCTCCATTTCTGTGGTTCCTCACCTGATCTAGCTGTCCTCTTGGTTTGCTTTTGTTTTAGGTGTGGTTGTTAATAACTGTGAGTTTGCTGTCCTTTCACTATTTGTATTTCTTATCTTCTTTGTCTTAGATAAATCCCTTTAACATTTCATATAATAAGGGCTGGGTGATCATGAACTCCTTGAATTTGACCTTATCTGAGAAGCACTTTATCTGCCCTTCCATTCTAAATGAAAGCTTTGCTGGATACAGCAATCTTGGATGTAGGTCTTTGGATTTCATGACTTGGAATACTTCTTTCCATCCCCTTCTTGCCTGGAAGGTCTCTTTTGGGAAATCAGCTGACAGTCTGATGGGAGCTCCTTTGTAAGTGACTGTCCCCTTATCTCTTGCTGCTTCTAGAATTCTCTTTTTCATTTTAATCTTGGGTAATGTAATGATGATGTGCCTTGGTGTGTTCCTCCTTGGGTCCAACTTCTTTGGGACTCTCTAAGCTTCCTGGACTTTCTGGAAGTCTATTTCCTTTGCCAGACTGGGGAAGTTCTCCTTTATTATTTGTTCAAATAAGTTTTCCACTCGTGGCTCTTCCTCTTCCCCTTCTGGTATCCTTATAATTCGGATGTTGGAATGTTTAAAGATGTCCTGAAGGTTCCTAAGTCTCTCCTCATTTTTTTGAATTCTTGTTTCTTCATTCTTTTCTGTTTGGTCGTTTCTTTCTTCCTTCTGGTCCACTCCATTGATTTTAGTCTCAGTTTTCTCCCCATCACTATTGGTTGCCTGTGCATTTTGCTTCATTTCACTTAGTGTAGCCTTCATTTTTTCATCTAATTTGTGACCAAAATCAGCCAGTTCTGTGAGCATCCTTATCACCAGTGTTTTGAACTGTGCATCTGAAAGTTTGGCTATCTCTTGGTCACTTAGAAGTATTGGCTCTGGGGCTTTGAGCTGTTCTTCTTGAGCCATAATGTTTGGACTGTTCGCGCCTGTTATGTATGAGGGGCGGAGCCTTAGGTGTTCACCAGGGCAGGGCGACCCAGTTGCCGGGTTGTGATGCTGTATGTGGGGGCGGGGTCAGAGGGAGAGCAATGGCACTTGTTCCACTCTCTCTCGGATTTCAGTCCCCTATGCCACTTCCCACAAGCAAATTGGGCCCTTCTGGTGTTCCCAATGGATTCCCAGGTGTGTGGGTTTGTGTACATCCTAGGACCCTGTGGGTCTTCCCAGCGAACTCTCCTGTGAGGCTGGGAGCCTCTCCTGGCACCTGAAAGTTTTTCCAATCAGTGCTTTTAGGCTTTAATTCCCGTTTCTGGGGCCCTGGTTTGTGAGGTCTATCTCACTGCTTGCTCCTTCGTCTGGTTTATCTGTGTGTGATGTGTGACCATGGTCAGCCAGTCGCCCTGCGCCCCCAGTGGGTCCGCCCGTTGCCACCCCACTCCTGGGATCCATCAACAGCCGCCTGCACTCCTGGGTCTGTCCGGCTGCTTTTTCCTGCCCGACCCCGCTCTGCCAGCCTCCGACCCTACCCCTCATACAGGTCTGACTGAATGGTTCGTTGTTGTCGGACTTCTGTACAGTTCAGTTTTCTGTGTTTTGGTTGTGTTTTTGTTACTAAATCTTTGTTGTCCTTAAATTTGGTTGTACAAGGAGGTACAGTGTTTCCACCTACACCTCCATCTTGGCTGGAAGTCCTCGAGGCAAATACTTTTTAAGAATGGGAAGGGTCATTTCTAATTTTGTATTTCAGACCAAATATTTTTGCTGAATAACTATGACCCCAAATAAGTCAGGTAATTTACTCATCTTGAGTTAATGTATGCTGCACATTATAAGCATACATTATGCTGTATGCTTATTGGATCAGAATTAAGTGAAAATCCTTTTTATAAATCCAGAACTGAAGTAAGTCCTAGCCAGGTACAACGAGAGAGGCCCCGTGACCGCCCCCGGGGAGCCGTGGGGGTGCGTGTTGGCTGTGCAACGGGGACGGCACGTTTGGGGCGGTCCGACCAGCTGGCCCGGCCTCAGCGCTGCAGGCACCAGGGATGGCTGCACTGTGCCTGCCGCGCCGCGGCCTTCGGCACTGTCTTCTTGTATTTCTGGTACTGAGCACATGCGGTGTGCTGTTTTAACTCTTAGTCCCTGAGAGGGAAGGGTCTTGGCTCTCCTACAAAAGTGTAGTTCTGAGCTGTACTGGCTAGTTAACAGCCTTCCCTTATTATTCGCAGGTTTGAAGACAAACTGTAAAGCCATTCCCCATCCCTGCCCTTAGTAATACCCTTGCTATATAAGCCAAGGACTCTTCACTTTCAAGCCTGTCCTAACAAATCCATATAAATGATGATTTTCTAAGGAGAAACAACAAGTAACGATGTTCTCATTTTGGTTTACTTAGCTCAGTTAGTGCTTGCAAGGTCCAAAATAATTGCAGGCACGGCTTCTGTTTTACTTCTGGTGGTTCAACCAGAGTTTTTCCTCAGATAATTCCTAGTGCCAGTTTCCTTCAAATAACTCTCTCATAGCCAAGATATAAATAACAAAGCATTTTAAAACATTTCTAAGAAGGCCACAGATTTTAACAGGAAGGAGATAACGAGGAAGGGCAGGGGCACATCTAGGCTGCAGCCCCCCAACCTACCTCGTGGGTTATCTAGGGGAAGTGACTTAGCCTCAGATTAAACAAGCAAACAGCAGTAATTAGAACAGATCCTCACAGTCCATGTTCAGTACGTACCAATTACAACAACAGCACCCTCTGTAAAACAGAACAGCAGATGAACTTCAGGGGACTTTCACCGGGGTTGAAATGCACATCGGGTGTTTGGTACAGAGCTCGGTACATTGTCAGCACTCGGTAGATGGCAGCCATTACTAGGAAACATCTGGTGCTTTATAAAATCCTTATCGTAAATTTAAATCCTACTTAAATTGTAGTTTAGACAGAAGTACATTATTTACAAAGAATAACTGAAAAGCGTGAAAACTGGATTTTAAATGCTTTTATAAGCAAAATAACTGCTCATAAAAGTAATACAGCCTCACCACAGAGAATCTGCCAAATTCTGAGGAGTCCAAGGAAGTGCAGGAAGGCTTTCATGATCTCATCGCCTTCAGACAACGGTTCACACTTTGACGTGTAAGGCCATTTTTTCCTATGCTTCTTGTCCCCTTCATTGTAATTTTTAAAACTATAAATCTGCCTTATACACGAGCTAGGTTCTAAACTCAGCCTATGAAGTGAAAATAGCAAAAAACTCATAATTTTCCTGGAAAATCTTTTAAGCAGGTACCACACTGGATACCAACCTATCAACACATCACCTCCTCGTGAGTCCCGCGCAGCCAGGGGACCCCCTCGGGCTGGCCCAGACCCCAGGGTTTGACTGCGCCCCAGACGAAGTGGTTGGCTTATTCCGGGGTTATGTTATAAAAGAGTGACGGATCATTAAGCATGAGACCCACACTGACCACGGCGCGATGCGCGTGCCCAGCGAGGCCACGGCTCCCATTCTCTGCTTACTCCAGGGGACTGTTGTGCGTTCGGGCTGGTAGTCTGAGCACTGGGGGCTACTGTCTCGCTCCCTGTGTCTGATGAGCACACAGTTGACCACAAAGGTGAAAAGTGCAAATGTGGCTTCTCTGCCACCAACACACATGACACAGGGGTGGGCAAGGCTTACAGTTGAATTAATATGGTCATTAATGGATAATCATCACGTAAGAATAAACTCTGTTCCATGTGCTCACCACTGTAAACCTACCTTTGCCTAGCCCTGTTCATATAATCTATTCTTTAATTTTATCCACTGTATCTAACCTTGGCATCAAAAACATTCTAAATATTTAATATGAATGTATGATATGTGGGGTAGATACACTATAATTTTGTAATTTATTCCCCAGTATTGAGCAGTTGAGCTATTTGTAATTGTTTGCTATACCCTGATCATCTGTCTACCTTTCTTATTCCTTCCTTGAAGATGAATTCCTAGGGGTAGAATCACTTACTGAAGAGATGGGTGAACTACCCAGAAAAACTACCTCAACTCACACTCTCACACGCAGGATGAGCGATTCTCTCATCAACTGTAATTCTGACACGTGAAAATGAATAGCACACTAGTTTGACTTCATTTTACTGGATTATTAGTGAGACTGAGCTTTTCTTCAGAAATTATTTGACCATCTGTATTGCCATTTGTGAATCACCTATTCCTGCCTTTTGTCTCTCTCCATCGGTGGCATTAAGTCAACTCACAGTGCCCTACAACCACTATCCCTATTTCCAGAACTTTTCTGTCGCCCGAGGCTCAAACTCTGTTCCCATTAAACACTAATCTCGCTTGTCTCCTCTCAGCCCCTGGCGATGCCTATTCTACTTTCTGTTTCTATGAATTTGCCCGTTCGTGGCACTTGATACGAGTGGAATTGTACAGTATTGTCCTGCTGTGTCTGGCTGATTTCACTCGGCACAGGGTCTTCAGGGTTCATGCACGGTGCTGAACTGGTACAAAGTGGTCCATGTGAAGTGGGCCAAGGGCCGGGGAAGTTTCCTTTTCTTTATGATTCCCACTGCTTTTAAGCACCAGATGACTGGATAAAATTCACCCATCTTTCCCTCTATAGTTTTATTTCAATTTTAAAGGTCAGTTCCTTTAATTAATTTAAGACTTCTGACTGTGAGCTGAGAATCAAAATAGATCTTCTCAATGGTTTACCTCCAAGCACCATTTTGGAACAATCCTTTCCTTCCCCATGATTTGGGATGCCTTCTCTGTTATACATTAAATGTAGATTCTGTTTCTAGCTAGCTTCCATCCTTCCTTCCCTACTATTTTGCAGCCACTTGAATGAGCGAAGAGGCTAATTTCTGGCCTTGCCAGACCATTCTGAAATGATCTCTGGTCAACTCAGTCTTGCACAGTCCCCACCAAATATGTCAAATCTCAAGTCGGACTTCCAGCTTACCCCCAACACCATCCCCTCCTTTGCTCTTAACCAGTACCCTTGTCTCTCACTTCTACAAAGAAAGGAGAGTGACTCCACACCAAACTTAAACATTCTGCTGTCTCCCCTTCCCTGCATGTACACCTTTCACCCCCAGGGTTATCCTGGCTCCAGTGCTGATCCCAGCCCATCTGGGCTGAGATCCCTAGGGCCCATCTTTCTCACAGTCACTCCTCCAGCTGTATCCCCCACAGGGGCTCCTACCCTCGCCTCAATGGCTATCCCTCTCACTGCTGCTCCAACTAAACCCCTGTTTTCCTCTTCCCTGTGGTTAATTCTTGCAGATCCTTCTCTCTCGCCATTTCCGCTGCTCCTACTTACATAGCTCCCAAATCGAGACAACTACCACGTGCTGAGAGCCAACAAGTAGCTCCCGCCCCTCTCTCTTGGCCTTTGCAGCCCTCAGCACAGTCACCCACTTTCCCCATAATCCGCTCTTGCTTGACTTTCGGGACTCCCACTCTCTCAGTTCTCCCCCTTCCTCCCCACCCAGCTGGCCTCCATCTATCTGTCTCCTTCGCAGGCTTATCTTCAGAGACTGGTTCTAGACCCTCTCCTCTTCTTACGTTCCCCTCCCCCGCCCCCCAGAGACCCTGTCCTTGTCTGGAGCTTCAGTTAATCCACTTGGGCTTCTCAAAAAGTGGTCCTGTCAACCTCCTTGCAATCAACTTTTCAATGGCACTTTAGGATAGAGACATAAAACAAAATGAAAATACCTCGCACGGCCTACAAGGCCTCGGCCATCCAATACCCACCCCTCCCTCCTTCCCCTTATCCAGCCACATCTGCTTCCTGTCAGTTCCTGGTGCTAAACCTGTCCCCACCACAGGGTCTTTCGGAGACTGAGGGCTAGTCCCTGTGCCCCGCATGCCCCTAACTCCTAGGTTGAGTGTCACTTCCTCAGGGAAACCTCCGTGACCTTCATGAATAGATGGTGACTCCGGTCTCCCCTACAGGCTCTCACGTAACCAGAGATAGCTCCTTTGTGCCACTGCCCCAAATGCAGCTGTTCACGTATCGTTTCTGTCTCGCCCTCCACGAGGGCCGGGACTAGTCCATGTAGGCCGTGTTCCAATGACCCACTTCCCTACCCCCAGTCGGCTGGCACTGGGGAGTCTAGGAAGCATTCCTAGGCAGGTGACCTTGTGTGTGGTCTTCCCCAGCCACCGGCTCTTGGTCCTACCGTCACACTCACTGTACTCCTCTAAGTTTGTCATCCATTCAACCAGCAGGGTTTTTGGCTTAATGTGAAGCTCACGCAATGTGTCAGGCATTATGCTAACACTAGCTCTTTTGCTAAAACATTTCTTCATACCTCTGGATCACAGACCCATCAGAGAACATGTTGGGAGCCACAGACTCTTAAAAAAAAAATAAGGAGAGAGAGACCAACATTCATTTTGCAAAAGATTTTGGCAGGATTCAGACCCTGCAGCCCAACTATGAACGACCCGCAGGTGATTGCAAGCGCAGGGATTGAAGCTCTTCTGCTCCGTCCCTGTACCCAGAAAAGAGCTTGGTCCACAGAGGGATAAAGTTAGTGTTTGTCAACTGAAACTGAAGGAGCAAACCAAGTTCAAGAGACAACCAAGTGGCTAAAACTGTGGGTTGCCTGGGCTTAATTCCTGCTCCTGCTTTGTTGTGACTTGAGGAAGTCATTTCACCTCTCAGTGCCTTAGTTTGAGCATCAGGAGAAATGGGGACGCCACATCCTGGGTGGCTGTGAAGGTGAAATGAGTTAATACCATAAATCACAGAGTATTCGGATACTTGACAATCAATTTTAAAGCTGAGAAAGCTGATAAAGTCACAGGTAAAGTACCCTGTCCAAGGCTGCTCACCTAATAAAGGGCATTCAAACCCAAAAGCCTGGCTCCAGAGTCCAGCCCTCAGCCCTGTGCCCTACACATGATAATAATGCTCTTCATCAATGTATGTTAAGACGCAATGTGATACTTCGTATTTATTAGACATTTTTGAAGAGTGAAATCCACTTCTGTAATGTGCATAATCTTCGTAATTAATATGGGCCCCTCTATAAACGGTAATTTCAATTATAATATGCATAAACTGCTGAGTTTCACATTAACTCCAATGGATATAAGCAGGAAAAAACGAAGTCCCAAGTAGAGAACCTTGGGTAGCAATCGAAAGTCACATACCTCGCGTGGGGCCTGTGCGTTTCCGCAAAACGTCCGACCAGCGCCGCCGGACGTCCGCACAGGCCAGGCAGGAGAAGCCGAGCCACGGGCCTGGGGGTCCCCTTTCTCAGTGGGCGGCCCTCGACCCCCGACCCCACCACAGCTGTGCGAGGAGATCACTCCCAGGGGCGGAGAAAGGGCGCAACTCACCTGTCCACCTGTCGGTGTCCGTGTCCTGCAAGGAGAGCAATGAGTCCCGGCCCCTGCTCTGTCTTTCCTCCGTCACCGGCCAAAGCTTCCCGTGACCCGCTGTCTTTCCGAGGACCGGGTCCAAGACCCAGGGCCTCTGGCAACTCGCGAAATTCCCCTCAGCAGTGCCAACCAGGGCCCCTGCCCCTTTATCAGCAGCCAATCAGAGCACCAGAGACCCATGAGCACCCTGACACTAGCCCCCCAATGCAGCCAATCAGGGCGTGGAACACGGGTCACGTGGCCCTTGCGACATCCCCGGGCGCCGCAAGGCCGGGTGGCGTGTAGATTGGCTTTCCTGGGAACTTAGCCTGACCCGGCCAATCATTGCCTCTGGCATTTTCACACCCTTTCCTTCCCAGCATTTGAGAAAAATTGGAGTGTCCCTCGCGGAATGTCACAGAGGTACAGTTAACGCAACACCCACTGTATCTTTAAACTAGAGCCATTCTGGATTCCCAAAATAGTTCGGTAGGTAAGTAACTAATTAACAAAAGAAAGGTAGTTTTAAAAAGCTCCCCCTCTCTTTGGGACGTGTGGAGCCTTCCCATTTTACTACCCACCGTCCCAGCCCTCCACTCAGCAGTCAGAGAGGGTGGCCGATAACATCTTTGTCCTTAAAAACCTCCCCGCTGCCACCCTCACCTGAGTACTCGTGGTTAACTGTCACATGGTTTACACTCCAATGACTACTTGTGATGCCCATTTCACTAATTTCTCCTTCAAGGCAAGCTTAACGTCTGTGCTGTTTACTCTCACGTTTATTGTCTGTTTATGGAAATGCCTATTAAATAGTGTCAAGCGTGCCAAGCAGACAGGAGAAGGCGGCTGGGGACCAGACAAAGGGGAATAAAGCACACTTCCTGTTCGGGGAGTGTACAGTCTAGTGGAGGACAAAGACATTAACAACCAATAACATAATCCATGGCAACCAGAGTTAAATGTTTCCAAGGACAGGATGCCCTTCCCCTGCCTAGTTGTCCTATGCTCGTGTGTGGAGCTGGAGTCAGGAAAGCGGTGTGATTTCCCTAGGCTGGAGGCCCCTGGCGTAGTGTCTCCACAGTACACTGTGCACAGTTCTAACACAGCCTTAAATTCTTCCGCACTGCCCCCTCTCTCTTACGGGGCAAACTCCCTGGGGATACTGAGGAATTCAGTTTCCTATGAACAACGCTGGGCACATCGCAGGGACTCAGGAAATACTAACGCTAAACCTTTGAGTCTAGACTTAGTAACCAGTTTGTCCTCAATAGGCTTTGTCGAGGGACTGACACTTGACTTTAATTCCCGAGTGGCAGCAAGAGTCCTGGCTCCTTGTCTCAAGATCGATTCCCTCTAAATTACCCCCATACAAAAACCTTATTATTCATGGTTTATTGCACAGTTTTTCCTGAAAGAAAGTGACCTGGGGTCCAGACTAACCAAAGTGGTTCACATGCATTTAGGAAAGGGAGTTAGGGTAGGATACAGAGAAGAGAAAGAAGTTAAGGGATGTGAATTCAGCCCTTAGAACTAGAAGGTCAGGAGAGCAGGAGGAGAGATGTGCACTAGGGTGCTAGCAGCTTGCACCAGGGCTCCACATGACTATGTAAGGAGTGATAATGCCCATGACCCTGAGAATTGAAGTCAAAATTGAAAATGACCAACTCAGCTATGCCAGCTGTGTTCAATGTTACCCAAAGACTTTTCCATTCTAAATATTTAAATAGCGTATTTCTAGGACCATAAAATCAGAAGAAGAAAAAAAGCTTGGATGGAGAAATGGGGGAAAAAACCTAGTACTATGCATATCATCTCTAAGAAGATCACACATGCTTGAAACTGTGGGAAGATCCTAAAGTTTCTAGTATGTAAGAGATGCATTAAAAATAAGTTATCAGCCTTTTTATATCCAAAATTTACTAATTTATTTTAAATGAATGTGAAAAATATAAGGATTTTTGCAAAGGTTCATTCAAAAGTTGGTTCTCTCAACTCAATTTTTCCAGGTGGCCAGCAGTTTTTCGTAGTAAGAGTTCAAGAAATATTTGCTGAGTGAATTAAAGGTCTTGACTCCCTCCCTCAACTATCAATGGGCAGGGGGTTTTGTTGTTGTTGTTGTTTTAGATTTTATTTATTTTTAGAGATCTGGGAAGGGAGGGAGAAAGAGGAGGAGAAAAATGTCAATCAGCTGCCTCTCCCATGTCCCTCAACCAAGGATCTGGCCAGCAACCCAGGCAGTTCCCTGACCAGGAATCAAATGAGCGACCTTTTGGTTTGCAGGGTGATGCCCAACCCACTTGAACCCCGGGGCTGGGCAGGGTTTTTAGAACACAACCCTTCCAGTGAGCAGGAGGACATTGTATTCAAACACAGCGCATCTGCGCAGTGGGAGCACACTGGTTAATGCCTCTATTTCCCCTTCAGTGATTTGTTAGTCACAATTTAGAGCAAACTGAAAAGGCTTTCCAAAACAGTCCTGCCCCCCATATCAGTGCCTTTGCTGAAATAGTGTTCTTTTACTGAAATACTTATTCATATTAAAACTGAATCTTTATTCCCCTGGATGGTGATGGCAAATTCTAGGTGTGCGAATTTTTCAATTCTGTACAGTGCATTCAGGTCCAAAGAGTACGATGTGAAATATGGATAGTATGAGAAACAAATTATTACTCCTTATTAACAGTGGTGAAAGAAGACGAGGCACGTTTTTTTCTTTTCTCAGTAATAGAATTTATTGATCCATATTAATTCATTATCCAGTATACTTTAAAATACATATCATCTAAAATTTATTGTTGTTTCTGGATTTTTGACTCAGATTTATCTTGAGTGACCTTTACACATGACTGTCACACTGAACATCTATCACTACTAAAGATAAGAAAACAAAAGGCTACTCATTATAATGGCAAGAATTAACCTACCAGAGACAGGAAAAGAACAATAGTAATAACAATAATGGCAGCTAACCAGAGCTGCCACAGCCGGTGAGCTACGCAGCACAGCGAACCTGCAGCTAACATCTACCTAGGACAGCTAACATCCTGTCATGTGCCAGGCACTGTCATGAGCGTTTCACATGCGGTATGAAGTGGGCACCACTCTCATCCCCGCTGGTAGATGAGAACGGAGAAGGCACACAAGGCTAATCACTCGCCCAAGACCTCAACGCTCATGAGTGTGAGAGCCAAGTACTTGACTCCAGAGTCCACACTCTTTATCCTGTTACTCTACACTGACTCACTCATAGTTACAATCCCCACTACTTGGGAAAAATCTTTTTGGTTTTACATATTTCTTGCAGATAACTTTATTTTTAAAAGTACAAAGTATTTGAAAGACACTATTTGTATTTGGAATAATTTTGAAAAATACTATTTTACTAAATACAGGGGTGGGCAAAAGTAAGTTTACAGTTGTTTATATGGAAAATAATATAATATGTAATAAATAATGATACAAAAAATAAACTGTGCTTCATGTACTCATGACTATAAGCCTACTCTTGCCCACCCAATTATATGGTAGCTGTTCCTTCATTCAAAATGGTGATGTGGTTTACACCAGAATCTCTCTAATGTATAATCACATCTCACAAACTAGTGTTCCACCCCTTTCCTCAAAGTAAAAAAAGAAAAACAACCATCAAATACACAAGATTCTGTATATGCATATACTTTAATAATAAAGGTCACTTAGCTATAAATGAACAAAGGAAGGGAGACAAAGAAAACATGTGATACTTCCACAAGTTTGGTCGAACGGGCACACATGGAGCCGTAACACATGTACTGTCTGTGATAACGGGCTGTGACTACCGGTTTTTATTGCACACATTTCCTAACACAGAGTGCGAAGTTAAAGCAAACAATGATGTCAAGAAAATTTTAACAAAGTCTTTTAAGAAAGTCTAAAAACCTCCTACTTTCCCACTTTGACTCTCAAAACTTTGATTTTGTGGTATCAGAATATCAGTGCCACTTTAACTTTTACCATACATGAAAAATTATCAAAAATATACTGATGGGTCTATACTAATTGTTATTTATATTTACATTAAGCAAATTCTTTTTACCAAGTTCTTTATATACAAATTACCATGTGTCCTATGTGAAATTCATTAAAAAGTTAAAAACCACAGAAATGTCATTAGAAACAACCGCTTTCCATCAATGACGAACATTTTAAAATAATTTAACTGAAAAAAGTATTGAAATTGAACTCTCCACCAATTTCAGCTGCAACAGTATTCCTCCTGAATGTTTTCTGTGATTTAAGGGGAAAAGAAATTGGGTAAACCTTGACTGCATGGAAATAAATGATAAAAATTTGATAAGTGTTTACTCATCTTCAAGAAATTTACAGTCTAATAAGGCTGGCAATAAAAAAACAGCAATAATTTTTAAAAACTAAATAGCTTAAGGTAACTGATGAAACAAAAGACTTGAAAAACTGTCAAATGCACTCTATAAATACTTTTCATTTAAATTTAAATCACAAAATAGTGTCCCGTAGCTAACTGAACTGAAGATAGGCATGGCTTTTTGATACTTTCAAAGGGCCAGCATTTAAAAAAAATTAAACTATTTCCAAACTGGGAAGAATTTAGATTTTAGAAGCATCACAACAGATAAAAGAAACTTATAAAGACTTAAGAGGCAAAGATACTAGGGAAAGCTTATAGAGGGATTGTATTACTACCACTAAAATTAAAGTCACTCTCATTGTTTTAGACTCATGGTCATAGGAAATGAAAAAGACGTCTTTTTCTGAGAAATAAAACTTGAGCATAAATTCGTAAGCTTTTTAAATTTAAATATCATTGATTAAAATGACCATAAAACCGAGTGCAGCACTTAGTTCAATACAGATGCATTTCTCTTATTTAAGAACTAACTGATTTCATAATAATCGCTGAAAAACTTATGCCTCTCTGGTTTGAAAACAGAGGTTAACTCCATTTGGGAAATTGTCTTAATTTCTGTTGGTTACACACTCCACTCAAGCGGGAAGCAGGGCTGGGAAGCGTTTACCTAATTAATGAGTGCTCTGTCTCTGGACTTTAGGGCCGACACCCCGCGTGTCTTCTTCCTGACTGGGACGCTTCCCACTGCTGAGGCCAGTGCCCATGGAGCTTCTTCCTACACATTTCAAAAATGCATGTTACAAACAGGAAAGGTGGAAAGAACAGTGTGCTCAAATGCTTTATTCCTACCTTGCTTTAATAGGTGAGTCTGCTGACTGTCTCCATGAGCGTAATGTAAAATGCCACTCCCCTGAGTGCAACCTGTTAGTGTTTAAAACAGTAAAATTACTTAAAACAAATTCCAAGTTGTGTGCATTAAGACTACAAACCCAACTCTAGTATTTGTATATAAGACCATATATGCTTTTTAAGACTAAACCCCAATTCTTCATATGATCCAAAAATCACATGCCCAACGGGAATATTTAAATTTAGCGTCGCAGAAATACTGACTGTTCAAAGGCAAAATTACTGGTAGTCATTTTCTGAAAAAACCTTCTTTACTGGATGATAGCAGACACTTGACCATAAAGGCAAATAGGGCAGCAGTGAGACATCCACCCTTCACCTCCTGCCCCTCTGTACGCCGCACTCCACCCTCAGCGACTGTCTACAATATGTGTCTGCAGATGTTTATAAGGCCCTGCCAGATGAGAATTACACAATTCAACTCAGCCCTGGCCGGGTAGCTCAGTTGGTTAGAGCACCGTCTGGAAAAAACCAAGGTTGTGGGTTCGACCTCTGGTCACGGCACGTACAAGAAGCAACCAAGGAATGCGTAAGTAAGTGCCAATATTTATTTATTCCTCACATGCTGCCTTGTTTTTAATCAAATTAATTGTGAGGCTTAATAAATAGATATTTGATTATTCATCTTTTGATGTTAAGGGCAGAATTTTTCTTTTCACTTACTTCCACTGCTGCTACAACCTGGGATGTTTTCTCCAGGAGAATACCCCATGAGGCCTCCATTCCCATTAGGATTAGAAGGCACTGATGCAAGAAGACCTGAAGGAAAAAAATGTCTTATTAAATTATGATCAAGATCAAATCGAGGATAGGAACGCACACAGCTGCCAGGGAAACAAACCCACAGCAGTTACCGACATACCCAGTCCTCTGTATCGTGAGAGCTGCTGGTAGATCTGTTTCATCCTCTCAATGTTCAAGCGGCTTGCCTCGGCATGGTTGACCATCGGTTTGGGGTAATTAATGCCTATCAAACATTTGGCTACCTTTTGGATACCTTCTGGTGCATTCCAAGGATCATAGATATATTTTGCAGGGAAGCCTCTTAGGATAGGCAAGTATCGCCTTTTGGGAGAAGGGAGAAAAATTATTAATAAAATGAACTATAAGCCAGTTGCAGTAAACTATTTATTTATTAGCAATGAAAGACTAAACTCAAGTCAACAGCATTTATATGACTTGTTTACCCTTATCTCTGCTGACCATCATGAGTGAGGTATGCTTTAAATGTTGCTTAAATATGAAAAGCTCTTCCTGGATTAGTTATTCCAAACTGAAAAACAATCACCTCAATTTACCTTATGTAGTCTCCATTGGGGTCTGTTCTCCTACCAAAACCAACAGGGCAATAGCAGTGAAAAAACTGCTGAAAAAAGGAACTACAAGACAGCCACATCCAACTTCCAGCATTTATGCTCCAATCTGCATCAAGCAATAATTCTTCAAATACCTTCAGAAGTAACAGTAATGAGTTAGTTTACACACACATAACTCTCAAAGCAAGCATTTTCCAGGTGTCTGCAGATCAAAAGTTAAGACAAAGAAAATCTAGCGCAGGACTGCAAAATTAAGCATTCCAAAGTTAGCTTCCTTGTCTAGGTTTTGTTCTAGAATGAGTAATTTCAGGTAAAGAAACAGACCAGTTATGTAAGTGGATTTCTGAATAGCATTTACCTTTCTAACCTTTGCAGTGTTATGTGGGAGGAGGGTAAAAAAAAGTATTCAAGTCACTGATTTAAAAGGAATACGAGGAGATCAAAAAATGGAAGAAAAATAAAAGAGTAAACACTTTCAAGAAAGCAAAAGAGCTTCCAGGTCAGTCACCGACAGAATCGTAGCAGTTTGGTACATGGCCAGACAAAGGGGGCGCCCAAATATAAATGACCTTTGGAAATGCACTGGCATTACAGAGTTTAAGTTTGGAATTTCTTAATCCGAAAGGAAAACAGAATTAAAATATTAAATGATTTTTAAAATAAATTCATGAAGTGTGTGCTACACGTCTACCTCATGCACAGCTCTGTCCTGATGTGTGTATAGGTCATGTGTAACAGGTGCAGAAAAGCACAGATCGTAAATGGTCCTTGGAGAGGGGAAATTTGTGATACAGGTAAGAAGGCAAACCCTGTGTATAAGCCCAAGATGAGGCCACGAAATGCAGTATGCTTCACTTTACATAACAGAAGTAGTACTAAAAAGCTGTGCTGTTGAAGTGAGGTAAAATGATATATATTTTAAAATTTATATTATAAATTCATTATTTCTAAAAACTCTTGGGTGAATCCTTTCTGTGACAGAAAAGATCACCTAAATATATGTTGATGCAATTAAGCCCAGTGTTAAATGTTATGCTTCCCTTGATGGCTAGGCTGGTTTAGTTGTACAAATGGCTTGAGATTAACTAATCAGTTTTTGCCGTATCTCCTGTCTGATTACACCATTCTGTCTCCAGGAATGTGATGGTATTCTGGGAATTAAATGCTTTGTCCATTGAAAACTAGACTAAAAATGAATCTACACAATAGATAACTTCTAAAAAATGTTTTACTGAGGTACAAAGTCCTTCAAAATAAGACCATGCTACATCATTCAGAACACTTGCCTTCATTCCTTCTTCCCAACTAATCCACAGGTCACCTCGTGTCAGGAAGCAAGCAACTGCATGTCTGGCCAAGTGGTGAATCCAGCCCTCCTGACGAAGCTGTGTCATGATGGCGTCAATCCAGGGAAAACCTGTCCGGCCTTCTGCCCATTTTGCTAAAGCCTCAGGATTCTTATCCCAAGGAATCTGAACACAGATGGGGTTTCCTTCCATTTTATCAAAGCGTGGATTATTTGTTGCTGCTGTATAGAAAAATTCACGCCATAGTAGTTGCCCATAAAGGGAAAGAGGAGGGGAACTGTTCTTCTTTACCTAAGATTAAAAAGCAAAGAAGTATTATAAGCAATTTTAAAAATATATTTTGAAAAATAAAATCCAGCTTCAGTTAATACCTTCTTGTAGAGATCTGTTAGTTTGAAGTAAAACAGCCGACAGGACAAACAACCAAACCGGAGGTACGGACTGAGTCCAGTAGGGCTGGCAAGCAGGGAGTTCGCATTCATTCGAGGTCTTTCGAAGTTTGCCACCCAGGCCTGAAAACACACAAGAGAGAGTTATGCTAACTTTTCCACTTTTAAATTTAGATTGAAATTTTTTAAAACTATTACATAGTTCTTAGGGAATAAAATCTTATTATTCCAGACACAAATGATATGTTTCAACAAAAAATAAGAAAGGATAAAAGTGAGCGTTTTTCTTCGGGTTTCAGCCATCCTTACGCAGCACGTATTCACGTGCAACGTCACCCTCACATTCCTAACACAGAGCTGACAGAACCCTCCACCTGTCTCTGACACTGACGCAAAGGTGAGACGGAAGGACTCTATCCTAGCTTCAAAGTTACGGTCATCAGACACCAACTTACAGAAAAAGAATGGAAGAGACAGTGTTGGCAATAGCTAAAAAGGAAATAATCAGAAGAGGAGGAAAATGCTATTTAAATGAAAAGACAGCTGTTTATATTCAAATAGTTAGGTTTGTGCTATTTTAAGTTTCTTTAAGTTCTTTTCAACAGCCTATTTTTTGTTTTTAAAAAAGAGTGAAATTATGTTTAAAATGCCAACTTGGAAATATAAGCATGATCTATATCATTATACTTTTCTTTCCAAATGCCTTTCCAAACGAGTAAGTGCTTCAGTTTCTCCGCCTGGCCATACTGCAGAGGGCAAACCATCTGTATCAAAACCTAAAATAAACAAATAAATAAATTTAAAAAATATCATTCTTCTGGAATATAAATCATTTTTATTTAGCCACAATAATTATAAGAAAAATTACTTCACAAAAAATTATCATAGTAGCATCAAAATGAATTGATGACCCTGGATTCTCACATATGAAAGACATAACATGTTCTCTACTCTTTACAATGTATACTTTAAGGTGATAACGGAGAGATCACATATTTTACAACACATAAATAAGGCACAGATTTACCACTTCTTAGTGTGAGTTTCTTCTATTTTCTTCTCCTAGCTTCCTTACTCTGTTAGTGCAAAGTACACGTCAATTCAGAAGTGAGATTTTCTGAGTGATTTATTAGCTCTTACATTTCACCTTTTTACCATTTATACCCACCTAGTTCTTCCAGGGAAGGGACTCCATATTTCTCATCATGGTCATCGGACAGAGGAGTTATGCACTTTTCTATCACTTCCGAAGTAATTGTCTCTACTGGTATCTCTAGTGGTTCCATTTTGCTGATGAGAGTCTGGAATCTTTTATAAGTAAGAGGTGGTTGTCCACCATTGAGTTCTATGATCCTATTACAAAAATTAGTAGGACCAAGTTAGTATAAAAAAGATACTATATTTTGGTTGATAAGCTCTGAAAAGGCTTAAAAATCATGAAGTAAATAAAATTACTTAAAACTTCCAGTAGAATGACCAGGAAATTTTCTGCGACAGAAAACTTGTCATAGAAACTTGTTAAAAAATGGTTAATGAGTCTAAAAATCATTTTCTAGACATCTGTTAGGTGTCAAAACTATACAAAACCTTTAAGACAAAAGGCATTAGCACCTCTGAATGAAAAAAACAAGTGGCTAAATTAGTCTGAGGGCAATAACACAAAATATGGAAATGTAAAAATATATTATAACTCAGCTCCAAGAGTCTCTGCATTTCTCCCAGGAGGACATACAGAGGGCTCAGAGATATATGAAAGGATGCTCAGCATGACTAGCCATCACATAGATACAAAATTAAAGCCATAATGAGATACTACTTCACACTGGTCAGAATGGCCATCATAAACAAATCAACAAACAAATGCTGGCGAGGTCGTATAGAAAAGGGAACCCTAGTGCACTATTGTTGGGAATGCAGACTGGTGTAGCCACTGTGGAAAACAGTATGGAATTTCCTCAAAAAACTAAAAATGGAACTGCCTTCTGGCCTGGCAATTCCACTGCAGGGATTATACCCTAAAATCTAGAAATACTAATTCAAAAGAACCTATGCACCTCTGTGTTCACAGCAACACAATTTACAAGACCCAAGTGCTAGAAACAGCCTAGTGCCCATCAGTAAATGAATGGATCAAAAAACTATGGTACATTTACATGATGGAATACTACCCAGCAGAGAGAAAGAAGGAACTCCTACCCTTTGTGACAGCATGGATGGAACTAGAGAGTATTATGCTAAGTGAAATAAGCCAGGGAGTAAAAGACAAATACCATATGATCTCACCTATAAGTGGAACCTAATCAACAAACCAAACAAGCAAGCAAAATAGAACCAGAGTCACAGAAATAAAGAACAAACTAACAGTGACCAGAAGGGAGGGGTGAGGAATGGGGGATAACTGTGGGGGGTGGGGGGAAGAAGGGGAAGGGTCAAGTCAAGGAACATGTATAAAGGACCCAAGGACAGAGACAGTGGAGGTGGGGGTGGAGGGTGAGTAGGGCAGGGGACAGTAATGAGCGAAAAATGGGTATAACTGTAACTGAACAATTTTTAAAAATCTAAGAAATGCAAAAAAAGCAAACAAGTCTTATTAAGATTCTATATTACTGTAGTGATAATCACTTGATATTTTCTACTGTGTTCACGCTTTTGTTAAAAATGTCAGCATATGTATTTGATATATATATCTTATGTATCTTATGTACATACTTATGTTTACTTCTGATCTCTAATTGCTTCAATCAAGTTGTACTAAAGAAAAGATTAGCCTTTGCCAATGGTACTTTGAATTAAGACACTTTGGGAATAACAAATTATTGTTTTTCATTAGGCCATTTGCTTAGTATTTAGCCTTAATAAAGAATTACTGCTAAATCCAACTCCATGATTTTATGATCAGTAACTAAGGCCTACCAAGAGAACTAAATAAATTAGTCAAGATCACACAGCTAATAAGTAACAAGTAAGGTTCTTCTTAATCTAAATACTGTACATTTTTCATTATGCCACATATATTATATATCAATTATACCTGCAAGAAATAATCACCATAGAGACTAGACTCTCTGATTTTAGTAATTTTGCTTTGGTGTAAGACTCTGAGTTTTATACATGGGGTCATAATGAAATTTGTCAACTGTAATAATACTGCAACGACACTACTGCTAACTATATAATAAAAACAAAATAAAAACCTTAGAAAAATATTTTCTATATGTTACATTGTTTTATGATGGATTATATATGGTTAATATTCACACCCAATCCAATAAATAATCCAATTTTATGCATAACACTGAGTCTTCCATGTAGAAGCAACTTTGCCTCCTTCTCATCAACTCCAAGTTAAGAAAACTGGTAAACTAAATTAGAAGGCAAGTTTATTATAAGATATATGACTTCTGGTTTAATATCAAATAAGTCAAATCACCATTATTGTCATATTAGTTACAATTAGCTTTATTAACTTAATAAAATATATAAGAAACTTAAAAAGTAAAATAACTTAAAAGGTACATAGCTTATGAGAATTCAGCACTTATAAGCACAACAGTAGGCTAAAGGTTCATAAGTTAACAAGTCTTTTGAACCTTCAGAGCTCACAGCATATAAATTTAAACTTGACCACAGATTCTTTGTTGGACAAAGCATCATTAAGGACTGGTATTTCCAGAAATACACTTTGAAAAGTGTAATACTATGCCATTGTTCAGAGGACTACACCCATGCAAAGTAATATTTCATACAATTTGCATCTGGATTTAAAATTTAGATAGACAAGATAGATGCACATGATGTAAAATAAGTTAAGACAATCGTACAAAATAAAGCAAGGCATATTATGCCCATGTATCATATAAACTATAAAATTAATATTGCTAAGAGCCCAGAAAGGGAAGACCAACAATAGGCTGAGTTGGAACAGTCAAGAAGAGTTTTTATATTCTTAATAGTTTTGAAACTAAAAATCTGAGTATTTTAATCTTATGCACTATGTCTATAAGTTTGGCATCTATCACTGGGTAAGTAAAAATCATAGCTGTTATAGTAAGGGATTAATATATATTTATTTGATTCTCCCACAACTCTATCATGTATATGTTATTTCCATTTTACAACCCTATGTCCCACCAGGTTCAGTCTTATGTACTTATCAGTCTATGTACTTATTACTACTGAACTATACATTTAAAAATGCTTAAGATGAAAAATATTATGTGCACTTTACTATAATAAAAACAAGAAAAATACTTACTTGTCTAGGTCATATAATGTATGTGAAATTCGTACAATTACTTCTACTCCAGCTTCTGTGGCCAGTTTCTTAATAGCTGCATCTCGTTCCTTCCCAAAGGGCTCAGAATCATATTCAATTGAAAGCTTAGTAATGTTCCATTCCTAAGATAAGACAAAAGGGGCAAAATGGACGCAAATTTAAAAAACAGTTTTTCTGTTATAATAATGGAGGCTGGAAAAACTGAAAAGCTCACGATTTCCATATCAAACAATTATACTTTCATCAGACTTTAAATATGCAGCAAGAAAATATACAATTTATAAATTAAAAAATACATTAATAAGAAATGTACGCTCCCTAGAGATTAAGAATTGTGCTAGGCATTAAGACAATCTAGCAATACGCTTAAAACCAGCTTCCTACACTAAATGTGTTTGTATAGTACTTTCCTTTTTCAAATAATTTATATTTACTTTATCTCATTTGCTCCTCAAAAGAACCCTTAGAGTTTGGCACTTTGATTGGTATATCCATTTTGAAGATATGGGTGTTTTAAAAATTTAGGGACTTGTTCAAGTTCACAGAGCGTCAGAATGTCTGAATTTATGCTGGCTGCTTCTAAGAATTGGTAGTTAATATGTTAATATGGTATAGGCTTTTCTGTTTTATTTCTGATTACCAAAAAATGTTAACTGGAAAATAATGGAGATAGTAATCATAATAGCAGCTATTTATTGAGTGTCAGGTGCTACATTAATAAGCTCTGCACAGCTCCTTATAGTGATTTTCAATGAGGAGGCTGTGACTTCAGGAAATTAAGTTATTTCCTAGGGTGGATGGTCAAGTTTTTTAAATTCTAAAATCTACTCTGATACATCTTACAAAGAAAACAGATCATCTGTAATTCTACCATTATTTAACTGACTATATAATAACATACTGTAATTCTTCGAACCTATACAGATCAGACAAGGGCTGTCAGCAACAGTGGGCTTTGTTTGTTTTCTGTTTTGTAATTACTATTATAAACATTGCAGTGCACATCTTCATGCATACATCTTAAAAATCTAGGGGCATTTGTACTATTTTTTCTAGAAATAATTCCTTGAAAAACATTTAACAGATACTACATGCACATGTAAGTATTTGATACACATGGTCACATTTTCCACCAGTTACACTGTACCAATTTAGCCCCCATCACCAGTATACCAGTGTTTACTCCCCACACAGCTCCAATCCACATATACAACAGTGGTACCACTAGTACATACACACAGTATACAAAGAAAAATAATATCTCATTTAAAATATTTTCCTTTCTTGAAAGTCTTGGAGAATTCCTACCAAGCTGTCGATAACTGCTCACTTTGAGGCACAGAATTTTAGGGTATAAGTAATGTAATTGTTTTTATTTTTACCCACTGTTGCATTGTTCAGATTTATTAATACAATCATGTACTGCTTTTAAAATTTAAAAATAAGATTAAAACAAGAACAGGAGAATATTACATTTTACAGTAATGCAGTACAGAGTAGTAGTCGAAAACACAGGATCTAAAGTCCCGAGTTCAAAGACTGGCTCAACTGTTTGTAAATTGCTCAACTCCCATCATCTGTTTGCGTATCTAAAACATGAGTACAATTTAAGTAAAATGTTTAGAGAGTACCTAGCACATAAGCACTGTGTAAGTGTTTGCTACAGTAAAATAAAAAAAATGTTACTGGCATGCTGAAAGATTAAATGAGATAATGCCCATACATTGTTTAGGACATAGTACAGAAGAAGACCTCAATGAATAATAGCTATTATTAGCTATTATTATTACTAGCCATTTGTATATTTCTTCTTCTGCAAGTTGAAGTTTATGTTTGCTTGGTTTTCTATTGAAGTTAATTTTCCTCTTATGGATTTATAAGAGCTCCTTACACTATTTTTTAGACTCACCCTAGGACATGCTTACTGGTTTTAGAAATAGGGGAAAGGAGGGAGAGAAACACCTGTTGAGAACACTGATCAGCTGCCTCTCGTACATGCCCGACCAGGACGGAACCTGCAACCTAGGCATGGGCCCTGACTAGGAATTGAACCTCAGACCTTTCGGTTTACAGGATGATGTTCTAACCAACGGAGCCACGCTGCTCAGGGCAAGAGCTCCTTACATCTTAATGATAGCAACCTTTCTGTCATATACATTACAAAAAGATTTTTCCTAAATAGTAGTTTGCACTTTAATTCTATAATTTTTTTTTAGAAAAAACATTTGTTGTTCATGTATAGTTTTCTGCCTTTTCCCCCCACCACTCCCCACCACCCTAGCCGTCCCCATCTCCCTCCCATTTCCACCCTCCTTGTTATTGTCCATGTGTCCTTTATGATTGTTCCTTTCCCTCCATTATCCCCTCTCCCTCTCCCCTCTGGTCATTGTCAGCCTGTTCTCAATTTCAGTGTCTTTGGCTATACTTTGCTTGCTTGTTTGTTTGGTTGATAATTCTATAAATTTTTATTGACAAAAAGATACTCAGTTTCTAGAAAGTAAATGTTAGAGTCAGTAACTCTCCCTCACCTTTATCCTTTTTTGATATAGGAAGGGAACATAAGTCAGAGATCTAAAGATCAAAACAAAGACCACATTATTAGTAAAGCTGAATTGGAGAAAAGATACTAGGTTTGAGAGCAGGTAAGCCTGTTAATATTTCACCCCCGAATTACACAGATTTACCTACCTAATGATAAGCAGCACCTTCCCCGCAGTGCGGGCTGCGCCTGTAAAACTCATCACATGGAAGAAGAGAAGAGGGTCGGTGCTCTCTGCAACTGAAGAGAATGGGTCTGATCTGAGCTACACTACACTGCACTTCCTTTGCCCCTTCTGCTAACTCAACAATGAGATCATTCACTTCTTCCCTGGGGATGCAACCGGGACCATCTCTCCACAAGAAAAAATGAAAACTCAGGGAAGAGAAAACTCCCCAAACATTAAATGGATTCATTCATATGTGAAATACTATAATTCTTATCACAGGCCAGATACAACCTTCCCTTTCTCTAAAATCAATACACATGTCCTCAGGTGGAGATTTTTAAAAAAAATATAAACATCAAACCAATAGTAAGCAGAAGAAAAGACAAAGAATAAAGAGAGGAATGGAAATCAATGAAACAAATAGCCAAATATAAGGAAAATAAATGAGCAAATAACTTATTGTCCCTGGCTCCAAACCCACCCTTATTTGCCCTGCTCACACACAATCTTCCCTTTCAGAAAGAAACTTCACAGAGGAATAGAACCAGAAATGGTTTGTAAGAACAGTCCGCTGGGTGGCCTAGAAACTTCATGTAGGGCACGAGGTAACCTAACTGGAGCTGATGTGTAGACGTGGTCTACTGGGTGGCAGAGAAATCTACCAGAGGACAAGGGTCAGCTGGAGCTGATTTGTAAAACGGGCCTATCGGGTGTCAGGGAAATTGGCCAGAGTGTGCATGCAGGCTGGGGCTTGTCCAGAAAATCTACTGAGATAAGTACTACTGGGCCTCCCACTAGCTCATCTATTGGGTAAGGTGGCAGAAAAAAAGCACAGGGATAACAAGAGAAGCTTCTTCTCACCTGCCATAAACTTCCAGAGAACCACCAGCAATGTGTATTGACAAAGCCTAGTATCAAGCCAGCTGGAAAAGGAGTAATGTTTACAGCACCTATCTCCAGTATCACAAAGCAGGGCAAACAAGGGTGGATCTGGAGCCAAGGGACAATAAGTTATTGCTCACTTATTTTCCTTATATTTCTCAATATGTTCCATTGATTTCCATTCCTCTATTCTTTGTTTTTCTTCTGCTCACTATTGGTTTAATTTTTGTATTTAAAAAAATCTCCACCCAAGGATATGTTTAGAGAAAGAGGAAGAGGGGAGGGGGAGAGAGAAACACCTACGTGAGAGAAAAACATCAATGGGCTGCAACCCGCCCGTGCCACGATGCGGGAGTGAGCCTACAATCTGATGCGGGAGTGAGCCTACAATCTCGCTTTGTGCCCTGGCCAGGGATGAGACTCACAATCTCCTAGTGTACAGGACAATGCTCCAACTAACTGAGCCACCTGACCAGGTCTAATTTTTTCATTTTTCAAGGTGGAAGCATCTTTGATTCCTTCTTTTCTAATACAGTACTGAAAGGTATTTTCCTCTAAGCACTGCTATAGATGAATCCTAAAATTTTGCTATATTGCCTTTCATTGTGACTGTTATAAATATTTGCTGTTCTCTTGCTATTCATTTTAATTTAATTCTACTGAAGTCAGAGAATACATTCTACAAGATTTCAGTCTTCTGAAATTTATTGATACCTGTTTTATGGCTTAGTGTATGGTCTATCTTAGTGAATGTTTCATATGCACTAGAAAAGAACGTATATTCTGTAGTTCTTGGGCATAGTGTTCTACAAATATCAGTTACATCACATTGGTTGATACTGCTTTTCAAATCATTTATATTTTCATTAATTTTTGTATGTTCTATCAATAACTAAGAGGTGTAAAAATCACTATGATCGTGAATTTATGTTTCACCCTAGAGTTTTATTAGGTTGAGATTCAAGTTTTTATGCTGTTTGTAGATAATGTACATTTATGATGGTTTTATCTTTTTTGAAGTGAGAATCCACTCTGTATCTCTGCTAATTTTGTCTTAAATTCTACTTTTCTATGCCTACTGTTTGCAAATACATTTTTTGTCTTTTATTTTGAATGATCTGTTTCTTCATATTTTTAAAGTGCATATAGTTGGTTCTTGTGCATTTTTTATCCAGTCAAATTGTGCCTTTTAAATAAAGAGCTTAAAGCAGACCATTTACAGTTAATATAACTACTGATACAGCTAAGGTTTAAATGTACCATCTTGGTTAAGTTTTATTTTTGCCTATCTTTTTTGTGTTCCCTGCCTGATTTCATTTGAATGAGTCAAGTATTTTTAGTATTTTATTTTAAACTCCTCCGTTAACTTTTTAGAAGTAGCTCTATGGCCTTGGTCAACTCATCTAATCCTCTAGGACTAATATTTTCATTTGAAAAAAAAAGGGAAATAAGATGAAGAGATTTTTAAGGCTCTACCAAGTTTAAAAAAATATAGTTTTTCATTAGACTGAGAAAGTCTTCTAAGAATTATTCCAATAATGTAGTCACACAAGTGATCAAAGATAATGTATATCTGGACAAGATTGTTCATTGACATCATTATTTGTATTAGCAAAAGGCCGGTGGACAAATAATTCAATGTTCAGTGGAAAGCTAGTTAAAGAAGTTACAGAATACCTATACAGTGGGACACCGTGAAGCCATTAAAAGCCTGGGGAAGTAACAACATCCAAAATGCACAGTTACGTAAACAAAGTGTTGCACAGAAGGGTGTAGCAGTGTTTTCATCCTGGTTTTTAAAAAGGGGGATAATGACATACACACAGATATATATGTATATGTATAATATGTGTATTTAAACACATACACACATACATTTTTATCTATTCTAAGAATATTTGTAATAAATACACAAAAAACGAGTAGTTGTTGCTCTGGGAGAAAACTAGCAGTTTAAGGCAGAAGAAAGACTTCTTTTACTGTCTGATTTTATCACTTGTAACTATTTTACTAAATAAAGAAAAACCACAACATTTTTATTTAAAAATTTGTATTTCCCACCCTTTAAGTTATCCAAAACACCTTATTTACCAAATATGTGTCTTCTCTGACAAAACATTAATATTGTATGCATAATTACCTTGAAAAGTCTAGGAAACACATCTGCTGGTTGTCCCCGAATCACAAACAGACGGGAGTTTAATTTTCGTAGATTAGCATCAAGGTCTTCAAGACACTGAAGCAAAAATCTAGGGAGACAATATTATTAAAATTATTAAATATATATACATAATATATAAAATATTACAAAATCATGAAATGCCAACTCCATCATCTAATTACCTATCATCTTATTACTTCTAATTGATATATAGTTTCCAGAAGCCATATGCATAGTTTTTAAAATTACAGCACAAGTTTCTTAGTATTTTATTTTATTAGTTTTTAATATATTTTATTGATTATGTTATTAGAGTTGTCTTATTTTCCCCCCTGTATTCCCCTCCACCCTGCACACCCACTCACACTTGCATTCCCCCCCATTTAGTTCATGCCTATGGGTCGTACATATAAGTTCTTTGGCTTCTACATTTTCTATACTATTCTTAACCCTCCTCCTGACTATTTTCCGTCTACCATTTATGCTACATATTCTCTGTACCTTTTCCCCTCTTGCCCCTTCCCACTCCCCCACTGATAACCCTCCATTTGATCTCCATTTCTGTGATGCTGTTCTTGTTTTAGTTGTTTGCTTAGTTTTTCTTTTTGTTTTTAGGTTTGGTTGTTAATAGCTGTGAGTTTGTTGTCATTTTACTATTCATATTTTTGATCTTCTTTTTCTTAGATAAGTCCCTTTAACATTTCATATAATAAAGGGAGGGTAGTGATGAACTTTAACTTGACCTTATCTGGGAAACACTTTATCTGCCCTTCCATTCTAAATGATAGCTTTGCTGGGTAAAACAATCTTGGATGTAGGTCCTTGCCTTTCATGACTTGGAATACTTCCTCCCCTCTTGCCTGCAAAGTTCTTTTAAGAAATCAGCTGATAGTCTGATGGGAGCTCCTTTGTAGGTAACTGTCTCCTTTTCTCTTGCTGCTTTTAAGATTCTCTCCTTGTCTTTAATCTTGGGTAATATAATTATGATGGGCCTTGGTGTGTGCTTCCTTGGGTCCAACTTCTTTGGGACCCTCTGAGCTTCCTGGACTTCCTTTGCCAGATTGGGAAAGTTCTCCTTCATTTTCTTTTCAAATAAATTTTCCATTTTCTTTCTCTTCCTCCTCTCCTTCTGGTACCCCTGTGATTCGGATGTTGGAATGTTTAAAGATATCCTGGAGGTTCCTAAGACTTTCCTCATTTTTTTGAATTCTTATTTTTTCATTCTGTTCTGGTTGGACATTTCTTTCTTCCTTTTGCTCCAAACTGTTGATTTGAGTCCTATTTCCTTCCCATCACTGTTGGTTCCCTGTACATTTTCCTCTATTTCACTGTTCATAGCCTTCATTTTTTCCTCTAATTTGCGACCACATTCAACCAATTCTGTGAGCATCTTGATTATCAGTGTTTTGAATTGTGCATCTATCAGATAGGTTGGCTATCTCTTCATCACTTAGTTGTGTTTTTTCTGGAGCTTTGATCTGTTCTTTCATTTGAGCCTTTTTTTTTTGTCTTTGTGCACCTGTTATGCAGTAACAGGCGGAGCCTTAGGTGTTCACCAGGGTGGGGCAACTCACGTCAATACGTTGTGACGCTATATGTGGGGGAGGGTCCGGGAGGGAACAATGGCATTTGCTCCACTCTCTGCCGGATCTCAGTCACTTCCCCAGTCCCCACAATCAAATTGGGCGCTTCTGGTTCTAATTCCTGGGTGGGTGAGCTTGTGTACATTCTAGGACCCTGTGGGTCTTTCCAATGAACTCTCCTGTGAGGATGGGAGTTTCTCCCGCTGCCGCCTCAACCCCCACAGATGTTTTCAGTCAGAGACTTTGAGGCTTTATTTCCCTACACTGGAACCCTGCATTGCTCGATCTATCTTGCTCCCCAGTTGTTCCTCCTGGTTTATCTGGGTGCAAATGTGGGACTGCCCAGTTTACCAGCTGCTGCCTGTCGTGAGTCCTCTTCACCTGGCTGCCCATCTCCACCCCTCCTACTGGTGTGGGTGAGTGTTTCTTCTTCAACTTCCATATAGTCTGATTTTCTGTCAGTTCTGGTTGTTTTTGTTGTCCTTTTTTTGGTTGTGTGAGGAGGCACAGTGTGTCTACTTATGCCTCCATCTTGGCCAGAAGTCAACTTCTTAGTATTTTAATAAAGTTCCTAAATTAAATCAGTAAGTTTCATTAAATAATAGTATTAGCAAAAGTTTAATTTGTAAATATAAAAATTATATAAATAAACAAATAAATAGACCTCATAGTTTAAACTTGATGAAATGAATTCAAGTTCCTATAGAAAAACCAATGTCAAAAACCTGCAGCATTTTCTACTGGAAAAAAATGGAAACATCCTATTAATCACTCTGAGCAAATGAGTAATTTAAGAATGTGAGCATGTTATCGGGGGATATTGTAATTATCTAAGAGAGAGACAACAATGCTCGTTTTCTTTCTTTTTTTATAATACTTTTTAAATTTTTTAATTTTTTAATTAAATACTTCTGAATTTTATTGTTTAAGTACAGTTTTCTGCCTTTTCCCTCCACCTCGCTCTCCCACCCCAGCCATCCTCACCTCCCTCCCCTGTTTCCATGCCCTCTTGTTTTTGTCCATGTGTCCTTCATAATTATATACCCTTCACCCCTTTCCCCCCATTATCCCCTCCCATCTCCCCTCTGGTTACCATCAGTTTGCTCTTAATTTCAGTGTCTCTGGTTATATTTTGCTTGCTTGTTTGTTTTGTTGATAAGGTTCCAATTAAAGGTAAGATTATATGATATTTGTCTTTCACTGCCTGGCTTATTTCACTTAGCATAATGCTCTGCAGGTCCATCTATGCTGTCGCAAAGGGTAGGAGCTCCTTCTTTCTTTCTGCTGTGTAGTATTCCATTGTGTAAAAGTACCATAGTTTTTTGATCCATTTATTTACTGATGGGCACTTAGGTTTCTTCCAGCACTTGGCTATTGTAAATTGTGCTATGAACATAGGGGTGCTTAGATTCTTTTGAATTGATGTTTCAGGGCTCCTAGGATATAATCCTAGCAGTGGAATTGCTGGGTCAAAAGGCAGTTCCATTTTTAGTTGTCTGAGGAAATTTTATACTGTTTTCCATAGTGGGTGCACCAGTCTGCATTCCCACCAACAGTGCACTAGGGTTCCCCATGCTCCAAACCTCTCCCGCACTTGTTGGTTGCTTTGTCTATGATGGCCATTCTGACTGGTGTGAAGTGGTATCTCATTGTGGTTTTAGTTTGTATCTCTCTGATGGCTAGTGAAACTGAGCATCTTTTCATATGTCTCTGGACCCACTGTAATGTCCTCCTTGGAGAAGTGTCTGTTCAAGTCCTTTGACTATTTTTTAATTGGGTTGTTTGTCTTCTTAGAGTGGAGTTGTGTGAGTTCTTTATATATCTTGGAGATCAAACCCTTGTCTGAGGTATCACAATGCTCATTTTCAAGCTTCTAATCTAATTAAATAAAAAGAAACTAATATAGATGTTAAATAATGTGGCATTAACTATGTGTGTAGAGATTGATGTTTTAAAAAAAGATTCATGAGCCCTGGCTACATGGCTCAATTGTTTGGAGCACTGTTCGGTATACCAAAAGGTTGCAGATTCAATCCCATCAGGGCACATACCTAGGCTTTGGGTTTGATCCCCAGTTGGAACGCATGTGGAATTTTTTTTTAAAAAAGATTTCATGAGGTAAGTGGGGCTACAGATTTTTTTCAATGAAATAAATACCAACAAGGCTTACACATGATAAATATCTGAAGAAATTCTGGGACAGTACCAGAAGACTGCTTACTGTGCACCTCTTATTGTGAAGAAATGGAGCAGACAGTTACCAAGAATAAATCTGAAAGACATGTCACCCCTGGAAGGTTTAACCTCATCATTTGCCTCATGTTAATTTTCTATAACATTTCATCTAGATTCTGTTCCTCTCAGTTGGAAATATCTTATTTCCTTTCTACGTAGCTTAAGTTTTTGATCTTAAGGTGAAATATTTGTCTGCTCTTCCACAGGGGCATGTGTTCTTAAGAATAGTGATTGTGTCTTATTCATGAGAAGGAGTGGTTAAGATGAACAGAAAGGCATAGTTCACAATTACATTGTCTAGTACGGTAGTAGTCACTTGGCACATGTAGCCACTTAAATTAATTAAAATTAAAACTATAGTTCTTCAGTCACACTTGCCACATATCAAGGCCTCTCAGCAGCCGTATGTGGCTAATAGCTATCCTATTGGACAGCACAGGCAAAGATCACTTCCATCAATGCATAAAGTTCTATTGGACAGTTTTCTAGAATGTTGTTCTGTTTAGATCATTTTGTTCTCTTTGCCCATTCTGATCCCATTATTTCACCAAGAAATTCCTGGTAATTTGTTATAAATGTAAGTATTAGTGACACTGGTAACCTTCCTAACCTAGTCAAGTTTGATATTCTTTCCCCTTTAAGAATCATGATCTCTGTGGGCTTGGGAAGTCACAGTGCTGTATGCAGGAGGATATGAAAGACATTCCATCATGTCATCTTAGGTAGCCTCACACTCATTCTTAAACAAATAAGAAACACACGTCTGTATCCTCACATTTACATGTCACCACATCCCTTTTCTGTCTTGGTTTCGAGTTACCTCCCTAACACCTCCATGCTCACTCTACCCTACCCCACCATTACCAATGTGCAAATACTTTGGGGGGAAAGATCGCTGTTGTTATAGCAATATACAATAAAAGTGTGTGAGTTTTGTAAAATTATCTATAAATAGCTTATAACACTTGGTGATAAATGTTTATTGGAAAACATTTATCTTTATGTATTTGCCTGGCAAATGAGTTTTTAGACACTAGTAGTCAGATCAAAAATTAAAGTTGAATGAACTAACAATTTTAAGTTTTCTTAAATCTAAAGAGTACAAGACTAAAATATCCTGGAAGGATAATTCAACACAGAGATAATTGTCAAATCTCTTATGTACCATTAGTTTCAGTATCCTCTCCACCAGAGCTGGTAGTATATAGCAAGAGTTCTCCTTATTTGACTTTTTGGTGGAAATATTTCTATGTGGTACAAGTAGGTCAATGATAGACTGTAAGATGGGAAAAGAAAAAAAAGGACCTAATTAATTTATTAAATGAGTAAGTAAACCTCAATTAATTAATAATTGGTCTTTTATTTTTCCCTTCCTTGTTCACAAACTGAACAATCATTGTTAATGCTTTTCTATAAACATCTTATGAAACAACAAAACATTGTAGAAAATGACATGGACTGAAGCAATGCATTACAACAGAAAAAGTTTTGCAACCAAAGAATTATTTTTGTTTTGGCAGTTCATAAAACAAAGGAATAAAAATATATTTGAATATGGTGCTTTTCTTCCACAGATGCTATTTTTTTAAAGGTTATTTTCAATTACAGTTGACTTTCAACACTATTTTATATTAGTTTCAGATGTACAGTACAGTGGGTGGACAATTACACAGTTTACGAAGTGATTCCCTGACAATTTAAGCACAGACTGGGCACCACACATACTCATTACAATATTTTGACTAGAATTCCTATGCTGCACTTCACATTCCCACCACAGATGTTATTGATGGTGTTCTTCTTCAATAGATATTATCATTTACATCACTGTAATTTCACATAAGAATTGCAGATATACAGTGCACTCAAATATAGGTACTTTTAAAAAGAATGTAATGTTTACTTTGCACTCAAACATTTTAAATAGAAAAGACTTGAAAAGAAACAGAGCAAGATGGAGAACACTCAGTGATGCTGTCCTTTGTTATAAGGCTTTTTGCACTAAGACTTTTAAAACTATATGCATGTATCATTTTGATAAAATTTACATTGCATGTATCTGCTTATGTAATACGCGCATAAGAAAGTAACTAGAAGGGTATATAATACCAAGCTTTTAACAATAGCTACTCTTGGGGAATGGGAGTTTGGGTTGGGGTTGAAGAAGAAATACACTTTTTTAAAACTTCATAAAATGGTATAAAATTGATCATTAGCATATACTTTTTCAAAGTAGACCAAAACTGAGAAATACTGTATGTACTGTAAGCCTGGCTTAATGCATAGTGAACATCTTTTCAAAGCAATAGAAATGCATCAATGGCATGAATTTTATGGTTTTACTGTATTCCCATTGCACAGATTTCCCAAATCACTATCTTTTAATCAATCCTGAAATGTTCTAATTTCTTCACCTGTAAAACTGGGATACTAACAGGACCCATACCATACATAGCACTGTTGTGAGAAATAAGTTAATATTATTTAAGTGCCTGATTCATCGTAACCATGATCATGTGTGTTATCTAGTATTTTTTGTCCCCTCCTTCCTATCACTTCTAATTCTGCTACAATAATTCTAGACCTTGTTATCTCTTGCTGGCATTATTTACTATAATGTCTTAAAATAAATCTGCCTCTTCCCACCCTAATCCACTTTATACACAATAGCAAATATTCCTGAGGCACACTTTCCTGTACAAATGTATTCAAAAGCTCATTCTTATATAATAAAGAACATTTTTTTTCCCTTGGACACTAACTTAGGGTTCCAGGTTCATTCCTACCATTCCCAGTTCCCTCCCACCAAATCAAACTATATCTCTTTTCCCCCTCAGTCTCCTAGAATTTGCTCCTTGCTCTTCCCTTGGCCTAAATACCTTTCCCAATTCCCATCTTTTCAAATTCATATCCTACCAATTTTTAGTCTTCTAGCTGTAAGTAACTTTTCCATCCTCTAAAATGTCAAAGGGCATACTGTACCTCATCCTAGAAAAACTTTCAGGTTAGTTTCTAAAAACTTTAGAAATAGGATAAAATGACCTGTAGAGTTGTTATGTACACTGTTGAAAGGATTATAAACAGCATAAAATCACCTAGTAGAATCACTAGTACTTGGTAGATATTCATTAAGCAGAAGTTTTTATTATTTTCTCTTGGGAATAATTTATATTTTTGAAAAAAGTGACTTGTTTCTATATGCAAATACCTGGGCATGAAAACAGAAGACAATGAATTAGTCTATATACATCTCTATAGAGAATCATCTTGAACTTATAACTTGCCCTGAATGTGACTTTGGACAAAGTTTTGATGAAAATCTTCCCAGTGACAAGGCATATGTGAATATGAATATACCGAGGTCCGTCCAGAAAAAGTTCAACCATTGTTAATATAAGAGAATAGTTTGTGTGACATCAGTGTAACCTGGCAGTCAAGGAGAGTGGACTGGAATGTGTATGCATCAACAATGACGACTTCACTGTAGTAGTAGGCGGGGGCAGTAGACACTGTTGAATGACATGTGTACTGTGTGGTCATCACATTAAAAATGACTGAGCAAGTAGAGCTCAAATGTTATGCAGTAAGAGGCGGAAATTTGGTGTTAAGCCTGAACATTCCTCCATGGAAACTATTCAGATGATTGAGAAGGCAGTAGCTACGGGCAACTGGTGACTGGCAGCTTCATCACAACAATGTGCCTGCTCATGCACTGTGTCTTATCCAGAATGTTTTGGCGAACATCAAATCACCCAGGTGACTCAGCCCCACTACAGCCCAGATTCGGTGCCCTATGACTTCCGGGTTTTCCCAAAACTAAAATTACTTTTGAAAGAGAAGAGATTTCAGACTATCAATAAGATTCAGGAAAATACAACTGGGGGGCTGATGGCAACTGGGGGAACTGTGTGAGGTCCCAAGGTGCCTACTTTGATGGGGACTAAAGTACCACTGTCCTGTGTACAATGTTTCTTGTGTTTTGTATCTTCTTCAATAAATGTCTCTATTTTTCATATTACATGGCTGGATACCTCCTGGACAGACCTTGTATACCGCAAGATACAGAGCAATTAAAACCGTGAATCAACTAATCTCTAAGCATATAATTCTTCCTTGATAATACCATAAAATAAATCCTCCAGTATCTCAGGTTCAAAGTACCAACTTATTGGCAGATAAGAGTTCTTTTTACTGCCGAATAATGTGACTTGAAAGAATGCCACATAAAATCTAACCTTTCATCCTCTACCCTCAGCTGGGAAGTGAGTCCTGTCAGAATTCAGATTCAATGTGTTCCAGAGAGCACATAAATTTCAACTTTTATATATTACAAGTGTATGTGCATCAGACAAGCATCCAATATTGAATGTGATGATTCAATATCTGTATATTGAAAACACACAGGGCACACTTAAGAGGTACGTATTTTCAGATCTCTAATTTGGCATACTTACTGTTCCTTTGAAACAAACCATTTGAAGACTCACTCAATAATGTTATTACATACATGCAACAGTTAGTTTTTAAATAGGCCTAAAGTAGTAAAACTCACTACATCCCTTTGTATAATTGTATTTCCTACATAGAGGACAGTTCTCATGTTAATTTAATTACAACACTAACTGTACTACTTCAAAATAAATTGTAGAGGTGCTAGGTGAGAAAATATATTTCTTCATTTTAAACATTTTAAGGATTTCTTTAACCTCCAGAGTTCACTAGTTTACTGCTAGTGGAAAAAAGTATATGCAGCGAGCTTCCTTATACCAGTTCCAAAAGATGATCTCAACATGAATCAACAGAAATCATTTCTTAAAGTAGGTCATTGCTATAGCAACCAATGGGTGCTTTGGTATACTCCCAGTAACAATGACCTACTTTCCAGCCTGTGCAAGAACAGCTTTATGTAACTAGAATTTCTACTTCTGTCTATAAAATAGTCTAAAAAAGGCAATGGTAGGATCAACATAATCCCTCTTCTGCTGAAAATAAGGCATTATGAATTAACATGTATCATACCAGAATAAAACCATCTGGTTCTGCACTTTGGTTTATAAAAATATATCTTACCACTCATTCTCAACAATGAAAACTACACTTTGAATAACTAAGCCAAAACACTTCATTGCTGACTCCAAAGAACTGATTTAAAGAACATAAATTAAGATAATTAAAACCCCATGTAAAATATCCTTTCTTATCCTCTGCATGAAACAACAGAATTAAATTTTAAAAATTGAATTTCTGCATGTATTAACTATAATAAAGAAAAATTGAGAATCTCAGTCATTAACCAAAGTTTATAGTGTTTTACTAGAAATTTTAAAATTATAAATAGCAATTTGTCTCTCTATAAATTGTGTAAAGCTTACATATGCTTTTTTTTCTGGTTTGCAACAAATGTTTAGTGCTTTTATCTAAATTAATCATTATTCAAATTGTCAGAATATTTGTGATATACATTTTCTTTATGGAGAATAGTTTAATGTTTAATAAAGATTCAATATATATTTTAAAAACAAATTTTGTATTTTGTAAAGCTCTAATGAAATTAATGGACCTATACCATGACACATGTCCCTTTTTATAACAAATGTTTTTTTAAAGATTTTATTTATTTATCTTTAGAGGGGAAGGGAAGGAGAGAGGGAGAGAAACATCAATGTATGGTTGCTACTTGTGCATTCCCTGCTGGGAACTGGCCTGCAACCCAGGCATGTGCCCCGACTGGGAATCGAACCGTAATCTTTTGGTTTGCAGGCCCACGCTCAATCCACTGAGCTACACCAGCCAGGGCTATAACAAATATTTTGCAATGCCCTCTTTTAAATAATGAAATTCACAGATGGTATAGTATATCTACATGCACAATTTTAAAGCATCATATAATGCTCTAATATATAGGAAAGGTCAGTTAAAGGAAGGTCATTTATGTTTTAGAAAGAAGGAATATGTACTTCTGTATGTATAGACCTAGGCCCGGCACAAGAAGCCAATGAATTAGTTGGATGTGTATACCTAAATACAGAATTATTTTTACATCCAACAGCTACAAGAACAGACTGATATGGTTGGATTACTGGCAACTCAAACATCATGAGTGGCACTACCTTTAGTGATGGGATAAATCTTAAAATGATGAATCTTAAACTAATTAAAGACATTTTCTAAAGTAACTCAGCTAAGCAATAAAGTAAAAATTTTAATTTGGATGTGTATACTCCAAACAAACTAGAGCTAGACGATAACTTCCTTAATGTGAAAAAGAGCACTCAAAAATACTTACAGAAAATATCATATTTAATGGTGAAGGCTGAAAGTATTTCTTTTGGGATTGGGAAGAAAAGGATGTTTGTCATCACCATTTCAACCGAGTACTAGTGGGCCCAGCAAGTGCAGTAATAGAAGAAACAAAAGCATGATGTTTAAAGATAATGTGAGTATTGATACTATCTATACATATATAAAAGAAGATATACAGAAAAACTACTAAAATTAATAATATAATTTAAAAGGGTTAAAATCACTTAATTTCTGGAATCAATTTACCCTAATACAATTTATGTAACTTACGCCTCTCTGATCTAAAATATCACACAAAGCTATTTTAATCTAGGCCTCTTATTACTCCTTGTCTAATTTTAGAAACTTCTGCCAGGTTAGGCCAAAATCAGGTATGAGATGTATATCCAGGTTTTAAAGGATTTACATACTGCCAGATAAAATCTGTCCAACACGTGGTCGAAAGCATGCTGCCCCAGACAGATCTATGTGTAATGCTTTTTTATAATCAAATAGTCCTATTGGAAAAATTTTTGATTTTTCTTTTCCTTCAGAAAAAGACTAGTCATATGTCAATTATATCTCAATAAAGCTGGACAAATAATTTAATAAATTTTCCATTTTCACCCGTGAAAAAGACATTAGTAATGCTGAAAAATTCTTTTATTCTTTTCTTATATCTATGACCTAGCACATGTCACACAGGCCAAAGGTCAAAATCTTTCTCATACTGACACCACTGAAAAAACTGAGAGTCACATAATACAATCCATCCATCCATCCAAAATCTATTGAGATTCTACTGACATTGTTGTGGTTCCTAGGGTAAATGTGAGAACAAATTAAGTGCCTGCAGCTATGAAGTTTACATGTTTGATGATGATGACAGCCATGATGACAACAGCTACAAATCTTTAGAAAGTGTGCACTGTACACTGCTCTAGGCATATTACATGCATAAACATAACAACCCTTTGATACACGTATTTCCCTCATTTACGAATGAGAAAGTTTGGGCATGGAAAGGTTAAGTAATTTTCCCAAGGACTCATGAAGAGAAAAGTAGCAAAGCCAGAATTTTAAACCCATTCAATCTGCTGGTTCCAGATGCTAAGCTCTTGAACCTAGTGTATTTCAGTTGTGAAAATTTCTACAGAGAAAACTAAAATAGGGTAGAGGGATACTGGACAAGAGGATAATTTTACAGAGTGGTCACAGAAGGATTTTCTTTGGATACCCTACTGCCTATTCTGCCTATTTAACACCTCCCTTTGAAAGTCCCCTCAAACCTTCTCTTCCCACCCTCCCAGTCTTCGTTAATAATGAGTCCCATCCTTGAAGTTACTCAGACCACAGTGTCACCTGATTGGTCAGAACGAAGAACAGAATGTTCTGTCCATTATGTTGGTTAACAAACAACCTTCAAATAAGTGGCGTGACAAAAGTTTTTATCTTGCTCATGCTGAATTCACAGCAGCTCTAGGTAGTTATTCTCCAAGTGGTGGCTTTACCATTCCAGCTGTTTTGATCTTGTGGTTCTGTAATTTGAACAAAGGGGCTCCTTTAGAGCAGGGGGAAAAACCAGAAGCATACAGAGACCTTACACTGTCCCAGTCAAGCACTTCCTTACACAATTCATTGGCCATAACTGGTTATGTTTCTCTCTCCCATACGACATAGCTGTTTGTCCCATTTATCTGTCCTCCCTTCCTCTCTTCCTCCCTTCCTTCCATCCTTCCATCAGTCATTCTATCTATCTGTCCTTCCAGAAATACATACATCTATTCTTTGCTTCTATCTAAACATCACTCCATCCTCCCCTTTTTTTCCTTCTCTCTCTCTCCAGCCTTCTTTATAGCCTTCTATCTAGCACTCCTTCTGTTCATTCAAAGTAAAGGCTGTTCCTTCTTTTCTTTTTCAAAATATATTTTATTGATTATGCTATTACAGTTGTCCTATTTCCCCCCCTTCATTCCCCTCCACCCTGCACACCCCTCCCCCACCATTCCTCCCTTTATGTCCACATGTCTCAAGTCCTTTAGATTCTGTATTTCCCATACTATTCTTGCCCTCCTCCCTATTTTCTACCTACCGTCTATGCTACTTATTCTCTGTACCTTCTCCCCCCTTCTCCTCCTCCCACTCCCCTGTTGCTAACCCTCCATGTGATCTTCATTTCTATGGTTCCACTCCTGATCTAGCTGTCCTCTTAGTTTTCTTTTGTTTTAAGTATGGTTGTTAATAACTGTGAGTTTGCTGTCCTTTCACTGTTCGTATTTCTTATCTACTTTTTCTTAGATAAGTCCCTTTAACATTTCATATAATAAGGGCTTGGTGACGATGAACTCCTTGAATTTGATCTTATCTGAGAAGCACTTTATCTGCCCTTCCATTCTAAATGAAAGCTTTGCTGGATAGAGCAATCTTGGATGTAGGTCTCTGAATTTCATGACTTGGAATACTTCTTTCCAGCTCCTTCTTGCCTGTAAGGTCTCTTTTGAGAAATCCGCTGACAGTCTGATGGGAACTCCTTTGTAGGTGACTGTCCGTCCCCTTATCTCTTGCTGCTTCTAGGATTCTCTCCTTCATTTTAATCTTGGCTAATGTAATTATGATGTGCCTTGGTGTGTTCCTCCTTGGGTCCAACTTCTTTGGGACTCTCTGAGCTTCCTGGACTTCCTGGAAGTCTATTGCTTTTGCCAGATTGGGGAAGTTCTCCTTTATTATTTGTTCAAATAAGTTTTCCACTTGTTGCTCTTCCTCTTCCCCTTCTGGTACCCCTATAATTCGGATGCTGGAATGTTTAAAGATGTCCTGAAGGTTCCTAAGTCTCTCCTCATTTTTTTGAATTCTTGTTTCTTCATTCTTTTCTGTTTGGTTATTTTTTTTCCTTCTGGTCCACTCCCTTGATTTGAGTCCCAGTTTCCTTTCCATCACTATTGGTTTCCTGTGCATTTCCCTTCATTTCAATTAGTTTAGCCTTCATTTGTACCTCTAATTTGTGACTAAAATCAAACAGTTCTGTGAGCATCCTGATCACCAGTATTTTGAACAGTGCATCTGATAGGTTGGCTATTTCCTGGTCACTTAGAGTTATCGGCTCTGGGGCTTTGAGTTCTTCCTGAGCCATGATGTTTTGGTCTGTTTGCACCTGTTACGTATGAGGGGCAGAGCCCTAGGTGTTCACCTGGGAGGAGCAACTCAGTTGCTGGGTTGTGACGCTATATGTGGGGGCAGGGTCAAAGAGGGGCAATGGCGGTCTCCTCTGCTGCTTCCTGATGCTGGGGCCTGTGTGGTCTGTCTCACTGCTTGCTCCTTCGCCTGGTTTATCTGCCCGCGAATGTGTGACTGCGGTCAGCCTGCCACCTTACACTCTTACTGGGTCTGCCCCTCGCAACCCCACGCCTGGGATCTGCCAACCACCGCCTGTGCACCTGGGTCCCCGGGTCAGTCTGGCTGAGTTTTCCTGCACAACCCTGCTCCGCCAGTTGCTGGCTCTACCCCTCTTACTGGTCTGGCTGAAGGGTTCATTGTTGTTGGACTCCCATATAGTTCAATTTTCTGTGTTTGGTTATGTTTTTGTTACTAAAACTTTATTGATTTTAAACTTGGTTGTGCGAGGAGGCACAGTGTTTCCACCTATGCCTCCATCTTGGCCAAAAGTCTGTTCCTTCTTTTTTTTATCTAGTCATAGGAATACCATCTATGTGCTGGTTACTCCCAAATTCTATGTTCAGCCTACACTTCCACTCTAGATTCCAAATTTAGTAAGCCCACTTCCTTTGCTATGTTACCTCTTAAATTTCTATCCAGATTCCAAGTGTCCCTATCATGTTCACCATCACCACTCTTCTCCATGCCACCGTCATCTCTCCTCAAGGTAAGTACAGCAGCCTCCTAAGTGGTGTTCCTATGTCTGTCCTTTGCCTGATACCTCTTTTCTACCCAGTGCAAGTGACTGCTTTAGAAGTTAACTCATACCACATTCCAATCTCTATTCAAAAAGAAGAGCAGGAGTATGAAACAGAAAAACAAAGACTGATGAGATAGAGGAGCAAGAATGGACAAAGAGAGATGGAATTGGGAGGTTGGATGGGAATAGGGTCAGAAAAGGGGAGAGGAGGAGGGAGGAACAATCAAACTGAAACTTAAAAATCTAAGTTTGATGCAGTTTTCAGTAACAAAAAATGGTCAATTTGATTTAATTAGTAGTAAATTATAAACCAGTAATGGGCCTCAAACACCTCCCATATACACTTGATTTCATAGTAAAAATAAGAAATGTCTATGAATGTCTTTTTTGTCTATTTTGTCTTGATGGATGCTATATAACTATACATAGAGCTTGTTCTATGCTTAGAGAAAGAAGGATAAAAAGTGAAACTTAATGAATCCAAAGTATTATCTCACCATTTCTCATTTGGTAAAGAGATCCATTTAGATTCACATGAACTTTTAATTTTTTCAGAGATATTTGAGACTTAATTATTAGTAATCTAATAAAATTCAGAATCATATTCTGAGGTACATTCTTTCATTTATACAACCAACACTTTCGCATCTATATAGGACATAAAAAATGAATTTAGAATTCTAGTTCTCAGAGTCTCTTAATTTAATAAGGATATGTAAATTTATTATGATAGTAATTAATGTATTATATGATTGAAGCCTCTATTGTTAAAGCACATATAAAAGCAAGACAATTATACTGAGGAAGATATCTAAAGTTTTACAAATATATGACTAATCTGAGTCTGTCAGTATCTATTACAGCACTTAGTAACAGCAGTTTAAAATTAGTCTTTACTTGAAGTATCTTTTAACTTCTCAGGTTGACTTACACTAGTATAAGGCTATGTAATTTATACCTTCTTAATCCCCAAATCACATAAAGGTACTTGAAATCTAGGACTTTCATTATTCTGTGTGTATTTTTAGAAACCATTACATGTGACATTATAAGGATAGGCCAAAAATCATGTTTAAAATCTACTTCTAGGATTTTAGAGTATTAAAATGGAACTAAACAAAATCTGTTCAACACATGTACGAAAGCAAATAACAGAGCTGCATGTACTGCTTTTCTGATATTCCTACCAGAAAATTCTCTTTTCCTAAGAATGCTAATTTTAGTCTAGATATACTTCAAATTTTTCAGAGGATTTCAGTGGCAGGACTGTGAAACAAAACAAGATAAGACAAAACAAAAGTAGCTAAATTGGGCATGACACACCAAATTAAACAGGTTTGGAAGCCCTTCCCCACATCAATATTACTTCCACCTTTCCACCATGGTAGTAACCACTTAAATAGTTTCATCCGTGTATTTACTCATTTAAATAAGCCCCCAATTTGCCAGGCAGGAAAGCAAAAGAAAGGAGGAAGACAGACATTTGGATGATAGGGGCCAACAGGAGGTTTATATGAGGTTTCTAAAGAAAAAGAGCAAATGGTGGAAGAATGAAAAAAATCCAATTAAGACAGCCACTAACATGTCATTTTCAATGATTGGGAGAAAGAACATTGCTTAAATTTCAAACAAGAGGTCTGGATTTGTCATGGAACACAAATTCTAATTGCATGTGTTTATACATCTACAAATAAGAAATATTCCTTAACCATACAAATGTTACATAATTACAAGGAAAAAATATTCTGAGTGGGGAAAAAAACAGAAGTGTACTTAATAAACTAATTGCATGAACTATATCATCTTATTTATGTAAAAAGACACACTTAGGCCTGTATTAGCTTCTACTATCTTTGTAGTCCACTGTTGGTATGGTTCATACCACTTTGATGATTTTTTAAGAGTAAATTTAAAGTACCATAATAAAATGTAGAAAATTACTAATAAAATGTAGAAAACTATATCTGAAGTCCTTTCATTCATTCATTCTTTAAATCACGTGGGCATTTTCTTGAGATGCAAAATAAATAGGTAATTCCATCATAATGCCTCTCGAGTTAGATGAAAAATAAGGTATAAAATATTATATTACTTATTAAGCTGTATTACTAAAGTTCAGGACACTAAGGAAGCAAAGAAGAATCAAATTTGTCAGAAAAACCATAAGGTTTCACAAAGATAATATTTGATATGGGTCTTTTACTATCACAGCATTTCATATTTTGATAGCAGTGTAAAATGATCTCCAACAGAAATATCAGGTAATTTTCTGGAACAGAAGTACACTATTACAAGTATATGTAACTTATACCACCCTCATTTCAAAAATCACATAAAAATATTTGTAATCTAGGCTTCCTACTAATCTCTGTCTATTTTTAGACAGTGCTGCATTGTGACCCCCAAAGGACAGATGAAATCAGGTAGGACATCTATTTGGGGACTTTAGGAGACTTACATAGAATAAAATAAAATCCATTAAACATTTATGAAAGGCAAATGTCTTAGAGAACTGTATACAGGGTGGGGCAAAATGGTGTACAGGTGTGAGTACATGAAACAGTTTATTATTGTATTATTACTTATTAATTATTGTATTATTTATTTGTATTGCAATTATAAACCTACTTTTGCCCTACCCTGTATAATAGTTTTCTGTAGGCAGAGAGTCTAAAAACTATTTCTTTTTTGAAAAGTATTCATAAATGCTGAAAATTATACCAACTTTTTCTGACCTATGACCTAAATTACACACAATTATCTAAAGGTTGTCAGTTTTCTTCTCAATAGTAATTAAATAACATGGCAAAAAAAAGTAGAAAGAAAAAAATCAAGATCATAAAAAGTGAATTGTAGTATTATAACATTAATTAGATTAATTCATGAAATCATGCTTTGTTTCTGATTTTTTTCATTAAACATATTTGTGGCTTGTAGCCATGTCATTGTGTACAGTTCCTTTGATACAGATTCCACAATTTATTTATCCATTTTATTGTTAATGGGCATCTGGGTTGTTTCTAGTTTGGGGCTACTACAAATAATACTGCTATGAATGTTCTCATTAGTTCTCATTACTGTTCTCATTAATGCGTGTTGCACTCATTAACACATGTTCACAAATTTCTACTGAGTATGTATACACTTAGGAGGGAAATGGCCGAATTGTTGTTGTGTTTTTTCCAAATAATTTTAATCATAAGTTGCAAAAATAGTATAAAGAATTCCCATACCCTTTACCCAGCTTCCTCAAATGTTAATGGCCAAAAAATTTTATTGGTTTTTAAGTAAAAATTAGAGACACATTTTTCATTTTCACCAATAACTTTACTGAAGAACATATTCACCATTTTGTTCCACTATCTTCTGCCATCTTTCAGACAACTTCATAATTGTCTTTAATCTTTCTGAGCAAAGAACTATTCTAGGTGCCTTTTGCAGTCTTCCATGAAATTGAAATTTTTTCCATTAAGAGTTTTTTATTGTATTTTTTCCATTCCCGCTTAGCCTCCTTATACCTGTGTCCCCTCCCCTGCAATCACGACACTGTTGTCCATGTCCATGAGTCCTTTTACCTTTATGTTTCATCTCTCTCTCCCTAAACTCACCCCTCTCCACAGCTGTCATCCTGCTCTCTATGAGTCTGTTAGTTCAGACTAACAGACTGAACTTTGCTTGTTAGTTCAGTTTTTTCATTAGATTCCACATATCAGTGAAAACATGTGGTGTTTATCTTTCTCTGACTGGCTTATTTCACTTAGCATAAGATTTTCCAGGTCCATCCATGCTGTGGCAAATCATAACATTTTCTTCTTTTTTACGGCTGAGTAGTATTCCATTGTGTAAATGTCCCACAGTTGTTTCATCCATTCATCTACTATGGACACTTGGGATAGCCCCCATATCTTGGCAACTATAAATAATGCTGCAATGAACATAAGGGTGCTTATGTTCTTTCAAACAGTGTGTTGGGTTTATACAGATAAATTCCCAAAAGTAGGATCACTGGGTCAAAAGGTAGTTCCACTTTTTATTTTTTTGAGTTATATCCATACTGCTTTCCACAGTGGTTCCCCAATCTACATTCCTACCTACAGCGCAAAAGGGTTCCCCTTTCTCAACATCCTTGCTAGCACTTACTGACTTATTGATGATAGTCATTCTGACAGGTGTGAGGTGGTATCTCATTGTGCCTTTAATTTGCATTTCTCTGATGACCAGTGACATTGAACATCTTTTCATATGTCTATTGGCTATCTCTATGTCCTCTTTGGTGAAATGTCTAGTCAGGTCCTTTGCCCATTTTTTAATTGGATTGTTGTTTTGATAGTGAGTTTTGTAAAAGTTATTTATAAATTTTGGATATTAATCCCTTATCAGGTGTACTGGCAAATATGTTCTTCTATTCCATGGGTTATCTTTATTTTGCTGCTGGTTTCCTTTGCTGTGCAAAAATTTTTAGGTTGATATAGTCTCACTTGTTTATTTTTTCTTTCGTTTCCTTTGTCTTAGAAGATATATCACTAAAAATATTGTTAAGAGCAATGTCTGAGATTTTACTGCCTATGTTTTCTTGTAAAATTTTTATGGTTTCCTGGTTTGGCGTCTAACATTTAAATCATTAATCCATTTCAAATTTATTCTTGTGTGTGGTGTAATAAGGTGGTCTGGGTTCATTTTTCTGAACATATCTGTCCAATTTTCCCAACACCATTTATTGAATAAACTATCCTTGGCCCATTGTATGTGCTTGCTGCTTCTGTCAAATATTAATTGACTATAAAGGTGTGGGTTTATTTCTGGGCCCTCTATTCTGTTCCATTGATCTATGTGTATGTTTTTAATGCCAATGCAATGCTGATTTGATTACTATAGCCTTATAGTTTGACATTAGGTAAAACAAATTCCTCTAACTTTGTTCTTCTTTCTCAGGATCACTGTTGCTATGTGGGGCCTTTTGTGCTACCATATAATTTTTAAAAACATTTGTTCTAGTTCTGTGAAATATGTCATCAGAATCTTGAGGAATTATGTTGAATCTCTAGATTGCTTTGGGGAGCATGGACATTTTAATGATGTTAATTCTGTCTATCCATGAACACTGTATGTGTTTCCACTTATTTGTATCTTCTTCAATTTCTTCAGTGTCTATAATCTTCCCAGTACAGGTCTTTTATATCTTTGGTTAGATTTATTCCTAGGTATTTTATTTTTTTTAAGCAATAGTGAATGGGATTGTTTTCTTATTTCCCTTTCTGTTAGTTCATCATTAGTATATAAAAATGAAAATTATTTCTGGATATTAATTTTGTATCCTGCTACTTTGCTGAATTCATTGATCAGTTCTAGTAGTTTCTTGGTGGAATCTTTCAGGTGCTTATGTACAGCATTATGTCATCTGCAAAGAAAGACAGTTTTACTTCTTCCTTTCCAATTTGGTTGCCTTCTATGTCTTTTACTTCTCTGATTGCCATGGCTAGGACTTCCAGTATTCTGTTGAATGACAGTTGTCAAAGTGGACATCCCCATCTTGTTCCTGACCTTAATGGGAACACTTAATGTCCCCCTTATGGGGCATCCCATTAATGTCCCTTTTCTGGTCCAGGATTCAACCAAGGATCACACATTCCTTTAGTTGTCATGTCCCCTTAGCCTTCTCCAATTTAGTATACTTTGTCCTTTATGACTTTGACAGTTTTTTGAAAAATTGAATTTATTGGGTTGAGACTGATTTGCAAAACCATACAACTTGTAGTTTTTGCCTGCTGAGTATGATGCTGGCAGTGGGTTTGTCATATATGGCCTTTATTATGTTTAGGTGTGTTCCCACTATTCCCACCTTGCTGAGAGTTTTTATCACAAATGGGTGCTTGATTTTATCAAAAGCTTTTTCTGCATCTATTTATATGATCATGTGCTTTTCATCCTTCATTTTGTTTATGTGGTGAATCACATTTATTGACTTGCGAATGCTGTATCAAACTTGTATTCCCAGAATAAATCCCACTTGATCATGGCATATGATCTTTTTGATGTATTACTGTATTCAGTTTGCTCATATCTTGTTGAGGATTTTAGCATCTATGAACATCAGGGATATTGGCCTACAATTTTCTTTTTTTGTAGTGCTTTTATCTGGTTTTGGAATTAGGATAATACTAGCCCTGTAAAATGAGCTTGGGAGCCTTCTCTCCTCTTAAGACCAAAATAAATGGAAATCTGAAGGTGCGATGTCTTGTGAATACAGAGGATGTATCAGAACTTCCCAGCAAGCTTTTTGCCTGGTCATCAAATGCAGTCTTGCACTATCCTGATGGAAGATTATGCTTTTTCTGTTGACTAATTCTGGACACTTTTTGATGAGTGCTGCTTTCAATTGGTCTAACTGGGAGCAGTACTTATTGGAGCAATCATCTGGTTTTCCAGAAGAAACTCGTAATAGAGAGTCCCCTTCCAATCCCACCATATACACAACATCACCTTCTTCAGATGATGACCACCAGCCTTTGGTGTGGGGGTGGTGGTTCATTTCACTTGCACCACAATCTCTTCTGTTCTGCATTATTATAAAGTATCCGTTCTTCATCACCAGTCACAATTTGTTTTAAAAACAGAATGTTTTTGTTACATTTAATAGAGAATCAGCCCTGGCTGGTGTAGCTCAGTGGATTGAGCATGGGCCTGTGAACCAAAGGACTGACGGTTTAATTCCCAGACAGAGCACATGCCTGGGTTGCAGGCCAGGTCCCCAGTGGAGGGCAAGTGAGGGCAACCACACATTGATGTTTCTCTCCCTCTCTTTCTCTTTCCCTTCCCCAATCTCTAAAATAAATAAATAAGTAAAATCTTAAAAAAATAGAGAATCACATGTGGAAATATGGTCAAGAAGGGTTTTTTCACTTAATTTACGTGGAACTCAAACATCAAAGTGATTAACATAACCAAGCTGGTGCAAATGATTTCAACACTTGATCTGGATATTTTGAGTATGTTGGCTATCTCCCGCATGGTATGATGTTGATGGTTCTCAACGTATTGATTTGACAACTATCAAGTTCAAGTCTGCATCATCGGGCAAGAAATCTCCAGCATGAAACTTCACAAACCACTTTTGCTACGTTTGATCAGTCACAGCACCTTCTCTATACACTGCACAAATCTTTCTTTGTTTCAGTTGCATTTTTACCTTTCTTGTAATAATAAAGTATAATATGCTAAAATGGTGCTTATTTTCTTCCATATTTAATATTAAAATGGCTACACAAAAATTCGCCAATTTTGATAAGTTTTTTAAGTACGCACTGATATGACAGCTGTCACAATACAATCTAACAAAACTGTTTCAAATGAAGTTAAAGACAACTAAATGCTAGTAGAGCCATCTTACTGAAAAAAAAAACTGAACTAGCTTTTTGACTTAAGACTCTGCCATCAAAATCTGCTTGACCAGTTTGTGTACACAGCAGCAAAAGAGCTGCACCTCTGTTCTCGGTGCTGCGAGTTCAGTGGAGAGCCATAATAAACTCCTTGCTCTTGCAGTATTTCTATACAGTTATCAATACCAGAAAATTTATACTGATACAATACTATTAACTACTCCATAGCTTTAATTAAAATTCCACTAGTGATCCCGCTAATGTCCCTGGATTCTGGTCCAAAATTCAACCTAGGATCACATAGTCCTTTAGTTATCATGTCCCTTTAGCCTTCTCCAATTTAGGATAGTTTGTCTTTTATGACTGACAGTTTTTTGAAAAATTGAATTTATTGTGGTGACACTGGTTCACAAAACAGTACAGCTTTCAATTGTACAGCTCAATAAAACAGCATCTGCATACTGCATTGTGTACCCATCACTGCCCAAAGCAAAGTCTCCTTCTCTCTCTTTGCCCATCTTCACCTACCCCTCCCTCTGGCTATCACCACAATGTTGTCTGTGTCTATGTGTTACATATATATATATATATATATATATATGTTTTTTGGTTAGTCCCTTTACCTTCTTTCATCCAGTCCCTCAATCCCCTCCCCTCTGACAGCTGTCAGTCTGTTCCATGCTATCTATGCCTCTGTTTCTATTTTGTTCATCAATCTATTTTGTTCATTAGATTCCACTTATAAGTGAGATCATCTAGTGTTTGCCTTTCTCTGCCTGGCTTTTTCACTTAGCATAATAATCTCCAGGTCCATCCATGCTATTGCAAAGTGTAAGATTCCTCCCTTTTTTATTCTAGCCAAGTAGTATTCATTATGTCAATGTACCTCAAGTTTTTTTATTCACTCATCTACTGATGGGCACTTGGGATATTTCCAGATCTTGGCTATTGTAAATAAAACTACAATGAACACAGAGATGTATATATTCTTTCTAATTAGTGTTTTTGTGTGTCTTAGAATATATTCCTAGCAGTGGGATTGCTGGGTCAAAAGGCAGTTACATTTTTATCTTTTTGAGGAAACTCCATACTAGGTTATTGTTAATGTAAATACTCAACATAGTTTCCCAAAGTGTTAACTTGTTCATACTCCTAACACCAGTGTATGAAAGTTCTAGTGGGGGTGGGGGGAAGAACAAAAGAAAGAATTTTTTAAAAGAACAAAAATCAAAAGAAAAAAATCAAAGAAAAAAGTTCTAGTTGTTCAATATCCTCATCAGTACTTTGTTCTGCCAGATCTTTTAATTTCAGTCAATTAATCCAGAAGGTATATAGCAGTGTTTTACTGTGTTCTCAAAATTTTCCTATCTTTAATTATCACCTCACAAAGGGTTACTTCCAATTTCACATACACATCCATCCAGCTTCAGTGTCGTTAATCAATTATACCTGGATATCCTGTTGTTGCCCTAATTTTGAAATGCCTTAAAACAAGCTTTTCACAGTAATCAGAAGAGAAAGGGGAGGAGGGGATAAGGGGGGAAAGGGTGAAGGGTTCACAGGGACAATTACGAAGGACATATAGACAACAACAAGGGGGGGGTGGAAATGTGGGAGGGAGGCGGTGACGGATGGGTTGGTGGGAAGGAGTGAGGAAAAAAGACAGAAAACTGTACTTGGAAAAGCAATTAAGAAAAAGAAAAAAAAACCCAAGCGTTTCATCTTAAGTCCCCTAAACTAGCCCCTTCTGATTTTATGTCTTCTCTCTGGCATCTCAGACTTGGAATTATCATTTTCTCCTCCTTTCCTAAGACCTCCCATATATGTCACCAAATCATTTTAGTATTTCCTTTTAATTCACTCTTTCCTTTCTATTCCCATTATATCACCCAAAGTTATGATTCATTCCAAAAAAGTTATACTAAACACTATAATAAAGAACATATTTTAACCCCAAAATGAGAATATGACCACCCATTATATGTTAATACCAATATAAGGACTGGCCAGCACATTCTCTAGTACACATATGCTACAGCACAGTAATTTAATATTAAATTGCCCTATTTATAGCCTTCTAATTCCTGCTGGGCCATATTACTTAAAAGAGCAAACTAAAAACACACATACACACACACAAGCATCATTAAGATATTTAGCTTGTTATTATTGTTACTATTACGGAGATAAAGCTGGGATTAAATAAAGATGGCAAAAATAACTAGTCAATAGAATTCCATCTATAAAACAGCATTTTTCTTTCATCTCTTGGAAACCCTACTATATATTTAAACAAATAAATAATCCAAACCAAATAAAATTATGTAAGAATTAATTTTAAAAAGTCAAAATTTAAAAACCTGTACTTACATCTTTTATATTACTAGTAATTATTTTTGCACTTCTCATATAGAAACTACGTAATCCTTCAATATCCTCTGTTAACATACTGACTGATGGCCATGGTTAACTTTAGCTTAAAAAAAGCAGGCTATTGTTTTCTAGTACTTCTTTTTTTTTTTTAATATTTTATTTGTTTATTTATAGAGAGAGGGGACAGGAAGGAGAAAGAGTGGGAGAGAAACACTGATGTGGGGTTGCCTCTCATGGGTCCCCCACTGGGGAAGTGGCCCACAACCCAGGGATATGCCTTGACTGGGAATCGAACCGGCGACTCTTTGCTTCACAGGCCCGAGCTCAATCCACTGAGCTACACCAGCCAGGGCTGTTTTCTAGTACTTCTGATTCCTGTTCCAATTAGTGAACTTTGTCAAGAGTCAACTGTATTACTTAAACCTGTTTATGCCAGCTTAACTTTTTATTGTAACCACATCATTAAATTTTATATACACTGATTAAATGTGTAAAAAATGTTTTATTGAAAACTACATTGAATATTTCATAAAGGCTTGATAAAAGGTGAATCACCAAAAAGTGTTCTTAATTAACTGTGGATAAGATGGTTATAATAGATCAGAATAAAAAACATACTAAAGAAATTCTGTAATCAAGTTTACTTTACAAGTGTTTAAGGTTTTAAAGAAAATGAAAGGCAAAAACAGGCTATGGGTGTAATTTATGCATGAAAGCCAACATAAAACTCCACCAACAAAATCAGAGAGAGGGACTTTTGGCCAAGATAGAGGCTTAGGTAGATACACTTCACTTTCTCTCACAAGCAAAAGAAGGACCAATTTAAAAACAAAAACAACCAGAACTTCCAGAAAACGAACTACATCGAAGTCCGACAATGAAGGAGTTAAAGAAGGAACATTCATCCAGACTGGTAGCAGGGACAGAGATGGGCAGCCCGGGCGGAGGAGGCAAGGCTGCAGCTGGAGGACTAGGTGGTCCCACAGTAGCGTGTGGTTAAACCAGGAGGAACAACTGGGGTGTGACAGAGACCTCCCAACCTAGGCTTCCAGCACAGGAAAAGAAAGTTTCAAAAACCTATGGCTGTGAAATCCTGTGGGCATTGCAGTGGTGGGGCAAACAGCCAGTCTCACAGGAAAGTCTGTTGGAGGGGCCCATGGGGCCCTAGAATGTACACAAGCCCACTCACCTGGGAATCAGAACCAGAAGGGCTCAATTTGCTGTGAGTAGTGGGGGAAGTTAATAAAAGTGGGGCAAGAGCTGAGCAAGCGGCATTGTTTCCTCTCTGGCACCTCCCCCACAGAGAGCGCTACAAAGCAATGAGGTGGGTTGCCCTGCCCTGGCGAATACTTAAGCCTCTACCCCTTACAATGTAACAGGTGTACCAAGACAAAGAAATATGTCCCAAATGAAAGAACAAATCAAAACTCCAGAAAATGAACTAAGCAACAACGAGGTAGGCAACCTATCACATGTAGAGATCAAAACACTGGTAATCAGGATGCTCGCAGAAATGACTGAGTATAGACACAAAATAAAGAAAGGAGTGAACACTATACAAGTGAAATCAAGAAAAATATACAGGGAACCAACAGTGTAGGGAAGGCAACAGGGACTCAGATCAATGACTTGGAACAAAAGGAAGAAGTAAACATTAAACAGGAACAGAATGGAAAAACAAGAATTCAAAAAAATGAGAAGAGGCTTAGGAACCTCTGGGACAAGTTCAAACATTCCAAAATCTGAATCAAAGGGATACCAGAAGGAGAAGAGGAAGAGAAAGAAATTGAAAACTTATTTGAGAAAATAATGAAAGAAATCTTCCCCAATCTGGTGAAGTAAATAGATATACAAGTCCAGAGAGTCCCAAAGAAGTTGGACCCAAAGAGGAACACTCTAAGACACATCATAATTAAATTACACAAGACTAAAGATAAGGAGAGGATCTCAAAAGCAGCAAGAGAAAAGGAGTTCACATAAGACAATCAGCTGATTTCTCAAAAGAAACCTTCTTGACAGAAGGGGCTGGAAAGAAGTATTCCAAGTCATGAAAGGCAAGGACCTACATCCAAGATTGCTCTATCCAGCTAAGCTATCATTTAGAATGGAAGGACAGATAAAGGGCTTCCCAGATAAGGTCAAGTTAAAGGAGAACATCATCACCAAGCCCTTATTATATGAAATGTTAAAGGGACTTATCTAAGAAAAAGATCACAACTACGAACAGTAAAATGACAGCGAACTCACAACTCTCAACAACTGAACCTTAAAAAAAAACTAAGCAAACAACTAGAATAGGAACAGAATCACAGAAATAGAGATAAAATGGAGTGTTAGCAGGGAATGGGAGGGGTGAGAATGGGGAAAAAGGTAACGGGAATAAGAAATATAATTGGTAGGTACCAAATACATGGGGCGGGGGGAGGTTAAGAATAGTATAGGAAATGAAGAAGCCAAAGATCTTACATGTACGACCCAAGTACATGAACTGGGGGGTGGAGGGGTATGCTGGAGAGGAGGGGTATAGGGTGGAGGGAGATAAAGGGTATAAAAAAATGGGGCAACTGTGATGGCATAATCAATGAAATATACTTAAAAATCAGAATAATATTCATTTATACATTCATTCCACAAGTTCTATTGAATACCTATCATGTGCCAGGCGTTCTGGGGCAGCAATTCTCAAACTTGTTGGTCTTAGGACCCTTTATCCTTAAAAGTTACTGACTAACCCTGAAGAGCTTTGTCTTACAGGCAATATTTATCAGCATGTATGTGAGAAATTAAAGCTGAAAAACTTCTGAAATGGAAATAAACCAACACACACTCCATTAGCTATCATAGCAATAATGTGATCACTTATCATGTAGCCTCTGGAAAACAAGACTGTACATATGTAATAGAATGGCAGTTATAAAATCAAATAATGTCTTAGTGTTATAATGAAAATAGTTCTGACTTCACAGATACCTAGAGCCTCAGGAACCTGTAAGCGCCCTTGGACCAACCACTGAGAACCACACGAATCAATCTCTCTCCTGTGTAATTTAATAAAGGAAGAAGAAAATATAGAAGTAAATTAATAAATACATAAATTCAGGCAGTGATAAATGCCATAAAGAAAAAACAGGGCATGGAGATAAAAAGTGAAAAGTAGACGTGGGGAAGGAATAGGATGGTCGGAAAATGCCTCTCTGAGGATGGATACCGGAGGAATGGGCCCTGCTGTGGTCTGAGGCAGTAAGATTCTGGGTAAAGAAGCAGAAAATGCAAACTCCCTGGAAGCTACTGGAGAACTTCGAGCATAGAAATGATGTGATCTAATCAAGGTTTTTAAAACAATAATCTGACTTCCACATGGAACAGATTGGGAAGACAGGTATAAAAATGATAGTAAAGAATTTCGGAGGCTATTGCAACAATCCTGCAAGAAATGTTGGTAGCTTGGATAGTACAACAGCAGTGGAAGGGTGACATTTGGGTATGGAAGTTATTTTGAAGGAAAAGCTGTAATAATTGCTGAAGGACCAGACATGGGGTTGTGAGGGAAAAAAGAAATGAAGGAAAGATGGCTCTTAGGTTTTTTGCAGAACAAGTTAAATGTTTCTATTTATTATTATTTACAAAAACCATGAGATGACGGAAAAGGGGCAAGGCCTAGCTTAAGGTGCTAATTTCAAATCTGAGTAAACATACTGGCTGTGAGGGTCTGGAACTCAAGACAGAGGCCAGGGCAGGAGATGGACCATACAAAATCATGAGGAACTCAAGTATGTGCCCAGATGAGATCACCTAAGGAATAAATGGGATAAAGAAGTGAGTAGAAGAATTCAGATCTGGAATTTCACCCTACATCAAGGCTGTCAAATTAACATATATTTAAAATGTATAATTTTTTAGGCTTGCCTTTTTCAAATAACCAGTGGTGTAAGAGGGCTTTTTTAGTACCTCGCTTTTCATACTAGGTCACTGCCTCAGGAATCTCCATCAAGAAGTGGCCACAAAGAAGGAACTCATACCTTCTGCCGCATGGATGAACCTGGAGATTATTATGCTAAGTGAAACAAGCCAGTCACAGAAAGACAAACACCATGGGATTTCACTTATATGTGGAATCTCATATGTACATCTCTAATGTCTCTAATCCCCAAACTTGAACTCCTATTTTCTCCATTTCCCATGTTTGATATCTCAGCAGTATCTCACATTCACCAATGACCTAAAGTAAACATATTCATTTTCTCATCTAAATATGGTCTATTCTGTGCTCTCTAACTTAGTTCATGGATAATTGTCAAAGAAGCACAAAGCATGAGAATCTTACATTCTACTCCCTCCCTCACACCGTCCTCTATGGAACTGCCTTGTCCCGACAGTCACATATATGTCCGCGGCACCTCTACAATCGCTCTCTCGCATCTTCTCCTTCCTTATAACTTTTTCCCTAATTCAAACCTGTGTTATCTGAAACTGCTGATTAAGCCTCCACACTATCACATCATCTCTTTCCTTTATTATTCACTCAGCTGCCAATGTTGTATTTCCTCAAATAGGGACCAAAGTTTTTCTGACTTGATCCCACTTTTCGACCTGAATTCTTATACTCTTATCTGTTGTTTTAAGAGATATCCACGCACTTCAGACGCATTCTTCTTTAGTTACTTCAGTCCAGTTGAGCTGATTCCATCCGTGAGGCACACAGTTCCAGCTCAGACAATCAGAGGTGCCCAGTGACTGGTTCAGAAATTGGTCCAAACACAGTACATGAAGTACCACAGACCTTTGCTGAGACTTCTTAGGCCGCAGCTTAAGTTTTTTAACTGCTGTTGTTATTGTTATATTTTACCACCAGAGGACAGCCTCTCTGAAAAGCCAACCCAGTATAAGTGAAGTATGGGGATGCAAAGAGAGAAATTTGGTCCTAGAAATTGTCTTCTGGTCCTAACAACAATCCATGTCTGAAGCCAGTCTCTCTTGGATTGTTCAATTACACTTGCCAATCAACTCTCTCTGTTTATTCCTGTTTGAGCCAGGCAACCACCATCTAGCACACTAAACCAAAAGAACACTAAGCCACACCTTCTATCTTTCATGCCTCATATGATTCAGCCATACCAGCCTCCTCACGAGTATCAGAATACTGTGCCTTCCCTCATATTATTTTCTGTCTGGAATTTTCTTCCCTCTGCCTGCAATTCCCTTCCCCCCATTCTCTGTTTTTTAAGATCAATGTTCAGCTCAAATGGCTTTTTGAACTTTAAGGGGTAGGAAATGTCACTGAGGGATTTTAAAGAATTAAGGACATGATCATATTTGCAATTTTAAATGAACACTCCAGTTGCTGTGTAAAGAATAAATCAGAGAAGGGCAAGGGGGGCAATGATTTGTAAACTACTCAGTAATCTAGACACAGTGGGTGGTGGTGTGGGCTAATGTGGCAATGGGGATATTTTTGTGGCTCTTTTATTTCAGAATAAATCCCTCTCTACACTGTAAACTCCCTAGGGGCAGAGAAATTATCGGCTGACTACCATTTTACCCACAGAAATTAGCAAAATGATTGGCATACAATAGAGACTCAAATATTTGTTGAGTACATAAATATACAATTAGCAATGTAATCTGTAAGTTGTTTTGAGCAACTGGGCAAATGGTGACATTATTTATAAAATGAGAAACACAGAAAAACTCAGTTTGGGACTTTTGTTTTTGAGAGGGAGAGGTGAGGGAAAAGATGAACTGTTTTACATTCAAATAGCAGGGAATCCACATATAGTGCATACATATCTGAGGAGTAAGACAAAGATAGTGGATGTGAATTCTGGGCTTATAGATGGTAACTGACTTTATACTAGGAATGCTGTAAAATGAAGAAGGTTGAGATCATAGAAAGGGCGGAAGGGAAAGAGAAGTCAAGGAAGAACACTAACAGCTCAGGTAGAAAAACAAACATAGAAGGGCACTCTAACCAAAGCAGAAGGAAGAAAGGAAGGTGTGGCCAAGTGCATCAAACACAGTGGAAAGTCAAGGAATGAAAAGTTTAAAAGTACCCTTTGGATGAAAACAGTTTTGGTGGAGTAGGTACCATGTGGAATGACACTAGTTTGGAGTGAGTTCAAGAGTGAATGGATGATAAAGAAATGAAATAAGCATGTATCAGACATGAAGTCTGTTCATGACGCTTGGCTATGTAAGAACTAGGAAACATAGTTGCAGAAGAGGAAGACAGTCAAGGGTAGGTTTTCTTCCTCTGTTGGTTTTCACTTTCCTTAAATAGAGCTTCGACTTAAGCATGTTTAAATGTTTATTGCAATCAACCTACAGAGACTAAAGAAAAGGTGAAAGAATAATTTAAAATGTGTTCCACAGCATATATGGTACATATCTCAAAACTTGTTGCACATCTTAAATATGGTATACACAACTTGTATTATACCTAAAAGAAGCTGGAACAAGTATGAGCAAAGTTTTAAAAATGGGGTATAGAGAGATTAGTTTTGAATTAGAGGAAGCATTATCCCTTCCACAGAAATCATGTAGTAGAAGGACAGAATGAGTAAATATGTAGCTGTAATTATAGATTTGGTTACTGAAAATTAAGAGACTCTACATGTGATAGCATTGACTGTGTAATAAACATGCTGAAGTTTAAATATTAAAAATAAAGTGTTTACTGAAAATCATTTTTCTGAATTATGAGTTTAAGATACACATTAGCATATAAGTCAAATGAAGTAACTGCCCCACTCTTAAACCCTAGACTTCCAAAGGAAATTGAAAAGACATTTACCAAATGCCTTCTTTGTACAAGACACAATGCTAGATATTGTGGAGAATACAAAAGAGGGCTCTTCCCCCACATATCCGTATAGCTTGTTTCCTCTCTTCCTTTAGGTCTCTTTTCTCACATTCATTCTCCTTTATTTCTCTCCAAGATGCTTACCACCACCTGACATATCACATTTGTTTTATTGACTAATTCTCCTCCTAGACTAGAAGCTCCTCAAGGGCAGGGACTTTTTCCTGTTGTATTCATTGTTGTACCCCATACCAAAAATAGTGCCTGCCATGAACAGGAACACAAAATAAGTTTTGGATTTAATGAAATGGTACCTTCTCTTCAAGAAGGAGAGAGGTACAATCTGTTAAATAGGGGAGAAATGAATATATAAGGAGTATATCAATATTTACACACTAAAGAGTACATCAATATTAATGCCAAGGGTAAGTACTCAGGGTAAAATGGTTTAACAGTTCACAGGAGTTAATCATCTCAGGCAAGGCGACAAAGAAAGGTTTTATGGAAAAGACAGCATTTCGACTGGGCCTCAGGGGCTGATATTTGTGTACGTGTGTATGCAATTCAATAGTGTCTAGCATATTTACAGAGTTGTGCAACCTGCTAGGGCATTTCATCACCTCAAACAGAAACCATGTGCCCCTGAGTTACCACTTCCCAACTCCTCCAACCCTCCCAATGCCAAGAAGCCACTAATCTACTTTCTGTCTCTCCATATTTGCCCATTCTGGACATTTTATATAAATAGAATCAAATAATATATGGGGGGTTTGTGCCTGGCTTCTTCACTGAGCATGTTTTCGAGGTTCACTCATGTTGTAGCATGTACCATTATTTCATTCCTTTTATAACTGAATAACATTCCATTTTAGGGATATACCATATTTTATGTAGCCTTTCATCAGTAGATAGACCTTTGGATTGTTTCCATATTTTAGTTATTATGACTAATAAGAAATTATGAGTAATTCTATAAACATTCGTATATATGTTTTGTGTGATATAATTTCATTAAGAGATACGTGAAGAAAGAAATTGAACTATTTTAAATCATTCAATCCAAAAGATGACAAATTCAAGATAAGGTTTTCACCAGTCTAAGATCAAATGAGGCAAAGAGAATTTTCATCAAGTTTAATTTATTCAAGTCAAAGGACTGTCCTTTATTTCACAACTTCTTTCAACTTTTTTTTATGCTAAAGCATCTTCTTTAATGAAATGATGGCAATATCAAAAGGTAGTTTTGTTCACTTACTTAGATAAAATAATTTTTTTAAGTGTGACTGTCTGTTAAATCCAAGAAATGTCAATTGAAGGAAAGGGCATGAAACAAAGAGGACAGAAACCCGTAAGACAGCCGGCATGCCAGGCTAAGGAGTCTGCATGTTATCCTACGATCAGTAGGGAAATAAATGAAGTTGTTTTAAATATAAAATTACTCACTCATTTCATTCAACAAATAATAAAAATTGAGCTACTATTTATGAAAAGCACTGGATTTGGTGCTATGAGAACAGATTAAATAAATCTCTGCCCCTGTCTTATTATAAATGACTCTTCAGTAAAAGAAAACAGTCTATCTACTCATTATTTACATCTTTACCCATCTTTTAGAAAGGGAATATTTACTACCTTAAAATTTTTTTTTGCAAAAAAGAAAATATGGGACTATTCCTACTATGCTTACTGGTTTTATATCACTCACTATGTGACAACGTGAGTTGCTGGATGAAGTTAAACAATATATAATTCCTCTCCTACAGAAGCTTACAGTCTAGATTTTGCAAACTTATAAACTGCTCTAGACGAAACTTACTACAACCATTTAATTAGTACTTACCTAGGGCTTCCAATTGATTAGCAAATGACAAGCACTTACTTGTACTACTCACATTTTAAGCATTTTACATTTGTTAAGTAATTTAATGCTCCTAACAGCCTAGGAAAAGGGAATTATTACTATATAACGGCAAGATATCATTAATACATTCAAATACATTTACCATCTTTTCCCAGAATCAGCGTTAATGACACTAATTCTGCTAATGAGTGCTTCATATACACTTCCTATATCATTTCCATCAACACCCAAACATCTTTAAAAAAAATCCTCTCTTGCCTTCATGCCCCACACCATCTCCCTGATCCCCCACAGCAAAACTGAAGGAGCTGATTCGAGCGAGCTGTCTCCCACCTTTCTCCTGCCAGCTTCTCCTGAGCCATTCAGAAAGGCCTTTGCCTCCACACTACTGGAACCACTCAATTCAGGATTAGGAACGGCCTCAAAATGCTAAATCCAATTTTTAATTTTTCATCCTTATCTCACCTGATCTATCAACCACACCTGACATAGGTTATAAAACTCTTTGAAGTGCTTTCTTAGCTTCTCGGACACTATAGTCCTCTCGGTTTTCTTTCTAGATGTTCCTTCTCAATATCTGCACATTACAGCACCTAAGGCTCAGTCAATGGACCTCCCCTCTCCCTCTCTTTTTAAATTTTGTTTCTCAATTACAGTTAACATTCAACATTATTCTCTTTTTTCTGTCTTTCTTAATATTCTCATACAGTTTCGTGGCTTCACTAGAATGTAGCTTCAACACAGTAGGGATTTTTTTGTTTGTTTTTGTTTCTTAGCTATTTTGTTTATGCTGACTGTTCTGCACCTAAAACAGTACCTGGATATATTAGGTGCATGCCCAATATGCTCAATGAATAAATGCTGTCTTCACTTTGATGTGTAATAAACGTCTCCAACTTAACCAAGTTCAAAAGAGAACTCCAAACATCCTCCCAATGGCCTCTCTGACTAACTTCACTTTCTTAGCAGAGTGTAGTTCCATCCTTCTAGTTCCTTAAGCCAAATATTTTGAAGGCATTCCTAATTCTTCTATTTCTCTCACATCATATATCCAATCTGCCAACAAATACTGTGGATTCTGCCTTTAAAATATATTCAGCTTTTGACTACTTCTCACCACGTACACCACTATCACTATGGTCCAAGCCTAGATGAATATGACAGCCTCCTAACTGGTCTTCCTGCTTCTCACCACCTGCACTGCCCCTCCCCTGCCAAATTCAGTATGTTTTCCAAGCCACAGCCAGGGAAGATTTTCAAAGTTAAATCAGATTATTCACTTCTTGGCTCATAATCCTGTAATTATTCCCACTTTGTTATGATTAAAAGCACAAAGCTTGACACCACCTATAAAGTTCTACTCAACATGGCACTGTTACATCTCTGACTCATCCACTCCTTTTCCTACCTATTCTGCTTCCGTCATACTGTCCTCTTCTGCTGTTTCTTCCAAAGGTTAAGGGGATTTCCACCTTAGGCCTTTTCCCTGATGTTCCCACTCTGGAATGCTGCTCACCTAGACAGCCGCGATCCATATTTGCTTCATCACCTTGTTCCCTTGTAACCTTCCCTCAATTTTTCCCAATCGCCATATTTAAAATTCCAACTCTAATTTCAACCTTGTGTATTCTTTATCCCCTTCCTCTACTCTATATTTCTCCATAGCATTTATCACCACCAAACACTACATATCTTAATTTTATGAAGCATATGCTCAAAAAGGACAAGAATTTTTGTCCGTTTTAATACAGAACAGAAAAAGGAAATAAGAATTCAAAAAAATGAGGAAAGGCTTAGGAACCTCTGGGACAACTCCAAATATGCCAATATCCAAATCATAAGGCTGCCAAAAAGAGAAGAAGAAATTGAAAACTTCCCTAACTTGGCAAAGGAAATTAACATAGAAGTCCAGGAAGCACAGAGTCCAAACAAGTTGGACCCAAAGAGGAATACACCAAGACACAACATAATTAAAATGTCACAGGTAAAAGATATAGAGAGAATCTTAATCTTAAAAGTAGCAAGAGAAAAGCAGAGAGTTACCTACAAAGGAGTTCCCATAAGAATGTCAGCTGATTTCTCAAAAACTTTGCAGGCAAGAAGTATGCAAAGTGATGAAAGGCAAGGACCTACATCCAAGATTACTCTATCCACCAAAACTATCATTTAGAATGGAAGGGCTGATAAAGTACTCCTCAGATAAGGTAAAGCTAAAGGAGTCATCATCACCCAGCCCTTATTACAGGAAATGCTAAAGGACTCATTTAAGAAAAAGAAGATCAAAACCATGAACACTAAAAAAGCAACAAATTCACAACTATCGACTGAATCTAAAAACAAACAAACAAACCAAAAAAACGATAACAAAAACAAACAAAAAAACAAGCAAGCATCCAGAACAGGAACAGAATCATAGGCATGGAGATCACATGGAAGGTTATCAGCTGGGAGGGGGAGGGGGGAAATGGGGGAAATGGGGGAAAAAGTGCAGGGATTAAGAAACATTATTGGTAGGTACCAAATAGGCAGGGGGGTGTCAAGAATAGTATAGGAAATGGAGAAGCCAAAGTACTTCCACGTAGGACCCATGGACATGAACTAAGGGAGGGGACTGCTGGAGGGAAGGAATGTACCAGGCACAGTAGGGGCAAAGGGGGAAAAAACTGGGACAACTCTAATAGCATAAGGCATAAAATATATTTTAAAAACAAGAATTTTTGTCTGTTTTATTAGGTGATCAATTATCTGTTCGTGGAGCACTTTCCTTTCCATCGGGAAGCCTAACATTCATCTACCCTGGTATTTCAGGAAAATATCATCAAGCTTCTCTGATTTCTTCCAGTACTCTGATCCCTGGAAGGAGTCTCCTTTGCCTAGAAAGAAAATCTGTGATTTGTCCAGTCAACCACAAGGAGGAGTCGAGAGGAAGAGCTGAGCAAAGAGAAACCAGGCAGTTATTTCCCTTGTTTTTCCTTCGGCAACCTCAAGGTGGAAGAAAACTAGGTTTGGAGGCGACTGTACTGAATGAATAATTTTCTCCATAGTACGATTTCCCGAGACACAAACACAGAAAACCGCAATCTTTTCGAATGCCACAAAAGAGGCCAAGGAAATCAACCCACCGGCCACTGAGAAAAGGGAGGGTGTATCTTTAACTCTGCCACTAAGAAGTCTTCCCCATAAATCCAGGGGAAGAGTTCCCATTAGCGCCGAGAAACGTAATTCACACACGGAGGCCAAGGAGTTCCAGCTTGCCAGTACTCTTTGGCCAGAGAACTATTCAATCCATTCTATTTAGTACTCTATTTAACATTCTTAATTCTCAATTTAATACATTCTTAACACAGCATAAGTAAGGCGGTCCCAGGTTGGAGTTCTCAGATTGGCCCGATCGCGCGTAAAGTCCTGGTTCATTAAACACCGAGATCAATTCCCCCCCGGGGTTTGACTCACCGCCACCTGTTGATGCCCACATTGGAGGAGCCGGCGAACCAGGGGTCCAGGATGTAGACGCAACGGATGGTGTCAGCGCCCTGAATGCACTCCTTCAAGGCGGGGTTGTCGTGAAGCCGGAGCCCCTTTCGGAACCAGTGCACCGCGTTCACCCCCATCCCGGGGGCGCGGCGGGCGGCGGGTCACCGCTGAGTTCCTCTACCGAGAAATTCAAGGAACAAGGGTCCAGCTCATAACAGACACCTCCGCTTCCAGGAGGATCACCGCTCCCAAAGAGTGAGGACTGGAGGGCAGAGGTGGGGGAAGGAAAAAATGAGTCCGAGTAAGGGGCCGGAGAAGGAGAGGGCGCTGGAGGCACAGCTGGAAGCTGAACGCAGGTTGCCGGGTCGGCGGAGTCCGCGTGTGACGCCCTTTAGGAGCCGGCGCCCACAGCAACTGCCTGGACAACACGCATAACTCCGAGGGTCTCAGACCCCAAGAGGGCGAGTAAGTTTCAAGCAGCCACGACAACCCGAGCGGGCACCCGCAGTCCCAGGAGGTTCGTCACGGAAACCTCGCCCTACGGAGGCAGCGGAGGAAAAGCGGCCCGCCCGAGGGGAGCCACCGAGCGAGATGAGCAAGGATTCAGCCACTGTGGGCCACGCTGCTTCTGGGCCCAGAGACAGCAGTGAGGACGGAGCACGGAGGCCGAGATCGGAGGCGATGATCGGAGGGCGCTGGACGGTTGCCGGCGGGTGACCGGTCCTGAGACAGCCCGGTGACTCCGCCGCCAATGACGCGTCAGCGGCCTCGGTCCCGCCCCCGACTTCTCATTGGAAGAAGCGCTCCCCACGTGACCACCGGCACCTCACGTTTCTGAAGTGTGTTTACTACAGCAGCTTGGACTGGCGAACCTGCTCGCACTTTAGTCGCTTCTAGCGGGCGGCAGCCGCTCAATCACAAAACCCTTGATCCTCGCCCAGATGCTGGCCTCTCTGCCGCTGTCCCTTTCCTCGGCCAACAGGTCACCCTTGCCTGGAAGCGACCCCAGTGATCACAGGCCCCACGTGAAGAAAGGCATAACCCCGCCTCCGGGGGCCGTGAGCACCTACCATAGGCTCAGGCTCGCTGAGACCCGGATGAGCACGGGGATGCGGAGAGCTCGCGGGCGCGCGCTCTGCTTGAAAAGGCGCGTGCGCTTTCCCCGCGTTCCAGAGGGAAGTAGGGCGGGGCCGAAGGGCGGGAGCGCGCTCTGGGACTGTACTGGTGGGTCCACGAAGCCTGGAGAGAGTTTTGTTTTCTCTCCAGGGTTCCCCGCGGGTTGTAAGGGCAGGATGGAGTGGACGGAGGAGAGTGGGAGACCTCACTTCGACGTTGATGCCAAAGTACGTTTTTCAATTCTGTGCAAAGAACCCTACTTTGGGGTGTACGACGCCATTCTTCTGAACCCCGGGAGGCTGTACCCTTGTACTTGTTCTGGGAAAGAGGGGTATTTGGCAGGGCGAGTACCAGGAAGGCTTTTCCTGGACTTATTGTAATTCCTTAATACTAGCGATATATCAACAGTGTGTCAGCCCTAATCTCATATTTAGTGCGGCCTTTGCTCATCTTTTCCAAGGGCACTGAATTGCAGGCCATTCCATTCCTTATTCACGTGATCCCCTTATGTTCATTATACAATTACTGAATGAACCAGATACTTTCGAAATGCTGGCGATACAGGAGAGAAGACGATAGGCTAATATCCCAGCCCTCTGTGGCGTTTACAGTTTGTACCTCTAAAACTTCTGCTATTTTTTCTTTATAAAATGCTCTTCTTTGGAATCTGCTGTTTACTACAAACGCCTTTGCCCTACCCAGTATATTTCTACACGTTCCTTTAGACTCAGATAAAGTGCAACTAAATTTGTGAAAATATTCCTTCCTGCAGCTCAGGAGATTTAGGATCTACCTAGCCACCAGGCATGTCTCTTATACATCACTTAATCACGGGATATTGTGAAGACTGGGTGAAAAGTGCCTGCTTTAACACCTAGCTCGAAGTAGGTGCTCAGCGGTTGTACTTATTACTGTAACTACCCTACCCAATTAAGAACCTGCTACATAAGCATTCAAATGTTCATTAAGTGACTGAATCAGTGGATGCGTTTGGCAAGGTTAAAAGGAGGAAGAATATGGCAATTGTTACTGGTTAAATAGTCTATCTAAAATTTATATAAACTGTAGTACCATACTTGTGAAGGTGACATTACTTGAAAAGATCAATTAAAGATGAGGTCATTAGGGTGGGCCCTAATCCGTTGTGACTGAGATCCTTATAGAAAGGGAAAATTTTGCTCCAGCAGATGTGGTTCCGTGGATTGGACACCAGTCTGCATATCGAGGAGTCACTGGTTCCATTCCCGGCCAGGGCATGGTGCCTGGCATGGTGCCTGTCCCCAGTGGGGGGGTGCATGAGAGGCAGCCATGCATTGATGTTTTGCTCCCCTTCTTTCTTCCTTCCTTCTCCTTTCTCAAAAAATAAAATATTTGTTTAAAAGGGGACATTTGCACACAGACTCACACACACACACAAGGAGAATGCCCTTCGAAGACTGGAGTAATTCTGGGGGAGCCTGGTGGGTTTCAGAGCTAGTCACCACCCTCCAGATGTGCCTCAGTGGCATGCAGATTATTTTGAGCTAAAGACAACAAACCCTGCATGTTCAAAAGAAACTTCTGACTCCCACCTTCACTACCTAGAAGAATTCCAGTCAGGAGCCTGGCCTATGATAAGAGTTATCACCAGAAACGACTTTTAAGTATTTTTATGTCAGGGCGAATTAATACGTAATTACTGAGCATGTGCTCTCCCTGCAGTGACCTGAAGTCCCAAGGAACATTACCTCATCCCTAACTCAGAATGTCGTATGTACCCATGTTCTCTGTCTGTCTCTGAACCTCTCGTGCATGTGGGATCTCTGAGACTCTCTCATGTATGTGGGGTTCTCATACATATGTAGGTGTTAAATTGGTTATTTTCTCTTCCTAGTCTGTCTTACATCTATTTGATTTTTAGGCCAGCCAAATGAACCTTAAGGGTAGAGGGGAGTGTTTTCCTACCCCACAGCTGCCACCAGGCAAGGAACTGTGGAGTGGGAGTTAAGGGAGCAGCCTGGGACAGATCCCCTAGTGCCTGCAGAGGAAGAGGGTCAGGCTTCTGGCCGCCCATGGCGAGACAAATTCCTGTTGTTCGAAGCCCCTCATTTTGTGGTACTCTCTCACTAGCAAACTAATACCAATGATACAAATTCAATCATCTAGTGAGCCAATATGTCTGGAAAGTATTCCCTACCCTAGTTTCTGTTGCCACACAGAGGACATCACATCCTTTCCCTTGGTTTCTTAAGAGCATTTAAGATTATACATATGAAAACTCTTTACTATAAAGTATTAAACAGCTATTTTTATCAATGGGGATGAGCCATGGGTAATTACACTCTAGGGTTCCATCACCTAAGCAGAGGATGTTGCTGACATCCGTACCCTCACTTGGACTGCCTCATAATCCAGGGCCTACTGTATTTTTAAAAATATAAGTTTTTTAAAAGTCAATTTCTCTCTGATGTCATGAGCACCCTTGACAAAAAAAGTGTCAGTCTCTAAATCAAAAATATGTTTCATGTTTCACATTGCGCAGTTTGAAAGTAAGCAGGTTATGTCTAAAGACCTAATTAATTGTCTTCAAGCATCCAAATAAAACCTTGAGAGGTGGAGGAGGAGAATATTGATTTGTGTCGAGTGGACTTATGTTTACAGATTGTTCATTCAATAAAGATGGATTTTATAAAACAGCAGCTGTATGTGGGTGTGTGTATAACTTTCATTTACACATAAATACAAATTTATTGTAAAAGTGTCAGTATTGTCAAATATGTATTTCTCAAAGCCCAAAGGGTTTTTATGGCATATAGATGGTTACTTTAATTTATCCTTTTTATGGGGGGGAGTAACCATTTAGTAAAAGATGACTTATTAAACACCTACTATGTGTCAGGTACTTTATACAAGTAATTATTCACCCTCATAATAATTTTTTGAGGCAGTTTATTTTTATTTAATAATAATTTATGACCACTTTGCTGAAGACTAAAGTTAAGAAATACAAATAAGTAGTAAAACTAGTTGAAAAAACCAAGACGATCTCTCAATCTAAGCTCTTTCCTCATAATATGCTACCTCTCACTAGCACCACCACTCCCCTGCTTTTTCAAGGTATTTATATATAAAAGAGGGAAAGAAGAGATGGGTGCACTGTCAGGAATTTGGGCAATTCTGATTGGCTTCAACATCCTGGTAGAAAAAGTATGAGCCTGGGTTATATCTCAGCTTGTCATTGATTTTCAACTTTTTTTTTTATCTCATGGCACACATAAACTAATTTCTAAAATTCTGCAGCACACCAAACAATATATTTTTGCTAATCTTATAAAAATAGATATAATTTTGATTCATTCACACAGAACAGCTATTTTGGTGCTGGCTGGTTGTCCTTTTTTTATTTGACAACCTCAGGGAGAAGAGGTCAGTGCCCTGACCAAATAGGTATTGCATGTTTGAAAAATTCTTCGGCACACCAGTGTTTCTCTTACAGCACACCAATTGAAAAACCCCTGGATTAGTTGATTATCTTTAACAAGTCACCTAGGCTTTCTTGTCCTAATTAGTTCATCTATAAAATGAGATTGAACTAGATGACTTCCAAATTGTCCACACTATTTTAAAATCCTAGGATTTTCTGAATATAGCCATGGGCTCAAAACTATCCAAGAAGAGTTCTGTTAAACGTTCTTTTACCTGCCAACAAAGTTGGGAAAGTCAATTTCTCTCTGATGTCATGAGCACCCTTGACAAAAAAAGTGTCAGTCTCTAAATCAAAAGTCTGTGTCAAAAGTCTCTCTTGAGCCCGTCTTGCAGAGGTGATTTTTGGCATGTGTTTTCAACACACAAATAATGAAGGAGTAGACTGTGTGATCAGCTTACTCAGTCTTGATGTAATATGAATGTTAGGCTGGTAGCCCCCAGCTGAGGAGCCCCCAAAACTAGTCTTTGGGGGATTGAATTGAAATGTATTAAAGGATCACTGTTGTTTTTTAAAGGTAATTTATCATTCTCATATGAATATAAAATGAATACACGTCCCAGATTTCACTTGTTAACTAATAAAGGAATCAGTAAGGTGTTACAATGGAATAAAAGAAGATTTCAAAGAGCAGTTACATGTATAGGCTATCAGGAATGTTAAAAATTAATTTGCTTAGTATATGTAAAACTGGTTTCTCCTACAGAGCAGTGTGGGGAGGGAAGTCAATTGCACTTTCACAGGACAAAAGATATTTGCACATTCACGGACAAGATTCATCCGCATTGCTCTCAATTCTCTAATAGTTTACAGAGTTGTAAAATAGTCCAAAGGTACAAACAGGCAGAGGGTGACTTGGAGAGTGACCTATACAAGAGACCCAGTAATCTTTTGTACCTGTTTTAAAGTCATTCCCAATTTCTGTCACCTCTTCTGCAGAGAAGTCTTCCCATCTGCCCATTCTAAAAAGGGCCACTATTTTGTCCCTATCCCTATTTACTCTCATCGTAGCACTGATTATAATATGTATTTTTATGTGTTTACTAATTTATTACCAGCCAATGTACGCCTGCCTCCACCCCGAATGCAAGCTCCAGGAGGGCAGAGACCGGGGCTGTCATATTCTTCATCACAACATCAGCGCTGTGCCGCGGTGCTTGGTACTCAGTAGACTCTCAGTTGGTGTTCTTCTGGAGACCGGGGTAACGTGCAATTGATCACCTGGACGCTGTACCTTTGCATGTCAGTTATCAGTGTGTTGTCTCAGCTCCAAATGGGCTTTTTATGCCTTCTCTGTGAAAAGATTTAGACCCTGTAAGGGTTTCCCCTTCGTCGCTGGCATCATGTTAAACACGCTCGGTAGAGGGCGCAGGAGGGACACCGCAGGAGGAAGGGGCCTCTCTTGCCGGCGCTCTGAGGCTTGTATAGTTTTCTTGCCCCTTCTCTGCTGCCAGAGGCCCTTGTGGTGAAGACGCCCTGGGGTGCTCACTTTTATCAAGTTTTCATTGCCAGCTATGCCTGCTGGCGGATTCCTGGTGAGGCTGGAGGCATTCTAGCAGGCAGCTCCCCTGCCTCAGCCCACCTGCATTCTGGCCAGGTGTTTCCTTTCCTGTGGCCACTCCCAACTTTGTTAGGTTTTCGTTTTTTCCACCAGCCTTAGCTTCAAGAGTGTAGATCCACTCTGGCCCAGGTCAGCTTCTTTACCATCCAGTAGCCATCTCAGACTCCAGTGATACCTGAACCCCCTCTTGGCGATGACCCTTGGCACTGCCCTTCCAAGTTTGTCCTTCCTTGGGTACTGTCCTGAGGTTCTGGAGTATTCTTCATGGTTCCCTTTCCTTCTTTATAATTAATCATTCTTTTTATGAAATGTTCCCTTTGGGGTTTGCTGTATGGTTTCTGTCTCCTTATTGGATACTGACCGATACAATCCATTAACTGACAGGATCCACAGAGATGTGCTTGTGAACAATTTTCTCGCTTGTTCTTAGTCATTTCTCGACTGTGTGTAGGTAGAAAGTGTAAATAGTTACAAATGTGGCAACACGACCTTGTGAAATATTAGCCAGTGTTTCTCCCCCCAGATCTTTTTTGTCCTGTGACTATACCCATTCAGGCTGTTGGATGTGAGTCCCCTGTTGCCTCGGAGGAACAGAACTAGAGGACAAAGGTAGTTCAACATTTTTGTTCTAAACTCAATAGCCTTGATCCACTTGTAAGTCAGGAAAGATTTGCTGTTCCATACTCCCTCCCCACAACATTATACGAAAATTCTCTGAGCTGGAGTGGAATATGAGTGCAAGGAAAGTAAGATAGATGCACATTGGTCTTTTTTACAATAAGAAGATAGTATCTCACCTGACCTCACTTAGGGTTAGCTGCAGACCCCTGGCTAAGCTGGGGGTGTTCTGAGAGGAGGAGAGGCCTGTGTCAATCTCCTACCTGAAACCTGGAGGCTGACCTTCACGGAAGTTCCCCTGCCTCTTTCCTGTGTCCCCACCTATGAGGGATGCCATCAGGCAGAGAGGGACTGGGAAGCCCTGCCAGTCTCCTGCTGGCTAAGAGAACAGATGGATTTTTCTAGATGTCCCCTCTTCCTTCAAGGGCTGCAGAAGTTAGCTGAAGGAAAACCCCAAAAAGAGAATCCAGGGAGGGAGGAAGAAAGAGAGAGAGAGAGAGAGCAGTCTGCCGTCTCTTTTTATAAGGACACTACTTTTATTAGATTAGAGTCCCACCTTCATGACTTCGTTTAATTCTAATCACCTTTGTAAGGGCCCTGTTCCAAATACAATCGCATTTGAGGTTAGGGCCTCCCCACTTGACTTTGAGGAGGAGTGTTCACAATTCGGCCCATAACAATGTCTTTCCCTGCTCTACAGAATAAGGCCCATGCTATGAGCTGCACCTTTGTGTCCCCCCCAGAATTCATATGTAGATCTCCTAACCCCCAAAGGTGATGGTATTAGCAGGTGAGACCTTTGGGGAGGTTCTTAACTCATGGGATGGAACCCTCAGGAACTGGATGAGTGCTTTAGAAGGGAGCCCCCAGAGAGATGCCTGGGCCTTTCCGCCACGTGAGGATACAGCGAGACGTCGGCGGTCCACAGTCCAGAAGAAGCCCTTCACCAGAGCCTGACCGTGCTGGCACTCCGATGCAGGATTTCCAGCCTCTAGAACCGTGAGAGAGAAATCTGTGTTATTCGTAAGCCACCCAGTCTATAGTATTTTGTTACAGCAGCCTGAGTGGACTAAGACGCCCTACACGATGCATTAAATGAATGAATGGATAAATGCCCAAAAGACTGTTAACAATATCCACATATACTGAGTCCTGAATATGTGCCATACATAGGACTACTATTTTAGACACTATGCTATGTACCTTAAATACATGATTTCATTTAATTTTTACAACAGGCACGTGAGGTAGCTATTACTATTCCTTATAGACAGGAAAGCTGGGGCCTAGAATGGTGGAGTCCTCAGAATTTACCCTCTGAAGTGGAAAAGGCAGGAAATAATCCCAAACTCTCCCCACTTCAAAGGCTGTGGGCAGCCTAGCGTATTGGACTGCCTTCACTGCCCTGACGTGTGGGTGCTTTTGTATGTATAGATGAGACATAAGGACTGTCCGGGTGTGCAGAAAGCCTGAATGGTTCTGGTTCAGGTGAACCTGGGTAGGATTTTTGTGGAAAGTAGCACTTGCCCTGGGGAAATTGTTTTTTAAATTTAAAAGGATAAAGGGAAGTATTCCAAAGGAGTAGATGATTGTACACCATAAAGGAATAGATTTATTTGAATGTTCATGGAGTGAAGCAAGGCAAGTATAAATTGAAAACCTGCTGAAGAGTGACAAACGTCTGGAGAGGTCTCTGTGATAACTGCAACATCAGCACAGCCTGTTAGTGTGAAAAAGGGCAGGATGGAAAAGAAGAGCAGAGGGATGATGCTGACTCGTGTGCATGTTACTCAGAGCTACCGATGTGCTTCTAAAAGGCTCGTCTGCAGTGGTACCTGAGCCCTCAGGGAGGAGTAAGCCAGCCACCGCTGAGGTGGCCGTGTGGAGACGGCAGCACTTCGAGAAGGATCTGGGTAGAGAAGTGGATTTAGGGGTTGCTTCATAAGGTAACCAAGGCCAAAAAGGACTGCTAGGAGCTCTCTGAAGAAAATACAAATGACAAGCATTTGTGAATTCAAGACAGAAGAAAGAACAATGTACTTAAAGCTAGATTTTTAAGTAACAGTATTTAGCAGCCAAGATGGAGTCAAGTTGGAACAGACAGGGTCTCCAGTACATACAGGATGGGGCAAAAGTAGGTGTACAGTTGTATGTGAAACACAAGAGTTATTCCTATACTATTATTTGTTAATTATTGTGCTACTTCTCATACAAACAACCGTAAATCCACTTTTGCGCCATCCTGTATATGCCAGTAGGGGAGCCCAGCCCATTGCTTCCCCGGCCCCCACCTCTCAGAATCCCTGGAAAGCAGAGTTGTCTAGGGACGATAATACCACCTGGTGGCTAATGCAAGAAGCACAAGCAATTTCACAAGAAACCATAGACACGTTCAGAAAAATCTCTATTCTGCAAAGAGGCACAGTTACAACAATAAGCCTATAGAAAATATCTAGTTGAGGCAGACCACTTAAAGTGTATGCAACTTAATAACTATGCCACAGCAAAAAAATAACCTAATAAAATAATAGTGCAACTAAAAAGAAAAGTTTAATCTCTAATAAAGAAATAGGTAATGAAATACAGGGCTTTGCCTTTGCGAAGTGAAGCTAGCCTGATGTAAACGAATGTAAGAACGGATTGAGGCTACCGATTCATGGAGACAGAATTCAATAAATGGAGATCAGGTAGAATTTCACCTTTAAGGCAGAGGATGTGGCTATATGGGGACAAGGGAGTAGCACGGTGACTCAGGGGTATTTAATACTGGACTGTATTCTCCTGTGGCCTGCTGTGTTCAGCTGTTGTCACTTAGTATAGCAAAGTGGAACAGATTTATGGAATGAATCATTGACTTATTGGGTAAAATTGTGTATGAATCAACACAGCTTTTGCCTTTTACTGACATCATTTCTTCATCGACCAATCGTGTGGAGATGATTCGCATAGAAGAGCTTGTAAGTCATTTTCCATTCTCCAACACTCAAGGGGATCTTGACCTACTGAGCATTCTGCATCCAATCCCCACCAACCCTCCCCACCCCACTCCCCTGCTCACATTTCTTCCGGTCTTCAAAATTTAATTCCATCGTAGGCAAGCTCTTTATCGTTCTTATTTAGCTGATAGGAATCTCAGTCCAGAAAGCCAGGTATAGAGAAAAATTGTCTAAAACTCAACTTCTCATATCATGCTCCAAGTTGGCAGGAAATCCGTCTCAGTCCTTCTTGAAGCTTTCTTTTCCCTTTCTGGCGAGGTCATGAGGCCTCATGCAGTGCATTCGGGGGGCTCTCAGTCATCTGTCCATAGTGGCCTCTGTGGAGATGGCTATTGTCTCTCTCATGTGGTCCTTTCAGAGCTGGGTACTGTCTGCTCATATTTGGGCCTCAGTTACAGAGTGATGGTTTGGTTTTTGCTGCTGGGATCTCCCCCCAACCCCAGCCAAGCAGCCCCCTTCCTAGGTCACTGTTCCATTCCTCTGGGGCCTTGTCATCTCCTTGGGGCACTGCCACCAAGAAGCATGCAGGAGCCCTGCTCCTCCCTCACTTTCAGGGAACATCTCTCCTCTTTGTCCCTCGTAATGCGAATCCCTCTTTCTTCTGAGATACTTTTTGTAATTACCCTCACACCCTAATCTCCCTCGTACCAATTACGAATGTTTTAGTTGTAAACAAAAGAAAATACAGCTCAAATAGACCTAAACTAAAACATTTTGGCTTAAATGACTGGAAATAGAGACATGGGGCTGGTTTCAGGTTGGAACTTACTTGGTTAGCCAAAAAAAATTGATTAAAACATAACTTTCTGTTCCAGGCCCTGTTCCAAGTACCATAGATTCAGTCCCCTGTATCTACATACAGGGCTGAGCAAGGGGTCTCCTGCCCCGAGCTGAACTACCATGTGGTGCAGAGTCAGCTGTCCCCCTCGAACTCTGCTCAATGACATACTTGTGAGCAAATGAATGATTTCTGCTGTTTTAAGCCGCCAGGTTTTGGAGTAGTTTGTTACACCACAATGGTGACTGAAATGCTACTTGTGAACCCAACAGAACTTCTGGCATTTGCATCTTACATTTATGATAGATGTAAGATTGATTTTAATGAGACACTTATCAAAAATGAGGAAAGATATACATTTTGAAATTAGGAAATCACAATACTAACAGTAATAATGTCCATATCTATCAGCTGCCTATTTCCTTTCAGGTCCATATAATCTCTTTTCTACTCTGCTCTGAATTCTGCTCCTTGGTATTTGGCTTCCAGGTAGGTTTGGCCGCTCCTCCCAATCACCACTATGACTTGTGCCCTAATTTCTGACAGCGGGAAAGATTCCTGATCGTCCTGCTATTGGCTGGACAGCCCCTGTCTCAGGGGTGCCACTTTCTGTGTGGCAACTGCCGATGTGGCTCTGGCTCCCGCTGACAGCCTGTCTTCTGGGCTCTGATAAGATTTTTTTTTCATTTGCTCCGGCAGGGCCAGGGCTGGTACCCCTTACGGACGTCCCTGACCTCTGCGTGGTCCCACCAGCCTGCTTGGCTTCTTAGATTCACCAATACTAGTTCCCTTTGCCATTTCCCTTTGTTTGAAAGACTTGAAGTGGTTCCTGTTTCCTTGCGGTACCTTGATTGACACAATCGCTAACACTTATTGGTATATTCTAGGAATGAGCCTATTAAGAAGCGAATGTCAGCTCAGTATTCCAGACAGGGCTGCCAAGGCTCGGAGATGAAGCTGCCCGAGACCACACATTCATACTCAGTGCTGTTAAGATCTACAAGAAGTGAAGTGCAACCAGAAATTACTTTTTTAATTACACTTTAAATAGCATGGAAGACTCAAAGGGGTCTTCTGGGGTGCTGGAAATATCCTGTTATTTGATCTGGGGCTGGTTAGATGGGCGCTCACTATGAACACTCACCGAGCTATTCACAGACTGGGGCTCTTTTCTGTATGTTGTACTTCAGCGAAATATATGCTCTTTCTCTAGATATAGATCAATTTTGAGTTCTTCCAAAATCTTCGTTTAACTACTCATTAACTCTGTTTTTCTCAAATGCTAAATTTCAAGATACATTGTTCCTTCTTCAATCGCAGAGATTAGCGTTCCAATGTCAATTCAAGTGTGCATGGGAAGAGGTTTTGTGGAAGCATTGGGTTGCCAGACACGCGCTATGACCAAGCACGTGCAGGGTGAGCCCAAGGGGGAAGACCACGAGGAACAGCTGTTACAGCCTGGGTGTGCAGACTGCCCAACAGGAAGTTCCTGAGAGTGTGGACGCTGATAAAGGAGTAAACCCAAGTGGAGTTGGAAATAAGACCTAAAGGTTAAAAAGGGGGAGATGGGTAAAAGCCCCGCACTGGGAGAAAGCCAAAGGGAAAAGCTACTGAGGAGTGGACAGAGCAAGGCAGGGAATGGTAGGGGCAGGGGGAAGAGAGGCTGTAGTCACCTAGAGCGGGCCAGCAAAAGCATTTCAGAAATAATTTTTCTGATGGAAAAATGTTACCTGTGGTTATCACTGGTGCTCAGGTCTGCCTGCAAAGAAATACTAGGGCACAAAGTCTACATTCAGGCCCTTGCGATATCAGGCTGTCAGTAATACGTTTTTCCATGTGGCAGTGAGACAAGACCCTGATGATTTCCCCGCTGCTGCCGCTGCCTCACTGGTGGAGGTTGCAGCAAATGCAGGATGGGGTTTGGGAGAGGGGAGGTGGGGAGGTATGTGGTTAGAGGTCCCATGCCTTGGGCCACTGTCCCATTATGTCTCTCCTCCCAAACACCTATCTCTCTTTTTTTTATTTTGTTATTGTTGTTCAATTATGGTTTTTCCCATTTTCCCCCATTATTCTCCCCTGCCCTGCCCACCCCATCTCCCACATTCAATCCTCCCCACTATTGTCTCTATCCATTGGTCCTTTATACATGTTCCTGGATGACCCTCTCCTTCATTCCTCTGTTATCCTCCTCTCCCCACCCCTCTGGTCGCTGTCAGTTTGTTCTTTATTTCCATGTCTCTCATCCTATTTTGCTTGCTTGTTTGTTTTGTTGATTAGGTTCCCCTTATAGGTGAGATCATATGGAATTTGTCTTTCACTGGCTGGCTTATTACACTCAGCACAATGCTCTCCAGTTCCATCCATGCTGTTGCAAAGGATAGGAGCTCCTTCTTTCTGTTTCATAGTATTCCACTGTGTAGATGTACCATAGTTTTTTTGATCCACTCATTTACTGATGGGCACTTAAGCTGTTTCCACCATTCGGCTGTTGTAAATTGTACTGCTATGAACATTGGGGTGCATAGGTTCTTCTGAATTGGTGTTTTAGGCTCCTTAGTGTATAATCCAAGCAATGGAGTTGCTGAGTCAAAAGGCAGTTCCATTTTTAGTGTTTTGAAGAAATTTCATACTGTTTTCCATAGTGGATGCACCAGTCTGCATTCCCACCAACAGTGTACTAGGGTTCCCTGGTCTCCAAACCTCTCCAACACTTGTTTGTTGCTTTGTTTATGATGGCCATTCTGACCAGTGTGAAGTGGTATCTCATTGTGGTTTTAATTTGCATCTCTCTGCTGGTTAGTGATGCTGAGCATCCTTTCATATGTCTCTCGGCCCTCTCTATGTCCTCCTTGGAGAAATGTCTGTTCAGGTCCTTTGGTCCTTTTTCAATTGGATTGTTTGTCTTTATGGTGTAGAGTTGTGTGAGCTCTTTATATATTTTGGAAATCAAACCCTTGCTGGGTATCACTGGCAAATATATTCCCATACAGTCGGTTCCCTTTTCATTTTGCTGATGTTTTCTTTAGCCATGCAAAAGCTTTTTAATTTGACATAGTCCCATGTGTTTATTCTTTCCTTTGTAACCCTTGCTCTAGGGAACATATGGGTGAAAATATTGCTGTGTGGAACATTTGAGATTTTCCTGCCTATGTTCTCCTCTAGGGCTTTCATAGTGTCACAACTTATAGTTAGGTCTTTTCTTAAATATAAGTTTATTTTTAGTTTATTTTTGTGCATGGTATCAGTTGGTGGTCAAGTTTCATTTTTTTGCATTTACCTGTCCTGATGTCCCAACACCATCTGTCAAAGAGCCTATCTTTACTCCATTTTATGCTCCCATCCCTTTTGTTCAATACTGATTGACCATAGAGACATGGGTTTATTTCTGGCCTCTCTATTCTGTTTCATTGATCTGTGTCTGTTCTTATGCCAGTACCAGACTGTTTTGATTACAATAGCCTTCTAATATAGATTGATGTCAGGTATTGTGATCCCTCCTGCTTTTTTCTTCTTCCCCCAAATTGCTGAGGCTATTTGGGGTCATTTATGATTCTATATGAATTTTTGAAATATTTGTTCTATATTTGTGAACCATGTCATTGGTATTTTAATAGAGATTGCATTGAGTCTATAAATTGCTTTGGGTAGTATAGACAGCTGGTGAAATTGAAGTAGTAATAAAAACTCCCAGCATACAAAAGCCCGGGATTGGATGGTTTCACAGAAGAATTTTATAAAACATTTAAGGCACATGTAACCCCTATCCTTCTTGGACTTTTCCAAAAAAAAACAAGAAGAAGGAGGACTACCAAACTCTTTTCATGAGGCCAGCATCATCCTAATCCCAAAACCAGATAAAGGCACAACAAACAAAGAAAACTACAAGCCAATATTGCTGATGAACACACACTAAAATCCTCCACAAAATATTGTCAAACCACGTCCAGCAATACATGAAGAAGATGATACACTGTGGTCAAGTGGGATTCATCCCAGGGATGCAAGGATGGTACGGTATTCACAAATCCATAAACGTAACACATCACATAAAAGGGAAGATGAAAACCACATGATCATTATCAATAGATGCAGGAAAAGCATTGAATAAAGTACAGCACCCATTTATGATCAAACACTCAGCAAAGTGGGAGTAGAGTGAGCACACCTCAACAAAATCAAGGCCACATACAAGAAACATACAGCCAAGCACCTGATTCTTGACGTCAAGCCAGCGCCTTCCCTCTCCCACCACACACAGATGACCACTGTCTTCCCTTCCCAGCCTGGCTCTCTCCTTCTTTACCCCTTCTTTTAAAAAAAATGCAGTGTCACAGTATTCCTGAGACTCATTCCTTCCTTGAAGCAAACATATGCCATCACTAAGACTTAAAGATTGTACAACGAGTAGACACAGAACAAAACGTGAAAATAATGCCCCATCCAAACAAGCAGCAAAAAGCTGGTTGAATCTAATTGAAGCGGGGGAGCAACCTGGGAGAAGGGGGTGGGTTGGGACTCAAACAGGAGCAAAGGATTAGGTAATGGCGTAACTTAAACCCAGAAGATGGGTTCAGCGAATCCAGCCATTTCCATTGCAAAAGGTTCGGACTTGAAATACCCAGTTGGAATAAGTGACTAATTTTTAAAAGACAAACGTGTCTATTTTTGGTGCTGGAAAAATAACCCTGGAATTCAAATCCTGCCTTGGGCCAAAAATTTCTGGCAAGAAATCAACGCAACTTGCTGGGATGGGAAAATCAACTCATTTGGGGGATATTAGAACTGTTCTCTTAGTCATAGAGTGTACATGTATTTTAGCCTTGGGAAGATTTACAATTAAATATAGGAAAACCTGGAGAGCAAATCCACAGTATTAACACTTTCATATTAAATTTTAAAACAACAATTTCTGTGTCTTTGGTATTCACAGTACTTACAATTTTTAAAATAATTGGGTGTATGAGAATATTGGAGAGATTAGCCTTCTGATTTCAACCAGAAATGTATAATGGAGTAATTGACTTTAGATTTATAATTTGTTGCTGGAAGGTGCAAGAGGATTTTATGGTTTGTAAGCAGTATAATATTGGACTGTTTAAGAGAGTCATTATATTTATAAATTTAATTTAGTCTGTAAGTACTTAAGAATGTTTTCCTTGTCAGGATAGGTGATTAATATGCTTTAGAAAAGAAAACTGAACATGTTAAATTTACTAATGCAGTTTAAAACATTTAAGGAAAATGTATTTCAACTAAGTTTGTAAACGTAACTGGTTAAAGGGAATTTAGTTTGTTCAACTTGAGAATATTAATCAAGGTCCCCTTGTTAAAATGTACTAGACTTATTAATAGAATAATACAAGTTGCATATTAACTTAAAGACTTAAAGGAAAGTAGGCTTTAAATTTCATTTTAAAAATTGAATATAAGTTTTAAAATCTCTCCTGTTACGTATCACTAAACTTCCCCCTCTTTTCTTCCATGGGCGTTGAGATAAAAGAACAACAGCCCTTTCATTCTTTTCCCTAAGACTCTTTACTATTAGCAAGATGGGGGAAATGAAAAAAGATGGTTACAGTTCTGGCTGCAGTGAAACCCCAAGAGTTCAGGAGAAGAAAATCATGAGACTGGAGAGGGAAGGAGAGCTTCTGAGACTGGGAGGCCGATTCAGCTGGATCAGCTTTTCCTGCTGGGCTGTGTGTGTGTGTGTGTGTGTGTGTGAGAGAGAGAGAGAGAGAGAGAGAGAGAGAGAGAGAGAGAAACACACCCTTGCAGCTATCTATGCTGAGGGCTCCCTTAAATTATGTAACAACAGTATTGTTCCCTGCAATTTTCAGTTTAAGTGTAACTTATTTCAGTTACAGTATGAATCAAATAGGCTTGGGGAGCTGGCCTGGAAACTGACCGTTGACAAAATTGTTTTGGATTGACACAGAATTCCATAACATTTTAGAACTTTTAAAACAACTGGAGTTTTGAAGTCAAACCCTGAGCGTCACAGAGGAGACAAAAGTCACGAATATCTAGGGGACATATTGTGAATGAGCTACAAGTGACTCCCTGAAAGATAACGATGTATACTTTTGTGCATGGCCCACTTGAGGGCACCGTGTTATGTTGCTGCTCTCATTATAGCTTTTAAAGGATTAGAACTAATTTTAAAGGTTATTAATGACTGTGACAAGGTGACATCGTGAAGTACTAACTACAGTGTTCTCTTTCCTCATCCCTTCCCAAAACTCCTTTGAATTTCTTCATATTTACCAGACATTTCAACCCTCAACTGGACAGGTCCACTTCAACTGCCCTAGATGGAGGAGGCCAAGAGGGCCAATGGAACCCAGCCTCCAAATTCTTGGGTTTTAGAGGGGGAAAAACCAAACAATGAGTAGACAAAAAACCAAAACATGGTCTCAGAGTAAGGTTAACAGATTTGGACAATTTCTGCTGGGCCATTTGTCCTCTGCCCCCTTCTCCAATTATATATACAATGGTTCCATGGGAAGGGGGCTATGGGCAGAGATGGGAGAAAGTTGGGTAAGAAACCAGAGCCTTAACCTCTGCTAGGGTCTCTGAGATGAGCTAAGAATATGTGGGAGGAGGTGTGACCGAACCCCTAGGTAAATTTAAGGAATTCGAGAAGAGGGAATGAGTGCCTCCCTGCTGGCCTGGACCCCCGGGGGGCAGAAGTCCCACAGAGGTGCGCTGCCTGATACGGGGCAGGGCCATGTCGCATGTGTAGCTTGTAAGCCCCGGAAAAGTGCCCAACCCGAACTGAGATGTGTTCTAAGTGTAAAACACACCCGATTTTAACATCTGAGTTTCAGAAGGAATGCAAAACATCTCACTAATAACTTTATATTGGTTGCATGTCAAAATGTTAATATTTTGGATGCATTGGATCCAACAAAATACACGATTGGAGTTCATTTCACCTTTAGTCAGGCCATCGCAGTCTTCACTAATGTTGATAGTATGTATCCTTAATGTGATGTGATAAAAAATAGCATGTTAGCCGTGGCCGGTGTGATTCAGGAGCATCATCCCATAAACTGGAAGGTCACAGGTTCTGTTCCTGGTCAGGGCACATGCCTAGGTTGCGGTCTCCAGTTGGGGCGCATGTGAGAGGCAACCAGTGGGTGTTTCTCTCTTACATCAGTGTTTCTTTCCTTCTCTCTCTCCTTCCTTTCCCCGCTCTCTAAAATCAATAAGCATGTTCTCAGTGAGGATAAAACAAAAATCACTAAAAAAATGGTGATTTACCTCTATGATCTTCACAAATACTACTATAACCCCTGTTTAATCACAAGAAAATGTCAGACCCATTCTGGTAGAGGAACATCCTACAATGTGCCAGGTGAGCAATCCTCAAAACCCCCAAGGTCATCAAAAACGAGGGACATCTTAGAAACTGTCTCGGCCAACCGGGGCCCGAGGAGACATCTCGACCAAGTGTAATGTGGTGTCCTGGGCTGGATTCTGGAACAGAAAAAGGACATTAGGTAAAAACTAAAGAAACCTGAGGCAATTCTGGATTTTAGTTGATAATAATGTGTCAGTATTGGTTCATTATTTGTAATGCCTATACACTACTAATATCAGACCTTACTCATAGGGGAAACTGGGTCTGTCTGTGGAGGTATATAGGAACTCTCTGTATTATCTGCTCATTTTTTTCTGTAAATCTAAAACTGTTCTAAGAGGTATGTCTATATAAATTTACATTTTAAAAAAGTTGGGAGACTGGTAGCATAATAGAAGCACGCTTGGGTTGCGATTGGCCAGGACCCACGAAAAGCCCTCAGAGGCAGCCAGCAAAACCCTGCTTCTTACCCTGGGTAGTAGTAATGCAGGTGCTCGCCCTGTAGCGACTCATGGAGGTTATATGTTTGCTCTGTGAGGCTTTCAGTATTTATGGTCTTAGATTTCTGACAATATAAAACTTGAAAACAAATAAACCCAAAATGAATTTCACCCGTTCCTTTTTACCTTTTTTTTTTTTTAAATGTGGCTCCTAGAAAATTTTCAATTACATTGGTGACTTGCATTGTATTTTTATCAGAGAGCTCTGCCTTAGAAGCGCCCAAGGTCAGGATATTGTTGCATTTTGCCTTTGCAGGAACGTTTCATGCGAGATGCTTGTCAGGCTCCAGAAGGGCAGTGAGTCACTGAAATTACAGTGGCTTTAAGGTTTCTTTGTGCCCAGTGCCAATAAATACTTGTATATGCTGCTTTCATTATGTGATACCATTTGGTAGTGATGTTGTACAGAGAGCCATATTAGTCCCTCTCGCATGGGATACCCCTGATCCATACCAAAAGAACCTAGCAATTTTAGGGCAGACAAATTGGTGTGCAAGAAAAAATGAGCACACTTCCCAAAGTCTCTATAAAAGGCTTAGGAATAAGCTGAGAGAGAATGAGATTACAGGAAAATTCTCAGTTCCAATGAGGGGTTGCTGCAGAAAACAGTATAGTTGTTGCCACCTGGGACGTGGCTGCCTGAGCAGAAGTCAGCCTGGAAGAATGCCCATGCCCAAAGTTCAGCTGAGATTTATCCTTTTAGCCAATGTTGGTGTAGGGTCAAGGGTAGCTGCAAATCGGACAGTTCCCTGCCTTGCTGCCAAGCTGCCTGGGACTTAAATCAGTCCTGGGGAAAGGGAATAAAGAAAGAAGAGGGTGGAATTGAAAATCAACTGAGCTTAAACCTAAGGCGATTAAGAAAAACTAAAAACTTTCAGACTGAGATTTCTGCCCTCAGGCAGATTGGGAGCTCAGCTAAAAATAAAGTTTGCCTATTGAGAAATATGCTTGAGACTTCCTGTCAAGATGGCAGCGTAGGCAGACATGGCTTACCTCTTCGCACAACCACAACAAAATTACAACTAAGATATAGAACAACCATTGCTCAGAGCCAACAGAAACTAAGTTGAATGGAAGTCTGACAACTGCAGAATTAAAGAAACCACATCCATTCAGACTGGTAGAAGGGGCAAAGACACAGAATGGACTGGTACCACATCCACATGTGGACAGCTACAGACTATGTAGGAACTGCCCCTGCACAGCTGATCCTCCACAGAGGGTGGAGGGTGGTGATAAATGGTCACAACCTAACCCTGCAGCTGACTGGCCTGGGTAAATCCCTCCCATTGAACTGCCAACAACAACCAAGGCTCAACTACAAGAGGAGGGTATACTCAGCTCACAGAAAGAATGCACCTCAAGTTCCCAGCTTGGGTGATAATGGAGGCTGTCGCTATTTGTCATAGCGACAAATACAGGGAGGCTGCCAAAACAAGGAGACAAAGAAACATGGCCCAAATGAAAGAACAGATCAAAACTCCAGAAAAGAGCTAAACAAAATGGAGATAAACAATCTATAGATGCAGAGTTAAAAACACTGGTTATTAGGACTCTCAAGGAAGTTAGTGAGGACCTTAACAGCATAAAAAAGATCCAGTCAGAAATGAAAGATGCGCTAATTGAAATAAAGAACAATTTACAAGAAAACAATAGTACAGCAGACGAAGCCAAGAATCAACTCAGTGATTTGGAACATAAGGAAGCAAAAAGCAACCAATCAAAAGAACAAAGAGAAAAGAGTATCCAAAAAAAAATGAGGATAGTATTAGAAGCCCGTGGGGCCACTTTAAGCCTTCCAACATTCACTTCATAGGGGTGCCAGAAGAGGAAGAGAAAGAGCAAGAAATTGGAAATGTATTAGAAAAAATAATGAAAGAGAACTTCTCTAGTTTGGTGAAGGAAACAGACATGCAAGTCCAGGAAGCACAGAGAGTCCCAAACAAGAAGGACCAAAGAGGCCCACTCCAAGACACATCATAATTAAAATTCCAAGGGTTAAAGATAAAGAGATGGGAGGGTGAGTGTAGGAGAAGGGGTGAGAGATGAGGGGATTAAGAAGTACAAATAGGTAGTTGCTGAATAGCCATGGGATGTAAAGTACAGTATAGGAAAGGGAGTAGCCAAAGAACTTATATGCATGACCCATGGATATAAGGGCGGAGGGATTGCCTGGGGTAGTGGGGGATGCTGGGTGGAGGGGGGCAAAAGGGGAAAATCAGGACAACTGTAATAGCATAATCAATAAAATATAATTTTTAAAAAGAAATATGCTTGATATCTGTTTTTTAAACATCTGAGTTTTGTGACTTAAGAAATTTATACCTAATATATAGACCAATGAGCCACAGCTTTCTAATTTATCTAAAAAATACAAAACACTTGTTCCTATTGGTCATGATCACCAAATACACATTTTATCCAAATATCCAGGGGCCTACTATTATAATCAAGTTGAAAACTAAATATTATCACCAAAGAATCAATTTTTGGCTGACAGAAATGTGGTAGATAATTGGAAAAACTTCCTTAATTATACCCCTCCCTGTGTTCATTCCTGTTTAATAGTGAGGATGTTTTGAGTCAATTCTATACAAATAAATGTTCTGTGCACTATTTAAAGAAGAGGCTATTTTCTCAAGCAGACAAAATTATTCGCCATCACTTTTATTTTTTATTCCTAACATTTCTACATATACTTGCTGCCTCACACCACCATCAGAAAAAAATTTTGTTGTTAAATCTTGTCCAGAAATGTGACCATAAACTAATGTAATTGGCTTCCGAGGTAACACAATTCCAGCATTTTCATCTGGGACTGGGGTTCGTGGTATGCATACCAACTCTAGCCTCTTCTCTGGCCAGAATGATAAGAGCATCTTCACAGGTAAATACTTGCTCTCTTTAGACACTTGCTTTTGGTACTGCTTCACCAGGTTCTGGCATATGAACCAGATTCTCTGCAGACAACCTTTGGTGGTTAGTAAGCCCCACTCTACTGGTGTTTCAGTTTGCAAAGTACTGCTTTAAAGGCTTTCTTTTGTTCAGGCTGCCTTTTAAGACGCCGATCGCTGCTATTTCGGCTGGTTTGAATGTCTCGTTTAAGTACACGACAGGGCAGTTCCAAAGGCCCTCATCGGCCTCTGTGGTTTCCCTCTGCTGGAAGGAAAATGGTGAAAGTGGCCTGTTACCTTTGTGTTTACAGTCAGGAATTCTGCTTCGTTAGGCAGCACACTAATTACATTCAGAAAACACAACCGAAGACTTACTGTCCAATGTCACAAATTTGACAACACTAAACAGTTCTACAAAGATCAGAATTATGGTATAATTTCATCTCTACTACTCTGCCTTGTGTTAAAATTTTTAAAGCTTGGTTGATTTAAACATATGTTCTTCCTAAAGTTTTCTAGCTAAATCTGTCTGTATTTAGACATCAGAGATTTCTTAACGTTTTTCTTAACAAGAACAGCCTTGACAGTGCTCATTAATTATCCTGTTTATTTTATTACATTTATTGGGGTGACATTGGTTAATAAGATTAGATAAGTTTCAAGGGTACAATATCATAATACACCATCTGTATATTACGTTGTGTGTTCACCACCCAAAGATTAGTCTCCTCTTGTCACCATATGTTTGACCTCCTTTGCCCTCTCATTAATCATTCTAACATTTAATTCTTGCAGCTACAAGTATGCAGTTAGACTTCAACTGAGTGATAGGAATCCAAAAATCCAAAGCACACAAATAATGTTGTTGTTGTTATTGTGGTGGTGGCTGTGTTACATCTAAAATGCTTACCTAATTGGAGAGCACATACATATTCAGATATTACAATGACTTGAAATGATATGTCTTATTTTATTATTGATATTGGTATGCTGATTAGAGTTCATGGTAACCGTACAGTTCCTTGCATATTTATTTATGTGAGAGATGACATTAAAGTTTGCATTCTACTACTCAGCATACCAGAAAGCTTTTGGCCTTCTAAAGATCGAAACCAATGTCAAAAACAGATTTTGGCTAAATAGTGTGGTTAAAGCCAAGCTTTGACGCAACCCTCATTCCTAGGAAACAGTGACTGAAATGAAGTATGGGCATTTAGACATGGAGCAAAGGGTGGCTCCCAATGGCAATGGCATCTGCAATAGGCAGAAACAACCTCTTGCTCGAATTAAGGGAATGTAGAGTTCGGCCAGGAACAGGATTTGGTGATCGGGGCCATTGGACATTGCTGTCAACTAAGGGTAAGCTTCCCTTAGACCTCTCCTTTATGAAAAGCCTACTAAAGATCACACCAATGCGATGTACATTCCATGTGCAGCCCAGATGTCTGCTGGTCTGATGGGCCCAACTAGTCAGTAGCTACACCACAGTCTGCCTCCAGCCCTCTCAGTGACTGTAGCTATTTCCAAAAGACACCCGAAGGTGTGACTCACATATTCCTTCTGTCAATGTGTGTTTTCGGACACTGTCCACATAGCTGCTTGGAGAAGGCCTGCCATCTCGCGTGGATGTGGAAAGAACAGTCCAGGCAGAGGCCACAGCATGCACGAAGTCCCTGAGCCTGGAAAATAGAGTGAGAAAGAGGGAGGAGATGGGCTAAAGCCACTTCAGAGTGAGGACTGTGGACACTTCCTGGAGTTTAAGGGAATTAAATGAGGCTGTTAAGTGGCGGGGGGGTGGGGGGGGGGCGCTGATTTATATTTTAAGAGAAGAGACGGCCCTGGCAGCAGGGCGGAGATGGACTGGATCAGGCAGGAAGACCACTCTAGGCAATTAATAATGAGGCAGGGAGGAGTAAAGTAGAGAAAAGGGAGCAAATCTGGAAAGTAATGAGAGTATGGGACTCCGTCTCTCACCAGATACAACCCTTCAGAGCCAGATGAGGACCGTGGAAATCAGGACGTGGTGATTGGATGTGGAGCCTACTGTGCCAAGTTGGTGGATAAGGGCTTTGTGATGCAACTCAGGGTCTTTACTGTAATAGGATCAAAGTAAGCTGAGATCTGGGGGTGAGTGGCAGGGTTGGAGGTGCGGTGAATATCATACACAGACCTGATCTGAGTAACTTTGATACTCTAAAACAGTGATTTTCACCCAGTGTGCTGCAAGAATTTTTAAAACATGCAATACCTGCCTATTTAGTCAGGGGCACTGACCTCTTTTCCCTTAGACTGTCAAATAAAAATAATGATAACAACCAATATAGCCGTAGTCATCCGGTGCAAATTAGTACACATTAGAACTATTTTTTTTTGCCAGATTGGCAAAAAATATATATTTTTTGGCGTGCCGCAGCATTGTAGTAATTAGTAGATTGTGTCACAAGATGAACAGGTGGGAAATTGCTGCTCTGGGACAACAATCAGTTCATCTTCCCCCTGTCCATGTACCAGATAGCCACGCGGCTGGCTTCCTGTTCTTTTCAGGGTCCTGCGGAAGCTGGGGAGGAAAAGAGTGGGGAAAGCTGGAAGGATGAAAAGATAAGCCCAAGCAGGGGCTTTTGTTTAGTGCTTTTGGGAAATAAGAAATAAAGGATCAAACCTCTCTGTTTTAAAACATTACTTGTATTATTTCTGCTGTTGTGCATTTATCATTCATTATATTCCATGTATTTGTAAAGACTTCATTTTTTAACTGCTTTTACTGGATATTGAATATGTAAGAACTGATAACTATCACACACATGCAAGACTTAAAGAATAACAACACCATGAGCACTGATACACTCAACACCTAGATTTAAAATGGACCGGTGTCCTTGGAGCCAAGCCCGTTCTGTGGGCCTCCTTTTCCTTCGTCCCAGAGGCGACCACAATCCAACTCTTATTTTCTGTCACTTTATGCTTTTTCACATATCAATCTCTAATCAAAATATCATTTAGTTTTCTGTATTTTTGAACTTCCCGTAAGTGGAATCATATAGAGTCCAGTCTTCGGGGACTTGTTTTTGTTGCTCACCTTATGCTTTTGAAACACGGCCAAGTTCGGTCATCTTCGTTGCTGCATAGTATTTCCCTTTAAAGAACAAGCCACAATCCATCCAATTCTCTTAGCAATGGATATGTGTGAGCTTCATTTTTTGTTATTATAAACATTGCTTCTATAAACGTTTGTCTTCTGATGTGTACTCCGTGTACAAGAGTTTCTTTAGGAAATACGCCTGAAAGTGGAAATTTTAGGAAATTACTGGATCATAGGGTATGTGCATCCTCTAGCTTGTTAATTAATATTAACTTGCTTTCCAAATAGGCAGTATTTCCTTCTACTTTCAGTGGGAGAGTGTATTCATATCTCTTGTTCCTCGCCTCAATTGACTTTGATATTGTGAGGATTAAACATTTTTTTGCCAATCAGGTGTATGTAAAATATCTCAATTTAGTGTCAATTTACAGTTCCCTGAATAATGATGGTGAGAGTCATTTGGTGTTTGTTTGCCATTTTTTTCTTTTTTCCTCTCTGACATCCCTATTTGAGTCTTCTGCCCATTTAAAATTTGTATTGTGCTTTCCTTATTGATATTTTGGAATTCTTCACACCTTTTGGATAATAGTTGTCTGCCATTTGTATGTGTTTCTAATCTCTTTTCCCAGTAGGCATTTTGTCTTTTCATTTTTCTCACAGTAATCTGATAAGTGGAAATTCTGCATTTTAATATATTTGAGTTTAATCAACCATTGTCTTTCATGGTTTGTGCCTGTTTGTGTCTTTGTTCAGAAAGTTTTTCCTCTTCCAAGGTCCTAAACATATTCTTCTGTTTGTTTCCTAAAAGTTTTATAATTTTCCTTCCTGCACCGAAGCCTTTAATCCATCTGACATTTATTTTTGTGTATGTATGAAGTAGGGTCTAATTTCGTTTTATTTAACACCAATAACCTATTGCCTAGTCCCGCCATTTCTCACTGGCCTATGATTCCAGCTCTTAGATAATCACTAAGGGTGGCTCTGATCAGCTTCCTCCCTTCTCACGGGTCTGCCGCTCCATCCATCAAGAGGAAGGGCCTATTTTTTTATTTTTCACTTGAATGTGGGCTTGTCTAGATGCTTCTTTTGACAAATAGAGAGAAGTCACCTGGAAGAGAGTTGAACCCCAGCCAACAGGCAGGACAAAGAGCCAGTCATGTAAGAGCATATTTTGGGGTTTTCAGCGGGGCGCCAGGACCGGCTGAGTGAGGCTGCACAGCTTGAGACCGACACAAGAACAGCCCAGCTGATCCACAGAATTGTAGGAGGTCATAAAACTATTGCTTTTTTATGACATGAAGTTTTGGGGTAGTTTGTGACAGAGCAATAGATAAACAGATAATTGCTCTGTAAAAAATCCAGTTTCCACACATCTTGGAAACTGTTTAGGTATTAGAAAACACTCTCTTTGCTCCATTGCACTAATTTTTTTTTAGATAATTGGTTGAATTTTTTTAAAGACTTTATTTATTTATCTTTAGAGGGGTAGGAAAGGAGAGAGGGAGAAAAATATCAATGTGTGGTTGCCTCTCATGTGTCCCTGCTGGGAACTGGCCTGCAACCCAGGCATGTGCCCTGACTGGGAATCGAACCGAAATCCTTTGGTTTGCAGGCCTGCACTCAATCCACTGAGCTACACAAGCCAGGGCCATTGTACTAATTTTGACAAGTAGTATTATTTTTCAGATTCAAGTATTTTCCAATTTTTGCTATGATTTCTTTGTTTCATGACCAAGATTAAAGATAAGGAGATAAAGTAGAGAGTAACCTGCAAAGTAGTTCCCATAAGACTATGAACTGATTTCTCAAAAGAAACCTTGCAGGCAGGAAGGGGCTGGAAAGAAGTATTCAAATTCATGAAAGGCAAGGACCTACATCCAAGACTGCTCTATCCAGCAAAGCTTTAATTTAGAATGGAAGGGCAGATAAAGTACTTTCCAGATAAGGTCAAGTTAAAGTTCATCATTACCCTGCCTTTATTATATGAAATGTTAAAGGGACTTATCTAAGAAAAAGAAGATAAAAAATATGAACAGTAAAATGACAACAAACTCACAGCTATTAACAACCAAACCTAAAAAAACCCTAAGCAAACAACTAGAACAGGAATAGAATCACAGAAATGGAGATCACATGAGGGGTTATCAGCGGGAAAGGGGAGGAGGGAAAATGGGGGGGAAAGTACAAGGAATAAGAAGTATAATTGGTAGGTACAAAATATACAGAGGCAGGTTAAGAACAGTATAGGAAATGTAGAAGCCAAAGAACTTACATGTATGACCCATGGACATGAACTAAGGGCAGTGGGTGGGTTAAGAAATTCTGGAGGCGGGGGGGCAAGGCAGAAGAAGAGAAAGGGTAGAAAACTGGGGCAACTGTAATTGCATAATCAATAAAATATACTTCAAAAAAGTACATTTTCAACTTCCAAATGTGTGGGGTTGTTTATTTTTAATTTTTAATTTTTAAAATTAATTGCATTATAGACAGAAAAATGCATGCAAACTACCTGGGATTTGTAAAGACTATTTTATGATTAGTATACAAGTCATTTTTCATAAATTATTCCATGGGGCTTGTAAAGAATACATAATCTCTGTTCCAAGCTCAATGTACTATATAGAGAGGGATCATATCAAGCTTGTTCATAGTTATTCAAACCATCTTTATTGTCACTGACTTGTCTCCTGGACCATACACTTCTTTATATGTTTATATTATATTTAATTTCTTGTCTCGCTCTAGGAAGCTGTGCCTATTCCACGCTTGTACTGCACCTCCCTTCAAGCCTCTGTTGGCGTCCCACCGGGTGACTATGGAACTTGGTGATCCATTCTTGCTGGGTTATGTGAAATAACAAACTACGCCCAAATCTCCGTGGCTTGCAGCCACAAAGATTCTCCTATGATTCACCTTACATGTGGTTCACTGGCTGGCTCTGCTTCTCATGTTTTCATCCTGGGACTTAGGTGGGAGGAGGTGCCCCTCGCTGGGATGGGCTGTTTTGGGTCAGAGGGGCGAGAACCACGCGTAACTACTGGAAAGCTCTTCAGAGCTTCAGCTTGGATAAGGCACACAACACTGCCCTGCGCATCGAATTACGAATTACATAAAGCCAACCACCCGGCTGCGCCTGGTGTCAGGGGGAAGGGGGAGTGTGATCACATCACAGGGAGGGAGTGCAGAATGATGGGAGCAATGGTACAATCTCCAACACCTGCCTTTTTGTTCTCTTTGAATAGTCACTGCACAGAATTTCTAAACAAGTTATTTCAGTAACCAAGTCACTGCCCCTGCTTGGCCCCAATTATATGATTCATCCGGTGCAAAAGAGCTGAGCAGGAAGATGTTTTACACTTTGGTTACATACGTTCTTATGCCTTTTGCATGTAGTTTTTTCTCACTTCAGCCACTAGACTGAAGATATTTAAGCATCTGCTGAAAACAATGAAAAGGACACATAAAACATACATCCCGTTTTGCTTACTATTGAAGGAATTTAAAATAAAACTCCTTGAATTTCCTGCAGGAACCATAGGACCCTGCTAATTTTGCAACTGCCTATTCACACAACTGTCTACACTAGTCTATCCTGTGAGGTCAGGTTGTATCTATTTGTTCACTATTGATGTCCCAGGGACTAGCACAGCACTCGGCACATAATAAACCTTGGATAAAAATGTATAAAATGAATAAACAAACTCAACTGAAATTAGAATACAAGGCTGGGGTCCCAGATAGAATAAACAAGACCAAATTACTAAAGATAAGCTACTGTCATTAGAATCCCATGATCAAATGGAGATAATATTTATATTAAATTCAGTGAAGTCTTTAGGGATTGTCTGCTTCTTTTGTGTAAAGTCTTGTTTTGTGTGAGTAATTTTTTTTTGCTCTTTCTCATTCAAGGATACACAGCCAGTAGTGATTATTTCTATTTTATGTCCTGCCTCTCTGACACAGCGTTGTGCGAGAGCCCTGGGTAAATGAATGGGTGCTGGCCACAGGAGCCCAGGTCCTGCCTGGAGTGTTTCCTTTGGGAACCAGCCTGCCCTGTATACCCCAAACCGCCAGCAGATGTCCTGCCTGAGCTCTGTGGCGAGCCCGCTGTCTGCTCGGGTTGTTAACTGCGTTCTTCACCCAGTGTTTTCCCACGTGTGCCGTACTCCGCACCCTGCAGGGCACGCACTCTCTGTCATTTCCCGTGAACCAGGACATGGGAAACATCATGCTATGTGCCTGTTTATTTATTCCTTCAGTAAAGATGGATGTGCCTACTCTGTGCCCCGTCTGAGACCACAGTGGTGAGCAGAACGATCGCACTCTCTGCCCCCTGGAAGAATTCTGCTGGGGAGGACAGTTAACTCAGTGAGTAATTTCCAAAGATTAGAGTCTGGGTCATGCTGGTCCAAGGGCACGGTAGGAGGAGGGCAAGTGAAAGAAGGTGGAACAAATGGAGCTTAAGGAAGCAAGGTTTCTGCTGGCTTTAAAAGACGAGTTTTGAAAGATGGCTGAGTTAAGTAGACCAAGAACCACAGAGAGAGTCTGTAATTTACTTTAGGCAAATCTTTGTGTTTTGTTTTTTTTTTAAATGAGAAGAGAGACCAGAGAGTGTCCTGTTAAGCCTGTAGACTGTGGGCTATGCTTCCTGGGGTCTAGGCCTCTCTGCCACTTACTAGCTATGTTCTAGTCTTTTCATCTGTAATATCAGAAAAGTAATTGCACTGACTTCATGGGGTTGTCAGGATTAAATGAACTGATTCATGGGAGTGTCTGGCACAACACAAGCTCTCAGTGCATGTTAGGCCTTACTGTTATTTACTGGAACATTCAGCAACATCCATTGCTCCTTCATTATTTTTCAGACTTGAAAACTCTCTCTGGGTTTTAGAACGATGGCAACCCAATGGGCTCCAACCTGCTAAGCTTTTTTTCTGAAACACAGCCGCCTTTTGGCTTTGATTGCTGTGCATGTGTCTTGTGTAGGCGGCACGTGAGAGTAAGGCCAGTTTTCACGCAATGGCATGAGAGGTACAGCTCCAAGCCATGTAATATAGTCGTGAGTTGTATAATATGCAAGAGTCCCCCTTCTCTGCTTCTGCTTCCCATGGTTTCAGTTACCCTCAGGCAACCATCGTTCAAAAATATTAAATAGAGCATTGCAGAAATAAATCATTCATAAGTTTTAAGTTGTATGCTGCTCTGAATGGCATGAGAAACATCATGCCATCCAGCTCCTTCCCAGCTGGGATGTGAACCATCCTTCTCCAGTGTCTCCACGCTGTGTAGGCTCCTGCAGGTTGGTCACTCAGTAGCCATTTTGCTTGCTAGCTCCATTGTCATGATATTTCAGTGCTTACATTGAAGTAACCCCTATTTTACAGTTACAATTGTTCTATTTTAATCTTAGTTGCTGCTGTTAATCTCTTAACTATGTCTAATGTATCAAGTAAACTTCATCGTAGGTATGTGTGTATAGGGAAAAACATAGTATATGCAGGGCTTTTGTACTATCCACAGTTTCAGGCATCCACTGGGGGGCTTGAAATGTATTCCCACCTGCCCCCCCCCAGGTGAAGGGAGGACTACCATAATGTCTTTTCCTAATCCCATAAGAGACCCCATAAATAACACAGCCACACTGATGGGAATAGAGTTCTTGAATTGTAAGAAAGCAAATCACAGGCTCATTTCAAAGTTGACACACAGATCTCTGTAGTGTCTTACATTCAATCCTTTTTAATTGCACCTTTTCCTCTCACTTGACAATATAATCCCTTCACTTTCGAGGCTGCACAGCGTCCTCAGTCATATAACTTTCCTTTTCTGTTTAATGAGGGTCTTTGTGATTAGATTTTTGGGGAGTGCTTTGAAGTTTCTTTTTCATAAAAGGAACACAAAACAAGATGTACAGGACCTAATTAAATGGTCTCAGGTTGCTGTAGAGATTAGAAGCAAAAAACTGCAGAATACACCAAAAGACTGACAGAAGAAAACCTCTCAAAATAAAAGAGCACACCTTTTAAATGGCAAATTATGTTTGTTTTCTGAAATTATACTCTACTCCAGAAGAGCAGCCATGAATATATGAATATTGAGTTTCATATATTATACATTTTAATTCTCTACCTGCCCATCACCCCCTCCTTGTCAATCTTTCTGACTTTCACAGTATACCAGGATTTTCTTTATAGTTATTAAAAAAAACACAAAGCCATAAATTCTATACCAATTATATTTACATCTGCATACAGACATACAGGAAAAAATACTATAAAACATTCCTTATGATTCTCTTTGAGTTCTGGGGTTGAGTGAAGCCTTTGTTTTTGTTCTTACAGTTTTTCTACTTACAATTTTAGTTTTGTAATAAAAATGTGTAGTGTTGGTTTTCTAAGTGGACCTAGAAAATAGTTCTCAGTCATAAGCAATTTCATTTGAATATAATTCACCTATTTTAAAGCAAAACAAAGCCGCCCTGATTGGTGTGGCTCAGTGGATTGAGTGCTGGCCTGGGAACCAAAGGGTCGCTGGTTCAATTCCCAGTCAGGACACATGCCTGGGGTGCAGACCAGGTCCCCAGTAGGCGGGGACACACAAAAGGCAATCACACATTGATGTTTCTCCCTCTCTCTTTCCCCCTCACATCCCCTCTGTGTAAGAATAAATAAAACAAAGTCTTTAAAAAAATCAAAACAAAGCCAATCAAAAAAAGTTAGCTGGTAAAAGGAATACTGGCTTTTATTAAAAAATTCCCCAGTTCTAATATGCTTTGCTTGACAAGGGTTAACATATAACATCTACAACTCGCCTTTACGTGCTTCTTAAGGGTCTTACCCCTGGGTGGATTCATTAGTGAGACCAAGTTCAAATTTTTCTGGAAGAGAGAATTCCGCTGCTCAACAGGTTAGCTGCCTGAAGACTGTCTGCGTTAACTGCCCTCCCCCAACCCAGCCAAAGAGTCAATAAAAGATGGTGGAATAAGACAGGTCGTAAATTTGATTTCTCTTTCCAAAATCACTTCCATTCGGGGCTGACCTCACATCGGCGGTCTGATTTGATTACAAGGTCATTTCCCCACATGTTGTACTCAGCAGTTTGAAAGGTACAATGTGTTGGTTAAAATCTGATCCTTGGGATATATGTGCTCATTTTACAAGCAGCTCCTCAATTTGACATAATTCAATCCAGTGGGAACCCAACGTACTGAAGCTCAGCGTTGTCCGGGCCCTCATGTCTCTGGTAGCCCCTGTTCCCGGGGGGCCTGGCAAGGCCGCGCTGCGCTCAGCCGCGCTGTGGGTGCCCATGCTCTTCTCCCCCGACCTCAGTTCAACTCAAACCTTTCATAACAATCCACAAGGAAGTCTTTGTGCTCAACATGTTCTCATTTATGAGAGCTCCACTGTGGGGGAAAGCACTTGACCTAAAGAGTTGATCGCAAAATGTTTTCTTAGCCTCGGAATAGTCATTTTCATAATAATAGCATTACTTCCATTACTCAGAACTTGAAAACCACTTTAAAAGCAACAGATCTCATTGAGTTTAATTCCAGAGCTGAAAAGGACCAGGTAAACTAGGGATTTTATTTAGAAGATGAAGAGACTGAAGCCCAGAGAGAACAACTAGACCAGCCCCAACTCACGTGGTGGTTCGTAACAGAACAGGGAGACAAACCTTAGGTCTTCGATGTCAAGCCCCAGTGCCCTTTCCTCTGACTCACACTGCCCCCTGAACACCTCAGTGTTGGCGGAGGGGTTTTTGCATTTCATATTATTCAGAATGATCACTAAGATATTGAACCGAGTCTGGTGCCTGGTGCTATGTATCACGTTCAAGCCTGATCAAGTAGATCCTCCTCTTTTTCCATTTTATGGCTGAGAAAACTGAGTCCCAGAGAGGATGAGTAACCGACCCGGCCTTTTAAATGACAGTGAGTGGAAGGCAGAATTGGGATTGAAGTCTAGTTCTTTCTGACCTCAGGACCCAAGCTTTTCACTATTGGGTACCGCAAAGGGTCTTCTCAGAACCTCCTCTTCTTGGCAAAAGATACAAAACCCTTTTCTCTCTGAGCCTAGAGTGACACTTGCTTAAAGACAACATTAAACAAGCCGGGGTGGCAGGGCCAGGGCTCCGGTCTGGGAGAGACGAGAGTGTGGGGCCCGCGCGGCCCACCCCCCAGATCCAGGCAGGCGCAGCACATCGTAAATAACCTCTTCCACATGCCTGGCTCCAGCTCAACATGGGCTTTGAGTGCACTTGGTTTGTTTTTAAAGAGAGTGTGAGCTAAAGGCTGTCATTTAAAATTGCCCAGAACCCACGTCACAAGAACAGGTGGGCCAAGATTAAAAACAGTATAAGCGAGAGGCTGAGCTTACCAAAGCAAACATTTCGGAGGGATTATTTTGCTTTAGAACAGGGTTACCCTTGAGGCATTTTAAAGCAGTGACCTCCCCTAACTGCAATGAAAATGTAAATTTCTCAGCTCAGATTTGGTTAACACTCATGACTTTTCAGGAAGATGCTTATTTTATTAAGCAATGGATCCACTGCACAGGAGAAGAGCAAATTAAAGGTTTGGTTTTGTCTTATAAATACTGAAGAAGGTCTGCAAAGCTCCATTTCTGTTCGCTTTATAAATGTTGAAGCTGTTATAAAAGCCCCTTTATGAGAAAATTAAAGAAAAATTACCTGGCATTCTTTCCTGAATCTTATTAAAACCCCAAATGAAGAAGAAGAGATAATAACCCCTTTGGAGAGCCCGTATCTGCTGTGGAAAAGCCCTCTATCAGTAGGTGGCGCTCTAAGAATGAGTTTACTATACTGTGGGCCCAGGCATTCAAGAAAGCAAGCCACATTCCACCCTTCCTGGGGCATCTGCCTAAAGGAAGCAGCTTCGCTCTGCCCCTTGAGAGGGCCGGCCTTTCCCAGCTATCCAGCTCTGCATCTGCTGTTTGAGATGAGGAAGCCCACGTCGTACCCCGCCCCTTAGAATCGCAGACCGGGAAGGCTAGAAACGACCTCTCTGCGTAAAGGCTTAGCTCGCCGCCTCTGGGTCCTGGAATCACAGGATCTCCAAAGCTTGGAGGATCTGAAATGAAGGACCAAAATGAAGCTGAGCTCTGCAATAAGAATTGATCCCCCCCCCCCCACCAAGGTCACCTAGCTGGTCTTAGCTCAGCCAGGACAAGAGCCCTAGTGGGTCTTCTCCACGTCCAGTGCTCCCCGGCTTATTGGTGATCACCATGGGGACACCATGGGGACACGGTGGGGAGTGAAGAGATACCAGCTGTGAGCACGCTGACAGAGGCCTGCTCTGTGGGAGGCACAGTGCAGGCAGAGCTCGCTGACCGTGGGCGGGGGCGTGAAACACCTAGGATTTTCTTCCTCGACTCTTTACCCTTGTGACTGCCACTCTAGCTGGACTTTCTACAACCGTCAGGTGCTGAATCTTTCTGTCCAACTAACTTTCTCAGGTGTCCTATGTCTGCCGACCCAGCCACCATTTTTGAGTACTGTCACCCTTCTCAGGGCTGCCTGCATTTGCAGATACAAGCAAATCTCTATGTGCTCGTATTTCTTATTATATGTGAAAAATAACCCCCTACTTGCTTGTCACTATGATTCAGGCAGTGACATTTCTACCATGTGTAGCAGATTACAGTCTATAGGGTGGCTAATACCCTAAAATCTCTTTCACGTGCCTTCGTAGTACCTCACTTCCCCGCCCCCCACCCCTGCTTTTAAGGTGTTATAGTTCAATGAGGAGAGAAACTTTCATACAGTGCCTGGTATATATCAGATGCTCAATAAATAAGTTTGAATAATTAAGTCAATAAATGATTGCTAGTTAAGGCTGAAATAAGTTTTACCTCCTGTTCACGCTTTACCTGGCTTTATGCTCATTTGCATCCTCTGTGTGTAGGTGAGCAAAGAAGAGGGCAGGAGTTCTGTACTTTGTGGTCAGGCCGGTCTAACCTGACATTCAAAAAATGTGCTAGGAATAAATCATCAGGTCCAGGAACTGGTGAGAGGTAAGCGTACTTTTTGGGCTTTCTGTTGCCCTTGCAATGTTTCTATCCCCTCTCCTCCCTGTCTTTAGCTTTCAGTTTCTTACTTCTTTTTAATTCCAGACTACCTCTAACATCAATTTATCCTTTTGACTTATGTATCTCATATGTGCTCCTTTCTTCTTCCTTGTCTCTTCTTATTTCCCTGGACGTGCCGCATGGTTCCTCTCCACTTCTGATAGAGTGATTTCTCTAAGGCATAGAGAACTGTTTGCTCCTCTCTAATGTACCCAGCTTGTGCCATCCTCGCCACTGATTTCAATTTCCTGGTGTGATTTATCCAGCAATCAGACCATTGCCCAAAATTGGCTTTGCAGAAAAGCTTAATGCATTTGTCTTCCCCCTTCAGGGACTGCTCCTGATGGTCATCCAGAGAAACTCAGGCCTCCATTCTGCTGATCCATGGGCCACGCCAGCCACAGGAGCAGCCACGTGCTGTGCAATGCCACACGGAGCTATCAATTCCCAGAGTAACATGCAATGTGTGGAAGGAGTCACGGGCCTCTGTCTGCAGGAAGGGCTTCTGCTTGTCCCTCATAACACAGCTCGCTTGCTCTTCGGTGCAGCAGGGAGGGAACCCCAGGGGCAGCCAGAGCCTAGCCCCTCTCCTCGAGATGCGGGTCTTGAGCAAGTCATCAGTCCTCCTTGGGCCTCAGTTTCCTAACCCCTGGAGAGTTGAACTCAATGGACCCTCATATATCACTCAGCCTTGTAATTTACGATTTTATGAATAAGCAATGGCAGCACACCCTTTAAAAATCAATATTCCAAAAGCAACCTCATTCAAATGTTAGGAAAGGGGCTCAGACCCTTCCCATAAACATTTATTATACAATTAATCAATCATATTCAATCTCACAGGTCAAGTTCAGAAAAGTAAACTATAAGATTCCGATAACAGGTAATATTGGAATCCAGGGTTCAAGGCTAGATTCATGGCAGGAAGCAAGACCAAAGGGATCAGGTCCCACCAATGACTCGAGTGAGGCAGAGGGGAAAGAGCTTCTAAGAGATGAAATGAGTTTTTATGTCTTTCCTTGTTCTGCTGACCCTTACTCTGCTCTCCTTTCTCTTGCCCAACAAGTATATATTTCATATCTGTTATTTTTGTTATATAAAATATTTTTTAATTTTTGTAGGAAATTTAGAAACGAAGAAAGCATGCATTCTTTCCTTGTTTTTCTCCTGTGATCATATTCAGGTACATCCGGCCTTCCTGGGCTATAGCTCTCTAATTGGGAGGTGGCTAAAAATGCTGTGGTCCCAGGTCAACAGGTGAGTGAGCACCTGACACTCTCTACTTCACGATTTCTAATAGGGCATGATGCCCACAGGTGGAGTAGGCGCGATATCATCAATACGCAAGCAACCACAGGGCTTACCACGTGACTTATTATCTGCATGGACTCCATCTGAAGTCAGTAAGAGCTATGAGAACGTCCTTTGGAACCCAGAAGCTCTGAAGTACCCAGGCTCACTCTAAGCCATTGACATGCAACTCATGTGTGTTTCCTTTGCTCTCCAACCCTTCTCAGACCCCCTCCTGGACCCTCTCCCAAGTGGAGCTCGTTAGACCCCACGTGGCCCTTCGAGTTCACGTGCGTGGATTTGCCGCATCATGAAATAGGGTTCCTTAACTGAAACGAGGCTCTTGTGATAGTTAATTTCATGTGCCATGGTGCCAGATATTTGGTCAAACATCATTCTGGATGTTTCTGGGAAGGTGTTTTTGTTTTGTTTTGTTTTTTAAAGATTAACATTTAAATTGGTAGGCTTTAAGTAAAGCAGATTACTCTCCATAGTGTGGGTGGGCCTCATCTAATACATTGGAGGCTTTAATAGAACGAAGACCAACCTCACCCTGGCGAGAGGGAATTCTGCCATCAGACAGTCTTCAGTCTCAAACTTCTGCTCTTTCTTGAGTCTCTCTGTGTGTATATATGCACATAGTCCTGTTGCTTCTCTTTCTCCAGAGAACCCTGACTAATACAGATTCGTGCAGCCAGTCTTGCACATGAAGAGCCCCTAGGCAAACAGAAACAGAAACCTCCCGACCTCAAAGTGCAGGTCCAGATCACAGAAGATTGCCCTGGGGCAGAGTTCCATGGCTTGGAGCCAGGACTTTAAGCTTAGATGACCAGACTGGCTGAAGGAGCAGGGTTGTTGCCTTATATGGTCACAGGAGTTCTGGCTGGTGCCACGGCCGAGGGTGTAGAAAGCACGGAATCTGTGATTCTGTGCTCCTTTGACCTGGCAGGTACTTTGCTCTGCCAAGTTTAGGCGCCTCCTCTCCTCAGAGACAAGAGGATGGGGACTAAGTCCACTCATTTGTACCCTTGTCCTATCCAAACTCTTTGTGCTACTTCAGGAGTAATTCTAAGAAGGACTTTTGAACTGAGTCTCAGATGTCATTTTCCCATAGTCTAGGACCCAGAGCAGATGTCGTGGTCTGGCCTAGCACATGACGTTCTGTACGTGTCAGTCTCACATGGACCTGCTATTCTCCTCCGTCAGACTCCAGCTGCTCTTGGCCACTTTTCTCTCTTGATCATAAAAATGCAAACATGTTGCAGTTTCCAGTTTCCCTCTCCTTATTTTACCTGTTTTTCCAACCGGTCTTTTGTGTCTCGTACCCATTGCTTTAAATGCACAGACTCCATGGCTTCTTTTCATTCCTGAGTCTGTTCCCTTATCTACTATGATTGCTTCTTACTCTGATTAATGCTGTTAATTCAACAGCACAAAATAAAAACAGAAAAATCACCTGTAACTCTACTGTTCAGAGGGCTCCTGTTAGCAAATAGGCCAGGGCAACAAGGCGAACGGCAGTGTTCATTTACCGAATTGGAAGCTTGGGGGAAGAGCAAATGTCGAAGATGGACATTCGAGTGTGGGGGAAATTAAGAATTCTATTTTGGACAAGTTTGAAATGCCTGTGAGATATCCAAGTGCAGAAATAAAGGGAGCAGTTTGATATAAGAGTCTGGAGTGTAGGGGAGAAACCCAAACTGGAGCTAGAACTTAAAAATCATTAGGACGGAGAAGTGTCTGTTCCGGTCCTTTGCCCGTTTTTTTCATTGGATTGTTTGGGGGTTTTTTGGTATAAAGTTGTAAAACTTCTTTATAAATTTTGGATGTTAACTCCTTATCAGATGTATCAGCAAATACGTTCTCCCATTCAGTCAGTTTCCTTTTTATTTTGTGGATGGTTCCCTTTGCTGTGCAAAACCCTTTTTAGTTTGATGTGGTCTCATTTGTTTATTTTTTCTTTTGTGTCCCTTACTTCAGGAGATATATAAGAAAAAATGTTGCTATGAGCAATGTGCAAGATTTTACTGCCTGTGTTTTCTCCTAGGATTTGTATGGTTTCAGGTCTAATAGGTTCAGGTTTAAGTCTTGACTCCATGTTGTATTTATCCTTGTGTGCGGTATAAAAGAATGGTCTAGGTTCACTTTTCTGCACCTATCTGTCCAATTTTCCCAGCACTATTTATTTGGGTTGAATAAACTTTAGCCCATTGTGTATGCTTCCTTATTCTGCCACATATTAATTGACTACGAAGGTGTGGGTTCATTTCTGGGCTCTCTGTTCTGTTCCATGATCAGTGTGTCTGTTTTTATGCCAGTGCCATGATGTTTTGATTACTGTGGACCTATAGTGTAGTTTGATATTAGGTCGCGTGATTCCTCAAACTTTGTTCTTTTTCTCAAGATTGCTATTGCTATTTGAGGTCTTTTGTGGTTCCATGCAAATATTTAAAATATTTGGTCTAGAGGACAAATAGATGGCCAATAGGCACATTAAAAGATGCTCAATGTCACTATCATCCGAGAAATGCAAATTAAAATCACAATGAAATAACCTCATGCCAATCAGAATGGCTATCGTCAATAAATCAATAAATGAGTGCTGAGGAGGAGGTGGGAAAGGGGGAACCCTTTTGCCCTGCTGGTGGGAACACAGACTGGTACAGCCACTGTGGAAAGCACTGTGGAGATGCCTCAAAAAATGGAACTGTCTTATGAGCCAGTGATTCCACTCCTGTGAATGTATCCAAAGAAACCTGAAACACCAATTCAAAAGAACATAAGCAACCCTATGTTCACTGCAGCATTAGTTATAATCACCAATAGGGAAACATACCAACTATCTATTACTAGATGAGTGGATAAAACAACTATGGGACATTTATACAATGGAATACTACTTAGCTGTAAAAAGAAGACAATTTTGATTTGTGACAGCATGGGTGGGCCTGAAGAACATTATGCTAAGTGAAATAAGACAGCTGGAGAAAGACAGATGCCATGTAATTTCACGCATATGTGGAATCTAGTAAACAAACTGAACTAACAAGCAAAACAGAGGCAAACTCATAGAGAGCAAGCTGACAGCTTTTGGTGGTGGTTTAAGGGGGTGGAGGGATCGAACAAAAAGGAAGAAGGACTCATGGTCATGGACAATAGTGTGGTGATTGCCATGGGGTGGGGTGTATAAGGGGGGTAAATGTAATGAAAAATATAATAAACTTGCTGTTTCATTTTCTATAATTAAAAAAATCATTAGGATGTAGATAAAATTTAAAGCCATGGGCAAGATGAGGTCACCAAGTGAGTATAAAAAGAAAGGAATAAAGACCTGAGGACCGAGTTCTAGGCACTACAAAGTCTAGAAATGGGGAGATAAGGAGGAACCAGCAAATAAATAAAAGACAAAGAAAGAGTGGACAGGGAGGTACAGTGAGAAAGAGTTGCCAAGTGAGGGAGAATTTCAAGAAGGTGTAAGCCATTAACTATGCCAAATACTGTTGAGAAGGTCTAGCAAGGTGACTGCGAATTAGCCAACAGGACAGTCTTCGGTGACTTTGACAAGAATGATTCTGGTCAAACAGATTAGATCACGAACAGATCATGATTAGAGGGCCTTCCAGAAAGAATGGAAAGGGAGACTGCCAACTAGATATGTCCATCTAGAAATTTCATAGAAAAGGTAAGAAAAAGATGGGGTGTGGGAAGGAGGAGGACACACCCTGCCCAGGGAGGACATCTTTCTGAGTGGAAGGTATTAGGTGCGTGTCTGGACGTGGGTGGCGACAGTCATAATACTGGAATCCGTTCTAGCTGCACCATGGTTTATTTAGCCAGCCTTGCGTTAGAACACATTTTATGTTTCAAACTTTTGCTGTTATAACTAACACTGCAATAAACATTTGTACTAGCACCATTTCAGGTTGCTTCTCCTTTTTCCGAGGTGCTTGTTAGGGTGTCAGCATGACCCCGGGGCCTCTTCTGTTTCTGAGCACCTCCAGCCTCCAGCCCCAAGTTCCTGACATGTGAGCATTATTCCCAGAGGACCCGCTGTGGCCACTGAATTCCTCAGGCGTGAAAAATGAACCTCTGTTCCAAAAGAGGGAGAAGAGGAGGGGAAATGAAGTTTCATCTCTAAAATTTCCTCCTCAAGTCTGAGGTGCAGGGGACCATCTTCACGGAATACCCTCCTTTCTCTCACCACTCAGCTGCCCAGACTGGGGTCCTACGGCACCCCCCCGCCCGAATGTATTTTGATTCCTCATTGTATTGGATAAGTAGTGTGACCTCTGTGCTACCAAATCTGTAAAATAAGAAAATGGGTATCACCGTCCCTTGGGTATCTTTAATGCCTGCGTGGATTCTCTAGTGCTTGCTTCTCACAGTGAATAGAGCTTTGGGTACCTAAGTGGTACATCATGATGTGTCTGTTTTCTATAGTGGGTTAAAAATCAAGGGGCCTTGAAAGAGTTTTAGAAAAATAAATGCCTCTCCTCCATGTTCATTACTTCTGGGGTAAGACAAACTTGGGTTCACTCAGTTTCTAGCAACATCGACTATGGGAAAATTCCTCAACCTCTCTTTGCCTCAGTTTCCTCATCTATAAAGTGGGAGCATGAGTTTTCCCTCTTGAGGTTGTTAAAGTTTATTGATAAAAAATGCTTGGCACATAATAAATGCATGATATAGGTTGGCTATTATTTTTTAAAAGATTTTATTTATTTATCCTTAGAGGGGAAGGGAAGGAGAGGAGAGAAATATCAATGTATGGTTGCCTCTCTGAGTCCCCTGCTGGGAACTGGTCTGCAACCCAAGCATGTGTCCTGATTGGGAATCTAACTGCAATCATGTGGTTCACAGGCCTGCCGTCAATCCACTGAACTATACCAGCCAGGGCTAGGTTGACTATTATTATTATAAAAAATTATAGTCAGAGCTAAGTCTCTGGCATGAGAATAGACCTTTGTTCAAATGTTTGGCCTCCTGTTTATTTTAACCTCTCTATGCCTCAGTTTCTTCACCCATAAAATGGGTATAATAACAATACCACCTAACCTACAGGGATATTGTAAGGATTAAGTGAAATAATATAAGTAAAGTTCATGGTGCAGAATAAGTGCTCAGTAAACATCAGTTATTTTATTACTGGTCCTTCACCTAGGCCCACCCTAAGGCAAACTCATGCAGCTGGTGAAATGCCATCTGAGCCCTAGTGCCTGCCTGCCCGGCTCTGCCATGAATTCCTCTCCCTTCGAAACCCTCTCCCCTAGGTATTTATCCATGTCACATTCCTTTCCCACCTCTGATCAAAACTCAGGACAAGCTCAGAGAATAAATTTTATTGCATCTGCAAAGTACGTCTTACTTGAGTGGTAACACAAGGCTCTGGCCACTATCCCAGGAATTTGAGGCATCAGCAACCAGGTAAGTGCATTTCTCAAGCAGCTGGCTTTTTCAGTGCTCTTACTATTCCAGTACTTTTGTGGCAGCTCTCAGAGAAGGCCAAACCTGGACAGAATAGTAATTCAGAGTCACATGCATAAGGGGACATGGTTAGGAATTGTGCTCAGCTGCTAATAAAACCAAGTCGATGTTATTCTCCCACAAACAAGAAGCTGATAAACAAACATGGTAGGAAAGGGGTGGTACCTCTGATGGCATTAGGGAACTGAGCATACTTTCTGCTCTCGGCATGTTATTTCCATCCTCCAAGTAGGTCCATTGGCCCAGTGTGGTGACTGGAGGTCCAACCATGACACCTTTCCAGAAAGTGAGAAGAGGAAGAGCAAAGGTCAAAAGAGAGGCTCCACCCTGCTTCATTCATCTTCCTTAAGGAGCTTTTCAGAAAGCCCCACCCAAGGTTGGCACTTTCACCTCTCTTGGTACCAGGGAGGATGGGAGAAGCAGACTTTTGCCTGAACACATTGCTCTCCTGAATAAAACCAGAATTCTGTTACCGATAAAGAAGACAAGAAAGAGCCCTGGCTGGTGTAGCTCAGTGGATTGAGCGCGGGCCTGCGAACCAGACAATCGCGGTTCGATTCCCAGTCAGGGCACATGACTGGGTTGCAGGCCGGCTCCTTGCAGGCTAACTACCAGCATGGAAGGCACAAAAGGCAACCATACATTGATGTTTCTCTCCCTCTCTCCTTCCCCTCTAAAAAATAAATAAATAAAATTAAAAAAAAAAAAGAAGACAAGAAAGGACAAGGGGCAGATAAATGCTGTCTCAACCACAGAAAACAGACCCTTGAAACCAGCTGTTTTCTTTATTTTGTTTTGTGTTTCAGGGCTGAGTCAGTGGGCATACGCTAAGTCACTGGGCACAAAACAGTAGCTTGCAAAGGATGGTAGTAACGAAGGTGGTGAGAAGTGGTCAGATGCAGGATATAACGTAAAGACAGGTGAGAGGATTGCTGAGGACCTGGCTGTGGGGTGTGAGAAGAAGGCAGGAATGACTCCAAATTGGTGGCATATCAGCCAAGTGAAATAATATGGCACCATATTTTTGAAGACTGTTGAAATACAGATCAATAGGTATGACAGCATGCCAAGTGAAAACAGTAGAATTCAAAACAATGTGTTTCTAATGATTTCAAGTTTGGCAATGGCCAACAAATGGTAATATGCTCACACAATAATAACTCTATGATTAAAAAAATTTTAAATGTATCAGCCGATACAGTTCGAGGGTAATCCCAGCAAAAGGTTGCAATGCCCTTTTCGGGACTTGGCCATCACGTAACTTTACAAGGTAGCTCTTTCGATCTCAGTGCATAAGAAATGGAATCACAGAATTTAGACATGCAAAGGCCCCTGAAGATCACCTAGTACAATCCTCCCCTCTTACAGATGACAGGACTGAAGCCTCTAAATGTTAGAGGTTTCCATAAGGCCACACTGCTAATTACGAGCAGAGCTCAATCCAGAGTGTGGCCTGTGACTGCTGACCCACTAGTCCATGTAAATCCTTCCATGTAATGTTTTTTCCCTTCCATCTACTTTTATTTTCTGCCTTTAAAATGATCCTGAAATGTGTTTCTTATAATTTACTGAACCCTTGTTTCTTGGTGATTTATTCAAAATCACCACACTCACACAGACTTCTTTGCATGCACAGTGCACCCTATTTTCAAAGTCAAGGAGATGTGAAATGTCTTTTCCTCCGCAGAGCCTTGCACAACGTGTGAATCCTAATATTAGACCTTGAAGTGGGAAAACTCGGTAAATCCCATATGTGCAGAACAAATGCTGACTCCACACTTTTCCAGGGCCTCTGATTTATTCAGCAGGGCAAGTTATTAATAACTCTGTAGTGTTTGGTGAGACAGAGTTACCTGTCATAATAAATTTGAGTCTGGAAGTGAGTCAAGTCAAAAACTGGGAAAGCCCCACAAAACCCGCCAAGAGCTTACGTTTATTAGATTCTCATCAATGTCACATTCCTATTATTAAGGTTCTGGGGCAAACACTGTAGAGGAATTGGAGCACAAACTCCCAGTCATAAGATTGGTTGCGTATCTTTTAGAGGAATCCGATACTGCAGGGGGAAGTGTGACTCTTGAAAAGATTGCAGAACCAAAGACTCATATTAGTGGATTGAAGATACTGAGGTGGTACCAGGTAGTAGAAAGAGCTTTGGGCTGGAACTCAGCATACCTGAGTCCTAGCCCCTGTTCTCTAACTAGGATGAACTTGGACAGGTTACTTACTCAGTCTTGCATGCCTAGTGCTGACATTCAATTTGCAAAGACTTACTGAGCTCTGACTGTCACAGACTACAGCAGACACTGAGTGACCAACTCAATATCCATCTCTCCTTCTTTCTGTGTTCACAGACCCTGATTTTTTGGGGGGAGGGAGGTAGTGTGCTCAGGTGAAAACTCTCTTTCCCAGCCTCTCCTGCAGCAAGAGATAATCATGTGACACAGTTTTGGCCAATGAAAAAGAAGCATAAGATGGCTGGAAATCTACATGGTGGTCAGTTTCCTGGGATGCAAAAAAGATTTGGTTGCTTCTTATAAAGAGTTCAGAATCTGGTTTTGTCTGTCACCAAGAAGTTCTATGACAGAGGAGGAGTAGCCTGCTCAGCCCGTGGGGAACAAGAGAAAACTGGGTAAGATTATTGGAGGAGTTGATACTTAAACTGGGTCATGAAACATCTCTGGGCTTCTATTTGCTCATTTATAAAACAAGAGGATTGGGCAAGATCCACTATTTATGCCTTGAGTTAAAAAATACAGGATTTTTTAAAAATCCTACTTATATACAGAAGAAATTTAAAACAACAAAAAGCCACATTCTATCTGGAATAATAAACAGGAAACTTGGAGATATATATTCTTACGAGAAATTCAATAATTTCAATGTGCAACTATATCCCACGGCAAAGAATAAGCTTTATTGTAAACCCATGACCCTAAAATGTACAGAAATTATTTCTATTCATTTGTTTTTAGACCATTTAAAAAAATCGTTCTTCCTTGGGCAAAACTCAAATTGCAAAAATTCCAAACTAGAAAAAAAACAACTTTCCTGTTAATAGAGGTGAGAAGGAGTAGGAGGAAGTGAACTTGACCACCAGAGAGAAAAGGAGGGGGAACTAACTTGACAACACTATGACCCAGGAGAATGAACTTAAAAGGCAAATGTAACTTGACTCTCTGTTTCTGGAGATAAGAACTAATTTTGCCTAAAGCTCTATTGTGAACAGAATGTTCACATATCTCTTATCTTACGTGATCCTCACAACACCCCGACGGAGAGGCATTATTAATATCCTTGCTTGACAGGGAAGATAGCTGACAGGAGCTATCTAGGATCAGGTGTTATAAGTGATGGTAGAACTTGGACTCAGACAAGTCCATTCTGGAGTCAAACACCATATTCTTGATGTTATTTCCTGAACTGCATCAAACTGCAATTTAACAAACAATCATAACAAGAATAATCTGGATGTCCTTTAATAACAAAAAACAGCGCAAGTGGTTTTTTTTTAAGATTTTATTTATTTATCTTTTAGAGGGGAAGGGAAGGAGAGAAGGAGAGAAATATCAATGTATGCTTGCTTCTCGTGAGTCCCCTGCTGGGAACTGGCCTGCAACCCAGGCATGTGCCCTGACTGGGTATTGAACCGCAATCGTGTGGTTCGCAGGCCCACGCCCAACCCACTGAGCTACACCAGCCAGGGCAATAGTGCAAGTGGTTTTTACACAAAATAGTCAAACAACAAAATCTGGTAGAAGCAACCAGTGGACACTTTTCGACTACAATCTTTTATTTCTTCTGCGATAATTTGAATCCTTGGGTGGGGAATTTGAAAGTGGGATCACAGGAAGTAATTCCAGAGGAAAGGGTCTTCTACGAGTCAGGACAGGTTAATGGCGATAACAAAAACCCAACCACTCTTAAAATGAAAATTTTCTCGTCACTTTCAAAATGTGAGTATTTCTGGTCAGGTGACTCTTCTGAGAGGTTTTTATTTAAGTGGTGACTTGGAGATTAGGGTCTTTCCATGTTGCTACACTACAATCTTAACAAATGACCTCCAATGTCACTATGAAAGAGAAGTAAGCTTGAGACCATGGCGTAAAGACCTTAGCTCTACAGACACACATCACCTTTGCTTTTATTCCATTGGCCAAAACTGGTCACCTGACCACTATCTAGAAAACAGTGAGGCTGGGTATTGTAGTCTATGGCTGGGTGGCTGCTTCCCAGTGCCTAAGCCACATAATGGAAGAGAACCCTGGGTCTTTGACGTCATTTGTCTCTGCTATAGGCTTCAAAGTAATCACACATGTGACTCTTCTCACTCCATTAAAACCTGGAGAGGTATAAAAATACTGTTGCATTGCAGAAACCTAGAAAGAAGGCATTTTGTACCAGGAATGCTTGCAGAATTGAAAATCACACTGTCAGCATTGGCTCAGATATACATACTAGGCAAAGGAAACAGAAATAGAGTCAGGGAAATACTGGAAGGATTCTGTGCCTTGAAGATGTTTTGCTGGTTACGGTTTGGCACCTACTTGACGTGGTAGTTTTAGACGCACAGAGGCACCGAGGCAGGGGCTAGCTCTCTTCTGTGGACCCCTCAGGTTCACTCTTACCCTTTTCCGCTCCACACTCTGCCCTCCCTGTGAGCTTCCCTGTCTGTTCTGCCTTAAAGACCTCCATTGCTGTCTGGGTCCCAGCTGGTTTTAGCCAATGAGAGTTCCTGCAAGAGACTAAAGGGAGGGAGGAGAGAAGGGCAGTGATGTCCCCAGCTTCATTCCTATAAAGCAGCCTTGGGTTTACTATGTCCCTCTAGTGGAGGTTACTGCTGTTCTCGAGGCTCCCTGGTGGACATGGCCCTCTCTCCTTCCAGGTTCTGGTAATCCTGTTCCCCCTAAATTGCTTCAATCCCCGGTGGTAACGGCTCTTCTACCATTAGCCCAGGACCATCGATTGTGGTTCCCCTCGTTCCTACTCACACTCATGTTCCTTCGTAACCAAATTATTCTAATTGATTTTGCCATTGGTTGCTGTATCTTTCTTTTAAATACGTAAATATGGGATTTTCAGCCCCAAACAGCAGCCTATTCTCTGAACAAACGACAAGATTCCTTTTTTATTGTTCTTAGCATTTTAAAGTGAATCTTAGAGCTTAAGTGCCCCCACACACTGCCCCAGCATTATTCCTACGGGGCTTTGCTAGTCTTGGTGCATTCGGTCTTGATTTTGCGTTCTTCCTTCTCTCCTTTTGTCCGTGCCCTTTGAAAATCTGAGCTCATCAGCACACTCTCCACCCAGTCACATGTCCCTCATCATTGCTCCCTGGATCTTCTAAAAGAAGAAACTGCTAACAAGGCAAGTGGAAGATTCATCAAATGTTTTGCTTTTTGCAGATTGACAGTTCTATCAGACCTCAAAAAGGTTGAATTAGGAAGAATCCAGTATGAGAAATAAAATCTTGCTTTGAGATTGTCTGTGCTACCAGAGAAATCCAGCTACACTGGATACCTGAATTCAACTGTTCTTTGTCCAATTCATGTCCTTTCTGATTATTTTAGGAATCTGTATTTTATTTTATTTTATTTTTTTTAGGTTTTACCTGCTTCTATCCCAGCTCCAAGCTAGGTCATCTTCTCCCAATTCTTTCATATCTCTTCCTGCTCTGATCCTATACTCCTTTGATTCTGCCTATCTGAGAAGCAACTTTCTTCTAGGCTTAACAGAGACCCACTCTTCCTTTTCATTTTCCTCTTTTTTTTCCTAGCTGAGAATCAATGTAGAATAGTGGTAAACAATAGGATGTTTGTGTCAGATAGAACTGAGCTTGAGTCCCGTTTCTGTTGCTTTCTAGACTGAGTGAACTTGACAAGGTTACTTACCCCAACTTGCAGTTTCTTCACTTGTAAAATGGAGACAACGAAGGTTCCTAGTTTAAAAAACTATTGTGAAGATTAAAAGAGAAAATGAAAATACAGAGTGTGGCACAGGGCACTTAATAAACATTGGTCATTTTTGTTGTAACCCTCTGTAGATCCCCAGATAAAGGGGTGTCAATTTGACCTATTGTTCAAAGTGAGACCTAAGATCTTTATGTCCCTTCCAAGAGATCCCGTAAGTATTCTTGTTTTCCATTGCCCACTGATACCCATCAATTAGTTCTGATTATTGCTCTAAGTACAGAGTAGTCACTTAAAATATATTGCACAAAATCAGCTTCAACCGATATTGATGGAGGATTACCTTATAAAAATCAGATGTTGTGCTCATAGATTCTCTACCAAAAAGGTTAATGTCACTACAGAATTTGACACAGGCAGTGAATAACTGTCTTGTGTAAAACCTGTAGACATCTTCAACTCTTTTATTCCTTATTCAGTTGACTTTCAACTGTTCTCATCATTTGACCACAGGCAATCTTTTCTGGAAAGATGGCAGTTACAAAAAGCAAACCATACACACATAAAACTGAGCTAGAAAGAGATCATTTAGAAGTCACTTGTTCTACTTATCAAAAAGACAGCACTTACTTTGAATGAATATAGTAATTTCAAAATGCTTTTTAATGGTCATTTGTTTCTTGATAAGACTGGGCCTTTATTTTGGTTATATTTACTCTCTACTTCTGTTTCTGTAGCTTTGTACCAGCTCTTTTCTGTCATCCAGAGGGACCTGGCCCATTTTTCTGTTTCTATAGTCATTTCAATTTGCATCTTAGCTCTTCATGCCAAGCTTGTCGGCTGGGTGATAGATCTAAGTTTATCCATCTTCTATGTTTCTTCCCCTTTTTAAACACCTCTTACCCTTTCATTATTCCAGGACAGTTACCTTCCCTTCCCCCTTTGTTTGAGATATTGTTTAACATTTTGACAATTTTAGCTGTGGAAAGACCTCTAAAAGTTACCTACTTTGTTAGTTAGGAGTGTTCTTAGCTGCAAGTAACGGTATATGCAATAAAGCGGTTCAAACAGTAAAGATGAACATTTTTCATGCAACACTAAGACTGGAAATAAGTTGTCCCAGGGTTGTTTCAAAGGGTCAACAGTTCCACTGGGGACCCTGGCTCTTTCAGTCTTTCTGTGCTGAATATCCATTGTGTTTGCAATGTCTTCTCTCAAGGTTCTAGGCAAGTGGTAGCAGCTCTAAGTATCACAGTCTCACATTTCAGCATCCCAAGAAGAAGGGAATGGGTAGGGCCCAAAGGTCCTCCTTCATGTGTAGCATTCTCTTTTATCAAAGAGGACATACTTTCTCCAAAGGCATCCAACACATTTTCCCTTAATCTCACTGGGCACAACCTTACTGCAAACTTACCTTTAGGCTAACTAGTGTTTTTTTTGTAATTACTATTGTTGGCTTAAACCAATTATGATTAAGTAGCCATAATTAATCCCCCAAGGGTGGACACAATGACACCAGTGAACCTCTGGGGTTCTGTGAACCGAGAAGAAGGTGAAAAGACTGCTGGACAGGCCCCCAGTCATCTCCATACTTCTCCTCCCACCACCATTTGTAGATGAGGAGTTTGGGGTCTGCCGAGGTGAAAGGCTTTACTAAAGAGTACAAACATAGAAGAGGTCAAAGCCAAAACCACACCCTTGGTTTTGTGTTCTGGAATTAATTTCTCCATTCTATGCTCTCTAAACTAATCCTTTAACTATAAAAATTCTGGGAAGGAAATGCAAATTAATGAGGAATCAGGTCAAGGGAAATTTCTGTCTGTTTGCCAAGTCTCAGACTTTATAGGGTGACAAACTTGTCATGTCCAACTTGGTGAGGGTCATTTATTCATTTAGCAAATATTTCCTGCCCTCCTCCATTATGTTAGTGATAGTGTTTGGTGCTAGGGATACAGTTCATCTGGATAATTTTCATAATTTCCTCCTCAAATATGAAACAGAAATTTAGGGGTAGAATCACATAGAAATCATTGCAATTGGGGACAGAGGTAACTTACACATTCCTTGAAGCCTGTTTTATTCTCCTCTTCCTAGTCACCTTGGAAGAGGACATTTCCCAGCCTCCTTTGCTGTTAGGCTGGACCATGTAACTGGCATCTGGCTAATGGGATGTGAGCAGAAGTAATGTATTCCATTTCCAGGCCTGTCTATAAACCCCTTTACATTCTTGACAGGGGTCTCAAGGTTAAAGCAAGGCCATCTCTGCTAGTCACTTTGCCAGTAGTTTGGATTGTCAGTTTCCCCTTTAGCTTCAGATAGTTTAGAAAACTGATCGTTTGGGGTGTAGTCTTGAAATCCCATGGCCTGTTTTTCTTTTTTAACTCTTTCCATGGATTCCTTTTTAATTAGTAGCTTTATCTTCACTTATTTCAGTTTCTTTGAAATAAGGATAGATTTTACTTTATGTAATCTGAAACATAATTCAACTTCTACATCCAAAGGAGAGTCGAGACATTGACCTTGTTGTGGGTGTTCAAGCCAGAGAGAGAAGTGGAGATTAAGGTTCTCATCAGGAGTTGGGCTTAGTTTCCCCTCCAGCCTCTAGACTCTGTTTTCAGGTAGTTGCCCTATTTCTGTCTCTGAGCACCACTCAGTGGGGCAAGAAAATAAAGCAGAAACAAGTAAGACAATTCTAAGCCTATTAAAATGTTAAGTTCCTCCTCTTTAAAATGGTAATAGGAAACCCAACTTCGCTGGGTTGCTGGAGAGATTAAATAAGATAAAAGATAAAACGGTCTCACAATAAGGCCTAGCACACACTAAAAGCCTAAAATGATGCTATTTCAATGGACGGAGCCAGAGTGCCTACACTCCGGTCCCTGCTCGGCCATTTACTTGTCGTGCCATTTGCTGTAATTCACTCAGTCTCACATTGCATGTGGTCTCCATCAACAAGATGACAATAATAATACTATCTGCTTCATGAAGTTGGGGTTAAGTACCTCAAAATGTTAGCTATTAGTGCGTTAGTTTTAAGTTCCCTTGGCCTAATTTCATTGCTTTCTCAAATGAGACAGCATGCCACCAAATGGCCAGCATGACTTGATACAGGCCAAGAGATAATGGCTGTTTCTCATTCTCCATGTTTACAAAACATGGGAAAGTAATCTCTGTTAGTTTTTTACATGCAGTTTACTCTTGCTGTGTCTTAGAACTCTCTGTCCAGTACTTAGTATAAATAGTAGGTCCAGAATCAATTATGTATTAAAGTTATATGCCTCCTCTTCACGTGTGTGTGTATATGTGTATGTTTCATATATTAATGTGAAATGTTCGGTTTTGTGACTATTTCACATGTTCTAGTATACAAAAGTGTGAAATCATTTCTAAAAACCATCTAATACCTATAAAACTGAAAACCACAGTCTCATAAAAGTTGAGAAATACATAAATTATTAGCCTTTGAAAACTTAATGTACCATGAAACACTTTGAGTTTTTACTCTTTTTCCATTTCTGCTGTCACTTCAACGTTAGTGTCTCAGTGTTAGCTACTGGCTAACACATAAATTTATGTTTTATGTATAAAATATAAATAAGCATTAGAGATTGAATAATCAATGTCTCAATCAATATGTCATTAAAACACTTAGGGACATTGAAAGGGTAACCAGTGATAACCTGTGATCTGCATAGTGTGTGGAAAGATCACCCAGCTTCTAGGTCGTTCAGAGCTGCTTTGAATGGGCAATGAGATCAGTTCCACAGGTCTTTGCAATCTGTTCTAACAAAACACAGTATCAAGCAAACCTGCTATACCTTTCATTAAAAGTGATCCCTGTGGAGGGGAGATGAGAACCAGGGACAGAAAAAAGCAGTAGATTGATTCTCACTCCACGTCCTCAGTTTAATAGGAGTAAACTCCAAGAGGACACAAGAACAGCAAAGTTAGTGAAAGACCCCTCAGAAGCCAAATATCCATGAGCCCTGAGTTGCGCTTAGCTTCCTCTCAGCCAGAAGGACGAGAGAGCACTATTGGATGTATAACACAATGAGTGTATGTGGCCTTGGGAAACTGTGTAGGGTCGTGACTGGATTTGAGACCTGGCTCCATTATCTCCTGGTTGCTTGGCTGTGAGCCCACTGCTTCACCTTGGCCATGTCCCATTTTCCTCATCTGTAAAATGGGATAACACTTATTTCTGTGAATAAGTGTGAGAATTATTAAGCATTTGACAGTGGACCTGACACTTAGTGCAAAAAAGTATTTATTATCATTATCATGTTTTCATTTATATTAGGTAGGTTATTTTGGTTCTCTGGGGCTCAGTTGCCTCATAAGTCCAAAGGATTATGACCATTTGTACCTATCTGAGAGCAGCAGGATGCAGTAGATGACCCCCAAGATCATGTTCTGTTATATATATATATATATATATATATATATGTTCATATATATAAATTCAGCCTTAATCCTATGTTGTCCTCAAGACATGCAAATAAGAGAGAGTGTGTGTATGTGTGTGTGTACACACATCTGTATATCATGGCATCAAGTCCTGTGAACTCTGTCTTAAACTAGCTCTCAAACCTGACCATGGTCACTGCCTCTCCTGCTACCACCGTACAAGCCATTGTTGTTTCTGGCCTTGGTTACTGAACCAGCCTCCTAACTGGCTGCCCTGTGTGCACTTCTCTTCCTTATTGTCTGTTCTCCACCCAGCAACCTATGTGGATATCACACCGTAGCACTCCCATACTCAAAACCCACGGATGGCTTCCTATCACACTGGGAAACACAGCGAAAGCCAAAGTCTTTCCATGCAAGACCAAGCCCCTGGCTACCTCGCCAATGTCTCCCTACCATTCACCCCCTTCTCTCCATCCAAATCATGCTTTTCTTCCAGTCGAACACGCCAAGCATGCTGCTGACTTGGGGCCTTTGTACTTCCAGTCCCTCTGCCTGGGTGCACTTTCTGTTCCTTTTTCCTTTATCTCATTTGGGTCTCACGTCTTCTGAGAGATCTTCTAACCACCTCTTTAAAAATCAGCTCTCTAACCCATCTCTCTTTGGCCCCTTATCCCGCCTTATTTATCTTTTTAGCACTTACTGTCCCGAGGCATTCTGTGGGTGTTGGTTTCCTTGCTTTCGGCTGTCTTCCTGCAGTAGAATGGAAGCCCCAAGAAGATGGGATTTGGTTCACTGCTGCAGCCCAGCCTCTAACACTGTGCCTGGTCCACTGCGGGCCACCAGCACAGGTGAAGAGCACAGGTTCCGGAGCTGATGGTCTAGGTTTGAAGCTCAGCTTCCCACCTACTGCCTGTGAGATCTTACACAAGGCTCTCAACCTCCTCTCACCTGTTCAATGGGTATAATAACAGGCATGTAGGTACAGGGCTGTTATTTTGAGGATTAAGTGGGTTAGCATTTACAAAATACTTAGAATAGTACTTAATGGGTGGTAGGTCTATAGAAATATTTGCTAAATTTTTAAAAATCTGTGAAATGAATAATGACAGAAGGTCTACCTGTCTAGAATCATCTTCTTACCTGGCCTGCCTCAGTGCCTTGAATTCTACCATTATTGATGAATTAATTAATGAATGCATTTGTTTTACTGCTTAATGAATACTTACCATATCCGGCTTTTTTGTTGCCTAACTTCTTCCCGGTGATAACTTATTTGTGTAGCTAGATTGTCAACTGCTCCAGGACAGGGATTTTTTTAAAAATATTTTAAGTTTTCATTCTCCTTCTACCATCTCCTCTCCCTCTCCCACACATGCCTCCACCCCCGATTCCCGAAACAACGCACACAACACTGATTCTTAGGGTGTATTCCTAAAAGTATAGCACTTCGGGGAGGGAAGGTTCCTTAGAGCCTAACACGATACCAAGTCCTGGTCTGACGTGTGAGTCCCTCCACATCGCCGTTGTGTGATTCCAGTTACAGGGAACTCACCTGTTTTATTCCCTAACTATTTTACTTTACCATGATTTATCAAGCACTTACTACCAGCCAAGTGCTGCAATGAGTGTTTGATGCACAGTAGCTTCTCTGACCCTGACAACCACTGAGGCTGTCAGTTTGGACATCACCCCATCTCACAGATGCAGGAACTCCATAATGGAGCTGGGATGTGAGCCCAGGCACCTGACTGTCCGATGCCCACATGTATTATGCTGTCCCTAGAAAAGTCCCCCTTCATTTGATTGCTTTACTAGAACTCTCTTTCGTCTTCATTTCATCTTCCCTGTCTGCACAAGAGTGTTCGTTCTGACCTATCGGTTTACTCCATCACCGCGAGCCTTTAAGGTTGGAGATGAAGTCTTACTCATTTTGGCATCTCCATCAACTAGCAGAGCCCGGCAGGAAACAAGCATCCAGTAGGTGCCTATTGACTTGTCCTCCACGAAAATGGGGACAGTGCAGGGAGGGGTATTTCAGGCAGAGGACAGACTCGGCTACTTGTCTCCCTCCCTTTCCCTTCAGCCAGCCTCCCTCATGCCTTGTCAATGCCACACTGTTCCAGAGTTTTCCAGGATGTGGATTTTTGAAACTAAAGATCGTATATAACAGTCACAGACACGGGTTCTATGTGGCTCTGCGCTGGTCTGTGACAGGAGTCCAGAGCAGCAGCTGGTACTGCTAGTTCAGGACCAGAAGCGGCGCTGATTTGTAAGGTAGGTGAACCGGAAAGTACATATACGCAGTGTGCGCACATTGACACACATGTATACTTTTTATGTACAGACTGAAACAAAGCAAAAGACTTTGCCCATTTCTCCTGCTCTAACCACGGTATGTTGTTTCAGTTTACTGGGGTGAGTGGTTATCCACTCCGCAGAAAATTACTATTTTGGTTTTTCCTAAAGGGTGGTTTGTTCTGCAGCAGAGAAGTACACACAGACTGTTTCCCAAAGGAGTATTTTTGTCATCTAGCGGAGCAGCAGGGCGTGGAAGGAAGTGCCGGCATGAGGGGTCGGGCATCCTGCACGCGCTCTTGCCTCGCTGCCCTGGACAAACGGTTGCACTGAGGACAAGCTCCCTTTCTGAATGTCGGGGTCATGCCTGGGATAACTTGTTCATCCAGAAAAGAAATACAAAGCAGTAACCCATCCTTTCCACGTTCTCCCTTGTCATCCGACCTACCGTAACCCTTGGAAACTGGAAGTGCAGGTTTGGGGTCCGACGGGGCCCAGTTATGGCTCAGCTGGGCTTCTTCCAGCTGGGGATTCAGCCTCCGGGAGCCCCCGTTCCCTCCTCTAATGAAACAGGCTGAGTAATTACATCTGCTTTCTAGGGTTGCCGTGAGGATTAATGCAGGGATGCATGTGGACATGTGTTTGATGCACGGCATGTCTTGGACAAGTTAAGAATAGTAGCAATCATAATAATTATCCAAATACCAAAATATTATCAAAATACCTAAGTAATGGTAAAAAAAAAAGCAACAATGATCAAATCCATGCACTGGAAGAAACATAAGAGGCCTGAAGGAGGAGACACAGTCCTTGACCTTGAGGAGACAGATGTATAAAACATGAAAACAGCAAAAGCCAATGTGAACTGAGTGCCAGGGATGGGTAGAGAGAGGTGAAATGAGGACTCGGAGGGGGTGAGAGCCCCTTGGACTGATGTGATCAACAGAAGCTTCCCAGAGCGGGTGGCAGAAAAGCTGGGCCTCATTCCCTCCGGTGGCAGGAGGAAGGGAGGAAGACGGTGAGGTTTCCCGGAGAGGGTGTAACAGGCTTGCTTAGGTCAGGACGCAGACTGCTTTGATGGAGAAGAGGGTTTTTAATAAAACATAAGTGGGGCAACGGCTTGTCTAGTATCTTCCTCAGGGAATACAAATCAATAGTCATCGTGCTCTTGGCACAGAAACTTCTAAATCTGAAATTTACTTCAGTGAAGAGCTGGCTTTGTGCTGGAAACTGTGTTGAAGTGGCTTGAGCAACAAGATGTTTGCATCCCCTGGGGGCATGTGGGGAACTGGAGGACGCAGCCTGCTGATAGGCTGGGGAGAGGGGACAGCGAAGGTGTTCACAAGGGCCAATGCCAACCGTCCCACAGGCAGGGCCTCCAGGAACGTGGAGAATTTGACTGGAGAGAAAGCGGAAGGTGGTCCTTTTTATTTGTCTCTTTCATAGGCTTGATTTGTTATCTGTGGTTTGGTCCCCTACGGTGGACACCCTGCACCCAGGAGTCCACATATCCAGAATTATTCTGTTGAACGGTCACAGGTCCGGGTGCTGAGTCTCATGGCTTATTGGGATTTTGGAACAAGATAAATTATTTTTTTTTAAAAACGACACAAGACTAGTAAGTTAGCTAGCATCAATGCCATCCGTCCCCCACTCCCAGGAAACAAAGCTAACACTAGATTTCTAAAGACCCGCCAGGGAATCTGTGGTGAACAGAAGGGCTTCGGGACAGGGAAGGGGGGAGTGGTCATCCGAGAATGGGGAGATGTGTGCTGATGGGGTCCCTGAGGCTAATGCCCTGAGGAGCACCCAGACTGGGGGATGGCTGCAGGAGGCCACGTCCCTGTGCTGTGGGGGCTACTCCTGGGAGGGTGCATCTGGGCCCACCTGCGGAGCAGCCTCCAGGAGATGGATGGTGAAGACCAGCACTCAGCAGAAGCACTCAGCACGAAGAGGCCCTGGTGAGGTCGGTGACCACGGAGGTGCCATGAATTGCCTCCTACCCCAGTTTCTGGTCTCGCAAACCCCAGAGTTCATGAGTTACCCAATGGAAAGGTGAAGAGAGGTTTGCCCCCTACATACCAATACTGGGTTCCTAATAGGTCTCCCACCAGCCACGAGAAGGTTGAGGAGCTTAGAGCAGATTACATTTGATTCTGAGATGTGAAGAGTATTGGAACTCTCTTGTGCCCCAGGTCTGCACACTAAATTCTTTGCCCACTGCCCTTCTGAAGTTACTGTGGGTCATGGGTAAAGGAGCTAGCCTTGATTGATTTGCTTGCTAGCCTCCCCACTGTTTCTCCATGTGGAAGGCGCAGGTTGGCTCAGGAACACCTGTGGCTCACTTGTCAAGAGGCAGCAGTTTTCCAGGTCTCTCACCACAGTCTAAAGGGCTCTGCTGAGCAGGCCCATCCCCTGAAAGCGGGGACTGCCCAGGAACCAGGCCAGGTGACGAGTGCGCATGGTGTTTGTCCTTATCATGCCCAGATGTTTCAGTGCCTCGAGGCCACGGGGTTGCATTACTGATGCAGAGTTGACCAAACAAATCTCTGAGGACAATCCTGTGGCTCTTGAATCCCTGAACCAGAAAAGGCTATAAAATGGGGTCAGAATATGTGAGAGAGGATTCATGGAGAAGGTTCCACGGGCGGGCTCTGTGTAAGTGGCACTGTGCAAGTCTCCTCTATCCCCCAGGAGGACAGAGAAGTTACTCCAAGTCACAATTGCCAGAAACAGTTTTACAACATTTTCATCACCCCCAAAGAGAAACCCCACATCCATGAGCCGTCACTCCGTTTCCCCAGGCCCCAAACCCTAGACAACCACTCATTTACTTTCTGTTGCTATAGATTTGCACATTCTCTACACTCCACATAGATGGAATCATATTCTATGGTATTTTGTAAGTGGCTTCTTTCACAGAGCATTCTGTCTGCATTATGTAATGAATCAGCACTTCCTTTCCTTTCCTTACCCAGGAATATGCTGTTACATGAATGTACCAATTTTGTTTATCCATGTATCCAGCGATGAATATTTGGGTTGTTTCCATTTTTTTTTTGGCGTTTATTCATAATGTTGCTGTGAACATTTGTATACAAATTTTTGTTCGGACAGTGTTTCCATTTCCACCGGGTGTCTGTCTAGGAGTGGAGTTGCCGATCATACAACTCTGTTTCTACCCTTCGAGGAACTACCAGGTTGTTCACTGAATCATTTTTAAAGGAACGGAGGGAGACAAATGTAAAACTGTGTTTTGATTATGTCACAAGTTGTGCTTCTTCAACTTACTGATTACAGGTGAGGTGAATTCAGTCCCACCCCACCCCCACCATGGCCCGGGAGGTCACAGACTGGGGAGCTGGGGGCAGGGGGAGATAGAGAACAGGCAAACAGGAGCTGAAAGACCAGGCAGAGAGGCCAGGTGAGACGTCAGGAGCGGTCAGAAGTAGGTAAGAAGTGGCCGGGACCCAGAGGTCTCTGAGCCACGGAGCTAATGGTGTGTGCTTGCATTCATTCAGCGTTCACTGCACACGTGCCTATTGCACAGCTACCGTGTGCCAGGGCCTGTCTTTAGTGAAATTACGGTATGCACATTATTTTACTTAATCATCACAAACACATGAGGTGACTCTCATCACCCCGTTTTACAAACGAGGTAACTCAGGCACAGGTAAGTGAGCGGGCTGGGCTTGTACCACTCTCAGTGACGGTCTGCGGCCAGAAACCTCGTCAGCCTGGCTCCAAGGCCAACGCTTCTAACCATTACATGCTGCTTGGCTATCCTGGACTCCTGGGCTTACCTTGCCAGCTCCTGACAGACTAGTTTTGCAAGCTTCCAAAAATCCTTCTGTGGAGGTGGGTGGGCTATTAAAATGGCTCTTAAACAACAACAGTTTTTTTAAAAAAGTCGGGCTATGTGGCTTGTGCCAATTTCTATGCTGTAGAATAGGTGTTCCTACCACATTAGATTCCAAAGTCCCACTGCGTTAACAACCAGCTCACAAAATTCCTAAATATTATGCGACAATTAGCACTTCTCTCTTTTTATACCTTTGAGTTCTACAGACCTTTGCTCTTCGTCTGTAGAGTGTGACGGCCAGAGTTCCGGGGTAGCAGGCATCCTTAAGGGTTCTGGTTGGTTAGGGGTTTCACCTGTAATACTAACTCAATGAATCATTCTGGGGGGAGACAAGACTTGTGAAACCTGATGTTTCATGACCCACAGAAATAGAAGCAAAGTCATGTCAAAGACACACAGGAAATTTGTATGCATTTTCCTTTTTTACCTCTAACTAAGAGTTAACATGTTTTTAGGCTTATTCCAGAAATGCCGGTTAGAAGCCAGTGACCGTATGCTAGAAGTTAAAGATGACTGAAGCCGGACCTTCTTCAATATAGTATTTTTCAAACTGGATTCTGCATGTTCTAGCAGAATTTTAAAAACACAGTACGTTTTCCATGGTAAGCTGTAAAAACTTTATTAGTTGTAAGGATAATGATCAAACTTCTCTTTGTATATAAGTTATAGCCATTTAGCACAAACATTTGGGTTCTTCTGGGACATAAACCTCTGTTGGGGGAGGGCAATGATAGTGTTTTCCTTTCAAAGGGATGGGCACATGTATTTCTCATGGATGAGAAACACTGCTCTATCCCTTAACAGGGGTGTCAAACTCATTTTCACTGGGGGCCACATCAGCCTCACTGTTGCCTTCAAAGGGCCGCATGTAATGTTAGGACTGTATAAATGTAACTACTCCTTAACAGTTAAGCGAGAGCTCGGTGCTGCCACAGGGTAGAAACAGGGTGCTGGGCCGGATAAAACAAGGTAGAGGGCCGGATTTGGGCCACGGGCCTTGTGTTTGCCACCTGTGCCTTAGAATCCGATCACCTTTTTAAAAAATCACCTTTTCATATCGTTTCCAGATTTGTACAGATTCTTTTCAGCTCTCTTCAGCTTCTTTTGCTTTCCCACGAACTGGCAGCCAGTGACTACCCCCAGCCCTTGCTCTCTCTGCAGCAGATCAGCGAGAGCAGGATAAATTGGCAATCTGTGATCTTTCGACCAATTCCACGTGGTTCGCCAGGGCAGGATCTGCTGGAATGGTGTTTCCTAGCTGCTAATGACCAGCTTCATTATCACGCCGCCCTGAGCTAACATTTTGCCTTTGGCTTATAATGGGAGTTATTAGATTCTAGAAATTTCTCTCTTTGTTCTGTTTCTAAATTTGATCTCCCCGGAATCAGAGAGAATACAAATTCTCCAGAGCTTTGCATATGACAGGTGACTGTATGGGTGAAAGTAAACCCTGCTCCTGATAGACACAGCAGCTCCAGCTCACTGGGGCAGCATGCTTGGCCTCTTCCGCAGGAAATTAACTAAACAACAGTTACATTCTTTCCCTATTCTCCTTTCCACTCTTCAGTTCCCTTTGTAATGAAACAGTTTAAGCTCAGCACTCTAGCTCTCTCAGGAGGGCAAAAGTGCTTGACAATTTCATTCTCTTGTGACCTTCCGATCAAAAAGAAAAGTCTCTTCTCTCCTTCATTTGCTTATTCCCAAAGTTCTTCTCATCAAGGCTATTGTATTTCACCAAAGATGCAACTTTCTGAAACAAGATGTCCCGAAATGATAGTTCGAAGATGCAGCTTTAAAAATGGCAGAAGGGGCACTTTAGACAGAACCCAATCACACCGTAAGTGGATCCAATCCTGCATTCAACAAAATAACTGTGGCACAGTCTCAGAGCAGGTTGCTAATGCTGTACATAAACTCATCCGATGAATCAAAATGAGGGTCAAATCTTCCCCAAGTGGTCATTCTTTTGTTTAATGTGTGTGTTCCTTCTTCATAATGAACCCACTAATGGAAGGTTTAAATGGAAATGTTCAGTAGCAATTTAAAAATATTGATGGAGTGCCGTGTAGGTGCATAGCTGTTACCATCCACTTGGCAGACACAATTCAATCGACTTCAAAACATTCATGGCCTGCAATGCACAAAGCTCTGCGATAGGCGATGTGGGACATAAAGAGGTGGTCCTTGCCTCAGAGAGTTTATAATTTAGAGTAGAAGAGAAACAAGGAGAGAAATAGCAGGAATACAAGCAATTATCCATGCCATATGTATTCCCCGAATGCCTCTCACAGGCCAGGCACCATGCTAAGATGATCAAGACACAGTGATGAGCCAAGGAAAACGGGTACTTCCCTTAATAAGGGAGCTGCCTTCATCAAAGGTCTATTGAGCAATTGCTACACGCCAGCTGCTGCTCTTGGAGCGGTGGGTACAGGAGTGAGCAAAGTCCTTACTCGCGCAGAGATTATGTTCTATTGGGGAGATAAAACAAACAAACAGATGAATATATAGTTTCAAGTAAATCAAGTTCTATGAAGAATATAGGGAGAGGTAAGTGGATGAAAAGTGATGAAGCAGGGGTGCCCTGGTCAGTGCGCCTCAGTTGGTTGAAGCATCGTTGTGCACCAAAAGACTGCAAGTTCAAATCCTGGTCAGGTATATACGTAGGTTGTAAGTTTGATCCCTAGTTGGGGTGTGTACAGAAGGCAAGCAATGGATGTTTTTTTTTCTTTCTCTCTCCCCAGTCCACTCTCTCTAAAAGCAATGAAAAAAAATGTCCTCAGGTGAAAAATTTTTTTTAAAACAGTGACAAAGGGAGCTGTTTTAGATAGGGGGATCAGGGAAGGCCTCTCGGGAGGACCCTTGAATAGAGACCTGGTTGTGGGCTAGGAAAAAAACATGCAAATCGCTTGGGCAGAGGTAATGACGAGTACTATGCAAAGGCCTTCGGGGGAGGAGGAGCTTGGCGTGTTTGTGGAAAAGCCAAGAGTCCAGTGTGGCTGGAGGAGGGTGAGCCGGGGCAGAGGAGAGTCATAGAGGGGGACAAGTGAGATCGTGTGGGACCGCGAAGATCACAGGAAGGACCCTAGATGTTGTTCTAAGTGTGACAGGAAGCCAACGGGGGTCTTGAGCAGGGCGACACTCTTACCTTAATAGTATTTTTTTTAAACTATTCTGGTTAGTAGGTGGGGAATATATGGTGTGTGGGGAAGGCAGGAGGAAGCTACCAATCCTCAAAATAAGAGAATTCCTCCCACCCAACTGCTTTTGAACTGGTACATCAGCTTCTCCTGCCTTGACTCCGGTGGAAACAATGGCTTGTCCTGGGTCTCAGGCGTGCTGGCTCATCCTGCACAGCTTGGGACTTGTCGGCCTCCGTCATCAAGTGAGACTTTTTTTTCTATCCAAGAACAATTCAGTGGATGAGGCCCATCCACATTAGGGAGGACAATCTGGCCAATTAGTCCACTGACTTTTTAAGAAACTTATTTACTGATTTTAGAGGGAGAGAAGAGGGGAGAAAGAGAAAGAGGAAGAAATATTGATTTGGCCTACTTATTCCTGCATTCATTGGTTGATTCTTACATGTGCCCTGACTGGGGATCGAGCCTGCAAACTTGGCACATCGGAATGATGCTCTGACCAACTGAGCTACCCAGCTAGGGCAGTCTACTGATTGAAATGTTAAACTCATGCGAAAGCATCCCCATGGAAACACTGGGAGTAATGCTGACCAAGTGTCTGGACACTTCAGAGCCCAGTCATATTGACACTCAAAGTGAACCATCACACTGCCATTGGGAGGCACCCGGTGTCTTTTCCAGCCCTACTTCTCAATTGCTCTTCTACACCATCTGTGCCCCAGTTAAACTGGACTTCCAACTGCTTTCTCATCATGCCCAGCACTTCCCATGCCTCTGTCTTGGTTCCAGTCCACTGCATGATGGTGCCAATCTCCCTGTCTCCCCCTCCCTCCACTTGTCCCTCTCCCTCTCTATTTCTCTCTTTCTCTCTCCCTCTTCATGTAGTAGCTCGTCTGCAGTTCTCTGAGAGTGAGTTTTATTCCCCTCTGTTTACAGCCTGGCTGTCTGTCTCTCTAAGGAACAGCAGAAGATGACCACCCACTGCTCCCAAATTCACAAGTCCTTGGTTCAAGAGGCCAGCAAAGACTGAGGAGCATCCACGAACCACAACTCCAAAGGAGAGGGACCATAACGCACCCAGCGAGACAGTTGTCCCAATCTGGTGTGACCCTTTGGCGGGATCACTGTCCCATATCATTGCCAGGTTTTGTCCCTGTGCCCCAGAAGGGGCAGTTCTCAGAGAATTGAGAGCTGAGGTTGAACAGCCTGTGGTTGGCTGTATCATAACACTCCTTGCTTCCTGGAAGCCTCTTGCTGTACCCTTCTCTCCCATTAGACCGTGAGCTCCCTTGGGGCCCGTCTCCCTAGCTCCAGGGCCAAGTGTACTGCCTGGCACAGGATGAGCATCCAGCAAAGACTCCTCGAGTGAAGAAGCGTTTATTCAATTTGCTTTCACATATAAACCATAATGAAGGCCTCAGTGTTCAAAGCTCTCAACAAAACACTACAAAACCTAGTAAGTAAACAACAACAGCAGTGAGGTCTTAAGGTGCATCCTTGGAAAGGGCGTACGTTCATTGAAAAACTTTGCAAAAAGTGAAACATGCTTGCCTAGAAAGTTACTGAGAGTGGAAAATTTTTTCTTCTGAGGCCCTCACTGTCCATCGTGGGAAGTACATGGATTACATACGACAGTACTGGTGTCAAACCTCATCATGAAAGACACTGAAAACTGCACTTGGCATTTTCTCCCACATTTTAAAATCGGGACTTTATTACATAAGAGGAAGAAAGAAAGAAAGAAAGAAAGAAAGACAGAGAGAGAGAGAGAGAAAGAAAGAAAGAAAGAAAGAAAGAAAGAAAGAAAGAAAGAAAGAAAGAAAGAAAGAAAAGGAGGAAGGAAAGAAAGAAAAGGAGGAAGGAAGGAAGGAAGGAAGGAAGGAAGGAAGAAAGGACCAGACCACAGACTGTCTCCATGTTGGCACCGCCCACCAACAATCTCCTGGGCTCAGACTTCACGGAGGTGAGAGTGACCATAGAACATAAAAATGAATATTAAGTCACTATCATCAGCTAAATTGTGCCCCCCCACCAAAGTGTGTATTCTGAAGCTCTAATCTCCAGGGCCTCAGAATGTGCTTGTATTTGAAGGCAGGTCTCTAAAGACAGGTGGTTAGGTGGTTAGGATGGGCCCTGGTGCCATCTGACTGGTGTGCTTACGAGAAGAAGAGATTAGGGCACCTAGAGACACAGCAGGGATGTCTGTGAGGTCGCAGGGAGAAGGCGGCCATTGCAAACTAAGGAGTGGGGCCTCAGAAGACGTCAACCCTGCCCACAACTTGATTTTGAACTTCCAGTCTCTGGAACCAAGAATAAACAAATTTCTGTTGTTTAAAGTCACCTGGTCTCTGGTATTTTGTTATGGCAGCCTGAGTAAACTCATAAAATCCCTTTTTCTGATAGCTCCCCATCTTTTGAAGTATAGAGACTTTCATTTTTTGTTTATTATTGCGTATAAATTTACGTCATTGAACCAGCAAATGAAAGCACAGAAAACTCAACGTCGTACCAAGTTTATCAGACATTCCCAGAAAGATAAGCTGAGAAAAAGCACAGAAAATTTAACTCTGTAGCAAGTTTATCAGACATTCCTAGAAAGAAAAGCTGAAAAACCAAGGATTCGGGTCCATCCTAATCCAGGACGACCTTATCTTAACTTGCTTACGTTTGCAAAGATCCTGTGTCAAAATAAGGTCCCATTCAGAGGCACCTGGGAGCAGGACTTCAATGCATCTCTTTGAGAGACACAATTATACCTGTGACAAATGGCTGCACTTGAGGGGAGCTGGCTAGTGCTTGCGGAAGCATGGAGAATCTTCTGGGCTGCTAGTGATGTTCTTGTTCTTGATCTGGGTGCTGGTGGCCCTGTGGTTTCAGTTTATGAAAATCCATCCAGCGATTCCTGCATGATACGCGCACTTTTTCCCTACAGATGGTACGTTTCAACAACAACAACAAAAGTTTTTAAGTCACCTTCGCTTAGAATTTGCACTTGTTTATTCCTTTGATTTATGTTTCTCTAAAATATTAGGAAAAAGCAAATCTGTCAGTGTCTCACAATAAGGCACAGGAAGACTGTAATCGGATATACCGCTGTGGGCTTTGACGTTTCCTCTGCATCTGTGATCAAGAAACTGCATAATGAGTAAAAGCCACAATATATCCAGCATTTTTAAATCAATGTTTTTCTTCTTTACGACAACATCTCTACACATCTGAAAAATATCCGTGCATATGGGTCTCAGGCATTATACATGTGTTACAGATTATGCTGGCCTGCCGTGTGGATTCATGGGCACTGTGCAGCCGTTCACAGACACTCCAGAGTCACGAACTGGGGCTTGCCCGTCTATACCCCTTCGGGGACTACTGTACGGTGGTGAGAAGCATGGAATTTGGAGTCAGACTGTCTGGGTTGAAATCCCAGATTCTGCCATTTTCTTGCTAGAAGAAATCAGGGTTTTTCCACCTATAAATTGGAGTGATAATAACAATATCTAACTCATAGGACTGTTGTGAGTACTGAGACAAATGAATACACAGAAACTGTGAGTTTCTGTTACACAATGGGGCCAGATTTTGCATGAGTATTATCATTATTATTCATCATGTTATGAAGGTTTGCACATCTGTGGCAGTTGCCAGAGTGACGGCCCAAGGCTGGTAGCTTCCCTGCTCCTGATCGGAGTAGATATTAGGGGTACAAATGATTTGGGGGTGACCTTCTCTTCTGGTTGTTGTGAATGATGCTGCTATGGACAGGGGTGTGCAAATATCTGTCCCAGTCCCTGATTCCAGTCCTTTTGTGTATATTCTCAGACGGGTAATTGCTGGGCAAATGATGATTCTGTTTCATTTTGGAGGAACTGCCATGTTATTTTCCACAGCAGCTGCACTGTCTTATATTCCTGCCAGCAGTGCCCAAGGATTCCAGTTTCCCCACATCTTTGCCAGTGCTTGTTTGTTTTTTTTTAAATACAAGCTGCGATGGTTAATATTATGTATTCATGTAGCTGAGCCACAGTGCCCAGATAGTTGGTCAGATGTTATTGTGGGTGTTTCTGTGAGAACGTTTTGGAAGAGAAATAAACCTGAGTTAACAGACTTAGAGTAGAGCAGAGTTCCCTCCATAAGGAGGATGGGCCTCATCCAATCAGGGGAAAGTCTGCAGAGAACAAAAACACCTTCCAACCCCCAAGTAGTGGGAATTCTCCAGCAGTCGGCTTTGGGCTAAAACCGGATCGTTGGCTCTTCCTGGGCCTCCAGCCTGTCAGTCTTTGGACTAGAATTGCAGCATCGTCTCTCCTGGGTCCAACCTGCTGGCTCGCCCGGCAGATTGCGGTCCCGCCGAACTCTACCATCATGTTACTCAATTCCTTACAATAAATAGGTATATAAGCTTTATACATAGTAGCTATTTTATACGCACATCTATTGGTCCTGTTTCTCTGGAGAAACCTAATCAATAGTCATCCTGATGGGTGTGAAGGTCTCGTTAATATTTGAACATGTATTCTAAATAAATATATACCACATACACTATATATAAAACTTTTATTGAGACTTACTGTAAGTCAGGGGCTGCCCTAAGAACCTCACATGTCTTAATTCAAGTGGCATGCACAAAAGCCCCCAGGGCAGGCGTTATTGCGACCCCCAGTTTACACATGAGAAGGCACGCACAGAGAGGTTCGGTAACATCGCCTAAGTCATGCAGCTGGTATGTGGCGATGTGAACGCAGCAGTCGGGTTCCAGAACCCTTGCTCTTGCCAAATGATGCTCAGACACCTTCTGTTCCAGTAGCTTCACTTAATTGTCATCCCCTCCCATCACCTGCCCTCTTCCTAAAAGCCCTTCCGAAGTTCTGTTCCCTGAACTCTGTCAAGGCCGGGTGCTGCGACATTTCCTTCTGTGACACGGCGTGACGGAGAGGAACGACAGCTTCTGGTTGTTAGCAGAACCCCGAAAATATGCCCTTGAGAAATCAAATTAGGAGCTGCTTAATCCTTTGCCCTGGAAGGGCGAAAATTAAATCATTTAAAAATGAAAATGATTCCCATAATGTATTTCGGCCAAATAATTAAAGTGTATTCATATTAATTACACCTCAGGACTCTCCTTGCCCTGCTGTGCGGGGCTCTCCTTTTCTGTGGGGTTAAGTGAGGACAAGCTTTCTGAGATAGTGCAGGATTCCACTTCAGGAAAAGCCTCACAAGGCTGATTTGGTGAAGATTCCTATCCAAAAGAATGGCCCAGCCAAGCAATTAAGTCACTTTCAGAAGTTACTAACTTCCAGCTAACCTTTGTGGAAGCTGGAGCCACAGTTACAACTCACAGGTTTGATTTTTTTTTTAAAGATCAAACTCCCTGTCCAGGACAAAATATATCCAGCCCTTGAAACTTGGAAACAGTGCTAAGCCCCGTCCCTCTCCTCAGAACTGCTGCAAACATTACTTTCACATCTGGTTGACCTTGCTGTGTCCCGCCTTTCAAAGGCAAAGCCTGAATAATTTCATCAGAGCTGTCTGCTTTGACCTTGGTGCCTTCCCAGGATAACTGTCTTCTGCAGTGTGTCTTGGAAACGTGTGCTCTCCCAGGTTGTAAAGCTTTAGCTACTGCTGGATGGTGGCTTAGCAGGGCATGCCACAACTCAAATCATTTCAAAGACTTTTAAATCAGAGAGTGATCTCAAAGACCATCAAATCACCCTCAGCTTTACAATGAGAAATGGAAGCTCAGCAGGGCTGTGGAAAAGACACTGAAGGAATTTAATAGGGATGGGCCACCAGGCTTCTGCTGCTGAACTCAGTAAATCTGTGGGTGACACAAAGCAAAGAATCAGAGAGACCATGATACGTTGGGACAATGGGTCCAAACAAGCATGATGCGGTTCAATAAATAATAATAATAATAATAAGGCACTACCTTTAGCTACAGAACCAGCAAGGCTCTTGAATAACAGGGGAGTGGGGGACAGAGAGCCTGTAGAGACTGTGTTAGCAGATGTTTAAAAACTTAATTAAATTCTAATAATGGCACAATCACGTGTGTTAATATATGGATGAAGTTTAGAAGGACACGCAGTTATTCATGCTACCTTGGACAGTGGGACTAGAGGGAGGAGAGGGGCAACACATTTTACTTTGTATGTATTGGATTACTTATTTCACAACGAGCATTTTATTAATTTTGTAATAATTCAATCTTAAACACTTTCCAGCTGTAGTGATTAACAAGAGCGGAGGCTGAAGGAGGGCATCCCGATGAAGAGTGGGAATGTGCTAGAAGCATGCAATGTCTATTGTCTAGCCCTGGGCATCGAAGGAATGTCGAGAACCTAAAGTACCATTCAATACCTTCAGGAGGAGAGCAATCAGGACGGTGGCAGGAGCTGTAAATCAGGTCGCCCAGGGGTGTTTTGAGTGAATTTAGCTAATTTCAAACTTTTGAAAGCTCAGCCTGTAAAACAGGGGCTTACCATCTATCTCATTACAAAGGGCTAGCACATGGACGTTCCTTCACAAAGCATCATAAACAAAGAATTAGACTAAGAAGATGAGCTGCTTGTTCTGGAATGTATTCAAGGAATGAGTGACTGAGCAATTTTCAGAGTTGAATATCTGCATTTTTAGGGATAGACTATGGAATGTCTAATGATTCTTACCAGTTTATAGTTCTGTATCATTTTTCTGCTGAAATATACCATGAAGGCTCCAAACTGCCAACCGTATAAAGGAAGGTCAAATTACTCCCCGTGATGTTCGAGGCCCTTGAGAAGGTTCCTCTGGTCGCCATCCTACAGTTTGTCTCCTGCCATCCCCACTGAGCACCCACTTCCAGCCTCACTGCCATCCATTTGGCTGGTACCCTCTGGGGTCTTGGCCTTTCCTTTGCTCACGCTGTTCTTTCCTAGGAGGTCCTTTTGGCTTTTCTTGATTTAGTAAATGCAATTCATTTTTCAATATGAATTATCGAACGTTACCTTGCTTTGAGGCTTTCCCACTCTCCCAGAGATGATTTTTCAAAGAGGACATTCACTATTAGGAATTCTCAGCCACACAAGTAGCCAGGGTCCCCTCTACTTGGCTGGTCCGCCCCTACGCCCTATGAGAGGTTAAAACTAAGAGACACCATCCTGTGGTCACCACGACACATCCGATGCCGTCTTCTGCTTTGTTTTCTGTGCTCCTGTATCTGCCAGCCAACCACGAGCCCCTTGAGGTCAGGACCAAGGCTAGTCAAATCCAGATCCCTGGGCTTAGTAAAAGGCCTGTCACCTTCATCGCTATCTGGAAATCTGAGTTGAATCCATGAACAGAGTTTCAATGTTTCTGGTTCTATCCTTACCAATCAGTTCATCCTTCTAACTTCAGTAGGCAGTTACCTCTTTCATGCTTAGAGACTTTAGCTGAAGTTGGTATAATAAACGAATGCTGTATTCGTTACTACTTTGGGGGTCTTTGGGAATGTTCTGAGAAGACAACTGGTTGATATAAACTTTCAAAGAGGCAGAGATACCTGTGATCATGATCCTCAGAGGGGAGATTTTAGAGTCTGACAGATAGAATCTACTATCTACCTTAGGAGTTCAACAATCTGACTTTGAACTCCAGCTATGCCAAGTGCTGGCCATGTCAGTTGAGTGGGTTATTACTGTATCTAAACCTCAACGTCCTCATCTATAAAAAGGGGATAAAGTGGTATCTTCCTTGTAGGGTAATGGGAAGGAGAATTTCCTAGGATTCGGCATAGGAAGCACTAAGCCCAATGCCTGGCATAAAAGCTGGTATTATTGCTGCTGAGTGTTCTGGGTTTGGCAGCTGTAACAATGACCCTGGATTCATGAACTTCTAACCGTTGTAACTCCCCCTGGCTGCTCACATTGCACGAAGATGTAATTCTAGTGCCTGGTTCCTAAAAGGCATTATAAGATGTTGGATACACTCAAACAGGTATTTTGTTTGGAGCATTTGGATTCTACAAGGAATGTGTTTTTATATTTATGTTTAACGTTTGCTGTTTTTGCCTCCAATCCAGCAACAAATCTACTTGACCCATTTGTGTTAAGCCCTTTATATGAGCAGAGCACTGTGGCTTGCACTTACTCAAATCCAAATTAAGGTCTAAATCTGAAGGAAAGAAAATCACCTTTTCAAAGAGCCAAACTCCATGAGGAAAGAAAGTAGGCCAAATACCTACTGGACAAGCTGTTGGAAGGGATACACCATTTCTTTTAACTTGTGTTACTTTGCTACCGGCACTAAAATAAATCCATTTGTGCCAACACCTATTATTTCCCCACTTCTGAAGAAGGTCAGCACACAAACAATACAGAAGATTCTGGATATGACCTCATAACAATGATTACTTCTCATGAAGTTTAAACTCTGGTTCTGCATCTTCCTGATTGTGTGATTTTGCCATATTTCAAACTTTCCAAAGTCCAGTTCTTATTTTCCAAACTCTAAAATGGAGATAATAATGTAACCTCATCCCTTAATGTGTGACTCAGTCTTCTTTGAAACTTGTATTATTCCAAAGAATAGCAATAATAACATCTACCTCGGTGTGTGAGTGTGTGAAGAATGCAATAGACTTCTGTTCCTGCCCACAGTTGCGCAGTTTTTCATAAATAGTTTTCAATTTTCTGTTTGCTTTTGGTCAATTTTCAGACCTCTGAAATAATGGTTCTTTAACAATTTTGTTCAGTTTTCCAGGTATTTTTTTTGGGGGGGAGAGTGGGCAGTAGAAGTCTCTTGCCTCTCCCTTCTCTCTGTCCTAGAGAGGAGTTCCTCTTGTTAGTGCGTTTTTAATACTTTGATCCAGAGAGAGAAACTGCCCTCCAGAACATGGTGCCAGTTGTCAGTCCCTGAGAGTGCCAACTTTTTATAGGTTTTTCAGGAGTGGATAATAGTGTTAAATAAATATATCATGATTTACAGGCAAAAATCTTAGCACACTATGGGTTTAATTTAAATTTCCCTAATTACTACTACTTTAAGGATCTTACTTGAGAATAGGATGAGATGACATTATATGTGTTGAGATCCCCTGGATGTAAAAATTTCCACAGAAATGCAAGGCATGTATTACTCTCTTGAAACAGTTAAAGTCTGACCCTGAGTCAAGGTAGTTCCCACAAATCCTGGTGCTCAAGATGCTTGGGAGAAGCCCAGAATGATCCCTGCCTCGTCTGTGGAGAACTCAGGCTTTAATGCATGTATCAGACTCCCCCTGAGGAACATCAGTGATGCTGTTCCAGCAAACCAAGGTTAAAGTAATGTCCCAGTAAACGCAGGAACTGCAGGATTTGGCAGGAAATTGGAGAAGGAGGGGCAAACCACAAGTTCACCTGACAGCTCGGTGTTTGCAGACCAGTTCGGACATGGATTTAATATCCGAGAGTGTCAAGATGACATTTCTATGACAGTGTTCTAAGAATTTCCAGGAATAATGTATGAATTGCTGAAGTTCATTCAACATTTACTGTGAAGGCAATGAGGAAATAAGAAGGAAAATCCAGCGCTGGCCGTTGTGGCTCAGTTGGAGTGTTGTCCCATACATCGAAAGGTCGTGGGTTCGATTCAATGTTTCTCTCCCTCCCTTCCCCTCTCTGTAAGATCAATAAGCATGTCCTTGGATGAGAAATAAAGAAGATGGAAAATCCATGGGAAGTCCATAAAACTCAGGAAACAGGGCATGGATTTCTTCTTCTCTTGTGATACACACTGATTGTCGAAATACAGAAAATTCAGATACACAAAAGAACACAACTTCCACACTTGGTCCCATCACCCAAAGATAACTAATCATTGTTACAAGACTGTGTAAGTACTTTTTGCTTTTATATATGGGGAAGGGAAAGAGAAGAGAGGTCTTGCGTGATCTGTGAGGTTTGGCTTCAGTTTTTGACTCTGGTGCGTATTTCTAGCCCCTCAATTCAGAGAGGAGGCTGCCAACGAGTCAGAACAGTGGGGCTTGAGCCAAGACAGCAGAGTCCCTCTTCAAAGGCCAAGAGGGGAGAAGCTGATGAAAAACGCATCTACAATTAGATCAACAGACTTTCAGTACCTGGGAAGACAATCTCAATAGAAGGGCAAGCATGCAAAACAAAGAACAATGAGAATGGGCCAAGGCAGTACTTCCCGAACCACCTGCGAGATGATGGATCAGTTTTGCATTTTCATATCCTCTTTGATTGAGACTTTCATAAAACATTAAAATATAGGTAAGATGCTTTTGGATGCCACAGCAATTCTAAATTGCTATAAATTACTCTAAACTTCTGTGTTTATTGCAGACTGATAATAAACAGTTTGAAGACCAGCATAGGTCCATGGACCCCACACGAGGCAGGACTGAACTGAAATACTTGTCTTGTTGTAGTGACAAGTTAGATCTCAACAGGGATAAAGACAGTGGTACACTCGTAAATGTTCAAGCAGTGCTTCGAGGGAGGGGGCGCCCTGGTCTGCAGCATTTGACAATTTCCTTTCTGTAAGTACTCGCATCACCACGGATTCCAGGCTCCTGAGGTGAAGCCAATGAACGCAGAGTGAGAACAGATGTGCACAAGTTGTCTGCAGCAAATCATTGTAAAAAGAAGCCTACAAACAAGTCTTAACTCAACCATCGAACAAAAATAGAATATATTACCTATAAACCAGCAGAAGAAAACTTACCCTATCCAATGGAAAGCAGGAAAGGGAGGATAAAAAGAAACACCCTTCCTTAGATTGGAGTGGTTCTCAGTTTATACAACCTGCCCCTTAAGAAAGAAGCCAGGACTCACTTTCCCAGCATCCTCTGCAGCTTAGGTGCTGGCATGTGACCTATGCTCAGCCAATCAAGTGGCTTCCCTCTAGAAGTCTCTTCAGAAGAGAGCAACCTGAAGAAGTTTAGTTTAAGCCCTGGGGACAAACGTGTCCTAATCTTGGCAAGTAGCAGCAAGGGGAAACTAGCACTGGTTCCAGACCTCATTAGTGAGAACTGTAGAGTCTGTGGTGAGTGGTGGCTTCCTCGGAGGAGATCTCAAGGTATAGTTTGGGGACCGGCATCCTGACCCTCCCGGAGGGTCGATGAGATTCCTAATAGCCCTAACAGAGTGCCTTTCTGCTTAAACTATTGACACTGCATTTGTTGTCTGCAGCAAAGAACAATGATTGATACAGCACCCACACCTCATCTTTAAAATAACATTTTTATTGAGATATAATTCACATATTATACAACTTATGTATTTAATTGTACAATTCAGTGGTTCTTAATATAGTCACAAAGTATACTAAATAGTCAGTTTTGTATTTTCATCGCCTGAAAAGAGATAATTTGTAAGCATTAATAGTTACTCCCAATGCCCCCCCACCCCGCCCCCACACATCCTGTCTCTCTCTAAGCCCCCAAGTCCTAGGCAACTATCTATTTTCTGTATTTGTCTGTTCTGGACATTTCATATAAATGGAAGCATACATTCTATGGGGGGTTTTTTTGAGACTGGATTTTTTCACTTAGTTTCAATTTCAAGGTCATTCTATGTTGTAGTATGTTTCTGTATATCATCTGTTTTTATTGTTAATATTCCAATATATTGAAATACCTCATTTTATTTATCCATCAGCTGATAGACATTCTGGTTGTTTCTACTATGTTGAGTGATGCTGCTATGAACACTTACATACAAGGTTTTGGGGGATGTGTGTATGTGTAAATATGTTTTCACTTTTCTTGGATACATGCCTAGGAGTAGAATTGCTAGCTTATACAATTTTATGTTTAACTGTTTCAGGAAGTGCTAGGTTGTTTTCGACACAGTTGTACCATTTTACAATTCCTCAGCAGTATATGAGGCTTCCAATGTCTCTACCACCTTGTCAATACTTGTTATTACTTGTCTTTCCTATTACAGTCACCCTCATGGGTATAAAGTGATATCTCGTAGTAGTTTTAATTTGCATTTTTATGATGGCTAATGACGTTGAGCATCTTCTCATGTGTTTATTGACCATTTGTAAATCTTTGGAGAAATGTTTGTTCAGGTCCTTAACCCATTTACCTTTCATCTTTTTATTATTAAGTTGTGAAGTTCTTTATATATTCTAGATACAAATCTCTTATCAAATGTATGATTTGCAAATATTTTCACACATTTTGTGGGTTGTCTTCTCACTTTCTTGATGCACATCTCATTTTTTTATTGACAAACGGAGTTGAGTCTTGAATTGAGAACTGGCAAAATCACGAACAGAAAGCTTGTGAGTATAAAATATTAAAGAGGTCACTTGGAGGTAATGGTAGTTCACTGAGCAAAAAAACCTAACATTTCATTTTGCTCTTATACCTCTACTCTCCTTCTGTTGCCTTTTTAATAAAAATATTATCTCCTCTTGTTATTAATATTACCTCCTGTAAGGAAGCCCATGTCAACTTTCTATAAACCACAACAACATTCTTTAGTAAACCTGGAACAGATTATTTTATCAGGCGGTGAGCTTCTGATCACTGCGGTATCCAGATCAGGCAACTGGACTGACCGTCCCAGTTAGTGATGTTGCCCAGGAGACACTTGCATTGAATTTTTATATGGTTCCGAAGATTCTCTTCTATGATTCTAGCCATTCACTCACTCATTCATTCATCCATTTATTCATTCTTTGTCCAAGAGAAAATTTAAGAGTATTATAGGAATTTGTGAAATCCCACAAGTGAACGAAAATTAGGAGAAGTGGAGAAGAGAAAAAAATAAGCCAAATTAGAGATATCAAATGAGGTCAGGAGTGAGGAAAATACAAGAGAGCCACGTTGTTCGATGGAAAGCCACACGTTTGGCTTCCAGTTTGCCAGCCGTCAAGGCCAAGAGGGAGGCTTGATCAGCGACACAATTCACAGTGCCCATTAGGTGCAATTCTTTATTCAGGAAACAAAAAGCAGTGACACCTGAGCCCAGGCCCACAAAAGTCACTCCTTTGTATTACAATATTTCCTTTTCCAGTTCCCCACGGAGCTTTTAATCACTTTGCTAAATGCCTTTGCTCTCACGCTGGCCTGCACTCAGGAATGCTGACAGCCGGGAGCTGAGAACTATGGCCCCACAGCTGAAAGTCAGAAAAACACTTGTTTGCCTTTGAGCCCCAACACCTGAGTCCTCCTTGAATTGACTTTTCTAATGATGCCTTTGGAATAATGACGACAAGTACCATTTAGGAGCACCCAGGCGCTTTACCATCTTGACCTCTAGTCTTCACAATAATCCTAAACCAGATACAGGCATACCTTGTTTTACTGCATTTCGCTTTATTGCACTTCACAGCTGTTGTGTGTGTGTGTGTTTACAGACTGGAAGCAAGACCCTCCACCAGAAAAATGACCACGACTGGCTCTATCATGATACTCACTTTATTGTGTGGTCTGGAACCGAACCTGCAATGTCTCTGAGGTATGCCTGTAGCATTTTCCTGTTTTATGGTTGGGGAAACAGACTCAGGGGAAATGACCTGTTCAAGGTCACAGCAGAGCCAGGATTGTGAGGGGATGTAGCAGGCAGGGCGTTCAAGGGGTGTAGGTATGATGTGTGTGTGTGTGTGTGTGTGTGTGTGTGTGTGTGTACTGTATGGAAGAGAGGAAGAGAAAAGAAAAAAAGAGGGTAAAGAAAAAGAAGGAGAATTCTAGAATGTGTGTCAGCAAAAGTAAGCTTAAGGAGAACCCGGGAGCAGGAGTGAAAGTGAGACAGAGAACATGCTAGAATGTGTGTGAGGGAGGAGAGAGAGTGAAGCACAATGACAGAACCCTTAGTGGGGGGAGGTGTGATTTAAGAGCAAATACTCCTTTTTCACTGGCCAGGGGTGGCCAATCTGTCCCTCCGTCTGTCTGTCAGTTGCTGGCCATGCTGTGTAGGCTGTAGCCATTTCAGATGTCTAGAGGTCATGGTCCCACCCAAGGAGCTTCTAAGGAGAGGGGGACACAGGAGAAAGACCTCAGAGCCCCAGTGCAGGGGGAGCGTCAGAACCAGTAACAGAGGTGGGGAGAAAATTGCTGTATGTTAGCTTGCTGGGGGAATGGGGGATGGGGGAGAAGAGGACTCTAGTTCAGCACTGAGTTTAACAAGAGGGATTGTTAAATAAATGATAACGGTCTGTCATATAATGTGCCACCAGGAATAACAATGTAGATGTGTGTTGATTGGCATGGAAAGAGATCCACAATTTATTATGAAGTAGAAAAAACTCAGCCAGTTGTAAAACAGGACATACAGTGTGATGCAGTTTTATTTTTAAAAATTATATATTTAGGTATGTAAAAATATCTGCAGGCATAGACATGAAATTGCTAACAGCAGTTACTTTTCAATGGAGGGATCTTGATTTCCTTATGTTCTTTTTTGTGTGTGTGAGCATATATTTCTTTGATAATCAGGAAAATGGGAAAGAGAGACTGTGTAGAGGATGGGAGGGTGTGAATGAGAGAGGAGAAAGCGCCTGTTTATCAGTCCTGTCTTGGAGGGTGCAAAAGGCCCTGCTTGGAAGCCTAGAGTTAACCAATGACTGCCATGGCTGACCATTGGCTACACTGCCATGGTTCCTAGCTCCCTCTTCCTCCACTCCCACCCTCCCTCCTTCCCCTCCTCACCCCCCCTCCTGACATTGTGGGACAATCCAGCTGATCTTTGGGAAGGTACCTGCACACCCTGTCCTGAGTCGGGCCCAGCTAGAATGTGCACTTGACCACCGGGGAGGAGGAGAAGGGAGGAGCAGTGGGGTTTCCATTCAGGTTTTCCCCACCCAGTACCCAGGATGCACAGCTGAGTCAGGCTTGGGAACAAGAACATACACATTCTTCTACTCAGATGCACTGGGCACAGACTTTGTCCTGCCACATGTGATACCCAGAGTGGAAATTCTTGTGGAGAAAACCTAGGGAGCACGTTTTGGGCAGCTGACTAATGTGATTTAGGTTTCTGATGAAGTCTTTTAAAGTTAGGGTTTAGGTCTGAGGTTGGCTCACACTGCCGAGGCCATCTGCCACGTGGCCGGGGGTAGTTCAANTGTTTTCCCCACCCAGTACCCAGGATGCACAGCTGAGTCAGGCTTGGGAACAAGAACATACACATTCTTCTACTCAGATGCACTGGGCACAGACTTTGTCCTGCCACATGTGATACCCAGAGTGGAAATTCTTGTGGAGAAAACCTAGGGAGCACGTTTTGGGCAGCTGACTAATGTGATTTAGGTTTCTGATGAAGTCTTAAAGTTAGGGTTTAGGTCTGAGGTTGGCTCACACTGCTGAGGCCATCTGCCACGTGGCCGGGGGTAGTTCAAAACTTAGCAAGCGTGGGGGCTGGTGTGAGGGAAGCTGTGAGAAACACCATTTGGGGCTAACACACGTAGGTGGACTTAACGAGGACTGTTCTGGTACAAGTCCATTGTGGTCAGGCCCATTACTGGACCTGCTGCTCCGTAACAGTGAGTTTTAAAAACTATGCATATCACACAGGAAAATAAACCCAGCCATTTAAACCACAATTGCTGATGGCTACTTCTGCTCACAAAAAGTGATACAATTTCTCTCTAGAGGAGGTGGCTTTTTGCTTAGCAAAATTCAATTTAATTAGATGCTCAAGCAAACACCCCTCCCTGTGTTCCTTTCTGCCCTCACCTAGGGACGGCTGAGAAACTGACGCTGAGAAACTGACGCTGAGAAACTGACGCTGAGAAAGGGACGAGCAAGCAGACAGAGCTAAACTCTCTGATAGGAAGTGAATAGAAACTTCAGGGTAGGCTGTGAGGAAGGAAAGAACTTAAAAGTGAGTGAAATGGTAGCAGGGAAGAAACTATGGAGAAATATGTCTAGAAGGGTCCCAGTGTCCGAGGTGGCTCCAGGACAACTAGAGAAAAAACAGAGTTTTTTATAGGCAATGGTTTTGTTTTTCTTTGATCAATTCTGAGACTCTGTAGCCCCTTTAATTAACCCATTATGAAGAGCATCATTCAAGTGACAAAGAGACAGAAACTGGGTTGATCAGGATGCCCAGTTGGAGACTCAGGTGTGCCACTTTGGGGCTCTATAACTTTGAATAAGTTCCTTGACTTCTCAAAACCTTAGTTCCTTCACCTGGAAAAGGAAAGTAATGGTATCTGTGAGGATTAAATGAGATCAGCTGTATAAGGCGCTTAGTGCAGAGCCTGGCTCCTAGTAAACGCTTAGTGTCAGTGATGGTGATAATGGAGAGGAAGAAGAAAATGAGATGATGATGGGACAAGGATAACAATAACTGCAGCTGCGTTATATAGTCTGTCCCCTGCCAGTATTTCATATCCACTGCAGAAACCGTAGGAAGGAAGACCTAGCTGAACATCAGACTTGAATGAACTAGAGCAATGGGTCCCAAAGGGTGGTCCCTGGACCAGCAGCATCAGCAGCACCTGGGAGCCTGTTGGAATGCACGTTCTAAGTCCCTGCCCCAGATCCACTGAAACAGAAGCTCTGGGTGTGGGCCCAGTGATCACTATTTTAACAAACCTTCTAGATGATTCTGACACATGCTTTAAGTTTGAGAACTACTGAACTGCTGTTTCAATATCTTGTAAGACATGAGCCACGTGGCTGGTGGGTTGATTTTTTTCACGCTTGTTCAGATGTGGGTACTGTATAATCCTCATAATTTCACTGCGTGTGATTATTAGTAAATGTACAGTGGAATCAGATTTATTTAGGTGTGAAACATAGTACTTCAGTTTTCTAAAATTCCTCTCACCTTGCTCTGGAGTTCTTATTCTTGGGGAAATTCTCTTTCAGTTTACCTCGCCAATTTGCTTCATCAATTAGGAGCTCAGACGTCTGTCGTGGGTGTTTTCCCTCCTCCCCCACCCCACCCCCTTCCTAGAATGGCACCGGGGTGCAAGAGGGAGCTGAGGCAGCTTCGTGCCGGTAGAGGAGATGTCCCTGCACTACTCAGTGTCCTTCCACCACTCACAGACCTGCCTCTGCTCTGAGACTCTGGGTTCTGGCTGGTCCCGCCTGGTCTTTTGGTATCTCGTGCTGGTGTCTACTGTTGGAAGCTGTGGTCCCCGTCACAGCCTCCCCAACTGCAGCCTTCTCCCTGGGGTCCTACTGTCTAGACCTCCTTGGATCCTAGGACAGCAAACAAGAGCTCAGACTGCTTCACAGCAGGAGAGACATGCCCTCGATAAGAAAAAACAAAACAGCAATATATCCCATAGTTATTCACTTTCCCTTCCTTCCTTCCCTCCTACCTTTTTTTTAAGTTTAATGAAAAGCCCAAACGAAAGATCTCTGTCTTAGAAATTGAAATTTAATAAAAGCAGATAACACTTTGGGAGGCTATGGTTGCTATAATTGCTTAAATTTTAATTTAAGATTCCTCCCAAGAACTCAAGGTCTAGGTTATATGACAAGACACATCAGGAATTAAATTTCTTTTTACTTTAGATAGGACAAAAATGAAAGTCTCAGTAAATTTGGGTTTTATAAAACCAGACCTTTCCTAATTATTGTAGGCCACAATCTCTCTCTACCACCTTCTAGAATATACACTAAACAGAAGATTTTCATTTGTTTTGCACTTCTTATAAGCAGTGAAAGCTTATTATTTAATCTGTCATTTTCTTAAGTCTTGCTTCTTCTCTACATGAGCTGTAAGTGACTGATGGACAAAGATTTTAATAATCGTAGCTGGTAATAATTGGAGAGGTCACTATATATACCAGGTGTACTAGGCAGATGGATTATGTTAGCCTGCAGTTAAGAAATGACCTCAAAATTTCAATGGCTTGACATAAGGAAAGTTTTCTTCTTGTGGCACGTGTCCATCGGGGTTATCAGGCAGCCTCTGCTCCGCACAGACTCTCAGGATCCAGGCTGACAGAGGCCCCATCGCCACCCTGTGCTCCATGGTCTTCCTAGCGGAGCCAGGGGGTGTGGCCGATTGCACACCGTCTCTGAAAACGTCTACCCAGAAGTGCCCTCTCCATGAGCCTCACATTCCATTAGCCTATGCCAGTCACCTGGTCACCCCTAACTTTAAATTGAAATGGTACAGTTCTATCCCGTGCCTGGAAGGAGAGCCAGACATACTTGAGAGTGGCACTAATGATCATACCAGGCACTGTGTTAGGCTTTGACTCAGGTTGTCCCCATCCTTACAACTTCATGACAGAGGACTGTTAGTCCCATTTTTGATAGTATGGGAAGCCAGGGCCCTATGATCTGTAAATGGTCGAACAGTGTTTGAGACCAGATGTGCCGGATTCCAACAGCTGTGCTTACTACACCCTGAAGACTACCCTGCATTGTCAAGAATAGCGAGTTCACCTTTATTGAGCTCCCAGGCTCCAGGCCTATGTGTTTTGTACACTTTATCTCATTTAGTCCTTGCAACCTCCTTGGGAGGTGGCCTCAAAGACTCGCCCATGCCAAAGGGAGCCAGAGCTTAGAGAAGGTAAGATCTCACAAGGAAATTGATCCTTATCTAATTACAAAGACTGTTGTCTGAATCTGATCTACTGCAGCCCTTCTTAGAACGAATGTTTTTCATGAGACTCACTTGGGGTGCCTGTCCAAACACCAGCTCCCGGACCTTATATTCTCCCAGGGAACCTGCTTTGGGGAAGCGGGTGGGGGATGATAGCTCTGATACTCACCAGAATCTGATATCCCCCATCCTGTTGTTATGTTCGCTCACGGTTGTCCCACTGTTCCTGACATAGCACTTGCTTCTCGTGGTGAGTCAGCAAATCAAATACATACAACAGAGCCCCAGCCCACTGCCCTGGTTCACGTGGCTCACGTGAGTAGAACAGTGGCCTGCAAACTGGAGAGTCCCGGTTAGATTCCTGGTCAGGACACATGCCTGGGTTGTCAGTTGGGGGTAAACATCCATATTTCTCTCCCTCTCTTTCTCCTTCCTTTCCTATCTCTCTAAAACTAATAAAAATCTTTTAAAAAAACAACAAACCCAGCCCACCACCAGGCCGAATAGAGATGATAATTTTTTTGCCACTCTGCTGGTGCTTACAGGAAAAGGTGAAGAATTGAATACATTCAGCTTCAGGTTCCAGGCAAAATCCCTGACATCAACATTTTTCAAGACCTAAGGCACTAAGGGAGGGGGAAAAGTCAAAAATTGTTGCTCAGTGAAATCAACTCCACATTAAAATCGTAATTACGGAACTCATCACTGACCCGAAGCAGAATTTGAAAACATCAAGATTCTGTGAGCATAGCTTTCTGTGGGTGGTGGAGGAAGCTATGAGGCTGCCCGCGGAGGACCAGGTGGTGGGGCGCTGCCTGCCCGCCCTGCGAGCTCTGCACAGGTGTGTCTTTGCACCGAACCACGTCGTTGGCAAGTCTGCTTCTGGTACTGTGTGTCTCAATGGAAGAAGATGAAGAAATTGCATCTTCAGGGGAAATCATCTGTTGGAGGCAGGTATTCTAAAAGTCCCTCTTCGGGTGAAGAACTTCAGCATCTGGCTGTGCCTCAACGCCCCCAGTGGCACCCGTAACATGACTGGGAGTACAGGGACCCGACCATGGCGGGCGCCGTCACCCAGTGCACCGTGCCCACACCCACTCAGGCCAGAGCATGAAGGTAGAGGAAGGAGACGGCGCCAGCAAGTGCTGCCCACTGGCAGTCAAGCAGTTCCAGGACTCTAAGATTAAGTTTCTGCTGCCTCACCGGGTCCTTCTACACCCACACAAGCTGCTCTTCACCATCAAGAGGCCCAACACCTTCTTTTAGATGCAGGGCCTCCCTGTCCACTGGTCTGCCCAAATAAACTCCTTGGGGGAAAAATTCTGTGAGTATAGACACTGAGCCCCCTTCTCCCTTCACACCCCACACGTAGGCAGCTGGATTCTGAGGCTCGGAACACAGAAAGGGCAGGTCTACCCCACACAACTGTGCAGGCCGAGCAGAGCGCAGCCTATGGTGTACCTGCTGTGATGAGGGGTCTCAGACCTGAGTCAAGGCCCTGGTTTCTGAGCCAGTCCCTGGCCTCCACCTCTCTGGTTGGTGTGGCTTGGGCCTCTCACCCACCAGAGAGGTCCTTTCTGGGCCTCTCACACACCATGATTTTGTGAGGTGCATCGTATGAAGAATTCACTGATTGTCACATTTCATGAATCCNAAATTGTTGCTCAGTGAAATCAACTCCACATTAAAATCGTAATTACGGAACTCATCACTGACCCGAAGCAGAATCTGAAAACATCAAGATTCTGTGAGCATAGCTTTCTGTGGGTGGTGGAGGAAGCTATGAGGCTGCCCGCGGAGGACCAGGTGGTGGGGCGCTGCCTGCCCACCCTGCGAGCTCTGCACAGGTGTGTCTTTGCACCGAACCACGTCGTTGGCAAGTCTGCTTCTGGTACTGTGTGTCTCAATGGAAGAAGATGAAGAAATTGCATCTTCAGGGGAAATCATCTGTTGGAGGCAGGTATTCTAAAAGTCCCTCTTCGGGTGAAGAACTTCAGCATCTGGCTGTGCCTCAACGCCCCCAGTGGCACCCGTAACATGACCGGGAGTACAGGGACCCGACCATGGCGGGCGCCGTCACCCAGTGCACCGTGCCCACACCCACTCAGGCCAGAGCATGAAGGTGGAGGAAGGAGACGGCGCCAGCAAGTGCTGCCCACTGGCAGTCAAGCAGTTCCAGGACTCCAAGATTAAGCTTCCGCTGCCTCGCCGGGTCCTTCTACACCCACACAAGCTGCTCTTCACCATCAAGAGGCCCAACACCTTCTTTTAGATGCAGGGCCTCCCTGTCCGCTGGTCTGCCCAAATAAACTCCTTGGGGGAAAAATTCTGTGAGTATAGACACTGAGCCCCCTTCTCCCTTCACACCCCACACGTAGGCAGCTGGATTCTGAGGCTCGGAACATGGAAAGGGCAGGTCTACCCCACACAACTGTGCAGGCCGAGCAGAGCGCAGCCTGTGGTGTACCTGCTGTGAGGAGATGTCTCAGACCTGAGTCAAGGCCCTGGTTTCTGAGCCAGTCTCTGGCCTCCACCTCTCTGGTTGGTGTGACTTGAGCCTCTCACCCACCAGAGAGGTCCTTTCTGGGCCTCTCACACACCATGATTTTGTGAGGTGCATCGTATGAAGAATTCACTGATTGTCACATTTCATGAATCCTTTATATGTTCCAAGCCCCATTCTAGTGCTTTAAATCATGCAGATTTCAAAATTACCCCATGGCACATGCACAGTTTTTATCTCACTTCTATGGATGAGGAAATAGGCACAGAGAGGTTAGGTGACTTGTGCAAGGCCGCCCAGCGGCTCAATAGTAGGTACAGGATTCAAATGCAAGGAGCCTGGCTCCGTAGCTCATCTTGGGCCTTATATGCTGTTGACTCTGTTCTATGGTATGAAAGTGAGCACTTAGAATGAACTAGCCCAGTTTACTCAGGGCTGGTCAGCCCCTGGCAGTGCCCAGCTCTGGGTGATCTTCCTTAAAAGAGGCACAGACAAACTGGAGGTGATTCAGGAAAGGCTGATCAGTGTAGTAAGGAGGCTGAAGCCTTTATCATTGATATACTTAGTGCCTGGCTGTATAAAGTGCTTTACGTGGATTGTTTTATTTAAGCCTTTATAATGTCCCTATGGAATAAATCCTAAAATTATTCCCATTGGATACAAAAAGAAACTGAGTCACAGAGAGGTTAAATAGTCTGCCCCACACAGCTAATAAGTATCAGGGCCAGAGTGAAAACCCTGGCAGTGTGACTCCACTGGGCTTTATCCCAGAGTGCTGTGCACTAGTCCGTGGGGCTGGGGGGAAAGGGGAGGACCCTGTTAAAACGCAAACTCGGATTCAGTGAGTTCTGGAGTGAGTTCGAGATTCTGCATTTCTCTCAGGCCCCAGGTGATGCTGAGGGCCCACAGACCACACCCTGAGGGACAAGGCTTGACGGCTCCCCAAGTGAGCAGTGATGGGAGGGACCGAGGCCCTTAGTCTCCAGCCAGCTCAGTGGTGTGTCGTTGGAGGGTGTCCTGGCTGTCTTCAAATATTTAAAGGACTTCCATGTGAAAAGCAAATCAGACTTGACTTACAGAGCCCCAGGGGACACGATGACACGGACATGTATCTATTTCCAGCCCTGACCTTCTCCCAGAACTTCAGAATTCTGCATCTAACTGCTTGCAGAACCAGCCGCTTGGGCATGCCCCTCAGGAAATTCAAACTGGATATATCCAAGTGCACCCATTGCCTCTCCCAATTTTCCATGTCAGTCACCTGCTTCGGAAACTGGGAACAATCCTAGGCCACATTCAGTCACCCCAACATCCAACCAGTCATCAAAACCTGCCTATTTTACCTTCTACTTATTTTTTTTTAATTTTAGATTGAGGTAGAATCGACATATTACATTGCATTAGTTTTGGGTGAACAACTTAGTGATTTGATAGATGTATATCTTGGGAAATGATCATCACAATAAGTGCAGTTCACATCCACCATCTTGCATAGTTTACATTTTTTTTTCTTCTGGTGAGAACTTTTAAGATCTACCCTCTTGGCAGCTTTCCAGTGGACAGCACAGTGTTGCTAACTATGGTCACCAGGCTGTGTGTTGCTTCCCAGGGCTTATTTATCTCATAACCGGAAGTTTGACCCTTTTGACCCCATCACTAGGGGGTGATGGGGTCATCACCCTTTTGACCCCACCCTTTTTCACCCATCCCCCACATCTCACAATCTGTTCTCCGTATTTATGAGTTTGTTTTTTTCTTCTTTAGATTCCACACAGAAGTGATATCATACTGTATTTGTCTTTCTCTAACTTATTCCCATTAGCATAATGCCCTTAAGGCTCATGCTACCTTCCATCTTTTAAAAACACGTCTTCCCTTTGTTTCTTGCCTCTGTTGTTACTTCAGTCTCTTCACATTTTTTCCCTGAACTGCTGCTATAGCTTCCACACTTGTCTCCTGGCCTTCAGTCTGACCTTGACTCCTGTCTCTGCACTGCACTTGGGCTGCCAAGTGCAAGATGTGAACCTTCCTGAGGCTCACGTCTCACCTCAGGTCTCCTCGGTTTCACACTTGCCTGTGGCCTTCATGATAAAACCCACGCTGCTTAGAAAGGCCAAGGCGCTCTCAGCTTGGCCTCTGTGGCCTTCTCCCTCCTCGTTTCCTTCCGTGTCCCTTCTGGCACTCTAAGCTCGAGGAACACCCCGTGCTTAGTGTTTTCCTGGACACCTCCCTCAGATTGTTGCTTCCAGGCCTCAGGTGGGGGCTGGTCCCACTCCTGGGAAGGATCTTCGCTGGCCAGCCCTTACTCACCCACGCTTCACAGACGTATATCTGCTCTAGAGCCCTTACTGCCCTTTTTTCTTTAGGTTCCCAAGTACGTTCATTTTAACCTTTAGCCTACCTGCAGTGTCTAATAGGCCAGGCCCTAATATGCTAAAGTGGCCTGGGCATATGTGTGTCTCTCTCTTTCAGGGGGTGCAGGAACCGGCCATGTCTCACCCACAGGGGTATCCCCACGATCTTACACAACTGTATGCTGACATGAGGCTGTTTGGTTAAAAGTGACTTGGCGTTATCTCAGACTCTCCTCTCGCTTTCACACCCCCGTCTAATCCAACCAGTCCTGTTGACTCCACCTATAAGATCCATCCAGAGTCCAGCCACTTCTAACCCATTTGCTGCCTGGACGCTACAGCCACTTCCCACCTTCTCCCCCTCTTCTCCATCTCCGTTGTGTGCTCACGCAGCAGGCAGGAGATGCTTTGAAAACACCAATCAGCTCACGACGTCCCTCTGCTTAGCGGCCTCAGTGGTTGGCCATTACACTGAGAGTAAATCCAGAGTCCTCCACGTGGCTCTCAAGTCTTCCTGATCTGCCTTTCCATTCTCCCCTGACCTCATTCTCCTGCCTCTCTCTCCTGTGTTCACCACGCCCCAGCCATCCATCCTGGCCTTTGGGCGGTCACTCAGGTACGCCAAGCAGGTGTCTGCTTCAGAACTTCGCCCCTGATGCTCCTGCATCTGGAATGTTCTTCCCTCAGATATTCACAAGGTGCCCTCTGTCCCTTCAGCTTTGTCTCAAAGTTCGACTCCCCAGGGCACCCTTTTTAAAATCGTGCTCCCATGGCTCTCAACTTCTTCCCGTGATTTATTTTCCTCATAGTAGTTCGCGCCCTCTGTCTGTACATTATGTAACACATAGTATCCATGCATCTGCCCCACCAGGAGTCTAAGCNCCCAGCCATCCATCCTGGCCTTTGGGCGGTCACTCAGGTACGCCAAGCAGGTGTCTGCTTCAGAACTTCGCCCCTGATGCTCCTGCATCTGGAATGTTCTTCCCTCAGATATTCACAAGGTGCCCTCTGTCCCTTCAGCTTTGTCTCAAAGTTCGACTCCCCAGGGCACCCTTTTTAAAATCGTGCTCCCGTGGCTCTCAACTTCTTCCCGTGATTTATTTTCCTCATAGTAGTTCGCGCCCTCTGTCCATACATTATGTAACACATAGTATCCATGCATCTGCCCCACCAGGAGTCTAAGCTCCTTGGGAATAGGGCTCAGTCTTGTTCCCTGTTGTGTCACAGCGCCTGGAACAACGCACGGGCCAGTGAGTGGGCGCTCCCGGGAGGCACTTCTCAGTTCATTAGGAGGAAAGACTGTCTGTCATCGATGCCTGATGGAAAAAAGGGGCCCTGGAGGGGATCAGTCCCCTGTCATGGAGACACTGAGTTTGCAGAAAAGCCAGCAACAACTGTCTCATGGGCACCCATGCAGGAAGACCGAGAGCAGTGAGGGGGTGAACGAGATCGTCTGCCGTACACAAGGTTTCAGTGGTGTTTGGCTTTATGCACTTGCACGTGATCCTCAGAAAACCCTGGTGGGAACCCTTGAACTTGACTGAGGGAGACTGAATGAGAAAAAATTCACACTTGAATGCTTTTCTACAGGAAATTTATTTCCTATTCTTTGAGGAAATATATGATCATTCAAAAACATCAGAAGTAGGAGAAGGGAGAAAACAGACACGCATGATCCCATCCAAGATGACCACTATTAACATTTTAGGGTATCATTTTCCTGTTTTATTTTAATGCATTTTTGCTGTTATTTATATAGTTACATATTTTATAGACTCATATCTCAGTCATCTTTTGCTGCAAAGAAATCACACCAAAACTTGGGGCCATAACAGGGCAGTAGTCACTTGTTACCTGTGGGTCAGGAATTCGGGAGTGGCCCGGCACCTGTACACGCGGTTGCAGTCAGCCTGGGGCTCATGCCGGACTCCTCGCAGCGGCTTCTGCACGTAGGAACCTGGTGCCAGGGCTTGAAGACTCCAGTAGTGGTGACTCCAGAGCCATCTCCCTCCCTCTCCTTGTGGTTTGGCCGAGAGTCTTCCCAGCATGGGCATCAGGGACGTGGTAGCTATCTGCCCAGTGCCTTAGGACACCAAAGCCATTCGTCTCACGACAAGCAGGCAGGAGTCCTTTCTGAGCTGGTCTGAGGAGTCCACAGCAGCACTTCTGTTATTGGTGGGGGCGGTTTCAAAACTCCACCCGGAGAGGAGGGTCAATGTCACGCTCTGTGAAAAGTGTCTGTCTATTCATCCGCGTCTCTATCATTCTCCTCCCCCTCTGGAAAAATCCAATGCACCAGTAAGTTACACAATCATAAAATGCGTCTTCCTATCTTTTGAAAAATTAATCATAGCATAAGCCTTGCCTTAGGACCTTTTAAACACTTTAAACATTTTTATTGCCAATAATATTTTGCTCTAATTCATTTTACCTGGTTCTGGACCTAGCTTTGGTTTCTAGTTTTTTTTCCTCCCCAATTATAAATAATGGTGCATTGAGCATATTTATTAATTATAAAGCTGTTGCGTCTTTATTTCAAGCATTGGAGATATTAAACTATCCTATGAAATTACTGGTTTGAAGAGTACAGACATAAAAAGTATGTGTCCCTCTTCTAAATAAGATAGAAGTGTTTCTTTTAATATTCTCCCTACTTGCTACAAAACTGCCTTCCGAAAGTGTCGCATCTACCAATTTACATTCCTGCTGCAATGCCTGCAAGCGTCTGTCTCACCTAACCTTAGAAATTACCATTAAGGATGACCACTAAAACCATTGTTGTTAATTCAATAGGCCGAAAGGTATATTTCTTTACATTTCTTGCATTACTAGTACGAGTGAGAGTGTTTGCTTCTATTTGACAACCTGCAACATTAAAACAGTCTCTTTAAAAAAACATTTTGTAATTGAAAACATAAAGCACTCAAAAACAGAGAGAATAGGGTAGCGAACCTGCATGTACCCATCAGCCAGCCTCATAACGTCCAACCCGTGGATGGATGGGTCTCATCTGCAACCTGCCTACTCCGCCTCCCACATTAGATTATTTTTAAGAAAATCCCAGACATCCTATTATTTCTCCATAAATATTTTAGGATGTCTCTAAAAGATAAATGCTTTTACAAAACATAACCATAAAACCACCATGACACCTAAAATACTCTTCCATGTTAAATATAAAAATATGTTTAAATATTAAATATCCAGTCAGTGTTCAAGTTTCCCTGCCTTGTCTCATAATTTTTTTAAAATCGGTTTATTTGAAATAGAATCTGAAGGTCTACAAATGGGACTTGTCAAATATGTACCATGTATACTCTACAGAGTTCTCTTGGTTTTGATTTTTTTGCAATTTATTTTTTTGAGGAAAAATGAAGTAAACCAGGTCACTTGTCCCGTGGAATTTCTCGTCTCCCGGATTTTGTTGATCACACCCCTCTGCTGTTTTTTCAACGTGTTCCTCTATCCCTTGTATTTTCTGTGAACTAGTAAGTGGGTCAAAAGAACTGATCCAGTCTAGGTTTGAGTTTGGCACAAGGTTTATATGCAGATGGCCTTGTACACTCTCTTTAGGAGCCAGGATCGAGTTGTCCCTTTTTGTGATGGTAGCTGCTCTTGATGACATTGCCTAGAACCACTGCGTCCTGAAGTGAAGGCCTTGCAAAATAGTGATTTAAATATTCCTTCCTCTCCCTTCTTAGCCAGAAAGAGAAACTTTTGCTTATCGAGCATTTGGTCACCCTGAGGTGTGTGCGCATAAGAAAGGCAGGTTAAAGGCTTGATTCTTCCCCTGCGCTTACCAAATGTCGGAGTGAGAAGTCAGCGTGGCAGCATCCTGGGGCTGACACAGCAAGTGCCACAGACTGGGGGGCTGAAACAACAGAAGTCACTTTTCTCACCATTCTGGAGGCTGGAAGTCCAAGGTCTCAGTGTCGGCAGGCTTGGTTTCTCCTGAGGCCCCTTTCCTTGGCTCGTGTTCTCCCTGGGTCCTCACATGTTCCTCCCTCCGTGTGTGTCTGAGTCCTCATGTCTTCTCATAAGGCATGACTCATGTTGAATTAGCATGCACCCCAATGACTTCATGAAACTTTAGCTACCTCTTGTAAGGCCCTATCTTCAGATGCAGTCACCTTCGGAGATACTGGCGGTTAGGGTTACAACATGAATTTTGGGGGGACACAATTCAGCCCATAGCAATTGGCTTCCTAGGATTCTCCAAAGGTGACAAATGAGGGTTTTTCCCATTTAGTATTATTATAAACTCATGAATTTTAATATATTTGATGTACAGGGTGGGGCAAAAGTAGGTATTTACAGTTTGTATGAAAAATAATATAGCAACTAATAAATACTAATACAAGAATAAACTCTGTGTTTCACATACTCACACTTGTAAACCTACTTTTCCCCACCCTGTATTTTAATCCACTGTAGTTATTGTTATTGATGCTTACATGGTCCCATTTTGGACTATTGGGAAACCCTTAGAGTTGGCCTCTGAATCCTTTAGACATGGCCCAACTGTCTTTGACACATTTTTTGATTTTTTTGGCATAACAAAATGTTCCAGGCTCATCTACATATTTCTTAGATCTAGAGTCAGCCATTTCTCCAAGTAACCTTGTTTTTTGTCATGGAAAATGGCAAGTCAGGCCCACAATAGAGGTTCTAGGGATACGTAATACTGCTGGGTTGGTTAGGATGTATTCACATTTTTTTAAAAGTAATTTAAAAAATATATTGATGGGAGGCGATAAGAATATACAGTAACCATAAAACTCAAACTCCCAGCAAGGGTGGGAGGCAGTCCCTGCCCTTTCCTGGCTCTGCCCTCTCTCCCTAGGAAATACATTTCCTGGGTTTCCTGACCCTGTCGCTCCCAGGGAGGTCAAAACAGGGGAGACTCTGGCGGGAACCTGGAAGACAGCATCAGGGAGAGACCAGAGCATTTTCCCCCTCCGCTCTGCACTCTGTGGCATCTCCTCCAAGGCTCCAGCTCGGGCCCTGCTGTGCTTTCGGTCCCTGCAGGACAGCCTACAACTGTCCCTCCAGCCCCAACAACAAGCCGCTATTCCCAGTCTCTGAGCGGGGCACCCGTGGTTGGGTGTCTATGGTCTCCTCTACCACCTACTGCCTGTTCTGAATTCCTGGTGCTTGAAGGACCTAGGGTGGTTTGTGCTTCCTGGATGGGAGAGTTACGGTCTAACATTAATATTAATAACTCTATCAGGTGAGTAATGGAGGAAACAGAGTCAGAGGAAGGTTAAGTAACTTGTTTCCGGTCACATATTTAGTAAACGTTGGAGCCTGGAGATGAACCCAGATACATTTGTTTTCAGCCTGGTTCTTGATGTGCACAATTAGGTAAGACAACCATCGACCCACTCACTCTGCTTTAAGAAGTCTCTCCTTAGACTTTACAGCAGTTCCTAAGCTAAGGAGGGGTGTGTCCTAATATTCTGGGGTTATTTCCCTTCTGGGAATTTTCCAGACCATTTTCTCATGAAGCTCCTTTCCTTGGGAACTCATGAATGACTAAAATGTCTGCGGTTCATTTCTGCATTGCCCTGTTCTACTGATTTATTGATAATTTAGAAAGCTCTACTGTCTGATGTACAGACGTGTAATGGACAGTTGATTAAGCACAGGGTTTGTGGTCACATCTATAAAACACTGAGTACTGGGCTTTGGAAGGAATGTCACTCCACACAATGAAACTGTTTCTCTGGGGCTGCTAGAGTCAACCAACAATACTTTTTCTTTTCTTTTCTTTTTTTATAATTTTATTTATTTCTATAAATAAAGAGGAGAAGGGGACAGAGAGAGGGGAAGAAACATTGATGTGAGTGAAAACATCTATCAGTTGTCTCTCGTATGTGCCCCAATCAGTGACCAAACCCGCAACCCAGGCATGTGCCCTGACCGGGAATCCAACCAGCAAAACTTTCCCTTTGTGGGGACGCCCAACCCACTGAGCCACACCCATCAGGACCAACAGTAGCTTTTCTAAAACGCCGACTATGATAGCCCCAAATGCTCATGTTACAAAAAAAGACACTAAAAATTTAGAACAGCTGTCACTGAGTGGAATGAAAAGGGAGAGAAAGCTTTAAAAGAGGAAAATTAGTATTGTCCCCTAGATCCTGGTGTGGGAAATGGAACATCAGATTAATCTCACATGTGAAATAAAAAACATTAAAAATCCCTATCGCCCAGAAAGACATTAGACATGGACACTGATGAACGATTACTTTGGTTCAGAGAACAGGCTTTTTCCCTACAATGGATATCATTGTTATTACGTAAAAGATGTTTTTCCTTTTTATTAATCTTCACCTGAGAATGTGTTTTTACTGATTTTAAATAGAGAGAAAGAGAACAACAGAGAGAGACAGACAGACAGAGAAACATTGATTGGTTGCCCCCTGTACATGCCCCTACTAGGGATTGAACCCACAACTTAGGTGTGTACCCTGACCAGGAGTTGAACCCACAACCTTTTGGTGTGTGGGATGGCACTCTAACCAACTGAGACATCCAGCCAGGGCAAAGATATTTTACCTTTTTAATCATGAGTCCATTTTCAGGTTTTGCTAATGAGGGGAGTACTACCTTTGGGGCGTGCTGGTCATTTAGGACTTGACAAGCCTGCTTGAGCCAGTCACAAAACAGAGTTGCTGGTTTTGTGAATCCTGCCTTTCCAGGTGCCAGCCGTGAAAATCATTTCTGTCCAGCACCTTGGAGGATCTGAAGGTTGGTTACATCCTCCCCTGTTTGGTGTTTCTACTGTAAACAATCCTGGAGTGAGATTCTTTAACGAGGACTTTTGAAATAGGATCTAGTTTCAGTGGGATGCTAGAGAGTGTCAGCAGAAAGACACTGCTTCCCCTACATCAAACACTCCTGCTCCTTGTCCCAGGAAACTAGCGAATTTTTTCTTTCTGGTCTTTTACCTTTTCCTGAATTCAAAGCATTCTCTGTCCACGATGACTCTGAAGCTGATGGCGCTCAAGGTCACATCTAGGCACTAAGTTCACAGAAACAATTCCTTAGTTTTAATCCTGCATGGTTTTCCCCCTAACTGCTATTCATGAGCACAAGGCACTGCCTCCAATTAATTTTAATTTTATACAGAGAGAGCTCACCTGATAAGTCTGCGAGTTTTTTTTTTCTGTGGGAATCACAAAGGACCAAGGCAAAACTAGGTCGAGCCCAAGATAGTCAGTCTCATTAAATTCCAAACTTGCCAAACTAGAATCGTGGGGCCAGGCATGGTGTGCAAGCCCATGCTTGACTGAGGTATTAGAGGCAGGCTCACTGTGTTGACCTTTCATATGTTCTGCCTCTCTATCAATAATGCAAACAGCAGCCCTCAGCTCAGAGCAGCCACAGAGCCGAGGACTCCTAGGGATCAGGACACATCACTACTGCTGTTTCAGAGAATAAATATGGAGAAGGGGGCCCGCATGTACCCAGAGAGCAGGCCGCAGCCAGCACCGAGGGCCCAAGCCAACCTGGACAAGGGCTAAGGAATAATTTGTGAAGAACAAAAGAGTTGTCGGCCTATTTGCACATTTCGCAGCAGGTGCTGTGTCAGTTTTTAGTATGAGGCAGAGAACTTTGCAACTTAGGTCATCAAATGCAGAAGAGGAGACTCCCCAGGCTTCCAGCTTCCAGTCCCATTACGCCCAGCGGACAGAGGTCTTGAAGCCACTGTGATGACCAATGACTGTGACTCTCCTGCTTCCAAGAGGCTGATTGAGAACGAACCAGAATCTTGTAGTCCCAAATCCAAACACCTCGGACATGGATTCTGATCGGCTCAGTGCGACTGATGTGTCCTTATTGGCCTCATCAACTTTGGGTGGCGGAACAGAGACCTCACAGAATATACATAGCCCCTGGGGCCCGTCCTCACAGGTGAGGAGCAAACTAGGATCCTTGTGAGCTGAGCAGAACCCGCAGGGAGTACGTGCTGTGTGACTTGTGTAGAGATGCTGCAGGTTGCATTTCCTGCATTTCCTTGCAAAGTCACTGCTCTAAGTGACTACACCCCCTTTCTTGAAAATCTCCACTTTCTGATGTAATGGTCTTTCAGAACACAGGACATCTGTTAGACGGACCCGCGGCTGAGGATCGCAGGTCCTAGTTTTTGAATTTTGTAATGAGGCTGCGCATTCTCCAGGATCGATATTAACTAGGTCTGCCAATGTGGTGGTCACGTTAGATGGATTGCCAACCTGTGACGCTTGGTTGCAAAGATACGCCAGACATTTTCCATCTTTCATCCTGTGTTGTTGCTGTCTTCTCAGCCAGGAATAGTCTTAAATAATGCAGCTATTGAAATTCTAATCATCATCCCTAAAGGCATAGTTCAAATGTCAGTTCCTGCTGAAGTCTCCCCTGATCTTCCCAAGTTTGGAGTTGCCAGATTTAGCAGGCAAACAATATAGGATACCCAGTTAAACTTAACTTCAGATACACAACGAGTCACTTATAAGTACTTCTCAAGTATTTCATAGGGCATACACTAAGATTTAATTTGTTGTTTATCTGAAAATAAGATTTAACTGTGTTTTTATATGGTAACTCTCGTCTAGTTGGGTTTCAGTAAGACGTCTTCTTGCTCCCAACCTCTTACCTACACTCTTTCTCAGATTTATTTTATTCTGCCTCGAATACGTTGGTTGTTTCTGTTTGCTTCTTTCTCACTAAATTGTAAGATACCTGAGTAAAAAATTCTTCCTTAAAAAAAACTTTTGTTTTTTATGGAGCAGTTTTAGGTTTGCGATAAAACGAAGAGGAAGGAGCAGAGATGCCCCGTGTGCCCCTTCTTCTGCACACACGTGGCCTTCCCCAGCATCAGCAGCACTCACAAGTGGGCACACCTTTCACCAAACATAAGCCCACACTGACACGTCACGAGCACCCGAAGTCAGTAGTTTATGTTAGGGCTCACTCTTGTGTTGCGTGCTCCATGAGTTTGGACCAGTGCGTAATGCCAAGTGTCCATCATCACAGTCTCACGCAGAGCACTTTAACTGCCTTAAAAATCATCTGGGTTCTGCCTGGGCATCAGCTTTCCCTCCAGAACCACTGACCTTTTTACTGTTTTTTATAGTTTTGCCTTTTCCAGAATGTCATATAGTTGGAATCACGAACTATGAAGCCTACCCGACTGGCTTCTTTGTAGGTCGTTGGTATGCATTTAAGGTTCCTCCATGTCTTTTCGTGGTTTGAGAGCTCACTTTATTTTAGTGCTGAATACTATTCTGTTGTTTGGATAATCCCCAGAGTTAAAGGCAGAATAGGTGTTAGAATAGGAGAAGATGAATGCAGGGAACTGGAGAGTCCGGGCAATGAGAATGTGGCGAAAGCCACAGATGAATGGCCCAGTCAAGGGCTGTGCTGGATTTCCTGAGATCCCTGGTGTCTACTCTGAAGATGGCTGTAGTGGACATTTGCCAATCTCCCTGGCCAGCCAATCAATACCTTTAACATCCTTCCTATGTCTGAGAAATTCTCCACTTAATGAATCGTCTCTATCCCCATCCTAGAGTAGAAGCCAGAAACTTGCTCTTCCAACCTCCTTGGTAGCCAGGATACAGTCAGTGAGAGGAATCTGCTCTGTGTAATGAACTGGAAACTAATGAGGCAGAAGAGCAGTTTCTGGGGAGAGTCCATTCTGTTTAGGACGCTGAGGAACACCAAGAGGCAGTAGGGACAGAGTTTCCAGCAGCAGCAGCATCGGCGCCCAGTGTGGGTGATGTAAATTGAGAGGGCTGTGCCCAGGGGTGGCAGCAGTGGGGCTCTGGTAGACCGGATTACTGTCCCCCCCTCTTCACTCTGTCCCTAGAACAGAATCTGTACCTCTGGACATGTGACTTACAGTGTCCCCTATGACAATAGACAAAGTCCACATTGACCCATATACCTTGAACTTGGCTATATGACTTGTTTTGAGCCATGGTGCCTTCATTCCATCTAGGCTGAGGATCTAGGATGGTTAATTTTCATCATCTTCCTGGAGCCTCCACCCTTCCCATGAGGAGAGCCTCTGTAGCCATTGCCACCTCAGTCTGGGTCCTAGAATGGAGATACCTGACCCAGACTGAACCTGACCCAACTCTGGACCCGAATTCTAACTGAGCTCAGCTGAGCTCCATCAACATGAGCCAAACTACAACTGACCCATGAAGATAAAATAAAATGCTTATTGTTGAGATGGGAGAATAACTTATTATGTGGCATTATCACAGAAGAAATCTGACTAATACTGTACCCCTACTGGAGTGCTTCCCAGGTATAATTGGGCAGGGTTGATATTCTGCAGTCATGCTCTAGAACACCCACGAAGGTTACTTACCATCATCCACTATTCCGATTTGTTGGACCCTGTGTCACATGGTTGTCAAACATTGGACGATCATCTCAGGTTTGATTGTCCCTGGCGATGTGACTACCAAGCCTGATTCTTCAGCCTTTTTTGGAGATTCTGTAATATGCCTAATAACCTTGAATAAATGAATTTTCTGCGTTAAAGGAAGTATGTTCTGATTCACAACTTAAAACCCTGACTAGAAGCAATGAGAATGCCAAGGTCAGGGCACCTTGAGCAGGGGATCTCTCGTCTCCCTCAGTGAACACAGTGCATTTTCAGATTTGCTTTATGAAAGCATTTCAGCACTTTCTATCTTTGGACTTTGGGTAAAAATGTAAACAGCCTAAGAACTCTGTTTCTACATTTTTACTAATCTGGCACCAATACTTCGGTCTCTTCTCCTTCGTGCCCCTGGGGCCAGTTTCTTTTTCAGTTCAGTGAAATGAAGACTTGGCTGTGACCCAAGAGACCCAGGCTCCAATCCCAGCTGTGCCAATAATCTTCATGACCTTGAGAAAGTGAATTTCATTCTTTGGGTCTTAGTTTTCCTGTATGCAGAATCCCAGGACACTAACATCTGACCTTTTTTTTTTTTGATGCTAATGACCAGGGAACAAAGAAATGATGGGAACATGTTATGGAAAGCCACAAGATCTAAGTATCCGCAAAGCATATGGCATGCACCTCCGTTTAATCTGTAGTTCGGCATTAATTATGTATAAATGTATACTCAAGCATATATAACAGTCTGGAAGAAAATGTGCGAAGTGCCCGTTGTGATTTTCTCAGGGCTCGGATTATGGGGGATTTAAATATTCTTTTCAAAATCCACCACATTTCCCATAAGGAACATTTACTATCTTTGTAGTGAGAGGATTATTTTTTAAAAGAAAAGAAAGGAGCCCTGGCTGGTGTAGCTCAGTGGATTGAGTGCGGGCCTGCGAACCACACGATCAGGGTTTGATTCCCAGTCAGGGCACATGCCTGGGTTGCAGGCCAGTTCCCAGCAGGGGACTCACGAGAGGCAACCATACATTGATATTTCTCTCCTTCTCTCCTTCCCTTCCCCTCTAAAGATAAATAAATAAAATCTTTGAAAAAAATTTTTAAAAATAAAATAAAAAAAGAAAAGAAAAGAAAGGTGCTAATGTACTGTGTTGATGTAGGGAAGTTCTCTTGAAAGTATTTTGGCTCAAAGTGGGACCTGTTTTCAAGTAAAAGTAAATATAAGAAAAGGTAGGGAAAATGGGGAGAAAGAGTAGAAAGGGTAGGAAGGGAGTACCCCTTGGCAGTCAGGGCACTGGCCCCTGAGAGGGAGAGAGATGAGGAGAGGCCTGGGGAATGAGGATCTCCCTTCTAAGACCAGAGAACCCCACTGGAATGTGGCACTTTGAGCCACAGACTCATTCATCACCAGCTAAGCCATGAGCAGCACCAAATGCACAGGAAGCCAAGTAGAAACCTGACCCCCAGCATCAGCCTATAGGTGGATGCTGTTCCGTCCCCAGCACAGGGCAGTAAAGGATCTGATTACACACATCCTCAGGAAATAATTCGGTGCATGACCCTGGTAAAGAGAGGCCAGAATTTTTCTCTAGGCCATGTTTGTTTGTTTTTTTTTTTTAGTTTTCTACAGCAATCATCTTCCAAAAAGGTTTCCCCATTGTACAAGCAATGGAGATGAGGGAAACTGAGGCTGTAGGCTGAGGCTAGGCACTGAGGCCACAGGGTTTGGTTGCTCCCTCATCTCCATCATTACTCTTTCACTATCTCACCCCAACAGGACGGTTCTCTGGCTCTGGAAACAATGAGAGAAAGAAGGAGGCAGGAGAGAGACATTAGTTATGATCACATTGCTTCCCCAAACCTATATGGCGCACAGAGCCTGTTCCAGGGACAGTCAAGGCCGGGGCTACAAGGTAGTCCCAAGGTTACAGTCTAGTGAGAGAAATAGATAGACACACATATTTCAGTTCTAACTGGTAGGTTCTTTAAGAAAGATAGTCAATAATGGTCATTGCTGATGTTTATAAAGGGTTCAGAATATGCCAGGCATGTGCTAGGCTCTTCACATGGGTTATCTCTTTAAGCTTCACACCAACGTTATGAAGTAGGTACTACTATTTTTCCCATTTCACAGATGGGAAAACTGCAGTTTGGGGGAGCTTAACTGACTTGCTGAGGTCACACAACTTATCAGCAGAGGAGCAAATATGTGAATCTAACCCACACGGCTCCAAGCCCACCTGCTTAATCCCCCGGGTCTACAGCATGGGGAGGGAAGGCAGAGGAGAAGCAGTCCCACCTACTGGGGGAAAATCACAGAAAGCTTCATGGAGGAGGTAACTCTCAAGCTGGGTCTTAAAGGATGAGCAGGAGTTTACTTGAGGACAAGGAGGCAGGAAGGGCAGAATCTTTTGAGGCAAAGGGTAGAGAAGCAGCTGGGCTTCTTCTGGAAATACCAAATACTCTGGTACAGCAGGAAGGTAGGGGGCCAGCAAAGGCAGGCTGTTAACGTTGAGGAGCCTGTTGAGACACTTGGCCTAGCTACTGCCGCACCTGGTGGCTTCTCTTCAGAATCATCACCAGCGTGTGAAGATGCCAGCAGGCAGAATGTGAGCCAGCCATGCCCTCGCAGGACCTGGCGCTCCTGGCTCTGCTGGGGCGCCTTTCCAAGGAGCTGAGTTGGGTCTTTTCCAGGATGTTCCCTGGTGGACCAGCAGCCTATCTAAGTGCCAGATATAGCAACCGTGTTGAAATGTGAGAGGGACAGTTTTGGCAAGGATGGACAGGAGGAGTCTTTTACCCGAAACACGTGGTGGTCAAGACCAGAGACTTTGCCTACAGAACTGTGGATCTGGAGTTCGGCACCTCCATTTACTTACTGTGTGACTTTGAGCACATCGCTTAGCTGCTCTGCCCCTCACATGTGTCTTATATAAACTTAGGAATCATCATACCTGTTCCTTAGGCTTGTTGTGAAGATTAAATGAAGCAATTCGAATCACATACTTAGCACAGTGCTTTGCACAAACACTCAGACTGTGGTCGTCTTACTAAAAGCAGTTACAGCCACTCATTCAACTAGCAAATAACTCATTCACTAGCAAAGAGTTATTGAGTGTTTTCTGATGCCTGGTGCTGGATTATTGCTGTGAACAGGGGCACTGAGTTGTTGATTGCTTGGGGCTTATATTCTAGGGAGGAAGACAGACAATAAACAATTTATATATATTTATGTATATTATATATAATTATATATGTATAACTTCAGATAATGATGAGTGCTATGCAGATAATAAAAGGGTAAAGAGTGAAGTGTGTGTGTATATGTGTGTTTACATGTGTGCACAAGTGGGAGCTTTAGATAAGATAATCAGCTAAGGTCTCCTACAGGAGCTGGTATTTGAGGAAAGGCCTGAATCAAAGGAGCTTATGTCATGAAAACGTAGAACAATAATGGTCCAGGCACAGGACACAGCAAATGTAAAGACCCAGAGGTAGGAAAGAACTTCACATATTCAAGGAATAACAAGAAAGCCACTGTCCTGAATGGGGGAAGTGGGGAGGGTGATAGGAGATGGGGGAGGTAATGATAGTAGTAAGAACAGCAACTATAATAATTTCTATTGAACATTTACTCGGGGCGAGATGATTCATGTTTATCTTCACAATCGCTCTGTGGGGAATGGGCTACTAGAGTCCCCACTTTACAGTTGGAAAATTGAGGCCCAGCAAAGCAAAGGAACTCGCCCAAGGTCACACAGCCAATATTATTCGGGCTGCAGGATTTGGGCTGAACAGATGGCTGCAGAAAACATTCCCAATCCTACCTTATTCCACCTTCACTAGAACGACACTCAACTGTCTATCCAGCTTAGTACACAGCAGAGGGATGTGCAAGTGCACGCACCTGAGTGTGTGTGCATGCATGTGGGTCAGAGGCGCAGGACAGTGAGAAATACAGATGTATCTTAGCTCTTGGTTGTGGAAGCAAGACTAACACACAAGCAAAGACAAGGATTGACTCAAGACTAAATATATGTATGTGACAAACTGTGCGGCACAAACCCGTGCACTTCAGGAACACCAGAGAAGCGGGAACGGCCAAAGGGAGGAGAGGGAGGCAGTGCAGTTCGGTGAGGGAAAGGAAGGACTCCAGACTCGAATCCCATCTGTTCCACTCTCAGCAATATGATTTGGGGCAATTCCTTAGCCTCTCTGTGCCAGTCTCCTCATTTGTAAATTGGGAATAATAACAACACCCACCTCACAGAGGTGTTGTGAGGACTAATTAAATGAGTTAATGTACATAAAGCTCTTCGAATACTGCCAAGCAGGAAGTGTTTGCCATTAGTTCTAGATGTTAAAAAAATTACTTAACTGATAAAACACTAATGTTCATTTATAGCCTCTTTCTGAGGATTTCTTGATTTATTCCTCTTACTCCTCAGTGTTGCAATTTCAATATATTGAATATGTGGTCCATCCCTCTCCCCACAACCTGACACCATGGTGTTTCAGTTCCTTGCACGTCTTTCCTCTAATGAGCTGCTCCTCCACCCTCTCAGTCACTTCCTCCCATAGCCACATCCTACACTGCACTCCATCCCTAATATTTTTTGTTGTTCAGTTGTCCCCATTTCTTCCCCCTACTATTGCTCTCCCCTGCCCCATTCAACCCCTGCTCCCAAAGACAATCCCTGTCCCACTGTCCTCATCCATGTGTCCTTTGTACATATGCCCCCTTTTTCCCCTGTTACCCGCCTTTCCCCTTTCCCTCTGATCACTGTGAGTTTGTCCTTTATTTCCATGTTTCAGGTTCTATTTTGCTCGCTTGTTTATTTTGTTGATTAGGTTCCACTTAAAGGTGAGATCATATGGTATTTGTCTTTCACCTCCTGGCTTATTTCACTTAGCATAATACTCCCTAGTTCCATCCATGCTGTCACAAAGGGTAGGAGTTCCTTCTTTCTTTCTGCTGCATAATGTTCCATTGTGTAAATGTATCACCATTTTTTTGATCCACTCATTTACTGATGGGCACTTAGGCTGTTTCCAGCACCAGGCTATTGCAAATAATGCCGCTATGAACATAGAGGTGCGTAGATTCTTTTAAATTGGTATTTCAGAATTCTTAAGGTATAATCAGTGGTGGAATTGCTGAATCAAAAGGCAGTTCCATTTTTAGTTTTTTAAAAGAAATTCCATACTGTTTTCCACAGTGGCTGCACCAGTCTGCATTCCCACTAACAGTACACCAGGGTTCCCTTTTCTCCACAGCCTCACCAGCACTTGTTTGTTGATTTGCTAATAATGGCCATTCTAACCACTTCTCCAGGAAGAACATACAGAGGGCCCATAGACATATGAAAGGATATTGAGCATCACTAGCCATCAGAGAGATCCACATTAAAACCACAATGAGATACCACTTCACACCAGTCTGAATGGCCTAATATGCTTTTATCTTCACCTGAGGACATTTTTTCATTGCTTTGAGAGAGAGAGAGAGAAACATTGATGTGAGAGAGAAACATCAATTTGTTGTCTTCTTGTTCATGCCCCAACTAGGGATTGAATCCACAGCCTGGGAATGTGCCTTGACTAGGAACCGAACACATGACCTTTCGGTCTACAGGATGACACTCCAACTAACTGAGTCACACTGATCAGAACTCCATCCCTAGTTTTGACTTTTTGAATCCACTCTCAAACCACAAAGGTATTTCTCTAAAGGACCTGAACTCCAACAATTCTTTGTCCCCACTGGGACCTCCAGCTTATCGATTCTGCCTTGTCACTATCTATGGCCAACATTTATAGTACTATAATACACACACACACAACTATATACTATATATATACACCTATATAGTATTTAGTCTGTATATATATTATTACATATGTATGTAGTATACAGTATATACACTCCTGTATATCACACATACTAAAATACATATATAATGCACATATATGCTATATATCACATGCTATTATATATACTATAAATTACAAGGGTTGGATATAGTACTTATATAATGACTTGGGAATATCTTNTCTGCCTTGTCACTATCTATGGCCAACATTTATAGTACTATAATACACACACACACAACTAGATACTATATATATACACCTATATAGTATTTAGTCTGTATATATATTATTACATATGTATGTAGTATACAGTATATATACTCCTGTATATCACACATACTAAATACATATATAATGCACATATATGCTATATATCACATGCTATTATATATACTATAAATTACAAGGGTTGGATATAGTACTTATATAATGACTTGGGAATATCTTCAACTCCTTTGTCCCTTCAAGCTTTGTCATCCTCTCTTGGGAAAACAAAGCCCTGGTTAAATTCAGCCCCACCTACTCTGTGTCCAAAGCTATACAGCTAAATGTGACTAGAGAAAAATTACACACACTTCCTGCTGGTTTCATTCTAAATTCATGACCACAGACTTCATATGATATATCCCCAGTGAATTCACTGTCATGTGTAGATGAACTTCTGCTTCTATCAAAAATCAGTTCCTCTTCCTGTACTCACCCAGGGGCATCACATCAGCAATTCTCTCTTCTCTCTCCTGCATTTTGCCCCTGTGAGATCACTCACAGGGGCATACAAACCTATATTCTTTCTTTCTTTTTAGTAAACCTTTACCTAGCCCCACTTTGCTAGTGATTGCTACATAGCAAATTACACCCCAAACTTAACAGCTTAGGACAACAAACCCTTGTTCTCTCCAGTTCTCATGGGTCAGGAATCCCCTGGGAATGGCTTAGTTGGATGTCTGTGGCTCAAGGTCTCTCATGGACCCAGTCAAGTTGTCCAGCAGGTCTTTGATCACCTCAGGGCTCAATGGAGAAATGACCTGCTTCCAGACACACATATGTGGCTTTGGGCAGACCCTAGGTGCTTACTGGCTGTTGGCTAGACGCTTCTGTTCCTCGCCACGTAGACCTGTCCTAGGGCACTGAACATAAAGCAGTGGGCTTCCCATAGAGCCAGCAAACAAACAGAGGGCCCAGAACAAGCCTTTTCACAACTTAACATTTGAGGTGACATCTCACTGCTTCTGCCTTACTCTTTAGAAGCAAGTCAATTAAGTCAGCCTAGGAGAAACTGCCCTGTTGGTGAGAAAGTAAAATGGTACAGTCATTGTGGAAAACAGTGTGATGGCTTCTCAAAAAATTGAAAACAGTAATTCCACTCCTGGATAGTAACTCAAAGGAATTGAAAGCAGAGTCTCAAACACCCATGTTTAGCCTGGGTGTATTTATACCTCCGATCTGTATAACAGCATCATTCACAATAGCTGAAAGGTACAAACAGCCCAAGTGTCTGCTGATGCATGAATGGATAAACACAATGTGAACTACATGTACAATGGAACATTAATTAGCCTTCAAAAGGAAAGAAATCCTGGTATATGTACAACCTGGATGAACACTGAAGACATGCTAAGTGATTTAAGTCAATCACAAAAGGACAAATATGATATGATTCCACTTATAGGAGGTACCTAGGATAGTCACATGTATAGGGACAGAAAGAAAGTAGGATGGTGAGTGCCAGGGGCTGGGGAAGGAGGAATGGGGCATTATGTTCAATGGGGGCAGGGTTTCATTTCGGGGAGATGAAAAGTTGTGAGCATGAAGAGCGTTGATGGTTGTAGGACAATGTGAATGCACAATAATGTGAGTGCACTAATGCCACTAAACTGTAGGCTTAAAATGGTTACATGCTAAAATCTATGTCAAATATATTTTACCTGAATATTTAGAAATGATAGGAGAAAAATGGGTCAGCCTTCACTCCATGGAGGGCATGAACATACAAGGACAGAGGCACGAATACCCCAAAACAGCTCTAATTGGTGGGTAGTTAGGATGAGGTTATACATTCCCAGTGGGGAGGGTATGCTCCTAACCTGGTGAAAATTGAGTGTGGAGGGAGGGCTAAAACATATTCCTTATTTTTCATGTACAAAACTCAGATATACACACAGTACATAAGCAGAGGGGCACTTGTTTCTGTTATCAACATTTCATGGGCATGCTATTAGGAAAAACATTTCAAATGCTTCTTTAGGAAAGGCCATAATAACACTGGGCTAGGGCATAAAGCTGGACTCTTCCGGCCACAGTGAGGTGAGGTGGGTTTGCAGGAATCCAAACTCAATAGTGAAAACTCCTGACATTGATCTTCTTCACTGAGTTTACCAAAGGCTTTGATCTACAGCAGGTATTCTTGGCTCTAGATCTGTAGACTTTTAAGTGATAGTGGATGAGCTTTGGGTGTAGAAATCTGTGATTCTCCTGAATTGTAGGCACCATGTAGATGCCTTTGTATGAGGATCAGAGAAGCATGGTTGTTAAATCACTGAGTTTGAATCGGATGACCTGGGCTCAAATGCTGACCTTGCTGCTTGCTGTGTGAGTGGGCAAGTTAATTAATGTCTTTGAGTTAGTGTCAGATCATAGGTTTGCTGTGATGATTAAATAAATAAGGCTTCCAGAACAGTGAATAGAACAGTGACAGTAAGTGGTTAGCAAATCATCAGCTACTATTATATATGTTAATATTTCTGGGAAGAGACAGATTCCATAAAAGTCTCGAAGGGATTCATGACTACTAAAAGTTTAAGAATCTCGAAAATGTAAGAACTATCACCATCAGAAACCCCCGAGGTAAAATGTCACCCTCACCTTGCTCATGCATCTCCTAAGGACTATCGTGTTCTGCTGTTCAGTTACTGCATCTCCTACCTTAGCCCAGTCACTCACCAGCTCACACCTGGACGATTTCAACAGCCGCCTCCCCCAACTCGACTCCCACCACCCCATCATCTTATCCTCCATCTTGCCCTCTTTCAATGATCTGGAATTGCTTTTGTTGGTTAGTTGGTTGGGTTCTTTTATCTTTAAGTCCTACCCTATCTCTCCTCTATGAAACTCTTTCTGTGGCTCACCATCGCCTTTACAATAAAGGCCAAACTCATTTGCATGACATAGTCCATGATGTGGCCCCATTCACCTCCCCTGATTTAGGGGGGCCCACTCCTTGCCTCATGCCAGAGCCCCACTGTGCTGCCCCCCTCCTGCCTCTATGCTGTTGGAGTGCTCTTCTCTATCTGCAGTGCCCGTGTCTCTCTGGCTGCAAGTCTGAGCTCAGAGCATGATGTGATTTCCAGACAGACTTGTGTGTTTTCTCTCTACACCCCTTGAATTTCACACCATTTTTTAAAATTGTTTTTTTTTGTTTATTTTCTCATTTTTTGTCTCTCCAGGAGACTTGAGATCCATCACAATAAGGATCAGATAGTTTCATCTTTCATCCTTGGTCTAGCCCTTGGTGTGTGATCAATAAATATGTTTTGAATAAGTGAATAAATCAAAGAACAGATAGATTGAGCTTAATAACTTGTCCAGGCTCCTGTGTTAGTAAATGAAACAGTTAAATCTAGAATCAGGCTATTTGGATTCTTTTTGATCATAAGGGACATAAAACCCCAAGGTGGCTTAGCTGAATCAAAAGAGCGATGACCCCAAAAGTCGGAAGTCCAAGAGGTGGATTGCAGTCCAGGTACAGCTGCGTGCAGTGCGTATGATCGCATCAGCATTCTGTCTCTCTCCCTCCACCCTTCAGCTCTGCTTTCTTCTCAACTCTTCATTCTTCCGTAGGTTGTCTCCACTCAGGATGGCTTCTATCAACGACAAGCTTAGTTCATCCTTAGAGCTCCATGCTTCTAGGAAAAAATGGAGCAATTCCCTCTCCTAGCAGCCATAGATCAGATTGCTTGGAGGGGCTCTGATTGGCCTGCTTGGGTCTTGTGTGTCAGCCCTGCCCCACCCCCCTTTACACTAATCACTGTAGGGAGATGAGGTGGCATGATTGGTCAAGTCTGAACCACATGTCCATGTCTGTGGCCAGAGGGCAAACAAGGCAATGTGATTGACAGTCCAGTGGCTTCAGAAGGGATGGGGTGCCACGTCCAGCTCCGCCAACCATGCTGTCTGACAAAGTCCGAGCATGAATGGATATGTGGTGTTGATCTTAATCTCTCTGTCTCTTGGTGCTCTAACCTTTACCTTTCTGATAGTTTGGAATCTCCTAGAAATGCTGACCATTCTCAGAGCTGAACAGCAACCAAGTCAGACTGAGAACAGTATCACCTTAGCCTTTCCCCAAAATAACACCTCCTTCCCTGACCTGATTAAGCAATTGTAGGGGACCTGGAATACCCAAGGCAGCCCCCTTAAGTAAGTCCCAAGGCAGATCCCCTCTGATAAAATAGCACCTGTATGTCTAAAGTTGATAGAATAACAGCCCCTCCTTTAACTTGAATAGGGATATGTATCTATTAGAATTAGACAGGCAGAGAAATAGGAAAAACTAGTTAGCTATTAAGCATGTAAAAAACAGTTACTAAGAAGATAGAGTTCATAGTACACAAAGAAATATTTTAGACAGAAAGATAGATAGCTAAATTAGACATCACAAAGGCTTATAATGAATTTCCTAACCTCTGCTTGGTCTAGCATAACTGTTGCCCGTGACAAACTCTGAAAACTTTAATAAACAATAAGACATTCAAACTGTGTACATAGAGCTATTTCAAATTGTCTGATTAATGGTTTTCCTGGTCAAAATAACTTTTGTTTAATATAACTGACACTATGAGAACTTTCGTACTTTTCCTGGTTATCTTTGTATTGATTTTTTCTGCTTAACTGATCATGTTATACACCTGTAAATGTTAATCACTATCAGAAATGAAAATATAAAAACCTGCTTGTACTTTCAATAAACAGAACAGTGCTTCACCTGCCTTTGAGCTGTGTAGTCGCCTGTTACCCAGTGCCAATGCCTATCCTCACCTCGAGGGACCCCTGGACCCTGCTGCGGCTGGACCGTGGCAATGGGGTTGGGACAGGGACAATGGAAAGCATGGTCCTGGATGGACAGAAGCCATGTATCTTCATTCTACTCAGTGTTCCTCATTACTCCATGGAGTTTTTCCAGCCAAAGGCAGGCAGAGAAACACTTGTTTTGTTTGCATGGGTTCATTAGGGGAATGGTCATGGTTTCTTTTAGTGGTTTTATTTGTTTAAATGTGACCAGTTGAAGGGTTTCAGCTCTTTGGGGGAATAATCAGGTAACATTTTGTTTCTTCTATTCACTCCTCCCAGCTATACTGTATTAAATCCTTCTTCCCTACTGGGTAGTGGGTCCCTTATCAAGAGAGTGATCTGATCCAATCATTTTCTTGGCACATCAGACAACCGAAACTCAGTCTAGTGCAGTTTGAGTATGCACTCCAACCCCGCCACTGCCCTGTCCCAGACAGGGGGACTCTGAGCTGCTGCTCTCCCTTGCACTTGGGTGTTGTAGGGTGGGAATGGGGGAGGGGAGACGGGCATGAGCCACATCTGGCTCCCTTCCTTCCCCTCTCTTTTCTGGGGCTACTCCCTGCAGGCTATTGAGAATCAGGGAGAGGACATGAGTCACCTGTTGGTGGAGGTGAGGAGATGCCCTTGGTCTTCTCTGCGAGGGGCAATACTGAGATTCATCCTGACCCCTGCTGCCCCTGAACTTCCATCTCCTGCTAACAGCCCCTCACCTGTGGGACGTGCCTTCTCTTGGCAGCCTTGAACAACCCACATCCCCTGTCCCTTTCTCTAACCCCTGCTGCCTGATCTGGGGCCCCGGGAATATCTGGTCTCCTCTGTAACACTCTCAGATGGCCATGGGGAGCTGGGTGGGGAGTGGAGGATGCCCCATTTTCTTCCTGCACACATTACGCATGGTCCCTTCTCTCTACCATCACAGGCTACCCCAGCCAGTCGTTTGACTACATATATGCCAGGCAATAAGCCCCTGACTGCACACATGCCCCCAAATCAGAGCTGCCACTAATATACTGCGTCTTGTGCAGACCCTAAAAGAGAACCATCTGAGTGGACAGATTATCAAAAAGTTCTCCTTTCCCATTGCTCCTCAGCCTTACTCACCCTTTCATCTAGGTATCCTAGGTCAGAGCAAAAATGCACAGTCTTACACTCTGGCCCTCCCAAATTCCAAGGGACACATGCTATGTTCTCCCAAGAATGTCCTCACTCCTGACGACAGCCCAGGGTTTGCCTACTGACTGTAGTTCCACACGTATCCAGAGAGGGAGCCCGTCTCCACTTCTTGCAAGCACCCACTCCCCACTCTTTCTGAGCCTCCCCTCACCTTTAGTGGCAACTGAATGCACTCATAGTGGCTGGATTCTTCCCCACCACACACTCACCAGTGGAAGAAATTCCAGTTTCCCCGAAGAACGTCTGGACGAAGTGGTACGAATGACTCTGTTTAGGAAATGGCAACCCCTGAGCGTATCCATATGTCTTTCTGACCACACACCGTGTGGCAGAACGGGCAGTACCTGTGGAGCGCCTCTGCTACATGCCGCAGTGTGGTGTTCGTCTGAAGGAAAGAAGCACTCCTGCACCTCTGCTGCAAGGTGAGCTAGCCACTTCCACGGAACATCACTTTTATCCGAGACAATGACCAACCCAAATGGTTTCTCTCCCGAGTCGGGTACTTGGCAGCTGTTTTCTTGAATTGTGCGAAGGAGCCTGCCACTTCCAGGAAAATCGCTGACAGTAGGTTGCAAAATTTGAGTTTTTGAGTAGAAATGGGAATTTTGCAAATCTTGCATCTGAAATCACGAGCTTGAAAGAATCCCATAAAAACTTTTCCGATGGCGTCTTGGGGATGACATCACCCCCCATGCTGTAGCTAGTATAATGAAGTGTGTGCATTTGAGAGCTGTGTCGTTCAGTGAACTGCTGTTCCCAAATGACTGATCAATGAATGATGTTACTAGAGAGGGGTAAAAGATTCGTTCAGAGTACAAGATTAACCCATGGCTTCAGTACATTTTTTAAAAAATGTATTACAATCGACATAAAACATTATATTACTTTCAGGTGTACAACATAACGATTTGTTATACATATACAGTGAAATGATCACCATAATTAGTTTAGCTAACATTTATCATCAGATATAGTTACAATGTTTTTCTTATGAGAAGTTAATTTTGTTTCAAAATTTTATTTATTTTTTACAGCGAGGGGAAGGGAGGGAGAAAGAAACATTGGTGTGAGAGAGAAGCACCAATCAGTTGCCTCTGGTTGCGCCCCGACCTGGAGACTGAACCTGCAACCCAGGCACGTGCCCTGACGGGGAATCAAACCGGCAATCTTTTGCTTTGAAGAATGACATGCAACCAGCTGAGCCACGCCATCCAGGGCATCTTACAAGAACTTTAAAAATCTACTCTTTTAGCAACTTTCATGTACACAATATGGTATTAGTAACTATAGGCACCGTGATTAAATTTTTTGAGATATAATTGGTATATAACACTATTCATTTTAGATATACAGCATGATGTTTTACTATGTATATATTGAGAAACGATTAGCACAATAAGTTGAGTTAACATCCATCCTCACACAGACTCACAACATTTTTCTCATGAGGACTTTAAAATCCACTTTTTGGAAACTTTCGAATATGCAATACAGTATTGTTCCCGGCAGTCACCACGTTGTATGTCACATCCCTAGAACTTACTTGTTGTAAAACTGGAAGTTTGTATCTTTTGACCATCTTCACCCATTTCACCCGCTGGACTTCAAATATAACAAAGTACAAAAAAGATCAATGTGGTTTCAGATTCCACAATGAAAAAATAAATCACTACTTGTTGAGTTTTGGTACAATATTAAAGAAGAATATCCATAGTTATATAAAAGTCTATTAAAATATTCCTCTTTTCCAACTGCATATCTCTGTAAGGCCAGATTTTCTTCATATGTTTCAATCAAAGTAACATAATGTAATAGATTGAATACAGAAGCGGGCGTGAAAATCTAGCTGTTTTCCATTAAACTAGACAGTAAAGAAATTTTCAAAAATGTAAAACAATGCTACTCTTCTTATTGATTTTTTATTTTTGAAAAATGGAGTTGATGTTTATTAAAATGTCATTTATGCTAACATGTAATGGGGTTATTATTATTATTTATTTCCAAATGAATGAACAAGTATATAATTTAAAGTTGTCTAGTTTCAACTTCTAACACCATGAATATTCATAGATAGAAGTCATATAAACAAAAGCTCTTTAGGGTCAACCATAAATTTTAAGAGTGTAAAGGGGGTTTGAGACTAAAAATCTTGAGAACTGCTGTGCTAGGAAATGCGGAAACACCCCTCTCATCCAGTAGAGAAGAAAATGTCTTTGACCCCAGATGCAGGAGGACCCGCTAGGCCTGTGACTAACCACCTAGAGCAGCTCATCTCTTGCCGATATCAGACCGATCCTTCTGCTGCTCCTATGAAGCCCCGGGTGGATGTCTGTCCCAATGTTCTGTGGCTGTATTTAGAAGTTCAGGAGTGTGGGACCTTTGTTCGGTCTCAATTGTTGTTACCAGGCACTGGAAATGTCCCCACTTAATATCTTGTTAAATAGTCTTTCATTGTTTGACCATATTTATTTTTGTTTCATTTTGGGAGAATAGATTTAATGTAAATTCAATATCATTTTAAAATATTAATTACCACGTTGGTATGACAGTGAAGAGGAATTGGAAGATAGGGTGGTGTTTTGAGAAGAGCGTTGATTTAGCCCTGGCTGGTGTAGCTCAGTGGATTGAGCGCGGGCCTGTGAACCGGACAATTGCGGTTCCATTCCCAGTCAGGGCACATGCCTGGGTTGCAGGCCAGTTCCCAGCAGAGGATGCACAAGAAGCAACCATACATTGATGTTTCTCTCCCTCTCTCCTTCCCTTCCCCTCTAAAGATAAATAAATAAAATATTTTTTAAAAAAGAAAAGAGCGTTAATTTAGAATCACAGCTTTGCAATTTACGGAGTAACTGTGGGCAAATTACCCAACCTTTCTAACCTCATGTTCTCATCTGTAAAATTAGGAAAAAAATACCTACCTTACAGGTTGGTTAGAGATAATGTATATAAATCATCTGATACAAAACAGCCAATCAAATGAAGTATCACCATCATCCTCATCATCACCATCATCACCATCACCATCATCCTAGTACAGAAGTTGGAATCCTCTAGACAAGCAGCCTAAATTTGGGGGGGGGATGCCCTTGCCAAGTTCTTAGTGGAAACCCAAGGTTTCTGTCTGAATGCTGGGGAACAGCAGGTCCATGGGACAGGATGATATCTGTTACCCTGTTCCCCGTGCCGTCTTCACGAAGAGGGGTGGTTTTCACCCTGGTTGAGGGTTATTTTTACCAAAAGAGAGTTTTCTATTTCTCTCTAATTCCCCTCGAGGCAAACACCCTTCTCTGGGGTCTCCTAATTCTAGGCCTCAGTGTAGGCTTGAATAGACCGAAACAAAAACAACAACAAAAAACACCACCAGATACCATGTTTGGCCAAGGGTGGAAAAAATAAACAGCTGGATGAATTTTATGAGGTTAAGATTTGCTAAATAAAGAGCTATGTGAGGCTGCAGAGACTGTCCTCTTGAGCATTTATATTTTTTTAGACAAGGACTCCAGGAGCAGATTTTTATGGGATGGTGCGTGGAAATGGTGTGCTTCTTCATGCTGCTAAAATGGAAGTCCTGGGTCTCTTTCACAGCCAAGGGAGGCAGATTAATGAGTTCAGGGGAGGTGGCTGCTGCCTCTCAGCAGCTGGCTCAATTACCTCTCCTGTTCAAGCTGTGCTTTAGGCCTTGGAACACAAGCCTGGTGGAATTCTGACCTTGCTGGAGGACTTTGTTCCTTCACTGAGGCTGCCTACTTTTAGCTTGTATATGTCCTTTACTTCTCATAGGCAGGTTTGCTGGAAACGTGAGTGTGAGGGAATTGTCCAGAGAGCCTTATTTTTTTTTTTTTCCAAAACAAAGGACGTAAATGAGATCATGAGGATGTTAACAAATGAGAAGTTCTGGGAAGAAAAATGGTATCTATTTGAGGAAAGAATAGTAGTGCATCTTATCCTAACAGCATTTTGGTGGGAGAGATGGCTTATCCAAAGAACTTTGTCAGGAATCATTTAATTACAGAACTCCACTCAGATTAGCTCAAGTAATACACGGCTTTAATGTAAGGCATTGGGTACACATCATGTGTCCCAAATGCAAAACAAAGAGCTGAGAATTAAGAGGTTTGTGGTTCTAGGTCAAGTGTAGGATTCTAAGTTAGGTTGCCTGTGTTCAAGTTCTAGGTCTACCACTTGCTCTGTATGACCTTGGACTAGCTAGCTATGTCTCTGTGCATCCGTTTTTTTTCTCTGTAAAGTTTGGAAAATAAGAGTACTTATATATTAGAATTCTAATACAATTTAAATGAGTAGACACATGTAAAGTGTATTGGGCAGTACCTAGAACACACATGTTAAATTCTCAGTAAATGTTAGCTATTCAAGATTTCCATAGTAGCTATCAGATTTCAGACCAACTTGCCCACCAAGAACAACTAGAAAAGCTGGGTGACATTTTTGCAAATCACTCCAAAGATATTGGAAAACTGCCAAGGCTGAGAGGACATAAGAACCTAAGATCTCCAAGAGAAGGGAAACAAAGAGCAGTGAGTGTGACATTCTGTGCTTTTCTCCCAAGGTGTTTGCTGATTGACGTGCATTATCTAAGACCGAGAAGCTGGACAGAAAAGTCGGGCAGGTGGAAAGCTGAGCATCACTCTTGGCAGTTTTATGGGGCTGGAGGAGACAAAAATGGGAGCTTAGAGCCTTCCTAAGGAGAGGAGCCACGATGGTTACTCTGCTCTTTCGGTTGGAACTGCCTGGGCTATATATAATACAGGAATATGGGTAAACTAGAAAAACACCACCCTTCATAGAGGCTGAAGCCTGGTTTTGAATCTGTTCAATCGGCCTTCACAATCTGCCTTTATAAGCTACTTACCAGAAGCAAAAGCTAATCCTCTATGGAGGAAGATAACACCATCCAGAGCCTTCTATATAATACCTGATACTCAATCCAAAGTTACCAAACTGCAAGACACAGGCAAGACAAATTGTCCAAAAACCCCGAGGGAAAGAAACTCAGACAATATAAAGAAAGCAGCAGGAAATAAAAATACTAGAGTTAATACAAACTTCAAAAGAACTGTCATTAATGTAATCAAGAAATTAGATGACAGGGTGGTGACCTCCTGCATAGAATAAGAAACTATTAAAAATGACCAAGTGGAAATTTTAGAACTTAAAAATGCAGCAGCCAAAATAAAAACTCAACACATGGAGTTATCAACAGCTTAAAAAGAGCTGAGAAAAGATTAGTGAACTGAAGAATTTGTCAGAAGAAAACCCCTGGGCTGAGGCATGGAAAGATTTAAAAAATGTAAAATATGGAAAGAACTTAAGAAACACATAGGGCTGGCTGAAGAATAGAACAAATGAGCTGTTGGAATCACAGATGAACAAAAGGGATAGAATGGCGGGGGCAGGGTGGGGGTGAGGACAATGTATGAGGGGACACTGGTTGACAATTCTCTGAAAGTGATCAAAGACATTGCACCGCAGGTTCAAGTTTTATGACCTGAAAGGAGGGTATAGAAAGGAAACCATATGCAGGCCTATCATAGTAAAACTGCTCGAAATCAAAGATGGACAAATCATCTTAAAAGCAACCAGAGGAAAAAGGTATGTTACTTTAAGAAGCAACGATACTCCGAGAGCTGACTTGTCACACAAACAATGGAAGCTCCACAGTGGACGAAGACAAGTGAATGACACCTTCAAAGTGATAAAAGGGGAACAGTTGCCACCTAGACTTCTGCACCCACTGACAATACCTTTAAAGTAAAGATAAAATTAAGGCACTTATAGACAAACACAAACTGAGAGACTTCATCGCCAGCAGACGGTCCCTAAAGGAATACTACAGGGAGTTCTTTAAGCCAAAGGTAAATGACAGCTTGTGGGAACATGGGAAAACAGGAAAGAATGAAGCTTAATGGAAAGCCAAGTATGTGGCTATATCTAAATGAATAGTGAATGCTTAAAACAATGGTATTATGTCTTGTGTGCTTAAACAAATTGTAGAATTGAAGTATATGACCATAATAGCACCAAAGCTGGGAGAGTGGTAAATGGAAATAAAGCATTCAAGTTCCTCGAATTTTCCACAAAGATGTAAAATTACGAATTTACACTGGACTTGGTAACTCTATCTCTGTAGTTATCCTTAGGACAATCACTGAAAGAATCATATCAATATGTAAAACTATGCTAATGAGTAGGTAGAACAATTAAAAATGCATAATTTATCCAAAGAAGGCAAAAAAATTTCATTAAAAAAGAACATAGAACAGGTAAAACCGAGAAAACAAATAGTAAACTAACAAAATTAACCCAAATATGTATGTAATTCCATGAAATGCAAAATACTTAGTACTCTAATTCAAAGCTAAGATTGTCAAAATAGATAAAGAATTAAATAAAACAATGTTCTTTTTACAAGCTACTCAGATGTTATTAGATGCTGCACACTTCTCTTAGTACAAGTATCTTGCTAACACTAGTGGGGTTTTTTTTTAAGATTTTATTTATTTATCTTTAGAGGGGAAGGGAAGGAGAGAGGGAGAGAAATATCAATGTATGGTTGCCTCTCGTGCGTCCCCTGCTGGGAACTGGCCTGCATCCCAGGCATGTGCCCTGACTGGGAATCGAACCGCGATTGTGTGGTTCACAGGCCCGTGCTCAATCCACTGAGCTATGCCAGCCAGGGCCACTAGTGGGTTTTTTTTTAAAGATTTTATTTACTTATTTTTAGAGAGAGGGGAAGGGAGGGAGAAAGAGGGAGAGAGAAACATCGATGTGTGGTTGCCTTTTGCATGCCCCCAACCAGGGACCTGGCCTGCAACCCAGGCAGGTGCCCTGACTGAGAATCAAACCAGCGACTCTTTGGTTTGTAGTCCAGCACTCAATCCACTAAGCCACACCAGCCAGGGTAGTGGCTAACACTAGTCTTTAAAGGTACAGTACAAGTGCTTTGAAGAACAGTGAAGAGGGAGTGAAGTCGGGATGGCCCAATGCTCCTATTAGATTGAAGAGTTTCGGATTATGGAGCTGAAAACCAGAAAGGACCTTAATAATCCTTTAGGCCAACATCTCGGGGGGTGGGGGGGAAGCACCCTAGAGCTGTATGCAAATATGGGAGTTTGCACAAATGTTTATTTTTCTGGGGAGATGTCCACACCTTTCATGATAATTTCAGAGGTGTCTATGACTCCCCAAATGTCAAAAGCAGAGCTGTCAGTGAAACCTCTTATTTCACATGTAATGGGTATGTGGCATGGGGAGGTGAAGTAATTCAAGGTCACTCAGGGCTCCATTTAAATTTACTGATTCCTAACAATTCTCTGTACTGACTCATAGCAGAACTTATGACCTCAGTTGAAATGGGGTGGGGGGCAGCAGTGGTGAAGCTCTGCTTTGCAAAGTTTCTCAAATTCAGCCACCCATTAGGATCTTATGGATCTCTCGTGGGGAAGGTGGTTCCAACAAGCAGACCCGGCCCTGTGGGTCTCCTAGCCCCAGAATTCTATGAGAATATAGAGTTTATACAACAAAGAAGTAGACCTAAATTAAAAAACTGCTTTATGAATGGGTGATCAGACGCCCAGTCACCCGCTACCACTCACGCAAATTAGTACTTCTAACAGAGATGGACCCCTGGACTTCAGCTGGGAAAGACAATGAAAGGTTCCTATTTTCCCCCCTAATAAGAACACAGATCACAGAGTGCACCTTACCTGACTTACTATGTGAGCACAGGTAAAGATACAGGCCCAGAGAGAGGGAAGGGTCGCTGGGACTGCAGGGCAAAGGCTGTCTGGTCTCCACCATACACACGGCAGCACGTTCTCTTACTTTACCAATGATCCAGAAGAGGCAAAGTACAAGAGTACTTTGATGCCTGAATCAACCCCCAGACTCCTTGCTGGTGGCAGGGGAAGGCTAAGAGCATTCTGACTCTCTACAGGAGGGATAGAATGGTCTTGACCATGGCAACCTCACTCACCAAAGACGTGTCCTACTCAATATATCAAGCTCATCAGATTAGCCATGAGTCCCATGAGGAGGGGCACTGGGTGCCCAGGTGGGAATTAGAAAAGAAATCAAGGGCCCTGGCGTGGGGAGGAGGAGAACATCTCACTTCAAAGATACAAAGACAACACGGAGTGAGGACAGGTAAGGGCAGGGTCTCCTCGGCTGTAGGAAAGAGCTACTAACCTTCACGGGGAAGAGCTAGTAGCCCAGAATAGCTTTACTGAGGTGACTGCTAAGCTGAATCCTGAAGGAAGAATGGAGGTTTTCCAGATGGACGGGGCGGGGGGGGGGGGCGGAAAATGGATTTGCACACATATTATGGCATAGAGGCTTGAGGGATGTGGTACTTGAGAGGATTGTAAGAATTGAGTCTGACTAGAATGTGGATTGCACAAAGGAAGTGTGTTTGGAACAGGTCATTAAAATGTAAGAATTAGGCATGGCAACCACTCAATGAATTTTGCTTAGGGTAAGTGAGTCACTTAGCTGACCCCCAAATTAAGGAAATTTTTCATCTCTTTGGTTTGGAAAGATCTCACTAATTCTCGCCAGCTTCTCTCTAATCACTAGACTTTGGATAGTCTCTCTAAGGACAGGATTGCTTTGAGTGTGACTCAGTAAGAGTCACAAATAACAGTGTCTGACTGTTAACTCATAAATTCTGAATTAACGTATTTTAAATAAGCTTTCTTTGCCTGAACCTTTGCAAGAGAATCTCAGAATCACCAAGTTATTGGCCTGGCCTGTGGTTTAACATGGCCTCCTCCCCGGGGAAAGTGTTTCTGGGGTCGGCTATTGATTCTGATACTGACTGACCAGGTCTCGCAGGGAGCAGGTCTCTGGAGCCAGACAGGCCTGGGTTAAATCCCAGTTTGATTACTTAGCTGAGTGCTGAAGCAGGTCACATTGTCTCTCTTAGTCTTGGAACACACATTGGTATTGTGGAAATAATACTTACCTCATTCAATTGTTATGAGGATCAACCTGGAGAAAAATCTATGAACAGGCTGTCCTGGTCAAGGCTCTTTTCATTCTAAGGAACAGGAATCCACTTAAACTAGTTCAGAGGAGATCGACGAACAGGAACTGAAATACTGAAGCCCCAGAGGAGGAACCAAGAACTGGATGGTGAGGAACCAGGAGCTGGATCGGCAGAATCGGGGTACCTGCTCCATCTCCCAGGAGCCCCAGAATCCATCCTACGGTGTCTCTATCTTTCCTCTGTGTTACTTTCCCCTTCTTTGCTCTGTGCAGATTGGTTCCTCAGCTCCCTTCCCACCTCTCCCTTTTCCCCTTCTCTAGACCTTTCTATACCCCAGCCTTCCCACAGGAAGTCCTGTTCAGTTTTCCTGTGTCCGGTGCTGTGTTTCTGGGAGAAGAGCTGAATCTACTGAATTTAAACTGTTGAGTGTCCACCCCTGATCCAATGATCTGTGACCAGGGTATGAGACTGGTCACACAGTATAAACACGGCCCTAGCTAGAATTGTACCTTCAGCTCCGTATGGTGATGATTCCTAGAGAGAGGGCTCGTGGGAGTGCGGGCGTCAAAACGTATCAGCTACAAATACCGAGCACAACAAATATCAGCCCCCACCTCTCCTTGCCCTCTTTACGCTATCTAGCTAAGCAGGTTTCTGGAGTGAACCGTGCCCAGATCCATGATTACCTTCAGGTGTTTACTTTGCTTGGGCTGTGCCTTCTCCTGAGGTTATCCTACGCCATCCATCTATCCATCCATGTATCCGTTCATTTATCCGTCTGTTCATTCATTCACATATCCGTCCATCCACCTCTATCTTCCTTTTACCTGCCTATTTCCTATTCACCCCTGTAGGCCCACTTCCTCCCAGAGAGCATCCCTGATGTCTTCAGTCCCTCTTGGTTCTCCTCTTTTCTGTTGGTTCCTTATAGTTTATAACATACAATTTGCCTTTAAATTATACATTGGCTTGGGTTTTTCTACTGATCACTTTTCAGGTGTTAGTCTTGCTATTTCAACTAGATTATAAATTCATCCAGAACTGAGAATATCACAGTGCCAAGCACAGAGAGAAACAAAGAGGAAGTTCAATGAATGGAGAAAATGACAGCATTTTCTATTCTATTTTATTCTATTCTATTCTATATAGAATATAGAAAATATTCTATATCTGGAAGGGATCTCAAAAACAATTTAGTCTAAACCCTTTGATTTCAGAAAAACTGAGATCAAAACAGAGGAAGTACTTTTGGTTGATTGAATATAAAGAATAAAATGGAGAGTAAGTATTCGATTATTTATGTAACAGAAACATTCTCTCAAATTATACTATAGAATAGCATTTGGAGAATTACAGTTTGTTCAGCCTGAAAGGGAACTTGGAAGTGATCCAGGACATGCTGTTCAGGTTTATAGATGAGAAAACTCTTTCCCGAAAAAAGGAAGTGATTTGTCCAAGCTCACACACATACTTCATGGCAGAGCTGGGACCAGGCTCCACACCTCCTTCTGCCCACTCCTCTGATTCTCCCCTGTGCTTATGGTCACCAAGGGCTTGCCTGTGATCTGAGGGGTTCCCATTCCCTGCCTTGACCGTGTCCCTGGCACCACCTGACAGATGAGCACCAGGCTCATTTGCCCTTGCAGCCTGAGATCTGTGTTACTTCCCTGACCCAGTCCTCGCTCGGTATTCCTTTCACAACTCTCCTTCTACCTGCCTTTTTTAACCTCGGCTCTCTCTCTCTTTTTTTTTTTTCACCTTGACTTCCCTTGCCTTGTGGACTAAATGCTTGGCCCTGTCTCCTTGGCTATAACTTGGATTCTGCGTTGATTTAACTCACATTGACTATACAGGTCCTCTGTGAAAGGCTCTGAGTCTGAGGGATTCAGAGATGAAGAGCACTGAGTCCCCACTCAATAACTTCACAATCTGGTGGTGAGGGACATGGGAGCACTGAACTGAGCCTGAAGTGGTGGGAAACTGCCAGTCACAGAAGACTCCCTGGAGGAGGTGTTTCTTGAGATGAGCCACTGAGGACACATATAAGAGTCAGCTGATGAGGCAGTGGGGTGGGGGTTAGTGCATAGGCAGGCAGAAGAAATAACATCCGTAGAGGCATAAAAACATGGAAAAATAAGAGGTACAGAAGAAATGACGAGCACCTTGATGTTCTTGGAGAATAAAAAGGAGGGTAGTGAGTAGTGTGGGATGAGGCTGGAGAGGTGGGCAAACCAAATCAGGAGGCCTTGTCTGTAAGTAAGACCATTGTACTGGTGGGATTTAGGGATCTAAACAATGACACCCCTGTTCTCTGCACAAGTTCCTAATTAATTGAGGAGAATCCCCAAGGAGTTAGCTGGATGGAGATAAACATGTCAGCTTTACTCCTGATAAAACAATAAGCATGGCTTAGATCTGGCCAAGCTGCTTGCTAACACCTCCTAGTACTGAACTTAATTCCCCACGTGTAAGCTTTTCCTGTAGGGAGAGATCTGCTTAGAGCCAATGAGAACGTTTCCTGAGCATCCAGAGAGAGAGACACAGAGAGAGAGAGAGAGAGAGAGAGAGAGAGAGAGAGAGATGGAACTAGAGCATGCTCACCTCCTTAAATTCACCAATCATATAAGGTACTCCTCTGGGGAAGTGGGCAGAAGTGTTACTTTAATGGTGATTCCCCCACTTGGAAACATAAAGCAAGGGGGAAAGAAGGTTCCTACCTAGCGCTCACCCACCATTTACTGAGCACCCTCTTACTGCTTGCTGCCATGCAAAATGCTGGAACTGGACAGAATCAGAATTAGGTTGGGAAGATTCTCTAACAAAATGTGTAAAAGGACATGGAAACCTCTACCCTAGAATGCCAGTATTGAAAGAAACTCTAAAACCCATTGAATCTGGTTTTCCATCAATATCTGAAAATATCTATGGATATTTCAAATATCTATCTACCTGGACAGATCATTGAAAAGGAACTCACCATCTCCCACAGCACAGACAGAGCAGAGAAAACAGCTGGTGCCAGCTCAGACAGGGAAGAGCTCTCTACGAGGTGATGCTCATGTTCTGTGCTCATTTTCTACTTTGCTATTATACCGGCTTGAATGGGTAGGCACTTGGTAGATATTTATTGAATGATGACATGAGTAAGTGAATAAAACTATCCTGTTCTGTTCTAATATCTGACATTCCCATGGATGTGGGGGTCATGACTAATCTGTATCGGCCAGAAATCTGCCCTTGAAAATAACTTAATTCCCCAGAATCTCAGGAAACACCTCATCCAGGAAGCTCAATTTAAACTAGGTTGGGGGAAAATTTAAAAGCCTGGGGTGGAGCGAGGGTATTTGACCCTGCATAGTCAGTGAAATGCATGGGTTGGCCTCTAGGACATCTGCCAGAAGGGGTCTCAAGTGCTTTTATGTCTCTTTGCTTCCTACTCGGTGGTCTCCCCTTGTGTGGGCTTTATTCACTCTCTGGCAGGGGAGTGGGCCATCAAATCTATTATTAGAATGAAAAAAGTTGAACAATGATTGGTTAAACTGAGGTCACATGCTCATCGTTGAATCAATCGCTGTGGCCAGAAGAAATTGGCCCTCTTACTGGTCCATCTTAAATGACAGTGGGAACCCCAGAGGTCAGAGTAAGGAGTGTGACTGGAGCCCTACCCCAAGGGGTGGTCCCCAAAAGGCAGGAGGAACAGTTATCAGTTGACGATGCCAACTACAGAACCCGACCTCCGTTGTCTAAGTGTCTCAGGCATCCCTTTGAATTCTAAGAATGCCTTCCTGTCACAAAGACAATGGTTCAGAAAAGAAAAGGCTGGTGAGTGGCTAATTCTTTGCAGGAGCAGAAGTTGACACCAGGCATGTTAATAAAGACCCAGGGCCTATGTGTGGTGGCCTGATTCAAAGGGTCCCAAGCTGAGTGGAGAATTCTGCAGGAAGACAATCAGCCTTCCTTCTGAGTCAGCCTTGATAAGAAGCTCCAGGAAAATGCCAAAAGGGAAGACAATGAACCTGTTAGTAAGCGGGTAGGAAGATGTGATGGCTGTCATCTTTCTTTTATTCACAGAACTCATCAAGTGACTGACGGTAAATAATCAGCTGTGAGCAGGCAGTGAAGGTGGCCTCTGTGTTTGTACCTGTGCAGGTTCTGAAGGTGTGCAGGTCTTGCTGGAATCATTAATCCTTCCTTTCTTTAAGAAGTCATTAAGCATTCATTTAAGCCCAACTTCCACCCTACCCCTCAAACTGAAGGTTAAGATCTTGAACAATTAACACAAAGCCATATAGGATGTAACTTTGCTTTTAAGCAAATTATTCATGTATTTGAGGCTAAAACAGCTATCAGCCCCTTCAGCTATCAGCCCCTTCAGGGATTATCCCAGCCACAGTGCCACCTTCCCCGGGGTAGCTCAAAGGCAATGACCGATCTGATTGGAGATCTGTCAGGGTACAAAGTTCTGGTCTTCTTGACCTATCTTGGTGCAGCTGTGAAGAGCTAGTCTATGTTCAGTGACCATGTGGTCAGTTAAGGCTGCTGTTGGGCCTCATCGCAGCTCAACCTCGTCCTTCTGCCCCGTCCTACTTCTCTTCCCTCCCTCCCTGTCATACTCGAGCTGTCCCAGGGCGCATCCTCGCATGCAAAACTTCTGGTTTCCTGCTTCCTGGGAGCCCACCCTGCCACATCCTGTCTAGATCCAGCAACTGCCTTTCTCTCTGATGTCGTGTCTCATGAGTCTCCCTCTCACTGAATCTGCTTCAGCCACATGGACCTTCTCTGATGCCTCATAGTCTTCTCATTCACTGTTCCCTTTGTGTGTGAAGCCTTCTCCCCTCCTCCCTTTGGGGCCAGCTTCAATGGCATGAATTTAGAGGTGGTTTCCTGGACCATCTCCACCCTGTGCAAATGAAAATGGAATTCCCCTTTGTGCAAGGCCTTTCACCACCCTGCATCTCCGCTCTGGTGCTTAGAGCGGTCAGGATGCTTTTGCACAGGACAGTTATAATGTTCTTATAACAGGAGCAGCGAATAGAGCACCTGACTAAAAGAAACTTAAATTTACGAGTCTCATGTAATAAGAAGTTTGAAGATAGTTCTAGGGTTGGTGTGGGGGTTCATCTGTGAAGTTGGGGTGAGGGAGCTGTGCTCTGTGCTCCTTTCCGAAGTTTCACTCCATGTGAAGGGGGCTCAGTCACTGTAACTCCTGGTCTCTTTCTTCCCCCTTTACTCTCTCCATCCCTGGGGAAGACGAGTGGCTTATCTGTTTGGTAAATTTGGACAAGCCCCTCTTGGGATGGCTGGTCTGGATATGGTGTGTGACCAGGTGCCGAGTTGGTCTAACGTGGAGGGCCAGGCCTTGCTGGTCCTCCCATTAAGTTACATCCTCATCCATAGCACGTATCGGTCACAAGGATGATATACTTCCCGTCACCTGTTCCTCCATCATCTGATTTCTCAATTTGTTCAGAACTCAGCATGAGAAAACAGAAGCTACCCATTGGGTTTCTCTAGCAAGGCCAACAGATGCCACCAGGAGCCCAGATAAGATCAATCCGCCTGCTCTGCCCTCATTTTGTGTCAACAATGTGTCCCTTAGTGTCACAAGATGGCTGCCACAGCTGCAAATATTACATTATCATGTGACTGTATCCAACCAGGAAGGATAGGAAGAGAGGAAGGGGCTTTTCCCTCATATAGCTTTTTCTTTTATTAGGGAGGAAATATTTCCCAGAAGCCCCCCCACCCCAGACTCTCCCTTACAGCCTATTGGCCAGAACAGGGTCACATGTTCTCCCAGACCAATGACAGGCGGAAGAATATGGAAGTATCATGACAGTTTAGTCCAACTCAACTAAATTACAGTAAGTCACTTGGAACTGGGGATGTGACTTCCCAAACAAAATTTCGATTCCGTTTGCAAAAACACCACAAAACCCCAAAACGTAAGGGGTGTGATGGTGTTGGGTAGGCAGCTGCTGGTGTTTGCTGCTGTACTACTGTTCACAGTTTGTGGTTGAGTATTTCTGGGTTTGATGATTTATTAATGATCTAACAGTCCTTTCCAACTTCAGTCCCGCAAGGCAAGATGGTTGGCTGTGTCGTTCATGCCTGTACCCTCAGCACCTATCACAGAGCCTTCCTCAAAGTAGGGACTCAGTAAATATTCATGAGAATCTGTGAATAAATACATGCTCAGAATTGCTGGGCACTGCAGTAAATACCAGAAGATATGTCAGACACACTTCTTTTTTTCAAATAATTCATGGTGCAGATGAGGCAAGACTAGCACATTTAAGTCATTTTCTATCAATATAAGGCAAGGTGTCTCTCTTCCTCAGTTTTTCCTAATAATATTAATCAAATGTGTATGATGTGCAGACACAATGGTGGATACAGGGGATGTGAACAACACCCAGACCCTGTCCCTGATGGTGAAGGACTAGTGAAGCAGGTGAATGAGAAAACCACCTTGATAAAAATAAGTAGGGAGGCTGAGGGAGCACAGTGGGGGAGGTTCTGTGTTTCCTCTCTGCCCCCAAATCCAGCCCAGGCTCTGCCACAACATGAGCACTGAAAAAATGGTGGCCATGTTCTCAGGGGAAACCCGCTCCCCCCACAACACAACTTATCAAAGATGTAGGGAAGGCATTGTTGATCCCACTGTGCACATCAGGAAGTTGAAACCCAGAGAAGCTACACGATCTTCCACGAATAATGAGGGATGAGACCCAGCTCTGCTGGTGGCTTGCTCCTGGTTTCTGCTTCTCACTGCCTCCCTTCCTAGAGAGGTGGTGAGCTGACATCAAATTCTCATGCTTGGGAATTGTTCTGTGTCTGACATGCTCCCCTGACCCACAGACATCTAAATCCATCTTCTCCTGTGTAGTGTGGACACCAACATTCAGCTCCCTCCTATCCTTCAGGGAGCAGCCTGCATCAGCGAATGAAGGTAGCCAGCACTGGGAGACCAAGATCTAAACGGGTAAGACTTATTTTTTCTCCTTTTTTTTGTTTTAAATGACGGTACGTCCTTTGTATTTAAGTGCTAATTATAATTACTCACTTCCTAGAAAGTGTGCAAACATCACGACACAGCTGGGAGCCTGCATAATTTAAACATTAATTTAAGCATGCTAATTTAACTTCACAGTCTGGGATTGTATGGGTTTTATCAAAGAGCCCTCAAACCTGAGAAGGTGGGGGGAAAGGTCCTTTGTTTTATTATCTGCATCTCCCCTCTAGTGTTCCGGGCAGGCCTTTGTATGGAATTACAAGGTTTCGCATGAAATTGGTAACAAATGTCCTCAAAATATTTAAATTACTATTACGACCTTAAGCTTTTAAAGAGCTTTGTTTTACTAATTCCCAGCTGTAATTTTCATAGTTTAATGGATGTGAATAATTGTTCTCTAACTAAGGCGTATAGGAAATAATATTTTCTTTATTCCTTTCAAATCACCTTAATTATGACACCAGATCCTTATCCCACTGAAATGTGGGGAGTTTAATCCCAAACCCTACTGAGAATTCTTTCATGTCCCAGGGTCCTAGCAGGATCTGGGAGGTTTGAGTGGGCAGGTGTCCTCGTTGTTGAAGCCAATGGTCCCCCCAAGGGGACCCTTCATGGGTAAGGTTTCTGGGCCATTCACCGGAGGTTTTTCCAGGTGGGCTCGGCATCTCCCTGCCTCAGGCACACTGAACGGCCGTCCTCTCTGAATCTCTGACATCTCAGCCCAGGCCCGCAGAGCAGTGCGCAGGTCTCTGCCGCATGGAGACGCCGTGGTCAGCACCCTCCACCTGAGTGCGCAAGTCTTCCTCTCTCTCAAGTCTCTCCACCAACCTTCTCTTTTGAGGGAGCCCAACATTTTCTCATCAACTGGCTGGAACTTGAACAAAAGATCAGAAAAGCTCTTGGCTCCAGGCTCTTCTGCCCCTGTAAGCAGACACAGAGAGTGCACAGGGGCCCCCTGCTTGAACTGCAGGGGGGGAAGGATTTAGGAAGAACAAACATGAACTAATCTCTTAATATATCATCCTGCCACATGAGTTAATCCTCACCAGCCAGTGGTTTCTTTTAAACCCAGAAAGATTAATTTACTAAGAATACCCTATACACGTATTCAAACGATACTTATTTCACATCACTGATGTACAAGGCAATGTGCTGAGGACTGCAGACACAGCCATGTGATTGGTTGCATTATTGCTCCCAACTCATCAACCACTCCTGTACCTGCACCCTATGCTGTGTGACTTCGCAGTTGCCCCTACTAGAGGCGGAGCATATGTCCCCACCCACCCCACTGAGGACAGGCTTGGCCTTGTGGCTCCAGAGTCCGTGCTGGAAGGGGTTACACCATCCAAACACTCCACCTTAACTATTGTCCCTCTAGGCACTTTCACAAACATTTCCTAATGGGAGTCTCACAATCATCATATTATTATCCCCATTTTACAGATCAAGAAACTGAGGCTCAGGGATATCAACTTTCTTTAGTCAGTGCCCAACTTTTATACAAATGAACTGATGAAGACATGTATGTAAGTCAAATGTTGTAGGGAGGAAGGGGGGTATCTCTTCTGTTACAAGAACACTGTGGAATTCCTATTTCTACATCATCTTTGATAATATGCCTCCTCAGCTTTGTGCATGTTCTTTCATTTTGCCCTTCTCCTTCACAAATAAATATGGCTGGCCAGCTTATATCAATCAGTAAGTGTCAAAATGAAGCTAAAAATTTTCCAATCTGTCTGCTCCATGTTCTCCCTCTTGGTTCTTAATAATGTTACATTTCTGAGGCCTATGTTTCTTAGTATAAATATGAATGTTATCAATTTTCAATTTTCCACTTATTTTTGTAGAACAGTGAAGGGGAAAATGAAATAAAGTAGCTGACATTCATTAAGCGCCTTACTATTTTGTGCAATACCCATAAAAAACGTGCAGTGCTCTCAACAATCGCCTTGCTGCATTGTCAAGTATTTTCCTGAAAAGAGAGAAATTCTGCTTGGATTAGGCATGGAGGAGAACCCAGTCCTCCCCTTAGACATTTACATGTCTCATATTTAAAGGAATTTTCCACGGACGGGGTTCTGTCTTCCTACATTTTAAGACCCATGCCCCTCCCCTACCCACTCTCTTCTACTGCCCGTCTCTGTAGGACACTTCGAAAGCACCGAGCGACCTCTAGCCCTGTCCCTTTGGGTCATGATGATGGATGAGTGTCACAGTGGGTTGTAGGAGCCTTCTGGAAGCCATTCCCACTCTAGGCCTCAGGCAATAGTGTAACCATACGCATAAGTGACTGTGAACTTCATAATCATCTCACTAGATCTAAACTAAATGGTTCTCTTCAGTCCAGATCCCCAAAATGCCTGTGACCATTTTGATGCCACCTGACACGAGAGAAAGTAGGAGGGAGAGGAAGTATTGTTACAGCATCTTTCTTATGCAAATTAAATATATATATTTAAATATATGCAATTCCATTGCTAGGGGCCTACCTGGGGCCCTAGAAGAAGCTGGGCCTAGGTACCTGTGTGCTGCCACAACTAAACCGGAGTCATTTGGACTCTATGTCACCAGGAATGGGCATTGTGGTAGCAGGGGTGGTAAAAGGAATAAGAGTACTAATAGAAAAATCACATAGCTCATGACCTAGTTCAGCGGTCAGCAAACTACGGTGCATAGGCCAAGTCAGGCCCACTGCCCATTTTTGCAAATAAGGTTTTACTGGAACACAGGAACACTCATTCATTTATGTATTGTCTGTGATGGGCTTTGCTCTGCGATGGCGGAGTGAATGAAGTAGTCGCAACTAGTTCAGCCAGTCCCCAAAGCTGAAAATATCTACTGTCTTACCTTTCACATAAGAAATTTGGAGAGAATCGTGACAGTCTTGAGAAAAAGAAAATGAGGCAAGAAAAAGCTGCTGCTAGATTCAAACTATTGGGATTTAATTCCAGCTCCATCATTTCCTGACTGTGTGCTTTTGGGCAAGTTTCTAGACTTTTCTGAACCTCAATTTCCTCATCTGTAAATGGGGATAATAGTTGTATCCCTGTTTGCTATAAGGATTTAATTAAACCCTATATATAAAGTGCTGGCACAGTGCCTAACAGAAAGTCAGAGCTCCATACATGTCATGGGCTATTATTAGCTGACAGCCACAAAGATACCAGTTTGTTGGCTAAAGTATTGTTGGCTCAGGTAGAAGGATCTCAGGTAGAAGGATCTTGCGTGAAGCCTTGGAGATCAATGTCAGTGCTTTGTTCCCCAAGAGTTTCTCATGGTTGTCTTCCGCCGTGAAGCAGCTGCAACAGACCAGGGCAGGTTTGATGTGACTATCACCAGCCTGTCTCTTTCCACTGACTCACCACTCCATATCACAACCAAAGTTTACGTCATTTTCCCCTTCTTCAAGACTCTCACCATTTTTCCAGAGGCAAGCAGATTCTCTAATTCAGCCCTTCAGTCACCCCTGTCTTAGAAGGATTTCTGGGTTTCTAAGGAAATATTAGCTGGGCAGACTCAACTGCTATGCAGTTGCCAGCTTGCCTCTCCTTTCTTTTTTTATTCTAGATTACTCTTCTCATCCAATGCATAACAGAGGATGGGATTGGCAGGAGAAATTTACTCAGAAATAAATCTGTATCAATCAAAATACTTTGGGCTGCAAGTAAAAGAAACCCCAACTACATTGGCTTAAGGGATAAGGACATTTATTAGTTTATTAGCTCTCATAACCCTAAATCCAGACATAGAATTGTTCCAGAGCTGGATACTCACATAGCTCAGAAATATCAACATGGGTTTGTTTCTTCCATTGTGTTGGCTCATCCTCTTGGGCTGGCCTCCCTCATGGTCCCATGATGGCTGCCCCAGCTCCAGCCATCACATGCTAATTGCAACATCAAGAACACAGGCAGATTTTCATGAAGTTAATGAAACTTAGCTTCAGGCCCCCCGAAGGCCTAGCAATGTGCTCAAGGGGCCATATACATTTGTGAAATTACCAAAAATAAGATGTGTATGTTTCTATTTACATAAACGAAGTGCTTCAAGTTATATAAGATTTAGGCCCCACAAAATCTGGATCCACCTTGCTCCTAAGATGGGAAAAAAAAAGAACTGTCCTACTGTGAGTCCCTTTTCTAAGAACAAAGGAAAACTCCCTGAAAGACCCCTCACCTCCCGCACCACATTAGCTAAAATGACACTACATGTCACGCTTTAATTGTTCCTTGGTGTGTTAGTCTAGGTTCCCTAAGAAGCAGGTGCTGAGATAAGATTAAATGTGCTAGAAATTTATTAGGGGAAATACCTATGAGAGAGAATGGGAGGGAGCCAAAAGAGATGGGGAGAGCTGACAGACGGCAGTGCAGGTCCAACCCTGGGTGAAGGAGAGACCGAAGGAAGGTTGGGTGAGAGCATCTTACACTGCGGCAGCGTTTAAGGAAAGTTCAGCAAGGTCTTCAGTGAGAACTCAAGGCACAGTCACCTGTTAGAGTCCTGTGTCTCCCAGGAGTCGGCCTGCCTTAGTGTCCCTGCCACACTCTGTCACTGTGTGGGAGCTGCCCATTGGTAACATGAATCATGACCAAAGCAGAGATGGATTTTTGAGCACTGCAGATGGACTGATGATGTCCAGTTCCACTCCCTGCAGTCGAGGATCTCAGAGCCACCACATTTCACAAGGACAATGAGAACACTATAGCTGGCCTAGACCAGTAAAGATTCATCCGTGAAACAGGGAAGGGTCGGCCTGCTCAGGAACTTGGCCACTCAGCACAGGGAGAACAAAGGTGAGGATTCCTCTTAGTGGATGGAAGGGGAAAGGGAGGGACTATGATGGGGAGGCAACGATGCTGCCTGCCAACCTCCCTCTTCCCACCGCTCAACAGAGCTCTTGTACCACCAGAGGGGCGCTGAGCATGTCCATCTCAGACAGACCTGAGTCAGAAGAGGCTGCTCTTTATCAGGAGTTTTCCCTGAGGCCAGGGCCAGCGTACAGTAGAAGTACAGTGAGTGCAGCAGGAGAAAGGAAGTCGGCACTTCATTAGTCCTGTCCGACTCGGTATTTGTGACGAGCCTCTTCTAAATGTTCTGGTCCCAGGTCTCTTCTGCGGACCACCTCAGCTCAGGGCTGGTCTGCTTTTGTTCTCGATTTTTGTGGAGGTGTGAGCCTTGATGTCCTGTGTCTGTTCTAATTTGGCTAATTGCGTGTTGCCTATTGAAAATCTCCCTCCCACTGTTTCAATTACATACAGAGTTCTTCGTGTTCTGCTTGGCAAATCAGGTGGCAGAGCACTTTGGGACCTCCCCCTTGGAGGGGAGGTGGGCATCATTCATTATGCATGAGGTGTAGCAGGTGGAACCAATCATTTGAGTGACATTGTCATTCTCTTGTCAATGATTTGGGAAGCAAGGACATATTTTATACACAGGAGCCTGTTTTAATTACCATCGTCTCCTAACTGGTTTCCCTGCTTTCGCTCTTGCTCCCCTTTCTCTCTTTTCTATTCTCTTCCCAATACTCAGTGCAATTCTGTTAAGATGCCATTCAGATCATGTCACTCCCAGGCTCACATCCTTCCAATAGCTAAGCAATTACTTCTAGTAAAAAGCCAAAGCCCTTATACAAGTCCTTGCCTCAGGGTTCTGCAGACTACGGCCCTCCAGCCAAATCCAGCTGCCCGCTGGCTGTTTTTGTAAATAAACTTTTGGAACACAGCTGTACCCCTTAGTTTACATAATGTTGATGGTCGCTCTGTTGCAGAGTTGAGCACTTGCAGCAGAAACCACGGGGTCTTTGCAGGAAAGCTCGCCCACCCCTGTCCTACGGATCCTCACTCCCCACTGTCACATTTCCTCCCACTGCCTCCCCTGCTCACTTTGCTCCATCCACTCTCAGCTCTTTGCTGTTTCTCTAATTCAGCCCACATCCTTCCATGTTGACCGTGGCACTGGCTGGTCCCTCAGTGGGAAAACTCTTCCCCTCACCATCCTCATGACTTGCTTACTAACTTCCCTCAAGTCTTAATTTGATACTATCTCACCAGACACTTCCCTGGTCACCCATTTTTAATTTAACTTTATTTAATTTTTATTTTTTTAAATTTTATTTATTTATCTTTAGAAGGGAAGGGTGGGAGAGAGGGAGAGAAGTATCAATGTATGGCTGCCTCTCATGCATCCCCTGCTGGGAACTGGCCTGCAACCCCGGACTAGTAATCAAACCATGGGTATTTGGTTTGCAGGCCCGTGCTCAATCCATTGAGCTACACCAGCCAGGCCTGGTCACCCATTTAAATCGCAACCCTCCCTCTTCTAACGGCTTCCATCCTCCTTCCCTGGTTTATTTTTCTTCTCTGCCCTTTTCACTAACATGATACATATTTTACTGCTTATTTTGTGGATACCCTTGACCCTGAAAGTAAGCTCCTTGATAATAGGTATCATCTTTTTTGCTCTCTGCTATATCCCCAGGGCCTAGAATAGTACCTTGCACATAGTAGGTACTCAATAAACGTTTTCCTGATGGAAAGATATGATGTTAAATGCTCAGAATTCTGCTGCACAACAGAAGACCCAAACAGTAGAGGCTTATTTGGGCCAGCAGGGTGGCTTCGCAGTGCCATCAGAGTCCCTCGGCTCCTCCAGTTGTTCTACCATCTTTGGAGGGTGACTTTCTTTTCCCCATGGTGTCCTCACAAGCATGCGATGTTCACTCCACCTTTGACCTCCTCCCTTCCATGCTCTAGGCCGGCAAAAGAAGGAAATGACTGGGAGGAGGAGGTGGTATCTATGTCAGAACAGCAAATCTTTCCCGGAAGCGTCTAGTACACACTGCTTACATCTCTTAGGCCAAAACTAAGTCTCCTGGCCACCCCCAGCTGCAGGACAGATTAGGAAATGTGGCCTTTCAGCAGGACACATTACTGTCCTGAAGAGCATCAAAGTTTTAAGAATAAGGAGAAATGGATATTGGAGAGGTAACTTACAGCATCCGCCAATACGGATCTCGATGTTTTTTTTCCTTGGCTGGAAGAAGTATGAGTAGAGACTGGGAGAATTCCCAGGACTTTGGAAAAGTGCAAAAAGCAGAATTGATTTTTACAGAAGGTCAGTCCAAACCTTCCCTGTAGTTTAGTCTCATAGCTCCTTGAACTTCCCCTGTCACCCCAATTATCATAAGGTTTATGTCATGCTCCCCAGTGGTGCTTACTCCTGAGCAGTATTTGCAGCATATGGTAGGTGCTCAGGAACTCCTTCTATACCAATTAATAAATGAATCGAAGTGAATTCTGGGGCGCGCACACACACACAGGTACATGTATGTGGTTGTCTAAGTGCCTGTATTTCATTTATTACGATGCTTCCTATATGTCATCATTTATAGTCAGTTTTGCCAACAATCTTGGGAAACCAATAGTAGCATCTCCATGTAGTGGTAAGGACTATACAAGTCTCCGTTTCACGGCTCGTGTGCAGCAGCACACAGCTACGAAGTGGTAGAAATAGGACTCAAACCCTAGGTTGCCGATCCCAAAGCCTATGTGCCCCGATCCCATTCATTCATTAAGTCATTCAACAAATATATACTTACTGCTTATTATTACTGTTATAGTAATCTTATTTCCTGGGTTGAGAAAATATTGCTCAAATCAGAAGACAAATTTTTACAAGGGAAGGGTAGTACAAAGAAATTATCTGTATCTTTCTTCTGTAAGTTTCTAGGTAAAGAACCCACCCATGTGCCTGTAGTATCATGTAGCTTATTTTAAATTTCCCAGTGTTTCATTCATGTGCATATTATTTGTTTAGTGAGATTGTAAATTATTGGAGATTAGGGAGGAAGTCTTATGCATTATAGAGTTCCAGTCTTGAGCTTGTCTGCAGTTAGGACAATGATGGCCTCACTGGGCTCAGTAAATTCCTGTTGGGTAAAACAGAATCAGGCAAAGTTAGGGGCTGAAAGCAACAGAAATCTGCCCTGAGAGATTTGTGCAGGAAGGGAATTTACTGGAAGGATAGAGCTCACAGAACAAGCTGCATATCGTAGGCAAGAACAAAGAGAGGTTAGATAGAAAAAAAAATACAGCCAAAGTCATGGCTGTGTGAACTGCTCCCATGGGTACCCATCACTACTGGTCAATCGGTCTACCAGTGCGGGACACTGAATGCTGATGCTCACTGCTGGACTAATGTGTCAGCTAGGGTGTGCTGCCATGACAAACAACTCTAACATCTCAGTGGCTTAAAGAACAAAGGTTCATTTCCCATGCCCATTATATTCCTTCAATGGTGGGCAGTGTGACTGCTCATCAGAGTCATTTAAGGTCCCAAGCCAATGGAGGCCGTATGCTTCAATGATCCCACAACCTGGAAAACGGAAGGGCATGAGGACAACTGCAGCTAACCGATTTAACCAACCCCGAAAGATTCTTTTTGGGGTAACACATGCTATATTGCCCTTCACATTCCACTGACCAAAGCAAAGTCCATGACCACGCCTAATTTCTTCAGGGGTGGGGAAATGCAATTCTATTAAGTGCCCAGAATAAGAATGTTTGTATATTTTGTGATCAGCTTTGATAACCGTACAAGTCCCAATACCACTTCCGCCACAAATGCTTACTCACTAGCTCTGTATTTTGCATGACTCATTTAAAATTCAAAGTCTGGTGGAATCATCCCACCAGCCAAGGTTAGGTCATGTCCAGAGCTTCATCCTGAAGACACATAAGGGAAGGTACGTGCTAGTCAGTCAAAGGCTACACACAGGTCGGAATTCTTCCCTGTCTCTTTTTGGAGAGAATCTACTGCTGATCAGCGAAGCCTGCTTCTCCCAAAGTGATGCATTATAGAAGGGGTTCCCAGAACTGGGCTAAACTCTGAGCTCTTCCTGGAGACAGTGTCAGATCTTTAAAATGTGCTTTATTTTTAAAGAATAAATGACTAAAGAAATTATGCCTTATTTATTCTGTGCTCTAGGATCTTGCACTCAATACATATTAGTTCCATATGTTTCCTCATGTGTTTTTCTAAATGAAAAAGCTGCTACTTAGGAGGCCAAATAAATATGGAAAATGCTGGATTCATTAACCACTCTTTGTGGTAGGCAGCCTCTAAGCTGGTCAGCCATCACACCTCCTGGTCAGCACCCCCTTGGGTAAGACCCTCGCCTTGGATGCAGGCTGGACTGATTGATTCATATCTAACAAATAGAATGACAGAAGTGATGGAATGTCAATTCCAATATTAGGTTATAAAAAGACTGTGGCTTCTAACTTGGGGGCTTTCTCTTGCCCTTTTGTTCAGAGGGAAGCTAGCTGTCACGCTGTAGAGTGCCCATGTGACAAGGAACTGAAGCCTCTAATCAGTAGTCAGCAAGGACCTGAGGTTTACCAGGTAATCTTGAGATGTAAGGAATCTTGAGATGACTGCACCCCAGCTGACACCCTGATGATAGCATGTGAGACCCTGAGCTGAGGACCCCCCTTACCTGTGCCTGGGATTCTTGATCCACAGAAACTGAAATAAAAGGTCTGTTGTTTTAAACCACTAAGTTTGGGGGTAATTCTTTACCAGTCATAGATAACTAGAACATTCTTTCATTTATTCGACAAGTATCTAATAGCAAGACATGAAGCTCTTGGGACTAATTAGCCAGCACAACAGACCTAATTTCTGCCCTTATGGGTTTTAAATTAATTTATACAGGTTTCTACGCTATAGAAAAAGACAAAGTCTTTAATATGCAAATGTTCATCATGCATCTCTAAGAGAATGGGTCTCTAACTTGTAAACTGCTCTGCTTTGCATTTCATAGGGCTGATGTTTCTGGAGCACAGTATTGGAAACTTCTCTACTTGTTAAACAAGTAAATGAATTAGAGTTGCAATTTTAAAGGCTTAAGCTCCCCTGCAAAAATATCAGAGTGTGCCCCTCTTTGTTCACTATAAACTTAATAGCCATTCTTTTCCTGGACCCCATGCACACTCTCAACTCTTTTCCTCTGCAAACATTGACTGATTATCTATTGTACTGTAAGGCACTGCAAGCAGTGAACTGTTGCTTGGGCGATGGAGCCGCTCTATATCTCCCTGAAGTATGTTTGGAAATCCACTAATCGTTTCATTTTGTGAGTAATGGTTTCAGTCACAATGTTTGAGCAAAGTGCAAAGGAGAAAAAGAATGGGATTGGCTAATGTTAAAGTCAAACCTTTGCTGAAAACAGTAATATGTATTGAAGCAAGTCATTGTCCTCCAGGAGAGGAGACATAATCAGTATTGAAACAGTGCCTGAAGCACTTCATCGGACTGTATTTAAAACGTTTAAAGAACCCTTAGAACAAATAAAGCCCTGAAAAGATCTTTCAAACTGAAATGAATTCTTGGCATGCTTTTTGCTCCACTACCACTGCCCTCCCCACAACAGCCTGCTTCAGAGGGGCTCCGGGAAACAGGGCTTTTGTCTTAATTGTCTAATGTGGAACAAGGGTTTCATACTTTGGATGGAAAGCAAGAAGGAAAAAGGGCACTTATGACATAGATTGAAATGGCAGTCCTATTTTGTCTTTGGTTCCCTGCTCCTTAAGAATGCATGTGTCAGCTACCTGGCTGGGGAACTCACTTGGATAGAGTGTCATCCCCATACTCCAAGGTTGTGGGTTTGATCCCTGGTCAGGGCACATGTAGGAAGCAACCAATGAATGCATACGTGAGTGGGACAAATGAATGTTTCTCTCTCTCATCAATAAATAAAAATTTTAAAAAGTTTCAGATGTCAGCCCTGGCTGGTGTAGCTCAGTGGATTGAGCACGATGTGCTCACATCGCAGACGATGTAAACCAAAGGGTCGCCAGTTCGATTCCTAATCTGGGCACAGGCCTGGGTTGCAGGTCAGGTCCCCAGTGAGGGCGCGTGAGAGGCAACCACACCTTGACATTTCTCTTCCTCTCTTTCTCCCACCCTTCCTCTCTAAAGATAAAAAATTAAATCTTTAAAGAAAAAATTTTGTGTCATTCCCAGATTTAATGAAAAGTAGCAAATGGCCCAGGACCCATATTCTCAGCAAACCATGTCCCATACCTACCCTGGGAAGGCATTTGGGACCTGGTTTTGAAATCAGGCAGGGCTGTATTGGCAAGGGGGCACAGAAATGAGACAGACTGGAGATCTGAAAAGAAAATGTAAAGGTAGAAGAGAAAATAAAGGGCAATATTTATTCTCTTGACAGTAGGCTGAGCTTTCTAACCTCCGAAACTCAAATAGAAGAACTGACAAATTTAACCAAGAGAAAATAAAAACCTTATGCTAACTAAGCAATAAACAAATAAACAAACCAACCAACAAATAAATAAAAGGGGGAAATGGCAAGCCATGGAGAACTACCTAATAATATATATGACAGAGAAGGAATATTTATATTTATTAAGTAGTTCTAAAAAATCAATAACAGAAAGACAAATATCTTAGGACTCACCCCCTCCCCCACAAAAGGAAAATGGTGTAAACAGGGAATTCTTATAAGCAAAGATATAAAGGAGAAATATGTGAACAAAATTCAACCTCAGGGTGATCAGATAAATGTTCGGTGCTATGGTGAGAGGCAACAGCCAAACGTTAGGCACTGCATTTAGAGAATAGATAATGGCACAGTCCTTGGATGCACACTGCCTGGGGGGCTCCTCCCTGTTTCGTGACCTTCAGCAAGCTGCTGAAATGCCCTTTGTCTCAGTTTCCTCATCTGTAAAGGCTATAGGGTTGTTGTAAAAGGCGAGGAAGTAGATACATGTCATATACTCGGGATAGTACTTTACACACCAGGAATGGTATATCAATGTGAGTTGCTGCTGTTTATCTTATTAAATGGATAAACACATAAAACGATAATGGCAGACGTGTCAAAGGAGCGAAGACAGACCCTCTGGCACGCCGCTGGTGGATACAATTGGAACAGTCTTCTGGGATGGCAGTTCAGCACCACGCATCAGGCCTTTAGAATGTTGCATTGCCTTGGACCAAATTCCACTGTAGGAATTTTTTTTCCAAGGAAATAAGAAGTCAAGTATATAAAGGAGTAGCTGTAAAGATCTTTTTCAGAGCTCTGTACGGTTACGCCATGCTGAAAGAACCTAAATGTCCAACAAGGAAAGATTCATTGAACAAATTACTGGACAACCAGTCCGTAGAATTCTGTGTAGTAATCAGATGATATAAGGAAAAACCACTGTAAAGAGCGTTTTGAGGGAACAATTGAAATATGAGTTATATTTTAGATAATGTTATTATATCAATGTTATTTGGGGGGTATGATAATGGTCTTACGGCTCCCTCTAAGAGAATGTAGAGTACATGCTAAAGTGTCATGATTTTGCAGCTTATTTTCAAATGGGTCAGGAAAAACTGAACATATCACACACACACACACACACACACACACACACACAGAGAAAGCAGATGTTAGCAATGGTGAATCAGGGTAAACAGCAGGTGGGGCTTTATTTTATCTATCAACTTTTCTGTTTGAAATTTGAAAGATAAAAACTTAGAAAAATGTAAAAAAACATTTAAGAACGGGCAAAATGATATATTTTAGTGAAAAAGTCATTTACAAGTATATATAAAATATTATATCATTTTTTGATTAAAAGATTAGGATTAGCTAACCATAACTGGTAAAGTATTTACATGCATTCTCTCTGTAGTAAAACCCTGTGAGGTTATGAGGCATTATGATTTTCTCCACATAAAAAATTCATAGATGGAAACTCCGAAGTTAAAGACTTATCCAAAAACCACACAGCCAGCCCGCGGTACTTACACATAGGTCCTTATGACCTCAGGTCCACTCTCCTGACTACTACTCTGTTGCACAGGGAAAAGCAGAAGGCTGCTGTAGCTTCTGATGATGCTACTTGTTATAGCTAATAAGCATTGATAAGGGTGGTAATGGAGGTACACTTAAAGAAGCAGAACCAAGAGGGGCTAGTTCCATGGGACAGAACGGGAGTTCTTACCCAAGCAGTAACATTTGAGATGGGCTTTGAAGGATGTGTAGGAGTCCATTCGGCAAAGGAAAAAAAAAGGCATTCAGTGCAGAGGGAACAGCATGAATGAAGACACACAATGTATTTAGGAAATTATGCTTAGTCTGTAGAGAGTATGGAGGCAGGTAACCAGGGCAGATGGCAGAGGATGCGATTGGACAGAGACCAGAATCAGTCCTTTTTGATGATGGTGATGGGAGTTTGGAAAAATGACCCAGGCAACAGAGCAAAGATGACTCCGGATGGGAAAGAGAGACCAGCAGTGGGCAGATCAAGTGAGGGGTTCTTGGGAATAGTTCCCATAGGAGGTGATGAATGATTTTACCAGGGTAAGGACAGCGGGAACAAAGAGGTGGACACAATCAAAGCTTCCTTCTCTGAAAGTCTGCAACATTACTTTGGGACACACCATGACAGATGGGTGTCTTGAAATAGCATTTGATCTTCCTAAACCTGTCCTTTGCTGGTCTGTGCTCACATCCACACCTCCTACCCTTCTCCTGCTCTGCTTTGTCTACTTCGTATCCCAGAACTGCCTTTCCCAGACTCTCTCACCCTCCAGCTTCTTGATGGGTTTGGCTAACAGGAGGGACCGGCAGAGGGGGGAGGTCCAGGAGGAAGGCAGAAGCTAGGGCTTTTCAGTCTCCCTGTGTCTGCTTCTGGTTGTATTCCTGGGAGCAGCTGCGTATCACCCATGAGCCCAGGTTCGGCTGGTAGCTCTTCTCAACACAGAGCTACCTCTCTATTGTAGTTCTCGATTCTGTCATATGGTTTGGCTCCTGGACTCGGGTGACACCATCTTCTCCCCATCCCTCCAGCCCTGGAGGTGGCGGAGGCTTCTTGCTGATGCTTCTTTCCTGGTTGTCTCCTTCCTGTCCCACATAGCTCGTTAGCTCTTCCATCTCTCTCTCTCTCTCTAACTGATTTTCTGCATTAGATTCCCTTGGATTGAACCTAGAGCAGTTTCTGTTTCCTGGCTGGATTCCCACCTAGAGAAGTTTGTAATCACAGAACTGTACCCCTCCATTTTTAAGATTCCATAAGAGCAGTAGAGAACATATCATCTTAGTCGGCCATTAGGAAAACCGTGGGTGGAATCTGAGGGCCAGTGAACCCCCGACATTTTATAACAATCTATGCATGTCATGTTTATGCACATACATGTAACTTTTCTAGAGAGAGAGCTGGTAGCCTTGCCAGTTCATTAAAAGATGCATGATCCCAAGACATGAAGAATCACTGCTGTGAGGACCACACTCACCCTGGGATCTGCTCTGAGAGCCTCCTTATACTGACCGGTGCAATGATACCCTTGCTCAAAAGTTACCTTTTAAAGTTCTTGGGGCAGCTGTGTGACCTAACTGCTCTGCCAATGAGCAAGCTATTATGTTGACTCTGTGATTCTCTCCTTCAGGGAGGAAGTTCAGAATAAGTGGGCACATACTTCTTTTTCTGATGTGGAGCAAGCTGTCATTTGAGTAGACTCACTTAGCATCTTCTACCCAGAAATAGAGTCTTTCACACACAAAGATGTTCACATAGCAAAGGGATCATCCCTGAGCTTCACACACACTGACCATGCACTTAGGAAACAGCTGATATTTGCAAGGGGCTTGCTCAGAAATGCTGCAGTGAACCATACACAATCTGTTCATTCATATGTGCCATCCTTGAACTTCCCCTTTGCTGAAACTCATTGCAGTTGCAGCTCTTATTGATGTCTGTCTTTGGACTAAAAGCTCAACAAGAGCAGGACCCAGAAAGAAGACAGAGACTCCATAGGTCCCTGAAAACCATCACTGTGCCTGACCTGTGTATAAAAGTAACCAATAGTAGTCAGCGTTTACAGGGCTGGCCAGTCTCTGTTCTAATGACCTCAGTCCTCACAGGCAACCTGCAGGCATGGTATTCTTTCCAATTAAAGATGAAGAATGAAGGCATGGAGATGTATGGAGAGGCTGACGAACTTGCTTGGGCTTACACAGCTAGGAAGTAGTGCAACCACACTTCATGCCCAAGTGGTCTTGCTATTCACGTACTCACACACAGTAGATGGATGGGAAAAGTGATGAAACCCCCAACATCTGTGAGTCCAGCTGAATGAGGCTAGTTCACATTCTGGTTGTTGGGTTAGCTGCTATGATTGCTGTTTGGTTTCTGGAATGCTAAAGGAAAAGAATTATATATTAGTATTCTGATGGACAGCTAAGCTTCCAAATAATAGCCAGAAAATAATTTAATTTTCTTGAAAATAGCTCTCTGGCTCTGGTAAAAATGATACCTGTTTATCATAAAATGTTCAGAAGTACAAAGAAGAAAATTAAAAATCCTCAGGAAACGAAAGGGGAAAAAAAGACAGCAGGGATGGAACTAGAATCGATAAAACTCATTCAAAAATCACCAGAAATCCAACAAACTAGTTTTAGGTATTATTGTCATCATTTCAAGCCAATTCACATGCTCGTACAGGCATATCTCAGATAGTGTGGGTTTGCTTCCAGACCACCACACCAAAAGTGAGGCATAACCCCTTTTCCCCCCGCTTTTTTTGGTGGTGGAGGGTCATGCTTTTAATTCGTAAAAACACAACACCTGTGCAGCGCAATAAAGCAAAGAGCAATAAATCAAGGCACACCTGTGTATATATTTAGCTCTACCTAAAGCATTTTACATAAATGGGATCACATTGCGTGTGCAATTGCAGAACTTATGTTCAAAAATGTCTTCCCTAATCAATATGCTGTGAAAGTAAAGATCACCCTCATTATCCTTTGCCGCCGATTGATGTTCCCTCCTATGAGTTATTATAATTCATTTCATCAGGCCTTAGTGAAAGACCCTGAGGTTACTTCCCGACATCCTATATTAAAACAACATTACCAAGAGCATCCTGTATACGTCTGAAAAATCCACAAGGATCACCATGGATAACATCAGAAGATGTGATTTTGGGGAAATCGCAAGAAATGCACACTGACAATTTCACACATATTGGCAAACTGCCTTCCCAAAAGATCGCCTCCATTTGTGCCTCATCATGATACACATTCATCCTGATTGACTTTATAAATCTTTGCTAATGTGATAGGCAAAATTACCCTAGTAATTTAATTTCTGATTTTTGTTTTTAAATTTTTAGTGTTTATTGTGTGTCTGTGTTTCTTAGAGGATAACGTACGTAAAACTTCTAGTTTGGAAGAAGAGAATTACTTATGCACAAAGAGAGTCATCTCAGCATTGCCACAGCAGTTTGAAAATAGAAACCACCAATGGGAACTCGGTCTGCACTGGTTAATGGATAAACATAGATTGGAATATTTTGCAGCCACAGAAAAAGAGAATATTTTGAACAAACATTTCGTAGTGTGGGGAATGATTATACTATCAAGTTTGAGAAAATTTCTTAAGGAAAAAATGAAAATGCAAAATAATTTGCATAATAATTCCAACTCTTAAGAGAGGCATGCTTAGAAGAAAAAAGACGGGGGAGGGGGGAAATGAGGAAGACTATTGCAGGAAGTTGTAATGTGGACAACTTCTGTGAGGGCAGGTTTTGGTTGATTTAAATTTTCTTCATACTTGGCAGGCACTGAGTTTCTAATAGTTTCTTATAGTATGAGGCTAATATTTAACACTTGGTTAATGGGTTTATCATCTTCAGTGTTTTTCAGGTCACTCACATTCAGACTCACTTAACATTACCATTAATGATTCTTTTAGTAAGCTAAATGGCCATATGCTTTGGTTATTCGTAACACTAAGGGACGCGCTCATTAGCACTGGCACTGTATTGGGGGCAAGCTCCCAGCTTTCGAGGAACGTGGCCTCCGCAAGGTGAGAGGAGGCAGGTGCATAACACCTGTAGCACAAAAGGGGTGAACACGTCTAAGCCATGTGCGGAAAAACCTCCTGGGGGAGGCAGCATTGCAGCCCAGCGCTGAGGCATAAGTTGGATTTTATATGTAACATTTGTCATATTTTTTCCTGCTTCTAAGAAATAAGTGTTTGCTGTAGAAAATGTAGATGATGGTAACAGACATTTATAGGCTTATTGTCATGTGTGGGACACACCGTGTTAGGAAATCTTGTAAATGAAAAAGTTTCATTTAAACCCTCCCCCATGCATGTGATTATTTTCTGCGTTCCGAAAGCAAGAAAGCGGCGGGGGGGGGGGGCGGTGTACAAAAGAGATTGAGTGAGCACTGCGTACATGATCGGAAAACTGGCAGAGGCAGTACTGGAACCCGAGTTGAGCTGGTGCCATAGAAGAAAATAAATCCATCTTGGGCCCATTGCTTTCCAGTCTCTTTTCCCCTGAGGCACGAGGAAGGCTTTTCCAGGTTCTGTTGGTGCCTGAACTCTGCTGAGTGGTTGTCACTCAAGCATTATCAGTACATAGGTGGTAACTGAAGGCACACGAGTGGATGAGCTTGTAGGGAAGCACGCAGAGGAGAGAAGGTTCTGAGCAACAGAGATGGAGATGCCTTCCCAGGTCTGGGCTGGGTGAAGAGCAGACAACATTGAGGAAATCTTCCCAGTGGTGATAACCTCAGAGCTGAATCTTAGAGGATGAGAAGTTTGCCAGGTAGAGAAGAGGAAGACAAGTGTTGTGAGAAAAGAGAACAACATCTGCAAAGGCATATCCAGTGCAAGAGACAACATGGTCACTTGGAAAGCCAGCAAGTGATGTCAGTATAGTTAGAACACAGGGTGTGTGTCTGTGTGTTCATCCATGGGTGTGCAGTTATCTGTGTAGGTCTGTGAGCGTGTCTGTGATTACTCATGGGTGTACATGTATCTGTGTAAGTGTGTGAGTATATCTGTGTCTACCAGTGTGAATACATATTTAGGAGGCTAGGGTGATGATGGAGAGGCTACAGAGAAAGGCAGGATTCAGATTGTCAACGACCATATGTATTAGTTGGGTTTCTAGAGAAGATATATATTCTATTGGTTCTGATTCTCTAGGAAAACAGAAAAAAAAAACAGGCTGGTGGTATAGTTAGTGCAAGTCCAAAGACCTGAGAATCGGGGAAGCAGATGATGTCAATTCCAGCCCAAGGGCTGAAGATAAGATGAGATGTCCAAGTTCAATTGGTGATGGGAAAAGCCACCGTGGAGAGGGCAATCTATTTTACTGAGTCCACAGATTCAAATGCTAATCTCCTCTGGAAAGGTCCTCAGAGACTTAGGTAGAACCAACGTATAAACTGGGCAATTGTGGCCCACTCAAGTTAACACATGAAGTTAGGCAACACAATCCCTTCTAAAAGGTTTGTTATATTATGGAAAGTGAGCCTGGGATCAGAGTAAAGAGAGCAGTGAAGGTCAGCTAGCCAGTACAAACCTGATGTATCTAGAAGGCAGTGGGGAGCCTTAATTTTTTCAGAAGGAATTACAAGATCAGGACTGCGCATTTGGAAGATTCTTAGACTGGATGGTTTCGAGAAAGAGGGGGCAGCAGAGAAGGAAACCAGTTCATAAAATATCATATAATAGTAGTCAAAGTGAGAGGTGATGAGGCATACATTAGGATGATACACAGGGGGAGGGCGGTTCACTGATGTGAAGAGAAGGGTGATGGTGGAGATGGGTTGGCAGGTGAGAGACATCAAACAATCTACTGAGTTAGCCGAGGAAGTCTGTTGAAGAACATTCAAACCAACAGTTCAAAAGCATGTCCTTTCTTCCTTCATCCCCCGATTTACAACAAATATTTACCAAGGGTCTATGCTTGGGAACCCCCCCCTAGTCCAATGCACAGTCTAGGCCTGTTATCAGACTGAAACAATCTAGTGTCAGGAGGGCCCAGAATCCCACAGTCTCAGAAAGGATGAGGTGAGGTGGGGTGGGGTGGGGCGTCAGCCCAAGCACCCAACCCAGCATTGAGGAATCCGGATCTGGGCTACCTCCCTACAGGAGGGGACTCTTAAGATGAAAATTCTAGCCAGCCAGAGGGAGAGGGTTTCCTACCCCAGGCAGAGAGGTTGCACAGGAGCTGGGGAAGCCCAGGTGAAGAAGATAATGGTTTCTGCCCTGGTAGGTGGAGCCAAACAAGACTGTCATTTGACACCGATGCAGCCAAGTCACGCACATGTTTTCTCTTTAGTCAAAAAGTAAACTCCCCTCCATGCAAATTTCCAGCTGCCTGGAACCACACCCACCAGGACAGCATAGTGGGACCAGAGCCTTCCCTCCAGCGCCGCCTCCCCCCCGCCCCCCCCTCCCCAGCACCAAGGCTTTTGGAGGATGGGCTCAGGACCGTCCTGCCTGCTGAAAGGACTCTAGTGAATGGGCCCCTGGTGGCAGGTAGCTAATGTCCAGACATACGGCCTTCCAGCGGTGTCATCGCTCTGGCCCCGCAGCTCCTTTGGTTTCTCATTTCCCTCCACACTAGGACAAACTGGGGCTGAAAGAGGGCTGCGTAAATTTGTTTGGGTACCCGAGGATGGGGGAGAACAGAGGAGAAAAAACAGGCTACGTGCGGTAAAGGAAGTGAAATCCGAAACGCAGGAGCAGGCGGAGCGACCCCGAGCAGATAAACGGCTAAGGGGAGTATCCCTCTGTCCCGGGTTGGGGGGAATCACCTGCTCAACCTACCACCTTCCGGTTCTAGTACCAAAGCGGGGAGTCTGGGGGGTAGGGACAGCAGCAGGGGGGAAGTATCTGCATCCCTATGCTCGCACAGGCTCCCCAATGCACAGGCCGCTGCTCCCCACTTCCTGCAGCCTTGATCACAACCTGGGGGCGTGAGTGAGGGGCGGGGATGCAAGCAGCTGAGGAGTTTTTTAAAAAGGTAATTAGCATTCTTTGATCCCATTGGCTCTCCTTGGGTTCTGTTTTACATACGCCCGCCCCTTGGGTTTCCTTAGGTTTGCGGGGTTTGGCAGGGTTTGCAGCCGCCGCGGTTGCTGCTGCGCTTCAGTGCGGGGCGGGCGGGCGCCGAGTGAACCCCGGGCGGGGATCCGGGAACCAAGAGCCGGGAGCTGGGAGCCAGCCGCCGGCCGAGCTGCTGCTGCTACGGCGGCGGCGGCATCTGAGTCTACTTCCGTCCTGCGAACACTGAGGCGGGATCCTGGTGGCTTGTGCACCCAGCCGGGCCCAGAAAGGAGAGGGTCAGATACTTTTTATTTTATTTTGGAAAAAAAAGGGGCAAGTCCCAGTGTGAACTTCCCTCCCGGCCTGGCCCGCTCCTCGGTGAGCCCCAGCTCCGGCCAGGGCTCTGGAAGATGACTCCGGGGTCTCCCCTGTGTATTCCAGCGGCGGCGGCTCGGGGAGGCAGCCGAAAGTAGTAACACGTTGGTAGTAGCGGCTGGTGGAAAAGTGAGCCGAGTCTCAGTGGACTCAGCTCTCCCCGCGCCCGGGCGCCCGCTGCTTCTCGCTGCTCCTTCCCCTCGGCTTTCCGGCGGCCACAGCATGAAGTGGCGCAGAGATGGCAAGAAGAGGTAAGAAGCCCGTAGTGCGAACGCTGGAGGATCTGACGCTGGACTCGGGTTATGGTGGCGCGGCGGACTCGGTGCGCTCCTCCAACTTGTCCCTGTGCTGTTCTGACTCACACCCGGCGTCCCCGTATGGCGGGAGCTGCTGGCCACCTCTAGCTGACTCCATGCACAGCCGGCACAACAGCTTTGACACTGTCAACACTGCCCTGGTGGAAGACTCCGAGGGGCTGGACTGCGCCGGCCAGCACTGCTCGCGGCTGCTGCCGGACCTCGACGAGGTCCCTTGGACCCTCCAGGAGCTGGAGGCGCTGCTGCTGCGCTCGCGGGATCCCCGGGCAGGCCTGGCGGTCCCCGGCAGCCTGCCTAAAGACGCGCTGGCCAGGCTGTCGATGCTGGTGAGCCGGGCGCTTGTACGCATCGCCAAGGAGGCGCAGCGCCTGAGCCTGCGCTTCGCTAAGTGCACCAAGTACGAGATCCAGAGCGCCATGGAGATCGTGTTGTCCTGGGGCCTGGCGGCGCACTGCACGGCAGCCGCGCTGGCCGCACTGTCCCTCTACAATATGAGCAGTGCCGGCGGCGACCGCCTGGGCCGCGGCAAGTCGGCGCGCTGCGGCCTCACCTTCTCTGTGGGCCGCGTGTACCGCTGGATGGTGGACAGCCGCGTGGCGCTGCGCATCCACGAGCACGCCGCCATCTACCTGACAGCCTGCATGGAGAGCCTCTTCCGGGACATCTACGCGCGGGTCGTGGCCTCCGGGCTGCCCCGGAGCTGCAGCGGTCCCAGCTCGGGCTCCAGCTCTGGCCCAGGCCCGGGCTCCGGCCCAAATGCGGTCCCCGCAGCGGATAAGGAACGGGAGGCTCCCGGAGGGGGCGCGGCGAGCGGCGGCGCCTGCAGCGCAGCCAGCAGCGCCAGCGGGGGCAGCAGCTGTTGCGCCCCGCCGGCCTCCACTGCCACAGCCGCCGCAGCCCCGCCGGTCGCCGCCGCTGCAGTCAATCACCACCACCACCACCTCACGCTCCACGAGGCGCCCAAGTTCACCGTGGAGACATTGGAGCACACGGTCAACAACGACTCCGAGATCTGGGGGCTCCTGCAGCCCTACCAGCACCTCATCTGCGGGAAGAACGCCAGCGGTAAGTGGCCATGCGAGTGCCACTCGACACGGCCAACTCTGTTGGCAAGTTTGCCTCGCGTTCCCCTCCCGCGTCTTCCGGCCACCCGCTGCAGACCCAAGCTTCTGAGGGGACCGCTGAGCTGGAGGTGGCCGGAAACCGCTTGTTCCCTCCAGCGCTCAGGCTCCTAAGGTTCCAAGCTGGAGAGCGCGCGGTTCCGCCCCCCAGTGTGGGGCGGGGCGGTGGCTGCTTCCCGCAAACTGTGGGAAGAACTGAACACCCTTTTGGGTCAGCAGAAAGGTTTGCGATCTTTTGCGCCTACTACATATTTCTGCCAGAGCCCTATTTTGATGACCTTGAAGGTGCCAAATTCTCAGGTGTACAAGTTTACCTCCCTGGAATTCGCCAGGAGGTGCATTCTTTCCTTTGCTACTCAGTGCGCGTACTTCCCCGCGCGCTTAGGGGTCATCGGCTGCGGCCCCATGACCACAAAGGCAGAACATTTGAGTGCGCTAGTCGTAAAGACAGTAGGGGAGATGTGTGTGGGGTGAGAAGGTGGAGGGAGAAGACTTGAAGGTCTCAAGTTTTTCTGGGGCCGTTTTTAAGGGCCAGAGCGCACGGCTCGTGGGTGCTGCGCAGTGAACACCCACCCACCCTTTCCAGTTCCGACTTCCCAGTTCCTGACGCTTCGGGTGCCCTGTGGCAGGAAGCTGCAGCTGTTACCATTTGGTTTAAGGAGCGCCATCAGGAACCCGTGCAGGATGGGAGTGGGGCGGGGTTCTGAAGCGGGCAGTCAATTTAGGGCGTCGTTTCTAGCAGGTTCTGTCATTCTTCCTGCCCCCCTCCCCCGCCCTGTTTTGGAGGAAGGAGCTGGGTGGGACCGAACCTGCCATTCTGGAGGCGGAGGGGCTGGGGCTGGGGCTGGGGCTGGGGCTGGGGCTGGGGCTGGGGCTGGGGCTGGGGATGGGGCTGGGGCTGGGGCTGGGGCTGGGGCTGGGGCTGGGGCTGGGGGGGGCTCTGGTTTTCGAAAGCTCGAACTAGCGGCCCTGTCTATGAAAGCCGGAGCTAGACACTTCAAAGCTTCAGTTTTCCACAGGAAATGGTAGAAGCGTAACTGGAGAGTCTAAAAGCGAAATAAAACTTTGTTTTATATTTGGCGGTTTGGCCAGAGGTTGGGTGGTTGGAGCTGAAATGCAGTTTTTCTGGGCAGATTTCATTCATTTTGCTGCCTGTCCGTTTCCCAGGGCTGAAGGAGAGATGGGGCGGGCGCGGCCGGGCCTCTGGAGGTGCCAGTAATGGGCATATGAGTGTGTGAGCCTTTGTATGCGCGTGAGCGTATGCGCGGCAGTGCGTGTGTGTGTGTGTGTGTGTGTGAAGTGTGCCCGTGAACGCGCACAGGAGCGAGCCGGCGCACGTGGCGACCCACTCTAGTAAAAGCCCTCCGGAAACCAACCCTCAGCTTTCAGTCCCTTCACCTGGCTTTGATCTCGGTTATCGTTAGGGGAGGGGAAGGAAGGAGCCTGGGGGAGGGGGGCGGGGTCTTGTTCCCGGGGAATCTTCCTGATCTCTTTGCCCGAGCCTTTCCCCTCCGCAGCCAGTCGAGGGCGCAATCCTTAACGAGAGGGTGTCTTCGGGTCTTCCCGCACCCCACCCCTCGCCCTGAGATATCCTGACTCAGGGGAAAACACCTGGGAAGAAGGCATTGGTCTTTATGTGTGCTTCTGTAGAAGGGGTTGGATACACCTGCAAAAATCAGGAACTTGGGCTGGACCGAATTATTCCTCGTTTGGAATCCTACCCCCCAGGAGAAGCGCGGAGGGTCTTAAATTTTCCTCCATCACCCTTGTTTTTAGCTGCCCCATCACAATGGTTCTTTACTCCTTACTCCCCTCCCCCAGCCCTTATACCCTGCTGGAACTGGCACGCCCTCTTATTTTTCCCCTCTGTGTTTCCTTTGGCAGAACAGAGCAGTCCCCTTAGGAGGCTCTAGTTTGGGAATCTGGGCACCCTGCTCTACCACTGTCTGCCAGTCTCTTGAAGTTATGACTTTGGGTGACCCACTTTCCTTCCCTGGACCTCAGTCTTCCATCTGTAAAATGAGGGTGGAGATCTGTAAGACGCACCCAGATCCCCCTGTAACTCCCTGCGTTAGTAGCCTCCATATTTTTTCAACCTGGTTTTACTTTTATGATCTTTAACATCTTTGAAAGACAGTGTTTGTGTTTATCCTTTTTGGAGTAAGTATAATTTAAGGAAGGAGAAGCCCACAGCGCTGGTTTTGGGCAGGGTGAGTGTGTGGTGGCTGGGGTTTGCTGTCACACAGCCTCTCCCACACCGCAGAGCTTAACTCCTGGGTTTCAGGGCCCCTTCAGCTATCTCTTAGTGAGAGGTGTACTCTAACTTCCCTGTGATCTGGTCTGTCTTTCTTGGGCTTGTTCAAAATGGCAGATCTTCGATGCAGTAGAGTTAAGGAATGAGCGATGAACTGCTTATGTATCTGAAACATACATTGAACACACATACCTATTTCTCAAACTATTTTGCATGGCAGTCCTTCTAATCTGCAAACCTTATGAAAGAGCTCATGCCTTACATGGTCAATTTTTCCCCCTTTGACTCAGTAGCATCACTTATCCATTCATTTGTGAATTCATTTGTTCAGCAATATTGATCGAGCAGTTCCTAAATCTAAGGACGGAGGCAGTAGTGAGGTACAGAGGCAATAACAATGAACATGTGCACCCAACTCTACTCTGTGTGTTGACCCATCTGATCTTCAACATGACCTTAAAACCACGCTGATATTATCCCCATTATACAAAAGAGGAAACTGAGGCATGGGAAACTTAAGTGCCTTGCTTAAGTTTCTTGCTCTTCAGTGACATATGAATTTTTTGTCATCAGGCCACTCTTCCACCCTTCACTACCTACACAATTGAAGAGACCCTTCACAAGCTGACATTCTTCCTGTCTCAATTTATAGGCCTATTGTTTCTACCGAACTGAACTGGGCAGTACCAGATTTGACATTTTCACATCCCCTGCCAAGCCTGAGAGAGGGCCTGGTACACAGCTGGAGTTTATTATGCCGTTGAGCTGAGCAGGCTCTGGTGTAATAGTATACAGGGATGTCCTGAAAACAATTGATTTGTGAGTTTCTTCATTTATCTTTCCAAGTGTTGTTTTCCTTACCTTGGTTGCCCTTTTGTCCTGCCATCTTTGCACCTGTCCACCCTTCCAGTTTGCTGCCCAGGCCCAAAGGATCTTGCAACTAGTCACATGGGACTCAGCTCAGAAAATAGAAGATCTTTGGCTTTAAGTGAGGGCTTGATCACTCAAAAAATCACAGGCATGGGCTTAGGGTGTGAACTTTGCGGTGATGTTTTACTCTTTAGAGCTGGTTTTTTTTTAATGTTGATTTTTAGCCATTTTGAAGAGCTGGGGACCCCAGTGAGTGTTGCTTTTAAATTTTGGCTCAGTTGATTTTGCTCAAGTTACTGAATAAGTAAGGAATGGACAGAAGTGGTTCCCCATGCTAGTGTATGTGTTTGTCATTTCATCTCAACCCTCTTCTGAGCTGGCCGGCTCCCACTCATCCTTGAACACTTGGCTGCAGATGATCTTTCTGGCATCTCTGTGAGGCCTTCCTTGGTGAACCCCTTCCCCACCCCCCATGCCTGGCTGGCCCTTTCACGGCTGTCCCCCCATTCCTTGACAATCCCGACCCTGTTTTAAGTGTTTCCCCATTATCTGTGGCACCGCTAGTGCAAGCTCCTGTCTTACTCATCTTTGTATCTCCTTCCGTATCACTCAGCACAACACCTAGCACTTTGTAGATGCCGTGTGCTATTTGTTGAATGAATGTAACCAGCCCATGAGATCTTTGGGATTTAACCCATCAACATCTACCTGTAAAGGCTTCTGAAGTCAGACCTCTTGGACTTGAACTTCCAGACTGCCATTTTCTAGTTGTGTGTTCTTAGCTGTGTTATCTAACCTCTCTGAGCCCCAGTGTCCTCAGCTGTAAAATGAAAATAATAATTAGGAGGATTAAGTGTATACAAGGGTATTACAGTCTGGTGCCTGACACACGGGAGAGGCCAAAATGGTTGATAGTAGTTCGAATAATCCAGATACCATTGTATCTCTTATTTCTGTCTCGTCCAGGTTATCTGGCCCAATGCATTCAGTGGATGCAGCCAGCAGGGTGCAGACTTCTAACTGGATCCCCTTTCCCAATAATTCCAGCACCAAATACTTCAGTGTTCCCACCTCAGGCATATACCCCATGGGCACGCACAGTCCCACTGCCTAAGTTACAAAAAGGCTATTTTGGTCAGAGGACAATAGTTCATTTTACTCATCATATGTTTAAAAAGGCATTGTGGATGAAGGGGCACCAGGGAACTTTCTGGGGTGTTAGAAATGCCCTTTGTGTTAATAGGGGTGTGGGTTCAAATGCATTGCCTTGTAAATTTTAAATATGTGCATTTCACTGGAATGCAAAATATACCTCAGTTTAAAAAAAGGACATACAAAAAGAGAAAAGCCAAAGGCATCCTTGAGTGAAATTTTGTTTTAAATGCAGGAAGATTCTGAAGGGAAGACTGGAAGAGGTAGAGATGGGCTAAAAGGGAGAGAGACCTTCACGTGAAGAAAGTTCTAGCCTTGAATTTCGGCTCTGCCACTTTATAAAAAGTGACTAAATTTTGCTGAATTTGGTTTTCTCATATGTGCAGAGAGGATTACAAAAAAAAGGAAGAAAATTCAAACCTAGCACATAGGCTGATTCAAAGTATTAAATCAGATCAAGTATGTGAACACACCTGCCACATAGTAGGTACTCGATAATAATGGCTTCCTTACAAAACAAACAAGCAGAGAAGATTATTATGGCTGCTGATAATAGTAATGCTTTGGGGATTGTGAATAGTCTCTTTCATTTCAGGGATCCCCAACCACTTTGTAAACATTAATTAACATAAGCCCTGGTCTCTCCAACCCTTGCTTGGTGGTGGGGTGATTTGGGGGCCTTTCGTTTTACTGTTGCCCCCCCCCTAGATTCTGACTCTGCACGAAATTTCCATTTCGGCAGTTTTCCTGCCCTGGACTGGCTGTGCTGTTCTGTGATGCATCGGCACTGTGATGGACAGAAATGTCTCCGAAGAAATCTTGCTTCTTACACAGAACAGCAAAAGCTATCTCAGGAGCCAGCCACAGTGGTGTCTGTGCTCACAGAGCACGTTTTTAATTAACTAGCTCAGTGTAAATTAAAACTTGGAATTTGGGTCAGTGGAGGGTTATTTGGTTTTCTATGCAGACTTGCCAGTTCTGTGCTGGGGCATTTGCAAGTAGGATGCTTTCTGAAACATAAGAGGAAAAATAACAACAGAATAAAACAATGGGGGACCAACCTGGAGACCTGAGGTCTGGGGTGAGCTTCCCGAAGGCATATTTGAGTAGGAGGAAGGCCTATAATTCTGGGTCAGCTGTTGTTTGTGACCTGGAGCCAGGCACTAAACTCACCTATAAAATAGGTCTGATTATCATCTACCGAGATGTACATCTAAAATAGCAAAGGGCTTTGGAGTCGGACAGAGTGTAACTTGAAGTTCCCCTGTCTGTAAAATGGGCATAATAATTCCTACACGTGTACGGGGCTTATTATGTGCCAAGCACTGTTGTAAGAGCTCTGTGTATGATAATCATCACAGTTACATTAGCGATTGTAAAAAACCACCCACGAATTTCAGGAGCTTAGTACGATAGATGGTCATTTCTAACTGAAGTCCTATTGGCAGAGGGATTGAGTAGGAGGAGGCAGGAGGATCATTTAGGTAACAGGACTGGGGGAGAGTTTGCCTTCTTTATTGTTAACATGTGGCCTTCAGGGTCTTCCTTAGACGTTCATCCAGCCAATAGGTAGAGGAAGAAGGAGACTGTGGAGAATGAATTATGGGCTAAGCCGACAAGGGACCTCATCACTTGTGTTCATGTATCATTGGCCCCTGCCATCAAACAGCTGTATGCATCCTTCCTACACATGTTTCCCTTTCCCCAAAGGAGGAAGTTCATGCTCTGTCCCATCAGTGCTTCCAACTTAACGTTCAGGGTCTTTGGGTGAATCTCTGTCCTATCTGTCGGATCGAGTGTGGCTCTTCGTGGTCCAGCGACCCATGAGCCCAAAGAGACATGTTATCTGTCACTCTGTGCCCTTATGCCATATTGAAGAATAACCCTTTAGGAAAAGGCAATAGTAAAACTTCTAGTCACTGGCCCTTAGTAGTTACGAAACTTTGCCAAGTGGGCACTGTGTGCCCTGGAAGTGGGTGACATTCCTTGCTCAAGCAAGCCCTCTGTGGGGAAGTTCCTGGTTCTTGGTCTCCGTGCTCCTGGCTCAGCCCTGTGTGAGGGTTTTCTTTACCACTCTTCTGGGCCACACCCAAAGTTGTCTCCTTGAAGCTCTAAATCTTTTGTAACCTAGCTCCTGCCCTTGAACTTTTGAGACCCAAGTATTAATGCTGTAAGCATAGAAGATTTAAAATCCAGGCTTAGAGATCTTACCAGTGCAGTTCTCACAACTTAGAATCCTCACTCTAATGCCTAGTGTGCCGGTAGCTACACCCAAAGTTACTTCCTAGACCTCCTTCTGAAGCCCGCATTATTTCTGTGTCTTAACTCCATGCCTCTCTTTTTCTCTCAAGTTCATGGCAGCTACCTCGAGGCCATCGGGCTTAGCTGGGAAGCTTCTACCCGTAGTTTGATATTTCACTTAAAAGTCTTCTCAATCTTTTGTCTGATTGTTTGAGTTGCTTTTTCAACTCTCCACTATTCCTTTCTGATTTTACTTGCAAACTGGCTAATTGATGTCTGAGTTTCTCACTGTCCCGAATACCGTGCTAAACTCAGCCAGGAACAATCAGCCTACAGGCTTAGCAGGCGTGAGTTTCAAAATTTTCGTAGATCATAGTTTAACCAAAACTGTTACCACTGCATAACATGAGTCTCCAGTTACCCAGTCTCTAGTATCATGACCCGCTCTCTGACTTCCCAGCCAATGCCCATGTTTCAGGACCCCACTGTGGTACCGTTTACTTAATTAGTTAGAATGATGCTAGCTGTTGTTGCAGACAAACCTTAATATCTTAGGGCTGAACACAGTAAAAGTTGTTTTTTCATTCATGTTGAGTCCAGTTGAGAGCAGAGGGGAGAGGCACTCTGTTCCCTTTACCGTGTGAAAGGCTTCTACTAGCACGCCAGAAACCAGACTTCCAGGATTTGACCACTTATTGGCTGTGTAAAACCCACCATGGGCAAGTTACCTAACCGCTCTGCGACTCAGTCTTCCCCTTTGTTCAATGAGACTAATAATAAAGCCCAATTCACTGGGCTGTTGGGGAGTGTCTGACATGTAGAACTTGCTTAATAAATGGTGACAGTGTTGGATTTTATGATATTCAGTATGACCTTTTCTACGGGCCCTGTGTTAGATGTTAAGCAACGTAATCCCCGCCTTCATGGAGATTGCAGGCTGGTAGTGCACTAAGTTTTTTCATCAAATAATTGTGCAAATGTAAATTTACCACCGGGGCAGATGCTACAAAGGAGAGATGGGTGGGGTTTGAAGAGTCTTTACTGAGGTTCTCAATATAATTGGGAGAATGGGAAGGCTTCACTAAGGAAGTGAGGCTCGAGTGAGGTTGAAGCATGGCTCATTTGGCAAAAGAGTGCTCCATGGATGCAAACAGAATGTGCAAAGGGCCTGTGGCAGAAGGGAGCACGATGAGGAGAGCGGCCACTGTGGCTACAATGGGAGAAGGAAGTAAGGGGAAATGGGTGCCCAGAGTTGGACCTAGCACCCGTCAGATTAAGGAGTCTGTCTTTCCCCAGGGACACTGGAGAGCCTTTGAAAGCTTTAAAGGAGTGGATGGTATGGTCAGATTTGTGTGCTAGAAAGCTCATCGAAGGCTGCAGTGTGGAGAGCAGACAGGAAGAGGAGTGTGAACATGGGAAGGCCAGTTAGGTGTTATCACTCCCATTTTACGGCAGAAGCATCTGAGGCTGTGAGACATTTAGTAACTTTCTCAGAGTTGCCAAGACAATAAATGGCAGAGTGGGGATTTCAGTTCAGGTCTGAGGGATGTCAAATTCTACCTTCTTCCCGCCCTGCTATGCCTCATCCTGGGGAGAATTTGGTTCAACTGTCACATTTTACAGGTGGCAAAAGCGAGGCCCGAGCGAGACATAGCCTTGCCCACAGCGACACGGCAGAGCTGGAGCCAGTACCCCAGGGTTCTGGATTCTCAGCTCAGCTCCTGTGCGCTGTGATTCCTTGTCTCCTGCAAACCAGATCATTCCTGGGAGGCAGAGTGGGATGAGAGGCTGCCTGTCACAGCAGTTTTGGAGATGAGTCCATGACTGGCTATAACATCTCCGGTTTTACTGTGCATCTCACAGTAAAGGAAACACTAGTCTGGAAGCGTGCGGAGGTCCCAGTTCACTCGTGGCTGAGCCAGTGAAAGTGATTACTGTGAAGATCAGGTGTGCTCAGGGAAGAACCAAACTTGCAGTTCCCCAGGGCCTTTACACCTGAGAGCAAGCCAGAGAGGCAGCTTGGTACCTTAAAAACAGTGCCAGCCTTGGAGAAGGTTGAGGTTCCATGGACCAACTGGGTTTTCCTGGGGTGAGGGGCGGGGGGGGGGGGAGTCATTGTTTCTCTCTAACCCCAGCTCACAGGACCACCCTGGAGGTCAGGACATGCCTGAGAAGCATGCAGACACAAGTCACCTCTTCTCCATTCATTATCAACAGTATTAGGGAGCAGGCATAGCTCTTCCCGCCCTCAGCCCCTTGTGGCCTCTTCTGTGCTGACTTGGAAGTCTGGGGCCTGGGCTCACCCTTGTGAGCAGAACTAGAGATGGTTCCCGCATTCATGGAGCTTGCAAGCCTGTGGTGGGTTTAGTGTCTTCACAAATAATCACCAGATATTACACTACACTCAGAGCAGCAGCTCCTGAGGAGGGAGGTTCATGGGGCCATTGAATGAAGCCTCTTTGGACTGTAGGGTGAGGTTCAGCTGCCCCTCCCTTGTGCTTCCAGGGGTGGCTGTGGTCAGCACCAGGGCACCAGGCATTTGGGGGACCTGGGCTGGTGTTGGGGATTAAGACTCAAGACTCTCCACACTGGAGCCAAGCCAACAGGGTGGGGATGAGGGTGGGGGATGTGATCCGCCAATCTTACCCTGAGTCATTGTCTCCGAATTCTGCATCTGGTCCCCGCTCTGTGGGAGCCTACCCCACCTCTCCTCCTGCTCTCTCTATACTGCAGCTGCCGTCTTTGGCCCAGATAACAAGTCTCTTGAGGCTTCTCATCCACATCACTGGGGCAGGCTGGTGTGCATGAGGGCCCAGGTGTGAGGGGCCCTGGTCTCCCCTCTGCTCCCGACTTCCTACACTCCTCCCTACCTGGTCTCGCTCAGCTTGCCGATTCTGTGGCTGCTCCAAGTTTTCCTTTTCTCAGCATGAGAGCTGTGGATGCAAACCGACCGAGAGCAAGCTGGAGAATTCACAAGCCTCATCATGCAGGAGTGTTCAGAGCCTACAGGGTGTGGGGCAGTGGAGCAGGAAGGGGTGCAGGGAGGTACTTGAACCCTCCAGTCAGTGGGAAGCCTCCAGCTCAGGGCTGGCAGGTTATCCACGTGCTCTGTGACCTTGGGCAGGTCCCTGACTGCTCTGAACCTCAGTTTGCTCATATAGGAATGGGAAATAATGATGGTACTGGGTTCTGGTGTTCTTGCGAGTCCAACGTGTCAAGTGAGGTGATAATGTGGAGGACTGTAAAGCCCAACACTAATGGTGAACTAGCATTTGTTGAGTGTTTACCACACTGTCAGGGTTCTCCAGAGAAACAGAGCCTATCGATACATAAATAAGTGGAAGAGGAGATTTGTTACAGGAACTGGCTCACGTGGTTATAGAGCCCCAAAGTCCCACAGTTTGCCTCCTGCAAGCCAGAGAACCAGGAGAACCGGTGGTGTGATTCACTCTCAGTCCTTCAGCCTGGGAACCAGGGGGCCACTGGTTGAGTCTTGGACTCTGAGATCCCAAGAACCAGAATTTGCTGGCTGCAGGCTTTCCAGTGGTCTATGCAAAAAATCAGGAGCAGATACTCAGTTTATGGTATGATGTATGAGACAGAAATAAACAATTTCTGTAGCTTAGGCCTGCAAGAAATTTCTCAGCAGGGGACTAGAAGCGGTTATTAACTTGCACTTCACGACCTCATGACCGTGATTGTTAAGAAAGAACCAGGGGAGCCTCTTCTTGATCTGCAAAGTGTCTCTCTCTCCTCTCCTTGCTGCTTGCACCCCCTCCCTCATTCCTTCTGGGGGTATCCAGTTGTTGTGACATGTATGTAACCAGAAGGCCAGAGGTGAGACAGCATGTCAGGGTCCCTCTTGTGTGCTGGAGGAGGGGCTTGGAGTGAGAAGCTGTCTTGGAAGATTATGTCTACAACACATGGTCCCTAGAGACACGATATGAGTTCATTTGAGTGAAAGTGTATGAATGCCCCTCTAGGGAAAAATAAGCAGCCTGGGCACTGTACCTCAAATACGGTCACCACCTAGCCAGGTGTGAGTTTGGGGAGACAGGAGAGAGCTGGATGGGACCTGCCTGGGCTTAGGAGAGATGGGCACCAGTGCGGTCAGCTAAGCAGTGCCTGAGGGTTTAAGGACAGAAGGGGGCACGAGGTTCATTCTAGAACATGCTACGTAACCTCAGGCAAGTGATTCAACCTCTCTGGACTTGTTTCTAAAAAGTCCCAGAAGGTTTTGAGGCTCCAAGGAATCCTCAAATACCAAAGTGATCTATAAGCTGCAAATGTCATTTGTTTATTTCCTCATTCAGTAAATATTTATTGAGAGCCTACTACATAGGAACCGTGGTTCTGGGGCACCTAGCAGACGTTAGTCTGCAAACAGACAAAAATCCTTGCCTTCCTAGAACTTGCATTGTAGTGGGGGAAGAGCCGAAAACAGTCAACACAATATAAGTAAACAGTGTAGGAGATTAGAAGGTGATACCCACCATTGGAAAAATAAACCAGAGTGAGGGGGACCAGGAGGGCTGAGGATGGTGTGGTCAGGAATGTCCACTGAGAAGGTGACATTGGCACAGAGAGGGGGAGGAGGTAAGGGCTTTAGCCATCTTAGCATCTGGGAGAAGAGTGTATCAGACAGGAAACAGCCAGTGCAAAGGCCGTGAGGCAGGAGGCGCAATGATGCCGTTGTGATGAAAGCAGAATGTCCGGAGAAACCAAGTTGAGTACATCCTCACAGGCTATCGTAGACTTGCACTTTTATTCTCAGTGAACTGGGAAGTTATTTCAGGGTTTGGAGTAAAGGTTGCCAGGTATGGCTTGTGATTTAAAAGGACCGCTTTGGCTGCTTGTTGAAAGTAGGCTCTAAAAAGGTGAAGTCAGTATGCGTGGGCTCTTAACACTAATCCAGGCAGGAGATGATGGTGCCTTAGACCAGGGTGGGAGCAGGGAGGTGGGCTATGAAATGGTTGGATCTGGGCTGCAATGAAAAAGAAGAGCCAACAAGATGTTGCTGGTGCCCTGGGCTGTGAGGGAATGAGGGAGGTGGGGCGGGACTCCGGGGCTGTGTTCTGAGCACCGGGAAGGATGGAGGTGCCGTAAACTGGGATGGGGGTGACTGAGGCAAAACCAGGTTTGGACACGGAGGCGAGATCTCAGGTCCAGTATGGGACAGGTTGAGTTCCAGGTGCCTTTCGGAAGTCAAGGCGGGGCTGTCAACTGGGTAGTCGGATAACTGTGGCCGGCGTTCAGAATGGTCGAGGGTATAAATTTGGGAGTAGGGAGCATACGCATGGTTTCTAAAGCCATGATATGGGACAAGGTCACCTAGGGAGTGAACGTAGAAGAGACAAGGAGACCGAGGACTGATCGCTTCCTTGGGTCAGGCAGAGAAGGAGGGACCAGAAAAGAAGACTGAGAAGGAGTAGCCCATCACAAGGAGACCCAGACCTGTCCTAGAAGTCAACAGGAGAATGCACCTGGGAGGAGGAAGTGATCAGTTGTGCTGTGTGGCCTGCTGGGTGGTTCCTGCACTGGTTCCTGGGGTAGTTCTGCCTGCAAACCCTGGGGATGGTTTCGAGCTTAGTGAACAAGCAGCGTGCATGTACTTTGATGGTAACTACACTGACCAGAATGAACCAGGGCGGGTGTGTTCCCAAGGGAATCGTGGCAGGGGCCCCTGCGGAGGTCAAGTGGGGAGGCTTCCCACACCTGCCCTGCATGCACTTCACCATAGTTGCTACCCTTTCAATGTGTTTTTTTAATATGTTGGGCTTTGGCATCAGATGCATTTGAGAAAAGGATTCTACTGCCAGGGAATAAGGGAGGTGGAGCAGGACTCCAGGCTGTGTTCTGAAAAGCACTGGCCAGAATAGCAAGTGCTCTGGCTTTGACATCCTGGGAGGCTCAGATGTCCCAGGGAGCACGGACCCCGCAGTGTGTCTGTGCTTCGGTTTCCGCCGTGGAGGCGAACCAGGAGAGTGTCCTGCTGAGGGTCAGAGAGGCACCCAGTGAGGCGGGCTGGGGAGGGGAGAGGACAGAAGGGTAAGTGCCGTGCTTGGGATCTTGCAGAGCTCCAGGCCCCCAAAGCGATAGGAGAAAGAAGGACAGGAATGAGGGAACCATAATTAGAAAAACAGAGCTGGTAGAAAGCAGGGTCCAACGACTAGATGCTTCTGAGTTGAAGAGGACTCTCCTCGTCCTCATGGTCACTTGCAACTCTGCTGGTTTTTTCCCTGATGCAAACCTCCTCTTTTTATCTCCCCTTCAAGGCAGCGTCCTCACTCCCAAGTGGCATTTCTGATACAAGGGAGCAGAGGTGTAACCCATCAAAGCTATCTCTGAACCAAAAATAACTTGTCCGGCCCGACGCTCCCCAGCCTCCCATGCCAACGTGCTTGCTTCTGCCCCCCCAAAGCTGGCACATTGACCTGTGGCTGTCAAAGGTCAGGGCTTTGAAACCGGCTTGCCTCTGAAATAAGGAAATGTGGTGGTATTTTTTTCCCCAAGAAGTGTTGTGGCTAAATCAATTTTACATGAACAGAAAGGGTCAGTCCTGAATTTCTACACCCTGATGGAGAAGATGGTGACTCTAGGTCGGATATTGAGACCTGTATCGGGGAAATTACTTACTCCCGAGGTGTCTAATCTGGCCGAGGTTATGGGGAGAATTCATAACACGTGGTGTATCGTGCTATGTAACCAGGGGTCTGTGGTCGGGCATCCTGGGTTCACATTCCCGTGTCATCCCTGGCTGTGCCCTCTTGGGCGAGCACTTTTTTCTCAGCCTCAGTTCCACCCCCACCCACCCCTTAAGAGTGCCCACCTCATAGGCATGTTTGGAGACAAAGTGAAATACCACAATATATAGAAGCACTTAGTGTGGCAGCTGTTATTGTTAGGTTTCTCATTCTCCAGGCATCTGAAACCTTCACTACAGTACTCCTCAGATTATACTGAATAATCTACTCACCTATTCATCTTTACAAGTCAGGCGACTTCTTATTTATCTTTGCGTCTCCAGAACCACCTCTGGCACACAGTTGGCAGTTAAATGTATTTGTTCAGTGAGTGCATACGGCCATAGACTGTAGACTCCACATGAGCAGGAATATTTGTCTGACTTATTCACCGCTATCACCCAATGCTTAGAATACTTGCCTGCCTGCAGTGGGCACTGTGTAAATATTTGTCGTCTACGCAATGAACCAGGAATCAATGGAACTTCACTAACAAGCAAACCAAGATCCTGGTCCTAACTATTAGCAACTGCCTTGGAGTCTTCCTCTGTATTTCTGGATTCTCAACCCTGAAAATCTCCCCTTTTCAGAGGTTGGTTCTCTTTGAAGAACAGAAAAGGAACGACGGCTCACGGTTCCTTTATATCCACTTTCTTCCTGTGAGATGGCACCTCGCTCTAATTCAAAGCTTGAAAGCTGTGTCTGCGTGGACTCTTGGATCTTAGACCTGGGAGAGGCCTGCACAATTCTCCTGGCTCAGCCGCGCCGCCTGCAGCCTAGGTGTCAGGTGGATTTTGCAAATCAGACACCTGAGAACCAGGAGGGTGAACGTGTGGGGCGGCACAGCTCCGGCAGATGAGCTTTTTTGCAAGTAGAAAGAACTGACTTCCGAGGCTGGGCCTGGACCACAGCTCTGTGAATTCCCAGGTTGGTGTCCCCATGCCACGCTGTCCCAGGAAGAGAGAAACAAGGCTTTGTTCTCCTTCCTTAGTTGTGATTCACACTGGGTCCTGTTCATTGAGGTCTGCCAGGTGTAAGCATCTGTGCTGAGCACTTCCAATATTCTCTCAGCTTATTCCTGCCACCCCCACCAATGAGATCAGTGTTGTTAGCTTCACTGCACTGCCTAGGAAACTGACGCAGAGAAGCTCATAAGCCTCGCTCAAGGCCACACAGTGGAGGTGCCGGAGGTGCCGGGGCTCATACCCCGGCTACCTGGCGTGTCATCAGCAGGCAGTCCCACTAACTGTGGTGGCTGCTGTGACAGGGTGTAATTGGATCCTTTGAAAATTCCTTAAACATTCTGATGGCACCAAGACTGTGTCTAGACTGTGCTAGGTCAAGTCCATCAGGGGAGAAACCAGCTATTAGGTGAACAATCAATTGATTCAGATTGGCGATGTAGAATTGTAAATATAAATCAACCCCTTGTCCAATCTGCTCCCTGATGGTGCATTGTTTGTGGTTTTGTTGGTCTCTCTCCATCTGTGCTTCTCATCGTTCACTCAGGAAATAGTTCAGCGTCTACTAAGTGCCAGGCACTGGCACAGCAGGGGAGGTACACACGGCTGCCAATGTCTAGTCCAGCGTCATGATTGGAAAGACCCAGTTGGTTTTTTTAAAAATGTGTGCCGCTGATTGATTCAAATACTTAATCTGAGCTGGTTTAACCTAATGTTCCTACTGACCAACTCAGGTTGGCCTCTCCTTCCCCCTCCCCTAGGGGACAGAGCAACACTGGAGCTGGGGACCATGGGAAGACAGGAAGAGATGTTTACTATTCGTCAGGCCACAGTGACTATAATTTTGAACCTCACGATGCCTTGTTATTTATTGTTAATTCTTTAGACTTGCACAGTCTACAAAGCCTCATGAACCATTGTTGTGAATATCCCTACCAGCCGTGTGTGGTAGATGGAGGGTAGGTATTAGCATCCTAACTTTGCACATGAGGAAGCTGAGAGGGTACTTTGCCTGATGTTGCCTAGTACAGGGCAGCACGGGGCATCTGCTTGACTTTTGGTGCTTCCTGATGCCGCTGTTGGTGCATTGTGGGTGCTCAGATCTTTCCAGAATCTGGACTGAGTATCTCGGGGGTGGGAAAGGGGGACATGGGACCCCACCTGGAGACCAATCAGGACGTGGAGGTTACCCCAGCATGTGGCCCCCCCAATCTTTGGATGTATGTTCTGACCCTCCCCTGCAACCTCTCAGGCCTCGATGGAACCTTGAGTCTGCTGATGCCCCTACCCTTCCATCTTCAGCTGTGGGAAAGGAAGAGGCGCCTTTTGGGCCCCCCGAGGGCATTATTGTATGGGCTTCGGTTGTTGCTACTTGAAGGTCAGGAAGTCCATGGAACGTCCATTAAGAAAGGAGAGGGGAGGCCCTGGCTGGTGTAGCTCAGTGGACTGACTGTCGGCCTATGAATAAAAGGGTTGCCAGTTTGATTCCCAGTTGGGCCATATGCCTGGGTTGCAGGCCAGGTCCCCAGTAGGGGGCATGCTAGAGGCAACCACACGTTGATATTTCTCTCCCTTTCTTTCTCCTCCCCCCCCCACCCCGTCTCTAAAAATAAATAAATAAAATCTTTTTTAAAAAGAAAGAAGGAAAGGAGAGGGGAGGTGACCTCTGGATCCTGAGAGCTTCCGATGGGCTCTCGGAACACAGATGGCTCCTTAACCATCTTCCCATTGGCCCACAAAGAATGGGCCTCCATCGTGGACTACTGGCGCCGTCCTCCCTGACCTCCCCCTGCCCATCTTCACCCATGAGACTTTCTAGAGGCATCTGCAGCCCAACCTAAGCAGCTGTTTCTTAACACCAGCCCTGGTGCAGAGCCCCAGGGGCCTCAGTTCAGCTGTAAAATCCATTCTGTTCACACACAAAAGAGGTCACCCTATGTTGCACTGGGTGGGCTGTGGAGAGATGGGGTGCGCCCAGCGGGCGCCAGGCTCCTGCTGAGGGTTCTGACCTTTATTGTTTTGAATTTGCCAGAAGGTTTCCATCGCAGACTATCACAACCAAAAATCCTTACATATTCTGTTCACAGGGTCTCAGTTATGGATCTTAATCACTCATCATGTTTTCCTTAAAGTAAAATGAGTTTTCTATGAACGAAGAAGTAGGAGGTTATCGATTGTGCGTTGTATATCAAGGAAAGCTTCAGTTCGCTTTCATTTGAAACAAGCTGGGCAAATATTTAACTGCAGCAGTACCTAGGAAGCAGACAACCGTGGTGCGTGGTGTGTGGTGCGTGGTGTGTGGTGCGTGCTGTGTGGTGTGAGCATGCCTACGTTAGCTCAGCAGAATTTTCAGAAATTAGACATTTGCGGGGAGTGAGGGTAGGGGCAGCCTTTCTGTTTGATATTTTGGGCTCCTGATGACAGAGTGAATACATCCTGCATATTTGAAAAAAATAAAATAAAAAAGAAAAGAAATTAGACATTTTTGGTTGAGTCTCCACAGCTAACACTGTGTAGATGGTCATGAAGGTAGTTTTAATGTCTTCCTAAGCTCTAGCCTCCCGTCCTTGGGGGCACCGTCTCATCCCCGTTAAAGTTATATGATGGCTGGAAAAAGTTGGTAAGTGCTTCGCTGTGTGTGCACCTTCCCTGACTTTCAGTGGGCTCTGATTTCTCTGTCATCATCTTGTATCCTCAGGAATTCTTGCAAACTGACGAGAATCTAAGGAGCCAAATGTAATAAAGTCGTTAGGAATGTTGGAGTCAACAATTCATGAGATTGACTTCATGTTATGGGTTTTAGCCACTTAATTACACAGTAATTAATTATGGCTTTCCAGTTTTCTTCTCATGTTTTGGAGCTGATCACTTGCACTTTTAAGGCATTGGGTATTCTCATAGGCTCAAGAGGACCCAGGAAGAGGCCCTGAGACCGAGTTGCCTCAAGAAAAAGTGGTCCCATGCTTGTGACATCAAGAAACCAAGTTTAAATTGGCCTCAGGAAGGTTACTTGGCAAATTTCACTGCCCATCCGAGGCATTGTGCTCGTGTACATACACACACTTACACATACACTCGTGCACACTCGCCCGTGCTATGCAGTCACTGAAATCACTAGAACCTAGAAGAAAAGCAAACCATAAGCTCGCTGCTGCCTGTCCCTGCCTTTGGTGGATGGTGCCTGGTGGTGTCTGAATCTGGCCCGGAAGTTTTGTTCTATGGCTGTTTGGGTTCAGTGATGTGGAATGAAGCCACAGCTGGTGCCTGTGATGTGGTTCATTGTTTATACAACTCACGGGCCGGTCCCTTTTCCCTCAGCTATATGGAGCATCACCGTGGCCCTCGGGGGTCAAGGAAGTGGCCAATGTCCCCATTTTAGAGACAAGGAAAAAAAACTGAGCAGCAGGCAGAAAAACACCCCTCCTGGGACAGTTACCAGAGACCTCGCCACATGGAGCCCTTTGCCAGCTCAGCCACCTTGCAGTCTGCACGTTGCTCCCCGCTGCATTGTCAAAGACTTGCTGAATGTGTTTGAACGTCAGGAATTTGGTGAAGAGAAGCAGGAAGGCAGTGCTGTGTGTCTGTTCTTGGCCAGTCGGGCGGCGGGAGAGAATGTGACACAGTTGGTGTCTTTGAGGAGATTGCACCGTTACTCCGACACAGGAGGAGCTTCAGCCATGGCTGCAGACAGACCCCCTAAGCCCTGCCACAGGTGGCTGGGAACTGTGTGAATAGGGGAGCCAAGGACGTCCTGCCACCACACACCTGAGCTCAGTCCTCTGTGACAACTGGGCCACGAGGAGCAGTGGGTGTGGCCCAGGATTGAGTCCCTGTGGCTCTGCCACTGCCTTGTCAAAAGCCACCTTTATCTCCCTCCATTCCTAGCTCCGTTTAGTAAGCAGGTGCTCACGAAGCGCCTCCCTTGTGGCAGGCTTTGTGCCAGGAACTGGGGATCCAGTGGTGAGTGGTAACGATGAACCATGGGAGGCCGTCCAAGAAATGTAAATACTGACCAAGTGATTTGATTACAGGGTAGGTGGGACTTACAGGAAAGGGAGGGCAGGGTTCTGTGGGCTTCAGTTTCTTCATCGGTCAGATGAGGGAGGGAGAGGGGTTGTTGATGGCTTTCAGCTGGGTAGTGACCCTCTGGTTTGAAATGCAGGTTTTCCGGGAACCTCAATGTATGAAATATGAACCAACAGGGTCATTTCCCTCCAATCAGTACCCCCTTTGTGTACAGAGCACCCTACTGCTATGTGGAGCCCAGTTGGAAAATCAGACCCTGAGCAGTCTTCCAGGAGCCCGTGTTACCCTGGAGTTCTGTGACTTCTTGGTGACAGGTGAAGTCCCTTCTATTCCAAGTCACCGAGATCTTGTGTCTGGGATCTGGAATTGTCATTTGGACTGGGCTAGCATCCTTCTTGCATGTGGATGCTAGGTTCATACTCCTTATTTCTCTCTGGGGAGAGGGAGGAGCCTGAATGTGGCAGCTTCCATCCCAGCAGCCTGCCTGCAGGAGGGGAGGGAAGGGATGATGTGTTGTCAGCTTGCTCTGTCCCTCTGGCTGTCCAGAGTAACCCTCAGCTATAAGGGCCATGGTGGTGGTGCTGTTGACACTGTCATTCCATCTGTCACACTGACCAGAGCCACCAAACCCCATCTCCATTCAGAATGTCCCAGGAGCCTTCAGCCTCCTTGCTGGAGCCTCACCTTAGTCTTGCTCTCCACCCTCTCCTCACCCCAGTCCATCCCTCCCGACACCCCAGATCAGCCTTGCTCTGATAGTCTCATCTCCCTGTTGGCCTCAGGGTCAAGTCCAAGCTCCTCATCTTGGCATCCCCTCGTTGTGCCTCGGTGGGACCTCCATAGCCTCCCACCTTCCTCTGAACACTCATTCCTAATTTCAAGCTTCTGCTCAAGCCATTTGTCCACCTGGAGTGGCTCCTTTCCTCCTCTCCTCTCAGCTACACTGCTCTATATCAAGCCCAACACCATTCCTGGGGTAGCCCGGAACAGGCAGATTTTCCCTTCTTTGAAATCCCACCCCGTTGACTTGCTGTCTGAAGCGCTTCAGCTGTGGATCCTATAGGTCCTTTTGTCAGAAACCTCTTGCTACGTCTATGATCTGCCTCTCGCATTACACCGTAAGCCCTTCAAGGACAGTCTGGATCGTCCAGGTTTTCGTCTCTTTTCCTGTTCTGTACTCAGTGAAGGTATCGCTTGATCAACTCCCCAAATTAGAGTACAAACCCATGTATTCAGTTAGAGCATCCTAATTGCTAAAGGTGGCTGGAAGTGAAGGTGTCATTCTTCACCAATAAGAACACTTGATTTTAATTCACCACTCTGATGTCAGAATGTATTTGGCAACTAGTGTCAGAGACCAAATTAACAGTGGTTTCAGCAAGCAGGGAGTTGATTTTCTCTCCTATAGCAGTCCAAGGCAGGGAGGCAGTCTCAAGTCAGGAATGTGGTTCTACAACATCTGCATTCCTTTGTCTTTCTACCCTCCCGTCTTTAGCACAGTTTGCATTCTCAAGGTACCCTCATGGTCCCAACATGGCTGCCACTGCTCCAGTCATTGCTTCTACATTTTTAGCAGAATGAGTGAGGAATGATGAAGGGTGGGGGAAAGGGTGCCTGACAATGGAATCAGCCATTCTTTTAAGGCGCTTCACCGACACCCCATCCAATAATTCTGCTTGTAGCTCTTTGGCCAACACTTAGCCTGCAAACCACCATTCCTCCAAAGGAGGCTAAGAAATTTAGTCCTTTAGCTGGGTGTATTTTTTTCTACCACCACTACCCAATCAGAGTTAGTTTAATAAGGAAGAGGGCAGGAAGCAATATTGATTGGGTCGGCAGCCAGCAGTGCCTGCTGTAGCTGGTTAATGGTACCTGTTGTGTGTCACGTTGAGTAGGTGCCTATCAAAGAAGGCAATGGATTTTTCCAGGCTGTGTTTTGCAGTGTTCTGCCAGTCAATTCTAGGACTTCGGAGGTTGGGTCGCTCCCAGACTTCATCATCAGACAAGTGTTTCTTGAGTGACTCACCCTGAGCCCCCAAAGTCACTGAGCTGCAGTTGGCCTCATAAAGGAGTACAGGCCAGTGCCCTTGTCATGGCCAGCTCATCCTTTAGCACTGAGGACTGGTCCTGGTGTTCTGGACAATGAAGGATTGGCTAATGCAAAGGTGGAGCCAGGCCATGCCCTCTGTGTTAGAGTCACTGTCTCCAGTCCTTGCTAATGAGCACAGACGTGATTCCGGGCAACTGGGAGCTTGGGCACAGATTTACTTTAATATTTCTACAGGTTTTAACGAGCTGATTAGATTAAGAAGAGTAAATTCTAATTTTTCAAAAGGATTGATTTTCTTTTAAAATCATTCTTATGGGGAAAGGGGCTTAAAAGGAAATTAGCCTTGGATCAGAAAGCACTCCACCTCATTTTATAAACGAGGTCTGACCTTGTTTATTTCCAATGGAAGTTGGTGATTTTCCAGCCTGGTCATTCATCCCACTCATCCATTAGCTTTAGCTGGAACCACCCTGGCTTTTACCATTGCTCACGGGGTCCTCTCTGCTTGGAAGGAGAGTCCCTTTACCCACTTCTGTTACTATTTTCAGGGTATTTTGCATTTAGAGATGAGCGTGAAGTGTCTTGTTTGTGAATTACCATGGACCGTCTCAGGGTTGCACCCTGGGTAGAAGAAAATGAAGGGTGAGCTAGAGACGCCACCCGCAGTGAAGAATGGCCACCCTCTGACGTCTGTTCATCTAGAAAGGCTCTTTCGGTCGACACTGACCACATTCTAAGCATTTTATAAGACATGATCTCAGGCACTCTTCTCAGTCGTCCCATGAGGTATGAGCTGTTCTTGGCCCCGTCAGACCAGTGAGGTTACATGATTTGTCTAAGGTCCCATCTTCTGTAAATAGCCGAATTGGGGTCACACCTGGGGTTGCCGAGATGGAGTTCATGCTCCTCCCACCTGGCCACCCTGTACATGTCAAGGGTCCGGTTGAAAACAGCCTGTACTCTTGAGCAGGGATTTTTACCAAGACCTGGCTTTGGTGGCCCTGAGGTCCCTTATGGTTCTGAGTTTATGATTTCAGGGAAAGTGGAGGGTCTGGACTTGGGTGGGGGCTAAACCGAGAGGAATTTGCTTCCGAGAGGAAGCACCCCCACTGAGGGAAGTTGGGGGTCTGTGGAGAAGGCACCCCAGGCCAGAGGATGGCCTTTGTGTGGGTCCAATGAAAGCATCCTGTAGCCAGGCCTCTCCCTACCAGAGATGTCACATGACAGGAAGCCCTTCAGAAAATTGCAGCTACTTCTAATTTTTAACCAATAAAAAGTGACTGCAATTTTTTTACTGGAGACAGAGAGACCTTGGCTTGCCAGACCCTGTTGCTGAGTACCTGGGAGTAAATGGCCAAGGTTGTAGGAGCACACCTCCATTCTGGTCCTGCAGGGAATGAAGAAGTTTACCAGGGCTTCCCGCTACCGGACGCAGACATATGGTACTTTAATGCAATGTATTTACAGAGACCGTCATAACTGGGACTATCCCTAAAATGTCCCGAGGGTAAGCATGCTTTCATTTTACCCCCACAAAAGTCTTTTGTGCAGAGCAGCATGTATAATATTGAGCAAATCTCCATATAAATTCCACCTGTCCGTTTTCCACATGGGCCCAGGTAGTAGCTTGGGCTGATCGCTGAGGCGTTTTGGCTTTATTTACTGAAGTAGGCCTCCTACCCTGGGGGAGATCCAAGCAGTCTGAGCCAGCTCAATCTGGCTGAATGTTATTGAGCTGAGGATGATCCTCACACTGTTCTAGGCTAGAAAATATAAAGTTAAATAAGATAGAGTTCCTGCCTTCAAAGATGTTTCAATTAACCTTGCAGCGTGACAAACTAACTAAAAAACTTACTGTGGCTTAAGGTAATCATTTCCCCCCCCCCCTCCCAATTTTGCGTATCAGGAACTTGGGAGGAGCTTGTCTGGGTGGTTCATCTCTGATGAGTGTTCCCGGGATGCCTGGGGCTGGAGGGTCTGCTCCCACGATGGCTTCCTCACTCACGTGTTTGGTCGGGTGATGCTTTTCCACCCGTCTCTCTCCTCTGAGCACCTCACCTCCCAGGCCCTTTCCCACAGCCTGGGCTTCCTGCAGCATGGAAGTCTCTGCCTCTGGTGGATGGTGCCTGGTGGTGTCTGCAGTTACCCTGCCAGGGTAACTGTCCTCCTTCCAAGAGGCAGAAGGTAGAGGCTTCCAGGGCAGTTACCAGCGACATCCAAAATGGCACAGCGTCACTTTCACCATTGGCCAACTTCAGAGTGTTCACAAGACACAGAGCACAACTCACTTTCAAGGGCGTAGGAAAAATTCCACGCCTGATGGGGGCGTGGCAAGGTCACATTGTGATGGGAGAGACTGTGGCAGCCGTTTTTGGTAGAATGCAGTCTGCCACGAGGACATGAAGCCGTTCACTTGAGTAAGTCATAATTGGGGCAATGACCACACAAACAAAGCACCAGAGGAAAGAGGAGCCCAGAGATGGAGTAACAGGCCCTCTCCTGGGCTGGGCTTGGGGAGGGCATTGGAGAAGCCTCCAGGATCCAGAGGCAAGTGAGCTGGGTTTTGAATGAAGCCCCGTTTGTGCATTTCAGGGAGAGAGAACAGCATGCATGCAGCGGGGGTGGGGTCCTCATGCAAGGTTTACCCAGCAACAACCCCCATATGTCATTACTAGTACTTTAGTTGGGTTTATATTGTGTGTCCGTATGGATATGGGTATATACATACATGTGTATGTATTTATGTATGCACATAAAATATACATACACTTCCAAAAAATAAAAATGGAACCATCTTCTGGAGGCGGAGCCCCTTGTAGTACAGGCTTTCCTTACTGGGTAAGTGTGCTAGGAACCCATCTGTATCAGTGTGCCAGCTGGCATTGTTGTGAGAGGCTGCATTCAGCTTCAGTGGGGTTTTTTTTGAAGACTCTTTCAACATGTTTGCCCATTTCATGATGAGTGATTTACGAGGGCACCTGCCCACACCATGCTGAGGGTTCAGCAGTTTTTGACCAAAAACAGCATAACCCCTGTGCCCCACCCTCCCTATTTACTCAATCTCATCCTGAGCAACTTTTTTTTCTTTCCCTGGATGAAAAAAGTCCTCAAAGGGAAACGTTTTGCCTACCTGGAAGACATGAAACAAAATACGGCAGAAGCATCAGAAGGCATCAAAATCAACAAGTTCAAAAACTGTTTTGAGTAGTCGAAAAACCATCTCAGTAGGTATGTTGCATCAAATGGAGTACTTTGAAGGCGACTGAAGTTTAAACATGTGAGAATAACTACACAATTTTTTACAAATAAATTCCAGTATGTATATATTCTTTCAGACAGAGACCACCCTTCAGTCTTTCACTCAGCAAATATGTGTGTGCCAGACAGAGTTCTAGGTGCCGAGGAAAGAAAACAAAAGTGATAAATGAAAGAGACTTGTTCATGGAGCTTACATTCAGTGGTGGAGGCCAGCAGTCGCCAATGAATATTCCAATGTGTGTGTTGTGATTTCAGGTAGTACTGAGTGATAAGGTAGAGAATGCCAGGGGTGCTGTCTTAGATGGGGCCTCCCAGAATGCCTCTCAGGAGGTGACACTTGACAGAAGTGAGGGGTGACATTAGGCAGAGAGGTCCAGACACAGGGAACAGTCAGGGCATGTGTCAGCTAGCTGGGCTTCTATCTTCTACCTCACACCTGTGTTCTCCCTGTAACCCTGCCTTGTTGCACTGTAGGCTCTCTGAGGTCACGTGGCCAGATGGGGGTGGGACTGACCCCCTGAGCGCTGCCTTTTGTTGCTCTGAGCAGGTTGGAGGTGGTCAGCTTCAGGGCAATGGCTTCTCAGGGTGGTGAGCAGCCTGTTCTCTCTGGATCCTTTGCCTGCCCCACCCCCACCCCACACTGTTCCTGGCACCAGGAGATTTGTTTTCACTTAGGGAGAACCTGGCCTCATCCACAGCATCAGTGTTGTTCCCTGGAAACTGGCCCTTTTCCCAAGAGGAAGAATGTGGGGCAGCGTCACAGTGAGCAATCTCGATAATAAGGGAGTGTGGCTGGGATTCCGGAGAGGCAGCGCTGACTCAGAGGAAGGCGCGTAACTGGGTCCCTGGACACTCACCTTCTGCACGTGTGTCTGCCTTCATTCATTCATTTGTTTATTTACTCATTCATTCACTCACTCATTCATTCATTCATTCCCTAAATAAGTATTGAGCCATGTAGATGGGAGCATGAAGAAGTTCAAAGTCAGCTCTAGCAGCTACTAGCCTCTGTGAGCCTTTGTTTCTTCAACTATACAATGGGTATAATACCTATTTTTCAGAGTCAGGAGGATTAGATGAGAAGAAGCCCTGGGGATGGGGTTGTCAGAGTCAGCGAATAAAAAGCACAGGATGCCAATGGAATTTTGGAAGATTTTTAGTATGAGTTGCCTTCCGACTATCACATGTATCTAATGTTCAGTTTTAGCTGTGCATCCTATATTTTAACTGGCAACCCAACCTGGGGATAAAGACAAGGGGAAAATACTTGACCTTGAGGAACACATCCTAATGAGAGGACAGGCATGAAGAACGTAATTGCGAAGCAGAGCAATGTGACTCATGCCAGAGGACAGAGGGCTGTGGAGACTCGGACGTCCACCTTTTGGTCTCTGCAGAAGCGAAGAATCACCCCTGCTGGTAGCTGCCCGCTCGTCGGACGCCCCTGCTGATCACGGGTTGATACCAGGAGAGCACAAAGTGCAACCACATGAAGTGAGACAGGAGGTTCAAGTTCGCTTTTCCATCGAGCAACCTGGAAAGATGAACTTGGTTCTCTTCCCTCTCAAAGCAAAAGGTGATTTTTGTTGACCAGGAAACAGACAATTCATTACTTCTAGACATTTTCTATAGACCATTTTAAAAATCAAATGAAATTAATTTAGAGGGGAAAACGTCATTGCACCCGACTTTGTGGAATGTGAATCTCTCAGATAAAATGCTGATTATTCATTATTCCGCTTCTCTGGAGACCTAGATGTAAATTTGCCGTGCACCACCCAGGCGTCTAATAGGACACACAATTGGGTCTTTGACTCCAGACTAAAATGTACCCAAAGCGTCTCTTTGGTAAAGCCACAAGCATCATCATACTGGAAGAATGGGTGGGGGATATTTTTTGAAAGGTAAGATCTGCTACACACCTTGTCTTCCCTTGCAATTGAATGGCCTGGCGTGGAACAGGGTCTGATCAGCATTGCTGAAGCCTGCCTCTCTTTCCCAGACGTGGCAGGGGATAGTTTAGATTGAGGGGGTTGTTGCAATCTCCCAAAAGCCTAGAGACCCTTTGAAGTTCTCTCAGCTGCTTGCAACCAACCTTCTCTAGAAACAGAACCCCCGGTGAGGTTTGAGTTTTCCATTGCACCTCCGGGAGGGTGGGGTCGGAGTTGAAGTGAGGGTTTGTGCAAAGGGGAAAAACAGGGCCTGCCTGGGGCTGAGTCGGGGGAAGAGGGAGGGTGCATCCAGGGTTATGAAAATCCATCGGTCAGTGCACCGGGTTATGGTGCATCCATTGGTCAGTGGCAAGACTCACAGCTAATTTTAATGGACTGGTAAGTGCCAGGCTCTATTGTGTTTGTCATGCAGAGTCTCTTGGATCCTCGCTCACAACTCATGCAGTAGGTGTCTGGGTTCCCATTTTCCAGCCTGGAGACCCAAAGTGTCTAAGTTACATGTCCAAGACCATAGAGCTGATAAATGACCCCTGGCTTTCTGATTGCAAAGCCCTGGAACTGAACCCCTGTGTTCCACCGTATTTTGCCATCAGACCTTTTTCTAAAGGAGAGTTCCATTTGCTCCAGGTATTTCTGTTCTGCCTGCCTGCTGTAGGCATGGAGCATCGGCTGGGCTTCTAATGTCCCCTCCTGATCGGCCACACGTGTGTGACTTGAGCAGAATCGTGGGACCTCCCTAAGAAAAATGTTGGCTCAGGCTGAGCTAGTGGGAGTCCTTTCCCAACCTGAAACCCTGTGTGTCCTACAGATGGCAAGGCATTTTGTTATATTCACTCGCCTCTTCATTAGTTGACTAATGCACTCAATAAATATCACCCTCATGCCAAGTATGTGCCCCAGATACAATGGTGACTTGGCAGCCAGTCCTACCCTTGCAGAGGTTGGGGTCTAGGGCAGAGACAGCTGAATACACATGCAGCCTTGGTACAGGGTGAAGAGAGCTGTTAGGAGGGAGGTGCAGGGTGCCCTGGGGGCAGCGTCTAGGCCGTGGTGGGGTCAGGCGAGGCTGTGGCAAAGGGAGGGACATCTAAGGTGAGAGCTGAAGGGTGTGCAGGAGTTGGCCAGGCTGTGAGGGAACAGTTTGTGCAGGGGGAGGGACGCATGTGGACAGCTTCGGGACTAAGAGCTCTGCTGTCTGGATGGAGGATGGGGTACAGCGGGGAGGGAGCAGTCTGGAGGAGAAGAGCATGCAGACGTGGGCAAGGACCACACTGCAGAGACTCAGAGGTCCCTCGGGGCAGAGTGGTGTGTGTTCTCAGAGCAGACATTGAAGGCCAGGGCTGCCCTGGTGGCTACCCAGGTGTGTCCTCCACAAGGGTGCCACGTAAGAGGGCCCCTCTACTCACCAAGCAGTGGGTTCCAGGGCAAGGCCTGTGTCAGACCGAGGGGGGTGCCTTTTTCTAATTCTTATTCAGGAGCTTCAAGGGGTGATGCTGTCCTCAGTATCAGGTGCAGGGTGGAAAATGGGGGGTGGGGTGGAGGCAGGGAAGGGATGGCAGCAGCCCAAGGAGGCCACTGGGATGGAGAGAAGCGAATGGGGTCCAGACGCCGAGCAAGTCCGTGGCCCGTGTGCATCACCTGGACCTCATCGCCTCCTGTGAGTTAGGTGAGGAAATTCTCTCCGGAGCAGAAATGCTAAATCGTAGAGGGACGCAGCTGAGAGGTGTTTTGTCCCTGGGCTGTTGAGAGAGCCAGAGTTAGGTCCGGTCCCCTGCTGGCTACCTCAGCCTCAGAAATTTGAGTCTGCTGCAGGAGGCCCATTAGATGATGGACGTGTGGTCTAGTGGCCAGAATAAAGGCCGAGAGTCGGGAGAAGTCATACCTTCAGCTCTTCCTACACTGCTTGCTCGCCCGCCTGCCTCTCTTCCATTGCACTCTGATCCTCAGACATTTGTGGACTGCCTGCTAAGTGACTCTGTGCCCTGCATGGTGGGGGTTCAGAACCCTAAGGCATGGTCTCAGCTCTCAAGGAGCTCACCAGTGGGGCAGCAGCGAGTGGACAGGCAACCGTGGAAGACTACCTGAGAGATGCTCAAGGAATGTTCCAGATTATCAGTTCGTAGGAAGGCAGAGCACAGTAGTTACTGACGTGGGATCTGGGATCAGACAGAACTGGGTTCAAATTCTGGCTTTGAAAACATTTCCTAGCTCTGATCCTGGGCAAGTCACGCAGCTTCTCTGAGCCTCAGTTTGTCCGCTGGTAGAATGGGGACAGTAGAACATAGGTAGTTTGCTTGAAGGATTAAATAATTCAAGGCACATAAAATACTTAGTATAGTAGTATCTACTAGAGGGCAAACATTTTGAATATTGATTGGAATAGGGCAGGTTTTTTTTCCATCTTCAGTACNAGCATGCAGACGTGGGCAAGGACCACACTGCAGAGACTCAGAGGTCCCTCGGGGCAGAGTGGTGTGTGTTCTCAGAGCAGACATTGAAGGCCAGGGCTGCCCTGGTGGCTACCCAGGTGTGTCCTCCACAAGGGTGCCACGTAAGAGGGCCCCTCTACTCACCAAGCAGTGGGTTCCAGGGCAAGGCCTGTGTCAGACCGAGGGGGGTGCCTTTTTCTAATTCTTATTCAGGAGCTTCAAGGGGTGATGCTGTCCTCAGTATCAGGTGCAGGGTGGAAAAGGGGGGGGGGGTGGAGGCAGGGAAGGGATGGCAGCAGCCCAAGGAGGCCACTGGGATGGAGAGAAGCGAATGGGGTCCAGACGCTGAGCAAGTCCGTGGCCCGTGTGCATCACCTGGACCTCATCGCCTCCTGTGAGTTAGGTGAGGAAATTCTCTCTGAAGCAGAAATGCTAAATCGTAGAGGGACGCAGCTGAGAGGTGTTTTGTCCCTGGGCTGTTGAGAGCCAGAGTTAGGTCCGGTCCCCTGCTGGCTACCTCAGCCTCAGAAATTTGAGTCTGGTGCAGGAGGCCCATTAGATGATGGACGTGTGGTCTAGTGGCCAGAATAAAGGCCGAGAGTCGGGAGAAGTCATACCTTCAGCTCTTTCTACACTGCTTGCTCGCCCGCCTGCCTCTCTTCCATTGCACTCTGATCCTCAGACATTGTGGACTGCCTGCTAAGTGACTCTGTGCCCTGCATGGTGGGGGTTCAGAACCCTAAGGCGTGGTCTCAGCTCTCAAGGAGCTTACCAGTGGGGCAGCAGCGAGTGGACAGGCAACCGTGGAAGACTACCTGAGAGGTGCTCAAGGAATGTTCCAGATTATCAGTGCGTAGGAAGGCAGAGCACAGTAGATACTGTGGGATCTGGGATCAGACAGAACTGGGTTCAAATTCTGGCTTTGAAAACATTTCCTAGCTCTGATCCTGGGCAAGTCATGTAACTTCTCTGAACCTCAGTTTGTCTGCTGGTAGAATGGGGACAGTAGAACATAGGTAGTTTGCTTGAAGTATTAAATAATTCAAGGCACATAAAATACTTAGTATAGTAGTATCTACTAGAGGGCAAACATTTTGAATATTGATTGGAATAGGCCAGGTTTTTTTTCCATCTTCAGTACATAGTCTTTGGGTGTTGACAAATGCATGGAGTCATGTAACGAACTCCACACACATGATGGTTCCACTACCTCCCCAGAGTCCCTCATCTTATCCCTTTGTTGGCAAACACTCTGCGTACTCTTTCTTTTCCTTGTGGTAATTTATCTCTTAGATTTTGTAACACCTTTCTTGAGATCTAATTCACATACCATACAATTCATCTATTTTATGTATACATTTCTGTGATTTTTAGTATATTCACAGAGTTGTAGGACCATCACGATCAATTTTAGGGCTCTTTCATCACGCCCCGCACAAAGAAACCCCATTATTCCCTTTACCAGTCACGGCCGTTCCCTCTACCAATCCCCTCCGCCCCAGCCCCAGGCCCTCACAACCACTCACCTGCTTTCTGTCTCGATGATGGATGGGCTCGTCTGGACATTCCCTGCAAATGGAATAATGCACAGTCTGGTCTTTTGTGACTGGCTTCTTTCCCTGAGCAGAACATGGCCAAGGTTCACCCGTGTCATTTGCACGTGGCAACGCTTCAGTCCTCTTTATTCCCGAGTAATGTTTCACGGTGTGGACCTGCCCCATTTTGTTTATGCTTTTGTCAGTTGGTGGACACTTGGGTGGTTTCCTCTTTGTGGCTAATGTAAATGGTGCTGCTGCGCAGGTTGGTGCACAAGTGTCCGTGTGGGAGTCTGTTTTCGTATGGACTTGCCAGGTCATACGGTGACCCTGTGTATCTGACCCTCTGAGGGGCTGCCAGCTTTCCCAAGCGGCCACACTGTTTTACCATCCCACTAGCAGTCAGCGTATGAGGGCTCCGATCTCTCCACCTTCTCGTCCACTCTTGTGAGCACCTGTGTTTGATTACAGCCCTCCTGGTGGGTGTGAAGTGGTATCTCATGCATATATACCCCTCACCTTTGGCAACCTCTGCTTTATTCTCTGACCCCCTCATTTGTCTTTTCTGGGACGCAATAGCTATCGTCATACATTCTGTAGCCTTTTGACTTCTCCTTCTTTGGCCTACATAACACACTTGAGATTCATCCGGGATCTCGTGTTCCCCATTGTGGCCGAGTTGCGTTCCCGTGGATGGATGTACCACCCCAGGAAGCCCGAAGGAATCAAAGGCTAAGTCTCCTCCATCACCAGGGGCCTTCATAAACGATGGGAGGCCTCTTTCAAGTCTCCCCAGGCTGCCAGTGTTGCAGGAGACCCAGCCTGCTCTTCCTGCAGGTCCCTTTGAGCGGCAGAGCTGAGTCTGAGGTCAGTGCACTGGAGCCCCCGCGGCGTGGAGACTCCCAGGATGAGAACTGTGTGCTGGCTCTGAGAAGCCAGCCGTGGCAAGAGGCCTCTGGGTGTGGGCCGCAGTCCAGTGAGACAGGTGGGGTCTGGCCCACGGGGACAGCTGCTACTTGAGAGCCTGGGCCTCTGCTGTCCGGCTGTCTCCCTTCTGATCAGGGAGCCCCTGCAGCAAGTTGGGCTCACGAACAAAACCATTTTCTCGTTTCTTATCTGTTTTCATGGCTGTCTTCCAGCTCAGGACTTTGAGCACTTGCCACCTCCCCGGTCTCCACCCCCCACCTGCCCAAGCACAGTAGTCTTCCAACTCTCCCGTACAGGCCAGGGAGAATATGGTGTAGTGATAAAATAATAATGAATTTGCATCCACTGGGCTCATTGCATACATCAGAATTCACGAGGTGGACACAGTCACTTTAGGCAGGAAGAAATCAGTGTTCTAAGTGGGGAAATGACTCATCCAAAGTCACTCGACAGGTGAGCAGCGGGGCTGGAACTTGAACCCTCACCAGTGCTCTCATCCCCCACCGGTGCGTCTCAAACCTCAGGCATCTCCACACCGCCTTCCTGAATTCCTCCTACTCCCTGGGCTTTGTTCCTCTCACATTTCCATTATAATCAACTTCACTTGTTTTTGTTGTTGTTCATCAAAAACATGTCCAGGGCACAAACACTTGTGCCACAGAGGGTTTGATGTCCTGCTTGTATTTTTTCATAATATACATCAAAATAAACACACGATTCAACCATGTTCATCCCCATGCCATCTAAACCCAGCTCGTGTCTGCCAGTGATCTGTGGGCCACGCTTGGGGCCAGGCAGTGGCGTGCTGAGCAGCGGTTTGCTCACAGGCCTGGCTCTCTCCCTGGATGGGCCGTTACAAGTAGGCTGTGCCTGTGATTTCATCTCAGCGTCCTCGACACCATGTGCTGGAACAGACCCATTAGAGGCACTTGCTACATGATTAATGAGTCCATGACAGGGTGAATGGAGTGATAAACGGAAGGTGGAGAATGAGTGGCGGCATTTCCCCCTTCCTTATAGAAGGTTAGAAGGAAGCCTCTCTCCTTGATGTTGCTGAGACGAGGAGACTGGCAGGGAGCTGGGGCCTTAGCAGGCAAGAGCACTTAGAAGCTTTGTTGACTGTAGCCACCATGGAGATGCTGGGAGGCTGATGTTCTCTGTGTGAAGTCCTTCAGCCCTCTCAAGCTCTCGGTCTGTGCACACTGTCATCTTATTCCACTCCTTCCAGCCGCTTTTATCCCCAGTGTGGAAACATCAGCCTGCCTCTGGTTGTTTCTTCAGCCAACTGAGCTCCCACCCAGGCTGCTGCTTGCTGCGTTTCTTCCTCTTCCAGCTCTCTTCCCGAAGTCTGACCGCACTCCAGACAGATTCTGCATCATTCCCCTAGAGGAAAATGCAGCAGCAGCAGGCTTAGCAGCCGTCAAGACCACAGACCTGCAGTCGGTATTTGGATGACTCAGCGGATCTGTCCGTGAAGCAGTCAACATTTACTGAGGACCTACTATGGGTCAGGCGGTGGGTTCAGTGCCCCTGCATCCTCTAATACTTCAGAATCAAATCATCGAGGCATAGGCATGGAAGCCAGGATTTCTGAGTTTAAAAGAAAGAACTCAGCTCAACAGACATTTATTGAAGCCCAACCATAGGGGAGCATACAAAACTCAGCCTTGAGAATACGAAGATAAGTTCCTGCTCTCAGGAGCTCGGAGGGCCAGGGGAATCTTGTTGAGTCATAGCTTGGGGAGTTGCATGTGCTTTGGGAAATGTCTTGAAATGTCACTGCACTCATGCCCCTAGACAGCCAGCATACTGCGGGTGCAGTCAGCAGGCCAACACCATGCGTAAGTTTAACTAACACTAATGCAGCCTCTTGCAATTTGGCGAATGTAGGTGCACATGTGCTTGCATGCCTACTGGGCGCTCCACAGAGGGTGTCCTGGGAGTGGCCTCGGCGTCCTTCGGTGCCCCGGGCATTCAGAGTTGGGATTTGAAGTGTAACCTGCAGCCCCTGCTCTGTTACTTGAAAGGCGCTGGGACTAAGGACGTCCCTCCTGGCATGAAGAGATGGTGCTCAGAGTGCCGCATGGTGCCGTGCAGGCTGCACAGCCTTCCGCTCCAAGGGCACCTTTCACACAGGCTACCGTGTGCTTGACGGCCTCCCATCCCCGCCCCCACCCCGTGGGGCCCTGATGGGACGGGTGGTGGTAACCGACGTTTCTGGGCCTTTAGAGCCCTTGTTTTGCAATCTAGCAAAGTCGGCACCCACGTTGTTGATCTCCCACAACTACTGAAAAAACATTGTGTGTCTGTGAAATCCCTTCCTTCCTCCTCTGCTTGCTCCCTCCTTCTCCACTCTCTTTCCCTCCTTCTTGTTTCCCCTCTCTTCTCCCCTCTTTTCCTCCCACAAATGTTAAATTACCTACAATATACCAGCCACCATTCTGGGATATAGCAGTCAACAACAAAAAAAATGCCTGCCTTCGTGGAGCCCACATTCTAGAGGGGGGAGACAGAAATACCAAAAATCAGTACAGGAGGGGGCAAAAATAGGTTTACAGTTGTTCACATGGAAAATAATGCAATAATTAATAAACAATGAGACAAGAATAAACTCTTGCCTACTCAGAACTGTAAACTTACCCCCCCCCCCATGTAGTATGTTATGTGGGGAAAGTGCTACAGAGAAAAATAAAGCAGTGAGTGGGGACGGTAAGTGTTGGGAGATCGTGATTTTAAAGATTTTATTTTTATTTTTAGAGAGAGGAGAAGGGAAGGAGAGGGTGAGAAACATCAATGTGTAGTTGCCTCTTTCACGCCCCCCGCCACCAGGCCCCGGCCCGCAACCCAAGCATGTGCCCCAACTGGGAATTGAACCCGTAACCCTTTGCTTCGCAGGCCCATGCTCAATCCACTGAGCTATACCAGCCAGGGCAGGGGATTGTGACTTTAGATAGGGGGACAGGGAAATCTCACTGAGTGACATTCTAGTCAAGACCTCCAAAAGGCCTGGGAATGAACTGTACAGATAACTGGAAAGCGCCTCAAGGGCAACAGGGCTGGTCTGTGCCAAAGCCCTGAGGCAGGAATGTGCCTGGCGTATCTGGCGTGGGTTGAGCAAGTGAAAGTGTAGCGAGGAGACGAGTTCAGGCATGTAAAAAGGGGTGGGATCCTGACCTTGGAAGGCTTTTGGAATTCAGTCCTGAATGATGGTTCTCCAAGTGCAGCCTCTGACCCACCCAAGGTCTGCTGAGTCAGAAACTCTGGAGGCCGGCTCCGCAGTCTGGGGGGGATTCTGCCGCCCTCCTCTACAGTGTGAGAGCCACTGCTGTTGAGCCTCGGGCCCCTCCTGACCCTCCTGCAGGGTCTGCTGTTCCTGGTGGTGGTGGAGACAGAAGGGGCAGATGTGGTTGACCTGACCTCCTGACCTCAAGAAACGAAATCATCTTGGTGGCTGGGAGTTGACATTCAGACAAATAAAAGAAGTCGGATGCTGTGCCTGTGCTCAAACTGAGGCCGGGTGCCTATGAGGGACAGAAGGGAGGAGGCAGGGACACATGGCCAGTGCCTGGGAGATGGGGTCATTGACTGCCAGCTTCTGCAGGGCCTCAGGGAGCCTGGGGACACCTGGTCCTGCCCTCAAATTGGTCAGAGAAGACTGAGGACTAGAGAGGGACAAGGCTAATTAATTCGTGTGGAATTCCTGTGGGCCTTCTGGACTTCCAGGCACCCACCTGCTCCCTTTAAACTGTGCTCATTAGGCTTAGAGATTTGTGGCACCCAGAGAATACCGCTGCTGGATAGATATAGGGGATGGTGGTGGCGTAGATAGCTGTAGCGGACGTTGGCAGTACAGGTTGGTGTAGCAGCATGGGATGGTGGTGGTGCAGGCAGGTGCAGGGGACTTTGGTGGTGCAGGAGTGCTTCAGAAAAAGATGGGAGGTGGTTGGAGGAAGGTGAGCAGAAAAAACACCCCTTATCAGGGCCTTGGAGGGTGTGCATCATGAGGACTGGTGAGAATTTTGTCTGTGTGGAACTGACTGATGGGTAAGTGTGAGGGCCAGCTCGCTAAGGTCTCGAACACCGTGCTAAGCATTTGGAACTTGAACTGTTGGCGGACAAGGCCCCAAAGCCCCAGGTGCCTTCTTCCTGCCGGTCGTGTCCGGGCTGTTCTGAGCTCCTTACTCGAGTCACGGCCTTCCCTGCCCCCCAGGACTGACTGCCCTGCAAGGGCTCCTAGCTCCCACAGAGCCCTGCCCGACTTCTTCCAGAACCCTCGGAACAACCAGACTCTCAACTGGGGAGTCAGGGCGACTCCGGACTGAGCACAGTCCTGTTCACCTGATGAGCTTGCTCCCAGAGTGGGCCAGGCCCCACTGAAGGCAAGAAACAGAGATCGAACTCCCCAAAGGCGGGCTCTCCAGCAGCCACTGTGCACCTGGCTTTGTGGAAAATGAAAGATACCTTCTTTTCTTAATTCAAAGGAAATACATGTACATCAGGGAAAAGCTAGAACATTTACAAAACCAATCAAAGAAAAATGTAAACAAGCCACCATGTAGATGGAGATAGTGTTGTGTATCCATTAACAATTTGTATATCCTTTCCAAACATTTTTATGCATTTATTATTTTCCTTACAAAGTAAAACCATACTGTACACATTCTTTGCACTTGCTTATTTCACTTATTGGCTTACAAAATACCTTTACCTGCCATAACTACATATTCTGACAGCATCGTTTAAAATGGTCAAATAATGTTCTATCTTATGGTCAGTCCCCTAATAGTGGATGTTTAGGTTGCTTCCCATTTTTCGATTCTATAAACAGCTCTGTTGTAGTGAATTATCCTGTAATAGAACTTTTTCATGGGATTGATTATATCCTAAGGATAAATTCCTAACCACGGGATTGTTGGGTCCCAGAAACTAGCTCAGAAAAGGCCTCGAATGCCTGCCAGAGAGACTGCGGTGACAGTCCCTGAGGTTGGAGCCGACCCAGTAACTAGCACCTCCATCTTCTACTCTGGCTCCGCAGAGTGGAAGTAGACACCAGATACGTCAGGCAGATGGAGATTGAAATAGCACTTTTATTACTAATGAAGACTAGTTTGGGGAACACGGCTTAGAAGTGCAGCCACGACTGGCTTCCTGATACTGGACCTTGCGACTAATCAGGGCTCAGTACCTACTCGTGGGTGGGGCTGGAAACCCATGGGCCTCATCCTGGGAAACGATGGCAGTGCAGGAGTTCCCCAGAACACTTGTCTCCTACAGGCCCTCCGCGGGCAGGATTAGAGGGGTCGCTGAGCTGTGCTGGCCCAGCTCGTCCTCCCCGTCCCACTAACAGGTGTTTCATTCCACCTCCCCTGGAATGTAACTAAAAGGGTAGAGAACAGGCAGGAGTGTTATACACAAACGGATGTCTCCCCACATGGCAGGGAACAACGGGGGAGGACGAGAAGTGTTCTCCCAGAACAACTCTAAAAACGAGAGCCGATTTGGATTGAGCACTGTGCTAGGCTTTTGGCCTCCATCTTCTCCTTTGATCCTTCTAATAGTGACATAGATGTTCTGGCCATTCCTGTCTTGTCGATGAGGAAAATGAGGCTTAGAGACCTCAGCAATGTGTCCCAGATCTCCTAGCTGGCAAGTGCGGGAGCTGGGATTAGAACCCAGGCAGCCTCGGTCCAGGTCCGCTCTCCCCAAACCATTACTAATGTGCCTTTCACTGTCAGCAACGTTTGACTTTTGATACGTTGACAACCCCTCAACTTAGAAGAGGAGCCAGCTAAGAACCAGACCTGCCAGCTCATCAGCGTCCCCAGGTTGAAATGGCATGCCCCTCACGGCGTTCAGGAAGACCTCTGACCAGCCCTGTCCCCGTGAAATTCATTAAGTGCTTTCGAAAGCGCCACTTAACCCGGCCTCCTAAATTATGATGAGCAGCAGTTTTGATGGACTGCACGCAGCACGGAGGACCTTGACAAGTGTCCTCGCTCAAAAGAGGGCTGAGAGAGAGATACTCTTCACGGTGCGAGACTTTTGGTGGTTTCATTTTATCTTACGGATCTCGGCAACTCTTGGGGGATTTGCTTTGATTTAGGGAGAAAACAATGAATGTTAAATAATTTTTTTTTCAGTTAAAAAGAAAACATGTCATTTCAAGGGAGGGTGAGAACACTAATTGTCCTTTTAACTGTGTCAATTGCCCTCTAGGGTAAACTCTAAGGAACTGGATAAGGAAAGAAAAACTTTCCCTTAGAGTTTTTCTTTAAGCGTTTGTCCATCATTCCAGGCAGTTCCCCAGAGAACAGTCACCTCCGTTGTTGCACGTGTTCAGTTTTAATGGCCTTACAAGCAGAAATTAGGCTTTCTTTTCTTTTTTAAAGCAAGCAATTTTGGTTTAATTATACGTTTTTATAATTCTATAATTTTTTTATTCTTCAAACATTGGCTAAGGTATAGCAAGAAATTTGTCGACCTTGATGTTTGTACTTTAGTCTGCCTGGTTGGTAAAAATGTGAGTGAGGAAATGCAGAATACCAATTAAAAGCATGAATTCTAGAACCTCATTCTTAGAGTTCACTGTTGCCTTTACCTTTCAGTAGCTGTGTGATCTTTAGCAAGTTACCTTGCCTCTTGCGTTTCAGTTTCTCATCTGTAAAACGGGGGTAACAACCCCCGTCATAGAGTTGTTCTAAGGACTCAGTGACTATGACTAGGACAGGCCGGTCGTGCTGCAGTAACAGACTGCAAATCCCAAATCTCCGAAGGTCGATGCAACCCAAGTTTATTTCTCACTCATGCAAGTCCTCGGAGGATCTGGATGACGGGCCGTGCAGTTGCTTCTGTGTTTGGGCTCAACATGTTTCAGGCTGCTTCCGTTTTACAACGTCTTTGTGTCAACGTGTTTCCGTGCTTGCTACAGAGGAGAAGACAGATTATGGAGAATTATGTATTGGCTCTCAAAGGCTTCGCCAGCAGTGACACTCATCACTTCTGCTTGCATGTCATTGGCCAGGGCAAACTGCATGGCCCTGCATACATTCGGGGTGGCGGGAGGGGCCCAGAAGCAGAAGGAAACCAGGAATAGGGGTGAGCAGTGGTACGTCCACCACCACATAGACTGTGCTTCTTAGGACCGTGCAAGGCACACAGCAAGCATGAAACAAGTGTAAACTATTGTTGCTGAAGGCTGGCCCTTCCAAAATAGAATTTACATTTTTGTCGAGACTGGTTTCCCTTTCTTTATAGTTTTGGCCTAAAGAACAGCTGCCACACCCAAACAGAGGCCCTGAGAGAGTCCCCTAGGACGTGGAGGCTGTTTCTCGCTGTCACAGTGGTGGTTCCAGTGCTTCCGGCACTGGGTAGGTGGCACACGTTTAGGAGGTGGCATTAGCTGTGTTCAAGAACACGGGCTCAGGGTCACATGGTCTTGAGTTTCAATCACAGCACCTACTGAATATGGGTGACCTTGACCAGGTAACTTATTTGTTCTTAGACTCAGTGACTTCATAGTTAAGATGGTCAAAGAATGCCTGCATCACAGGGTGGCTGTGAAAATTCGATAAGGTCATAGATGTAAGGGGTTTGTGGTGTTCATGGGTACTTTTTGCCATTGGTGGTGTGCTGATGATGACAAACCAAATTCCCTAAACCCTCAGCTTGCTCATCTGCAAAATGGGAATAGTAATACTTACCTTTTAGAGCATTCTAGATGCTAAATACACAGAGGAAACATCAAAATTTTTTTTTCCTTGTGTCCACCTGCTTCATAATTATGGCGGATTTTTACCCTGATCCAGGGCAGGAAAGCCATTTGGGATACCTTCCGCTCTCCCCTGCCTCCCAAGCCTGTTGAGGGTTAAATGGGCTGATTTAAACACCTGCCAATGGGTTTCCATCCCCCTCCTCTGTCCTACCATGTCCCCTCCTCACTAGAGTCCTGTTCTTATTGGGGTGGGGGGCATGGAGTTCCAGACATTGGGGCATGTTTCCTGACCTTGGGCTTGGCACTGTACACATCTCAGCAGACGGCTGCCCGATCCACATGCTGCCGAGACCTGACCCACCACAAAGTGAAAAGTTCCACTTCACTCAAAAATGGAATTTCACCACTTCCAAAGTAACGTTGGCACCCAAAACCCCCTCACAGTGGGATGAACCAGCAGGTGGCTCAGGTGCCCGGGGGCACTACTCACGGGAGCTAGCGGAGCCAGAGTGGGGATAATGCATCACGAGAACACGCCGCACGGCCCCTCTCAGGCCACGCTGACTCATCTAGGAGGCTCCTTAGAATGTGCCGCCTCGTACAGGAAGCGTGTTCCTCCCCTTCCCAGCCTGTTGGCCACTCCTTGCTTTGTGTCCCCACTGAAGCCCTTGTCCCTTTCAACTAGTGAGCCTGCGGGAAGAGGAGGGTGCTGGCTCCCATTGATGTTGGCAGCCCAGGCATGATTGTCAAATGAATAATTAAGGGAGGAAATCAGGGGCCTTGAAAACAACTATATTCCAGAGAAAATATCTTACGTGTGCCCTTTGTACATAATGAGTCTCCTAGAAAGAGGAGTGAATATTTTCCTCCTCTTCTAATGTCTTGGAAAATAAAAAAGGAAAACCCTACTGCCAGGCAGTTGTGGAAAAGGTTTGGGCTTGCGGGGAAAGTGCAGGGTGATTGATTAGTCATGCCTGCTGGGGAGTGGCCTGGGAGGAGGCAGCACTGGGGCCTGACCGCTGGAATCTCTCTTAAACCCTTAACTGGCCACCAAATTAGTGAAAATGCAGCTTGAACGGTGAAGTATGCTCTTTCTCCAACCTTTCATTGGGATGTTTAGCAAATGTGTTTTACTATTAAAATGCAAATGGGGTGGAAAACAGACTTCATTTTATAATCCATATTGAGTATACATTGGTACTTTATCAACAGAAAAGATGTTTTTAGTGCATGAGAAGGAAAGCAACCCTGTCTATCTGAGTGACTGATGAGTAGAGAGGGACAGATCCCTTTCTGGGTAGAGAGGGATCTGATGGCCGTCAGAGGGGCAGGGAGTGGGGACAGCGCTTGTGCACCAAAGGCCTCCCATAGGACTGGGTTAGTGTCCTGGCTAATCCTTGGCCTCAAAGGCAGATCACCAAGGTCAGTGTTTTCATCCCAACTTTTAATTAATTGAAAAATCTCAAACCTACTGAAAGGTGAAGGACTATGCAATGAATAGTGTATATGCCCTTCGTCTTTACCGTGGTTCCTGAACCATTAGCATTTTGCCACGTGCGAGCTCTCTCTCCCTCTCTCCACACATGCACACACGCACACATTTCCGTTTTGCTGAGTCATATAAAAGTAAGTTTCAGACATCACAACACTTTACCCCAGTCTTCGTCCCAAATACTTCAGCTGCATTTCCTGAGAACAAGGACATTCTCCTACATAACTGTAAGACCATGAAATCACCATCAAGAGATTTGACATTAATACAATAACATCGTGCTTCAGAAAATGAATATTCTTTCCATAATACCATCTACTATTTGGTCCTTATTTAATTGTCCTCAGATACCCCAAGAATGACTTTTGTAACTTTTTTAAAAATTTAGACACCAATGTGCTTTATGTGATTGCTCTATCTCTTTTAATTTAGAACAGCTCCCCACCTTTTTACGTTTTCATGACAGACTGTTTCTGAGGAAACGCAGACTGTGCGTCTTGTAGAATGTCTCACCTTCTGCATTTGTTTGCCAGTTTCCTCTTAGTTGTCGTAAAATGAAACACGTTTGGCAGGAATACCCACGGCCGTTCCCGTGTCCTTGTTATTACCGCCCATCTGGGACACGTAATGTCTGCCTGCCCTGCAACTGGAGAAACTCAGCTTGATCCCTTGGCTAAAAAGGTGGTGACTGCAAGACCTCACTCTTACGAAGACACATGTTCCCTTTGTAGCTATTAACTAAGCTGGGAGTGATCCTTTGAGAGCATGTGAATATCCTGTTCCCCACGCAGTCTTTCTCCCAGAAGCCTTAGCGTCCGTGGGTGACCCTTACCTGAGTCAGTTGTTACACTGAGGGTTGCAAAATGCTGATTTTCTGATTCTATTGTTTCCTCCCCATTGCATTCCAGAAGACGGAATGTAGGGGGTTGACTACTTATTGTCTTTGAGCTTTAGCCTACTTATCCATGTAAGGAGCATAATATGAGAGTGTTAATACAAGGATTAATCTCGACAATGAATACGAAAGAAGCTTATATCCCATGTTTGATCCTTGATAGGAATTACTATTATTTACATTCTGAGGGGGTGTTGCCTCAAATAAAATGAATGCATTTATCTAAGTTGGTGGTTTCTAAAAGAAAATGAGTAAGTAAGAAGCACATAAACAATTCAGTTGAGTTCAGCAAATTCATAAGCTCTTGCTGTGTGCCTGCCACAGTGCTGGGCATGGAGATAAATAGCTCAATGCCCTGGATGAATTCAATGCCAAGGGAGGGAGAGGATGTATAAAACTGGAAGGAACAGTAATTTGTTAATCAATTAACTAATTGACTCATTCGTTACTTTATTCACTCAATAGACATTTGATGAAGTGCCAGAGATACTAAATCAAATGATCCCTGGTCCCTGCCCCCCAAAGATTTACAGCTTCTCCCTGGGGCACCCCCTGAACTCAGACTGGGGTCTGCTTGAGTGTATGGCCAGCCTGTTTGCACTGCACCGTGGAGAGAGAATCATGGCAGGGAACCTCTCTGCTGAGCCCTTGGGGCTGAGCTGTGTTTGCCGCTCCAGTGTGTTTTGCATAGTCATGACTGGAATGTGGCTAGGTAGTGGAGGTCCAAGCCAGCCTACTCCTGAACCCCACCCTCTCAGAGCTCAGGCTGCCAGGGAGCGTCCTCTGAGAGCCTTGCATCACCTCCTGCAGGTTCCGGCAAGAGCAGAAACTTGCAGGCTCACCCACTCCACCATTGCCTTTGTTCTCAGCTGACATCTTCTCAGGAGCTGGGACTACACAGGGGATGCAGCCCATCGAAGCCCATTGGCTTGGAGATGGCCACAGGTGGTGCAGTTCTGTCCTCATCTGTCCAGTTAGGCCGCTTGCCTCTCTCGTCCCTCAGATTACAGGGAAATGGATATTTGGCAGTAGTGGCCGTGGCTATAATCTTTGTACCAAGGGGATGTGGTAACCATGGAGGTGGTGAGGGAAAGCCTGCCTGGGTTGATTCAAACTTGGTGGGGAAAGGAAGGATTTAAAATGCACCTGGAAGTCAACTATGAAACATTATTTATACCTTTCCCCCTTTCCTTTTCTAACTGGATCTCAAATATAAGAGAAAGTAGAGTGACTCATACTGATAAGGTTTCTGGAAGTGTCCTCATCATGAGTGCAAGCTTTCGTTTTAGTTCATAGTTCCTTTTCTCTTTATCTGTGGTCTCCATCCTCCTATAGGTACCCATCTCAGGTGTGTAATGTGAGCCCTCAATACATGTCTGTAAAACATGCAGTGTTATTTTGTGTGTGTTATTGATTCATAGCAATGATGTCGTGCCAAGGAGCCTGTCCTCTCCTTACCATTTTCACTCCTGTTCTCACCATGGTTTTAACGTCTATCCTCATTGTTGGCTGTACATCTAGTTTATTGCTTCTGACAGCTGTATAGTCGTGGCAACTAGGGTAGGCTGAGCTATGCTGCAGTAACAACACCAACATCTTAGTGGCTTAAATTAATAAAGGCCATCCTACCTGTATTATCAGGTCACTGGGAGCTTTGCTTCACGTCTCACTCAGGGACTTAGGTCAATGCAGCCTCCCCTGTGGCAGGGAGAAGAGAAAGTGGCAAGGTGCCCGCTGGCTTCTACAGGCTGCATGGCAGAGTGCCCACTGGTCCAGAAGTGGCCAACACGAGTTTCACGGCCATTCCCAACTCCAGAAGGGGTGGGCATTGCAATCCTACCAGGAATCCAGGAGGAAAAAAACTGGAAATAACTGGTGAATGGTGCTAATGACTACCACATCCAAAGTACTCACCATATTTTGCATTTATTTATCCATTCTTTAATGATAGGCAATACTTGATTCCCCACTACCACAAACAGTGCTGTCATGAATATCCTTTTACTTGACCCCTTAGAGATCTCTGGGTTCTATCCCCAAGTGTGGGTTAGTTGGGTCATAGGGTTTGTACCTACTTGGTTTCAATAATCACCGGATTATTGCTATAATGTAGCATTTCTAGAATGGCTACACCAATCTAGACTCCCATCAGTGGTGACAGAGGGTCCCCATTCACTCCTATCTTCTCCAGCATTCGGTGTCACTCAACATTCCAAGTTTGCCAGTCCATCAAGTATAACATGGAATCTCACTGCTAGTGATTTTTAGTATCTCTTCACAAATCTGTTGACTGTGCCAGCATCCCAGTTGTCACTCGTATTCACGGGCCATTTCTCGGTTTCCTTTCCTGTTTTTATCCTGCTGATTTATTGGTCTTTCTTGGGTAAGTAGATGTTACTCCCTTGCTGGGCTTTGACAACGCATATATCTGTTTCCACTTTGCCACTTCTCTGTTAACTTTGTTCATAGTGTCCTTTGCTAAACAGAAGTCCTTGATTTTGATGTAATCGGGTCCATCCACTTTTATGCTTTATGGTTTGTGCTTTGGGGATCTAATTAAAGGGGTCCTTTCATTCTCTGTGTTCACGAAGATAGTCCGTCACCCTTTCTCCAGTTAGCTTTGTAGTTTTCACATTTAGGTTTTTCATTCCTTTGGCGTCTGTCTGCCTTTATAAATGATGTGTGGGAGAGACCCAAACTCGTTCAGTGAGCCAGTCTTCTCGACATTATTAAGGAATCACTTTTTCTCCATTGATCTGTGGTGCCGCTTTTCTCATAAATCAAGTTCTTTAGTGCATGGGTTTGTTTCTGAGTTTTTTTATTATGAGTTTCTGAAGCTTACCATTCAAAAACTAAATCTGAAGGAGGGTTTGCTTTGGAGAACATGCAGGAGGAGTTCTGAGCAGGGAAGCCTTGATGATTTCTGGTAATGGTGGTCAAGCATAACGAAACCAACAGGAACCTGGGGGGCAGGTGAACCTGTACTCCGTCCTGACTTGGCCACTTCCAAGCCATTCAGCCTTGAGCAATTTTGACCTTGAGCAACTTCTTCCACCCTTCTGAGCCTGTTTCTTCATCTGTAAGACAGGGACGATAATATGTGCCTCCTGGGATTGTGGTAAGAGTTAAATGCTGTGATATATGTAAGTGTGTAGCACTCAATAAGTGCTGTGTCCCCTGGGACCATCATCTTCAGACAAATGACTTCAGTGATGCTCTAAGTCATTTCCCCAGGCCTCACTGATGTGTGGCTATAAATGGGGAACTTGTTACTCCTAATACCCCGAATGTTGCTGCCTCTTGTTCCCACCCGCTAGCCCACGGCATTCACTCAGTTATTTTTGGGTGGACCGGGGTGTCTGAAGAGGGCTCATGAAAGCGTCCCATTGGTCTGTCCACGAGCACCTCTGTGTTCACCACTGAGGTCTCCATGGAGACCTGTACTGTCCATCCCCATGAGGTGCAGAGACCTGGGCCCAGCATGTGGTAGGTGCTCAGCTAGAAATGCCGAACAAGCCATCAGAATGCCTGTCTGGCCTGGCCATTTGCACACATGGGCTTTAGAAACATGGAGTGTCTCTGCTTGGCTCCCCTCTCCCGCTCAGCTCTTTCTCCTGAAATGAAAATAAAAATAAAACCAAAAAACAAGGTCTCTGAGCCACAGGATTGAAGGAAGCAACAAAGGCTTCACAATCAGGCTGTGGGCTGGGAGGCCTGTGTGGGACACAGTTTGGCTTAAAGGCCACACAAGCCTGACTCTGGGAAGGTGTTGGGTTTTTGGGGTTTTTTTTGCATGTTTTTTTTTTGTCTTTCAAAAAAGGACCTTTTTTATTTGTATTTATTTTTTTAACTTTTGTGCTTTATGCTTTCGATCCCTTGGTTTTGGCTCTGTTCTGTTGCCTTCTTTCCTGGGCCTTGGAGGCTGGTCAGTCCAGGCGGGAGGACATTAGCCCTCAGGGAGCCCACCTCCTCCCAATATAGCGCCTTCCTGGGGCATCTCTGGTGGGACTCCACCTGACCCAGCTCCTCTTCCCCCGCTTCTGATTGTGTTTTGAAGTATTGCTGGCTCAGCAAGTCCAGAACACTCTCTTCCCCCACCCCACCTGGTGATATTAATAAAGCAATTTCATTTCTCTCTGGGTTCTGAGACCTGTGCGCTCCGCCCTTTGGCTCAATCCCAGCCTGACTAGCAAGGGGGAAGATCATTCTAGGACTTCGGAGTGTCCGGATGGCACTAAATCTCCTTTGTGGCTGCTTCTGCCACGGCAACAGACTTCTTCAGGCAGCCCACGAATGGGCCATGGGCGGGGTCTCAAAGATAGGAGACATCGGAAACCTGCCCAGTCCTGTTGCTGAAGAGTCTTGTGAAGGCCTGGGCAGTGACCAGAAAACATCCTCCACTGTCCTCGGGTGTCTGGAACCCGGAAGGATTTGACTGGCAAATCCGGTTCTAGGAAGGGATTTCTCTGCTCTCCTGCCAGGCTCCCCAAGATGCTTTTCTTTTAAAGACATTTTTTATTATTTATTTATCTTTAGAGGGGAAGGAAAGGAGAGAAGGAGAGAAATATCAATGTATGGTTGCCTCTCGTGAGTCCCTTGCTGGGAAGTGGCCTGCAACCCAGGCATGTACCCTGACTGGGAATCGAACCGCGATCGTATGGTTCGCAGGTCCGCGCTCAATCCACTGAGCTACACCAGTCAGGGCCTAAGACGCTTTTCTGTGGAACTTTGGGGAGAGAAGGTGTGGGCGCTGGGCAGGGACCCTCAGCCCCAGATGTCCACCCTGCTTCATGGCCAGCTCCCCACTGATTTTAAGTTGCACTGTCTTGGCTGAGTCTTGTAGTTATTCATTTACTAGCAGAGAATTACTTATTCTTTCTTTTTTCTTAAATGCTCCTAGAGTTGAGGAGGTAAATAAATAAATGTACACTTGACATGATAAAACTGATTTTTTTACTACTCCTCTGTTTTCACTGTAGTGGTGTAGCGTATTCATTATCTCTCCATTAAACACAAAAAGGAAGGATGTGATTCACTCTTAAAACTACACTTTCACTTATGTGGTCTCCACTCAAGCTTGGATGTCAAAGATACCTGGTGCATCTGCTCTGTATCTACAGAGACACTGGGCATTGCCGGACGGGGCAGACATGAGTAATCGAGCATAGCACTTTTTCTCACCGAGCTCTAGGGGACTTCAGAATCCTTCTCAACACCGCCCTAGGCAACCACTGGTGACCAGAGTTGGCATGGGAGACAAAAGCTATCTGCTCTTCTGCCTTTTAAGTGGCCATCAATTCTTACTTATCATTCTTTGTTAATTCTCTTCAGTTGGTACTTTGTACTTTATATTATCAATTAGCTATATGTCTTCATTTTTCTACTACCCCATAAGTTGCTTGAGAAGGAATCTGTGCTTGATTCATGTTTGTGTCATCCCAGCTCCGCCCTGAAGTTATCTTTCCATAGCTGCGGTCGGATCAATGAAGAGCCTGTCTTCTCACGAAGGCTAAAAGGGCAGTGGTCAAGTTCTATTCCGAATCGGGTCTAGGTCTCGCAACTCCCTCCTCAGTGATACTTATTATACATTCTTTCTCCTGAAATGAATGAAAGCCAACCAACAATTACAAAATAAAAGCTGACAGCACATTTAAACCCATCTCCTGCCTCGAACCAGAACAAAGCAGGGACAATTTGTCTCGTATAAATTTCATAATCCAGGAAACTGCCTACCCAGAGCCAAAATACAGTTCCACTTGGCATCTTCTTCAGCTTAGTTCCAGCAAGTGTGTGGCACCAAGCATTTGCATTCAAGGGCATGGCCTGTGTCAAGGAGCATGCCACCTGTGGGGACCACACGGTGGCTGCATGGCTGGCTGGATCATCCTAGTAGCCTCCTGACTTCATGCCTGACCACTTGCTCCGTGCTCCCCGTGAGCCAGCTGCACCCTCTGCTCTGCCCGAGGACGCACGTGTGCCCTGCCCAGGGCCATCACCCACCACATCAGGCAGCCATAGATTCGCCCCTCACCTCCCTCCAGTTTCTTTTCCACTGTCCCGTTTTGTCCCCTGTGACGCCATGACACCCCTTCCCCCTGTCCTACTTTACTTCTCTCTTGAACACTTAGTACCAACAGACCTCTACCTGCTTGTTTGTTACCTGTTTGCTACCTGCCCACCACCCCGGGACGCATGCTCTGGGGGCGCTGTCTGGTACACTCCCAGATCCCCAGGGCTGAAACTGGGTTTCTGCACCACGGCACTGTTGACGATTTCGAGCACATCGTTCTCTGTTGTAGGGACTGTCCTGTGCATTGTAAGATGTCGAGCAGCATCCCTGGCCTCTTCCCAGTAGATGCCATCTGCACCGCCTGTCCTCCAAGCTAGCTCTGGCTGGTGTGGCTCGGTAGCCTGTGGACCAAAGGGTTGCTGGTTCAATTCCCAGTCAGGGCACATTCCTGGGTTGTGGGCCAGGTCCCCAGTAGGGAGCACGTGAGAGGCAACCACACACTCTCCCTTTCTCTTCCCCTTCCCTTCTCTCTAAAAATGAATAAAAGTAAAAAATTAAAAAAAGAATGTACTGTTAAATGTCCCTTGGGGGAGGGGCAAGATCACCTCTGGTTGGGAACCCCTGGCCTAGAAACAGTTAACGCAGTCAATTCAAGTGTGTGTTGACACAGCATTTATTCACACTTGTACTGTATACTAGGCAGGCATTGTGCAAAGTTGTGTCTCATTTACCATCACATCTGTGGGCACAGAGAGTGGTTCCCACCTTGTGGGGTGGTGGTAAAGTATAGGTATAATATCCATAAAGCATCTACATTGCTTCTGGACATGTAGTAATAAGTGCTTAATAATGGCAACTGTGACATTGTGCAAAGGCCCAGACCTGATCCCATTCACCCTTCCAGCCTTATGACCCCTTGCCCCTCCATTTTGCAGATAAAGACCTGAAATTCAGGCAGCTAGAGGAATTTTCCCCAGGTCACACCGCCAGGGCTGTGTGTCCCAGCTGCGTGTCCGGCGCTTCCTTTCCCTCCTGTCCTTGAGAGAGTGGTGACCTCGAAACAGCCTCCTTCACAGCCCCCAGCCTGGTGTGCACTTCATGCTCCATAAATATTTGTGGAGGAATGGAGTGCACAACCCCAAAATTGAAAGTCAGACAGGATAAATGCTGGAGTGGAAGAGGCCACAGAGCCCAGGAAATAAATGCAGGAGGGAGACATTTGTTCTGGCGGGGGGAACTCACAGTGGAATTATAGGGAGTGTCCTGGGCAGCGGCCCAGGGAGCCTGAGGTCCTGCTGCCAGTCTCCCTGTAAGAAGGGACACTGGCCTCTTGTATCACCTAGCCCATGTCCTGTACAGGTGGGGGGGGGGGGCGGGGGCCGGGGGGAAGGGGCAGGGACGGGGGTGGGCACACAGCCTCCCCTCCCCTCAACCTGCCTCCCCAGCACCCTCTGTCTGATTCATCAAGGTGACTCTTTTTTCCTCCCTCTGTGTTCCTTTTCCAAACCTGAGGCTCTGAGACCTGCTTGATCTTTCGTCATTTCTATTTCCTCTCTTTCACAGCCCCTGCCTGACTTCCCAGCTTCAGAACTGGCTTCAGAACCGCCCCAGATGCCTAACCTACATTTCCTTCCCCTGCTGCTGGGGCTCGTCAGACCCCTCCTGCAGCTGAGCAGGAGTTCTCCCCTGCCCCATGGGCGGGGCGCTCTGGGGCCTCGCTCACCTCTCCCCCGGCTCTTGACCCTCCCACACCGAGCCCCAGACCCAGCTTCACATCCTTGCCCTTTGACAGGCGGGGGGGAGGAACTTTCCTCAGTGGTGCCATTCTCCTGGCGCTTTTCAAAAGGAGCTATGTCCTTTGTCCCCCACAGTCACAGCCCCACCACCCTGCTGGGACAGGGACTCTTGGCTGCCCTGCCTGCAAGTGGTGTTTAATGTACATAAAGCAAACCACAGGAGAGCACTTGCTTTCTGGGCCCTGTCGCCTTGAGATGGACTTACGCTTGAGGCCTCTTGGCTTATGGTCCTGAGTGTTCTCACGCCTTTCCTGCAGGTGCCCCCAGCTAGATATTGAGAAGCAGTTTCGGTCCCTGGTGTCTGATCTGGTGTCCAAACTCACCTGAGAGTCGGGCAGTTTTCTCTCTCGGGCCCCGAGACAACGCTTCGGAACAGAGGAATGCTGGGAAAAGGCTGTCTTTTTTGACCTCCTGGGACCTAGAGCTGTTGCCGGTATTTATTTGCAGGCCTCACATAAATATCTGATGACTTGGCATTCATGCCTCTGACCCTGTGGGGCTCCGAAACAGAAACGCTACTGCCGTGGCCTGGAGGAATTTGTTTTCTCCTCTCTTCTGGGTTTGTAATCTGGTCGCGGCTGCCTTCTGTGGGGTGATTACGGCCCATCAGGCACAGGTTTTATTCATCCCTCCAGCAGCGGAACCCGAGATACTGTAAATGCCCCGTTTTGCTGGTGAGGTGCTCAGAGATGTAAGGGGCGGGTTCTCCGTTGGAGCCCGGCCTGTCCGACTCCAGAACCCAACAGCTCAGTTACTGCCCTGTGTTCTCCCGCCCTTCGGTGGGGAAAAGGAGTCAGTGGTCACCCCTGGATGGTCTCACACACAGAGATGTCCTGGTGAGAACCCCTTCAAGGCCAAAGGCCACTCGTTGCCATTGAGATGCTGCTGGGAACATCGAGATGCTCCCAGCCCTCTTTGGACATTGCCTCTGAAAAGACCTGGGCCAACACTCAGTGAGCTGTTGGGATGGGGTCATGAAAGCCAGGCCCCCACTCACCAATGCAGGATGGCTCTGAAGGGTCATCCCAGCTTCTGAGCACCCAGGGGGCTGAGCTCAGGTCTCTGTTGAGACCACATCACAGCCCAACCTCTCCCTCTGCCCGGTCCAGCTTCTCAAATTGCCTGCATGGGGGTTGGGCCTGAGAGTGCACCTTTGTGTCTCTCTCTTCGTGCTCATCTCTGTCTGTTCTTCTGCTTCTCGGAGAACCCAACCCGCCACACCGACTGTCCTCTGTATCTCCTCAGAAGTGTCTTGGGTCTTAGAGGGGCGGCGTGGACTGGTTGAAGACCTGGAACAGTTCATGGGTACTGATGGCCAGGCGGAGGGGTTCCCACCTCAGGTGCCAGACTCAGCATGGTTTCCCATCGAGGCTCTGAGTCTTGGTGCCCCACCGGTGGGACAGAGAACTCTGTTGAGCTGCGGTACGCATGTGCCCCAGTCTTCTTGGGGAGGTGCTTGTGAGGACTGGATGTTTGGGGTAAGAAAGGCAGAAATGGGAATGATGACCCTTTTAAGATTTTACAGACACATTGCATGGGCAAGGGAGAGACCTTGCTCTGGGCAGGCAGTGGGATGTGGCCAAGGGCAACACATGTTTCACATCCCAGTAGTTCAATGCTTGTGTCTCATTGTTTCAATTACAGCCCTGTCCTGACTCCTTTTCATCCTCTCCTAGTGTCCAGAAGGACCGTGACATACAGGAGACACTCACAAAGCATGAGAAGAAGAGAAACGAATCAGCAGGGAGGGAAGTGAAGGGGAGCCTAGCCGAGGGAGAGCGTGGGCAATATAATCTCATTATAGACTTCGGGAGACTCGGCCACTTGTACATTTTCCTAACATTAGTGGAGAGCCCACTCTGTGTGAAGCCGATGCCGGGGGCTAGAATATCAGATGATTCAGCCTCGGCCGCTGCCCAGAAAACACTGTGACTCAGCCTTGGGTATGTCACTTAATGACTTTCTTTGGCTTGGCTGCATGCAGACATGGTCTGTTAACCTTGCCGCACTTGAAGAGTGGGGCTGATTGACAGATCCCTGCATCTCCCCTGTTCTTCTTGCCTTGGCCTCCCCTGACTTCACACATCAGTGAGCGTGACTGGGCCAGCCCCTCCCACCGCTATTGCTTATTGAGCGCTTGCCCTGTGCTCGGCCCGGTGCTTAAAGCAATGTGCATGCACTATTTTATTTAAGCCTTATAACAGCTCTATAAGGTAGGCACTGTTCTTCTCCTTTTATAGATGAGCACTGGAGGCTCTGGGAAGATAAGTAGTTTGTCCGAGTTCTCGTAGACGTATGAGGCCGAGCCCAGGCTGTCTGCCAGTGCAGCCTGTTCCTCCCGGTGGTTTTTAACTGGAGATGCCCGCTTTCCTGCTTTCCCACTTTTTTGGGCTCCCCTCTTGACACCTTGCCATGTCCCCTTACCATTCATTCCCCTTGGGCCCCCGGTTCCACCTCCACACACTGGCCCGTCTTCCCACTGTTTCCCCTTTGCCATCCCAGGCCTGACTGTTCGTGCCCAAACTCACAGCTGTGCTGGCTCCTTCTGCCTTTGGGAATGGGAACGCATCTTCCCTCACCTGTGAAAATGGCTCCTGGCAGGGCTTTGGCTGCAGGCCCTGCCCGGCGGATAGGTGTCCGGGTCCTTAGGAGGCTGTAACATAGGAGTCACCAGGGTGCTTTCTCCACCTGAGGTGAGAGCCACCCCTGCTCTTGTGACACAGCATAGCAGAAGGTGCTGGAAAGAAGTGAAGAAGCCTGGTTTCTGCTCCCTGTGGCAGGCAGTATGGGTTGATGGTCGAGCACCAGAGCTGTCCAAGTTGATAGTCCGGATTTACCACCTACATGCTGAGTGACCTTGGGCAAGTTACTGAACCTCTCTGAGCCTCTCTGTACAATAGGAATGATGACAGTGCCCTCCGCATAGGTTGTTGGAAGAGCAGATGAGACATTTCAGTGCATTCAAAGCACCGGACGTGCCAGCTGGCATAGAGAAAGGGCCCTAGAAACGGTCTTTGTTATTAGCTTTATTCTCAGTATGGGCAGAGGCCATAAACTGCATTCCTCACTCTCATCTCCCTCCATCCCTTCCTCCCTGACCCTCTTTCTTCCTTCCTTAATATTAGCCACCACCTACTACGAGCAGTCTCGACACTTGGGCAGTGGGAGGCAGATGACAAAGACCAACCCAGCCTTGGTTGGGGATCTTACAGAGCCTCCCAGAAGCATGAGGGGCAGCGGACCAGCCTGCTGCAAGGCTTGGCTTTCAGTCTGGGCTCCACTCGGGGACAAGCTGATTTCTGTGGGCTGCGGTGCCCTGGCGCCCACTGTAACCCATCACAGTGCTGTGTCTGGCTGCAGTCCGGAGGGGAAGCCAACACCACCGTCTACGTGCCTCGCAGCAGCAGAACCCCTTGCAGCCCTGGCACGGCATGATGTTGACATTCACGGGTGACCCTTAAAGGACCTGCCGTAACTCCAGTGCAGAGCAACAGAACGTGTTCTTGGTGCTGGCAGGCGTGCTATGAACGGAGTGCTGGTACACGGACCTGGGATTTATGAACCGGTGTCACTGGCCTGCTGTTTTGCATTTTATCACCAAATATTATGGAAGACTGGGATCTCTTATTTCAGCAAATGCTTTATGGTTTTCATTACTCTCTTGAATCTCTGCATAATTTGCTGGGGTTAGAGAGAAAGCACTTCTGTTTCTTTGAATGCATTTTTTTCCTCTTCCATGTAAACCCATAAAAATCAATAAAAGGCCAGCAATTGAAAGGCCTGGCCACACCAGAACTTGACTGCATGTCACAACACGATGGAGTGGGCCCCTTCTAAGTCAGGGAACAGTGGTGTGGGGCAAGCTGAGTGAACTTGATATTGGGTCTCCCTGCCTGTGTAGACTCACGCAGGCCCCTGGGGATTTGGACCACACCCTATATTCACAGATGGGGAGACTGAGACCAACAATTAGGAAGTGACCTGTCTGAGGCTGACTTACCTGGAGTCTCCTGAACCCCATCCTCTGAGTCATTTGGCAACTCATTTTTAGGTGCCTGCTTTGTGTAATTAGCTGGGATCAGGGAGTGTCCTTGTTTCTTTGCATGTTTCCTTTTGAACACTGAAGCCAGATGACCTCCTGCCACAATAGTCTTATTTATTTATTTTTTAGATATTTCCGGGTCATCCTGATTCTTTTTTTTTTAAAGATTTTTAATTTATTTATCTTTAGAGGGGAAGGGAAAGAGAGAGAGGGGAAAGAAATATCAATGTATGGTTGCCTCTCATGTGTCCCCTGCTGGGAACTGGCTTGCAACCCAGGCTTGTGCCCTGACTGGGACCCAAACCATGATTCTCTGGTTCACAGGCCCATGCTCAATCCACTGAGCTACACCAGCCAGAGCCCACAGTAGTCTTTAAATCGGGGTATATACATGAGTGTGCAGGACAGTGCACCGGGAGTCAAGAAGAGCACCCCAGAACATCTCTTCCTAATAATTCTTTCTCATCCTTTTTGTATTTTTATATTTTTGTACATTTTATAATGAACTACATAATACAGTAACCCAGCAGCAATTAGGTGTAGCCTATAATTAAATATACATTTATATACTGGGAGGTATCCTCAAGAATTATAGGGGCGTGTGGCCCGAAACATTGGAGACCACTGGTTTAGTGAATGCACAGCCCCCTCGACCACTGTCTAATGTGGCCCCACCACATCATGCTTTCCCCTTCCTTTGCCTTTGTCTCCATCATTCTCCACAACATTACATTGTATTTTGGGGGGGGGGTGTCTCCCCCACGAGAAATCTCTGCGTGGTCGGAGACTTTTCTGTGCCTGCTGCTGTCTCCCTGTAGGTCTCCAGTAAGTCTGGGCATGCCATGGGCACGCAGTGCGTGTTAGCCGAAACAAGTGAATGGGTGTGGGACCAGTGCAGGCAGGTGGATACTACGCATGCCCACCAGAGTGGGAGCAAGTGCGGGGCTAAGAGGACACCTGCAGGGGGCACACTTGCCCCAGCCTTTGGAGAGGCTTCCTAAGTTGGAACCCTGAGCTGGAACCTGAAGTATAAGAAAGGAATGGGTCAAGAAAGATGAGAGCTCAAGGTGGAGCACTGCAGGGGCAAGTGGTGGGGACAAGAGAGGGCAGAGTCTTCCAGAAGGTTCCATGGGGCCGGAACTCAGTGTGTGCATCAGAGAGTGGCGAGAGATAAGGCTAGAAAGGAGATCAGGCCTCATCACCCAAGCCTTCCTTGTTGCTTTAAGGAGTTGGGCTGTATCTTGAGGGCAGGGAGTGCTATGGACAGTGAGGTGTGGAGCAAGAACCTAGCAGCATGATGGCCTGGATTTGCATCCTGGCTGTGTCATTTGGGCAAGTTGTTTAACCCCTTGTGCCTCAGCTCCCTCATCTGCCCAATGTGGATGAGGATAGGACTGGCCTCAGCAGGGTCCTGTGAGGAGCTAATGCATGTAAGTCTCAGAAGTCATCCCTGGCACGGAGGAAGTGTTCCTGTCTAACTGTGCAGCCCACTGTTCTCCAGGCTGGAAATACATCATGACCACATCGTACATAGACAGCCTGGTAGGGAGCTTGCATTCTAATTAGGGGAAAACACAATAAATGAATAAATAAACAAGAGCGGATCAGCCAACAATAAGAGAATTATAGTAGGGAGACTTCCAGCCAAGATGGAGGCATAGGCGGAAATGCTGTACCTCCTCGCACAACCAAATTTAAGGACAACAAAGACTTAGAAACAAAAACACAACCAAAACAGACATAAAATTGAACTGTACCGAAGTCCGACAACAATGAACCATTCATCCAGACTGGTAAGGGGGGCAGGGTCGGCGGCCAGTGGAGAGGAGTCCCAGCAGGGAAAGGTGGTGGTTGGTGACCCGAGTGCAGGGTGGAAACGAGCAAACCCAGTGAGGCACGCAAGATGGTTGGCTGACCATGGACACACATTCACACACAGATAAACCAGGGAGGTTTAAAAATAGTCAGAGAGACAGATTGCGCAACCCAGGGGCCCAGTGATGGGAAATAAAGCCTAAAAGCACTGATTGGAAAAACTTTCGGGGTTTGAGATGCCAGGAGAGGCTCTCAGCCTCACAGGAGAGTTTGTTGGAGAGACCCACAGGGTCCTAGAACTACACAAGCCCACCCACCCGGAAACCAGCACCAAAAGGGCCCAATTTGTTTGTGGGAAGCAGCAGAGGGGACTGAAATCCAAGAGAGAGCAGAACAAACGCCACTGCTTCCTCTCTGACCCCGCCTCCACATACAGTGTCACAACCCAGCAAAGTGGGTTGCCCCGCCCTGCTGAACACCTATGCTCTGCCCCTCATACGTAACAGGTACAAACAGACCAAAACATTATGGCTCAAACAGAAGAACAGCTCAAAGCCCCAGAGCCAATACTTCCAAGCAGCAAAGAGATAGCCAACCTATCAGATGCATAGTTTAAAACACTGGTGATCAGGATGCTCAAAGAACTGGTTGATTTTAGTGACAAATTAGATTGAAAAATGAAGGCTACACTAAGTGAAATGAAGCAAAATGCACAGGGAACCAATAGTGATGGAAACAAAACTGGGACTAAAATCAATGGAGTGGACTAGAAGGAAGGAAAAAACAACCAAACAGAAAAGAATGAAGAAATGAGAATTCAGAAAAATGAGGAGAGGCTTAGGAACCTCCAGGACATCTTTAAATGTTTCAACATCTGAATTATAGGGGTACCCAAAGGGGAAGAGGAAGAACAACAAGTGGGAAACTTATTTGAACAAATAATAAAGGAGAACTCCCCCAATCTGGCAAAAGCAATAGACTTCCAGGAAATCCAGGAAGCTCAGAGAGTCTCAAAGAAGTTGGACTTAAGGAGGAACACACCAAGGCACATCATAATTACATTAGCCAAGATTAAAAAGAGGGAGAGAATTCTAGAAGCAGCAACAGGTAAGGAGACAGTCACCTACAAAGGAGTGCCCATCAGACTGTCAGCGGATTTCTCAAAAGAGACCTTACAGGCAAGAAGGGTCTGGAAAGAAGTATTCCAAGTCATGAAATCCAAAGACCTACAGCCAAGATGGCTTTATCCAGCAAAACTTTCATTTAGAATGGAAGGACAGATAAAGTGCTTCTCAGATAAGGTCAAGTTCAAAGAATTCATCATCACCAAGCCATTATTATATGAAATGCTAAAGGGATTTATATAAGAAAAAGAAGATGAAAATATTAACAGTGAAAGGACAGCAAACATACAGTTATTAACAACCACACCTAAAACAAAAGCAAACTAAGCGGACAGCTAGATCAGGAGCAGAACCATAGAAATGAAGGTCACGTGGAGGGTTAGCAACAGGGGAGTGGGAGGAGGTGAAGGGGGGAGAAGGTACAGGGAATAAATAGCATAGATGGTAGGTAGAAAATAGACAGGGGGAGGGCAAGAATAGTATGGGAAATATAGAATCTAAAGAACTTGTGATTGTGCTCGCTTCGGCAGCACATATACTAAAGAACTTGTGACACATGGACATGAACTAAAGGGGGGAATGATGGGGGAGGGGGTATGCAGGGTGGAGGGGAATGAGGGGGGGAAATGGGACAACTGTAATGGCATAACCAATAAAATATATTTTTTAAAAAAGAGAATTAGAGTAGGGATGTATAGAGGTGCCCGGGCTTCCCTCAGGTTGGGCATCTGGGAATGTGACTTATCTGCAGTGGGACTGGGTGTGTTCCAGGGTCCAGAAGAGGCGGAGTGTTTGGGATGTAGGGTTGGGGGGGGGCAGAAAGGGGGCCAGGACCTGGTCTGTCAAGGGAAGGGGCCCAGGTGGAAAGGCTCTGGAGGATGTAGGTGGTGATGGGATTGGGCTCCTTTCAAAGAGACCCTTGTGGCTGCTGCATAGACTTACTACAGAAAGAGAGGAAAAGACAAGGTGGAGAAAAATACGGGCTTCTCTGTGTCCCCGTTCTGAGTCCCTTTACTCGCCCCCGTTCGATGGCACCTTTGCCTGCCTTTGCTACCAGTGTCGTCTCCCCAATCCACCTCTTGCTCTGTCAGTCATTTGGAGGAAGGTTCAAGTGCCTGCGTAGCATTCTCGGTGGCTCCTGGTGTGGGGGGTGTGATCACCCAGCAAGTGAACGAGGCCCCAGAAGCAGGCTACCAGGGGTGGGGTCCTGCTTCCACTCCTGCTCACCGTGCTTGCCGTGGGCAAGTTCCTTAACCTTCTGGATTCTAGTTTCCTCCTCTGTAAAACGAGGGGAACAGTGGTAACCACCTCACAGAGTTACATGTGAGTTAATATTTACAGAGCACTTGAGATAGGGCCCAGCCCAGAATATGCGGTCAACAAGTCTCCCCTGCTCCGACCTATTAGTGTTATTTTCCTGCCTGTTCGAGGGGAGAGGTGCCCGTTCTTGGCCTACCTTTGAGAGATAGCGGGTGGATTAATGACATAATGATTGTCAACTGTTGGGAGCTTTGCAGGACAAAGGCACTGCATACATTCAGATGATTGTCATTGTCATCTGGATGCTTTGCCAGGCGGGCCTGGGGTGTGGTTGGTTGATTTACGGAAATGACAAGTCCCTCATTGATCTGAATTAGTGATAAGCAAATTTCAGACAGTTCAGATAATAACAATGTCTTCCATCTGCTTTGGGTCTTTCATTCCGAAAGCTTGTAGAGGGAAGGGTGAGGGGGACCTGCCGGAGAGCCCTCACACAGGCATCATTCTAAGCGTCCAGGTGTGTGTCTACCTACCCGCCAGCCGATGGTGAGCACCAGACCCGGGCTCAGCTGGGCTGTCCGGGCTGCAGACCTGCACACCCACGGTTTCCACAGAAAACAGAAGACCAGCACGCACCTTGCAGAATCATCAGTAGCTGACAGCGAACATGTGTGGGGCGCTTGCAGAGCCCTCGTCCTGTTCTGAAGACTTCCTGGGTGTTGACATGTGTCATCCTCAATGTCCTGTGAAGCTGAATTCTGGTTTTCGAAGGATGAAACAGAAGAGACTTGCTCAGGGTCATGTAACTATGGCGGGAGAAGATGGGATTCGAGCACAGACAGCCTGGCTCCTGAGCTAACAATGTCCTCAACCAGCCCAATGCCATTTCTAGCCAGGAATAAGAGCCCCGCCCCCAGTCTCAGATGGTGGAAAAACAGGTTGGCTGGGATCCAGTAGCATGGGCCCAAAGTTGAGATCCTGGCGGAGTATCCTTGGTACATCTTGGGAGGAGTCTTAGTTTGAGATTCCTGGAGAAACGACTCCAAGATTTTTCTGCGGGAGAATGATGGGAGAATGCTCCTGGGATCCACGCAGGGAAGGAGAAATGGACAGAGGGAGAGGCTGAATTGCAACAGGGGCCTCAGCCGATGCCATGGGGAGCTCCGAAGCTGGAATGCCCCTTTCAGAACTGTCCCCAATTCAGACATGAGGCCAGGCCTTTGTACCTCCGCACAGACCAGTCACTAGATGGGGTTTTCCACAGAGAGGCGGACCAAGGGCAAGGCCACCCCTTAGGCGGAGGTTTCCTGGGGAGACACTCAGCAGCTGGGGGCAGAGTGTCTGAACCTGCAGAGGGGATCTTGGGAGGAAGCCCCTCGGCCTCCACTACACAAGGCATTGTTGACTTAGGCTGGTTTTGTGTTTTCCCATCCCTGTGGCGTTGCTGTGGAATCAGGAGTCATAACCGGAAACCAAGGTGATAGTTGGACTTTGTCCCTCGGCCCCTGCACTGCGTCACCGTGTCATGCTGCTCTGCCTTCTGCACACCTCTGGTCACCCCGCTTCTCCCCACTGCTGCCCTCGGGCTGGGAGGAGCGCTGCTCCCTGCACTGGGTTCGGCTCCGAAGCTCACTTTGCTGGGTGGTAGGAATAAGCCAGGCCTTTCAGGGGAATGATGGGAGTTAGCAGGATAAGGTATAAAGCTCTCAGCCCAGGGTTTGGAACTGTTAGACACTCCACACTAGTTACCATCCTTCCTTTTTCGAAGGCATTCATTCATTTGTTTTTATTATTCACTCTGCAGCTCTTTACTAAGTGCCCAGTGTGAGAAGGCAGGCAAGATCGGCTCTGTCCTCATGGAATTTACCTTCACCTGGGTAGACAGATGACAGGTGCATTAACACACGGGGCGCCTTCCGGTGGTGATGGCTGCTGTGAGGAAAATAAAGCAAGGTGTGTTGGGAAAAGAACTGGAAGGCTCCCAGTAACAAACTCGAGCTGGCAATTTGTATACCTTTGCATTCCCTACCAAGAGCAGTGCGAAGGTGCAGTCTCCCGGTATGTGATGAATACTAATTATGTGCATGTAACTGAATGACCGGCTGGCTTGACCGTCGTTGTCAGGGTTGGGAGCCTGTCTTTCTTTCCCACCTGCTAGGGTGTGGTTCCACGAAGCTTCTCGAGAGGTGTGGTACCTGCTGACTCAGCCGTCTCTGCCCGGCAGGACTGAGATGTTCCTTGAAAAACCTCCCACTGTGGTGCTTGCCCGGATACCCTGGAGGTGCTAATCAGGGCAGCTGTGCCGTGATAACATCTCGTGGGGCCCGATGGCTGTGTACACCCTCCCTGCCGCCCTTCCCAAGCCCAGACTCCAGTTGGGCAATCTGGGAATGGGCGTTCTCTGCCATTTCCTGCTCGTTGCTGGCCTGGGACGCCTTGTGAGAGCAGCCCTGTCCTCCACCCTCCTGCCAACCCCACCAACATGCCCAGCCCAGCCTGAGCCTGGGTCATGACAGTCCTGGGACATGGGACCTCAGGGGTTTGATGCGCCCATGGAATCCTACTAAAATGAGGATTTAATCTGAGTTCTGATCCTGGTCCACTGTGTGGTCCTCTGGGTTTTAGTTTCTCATCTGTAAAATGAGGGTAAGATGAATACAGTCTTACCTGCCCTTCAGGGTTGTTTTCTCCTGCCTCAGGGCCTTTGCACAGGCTCTTCCCTGCTAGAATGCTCTTCCTCACCCCTCTCCCTCTTAACTAATAGACTCCATGTCTCCTTTACATCTCAGTCAGTCCTTATACCTATCTGACCAGGTCAGTTCCCCATTAGCCATGCTCAGAGGACTAAACAGGACTGCATTTCTCACCTCTGTGTCCAATCAGAGTTGTCATTTGTTTGTGGGATCCTTGGACCAGTGGCCTTCTTATGTGCCCCAGTGAGGGCTGGCATCTCGCTGTCTCCTTGGAGGCTCTGTAGAGTGCTTGGGACCTTGCAGCTGTTCAATACTTTTTTTTTTTTTTTTTACTGAATGACTATTTAAATGAGACCATGTACATGAGGACCCTTAAAAATGTAGAGCGCCAGCCCTGGCTGGTGTAGCTCAGTGGATTGAGCACGGGCCTGCAAACCACACGATTACAGTTCGATTCCCAGTCAGGGCTCAGGCCAGTTCCCAGCACAGGACTCATGAGAGGCAACCATACATTGATATTTCTCTCCCTCTCTCCTTCCCTTCCCCTCTAAAGATAAACAAATAAAATCTTTTTAAAAAGTGTAGAGTGCCAAACAAGAGGGAGGTGTGTTGTTATCAATGGGGGAAGCACTCTCAGTTCAGGAATTTGGATGAACTTTCTAGAACGTGTAATAAAGCATTTGTCCAGCTCTTTCCCAAGGCAGCCTCTGCCCAGTGAGCTGACTGTTGGCCTTCGCTGGCCTTTGTTGTAGACCAGGCAGGGTTAGGCGCTCCTAAGCCCCTGGCAGGTCGGTCTTGCCGGGTCTCTCCCTGCTACATCCTTTTACTGCAGCTGCCACGCACAGAAGAGAAGCTTAAGGAACCAGAGGGTGCACATTGGTGCGTGCATGCGTGCACCCAAGCATGAGAGGATGGTGTGAATAAGACAGGCAGCTGTATTCCAGGCCCACTTGAATCACTCATATCCCCACAGCCTGCCCCTCTGGACAGCAGGCTGTCTGTCCCTGGGTCAGTCTGTCCCTAAGTCAGTGAGTATTTGTTGAGCAATTACTGTGTGCCAGGTGTCAGACTCGTGCTGGGAACTCAGTGGTGACATTGCAGGCAGGATCCTTGCCAGTGACTGATGAGTGGGGAAGACAGGTGTTAAAAGATGTAGTGATGATATGGTAACAAGTGTTCCAGGTGCTGTGAAAGAGGGCAACAGGGTAGGTGTCTCAATTATAAGTCATTCATTTTTTTGTTTGCCGGTATCTTGAGGCACCCACTCTGTGCCGGGCAGCATGCTGGGTTAGTAAGCTCATTTCCTCCCTGGAGCCTTGCTAGACCACCAGGCCAGAGTGATGACTCCGTCTCCCAAATGGCCCATGACCCCCGCACCTCCTAAGTGAGACTTGAGAACTTTTTATTTAATGCCAATAGTTTCAATATAGTACTGATACAAACACACATAGATCTGAGAGCATTCAACGTATCAGGCCCCAGCTAAGTTCTGGGAACATGGCAATGAATAAGCTCCTTTCCTGCCCCCCAGCATCTCATACAGGAGCTTTGTTGCCTTTTTCATGGGTTTGGTCCGTGCGTCACTCATCGTTTGAGGCTTTCTTCTCCCTTCTCCTCTCATTCCTCCCCCTTCCCAGCCCCCTCCCCCTTTCTGCCGGAGACCTGGCCCGTCTGTCCTTGGAGAAGGCCTGTGCAGGGGGACTGGGTGAGTGTCGTCTGTGTTGTTCTGTGGATCCCTCTGGGTGTTCCCTACCTTCCCAGCCACCGTGAGCTGCATCGCCCCAGGGCTCTGTTACTAGACATCGGGTGCTGTGAGCAGCATCTGGCACGCAGTCAGCGCTCGGAGCAGAGGAGGATTACGGTCGCGTCCGTGACAACGGTGCTGGTTGTCAGGGACGATGCCCTCCTCTTCAGTCCTCCCGTGCACACGTTAATTTAACAACGATCACATGGGTGCGCTCAGAGTTTGTGTTCCTTGGAGAGAAAGCATTTAGAGTTCCCTTTTCCCCCCAGGTTGGAGTGAATAACATCAAACATCAGAGTTCAACTTATTTTAATTTCCTCTTTCAAAGAAAAAGGTGAGTATTAACCTTGGTGACTGGGACTGCACCCGTGCACCTTGGAGATCACCAGCCAGTTTTGTTCGAATGTTGGGGGTTGGACAATGGAGCCATGGCCTAGTGAAATTTGCAACAATATCTGGGAGAAGTTTTTAATTAAACAGAAACTCTTTGAAGAAGCTCGTCATGAAAGCTGTGACCACCCACCTCCTCCAGCCTTGTTCCTGTATAGCTAAAACTGAAAAATGTTTATGTACCAGGCATGTTGCATCTTTTATCCAATTTGCATGTATAACAACCCTATTATCCCATTTTATAGATAAGAAAACTGAGGTATAAACAGCAATGCTCGCCAAAGGTCACAAAATTCATAGACGACACTGCCCAGATTCACACCGGGCAGACTGACACGGAGCCCACACACCTCCTCATAGTGACATTCTGTGCCCTGTCCCCCTCCCCACCACCTACAACACCTTGTTTAGATTGCAGATTCTGAGACTGGCATGGCAACTCAAACTTCTGGGTTGGGGTTCCTCCCACAGTCCTTTCCAGAATGAATATTTTGGTTAGCAACTCCTATTGCTAACCAGATCTCCCAAAGCACAGTGACTTAAAACAGCAGCTGTCTTAGCTCCCAGAGTTCTGGGTGCTGACTGGGCTCTGCAGGGTGGTTCTTCTGTTCCAGTGATGTCAGCTGGGGCTGCAGTTGGCTGGGGGCTCTATTGGACGGGCATGTCTAGGCCGGCTCACTGTCGTGTCTGGTGTCTTTGTTGGCAAAGGTTGTAAAACTGAGGTCAGGTGGGACACCTGGTGGTGTGTGTGTGTGTGTGTCTGTCTCCCTCCCCTGGAGAAAGAGGGGGGCTACTTCCTCTTCATGTGGCCCTTCAGTTATGCCTCTCCACATGGGCTTTTCAGCACAATAGCTGTCCTCCTTACATGGTGCTTCGAGGCTCCCAAAAGTTCAAAAGCAGAAGCTGCCATGCCTTATTAGATGGCCAAAGTTCATGTCTAGATTCAGCATGAGAGGAGACTGAACCAGGACATGGTACCAAGAACAGTGGTGGCCACCTTTGGAGACCAGCCACTGCGGTTGGGCCAGTCAGTGCTGACAGGGTACTTCTGAGGATGGAGAGAGAGTCCACAGACTGGGGACCTCAGACGGTGCTTCTTGGAGGAAGTAGGTCTTGCATTACATGGGAACTTTAAAAATGACTGTGATTTGCATAAAAGTCTGAATCCTGGGGTGATAATAGTTGAACTTATGTAATGTGTACCACATGCTACCCAAGACACTTACAGCTTTGTGTGAGTTCATTTAACCTCTAAACAACCCGAAGAGCTGGGTGCCATCATCATTGCCACTAGACATATGAGGAAACTAGTGCACAGAAAGGTGAAGTAACTCGGTCAGGTTTACACAGCTCATAAAGTCATGGAGCTGGATTCAAACCCAGGCAGTCTGGCACCAAATTGAGATCCTAATTATCAGACTTTGTGCCTCTTGTAAGGAAGGCTGATGAGAGGGAGGTCTTTGAAGGGACTAAAACACTGAGTGCTTGTAGGGTACAAATGACTGTAACCATGTCAACACTTAATTGGTGCTGACCAATTCCCTAATAATGCCCATCTCCTTCCTCTACAAGACTGTACGCTGATGAGGGCAGGAATCACACCCACTGATGAACCAAGTCCAGCGTTGGGTACACAGTAGGCATTAATACGTGTTTACTAGAATGAATTGAAGCGAAAAGTGTAGGTTGTGTTAATCCAGAAAAGGTAAACTCTCTTATAGGGTATCTGGAAGCGTTTCTCTGACTCAGGAAGTCTATTTCCCTGTAGGAGCCCCATTACAGGCTCATGGTGGACAGACGGCTGAGGGGCCCAAGGAAGGCAGTGGATGGGAAACTGGAGGCTGTCTCCCTCCTGCAGGGTGCGGTCTTCAGAGCAGGAGCCTCTGGTGACGTGAGGTGGGGGAGGCAGGTCTCAGGGCTCGCTGGGTCGGTGCCTCTGCGGCAGGCAGCTGTTGAGGAAGCCGGTGATTGGCACACAGGTGACTCAGAAAACGCTTCCTTCGGGGGCCCTGGGGGTGATCAGGCAGCCACGGGGGCTCCTGCTCTGCAAAAGGCAGTCATCGCCTCGCGTCTTAAAAATAAATCTTCTGTGGTTTTGTAATGAGGTCACAGGAGCAACATTCTGTGCTTTCGAGTAGGAAGGGCGAGCAGGGCAGGGAAGGCGATCTCTGGGTCTCGTTCGCAAGAGGCAGAGGTGCACTGGGTGGCGGGGGTGTCACCGAGAGCCAGGGAAACGGAAATCTGTGGCATCCAGGGCTTCCCTTCAACTCCTGTGCTGGGTGACAACAGGGGCATGAACTGAAGCTCCACGTGATGACGGGGCCCTGAGCGCTAGCATTTGCAGTAGCATTTGCAGTAGCTATCCCAGGGACACTGACTGTGGCCAGGTACCACGTGATACCCTCCACAGAGGTGATGCCATTTAATCTTCAGAATCATGCCTATCATGGTGCCTGGGTCACAGCAGGTTCTCAGTAAATGTTTGTTGAGTGAATAATAAAGCCGAGGCACAGAGAGGTGAATTCACTTTCTCAAGGTTGCACAGCTAGCAGGGTCCAGAGTCCCACCCTGGGCTGCCTGACTTCAAAGCCAGAGTTCTTAACCCTTTGCTCTATCCAGCCCTATTGCAAAGAACGTCCACAGTGATGCTTCTTGAAGCCCCACAAATGACCCCCCAAACTGGGGTTCCTTCAGACAATTTGCATACGTCATCTCACATGCTTTTACCAGTGGGTGTTGGACATGGCCCATATCAGCCCATTTTTCAGAGGAGGAAACTAAGGCTTAGAGAGGATAATCAGCTTAGCTGAGGTCACAGAGTAATAGATGAGAGTTCTGGTGTTAAACTAAGAATTATAACAACATTTCATTAGTAGAGTCTGCACGCATTAGCTTAGTACTTCATCCTGACACCAAACTCTCTGTCCATTCCGGTCCCAGCCGCCCGGGCCTAGGCAGTGGGTGCGGTGCGGCTGCGTGAAGACCACTTGAGCCCTACTGGTGTGGCTCAGTGGGTTGGGTGTCCTCCTGCAAACCGAAAGGTCACCAGCTCATTTTCTGGTCAGGGCACATGCCTAAATTACAGGCCAGGTCCCAGACTGGGTGTGTGCAAGAGGGAACCTATTAATGTTTCTCTCCCTCTCTTCTTCCCTTCCCCTCTCTCTAAGGATTAATAAATAAAATCTTTGGGAAAATAAAAAAGACCACTTGAGGCTCAAACGAGGAAACGAAGGCAGACGTGCCTCTGGAGACACTCCAGCGGTGCCCAGATGGGCTGTGAGCGGTGTGGGCTGAGGAGCCACGCTGTGGGCCTCACCTCCCTGCTCTGTGCCCAGCATCGTTACTTAACCTCTTTGTGCCTCAGTGCTGCCTCTGCAGGATGCTGGTGGTACTTTCCTCGTGGGGTGGTTGTGCATATAAAGCATGTAGATCCATGGCTGCCACAGAGCAGGCTCTCAGTAAGTGGCAGCTGTCATCACCACCATCACCATCATCATCATCAAAAACCACATGCTGACTCCCCCAGACAAAGGCAGGCCAGGGGCTCCCCTCAGCGTGGCCCTGTGCTCCAGAGCTCCGACCTGGGCTCTCGTTGTTACCTTTGTGCTTTACCCTGTCTCCTCTGGCCTCTCTGTAGAGCTCCAAACACTGCACGCCTGCCCCCGCCTGGTGTCCGACCGGGAGGGAGCCTATGTATTTATTTGCTGCTCACCCCCTCCCTGCTGCAGAGGCATCTGAAGTGCACCCATCACCCTCACCTGATAGGAGAGCCCCAACCCTCACCACACACATTGATAGCTCTATGTTCTGCTTCATTGCTGTTGAATTTACCTGTTTCTTATGCCAGGGGTTCTGCCTGAGTCCCCTGGTTTGGCATTTAGGTTCCCTGCTAACACTGTCTAGACGTCTTGGCCGTTTGCCTGTGGCCTTGACACCCCTCCCTCCAGTACACACACCCACCGGGCCTTTTCCTGTGCTGTTTGCGCCCCTCGTCAGTAGCTCTGAATCATTGGGTTGGCCAACCAGTTCGTTTGGTTTTTTCCATACAATGGGTCTGGTAGCGCTTAGTAGTCATCTTTAACTTCATTCAAAATGATTTCATTAGATTGTATGGTGACAGCTGTCCTATCAGTGTGCGTGTAAAAAATGTATCAAAATTGGTGAGTTTTTGCATAGCCATTTTAATATTCAAGATGGAAGAAAAGATATGACTTTTTAGCATATTATGCTTTGTTAGTTCAATAAAGGTAAAAATGCAATCAAAACACACGAAAAAGATTTGTGCGGTGTATGGGGAAGGTTCTGTGACTGATCGATCGAACCTGCCAACAGTGGTTTGCGAAGTTTCACACTGGAGATTCTCACTGGATGATGCTCCACGGTTGGGTAGACCAGTTGAAGGTAATAGCGATCAAGTGAAGACATTAATTGAGAAAAATCAACATTCTACCATATGGGAGATAGCCAACATACTCAAAGTATCCAAATCAATAATGTTGTTGGAGAAAATGAAAAACGTGCCTTTTATTTTATGGAAAAACCTGAACAGACTCTTGGTCAACCCCATAGTTTCATTCATGGTGTTTACTGAGCACCTTCTCTGTGCACTGTCCGAGGCCAACTGTGTGCCAGCTGCGTCCCGGCATTTCCCAAGTGTAAGCTGTGCCGTTACCCACCCCTCACCCCATCAGCAGTTCTTTCTGGGTATGTCCACAGCCTTCCGTGTCAGCTACACTCCCAGGTGCTCTGAGAGTGCCACTACACCTGGCATGGACCAACCCTGGTCACCTCCCTCACCACAGACCTGTCCATTCCCAGTCATGTCTCCTCTTTCACCCACTGTCCCCCAGGTTCCTAGTTTTGCAAGAAAGGGAGCTCAGACGTAGAAAGGATAAGCAATTCATAGAAGGCAACACAAACCATCTGTGGGGCAAATGGGTAGTGACCAGAGACGCTCAGAGAACAATGTGATGTGCACCAGCGCTGGGCCCAGAGGGATGCTGGAGGTGATAGGACCCAGGACTGGGGTGCTCTCTCACAGCAGGAAGGTTGCCCTGAAGGTGCAGGCTTCACTGGAGTGAGTACCTGTTTCCTGATAGCTCTTGACTCCAGCAGGTCCTCCTGCTGACACCATGCAGGATGGTTCCTGCCTAAACCTGGGAGGCCCTGGGCCAAGTGCACCCAGCCCTTGCATTTCAGACTCTTTACAACCCAACGCAGCCTCCCTCTCTCTGCCTCTCCTCATGTCCTCTGTATGTTAGAGTAATACTTTCCTTATAGGGTCCTTGTGCCGTTCTAATAAGTTAGTGCATGTGAAGAATTTAGAACAATGACTGCAGCTCTGACTGCTGTGGCTTGGTTGGTTGGGCCTTGTCCCACACGGTGAAAGCTTACTGATTCGATCCCTGGTCAAGGTGCATGCCTGGGTTGCGGGTTCAGTCCCTAGTTAGGGCACATATGAGAGATAACTGATCCATGGTTCTCTCTCGCATTCATGTTTCTCTCCCTCTCTTTCTCCCTCTCTTCCCTTCTCTCTAAAAATAATTATATAAAATCTAAATCTGTCTATAATGATGTTGAAGTAGAGATAGAGATGTATGTAGAAAAATGCTTGCAGCCCAGTCTCTCTGGCCCACCTTGTCCCAGCCTCCCGTTTCTTGTATAAGTATACTCTGAACTTTCCCCACCCATGTTTGTAGAGTTAGACCCAAGTTCAAGATCTGCTATCCTTGCACGTTTGGGCATGTCCTTTAACTTGACCAAACCTGTGCAATGAGACACCTCTCAGAATGCTGTGAGGAATGAATGAAGTGAAGCATTAAAAACCCATTCATTTGGCAACAGCAGACTGTGGCTGAACACTGAGCTCAGCTCTGGGTCTGCAGCAAAAACTGTGGAAGGTCCCAGGTTCTGCCCTTGGGGGGAGGTGGACCCAAAATGTATAATGACATGGATGAATGCATGTTCATAAATCATAGATGGTCCTTTTACGTGTTACACTTACACATATAATCTCAAACGGTGGGTGATGTTCCACAACTCAGTGTGTCCCACCCTGTATTGTTTTTCAGATACACTCATGTTGAAAGTTGGAGTTCAGACACTCATGGCGATGGCCGCGTGTTATTCAGTCGGTTCCCACCTTGGCTCTCCCCCAGGGCTGCGGGACTCGGGCTAGCGTGCCTCTCTCGGGGCTCCCACGGCAGGCATTCCTAGAGGTAGAATTGCTGAATCATGGGGTGTGCTCGCTGGCAGCTTGGCTGGCCAGCGCCAACTTGTTCTCCCAAGAGTGTGGACCGGTTTACTCCTGCAGCATCTGAGAGTTCTTGTTCCTCCGAATTCTCACCAGTGCTTGGTGTTGTTAGACTTTTAACATTTTTTGCCAGCCTGATTGGGTGGGGAATGGCATCTCATCTGCATATCTCTGATCACCAGTGAGTTGAACATTATTATTCAAAGTTTACTGAATATTTTGGTCTTCTATTCAGTAAAATCACTGTTCCGATACGTCTTTCTTTTCTACTGGCTGACTCACCTTTTATTTTATTTTGGTGGGAGCTCTTGGTAGATTTTGAGAACCGATTCTTCATTTGTTACATATGTGGCGAATGCCTTTTCCTAGTGTATTGCTTATTGTTGGGCTTTGTTCGCTAGGCTTTTTGTCATACAGAGGTTTTTCATTTCATTGTGGTCCAACTGATTAATCTTTTATTATTAGTTTTCTTGTTTATGATCTAAGATTGTGAAGACACTCTCCTATGTTTCTTTCTCAAATGAGGGGAACCCCCCCAAAACCTGGAATTCATTTATTAAAAATTGCATATTTATTCTTACATGTTTAAACTTTAGTCACCTTCTAAGCACTCTCCCTTTGATGCAATACACCATTTTCCCACTGCTCAAGACAGTTTTTGAACTCATCAATTTTGACGCCTTTTAGCGCCTCTGCCAGTTTTTTTCTTTCATCCTTTCCTCATCTGCAAAATATTTCCGTTTGAGGACTTTTTTTAATCTGATAAAACAAAAAAACGAAAGTCGCTCGAGGTGAGAACGGGTGAATAGGGAGGGTGGGGCACAAAGGTCGTGCTCCTTCTGGTCCAAAACTGCTAAACACTCAGCACGCTGTGGGCAGGTGCACTTGTAAATCACCCATCATGAAATGGGCAAACGCATTGAAACTGTTTTCAAAAAATTTTCACTGAACCTGAGCACAGCCTCTCACAGCAACACCAGCTGGCACACCCATACAGCTAGAACCCTAGAACCCTCCCCTGCGGGGGGGAAGCTTGTGCTTCAAGGGGCCCGCCCTCCAGAAGGTAATTCCAGTTTTGGAGGGCTCCCCCTCATAACTTTGAGGTTTGTGTTTTAATTTCACATATGACTGGTGAATCCATTTGAAACTTATCGTTGTGTGTAGCATGAGGCAGGGATCGAATTTAATTATTTTCCTCCAATACCATGATTTGAACAGCACGTTTTCCACCCTGATGTGCAATGCACACCCAAGACGACAAACACGTCTCTGTGGGTCTTTCTCTAGGCTCGCTGGACTTTTCTCTCCATAGAAGTAATTACTTAATCATAACTGCGGCAGATGCTCTAAGAGAAAAACCCGGCATACTGTGAAAACATACAGGGTCTTCATTCCTTTGCTCTCTACTGTAGCTTTCTTCACTTTCACAGGCATTACAGACCTTTTCATGACACAGCTTGGCCGCGGGGCATGAACTGCCTGCCCTCGCACTGGGTTAGGGCTGGGGTGGACACCCACTAGGAAAAGAAAGCCCGACTCACCGAGCAGTGACAGATGCCAGCCCACTCGGGGTGGCCCCATGCTGGCAAGGCCCAAGCTGGTTTGCACAGTTCCTACGTTCAGGCATGCCTGTCCTCACTGAGGGAGACTCATTTTCAGAGCAAGTTAACCATGACCACGGGCCCGTCCCCATGATTAGACATACAACAACATACATTTTTCCCAGGGAAAAATTTAAAGTCTCTGAGCTCAGGGGCAGGCCAGGCAGGCGTCTTCTGAAAGAGGATGCCGGAGGTGGCTTCCCAGGGTGGGTCCTCAGTGGGCCGGGAGCAGAGGCCGTCAGGTGAAAGGCAGGTGCGCTGGGTGCGGGGCCATATTCCTTGGGCAGCTTGTTCACCTGCTCCAGGGCCGTCCCAGTGTGACCTCCCTCTTCTGGTCTGCGTGTTCTGGGGCGAGGCATCCGTGGGCAGTTCTCATGCTGCTCCACCTCACTTTAAAACCCAGGGCACACAATCAGGGAGACTATTGAGGAGGGGTCAGGGGCAGCTAGCTGATTGTTTACATTTTACAAAGAGGGTCTAAACTCACACAGCATGGGGCATTTAACTGGGATTTCCGTGGAGCTCTGCGCAGTTTACACAGTACACTTGGGCTTCCCAGAACCTTCTAAGAACCAGTACAGTCAGTAAAACGTTAAGCGTGCTGGACTCTGGAGACCAACCTGGAGTGAGTTCTGTATGACCCTGGACAAGATGCATACAGCCCCATCTCCTACGTGGTGGGAGCAACGGGGGATTAGGTCTGACCTCAGTGCATGACCTGAGAGCCAGTGCTACTCTGGACAGACCCCTCATGCTGTCCCGGAGGTGTAATGTGCGGACAGACCGTCCCAGAACAGGTCCGCCACAGCTAGTTCTCCCTCTGTCACTGGGGCAGGTGGCCATTTCATTGGCTGAGCACCAGAGGAAGTGGCTGGCTGGTGTGTCTAGGGGACGCGTTTGAAGACCAGTCATCTTTAAATAGAAGCACAGCTGGCTGGGAAGGATGGGTGCAAATATGCCCCCCACCCCCAAGCACATTCTCTGAGAGCGACTCCTTCTAACAACACTTAACCTGTTGGCAGGAGGGCAGTTAGGACCATGAAGAAAGGAGCCGTGTGGAAACAAGACCCCGAGAGGCTTCCCCAGCAGGGGTTCATTCCCTGGCCACCTCTGTCTTTGAACACTGGACTCGTACATGGGGCGAGCAGGAAGGAGAGCTTTCTGGCAGCTGGGAGCCCTGGAGGACGCAGCAGACTCGAGGCTGCCATCGCCACTGTGCCGTGGACATGAGCACTTTGAAAGAGCGGATGGAATCACCTGCCCCCAACATGATAATAACAGTCACACCACTCACCCGGTAGCAGCTGACACTGGGTGCCCGGCACGGTGCGAAATGCTCTCCAGTTAGTAGCTTACTTGATGGTATGCATGTAACAGACACTCCAGTGTGCCCGTGATCAAGCCGCCGGGGGCACTGGGTAACCAGACAGGTTGCCAGGCCTCTCTGCTGGAATGTCTGATTGCGGAGATCTGGGCCGGGGCCCAGAATTCAGAAATCTGTGTTCTGAACTGGCAACCCTTACGTACAAAACAAGGCGGAAGCATGGAATTATTGTTTCTCTCTGTCCCCGCGTGTTGGCTGAGATGCTTTGATGAAACATGTCTGTGGCCACGTGTGTGGCTATTCCCCTGAACTGAACCTGTCTGAGCCTGAGTCTCCCCGTCTGTGAACAGGAACGTACTCTCCAGGGAGTGTGGGAGTTCAGTGAGATGGAGCATTCAAACGTGGTATCTGATACCTGGTAAGTGGCCGAGGTGCCGCTGTTATTATTGTGGCTATTGTTTACAAGTGGGCAGAGCCCGCAGAGGGACTTGCCCCTGCCTTAGAGTGGCCTGGCGGAGTGGTCTTTACCCAGATCACTGCTGGAGTCTGCTCCAGTGAATCTCCTCTTGCCAGATCTTACATGTAGACCCAGTACCTGGAGGAAAATGGACTGCCAGAGAATTGATTACTCCCTGTGTCTCTCAGCAGCCCTGTTTCAGAAGGTCCCAGACAGATTAAAATGCATTAACTGAGTGTCCCAAGGAGCCCCGCACCACTGGGGAGGGCTCGTCCCCTGCCCATGTGTGCCAGGCCGCAGAGTGGGCCACATTCACATGCAGGACCACGCAACAGCGCCGGGACTTCTCTGGTGGCTGCGTTCCTGCTCCCATGGAAACCTGGGTTTGGTTCTGCGCCGGGAGACAAAGGAAGTGGCTGTCTGCACCGTGCTCACAAATGGGTTCTCTTTCATGTCCAGTATTTTCTCTGCCTATTGTGGAGGAGGCTCGGCCACAGAAAGCAAAAGCACAAAAAGGCCAAATGGAGAAATAGACCAACAGAAAGGCAGCCGAAGGGAGGCAGTTACATAACCCAGCAGCCAGGCTGTCTGCAGGCTGTATGACTTATTTAGCCGTCTGTCTTTGCGGGATGTCAGACTCCATCCTTTCCAGCTGGCTCTCTGCTTCGGTGATTACATTAACACTCAGTAATTATAGGAAATGGACACCTCTCCAGTCCCCAGCATTCCCAAGAGGCAGGATAGGGGACATTCGATACCAGGAACGCCCGATCGCTGGCCTGCATACTGGTCCCTGCCCAAGTGCTCAACAGTCTGGGACAAAATGAGACAGAAATAAGAGCTTTCCCAAGATGCCAAATATATACAGTTTAAAGCCTGGTGCTTGATACTGAGCTGATGTTAAAATGTCCTTGAAAAAAAATCCAAAATGATACTGATAATAATTAGTGGTTGCCTCTGCCATTTGGTATAACACAAAATTGGTCCTAATATTGGTTTCTACTTTGGGGGAGAATTCCTGATCTATGAAATCTTAGAGTCTTAGAGTCTAAGAATCACTGCTTTATGGATGGAATGACATAATGAACAAAATAATAAGGAATAAAAGGAACCTTTTTTCTTTTTAAACCCCATGTACATAGCATGCTAAGCTTCGCGACCTCTTCTTTTGACACAGTGACAACCGCTGAGGATTCTGGCTCATCCTGCCTCCTTCCCCAACTTTTGCCTTCCCAGAGCGGGTCCTTGGAAGCATCCCTCCCCACTGGCCCAGCCCTATCTTGAGTCTTAAGACAGTCTCGGTGGAGAGTAAAGAAGTAATTATAATACAGCCACCATTAGATGCATTTTTACTATGTGCTGATCAGTTGACAAACTTTGTTGAATATCCACAACAACACTAAGAGGAGAGTACTATTATTAATGGTGCCATCCTATTTTTTAGATGGGAAAACCGAGGCTCGGAGAGGTCAAATCTCTTACTGAAAGCCACGAGTCTTGAATGGCTGAGCTGGGATGTGAACCCAGGTAACACTGAGGCCACGCAGTTAACTGCTAACTCTACTACCTCCCCCAGGGTAAAGCAGGGCAGGGGTGGAAGGCGGACCTGGATTCAAAGCCCAGCTTTATTTCCTAACGGATTGGCTCTCAACTGCTCTGAACCTCTGCTTTCTCATCTGTAAAGTGGTCCTCGTAACAGCTGCCTCCCGAGGCTGTTTTGAGGATAGACTGAGGTGCTGGAAAGCCCTCGGAATGTGGTGCCTCCCTTTCCTTCTCCTCCCCTGGATGGGAGTGTGTGGTCCAGCCACACCTGCTGGCCTCTGAATGGCTTCCAGAAACTTCTTTACTGCCATTTTGCCCTGTAATTTTCTCCCCACAGTGAGTCAGCCAAGCAGCAGTATCCCCCCCCCCCACACACACACACATTGCTGTATTGCCTTTCTCAAGTCCCAACTGGTACCCCAAGCTCTACCCCCAACCCCAGGATTCTGACTGGTGGGAGTGGTGGGGCCTGCCACTGCCCCGACACTGCCTCACCCCACCCTAGGCCTCGAGGCTAGAATTCCTACCTAATGGCATCCTGTTCCTTCTGCTCACCCCTAAATCCCTCCACGTCCTGGTTTTGCATCTCTGAAGCTGGCCTAGCAGATTGGAAATCTGTGGGGTCTCTCATACCCCATGTTTGTCTCTTACCCAAGTTATGCTATTGGGAGGTGGGAAGGAGGTGGCCCCCAGGTATAGCCTGCCTTAGACGCAGATCCTTGTTCCTTCTTCTCCCTCATTCGCTCCCTGTTCCTGACGGGACCCCCACAGGCCTTTGATGCAGCTTGTGTGCCTGCTTGCGTGCATGCCATTTACGGTGGCACCTGTAATGTCCCAGGTGTCCTTTGTAGATCACATATGTAAGGAAATCCTCCTGACTGCCTGTGAGGGGGGTCTCATGAACTCCCTTTGGCCAGATGGGCAAACCAAAGCCTGGCGAGGGCCAGGAGATGGGCGCGTCACCCGTGGCAGATCTGGACACTTCCTGATTCTCAGGGTCCCTGTGCCTGGCATGACATGGGCCAGAAATGCAGTGGTTGTGTAACCAGGCTCTGCCTATTTCCAGAATCCGTAAGAAAGCTTGGGGGATGGGTAGTACCCTGCCAGCTGTCTCTGTCCGGAGGGTGCCTGCACCTCTCCAGTGGTCTTCTCATCCCTCCAATGAGCCTGCAGATACCCGCTAACACCTCCTAGGACAAATAAAATGAGATCATGCCCGCAAAGTGTTCGCCAAGTCAGCTCTTCATAAATGTTGTTCTCCTTATCCTTGGCTAAAAAAGAAAAAACCCTCTATCAATTCAGCAACATTCTTGTTTTTTGTTGTTGTTTTTTTAAATAAAAGAATTCCGCTCTCGGGGGTGCACAGCCTGGATGACCAGAGAGGGCCCCTCCCCAGATCAGTAGCACACAGGCAGAAGGGTCCTGATACGGTGCCTGGAAGGCTTAGGGATTTTTGTAGAGAACAAAATCAATGGCATCCAGATTTTATTCTACTCTCCACATCCCATCTGCCGGAAGGAGCTCGTTTCCGCAGAGACAGCTTTCCACACTGTCTTCACCGGGGCAGAGGGCCCAGTGAAGTCGCAGGTTAGGGAACCGGCTCCATGAGAACAAGGCCTCTGCTCAACACGGACGGTGCAGCTGGGCCACCTCCCCGTCGCTCCTCGGGAGCTTTCCTTGCTGCCACCTCATGTCTCTTTAAAGTGCACAATCAAGACAGATCTGCTCGAGCCCGCCTTTGAAGGCAACTCCACGTGTTTCTTGCAGCACCCTGAAAGATGGAGAATTCTGCGAACGCCTTGGTGGCTTTGGTCCTCCTGGGGCTTCTCCTGGCTTCTAGGAGTCACGCACTCCCAGTGTTTCCACCGGTTTGGGGAGCACTGATGCATGGTGTTGTGGCACTCCTCAGAAGCAGGTGCTTTCTCACTGCGGCCGGCCGCCCTGATGGATGATGGCCCAGCCTCTCCCCTGGCTGGGGCGGCCTAGGTCGGGGCTCCCTCTCCTCACTCCGAACCTTATTCGTCACTGTGTCAGATACGTTGTTCATGTACCCGAGCGCGTGTACACCTCTTAGCCATCCCACAGGGAGGGCACTCTGGTGGTTGTTCATTTTGTAGCTGAGGGTAGTAAGGTCTGCTGAGGCTCGGGAGGCTCCCGACCCCAGGCCTCGCATCAGTATGAGGTGGCAGGTCCGGGATGCAGACCCAGAGTGCTGCACACCAGGGCGCTGCTGTTCGCCGCTGTGCTCTGCTTGGTGAGCAGATCTTAGGAGGGATGTGGGCGACGTGTTGGTTTGATTCGCCAGCTCCAGGAGGTATTGGGCTGGCGGCCAAAAAGTCGGTTACATTTTTTCCCGTAAAATGAAAGGCACATTTTATTTTCACCGGTAACTTTACTGAGTGGGATATTTTGAGTGTGTAGGCCATCTCCCACTGTTGGCTTCTAGTGGGTAGAGGCCAGGGGCGCCGCTAAACACCTTCCAATGCACAAGGCAGCCCCACAGCAAAGAATCATTTGGCCAAAATGTCAGTGGTACCATCAAACCTGGCAAACCACTTTTGACACTTTCGATAAGTCACGGCACCTTCTCCATATACTACACAAATCTTTTTTTGTGTTTCAGTTGCATTTGTATCTTTCTTGAAATAGTAAAACCTAATACCATCCTTTTTATGTGCTCTTATGCTGACCATGTTGTGTATCTTCTTCCATCTTCAATATTAAAATGGCTGCACAAAAATTCACCAATTTTGATAAGTTGTCTTTTAATGCATGCTGATACGACAGTGGTCTTGTACATTCTAACAAAATTGTTTCAAATGAAGTTAAAGACAATTAAGTGCTTACTAGAGCCATCCTACGGAAGAAACGTTAGTGGGCATTTTGGCCAACCCGGTACCTCTGTCTGGGCCACGGCATACAGTTGGCCAGGTTGTGCCCTGCCCAACGCCAGTGGGCAGCAGTCACAGAAGAGTCCACACGAACGGTGTCCTCTAGGGTTGTGTAGTGCCCAGCTGCACAGCCAACATGTCTGCCCTGGGACTGTGCTGTGTGCAGCCGTCGCTCAGTGGGAGGGCTCAAGAGAACCTGCATTGCCCCATCCGTTCTGGGTTGGACAGCCGGTCCTGCTGCCTTCCCTTTGAGTGACTAGGGCAAGTTCCTTCCCCTTCTGTGACTCCATTTCCTCATCGATAAAATAGGAAATGATAGCATAGTCGCTCTCCAAGGGTCGGTGTGGTCAGTGGATGAGTTCATCCAGGTACAGTGGCTGGGACACTTCTGGCTCGTGGCAGCACCCCAAGAACATTGCCTCATGTTGGCCATTATTTTTATGACCCGCACTGGCCCATTCGCCACCCAACACCCCCTCCCAGCCCAAATGGCTTCCCTTTCCCCATACATTCTTCTGCTTTCCCAACTCATTGCCTCTACTCATATTATTTGCCCCACCTAGAATGCCAGCCCACGTCCAAATTCTACATTCAGGGGTTAGGTCAGGTGCAGCCTCTTCCATGAAGCCTTCCCTGGTCTCCTGAGAAGGAAGTTTTCCCTCCCCTGCTGTAATATCTCACTGCACATTGCGTGTGCCGCCCCCCCCCCCCCCCCCCCCCCCCCCCCCCCCNCGTGGGCCCCCCCCCCCCCCCCGTGACGGTGCTCACATCACAACCACACCACCTGGGAAGCGTCTCCCTGACTGGACTCAGAGCTGGTTGAGGACACACACACGCCAGTTGACCAGAGATACCTCTCAGTCCCCACAGTGCCTTCGCTCAGGGCCCCATTCAGAGTAGATCTCGAGTGCGCGGTGTGTGTTTTTAGTTGAATCGGCAGGTCCATGTCCTCTAAGTGAGGACCTAACAACGGGAACTTTGCGCATCATGGGCACAAACATATATCTTCTTCGTTTCAAGATATAAACCACCATCACTTATTTATTTGACCTCATCTTATTTTCCTGCTTTAAAATTTTTTCAGCGTACGACTCAGTAGTTTTTGTATCCTTGCGGAGCTGTGTGGCCATCATTGCCCAGTGCCGGAACGGTTTCGAAACCTCACGAACGAAGCCCGTACTGGCCAGCAGCCTGTCCTCACCTTCCCCTGTGCCATGAATGGACACACGGCCTGGCGTGGATGCCAGCCAAGGAAGCCGGGGGTTGGAGGCCTTGGCTTTCACTGCTCCCCTACCCTCTCAGGGCCCATTGTCCACATGTCCCATGAATGAGCTGAGTGATTAAATATCCAGCTGCAGGTCCCTGCTCTGTCCCAGACCAGCTCAACTCGGGTATAATGGGTCCACTGTCTTTCCTCAGTTTCCCCATCTGTAAAGGAGGGCGTAGTCTGGCTGTCCTTGGAAAGCCTCTTCTTTCCTTGCTCTGGTCAGTGCGAGGGGCAGCTCACAGTAGCGGTTGAGTAGAGTCAGACGTGCTCCTGGGTGCTAGTTCTGGTTTTACCACTCTGTAGCTGGAGGCAAGTTACTTACCCTTCCTGGGTATCAGTCTGCTCCCCTGTGGAAAGGGTTGGCCACGGGGTTGCAATAGTACCTGTCCCGCAGGTTTGCGTGAGGGTGTGAGTTTATGCCCACGGAGTGCTCAGAGTGGTGCCTGGCTCCAGCTGTGCTCCGCAGATGGCGCTGGTTACTTGCTGGGCTGCCCCTTAAACATGCCCTGGTTTTCCTGCTCAGTCCCACCACCCCCGGCCTCGGCATGTCATTGCTGCAGCCCGGGAGCCTCAGCAGCCTCAGATCCGCTCAGAGTGCCAAGGTGGTCCCAAGCAATCCATAATCAAGTTCACTGGCATCTCTTCATTCACTCATTGGGGGGCTGCTTAGTGAGCACCTGTGGTGTGCTGGGCACTGTTCTAGGCTCTGGAGATAGGCTAGCGACTGAAACAGGCAGAAATCCCTATTCTTATGGAGTTTACAGTCTAGTGGGGCAAGACAGACACAAAACAAGTAACCAAGTAGAATATAAGCACGATTCTCCAGGTGTTTCTTGGTGGGAAGGGGGTGGGGACAACCCATAGGTGACTTCCTGACTCCCGCCAGCCCCATCCCTGGTTGAAACTCACCCACCTGTAAAGTCTAAACTCCCCCAGCTCAGCCCCTACTATATTCCTCTGGGAACTGTGTTACCTTCCTCCAAATTAGGCCCTCCCTCCATGATCCTCCATTGGGCTCAGGAGTCAACAGGCCTGGCTGGGCTTTGACTCCTGACTCTCACTCCCAGCTGCTTGACCTTGCATAAGTCATTTAACCTTTCCATTTCTGTCTCCTCATCTTGAAGATAACATTGCCCACATCCTAAGACTGTCATGAGGATTAAAGGAGTTAATAATAAGTGTAAAGCATTTAGGATAATGCTTGCCCCTGTATGGTCCAGGGCAAGTTACTCTGAGCCTTATTTGCTCATCTATAATGTGGGCACAAAACAGTACAGGGATGTACTTAATGCACAGGGATCCTGAAAGGCTTAAATATGATAGTGCATGGAAACCCTTGGCTGAGCACAGAACTGGTGCTCTTCCTCCCGTCCCATACTGGTTGATTATTGCTGCGTAACAAATCACTGAAACCCTGCGGCTCCAAACAGTAACTACTTGTAATTGTTTACACATTGCGGACCAGGGGGAACAGCGGAAATATTCTGGGCTTGACTGAGCCGCTGTGCTTTAAACTACAGGTTCAGCAGGGTGAGGGTCCTCGCTGAGGTTTGGAATCCAATCTACTCCATGTGTGCTCTGTCTCGGGGACCCCATGAGAGAGCTGCCCAGGGGACACATCTGTCGTGGCAATGCAGAGATGCAAGAGCACGAACCTGCAAGGACTCTAAAGGTGGAGGCTGGGACAATACCCTCCCTTCTGCCTCATTCCCTTGGCAAAAGCAATTGCATGGTCAACCTCAAAGTCAAGAGGTCGAGAAAGAGAGTGTGTTCCTTTCATGGAAGGAACTGCAAAGTCACGTGGCAGGGGGTGTGAGTAAAGGCAGGAGAGAAGCATCAGGGACACGAATGGGGTCTGCCTGGCCTCCTAAGATCCCCCAGGAAGGGGCCCATGTGAGAACTTCCAGTAAGAGGCAGTGACGTGGGGAGATCCTTCGTATTTTCAACTGAACCACGGGACACTAGCCCTGAAATACTCACTGGATTGCTGCTGCAGGTTGCCCAGGGATGTGGTGTGGGCTCTTCCTCCCAGGAAGGTCGGGCAAATACCGAGGGTGGGTGTGCAGGAAGGCTGGACTGCAAAGCCCTCAAACACCTCCCATCCCCCCATGGAACTTGTCTTTGCAATGAGATAAATAAAACTGTCAGCTGGAAAAAATGAGGGGCCAGCCGACCAAATATGATAAACTGTCTGTTCCTGAGTATTGTGCTCGCCACAATGAAACCCCAAGCGGATGCTAGAAACGTGTGCGGCTTTGTCAGGAGACAGGCGTGCTCTGCGTGGCCGAGATTTTCTGAGAAAGGTAATTTAACTGCAACGCACAGAAAGGGGAGAAATACAAAGAGTGGTAATTTGGAAATTGTACATAAGGTGCTTTTCAAAAAATTGATATTGTTGGTTATTTTTCTTTTATTAAAACCCAGAGTCCTGCAGACTGCTGTCTCATCCTTATCTAGCTCATTCAAGGCGTTATGTTGACATTTCTAATTTGCAAATTTAAGGATTGTCAGGGAAGAGTTTAAACATTCAGCACAGTCAGGGAGCTCCTTAACTGTTAGTGACAGGCAGGGCTGTCTCTGGGAGGACGGTAGGGAGGGAAGCTGGGCTGGATTTAGGGAGACCTGGGAATAGCTAACGTTTACTGAGGACTTAGTGTCCAACACACATTTTATCTCGTCTTACGTCAGACCGGTGATTTCCATTTTACAGATGAGGGCAATGAATGAGGCCCAGGAAGGTTAAATAATGTGCCCAAGGTCATGCAGCTCCTAGGTAACAAAGCTGGAAATGGAACCAGGGACTCTGGCTTCCTGAGCCTCGGACCCACCCACTGCCTCCCTGACTCTGAGAAAGACCATAGCCTCAGAGTCAGACAGTTTGGGGGTTCAAATTAAGGCTCCGCTAGTTACTACAGGGCTCTGTGACTTTTTTACTCATTTACCCATTGATTGAGTGTTAATTGAGGATGTTCTATGTGCTGGATGCTGTGTGGGTCACTAGAGGCACAATGGTGAGCAAAACTCAGGCTCCTGTCTCCTCCATTCTATAGCCCCTCAAAAGTACAAGGATGCTGGGAAGGAAGTTAATGCTCTAAGGCCATGTGGTCAGGACCAGGACCTGGGGAGTCTGGAAGGCTTTCCCAAGCAAGGAACTGTTGAATCACTTTCTGAAGGAGTAAAAGCCAGCTAGGCCGTGGCTCTCTGTCTTGAAACTCTCAAACCTGGAACCCAGCCACCATGCTGTGAGAAAGCCCAGGTCACATGGAAAGGCTACATGTAGGTATTAAGGCAACAGCCCCAGTGCAAAATGAAAGAAAAAAAAAAAACCTAAAAAACCTGTTAAAAAATGACTAAAAAGCTAGTGATGGTGACCACATGGCACTAAACCAAACACAGGTCCCTTCTAAGTGTGGGGCCCTGAGCACCGGCACAGGGTACACGCGTCCCTGAGGCCGCCTGGCTCTGGCTGAGGTCCCAGCACAACCTGCCCACAGTGTAACTGAGGAAGAGCTCAAGACGCCTCCCGGCTCAGCCATCGTCTGATTGCAGTTAAGTGAGAGACGCTGGTTTAGAGCCGCCTAGTTGAACCTGGTGTGCCTCCAGGTCTGTGAGGGTTAAAATAAATAAATAAGTGACTTCTTTTCAAGTCAGCGAGGCTAAAGAAGCAGGCAGGATGGGTTCTGGCCAGAGGCAAAAAAAAAGGCAAAAAAAATGTGCTGGACCAGATGGTTGTGTGGTGTGTTTGAGCAGCTGCAAGTGGGCCTGGGAGTAGGCGTGAAGATGGGGCTGAGGGGGAAGTGGCCAGAGAGGGGGAGAGAAGGGCGGACAGGGGATTCTGGTGTTGGTCCGGAGAGGAGGGGGTCCCACTGAGGGTTTGGGGGAGGGGAGAACTCACCTGGATTTGCATTTCGTGAAGATCCCTCTGGTGCTCTGTGGAGGCTAGACAGAGCACCCAGGGTGTATGCCATCACCAAGAGGTTGCTGAAGGCAGGGGGTAAAGGCGGTGAGGACCAGGCGCTTGGCCCTGGAGACAGAGCTGAGCTGGACAGATGTTGATGATAAAGGATTCGTCGGAAAGGATTTGCTGCTGGTGGGGGAGGGCCGAGGGAAGGGGATGTAAGGGCGACCGAGCAGCTAGTGAATGAAGGGGCCGGTGTCACTCCAACTGAGTGAAGAATGGGGTTTGAGGAGGAACACCTTGGGTTTCGTTCTAGACCAGTTGAATTTAGGTGCTTGTGGTAAAAAGAGATGTCAGTCAAACGTTTGGATGTAGCAAGCAGGACATGGAATTTGGGAGCTATCGAGGTACAGACGGGAGATGAAGCCTTGAGTGTGGGTGAAATGACCCATGAGGTACTGTGCCCCCCAGTCCAGCGGTCGCTAGCCACTTATGGTTCATGAAGTTTAAATTAATTGAAATTAAGTAGAATTTAAAATTCAGTGCCTGGGCTGTTTGAGCCACATGTCAAGTGGTCAGCAGCGACGTGTGTGGCTAGTGGCTCCCTGGCGGGCAGTGCAGATAGAGAACGTTCCATCACTCGGACAGTTCTCTTGGGCAGGGCTGCTATCATGAGAACGAAAGAGAGCCCGGGGCTGACGTTTCTGGGCTGAGAGAGGAGGAGCCACCAGCAAGGAGAGAGAAGATCTGGGCCCTCCTCAGGTCAGACCTGTCGCCTGCCTGAGCTTTTGTTTTCTCCTGTGTAGACATGAACACCCACCTCATGGGGATTGTGAGGATTTAATGCTGTGATATACGTCAGGCACCTAGCACAGTGCCTGGCAGTCCTCAGACTTCGCCTGAGTGCCTGTGAGCTGTTCAGTAGGTGCTCGATACAGGGCAGCACCTCTCCTCTCTACTCCCCCTTCCTAGCCTTCCTCGGGCAAGCTATGATGCCTCGGTGAGTCTCCTTAGCCCTCTGGTCCTCGCTGTCCCCGCCTTTAGGAGACTGCGAGCCCTCTGAGCCACCATGTCTGATCCTGTGGCCCATTGGCTCCAGGGCCCGTGGAGCTGTACAGTTTATGCCTCCTCTCACCACGGCCTTCAGCCTCGCAGGACTGACCAGTCGTGCCCAGTGGGGTGACTTTTAACAGCACCAATGAGTCGTTGGCATGGTTTATGAACTGCCGAGCACCATCTCGCCATACATTGGTTCTGGGGGTGGGGAGTGACCCCCCTTGCTGCCTTCAGCACTGGGGGCCAGAGAGCACGACTTGCTTTGTGCTTCCATGATTCAGGGGCCCCAGCAACCCTGACTCATTGCCAGAGAGACACAGTTTCATCGTCGTTTTGGAATCGTGGGCCTTATTACAACAATCGATAGCGTTTACAGGGTGGATCTCTATTACTTCACTTTACTGCCACCTTCCACAGCAGACATTTATTGAGCTCTTGATGGATGCCAGGCCCTCTGCTAACACTGTACCCAACCTCTGGTTTTATCCCTGCAACAGCCCATGCACTGTGCCTAATGCAGTTTGCCCCACTGTGCACAAGAGGAAGTGGTCTGGCAAGTTCAAGCTCTAGGCTCCCGGCCACAGAGCTCATGGTCTGAGCTTGGGGCCGGTGCCTGAGTCCACACGCTTGCTGTCGGGTACTGTTCCTCCACCCAAGCAGGACACATCGGTCCTGCACTGATGAAAGAGACAGTGAAGGGAGTCAGCTGTGCTTGGCGTCCTCCCAAGTGGCAACAGTCGTGACACTGCGTTAACCAGAGGGACACGGAGAAGTGGGAGATATGAGCGGGAAACTCAGAGATCCTTCTGCTCTTTTTGCAAATGAGGAAACTGGAGCCCAGAGGGATGACAACTGAACCAGGTGACACACAGATTAATGAAAACACACCCTTCCCTGGCCACCTAGCCAGACTCGAAGCCTGATGCTGACCTAGTCCCCCTGCTTGGTTAGGGTGCCCTTGTTGGGAGCAGCAGCCGGGGACTGAGGGGGTAGGAGGGTCAGAAATCCCCTGCTTTAGAGAAGCTCTGAATCAAGGAAACTTACCCTCAGCTGCTTGCGCATGTCCCCCACCCACCTGTCTGGTACCTGACGCACTCCAAACTCATAGGCCCATCAGGTCATCCGGGGGACCTGTTGGCCCCGCAGAGCCCCAGGCCACGGCCCTCGTGCTCCAGATGCGTTATGGCCGGGCTTGCAGCTAGGAAATGGGACTTCCTTAAAGTCCAGAAACTGCTGCCTTAGCCAGCATTCTCTAAAGTGTGTTCCGCAGGACATCATCTCAGTTCCATGGGGACATTAATAGGTGTTATGTAAAAAAAAATCAGGCAAGTATGTTTGGAAACTGGTGAGTAAAATAGGAAGTCCCAGCCCTGGCTGCACGTGGGAAACTGGCTGCTGTTTGGGCCACGTGCCTGAGTCCCTCTTAAGGGACAGGACCTAGAAATAAGTATTTTGTAAATCTCTCCACATGATTATAGCATGTGGCCAGGTTGAAAGCCACTAGGTTAGACAAACAGACTTAAAAAAAAACAACACAGAACTTCTCAGGGCCTTCTCCAGGCCTTTTCCATACACAAAGTACATTCGGAATCTCCAAAAACACAAGCAGATTGTTTTCTTATTCTGGTGTCCAGGGGCATACAAGAAGAAAGAAGGTAGGGCTGGCGAAGAAAAGCCAGGGTAGGTGTGGAGAGAGTGTGCATTGGGAAGAGGAGAGAGGATGTGTATGCTGTTCCTCCAGCCCAGAGTGCCCTTCAACACTGTATTAGTTTCCTGTGGCTGCTGTAACAAATACACCACCACAAACTCAGTGGCTTAAAAGAACACAAATGTATTATCTTGTAGCTCTGCTGGTCAAAGGCTGGAGGGTCTCCCTGGGATAAAACCAAGGTGTTGGCAGGGCTGTAGTGGAGAACCTGTTTCTTGCCTTTTGCAGCTTTTAGAGACTCTGCATTCCCGGGCTTGTGGCTCCTTCCTGCAGCTTCACAGCCAACGGCGGCCCTTCTAGTCCTTCTCACATTGCACCACTCAGAGCTCTGCTTCCACCATCGCATCTCTTTCTCTGATTCCAGCCCTTCTGCCTTCCTCTTAGAAGGACTCTTTTGATGACATTGAACTCACCCTGATAATCCAGGAAGATCTCCCCATCTCAAGATCCTTAGTGTAATCACATCTTCTGAGTCCCTTTCCCCCTGTGAGGTAACGTATTTGCAGGTTCCAGGGATTAGGACCTTCAGGGGGCAATTTCTTTTACCCACCCCACCCACCCTTAGTATTAGTTGAATGAGCCCTTCAGAGGCATTCCAAATGTCCCCTCCAATGCATAGCATCCCCTGTGGTTCCCAGAAGGACTCTTGTCTTTTTTCAGACTGTGGCATTGGGCCTCACTCTGTTAGAGCAGGTACTGCCTGCTATTCTGGTTCTTGGTACCTGGTCCCGCTCCCCTGGCACAAAGTGAGTCCCTTGGAAGTGAAGTGCTGAGACGTGATCACCTTGTAACTCAGTGTCTTTCAGGGTCAAATATTTGAGGAACGTGTCGCATTTGTCTTTCCTTCAAGAGTCATCTCAAGTGCCACCTCCCCGACTGTGTTCTTCTGCACCCTTTAAAATGAGACTTTAGCCTCTTGTGAACTCAGAGCTGACTGCAGCCTGGTGCAGAGCAGGGGCCCGGCGGATACTGAAGAGCGGACAACCTCTTCTAGCCTCTGATCTGTACAGCAGAGCCGCACTTCACCCAAGCGTTAAGACAGATGGTGGTTTTGCAGTTGAAATTCTCCTTGACACTGCAGGATCCCAGCCAGGGCTAGGGAGGCTCGCCTTCTGAGAGGCAGCAGAGCCGGGGAACCACAGGTCCTGTTTCCTGTGCCTCAGGCACTCTCCAGCATCTGCAGATTGGCCAGAACTGTGGGTAAATCTGCCCGCCCTATCTAGAGAGTTTTTAATTTCTCTCTTTTTTCCTTGTATCCCTGGGTGGGAGTGGTTGGATTTGCATAAGGAGGATATGGATGCCTATAGGAGGAACTGCCTGGAACCTCTCTTGGCGATCCACTGCCCCAAATTCAGCTGCTTCCCTGCCCCTCTGATCCCAGATGGCAGATGGCCTGATAATGTAATGCCCTTGCAGGCAGCAGGTCGCTGGGATTTAATCAGAAAACCAAAGCACTTTGAGAATGTTCGCTCTTATAGACACATTCGAGGTTCTGGGTGAGCAGAGTCCGTAGGTGGCACAGTCCCAAAGCCCACATTCACAGCAAAGCCCGGGTCAGCGTCCCCCACGGACGTGCTAAGTAGCAAGGGCTGCACAGCTGTGGGTGGTGGCCTGCAAGGGGCAGGAGAGGTGTTTGTTCTGTGACCTTGCCCTGTCCCAGTCCATGCCTCCAGGTACTGACCTGTTTGGTCTCCTTGCAGTGGAGACATTTGGAATAAAATCTAGATTTTTCTTCATGGTCTAAGAGGCCCTCCATGGTTTGGCCCCCGCCTGCCTTCCTACGCCTTCCTGGGATCTGGCTTCTTATGCTCACTATACTTCTATGTCTCCAATGTGCAAGACTGATTCCTGTCACAGGACCTTTGCACTTGCTGTTTCCGCTGCCTGATTGTTTTCTCCCCAGAGATTCCCATGACCACCTCACTCAGGTCTCAGCTAAAATGCTACCTCCTCCAAGAGAACTTCCCGGAGCATTCTCTTTTTGTTGCCTCCTGTATTATTCAGCTCGGCCTACCATAACAAAATGCCACAGACTTAAGTCCACGGTCAAGGTTTTGGTTGATTTGGTTTCACGTGAGAGCTATCTTCCTGACTTGCAGATAGCCGAGAAAGATAGACAGACAGGAAGCTCTCTTATCTCCTCTCTCTCTCTGACTCTCTGTGTATCTCTCTCTCTCTCTCTCTGTGTGTATCTCTCTCTGGTGTCTGTTCTTATAAGTACAGTAATCCTATCGGATCAGGTCCCCATCCTTATGGTCTCTCTTGACTTTACTTGCTTTGTTAAGTGCCCTGTCTACAAACAGAGTCACATTGGGGTTAGGGCTTCAACAGAGGCATTTTGGGGATAGACACACATTCAGTTCATAACATTCCCCATTGCCACCCCCCACCCCTGTCTCTATCCTGTTCCCCTCAGCTTCTTAACTCCTCTGTGTCTTGGCTCCTCACCCATGAAGTAAGAAGACCTGACTACATATGACAGTCATGAGGGTTGAATGAGTCACTGCACAAAGAATACTTAGACCAGAGTCTAGCACAGAACCGGTGCTCAGTAAATGTTATTTTCATTGTCACCCCCATCATTATTTTCAGCCCAGACTTGCTAACCCTGACTCAAGGCCTCAGGGAGTGCTTTTCTGTACACACGACAGAACAAGAGTGTTAGTGAAGGGGCAACAGTTAGGTGAGGAGTTTGGCAAGGACGTTCCTGGCAGAGGGAACAGCCTGAGCAAAGGAGGCTGGCCATGGGGAGACCAGTGCAGGGTTTTCAGCTCAGGGGCATGTTCAGATCTGCACGTTGCAAAGATCACCCTGAACCGTTTTCCCCACATGTGTCAAACCCGAGACAAGAGTCCCCATCACTTCACTGAAATGATCTTGCAGGAATGCCAGTTTGCTAATCTAGTGGTGGGTTTTCAAGGCATGTCCTTCTTGACCTTTCTGTCACACTTGATGGATGTCATTAAGTACACAGAAGTCACGTCCCTCCCCCGCCGTTGTCTTCTGTCTCCTGCCTTCCATCTCTCCTCCTACCCCTGCATATTGGTATTCTCCAAGGGGGCCACAGGAACCAGTACTGTTCAGATTATGGGGGCCTTGATTTCCAGTTTTTCTTGTCTCTCCACCAACATCCTAAGCTGTTATAAAGGAGAAGACAGGTCTCAGAGCCCCTTTCCTGGGGAAAAGCCGCTGCAGGTTATTGTCTGAGGTTCGCTCTGAGCCTTTCCCCCCACACACATCTCTCAATATGCTGAGTCTGTGGAGGGAAGTTTTGCCTCCGAGACATGGTGCAAGAATAGGCAAGAAGCACAGTCTACTGAGGCGCTTTTTAATTAGCCTCATGCATGGATCGATTTTCTCTTCCTGTTTAAACTTCACATCTCCCTAGTTTTAAAGAAAGTTGCCAATTTCTCTAAATTGCATGCAGTAAAAGAAAAACGAGAGATCTATTGCCAAGTGAGGAGGGAGCGGGGGAAGAGATTTCCTTTAAACACCCAAAGCACAGGCACCTGTCTGCCGGGACCTTCCTGGGCGGAGGGGTCAGTACGACTGACCGGAGAATAAATTGGTGCCAAAACACAGTAACCTTCTGCATGCTTCTTTATTGGAGAGAAAGAGATTCCACCAAGACTTTCTCAGAATTTAAGGCAGAGGAAAAGCCCACAGAATTCTCCTGCTAAGAGGAGCTTAGCACCAAAGTCATCCAGATTATCTAAACCACCTCTTAACAGCAGCGCATGCTCGTTTCTTTGACCGAACCCTAATAAGTAAAACTGAACATTGAGCTGCCCTGGGGAAGCAGAGAAGGGCCCCAGAGGGCCCCCTGCTACCTCCACTCAGCCTGAAGGCAAACTGTACTTTAAAAAACCATCTCTCTCGCCCAGTCTCTCTCTTCACACATGGGAAAATGGATGGAGGAAAGAGGCCGCTAATTGCCCAAGGTCATTCATTACGCATACACACTTGCTTGGGCTCTCAGTTAATATTTACCAAGCACCTGGTAAGCACGGGCACTGCTCTGGGCCCTGGGCCACCACGGTGCCCCAGAGAGACAAATCCCTGTCCCTGTGGAACCTGCACTGTCATGGGGGAGACAGGCGGTGCACAAATGGAAAAGAGACAATGCCAGGAGAGGACGGCACCACAGAATAAAATAAGGGCAGGGGGTAAGAGCGTGGAGGGCTGTTTTAGATGAGATAGATGGCCAAGGAAGGCCTTGAAAAGGGGAAGTCTGAGCAAGAAGAGGGAGGCAAAGAGGGAGCAGGTGTAAAGGCCCTGTGGCCAGAACGTACCTGACACCAGCAAGGACCAGCAAGGAGGCAGCGGTGGCATAGCCAGGACCAAGAAGGTGCAGAGGAGAGTAATAGGAGGTAGGTCAGAGGGAGCTAGCCAATCTGCATGGCCTTGCAGGCTGTGATGAAGCTCTGCAGGTGGCGGGAGGCCTTTGGGTTCTATCTGGAGTGAGATGAGAGCCACTGAATGGTTTTGAACAGAAGAGTGATGTGGTCTGAGTTAGACTTAAAAAGGCTCCTTTGCTTGCTTGCTCGGTGGAAATAGGCTGAAGAGGGATGAAAAGGGAAACAGTGAAAGCAAGTTTGAAACTTTCACGATCCTTTCGGTGAGAAGTATTGGTGGCTTGGACCTTGATGGTAGCAGTGTAGGTGATGAGAAGTGGTAATATTTGGGCCCTGGCTGGTGTAGCTCAGTGGATTGAGTGCGGGCCTGTGAACCACACGATCGTGGTTCGATTCCCAGTCAGGGCACATGCCTGGGATGCAGGCCAGTTCCCAGCAGGGGGCGCAGAAGAGGCAACCATACACTGATGTTTCTCTCCTTCCTTTCCTCTCTAAAGATAAATAAATAATTATATGAAGAGATAAATAAATAGTTATATGAAGTTTAACTATAGTTATATAGTTAATAAAGAAGTTTATAAATAGTTATATGAAGAGATAACTTCTCACACCTCCTTTCAGCAAACAGCACTATGGTGGGTTATAGGAATCAAGACCTTCTTCCTTGGAAGAGTAGAAATCCAACTCAAACTGGATCACATAACTGAATAGTTTGGCCAGAATGGACTTCAGGTACAGCTCATTCCAGGAGCACAGATGCTATCTTTAGGATATAATCATTCTCTCTTTTCATATCTCTATTTCACTTAATTTCTCACATGATGGCCCCCAGCAGCTCCAGGTTTACATGAACCTTACAGATAGCAATTGCCATGGGAAAAGGGTATTCTTTAATGATTTCAATTAAATCGATGATTCACCTACCTTAAGTCATCTGCACATCCCTGAACCAGTCACTCTGTCCAAAGAAATAGAATATAGTTATTGGTAACTCCTGTCACGTGCCAGCCTAGAATTAGGGGGTGGTGGCAGGAGAGGAGCATGCTCCCCGTGCCGTACCCCAAATAATTGCGCATTACTAGGAGGAGGTAAAATGCATGCTNAGCAGCTCCAGGTTTACATGAACCTTACAGATAGCAATTGCCATGGGAAAAGGGTATTCTTTAATGATTTCAATTAAATCGATGATTCACCTACCTTAAGTCATCTGCACATCCCTGAACCAGTCACTCTGTCCAAAGAAATAGAATATAGTATTGGTAACTCCTGTCATGTGCCAGCCTAGAATTAGGGGGTGGTGGCAGGAGAGGAGCAAGCTCCCCGTGCCCTACCCCAAATAATTGCGCATTACTAGGAGGAGGTAAAACGCATGCTGTGTAGGCAAAAATAACCAATTTACACTATTCAGGCATAATAAGAAAAACATTTTTTAATAAATGAGACTTCTGCCTTCTCATTTCTCTTGTGCCACAAAATAAGCTTTCCTGGACACACAAAAAGTAATTGTAGCAACGAGAACTGCAATGTGCTGGATTCCAGATTTCAAAGTGCTTCCCCACACATTCTCCAGCTGCAGAACATGAAGGAAGGAAAAGGAACTTGAACCCTCCTTGCAAGGAAAAGGAACTTGAACCCAAAAAGCTGACAGTCACGTGTTCTCTAGCCACCTGATGAGCCCAGTGAGAGCAGAAAGAAGTACAATATTTCCTGCATTCAGAAGCGATAGAACACTGTCTGGAGCTATTGTGTGGGGAGAATGGAGGCTCATAACAGCAGTGGGGTGGGGTGGGGTGGGGTGGGGTGGGGGCAGAGCCGGAGCGGAGCTGGCTCAGGGAACCATGGCAGGACCATTGCACACAGGTACAGGTTTGTAGCCAGGGATGCCTAATGACCCCTGCAAACATCAGGTTTTCTGTTAAAAAGTGCGGCTGAATCACACTGAATTATTCCGATGCAAGTTCAGTGACAACCCGATAGCCAAGCCTGGCCCTCAGCAGCCTGGGCTGTTTGGCCTTGAGATTGCAAGCTAGACTCATTTACAAAAACATTCCGAGAAGATGCTGTTTTGCTTCATTAAGATAATGGTTCCTCCATCGCCTCTTTTGCTTTGAATGGCACCTAATCACAGCCCCGAGTTATTTTGGGGGGGGTAGTTTTGCTCTNAATCACACTGAATTATTCCGATGCAAGTTCAGTGACAACCCGATAGCCAAGCCTGGCCCTCAGCAGCCTGGGCTGTTTGGCCTTGAGATTGCAAGCTAGACTCATTTACAAAAACATTCCGAGAAGATGCTGTTTTGCTTCATTAAGATAATGGTTCCTCCATCGCCTCTTTTGCTTTGAATGGCACCTAATCACAGCCCCGAATTATTTGGGGGGGGTAGTTTTGCTCTCCCCTGGGTTTTGTTCGCCTCTGGGGCTGGTTTATTCCTGCCAGTTAAGAAGCTCCCTAAACCCCCAAATTTGTTCATGAAATTGTTACCTCCCCACCGTGGCATCATAAGCTGGGCCACGTGACACAGGAGGGATCAGCTAATGTCACTGTGTTGAGAGGCCAGAGCGGGCACTTGAGTGGTATAAAAGAATATGCAGCTCTCCAGCTCGAGGACGTCTCCCTGGTTACCTTATCTGAGGCTGCCTGGTCCTCACCACCCTGGGGTCTCATTCAGGTTCAGCTGCGTCTCTAGTGCATTGTGGGGAATGTTAAGTGTTTACTTGGAAAACACCGTCCTCCCCCCCTCCCTCTCCTTTCTCCACTCCCTGCCCATCACGGCTGAACATCAGGATGGCAGAATTGCTGCTCGGTGCCACCCCCGGCCACATATTCCTTCTTATGAAGCAGTGCTGCGCGGATTTGGGTTTGAGGAGTGGGAACTGCAGGGAAAGACTTGAAAAGGCAACTTGGCTCCACCGCAAGCTCAGGGGCTCGGGGAAATAGCTGAACGTGGGTTTACTGTCCCAGCTTCGCTACTTACTAGCTATGTGGCCTTGGGAAGGTGGCTTAGCCTCCGTTTTCCTGTCTGTAGAATGGAAACACACCCATTCTGTAATGCAGACTGTGGCAAGGAAGAAACGAAGCAAGATTCACAAACCTTTCTATGCAGCCCAAATACCTCTCCTGGCCTACTAAATGGCTAGGAACCAGCCAGCCATGGCTGAGGCATCCACCTGGGTGCTACAGAAGCCTGAAAGTTAACTCCGCTGCAGCGGATCGCCCCGTCCCCTCTCCATAAAGCCTCTCCTCCCAGAACTCGTCTCTGACCCCTGCCTGTCTGTCGTCCTCACACCCAAGGTGGCCAGGCCAGGCCTGTTAGGTTTACCTGCTTAATAGCCTTGCAGCCAGACCCTCTTCTACATCCTTACAGCTCCTGCCTCGGTGTTCCCCCTCCCCCGCCCACAGTAGCCACCTGACTGGCCTCCCTACTTCCGTGGTCCACCCTGAAGCCAGAACATCTTTCCTGAAGTGGGGTCTGGTCCTGTCACCCCCCGGCTGGCCTTCCGTGGCTCCCGTTGCCTAAACGCAGAGTCCCCTTAGTCTGCTAGTGGGCGCTCTCTACCTTCTAGGCCTCCTCTTTCATCGCTCTTTACCACTCCAGTCGTCACAAGGTCCCCAGAGGAGGCCCTGCTGTGTTGCGCCTCAGTGAGGTGTTGGTGGCCCCTCCTCTGCCAGGCAAGCCAGTCCCCTGTGTCTCCCTGGCTTGCACACACCGACTCATTTTTCAAGATCAGCTCAAGAATCCCTTCCTCTGTTATTCAGCCGTACAGAGGAATGATGGTCTGATACCTGCTGCCACGCGATGACCCTTAAAAGCGTGGTGCTAAGTGAAAGAAGCCTGACATCCAGGGCACGTAGGCCTCCATTTATATGAAATATCTGAAAAGCTAAATCCATGGAGACAGAAACAGACTGGTGGCTGCCAGGGGCTGGCGGGACGCGGGGAAGGAGCTGCTGGTGGGTCTAAAACTTCCTTCTGGGGTGATGGAACTGTCTGGGGCTGCGTGGAGGCAGTGGCTATGAAACATTCTGAATGTTCTAAACACCACTGACTCGTTCACTTTAAAACAGTGAATTTAATGGTGTGTGAAGTTTATATGAATTCAACAAAAAGGCTTGTCTATTCTATAAAGACTTTGGTGGAACGGAGCCTTCTCCCCATGGCGACACCCATGCCCACCTTCCGCCACCTGGATTTGTATTGGGTTATCCCCAGGACTCCTTTTTCTTCAAGTCTGCCAACCCCGCCTCTTCCCCCGCCCAGAGGCCAAGAGGGCAGAGCTCCTTGAGGGCATCTGGCTGGCTGCAGCCGGCCTGCATCCTTTATAGGTAGCACAGGGCGGGGCACACAGTGATGCTCAGGTGGCATTAACCCTCCCACCCCACCCTGTCTCCCTGGGAGGTCGTAACCCTTCCAGGCCTCATGTTCTGGAGAAAGGAGGAGCCCTCCAGCTGCTTGGGTTTGTCCGCCCCTCACAGCCTTCCTTGATACCTGGTGTTCAGCCTTCTGAGGATCTGTCCTGCAGCCACAGAAAACATTTGCATTTCCAGAGTGGGCTTCTACCTCCCCCGCAGGAGGGGGTTCGCAGAGCTCTGGCCTAGTTGCATAAATGCTGGCCTCTCCTTTTCGGCTTCTCTCTCGGGTGTTTCCTTTTTATTTACTATTCTCTCCAATGTTGTGCCATCAGCACTTCACAACGGTGCCACGTCCCTCTTGTTGGAGCAGTTTAGACTGATTAAGGACACACCTGGGGCCACGTAGTGGCCCACTGGCCCCATTGTGTCTGTGGACTGAAGGTGGATGGATAGCGACTTGGAAAGGGAGGGGTGACTCTGGGCTGCAGTGGTGGCTGGGAGCTGGCTGGGAGTTTGTGAAGATCCCATCGGGCAGCCTCCCATCCTCAGCAGGAGGACGTGGTCCCCAAACCCACATGGGGGCGGCTTCCAGCTGGAGGCCCAGAGCGGGCTCCCCACCTGCTATGGCAGGGTCAACTCCAGAGCTAGGACCTGGGGCGCTGCTGGCCTCTCTTCCTGCCCACCCCATCCAAATCCTCTCCCCCTCCTCCCCGGGCCACCCAGGCAACATCAGACCTTGTTCCCTGCAGCCCCCTAGGAGGTAGGGTCTCTTGCATATTTTGACCAGGTTGATTCTCTGGATTAGCTCATTGGCACGTACTAGTCTCACTCAGGGTCAGACTGCAAAGAAGGGAAACCATGAAGGAGCGGGAGGGTCAGCACTTCCTTGACCCCAGCAGGTAACGGGGCCAGGAGCTCGAGCCTTCCCTGGGTAGCACAGCCTTCCCCCGCTCACCACTGTCTGCTAGGTCACCGAACCAGAAACCTGGGCCTATGCTCGTCTCCTCCCTCCTCTCCCATCTCCGCCAAGCCCTGGGGTTCTGTCCTTGTAACATCTTCCTAACCCGTCCGCTCTGCGGGGCTGTGACAGCCTCACACTTAGGTCACCATCTCCTGTGATCCGGCAGTGGTCCCCTGACTCTCCCGCTGTCTCCTCAGTGTCATCTGTTGGCTGTATTAGTCTTCTTGTTGCTGCTTTAACAAATGACCACAAGCTCTGTGGGTCAAAGCAGCACACATGTATTCTCAGACAGTTCTGGAGGTCAGAAGTCCGGAAGGAGTCCTCGAGGCTGAAGTCAAGGTGCCAGCGGGGCTGGCCCTCCTGGGGATCGTCCAGGGAGAATCTGCCCCTTGCTTCCTCCGGCTTTATGGGGCCACCAGCATTCCTTGACTGGCTGCCTCACTCCACGTTCTGCTTCCTACATCACATTGCCTTGTCTCTGACCTCTGAGCCCCCGCATTTTTTATAAGGACCTGGGTAATCCAGTATAGTCTTCCCACTGTAAGTTCCTGAATCTGATCACATCTATAAGGTCCCCTTCGCCATGTGACGTAACCTACTCCCAGGCTCAAGAGATGCGGAGTGGGCCTCCTGGCTGGGGCCATTGTGCAGCCCCCACAGCCGTCTTCCTAAAACACTTACCATGTACTTCTCCCTTTAGAAATCGATGATGGCTCTCAGATCGGAGTCTAATTCTGACCGACAAAATGGGTTCTGGGTTCACCATGTGCCTGGCCTGCCCCCAGCACCTTAGCGCCTTCCCGTGAGGGTTGGAATCCTCGGGGACAGCCCTAACTCACTTGCCCTCCTTGTCTCTGCCTCATCTTCTTGTGTATCCCAGGTCCAGCACACAAGGACATCCTCCCTGCTGCTGGTCCCTTTGCCCACAGTGCCCCTCTGGCTCTTCTCTACCGTTCAAAACCCAGCTCCCCTCGTTGACTCTCGCAGCGTCTCTTGCTGCATCTGGCACACAGCAGTCCATGGGTGCTCCGTGGGTGCTTGGTGAATGGCTGGTTGGAGGATGGAAGAAATGAATAAGTAGGTGAACGATCATTTCACTTATTTCCTTATTGGAAGACCAGCTTATGGCCCAATCCTCACGGCAGCCCCACAAGATGTGGGTGCCAATGTCCGCCCTCTCTTCTAGATGAGGTGACAGAGGCTGAGAAACATCACGAGGCTTGTTTAGAGTGACATCACTGCCACACTGCTTCATCGGGCCACCAGTCCTGGCATCTCGGGCAGGAGGGAAAGGAGGAAGGGAGGGGGTGGGGGCCACCCCAAAAGGAGGACTTGCTACCAGGACTGAGGTGAAAGAGGCGTGGGGCCTCCTCTCTGGTTTAGAGCACGGTGCGTGCCAGACTTCTTTCAACGCCAGCTGGCAGGCATCGCACCCTCCTCTGCTCTGCTTCTGAGTCGAATCAACCGGTCCCAGCCTGGTTGATGCCTGTGAGAGAGGGTGGGGCCAGCCACCCAGCCAACCCTTGGCTGCATTGTCCCCTGCCCTCCCTTCAGCCTCAGAGCCCCAGGTCAGGAGCCCTCTCTGTCTTCTTCCCCTGGGTGCTGGAGAGCTGCCGTCCACCTTGACAACTGGTGGACTCTACCCCCCAGCCCACACCAGTGGTTACGTTTTAATTCCACCTGGTCTGCCCTCTGCCCTGGGAGGTGGGGAAATGGAGCGTGCGGTGAATCGGAGCTGTCTCATCCGCTCACCTGGGCCACCCAGTCCCTCACCCCGTGGGCTGGGCTCTCAGCAGCTCTGGCATTTATCCTCACCTGCTAGGTTTGAATTGCAAGGTCAGCTCCATAGAAACTGTGGATTTCTTGGAACTCCAAGGATGTTAATGAGAGCGTTACACTATGGGGTATTTGAGAGATTTGGCCACGGAGTTAGGTTTTCTCCAGGGCTCAGTGCACAAGACAGCCAGTTTTATGGCCGCGTAGATCTGCTTTTATTTCACAGATAATCGCAGTCCAAGTCAGCCATGGTGCAGAAAAAGCTGTTAGCTCGTCACTGGACCATGGAGAGGCTTTGCCGTGTCTGGCGCTGAGTGCCTCTTGCACACGTGACCTGAGGCATACGCATATCTTCACCGCGCATGGCAGAGAGTGCCTACCGTTCGTAAACCTGCCGCCAACCAAAGTTTTAAATAGCGCGTTTCTTTTCCAATGACCTACTAATCACCATGAAGAAAAGGTGAACAAAAACACCTAGATGATAGTGTTCCTATTTGTGTGGGAGTCTTTGTCATCTGTTTTCTGTGCTCACACCTATAAGTCACAGAAGCAGCTTACACGACGCGTCGTGTTTGAGACTGTTCCTCCTTCGTGGGGTGGCAGATCACGCCCTCTTTCCTGCAACAGGTATTGCTCACCTAACATATAATGTTCAACTACTCTTTTATATTCAACCCATCTCCAAGGGAGAGTATCATTTACTTACTCCGCCCCCTTTTGCTGGATCTTGAGGCTCTTTCTCCATGTGTAGTTTTGTAAACAGCGTAGTAGTGATGAAAATCCCTGACCGGAACGTCTGCCCGTGTGTCGCAGGTTATTTCCTGAGGCTAGGTCTCTAGATGTGCAATGACTGGGCTCAAACATGTGCAAATGGCCTTTGCATCTTATGTTGGTTGTTTTGATGTCACACTTGAAAGTGCTGAATGGTTTCGTAGAGGGCCTAAGAGTTCCCATTTGCCTACACGTTCGGCCTCCCAGGTGCGGTCACCACACCTGCGTATAATCACGACTTGGACCTCTTCTTTCTAATACTTGTCTTCCTTCGATCTGCCCATTCACCCATCCACCTTTTCCTCAGCCTCCAGAATAATGTTAAGTGATGGTGATGGGTCACTTTTTCTTATGCCTGAATTTAGTGGAAATGTCACAAATGTTTCACCATTAAATATGATGTTGACTATTAGTTGGAAAGACATTCCCCAAAACAGTAAGAAAATGTTCTGTAGTCTGAGTTTTTCAAATCTTAAAGCAGATTTTGAAATGCCTACTGTCATCTACAGAGAAAATAATTTGTTTATCTCCTCGGATCAATCCGTGGGATTGAACTATATTATTTTCCCAGCATTGAAATACATTTTATTGTTTGAATGAACTCCTCTTAGTCAAGACTTATGATGATGATTTTCAGAAGATACCACTACACATGCTTTTTACATTGTGTTAATGTTCGAGAATAAATGAAAAAGCTTCCTGGCTCCCCATTCCCAGAAACACTCACCATAGACATGTGAATACGTAAGTGCTTATGGTCCTTCCAGATATTTCTAGTCAAAAAATTAGGGTCTATGTGACCTGAGTGGTCTATGAGTGGAAGGGGAAGCCTCTCAGATGGGCAGGAGCCGTGGTTCTGTGCTGAAAAAATGACTCACTCAATTTGATTTCTGTTTTTGTTCATCACTGACCAGTGGGTGACAACCCACAAAGGAAAAAAACACTCATTCTGTTCCCTAAACAGACTTGGCTTAGTCACTTCTGCACTCCTAGGGGTTCTGGCACATAGTAGGTGCTTTAAAACGTTGGCCAAAGAGCTACAAAGTGTGACCTGTTTTTCCTGGTTAACAAATATGTAGGTCAGGTCCACATGGTCAGACATATGGAGATTGTATTACCTCCCTGAACCTGCTTCTCCCTCGTGTGGCCAGGCGGTACTGAGGTGGGAAGCCCTGCAGGCCCAAGGTCCCTCTGTGCCTTGAGGAAGCATACGGGGGTTGGGAGAGAAGGAAAGAGCCCTTTTTTATTGCTTGCAAGAGAAGAATAAAGTATAAGCAAAGTGAGTTATGAGCTGATTTTTGTGTAAAAGACCCTCGGGTACATTCTGTAGCAACCGTGAGTCACCAGCTCCTGTCCTTTACCCAAGGAAAGCCCTGGCCTTCCTTCATCATTGAGCACCTACTGTGTTTAAACTGGTCCAGGATGTGCTTAAAATGGCAGCTATGGGCCATGTTCTTGAATGTTATGGAAGTCCCATTGCCAGCTTCAGGGCTAGGACAGCAGAGGTGTCTAGGGAGAGATAGTGAACGGGTGAATGGATGGGAGTTCACTGCTCCTAGCACTGAGCGGGGAACACCTGTGCAGGTACGAACACAAGGACCTCGTCTCTCCAGCTGTTTGCTGGAGGGCCCCCCCGCATCAGAATCTCTTGGGGAAGTGACTGAAGTGCAAATCCTGAGCTCCACCCCGATGTTTGCTATCAGAATCTCTTCAGGAGGGACCCAGGAATATGCATTTCTAATAAGCTCCCTTGGGGGCTCAGGTGCACTCTTCCGCTTGAGACCCCTGCTCTGGGTGCTCATTCTTAACGAGATTATGTTGTGAAGAGCTACCCGTAGCCCACTCGTTAACAGGTACGCCTATTTCCCTGCCTCTTCACAGCAGAGCAGGGCTAACACCTTCACGACGAGAAGAACCATGGAAATTTGTCCGAGGGGGCTCTAATGGATCGAACGAATCCTAAAGATGAGTTCTAATTGGGAATTGGAATTGCTGTTGGGAGAACAGATGAGCATGACCCAGGCAGCAAAGGGAACAGACGGAAGAACTGGGATGGGAGCAGCCGCCGTGGCAGGGAAGTCCCGTTTGCTGAGTGCCTACTGTATGTCACTCTGGGCACGTGATATCTGCTGTCTTCTCTGAATTCGCATGACAGCCTTAATGGGGAAAGTTTCTAACCTAACCTGGTGTTAAGCTAGGTTTCCCCCAGAAGCAGACCTTAGGCAAGGATTTGAGTGATAGGGAATTATATTGGAGGTGAAGGAGGAGGAGTGGAGACAGGAGTCAGGGAAGGGAAGACCACCAATAAAGGGCATGTTAGCAAGCCAGCTGCCCCAGTGAGCGCCAGAAGCTTATTTCCACAGGCAAACTGGCAGTCAGCATAGAACGCGTATCGCAGAGTTATCCTACCTGCTGAGTAGGGCAGCTGGGGTATTTATGCCGCATCTCCCGTCAGCCAGATGCTCCACTCACGTTGTTAAAGCAGACGCAGGAGACAAATGCTAACGACCATTCAATGTCCAAGAACCACGTCTGCGTCAGGAATAAAGGCCATGGGGAACTTGAAAGGGGAAATAATTAAATCTGTCTAGGACAGGGAGCCTAGGGGATGGCAAGTTGACTCCATGTTTTTGTTTTTTTAAGATTTTATTTATTTATCTTTAAAGGGGAAGGGAAGGAGAGAAGGAGAGAAATATCAATGTATGGTTGCCTCCTGTGTGTCCCCCACTGAGAACTGGCCTGCAACCCAAGCATGTGCCCTGACTGGGAATCGAACCGCGATCCTCTGGCTTGCAAGCCCGCCCTCAACCCACTGAGCTAGGCCAACCAGGCCTGTTTTGTTTTTTTAATCCTTTTTTTAAGTTCCGTTACTGTTGTCCCAATTCTCCCCCCTTTGTGCTCCTCCTCCCATCCCATCCCCCACTCCCACAGTCGATTCCCAAACTCTTGTCCATGTCTGTTGCTCACTCGTACGTGTTCTCTGTCTAGCCAGGGGTGTCCAGCCTTTGGCGTCTCTGCACCACTCTGAAAGAAGCAAAGTTGTACGGGCCACACATTAAATACATTGTGACATGTAATCACAAAACAAATCTCATAACGTTTTAAGTAAGTTTAGGACTTTGTGCTGGGTCGCATCCGCAGCCATCCCGGGCTGTTTGTGGCCCATGAGCCGCAGGTTGGACTCTCCTGGCTGGTCCCCTCCCCTTCTTTCCACCATTATCCCCCTCGCCCTCCCCACGCCTGTCTGGTCACTGTCAGTCTGTTTCCTGTTTCCATGCCTGTGGTTCTATTTTGTTCATTTGCTTATTTTATTTATTTATTTATTAGATCCCTTTTGTAGGTGAGATCCCATGGTATTTGTCTTTGCAACTTGGCTCTTGAGTGTGACCAGCACTGTCCCTAGCGGCCACCTTGTCCTCCAGGAATACACTGGCATGGCCCTAATTTGGAGCACTTTAGACTTGGCTGAGGTTTCCTTTTTGAAACTATGAACTTCAACAGCTTTACAGAAACAAACAGACCAAAACCATATTTGCCAAATGTCAGTTAAACATAGGCACCTCTGGTCCTGGCCAGGTGACTGAGTGGGTTGGAGCGTCGTCCCATGCACCGGAAGGTTTGGGGTTCGTTGCCTGGTTGGGGAGTGCATGGGAACCAACCAATGAATGTTTCTCATATTGAGGTTTCTTTCTCTCTAACTCTCTCTTAAAAAAACCAGTAAACATACAATAACCTTCCTTGGCTGAGGAGTAAAATAAATATATAAACGTAGGCACCTTTGAGCTCTCTTCCAGTTGTTGCTGTGTGCACACCGACCATTTCTCCTCCTGCTTACACTTGACCCCATTACCAGACCCTGACTTCAACCCACACCCTCTGAGAGATGCCACCAGGTCTTCAAGAGAAAGGGAGTGTGCACATGAGAACACTTTGTGAAGAGCACCCTCCCCCAGCCACTCTCTGTGGCTTCCAGCTTTTTCATTCTGGTGACACTTAACACATTCTGAAATAATCTTCTTTCTTTATTCATCTGTATGTTTACCGTCTGCTTCCTGCTCTAGAATAAAAGGACACAAGGACAGAAGCCTTCTCTGCCCCGTTTGGCATCTCTCTCCCATGCTCAGCACAGAGCCTGGCACATAGTAGGTGCCCAATCAGACTTTGTGGACAGAGTGGGACATATGAGTGTGAGGGGTCCTTATCTTTTCCTTCACGGTAACGTAGCTTGCTCAGCCAGCCTACTATGTGGCACTTGGGGTGTTTCCCGCTTTCCCTTATTCTAAGTGGTGCCCTCTGCACAGGATACTTTGCTCTTCCTTTATTACTTCCCCAGGAGGCAGTTCCTGAACTTGAAGACATAGTCCTCTACTGATGGAAAGTTCTAGAGCCGTGCCGTCCCACATGATAGCCATCGGCCACGTGTGGCTAACAAGTACTTGAAACATGGCTACTGTGCCTATGAAATTAAAATTTTAACTTTAAAAATTCTTGAATAATTTAACCTTAACCAGCCCCACATGGAGAGTGCAGGCAGAGACTCTGAACTCGTCCCCTGTGTTGCCAGGGCTGCTTCCTCAGAAATGCAGCATGCCGCCTGCCGGGCACCTCTGCACCCACTTCCCAGCTGAGTGGGAGGCTACCCCAACTGAGAGGGGGTAGTTCGTGGCTCGCGTCTTCATCCAGGCAACAGATACCCTCCAAGGTGCCAGGTGTGCCAGGAGGAGGGAGTTCAGAAATGACACTCGACCTCTGCTGTCACACAGCTTCCTGGTGAGCAAACGTGCTCCTTTCAGGAGTGACATGACAAACTGAAGAGGCTTAACCCAAGGCTGATGGTCGTGTGACAGGCTTGGCTTGGGGGTCTGCGTGTGGGCTGCAGTCAGCTCTGGGACTGTGTCTCCTCCACCACGGATGTGGTCACATGGTCTACACATGGACTGGGGGACACTTCTTTGTGAGACAGGCAGCCAGAAATATGGTTACCATATGGGAATTTCTGGAACATTCTAAGGATGTGAGGGCTTCACGTGGTCGCATTCAAGACCGTGACTTGATTCAGAGCTTCCAGGAGGCTTATCCCGCCTGCCACGCTGTTCTGAATGCAGCAGTCAGCCAAAGCCTGAAGGAATTGGGGCCGTGTGGGCAGGAAACCCAAGCGTCAGACTCGTTTGTCTCTGTCTCTGTTTCCCCAGCGTGTGGTGGAAAATCTAGCTCTGCTAAATAGCACACAACTGGCACCTGCCACATACCAGGTGCTTTGTAAATCCTTGTGGAGTCATTGCAGGAGTGAGTGCATGAATGAACAATAGCTGTGTGACCGTGGACAGCTCTCAGGCTTCATGGAGATCTGTGGAGTTGACACTTTTTGGGGTCCTAGTCTCATTTGAGAGCCTGATGAAAGCTGTGGATATGTTCCCCTCGAAAATGCATGGGCTCCCAGTCACACAACTTTGTGTGTAATTTTGAGGGTCCAAAACCGTCCCTGAGCTCCTAGAGTCCACAGATCCTTCCTGAGAAAGCTTGGGCTGCAGATGGTGCTGAGGTCCTTCAGGTGACGTCCTCTGGGGACGATGTTAGGTTCCTGTCACTGTCTGCTGTAACACATGGGCCCAAACTGGGCGGCTTCAAACCACAGAAATTCATTCTCTCAGAGTCCTGGGGACAGACATTCAAAATCGAGGGGTCAGTGGGACAGTGCTCTTCTGGGGTTCTCGGGGGAATTACTTCTTTTGCCTCTTCCAGCTTCTGGGGGCTGCCAGCATTTTTCCGCTGGTGGCGACATCACCCCAGTTTCTGCCTTCATGGTCACATTACCTCCCCTCTTCTGTCCTTCTCCCATCTCCCTCTGCTTTTCTCATACGGGGATACTTGTCATTCTCATTGGATTAGGGGCCCATCTAGATTCCTCATCTCAATACCCATAACTTAATTACATCTACAGTAAGTCTTTTCCCAAATAAGGATGTATGCACAGGTTCTGGGAATTAGGAGGTGGACCTATCTTTTGGGGGTCACCATTCAACCTACTATAGTGGGTACAGGGTTTGTTTGCCTTTTCTTGCTGTCATCCCTGTACTACTCCCAAGCAGCCTTGACCTTGATGGGAATTGCTCAGTCACAACTGCAGGAACTGGTATGCATTTTTCCCGTTTCCTCTGTCCCCAGCTGGTCTCTTTTGAGGACATTCTCTAATGGGGGAAGGGCATTCAGAGGTGACCCAGAGACAGGGGCTGGGCCCAGCTCAGCTTGAAGGTCACACAAGCAGGCCCTACAGGCACTGAGTCATTCCCGTGTCCCTGATTCTGGTCTGGGTGACAGTCACTGTGAACCCTGTGATGTTATTATTTTCTGGAAACGTGAAGGGTGATTGACTAGGAGGTGGTTTCACACAAACCCCCCTTTTCATGCATTGGCAAGAGTGGAGGGGACTGTGTGCAAGCCATTCCCCTGAGCATGGAGAGTCATCAGTTGGTACCTGTCCGGGCCACTGAAATAAGATTGACTTTAAAAATGGTCTTATATCAACTGTGCAGAAGCCCAGGATGGATTTCTGTGGGTGTGTGTGTTTAACTCAGACTGAACAGTGTCTGAACACTTGAATGGAGCCTGCCCCTTTCCTGCTGCCCTGGAGACACATTAGAATATTCTTTACATGCTCGACACTTTGTGCTCAGGAAATGCAAATATCTGCTTTGGGAGGTTGTGGGGGACACATCTTCCAACAAATAAAAGGCATCAGCCCTCTGGGAACTTCTCTCTCTCTTTCTCTTTTTAGCCAGTAAATTGCTGCTGTCGTCCCAACTGCCCCCTTGAGTTATTAGACTGTTCAATTTAGCATCTCCAAAGATGAGGCACAATGACACATTAGCGCAAGGTCCTTTGTAGGAATAATCTTGATGAAAAAATGAGTTCAGATATCAGAAGGGTGCAGGTGCCTGTCTCTGGAGGCCGTTGCTCCAGGTGAAATAACTTTGAATGCCAAGCAATCACACCACCTTTCAAAAAATTATTATTTAATATCTGTTTCACGGGCAGGGGGGGGGAAGCACTGCCGCCTGTGCTGATGTTGGGCAATTAGCAAATGGAAATGTGTTTTGCACACATCAGCGTCATGCATTGTATTTTACTCCAGCGGTTGTTAACAGCTACGGACGCGTGGCTAACCCTTGTCTCTTGAAGAACAAATTGTTTGTTTGTTGCTCGCCCATCAAGACAGTCATCCACACACATGAAACGCTAATAATTGCGCGTCTTTAATGGTGCTGTAACTCATAGATAACAGCACTTCAAACGTCTGTGTTTTGCCTTCTTCCAGGATTTAACCTTAGCCAGACATGCCTGGCTTAATAATAAGGTTGGTTGTCTAGGTCTGACACGAGCTGGGTCTGAACTTAGGCTCTGGAGCTGTTTGTAATGAAGGATGCATTCGGACCAATTAGCCTCTCATTTCCCAGCTTAGGCTCTTACTCCTGGGGAGGCATCCGCAGTCCAGAAAGGCCTGTCTGTCCAATGCTGGCCGGAATGGTCAGGCCGCATGTTCCCTCTGGTGAGCCCATTGGTGGAGTGAGCTCTAGTGCACCTTGGGTACCACATGGCTGGGGCTGCAACCACCAAGTGGCCCCACCAACTGGCCCTCTCCTTCTCTGCTGTCCCTCCCCAGCCCCCCATCTCTTCTGGACCAGCAAAGAGACCTCCCCTTGCTCTGTCTGGCCCCTGATGTTTATCCGTGCACAGAAATCAGAAAGGGCTTTTTTAAATGTCATTCTGTCGGCATTATTTCCCTGTTGCTTTACCCATCAGTGGCTTCCTATTTTGCTTAGAATAAAATCTAAATGCCTTCATGGGATCTATTTGATGGCCTGATATTTAGCTGGTATTCATTGGTGAGGTCACACCTGTTTTAGAAGTCTTGTCGGGCTCATTACCTGGAACCCACAGCCTCACATAATCCAGCAGAAAAGGGTTGACACCTGGCACGTTTGGGGTTTCCAGGGCCCTGCTTCAGCACTGTGCTCAGCGCCCATTCTGTTGCTGGGAAGGCCTGTTCAATATTCTGCCGTCACCCAGCTTATAGACATACCTGATCTCAGCCTCCCCTTCCAGGTTCACACCGTCACCTCCTCTACTTGGCCACACTGAGCTCTTTCTGTTCCACGGACACCGAAGGCTCACACCTGCTTTCCAGAGAGTTCGCCCATGCTGTTCCCTCTGCCTGGGAGGTGCGGTCTCCGAACGCTGCTGCCCCGTCTGGCCTCCTTTGAGCTGCTTGGTCTTCAGAGAGGCCTTCCTCACCATGCTGTCTAGCCAGGGTCCTCCCATAGCAAGTTCTCTGTCCCTGTGCCTCCTGTATTTCAGTCGCAGAAGTTAGCCCAGCCTTGATGATTTTGTTTGTTTGCTCACATGTTTTTTATAAACTCTTCCCCATGAGAACGACTGCTCCCCCAAGCCTGGAACTGTGTCTGTAATGATGGCACTTGAACTTCAGCTGCACAGGGGGAATGCTGACTCCAAGCTGGACCCTAAGCCAAGGGCGTGCCCTCATAACCTCCTTTAAGTTCTCACAAATTCTTTAAATTCTTGCTAGTTTATAGTATTTCTCCTGTTTTACAGATGATGAGAAAGAGGCTCCAAATTGGAAGTGACTCACCCAAATCATACCGTTAGGCGGTGCTGTGGCGAGGGTTCAGCCTGAAGGCTGCTGACTGGCTTGTGTACCTTCCCACTTCTGTTAGGTCCTGAGCTGGGCTCTGGAGGCAGGGACAGAACTTGGCCTCTGCTCCTGTGGGGGGGGTGGGGCAGGTCAGGGGTCCTCAGTCTTTAAGTTAAGGTTCATACACGCTTGAGAATCACCCGCGTGTATGAATTCCCTGTCTAACTTATTTCACTTGGCATAATACCCTCTAGGTCTATCCATGTGACCTCTGTCAACAGCGATTGAAAGAAATTTTAAACATATTTTTTAAAATGCAGTACTCTGATTTCACCCTAAGAAGTTCTGGTTTCATCAGGTCTGGAATAACACCCCTGGCCTACACACGCTTGTTGCTCCTGAGGACAGTGAGGGTCATTCTATCTTTGCATTTCCAGAGCCCACCGTGGCGTGTATCTGGTGCTCAGTAAACATTAGCTAATGGGCAGATGAGGAAATGAATGAGTGAGTGTTTTCATTTTGGATCCCTTTTTTCCAATTAAGCAAGAAATGTTTAAAGTCATTTGGATCCTGTTAGAATTTAATACACTGTTTGCTCTAACCGCTTTCATCCTTTCTGGGCTATAACCTAATTTGTGTTTGAAAAGTAGAGATGACTGTAGCTTCCATCCCCTTTTTTGCCCATTCAAAGCCAAACATGTGGGGTGGGGAGGTGTTGCTTAATTGTGTATTGCTAACTGTGAGGATTGCCTTTGAAGGCTTAGTTGATATTATTTATTTTGCCAATTATTCTAATACCTGCTCGCTTTTCTTCACAGGGCTCCAAAATTTTAGGAAATCAAATGGCGAATAAAGAGGTCTATGGATTCTTTTTTTCCCACCTGGTTTTTCTTCCTTTCTTTTCTTCCAAGTTAGTAATGGTTCCAGGATAGGTGATAAGGGACTTATAAAAAGCTTAAAGCATGTAAATCCTACCAGATAATTGTGCTTTCTGGAGGCCCAGGAGAACTCAGAAGTAAAGAGCATGGGGGAAGGGATGGGATAGGTGGCCTGCTTACCATCTTGAGATCTTCTGTCCACCCCCTGGCCCAAGGGTGTCCAACCTGTGACCTGGCCGCAATGCGGTCCCGCATGGCTGTGAATGTGGCCCAACGCAAAAGCGTACATTTACTTAAAACGTTGTGAGATTTTTTTCTTTGGTTTTTTTTTTTAAGATTTTATTTATTTATTTATCTTTAGAGGGGAAGGAGAGAAGGAGAGAAACATCCATGTATGGTTGCCTTTTGTGCGTCCCCTGCTGGGAGTTGGCCTGCAGGGAACTGGCCTACAACCCAGGCATGTGCCCTGACTGGGAATTGAACCGCAATCCTCTCGTTCGCAGGCCCGCGCTCAATCCACTGAGCTACACCAGCCAGGGAGATTTTTTTCTTTTGTGATTACGTGTTGCGATGTGTTTAACGGGTGGCCCAAGATGACTCTTCTTTTGGTGTGGTGCAGAGAGGCCAAAAAAATTGGACATCCCCGGACATGATTCCCAGGGCAGCCAAAACCACAGAGGAGCGGGATGCATCGGGGCAGGAGGAGTTGGAGGAAACAAAGTGGCAGGGCTTGTTCGGTTAGGCTTCTCGAGAGCAGAGGAAAAACTTGAGAAGACCACGCAGCCGGCAGGGCGGAGGGACTAGAGGAAGGAGGTGGGGGAGTGTAATTGGCAGTCAGGAAGCCACTACAGGAGTCAGCTAGGGAGACGTGTGACTGGGAGAACAAGCCACTCGTTCACTCATTCATTTGTTCATTCAACAACTATTTATTCAGGCCCCACTGTGTTTCATTCATTGTTGTAGCCTCAGCACGAACAAAAGGATACAGTCTTGAACAAAGCCCCAGCCTTGGTCGAGCTTGTATTCTAGTGGGGAAAACAGAAAATCAATCAATCAATTAAATTGTATTCCGTGTAAGTTCTATGGAGAAAAGCAAAAACGGGGCCAGGCCGAGAGCTGCTGGGGCAGAGGAAGTAGCCATTTTAACGGGGCAATCAGGAGAAGTCGCCTCGGAAAGGTCGCATTGGAGCAAAGACCTTGGGGGTGGTTAGGGTTCTGGGACCCCAACTGCAAGACAGAGAATCCATGGAGGATTATTACAAATTTAGTGGCTTAACATAACATCAAGGTGTTATTTTACGCTTCTGGGGGTGAGAAGCCCTAACGTCAAGGTGTCGGTTGAACTGCCTGACTTCTTTGGGCCTTGGGGAGAACCTACTTCCCTGCCTCTTCTGGTTTCGGGAGACCACCTGCATCCCTTGGCTTGTGGACACTTCTTCCATCTCTAAGACCAATAGCATCACATCTTCAAATCTCCCTCTCTGGCCTCTGCTCTGTCATCTCATCTCTTTCTCCGTCTCTGACAGTTTTGCTCCCTCTTATAAAGACCCTTATAATTACACTGGACCCACCCAGATAATCCAGGATAATCTGCTCATCTCAGGGTCTTTCATTTGCCCTCATTGCAGAGTCCCTTTTGCCGTGTAAGGGAACAGCTTCACAGGTTCCAACCCCATCTCTGGAGCTGTTTTCCTGCCTTCTGCAGTTGGGAAGGTATTCCAGGCAGGAGAAACTGCCCCCGAAAAGACATAGTAAACACAGTGCTAGGTGAATAAAGAAGAATCAGAGCCTCGGGGGTGTGGGGGAGTTTCGGGGAGCAGGGAGCTCTTTTAGGTGAGCTGGTTTCGGCTCTGTGTTTTCTAGATAGGAAGTGCCGGGAGTTAGTCTGGATAGAAAGGTGGTCCAGGGAACTTGTTCTGAAGCTACCGTGTTCCATAGCAAGTGCACTGTATTTACTTGAACGGTGGGTTTATTTGTGGTGGCTGGGGTGGGGGTGGGGGACAGTACAGGGATGGGAGGGCCTAACTTCATGCAGACTTCGAGGGGAAATGGGCACACCTTTGGTCAAGTTTTATAAACTATAGAGCCTGGAACCCAATGTGTGCTAGAGTGTTAACACAGTAAATGAACCACCCCAAAGACCAGGATTATTCTTCCCCTGTGTCCCTCACTGTGTGGCCTGAGAGGCAAACCCCCAGTGACCATGAGGAGGTCAGAGCAGCTCCTGGGTCCCTCCTGGGGTCAGGAGAGCTTCAGCCTGGGCTTCTATGTCTGTCCCCAGAGTGACCACTGATGCCAACAAAATCCTTAATCCCAGAGAAAAGAATTGTCTTCTGTCAAATGGAGTGTCCAGCAGACATGGGGTGGCAGCAAGAGGCTGGACTCGAGTCCCAAAGATTAGTGCCCAGATCCCAGCTGTCTTGCTGCCCAGTTGTGTGGCTCTGGACAAGTCACTTAACCTCTCTGAGCCTCAGTTTCCTCATCTGGAAGTGTGGATAATAACCTGTACTTTCGGGGGCTGTTGGGAAGATTCAATGATGTAATGCTTTCGAGCATGCCTTCCAAATAACAGCTTTATAATTTCTAAAAGAGTGGGCTTTTTAAATGCATAATTGAGTTCTTTGAAAGGTGCTCATCCAGTCCAAATCTCATAGCTCCCTCGATTGACCAGAACACTGTTTTCTGGAGGAGTCTGTTTCTGAACATTATTAGGGAACAGAATGCATGGTCTCAGGTGTCTGCTCCCCGGCTAAGAAGAGGAGATGCAGCCTTTAGGCTGACTCCCTAGGCCCCTCCTGGTTCTTCATGTTGGCACTTGCCTGAGAATCCAGGTATCCCTTAAACCTGCACCCCAAGCCGGCAATAGGGGTAGGGATAGTGAGAGAGTGAGACCTCCCCTTGCCGGCTCACCAGGATGTTTTGAATAGCTTTGCCACATTTGAAATTCAAATAGCTGCAGAGCTTCCCTGCCCTATATTAACTTCCACAATTACCAGAGAGAAAGGCTCTTGACAGAGCCCGCAGGTCAACCCATGTAATGGTTTTGTCCCCATGAATTATGGAGCCCGCCCTCTGTCTCCGCTGCTGAGAAGAGGGAGATCAGAGGCGCCAGGCACAGCCTCTTTGTTAAGGTCTCCTTCAAGATAAAAACATGACTTTGAACTTGATTATGGAGGCTAAGAGAGAACTTGAGGCCTGATTTCTGACCCACATCCAGGGGGGCCCAGCGATGTTGACCAGGGCAGGTCCTGTTGCATCCACCAACCGTGAGAACAAATGTCGGAGACTTTCAGGGTTTCAAAGATGTTACTTTATTGGCTGAGTTTAACCTGCACAGGGGCGAACTCTCAAAGTGTCCGGAGACACGGTGCCCGCAGGGGCTGCAAACGAGAGTCGCGCCCAGCGCTTACAGTTAAGTCCTTATATAGAGGCAAGCAAGCAAGCGTTGCACACAAGCAGATGTGGCGGTTAGCTATTGGCTTACAGAGCCCGTGCGATGGAACAGGATGGGGTCTACCTCAACTGAGAGGAAAATTTTGAAACTAAACAGATGGCAATCAACTTACAGGATGTTTGCTAGGGACGCAGGCTCCTTGGGACTGAGACTATTTTTCTTGTTCCCAACAGTCCCAGGGGTCCTGGTGCTCAACCCAGGCTTGGGATTTTGTCCCCTCCTTTCAAACATCAGGACGCTGATGGCTAAGCATGGGCTAAGGACTGCTCCATAACTGTCTTAAATGCACTTGAGAACAACACCGTAAAGGTAAATTCTGCATTTCCCATTGCAGAGCTTAGGAGAATGAGGCTCAGATGGGAGCAAAAATCAGACCGACCTGATGGAAACTCATCTCCCCGACCAGGCCCATCCCTTATGATAAGCCGTGGGGCTTGCACAAAAACTGATCATGTCAACTTTGGTTTATTCACTTGCAGTAATGGGGATCATTTACTGACTTGAGGGGTTGCTGTGAGGAGTAAATGAATGGAGGTGTGTAACCAACTACTGTGGGAACTCCAAGAGTGGCAGTCCTGTGACTGGTTTGCCTCAATCCCTCACTCCCTTGGGTTGGGTGGCAGGGGTATCTTTGACGGATAGTTCCAAGTTCCACCCCCAGGGGGTGCCATTCAGAGTCTGAGCTCTAATGTCAATGGCCCCAAGAAAAAAAGAACAGCTTCCAAAGAAATTAGAAGAGATGGGAACAAAATAACTTTTAAAGCGAAACTCCAAACCAAGCCCAGGGCAAGAATTGCAAAGCACTCACCATCAGCTACATCTGTGAGGGCACCTGAGCTGGGGCAGAACCTGCATTTTTTTCACTGGGAGGCCTCGGGACCACACAAAGTAGGATCTTGGTGGCAGTTTCTAGAATGAATGAATGAATAAATGAACAAATCCACTCACCTGAACAGCATTTAGAGAAAGACAAGGGAGCCCAGTACTGAGCAGCATAAAGGAAGACTTGGCTGGAGCCAGGTGACCTGGGGCCACTCTTGGGCTGCCACTTACCAGTTGTGTGACCTCGGGCGAGGCAGTCACGTGTCTGGGCCCTTAGGTTTCCCACTTGTAAAACTGCAAGTGCTGGGGGCAGGCTGACTCCAGAGGCCTGCACTGTTGAAATCTATACTTCCCACCTCAGCATCCTGTCTCCAGGTGGCACGTGGGGCAGATAACAAATGGCCGTCCCCAGATGTAGAAATGTAAAGCTACAGGGCATTTCTCTTCCACTTCTTGTCTCACTGCCCAAATCTCCCTTCCCAACCCAGAAGGCACTGAGCTCCCAGAGGGTGCACCCAGCCTTCCACCTCTTTGGAATCCCTCCGAGCACCACACTGTGTTGGCCATAGAACATAGTAGCATCAGCAATAGTACAGCATCTGCATATCCTTAGCCGCTTCGCTGAATTTTTCAGGCCTGTGCTTTTGCACCTGAAAATTAGGGTAATAAGATGCCCATTTCTGAAGGAAAGCTGTGAGGTTTAACTGAGATGATAAGTTTAGCACTGTACCTGGTATGCGGTAGGTACTCAATAAATGTCAATATTCTTCTTCCCTTTATAGTAAATCATTGCTGTCCAAATGATTCATGTATGGTTGCTGGAATTCTGAGTCATGAACAGCCTGTGGAGACGGGTAGGAAGTTATTGGAAGCATTTCTTAGGGATCACTTGTCTCTGGTCTGTTTTATTTTGACTGATTCCTTCCTTCCTCTCACCCTATCCTACCCTTCCTCCTTCCCTCTCTCTCCTTCTTTTCTTTTCTTTTTGCTTGCTACTTTCTTCTCTTCCCATAATAGGGCAGAAAAAATTAGAATTCCTCCTCTGGGCTACGTTATGTATAATTTGAAAAAAAGAGAGAACTGTGAAATAATTCTAAAGATTTTCAGGTCACGGATTTCAACATTAGAAATAATGCCCTTTCACAGGGTAGAAGGGCTCCGTAGAGCAGCACTGAGACACGCAACTGCTGTGGACGGCACGTTTTGCTTTGATAGTTTTACAAGAGGTAACGTTACAGAGAGAAAATACGGCACCGTAGAGGATGGAATTTTTTTCCTTCTCTTGCTCACAATTTCATCTGCAGTGGGAATGGTGTGCTTTGATGGCTCCGCTCATCCTCTCTTCCTTGCAAAACACGAGGAGGAAACCTCATTTCTTTTTCAGCTGGATGCTGAGCTTCCAAAGGTGAGCCCGTTTAGAGCATGTTGAAGGCGGGATTGTCTGTGACACCCTGCCACCCTCCCGCTGCCTCGAGCCCTGCTGAGCCCTTTGAAGGCCTGCATGAAAGAGATGGAGTCCGTAAATAACCATCTTCGCCTGGCTTCTTCTAAGTCATCCTCTGCACACCCACCACCAGGAACTGTCCAAAGCAGATCACGTCTTGCTCTAAATTCTCCATAGGTTTCCCACGGCCCTTAGAGTCCAGACCCCTAAGAGTGACTGATGAGGCCTCTGGGGTCTGGCACTGCTGCCTCCCCCGCCGTCTCCTTCAGTGCTCTTTCTCCACCCACCCCACTGCTCCTCCCAGATAGCGAGAAGCAGGTGCTCTCTCTTGCCTCCCTGCTTTCCACTCATTCATTCATTCAGCAAACAAGTATTGAGCTGAATGAATGTGTTTGGTACTGGGGTTAAGAGTGACTCAGACAGATGAGAGCTTACATCTGTCATGGAGTTTGCAACCACCATGGGTGGGTCCTGTGGAGGGCAGGTACTTAAACATTTAGAGAGAATGTATTAGTAAAATAATTATTAATTCTGATAAGTGATGGGTGGGGTAAAAACATGATGTGGGAAAATGGAACAGGACTGAAATACCTTTAGACAGAGTGGTCAGTGAAGTCTTCTCTGAAGCTGTGACATTTTGTGTTTAGAACCAAAGGAAGATACAGGACCAATGATGGAACAGCAGGGCGGAAGTGATCCAGGTCTAGGAAACAGCATGTGCAAAGGACCTGAGGTGGGAAAGAGTTTGGTGTACTCAGAGAGCTAAAGGAGGTCAGCCGTCATCATAATCATGAGCAAGGGGGTGAAGCCCAAGGTGAGACTAGGAGACCAAATCCTGAGGCTCAAGGCCAAGGTTAAGAGCTGAGGTTTTATCCTAAGTGCAATAGGAAGTGACTGGGGGTGGGTCTTTAAACAGGGATTGATATGACCTCATTTACATTTTAGTTCCCCTGATGAGAGAGAATGAAGCCCTGGGGCAGGGCAAGAATGAAAGTGGGAAGAGCTATTGGAGCCCCTAGCTGAAAGGGGATGGTGGCGTGGACTAGAGGCACCAGTGGAGGTGGAGAGAAATGCACAGACTGGAGGTAAGATCTGAAGATAAAATGCAGAGAACTTGCTACTGTTCTGCACAAAGTGTATTGGTGAGGGGAGAGTCAGGATGACTCCTGGGCTTCTGGCTGTAAAGATTGGGAGGATGGTGGCACCCTTTACTGAGCTGGAGAAGTACCAGGGCAGGAAGAAGGAGCAGGGTTAAGGGAAATCAGGAGTGCAGTTGAGGTGTGCAGAGTTCTTGAAGGTAGGGTTCTTGCCTTACTCATTACACCTTCCTTATCACTTAGCCCTGAACCTGGACACAGCAGGTGCTCATAAATACCTGTTGAGTGAACACACACCCAACTCTGAGCAATTGGGGGTGCAGCTTTGGCCCCCCGCTGATGCAGATCTAATCCGAGGATACCCAGAGGATCTGCACTTGAGTAGGCCCTGAGCAGGACAGTGTGTGTAATTCACAGGACTCGGTGGAAAATGAGAATGCAAGGCTCCATTGGCGAAAGTCGTTAGGAAATTCAAGATGGTGACAGGTGGGCGTTAGACCAAACACAAGGTGCAGGCCTTGCTCCTGAGTAGGAAGCTGACCTCTTGAGGACAAATGTGGGTTCAGCCAGGGTTTCTGGGGTACAGTCTGACTCAGAACTTCCCTTAGAGGCAGTAAAAGGTGCTCAGAAGAAGCCCAGAGGGGACAGCCGCCTGGGTGTCCGTACGTGTCGTGGGGAATAATTCAGCCACGCATCTCTCCTTGGTGAGGTATCATCCTGCCTCTTGGGGGCAGTGGCCAAATCGGAGGTAGGAAGGCAGACTGTCATGTGGCTAATGTCCTTCCCAGGGCAGGAGGAGGGGGTGGCCTCCGTTTTCTAAACTCCAGGTTCCAAAGGCAGGTAGACCCAGAGATTTGAACCCCTATCTGATTCCAAAGCTGGGGCACTGTGCTGTACAGCTAGAAGATGAGGCTATACCACTTTTTAATGGTATGGTCATAGGCAAGTCTCCCAACCTCCCCGAAAAATCCTACCTCCTGAGGTTGTTGAGGTGATGACGTGAGTTCAGCCACAGCGCCGAGCTCCTGCGTCAACATGGCGAAGGTAGTTCAGTACTTGTTTGCGCTCTCTGTTCCTTCACTGTGGAAGGATGGGACACTCAGATCCCCTGCTCACGACAGAATGGCAATAGGTGGGAAAGACGCATTGTCAAACTTCTGTGCCTTTGCCCGTGCTAGGCTTTCTGCCTGGAATGCTCCTTCTCCCTCTCCCAGGAGGATCCTGCAAGGCCCAGGTGTGATGGGATTGGGGGAAGGGGGAAGGGTATTGTTTTCCCTACCAGGCTGCAAACCCCTCAAAGTATGAGCAATATCTCATTCACCACTGCTTCCTCTACGCCTACCACAGTTCTCCATATGTAGTCAGTTCTGTATCTGTTAGGGACTGCTGTGTAACAAACAACCCCAAACTCAAAATGACTAAAACAATAAGCATTTATTAAGAGTCACACGTCTGAGGGGCACCTGGAATGGTTCTTCTGGTCTCAGCTGGGATTTCTCATGCATCTTCTGAGTGAGCCGTAGGTTGGAGAGACAGTTCTGCCTCTCGGTTAGGGCTGTCCCTCAGGTTTGGGAGATGGCCCAGAGCCTCACCTGGGCTCTCCTCCACAGTCTCTCAGCCAGCAGCAGCCTAGCCCGGGGCCACACCAGGGCTCTAAGAGGGGGAATGGAGCTGAAAAAGATTTTCTTAGATCTAGGCTCAGAACTGGAGCAGGGCTTTACCCACTGTGTTCTCATGGCCAAATGAAGTCGAGCTCCAGCTCAGAGTCAGTATGGAAGGATGCTACCAGAGGGTATAGGTCAGAGAGACATGAAAAACTGAAGCTACACGCCCAGTACATGTCTATGAAGTCGATGACTGTGCACTGACCATGTATTTGGGGCCATTCTGTGCCTTTTCTATTGCTTTAGGCGAATGTTTGTGTCCCCTCCAATTTAGTTGTTGGAGAGATGAGGCCTTTGGGATGTACCGAGGTCATGAGAGTGGAGCCCTCATGAATGGCATTAGTGCTCTTATAAAAGGGACCCAACAAGACTCCCCTGCCCCTGTGCCATGTGGGGTTGTGGTGAAAAGATGACTGTCTGTGAATTGGGCAGCAGGTCCTCACCAGACACTGAATCTGCAAGAGTCTGATCTTGGGCTTTCCAGCCTCCAGAACTGTGAGATTTAAGTGCCTGTAGTTTAGCTCTGAGTAGTGTCCTCAGAGGGTTGGGTGTCATCCCACACACGGAAAGGTCCCCAGCTCAATTCCCAGGTTGCAAGCCAGGTTCCCACCTGGAAGCATGCAAGAAGTAACTGACTGATATTTTCCATGCACATTGATGTTTCTCTCCCTCCCTTTCTCCCCCCTTTCTCCCTCCTTTCTCCTCTTTCTAAAAATAAATAGATAATTCTGTTTTTATGTGCATATAAAGTCCAAACAAACTAAGACTAACATATTAACACATTTAATCCTGACAACAACTCCCTGAAGGAGTCACTAAGTTTTACTCTCATTTTATACATGAAGAAACTGAAGCACAGAGAGGTTATGTAACTGGCCCAAGGTCACACAGCTGGGAAGGGATTGAACCTGGATTTGAACTTGGACAGTTTGGCTTTAGCAACCATGTACGTTGCTGCTAAGGTGGTCTAAGTGCCTGTCCATAGTCTCCCTTCATGTGGTCCACAACCACTTGTGTTGGCTTGGAAACACTGAGAAGCTGATGGCAGTGGTTGTTTTTAATGCGAGGGTGTGGGACTTTGAGATATAGCACTCACGGCTCATTTAAATACAAACTGCTCCACAGGCGATTCCAAATTTTAATGCCAGCCGTGGAGCTGACTTGCCGAAAGATAGACTTCGAAGTTTTATTAACTGTCACATGGCCACTTCAAAGACATTGGTTATGCCGAAAGATTTCCTGACACTTCTTATTCGTAATGGCGCTGGTGGGTTCCAGGCAGGCTGATCTGCGGCTTTTAATCAGCTAATAGATGGGGTCTCCGGGTGCAGATTCCCGGCATTCAATCTTGTTAAAGCAGAAATGATTCTGCAGCTCAGAGCCGTCCCAGCTCCCAGCCCAGGATCAGAGTCCTTCAGGGCCCACAGTGATAACAGGGCCCTCTTTAGCCCATGAAAAGCAGCAGCGACAAGGTCACCACCGCCCTGGAGGCACGACCTCTGCTGCCGCGCCTCCTGCCCTGTGGCTCCTGCCATGCCTCCTGGTTCACTCCGAAGGTTCACTCCGTGAGAGGCAGTCAGTATGGCGCAGTCAGAACAAAGGCTTTAGAAGGAAATTGCGTTCCTGCGCTGTCCTTTAAGCAGCTACAGGACCTCAGGCAGCTGGCTTGGACTTGCTGAGCCTCACATTCTTCCTTTGTAAAATGGGAATGATAGTGTTCTAAAGATTGAAAGGATACATTTACCTTTGTATAAGGTTGGGTGCGAGAACATGGTGACTGCTCACCACCGCGATCCCCCTTCTCTTCCTCCTCCTCCTTATCANCACATGGCCACTTCAAAGACATTGGTTATGCCGAAAGATTTCCTGACACTTCTTATTCGTAATGGCGCTGGTGGGTTCCAGGCAGGCTGATCTGCGGCTTTTAATCAGCTAATAGATGGGGTCTCCGGGTGCAGATTCCCGGCATTCAATCTTGTTAAAGCAGAAATGATTCTGCAGCTCAGAGCCGTCCCAGCTCCCAGCCCAGGATCAGAGTCCTTCAGGGCCCACAGTGATAACAGGGCCCTCTTCAGCCCATGAAAAGCAGCAGTGACAACGTCACCCACGGCCCTGGAGGCACGGCCTCTGCTGCCTTGCCTCCTGCCCTGTGGCTCCTGCAGTGCCTCCTGCTTGGCCGAAGGTTCACTCCATGAGAGGCAGTCAGTATGGCGCAGTCAGAACAAAGGCTTTAGAAGGAAATTGCGTTCCTGCACTGTCCTTTAAGCAGCTACGGGACCTCAGGCAGCTGGCTTGGACTTGCTGAGCCTCACATTCTTCCTCTGTAAAATGGGAATGATAGTGTTCTAAAGATTGAAAGGATACATTTACCTTTGTATAAGGTTGGGTGCGAGAACGTGGTGACTGCTCACCACTGCGATCCCCTTTCTCTTCCTCCTCCTCCTTATTACCACCACCACCACCACCACCACCATCATCATCATCACCATCACCATCACCATCACCATCACCATCACCATCTCTGAGGCTGTCTAAACCCCCTTTCCTCCCAGGCTGGGTGAGAAGGGAAGGGAATGTGTACTGAGCTCCTACTGTGTGCCAGGCACTGTCATGCATGTTGCAGGCTGGCTCTGTTACTTTCTTGTCACAACTCGCCATGGGATAAAGGAGTTTTTATCATGACTGGACAGGTGAAAAGAAGGGGGTCAGAAAAGTCAAGTGACTTTTGTAAGGTCACTCAGCAAGCAGCAGCAGAGCTGGGACTGGGAGCCAGTCAACGGACACCTCCCCCGCCCCCAGCACTGAGGTGGCTCACTGACTCCCCATCTGCCTTTTCCATCCTACACTGGAGGGGCCTATGGCCCTGTGAGGCACCCCAGGAGGGTCCCTGAGGGGAGCTTCTTTCTTTTTTGTTAATCCTCACCCAAGGACATTTTTTTCACTGCTTTTAGAGGGAGCAGAAGGAAGAAAGAAAAATATCCATGCAAGAGTGAAGCACTGATTGGTTTCCTCCCAAATGCACCTGGACTGGGGATCAAACCCGCCACCCAGGCATGAACCTTGAGTAGGAATCGAACCTTCAGTATTTCGGTTATGGGACAATGCTCAAACCAACTGAACCACGCTGGCCAGGGCACTGGAAGGGAGTTTCTTAAAAGGATTTTCTTAAACTCCTTGTTCTCTATAGTGGGTTGAGTAGGGTGACCCCCTTAACCCCCAAATTCATGTCCACCCAGAACCTCAGGATGTGAGTTCATTTGGAAAGAGGGTCTTCGTAGATGTCATTAGTTAAGATGATACTGGAGTAGGGTGGGCCTGTGACCCAATGTGACCACTGCCCTTGTAAGAACACTGATACAGAGAACACACACGGGTGGAAAAGCCCCTGTGAGGACAGAGGCAGAGGTTAGAGTGAGGCAGTCACAGGCCACCGAGCACCAGGCCCGCTGAGACTCACCAGAAGCTGGCAGGGGCCTGGGACGGGTGCTCATTCGTAGGCCCTGGGAGGAGCCAACCCTGAATATTTCCGACTTCTGGCCTCCAGACTGCGAGACAATAGACTTCTGTTATGTTAAGCCACCCACCGTGTAGGCATTTGTTACTGCAGCCTTGTTGGTTAAATCTTGGACTCTTGTGGCTTCTGAAAAGTCAACTTTTCTACTTGAGACTTCTCTTGCAGATTTGCCCTGGAAAAGAAAGACAGTTTTGAGGATGAGGAGATTATGGAGGTGCAGGGCACTGATAAACTTGGAGTCAGAAACCCAAACCTCAGAGATTTATCACCACCCCAAAGCCTCCGGAGAAAGAAGATAAACCCAGCCTGGAGCCGCAAATCTTGGGTGTGGAGTTCTGAGTAATCTTTGGAACAGATTCCAAAGGTGGCTGTGCTTAAATTGTGCTGATGAATAAATGAAGAGAGCCAGCCAGAACCTGGGCTCCTCTGGGGAGATCCATCTGACCACACATCATGGGTTGGGGCAGAGAAGAAAGTGTCCCCGGGAGAAGACAGTCCGAATGCAGAGAAGGGTCTGAGCCCTTGTTTGGACTTGTTTGGTTGTTTCCCTCTGGGGTCCCTGGAGAGAATTTTGAGAATTAAATCAGCTTCAGTTCAGAAATCCCTTCAGTGGAAGGCAGGGTGGGGCTTTGCAGGCCCTGGGAATCTTTGTAAGCTTTGCACGGACCTTTTATTTGCAGAAAAATTAAAGGCTTATCTTCATTAATGCCTTTTTGAAAGGTGAGATTTTGATATTAGTTTAATATTCGATAAATAAATCTACCATCTTGAGTGCATTTTAGGCCTGCCTGTGATTTCTCTTCTATTCAGAACGATTTTTGAGAGTTGAGAAAAACCTCTAAGCAAGGTGTTTGGGGAGACACAAAAGCTTCCCTGGGAACCAAGGGGTGGGGATTTGGAAGTCAGCCAACCAGCAGATCGGTGAGGCCCTTCGTGGGCCTGGCACTGTGCCAGGCTTCACAGAAAGTCCGGAATGGTGATGGTGGTAATGATGATGATGATAATGATGGTGATGATGGTGATGGTGGTGATGGTGGTGATGATTATGGTGATGTCTGTAGTAACCTTTAATGAACACTGGCTATGTACCTGGCCCCCCTGCTAAATACTTGGCACACGTGATCTCATTTCACCTTTACAAGCTCCCTCTGGGACAGGTTCTGCGATTACCTTCATTTCATGCATGGGATAACTGAGGCACAGAGGGGTTAAGCAACTCACTCAGAATCACACAGCCAATAAACAACAGATCTGGGGGATTTGAACTGAGGTGGACTCCAGAGCCCATAACTCAGCCACAGAAACTCCGTAGGAGATGAGTGTGTGCAATAATGACGATAATAGCAGCAATAATGATGATCACAGCAGCAAAACAAACGTGCTCCTGCTCTGAGCCAGGCGTGTGCTACGGGCTTTGTAAACGTTCCCATTTAATCTTCTCAACAACCCCGCAGGGTGGCAGATGAAGAGCTTCCCATGATACCATGTTCAGGGCCTCAACCAGCCCCTCTCTCATTTTCTGCTTCTAGCAAATGCCATTCCTGCCTAGGATCAGAAAGATGGGCGTTCTGGTCCTTGCAGAGCCACTGTGGGAAGGTCTGCCCCATCTCTGGGCCTCTGCCATTTCCCCTGAAAACAAGGGGAGGCACAGACGACCGCCATGGCTCATCTGGGTCAGCCAAGGGAGGGGAATTCCGGTGACAAGGGCTGATGGAGTCATTTTGGGGGCCGCTACAGCCTGGCTCTGCACCTTGCACTGGGGCCCACAGCCTTTGAGTCAGGCGAGCTCAGACTCTGGCCAGATGTAGGTTAGCTAGAGGTTGAAATAGAGGACTAGAGATCGCAAGGAGTTTGAGACCCATGAAACATGTATGTGGTATGTACATGTTGTATGTTGCAGTAGTCAGAGGTCTCTCTGAGGAGGTGGTGACATTTGAGCAAAGGGATTGGACCACCTAGCTATCTGGGCATTCCGGGTAGAGGAACAGCAGGTGCTAAGACCCTGGGGTCTGGGCAGGCTTTTTGTCTAAGGGATAGCAAGGAGATCAGTGTGTCTGCAGCAGCGATTCTCAACCTGGGGCCATTTTGCCTGCCCAGGGGATGTTTGGCAATACCTGGAAACATGTTTAGATGTCACAGCCAGTGAGGGCATTGGTGATGCTACTGCTGTCCAGTGGCTAGAGTCCACGGGTGCTCCTAAACACTCTACAGGTGCACAGGACAGCCCTGTTCCCCAACCACACACCAAAGATGGTATCCGACCCCCAAGTGTCAATCATGCTCAGGTTGAGAAACCCGGGGGTGTCCAACCCACACGTGGTCCAGGATGGCTATGAATGCGGCCCAACACAAAATTGTAAATTGACTTAAAACTTTTTTTGCTCATCAGTTTTTGATAGTGTTTGCATATCTACTATGTGTCCCAAGACAACTTTTCTTCCAGTGTGGCCCAGAGACACCAAAAGGTTGGACACCCCTGGGACAAGTAAGGTGGTTGGTGGTGGGTATTAACAGTTGAGGTCAGAAAGCTCTAGATCATTAGGGCCTTGGGGGCCACAGCAAAGACTGCAACAGCAGTTGTCATGGTGTAGTCATAGTTGTCATCAGCAGCAGCCGTGGTAGCATATCGAACTTGTGCATTGTATCATGCAAACCACAGTGTTCTGAAGACTTGATATATTAACTCACTTACACCCACAGCTACCCAGTGAGGTAGGTACCATTACTACCTACGTCATAGGGATGAAGGATCCAAGGCACAAAGGTAAAATGACTTTCCCAAGGTCGTATGTTTAACCGGTGAGGCCAGAATCTTACCAGGCAGTCTGTCTCCAGAATCCAAGCTCACGGGCACTAGGCTCCACTCTGGTTTAGGATCATGTGTTTGCATCTCTGTTCCTCCCCTCCACTGTGAACCCCTTAATACCTTTGTATCCCCAGCACCCAGCATGGCAGCTGGCCCACAGTAGGGACTCAGTCATGGCTTAGTAAATTAGATGCAAGTAGACACACAGCTCTTAAATTCGAAAACCAGTGCAGTCTCATCCTTCTGAAAAGTGTAAGCATCCGCTTAGGGGAAGACAGTACTGGAGGGCAGGCCTCACCCATGACCTCTGACCTCATCTACAGACTGAGGAGGAAGGAGTCACAGCCAGGACCTCTGCTTTGGGCTCAAACTCACTACTGGTGTCATGTGATCACTAGGCTGCTCTAATTGGCACAAGCCTCAGGCGCTGGGCTCGCCCTCGTGATCGTGGGCTGGCTTGTCTCATCCCTTCCTACCTTACATGTTCCCAGGCCTGACCTCTATGCCCCCCACTCCAAGAAAACACACAAACACACTCCTCTGGCTTTTTGTGCTCTTCAGGAAGTAAATCTCTGCATTTTGTACTGCCTCTCAAGGACAGTCTTCATTAGTCATCCATGTATGCATTCGGCAATCACTTCTGAAGCCCTACTATGCACCCAGCTTTGTGGTGGAGACTGAGGAGACTGAGTTGAGCAAAACAGACCAGTGCAGGGAAGACAGACAGGTAGCAACTGTAATAAGCTGAACCTTTTTATAATTGTGACTGCCGCCTTCAGAATACTCCAGAGACGATGCTGCCTGCTTTGGGGAAAAGTCCTGATGAGCTGCTTATGGTAAAAAGTGGGAGCCTGAGGCTCAGGGGGTGGGTGGAAGGGTGTTAGGAAGAGCCTAAGCAAGGGAAAACCTGCTCATTTCCTCCGCAAGGAGGAAGCAAGAGTCTAATGTGTTCCTAAGAGGGCAGAGCAGAGGGGAGGGGAGGGGAGGACCAGTGAGATGGTGGGAGGCTTGGGACACCCAGGAAGGTGGGGGGGACCAAGAAATTATCCCACAGGCGCATTTAAGAACAGGGACCCACTTTCTATTTGAGGTGGGTTGTATTTCTACCATGTGGATGTCTCCTCTGTTCCACCCCAAACACAAATTTCCAGCAAAGGCGGCTCTTCTCACCACTGCTTTGTGGGCTGGGTCCATGGTCAGCGTCAAGGGGGGCTGGTTACTGGGTGAACAAGACAGCTCACAGGAGACAGCCCCCCACCCCTGGGGCTCTGCAGGCCACTTGAGGCGTCTTTGGACTCGGAGGGCTGTGGAATTGGGGGTGGGTACCTGGTCTGTCCACATCCCAGTAGGTGAGGTTCCCTGGCATCTGGTCTCTGCTCAGTGGAAAGTGTTCCTGCAGAGTTAATAAGGATCTGCGCAGCTCTGGGCGGGGCCGGGGACAACAATTCCATCTGGGTGGAAGGGGCATTTGAGTGGCTTTGAAGGATGAATAGGAGTTCACCAAACACTGAGAGAAGTTGGGGGCACTCAAGGCAATAGCAACAGCATCTGCAAAAGCCCCAAGGAGAGAAAGATGCTGGCGTGTTCAGAAACCAGTGTGGTTGGCCCCTAGGGTGGGAAAGGGAGCGTGTGAAAAACCACAGGTCTGCGGAGGCATGTTAGGAGCAGAGCCCACAGGCCTTTGTGTCTAGGAAGGTCATCGCTCTTCGGAAGCTCCCGTGTACGCATCAGGGAGGCCGTGCTGTGTGCCAGGCTGAGAGCCTGGTCCTGGGGCCCATCTGCCTGGGTGTGAGGCTGCTTCTCCATCACCAGCTTCCTGGCCGTGTGTCACTCTTCTCTGTAGAACAGGGCTTCTTACTTCATTATCAGCAACCCCCAAACCCAAAAAGCTCTGGAAGAACCAGAGGCTTTGTTCATACACTTGGCCCAAGTTCCTGTGACAGCTCGACCTGGCCCAAAGGACCTGAGGCTGGCTGTGGTTTCCTTCCACTGAGGGTGTCACCCCTCTGAGTGGCTGCGGAAGCATCCAGGTGATTGATTATGGGCATTGTCCTGGATCCTCTGTGGGGGTTAGTAATACACGGCATACCTGCTATTCCTAATCATGACATTTCATAATTCTGAAACACATCTGGCCCTGAGCCTTGGGAAAAGTGACTGTGCATCTGTGGTGTGTATCTCACAGGGTTGTTGAGGGTTGAAAACCCGTTTCTTCAAGGGCAGCACTCAGAAGAGCGTCAGACAGCACGAGATAGACACTTGATAAATGGGAGCTGCCCGTGCTGTAGTTTGATGAGCTATCCAACAATAAAGTCTCTTGGTGCCAGAGTCTTGGCCAGAGCCCACAGTCTGCAGAGTTGGGGTGCAGGGAACAGCCAGGTGGGGTAGGAAATCACCGACACAGCCAGCCTTGGCTCAGCTGGGGCCCCGTGAAAGCAGGCTTTTGTGCTGTGCTGGTCTGGAGACCAGCAGTCACGCCCCTCCTGGCCAGTGCTCCCAGTGGGCATCCTATGCCCGCAGCAGCAAGTCCAGCCTGGCCTGGCATGTTACAGACAGTCTACAGGTTCCTGGCAGCCAGGGCCATCTTGTCACCCTACTGTCCTCGGTGCAGCTGGGGCTCCCGATTGTTACTCACTGAGTTGAATCCCATCTATGGCCTATCTGCAGAAGGTAACCTGCGAGCTGCTTAGGCTGCTGTGTTAGTCCCCAGCCCCAGCACGTACACACGTATACATTGACGTACCCATGCATGTACATGCACACAGAACAAAGCACACAAACACACATCAAGACCCAGCCTATATTTTGATCCACGCAGGGCTCCAAGGAAACCAGTTTCTCAAAGCAACACTCACTTTTTCTCCTGCTTTTCTGTATCAGAGAACAGGACCATAGGGCAGGCTCGGGAGAAACTGCTTTGTTTTACATCAAAGGTGACCCCTCCCTTTGTTTATGAAGTTTCCTCCCCCTTTTTCTCTTTCTGGAGCTGCTTAGCTGCCTGCTGTCCACCAGAAACAGAGCAGAGGCTGCAGGCTCCAGAGGGCTCCAGATGTGGCCCTCAGGGATCCCTCCAGATGTGGTCTGCCTGAAGGGCCCGGAAGTGCCCTCCACCCGTGGGTGGGAAGAAGAAAAGGAGGTGCCTGCGAGACCCCTGTCTTTGTCTTGGCTTCAAAGGGTCTTGGGCTTTGCTGAAACTCATTGGTGCTTTTCATAACCAGGACATGCCACATCCATCCTTTGCCGCGGTTTTTCACATACAAGCCCTTCCTGCAGGAGCTGAGGTCAACCGAATTAAAAATGAAACGTGCCCCCCGAAAGGCCGGGCAGCAGGGAACTGGTGTGGTATTAATCAAGCAAAAAAGGGAAAATCTGAAGACCAGGCATTCCCAGGCAGCCATCAGGTAGAGCTGGAGCCAGGCAGCCGTGGGGTGTTTATTTTTCACTCCTGTGGGCCTGGCAGGAGACAGGAGCCCCTTCCCCCATTGTGCTGGGGGAGAAGGAAGCTGGCCCAGTGCTGACCTCGCGTGTGGGTTGAACTGAAGGGGGCTCTGGCTTTCAGCAGGGACCGCCAGCGTGGGAATATCAGGCAACCAGGGATGGGAGTGTGAGCAACGTGCTGCTGGGGGCTGCAGGCTGGGAACAGGGCCCTTCAGGAGGAGTTTGCAGACCAACAGCGCCCCTTCAGAGACACACTGTAGACCTCGCTGGGTTGGAAAGAACCATCTACAAAGATGAGCTGTTTATAGGCTATGGATTGTGGGCTGGGTGGTGCTGCATACTTGATGAGGGGGAGAGAATGGTCATGTGTTATTGTTATATCAGGTTATTCAGCAAGTTTTTATTGAACACCTACTGTGTGTTGGGCACTGTTTTCAGCCAGGGAAATACAGAGAAGAATTAGATGAGGGTCCTGATTTGCAGAGCTTACATTTGGGTGGGGGAAAGAATAATAAGTAAATAAATGCATAAATACTATGCCTTCCGATGTAGGTGAGTACGATGAAAAAATACATCAGCATGTGGGGGCAGGAAGGGGGTGAGTGTTCCTCCTGTTACTCCCACTGTTATATTTAACAATAATTGAGTGTTTATTCTGCACCAGACAGTGTTCTGGGAGTCTTAGACCTGTGATTTATAACATTTAACCCTCGCTGACACTCTGTGATCTGAATGTTGTCATTTCTGTCACCCTTGAGCAGTTCAGGCTTGAAGCCATTAGGCCCCGATGACACAGCTAAAACGGGGTCCACCAGGCATGAACAGGGCCATGTGACCTCAGGGAATTTCATCCAGGTCGCACAACCTTTCCGTGCCTCAACTTCCTTCTCTGTAAAAGGGAGACAATTAGTGTAGGAGTTTTGGGGGTTCAATGAATAACACCTCTATTCCCATACCCCCTAAGTTTGGGATTCATGGAGAGAGAGTCACAAAAGGCAGACAGACAAGGGTAGCAGAATCTTCTTTCTGATGGGGGAAGGCTGGATTGAAGGAGATGGCTTTCCTGTGGGGGCCCCGTGGGCTTCCTAACCCTGGGCCCCCAGCACCAGGTGGCTCTGGACAGCCAGAGGCCTCCGTGCAGGCACAGGGTACCCCAGGAAGTTTTGCATGAAGGGGTTCCATAAGCAGAATGTGCGTATCCTGTCGGCCGCTGGCTCCCCAGAAAAAGACAGGAAAAGAGGGAGGAAGGGGCTGAAGGACGCCTGCTCAGCTTCTTGCCTAAACTCTTACCAGCTTCCCCACCAACACAGTATGGATTCAAGTGCCGGCTTTGCCCTTCGCTACATACATGACCTTGAACTAGCTGTTCAACCTTTCTGAGACTCAATTTTCTCATCCTTGAAATGGGAATAACACTGGTGCACATCTCATGGGGTTCCTGTGAGGAGTAAATGGGGTGACATGCGTCAGTCACGTAGGACAGAGCCTGGCACATCGTGGAGCGAAGAGCGTGAGGCATCACGCTACCTGCTTTCAGGGACGCCCTCTACTCTGAAGCACAAAGCCAGAGAGAGGGGGTTCCCCCACCAGCACGTAGTCCCCACTCCCGAGGGTGGTTGCAAGGATTCAGCCTGTTAATCTTTGTAAAGTGTCAGGCACATAGGAAGTGCTTCTTAAATAATAATAGTTCTGAACCCTATGAGATTGTCAATATTCAATTCTTTTTGACCTACAAAAATGGCAACATCATACAGGTCAACCCAACAGTTATCATTTGTATTATTTCTTAGCAAGGCACAGCGGTAAGGGCTCAATAGATGTTCGGTTCCTTTTCCCCAAAGAATCTGGATGGGGTCCCAGGGGAAGCTGAGGTTCCTACCTCCTTCCCCTGCTCTCCAGCCCAGCGCCCTTGGGCAGCTGGTCAGGAGCCTTGGCCCTGGGCCCTGAGGAGGGCCTGGATTGGCCACGCTGATCCTCGATGCCGTGATGCCCAACAGCAGGTGCGAGAAGTGCAGTCACCAGAACCAGCCCGGACAGGGCCCTTGGCAGAATGGGGCACTCCTGATTCATCACTTGGAGCCGAGCAGGCAGCCATCTGTGTTGTTGCCCCTGGGCCTCGTCACTTAACGCGTCTGCTAATTAAAGGCAAGATTAACGACCCCGTCCTGGTGGCACCTCTCCCAGTGCTTGGCTCTGGCTGATTGGGCCTCAGCTGGGAAGGGCTGCCCCTGCTGCTTGGAATGGTGGCCAGAGAGGAGGAAACCCCCCCCCAGAATGGAGACTCAAGGGAAAAAGCACTGAGCCATATGGAAAGCTGGGTTAGCCTGACGCCTCACTGGCCACCTGGGTGAAATGAGATCTTGGTCTAACAGGGGACCAACAGGGAGGGAGGGCGAGAAGTGGGCGCCTTATTCCCATCGGTGTCCCGGCCCCTTAGCACAGTTATTGGGAATTGTTGCTGTCAGAACAGATGCGAAGCACCGAGCACACTGGGCAGGAAGGAGGCGTTTCATAAATAATACATTGTTGGATGGCCGGACGTACGGGTGGGTGGGCTGTGAGCACACAGCTTGTGTTTTGTGAGTATCTTTAGCGTAAGTTATAACAGCAAACTTGTATGTGGTACTTTGAGTCAAGTGTTATTCTAAACATTTATGTGTATTAACTCAATGGATTCTCGTAAGAACTCTATGAAAGACCATTTCCCCATTTTACAGAGGAGGAAACTAAGGCGCAGAGAAGTTAAATAACCAGTGCAAACTCATACAACCAAGAAATATTAGAAGTAATTGAAAGATCACAAGATTTGGGAGCTCTGGAGGGGTTATCTAGGCAAACTCGATCTTTTCTCCAGGAAAAAAAAAAGTTGCTTTCCATAGCCCTGGAATCTTAAGATTGAGGACAGAAGTGAGGGCAGAGAGGAGAGACCACAGCTGTTATATAAATGATGCCTAGTAGATATGGAGCCCTTACTGCATGCTTCATTCCGTACGGGGCCTTTGAGGTATTTCATCTCATTTACTGCTTAGAGCGATAGCAATACTTCAAGGCTGATGTGAGTTTTGTTCCAGGTGTGTGCTTTTCCAAGAGGACACACTACAGGTGTTTCTGGAGTCTTTGGGAAGGAGACAGCTGTGGCATCTTCCTCTGCAGGCCACCAGTTCAGGCTGCAAGGTGGGCCACAGGACTCCCCAAGCTCCGCCATCCCGACACCCTCGGCTGAGTGAGCTGTGTTACAGTGCCCTTGTCTGTGAACTGGGGCTGAGAATGCCTCCCTCGCCATGCTGTGAGGCTTGTGGCATAGTGGGAACTCACCCCCGACCTGGGCCTGGAGTCCTGAGATGCTGGTTTCCTGTCCCTGAGCTTTCTGTGTGATCACAAATTGGCCCCAGACATTGAGGCTCCCGGACCTTCCTCTTGGACCTGGTTATAACCCGGCCCCCTGGGGTAGATAACAGTAGGCAAAATTTTCCTACTTTTCTTTTTTTAAATCCTCACTCAAGGATAAGTTGATTGATTTGAGAGGGAAAGAGAAAGAGGGAAACATTGATGTGAGAGAGAAAAATTGATCCGTTTCCTCCCATATGCACCCCGACCAGGGATTGAGCTTGCAACCTAGGTATGTGCCCTGACTAGGGATCGATCCTGCAACCTTTTGGTGTACAGGACGATGCTCCAGCCAACTGAGCCACTTGGCCAGGGCAGTTTTCCTACTTCTCAAATGCAGAAACTGAGGCTCGGGAGCTGACTGGAACCCAGGGATCCTAGCCCAGTATGGTTTCTAGGGCTTTTCAATAGCTCTTGATCATTCCGTTACCAGGAAAGACATTGAAGACCAAAGAGAAAATGCTGAGCGGCTTATGTAATTAGTGTCTGGTTTGACAGAGCCCAGAAACCAGTCTGTCCACCCAATCCTCATTATTTCTGCAGGAGAGATGGATCTGGTCTGGAGAAGTCCAGAGCAGGGCAGTTTCCAAGATAAAGGGCTCTGAGCAGCCTCTGTGGATGTGCCTGGATAAACCTTAAAGGCCTCAGCAGGCCAAGGGGGCTATGATGGGAAACTATAAAATACCAAGGGCGCAGTAGAGCAAACAGGACAGTGACTATCCAGCCCCACCAGAAGCCAGGACAAAGCAAAGCTTTAGAGGAAGGGTAAAAAAAACCCACAGACTATGGAGCCAAACTCCCTCAGTTTGAAACCCTGCCCTGCTGTCTACTAGCTTATGTGACCTTAGGCAGTTCATGTGGCTTTTCTGTTCTTCATGTTACAACTGTAAAATGGGCTAGCTATTAGAACCTGCCTCGAAGGGACTGCTCTGATGATTAAGTGAGATACTACTTTGCAAAGGGCTTATAACAGTCCTGGTATGAGCATAGTAAGTGTTGTATAAGGGCTGGCTGTGGCTGTCAGCGGGAATGCCAGCTGCCCAGTTGAGCAGACATTGGGGCTGGCTTCGTGGTGCAAAGACGGGGGAATTCACAGGCGGGGGGTGGGACAAGGCAAGTCACGGAGTTGAACATCTGGAGGTGGTGTGTAGCCGCCCCCAGGGTTGTTCCATGGAGTTATTAGAAGTTGGAAATAGAGGTGTGACCTTGGCCTTTTGGCATCTCTTAGCACCATCCTCAGAGACAGTCCCCCCCAGATGACCGATGCCCCTGCTCTGCTGATGAAGGATGACCCTGAGGCCCGGGGAAGCCCAGGGACTTGGATGGGGCCATGGCAAGCCAGCAGCCGAGTGAGGACAGAGGAGTCCTGCGTGGCAGGCTTTTTGGATCCTATGTGTGAGATTCTTTTTTTCCACTTGAAATGTAGCAGAAAATGTACACGGCAGAAGGGGACTCTTTGGTGCTTTCTCACCACCAGGTCACACCTGTGAACTGTTGTCCTGGCTCCTACGGCCTAGGTCATTTCCACCCACTTGGAGTCACAGAGTACGAATGTGGACTCTTTCGTGTCTGTTCTCTTTTGCTCAGTATTATGTTCACTTGATTCACCCATGTTGCTTCGTGTAGCTTTCGATGGAGAAAACCCACTTTCATTTATTCATTCTACTATCAGTGGGCATTGGTTTGTTTCCCAGTTGTGGCTACCACGTATTGTGCTACCGTGAACATTCTAGAACATGCTTTGGTGAGAGTTTGGGTGTATTCCTGGGAAGGGGATAGCTGAGTTCTTCTGTACTTGACCTCCAGCATCGAGCTCAGGAGGAGCCTCCCAGGCCACATCGATTGGGCGCGATTCTGAGCTAAACCCTGCGCGAGGCTCCCAGCCGTCCACCACAGCTCAGGGCCACCTCAGCTCGCTGTGTCTCTAATGAGAATGTGACTAGCGAGTCAGGCCCCTGGGACAACGCAGCATGGAGGTTTATTGACAAGATATTGACACATTTAAGGGAGTACTCCTCCACGCAGCAGGCCATTTCTGAATGCTTAAAAGCCCAGGGAAACAGGGACACTTGAGCAAAGTTTAAGAAATCAGAACCTGTTTTCTGAAATGGCTCAGCTCCGGGCCAAACAAGCTAAGGCTGTGGACCTGTAGCTGGACCAGTGATGTTGGGAAGGGGAGTGGTCAGCCACAGAGGGAGGTGGGCATTCGAGAGAAATCCAGAAAGATTAAAGATTAAGATGCCCTTGGCCCTGGAAGGACAAGTAAGGAGGGGACAGCCAAATATACATGGAATCAAAAAGAATAATGAACCACCGCTTGTTGCCATATTTTAGCAACCGGTAGCACTGTGCTTGGTTTCCAGCCTCCCAGGTCTGCAGAAGTCCCTGTAGAATTAGTGTAACACAGATACCTGGTCTACCACCTTCCACAGAATCGTGTTCTCCTGGCCCAGGGCCAGAGAGCAATACTTTTGTACAGGCCCCAGTAGTGATTGTAAGTCGAGGTTTAGAAACCACTGTGTTAAGATATCAGTCCCTTTGGCCTATGCTGAGCCCCATCAGAAAAGGGCTTGGCTTTTCTGATTCACTATTCACAGCCTCCCTGCTTTCCTACTTTGTCATCCCTCCGCACACGGAGGTTGCCCTTCACTCTCAGGATGAGTTTTCACGGTGCGTCCTACCTAGCTGCAGCAGTGAGTCAACTCAGCAGTGAACCTCCTACCCATCTCAGCTCTCTTGGACTGTAAGTAACACCCCTTCACGTTGACCTTCTTTCTGTACCTTTTTAAGAAGAGACAGTGTCTCTCCGGGCCAAAGATCGGGAAGCAATCTCTACGGGCTAAGGAGCTCAGGATGGAAGTCTGATCCACCTTGACCTTTCTCAGCCTCAGTTTCCTCACCTGTAGACTGGAATAGTAGGACCTAGATTACACTGTTGTGATTACCAAAGGGTAGAGTGAACATAAGATGCTGAGCATAACTCCGCTGACCAATTGGGTATCAGAGCAGCAAGGAAGGAATAGAACCCAAGGATGGTGCAAACCATTCCCATTGCCTGGTATCCCTGTTCCCCAGTCTTGTCCCCTCCAGTCCTTCAGCTCCCAGAGGGATCCTAGTAGAGCCCAGATCTGGCCTGGACTCTTCCTGCACTGCGATCCCAGCCGGGGCGACGGAACTAAGGTGAATCCTGCAGCGCCTCTGTGCTAGACCCTGTGGTGTAGGGGCTTTACACGGATTATTTCATTTCCTCTTCTCAGCTGACTTATGCAGATGGCACTATCTTTGTTTTGAAAAGCAAGGAAACGGAGGCACAAAGAGGTCAGTCATCAAGCTGGGCCTTGCACCACGACTTCTGACACCAGAGCCCATGTTCATTCCTTTGTACCAGTTTATCCTCTGGCCCTCTCCTGGGTGCCCCAGCCACTATGGGTGACATTTGACAGCAGAGAATGCCATGCCCGCTGAAGGTGGCACAACACCTCAGGGTAGGACTGCCTGGCCAGAGAACCTCTCTCTACCGCTCCCCAGGGACCTGGAGCCCACAGTGTTGGCATCCTGGTGGCTGGGGATTAAAGTGATAGATCACATTTCTGCAGGATGGAGCAAGAGGTAAACATTCCTCCAACAGCTGGGGCCCTGATTTGCTTCTGTTGCAGTGTCAAACCACCACTTCCTTCAGTCGCTGGGCGCTGGGCGAGAGAAAGCAAGATAGGGGCCCCACCAGGAGAGAAGTAGGGCGGAAAGGGCTGGCTGGCTGTCCCAGCCAAGCAGACTGCACTCAGGCTGCTCAGCCCACGGCCTGCTCCTCCCTGGCGAGGCCTCCTGGGGCACAGAGAGATGTCAGGTGTGAGCTTGGAGCTACCAAGCTGGGTCTCAACCACCCCCCCCCACACCCTTCTTCTACATCATGATCTGTAGATTTCGGCTTTCTGAACAGTGACAGAACCTAAAGTTGCCAGAGTGGCAGGTGGGCACTTTGGGAATCATCTAATCATCTAATCCCTCGTCTTCAGCTTTTGGTATTAGGAGGCCTCGATTCAGTCCTTTGCCTGGAAGCAAAAACTAGACATAGCAGACAATCTCTTAGGGTCTCAGTGTTGCCATCTGCAAAACGGAGATAATAACAGCACCTACTTCTTAAGCCTCTGGTGAGAATTAAATAAGGTAATAAGTGAGAAGCATTTAACACAATGCCTCACGGTGAGGGCTCAAAAATGAGAGCTGTGGCTCAGTTTTACTGGGAAAGACAGCAGCAGCGTTTACTCACTCGTGTGTTCACTCACTTGTTCACTCTTTCATCCTGCAGATATTTATTAAGCACAGCCTGAGTGTCCGGTGTGTCCCATAACATCAGTGCTGTCTCTTGACCTATGAGACACCTGGCCTGCCTGGGAGAGACGGATAGAGGGGCCCCAGAGAGGCTTCCCAGGGGAAGCTACATTCTAGAGTCTCCAAAGAAATCAGTGGGATATAGAGAGCCAGGACTGGGGACGAGTGACTGTCCCCTGATACCCTACAGGATTGTGAGCTCCTTGAAGGTGAGGGACATGCACGCACAAGGGAATGAGGATGTCTGTGAGCGTAGATTTGCTTGCTAACTTGTTTATTTGTGCAGGCACAAACACCCACACATACTTCTTAAGTATATCATGTCTGTATACTCTAAGATGATGTTCACACAGTAGGTGCTCAATACATCCTTGTCAAACTGAACAAAAGAAAAACAGCTTTGTTCTGTAGTTGCAGGTCCGGCTTTTGGGAGAAACCTGTGCCCACAGGCCTGCCCGTGCTCTGAGCGGGCTTAGAAGGGGCATCTGAATAGGCCTGCACTTAAACAGGTGGGCTTTGTGCTTAAAAATTGAGGTGCTGGTTTTCATGCCTTGAGAGATTGCAAAAGGCCACTTCCATCTCTCACCTCTGAGTGAAGTAAGGTCAAGAGGGCCTGCGGCCTCTCTCCCGGCATTGCCGTTAGCACGTGTTCGTGGTAGTTCAGTGGGTAGGTCACGGGACATCACTGGGAAAAACAAAGGAATGGAAAGCAGATTACCCCTTACTGTTCCATGGTGGGAAAATGGCGATGAAAGCTGCTTCTTCCTGGGGTGGGACAGTCACGTGGATTCGCAGACACACTGGCTCTACCACCTGCTCCTGCCTGGTGCGTAAGCTGAGATGGGAATGTTGACCTATCAGTGCGGATGGGCCTTTGGAGAGAAGATGCTAGAGTGTACTCTTTGTGTTTCCGTGTGAAGACTGTAGGTATATCATCCTGGCATAGGGGTAGGCTTGGGGTTTCTAAAAAATTCAAGCTCAAAACTGCTTTTATTGTACTCTCGTGCATTTCATTCCATGTCCTGCATCCACATGTTCCAAAAAAGATTAAAGTTTGCTTTCAAGGGTATATAATATATGGTAAGCTAAACTAAATGTGAACTCAGTGACAGAGATAAAAGAAAAACAAAGGCGAAGGCGCAAAACAGAGCCAGACACGAAATGAATTTAAGAGCGGATGTTTCCCCTATTGCTGTGGCTCCATGGGTTGGGCACCGTCCCCCACACTGAAAGGTCCCTGACTGGTTCAATTTCCGGTCAGGGCACACGCCCGGGTTGGGAGCCAGGGCCCCAGTTACAGGCATGCATGCAAGAGGCAACCGATTGATGTTTCTCCGCCACATCCATGTTTCTCTCCCTCTCTTTCTCCCACCTTTCCCCTCCCTCGAAAAATATCTTCTTAAAATGAGTGAATGCTGTGCTTTTCTGTGCTGAGCTGTAAACAGGGCTCTGAGCATCCAGCGCGGCTTTATAAAAAGGGAAGCCTGGTCACTTCCGCTGTCCCAGGGACCATCAGACAAACCTGTTGATCAGGACCAGAAACTGGGGTTGATGTTCAGGGGGTTGTCTCTGAGCCCTTCGCGGTGAAGAGCGGGGTCCCCAGGGGAGTCCTGAGAGAGAGCCCAGACTCATGTTATTACCTAACTCTGCCCACCATGGGAATGCGCTGCATGGGCGCTCCTCAAAGCTCACGTCAGAAAGGTATGCGCGGGCCCAGACGCCCAGCTCTGCCGTTCCTGCCGTTATTTGGGTCTGTGTTACACAGGGATTCTTGTTCCAGAGCTGAAACCATAGGAGTTATTTTTAAACTGGTGTTTAGTTATAAGCCATACTTTTTGTTAAGAAGCCAAGATCTTGTTTGAGTTTCAAAGCTGTGATGGTTGGATGGAGAGGGATGTGGGGCCAGAAGGCCATCAGCCCAGGCCATGTGGTCAGGCCCATGAAAGCTCAGGCCATGTGGGCCTGGGGTGCTGCGGGACCTCCCGTGCCTGGTCTGGTGCAGTAGGCGCTCGTGGTTTAAGTGTTTGTTGAATGAGTGGGCTAGGATGTGGTTTGGACAGAAGTGTGATAACCGTATAAGGAAAATAATTCATCAAGGCACATTACGACAGACATCATGAAAAATTGCTGAACGCTTTTTCATTTTGTGTCTTTTGAAGAGTTTGAATAGGGACGTGATGCATTCCGGACAGATTGGATCTCAGCTAACAATCCAGTCTCCTTCCCCCATGTTTATTTATCTCTTTTATAATTGGTATATTTGGGGAGCTTGAAACCCCTCTCATCCCACTTCTCGAAGGCCTGGTCTCCTCCTCCTCCTCCTCATCATTATCATCTAGAATCTGGGAATAGCTAGTAGTGGCCTTGGCTGCCCCAGATTCCTACCTTGTTAGCCTCTGACCCTCCTCCCCCAAGTGACCCGGGGCCCACACAGCTTCCAGGTTCGTCCTAATGCACACTGAACCAGGAGGAGGCTTTGAGCTGCCTGAACCTCCAAAACTTTGAACTTACAGGGGAAATGAGATTGGTTTGAGATTCTTCCTGGAGGTGTTCTTTCTCACCCTAGCCCCCCCACCACAACCTCCTTCCCCCTCCTTCTCACAAAGTATTTGAAAATGCTTTGAAGACCGACAGCTTTGAAAACTGCACATACGTTTACTGGGCCCGGGGAGCGACGAAAGCATCTGGCCTCCAGATGTTTTGCAGCCATGCAGAGGGGTAGACGGTCCCAGGTGCTGTTGGGGGAGCTTAGACTAAACAGCAGATTGCCCCGCATAGACACCTTTCAGGGTCCCTTGTGGCCTTTCACCGTGTCTCCTCCTGATCTAGAATGCTCCTGGATGAGCTCCTCGGGGTCTCTGTGTCAAGAGACATTACAAACACACGTTGTCAGGGCACAGGAGTCTAGGACAGTGGAGAGCGGCTCGGGAGCCAGGTGGCCTGGGATTGAATTCCAGCTCAGCTGTGTGATCTCAGGTGAGGTGTTCGCCCTCTCTGTGTTTCAGTGCTCACATCTCTAAAGGAAAGCTGATGATGTCCACTGTGTGGGGCTGTAGTCAGCATTACAGAGTTAGTGCATATAAATAAAGTGCTTAAGACAGTGCCTGAGACATACTCAGCACGAAGTAGATGTTTGCTGTTATTACTCCTAATTCCCTTCTTCTCTGGAGGCCGAGGTGGAATTAGAAGTTGGTTCATGTCCTTTAATTGGTTGTTATCAATTCACCATAGCCCTGTGGACAAGTCTTTTTGTCCTAATCTCTCCCCAGGGCCTGATAATGATGGTGATGATAGCACTGAGGTTTACAGAGCACCTCCTCCATCCCAGGCACCGTGATAAACACTTGACATATATAGCGTATATACGAGATCCTGTAGCTTGGCTCAGTGCCTGACACAGAGTGTAATGCATGCAATAATTCTTGGAAGTAGGCACTGTTATTAGCTCCATTTTTCAGCTGAGAAAGAAGGCTCAGAGAGGAACCAAACAAACAGGTGTTACCCAGGACTTGATCCAGCACAGTCAACCTCAGATCCCATGTTCTCAACCACCGCACGGAGGGGACTCCTTAGATAGGCAGCCGTCGGTGTGGGATACAGGCAGATGCCAAGTGCCGTAGGAAAGGGGGTAGGAACAGGTTTCCTCACCTCCTTCCAGTAAATACGAATCGCGAGCACACCGCCCTCTCCTGGCTCCCCGAGAGCTCGCCTTGATGCTACTCAAATCCACTGTCGCCTGGAGGGGATGTAGGAGAGGAGGGGTCCCACGGCGAGGTCTTCTTGGTTCCTGTTCTTCCTGGGAACCGGTGAATGGTGAGACCCTCTGGCGCGGCAGACACGCCCTGGCCATCTCCAGGCACCCTGCCACGCACCTGTTCCCAGCCTTTCTCCCGGCAGCCACCTGCCTCTCCCCAGCAGGCCCCTGGCAGCCCCCTCTTTGGCATCAGATAGAAGCAGAATAAACGTGGTTGTTCTGACTCCAAAAAGAGCTTGCCCGGAGCTCTTTCCAGAGGAGGTGGCATTGGTTAGAAAGGTCCAAGTTGCTGCCTTTTAATCCAATGCACAAACCAGGAATGTTAAGTGTGCCTCTGCTTTTTAAAGAAACATCCGTAAGTTCTTCCATAGGAGTCCATTGAACAAAATGAGGGTAATAATAGCTCCTACTTCTTCAGCCTCCTGTAAGAATTAAATAAAGTAATATGTGAAAAGCATTGAACACAATGCCTGACTCACAGTGGTTACACACTATTCTAGGCACTGGGATGGAGAAGGAGACCCAAGAGACTGCCATCAGTGCCTTTGCGGCGTTGACCGTGAACTTATAAGAAGTAGACAGTATCGGGTCAGAAAGACTCCGTGGAGAAAATCAGGGTTGGGGGATTGACGGCACCAGAGAGAGAAGCTGCAACCTCAGACAGGGAGCCCCAAAGCTTCTGAGAAGGTGACGTTTGCGTGCACACCTGAGGGAGCCAAGGGAGATGCTCCGGGCAGAGTGGTGAGCCCCCGTCGTGGGAGGAGTGTGCTTGCACCTTCAGAGAACAGCGAAGGGCCCTGGAGGGAGATGGCAGATGAGCCCCAGAGGTGAATGAGCTCCCCCTACCACTCCCACCAGGCACTGTAAGGACTTCAGTCTTTGCCCCAGTGGGATGGGGGCCATTGGAGGGTTTTGAGCAGAGGAAGGACCTGATCCAACTTATTTTTTAACAGACTGAATCTAGCTGCAGCGTTGAGAATAGACCCCGATGAAGGTGAGGGCAAGACTAGCAGCCAGGGCCATAACACCAGACGTGAGGACCGCGGGACCCCTGCTGGCAACAGTGGGGAGGGGGTGTTGAGAAGCCCTTGGATTCTGAGCTTACACTGGAACAGGAGTCACGGAATTTGCTGACGGATTAGCTGTGGGATGTGAGAGAATGAAGGCACGAAGCTGACTCTAGGGATTTGGGTCCAGGCACAGGAAGAAAGGATCGGTGGCTTTCCAAGATGGGGAAGATGCTGGGAGGAGCTGGTTTGGAGACGGGGCACAAATCAACAGGTCAGAGTGGAACGTGTTCCGTCTGAAATGCCTTTGACATTGAGTGGCGATGTGTAGCCGGCATTCACTGCGGGAGGCATGCTCTGGGCTTACAAAAAGGCCTTCATACCCGTTCTCTCCTTAATGTGCAGACGAACCATGGGCTGGTGGATTATACTATACCCATTTTAGAGGTGAGGAGACTGAGGATCATGCGGATAAGTAACTGATCAAAGGTCACCAGAAGCATGTGCGGCAGAGCAGGTCCAGCCCCTCTGATTTCAGATCCATCGCTGCTTTCCTGTCCATTGTGCTGCTTCCTTTCAGTGATTAAAAAATGGATAATCAGCCCTGGCTGGTGTAGCACAGTGGATTGAGCGAGGGCCTGCGGACCACACGATCGGGTTCGATTCCCAGTCAGGGCATGTGCCTGGGTTGCAGGCCAGTTCCCGGCAGGGGACTCACAAGAGGCAACCATACATTGATGTTTCTCTCCTTCTCTCCTTCCCTTCCCCTCTAAAGATAAATAAATAAATCAATAAATCTTTTTTAAAAATGGGTAATCATAGAATGTTACTGTCATCCCCAGCTAAGGGAGGGGAACCCTGTCTGCACCTCAAGACCAAAGTCCTTCCTTGCTGCTGCTGTGTCCTGGCAGGCCGCGCTGTGGGGTTCAAGGGCACAGGCTACCGCTCCCAAGTCAGAGTAGCGGGCCATTTGGTTCACGCAGAAGCACAGAAGCTCTTTCCCAAGTGTCCCTTTCTTCCTGCTCTCTGCCCTTGGCTTCTTGAGAGGGAAGCTCCTTGGGGGACTCTGTCTGCGTGTGTTTTTCCACCCTGTAGGCTGGAACGATGAAAACAGCAGAATGTTTGAACTTGTGAAATGAATAACTCAACCTTGCAAATAAATCAGCCACTCTCCCAGCCCAAGAAGCATTCCACCTATAGAGCAATAAAGGAGACCGCCGTTTGCTTCCCTCTTCCTCCTCCTCCTCTTCCTTCTTCTTCTTTTGTATTCTCTTGACACACAACTTTCTCTAAAAAACAGTGTTTCCAGGACTGACCAAAACTATTGTCAGAAATATTTTTATGAAAAAAATCTGTATCTGAAAAAATGACTTCATGTATCTATTTTACTCTCTTAAATGTTGAATAGAACATAATCGCTGATGTTTCCAGAACATTGCGTACCAGACACTGTTCTGAGCATGTCGCATGGCTAATTTGTAACCTTCGTGGCAACTCTAAGTAGTACATATGTACCTTCATTGTCACCATTTGACAGACGAGGAAACCAAGGCACAGAGAGGCTAAGTCACACAGCTGGTGAATAGGTGAGCTCGAGTTGGAACCCAGGAAGTCTGTCTCCAGAGGCCGGTTGGTTCACCATTTTGCCATTAGGTGCTGTTGTTATCCCCATTTTACAGATGAGAAGCAAGGATTATTGTGCAACACAAATTCCACTGTGTTGTAATAAGGCCTCCCCATGTCTGACTCTTCCCGTGTTCCCTGGAGGACAGAAATACGCCCCCCCTCCCCCACTTCACACCCTGGTGCCTCTCACACAGCAGATGCTCAGGGGTTAACAGCCAAGCTGGGGTTCACTTTCTCTACTGGGAACCCCTCAAGGCCAGGGAGGTGATCTCATTTAGCACCAGACACCCCGTTCCCCACACTGTGCCAGCCTCAAAGAAGTGGGCTCAGCGAATGGACCGGGAAGGAAGGAATTTTTCCGGGATAGGAGCCCTTCTTTTCTACTTTGCCTCTTGTGCCCTTCCTTTTCTCTGTTCCTTCAGCTCATCATTTCTACATGGTGTTGGCTGCCGAGACACAGGCCTCTACCTCCCGGACGGCCGGCAGGGGAAGGTCAGCCAGTCCTCTGTGCCAGGGACTGTTTAACTTGGCCGGGAGGCATTCCTCGGGGAAGGGAAGGATGGTACCTGCTGCGTGCACTGGCCTCTAATCTGACTTGGCTGCCTTTTCACTGGTTGCCAGTAAATTCTACCAGAACCTGGAGATATCTCAGCAAATATAATTTTACCCCTTTCATTCTAGTGGGGTTGATCTCTGAGGAAACCCATTGAGTGACAAAGACCCTGCCTATGTTTTTGCAGTTACCACATCACAGACATGGCCAGAAAGATCCTCAGGGATCATCTGATCCTGTAGAGGGAAAGGGTAATTTTTTTTTAGATCACCAATTGATCACTATCAATTAGTCAATTGGCCATCATCAATTACTCAGTTCGTCACTATCAACTGAGTATTTGAGCGGCGTCCAAAGGGTGATTACAAGGCGATGGGCATTCAGAGGACAGGGGGCCATCTCTGGGTGGCTGGGTCAGGGCGGAAAGGCTTCCTGGATGAGAAAAGGTTAAAGTCACGCTCTTGGGAGGGATTTCCTCAAGCAGAAGGAAGGGTCATTGTTGCCTAGCAATACTGTCCATCTGAGTAGAGGGCCGCTGTGGCTGAGGAGTCAACCTGCCTCCAAGACCAAAGATAAGGAGAGGAGCAGCTCTCCGAGGTTCATTCATTCATTCTTTTCGCCCAGACGCTCAGCTCTTTAGCCGCAGGGCTCAGCCCCTCAGCCGACCTGCGGACAAGAGCAGGTCCACCCGGCCCATCTTCATGCTCAGCCCTGCAGGTGTTAAGAAGTAGGAGAGAATGTGGCCCCAGGAGTGTGCAGTTTTCCTTTCAAAAACATTCATTCTTTCACCCATTCATTCATGTATTCATTCAACAAACATCAGCCAGGGGTTCCCTCTGTAGAAACCCTGAGCTAAGAACGGGTGCTGCAAGCTGAACAGAGCCCAGTCCTGCCCACAGAGCACCATCCCTGGGTGGGATGGGGGAGTGAACAGTGATAAGTCACTTCACCCATGCACGGGGCGGAGGAGTCGGGCTGCTAGCCCGTTGAGATCCACGGGCTTTCGGGAGACGGTTATGAAAGGAGCCATTCTCTGAGGAGACTTTATAAACTGATGTCTCTGAAGACTTGAATGAGAATTTAGGTTGTGAGAGTGGACAGACTTCTCCCAGCCCGGCCACTGACACCTTTCCCGTCGTGCTTCATTTTCACCTCCGCAGACTTAAGCCTCCACATCATCACTTATTGATCAAGCACCACCTTCTCGTCTGAAAAGTGAGGGTGATGCTGCCAATCCAGGGATTTTGCCACAACCCCGGGCAGCCTGTGCCCGTCCCTGCTGCATCCTGCAGATGGGGAAGCGGAGGGTCAGGGAGGCACAAGTGTCCTGCCCAAAGTGCCTGCCACCAACCCCCCGCACCAACCCGGGAAGGCAGAGGGAATGACTGGATGGCTTCTGCAGGCCCCCAAGCTGGACCCCGCCCCACCACGCCCCAGTACCTCTCCTGTGCCGATGGCACAGGCACCACTCTCCACAGTCGCAGAGTAACTCCAGACAAGCCCTTGCCTCATCCAACCCCATGGCCTGTGCCCAGGCTCTCAGACTGCCCCCTGCCTGTCCCACTCCCTCTCTTCATCCTCCCTGGAAGGCACCCCCCTCCCCCACACCCCCAAGCTCTGCCCAGTTCTTCCAGAGGAGGCCAACCAACCACACTGAACACAGAGACAGAGGAAGCACTGCTGTGGTTTAAACTAACAGGTTATGGGGACAGCCGGGGGGGAAAACCTTGTGCCGAGGAAGTTCTGCTTGTTTATTAGCTCGGCGCCCTCAGGCAATCACTTGTCTTCCTAGAGGATTTCCTGGGGCCTCCAGCTGCTGGTGCTGAGTGAGCTGAGGGCCCAGAAGGAACTCTGTGCTAACAGGTGCCACCCAGAGTCTGTGTTCAGTAGGTACTGCTCACACCGAGGGGCTGCTGCTAGGATCAGAATGAAGTTTGATAAACAGGAAGCATGTGAACCCCCAGGGCTGGAGAGATGAGCTAAGCTTCCCCAGGGCCAAGCCCCAGCGAAGAGATTGCTTTTCCATAATAGAACATTGGAGGGAAAGCTGAGCTCCAGCCCTGGAGTCATCTGGGGACTGAGGCAGCTCTCCGGGCTTCCCCACTCAGTGTCCCTGTGGGGAAGGCCCAGAAAGACTGAGAGCAGGATGGCCTCTCCCTGCCAAGCCTTGGCCTCATCCCTTCGTCCCTCCACTGTGCGGGACTGTCGTGCAGAGGGCAGCCTGGGGAGGAACATGCTGGTGTACTCCAAGGCCAGGCATCCTGGGTGGTGAAGTCAGCCTGGAGCACAGAGGTGAGCACTCCGGGACGTTGTTTGCCCAGTGAGCAGAGCCCGTGCCCGGCAACAGAGGAGCCCACTTGCTGGAACCTTTTCTCAGCCTCAGAGGCCAGCTCCTCCTTCATACGGAAGGGAAAGAGTCTGGTATTTCTTGAGAGCTTTTATATACATGTTGTGGGCAGAACCATGTCTTCCCAACCCAAATTCCTAATCCCCAGTACTTGGGAATGTATCCTCATTTGGAAATAGGTTCATTGCAGATGAAATTCCTTATGGTGAGGAGGGGTTGGGCCCCTAATTCAATATGACTGGCATCCTTATTTAAAAGGCGGGGAGAAGGGAGAAACTTGGAGACACATGCGCGCACACAGGGAGGACACCCTGTGGAGATGAAGGTGGAGATGGGGGCGGGCCTTCTCCCAGCCAGGAACGCCAGGCGTGGCTGGCAAACTGCCAGAAGCCAGGGACGAGGCCTGGAGCAGAGCCTGGTCACGGCCCTCAGAAGGAACCAGCCCTGACAACACTTTGATCTCAGATGACCAGCCTCTAGAATGGAGACAATAGATGTCTGTTGTGGAAGTCACTGGGTTTGTGGTGCTTTTTTATGGCAGCCCTGGGAAACGACAACCATATGTTACCTCTGGGACCTCACAACAAGCCTGCCAAGGGAGGCATTGGTATCCCCACTTTACAAGTGTAGCAGTCGAGGCTCACAGGGGTCAGGTGACTTGTCCAAAGCCACACAGTAAGTGAGAGAAGAGGATGCAGTGAGCTCTGTTCAGCTCTAATCCCCGGGCAGCGTGGGATCCCCTCGAGCAATGAATCCTGGGGCTTGGTCAGAAGCAAAGGAGACCTCAGAAGCATGGTGAGATTCCCAGGAGAGGAAAGGGCAGCCTGGGATTCTGGGCCTGTGGAATGAATGAGCCCCGCCCAGCCCCAGGGCACGGTGTCTCTCTGACGCCCCCGCAACAAGGGTGGGGTGGGGGGGCCAGGCCTCACCCAGAAGGTAATTAGCAGACATGCAGATGTGGGGTCTGAAAAAGTCAGGGGTGAGGAGCTGGCCAGACACCAGGGGGAGCCCCTCAGTCAGCTGACCCACAGTGGGTCCAGAGGATTCACCCAGGCAGGGCCGGATTCGGCCAGGGAGCCAAAGCAGCCCGGCCTGTAAGGCTTGACCTTGCAGGTGCCAGGAGCCAAGAGGTCTCTAGAGTGTCCACCAGAGGCCCGAGTAAATCTGCCTCTGGCTCTCTTTAACGTTCTCCTGTGGGCTTTCACGGGAGTGGGGCCTCAGCCCCTGCCCCACTGCTCCAGAATCCCTTATTATTTCCCAAAGGTGGCCCTCTTCCCTCCCACCTCCCCAGGGCTCCAGCCGCTGTCCCCGGGCAGCACCCCCCTGTCCTGTTGAGGGCCTTCTCTGCAGCGACCCTCTCCCTTCCTCGTATCCTGCACTGTCAGGGGAGCTCATCCTCTCCTACAGCAGGGCCCCCGGGCCATTCTTAATCAAGGCACAGAGAGATGGCATTGCGGGCCCCCTGGAGCCTGCAAAACAGGACTTTTAAGCTCCACCCTCTGCTGGGGGATCGTGGGGGACCCAGGGGAGCTGTCACTAACGGGGAGATGCAGAGGAAGAGAGCAGGCTGCTCGTCGCTTGTCAGGCCCCAGGAGAAGGCAGGGGGTGGCCAGGACCTCTCCAAGGGTGTCTGCGCTTCCAGGCATCCTCAGGAGTGCCACCCTCCTCTCCCCTGGTGACTGAGAAAGGGAGTGGAAGGGAGACAGGCCGTGTTTTGCAGGCAGCAGAGCCAAATGGCACTTGGGGTGATTCCATGTTGCCTTAGCCATCGCCTTCTGCCGAACCAGCCTTGGGAGGAAGCCAAGCCCACTTCTACCGGCCCAGCCGCACTGTGGTAGTCCTCTGTTCGTGTGCTGGAGGCTGGCAGCACTGAGGCTCGGGGACCCAGCCTGACGCTGGTGGCCCGTGACAGCCAGGCCAGATGGTGGGAGACCGAGGGGCCTCCTGGCTGCTCCTGGCCTGGGTGTGACAAGAATGGGGTGCAGCCATCCAGGACCCTATTCCTGACAGGCACCAGAGGGACACCAGAGAGGCCAGAACTGGCTGCCCCCCTCCTAGGCCCAGCCAAGACCCCGCAATCACCTCTCGGGGGCTCCCCCCCATGAATGCTGCCTGCACTTCAGGGAAGACCTTCCTATCTCAGCTGATACTTGAGGCGTCAGGTCCCGCTGTCACTCCCCACTGGGTGAGCCAGGCAGCTGGGCCTAACGTCACCAGTTCCAAGCACCCGGGTCCTGGTGTCTGAGTTCCATGGCGCCTTTGCCCAGGCCTCGTAACTCTTCCCTACCTCTGTTTTCTCGTCTGCAAATGGGGGTCATAACAGTAGCTAGCTCGATGGTTATTCTGAGGATTAAACGGTCCTAAACTCAAGGGATTCAGAACAGCACGTGGTACTGAACAAACGTTAAGTGGCTGACAGATGCTGCTGCTGACGATGGTGACGGCTCAGTCCCCACCACGCTGCCACTGTTACCTTTGTGCTGTCATCACCGCTGTGACTTTAGTGCCCTCATTACTGCAGGCGCCATTTATGCTGGCGCTGTTACCCCCGGGGATAAACACGGTTCCCCAGGACGTAGGTGACAATCACGGGTTTGTAAAGCTCTGGCAAGGCTGGCAGCTCCCCCCGAACTTCGGACATGGTGCTGTGTCGCGGGCAGGGTTTTGCAGACTCTAGTCCGCCCCTGCCTCACCTCAGGCACTGCCTGCAGCCTGCATTTCCACCAGGCGTGGCCCCTCCGCCCCTCTCCCCCCCTCCAGCCAGACTGGCTCCTTCTTCCTTTATTAACTCGCTACCTTTTTAAAGCTACATATCCCTAAGGTCTTGGCTCAAATGTCATCTGTTTGATGAAGACTTCTTTGGCTGGGGGGGGGGCAGGGGGGAATAAAGATGCAAGATAGGAAATGGGGTTTCATCAGAAGTGGGCATTTTGGGATCAGAGTCAGTAAAGACTCCCAGCTAGATACTGAGAACTGGTGTCTGGGAGAAGCCAAAATCAGGGCTCCGAAGCAACCAGATCTGCCTCTGAGTGGTTCGAGTGAATCCTGCTTTACAGTAACAAGAAACAGTAGTCGGTGAGCATCTCCTATATACCAGACAGAGTTCGGGTATGGATATGTCCACAGCAACCCTGTGTCATTCCTATCACTCACCCCGATACATGGGTGGGGAAACTGAGGCACAGAGCAATTCATTCACTTGGCCGGAAAGTTAATAGAGTTAATGAGTATCAAAGCCTGGATTGAAACCCCAGCAGTCTGCCTCCAGAGCTCATATACCTACACATCGTTGTGTCATAGTTTTTTGTCATATCATCATTTCTATTTCATTTCTCCTCTCCCATCGTCTCTTCATTCTGCTTTATTTGCCTCCTTTCCCCCTCGCCTAGCTGGGATCAAAGTCATCCTCTATTCACTAATTTATTAGTTCAGCAAATATTTTGTGCCCACCTCCGGAAGATATTAAATATATGAGTGTATGGCAAGTAGAACTTGGAATAGCCCCTGTCGTCACCATCACCCTCATCACCTCCTCCTCCTCATCACCATCTTCATCACCATCAGCTTCCCTGTCCCCTGCACAGTCTCTGGCACTAAGGAGGTTTTCAGTGAATATGTTGTTGCATAAGAGATGACAAGGCATTTCTCGAAGTCACACTCCCAGGAGGGACAGCTTCTCAGTGTCAGAAAATTGATGCTCTGATTCCCTGAGTCCCCAGAGAAGCCGGTTGCCACCCCTCCCCCTCCCCCAAGACAGCAGACGCACCCTTCCTTCCCCAGAAAGTGGATCTTGCCCACCTCAACTCTCTGACCCTCACGGGCAGCCGTGGTTCCCCCTCCTGGTGCCAGACATGGGGTCTGGCCCTGCTCTGTGAGCCCCTCTCCTTCCCATTCATGTCTGGAGGGTGTTGAATCTGAAGTGCACCCCCGAGGCAGAAGACGGTCTCCGAGCAGCCACAGAAACAAAAGGAGCCGGGGCCGTGGCGAGGGCAGCACCGTCACACAAGGCCACTTTGTCAGTGGGCTGCACGGGATGAACGCCCAGGGTGCTTCTGAAGATAAATACCAGAGGCAGTGATGTGGAGGCAGAGGCCGGGTGTCCGGAAGAACCCAGGAGGAAGGTTATGAAAACTCGCATCCTTTGGTCGTCTCTATTTTTGCACTGAATGCTGGAGTTTACCCGGAGGGGAACTGTCCTGACTAAAAACACAAGGGCTATGGGCCTTTCTGGAGGCCCTCGGGCAGAGTCCCTTCCGGTGTGTTTCCCAGCCTCTACAGGCTGCCCGCATGCCTTGGCTCCTGGGCCCCTCCCATCCTGAAGACCGCCTGTGATGTGCTGAGTCTCACACTGCATCTCCCTGACTCTGACTCTCCTGCCTTTCTCTTCTCTAGTAAAGGGGCCGTATGAGTGCGTTGGGCCCCTGAATAGTCCAGGGTAGGCTCATCTCAAAGTCAGTTGGTTAGCAAGCTGCTTTAATCCCTTCCTCGCTGCCAGGAGATGTAACAGAATCACTGGTCGGGGGGATTAGGATGTGGCCGTCTTTGAGGACCATCGTGTTGCTGACATGGTGTTGAGAAGGTGGGGGTGGGTTCTGATTCTTTCAAAATGGGTAATTCGTGCCTGGAACTGGGAATGGCTTTCTATTATCCAGGAATGGAGTGCACCGAGTTAGTGTGACCTCGGGAGAGTTGCTTAACCTCTGTGGCGAAGCTTTCGTTTTTCTCGTCTCCAAGGTATTGTTCCGCCGTGAGCTTTCGTACTGAGGGACCGTGACTGCACGCCCAGGGTCTGGCAGGTGGCAGGCCCTCAGGAGGTGTGTGGGCTGACTGGAGGGGAGCTGGGTTGAGTGGTGTCTCGCCCTTTCCAGCCTCCGAGGTCTGTGGTTTTATGGCTCACTGCTTCTAAATAACAGAACACAAACTTTCAAAATGAATACTCACATCTGTTCAGAAACGTCTCCCAGGTTAAAAGTGTGGCATTTACGTACAGTAAGTAGGTGGATGGGCAACTGTGAACAGGGGTGTGTGTGTATGTGTATCCATACGTGTGTGCATGCATGTATATGTGTGTGCCAATTTCCGATGGGAAGGATGTTCACCTAACTGACAGCCGGACTCCCTGGACTCCCTGAACAAAGGTTTTTAATAAATTGGTTTGTGAGTTCTCCCTGGTAGGATAAGGACCGCTTCTTTGTCATGGAGCCAGCTGCCACTGAGGCCTGGCTCTTCTGCACCGAGTGGCTTTGGCTGAGGAAAGACCATTCTGATCCCTCCCCTGGGATTGTGGTTTCCATGCGAAGGAGCTGGCAAGGAAGGGTGAGCAGATTTACGTTAGGCTAGGTTGAATCATTTCAGAGGGCTCTGGGGCATAGGGGTTGGCCCTGGTCTTCTGGTACCTTGTCCTGGGGTGATTAGTACAGATGGGTGGTGGCCTGGAGCTGAGAAGCTGATTAAGGAGGCTCAGGATTGGCTGGTTTGCATCTCAAAGGCACACTCACTGGCTATTTCTAGAAACTGACTAACCCAGGGTGGGCAGTCCCTATAGAGTCAGCAAGGCCCAGATGTCGAATCATCAGAATACAGAAAAATAAAATAAATGGTGAATAAAGTAGAGGTGTGTATGTTGAGCAGCAGGCAGGGGTGCGGGGGAGGGAAGAAAATGTCCAAAAAGTCCTCTTGGTGGAAGAGGGCCATAATGAAAAAAAAAAAAAGTTGAGAAACATTGAGTTATATCTGGGCTACTTGATAAATTCCTTGAGAGAACTCCTGGAACAGATGCTCGGAGGAAACCTGTCCTCAGCAGCGTTCCTTTCCAGATGTATCTGGCTAGGGCCCCTCTTTGCCAGCACAGGCTGTGAACTCACTTGGCCTTGTCAGAGGTGCAGTACCTTTGACAGCAGCAGCAAATGAGAATTTAGAGGCCTCTTGTGGTTTGTTTGGCTCTGTAATTAGCTGCTGAATTTAGCCTAATGGGATCCTAATGTTTTTTTTTAAAGCCAATTTAAGTCATCTTTGTACAGTAAATCCTTGCTTAACGCCCTCAATAGGTTCTGTGACTTTAAGCAAAAGGACACATAACAAAACCAGTTGTACCATTGGCTAGTGGATGGAAACAAGAGTTAGGTTCCTACAGCATCTCAACATTATGATGAAACAACGTCATTTGAGGACTGGCTGTATTTTCGATGGATTGTGAAAGCCCTGTCAGTTATTTATGTCAGCATACACATGCATAGCTGCAAGGGGCAGATTTATGCTTTTATGTGCCATTAACATCTACACTATGTTGACGGCAGCGTTTAGCTTTCCGAATGTTGGCCTAATCTCCTCCACGGCTGTAGACACATGCGCCCCAGTCATTGCGTGCGGTCAGCCATAGAGTGTTTCAACATATCAAACACCCTGGCGAATCGTTCCCCGCTCTATCATATCAAAAAGTGATAAGTTATAGTCACCAGGCCGTTTAATGAAAAAAAATCAGTCTTTGAGGGCTTAGAATACAATTAAGTGTACTGAACACTAAAGCTTGGTTCAATATGATTTAATCTTTCTGGGATGATTCAGGATCCTACAGGCCTTGGGGGCCTTGGTTATGAATATTGATGATCCTCAGGTTCTTACTCTGTAGGAACTCCACTGGAGATTTCCAGCTGGAAGCCTGCCAGGTACCTGGGCTTCCACCGTAGAGGCTGTGCTCACCGTTACCTGGGTATGGTCTCCAGACATTCTGGGGATGACAAATCTGTGCATTTGTCTTTGGCATAAAAATGTTCTGACAGCTGATGTGAAATCTCTTCATTTCTCAGCCCCATTTTATTTCTCTAACAAGGAGAAACTTTCAGTGGGAGTGTCACTGTGTTACTAACACCTTTTCTTAAAATTTACTAATGTATTTTGTCCGCCAAGAACTCTACTCGGGAGCCATTCAGTAATTCGGCTTGTGTTTGTTAGGCAAGTCACAGTGAGACTCAGCGCAACTGGAGATTTGGCAACAGGGAAGGATACGGCTGAATCTGCATCAGGGCACATAATGTGCATTCAAATAATGAATCCGGAGGCGTCTTAAGTAAACAACTACCTCCTCACTACCCCTCCTGCCCATTATCTCCTTCCTTCCTTCCCTTTCTAGTGTGATCGCCTTCACCATTTGAACCATTTTCAGAAACTTAATGCTTCCAAGTTAAAATTAATCTAGGAAAGAAACCGCTACAAATAGCCTCAATATATCTTTTAAAAATAAAAAGCAAGAACTGATAGAATGAAAGGAGAAAGAGATGAATCCACTCTTAGAGTTGGAGATTCAACACTCAGAAATGGACAGATCCAGCAGACAGGAAATCAGCAAGGTCAAGTTAATTCAACAACACCATCAATCAGTTGGGTTTAATGGGCATCAATAGACTACTTCATCCAACAACAGCAGAACATACATTTTTCTTAAGCTGACATGGAACCAAGATAGGGCATATTCTGGGCCATGAAACATACCTTAACAAATGTAAAAGAACAGAAATATACTGTCTCTTTTCAAACCACAATGAAATTAAGCTAGAAATCAATAGCGGAAAGATAGCTAGAAAATCCCAATACTTGGAGATTAAACAACACACTTCTAAATAACACAGGAGTCAAAGAAGAAACCTTAAGAGAAATGTTTAAATGTATTTTGAGCTAAATGAAATTGAAAGCACAACTTAATCAAAATATGTGGGTTGCAGTAAAAGCAGTGTTTAGAGGGAAATTTATAGCAGCGAATTCCTGTGTTAGAAAAGAAGATCAAATCTACACTTCTGCCTTGGAAACTGGAAAAGCAAGAGCAAAATTAAATCTAAAGTAAGTAGAAGAAAATAACTAATACAAATTAGAGCAGAAAGCAATGAAGTTTAAAACAGAAAAATCAATAGAGAAACCCAAAGCTGTTTTTTTGAAAAGATCAATAAAGTCATGTAAGTTGCTAACTAAGAAAAAATAGAGAGGATGCAAATCATGTATTAGAAATCAAAGAGAGGATACCATTACAGATCCCATGGATATTAAAATGGTAATGAATACTGTGAATAGCTGTTTCCACAAATTCAATAATCTAGGTGAAATGGACCAGTTTCTTAAACAATACAACCTACCAAAATTCACATAAGAAATCTGAGTAGGTCTGTATCTGGTAAAGAAACTGAATCAACAACTAATAGCCTTTCAAAACAGAAAGCCCCAGGCTTACGTGGGTCCATTGGTGAATTCTGCCAAACATTTAAGGAAGAAATTATACTAAAATTTCTACAGTCTCTTTCAGAAGATAGAAGCATAGAAAATATTTCCTAACTCATCCTATGAGGCCAGCATTATTGTAATACCAAAAATAGACAAATACATTATAAGAAAAGAAAACTACAGCCTAGTATCTTTTGTGAACATAGATGCAAAAATCTTCAAAAAATATTAGTAAATCTAATCCAATAATTATTAAAAATTATACTCCATTATCAAGTAGTATTCATCCCAAGTATAAAATGCTGGTTCTATATTAAAAAATTGAATAATGTTATCCATCACATCAACCAACCAAAGAAGAAACATTATATAATTATATCACTAGATGCATAAAATTGAACACCCTTTTGTGATTAAAAAAACTCTTCAGTTGCCTAGGAATGGGGGCAAATTGATTTTAAAAATCTACAAAAAAACTGTAGCTAGCATTATACTTAGAAGCTTGAAGCTCTCCTTCTAAAATTAGGTACAAAACAAGAATGTCCCATCTAACCCCTCCTTGTAAACATCATACTGGAAGTCCTTGCTGATGCAATAAGATAGAAAAAGGAAATGAAAAGTATACAGACTGGGAAGGAAGAAATAAAACTGTCCTTGTTCACAAATGATGTGATAACCTATGCAGAAAACCCAAAATAGTCAATGAAAAACCTGGAACTAATAAGCAATTATATAGTAAGGTTACAGGATACAATATTAATGTAAAAAGTTAATTGCTCTTTTAAACACCAGCCACGAACAAGTGGAATTTGAAATTAAAAACGCAATACCATTTACATTAGCATGCCCCCCAAACAAATACTTTACTATAAATCTAACCAAATATGTATAAGATCTGTATGAGGAAATCTGGACAACTCTGATGAAAGATACCACAGAAGAGCTAAATAAATGGAGAGATATTCTATGTTCAGGAATAGAAAGACTCAATATTACTGAGATATAAAGAACTTTGCTCAATATAAAGAACCGTCAAGATGTCAGTTCTTTCCAACTTTATCTACGGATTCCACTCAATCTCAATCAAAATACCAGCAAGCTCTTTTGTAGATAACAAACTGATTCTAAAGTCTATATGGAGAAGCCAAGGACCAAGAATAACCAACACAGCCTTGAAGGAGAAGAAAAAAGTTGGGAGCCTGATACTACTCAATTTTAAGACTTACTATAAAGTTACAATAATCAAGACAATGCAGTATTGGCAAAAGAATAGCTAAACAGATCACAAGAATGGAATAGACAGTCCATAAATAGACCCATGAATATAATCAGCTGATCTTAGACAACAAAGCAAAAGTAATACAAGGGAGCAGAGGTAATCCTTCTAACAAGTAGTGCTGAAACAACTGGACATCCACATTCAAAAAAATTAAATCATTAGTTGCTCTTTAATTGAGTAAAGAATGGCCCATTATATAAATACAAGCTTGTATGGATAGATGGATAAATGGATGGTTGGATGGATGGATTGATAAATGAATTTGGATTGCAATCATCCAAGGAAGATGCATGGCCACGTTGATATAGAGCAAGACTCTCCATTTTCCAAAAAGCTGCCTTCTCAGTGTTTTGCCCTGGCCTATTGACATGTGTTCATTGAAATGTCAGACTGTTTCTTAACTCAGAACACTCTAACGTACAGCTTTCCTGGCAGCCACACTGAGGGCTGAGTTTCATCACCACTGCATGACACTGTGCCCACAGGTGTCTCTGCTATGTGGGAGTGGGGGAGATGCTGGTCAGGGAATTTACCAGAAGCCAGATGATCTCCAAAGCCAGACCAACCTCTGACATTTCCACAGCTACCCAGGACCTAGCGAGGACCCCCAAATATCATTTCATTTCTGGAAGTTCTGAAATGGGGCCCTGAACCACTTCAGAGGAGTCAGGGACTTAAGCAGATGTTCACAAACCCTGCAGGGCCCCAGGCACCCCTCACAGCAGAGATGAGGAAAATGGGAAGGTGAAGCTTTCTCTCATCTTAGCCCCTGTGAGATGGATGTCGTTCAGCTCTCTATGGGGAAGTTGCAAGGATAATGCAATAAATGCAGAACCCTGGGAGAGAAGGAGGGAGGGCCAAGGAGGTAACTAACAATTGCCTACGCAAATCTAACAGCGCCCTCTGGTGACAGGGAAGGAAAGAGCAAAAGAAGCATGAACTACCAGGGGGCTTGCATGACAGGCTTTGCATCCCAGGAGGTGGAGAGAAAGTGAGGAAGTCTGCCTAGCAACTCCGCCTGCATGTCCAATGGGTCTCTCAAGCTGAATGTGACTAAAACTGAACTCTTGATCTCTCCCCCAAACCCAACCCTCCTACAGTATTCCCCATTTCAGTAAATAGTAAATCCATCCTTTCGGTTATACAGGTCAAATACTTTGCAGTTACTCTTGGGAGGTCTTTTTCTTACACCCCCACACCCAATTAGCAACTCCCTTGGCCTTACACCCTCTTTGTACTAAAAATCACTTTTGTACTGCCCCACCATAACTAATCTGGTTCCTCACTCGCCACTGCCTGTGGTCTGTTCGCCACCTACCCGCTGCAGTGCCCTGCAGAGAGATGGGACCACATCCCTTTCTGCTCAGAACACTTCCGAGGCTCTCATTTCACTCATTGTAAGAGCCCAAGTCTAGAGGTGCCCATGAGGCTCTACCCGATCTGCCCCCTCACCAGCTCTCTGACTCGTCGGCTATTCCTTTCCCCTCACGTTCTCTGTTTCTTCCTCCCCAAATCCAAGCCCATTTTCCTTGGGGCCTTTACCCCACTGCCCCCTCTGCTGGCCTGCATGTCCCCCCAAGATATCAGCCTGGCCGCACACTGACTTCCTTCCAGACTCTCTTTGAATGTCCCCTTCGCTGTGTGATCCCCACCCCCACCCTCCTCTCCTGCTCTGTTTTCTCCGTGGCCCTTACCACCCAACCCGCTCCATGTTCACATTATGTATTTGGAATACACATGCCAAGATGGCAAGGGTTTCCAGGGTTTTGCCGCTGGATCCCCAGTACCTAGAACTGCACCTAGCCCTTAGTGCACACTCGGGGAAGGAGTGGACGAACACACTCTTTTGCCCTCTTTCTCTGCAGTTTTATACTAGTAGGTTTTCTTATTTATGCGATTGGTGTCAGAGCCACACCATCACCCCACTGTTTCTGTGTGCTTCGCACCACGTACAGCACCCTGACAACCGCATGGCTGCTCTCTGCCCTGCTCTCAGGAGGACTGACACTCGCTAGCCCATCACTCCTCAGCTGACCGCGAGGGAAACCTCGCTGCATCAGGCTCATGTGAGGAGGGTAGCTTGTGGGGTCACCTTGAGGCACTTCCTCCCTGTGACCCAACTCTACCCTGTCCTTGCCTTTCTCTGTCTCAGCAGCCAGCAGGCACCCTGGGTACAGTGTTCTAGCCTCAGGATCTTCCTCCCTGGATCGAGAGCTCCCTAAGAACAGAGCCTCCTGCTTCTTTGGGGCTGGAGACAATGCATTGGGTCTCGAAGGATGAACATGAACTTGCTGGGCTCCCAGTAAAAATAAAAATAACACAATATAGAGATAGTGAGGGGGAGGGAGAAACGGAAATAGTGAATGTAGACCACTCTTTCTAGAATTTTGGCTGTAAAGCGGGGAAGAGAGAGACATAGTACTGGGAAGGTGAGTGTTCAGTTTTTAAGTCCAAATCCTTCTTGGCCCAAAGCCCGAGGTTCGCCGTGGTTCGCCCTGCCTCCCAGTCCAGCTTCTTCTCCCACCTTCTCCCACCTTCTCCCCTCTGCTCCCATCTCGCATGCACCCTCTGCCCCAGCCACTGTCCCACATACACAGCCCATGCCTGTCTTCCTCGGAATGTGCTTCAAGAATGGCAATAGCAATAGCAGCAGCATTTATTGAGCTATGTGTAGAGGACAGGATTGACATGTTTTAACTCATTTGATCTTCTGGTGGCCCTCTGAGGACCATGCCATGACCGTTCCCATATTATCTGCAAGGAAATCGAGGTACAGGGAGGCTAAACGACATGCCTGCAGTGACATAGCTGGGAAGTAACACAGCTGCAGCCCAGCTGAGCATTCCCTTGGGCTCCTGAGTCCGCACTCTCTGAATTCGGCTGTAAGGCGTCTGCATCGCTCGGCCCTCCTCTCCAGTGTCAGCTGCCCTGGGAAGCCTTCCCCCAGCTCCCGGGCTGACCTGGGCTCACCACGCTGTGCTCTCCACCTGGACCCCAAGCACACCTCCACTCAGGTCTTTCTCCCATAGCATTTCAGTGGGTGGTGGGTCTGTCTCTCTGGCCGAGCGGGAGCCTGTGAGGGCAGGAATGTGTCCTGTTGTCCATGGCTGGTGCTTAGTGTCTGTGGTTGAAGGAGAGCCACAGAGCCTTCCTGTCCTTTTCAGGTTGACACACTTCTCCCTCCTATGTACTTCCAGCTCCACGTCTGGGCGTGCCATTGAACCGATCTGAAAACTCTCCATTCCTGTGTTTTCTGCCTCTTATTTCTTTTGGTGATTTGGTTTCAGACTTCCTAAGAACTTTTTCTTTGAATACAATTCATTCTGGGGGGAGAGCGATGAACCATGGTCTGCGTTTATCCTAATTGGGACCCGGCCCGCCTCTCACAGATGAATGGGTTCCCCCCGCCAGCGCTGACTTTGCTTCCCACTGCCAAGCCTCTCAAAATCAAATGGTTGTGCAAACATTAGGGGGAAAAATTTGGTAACTTCCGATCTTGTTTCTTAATAAATTTAACAGTAAGAGGGAGCCTTCTGGCATTGTGTTATTATTGAATTCCTAAATCTTTAGCTTTGAAGAACTTCACTTGGATTATTAGCAAGCATTTATCAATCCCTTTTCTGTCCCAGGTTGTCCATATATATTATCCCATTAGGGCCTCCCAATCACACTGGGAGGTGGATAATATGAAGCAAGTTATAGAGGGAGAAACGGAGGCTCAGAGGAGCCAAGTCCAAGCGCCGAGCCACACAGCTGGGAGACGGCAAGGCGGGAATGCAAACCCGGCCAGCTCTGCCTGGAGCCTGTTCCAGGGCTGGTCCACCTCCCCACCCCCCCACCCCCCCACCCCTGCCCGCAGCTGCTTCCCTCCCATTTCTTAAAGCTGGGACTGATGCCAAGACCCTTCACTTTAAATTCTGGGATAACTTAGCAGAAAACAAGGTGTAGCTTGGCAGGCAGGAATCAGGCAGGCTGCTCTTGCAGCCAGAGGCAGGCGAGGCACAGCCCAAGCCTGTGTGCAGGGCGCCGAGACGTACGCAGCCTCCTCTTCCTCCACCGCCATCACCAAAGGGAGGAGATGGATGAGCGCTGATGGCTGTCTTGTTCGGTTTTCCTTTGCTGGGTGAATAGCATCCGGATCCATTAATAGATGGAGACACAGAGAAAAGCTGAAAGGAGAGAAAGGATGGCAGTGTGCATATCTGCCCAGGGGCCGTCCTAGGCACATGGGAAGGTGGACATCTAGCAAGGCAGGCATGCGCCCTGGTCGCCCCATCAGAGCCAGGTAGATGCCAGATGTGGTGGGCCCCGGGGCCCACCCGGAGGAGCAGCTCTCGCGTATCATGTTCTAAGTGACCTGACCAAAAGGCTGTCCGTCTCCAGTTGCACAAGATTTTAGAAAGATGATCCTCAAGACTATCTGAACCCAGACATTAAATAAACAAAACTGCTTGTTTGTGGGTACAGGGTATTTAGCAGGGTATTTAGCTCTCACTATAGGCCTGAAGCTTTAATATATTATCTTGTTTAATTACCACAATAAACCAGTGGGGTGGATATTTTAAGCCCTCTTTGCAGACACAGAAGCTGACTGGGGATCTGGGAGGTTCTTTGTTCGGGCTACACAGGGGCTGCGACTGGATTGGACCTCAGTTCCAGCCAGGCCCATGGTCATGCCCAGCCCATGCTGTCCCACCTGTGGCCAGTCAGTCCCATAGCAGAGAGATCTGGTCATGGCTGGGAATGTGGACCTCAAAGGCACTATGTAGTTCATCATCTTTTAGGACCCACAGACCCCCTGCCTTGAGAATGTGAATGAACTTCCCCCTAGACAAATGCACAGCCCACGCCAGCGTAACAGAATTTCAGGGAGACCGTGACCTCTTCCAGCCCATCATGTACCAGAGCTGATCATCACTTTCTCTCCAGGGAAATTATTCCCTTTAGGTCCAGTCAAAGTCACATTTGACCCTTCTTTCTCCTTGCCTTTGAACTTGAGTTTTAATACCCAGGCTGTGGCTGTCCTTGGCTCCAATAATGGAAATTGATGAGTAGTCCACAACTGAGGCCTGTGTCTTCCACTAAAATATGATGCTAGGACTTTTTATTGACCTAGTTGATTTTTAGACAAAAAAAAAATCCCTCTAGTTTGTGTTATCTTCTATCTAGAGTCCTCAGGAGAGGAGGGAGGGATGGAGAGACGGAGAGAATAAATCCTGGTATATAATCTTTGCATAATAGTTCCATTTAGATTTTCCAAATCTCAGTAATCTAACTTTAAAAGCTCCTTTGAATAATTATGTCTTCACATTTAAATTTCATAACCCTCTAAAAGAAGGAGAAATGATCCCAAGGGAAATTGTTTATTCTTATGATAAAGCATAAAATAGTGTAAAGCTTTGTACACATTAACTGATTTCATCTCGGTTAACATATGTTGAGCACCCACTATTTTGCTCAGCACACGCTCATTTTATCTCCCCACCCCCAGCAACCCAAGAAGGGAGACAATGAATTATTGCCACCTCTATTTCACAGAACAGGAAGTGAGGTCCCGAGTGGCTCTCTGACCTGCCCAAGGCTAAGTGTGGGTGGGCGCTGACAGAGCCAGGGCTGAACCTTTGGCTTCTAGACTCCACATCCCATTTGTTCATGCCCCAGCCAGTGTGTGAAGCGGCATCTCCGATGCAGGTCTGGGATGAGAACTTGCTGTAGCTGATGCAAGTCCCGATGCAGCAATCCTGTGAGAACCCGTGTACTCTCCTATTCATCGGGCGACTTCACCCTCCCTACATTCAGGGCTCGTTCTCCGGTCTACTCTGCCCTGAAGCCCCCTGACCATTCCCTCATCACCAGAAACTTCGGGTCCCTCACCACACTGGGTGACAGTCACCTGGTGCAATCTGCAGTGAGTTCTCCAAGGTAGTAAATCTCTGAATAAGAGTCAGAGCCATCAGGGGCATCAGATGAAGGAGGAACTGGCCCAGCATTCTTGCCACCAAAATGCCTACTTGACCTGGCCTCTGACCACATGTCTGGACTGGTAAACAAACAAGAGGAAGCAAGGGTGTCCCCAGTCGGCAGGAGGATGGCTCAGCTGTTACATGAGAGGGAACAGGCAGGAGGCTAGCTTGGACGATGGGGATGTCTGTGAAGGTCTTGTCTTCCCTGAAAGGCTAAGCACTGCTGAAGGGTGGGATCACATCCCATGCAGATCCTAGCACTGCCCCAGGTAGCGCCCAGTGAATGGTGACTCTGTACTGTCCAGTTAATGCCAATTTGTATGCTGGCACAGTCCACGGCGGCTTTCAAACTGCCCAGCCCATTAGTGGATCAGGAAATCACTGTTGGTGCTGCAGACAGCATGTTTTATGAATAAAATAGAAATAAAAAGAACAAAGAGAGTGCACTCTGTGATAATAGTAAGCATCAGTATTATTTTCCATGAAGTTTTCTCATGGAAAGGACCAGTGTATGTGTACGTGCTGGTGGTAGTGGTGGGTGTCCTGGGTCATGACATAACACACGTCTTCATTCTGAGTCACAGTCACACATGTTTGCACAACAAGGGTTAAAAAACAATCTTAGGCCCTGGCTGGTGTGGCTCAGTGGATGGAGTGCCAGCCTGGAACCAAAGGGTCACCAGTTTGATTCCCAGTCAGGGCACATGCCTGGGTTGCGGGCCAGGACCCCAGTAGGGGACACACAAGAGGCAACCACACACTGATGCTTCTCTTTCTCTCTTTCTCCCTCCCTTCTCCTCTATCTAAAAACAAATAACTAAAATCTCTTTAAAAAAAAATCTTAGGAAGAAACCTACTTGACCAGTTTCCTAATTATAGGAACATTGAAATCAAATCATCATTTGCACTGTTCATCCTTTTCTTCATTATTCATCCAAAAAGGTCTTTTGTAGTTATCTTTCCTGCTGTATCAGCCTGTCAAGTGTGAAGGTGAAACATTCAGAAACGAAGGACTGGCCCCACGGGGCTGGAGCCTCTCTCTCATTTGGCAGCGGGGGCCGGAAGAGGTATGTGCCAGGTGCCACCTCACATCTGCCCAACTCCAAAGGAGGAACCTTTGTCGGCTGGGGCTTTGTGTTTCCAGCGGAGGGAGGCATGGGCTTGAACCACTGACCTTTGGATTCTGTTTCCCCTCCACCTGCCAGTTGCCTTAAATAATTTAGCACCTATATATGGATACTATTCCGTTGTTCCTAAATGATTTTGTCATTGCCAGTCTTGTCTCTTCAGTTAATTCGTAAACTGCTTGAATACCTCTTCTCTTTCTTTTGTGTCTTCAAAATGCCTGATAGGGTTGGGAATACAGCAGGTACTTAATAAGTGCTTCCTACTTATTGACAACTGCTCATTGTTCAGTTGCCTACTAACACATGCCTTCACTCCTCATTTTCTCCTGCCATAGAGCGTTTATCATATGGCTTTGTATGGCTTATGTGCATAGCAGTCTGTCTCCGTTGCCTGGAGTTGAGCCCCTGAGGACGGGTGGTGTGTGTATCCTGCCCATCACTGCGTCCTCGGCCCCTAACACAGGACAGTGCCTGCCTTGCTCATTGTGTAGCCTCGGGGGTCGGCACTTGATAGGTATGTCCATTGTGATCATCGCCACAATGCTGAGTAACAAAGAGCCCCACTATGTCAATGACATGCCAAATGAGCATTTGCTTTGGGGGCACGGCTCTACAGTTCACATTGGTAATGGGCTTGCTCCGTCTGTCTCTCACCCTCCTCCGCCAGCAGGCGAGCCAGGGCAACTTTTTCTCAGGCAGAGGCACAAGAGATCAAGTTCAACTGCGTGTGTGCTTTTCAGCCCTTTAGTTCCATAGTGTTTGTGAACATACCTTTGGTCAGAGTGAACAGTCAAGCCCAAAGTCAAGGTACAAAGAAGCACACTCAGCCCAGGGAGGCTGGGGCAGGGACGGGGACAGTGGACACTCTGTCTCACCTGCCGGAGTGAGTGCTGAGGTTCTCGCTGAATCTTCACAGAATGGAAAGGAGGGGAAGAGGATAATTGGATTGCAGGGATTTCCACAGGGACTCTTTACCTTCTGACATTGAGCTCTGCAGAAAAAGCAGGAGCCTTATCTAACAGATAAGAGCCCAGCCACCCAGATTTAAATTTGTTGGGCTAATCAAGCAAGTCCTCAGCAGTGACTGCCAGCAGAGGCTCTTCCTGCAGGACACCCAGGGACAGCAGCTGGAGCAAGTGACCAGCGCTTCCCCTGAGGCATCTCTGAGCAGCTAGAATCCTGCTCTGTTTTGTGTCCTTTAGAAATGTGCGTACAGACAAATGCCCACACGTTTGTTAAAATGAGCAGGTCAGGACCTCAAGGAAACCTTTCAAAATGGCTCGACATTATTTCTGAAAGGAGTCTGGAGCCTGGGTTGTCCCGGTGGCCTGTGGCACCAGTCCCGGTGTGGTGTGAGGCTGGGCAAGGCTGGGCACCCCTTCTTGGGTTCACTAGGAAGTAACAACCTGTTTTCCTCTCTCTGTCTCTCCCCCTGACTGCAGGAGTGCTGTGCCTGCCAGACAGCCTGAATCTTCACCGAGACCCGCAGCGGGCAAATAAGCCCGGAGAACTGCCCATATTCAGCCAGTCGGAGTTGAGGACCATCGAGCAGTCGTTGCTGGCCACCCGTGTGGGCAGCATCGCAGAACTGAGTAAGTGGATGCTGGTTCTCCCGCCCTGTCTGTTCCAAGGTGCCACTGCCCACAGGGCAGTGCGTTGTAACCAGACAAGTGATGCCTTTTATGGAACACCCGCCGTGTGCGTGAGACTGTGCCATGATGGCCGTGGGCGAGACGAGAGTTCCACAGTCAGGCAGACCCGGTCAGTTCCCTGACCCTGCCACTGACAGAGGTCAAGTTCCTAACCTTTTCTGAGCCTCAGTTTCCTAAAAGGGAGAAAATAATAGTCCCTCGCTTAGAGCGTAGTTCTGATTCAATGAGCTAATGCCCGTAAAGGAGCTTGCCACAAGCCCAGCACACTGTAAGTGCTCTGTAAATGGCGTCTATTCCTTGGATTCCTTTGAAGTGTATATCAGACTGCATCTGCCTGCATAGGACCCAGAGGAAAAGCAATTCTCAGAATTGCTTCCAGGCCCCCGCACCCATATCACTCAGACATCTTCTTCTGTGGTCCCCTGTGACCCACTGAACTGCGGCCACCTGGCCCAGGTTGTGCCTTGAACACAGCGGGCATACCTCAGGACCTTTGCACTGACTGTTCACGCCTCTTGGACCACTCTTCCTCCGGATAGCCACATGGCTTGCTCCCTCATTACCTTCAAGCCTCACCCAAATGTGACCTTCTTCATGAGGCTTTCCCTGACCACCCTATTTAAAATTACAACCCCCAAGGACCTTGGTCCCCTGCCCTGCTTTACCTTTCTCCCCGGCAGTTATCCTGTGGTGTATTCTATTTTTTGTTGTTGTTGTTGTTGTTGTTTTAATGATATACAGTTCACCTACTTAAAGTATACAATTGAGTGATTTTTAGTGCATTTATTGAGCTGTGAACCATAACCACAGTTTTAGAACATCTTCATTATCCCCCCAAACCTGATAACCATTGGCAGTCTCTGCCCTTCCCTTAGTCCCACCTGCATTTTACTCATTTATTTTTTTTAATTCTTTATCTCTCCGTACTATGATATAGTCTCCCAGACAGTAGAGATGGTTTTTTTTGTTGTTCATCGATATAACCCCAGCACCAAGAATACTGCCTGGCACATAGTAGGTCCTCAGGAAATATAAAAAGTAGCAGAAAGAGAGAGACAGAGAGAGGTGGAGAGATGGGAGGGATTGTCAAGAAGGTAGGGATGCAACGGTTTGATCAATGACATGTCATACGTGTGACACCCCCCCAACCTAGGGCTGTGTTCTCTGAGCCCAGCCAACCAGAGCGAAGTAGATCCCTGTTAACTTCTGATCCCGTTGCTTGTCAGATTCCTTAGCTGTGTGTTAGTTCCTGATGGGACGAGAGCATTGATCTCGGAAATGCTTGGGTTGTGTTCAAGTGCAAGTTGGTGGGAGAGTCTAGAACATCTTGAACTATTAAGGGCTTCAGGATCCAGAAAGCAGCATGTGCTTCTTCCCGTGAGAATTCCCCGTACACCCAGGCCAGGCAGGCACCCTCCATTTAGCACCCGGCACCCCTGTAAAACAATGTACCACAGTAGCTGATTCAAGCCCTAGTGAGCCCTGGTGGGCACTGGTGGGCACTAAAGCCACTCTCCTGCACCTAAAGTTTGAAAATGACATCTCCATTCAACCAACCCCTGAAGCCGCGAGATGCCTCCAGTCCCAGGGGCTTCCCATTCCCAGTCAGTCACGTGGGTTTTCTTACACTTTTCGGTACCATGGGCCCCTTTTGCAACCTGATGGATCCTGCCTCCAGATATTTTTAAATGCACAGAATAAACTGCCTGCGCTTACAAAAGAAACCAATTACACTAAAATCTTCCTCTAAATTGTGGTGTAGTATTCTGTGCTTTTTTACTAGCACATTAACAAGAGCGAGCAGCAGCTCAGCTGACCCCATTATTTTGAGGTATGCAAAGATATTTTGAGACATCTGCAACAATTGGAAAGGGATGAGGAAATGTCTGCATTTTAACAGCTCCCCGGAGATTCAGACATAGAGGGTCAAAACAGTGCCCCTGGGGAAACATCAATCTAAGAAGAAATGCCAAGACATGCCCAGGACCCTGGAAAGGCAGAACCTGGCAGAAGCTGCCACGCTGGGTCACATCTGCACAGGCATCGCCTTGGTAAAGGCCACCACTCCACCTGGTCCACACACTCTGTCCCCTGTGGTCTCAAAGGTTTGTCCTGGGGTATCTCAGTGGCCCTCCCCAGCCGTGTCCAGCATCTGGGCTGGGACCCTGCTTAATTCCAGAGCTCTCTTAGGAGAAAGGATTTGCTGAACAAACCTGCAGTTCACCTAAGCAGGCAGTCTGCGGGAGCGGCTTGCCGCATAAATTGTTTTTAAGGACAATTTGCTCTGCAAATTAAATGCTGTCATTGTGGCTGAATGTTGACTTTCGCATATGAATTGTCGGCACACAAATGGGCGCTGCTAATTAACAATGGGTCTTGTACATTCATTAAGCGGGCCCCTTAGAACATATGCAAGGAAGTGCGTTGATAAGCCGCGTGGGCGGCTGAAGATAATAAAATTGCCTTCTTTTCTGATCTGACTGTAATTTAGACTGGCTTATACCATGGTCTGAATCAATACAGCCTCGCTCTCTCTGTGTACACAGAGGGCTGCTCTCCATATTCAAAGGTTACTCTGCCAGTGTGGATTCTAGACACCGCTGTTTCCAGCAAAGACGAGGTGGAGAGAATTTGTTCCTCACCATCCCTGCTCTCCTGGACACAGGCTTGAGGGCAGAGCCCCTGACGATGACCTTCTTAATGGCCAATGATAATAACAGCAGCAGCTGATGTCGTTGAACTAAGGAACTATGAAAAACCCACATGAATCGTCTCCACTGTAACTGTTATGGTCCACAGTGATACGGGAATGGAGGTGAAAAGAGGAAAAACAACGTGTCTAAGATCAGCCACACCTGTGAGCCGAAGGGCTGAAGCCTGAAGCCAGGTCTCTAGGCAGAGCTTTTTCCACCTTAACATAGATGAGACTCCCCTGGGGGGTGCCCAGCAGCTGCTTCTGTGTGTTACAGAGGGCGCGAGAGCCCCCGTAAGATCAGGGAGTTGGTCAGGTCTGTGTTCCTTCCAGCGGAGGATCTGAGCTTGGCTCTGCAGGATGCACTGGAGGTGCTTTCCTGGACTCTAAATTGGAGATGTGAAAATTCACAAAGGTCAGTCATCAGGCACCCAGAGAGCCCCTACCCCCGGCAGCCGGAGACTCCTCCCTATAGGAGGGGGTGCCTCTGTCGTCAGAGCATCGTGTTAAAATCCAGAACTGACTTAGTCAGTGGTGACGCCCAGAGCCAACTTTGTCCAGCCTGATACGGTTCGAGGTGAAAATGCATCACTCTGTCTGGAGTCCCTGCTGTATGCCAAGCGCTTCAAATACATCGAAGGTATTATTGCTCCCATTTCACAGATAAGAAAACTGAGATTTGGAAGGATAAATGCCTGGCTCCAGGCAGAGTCATACTTTAAACCCAGATTTTTCTTACTCTGCTCTGTAATGCTGTGTCCAGTTCAGCTTTGCCTTCCAAGCACCTAACGCATGGCCCAGAGCTTGGAAAATATCTGTTGAATATCCCGTGAATAAATGAATGACCCACAGCAAACTGATCTACCAAGGAGGAAGCTGAAGAAAATGCTACAGATGAAGGAAACTCTTTATGAAACTCTAGTAAACTAGTGAACACTCTGTGGAACTAAATTTCAAACTCAGAGAACCAGAACTGAACCTCTGCATATCTAAAACGTTTGATAGAGAAATCAGAATACCACAGTGATCCCCACACTGAACATAGGCTGGTGACTCTTTGACCACAAGCCCCAGGACATTTGCAAGGCTGTGTGCTGAACTTCACAACTGACCTGGTGTCTGGCAGGCGGTCCAGGTCTCCTTCCCTGAACCAGTGAGTAGGTCTGGGGGAATCGGGGCCACCCCGTCTCTCCACCAGTCCCTCCACCGAGGCCAGGGGGGAAGCAAAGGCCCTGGGTTTTCTCACTTTTGACCCGGCTTGACTCTGCAGTTGGTCCCGTCCAATCCCATATTCCTGTCCTCAGATTTTGCATCAACTCTCCTGTGAGACATCCCTGGTCTTGCCCCCAGACTCCCAATTAACCCCTATTGGACAGCCATCAATTACCGTATAATTGCTTTCTGTTGTTTAATGGCAAAAAAATGAGGGCTTCATGAAAAAAAAATATGCCTCTTTCTGTTTTCTTTTCACACTTGGCTGTGAACTTGTTGCTCCCACTCAAAAGGGGCCATTAATTTACAACTGTCTGAAAAAGGGTGTCTGGGTTGTCTTTCCAATGTGCCACCAGAAAAAGAAAAAGAGAAACAAACCAGCCCTTATTGTTTGGACAAGAGGTCCCTGTCCTTGTCTGAGATGCAGACAGGCCCTTCAAAGACTGGCCACAGCCCCACTGCCTCCAGCCCCGGGACTGGGGGAGGTTTTGAAAACCCACTGCAGGGAAGGGAGTGGAGGGGCTGTCTAAGCGCAGGCTCAGAGGGAGGGAGCCCCTGCCCCCCTTTGGAAGGCGTGTGGTTTTGTCCCGGGACAGTCGCAGGGAGCAGGCAGGAGGGTGGCTTAGTCGCAGGTGCACTGACAGCTTGAGCCTGGGGGGTGAGAGCCACAAGGACGCATGTAGACTCCGTGTAGATCTCCGTAGGTGATACAGGAAACACTTTTAGTTTTGAATTGCTATGAATGTTATTTCATTGTTGTTCTATTACAGTTGTCCCAATCTCCCCCCATTGCTCTCCCCTGCCCCACCCCTACCTCGCCCCCTCAGTCATTCCCCGCCCTGTTGTCCATGTCCCTGGGTCATTCATACATGTTCCTTGGCTGATCCCTTCCCCTTCTGTCCCCCCTTATCTCCCTCCATCCCTCCTCTGGTCACTGCCTGTCGGTTCCTTGTTTCCTTGCCTCTGTTTCTGTTTCGCTCGTTCATTTTGTTCATTAGGTTCTTCTTATAGGTGAGATCATAGGGTATTTTGTGTTTCGCTGCCTGGTTTATTTCATTTAGAAATTGCTATGAATTTTTTATGAGTACTAGAAAATATTGGTTTTCCATTTATGGCACTGATAGGAGATTTCCTTTTCACATGAATTTATTTGTGGGAGAGAATGGACTGCTTTAAAGAAAACTATTAAGTAAATAAATCGTACCTGCAGCACACAGATAGGCGAGAAGTCCCGATGGCGATTCCCAAACGGCTGACGCTGGGGAAACCTGGTTATACGTGGATTCTCCCGTAGGTTTCTGGAGCCAAACTCCTGCCGCCCAGACTCGGGGCAGCTGGTTACAAGTGACTGACGGGTTGGGTTCACGGAGCCGACAGGTGAAGCAGCAAGTAGCACATACACAACGCAGGGTGTAAAGTGGAATTAGTGGTGGCAGAATCCCTGTGCCAAGTTCATCACCCGTCGCCAGCCCTGCTCGGAGACATCCTCAGGGCCTCTGTGGCAGGGACTAGACTGATAAAAAGACGATGGTGGTGGCGGAGGTGATCCTGACGATGATGTTGATGGGAAGGGTGGTAGTGGTGGCGGTGGCAGTCTGCGTCCCGACAGCGTATTTCTAACCACTTACACACACTGCTCCTTCAGGAACAGGACAGGAGTGAGTCATGGCCCCCGCCCCGAGGCTCAGTAGGCATGTGGCCAATTAACTGGGAAACAGGACAGCATTAAACAACTACTATGTTAGACTTGAGCAGGTGTTGCGGATATACAGGGGAGGGGGAAATTGATTCAGACTGGGGGGCATTCTGGAGGGCTCCGTGGAAGAAGAGGCATTTGAGCACAGCCTTGAAGGTCTTCAATAGTTGGGATAATGAAGGAAAGTGCACTCTAAGGGGTGAAGGCAAGAAGACCAAAAAGCAGGAAACCTGGAAGTGCGGGACGAGCTAAGTGAGGGCAGAGAGAGTGTTTGCCCACCTGAGCCAAAGGCTTCCCAGTGTCTGAGGGAACAGAGAAGGGGCGCAGGGGCCCCAAACACAGACTCTCTCTGCCCTTGAGTTTTTCTTGTTTAGAGCTTGTTTATGGGAGCTCTCGAGAAAAACAGATGGCTAAGTGAGTGCACTCCAAGTGGACCCTAGTTGGAAGGTTCAGGAACGCGAACACTGCCTCAGTAAGCTTATTATTCTGATAATACCAAGTAGCACAGGCCAAACTTCAACATTTAGAAATTACAGAAGAGCTGGATATGAAAGAATATCAACCACAGTCCCACTAGGTGGACAAATCCTTGGTCAACATTTTGGTATTTTCTTCTGGTATTTACTCAGTGTATCCTTTTTTAATCTCATAATCCTAATCACCCCATGTTAATTTTCAATGTCAGGTTTTTCCCACTTACCATTTTAACATAAGGATTTTTTTTTCATTGCATTGCATTTCTAAGTAAACATTTTAATGACTGTTTAAGTTTATGATTTTATCATGGATGGACCAGAGTTTATTTAACCACAGTCTTATTTTTAAATATTTGTTTCTTTGTCAAATTTTGGACCCTGTAAATAAGCTTTGGGTGAAAATCCTTGAGCATGAAGATTTTGCTGCGCTTTGGATTGTAACATTGGGACAGAGTCCCAGAAATGGAATTACTGAGTCAAGGCTAAAGAACATTTATTAACATCTTGGCTACATAGTACCAAATACCCTTAAGGTGAACTTGGAGCTGGACGAGGCCACGCTGGGCTGTCTCAGAAGAAGGGACTAGGTCAGCGCGGGGTAAAGAGCGCAGGCCTGAGGGTCAAACGTACCGAGTTGAAGTCTGTCTCTGCTTCCAACTAACCTTGTGCCCTGGAGTCTCAGTGCCCTTGTCTATAAAACGGGTTTTCTCAAAGATCTTCAGGCACATCTTTTGTGCACGTGTTTGCTGCCTGAGTGATCTGAAATCTTACTTCTGTCCGCAGGTGACCTGGTGTCCCGAGCAATGCATCACCTGCAGCCCCTCAACGCCAAGCACCACGGTAACGGCACGCCCCTGCACCAAAAGCAGGGGGCGCTCTACTGGGAGCCCGAGGCCCTGTACACCCTTTGCTACTTCATGCACTGCCCACAGATGGAGTGGGAAAATCCCAACGTAGAACCTTCCAAAGTCAACCTCCAGGTAGAAAGGTAAGACTTGCCTTTACCTTGCAAAAGGAAGGAGCTCCCCTCTGGCCAACACCACCTTGTGGTGGCAGGGTGTCTACCGCCTTCATGGAGGTGCAGGAGTTAGGGGTTCGGTGGGGGAGGGAAGGATGCTGGGATCAGAATTGTCCAGCTCACAGAAATGCACTGGAGGGATCCAGGTGGGAACCATGTGCCCCGAGGGGGCATCTGAGTGAGACCCTGGTGGCATCTTGAAAATGGGATTTCATAGGGCTGGTCCCGTTCCAGGTAAAAGGTGGCCTGGGTGAGGAGAGCAGGTCTGCAGATTCTGGAAGGGCGAGGGCCACCGTAGTGCAGGGTGGCTTCCTTGTGAGGGCAGCATTGGGGGTCCTTGCTCCTTGGGTGTTATCTTCATTTCATCCTGGCTGCCCAGGATCTCCCAGAAACAGGAGGGTTGGACCATAAATTCCTGCTCCTCCAAAGTGGGCCACGCAGGGAGGCGGGAGACCAGCTTGCTGGGGAAGCAGCATCCTCACCGGAAAGGAAAAACAGGAGAGAAGGAAGGGAGAGCTTCCTGGAAGAGGAAGCTCCCTCTGGCCCAGCTTCTGCTGCTCCTTGGCACCGTTCCCTGCTTCCCTGTGCCTCGGTCCCCCCATCTGTCAACCAGTGGCCGAATAAGTGGTTCCCAGGTTTCCTTCCATCTGGAAAGCCCCAGGGTTCTCTAAGGGTAGTTTCATCCTCCCAGAGTCAGGGCCTCAGAAACCACCCTCAGGGGTGCTGGCTGTGTGGTGGCGGTGTCCCCCTTCCTCTGGGGACAGGGCCACAGAGCTCATCTCCCCAAGTGTCTCACCAGTTAGGTCCCTCCTCCACGTGGGCCTCTGTACTTCGGCTGCCATAGTGGTGACCCCTGTTTATCAGAACAGTGATGAAGACAGCAGGCTCTGGGACCCGGACTTCCGGGTTCAAATCCAGGCCCTTCCCATTCAAAGCCAGGGGGCCTTGGGAAAGGGCCTTAACCTCTCCGTGCCTCCGTTTCTTCATCTGCATTATAGGGCTACTCAGAGTAATTCCTTCCTAGGGCTGTTTGGAGATGAGATGAGATGAATGGCGCAGCACATAGTACGTAAACGTTCACTTTTTATTGTTGTGGGCATTTGCTGCGTGTAGCTGAGCAGCTCCATTTGAGCTCAGTGCAGTTTCCCTTTCTCTGTTAAATGTTTCCAAGTTGTTTTGAAATTCTCACTGATGCCTGCTCCTGCCAAGACGGGTTAGGGCTTAATTGGGCTCCTTCACAAAACCACGTCTCTTGGCTTCTGGTTATGGGAAGAAGATGGAGCCTGGGCCAGACAGAAGTTGCCTTTTTTGTTGTTTTTTTTAAGAGTTCCAAATTAGCATTAATATTTCAGTCCCATCTGGAGTTGACTTAATCAGGGGATTACTCAGGTCTCCTGCTCTTCAGGCCAAATCATTGGGTACACTGTGCCTATTTTCATGAGCCAAACATGCCCAAGACCAGAGATGGCAAAATACCCATGGCCCCTGGGCAGAAATAACCTCAGTCAGACACACTAAGACTCTGCTTTCTGTGAGCGTGACTCCTGAGAGCTGAGAGAATAGAAACCGTTGGCCTGTGGGGAGCCTCGGCCTTCAGGCCCCTCCCCCCATCCATTGCCTGTATCGATGTCACATTTTCTCTGACTCACCCCTTTCACGTCATCTTCAGTGCCCACCTCTCAGCAGATGACCCCCTCCCCTCCAGCTAGACATCGCCGCCTCTGAGCTCCATTCTGGGAAGACCATCTAAGGACTCCAGACTTTCTGGGACCCGTTTTAAAGAGGATGAGCCGTGATGAGGGCAGAGTACAGAGAAGATGTCCCAGTGTTTGTTGGAGTCATTTATCTCGGTCTTTCCATGCCCTTTGGGTTGAATTTTCAGGCAACAACACGAAACACAAAGCGGGACTTGTCATTTTTGAGTTCCGTTGACTCTGGTCCTCTGGAAAGAATATGGATTTAGGAGTCAGAGGGACCTGGGACTGTGGGTTCCACCCCTGCTGCTTCTAACTCGGAGACGTTCAACAGGTCATTTCACCTCTTTGGACCTCTGTTCCTCAGGGGCAAAGTGAGAACAGGACCAGCCTCGTGGGACTGGCATCGACAATGAATTAGACATTGTAGCTAACACACTCAGTGCCATGCCTGGTACAAGGGGGTATCCCCTTCTTCCCACCTCCCAAAAAGTAGCCAATATGCTCTTTTCTCATTGTTGTTCAAAAATACTATGACCATTGTCCCTATAGAAGCCGGTGTGTGACTCCTTCTATTCAAAATCTACTTCTTCCTGTTCCCTGATGGAACAGGCATCAGTGTTTAGCATCTGAAAACACACATTTCTTTCAGAGAAGAAAAAGCCTGTAACTGTTTCAGTCAAGTGCTTATATCAACTCCATACCCAAACCTCCATCAGCGAGAAATTTCCAGTAAGAGATAGAACTCGAGTTGAGAGTTGCTTTCCTATCTCTTTCTGTCTTCTTGCCCCACCCCTCCCTCCAACAACATTTCCTTGATTCTTCATTTCTATTCTGGCGGAGTCGAGTAGGGCCGTGATGCTTCTGTGATTCCCTGCGAGTCCAGCAGTTCTTCCAGGAACGGGGGCTGACCATTAGTATGCTTTTGTTCATGCCCGTCAGAAAGCCTGAGAAGTATTTGTTGACTGAAATACAGATTGTTTTGTGCCTGAACTATTTCTCCTTGTCAGAAGAGTCTTTCTTGGCTGGAGCGATTGGCATGAGGCCCACGTGCACCATTTTATTCTTTCATGTGGGCACAGCTTTAGAGTTGCTGCATTTGCTTTGGGTAGTTTCATTTTTCGCTGTGGGATTTTGAAGAAACTCAGTGCCAGCATGAAATTTCTGTAATTTAAAATTTTCCAGAACCTTGGCTTCTGTTTTTTGAGCTTCTGAAATCTTTCTGGCACCTCAGATATTTTTATTTAAAAAAAAACCTCAGATACAATTTTGTGAGATTATGATTAGGATATAGTTATTTTCCAAATTATAATGATAAATATAAACAGCTTAATTTTGGTGGTAGGAGCCACATGAGGCTGCTATCTTTAAATGGAATCATTGCAAGCCTATGACAAGATTTTCTTCCCCTCTATCATTACTGGAAATATCAGTGAGTCTTAGATGCATTTGGCCGTGGATGATTTCAGTAATTTGATGCCACAAAATGAAAAAAATAGTAGGATAATAGAAGCATTTTGTTGACCAAGGTAGCTGGTAACACATGAGAGGAACAGTAATCAACTTCACCTAGAAGACAAAGCAATTAGGTAGTTCTACTGTACCCCAGTCTCCCTGAAAACAAACCAGAATTGATACCTAGGCAGTAGCAGCTCTCAGCCCTTTTGCAAGAAGAGCTGTACAAACAGATATGGAGGACTGTCTACCAGGGAAATCTCAACCACAAACAGAAGTATATCATCACCAATCAACTATTTGAGGAAAACTAATAGGAGGAACAAAATAGTCTTAACAAGTGGAAGAATTGATGCTTGAAGAAATAGAGCTAATAAAGCAAACGCAACTGAGGTTAGAAGTTAATGGTACCTAAATACATCTTTCAAGACATTCACCCTACTTCAAGATTACCCCAAATGCATGATTTCTTAATGCCTTTTTGTCTGTGGCCTGTGTGACAAGAGTTATTCAAAGTTTAACCTACCAGTGGATGTATCCGGGGTTAGGCAAAATTTCCACTATTCCAGGTATAACTCTTCCCCATTCTTTTCCATTAAGGAATGTGTCAGAATCCAAGTGAGTGGAGGTATCCTTGATACAGCAGCACTAGTGGGAATGCTTAGTTGTAAAAGTTGAACCTACTATGCTGAAAGCAGGGGGGAAAAACTCTCTGGGAGGTCCAGTGTAGGCAGAGGTTACCAAGTCTTTCTTTCCTTCTTCATGAGAATTTTTTTAAGATTTTATTTATTTATTTTTAGAGAGAGGGGAAGGGAAAGAGAAAGAGAGAAATGTTGATGTGTGAGAGATACATCGATCAGTTGTTTCACGTAAGACCCCATCTGGAGACCTGGCCCATCAGCAGGCATGTGCCCTGACTGGGAATCAAACCAGTGGCCTTTCAGTTCACAGGCTGGTGCTCAATCCACTGAGCCACACCAGCCGGGACCTTTGTGAGAAGTTGACCTTGGGTTAATTCTCTAACTCTGTTCCTCTGGAAATGTGTTAAAAATTGCAGATTTTTAAAAAAATTTTTATTTATTTAGTTTTCATTGTTGTCCCATTTCCCCCCATTACTCTCCTCTGCCCACCCCCCCACATTTAATCCTCCCCCACCCCGCCCCATGGTCCTCCTCCATGGGTCATTTATACATGTTCCTTGACTTGCCCTTTCCTCTTCGTTCCCCTATTACTCACCTTCCCCTCTGCTCACTGTCAGCTTGTGCTTTATTTCCATGTCTCCGGTTCTATTTTGCGCACTTGTTTGTTTTGTTGACGAGGCTCCACTTATAGGTGAGATCATATGGTATTTGTGTTTCTACTCCCTCATCTTCTTGAGGGCAGAGATCACATCTGACACAAAGTTCCCCCAGTGTCCAGCCCAGCGCTCGTGGGTCCTGGAGAAATTCAGAGTCAGTGGGTGAATAACAGAGCCACAGGACCATATATTACGCCTCTATACGTGGGATTCTGTGGGCTGGTCTGACATCTCAACCACTGTATAAATGGTTCTACGGGAGGGGGGGAATTATGTTGAATTCTCAATAATTCACTTAAGAAACAGAGTTTTAAAACATGGTCCATTTGTAACCTGACCCTTGCTGCAGTTTATTTCATCTGGCAAGGATAAAAACAACTCTAATCCCAATCATTTCGAACTGTAGGTTACAGCCTATTCATGAGCCATTAACTCAGCGCAGTGCAGAGACCGGCCAGCTACACCACAGGGCACATCTGGCCCACTGCCTGTTTTTATAAAGTTTTGTTGGAACATAGCCACACTCATTTGTTCACATATCATTTATGGCTGGTTTTGCACTTTCGGTTAATTGTGACAAAGATCAGCTGGCCCACAAAGCTCAAAACACTATTTGACCCTCTCCAGAAAAATTTGCTAACCCCTGATGTTGTGGGTTGTGACCTGCATTTTTTCAATGAGTTAGAATTTAATTAAAAGATAAAATTAGAGTATTTTATATGAAGTAAAATATGTTTTATGAAATTTTTTTTTGCAGTTATATTAACTGGCATTGATGAACTTACCCAAGGTCATGTGTTAAAGTTTCAGAACTAGTGTTCGAACTCCTGGAGTTAGACCTTGGTCTTTGCTTGTATTCAGTAAGCTATTTTGCTATCTATGGGCTATGGTTTTAAAGAAATGATAATGTTTGAAAGACATTATTCCTAACTCTGTTCCTCTGGGAACAGAGTCCCTAAAATTTCTAAAATAATTTTCATGAATGTTTTCAGATATAAAATTAAGACACTTATTAAATAAAAAATGTGACAAGTCCAACAAACGATAAGGAAGAAATTGTGCATGACCCATAGTCTGTGCATCCAGAAATAGGTACTGGGACCCTATGGGGCATTTCCTCCCCATCTTAGTTTCCTGTGTATATATAGTTTTTTGTACATAGTTGGTCTCTATTGTTAAATAACCTACAAAGCATGGTTTTTCAATGGACTGCCACGTTATTTGATAAGGGATTTAACGCCAAGAGAGATCTGGAAATGGTGATGTTGAATGTACTTTATGTCAAAGATGATAAAATGGAGGCCTAGTTGGATGAGGGGATTTGTCTGGAGTCATAAGCAGGTTTGCAGTGGATTCTCAAGGCAGTTAGTGCCTCAGTGCCTTTGCACATGTTTTGTGAAGGAAATGTTGCTTCCCTCTTCCTGGAATCTTGTCTCCCTCCTGCTCCGTCGTCTGACTACCTCTAGACTTTCATCCTTCAAGACTCATTTCAGGCATGACCTCCTCTAAGACCTCAGGATCTGCTAACTGTCCAGCACCTAGCTCAGTGCATAGCACAGAATAAGGGCTCAATAAACGCTTGTGGAACCCCACAGAGCTGGGTCTGGTCCTGTGTGTTCCTGCCCAGAAGGCCATGTTGCCAACGTCAACGCTGGCAGCCCTCAGCTTGGCTCTGGCTTTACTGTTCCCTTGCACAAGGCCTCGGTTTCCTCAGCTATAAACAAGAAATAATAATCTGACTTCATAGAGTAATTTCAATGCCTAATGAACAAGTTCTGTAAGAGCCACACACAGTCACCAATACATAGCAGTTCCATAAATGGCGAGAATCGTTATTTACTCCCTTAATGTAGGTTGACCTCTTCTTAGACATAAGAGGTTTTGATTGGCACTTAGTAGGTGGCAGGCCCTGCTCTACACCCTGTGTGTGTATTAACCAATTCAATCCTCTCAGTACCACTCGGGGTAGGTGACAGCCTTGCTTCTCCCCATTTCACAGATGAGGAAACTGACGTGCAACAAGGTAATGCAGCTTCACAAATGGGCAGGTCAGTGAGTATCAAAAACATCAAATGAACGCTGGGTGGCTATAGATTAGAGAGCTGTATGCTAAGACAATAGCATATCTGCTGTAGGTGGGGGTGGGGGCAGAAGCTGAGAGAGAAAAGAAAGTGAGGTCTTGCCCTGAAGAAGGGCTGGATGCAGTAACAAACTGGACGGGAAGGAAAGTCGAGAGACTGGCCGAGACATCTAGACTTTCTCCCACAGGCAGCGAAGAGCCAGGAGAGACTGGAGGAGGGAGGGGAGGAGATGAAAATGGGGTGTGACACCACGTAAGCTCTCCCTCGACAGCGGCATGAGGGCGCCAAAGGAAGGCAGTGGACATTTGCTGAGCACCTACTATGTGCCATGTACAATGGAGGCACTGTATGTACAGAGTCTAATCCTTACACCAACTAGGGGAGGTAGAAATGCCTTCGTCTACAGATGAGATGATTCTAATTGCTACTTAGTCGGAAAACACTATTTGGAAGTTAAAGAACGTCATATTTTTTATCTTTTATTCTGGAGCCAGAACACCTCAGTTAATATCTTAGTTCTAACTTTTATTATCTGTGTGACCTTGAACAAGTTACGTACCCATTCTGAGCCTCAATTTTCTTATCTGTAAAATGGGAGATAGCATAGAACCTACTTCAGAGGGCTGTTATGAAGCTCTTAGGTATATACAAATATACTATATATGTATATATACATCTATCACTTAAAATGCAGCACACATTAGGCTCTTTATAGAAAATGGCCATTGTTAATTATTCTCACTGTCATGGTGCTCATCACCTGGATGTATACTATAACGGGGTTTCTCAAACATCAATGTGCATTTGAATCCTCCGGGATCTCATTAAAATGCAGATTCTATTCTGGGTTGGGGCCTGAGAGGCTTCATTTTTAAGTTACATAATGGCAAGAAATAAGCTTTTATGGAGATTTTTGTCTCTCTGGTAGAGCTTGGCATATAATAGTTGCCTAATGAATACCTCCCAGGCTTTGGGGGCTGACGGAGCCTTGCTGGGCCTCTGCTCCCCTTACCTCACGAGGTGCCAGGTCCCTCTGCAGCTGGCTACAATGGGTGGATTCCAGAGGTCCGATGTGGCCAGTCCGAAGAACTCTCAGGCTTTGGAGAAGCGGCCACAGGAAGATGCTCAGTATGCAAATGGAATAATCATCTTTCGCCTAACGAGGTGGCCAACAAATCTCAAGTGGCTCAGGGATAGCAAATTAGTGACAAGCATGCAAGGGGAAGATGAAGCAAGACGTGACAGGCATCCTCCCCCTGGGGAGAGGCAGCAGGGCAAATCCGGAACCTCGCCAGCCACTGGGCTGTCCGACACCTCCAGCCCCCAGGGCTTGTCAAACAGCTGAGCCTCGGTCACCGGGAGCCTTATCCCAGCCATGGGGCAGAGATTGCTCCCAACTGCAGGTGACAAACCGGGGGCTCAATTTTAAAAACAGCCCCCCTGCTACCACGTGGACCTAGTGTCGTCCAAGGCATGTTCCATATGCGTTCATTTCAGCAGCCAGGTCTTCTCCGAATCCTGGTTCACTGGCTGCCACAGCAGTCTGGTCTGGTCTGGTCTAACCGGCTTCTCTTCATTGTATGGGAAGAGGAAGGGAATTCTTACCTTTATAACACGAACACTAAGGAACAATCACTGCACCACCGTCCAATACAGGAATCACTGGCCATGAGAGGCGGTTTGAATTGAAACGAATTAAAAGTCAATGCAACTAAAGCCACGGTTTCCCAGTGCCACGAGCCCCCTTTCAAACGCCCGGTAGCGACGTGTGGCCGGTGGTTGCCATGTTGGACTGCGCAGACACAGGGTACCTCCGACATCACAGGAACTTCTGTGGGCCGGCGCCCAAATGCCCCCAAGGTCTCCGCCATCTAGCAACTGCAGCATGGTCCCTGCCCCGCGGGGAGCCCTGTCTGCCTCTGGACCAGAGCAGTTCAGGGGTGCCCGGGCCCCACTCACAGTCAGATATGTTGAGAATACCTTTGCTGAGCTGAAAGTGTATGGAAGAAAACTGTCCCGTGGGTGATGAAGGGCCTTTGTTCCTTCAGCAGTGGGGTTAGGGTGAAGGTTTGGACAAAAAGGGACACAGAAGCAAAATGCAAAAGCCTGCTCACCCTTCCCGACTCAGCGGGCTCCCCACCTCTGCCGGGAAATCTGTGCGCACCCCCCAGCCCCCATTCTCCATGAAGCCCTCCGAATAATTCTATCAACACACGTGCCACCATGTGCCAGACCATGTGACAAGTGCTTTTCCAGATAACCCCACTTCGCAGTCACCCTCTGAGATGCTGTCATTTTGCCTGTTTTACAGATGAGGAGGGTAAGGGTTAGAGAAGTTCAAGGACATGCCCAAGGTCACACAGTTAACCTAGTTAAGGGGCTGCGCCGAGCCCAGGCACCATGATCCCAGAGTCTTTGTCGTCTGTGCCCCATGTGGCCCCAGTCTGTCATCATTTGCTTCTACGTCTGTCTCCACTGCCAGACTTGGAGCTACTCACAGGCAGGGACTGGGCTTTGATCATCCATTGCTCTCCCTGGCAGCCAGCCTGGGCCTGGCGTGGAGTGGGTGGGGGTGCGAAGAGCAGTCCGAGTGCATGGCCAGCAGGAGGAGGGAGCAGGAAATGGTGTGGGGCCGGTTAGAAGGTTTCTGCAAGAGTCCCAAAGACAGACGACAGGCGCATGGCCTGACCAAATGCCATCCTCTGTGTCCCCCAGTGAGAGATGCCACCAGCTGGCCCTCTTCCTTTGCTGAATGGTCCTGAGGAAATCTACATGGTCTTCCTTGGATTTCCAGTTCTTTCTCCTTTGCCTGGGACTGGCCGCCCTTTGCATCCCCTGTGCCTGAGACCTTGAGCATTGTACCTGAAAGTGCCAAACATGCGGGCGGGGGGGAATTGTAAAGAACATTAGCAAAAATCAGCCCTTGAAAGTGCCCGGTGCCCGCTGAGGGCTAGGAGCCCGAGGCCTTGGGAACAAAAAGGCCCCTGAAGGAGCGAAGAAGTGGGAACTCTTGCCCTCCCAGCTCAGCCCATGCCCGAACTACTGCCCCAGGCCGAGTTTCTGCTCTCTTCTCTCCTCTCAGAAACAGTCTATTGACAGCTGCCAGCACAGAGCTGGGGTTCACATGTTGTGGGAAACAGCCCAGGCAGTAGATCTGGTCATTCGCTCAGCAGACAGCATCTGAATTGATTTTTCATCCTTCGAGGTCTGGTTTCCCCAGTGAAGCCTGTGTGTGTGTCGTGGAGCCTGGCCGGCAGGGTTCCTAGGTTCGTATTGATTTAATCACGCTCTCCCCCATTTCCATGTTGATCTCCTTACGGACGACTGACAATACGTGCGAGGGGCTGTAAATTCCAATTTTCATAGTTTCATATGTTTACTGAAAAGTTGTAGGCCCTCATTTTTTAAATTATGGAAAGGACAAAGAAAATATAAGAAAGAAAATTTAAATTATCTGCAGTTCAGCTACCCAGAGGTAGCCAAGATGATTACTGACATATCTCCTTGTCTTTTAATTTTTAGTACAGATAATGAGGTTTTTTAAAAATAGTCATACTGGATATATATATATATTTTCGGTCTTTTAAAATTTTATTTAGTATGAGCATTTTGCTACAAAACATTCATAAGCATCACTTTTTAATGACTTCAAAATACCCCATCTTGTGGATGCACCATGATTTGCCTGACAGTTCCCAGTTTACTGATCATTTGGGTTGTTTCCTATTCATGAAATGCTGTTCTTTTAAAATGGTCCACATAGCCTAACAAAAACACCCACGTAGAGGGAATGGATGCAAAGAGGCCAGTCTGTCTGGAGGGAAGCAGCCGAGGGTGTGTTTCACGAGGCCTCTGATGGCTAATGTGAGTGAGAAATTGCAGCCAGCCCTGGGAGGTCCGCTCACCCAGCCCCACCCCCGGCTATTGCCTTTTCCAGAAAGAAATGTTTTGTGGGAAACATCAGGAGGAGTGGCACCCTCCTGGCCCGCAAGGTCTCCAACCACGGTCGTTATCAAAGGCTCTTGTAGCAAGCACTTCATGGTTTCCAGAGGTCTTCCACATATGCAGTCTCCCTGGATTCTGGAAGTGGGAAGACCAGCCAGGGTTGCTTTTCACGACTTAAGAGACTGACTCTAGAAAAGTCTTGAGATTTTCCCAGAGTTGGGCAGTGAGCAGCCAAATTGAAACCAGAGGGCTGTTCTAGGGACCCCTGGGAATCTCCACCCTCCTTCCTGTATTGCTTCTAGAACAGAGAAGCATCATCACACACCATCAGAAAGCTGGTTTTGAGCTTGTGCTGTGGATGAAGTTCCTTGCCTAGGTTCTAGTCCACATGTATAGATTAGGAAGTCTCCACGGTTCCAGCAATCATTTGTGTGTTTGGTGGTCATATTTGTGTATAATTCTGGATTAAAAATTGTTGCTCTGTTTGCATGTTTCCCCCGGATATAAGAAACATTGCCCATGGAGGTTTTCCAGGTTCTTTCAAGCTGGTGTGTGCATCCGTCGAGATTCAGCCAGTCAGCTTCAGGCTTGCCCAGGAATTTAGGTGGAACACGTGGATATTTTCCCCAAGCTACCTTCCTCACTGGAAAGTTCAAGCTCCAAGGGTGGAGCGAGCCCCTTGGAAGCATTTGTGACAGCGCCCTCTGTGCGTGCCTACACCAAACCCCACCCCTCACACAGCCCCTCCCCAGGTCCTAGGGCTGCAGAGTGTGGGAAAAAACACTTAGGTGAAGAAAAAGGACGACTAGACAAAACCAAAGACCAGCTTGTTCGGACTCACACTGACTGCAGTTCTGCAGTCTCCAAATTCCGTCCCTGGAGGCCTTGTTACTCTGCAGACCCCAGAGCACTTGATCAGAACATCTCACAGGCCCGGGTCACGGTTGGCCCAGCACTGTGGCTATCTGTCTCTCCTTCTCGGAGGGCCGCTTTGTGCTCCAATCCACCAATCAAAAGTTATGATCAAATGCATACGCAAGGAGAAGTAAGGACAGTCCGTCAGACTTATTGCAACAGAAGCTGCCCTGGGAAACTGGAAATGCGTGGCCACACCGAATTCTCTTGCTAGATAGAACACCAGATCCGGGTTTTACATCCCTGTGTCCTCCACCAAACTCAGCACATACCCTGGCTCCAAGGAGATCATCAATGAACAGGGAACAAGCTAAGTGATCGGGCTGTTCTATAAATGGTCCTCCCTGTTCATACATTTATTACCTGATCAAGTGCATCTGCCAGAGTGTCTCCCATTCACAGATCCCTTCAGCTACTCCATGTAGAGCTCCTTGAACTTGCTCTGCATTTCCTCATGTCATTTCCTCTGCCTGAGTCCTTCTGGGCCCTTCTCTCTCCACCTTCCAGCTTAGGACAGTGTTTCCCAACACACTCCCACCCCCCTTAGAGTGCAGCTAATTTTGATTCATTCTCTCATAGGACTTCCTGCGTTCCTTTACCATAACCTTTTCAAATAGCTTCTCTTCTCATGGTTTCACATTAGGCCATGAGTCCACTGAGGGCTTAGACTGTTGCAATTTCACCAATGGTAGAAGCTGGTACCTATCAGATACTCATTTCCTCATTCATGCATTCAACAAATATTTATACAACATCTACCTTCTGCCAGGCAAAATACCTGTCTTCGTGGAGCTTATATTCTACTAGGGGAAACAAAGAAAAATGCACAAATAATAAACCATAGGTGAAGATAAGTGACATAAAGAGAGATAAGACTGGGTACTCTAACCAGGCGAGAGGTGCCATTTTTGCTCAGGTGGTCAGAGAAGGTTTCCCTAAAGAGAAAGCATGTAAGTAGAGACCCTAAAGGAAACGAGGCAGGAAGCCATGTGGATATACATCTGAGGAAAGATCTTGTCAGGCAGAGAGAACAGGAAGTGCAAAGGCCCTGGAAAGGAGGCATTTTTGGTCATGCGAGGAACAGAAAGGAGACCAGTGAGGCTGGAACAGAATAAGTGAGCGTGTTAGATGAAGGAGAGAAGTCCAAGGTGGGCAGGGTCCAACCTAGCAGAGCCTTTCGGGCCTGTGGACAAGCTTGATTTGTAGTCTGTGTGTGATGAGAAGCTCAATAAATGTTTGTTAAACTGAATTATTTGAATCGAACAGAACCGAATTGAGTCTCACTGATCTGAACAGAACCAGGTCTCATCTCAGTACAGACTGCGTGCAATTTTTGAACCATGACATATCCCGTATCTGCCCTTATCACCTCCCAACAGAAAAGCACTATGAAGTTTTTATTTAGCATTTTTAAAACGTGTTAGTATGTGAATGTGCCTGTTCTGGAATTAGACAGCCTTGTATGTTGTTCCAAAAGCCAATGGCCAGTGATCCTTTCGCCAGCCCCTCCCACTTGTACCAGTTTCATCGTGGTGGTAAATAGGACACCCAAAGTCTACAGCAGTGTAGCCTGACTGGCTGCCCGTCATTTCTGTGCCGTGTCTGACTTTCCCAGGGTCTGAAGTCTCGGGAGGGTCGCTGGGATCCGTTCTGGGTCTTGGCCAGGGTCCTGGACCTAACATTTAACATAGTTTTTACCCAAGCCTGGTTCTCATTGACTCTTAACCGTGTGGAATTCCTACCCTTTATACAACTGAAATACACCACATTTAGCTATGCTTATCATTTTTGCTTAGTTTTGATACAGGTCTTCCAGTGAACCTCTACCCAGAGTAGAGTGGGAAACCCACCAGAATTTAAACTAGGCAAATTCACCAGATTCAATCACACATTCACTGATGCACTTAACAAATGTTCATTCATTCACTCAAAGAATCTTTTTGGCAGAATCTTGGAACCTGTTTTATTTCATTTTTTGAGATACAACTGACACATAACATGTTACAGACATACAACATAACGGTTCAGTTATTTGTGTACACCGGGAAATGACCGTATCAGTGAGTCCAGCTGACCCCCAGCACCTCACATAGCTACAACAATGTGTTTTTCTTGTGATGAGACTGTTTAGGACCCACTCTCTTCGCCACGTTCCAAATACACAACACAGCGCCGTTCACCGCGCTCACCACGCTGTGCTCTACATTCCCGCATTCACATGAAGAATGTGGATTGAGAACCTGTGATGTGCCAGGCACACTGCTAAGTGCTGGGGACACAGCGGAACACAGGAGAAGCCCCCACCCTCATGAAGCTGACAGTCCAGTGGAGGAGACAGGACAGGTCAGGACACTGATAGAAAATATCACCTTGAGTCATGACAAGGGCTACCGTGTGCAAGTTCAGGCGATCCAAAGATGAATAATCCATGCCCCCACAGTGTTGTTGGGGTGGTGGTAGAGACATAAATTATAACAATACTATGTAAATGGTATTGTGGAATTCTGTACACAGTGCTCTGCGGGTAGAGGACAACACATAGCTAACTCTGCTGTGGGTATGTGGGGTGGAGGGCTCTTGGGAAATGTTTCCCAGAGGACATGACATCTGACCGGTCCCTAAAAATAATTAGAACTTAACTGGGTGGAGAGGGGAGAGAGTGGGAACAGCAGCAGGAGCAAAGGCAGGGAGAAGTGAGCAAACACCTGTGTTCCAGAAGGGCCTGGTTGTTGGGTGGGGCTGGAGCCCATGGGTGCTGCACACGTGTGGGGTGCCTGCGAGAATGAAGATGTGGGTGGAGGCCTGTTCGTCAATGGCCAGGCCAGGGGGGTTTACATCAGATAACCCGATTTGCATGCTAGCACATTCACCCCGGAGGCAATGTGAAAGGATTGGCGAGAAAAACTAGAATCGGGAAATAATTGTGAACATAATACAATGGTTCTGCCCTACAAAGGGCCCGATGAAGTGGCCAGCCCATCAAATTTGGAGTGTTGGGTGGGGAGAGACTCTACAAGTCATCTAGTCCAACCACCCGTTGGATGCTTGAAGCTCGTTCCTAACATCCTCCCCAAGGGACCATCCAAGGCACCAGCCCTTGAAGCTTCCTTCCCATCCCAGCGTCAAAGCCCCAAGGCTCCTCTTACCCCTTCTTTGGCTCCTTGGTGCTTGCAGAACCCGTCCAATCCCTAATTCAAATGCAACTTTGCACGTTTAAAAACAGCTGCAACTTACTGAGTACCTTCTGTGTGCCAGGCAAGCCTACAGGGTACATATTACCCCATTTCCAGATTGGAACCTTGTGCTCATTGGCCAAGTGACCTGATGAGATCTGCTCACTGACCCATTTCACTGGAAGCAGCAGGATGAGAGCCCAACGCCATCTGCCTCCAGAGCCTGCACTCTTGGAAATAGCTATCACTTTAAACTTGGCAAACATTTATTTAGCACCTACTCTTATGACACCCTCTGTCCTGGGTATCACAGAGGTGGGTAACCTAAGGAGAGTAAGCATAGTTCATAAGTTCCAGAGCTCCCCATCCTGGTGTCTGGATGGTGAAATCAACACCCAAGCACTGTGATAATGTGCACTTGGCTTTGGCTGGAAGCCTAGATATTCCAGGAGAGGAAAGTGATTTATGTTTGGCTCATTGCATGAGCCTGGTTCCTACTGGTAGCACTGGGTCAAGCCCAATGCCAGAGTCACCCTAGGGTCCCTGCCTGGGAAAGATCTGTATCCCTGCAGGATTCAAGAGGGGTTGTACCTGGAAGGGTGGAAGGTGTGAGATCGCTGTGTATAATCAGATCTGAGTAAAGCAAAGCTTCAACTTGGACACGTCCCAGGGCTGAGCAGGGAGGAATACAGCAAGACTGAAAGGCTGCAAAGCTGGAAGCAAAATGAGAACAGGTGTAGGAAAACGGTTGGGCAAAGCCACCAGAGCCCAGCCTGCGCATGGAGCGTGTGTGCAGGAGCTCCCCCTTCAGGCAGCTTGTGGTACTGCTACCGTTGTGGCTGGGGGACTGAAAGGAAATGGACAGGCCCTGAGGAGATGAGGTTTCTGTTAGCAGGTTGACCTTCCTAGTTGTGTATTTCTTAATGTGATGTTGACATTAGTAACAACCTAGATTAAATGTGTTAGATGCCTGATGTACATGAAGATGCCTGAATGTAAATCTTCCATATATTTGCACTTCTATACCTATTACTTCATTTATCTTTTCAATGGCCCTGTGAAAAAGGGCCAGTGAGCCCTCACTCTTCAGGTGACAGAGGGGCCTAAGGGTGAGGCGACACCTTTGCCTCATCCACTCGCCATGCGCCCAGCTTTCATGCAGAATAAGCACCCAGACCCCAGCCAAACCTGGACCCCCACCCCACCTGTCTGTCCAAATCTGGACATCCCTCCATCTCGGAGACGTGCTGCTCCTGCCCTGCGTGGGCTCCTTTCCCTGGCGGAGATTTGCTTCGGTCCCTCCAGGGGGTAAGCACTCCGCCTACCCTGGAGCTGGCCCCAGAACTCAGCGCCTTCTCCAGCTGGTGTGGCTAGAGAGGCGGCAAGAACTCTGCTGAGAGAACTGGACGGGTCGTGGTGGGTGGGTGGGGGACGTGCCCTGTCCCCTTTCCACCTCACCAGATAATCAGCCCTGAGCATCTCGCATGTGTACATGGAGGGGGTCGCCCTGGAGTCCTGACCTGTACAAGGGTCCTTTCCTAGGTAGCACCGAAGTCCAGCTTAAAAAATGGCACTTTTGGCTTTCCTTTGATTAAAATTGCATGCTTCCTTTACAGTTTCTGGCTTCTCTCCCTTCCAGATTTAGCAAAAGGTAAAACTGGGAACATTTTTTCTGAGAAGGAAATCTGCTAAGTGGCCAAATGGTTGTTTAGTGTAGGCACCAAAACTGCCCCCGCCCCCGCCCTAGTCTCTTCCTGGGTTTTTAAGGCTGTCTGGGGATTTCTCTTTTCTTCCTTCCATTCTCTGTGTTCTTTTTTAATTTTTTTCTTTTTTACTGGGAAATTGTATCCTGTTTTTAACTCCTATCTTTTCAAAGGACACAAGCCCCAATCTACCTGGTGACAGTCCCTTTTCTGTTCTATTATCTCAGTTAGGCCTGAGGTTTTCTGACACATATGATGTTTATCTATTCATCACGTATGTCCAATCTAATTCGGAAATGGATTTGATCTAGAGTCTCCGTATGAGTTAGGTATAAGAAAACAAAAAACAAGAATAACAATGCAGAAACATGTCATTAACACTAAGACTGCTGTACCAGAAAATCTCACTTCAGATTTGTTCTTAGATTTGAGCCCAAAATTTAGCTCTGAGTTGCCTGGCCTCCGAGGCAAAAAGAGAAACATGCATTGTAAAGCTCTCACTGTCAAATTTAATCCCCCGACACATACACGCAACACCTATTTTTCTCCAAAAAAATGCTCACAAAAGGGTCTTTTCTGACTTTAGCAAGTTGAGTCCAGGGCTGATCATCTTCGACCTTTCTGAAGACCTGAATCACCTGGGGAACTTTTAAAAACAATAACCAAGTCTAGGGTTCTGTGTGGGAAAATCACTGAGCTGTGCTCAGAGCAGACAGGGTCTTTTAGGTCAGGTCATCACACCTGTAAACAATAGCGTTCATTATATAAATGTGCCCTGGGAGGAGGGGGAGGAGCATAGGACTCACTGCTTTTCCTTCTTAAGTGGATCTTAGAGTTCGCCTTGCCCAGCCTCCTCCCTTGGCAGATGAATAACTGAAGCCTCTCAGTGTTCAGTGACTCACTCTGTGTCACACTGGTCTTTGGGGAAGTGACATCATAACGACTAAGCACATGAACTTTGGGTTCTGGCAGACCTGGGACACAACCCCAGCTCTGCCCCAACAGCCAGAGTAGGATACGTCATTTACTGAATCTTGCCCAGTCTCAGTTTGCTCATCTATAATATAAGGGTGATAAAAAAAAATACCTCCCCAGGATTATTTTTATAATTCGGTGAACGTATTATTTCATATAAAGCTTTTGCACCGAGTCTGGAACATGGTAAGCACTCAAGAAATGGTGAATGCTCTAAAATCCTGAAGGTTACGATGATGCTGACGTCACAGTGATGCAAAAACAAGGTGAAAACTCAGGCAGCCTAACGTCTACTGGAGCCGCCTTTCCATCCCCACGCCGCCAGGATTCTTGTCTGAAGTTACACTGACCGGAAGGACATCCTTTAGAACCACACTGGGCCATAGGGTAGCTGCTAACCACCCGTGCCCTGTAAAGCTAAATGAATTAACAGTGAATAGAATTAGAATTTTAGCAACTCAGTTGCATTACCCACATTCTAAGTGCTCAGGAGCCGTAAGTGGCCCGTGGCTGTCAGCGCGGGACGGCGCAGATTGAGAACACTTCCTTCGTAGCAGGGAGTGCTATCGGAGCTGCCTTCTCGGCTTTTGCTCACCTAACTTCCTTACGTCGGTATGTTCCTTATTTATTTATTTCAAAACATTATGCTCTCACTTGAAGCTAGAAGAAAAAGTGCCCTGGTCTCTTAACTTTCCTGGCAAGTACACTGGAGTCCCACAGAGCCTCGATGACACACAGTCCCATAGCTAGTGAGTACCAGAGCCTCCTGTGAAACACGCTTCTGACTCAGACCACGAGTCATTCTAGGGTGGCCCCAGGGGCCTGGGTGATCAGCTAGCTAAAGTCAGTGTTTTGGTAAGTAGGGTTCCGATTGACCAGGGCTGGAGCATGAATTTCATCTGCACTGTCCTACTGCCAAATGCAGGGTACTGTGAGTTTAAAGGATTGATTACAGGAGAACTAGAATATCATGTTCTCAAAGCCACAGGCCAGTGTCAGAGACAGCCAGGGCAGCACGGGGAAGCTCCAGACCACACTTAGCCTCTCCATTTTATTCCCTTTATTTGTGTAGAAGAAAGTGATTCTGTGTGGTATTTTAAAATTGACCTGTTCTTGGAATATTATTCAGCCACGAAAAAGAAGGAAATCCTGCCATTTGCAACTGCATAGATGAACCCGAGGGCATCATGCTAAGGAAATCAGTGAGACAGAGAAAGTACTGTGTGATCCTTCTTATACACGGTATCTAAGAGCTGAACTCGAAGGAACAGAAAGTAGGATGGTGGTTATCAGGGGCTGGGGTGGGAGAATGGGGAGATGTTGACCAAAGTGTAAAACCCCAGCTGTAAGAAGCGTAAGTTCTGGGAATCTAATGTACAGCGTGGTGACCCATTTAACCACACTGCCTTGTACACCTGGAAGTTGCTAAGAAAGGAGATCCCCACTGAAAGGAAATGGTAATTATGTGAGGCGATAGAGGTATTAACTAGCCCTACTGTGGTAATTCATTCACAATGCATCCAATAGGTGCGTCACATCACCAATTCACACTCACACAATGTTGAATGTCCATTATTATCTCAGTAATCCTGGGCCGGAAATGGCTAAAATAAAATACAATTGACCTGCTCGTTTTCAATTTAAAGCATTTCCTTGCAAGAGAACTTTTGCAAGGACAAAGACTTTGAGATACATTTCTGACTTCCAGAGCATCCGTATGGTTTTTATTCGTTGGGTTGATGGCGATGCACTCAAAGCCATTGCCAGTAAATATTCACAAGGTTGATGAGCACACTCAACTTCCTTTGACATAATTTATGTCTATAAATGAACAAACAAGTGAGTGTAACAAATATTATAATCAATGGAGTTTCATGGGACCAAATATATTCTCAGGGTTCCAAGGTCGCAGTCTTTAGAAAATAACGATTAAGAGGAAAGGTTTTTGTCTTTTTGTTGTGGTGAAACAGAAAGAAACTCAAATTCATGAGTTTTAGTGACACAATAAAGGGAAAAGAGAGATTTACCTTAAATGTTGTGGAAACTAATAAGAGTGTCACTTAGACTTTGGTTTGACTATGAGTGGCAGGAAACCCAAATAGCAAGTATTTAAACAAGAGAGAAGTTTATTTCTCATGTAAACAGACTCTGGGAGTAAGAACCCAGAGCAAGTGTGGCCATGTAAGCAATCATCAGAAATCCAGAAATTTCTCTGCCATCATCACCATGCGCCTTCCCCCTCATGGTCCAATTTGGCTGCTTGAGTACCAGCCCTGGCGTCTGCATCCTTGCGAGCAGAATGGAAGAAGACCAGAGACAGGTGGGCCACCTCCTTTGAGGGAGCTTCCTAGGAGTCTTACAGGAAACTTTGGTTTATATCATCGTACGAACTAATGTGAGGAAGGCAGAAAATGGATTCTAAGTGGCCATAAGCCCAAATAAAGATTGTGGGGTTTTAGTACTAAGGAAAGAGGGAGTAACACTTAGAGAGGGTCACCCCACAGTCTCTGACAGAGTATAAAAATATTCTCTGTGAACTTCCTAAACCAACGATTACAGCGAACCCGTTATTTTAAATTCTCAGGTAGTTTTGTGAATGAGTTCTTGATGTGTCTTTTCAAAGACTCTTGATTTTGTTTTGCAGCAGCAATTCTAAGGAAAAACTTCAGTATTAGGAGTTTGCGGTTTTGTTCCAGAAGTTACAAGGCTCTGTATGATGCTTCCCTTGCCTCTCTCCAGTGCCGTCTCCCACCAGCCCACTCTTCTCCATCGCCCTCTCTCCCTCCATCTCAGCTTCAGCCACACCAAGCTGAATTCTTCCAAAGCTTTGTGTCCCAGCGTGCTCTTGGCCTGTAGTCTCTCCCCAGAAATGACAGAACAAACAGCCACTAGCCCTGGCTCTGGGTCCTGCTGCTTATGTGTTCCCAGTATGGCTGCTTCTAACTGTCCCCTGAGGCAAGTTCCATAGCCTTTCTGTGCTTGTTTCATTATCTATAGAATGAAGGTCATAACAATCCTTACTCTATGTTCTTGTCATTGTCTAATGAGCCAAAGAAAGAAAACATTCAGAATCATGCCTAGTACGTAAGGAGTCTTCGATACTAGCTGATTTTGTTGAGCATTTACTATGTGCTAGCAAGATTTGCTGGGTGGCCTTACAGAAGTTTCTCTCACAGAATCTTCACAACAACCCTGTCAGGTGGCCTTACTGGATCTCCTGTTGTACGTATGAGGAAGCTGAAGCACAGAGAAATTAAGTAACTTGCCCAAGGTCCCACAGCTAGTAAATGGCAGAGCCCAGGCTCACGTGCAGAACCCTCTGTCTCCAGGGCACATGTCCTTTCCCCCGCACCAGCACCAGATTCAAAGGCATGGTGTGGTTTTTGGTTTGTTTGGGGGTTTGGGGGGGATGCCATCTGCTGCCTTATGGAGACATGATAATCTTCTTGGAGGCAGGGGCAGGCCCAGATGTCCTGGGAGTTCATCCTTGACCTTTGCCTCTTGGCCTTGACCTGGCCAGGCCCTTCCCTTTCAGGCTTCTCGAGTCCCTGCTCCCAGCCTCTACCACCTCCTGGATGTGTATCTGCAGCAGCCTCAAGCAGAGGCTGTGGCTTCCCCACTTCTGAGGCCACAGCTCCCCTCCCAGGGCCATTTATATCCTGGGCCCCATCATCATTCCACCCACTGGAGATCAGGTTCCTACCACAGAGGCCTCTGTGCCCCAAGCCAGGCCCGGCTGCGGTGCAGCAAGCAGCATGGCCAAGAGAGGTGCAGGTTGCTCTGCCAACCCCTGAGCAGTGTGTGAGCAAGGACCTCGGGCCTGCCGATCATCCTGCAGCTCAGAGCTGGCCTTCTCTAAATCAGAGAGTCCCCGCCTTCGGTGGGCATCAGAAACCCTGCAGAGAATGGACCAGATGCCGTTGATAAATGCAGTAGGCTGCCTAAAGGCCGGCCCCTGAACATCCCGGGTCCCGATCCCTGCAACCTATAAACAGTATTTTATATAGAAAAGGGGTCCTTGCGGATGTGATTCAGTTAAGGATCTTGACATAGACTGTCCTGGATTGTCTGGGTGGGCCCTAAGTCCAGTCACAAGAGTCCTTAGAAGAGAGAGGGAGAATTGACACATACAGAAGAAACATAGAAACGCAGAGGCAGAGGCTGGAGTGATGTGGCCACAAGCCAGGGACCGCTGGCAACCTCTGAAGCTGAGAGAAACAAATGGGCAAGTAGATCCATGGAGGAGGCACAGCCCTGCTGGCACCTGGAGTGCGGACCTCGGGCCTCCAGCACTGTGAGATTTCTAATTTTTGCCATTTTAAGCCACCACATTTGTGGTGATTTGTTACAGCAGCTACAGGAAACTAATACACCCAGCAAATAGGCAGGAACCCAGGAATGTGCATTCTACCTTGTTCCCCAGGAGATTTTGAGACTCTTGCCCCCCAAAGGTGGAAACCTAGATGGATTACCTAGACTGGAACTCCAAAAGAACTGGAGTCTTACACCCCAACACTTTGCTCCTCTGATATTAAAAGTTTGAGAGACAGAAGCATGTTGAATGCTAAAATGCTGATGGGAAAGCACAGGGGAGCCCTGGCTGGTGTAGCTCAGTGGATTGAGTGCAGGCCTGCAAACTAAAGGATCACGGTTCGATTCCCAGTCAGGGCACATGCCTGGGTTGCAGGCCAGTTCCCAGCAGGGGATGCACGAGAGGCAACCATACATTGATATTTCTCTCTCTCTCTCTCTCCTTCCCTTCCCTTTGAAAGATAAATAAATAAATAAATAAATAAGAAAAGACAGTACAGGGGAGGTGGATGTTGAGTGATGGGACTGTGGGAGGTAAGTGATGGGAGCCACGTTCCCAGGGAAGGCAGGGCAAGAAGGTCAAATTAGGGAGTGGTAAATAGGATGACAGCTGTTCGCCAACAGGGAGGAGATCGTTGCCATTCATGTACCACCACTGCTCTACCTGAACCTGCCTGCCCCTCAGACTCTACTTGCACCTCTCCAGTGCAGAATGTGTGACCGGAAAGCTGGCGAAGTTCCTCTGGGTGGTCACATGCTCCTGCTGGCACTATCAGCAGAAATCACCACCCCACCCAGGACCACTTGGTACTTGCAGGGAATTTACATAATCATGCATTAATGGGGCTGACTTTTACACTGCAAGGGACTGGTCCTTCTCGTCTGAAATGGCTTCCTCTTTCCTGAAAGCATTGACTGTGCCTATGATGCCTTGTTTCACAGCTCCCAAGCTGTGTGTCTGCACACTTGGGATGTCAGGAAGTGGTCCTCTGTGTGATCCGGCCCCAAGCCTCTTCCCTGCCCTGGCTGGTGTGTACAACAGTGAAGGGGTGGAATCAGTGTGGAAAGAGGAGGCTGCATCACAGCAAACAGTTGAGTCCCATGGCAACCAGGGCAGCGTGTGCTAGTCAGGGCTCTCTGAGAAACAGAACCAAGGGGGTGTGTGTAGGACCGTAGCCCAAATCTGAAGGCAGTTTGCTGATAGAATTCCCTGTTAATATTACTTTGAAAAAAAGGGAAAAAAAAGCCCTTCACAGCAACATCCAGACTGGTGTTGGGACACATATCTGGTTACTGTCCCCTCACCAAGTTGACACATAAAATTAACCATCACACAGTATATATTTTTAACACTTACATTCCCAGGATGATGCTAAACACTGTCATGAATACAAAGTACCTAGCAGACAATGGGATGGGTGCTTAGATTTGAATGAACTCCCCAGGACTGAAAGATTCTGTTTCATAAGATTGTTGGAAGACTAAAGGAGAATCAGGTGGGAGGCAGAACCTGCCTCCCGTGATAAAAGCTGAAATTACCAGCCACTTGCTGTCCCCGCCTCCCTTGCAGCTTGGCGCAGGCTGTGAACTAGGCTCAGCCCACTGGACATACTGCCCAACTTTAACCAGGAGATCCAGAGACAAACAGGCTCCTTCTTCTATTCTGTTGTCTCCTAGGCCTCTGAGCTCTCTTGTAGCTCTCTCACTTCTGGCCTCACTTTCTCTGCCTTAAACATGATAATAGAATTTATCTTTCTTGGTTTCTGGCTTGAATCATAACACTCACTACAGCCTGGTTACTCAAAATGTGGTCCATAGACCAGCAGGTACATCACTGCCCGGGAGCCTATTAGCAATGCAGAATCCCAGGCTCTGTTCTAGACCCACTCATTTAGAATCTGCATTTTTAATAAGATCCCAGGCATTTCATCTGCATATTCATGTCCCAGAAGCACTGAGCTAGGACACACCCTTTGGCTCCTCGACTCTGGGCTGTCTGCAGGAACCACCCTCCTGGGCAACCTGACCACACTTTGCACAGTAGGGCTGTCACTACAGCAGTAGCCACTCTGACCCCGCCATCCTCCTAGCGCTGGTGCCCACAAATACAATGAGATTACAGAGAACATTGCTATAGAAACCAGCACTGGAGATGGTCTCCTATCAATTTTGCTGCTTTTCCTTCACTCCCCGTATCTCTGGAATTATGAGCTTTCTAAACCACAGTAAAACCTCTAAATTCCTCCCGAGTGTAAGAAAGACTCCACAAATAACAAAGATGAAAAGTCAGGGCCACACGATTTATAAAGTAAAGGCAGAGCAACTGCAGAGCTTTCCTTTGATTTGAAAAGAGGTGACCGGAGTGTCACTCTGTGTAGCAAAGCCCGTCCTCCGCCCGGCAGAGACAAGGCTGGGCGATGTGAAGAACAACGCTGGCGATGACGATGGTGGTAGCGGCTGCCGCTCACTGAGCACCTTCCTGGCACCAGGTGGCACCAGGTGCCGGGCTGTGCATGTTAATCCCATTCGATTCTTGCAACAACTGTCTATGTTAGTTTTCTGCAGCTGTGTAAAGAAATTGCCACAAACACAGAGGCTTAAAATGACACGTTGAGTACCTTACAGTCCTGGGAGTCAGAAGTACAGAATCAGTCTCACGCTGGGGGCGTCAGCAGGGCTGGTCCCTCCTGGAGGCTTCCGGGAGAATCTGTGTCCTTGGGGGATTCTGGGGGCCGCGTGCCTTACTTGGCTCATGACCCTTTTCTGGCATTAGTTCAGCCTCTCCTGTCATCACACCTTTTACTCCCTCCTCTGACCTTCTTGCCTCCCTCTTCCAAGGACCCTCATGATGGCATTTAAGGGTCCACCTGAAAAATTCAAAATAGTCTTCTTTTCTCAAAATCCTTATCTTTATCACACATGCAAACTTCATATTGCCAGGTGAGGTAACATGCATAGGTCCTAGGGATTAGGATTGGGGGGCCATCATTCAGCCAACCCCACCCTCCAAAGTAGATACTGTTATTAACCGATTTTACTAATGAGAGAACGGAGGCATGACAGTTGAAATACCTTGTTCAAGGCCACACAGCCAGCGGGTGGGGCCAGAGTCCAAACCTTGTTCAGTTTCTCTAAAGCCAGAGCTTCTAACCGCTGCACTGCACGGCCTCCAGATGGCTTTGAATTCATCCACTGTCATCACCAGGTTAAAGGAAAGGAGCCGAAAACTATCAGCACTCCAAAAATTTTGAGGTTCCAGTTGAAGTTCCTCTACCACAGACTAAAACCTCAAGGGCAAGGCAGGAGTTAAATCATATCACAGGTGTATTATTCTGCCGGGGCTTCCATAACAAATTAGCACAGACCGGTTATCTCGAGCAAAAGATATTTCTCACTGTGCTGGAGGTTGGAAGTTCAAGTTCAAGGTGTCAGCTGGTTTGATTTTTTGCTGAGGCCTCTCTCCTTGGCTCACAGATGGCCACTCCCCTGCCACCACTTCCACGTGGGTGCCCCTCTATGCACACGCTCCCCCTGGTGTCTCCCTGTGTGTCCTAATCTCCTCTTATAAGGACAGTAGTCACACAGAATTAGGTCCCACCCTAGTGGCCTCATTCTAATACAGTTACATTCATTCCGAGGGACTGAGTGTTAGAGCTTCAACACACGAACGTGAGGGGGATACAAGTCAGCCCTTATGAACAGGCATTTTCTCTGACCTTGGGAATGGGGCAGTGTGGGTACCTGCAATGAATTTCAGAGCCCTGTGGTTGCCCTCACTCCCAGCTTTCATTCTCAGTCCATGATCGTTACCATGGTGTCTCCAACCTCACCTGCAGTGACCTGAGCATTCCCCTGGCTCCGTGATCCCATTAGTTTCTTGTGGCAGCTGTGACGCATACCACAAACTTGGTGGGTTAAAGCAACACACATTTCTTTTCTCATAGTCTTGGGGGTCAGTAGTCCAAAATCAGACTCAGTGGCCCAGAATCAAGGTGTTGGCAGGGCTGTTTCCTTTTGGAGGCTCTGAGAAGAGAACCCATGACCTTGCCTTCTCCAGCTGCCTTCCTTGCACTCCTTGGCCTGCAGCCCCTGCCTCCATCTTCAAAGCCAGCAGCGGAGCATCTTGCTTCAAATGTCATCTATATCAAATCACCCTGTTTCTCTCTTCTAAGGACTTGTAATAGTCTTCAGGCCCCAGCTGGATCCTCCAGGATAATCTTCCCTTCTCAAGACCCTTAACCGAATCACACCTGCCGAGTCTCCTTTGCCATCAGCATCCACAGGTTCCAGAGAATAGGGCCTGATGGCGTTGGGGGCCATGACTCAGCAGTGCCCTTCCTCACACACACCCTCACCACCCCGTCTGCCTTGCAGGGACAAACAGGATGTGCTGCCTGTGAAAGCCTTGATGAGATGTGAAGGAGTATTCTGCCTCAGGGCCTTTGCACAGTCTGTTACTGCTGCCCGGAACCTCCATCCTTCTACACACACATTCACCTATGGCAGATTCCGTCACATCTTAGAGGTTTTATCGCCTCCTCAAGAGGCCTTCCCACCCCCACCCTGCTTATGGTCTGTCTCAGCACCTCCACACTGACCGCAGTTTGTGATTGCTTTGTTACTTCTTGGTTTATGTGTTTCTTATCTGTCTCCTTGGAAGACTGCTGACTTTTTGTCTCCATCAATACCACCTTCCTATGCTCCTTCCCCTCTTCCCTGTTCCACACACTAGACCCTCCCTAAGCCCCCAAGCAGCTGGCTCTTCCAATAGAATCAAAGGCTTTTGAGGAGGAAGGAACCAAACACACCCAGGGTCCGCCAACTGTGGCCCAGCGTCTGACTCTGTAAATGGAGATTTCCTGGGACACAGCCAAGTTCATTCATTTATGTATTTTCTGAGGCTGCTTTCTCTCTGCAATGGCAGAGCTGAGCAGTTGCAGCAGAGATGGTGCGGCTCATGATCCCAACATACTTGCTCTCGGGCCTTTTACAAAGAAGGTTTGCCAACCCCTGAAATAGCCCTTCTGATCCAAAGCCACCCACACCATACGCCACCCCCTTTAGCACCCAGCCCCTCCCCCACCACAGATGGTTGCTGGTCAGCACCAGCTCTGTCCACGTGTTTCAGAAAGGCCCCACGGTGTATGTTCTCGATCTCCTACTTGAATCTGGGCCCAACACACTTCCTGAGCTGACTTGTTCCTTGACCCTGCAACAGGCCACCTGGACTTTTTCCTCCCTTCTAGAGCCTCTGATGCCACCCCACAGACTCTGTCTTCGAAAGCCATAGCCAAGACTTCAGGGGCCACTGCCCTGTTTGAGCTGATCGTGCCCCCCAACTTGGATCACCCCGGGGCCACCTGCTCAGGAGTTATTAAACCTGGCTTGCTCCAGAGTCCTCAGAGGAGCTTCTATAGAATGCGGATTCCCAGGCCAATTGAACCGAAACTCTGGGGGTGGAACCGGGATCTTGGCAATTTTCACTCGCAGCCCTGGTGATTCTGATGTTAAAACAACCCACAGAACTGCTTCTTTCAGTCATGAGCTCCTCTAGGTCCTACTCACTACAGACCTCTTCAGACCGAAGTCTGGAGCCCGTGGAACAAGGTTGTCCTGCATAATCTATAAGGAAAATGCAGTCTTTTTTGTCCTCGGCATGCTTCCCCTTCTTCTTAACTCAAGGCCCTAGGATTCTTTCCCATCCCCAACTCCTCCAAAAGAAATATCACATCATACTATTTTCTCCCTCTGAGTAAACAAGATAAGGAGACTTTTCAATGCCTTGCTGGCAAAGAATTCATGAGCTTATAAACTATGGAGGTCAGAGTGACGAAAGGAAGGCAATGTGAAAGGCGAGAATAGGTACATAGAGGATTCCCGGGGAGGCTGGAGTCCTAGGGATCAGGGTTTCTTATTCTGAGGCTCGCCGGCTGTCTTGGTCAAGGTGCTGTTCTTGAAGGCTTCCGAGCCTTGTGCCCCTCTTGGGCATTCATCAGGACTTGGCTGCTTGCCCTAGGCCTGGACGTCTCACAGGTGTCAGCAGCCAAGGGCAGGACTGGCAGTTGTGGGCTGTGCTTCAGGGGCACCGGGCAGAGGAGAGGCAGGAGCAGCAGGGGACAGGTGGGAGTGCCTCTGCAGGACAACCTGGGGGTTCTTCCTGAGCACCCGGAGCCAGTTTCAGCAGTGATGGTGACATGGTGTCAAAAATAAGCCCTGCTCACCGGAGACAGTAGGAGCCAATTCAATTTCAAGTCAGCAAGTGTTTATTGAGTGCCCAATTCAGTTTAGGTGATGGAGAGGAGGGAATGCAGGCCGATTCCAGCAGAAATAGCCGAGGCGTCTGCCCCTCAGCTCTCTGGGTCCACAAGCTCGATTTTTATCCATTTCACCCAGTAAAACATTGGTAAATATCAGTCTGGTTCATGAACAAATATTTATTAAGTGCTTAGAGCCTGCCAGACACTGTCCTGGGGCTGGGGCTGGCGCTGGGGCTGGATCGGTGAACTAAGTAAGCAGCCCCAGGCCCCTCCTATGCAGTTTCCATTCTAATGGGGCATCTGCAAGGCCACGGGGTCCGGCCAGTGCAGTGGGGTCTTCCATGGGAGGGGCCGGGGTCAGTGGAGTTACCAGGTGAGATGTTGAGGGAGAGGTGGGGTTTGAAGTGTAGTTTGAGGGTTAAGTGGAGCGTAAGTTTTGAAAGCGCTGGAAGCCGTGCAGACCAGGGTCTGAGCTATGTCAGCAGGACCGAACGTGGCAGGCCATCAAGGGTCCATGGCCAGATCACCTCCCCTAGGGTAACAGGGGCATGCTGGGTAACAGCGTGTGCTGGGAAAGTGGCCAAACGAATGTGAGCATCACATGGGGTCACGGCACATGGGCTGTGCAGTCAGGTGACTCGGCTCTGACGCTCAGCTCTTTCGTACTTGCACACCCTCTAATCCCAGGCGTGCTGCTTAACCTCAACACGCGTCATTCTCCTAATCTAGAAAACAGGCGTAATCATAACCAGCAACATGTAGGTTGGTTCCAAGCATCTAGATGAGATCACGAATGGGATTAACTGAGATGAAATGTTAACAACAACAGCAACAAAAAGGCTTAACGGTTTAATATTATTAACACTGGATGAATGGCCTGGTCTTTAGGAAAACTGGAACCATTCTGTCACCAAAGTCTTGGTGGGAAGCTTATGACAGACATCTGCACACAGCATGGGTTTGCTGCCTTGGAACCCTATCCGTTTGCTGCCCTCTCACTCCCATGGCAACCATGCTGGACCCAGCGGCAGCGCCCGCGCCGGGATGAGGCAAGACAGGCTTTTGCATGACCTGGCTGCCTCAGATCCTGCACCCTCGGTGCCCCACTCGCCTCACCCTGGTCCCAGCCCTGCTGAGTGGTTAGATACCTCCTTGACCTACACGGTCTGTTTCTCAAAGTGTGGTCCTTGTTCTGCCTAAGTCAGTATCATGGGGGCTGCTTATTAAAACCAGATTCCCGACCCTGTGCAATCAACATTTCTGGGGAAAAGGCCGGGAATGTGCATTTTAACACGTGTACCCACCCACCCCCACACACACACTCATACTCAGTCACACACCAGGCTATTCCCAAGCCCCCCATCAATACCTCAGAGCAGAATCCTTTGAGTGTGGCCCCCAGCCCAGCAGCATCAGCATCCCCATGGTTAGAAGTGCAAATTTTGGGCCCACCTCCCTCCTCTACTGAATCCAACACTCCAGGAGTGGGGCCCAGCAATCTGTCTTTTAACAAGCCCTCCAGACAATTTGGATATACCTTCAATTCGTATGGGGAAGGTTTGAAAAACTACCACTTAAATCAGAGCCCCTGATAGGACTCAAGTAGCAGTATTTTTCAAAAGCCCCGGCCCCACTCCCACCCCTTAATCCTAATGTGAGGGCGGAGTTTATAGTAATTAGTGGAAGAAATAGGAAGATGGCACAGATGTCCTACACTTGGAAAGTTATAGTTGAGCCACAGACCTTGCCTCGGTTGGTTCTCGCAAGGAGCTGGGCACCCTGCTGTGATCCCAGGAGCTAGCGAGGACTCCCAGGCTCCCAGAGCTTGTTGCAGGGGGGGGGGCCTCCCCCGCCTTGCACCCTGGCTTCGCTGGCTGTGACTGGCGGCTGCCTGCTGACTTGGCTCTCTTTCCGCTTTCCCTAGGTGCCAAATCCTGGTGCTTGGACTGAGCTCAGGGCTGGGAGAGCACAGAGGGGTGGCAGGGAGCCAGCTGGGGATGGCAAGGGAGAGCGGGAGGGCGCCTTAACATTGGGCCCAGAACAGGGAGCCCCAAGTACCAATAACCCAGGCATTGGGCGGGGGGGGGGGGGGGGGGGGGGGNGGGGCGGGGACGGGGGGGGGAGGCTTCCACTAAGCACCAGACCCAGTGCTTGGTGCTTTAAGTGAGTCATCTCCTTTATGTTCACATGATCTCTGAGGGAGATAGTCCTCAGAAGAGTCCCATCTCAGGCTTTCAAAGTCACTTCGTCCCAGGCTTACAGATGAGGAAACTGAGGCCCAGAGACTCGGGAGAGACTACCCCGAAGTCCCCAGAGCGGTCGGGATGTCTCCAAATGCTCTCCCACCACAGATTTCAGAGGCAGGGCCTCCGGGGAAAGCGGGGGTGGGGGTAGGGAGTTGGGGGCCCAGGGGGTGGGGCTGAGCCGGCAGCCCCCGTGGCCGGAGCCGCCCTAACCTGTCTCTGCGTCCCTCCCCCATGCAGGCCCTTCCTCGTGCTGCCTCCGCTGATGGAGTGGATCCGGGTGGCCGTGGCGCACGCTGGCCACCGCCGCAGCTTCTCCATGGACAGCGACGACGTCCGCCAGGCGGCCCGGCTGCTGCTGCCCGGCGTGGACTGCGAGCCGCGCCAGCTCAGGTAGGGGCGGCGGGCGGGGCGCAAGGAGGGCCGGCCGGCATCCCGCTGCTAAGAGACCGCGGGCGCCCGCGGCGCTCGGACTCACTGCATCCACCCCTCCAACCCAAGTCCTGCAGAGCGGCTTGCCCAGGCGAGCAGATTGCCTCGCCGGGATTGAAGCCCCGCTGGTTTAAATGACAGACTGGGGTTAACAATAAGCGGGTCCCTGGAGTTCTGGGAATGGAGGACGGGAACAAGGCTGTGTGGGAATGCTCTGATTCTTGGACTGCAAGATATTGGGTGCCTCGATTGTATGTTCGATTGTATGTTGATTCTGTTCGTATTCTTCCTATGCTCTCTCTGTCTCCCCTCCCCCTCTCCTTTTCCGCTCTCTCCTGCTTCCCTCTCTTCTTCTCTCTCCACAAGAAGTAAATTATGACCTTCCTATAGTTCTCTAACAAAACCTTGCAGAGTAAAATTTCTAGCTGGGTAAGAGCGCACCTCTGCTTTTTCACGTGCATGGGGATGGAGTGACTCTCTGTTTCTCAGGCCTGTCTCCAGGTTTCCCCTCCATCTGGGCGGGAGCTATTTATGGGGCCTCATTTTTGCCCCAAACAAAAGAAATGAAACAACAACTCACTCAGCTGAGTCGAAACCTGGCTCCAAATGCAGAAAGCACAGGAACAGAAGGGTGTGTGTGCACGTTCCCGAGTGCCTGCGCTGTTTGCCAGGTGGTCCTTTTTAGCATTCCCAAACCCCCCACTGCCCACCCGATGAGAAACCGTCCTTCCTCTAGCGTTCGTGGGACCCCATTGTGTGGGCAGGCTGGAGAGATTTCCTCCCTTCCGGAATCTGATATGGAGACGGAGCATTTGCAATGTAACACATGTAGCCCAATGGAGGCCCAGAGCTGCCCTCAGCCCAAGACCACGCAGGGTGCTGATTCAGGTCTTCGTTGCTCACATTTATTGAATGCTTACTGTGTGCTGGGCACTGTTCTAAGGGCTTTAAACAGATCCATTATATCTGCTATATCCTCAGACCCTACCAGGGGTGTGCCATTATGACCACTGTACAGATAAAGAACCTCGGGCACAGAAAGGTTAAATAGCACACCAGGGAGCACAGAACGGTAAGCAGTGGAGCCAGGGTTTGAGTTCAGGCAGCCCAGACCCCCGGCTCATCATTGTAACCTCTGTGTTGTGCTATCCTCAGCTTCCTGTCTAGGCAGTTCCTGGCTGTGCTGCCATTCCTTACTACTTGTCACCTAGAATAACAGCAGGTCTCAGGAAAGGCTGAGAAGCAGCCATTTATTGAGCATTTACTATGTGCATGTATCTATTACAACAAGACATCTGTATTGGTTACTTGTCTCCTTCAATCCTAAAAGCAGCCTCCTAGGGTTAGTGTAATCTTCCCCTTTGACAGATTAGGAAGCTATTGGGGGGACCGCTTATAAGTGGAGGCACCTGAGATGAGATCCTTGTGGCTCATTATCCAAAATCCATCCTCTGCCCACCTGGCTCTCCTGCCTCCTCTTTCCTGGGTGTGGCATTTGACCTGCAGGCTCACTTCCCCCACCCTTGCTCACTGCCCCAGGTGCCACCTGGCATGACCCTGACACTCCAGCTGTCCTCCTTGTGGGAGGTCTGGGGATGCTGGGTGGCAAGAAAAATAAGATGTTTTCTTAGCTCTCGCTGACAAAGTACTTCTTGTTTTTCATGCTCTCAGGAGATGCCATGGCTTAAAGGTTAGGAGGCTGGGCCCCAGAGTCCCGTTACCTGGGTTCAAATCCTACTGCTATGGTTAATTAGCTGTACAACTTTGGGCAAGCTAGTTATCTTCTCTGGACCTTGGTTTTCCCACCCGATACATGGGCATAGTAATAGCAGCTACCCTCAGAGGTGGGTGCAAGCAGGAAGTGGGGTCATGAACTTGAAGCTCCTACACACACAATGCCTACAAGGAGGAAGTGCTCACGACCTGGCCTTCATCGTTAGCTGGCATTGCCCCGAGTCTGTGTCCCTGATATAGGAATGGAGGCTCCTACCCAGTTGTTGCTTTATATTCTTAAAGGCTTTTAATCCTTTCTCATGTGAGCCTCCTAAACAAACACCGTTGTTATCCAGGAAAGTAGTGTTGTCCCATTTTGCAGAGGAAGAAATCAAGGCCCAGCAAGACTAGGTAACTCTCCCAGCACCTCACAGATATTGACAGAACTGGGAACCGGATATCAAACCCAGACATCCAGAGATATAACCAAGCTTTCTGGTCCCCACCCTAGACTCAGCCCTCTGGGAAGACACTGATAGCCCTCTTCCAGATGCTTCTAATCCTTATCATGATTCCACAGACCGCACATGAGCTTCTTCTGTTCATGTCTCTGCCCACCCTCCAACACGGAGCTTCCATTACATGGTCCAGTGACCAAGTGTGTGTCCTTCTGACACTCACACCAAGGAGTTCCGTTTCGGCCCTGGTCCAGTCTCGAGGCCCCGGCGCTGGTGTTTGGGTGTGAGTGTGACCCCCGTGCGGGCCAGAGTGCACGCACGCAGAGCCGGGAAACAACAGAAGTCAATTCCGTGTCAGTCTCGAGCCTGTTTCTGCTCATTCGTGTCTCAACTCATGACTCATTTGTCTCCAGAAGGGTGATTTGTGTGTAGAAAATATACTAATTGATTGTTCCAGCTCAATTTTCAAATTCAGAAATCATTTTTAAAGAGAAAATTAAAATAACAGTATTTCATGAGCTTTCCTAACAAGTATAAACTTACAAGTTCCATTAATTAGCTTGGATTCAGCACATGAAAGAATGAATGAGGTATTTTTTTAAATATCTACTTTTTTCCGTGGAGGCAACACAAAGATACATCTGCACATATATTTTCCAGTCTCATTTAATGGGACATGAAGTTGGAATCGCTGTCTCCAGTCTGCAGGTAGCAGGATCAAAGTAGCTTTGTGCGTGGAGATATTCTTCTAACTCAGCACCTTGCACCAACTATCTTCATGGTATTATCCCATTTTACAGAGAGGAAAGCTGAGGCTAACTGAGGTTATGGAATTTGTCCAAGGTCACACAGCTGCTGTGAGGCAGACGAGGCCTAGAATGGAGGTCTTGGCCTGGGGAGATAAAAAAATACAGTCTCCTTGTCTCTCTGTTCTCCCAGACATTCAACTTCTTTGAAGTTTCCAGACTGGCTCCTCGTGCCGAGTCCATCAGAGCTGAGCTCCTCTTTCTACATAAACAGCCCTTGAAAAGTAGGGGTGGTTTGGCAGTCCAACAAACGCGGGAACTTGGAACCTGGACCTTGGTGTTGGCGGCTAGTGTCCGTGACTGTTAGCGCGTATAATTACCTGCCAGCTGGCCAAGCTTTCCTGGTGGGAAGCAGCCGGACAGAGCGACCAGAGCCGAGGGATCCCAGGTCTGACGCTAGTGCTGCCATTGATTTTCACAGTGACCTTGGTCCAATGCTGTGTGATTTCTGCTTTGCTCTTCACTCGGCTACAGTAAAGCCTCACCACGAAAGGAATATCGTTTGATGCAGCATTTGTGAGGAGCGACCCATTCAGGCTTCCCTCATTAAGGCATCCGCTCATCTAAACCAGGGAAATGTGGCCTTTTTCTTTTCCTTTCCTGCCCTCTGGGAGGTGGGGGAGGGGCGGTAGAATAAGGGAAAGAACAAATAACACCCTCTTGGCAGGGTTTGTACTTTTAAAAAAATTCATTGGTTTTTAAACATTTTAAAACTACAAAGTTGTTTTTCCCATATTTCTAAGAGACAGTTTTTCTGCTCCAAAGTGAGACTGTGTTAAAATAATAGTTGTGAGGGCTCTTCCCAGATCCCATCTTAGTGGATAAACGGCACCAACCCACAGGACTCAGGGGTTGTTAGACCCATGAGCTCCCTCCAAGAAATGGTTCGTGTTTCTGTAGGTGTTTCTTAAATCACCCCAGCTTTGGAGCTGTTCCCATGGGGATAAGTTTGGGGGCAGTAAGGTGCAATAAGTAATGGGATGGGCCTCAGGAGACTTGGGTCGTCACATCTTTTCCTTCACTCTGTCATTATATTTATTGAGCGACAACTAAGGGCCAGGCCCCACACTGCATGCTGTCACTAGGGTCTGCTGCTCTCTAGAAAGAGACCTTGGGCAAGTCACCCCACCCCTGTCACAGGGCTAGGTTCATCCCCTGTGAAGATGGGGTGACCACTGCTCTATGGGAAGAGGAACCTCAGTGTAGCAGGGGGTCCAACCCACAGCCCGCTGTCTGCATGTGGCCCAGGACGGCCGTGAATGCGGCCCAACACAAAATCGTAAATTTACTTAAAACAGTGTGAGATTTCTTTTGTGATTTCGTGTCACCATGTGTTCCATGTGTGGCCCAAGACAACTCTTCTTCCAGTGTGGCCCAGAGATGCCAAAAGGTTGGACACCCCTGGACTGGGCAAGGTCATATGTGAGTTTAATGAATTGCATCGCTGTTCGATCTGCTACCTTTAACCCTTCCCAGGTCTGCTGGGCACCTTTCAAGTTTTTCCTGTTTGTCCAGTGAAGGGTTGGACTGGGTTCTAAGGTAAAGGTTGTGTTACATTTGCACCTGTCCTAAAATTCCAGTTCCTCATATGTTGCCCTATAATGACAGCGGAAAGTTTGGGTTCATTCACCAAGCATGTACGGGGTGTAATGAATGGCCCACCAGGCCCTGTGGGAGCCGCAGGGGTACCAAGTCAGGAACGCCCCAGCTGCTGCCCAGAAAGGTCATGGAGGGGACAGCCTTGTGCTGTCAGGGCTGCTGGCCCTTGCCCCTCTGAACCAGCAATTTTTAACTAGGGTGCTACAAGAATTTCTGAAGCATGGAATGCCCGACCATTTAATCAGGGGCACTGATCTCTTCTCCCTTAGATTGTCCAAAAAAAAAAAGAGACAACAGCCACAACAATAGCCATCCAGTGCAAATGAATCAAAATTATACCTGGTGGTGTTTTGTTTTTTTTTTGTCAGATTGACAAAAAATACATTTTTTGATGTGCTACAAAATTTTAGTAATTAGTTTATGTTCACGGCATGGAAAGGGTTGGAAATCGCTGCTCTAAACATCTGGGCACTTTAAAAAGAGGATCAGCTGAATGAGGGGAATTCCAGCCCTTGGTGTCAGAAGGCAAGACGCTGCCCTTTGCCAGGTGGCTCAGTTGGAGCATCATCCCGTACACCAAAGATTTCGGCTTGATTCCCAATCAGGGCACACCCCTAAGCTGCGGTCTCAATCCCTGGTTGGGATGCATACGGGAGGCAACCAATCGATGTTCCCCTCTCTTTCTCTTTCTCTCTCTCAATCAATAAACATATCCTCAGGTGAGGATTTTAAAAAAAGGCAGGATGCTCTACATCCAATTTTCGGCTCATCTCGGAGCCAGGTCTCGTTCTGGGCCCAGAGGAGAAGGGGTCCCTGACGAGGAGCCATAGACAACAAGCAGTAGTGAGCAAATAAATGAGCAAGACAATTTTGCAGAGTGTGAGCTCTACAAAGAAAGTCAACACAGGGTGTGGGGAGGGAGGGAGAGGTCAATGGGATGTTCAGGGAGCACCTGGGGACCTGGGAGGGGAAGGGACAGTGTCACTCTCCTGCTTTGGAGGCATCTGTGGCCTTCTGGCCAGGGGCTCATGGAAGAGACTGGGGTGGGTGATCTTCTCTCCCAGCAATTTCCCTCGGTCACGTCCACCTCGATTCCTGAACTCAGACCCGGGCCCTCCCCACTCTCCTGCAGGAGTTCACCTGCCGAGGCAGAGCGCCTGGGCCTGGCATGGCTCTGTGGGGCCCTGGGAGGCTCCCAGCCTCTCAGAGTCGGAACCACTCTGTCCTCTCCCCTTGAGTGCCCTTGACCTTGGCTGGCTCCAGACAAGTCCCACAACTTCTCACGGCCTCTCCAGCGGGATGGCCACAGAAGTGCCGCCATGGATGCCAGCCCCTTCTTCACCTCCAGCGTGGACATACAGTGCACGCTGCAGGCCCCACACTGCCCCCACACTGCTGTCAATGCATTAGCGCCTCCTGGAAGACAGGAAAATGCCCTATCCCTGATCCCAGGAGAGTCACTTTGAGGCTCAGCTGTCCTCCCCTGACCGTGTCCGGGACAGGCCACAGAGCCTGCTCCGGGAGCCGAGCTGGGGAGGTGGCCCTGCACTCTCGTACCAAGCACCTACTGTGTGGAGGGCAGGCAGAGGGGTTGAAATAATTACTGAAAAAAACCTAGTAGATGTTCTAAGTAGATGTTCTAATATAAGGCAACAGCGATCTGGGCCTGGGAGAACTAGAGATGCAGGCGGTACCGTGTGATCGGGGCCCTGCCAAATAAACAGATTGACCTGGTGGAGAAGGTGAACAGGGGACAGGAAGGGGGGAGGCGTTAGAAAAATAAGTCCACACAGAAGGAGCCACCTATACAAAGGCCTCAGGGTGGGAGAGCGTGTTGGAGGGAACACGAGGACTTCAAACTCAGAGCTTGGAGTTCAACCAACTGAGTGTGTGGGCCGGGCCCTGGGATGGAAGCTTGGCTGAATTCAGCCCAGGAGGGTCTTTCATGCTGTCCCAAAGAATTTTGACTATATCCTGCAGGAAGTGGGAGCCGCCACAGATTATTAGGCAGGGAATTGACATCAGATTTGCACTTTAGAAAGAGGGGCTGGCAGTGGCATGAGAAATGGGCAGGATGGGGCCTGGACTGAAAAGCCACTGCAGGAATCCGGGTGAGGGACGAGGACAGCTGGACCAAGGTCTTCGGGACAGAGAGATGGGGAGGACGCTAGAGAAAGAAGGTTGAAGCAGCAAGACTTAGTGACCGATATGGGGGTGAGGGGGGCAGGGGGGAGAGGACGTGGGGAGTTCATGCTTTGTGGGTACATGCAATTGTGTCATGTATATACGTTACACGAGGGAGCACTGAATATGTTTCCCCACGATTTTTAAAAACTGGCTCTGGCATGTCATCAACTGAAAAGACCACACAGAGTAGTGTATGAAGTGTCGCCCTGTGTGAAGTGTACCCACGTGTATTTACTGTCCGTACCTGGACTGACTCCAGGAGGGTGGGAGCGACCCTGGTGACCAGGGCTGACTCTGAGAAGGGGAATGGGAAAACTGGGCGTATCAGCTCCCTGGGGCTGCTCCGAGGTTGGCTGTGAACAGCGGACCTTTGTAGTCTTGCAGTTCTGGGGACTAGAAGTTCAAAATCAGGAAACCTCTAGAGAAGGATCCTTCCTTGGCTCTTCCCGCTTCCCGCAGCCCCAGACATTCCTGAGCCTGTGGTTGGTCACTCTCATCTCTGCCTCCCTCTGCACAGCCCTTTGTCTCCCTGCAAATTTCCCTCTTCGTAGGAGACACCAGTCATGTTGGGTTAGCACCTGCCCTAACGACCTCATCTTAATTTGAACACATCTACAAGGACTCCATGGCCAAATAAAGTTGCTAGTATGAGGGGAGAGGGTTAGGGTTAGGATTTCAACCTATCTCTTTTTTTTTTTCTTATCAATGTACGGTTGCCTCCAGCACATCCCATACTGGGGATATGGCCTGCAACCCAGGCATGTGCCCTGACCGGGAATCAACCCGGCGATGCTTTGGTTCACAGGCTTGCGCCCAATCCACTGAGCTACACCAGCCAGGGCCTATCTTTTTAGGGGACATAATTCAACCCATCACACTGGGGGACAGAGCTGGGAAGGGACCTTACTGAAAGGTTGGATTTTTATAGCATGTCCATGCTGTACCTAGTGCCCTTACCAAATTTTTATGTTGAAAGGGACTCTGAGGTTTCTGCCTCGGGAGAATGTGTAGCTAGGGATGCTTTTACCAAGGACAGGACAAGGACAGTGCGGGAGCAGTAATCATGGGCTCGGCTTTGTTGAGTGCAACGTGCTGTCCCACTGGGTTGTGCGTGGAAATGAGAGAGCCTGTGTCAGGCTTCTCCGTGGGAGCAGAGCCGCTGGGGAATTAAGAGCTCACCCTCTAGTCTAACAGGGAGGAAGCAGAGCCCAGGGGTGGGGAGTGCAGGCCTTAGAGCCTAGCTGCCTGGCTTCAAATCCTGGTGTGACCTCTCCTTCCCTGTGTGACCTTAGGTGAGTCGGTCACCTCTCTGGGCCCGTTTCTGTATCTATAACGGGGCCGGGGTGGGGGGGGAATAATACGCCCATCTCCTAAGGTGGTGAGAAGGATTAAGTGCAATAGTGTATAGGTCAACCACTTAGCACTGTGCAGGTTGTAAACCAGGCAGCACACTTGCCTTTGCTAGTGTGACACACTATTGTCCCGTAGTAAGTGCACATGATGTATTAGTGATTATTCTTATTCCCTGCCTTCCCTGAACCCCTTCCCACGACCAAAAAGCTCAGCTCCTTCTGGTTGTCAAAAACAATTGGCTCAGCTTTCTGTAGGGGAAGGAAAAACCCTTGAAGACATGAGGCGAAGCACTATCGGGAATAGAGGCTGTAGCCCAGGCTGAGCGCAGGCGCAGTGACTCGGCCCCTCCCCCACCTGATGCAGGAAGAGAATCGCCTGGGGCCGACTGGCTTGGGGACCGCTGACCCCAGCTGTGGCTCTGGAATTCCTCTGGACGACTCAGGTTTGACATTTTCTCTGATGTGTTAGAGTTTCAAAACCATCGTTGGCGAGGGTCCCGAACCATGTCCAGAGCAGTTGAGTGTCCATCACCAGCTGCATTCAACTACATCTTAAGCGGCATTTGGGGCTCCCTTCCAAATTAGGGCTTCCGATTCAGGCTGGCAGGTTGAGGGCATGTCAGGTGTCCAGTGGGATTTGGCTCTCAGAGGAGTGGGGATTTTTTTTTTCCTTTCTGGCCCACTCTTGAGTCGTAAATTTCTGCCCAAGGTGTTTATTTACTCATCTGCAACTTAGATGGGGTCATTAACAGAAGGGAAGGAAGACGTGTAGACGCATATATGGCCCCTGGCTGGCAGAGTCTTGTCTCAAGTGAGCAGAGGTTAGGGGGCATGGAATATTCCAGAAGAAAGAATCACTGTCTGGCCTTTATCTCAGCAGTTGGCTTCCTTCTGTTTTTAGGGCTGGGGCAGAAATGAGTTTTCTTGGTCATGGGGCCTGCTAGAGAACTTGGCACGTAGTTGGGGCCTAATAAACATTTGAATGAATGAAGATGCAAAAAGGCTGGTACTAAGTGTTTGGTGATAACTATAAGTAAACAGACTCTTCCTGGACTAATTCAGATGCAACAAGGCGTCAACATGGAGACATAGGCAGGTGAGATTCAGGACTTAGAAGAAAGGCCTTCCCTAAATAGGCCTTGAGGGGAAAGGCTGGCAAACAGGTGGCCTTTGAAGGCAGGAGTATGAATGCCATTGCCCGGGGCGGGACTGAGGAAGAGGCCTCCTCGGGAGGCGAAGGAGGAAGGAGGCCCAGGGCAGAGAAAAGCCCAAGGAAAGGGAGGTAGCAGAATCCAAGGGAACTAAGAGGGACAGGGTCACCAGAATCCAAGGCCACTGCACCAGCGGAAAAGACAAGGACAGAAAGGAGGCCACCAGGCTTGGGAGAGCCGTCGGCGCCCTTAACAGCAGCACTTCCAGCAGCCTGACGTGGGTGGGAACCAGATTGCCGGCGACAGACAGTTTGCCAACACTTGGAATTTGTTCTGTGCTTCCAAAGTGTTAAAAGCAAAACAGAAACACTGGGTGCCTACAGCCACGCAGAGACCCACGTCTTAAATGGCATCTGGGGCTCTTCCAAAGGAGGGCTTCCAACTCAAGCTGGCAGGTCAAGAGGATGCCGTTTGCCATACGGGATTGGTGGCTCCCAGGGGAGTGAGCTTTTTTCCTTTTGGCACACTCTTGGTCTGTTCAATTTCTGCCCAAAGGGTTGATTTACTCATCTGCCAGCAAACCTCTGAAACTCGTTTAAAATATTATTTACCCAGGAACATTACCTCCCCTTAGCAATCAGTCAGGCAGCCAGTACTTATTTGAAAGCCATGCGCTCAATACAAAGCACTTCGTTCACAGCCGTGACAAAGGGGCTTTGGGTAACAGTGAAGGAGTGGGTCCCATCCTTCAGGAGGTCTGTGGTCACCACAGTGAACTCACCTCCCAGCAAGTCATTAGATCACCCCGGGGAAGGTGGAGGACCATCAGACTCCATGATCTGCAAAGTCCCTTCTAGCTCTGAAGATCATGTGATTTTGTGGTCTGACGTTAACTATGCAAATGGCAAAACCACATTTACCTGTGGGGGAAACTGAGGCATGTAGAAGGTAACGGAAATAAGTGGAGCTTCAGTTCATGCCCCCTTCTGTATCTCACAAGATGATACAGGGAACCGACAGCCGGAAACCTGCGTGGGGCAGACCTGTCCTGGGTGCCTTTCTGCTCCACTCAGTTGTCCTCCAACCGTGCGAGGGGCTTGATTTCCGCTTCCCACCTGAGGACACTGGGGCTCCAGGAGGTCGGGAGACCTGCGTATGGTCACATGGAGAATGTGCCCCGTCTTGGGTTTGAACCCGGTCTGTCTGGCTCCAAAGCCCAAGTTCTAAGTTTTCTCTATGAAAAAAAGTAGCTCCAATCAAAGAATCAACATTATAAAATGTGAAAACATCTTCCGAACGAGGCCCACAGGTTCATCTCGACAGCTCACCCCACAGCCTTGGCTCGTCTGAGGACTCTGGATGCACGTCAGCCCCCGCGTCAATCTAACATCCTCACCGTTGTCCAGGGCCAGGGGTCCCTGTGAGGACAATGGAGAAATAATTCTGAGAAATATATGAAAAGGGCTCACTGGTAATCCTGGAAATGCAGTCAGAACCACACCCAGAACGTATTTCATATCCATTAGGTTGGCAAAAACTGTGAAGTCTGATGATAGCAGATTTGAGCAAAGACATAGAATAGTGAGAACTCTTAAATACCCCTGGAGGGGATTCTGAGCCCTCCTCCAAGGAAACTCAAAAATACCTCACGGTATTCGCAGGCCTATACCCTAGAGAAACTCCTCCATATGGAAATGAGGAGACATGTACAAAGATATCCCTAGATGCAGTGTTTGTAACAGCGAAAGAAAAGGGAAAGGAAGAGAAACAAGGCTGTCTGTCTATGGGAGAGTAGTTAAATTAATTATGGTATGTTCATACTTGGAATATCAAGTAACAACGACAATAAATGAACTACATCCGCCTGCTGTTACACAGCTAAGTCCCGGAAACACAGTATTACTGTGCAGGGGAAGAAAGCAAGCTGAGGCGGGAGCTGTGTAGTATGCTAACGTTTACATAAAGTTGACCAACGTGTAGGACAGTCCATATATTATCAGAAATTTATACAAGTAGTGAAAAGTATAAAGCGTGCCAGGGATGATGAATGTCACATTCAGGGGAGATGTTAACCTCAAGAAGGTGGAAGAACTCATGGAGTCAGGACCGGAGCCCAGAGCCTTTGCATGGTAACCCCTTATTTTTTCAGCCGGCTTGGGCGCGGAGTGTGGAGGCGGTCACTATTTACTTTATACTTTCTGTGTGCCTTACATAACTCATGAATAAAAAAGGCATTTTGCTGGCATTGGCAACAGCACATTCAGAAGGCCAGTTCCCAGATATTAATAAGCATTACTTAAATAAGTGTTAAGTGGTTCAATAAATTTGGGAAACATTGGCTTACATAAAATTAAGTAGGCTTTTTTTAAAAAATCGGTGCTTTTAACATCCTGTGTTTCTTGTAAATCTCAAAGAGAATGTTACTCTTCTTTAACTATTTTACCATAGGTTGGGGGCGGGGCGGGGGGTGTGGTCAGCAAACTATAACTGCCTGCTACCTATTTTTGTAAAGAAAGTTGTGCAGGTAAGTAGCCCCGCCCACTGATTTCATATTGCTTATGGCTGCTTTCACACGACACTGGCAGAGCTCAGTTATGACAAGAAACTGTGTGGCCCACAAAGCCTAAAATTTTTACAGAAAAAAAATCGTGGGCCTGTTATAGGGCATTTTGTGGGACTGGTGCGCCTAGGAATGTACTTGGGGTTTATAACCTGAGAGCTTCACTTTGCACCTCAGGAATCGGTATGCTTATTTGTGAAAATTGTTATGAAGAACACCATCAGTTCTTTCTAGACTTCCTTGCAAGGCAGTGTGTGTGTTCCTCTTTGAATCTCCAGCATCTAGCACAGTAGCCAGCATACACTTAGCAATTCCTGTGTGCTTCAGCGAGTCGATTTCGACTTCAAAACCGTTTGTGGAACGGACTAAGTAGGATATAGATTCACTAGCTGTAATGGACATGCAAAACACCTGTAGCGCAGATAAGGCAAGAGTTTAAAATTCTCCCTCATACAACAACCCAGGTATAAGCAGTCCTGGGCCATTATGGCAACTCTAAGTCAGGCACCCAAGCACCTTCCCTCTTGTTGCTCCGCCATTCCTTCGGTGACACCTTCCTCTGCATGGCCCAACATGGCCGACCCCCACCCCCCACCCTCCAGGACTACATCATTCTAGTGCAGGGGTGTCAAACTCATTTTCACAAGGGCCCACATCCACCTCGCAGTTGCCTTCAAAGGGCCGAATGTACTTTTAGGGCCATATAAATGTAACTACTCACTAACAGTTAAGTGAGAGCTTGGTGCTGCTGCCGGGTAGAAACAAGGTGCTGGGCTGAATTCGGCCCTTAGGCCTTGTGTGTGCCACCTGTGATCTAGTGGGAAGAGGGGAAGGAGAAGGACAGGGCATGCCCCAGAGATTGCATCCATAATTTTTGTCACTCCCTATTGGTCAGCACTTAGTCGTGTGGTCATGTCTAGCTGCAAGAGAACCTGGGAAATGTAGTCTTTAACTGGGCAGCCATGTATCCAGCTAAAAATTCAGGTCCCACCATATGTAAAGGAGATAATGCTTCTGGAGGACAACCACCAATCCCTGCCAAAAAGGGATATACATTAAGGACTCGCCAGAATCAGGGGGTGACTCCCTTTTCAAGGGATGGGCCTCACTTTCAACCCTTAAAATAAGCCATGATGCTGAATCCAGAGATGAGTGATGCTGCTTCATTATTTTCTACTCCAAATAGTATGACAACACATTCAGATATGAATGCACTAGTCTCAGTCTCCTGAGTTTTGTAGCCATTGCATTTGAGATAAACCTTTTTTTTTCACATTTTTGAACACACCAAGAATTCCTATTGTGGGGGAAGACAAACACAGTAGGTTTTGCCACTACCTGGGCGTTTACTTATAAGGAGGAGGAGGGTTCCAGGCCCTTTAGTATCTCTCACAAGTAGGAGTAAATTGGCCGGGAGGGAGCTGTGGAATCACCCTTTGTTTACCTTGTCCAAGGACGGCTTAATGAGCTGGCTCTTTTCTGCCATTTAGTAGCAGCACGAAACAGCAAGTGGGCACAATTGGTGGACAAGGGTTTGTCCTAGGAACTTTGCAAGCGTTATATGTTCCATTTGCTGCGATAGTACGATTTTTTTTCTTAGAAAACTGCATGGAGATCTTGATGTGACTTGCTTCAGCACCAAAGTCTCCATTTGTTCATCTTTTTGGTGCCCCAAAGAAAACGGAAAACATCAGTTGGGGCACTCGAAACCTGTGTAAGGGAATTTGGCTCTCTTGGGAAAATACGTTGCAGAGAGGGGGGGGTTATTACAGGGGGAGGGAAAGCTGTATTCCATTCAGGCCCATTTCACAATTTATTTCTGAAGGCACCATTTTACTGGCATGCAGACAGAATCTTGTGACGGCAACTGCCTGATCTACAAGAGGTGATGCAAAAGAATTGTGTTCCCCTCCACCAGGGTTTCTTAACCTCTGCACTTTGGATGCTGGGGCGAGGGGGCTGTCCTGTGCATTGTAGGATGTTTAGCAGCATCTCCCTGCCTGATGCCAGAAGCACCTCCCAAATTGCGACAATCAAAAGTGTCTCCAGACATTGGCAGATGTCCTCTGGGTGACAGAGTCACCCCTGGTTGAGAATCACTGTCCTGCCCAAACCTAGAGATATCCAGAGACTTGCTAAATGACTGCAGAAGAAGACATGGGTTCTGCTCCCAAACACCCCTGAGACTCCTTCGATGAGTTAACCCTTCTCAGGTTTCCGGTTTCCTGATCTTAAGAAGGTCAGGAGTTGAGCTGCGTGCTTTCTTTCAGCACTAACATCCTGGGATTCTGCGAGTCGGAAGCTGTGATGAGGCACTTGTCTCTGGAATACAACTTAAGGGAAAGCAGAACGCAGAGGAGAGGATTTGAACCGAGCGGCACAGCGTGCAGGCAGGCAGGAAAGCGGGGGGCCCATGTGCCTGCAGAATGAGAAGCAGGCCTTGTTGGCTGGGGTGGTAAGAAAGAAGAAATGGTTGAGAGATGGGAACCTTTCCAGAGGGGCAATTGCAAGAGGGCCTTGAATTTGGAGCCTATGGTTGGGAATTTATATTCGTTTGGCACCCAGCCCAGTACCTGGCACCTAGCACTTACCCAGGCAGCAGCTGCATGGAATCCCTGCGAACATGGGGCCTTTGGTGGCACCGAGAGGCAGTGGGGTGGGTGAAGAGCAGGGCTGTCGCCGCAGCCTGCTGGTTCCAATCTCAGTTCCAAGGCTTGCAGGCTCTGTGACCTGGGGCAAGTTTCTTAGCCCCTCTGTGCGGCTGTTTCCTCTTCTGAAAGATGAAGATCACTGTTCTAGGGTCACAAAGGGGATTAGGTAAGATCATCATGTATATAAATGAGTGTGTGTGTGTGTGTGTGCGCGTGCGCACACTGTATAGGTTTTATGTGTGTGTGTTTGTATATGTGTAAAGTTAGAATAGTTCCTGGCACACAGTAAGTGCTATTATATGTTCTACTATTATTATTATTAATTATTATTATTAAACCAATAAAATATTTTGAGTAGGGAAGCACTCTGCTCCTTGCACACTGTTTGACATACGATAGGTGATCTGAATGGCTGCTTTTTCCAGTTTCCTAATTTCTGGGGAATGTAATCTCGAGGTGGATAGCCACCTGCTCAGCCAAAACCCCGTGAAGGCGGGTGGCTCTGTGTCACTGGGAGGAGGAAGTGCAGAATGGATGCCCGGGGTGTAGTTAGCACTCACTGCTACACGTTTCTTCCCCAGGCGATCCTCTTGGACATGGTAATAAGTGTCTGCTATGAAATAAGAGCAAAAACAAAGAAGCTAAAGTGTTGAAGTGGAGTAAGGGAGAAAAGCTATTGCATAGAAAAGAGTGGGACCTGAGCACCAGAGAGTATAAAGTGATAAACTCTGAAAATGTCCACGCTTGATTAGCCAATGCCCCCATTTGACAGATAAGGAAACTGAGGCTGTCCCTGGAAATGGGAGCTTACCCAAGGTCACAGAGCTAATGGGCGGTGCAGCCGTGCCGTACAACCCCTGGCCCTGTTCCTACCTTACCAGTTGCTTTCAGAACTGTTCTGTAGGGTTCCTCCTTCCTGGCAGGGTCTGGACGTGGCCTCAGAATCCTCCTTAGTACTGTATTCCAGTCGGCCACACCAGAGGGTCAGACACTGCCCGAGGTGAGCCCTGTTTTCCACCCCTGGTTTGGGTGTTGTTCAGTGGGGGTGCTGCCTGCCTGTAATGTTTCTCCTGCCTTTCAGGTGGCCCACCTAGGTCCCCATCTTCTAGCAACCCAGCCCGTCAGTATCACACACCCCACATCCTTCTCTAGGTCTGGGCCATCTTCAAAGAGTGCCTCCAGCATAGCCAGAATAGATGCCTATTCTCATCATTCCTCGCTAAACCCTTACCACATAGGTACTGCTGTCCCATTCTCTAGATGAGCAAGCGGAAGGCTTGCCCAGAGTTATTCTGCGAGGGAGTATGCTGTGTTGGCCTGTGAATTCAACACCAGTGAGCCTTCCTGCCACCCTTCAGTGAGTTCCTGAGTGTCCAGATAAATGAAATCATCACTGTTGTCTGCTCCTGGATGTTATAAATCTCACCGGTGTGCCCACAAGGAGATATGGGAGGCTGGCAGCTTGATCCTTAATTACTGTTTGGAGTTAGTGTTAGCCTCTCATTTTTCTCCCCTGAGCATATGCAGTTTCAATTGCATAGTCTCCTACATAGCCAAACAATTTGTTTAGCATCCTTTTTCATGACAGCTCGGGAGGGCGGGGCCCTTGTCAGGCTCACTTGCTGCTGGACTCCAGCACCTAAGGCAGGGCCTGGCCTGTAGCTGACGGGCGTGAATGGATCTTGGCACTTCCCTTTGCCCCTGAGCCTCTTCAGGGCAGAAACCTCATCCCATTGGCCTCTCTGCGTCCCCAATGTGTGGCACGTAGCAGACAGGTCCTAACGCCGGATTCTGTGGAGTTGGGCTGGGACAGTGTGGGAACACACGCAAACCCAAGCCTTACTTATTACGCCTGGACTTTGGGCCAGGACAGCTCTGGGTTGAAAGGGAAGGAGGAGGAGCCCAGTGACTTTAGGGCAAGATACTTAACCCCTGTCGGGCTCTGTTTCCTCATCTGTGAAATGGGGGTGCTGAAGCCTGCCTTTTGGGGTTCCTATGAAGGCTTAAGGAAGATAGGAGCACGGGCTTAGGCGTCAGCCTGCCTGGACTGAACGCTGGCATCACCACCTGTGCACTGTGTGACTTGGGAAAGGGACACAACCTCCCTGCCTCGGGTTTTTCACCTGGGAAATGGAGACGACGGTGCCCAGTGCGTGGGGTTCTTTTGAGGATGAGGTGGGCCGCTATACATGGAATGCTTGCCACATGGAAAGCTATTGAAAAGTGTCAGACGCTATTATTATTAGTATTATACTATAGTGTGTTAGGGAAACTGTCAATACTCCTTTGTCTCTGATTATTGCTAACATTTCTGTTCTGTTCCAAGGCGACTAACCTGCCCACTAGCCTTGGGAAACCAAACCATGGGTCGCGAGGGCCCAGGCAGCGCAGTGGGGACCCCTCCCTGACTCATAGCCACCCCCGAGACAGCCGAGCACTTCAACCCATGTCCTGTGGCAGTGGGCTCCAGCATCTTCCTCGTGAGTAGGGCAAGCATCCCCACCCCCTACGCACAGCCCCCTGGCTGACCCCAGGCAGCCGTCTCTGAGAGGGGTCTTGGACGTTGTTCTGTCCCAGATTGCTGGCCTGCTGGTGAGACCCAGATGCACGAGAAGCGAAACGCATGGAAAGGGAAGTGAGGGGCCAAGGGAGCAACGGTGGGGCCGTCGCAAGGCCCAGCAAATGACCGCAGCGAGGGCTGGGCTCCAAGAGGCCAGGCTCCAGAGCTGCTGGGGGACGAGAAGACCTTCTGGGCACAGGCCATTTGTGTGGTTGGAGGGTGACGGGAGGGAGGGACTTCCAGATGGCCTGATTGAATCCCTGAGAAGGAGACCTACAATTATAAAATAATGGCACGCGAATAAGTATGCATTTCACATACTGGGCAACTATTATCGCCCTCTGTGCTGCGTGGTTGCAATGGAGGATCTGCCTTAATCCTCCCACAGAAACAGGCAGTTGTCAGGCACGTTTTGCAGATGGGAAACCAGCAGAAGCTTGGAGAGGTTAGGTTGCCTTCCCGAGGTGGCAGGTGAGAGCCACACGGGGATGTGAACTTGGGACTCAGCTTTGTCTGCTGGGGGTGCCCTGACACGCAGGCCAAGCCTCACTTTCCTTGCCAATAGAACGGGAGTAATAATAACAAGAACTCCTTCAAGGAGAGCATCAGGTGAAGTGCTGGAGAGGGAGCACTCCACACAGTGCCTGGTACCTGATGAGCCTGCAAAAAAGGGTAGCTTTTTTATCACTGATGAGGAAAGCCGTGGCGTGGGAACTGTTTAGGCCTTTCGGGGCACAGGGTCCAGAGCCATGTATGAGGAACCCCTTTGAAGCCCAGAAATTGCCGGCACATCACCGAGAACTGGGCTGTGCAGAGTAGTTAGTAGGATAGACTCTGGAGCCAGACCACCTCCCTTCAAACCCTGACTCCTGCTTACTAGCTGTGTGGCAATGAGCAAGTTCATTAACCCCTCTGTGCCCTGTTCCCCTTATCTGTACTATAGGGTAATAATAATAACACCTTCCTCATAGGGTTATCATGAGAAAATTAAACAAGTTAGTATTTGTAAAAAAAACTCATAATATGCCTGGTACACGGTGAGTGCTGTATATCTGTCAAATAAGTAAAATATGCCCTGGCTGGCGTAGCTCAGTGGATTGAACATGGGCCTGTGCACCAAAACATTGCCGGTTCAGTTCCCAGTCAGGGCACATGCCTGGGTTGTAGGCCAGGTCCCCAGACGAGAGGCAACCACATGTTGATGTTTCTCTCCCTCTCTTTCTCCTTCCCTTCTCCTCTCTCTAAAAATAAATAAATAAAATCTTTAAAAAAATTAATAATGATGATAAAACATGTAATGCCAATGCCCATGTGAGGAAAGTGAGTGAGATTAAGGAACCTGTACAGCGTTTCCCAGTGAGCGGGGTCTGAGCCGAGGGATGAGCCCAGGCAGCCTGGTGGCCGAGCCCACACACTCGCCACAGTCACCGTGGGACAGTGCGCAGGGAGCCTGGGAGCTGCGGGTGGAGGGGGAAGGAGAGGCTGGAAGCCTGGCTGGGCAGGGCCTCCAAACTCTGGGCTGTTCCAGAACCCGTGCTTTCATCTCGCGTGACTCCCATGCACCCCCCCCCCAACGCCTGTCATCACTTAGCATGCTTGCAAAGCCCGCTGAGGACCAGGGTCTCCCCACAGGGAGAAGACCTGCCTTTCCCTTGGTGGAACGTGTTAGACACGGTGTCTAATCGGAGGTCTTAAGAAGTGCTTTTACTGTAATGTTCATTTGTTTTTAATTTTTTTTCTGATTCATTTTAGAGAAAGGGGAGGAAAGGGAGCAAGAGGGAGGGAAACGACGTGAGAAAGACACATCGATCCGTTGGTTGCCTCTTGTACGCACCCCACCTGGGGACCGAACCCGCAACCCAGGCATGTTGCCTGACCAGGACTTGAACTGGTGACCTTTCATTTTGCAGAATGATGCCCAACCAACTGAGCTACACTGGCCAGGGCACTACGATATTCCTTAGTCTCTGTGTCTCTGTGTTTGCTTCTTTCAAATAGAATATATTCTCTCCAAACAGTGCGCACCCAGCTTTGTCATTTATAAAGGCTGTGGTATGGAATCTCTAATGTTGATTGAGAGCCATGTGTGAAGTTCTGTACTCTTCTAAGCACTGGACACGGATTATGTCATTTAATTCGCACCCACCATCTTAGCAGGAAACTTTTATGGTGAAATTCATTTTACAGACGAGAGAACTCAACAACAAAGAGGTTAAGTCACTTGCCTTAAGAAATCACAAAGCTGCGAAATAGCAGAGCTGGGAACCAGAGATGCGTGCTCATAACTTCTATGCTAGCTTTAAAAATTAACAAATGAATATAATGTATGGGAAGCCTCGCCAGCTCGCCGTCGTCACTCAGAGTGTGCATTGAGACATCAGCAGGGTACATCAGCTCCCGCCGCCACACCAGCTCCTCCCCGGGGGAGAAGAGGAGGCAATGTGTCCCTCTCCGTGCTCAGACCTGTGGGCCTCCTGGAAAACATCTCTCTGAAGTCACGTTCCCGAACTGGTGGAAGCTTTGAGCCAGTCTCAGGGCTGAGGCCCTTGAGAAATCAGAGAAATTGACCACCTCGGGGGCTGGCTAAATTGCTCCAGTTTTTTTATGGCGTCTCTGAAAGCTACTCAAAGGGAAAGCCACCGAGGTGATCGCCTTCTGATGACGCCCCAGGGAGCTGGCTTGGTAGATTTCTGCATAAGTAAATTCTGCACTTAGGAGGGCTCGCTCATTTGTCCAGGCCACGGGGAACCCATTGGTCCTCAGTGGCAGACTCCGCAGAGACTCTCCAGAACTAGCAAACCGAGCTCTGAGTTGTGTTTACAGGAATGCTGCAGGAGTTAGGATTTTTGCAAAGGTCAGTTTTCTAAGAAGCCCGGTTGGACACAAAGCCATGGTGTATGGAGAATGTTTCTTACCTGCCTCTCCGTTTGCCTCCCTCGGCTGGTAAAGTTCAGTAACAAGGACCATGACTTACTCTGTATGACCGAGGGATTCTTGCTAGACAGATGTTTCCTGGGGCCCCAAGAATGAATGGTGGGTGGTGTGCATGGCTCGCCCCTCACTTACTGCCGCGTGCTCCCGGCGCAAGGACAGGCACCAGAAGGTGCTAACCAGGGGAAGGAGGAAAGGGACCTGGAGATGGGCCTGGCGAGGGAGAGGAGCGTACCTCCTTCACCTGCAGTGGTCAGAGAAGCCCTCCTCTGGATCTGACACATTCAAGCTCATACTTGAGGGGTGAGAAGGAGCCAGCCCTACAGATAGGGGAAGGGCATTCCAAGGACGGGGAACAGCAGGAGCTAAGTCCTCAAGGCAGGAAAGCTCTTGGCCTGTGGAAGGGACAGAAGAGGGAGGGAGGGAAGGGCTGGAGGGCAGGGCGAGACCCTCCAGGCCCTGCAGGGAGAGCTAGAGTCTATTCACCTTACACAGGAAGGCATTAGGAGGTTTTGAGCATGGCCCTATCTATATTTTAAGCTTACTCTTCTCTTGTTTAAGAAACTGCTTGGGAAGGCCAGTTAGGACTCTGGTAATCTAGGTGAGAGATGCTGGCGTTTGGAGCCAGGGTCTGGCCCGCAGGGTGGCTGGATTTGGAATGGGGGATTATGGGTGGCAAAAGTAACAGCTGATGGAATGGGTAAGGGTGTGAGAGAAGGTCTGGCCTGAGCATCTGGGGTTTGGGGGAGGGGACAGTGGTGCCATTTATGGAGATGGGAGGGCTGGGGGACAAGTTTGGAGGGAGGAAGGAAGGGAGGTAGATGTGTTAGTAAAAAGTTCCATTTTGGACATACTGAATTTGAGGGTCTGGGAGACACCAAGGACATGCGCTCGAGTCAGGCAGTTGCCTATGGGGGTACACCCACCCGCCCACTGAGAAGAGCCAGGTCCCACCCGCTGAGAGGGGTCAGGTCAGGTCAGCCAGGTGGAACCCTGACCCCCTGCCTACCAGCTCGATGACGTGGGAAATTTCCTCATCTCTGGGGTGGGGCTCCTACTCGCATCTACATTGTGGGCTTGTGGTAAAAATCATATGAATTAATACACGGGAAGAGCTTAGATTTCCAAAGTACATCTTCAATAAATGTTAGCTTCCTACAACAATTTTTATCATCATCATCATCTTAGCTACAGTAATTTTCTTGCCATTTGTCTCTTTCTAATTAAAATCAAGGATCTCTATCTCTGGCAAACACTTCTCCTGATGTCCTGGGAATTATCTGCTCAGCAGTCTGGGAGATAATTCTCTCAGAGAATTATTCTCTCAGAGAACACAGGGTCAGTCGGGTCCGTGTCTCCCTTCTCCTAGCCCCCTTGCGTGGTGCCCACACACAGTAGGTGCTTGGTAACATTTATCTAGTCACACGGAATTCAGCTAGACGCCAGAAAAAACATGCTTCATTGAGAGAATTAATCAAGCATTGAAGCTAGCAGACAGAAAATAGGACGCTGCAAACTCAGTGACAGTGACAGTTCACAGCGTCGCTGCTCCCAAGAAGGAGGCCCTTGATTTCACAGCCCCATTCTATGCCCCAGAAGCTCTAACCTTGGATGCTGACGCCCAGAGCCCCTCCGCCCTCCCCCACCACCAGGGAGCTCTCAGGCTTCCCTGGAGAGTTTTCCAGCAACGCTGGGGCCATCTCTAATCTTGGACTCCAGAGTCCTGGTAAACTAGGGGCCCCGAAATACCTTACTTAGTTCTTCCCTGGGCTCTCATACACGGGGGCCCTGCGAGGCTGACTTGACAGCCCAGTTCCTGGAGCGCACATGCAGACTAGACCTCTATCAACACCAAGTTCAGGGTTCTCAGGACGGTATCTTCGCTGCATCAGCTCCCCCTCCTGGCCAGAAGCAAACGCCTAGTGTCTCCTATTGAGAGTCTGACATAACCTATCTACCATGGGGTTCCTATTACAGGGCAGCCTTCCGCCAAGGCTCCTCTGTCAGGAGACAAGAATGGTGTATCAGGAACCCAGTGAAGGGTCAAGTACACACACATTCCACCCACTTCCTGAGGCTCTTTGTGGCTCACCCCTCACAGGCTCTCCCCAGATCCTAACCCTACTGCTGAGCAGCAGCCTTAGTACCTTAAACTTTCTAGAATAGCCCCTATCATTTCCTCCAAGGATAAAACAAAAGGTAATCCCCCCACACATAAATCTAATCCTTCCAAGTGGTTCATCAGAGGCGACAACAGAGCCAAGAATGCTGAATGCCCAGCTCTGTCCCTCAGTTTCCAGTCTGAATTAGCAGGAAGAGAGATGGGAAGGGGCCTGCCCACAGCGCTGACTGTCACAGTCAGTGATGCTGATGCCAGCGCGGGGTTCCCTAGCCTCGGGGCCACGAGCTGAGGAATGGGCACCTGCATGTGGAGAAGTCAGAACCCACGACCTCTGCTCCCTCCTGGCCACCACAGCTTTCACTCCGGCCCTTGTCACTTCTCTTTGTCATCGGTGGCTTCTTCCATCCACTCAGCTAGTCCATTAGCGCTAACATGGCTCCAACCTCTGGGGGTGGCTCCCCAACACCCACCCTCCACTCTCTCCCAGAGTTGGCCATCCCAGGCCCCTGCCTGCTTCAAAATCTTCCACGGCGTTTAAGGGTGAAGCCTGGAGCCGTAAAGCTTGAGCCAGGTTCCTCTGTAGTCCAGCCCCGCTCCCCGCCCTAGCACTCTGCCTGCAAGTGTGGGCTCCGGAAACACCGAAACCTTCATCGTCACCCCCACCTCACCTGCCGTGTCTCAACGCCGTACTTTTGCTGACACATTCTCCTGCCCTCTCTCCTCCTATCATCTCCGTTTTTAAGACACAGCCCAGGGGTCACCTCCCCCAGGAAGCCTTGCTGTATCCCCTAGGCTGTTTGGTGTGTGTCTCCAATCCCTCAGTCACTGCAGTCACCACATGGGGTCATAGCAGCCAGTGCTTTGCCCTGTCTCCCCTTCCAGGCCGGGGACAATGACATGTTTAACTTTGTGTCTTCAGCACCGAGAGCAGAGCTTGTCGCAAACAGCTGCTCAATACAATGCCTGGAGATTTGATTCAGTAAGTGATTGATTTCACTGTGAGACGAAAGTAACATGCCGTACAAGCAGAGTTTGCGTCACCTTCTGGAACCCATAGATTTTTCTCTCCACCCTTCTCTAACCTCTCACTGCGACGGGGGGCACAGGGTGACACAGCAGATGCCCAGATCAGCTCTCCAGACTGCCGCGGTTTGCCCACTGCTTGCTGGCTGTGTGGCCTCCGGAAAGTCCTTCATCTGTGTCTGCTTCCCCATGGTTAAGAGAGAGGTAATAATAGTACTCAATTCTTGGGGTTGTGTGGGATTGAATGAATTAATTCGCATAAAGAGTTTAGCGTGGTGCCTAGCCCCTGGGAAACAGTAAGTATTAGCCAGTATGATGCTTTGCTCAGCACGCTGTGGGAACGGACGGAGGTCAGGACAGACCCGCGGCAGTTATGAAGGATGCGGGGTCAAGACATCCAACTTTCACTGAAGCCTAGGAACAGGCAGTGGCCATGAAAAGCCAAGTTTCCTGGTGTGACCTAACTCTCTGTGGCCTTGCTGGGCAGTCTCTGAGGAAGCTGCTGACCACCTCTCCCTTCCTTTAGGGCTGACGACTGCTTTTTCGCTTCTCGGAAGCTGGACGCAGTGGCCATCGAAGCCAAGTTTAAGCAGGACCTGGGGTTCCGGATGCTGAACTGCGGGAGGACGGACCTGGTGAAGCAGGCGGTGTCTCTTCTAGGGCCCGATGGGATCAACACCATGAGCGAACAGGTACAGGATCCTTGGAGTGTCTGAACACACATCCCCACCTTCACCATCAGCCCAGGCCCATGGCTAGATAGAAACAGCACGCCCTGGACAGAGGCGCCCCCTACTGGTGATGTAGAGTGCTTTTTCTTTTTGCCTTTTTTTTGTTATAGTTTTTGTTTTTAAAATAAAAATACCCTTGTTCATTTTTATAGAAGTTGCACGTGATCGTTGCAGCTGAAATGGAAAATAGAGAAAAATAGGCCTATTTGAGAAAGTAAACAATGCCCTCACCCGGATAACCATCATGTTTATATTTAGTATGTGTCCTTCACGTTCTTTTTCCAGCGTGGTTAAAATTAGTTCTCTGCCGGCCTGTTACTGAATCACAGAACAAGTCAAGGCAGATTTTCACCAAACTTTCAGGGTGTGTGTAAGAAACACAAAAGGCCTTCTGGGAGACCCTAGGAGGAACCTCAGAGATAGGCAGCTGTCCCCCAACCCCCTGACACTGAGGAGCAGTGAAAGGCGTGTGGGTCTACCAGCCAGGGAGATGCCTTCAGTGTGGGCCCCAGATGGAAAGTCACAAGGGCCAGATGGAGCTGCTTCTCACGTGAGCAGTTCATGCAGCCGGTTCCGGGGGAGGAGTAGCAGCCACTGATTTTCTTGAGCAATACCCCGAGCCCTGATACATACGCACAATTTGTACTTTTTTTTAAAAACAGGAATTTATTATATCTTGTTTCTAGTATTTTATATAAAGGTAATTCATAATGTTATTAATTTTTTTAAGATTTCATTTATTCACTTCCAAAGAAAGGAGAAGGAAGGAGAAAGAGAGGGAGAAAAACGTCAGTGTGTGGTTGCCTTGCACACACCCCTAACTGGGGACCTGGCCTACAACCCAGGCATGTGCCCTGACTGGGAATCGAACCAGTGACTCTCCAATTCACAGGCCGGCACTCAATCCACCAAGCCATACCTGCCAGGGCTATTAAATATTTTTAATGCCTTTTAATGGCTACTTAAAATGGTCATATTATTTATTCAGTCAACCACACCTTAATTGCTGGATATTTTACGTTGTTTATAAGTACTTATATCACTAATGCTGAGCTAACTAAACTTACACAAATCTTTGTTCAAATCCCTAATTATTTCATTGGGGAAATTCTTCAAAGTGGAAATAGTGGCTCAAAGTCATCAACCTGTCTTAAGGTTTTTGATCTCATACCACTTTTTCAGAGACTTGATTTCCTTCTACACCCTCCAACTATACACGTGTGCTCCCTATTAATTAAGCTTTTACTTACGGCCTGTTTTTCATCGGACCTTGACTGTCTTTCTTTTTTACTTAGAAGAGCTCTTCGCATATTAGACACATAATGTGACAAATATCCCTTTATTATGATGTGACAAATATGTCTCAATTTATTGGCTTACCTTTGAATTTTGTTTGTTTTCCATGTTTATGTCCTGAATGCTGTGATGATTTTCCTTTGTGATTTCTTTTATTTCTTTTACACCTAGATGTCTTCTATGGTTTTAATTGTGTCTCCATATCTCTAATCAAACTAGAAATGATTTTAGTAGATGATGCAAGATCAGGCCCTTCGTACTTGACCATTTCTCCCAATTGCCACCTTCATAACGCTGTTTATCGAAAAATCCATCCCCGCCTTCTGTTGGTTGTGGTACTTTGTGATGAGCAGGAGTCATGGGCAAATGCGGAACCTTTGAAAGCCGTTCCTCATTTGCTTGCCTTTTGCTTGTAAACGATAACATCAAAGCAGATGTCTGTGATGGGGGTGTTATGCTCAGAGGCTCCTGTTCCCCTCGACACCGACCAGCATCTCGTACAGAGTGAAGAGGACACTGGTTATACTGAGGAGAAGAAATGTCAAGGCAACGGTGTTTGTCAGTTAGGTAGCTTAGGGGCTGATGTTGCAGAATCCAGAAAGCTCCTAAGAGCTCTAAGTTGAAATCAACCATTTGCTTTAGCCAACCCTCTTAGGTCTATTGCACCCTGAGACAGGCAAACAAAAATCCTCCAACCTAAGCAACAGTAAATGCAAAAAAGATCAACGATAAACGGTCTCCTCTTGGCCTCCATGTTGGTTTTGAACTATGGAGGATCGTGACCTTATGAGTCATAGGGCTGCTTTTTTTTTTAAAAAAATGCTGGATGTTGACTACAAGCATAGCCTCCTAAGCAAAAGTAAGATTTTCCGTTTGTTATCCTCAAGTGACACGGCCACCTGGTAAACCTTCTCCGTTCTCTGGTTTCTAACTCACCGCAGGGCATGACCCCCCTGATGTACGCCTGCGTCCGTGGGGACGAGGCGATGGTTCAGATGCTGCTGGATGCCGGAGCTGACCTGAATGTGGAGGTGAGGGTGCAGCGGGCTGCAGGGCCCCGTGGCCTGGCAGCCCCCAGGGGAAGGCGAGCGAAGAGAGGGGGGCTTTTTCTCCTGAGAGAAACCCACTGCCCAGGGCAGGGCACTCAGTCCAGCAAATCAGTCAGACCAGCCCGATGGGTCTCCTCCATCCCGAGGCCCGGGCCCCACCAAACAGCAGGGAGTTCCAGCATGTGTGTTGCACTTGAAAACAACCCAAAACACACCAGTGTTGCTTTGGCTCAGTTGCACATGGTCTCTGCCTCTTACTGCTGGTCCACCCGCTCTGGGGTCAGAGCAGAGAGAGCTCTCCTGAGCCATCAGCCCTTTTCCCTCTGCACAGGGCAAAGCTGGACGTGGCCCCAGAGCTGAGGCGTGGCTCCCCCTCCCCCACCCAGTCCCGATTGGCTCATCTGGTTGGCCGAGTTGAAGCGGCGGGTCTTAACCCTAAGCTTCCTTGAGGCGGTGTGCTATGTAACAGAAAGCCGTCCCCCACAGGCTTTAGGGTCTGACACTGGGGCTCCAATTCTGTCACTATCTACATCTTAGTGACTTGCTTTTGTGCTTGGGCAAGTGGTTTAACCTTTCTGGGCCTTGGTGTTCCCATCTGCAAAATGGGAGAATGATCACACCGCCCCCCCACCCCCTCAGAGAGTTGTTGGAAGAAATCAATAGAGAGGACCTAGCGCCAAGTTTGAGGCTCGGGTAACATTGGCTTCCTCCTGGCCAAGGCTTATGATAGTAATAGGTAAGAGTAATAGGTAACAGGTGAACCACACTTTTCTGACCACATTCTATGCTGTGTTTAGACCCACTCTCTCCGGCAGCTGGGTATTGCCAGCCTCGGAGATGGGAAGATTGGCACACTACAGTCCTAACTCAGCAACCCTGGGAAGCCTTTTTAGTTCAAAAGTGGATGCTCTTATAGTTTCAGTACTGTGGATTATGGGCAGGGGGAAGGGGGCTTTTTTGTTTGGTTCGGGGGATTTTAGTGAGTTTTATATTCATCTGAGGAAAGCAAGCAATAGACATAGTTTGGGATCATAACCATTTTTGATCCTACAAGTTTCAGGTATCAAGGATTTCCCCCCATTATGTCCCCCCCTAAAAACCATGCAGACCCTACAAGGGCTCCTCAGCTTTGGATCCTGGTGGGGTTCTCGGGTCCTCCCTAGCCCACCCCATGGCTCCCAGTCCAAGGCTTCCCCCAGCAGGCGATGAGTGAGTCAGCTGCTCTGAGTGAAGAGGCATCACAGTGATACGGTCCCAGGAATATCTGGGAGAAGAGCCGTGTGCGGGTCCAGCCCTGCAGGATCCCAGCCTCCTGCTGTGCGGCCCCCTCTCCCATGGCCAGGGCAGTTTTGAGGCCCCCATGGCACAAGGACCAGTATCCGATTGCTTATTCGTGTTGTTTCCAGGGAAGTTTTTTACGCCCAGTTTCCAGAAACCTGAGGGTCTCTGTCAACCGGGAAGCCAGCAGAAGAGTGAAATGGGACAGTGTGGGAGAGCTGTGACCAGATGGTGACAGTCTCCCATCAGATGGTGGTGGTCTTCCCTGGCTCAAAAGTTTGACTCAGACCTCCCCTTGCCTGCGGTTTGCTGCCACCAAGAATGTCCCGTAAAGTTGCGGGTGTAATGGCAAAGGCATCTCACGCTGCCTGACGTCCTGGAGTTCTCAGAACCACCGCCTTTCCTTAAGCAGAAAGAGGAGACAGGCAGGTGAGCCGGCTCATAGTAGCCGCCATTGTAGCTTCTCCAAGGCACCATAGAGGTGGTGAGATTAAGTCATCCATTTAATTGCTTTCAGATGAGAAGCAAAGGCATCCTTACTCTTCACTACCCCTCATCACCAACGTCTCCCAAGGCACCTTCCAGGATGTCCTTTGTACATCTTTAGACCACGTGCTTAGCCACAGATAGGTCAGCTCTGCTAGTCTAAATATTGTGAAGGTCACATTTTGAAAATAACTTCAATTTGTTTATAGGTTGTCAGTACTCCTCATAAATATCCATCCGTCCACCCCGAGACCCGCCATTGGACGGCTCTGACTTTTGCTGTGTTGCATGGACATATTCCTGTAGTTCAGGTATTAACGTATTTCCCTAACCACATCTGACCTTTACTTTAACCTCTTCCGTTATGCAAATCTCTACCTCTCCCAGCATGCATATTTGCTAAGACATTCATATTGGTTAATTACAATTAAATATAGCACATTCATATCATACGAATGGAACTATTATATGTAATGATCTATATGGCCTGGCTTTAACCAATATGAAATTATCACGCACCCTCAAGCAGCCCCACATACAGAGTGGCCAACCTACGAGGTTGTTCCCAGTTGCTCGGGGGTGGGGCCTGAGCTGTGGTTTTGCGGATTGGTCCATTTTGTGTATCGTAACACAGACGTAAAACTTGGCTGGCGTGAGACCTTAGAACCTCTCCTTAGGTGTGCCCCGGTGTTGGTGTAGGGCGGTGGTTCCAGCCAGGAGAGCAAAGCATCCGAGTCACCAAGGCAACAGCTCCAAGAGACATTTGCTTGGATACCACTTCTTAGGCATCAGACCCAAGGGATCTAGAGCAGGGCCCTCACACGTGTCTTCTGAAACAGCTCCCCAAGCACGGGGAGACATCCTCATCTGAGGTCCTTTAGGCATATACGTGTGTGTTGCTTGCACCGTTTCTGGCTGTGGTAGAGTTGATGCTCAGTGACTAGCCATCCAGAACATTCCAGATCTTGAACACGGTCTTTCCTCCATCAGAAAAGAGAGATCAGCATCCACGTCTGTGACCACACTTGACCCCATAGTGAGTGATGAGCGTCGGGAACATCGGGAGCTCACCTCCTTTTATGTGCTTAAACCTTGGAGAATCAGTGCAGAGCAGGGAACAGTGTAAGAGGGCCACCGGGGTTCCACAGGGGTCCTCTGTTGTTTCCTAGGCCGTGGGAACCCTGCAGACAGATCCAAAGTCATGTTTCAGGAAGTTGAGTATGTGATGTGTGCCACTGAGACCTGCACAGCGTCACGCCCAGCCCACTCCTAATAAAGGAATCTAAGAAAGGGAGGGGTCCCGTGGCGGGCCCAGCAGACACAGATGCCATCCATTAACATGCAGAAGCATCGCCAGCCTTTAAATCAGGAATAGGACCAGCGGGCGGCCAAGCAAAGCCAACCAGATGCCAGGCCCCCGCTCCACTGCAGGTGCACGAGTCGTGGAATGCCAGGGAGGCAGCCCTCCTGGCTGTGCCCTCGGGGAGCCCGTGGTGATGAAGAAAGCAGGCTTCCCCCCACCCACCACACTCCCCATCAGCAACAGCACATTCCCTGTGCGTGAGATCTGGCACGGACAGAATCTCGGTTTTTAAGAAGCCTGGATATCTTAGGCAATGCACGGAATTCTGTCCTGCAAAGCAGAACTCACCGTAGAAGCTCATTCTGCCACTTATTCACTGATCCCACTGGCCAGGAACCTGGCATGTGCTGCCCTGTCCTCAGAGCTCTCCAGGGCACTCTAGAAGGGGCTCTTGCCCTGGCTGGCCCAGGTGGTCTCCAAAGTCCTTCAGAACTATTGAATCTGCGGTTCTAAGCAACCACGTGAGTGCTCTGCAACCCCAAAAGGGAGCCTTCCACACCTCTGGTTGTATCTCGGTGCTTCCAGAAATGTCCATGTAAAGAGCCAATGTCTGCGACAGGCTCCCAGGTGATGCTGCTGCTGATCTGTGGACCCCACTTTGAGAGGTCTCAGGTTCTAGAAGCTACCAGAAGGTCCTAGTTCATCCTCGAGGTACAGTCGCCCTCCCCCTGTGCACACGGTCACTGACCCAGAGGGAGAGCAGGAACACTGGCCGTGCACTGAGTTCCACTGGTCTTTCTGACGCCTCCTCACCGTGCATGTCCTTTAAACATGTCCATGGCCATCTTCCTCCACAGCTCCTCCTGGACGCCGGGGCCAAGGTGGAAGGCTCCGTGGAGCATGGCGAGGAGAACTACTCGGAAACGCCCCTGCAGCTTGCAGCCGCCGTAGGTAAGGGTCGCCGATTCCCGCCCTGGCCGAGGGTCTCCACCACCCTGGCCTTTGATGTGTCTGTGACCGTGTCTCTGCTTTATTCCCTTATGAAACCCCTTCTCTGGGCTTGCAGGCAATTTTGAGCTGGTTAGTTTGCTGTTGGAGCGTGGTGCGGACCCCCTGATAGGAACCATGTACAGGAATGGAATTTCTACAACCCCCCAGGGGGATATGAACTCTTTCAGCCAGGCCGCAGCCCACGGACACAGGTAGGCTAGGATGGGCCAGAGCCACAAGGCCCCAAGTGGTGCTTGTTAAAAATGCAGATTCCCAGGCCTACCCCAGACCCGCTGCCTCTCTGGGTGTGGGGCCCAGAGGCAGTGCAGGCCCCAGCCCGGCCAGTGGCCCTCGCTGCCAGCCCTCTGCAGAGAGCCAGCTTCCTGCGGCACACGTCTACGCAGACTGGCTCGGTCTGTCCCTTCCCAGCCAGCTTTCCCCACACAGAAACTCACGCTTGGCCCCTGTGGGTCGGACTACATCCCCTCTCTGAAGTGAGAGGGGGTGTACATCTGCACATCCCCATTCCTTCAGGACAGTTTAACCCATCGGGTTCTATTACACATCACCCCAGGTAAAGCAGATTCCCTGTGGGGAGTGCAGAGTTCTAGAGCCTTCTAGGTATTTCAGGAACACACTTAGCTCCCAGTTGTCCTTGAAGAAGGCCTTCCCCACTAGCTCTCGTCCCACTAGCTGTTCCATCCCCCGAACATGATGCCCGTGGGCAGGACTCTGAAACCACCACCCCAGAGTTGGCCCCATCACATTCCCTTGTCCCAAGTGAGTGATCCCCAGCTGCATCCCTGCCCTGGCAAAGCCCTTCCCTCTCTGAGTGTCTTCCTATCTGGGTTTATGATTGACAGGAATGTGTTCCGCAAACTGCTCGCTCAGCCAGAGAAGGAGAAGAGTGATATCCTGTCCCTGGAGGAGATTCTGGCTGAGGGGACTGACCTGGCGGAGACAGCCCCGCCCCCCCTGTGCGCCAGCCGCAACAGCAAGGCCAAACTGAGAGCCCTGAGAGAGGCCATGTATCACAGCGCTGAGCATGGCTACGTGGATGTCACAATTGACATCAGGAGCATAGGTCAGTCGGGGCACCTTCTGCCACTGGGCACGGCACCACTGCCTGGCTCCAGGTCACACACACACACACAGACACACACACACACACTCACCCCTGCATGGGCCCTCTGGTTTGCTGGTTGGAGCACTTCCTTGCTGAGACACCCACCCTGTCCCCACTGATCGCAGCGCCCTGCCAGCCCCAAAGCCCCATCCTCAAGACACCTTTCCATGATTCCCAAACTCTGGACCCTAGGGAGTGAGGGATTTGAATCACCTGGGAACTCATCTGAATACACATTGCCAGGCCCTACACCCAGAAGCTCTGCTGTCGAGGGTCTGGATGGATAAAGGCTGGAAATCTTTATATTTAACAATCATCCCAGGTGGTTCCCAGTAGTTGGGAACTGCTCAGAGCACCCAGATCCATGGAAGCTGTGGCCGGGCAGCGGTGAGGGTGAGGACCTGCCTTCCTTACCAGGGCTCCACCCACTGAGCTTCAGGGCACACAGCCACTCCTTGGAAAAGTTTGGGGTGGCCTTTCCCTGAGTAAGGTAGCCTCCGGCCATCTCCTCCATGCATCCAGGGAACAGGCTAGCCCGGCCATCTCCAGTCTAGAGGCATTAGCCTGACATGGAAACAGCAGGAGCTAGCGTGGGCCTTAAACACAGGGTGTGGCAGGTCGAAGTAGATGGAGGGCCTGCAGTGGGGCCCCCTGATGCTATTTTGGAAACGGACCTCTTGGGGAATGGCTGTTCAGTGGGTGGGACGTTTACGTGGTGGCCCTGAAAAGCCTGTTTAGCATGGTGACGCAGCCCGAGACTCTGATAGGTCAGCTCGTTACACACAGTGGTGATGTGCATGCGTTTTCTTGCCTGCCTCACCCGGAGAGGGGAGCACAGCTTACCAAAAGCAATCAGCTGCTGGAGAGCTTGGTATTACAGGAGGAAGACCTGATGAAGTGCTTGCGGATGGAAATGGTTTGCACAGGGGAACAGCAGCAATATCCTCCATGTCTTCTTATGCAGATGTCAATATCCATCTTAGCCAGAGCAGTAGGTGGTGAAGCTCCCCGGTGAGTTTCACCAGCTCTCGGCTCTCCTCTGGGCACGGATGTGCTACCCAATCCCGGGCAAGACTCTGCCCCTCCCTGAGCTTCTCCCGCCCCAGAAAGCAGAGGGGCTGGAGACAAATGAAGTCAGCACTGAGAAGTATGTCATCAGCCTAAGTGGTGTGCATAATAATTCCAATATTCTACACCATGATTATAGGTTGTAAAATACAGCCCCTAATAATATGAGTAGCATGAAGAAATGGACACCCATACTTAAGGGAATTGAATTATGACCTTTAATTTCAACTCCTGCAAGTCTCTGGGGAGGGCGGGGAGAACCAACACTGGCTTTATCCATTGAACATCTGTCTCTCGGTCTCATAATTTGGTAATGTCCTGGGAAGAGGCCAAGTTTTAGATAAAAACATGCCTGCTCTTTCGGTTGTTCTCTGCCTTGCCCTCCCCCATCCCTCCCCATCCCTCCCCCATCCCTCCCCCACCCCCAGGTGTCCCATGGACCCTGCACACGTGGCTGGAGTCTCTTCGGATCGCCTTTCAGCAACACCGCAGGCCTCTCATCCAGTGCCTGTTAAAGGAGTTCAAGACCATTCAGGAGGAAGAGTACACGGAGGAGCTCATTACCCAAGGCCTGCCCCTGATGTTTGAGATCTTGAAAGCTAGCAAGGTACGAGGGGTTTAAAGCCGTTGGGCCGTGGGCAGAGAGCCAGGCCGGAGGCACCCCAGCTCACGGGTCCCTTAGCCTGATCCTATGCCTCGGGCAGATCCCTGTGGTCACAGCCACTGCTGGCTTGTGCACCCCAACTGGCTAATGACTTGTGCTGTCATCTGTGGGGCAGCTGTTTTGCTGAGCACCTGTTATGTTCCAAGGTGCTTGGGTACATGATAAAGTAGTGAGACATCTTCTAACCTCGAGAATCTGCACAGAAGCTGGTGAGGCCACACCAGCAAGTATACCCCAAGGGCATCATCGGAGGTGGTTTATGAAACAACGTCAGATTCGGTGGCACAGGCTCTGAGAGGTGCGAGCTGGTCAGCAGAGGCGTCATGGAGGTGCTGAGGCTCGGGCAGGCCTGATGGACAGATAGGAATCCAGTTGGAAGAGGGACCCCGGTGCAGTGCCCTAGAAGAATGGGCTACAGGTTCCTGGAAACCAGGCCCTGGGGGAGGCTTTTCAGGTACAGAGATCCAGTGAGCCCAGTGCTGACCCCTTGAGACTTGCCCCTTCCCCATGGCCCCCTAATTCCTGCTGACAACTGCATTCACAGCCACAGGGAAATGGTGCAGCCTTCCAAAAACCGGTCCAGCCCTTGGGCTATGGTGTGATCAGTTCTTAAAAGTCACTTGTTTGGTGATACCACACAGACACCCAGTACCCACCAGTGGGCCATGTGGCATTGTGTGTGTGTGTGTGTGTGTGTGTGTGTGTGTGTAGAACTTTGAGAATGGACAGCTATGGTGTGCCACTCCCCAGCCAGCCATGGGGTGGAGAGCCCAGGTCAGGGGGAGGGGTGAAAGGTACCCCACCACTGTGGCTATGGAAGCAGTAGAGGGAACCAGTCTGCCTGAGAGGCTTTGTGGAGTTTGGGCACCAACCATCATATACCCCAAGGCTTATCAGGGAGCCACAGGGGACTGGGTAGCACAGCGGTTCAAGGAATGGGCTCTGGAGCCAAACTACAGGGGTTCAAGCCTGGCCCTGCCACTTAACTTGCCCTATGACCTGGTCAAGTTACATAACTTCTCTTTGCCTCAGTTTCCACAGCTGAAAATGGGGGCAATGATTGTATTAGGCTGGTTGTGAAGATAAAATGAGTCCATGCCCTTCACAGTGTCCCTGCCACTGGGGGAGTGCCTTCTAATCCCTATCACAATGAGGGTCTCACCAGGGGGCATGGCACCTCCATTTTTTCTCTCATGCTGTTCTGTTGAAACCATCCCCTCACAGTGCAGGGCAGCCCGGGCCCCTGGGAGCCCGCGAACACCGCGTGTAGCCAGCTGAGTGCCAGCTCCTCCCCGTAGGAGAACATGGGATTCTCCCAGTTTCTCTCCTGCAGAACCTTGGAGACCCTAAATCACGGAGGCCGTCCCATCTCCCCAAACTCGCTGGAACCCTCTTTGTAATGGACTGTCTTGAGACAAAAAGGAGGGTTTGTTTTAAGGTAAAATATGTAGGTTCTTATTTACCAAATGCCTGGCACGATTCTAAGCACCTTATAGGAATTAACTCATGTAACCCTCACATGAGCAGCCTTAGGGGGGACTCTGGGCCCCTCTAAGACAATGGAGCCTGTGAACTCTCAGAGGAAACGGGCCTCTGAACCAAGCAGGCAACATGGGTTCTCCTGCCCCGCGGGGCCAACGAGCTGCCCACGAGCGAGAAGAGAGGAGTGTGGAGCAGCCTTTGCCGGGCAGCGGTGGCCCGCCGTGAAGTGGCAGCATGGGCCTGCCTGCTTTCCGAGCCTGGAGCGCCGTCTGGGGTGCAGAGCCAGGCCTTCTCATTAGCGCCCCTCCTTCAGCCCAGCGTCTCAGGCCCGCTGCGGGCTGGATCCGTGCGTGACGGCGGCCCCCCGAGCACCGGAATGGGAGCAGGTGTGCAGGCCTCCGGTAATGAGCCTCAGCAATTCTATTTAGAGTGAACCCTGCTGGAAGCTCTTCAAAACCAAATGCTCCCTGCCCCTCACCCCCCAACTGGAAAATAAATAAAAAGGCTTTCACCTGAAATTACCCAAGAAACCACGGTGGTGAAAAACATTCCCAATTCTGTTCCCAGGGTCCGCAGTTCTAAATGGTTTGGGGGTTATTGGTTGGGATTTTTTTTCCTTTCTTCAGGCTATAGTGGGAATTCCAGAAATTACTGGAGCCTCCTGTGTTTTAAGTAAACCTAATCTATGGGTTTTTTAAGTAAACTATAGTTTGCAGGTCGACACACATACAGAAAAGTGCCCAGATTGTAACTATGGAGTAAATGAATTGTCACGGGGTAAACCTACCTGTGTGGTGAGCACCCAGACCGGGAAGTAGGGGGTCGATAGCACCCAGCCAGGCCCCCCCTCCTGCGTGACCAAGCCTCCACCCTCCAAGAGTAGCCAACAGCTCAGACAACAGCAGCTGGGGGCAAGGATGAAGGGAGGGGCCTTTGCCAGAATGGATGCACTAGGGCCTGCTCCCTGGCAAGGAGCTGCGGCCCAGGGGGACCCAGGAATGAGGCAGGGGGCAGCTTCTTCCAGGAAGGGGCAGTCTGTAAGGACAGTACATTCAAAAGTCCTGTTTGTTCTTACGTAGGGTGCGGTGGGGTTCAGTGGCAACCCCTACTGGTAAAATGTGGTATGACACATCACCTGTCCCAGGCACAGTGGGGAAAAAAGATGGAATAAATTTCCCTCCTGCTGTGTGAAGTCAGTATCCCCAAGCATGGGTGATATTGCTGTGGTCAGGCCCCATGGCTTTATTTTGCCTTTTTTCCCCCAGGTTGTCGAGGTAGAAGCCTAGATTACTGATTTGTAACTTCTCCTTTTCTCATGTATGCATTGGATACTATCGATTTTCTTCTCAGAACTATTCTAGCTGTGTCCCACAGTTTTGGATAATGTCTCACTTCCCTTGAAACTTGCTTTTTGGCTTACAGGTTATTTAAGAGTGTGTTATTTAGTTTTGAAGTCTTTGGGGATTTTTCTGTTCTCGCTCTGTTATTTATTTCTAGTTTGACTCCATCATGGTCAGAGAACACATTCTATATCATATCAGTCCTTTTAAACATTTGCGATTTGTTATATAGCCCAGAAGATGGCCTGTCTTGGTAGAGGTTCCATGGGCACTTGAAGAGATGTGCTTTCTGCTCTGAGTGGAGTGTTCCGCAGTTCTGTGGCATCCTCTTGGCTGACGATCACGCTGAGGCCCTCCCTATTCCACAGCCGTTCTGTCCAGCGAGCCTGTCTCTGGGGCGAGGACTGTTCAGGTCTCCAGCGGTGGTTGCTGGGTCGGTCTCTTCCCCCTTCCAGCTCCATCAGTTTCTGACTCACGTGTTTTGCGGCTCTGGTGGTTGGGGCGCGTCCACGTAGGACCACGGCGACTTCTCGAATTAACCCTTCTGTTAATTCTCGAATTAACCCTTCTGTTCATCCCCATGCCCCACTGGCTTCTGCTAATTTTCTTTGCTCTGAAGCCTCCTTAATCTAGTATTATTAACACAGCCTCTCCTGCTTTCCTTTGCTTAATGTTTGTGTGATATTTTCCCGCCCTTTTCTTTTCAGCTTGCCTCTATCGCTATGTTTGAAGTTTCTTGTAAACAGCACGTGGCCGGGCTCTTTATCCACCATGCCAACTCTGTCTTGCAATTGGGATTTATAGACCATTGATATTTAATTTAATTATCAATACTTTAGGGCTTAAGACTACCATATTAGTTCCTGTTTCCTATGTGGTCTTTCTGTCTTCTGTTCCTCTCTCTTCTTTTTCCTGCCTTCCTCTGGAGTACTTGAACATTTTTTGAATTCCATCTTTATTTGTCTGTAATGGTTTGCAGTATATCTCACTGTACAGCATTTTTAGTGGCTGGGTTGATGTATATATATATATACATAATACCATTATATACACATTATATACATTACGTTACATTATATGTACATTACATTATATATACATAATACCAAATGAAGTATGGAAACGTGCCTTTTGTGTCCCTTTGCCCTCCCCTCTATGACATATTTAACCGTCTCTAAGTATGTCATCTACATACAGTTAGAACCACATCAGTGTTATGATTTTTGCATGAACCACCAAACATATCAATCTCAAGGGTGCAAAAAGCCTACTACGTTTGTCCGTGGTTTTGCTTCCCATGCTCCTCCTTCCTGACGTTCCAAGGTTCCCCCTTTCATCCGTTCCTTTCTGTTCAGAGAGCTTCCTTCAGCCGCCCTTCTGGGCAGCTCTGGTGCCAGATTCCCTCTGTTTCCCTTCATCTGAGAATGTCTGGTTTCCCTCTCATTCCTGAAGGGTAGCTTCACTCGTTATTATTTACTTAATATTTTTCTTTAAGCCATCTTACCTTTACTCCACATATTTAGAAAGCAAACGTTACATTACTATCATGAATAGAAAGCCCTCATAATTGCCACAAATAGAAGTGCATAACAAAATAAATGGGTGATGATTTAAAAGCATTTTAAGTTCATGGTGTGTTCAGTTTCATCGTATATACAAGTCCAAGGGTGTGGACAGACTTGGAGCTAAGCACTGACCTCCTGGGAATCCTCAGGGCCATACAACCCTCCCACCTTTACCTTTTCCAGGTGTGGTCAGCAGGGAGCACTCACTGCTGACCAGGGGTCCCGCATGGGGACAAATTGACTAAGACAAAGAACTCGCTGCCAGTGGCCCTGGAAAGGAACAGTAATTCCACATTCTCTTGATTCTAAGTTCAGCCTCTTTTTAATTTCTCATCTTGAAATGGGTCTTAAAAATGGACATGTATGTTTATTATAGTAAGTTTCTTTTTCTTTTCCTAGGAGCTGCCATTAATTCCATAATATTTTAGAATCTAGAAAAAGAGAGATGAATCTGAATTATGGGAAATGGCCATTTTGGGAATTCAACTATTGGCCCTTTCCTGTGGTTCCAGCTAACAGCAGATTGTGATGCATTCTTTTTAATCCTCGTAGCAACCTGGCCAAGCAGGTAGTTCCCATCCACTTCTGAGGAGACGGTTGGGGACCAGAGAAGCTGAGTAACTTTTCCCTCAGGTCACAGAGCTAGTAGGTCAGGACTGGGGCCCAGCGCCGTGGGGTCCCATTGCCCGTGTTTTTACCACTGCATAGAACCCCCCGCCTACGCTGCCCAGAAAGCACCTCAGGACCCTCCTAGCACCCCTTGCCAAGGAAAAGAATGTGTCTCGGTATCTTTTTAGGAGGGCAGTGAGGGGTCAGAGAAGGAGAGGAAAGATATCAGCCCCCAAACCCACAGACTCCATCTCAGGAGAGCCTGCTGGTAACTGAGGTAGTAATAAGAATTCTCTTCCTCACCCTTCAGTTCTGCGCAGCCACACGGTTCTGAGCGCGAAGAGCCCTGGTTCACCCCCTGTGCACACCCATAAGGGGCCCGAATGGCAGGTGCCGGCGGTACCTCTGATTTTAAGGGCACATGTCATCACACCAGGTCCACCCAGAGAATCTGGGATTATCTCCCTGTCTTTCAGGTCCTCTAGTCGGTAACTTTACTCCTGCCGAGTCCCCTTTGCCCCATAAGGGTAACATGTTCACAGGTGGGATTTCTCGTGATACAGCCGCAGGGATCAGGGCAATTAGGGCGTGCAACATCTAGGGGCCATAATTCTGCCTCTCGAACATCCGTGTGTGGGGGAGCCACATGCAGAGCGCGTGGCTGTGGATCCTGATTCCCTGGCCTCCAATGAGAGTCTACATTTCTGCCGTCTCCCTGGCGACTCTGCCGCCGCTGATCCGTGGAGCACATTTGAGTGGCAAAGCATTAGACCCGACTAAGCGAATTTACAGCCCCCAGCCTAGCCCAAACCCAAGACAGCATTTCAGTCCATGAAACCTTCTGGTTCTCAAACCTAAGGGAGCCTCGGAATCACCAGAAAACGTGTGAACATACAGACTGCTGGGCCCCACCCCCAGCGTTTCCAGGTCAGAAGGTCCTGGATGGGACTTGAGGATGGACATTTCTAACAGGTTCCCAAGTGGCGCCGAAGGTGCTGGTTTGGGGGCTGCACTTTGAGAACCGCTGCGTGAAACTAGGAGAGAGGCAGTCCCTTTGCTACTATTACATGAAGGAGCATTTGACGTCCTTGTTTATGAGGCATCATCTTTAAAAGCAGCGTCCCTTTTTTTTGTTCAATGTGATTGCATCCCCTTAAGCAGCTCCGCGCGTCTGTCAGAAGTGACAAGATGCCTCTTGGGATCTCATCCACTTTCATCAAAGGGCTGAGTTTCCTTTTCATGTGCCGAGCTGCACCCCTCTGCTTCGGGAGCACCAAGGAGTGGATTCATGAACAGCTCGAACCGCTGACATTATGGGTTGTCCCCAAAATAATATTTGTTTTTATTACAAAAGCAACCGCTGTTTGTTGTAGAAAATCCAGCTAAAAAGAAAACACTGTAATCCCACCCAAAGGTAGCTACTCTATTCTCCCCAAGCTTTTTCTATAAATACCTGTCAATCTAAATAGATGCATATGTAGGGTTTTGCTTCCAAAAATACCTACAGCAAACTGTGTTGTAACCTACTTTTAAAATATTTCATAAATGTCTTTCTATCTCACTCCCCCTTTGAGCCCCAAGCTTCAACCCCTTCACCAGTAAAAAGCATCCAGGTGCTGTGATTGGCGGCTTCCCCCCTGCACACCTGTGGTTGGAGGGAGGCCTGTGAACAGCAGTGGGCTCCCTGGGGAAGAAGCCAACACACAGAGGATGGGCTCATTCAGATGTAGGCTCCTTGGTCTCTGAGCAATCACTGCAGAACTCTCCCCCTCCTCCACCCCGCTTTTTTTTTTTCTTTTTTCTTTTTTTTTTTTTGAGGAATGATTCAGCTGAGTGCTCTGGGTCCAGAAATGCCTCTGCTCCAGAATCAAATTCTAAGAAAGCTGAATCAGGACCATTTGTATCTCAGCAATCGCAACACAGTCACGGGATCAAAAGGGCCTTCTGCTGGTATTTTTCAGGGCAATTAGAGGCTTCCAGAATTTTGGAGTATTGATAAAAGTATGTTTGGGATACAAAGTTATTTTCCGTTCTATTAGTTACATAGCCTCCTTTCCAGTGGCTAGTAAATGATTAGAGCAAGAGAGAAGGATTTAATGACAAGCTTTCCCCGATGAACCCACTGGCAATAGACAGTGGACAAACAGGCACACAGCCCAAGGGCCTGCCCGCCAGGGCAGACTGGGCACGTTTGAGGTCCAGGGCAATCTCTCAGAACCTGAGATGCATCTGTGGGCATCTCCCCCTGGGGGACCTGTTGCTGGCAACAGCTGGCGGGAGGTCCTGTACAGCCCCCAGCAAGGCGAGCTGTTCTTTCTTTTCCGCAGAACGAAGTGATCAGCCAGCAGCTGTGCGTCATCTTCACTCACTGCTACGGGCCCTACCCCATCCCCAAGCTCACGGAGATCAAACGGAAGCAGACCTCCCGCCTGGGTGAGTGTTTCCCCGGCCCTGCCCTGCCCTGCCCTGCCCTGCGAGGGGTGTTGCTTTGTGATTTCAGGACGGGAAAGAAGTGAGGCCTGTAAAGAAGAGTGGGGAATATTTGAGAGCAAATAGATACCAGAGTCAGGCAGGTGCAGATCAGGATATCACTTGGATTATGGGAGAAAACTGGAGGAAATACCTCAGGAAGCTGGACAAGGACTCACCAACACCCTCTTCCTCTAATTGAAAGATTACAGGCAGTGACAGCGAGGAGGTCTCTGGAGCCCGGCAGGCAGGTAGATTCTAAAAGCAACCCAAGTGCCCATCAATAGACCAGCAGATGAAAAAGCTGTGGTACATATATGTGGTGGAATATCACTGAGCCATAAAAAAGAATGCAATTTTACTATGTGCAGCAGGATGGATGCACCTTCAGGTTATTGTGCAAAGTTAAATAAATTAATCAGAAAAAGATACACACAATCTGATTTTACATATATGTGGAATCTAAAGAACAAAATAAACAAAATTAACTCAGATGCACATAGTTGCCAGAGGGGAGTGGGGTTTTCGGATTGGGTGAATAGGGTGAACAATTAAAAAGTACAGATGGGGCCCTGACTAGTGTGGCTCATTTGGTTGGGTGCCATCCAGCAAAGCGAAGGGTCGCCAGTTTGATTCCCGGTCAGGGCACATGCCCACGTTGTGGGTTCAGCCCCCAACTGGGGCGTGTACAAGAGCCAACCAGTCGATGTTTCTCTCTCACGTCAGTGTTTCCTTCCCTTTACCCCTCTTTTCCTCTCTCTCTAAAAATAAGGTGTTTTAATCTTTTTAAAAATCTTATTTAAACAGAGTACAAATTGGTAGTTAGAAAATAGTCACAGGAATATGGAGTGCGGCATAGGGAGTGCAGTCAACAACACTGTGGTAACTCTGTGTGGTCCCAGGCGGGTGCTGGGAACGCCGGGGGGAACACTCAGAGTTTATGCGACTGTCTAACCACGCTGCTGTGCACCTGAATCTAAAACAAAATACTAAATGTAAAAAAATGGGAAGTGTTAAGGAAAGACGAAAAAGCGAGCCTCCCATGTACAAATTTTGTGATTTTTTTAAATGTAATAAAACCAGTACTGGAGGACAAATAATAAAAGAAGCCTGAGCTGTGCATGGTAGCTGTCCCCCAGGCCTCCCTGAGGGGGACGCGCACGGGACAGTGACAGGCCATCGTGTTCCTCTGGTGGTGCTTCCTACAGGGAGCTCGGAGGAGAGGGGAATGAGCCACACACACACACACACACACACTCACACTCACACTCACGTGAGGGGCACCTACCTGACCTGAGGGTCCTGGGTGCTCTGAGTCCCATTAGGGTAGCCGTCTCCGCTTGTATTCTTCTTGGACACTTGCCCTGAGCTGGCCCCAGCTGAGGCCTTGACCCACCCTAGCTCAGGTCATCCATGGGCCACCACAGAAGGCAGGAGGACACTGAGAGTCACCCCACATCACACCTGAGGAAAGGGGGGTTCCGCAGACCCCACAGTATCTGCAGGTGCAGCTGGGCCCTGAACTAGGTTCACCCGAAGCCATAATTACATCATCCTGGGGTTTTAGCTTCTAGGATTTCCCAGAAGAAACCTCTCCATGGGGCACTGATTTCGTGCCGAGGACCCTGATGGCCCCGTGGACCAGCCTGGAAAAAAGGCAAAGAAATACTTGGCTGCCTGGAAACCTGAACCATGAGCCTTCTGTTGCAGGGCCTGTCTCCTTGCTGCCTGGGGAGTTATAAAATACTAAAGCTACTTTAATATGAGAGGATTCCTCTTCTAATGAACGTTGGGGACTTTCCTGCTTCCTGCTTCCTTTTCCTACAAAGACTGGAAAACATTTGGTAAAGGAAGCATCAGAAAATTCTCCTCTTTCACAAAACCACTATGTGGGGGCAACTTTGCCCACAAGCCCCTCCCCCCGACCGCCCGATGAAAGTAAACACTACCAAGACATGATCTGCTTGGGGAGGAGAGGTGGCTGATTCCTCAAAAGGGAAGGGCCTTGAACCCCTTCCTCTGGGGGCTTTTATTGGGTTGTAGTATACAGGAATACAGGGCGGCAAGGATCAAACAGTAGATAACATTTCAAAGAAATCTGAGGGCTTAGTCTGAGTCAGAGTCTGTCAGGAAGGGAGTTTGCAGAAACTTTAGGGTTTTCTGCTCAGACCCTTAACATATGAATGAGAGCACTCTTAGCAGAGCAGGTTTCACAGGGTTTTTAGGAGTTCTTTGTGATGCCAGATTTTTTCCCAGGATCCGCTCTGGCAAGGCAAGGAGCTGCACCCCCTCCCCATCAGGTATTCAGGCTTAAGGGGATTAGAGCCAGGAAGTGCTTCTCCCAGAGGACATGGGGACAGGGGCTGTGTCACATAGCTGTGGGGCACGGGTCTATTGCTCAGTCTGCTGCAGCCCCCCAAGTCCTTCCATGATGGCCTCCCAAGTGATGGAGTCTGGCTTAGGTTGCCCCTCTTTCTCTGAGGACACTTACCTGTCATGGACTTCCAACCATGCTTTGGGGGTAGGGAGGAAACTGAGGCAGCATTCACTACCAGAGACAAGCCTTTTCTCCTGTGGCTCGCATTCCGGAGGTTGCTCACTCATCCTTAGCCATGGGAGGGGTAGAGTTACAATTCCTGAAGCCGAGCAGAGCCGTCCACAACACCACTACTTCTGAAACAGGTGAGCTAGTTTGAGTAAAGAGCCTGAATTCATGGGACGGTTCTAAAGTATTATACCTTTGTCCCCACCAGGAATAAATGGCCAATTTAAATGACACGGTGTTTTTGCTAAATGGAAAACTTCGCAGCTGAGTCCTGTGAGCAAACCCGGATGCACCAAAACCACAAGTATTTCCACCTTGTAGAAACAGGTGTTAATTAAAAGATCCCAGGTGCAACGAGTTATGACGACCAATCAGATCACCAGCCTTCAGAGAGTGAAGGCCGCATCCCCACGGCACGGCAGCAACCTGACATCTGGGCGTCCTCCCAGACGCCCTTGTTAGAGCGAGTTTTTGCCAGGGCTGTTTTAACGGCGCAGCATAAATTCTGCTTTTCTGTAGCTATCGGAGAGGAAGGAACTTTTTTTTCCCTCCTGAACTTGCTGAGATTTCTTTCATCAGCAATTTTAAAGTCCTCGTTTTATTTTTTTGCCAAGCCTTGGAATTCCAAGGGGTGGAGCAAGAGAAGAAGGGCAAGCCTGAGAGGCCCCAAGCTCACAATGAAAAAGGGCAGAATATATGTATAATTATCGATAAATGGAATATGGAACATGTAGTGTTTCGCATCTTCAGTTTAGCATTTCAAGCTCGGATAACTAATGGTTGCCAAACAGTGGGCTCTTTAAGGACCTGCTTTAAACGAAAGTTGGAATGATCAGTGTCAAGGGTCCCAAACTGGCATCTCCACAGGGCCAGGCAGGTCATATAAATGAGTGAAATGGCCTCAGTGTAAGACAGTAGGGAGCGGCAGGGACTATGGCAAACTGCCGTGTGCATGCCTAATTTTTTTTTTTAATATATTGTCCTCCTGCTGTCTTAGTGAGTTCTGGGAGAGAATGGTAACAGGAGCTAATGGGAAGAGATATTAGTGACTTGGGGCACAGGATGGGGATGGTGGGAGGTGGACAGTGGGAGAGAGAGTGGACAGGGGGAGGCAGGTGGCTGAGAAGAAGGGGGGAGTCACTCCAGCCTGTTAACTGTCTTTAAAGCAAGTGGCGAAGTGGGGTTTTGTCAACTCAGAGACCTCCCTCTGTAGCCTCCCTCCTTCCCTTTCCCTGGATAGTTTTACAAATTTGGGGAGGGAGTGGTTAATAAAAAGTTTTTAAGATAATGGGATTACAGTTGATTTTGACTTTTTGTTGCTTTTTGTTTGAATATGTCTTAAATTAAAGCTTCTTAGTGGGAAGAGGTGACAGAGAATGTGAGGGTGCGGCCAACCACCAGGACCCCTACCTGGGGCAGCAGAGGGGCTGGGGGCCGAGTGAGGAGAACAAGTCAGGAAGTTTAGTTCTGGGTCCAAGCTGCAGTGTCTGGGCAAAAAAGGGGGCCTGGAGTTCAAGGTCAGACAGGATGGGCCCAACAGCTGGTGGGCCACAGCCCCCAGGAATCCAGGGATTGGTTCCTTCCCTCAGTGGTCGGGGACAGCCTAAACTTAGCTATAGAGAGGGGCTGGGGTTTCATTTGAGGAGAAACTTTTAACCCCTGGGGGAGGGCCCATCAACAGCAGGCAGATCCCCAAATGAAGAAGGAGCCTGCTGTCCTCAACAGGCTTCAAGAACAAGACTCTGAAGGACTGGTCAAGGCGTTCTTTCATTCATCCCAAAAGTAGTGATTGAGCGTCTACGGAGGTACCACCCTTGGGTACTGATCAGCTCAGTTCATTCCCAGGGTCAGTATGCGTCAGCCGTTCTGCTAAGTGCGTCACATAAATTGATTCAGGTAACGCTCACCACAGCTCTAGGATGCAGATGTGTGGTGGGTAGTAGCATGCCCGTTTTACAGGAAGGAAAACCGAGGCACAAGGTGGTTCAGCAACTTGCCCGAGGCCACTGAGATTTCTGGCCTCAGAGCCCACATTCCTACTACACTCTACCACTTGCTGTGCTCGGACACAGAGGGAGGTGAGAAGGCAGGCGAGGTCCTGCCCTCCCAGAACGAGCTGGCCAGAGGGAGAGGCAGACAGAGTGGATGCACGGTAATGATGAGGCTACAGGGACAATACAGAAGTTAAGGAATCTTCAATTTAGAGACTCTAAAGGCACCCCCTGAAAAAAATTGATTAATTAAATAAAGGTCCACCCTGGGGTGCTGCAGCCCAAGCGGGCTAACAGGGTGAGTGACCTAAGAGGAAGCCCAGCAGAGGCCGAGCCACCTTGCCCTCTCACCTAGGTTGGATGGACTCAGGAACTGAGCACGGTGGACCCTGGTAGGTGCAGAGATGGGGGGTGGATATTCTCGGGTAGGCAGAGGACAGACCGGCACCTTCAGCAGACCCAGATCTAAATGGCTGAAATGACAGGCAAATGGGAGAATCCCAGTGTTTAACAATGCAGGCCCTTGAGTTAGAATGTCTGCCTTGAAATCCCAGTTCCTCCACCTGTCACCCGCTGGAGCGAGTCACTGTAACCTTTTGTGCCTCTGTTTCCTCAACTGCACACCTGACAGTGGTCCCTGTCCCCCAGGGCTGACTGAGCTTCCATGTATGAGTGCCAGCTTGCCCAGGGCCCGGTACATCATGAGTGCCCAGTAAGTGCCAGTTATTACTGGAGACGAGGGCAAGGGGCTGGCTCTTTTGCCACTGATGCCAGAAAGAAAGGCTTGGATTTGGAATCACCCAGAATGCAGTGGCAAGGGGGCAGCTTCCCTCACCTAGTGCCATCAGGAAGAGGCAGGAGACTAGGGGGAACGACATTCCTAGAGGAAAGGTGCGCAGGTGTTTACCTTTCCTGCCTGAAAGTCCTCTGAACTCAGCCTGCAGGCCAGTCTTTTCTTTTTTGAGATTTTATTTATTTGTTTTAAAGGGACGGAAAGAGAGGGAGAGAAGCATCGATGTACGAGAGACACATCCATCAATTGCCTCTCACACGCCCCCAACCGGGGACTGGGCCTGCGACCCTGGCACATGCCCTGACCAGGAATTGAACCAGCTATCTTTTGGTTCGCCTGCTGGTGCCCAGTCCACTGAGCTACACCAGCCAGGGTGGAAATGCTACTTTTACCTGCAAACAAGCCGTGATGGTTTTCTATGAAAAACTGGATTTCAGTGTTCCTCTGATTGACTCTGACTCCCGTTGGTCACTGTCTCACCAGGATCTGATCCCCTGGAATCCGAACTTCACCCTCTGTCCACTGACGCTGCCTTCTTTCCCTTTTCTGTTCTAGACCCTCACTTCCTCAACAATAAAGAAATGTCTGATGTCACCTTTCTGGTAGAAGGAAGACCATTTTATGCTCACAAAGTACTATTATTTACAGCCTCTCCAAGGTATGTTCCGTCAGTGTGGACAGCAGGTGAATTATGAGAGGGGCTATTGCTATGACTATACTTTGAAGTTCAATTTTGCTGGCGTCTCCACCAGACTGGCAGATACGCTTCACAAAATCAAGGAATCAGGAGCACAGGGCATTTGTGCACTGTGTTCATAGCAACATTATTTGCAGCAGCCAGAAGGTAGGAGCGGCCCAGGTGTCCGTCCATGGGCGCATGGACAGACACAGTGTGGTGTATGCTTATGTGACTCAGCCTGGAAAAGGAAGGCGATTCCGGCACATGCTACACCACGAATGAACCTTGGGGACACCGGGCAAAGCGAAATAAGCCAGTCACGAGAAAACAAATACTGGATGATTCGGTCTACGTGCGGTTCTAGACTAGTCAGATTCAGAGAGACAGAAAGCAGAGCAGTGGTCACCAGGGGCTGGGAGGAGGGGGAAGGACGAGTTAGTGTTGGAGGGCATGGAGGGCACACGGTACCTTCCAGAGGCTGGCTGCACAACAGGGTGAATGTACTTAACATTATTGCACACTTACAGACGGTGAAGATGGTAAATTTTTATGTTACGTGTTCTTCACATGCATTAAAAGGAAAACAGGGTGGCCACCACTGTAAACGGCAGCACCTCTGTGTGGCTTAGGCACCGGGAACCCTAGGCAGGCAGAGCTCGTGTGGGGCAGAACACAGCAGAGCGTGGGAGAGGTTTTCGCCCCCTCAGCCAGGTGCCTCGGGCAATGCGTGCACAACCTGAAACCTCCCACGCAGCAGCCTTGAAAGGCCTGTTCTCCAAACGCCAGGGAACTCTGGCATAAGCCACTGAAATACTCAGGTCCTGAGTCTTACTTTTCCCTGACCATGGGGTGCGCAGCCGAGTAACCCCCTCCTGCCGGCCCCGCCACAGCCTCCCTCCTTCTCTCACTTTGAGATGAGCTGGGGCTGACCACGTGGAACCTCACCATCCAAGGACCCAAACAGGGTCGGGGAAGCTGGGCGGAGGAGAGAGTGGTGCCCACGTGAGGAGGAGGCAGGCCTCCAGGGCAAGCGGGGAGTGAGGGATCCACTTCCAGCCAGGACGTCTGCTCGGGACTGTGTCTGACCAGCCAGCACTCCCCGGGTCCTGACAGCATCCTGGCATCCACAGCGCACCCCACCCCAAACCAGATACAAACCCTCCATGTCTGCTTTGCCACCACAAGAAGAATAGGCCGTCCCTTGCCTACTTCTCAGTCATGACACTGTAGAAGAGCGGATCAATACTGTGCCGATGGTAATTTCTTAGTTTCGACAACGGTGCCTGGGTGTCCACGCAGGGTGTCAACGTGAGGGGGAACTGGGTGAAGGGCGAACAGGAATTCTGGACTGTCTTTACAACTCTTCTCTAGATCTCTAAGTTCTTCAAAACTAACCGTTTAATTAAAAGAAGTGAGCTTATTCCTAAATATAGGGAGTGGGAGTGTGTTCCGATGAGAGGGTCCCCACCCTCAAGGAGCGTACAGTTTAGTCGGGGGCAGGAAAGTGCGTGGGAACCCCAGACAGAAGGTCAGCCAGAGGGAGGCCCCCAGGGAGTCATCAGGTCTGGAGCAAATGCCCACGACGCATCCGACAGGCACTGGCTCCGAGGATGCAGCGGGAGCAGAAAGGGCAGGAGTCCCTGCCCTCCTGGAGCAGCGGCCGTGAGGGAGGGGCCGGACCGGGTGGGAGGGCCCCACGGACAGCAGAGGACCATGGAGCCTGAGCTCAGAAGACTCCCTGAGGGGGCGGCCTTTGTGGTGGGCCCTGCAAGACAGACGGGGTTTTCCAAGGCATCCATTCTTTCCTAATCACCTGTTTGAGAAGTAACACTGTTCTTTAAAGTTGGGCTTTGACTTTAAATTGGATTATGGTATCATTCAGGGAGGGAGAGGGTTAGATCAAGAAATCTGTGTATCCCTGACTGGTGTGGCTCAGTGGGTTGAGTGCTGGCCTGTGAACCAAAAGGTCACCGGTTCAATTCCCAGTCAGAGCACATGCGTGGGTTGTGAGCCAGGTGCCCAGGTGGGGGATGTGTGAGAGGCAACCGATCGATGTATCTCTTCTTGTGCAAGAGGCGACTGATCCGAGTATCTCTTGCACATCAATGTTTTTCTCCCTCTGTTCTCCCTCCCCCTCTCTAAAATAAATAAACAAAAATCTTTTTGTAAGCAATTTGTGGAGATGCCATTGTTGTGTTTCAGAGTTAGGAGATCAAAGAGCGAGTTTCTTGCCCATGGAAAGTGTGTTTGAGAGCCTTCTCTTTTTGTGTCCTCGTGCAGGTTCAAAGCGCTCCTGTCCAGCAAACCAACAAATGACGGCAACTGCATTGAGATCGGCTACGTGAAGTACCCCATCTTTCAGGTGAGCCCTGCTGTGGCCTGGAGCACCATGGCAACAGGGGCGCAAGACCCAGATGGTTCCCTCCGGTCCTTGGCCTGGGACTCAGCCCCTGCAACGAATCATCCGTCTCCTGCTCCCCGACCCCACCTCATGCTGCCCTGACCACTTAATATCCGTTCATCCCTACACTGCTACTTGAGCCCCTACGACGTGCCTGCCACTGTGCTGGGACCTGGGGACACAGGGTAAAGGGCAGTCCTTCCCTGGGGACTCCCAGTCCAGACGGGGTAACTCTGAGTAATTTCTTATTTATAGTGTAATGTGGGGCGTGTGACAGGGAGCGGGGAGCCCCCGTGCTGTGGGAAACTGCACTCAGACCAGGGAAACTGGGGTGGCTTCCTGGCTGGGGTGTCAGCGGAAATATTGAAGGCTGGGGAGTGAGCCGTAGCAAGGCTTCGGGCTTCAGAAAGGCGCCAGGGGAGGCAGGGACGGGTAATGTCTCAGGTCGGTAGTTGAGCCCAGTGTGAACAGGAGCCAGTGGACTTCAGGGAATCCGATGTCCAATTCATAGTATAAATCCAGTTTTAACATTGATCGGAACCGAACGTACATAGAAAAGGTGCCATTGTCAGAGGTCGGATGCCGTTACTTTGTCTCTTTCCCATTGAGGGAAGTCGACACCATTAGCGATGGGTCCTGGTTTCTGTGGCATCCCCTCAGGGGCACTGCAGCCCTCTCCCCTTTCCTGCCCCTCCTTCACGCCTGAATCATACAGACGTTCTTACAGCTCACAGAACCCCTCACCCACGCCTGCATCGACTTTGCAGCCCTGTTTCTAGAGCTCCGAGGCTCATCGGGTCATGAAACCTGTGGGCGGCTCCCTGCCACACGGGGGAGCCTGGGGTCCCTCCATGCTTTCCTCCCACCAGCCAGGGTCAGTAAGCCAGCGTGGGGGTCCTGGGGACGATATGTACCACCTTCTCTGAACAGAGCTTTGTTTCCTCCCGTTCATCCACTTCTGGAAGGACAGACCTGGAAAGAGTAACCAAGTGGGTAAGACTCAAGCCAGCCCTCCGAGACTCACATTCTAAGACAGGTGATGAGACTCAGAGACAAGCAGGAGGCCAGGCTGGCTGTGACCTGGGTCATAGGGTGGGGGGTCCCTATCTGGACACTGCAGGACAGAGCCACATTCCAGGACTTGAGGGCTATATTCCTGTTCACACAGGCTCCTCCCCCTGTTTGTCCCTCGTGTGACCCATCCTCTCTGAGCTTCGGTTTCCTCATCAAGTGAATGAGAGAGAGGGTTCCAGGGGCAGGAACAGCATAAACATGAACAAAGGTGCAGAGCGGGAAGACCTGTGGTGTGTTTGAGGGAAAGTGACGATCAGTCCATCGGCTGGGTCTTCCAGGTCTGTCGGAGGCTAAAAAGACACATTGGCACTGCGCAGTATGAGCCCAGGGGAGAGGAGGCAGGCCCGATGCTTGTTCTTCCCTCCACCGTTGATCCTGGTCCCCCAGATCCTGCCGTTCAGAGGGGCTGCCAGGGAGACAGCAAGCCCTCACACCAGCTACATTTCCACCATTAGAGATATGCTCCTTTGACTATATTAAAACTTCAAAATAAGGAATTCTCCCCAAATAATCATAAGCAAGGCACTCTCTTCCCTGAGCCCCCTCGCCCCCATTTTTAACGAGTTAATCATCACCCCCCCTCTGGTGAGGGGTCTTGTGGAGATTAGCGAGCAGGACGACATGAGGAAATGTTCAGCTTGGCATCTGGTTCATCGTAGCAGTTATCAAGTGGGTGGCTGTTTCCCGAGGCATAACCGGTAAACCACCTCCCTGCCAAGCATCGGTCCCTGAGGAATGGGCTACTTTGCACTAAGCATTGGGAAACAGGGGGAAGAGGGGCCAAGGCCAGGCCCAGCCTGGGGAGCCGTCCCACTGCGGTGAGGGGTAGCAGAGAGGACGAAGCTGGAGCCCCATGGTGGGACTGGGGAGTGGGCACACCCCCATACATATGACAGCCCGTGTCTCCTTTTCCCAGCCCCTCACCATAGTTTATACTGAGAGCAAAGTGGCCATGGCCCTTTCTGGAACGGCGGCAGCTATTGGATTTAAACGTTCCCATGAAACTGTGGCTTTGATTTAGGGTTAGGGATGGGGAGAGGGGTGAAGAAGCCGTCATGCAGCCCCAGCTGTTGTTGAGGGACTGGCCTCTGCTTGCACGTGGTTGTCTGGATTATTCTCGCCAGTTTTAGAGAGAAGACCACAGAGAACATAAATGATGCGTGCTCCTGGTCTTAGTACTGGTTAGTGACAGAGCCTGGATTTCAACCAGCCTGTCTGGTGCCAAAGCCTGGGCACCTGGTTCTGGAATTCTCTTCCTAAATGGCAACAATTCTAAGCACAGCTCCCATTTCTTGAGTGCTTTTTGTGTGTGAGGCTTCAAGCTGGTGGTTTTCCACCTGGGCTGCGTGTTAGACTCACCTGGGGAGCTTCGAAATGCCCAGTGGCCAGGCCACGAATCAGACCAGTTAGACCAGAGTCTGAGCTGGGGCCCAGGCGTCAGCATTTTGAAGCCTGCCCTCCTCCCATCCTCCCAGGGTGCAGCCAAGAGGGACCACCAGTGCTCTGAGTTACAGTGGTTCCCAAACTTAAAGAGGCTTCAAAATACCCAGTGGACATCCCGGTGGGATGGGGGAGGCTTATTAAAACACAGAAAACCCACTAAAGTGCAGATTCCTGGCCCTACCCCCAGAATTCCTGGTTCTATAAGCCTGGGCTGTGGCCTGGAGATGCTGATGCTGCTGGTCCAGGGACCACACTGAGAACCACTGCTATCCATCACCTCATTCAGCTCTTCCAGCTGCCCCTCCAGGTAGCATTCCCACCTTACAGATGGGGCGGGGCCTCAGGTGAAGGGACTGGCCTAAGCTCCCACTGCTCATCACTATGGAGCTGAGGTCCCAGGCCTGGCTGACCCCCAGGCCGAGGTCTTCACTGCCTCCCTGCTGTGGGGACCTGGGCCTTCCCCAAAAGTCAGCCATTAGAGTTTGGAGCCTGAGCTACATGCTGGAAAATGGCATGTCCCCGGCTCTCTCAGTATTTGAGAAGGGAGCATGCACTTTTACCATTAGGCCTGGGACTAACGGGGGAGGTCCCTGGAAGAAGGACTTGCTTGCAGTAGGCACTCAACAAATTCAGCAGATTCACTGAGTAAGCCGCCGTCGTGGGAAAGCACAGTCCGAGGAACCGAGGCCTGTAATTGTCTCAGACCAGGAAGGCGTCCTGGCCACCAGGGGCTCCGACTCCTGCAAGGGGCAGGGACCAGGCCCCGGGGACTTTTCCCCCGTGCCCACCTTCTTCCCCAGAAAAGCAGAAAAGCCTCATTTGTGGCTTGAAATAGGCCAAGTCGGGCGGAATCCAACCCAGAAGGAGGCTCCCAGGGGGCTCTTCACTTCACTTCCACGCTGACAGGAGAATTTTAGTTAATGAGGCTGTTTCAAATGCCCTCCCTCCGAGACTGCTTAACATCACATGCGGGCGAGAGCCAGACGCGGCTGAGGCTGCTGCACCTGGGTGCGGCGCCTCCGCGAGGCTGCGCTCGCCATTCCTATCCCTGCTTCATGCAGGTTGACAGCTGCCAAGAAAAACAACTCCATAACCAGGTCGTTCAGGCTAATGGCGGCTCGTTGCACCCCCTTGCAGAAAAGGCTTGTGCTGGCAGAGTCTGAGGTGGTACAGGGCAGCCCCATTTAAATGCTGTTCGCCCCAGGGGTTTCCACTAAGGAACAGCATTTCAAGTGCCCGGTCCAACCTCCAGTGAATGAGATATCAGGACCCAGAAGTACTTTGTAAATGGCTCTCGGGGCTGTTGTCTTTGGTTTGGCTTTTATTAAAGAAAGGTTCCAGGAGAAGAAGTTGATTTTAATACTGCTTTAAGATGACTGTGTCTGTGTCACTGATGCTTTGTTTGCTGTGTCCTTCCTTCCAGCTGGTCATGCAGTATCTCTACTATGGTGGCCCAGAGTCCCTTCTCATTAAAAACAATGAGGTAATGGAGGTAAGGAATCCACTCGTGTCATTGGGGGCGGGGCAGGGGGACACCTCCACAAACCCAGGTCACAGCACATGTCAGTGGCAGGTCTGGGGGACCCACGTTGGGTTTGTGTTTGGATGCGGGCTTTGGGGCCCTCCCGACTCCTTAGACCACCCCTCCCCCCCAAACAGGAGGCTTCTCATCACACCCTGGAAGGCTGGGATGCTCCATGCACTAACCCAACCCCAAACAGGAGGCTTCACACCCTGGAAGGCTGGGATGCTCCATGCACTAACCCAACAGCCCTGTCTGTGACACTTAGTTTTAACTGGCTCTGGGGCGTGGGGTAGAGGAAACTGACTGCAGAGGCTGAGTCTCCCAGCACAGCTGCGGCTCAGCAGCAGCATCGGGAACCACCCTGCATGGCTTCTCCTGCCTTGTCATCTGTAAGAGAAGTATATCATCTGGAAACCTCCCTCGGCTCACAGCACTGTCCCTGACCACATGCCAAGAGCCGTCACAAAGCTCACCTGGCTTCACTGCACTTGGCTGGCCCTCACTCCACAGCCCCTTGGCTGGCTGTTCCCTGGCTCCCATCTGCCCTTGATAGTTCAGCCTGTGCCAGGGAACCTGTCTGTCCCTGCTTTTTTCTGTCCAAGGCCAAGGTTTTGCCTGCTCCTGCCAAGACATGGAACCCTTGTTGGTTTTCCTGCTCCAAGCTAGGAGCTTTGATCCAAAAGCCAAAATCACTCTAATCCTGAGCAAAGACACAGGACCCCCCTCCCTGACTTGGGTGTCTGAAGTCTAGGGTGCCCGGCTGATTGGAGATGTCAGACACAATCACGAGGAGACCTCACACAGTGGTCAAAGCATGGGCTCCGGGACAGACCAGGTTTAAATCCAGGCTCTGCCTCTTCTGAGCTGTGTGATCTGGGACAAGTGATTTAACTTCTCAGAGACTCAGTTTCCTCACCTGTAAAATGGGGGTCATAATATCTATCTCATTGGGTTTTCAGGATTTTAAGAGTTCTCGTCTATCAGGTGCTTAGAATAGTGCCTGGCACACAGTGGGTTCCATAGGGGCTGTGCACTCACTGTGTGGCCTTGCTTATCCTTTTCTTACTCAGTGAAAGCTCCCGAGGTCACTCCCCATTCTGCCCCCTGAAAGTTAATGCCCTTGTTTTTCTGAACCACCCCTCTGGTACCTCTCCTCCACCTCCACACCAGGCCGCCTGCCGTCTGAGGACACAGGCTCTTTCGTAAACATTTTCAGAATTCTTTTTAAGTCAAAATAATGAAGGTACATTTAGATCATGTAAATAATACAGAAGGCGTTTGTCTAAAAAAAGGCAGTTCACTCAGCCACACACACCACCCCGCCCCGTCCTCCCCCAAAAGTCAGTCCCTTGGAACTTCTGTTTTAGCTCTTTCTCCCCTCCCCCAAGCCTGTTGCTCTCTCAGTACGTTCTGTTGAGCATCTCCCAGCCACGGGCCTGCCGTGCTCAGGGCCGGGATGCCACAGTGCCGCAGACGGACAGAGCTCCCTGCCCTCCCAGACTCCGGGGAGGGCAACAGGCATGACATCATGTCTGCTGTGAGAAGGGCTGTGAGGAAGAGAAAGACAGGGTCAGGGGCCAGGTGGTGATGGAGAGAGGCACCCCGAGACGAGGCGGTCTGGCAGGCTTCTCTTGAGGAGGCAACATTTGAGCGGAGAACTAAATGAACAGAGGAAGCCGGCCGCACCCGTGTCCAGCTTGCTGAATAATATTGTAACGCAGCAGCTGCAAGCCGGGCAGCTGCATTTGTGTTTGTGATGTCGCGAAAGCCCCCCTCCGCCCGAAGGACCAGCAGATGTGGGCCCTTTACCACTCAGCTGTGGGGGGGTGAGGGGGTGCGGATGGCGGTGGGTGGGGCAGGAGGGACTGCGCCCCCCCTCCAGACACAGGGGCCTTGAGAGGGCTGGGACATGCAGATACAAACCCTGTTCCTCCTTCCTGTCGCTCCCGGCCAGGCAGCCACCTGCTCTCTGAGGTCATGGAGGGGCCATGTCCAGAGTCACCCCACAAAGACCATTCATCAAAGCTGGACAGAACGATTCTAGGCATTTTGCTTGACCTTCAGCTGTAATAGATATAAAGTAGATTCTCTTCCGCCCTGCTCCCCCCCCCCCCAGTCCATCACTGTGTCTCTTTCCTCTAGGGCTACCTCACTGCTTTAGAATGACCCCCCGACACTGTTTCCGGTCCCTTCACCTCAGGACACCACTATGGAACACGTGGATTTTTATTACCCCTGTTCCTTTCCTCCCAACCTCTAATGGGCTCTTTTTTTTATGGTTCTTAGCTTGTGTCTGCAGCTAAATTTTTCCAGCTGGAGGCTCTGCAGCGACACTGTGAGATTATCTGTGCGAAAGGCATCAACACGGACAACTGCGTGGATATTTACAACCACGCCAAGGTAACCAACCGCTGGGCAGCCCGACCTTACACTGCACAGGCGCGTGGGCGAGGGGCCTCCTCCACAGAGCGAGACAGGCAGAGCGCCAACACCGGGCGTGCTGACCCACCGACACCCCGCCCGAGATCTACTTCCTGCTCCCTTCATCCCCCCTCCAGAATACAGTGAGAGCAGGAAGCCACTCTGTGCTTCCAAAGTGCATGGGAACCGCATCGCGGACTCATTCAGCCCCGCCCTGCCCCAGTGGCCCCTGCTCCTTGCGTTTCTAAGAAGCCCCCAGGGCCAGCCTGTGCTGCTGGCCGGAGCTACACCTGGAGTAGCAAGGTGCTGGGACAGGCTGTCAAAGTGTGGGCTCCAACCCAGCACCGTCAGCACCATCAGGACCATCAGGGGACTCGTTAGAAATGTAGCTTCTAGGGCTGCACCCCAGACCTGCAGAATCCAGCTCTGGCGAGAGGCCCATCTGTGGCTTCGAGGGTCTGCCGGCCCATGCCCGAGAGCGACACCTGCTTTTCTCAAGCTGCGGTTGCCAGCATGGCTACCCCGCAGACTCACATGGACACTCACCCAGCCTCCCTGTGCCTGAGACCTAGCCCAGATAGATTAAGTCAGCCTTTGGGGGTGGAGCCCAGGAAAGGTGTTTTTCCGAGCGCCCTGGGTGATTCTCCGATGTGGGCGAGGTTGAGAATGGGGTCAGGACTGAAGAGAGCCACGGACAGAGGGGTCGGACACTACGACTCAGAATCACTGGGGAGAGTTTCAGTCTGTTTAGCACTGCCCCCTCCCGTGGCCACAGTGGGGTCCTGCAGCGGGGCCCCGGAATCTGTGTTTTTCACAAACCCCCAGGGTGACTTCAGCACTAAGGCCAGTCCGTGCCCCAGCTTTCGGAACCACTGGTCTTCGTCCAGCTCATTTCACAGGTGGGAACCTGGGGACTGAGAGGCATAATGAGTCCTAATGAGTCCAGGTGCCGCTTCATTTTGCTTCATGTGCTCACCCGGATGGTGGGGGTGGGGAGGCAGGGGAGATTAGAATTTCCTAGGAAGAAACAATGAAATACGATCAGGAATTCAATGAAAACAAAATGTGTTGTGTGACTGGAGCTCAGTACCCTTGCCCCTGACCTGCACAACTCTTCACAGTGACGGCCGATGTGAGTGATTTTCTCATTGCTCATCGCACCAAACCAGGTTGCGTTTGAGGTGTCGTTCTCTGTCTGAAGCCAACACTCAGCAGCCCCTTTGAACGTGCAGGCGCCCATGCGTGCGAACAGCCTGGTTGCACCATCGCTGTCCGTCCTCCCCACAGCCCCGTAAAGGGAACGCTGCCGTAGTGCCGTGTCAGAATAAGGATGTAGGCAGGGAGAGGCGAGGTAACTTACCGAAGGCCACACAGCGATTACTGAGGTTTTTACTGTGGCAAAACATGTCACCCAAAACTTGCGTTTTAACCGTTTCTAAGCGTGCCATTCTGGTGCAGCCAGCACCCGTCCGCAGAGCTCTTCATCCCCCGAGCTGCAACTCCATCCCCATGAAACGCTCACCCCCTGTTTTCCTCTCCACCCAGCCGCTGGAAACTGCCACTTTACTTTCCGTCTCCATCAGTCGGACGGCTCTGGGTCCCTTGTATAGGTGGAATCACACAGTACTTGTCCTTTCATGAGGGTTTATTCTGCTCAGCCCAGTGTCCTCAAGGTTCATCCATGTGCCCGAGTCTCCTTCCTTCCGAAGGCTGGCTAATAATACTCTATTATACACAGACCGCATCGTGTTTATCCATTCGCTTGTCGTGGGTGTTTGGGCTGTTTCCACCTCTCGGCTGCTGTGAATGACGCTGAATGCTGTGAGCTTGGGTGGGCCAATCTGTGTTCAGAGTCCTGTTTTCCGTTCTTCAGGTTTCGTACCCAGGAGTATAAGCCTAGATTTGTGTCATTTCAAAGCACAGGTTCTTAACTTTGTGTTTCCTGTCTGGCCTAGAAAGTGTTTGAAATATTTGCAAGAATCCTCAATAGTCCAAGAAGATTTTCTGATTAGTCACCAGTAGATCAAACAGTCCAGCCGGGCTACTTACTTTGTACACATGTGTGCAGGTGCACATGCAGTACCCATCGGGTGTTTTGGTAAAGTGACAGTTTTACCAAATTCTGGTTTCTCGGGACACAGCATCCAGAAGGGCTCTCTCCACCCAGGAATATAGTCTGAACAGTCCCTGGTCTTCCGCCCACTCCCTCCCCCCAGCCATGGACACTCAAATTGCCCTGTGCACCTCACGTCACCCCGGTGGCAAGGCCTGCATCCCACAAACCCGTTTTAACCTCTTCAGGCTCTGGGGCAGACATCTGCTCTAGCCGTCTCATTATTTAATATTGCAGCCCAGTGCAACGGGAGCCCCGGCTGGGGGCACCTTTGTGCCACAGGCTAAGAACACCCTGACAGTGAACTGTCCCTTCCGTCGGCATGCCTTTGCAGCCGGAGTGCTGCCTTTTACAGACGCTGGCCTCGGCCTCCCAGGCCGAGGAGTGTTTCCAGCACAGACGTCCATCCTTCCTGATGAGGGCATGGAGCGCCGGGCAGCGCCAGCACCCTGCCCTTCCTCCTCTGCTCCGCTTCCCCCGGGCTGCGGACACCGCAGCACCCCCTGCCCTCACATGCCACGCGGGTTCTGTTACTGACAGATGGTGCTGCCAACTGAGGCTGATGCAGTAAAAGAGACCAAAAGGAAACCCTTGGTTTGGAACCCCAGTCGTGTAAATGCTGACAACTGTATTCCAAGTGTCCGCAAGGCCGGGGCAACATCACCTCTGTTCTGTGTCTGACTTGGGCAGCTGTGGGATTGCACATGGATGAGAAGCCCGCCCCACAAATGCGCGGCATGGCCGTCCTTTTTAACCAGCGAAGCCATCCCAAACTGCTCAGTGACCAAAAAGAGGCTCTGGAGCGTTTGATGGCCCATTCAGGGCATCTTTCAATGTGAGAAAAAGAGCAGGAGGTCATCAAATTGAATCTCAGTGGAGGCACTGAGCTCCCCAGTGCACTGTGATGCAAAGAACATGGCTTAGGAGCATGAGGACTTCATCCCCTAGTATGTATTGAGCAGCCACCATCACCAGGAACTGTATGCACCAGAATACCAAGTTAGTAAGACGTGGTCTCTGCCCTTGAAAAAATGAGTCCAAGACAGGGGACAGCAAACCATCTCTGTAAAGGGCCACATCAGTATTTTCACGCAGGCCACGCAACTCACCTCTGCCACTGTAGTACAAAAGCAGCCACAGATGATATGTAAATAGATGGGTGTGGCTGTGTTCCAATAAAACTTTATTTACAAAAACAGGTACTGGGCCAAGCCCACAGGCCTATAGTTTGTCAACCATTGATTGGTCTAGGAGATGAGAGTTTCAGTTCCGGTTCTGTTAGTAATTAGCTGTGTGGACACAGACAAGTGTCTGATTTCCAGTCACCATTCTTTCAGAGGCCGCAGAATTACCTGGTGCGCCCACCTGCCAAATGCACCCTGAGTGCAGTTCCCTCTAGTTTCCCCTCATTTTGTAGCTTGGGAAACAGAGGCCCAGAGGGGCAATTTGACTTGCCCAAGGCTGCACATGTTTTTTGTGTGTTTACTCAAGCACTTTGGAAGAATTTCCGTGTATGTGGTAACACTGGTTGATAACCTTACACATTTCAAGTGTACCACATTATAATTTGATGTCTGTACGACTGGCATGCTCAGTACCAGTACTCTAGCTTCCATTCAGCACCATCCGGTAGCCCCTTACCCATTTCACCTCCCACTGCTGACCATGCGTCTGTGGGTGCATTTCGTGTTTTGGTCGGTTCATTTGTCTCTTTTTTGTTTTGTGTTCCACCTATGAGTAAAACTGTATGTTTTGTTTTCCTTTTCTGTCTGACTTATTTCATTTAGCGTAAGAAAACCTTAAGGCTTATCGATGTCACTGCAAAGGGCAATGGTTCTTTTTTCATGGCTGAGTTGTATTCCACTATTGCATTTTGTGTGTGTGTGTGTGTGTGTAATTGCTGATTCCTTCTTTGTCTTTATTTTATATTATATATATCACATTTTATGTATACTTTATATATCTGTATATATTATATGTGATGTATTTAGTATTTATATAATACATGATATAAATCTATTTGTATTCTATGTCACACCTTCTGTATCCATTCATCTGCTGATAGATGTAAGTATCTCTCTTGGTTCCCATGTCTTGGCTGTGGTTAGTAATGCTGCAGTGACGATAGAGGTGCATGTATCTTTTCAAATTAGTGTTTTTATATTTTTCGGACGCATACCTAGAAGTGGAATAGCTGGATCATAAGGTACTTCTGTGCTTCATTTCACAAGGCACCTCCCTGCTGTTCCGCATGGCGGCCGCACCAATTTACAGTCCCGCCCACAAGGGCTCCCTCTTCTCCACGTTCTCTTTTTGCTGATAGCCATTCTCACAGGTAGGAGGTGACACCTCACTGTGGTTCTCATTTGTGCTTCTCTAATGATCAGTAATGTTGAATGCCTTTTTCATGGGCTTGTTGGCCGTTTATATGTCTTCCTTGGAAAGATATCGATTCAGATCCTCTGTCTATTTTTTTAATCAGATTGTTTTGTTGTTACGAAGTTGGTTGCACGTGGCTTCTATGTAGACGGATGGACTGTTGGCTTGGGGAATTAGCCCATGATGTCAGTGAGTTCAAGGGTACAAGCCAGTTAGCTGAGCTAGGTTCTATAGACGGAGTCAGCTCTCCTTACCACAGTCTGGCCTCGTTGTACACGTGGGTCCCTGGAGATAAGTTATTGAGAATGAGAGTAATTCATTTACTCTCATGTATTCCATTTACTCTCAATGTGAATGTGTAGTTTATGTTTATCGTGACAACTAACACCGAGTGCTGATTACAATCAGTGTTCCAAACACTCCCATGTATTATCTCACTTAATCTCAACAACAGCTGATTAGGTATTATTATCATCCCCGTTTTGTGGACAGGAATACCAAGGCTCAGAGAGATTACATCACTCTCCCAACAGTAGATGGCTGGTGAGTGGCAAAGTCTGCAATAAGAACTCAGGCAGATGCCAGAGTCCCCTCCCTTAGCTCCTTTCCTGACCTGCCTCCTGAGCCTGATGGAGGACACAGTCCTCCAGGAATCACATTCCACTGAATCCCCCAACAGGTCCGTGTTGCAGGTGTCATAATTCCCATTTTGAAAAGGAGGGACCTAAAGTCAGAGTCCAAGTGACCCAGCCCTGGGCACATATTCAGAAAGGTGGGACAGCCCCGCCTGGAATCCAGGTCTTCCAGCCCCTTCCACCATAACCCTGTTGGCACTGACTCATCGTTAGCTCAGCGTTCTACACCTAACAACCTAATGTGCGTCTCTGGTCGAAAGGACCGAATCCTAGAGCTTTCGGAAGGGTGATTCAGCATCTAAATAAAGCAGCAGGGTGTCATCTCGAGGAGCACTTAACAGCCAACTTCTGAGCCTCCGGTTCATTATAACAGAGAGACCTACAAACTCTGAAAACTAGAGAGAAGGGCGGCCTGACCTGTGTGTCTCAGTGGGTTGGGTGTCCTCCTACAAAGTGAAAGTTTGCCAGTTCGATGCTCAGGGCATGTGCCTAGGTTGCGGGTTCGATCCCTGGTCTGGGCATGAATGAGAGGCAACTGATTGATGTTTCTCTCTCATGTCCATGCTTCTCCCCCTCAATACTAGAGAGAACAGCTAAAGACAGCTGGCCGACCCATGTATCCACATTTGCTTCTGCTCTCAAACATGAATTCCTGTACCAAGCATGCTCATGAAGTTAAATTCCTACCCTCCGATTAATGGCATCTGGCTGCAGGCAGAGCATCCTAACGGACTAAGCCCAACCTTAAGGACTTGAATTATCAGGGTTCAGTTCCTGGTTCTTCCCTTGACATGTTGTGTGCATTTTTGTAAGTTACTCTGTTATCACCGTTTCCTCATCTGTACATTGGAGGCGGTAATAGTACCTGCCTCCAGGAAATTTGAGATGCATGGGAAATGCCTGACACATCATAAGCTCTCGGTAAATCCTTGCTGTTAGTTTCAGTACTCTGAGGGTTAACCATTCATTCACACATTCACAAGTACTTACTAAGGGTCTACTGCCTGCCAAGCCCTCTGCTTGGGCTTGCAATGGTGAGCCGGTGAGCCGGGTGGGCAGAGTCCCTCCGTATGGGTTTAGTCTGTCAGGAGCCGCATCTGTCGATCTGTTTCCCAACCTCAGCACTATTAATGGTTCAGTCTGCATACTTCTTCTCTGTGGGGCTGCTCCGGGCATCATGGGGTGTTTAGCAGCACTCCTGACTTCTACCCATTAGTGACAGCCAAAAATATCTCCAGGTGTTTCCCATTGTCTATTTGGAAGCAAAATCCCCCCTGCCCTCAAGACACTGGGTGAGCTGGTAGCACTCCTTCATAGGATCGGTGTGAGAATTAAATGAGTTAACACTTTAAAGACCTTAGAACTGTGTCTGCAGCTCCATCCATGTGCCAGTGATCTATAGTGTTACAAAGTGACACAAGCCCCGGTGATGAAAACAGCAAGTGCTTATTTCCCACATGAGCCGATGGGAAGGCTGAAAGTTCTCCTGGTCTCAGCAGGCCTTGCCTCTGAGGTCAGCTGGCTGGTCAGTCACGGCTGGCTGTGCTGATCCCGCTGGACACTGTCACTGTCAGAGTCTTCAGCTGGGGCAGCTGGGTTGACTCCGCTCAGTCTCACGTAGTCACTCACCCTCCACACAGGCAGAGGCGGGGTTCTGAGAGGGAGCTGGGATGTACACGTGGCCACCCGAATCTAGCTCGAGACCGGTGACTCTTGCTTCTACCATGTTCTGTTGTCCCGAGCAGGTCCCGAGACCAGGCAGTGGGGGGAGACTCCAGCCCTTTGACAGGACGGGCTACAAAGTCGTGTCCCAAGAATGCGAATATGGGAAAGGGCGGAGGGTCAGGGCCACTTTTACAGCCGATCTGCCAGAACAGGTGCCCCCCCTTATTACACGTGGAAGCCAGCAGGTGCGCCTCAGAAACATGACCATCTCCTGCTTCTTCTCCACTCTCCACAGTTTCTTGGAGTCACAGAGCTCTCAGCATACTGTGAAGGCTACTTTCTCAAAAACATGATGGTCCTCATTGAAAACGAAGCATTTAAGCAGCTCCTGTATGACAAAAACGGCGAAGGAACAGGCCAGGACGTGCTCCAGGACTTACAGAGGACGTTGGCCATCAGGATTCAGTCGATCCACTTGTCATCTTCCAAAGGCTCCATTGTATGAAATGCTCAGGGCAGGGAGTGCTCCTGGGGACGTTCCAGGTCTCCTGCTACACGGGCTTCACACAAACATACCAATTTCACCTGGCGTCTGTTTTAGGCTGGGCCACGGAGCTGCCTCTACTGCCTCGGCTTCCATGGGATAGGCAAATCCAGCTGCCATGAATTCCTGTTGAAAATCGAAGGACATTCCACTGGTCTGCAGATCAGAGCGCAGCTGGGTCCCAAGCTTGAAGGTCAACATGGGGCAGCCAAACGAACCCCATCCGAAAGCACCCCTGGGTAGCTGAGCATCTATTGCCGGGACCACTGTCGAAAGGATGGGTTGGGAACTAGAGGTTATTTGGGTCCCAGGCTGACAGCTGGAAAAGCTAACTGCAGAGGGTTGTGTTACTCTTTCAGAACCTTCGTAGCTGCAGTTCATCAAGAGTCACCCAGGATCGCATTACCAATAACGAAGAAATAATTTGACCAATTTTTAGGGGTGGGGGACTTTTTAAAATGTTCATAAGAAGAAACAACAAAAACAGGGCAGCCTTGTAGTTTAAAATCTATTTCTAAACGCATAACAGTTCATTTTCAACTGAATCGTGTTTAGGGATCTGTGTTTTGAGATTTTTTTTTTCTTAAAAAAACAAAAACCAAAAAAGACAGTAAGGCACAGGTCCACCCTGTAGAAACCTGCATCCAACAAAATATCGCTGATACTCTAGACAAAGTGAGATCATAATCTTGCCTTAGTGATCACGGTTACCCAAGAAATGCACTGCCAATTCTCACTCTAACTCAGTAGCTGGAAACGACCTGCATGCTCATTGTGGTTTCGGGGTGGCATTAAAACAGCCCCACATAACCTATCATGCATTTGCATGGGCCTGAACCTGTGAAATGTTAGGTTTGTGCTTCATTTTTGCCAAGGTAAAAAAAAAATGCACCATCACTTCTTGCCGCCAGTCCACTCGATGAAACGACCATATCCATTTCTTTTCCTGATTATGAATGAGCCTGGGATGCTTTTGCGGAAATGTGTTCCTAGATGATGCTAAATGGGGGCGAGGGTGGGGGGTACGTCAGAGAATTTACTAGTAATCCTGGAGTTTTCTCTGTATTCTCAGAAGATGTTCATAGTTTGTTACTAGCCAGAGAATATGACTATGCTAGATTATTTTTCAAGATGAAGCCTGTATGATAGGATGGATTCTTTCTGTATTCGGAGAGTGTACAGTATAGGGTTATCTATAGTGAAAGTTTATAACGACAGGGTCCCATTTGCTCTGCCATATATACTATAAGCAAAAGAGATTGGTGACGTGGCACAATGCTCCAAATAATTTTTGAGTTGCTGCCTTTTTTCTTGTCCTTTAATTTGAGACATAGATACATGCAATGAAAACTAGGAGAATGACTTGTACCCTTTGGGATGGCAAAGTTGCGTTGATAAACCTATTTCCTAGCATGCCTTCGGAAAGCTGTGCACACACCCTAAATCTCCAAGGAGCTGCCGTTCAGAGGACCGATGCTGTGCTCTGTTTCGTGGGTGTGGCCCGTGGAGAACCTGGGCCCCATCTGCCTTCAGTCCCAGCTCTCCGGTGATGCTGATACACAAGGCCTCTCTTCCACTTGGTCATTCACGAACCTCCTCGGGCCCTACCATCAAATGAGAAAGGAAGAGGACTGCAGAGGCGTCCAAGTGACAGACACACAGCACGTGCGTGACTCGTCACTGTCTCCGGCCTCCTCCATGTCCTCAGAGTTGCTCCGTGGATGTTCCCTTAACTGAGACTGACTTCCCTGTGACTGTCCAGCGTCAGTTCAGGGCCTCTGGGCACTGGCTTGTACAGTGGCAACGCCTGGTGGGCTCCTGTTATAGCTTGGTGTGCTTTCTCTGTCATTAAATGATTTTCCCCAAACCGCACATCCCTTGTATAGACAAGTGAGCTCTTTTTAATTCATTTGGTTTAAGCATAATTGGTTTATACTCTTATATTGATTATATTAGTTTCAGGTGTACAACCTGGTGATTCGATGTTTTTATACCTTACAGTGCAATCGCCCCACTGATTCTAGTAATCATCTGTCACCGTGTAACTTATCACAGTGTTATTGACGATATTTCCCTTCTCCTCCTTCGCCCAACCCTGAGTCCTCCCTTCTGGTCTCCGTTTCTGTGAGTCTGTTTTCTTTTGTTTGTTCATTTTGTTTGGGAAGATCCAGCATACAAGTGCGACCGCATGGTGTTTGTTTTTGTCAGACTTATTTCACTTAGCCCAGTACCTTCCAGGTCCATCCATGTTGGTGCAAATGGCAAGATTTCATTCTTTTCTTATTGCTGTGTAATGTTCCATTGTGCGTGTGTTCTGTATCTCACATCTTCATCCATTCATCTGTTGATGGGCCCCTAGGCGGCTTCTCTGTCTTGGCTATTGTAAATAATGCTGCAGTGAACGTAGGGGCGCAAAAATCTTTTCTTTTTTAAATTTTATTTATTTATTTTTTTTAGAAAGAGGAGAAGAGAGAGAAAAAAAGGGAGAGAAACATCAATGTGTAACCACCTGCCCCCTACTGGGGACCTGGCCTTCAACCGAGGCATGTGCCCTGACTGGGAATCGAACCAGGAACCCTTTGGTTCGCAGGCCAGCACTCCATCCACTGAGCTACACCAGCCAGGGCAAAGATCTTTCCAAATTAGTATTTTTGTTATCTTCACATTAATACCCAGAAGTGGAGTTGCTGGGTCATACAGTCGATCTATTTTTAGATTTTCAGGAAGTCTCCATACTGTTTTCCACAGTGGCTGCACCGGTCTGCATTCGCACCAACAGCGCATGAAGGTTCTCTTTCTCCACATCCTCGCCAGTACGGCATCTGTTGGTTTATTGGTGATAGCCATTCTGACTGGTATGAAGTGATATCTCACTGTAGTTCTAATGTGCATTTCCCTGACAATTAGTAACATTGAGCACCGTCTCCTGTCTGTTGACCCTCCGTATGTCTTCAGTGGAGAAACGTCTCTTCATGTCCTCTGCCCACTTTTTGCTATGAGTGAACTCTTTACCCAGCAGATGGAGCCTGAGAACTTTATTCAGTTAAGAGATTAGAAAATGTGGCCCCACAGAAAAACTGGAGGGAAACGATGCTGGATGGGCGATGGTGTCGCTGACAGTGAGCCACCTCCTGGCCACTCTGTCAATCCGCGTGTCTCTGAGCAAGCTCTGTTCTCCTGGGTCGGAGTCCACCTCTGGGGTCAGCCCTCGAATTTCCTCCCCACCAGACAGAGGGTGCCACCCAGGGCCCCTGCCCTAATGCCTCTGCCTGCTGCCGATAACTTGCCTGCAGGGGGCGCCTTCTGGCTGTCATTTCTGTGCCCTAGTGAAGCTTTTGGGGTTGGGGAATGGAGAAAAACAAGTTCTCGACCTTGCGTGCACCCACCAAGGGCCAGCATGAGTCGATGCTTGTGGATGGTGACCACATTCTGGGATGGGAGTTAGGGAGGGACAAGCAGCTCTTGTCACGGGAGTCATCCTCACTGAGGTCAACCCAAGTCCCCAGCTGGTCTTCTCTGGCTCCTGGCCCATCCTGGGCCTCCCCCAGGTCTGCAGGTCTGCATCGAGAGCTGATCCCCGTGGCTCACCCACATGGGCCAACAGGAAGCCCGGGAAGGGCCCAGGCTGCCCCAGGATACCTGGGCCACTGAGGCCTGTGAGCAGCTAGTGTTACTGCTTTGCAGTCAGGGTCTGTTTCTTCTTCAGGAAGCCACTGAAGCACCGAGCGTCTGGGTCCAGAACTCCCAGTCAGGCCAGGACAACAGAAGGTCCATTTTTGACTGTTCAACATTCTCTGTGTCGCCTCAGGCTGAGGAATCATTTGAGTCATTCCTTTTGGAAAGACCCAGTGTAGGCTAGGCATTTGCCTTTTCTTGTCTGCAGGTGGCTTTGTAATTCAGTCCTTAGGGAAGCCTGTTGGAGGGCCCCTTAGCACCTGGGGGTGGGGGAGGGTGGAGCCCGCCTGCCCCGAAGCTCCCCCCACCCCTTCTCTGTGCCAGGAGAAACGAAGAAGTGTGTGCAGCGGCTGCCTGAAGAAACTCAAAGGCATCTGCTGCCCCTGCCCCGCAGCGTGCCCCGCGTGTAACTGAGCTTCCCTGTTCCACGTTAAAGTGTCCTCCGTTCTCCCCAAAGGAAGGGGAATCCTGCACCCAAAGTGACACCGAGGTGTGAGCTCCAGGCTCGGGCAGGGCTCAGGCTGCAGTGCGGCCACCCTGCAGGTAGGGTGGGATGGAGACTTCCCAGATCGCCACCCCTACGAGTCTGTAGCTCTGAGCTTCTGTTTCTGCAGCTCCTTGTTTTGGCCTGTGAAGCCCCCCACACAAAGTGTTCTCCAGCTGGGTGTTGTTTTATCCAGCAGCGTTGTCTTACCAAGACGTGCCTCACACAGTGTTTTACTAAAATCCCAGGTCATGGGAGTGAAGGGGTAAGAATTCTAGATACCTAGAATTCTAGATAATTCTTTGAGAAAACCTCCTATTTTACCAGTCCTGGGGGGCCCTGCCTTCAAAACCCAGTGCTCGCCTCCCCACTGCCCTCTCTAGCTGGACTCACAGCTGAACCGCTGCAGAAGGGGTCACGACCCACCACTTCAAACTCCCTTTCCGACCAGCCCCACACAGACACCCTCCAAGGCCAGCAGACCGTTTTCTGGGCTTCCGGGCTCAAGGGCTCAAGTCAGGGAGCTGGACCGGGAGCAACACTCCGCTCGGTGCGGCCTGGAAGCCTTCCTGGTCCAGCCAGACTCGGCCAGACCAGCTCAGAGACACTGGACAGGTTACTCTACCTAGTTTTCCTCTCCTGTTGTGAGGAATTGGGTTTAAAACTAACTCGTTCCTGGGGTTGTTGGCAGGATTAGAGGAGGGATTTTATACGGGTCCTGCACCATCAGCAGCAGAGAAAAAGCCTCGCAACCTTCTAAGACTGAGCAGAGGGAAGGAAAATTGACGCCTCGCACAATGAAAGGAAGGTTGATGATTTTGCCTTTATTTCTAGAACTTCCTACAGCAACTTCTCGTGGTGGTTTGTGACCCTCTAGGGTTTTGCTACTTATCCAGGGGATGTGGGGAAATTGTCCCTGGAGAAATCTATTGCAGTCCTAGTTCCTAGCACAGTGCCTTGCACGAAGTCAGTGATTTAAAAAAGTGTGTCCGTGGAAGCCAAGTTCACCTACATCATCTTTCATGTAAATACTGTTTCCTAAATTAGAGTTGCAGACAGTAGCTCCCCCCAACTCCTCATGCACTCAGGAATGTGAGACACCTCTGTGACTCATACGTCATGAGAGTCTACAGCTCGAAGCTCCCCAAACGACTGAGCAGGTTCCAGGTCCACTGGAGCCCCAGCTTTCAGTCCAGTGCTGGGGACCGTGGCCCTTTGGAGAGGAGGGGGGTAGTCACAAATCCCCAAATGAAACAAACTGCTAGATGTCAACTCCATAAAAATCTAGGGTCACCGACCTCCTCATGGCAACCGCCAGGCCCGTGTCCTTTTCTGCCGCTTGCGTGTGTGACACTCACCGCTCACCCCTCCGCGGGGAGATCTCCCTGCTGGACCTTCCTGTCCCCGCTGGTCCCCCCAGCTGGCCGGTGCCTTGCATGAAGCCGCACATGCCTTCGGACAGGACCCCTGCGGAAGCTGACGTGATGCCTATTTTTTCACCCTCTTTAAAAATAACCCAGCAGATTTTAAACTTCCTGCTGGTAGGAAAAAATAGAACTGGTCCTCGGCAATCATATGGCACGTGAGTTCCCACGGCTGATGAGGCAGTCAGATAACAAGTGCCCCGCAAGAGGACACATCTCCAAGTTTAGCTCTGAATGTGAAAAGACAATCTGTCGGCGTGAATAGGCAATTAAACGAGATGCCCTGATATCACTGATACGCTCTTCAGATGTTGCATCCTAGAGTTAACTCTCGTTCAGAGGACTTCGGGATTTTAAAGCCATCTCAAACCTCGGGGATGAATCGCTGGATGAGAGGAGGCGGGTGGTGACACAGAGGGGCTCTGGGCTGGGCACCAGGTCTCACCTCCGGGCCTGTGGCTGCACTGGCTGCTTGGGTGACATTGGCCAGGCCTCTTCTCACTCTGGACCTGTTTCCTCAACTCTAAACGAGAGTTCTCTGAGCTGATGTTCTGTGGGACAAGACCGGGACATCGCACACGCCCCTCACTACATCCGTGTATCAGAGCGCTGTGGTAGCACTATTCCGTGTGATGGGCCATCCCACACTGCATCCGGGAGGGCCTAGGAAAATGGACCTTTTACAACAGGCCCCAAGGATATTTCATTATAAGGATGCCTCTCACCAAGTGATGGTCTCATGACTCCCATCTCGTTTTGGTTTGGTTTTGTTCATTTACATTTTGTTTTTAAATCTTCCTGCAGATTCACAGGAAGTTGCAAAGGTAATACAGATAGGTCCCAGGTATCCTGCACTCAGTTTCCCCCAATGTACCATCCAGCACAACATCAAAACCAGGAGAATGACACTGGTGTAACGCATGTGTCTAGTTCGCTTTAGGATGTGCGTTTAACCACCACGTTCACCATCCCGTCACAAACGCTCCTCCACGCTGCCCTCCTACCCTTTCATAGCCTCTCCTACCCTTTCCTCCAGGCACACCATCCCCAACCCCTGGCATTTTGGCATTTTGAGAATGTCATATAGATGGAAACATACAGTAGGTGGCTGTATTCACTCAGCCCTATGCCCCTGGCATCCACCCAAGGACATTGCATGTATCAAGAATCTGTGCTTTTTTATTGCTGCCTAGTATTCCCCAGGGTCCCATGTCCTTGTAACCGAAGACATGATGAGCACGTCAGGAAGTGTGGCAGGAAGGCAGCTTGGCTCTGGCAGCTGCTGACTCTCTGCTCGTAGCTCCCGGAAAACAATCGCGCCTCCCGAGAGCTGGGCATGACTTCCTCGTCCTACAGCACAGACGTGAGACTGTCCCTGGTGTTAGCCCCACACACACCCCACAAGGTGGGTATTGGTGATGGTTCACTGAGGCTCACGGCTCCCACGTGGGCTAAATGATCTTTCATGTCCACAACAGGCTCCTTCTGTGACTGACCGAATTCCAAACATTTCGTCAATAGTGTAAGGCAGTGCTTCTCGAACTCACTCCATCATGTCCCCGGGGATCTCCTTAAAGGCAGGTTCCGATGCAACGTGGCCGAGTCAGTCTCGAGATTCTGCATTCCTAACAAGCGTCCAGGTGGCGCCGATGCGACTGGTCCAGGGGCCGCTCTGAGTAGCGAGGGTGTAAAGCGCGGGGGTCAGATTCTTCTCAAATCCTTTCTGCGGCCAGACCAACCGTTGACTTGTGTCCGGTCACCTGGCCTGGCCGGGCTCTCAGACTCGTGAGCTCTAGGTGGAGGGTTCCAACCATCTGAACGAAGCCTAAGGAACCACTCACACACAGCCCCGGCCTATCTTTGCCTTTTCCTGGGCTGCCTTTGGCCTGGCTCACATGGAGTTATGTCACGGTGCTTACCGATGCTGATACAAAAAAGGGACTCACTCTCGGCTACGACACTAAGTACCCAACCTCTCCCCCTCCTATTTTCCCTTTTTCCTTCAGGATTGGCAGCAGAAAGTTCTTGTTTGTTAAGACTTTTATGAGGCTTCTTGCAGCATCCACAGGGTCCCCTGAGAGCAGCCGGGATGCCCAAGAGGCTCACACAGGGAACCATCAAAGACAGCTGAGGCTGCATGTGCACTTCAGAACAGGTTGACAGTGGAGAGGAGGGAACGAGGCACCTGGCTCACAGTGGCTGCTGTCTGACCTTGAGACCTGTCCGCTGTGTGCCATGGGGACAGAGAAGAGTGGCAGGGTTTTATCTGCAATTCCTCGTCCCTGTCTCTCCTTGTCAAGGAAAGGACTGCACACCCCGCACTTCAAAGGAACCCCTCTCAAACGCTAAGTATTGCGGTTGGAAGCTCAGATGTTTTCTGTTGAACAAGTAATAACAAAGTACCATAAAGTCTGTTTTTCTAAACATTCCTGAGACTCGGGGGATGGATCCCTAACCCTGAAAGGTGAGGGTTTTAGTTTCGTGTGATTCAGCGGTGTGATGTGGTCACTTAGACGGGCCCATTCGTCGGTAGGCTGCATTAATAGAAGCATGGTCGCTAGAATGAGAAGGCGAAGGTTCTGTCTGCCCTGCAGAGACCCCTGGTGGGGTTGTGCACACAGTTCAGGGCCCCTGTGAGTCTGAGTTCCTAGCAGCAAGCAAGTCTGGCTAAGTTAAGAAGAAAGGAGAGCCCTGGCTGGGTAGTTCAGTTATTTAGAGCATCGTCCCCATACACCAAGGTGGCAAGTTCAATTCCCAGTCAGGGCACAGGGAAGAATCAACCAATGAATGTATAAGTAGAACAACAAATCAATGTTTCTCTCTTACTCCCTCACCTCCTCTCTCTCTCTCTCTCTCTAAAATAAATAAATAAGAAGAAAGGGGATTTATTCAAAGATCTTACATGCTTCACACAATGGTGGAGAGGGCCAGAAAAACCACTTAAATGGAGGTTTGGGGACACAGAAAAGGCCTGATGAGGTCATTGCTGCCACCAAATATCATGAAGGCTGAACTCTTCTTAAATGGCAGCTCCACATTCCCCGGGAGCCTGATTCCCGCGACGGTGACTGCTACCTGCTGACATCCAGAACTCAACCTACCTCAGAAAGCTCACTGCCTCTGTCCCCAGCTGTACGCAGCAGCGTCTGGGTCACGTGACTGTGTCCAAGCTGCAGGGGAGGTGGGCATTTCAGTTCTCACTACTTCATTGGGGAGACAGGACACAAGGGATTTCTGCAAACACAGAACGATGATGGGTAGCTGTGAACATGACAGATGCCCCCTGCACTTAATGAAGGGCACAGAGAAACTGCAGCCTCATCAGAAGGTAGTAACCAGCCAGTCAAAGAGCAGCTGAGGGAACTGGGATGTTTGGCCTTTAGGAGAGGAGACTTGGGTGGCCATCATGGCTGCCTTCAAACAGCAGGAGAGGTGTTGTAGGTAAGAGGAATTAGCCTCATCCAGTAGGGCTACAGGGTTAAAGCTGTTCCAAGGATGGACTCTGCAAGGGTTCAGATTTCACCTAAGTGTAAACAAGAAAGGTTAAAAGTCAGAGCAGAGCCTTCCAGAGATGGAATGAGCTGCCTCAGCAGGTAGTGAGTTCCCCATCACAGGAAGCATTCGAGAAAAGCCATCATTTGACAGTGATTCAAGCAATAAAGGAGGGGGAGGGGAGGGTTTAAAGGTCCCTTACCACTCAAGAACTTTGTCATTATTAGTCCTCTCCTTCCAATATTAATTATGTACTTGGCCTCAGAAAACAGACCACTCTTGCTATGCCTTATGCAGAATTTGTAATGACCTCCAACCTCCATTTCTGCCAGTGCTGCATTTCATTAAAGCCTGGCACCCTATTTATCCTCATCAAGTTAGCGAGGCAGCACATCAATTCATTAGTCTTGCTTATCTAATACAGAAGGAAGAGAAATGATCTACAAAACCTCACCAGCTGCGAAGAGAAAAAGTAGCTAGAAGCAATTCAGTCTCTGAAAAATGAAACTGCTCTTTATAAAGGGGAAAATGGATTTCAGTAAAGCAATCAAGTTAGGGAAGAGCCATTTTGTTTTGTTTTTAGTATTTTATTTCAGTCTTTTTTTTTTCAAGATTTTATTCATTTATTTTTAGAGAGAGGAGAAAGGATAGAGAAAGAGAGGGACAGAAACATTGATCGCCTGTTGCCTTTTGCCCGCCCCCAGCTGGGGAGCTGGCCCGCAACCCAGGCACGTTCCTTGACCAGAAATCAAACCCATGACCTTTTGGTTCACACGCTGACGCTCAACCCACTGAGCCACACCAGCCAGGGTGGGAAGAGCCATTTTAGAGAGTAGATTGAAATTCTGAGAATCTGTTATACACTTTTAAACCAGACTCGACAGAAAAAACCCTGAGTCATGCATTAGTTTGGCTGCAAGTGCCTGGTGAGTTGCCATGGGCCTCAGTCTTCCCACCTTCAGAATGGGAACGTCACCGCACTGCCGCAGCAGGTGATGGAGTGGCACTCCTGTGGCCCTGGAGGGAGGGCGGGCTCCACCAAAATGCAGGACACCAAGTCAGGCACACAGGGAGGAAGAAGAGGAAAATGAGGCCTCCGCCCATCTTAGCATTGATTGGTTGAATCCACCAGGCCCACAGGCTCAGGTCCCCAAGAGCCAGCAATGGCTCTGTCAGCTGTCCAGCCTGGGGCAGCCCAACAGCCACCACCACCACCGCCCCCCACCACCCCACACCCCGCTTTCTACATATTGGGTTGGAGACCTCACCCACCTCCCAGTGGTGGGACGGCTCATGACACTCTCTTGATGGTGCCACTCCCTGGAGCCCCTGGGGACCCCAACATTTTTTCATCTCCTGCTCTGAGGTCTCAGGCAGGGAATTTTACTATGTGACTGTCAGCTGATTGGCACGTTTTACCCCAGAGGTGACAGGACTAGCGTGCCTCTGGGAGCGGCATCGGAGGGGCTTCTGTGGGCCTGAAACACCAGTTTTGGCGCGCGGGACAGTGGTGTCCTTTCCTCTGGTTCTTCCCTACGATGGCCTCATGGTGCTTAGCTGTCTTTAACTTCATTTGAGACAATTTTGTTAGATTATAATGTGGTGGCTCTCATATCAGCCTGCATTTAAAAAAACTTACCAAAACTGGTGAATTTCTGGGTAGCCATTTTAATATTGAAGATACACAACATTTTCAGCATATTATGCTTTATTATTTCAAAAAGGTAAAAATGCAACTGAAATGCAAAAAAGATTTGTGCAGTGTATGGAGGAGGTGCTGTGACTGATCAAACGTGTTGAAAGTGGTTTGAGCAGTTTCGTGCCCGAGATCTCTTGCTGGACGGTGCTCCACGGGCAGCTTGAAGTAGACAGCGATCAAATCAAAATGTTCATTGAGAACAGTCAATATTATACCACGTGGGAAATAGCCAACGTACTCAAAATATCCAAATCAACTTCAGTTATTGGTGAACATGAAACAAGTGTCTTATTTTACGGAAAAAACCACACGGACTTTTTGGCCACCCCAGTATTCTGCACTCCTCTTTGACATCGTTGAGTGCAGAAGCCGGCGGGGAAGGGCAGGGTCAGTTTTGGAGAAGGACTGGCTGCCAGACAGAGGACCACCAAGGCTCAATCCCATACACACCTACCCTGGAAAGACACCCTGTAATGTCCATAAACATGAAAACCAGGAAACCCCGTGCAGTTCTGACTTGGACGTGATGGCGAGATCTGTCATTTATCGAGCATTTCTCACGCGGCAGACGCTACACCCATACTTTCAATGCATGGTCTCAGTCCTCACAGTGAATGCTACATGGTAAGGACTGGTCGTCCCATTTTACAGACAGGGAAACGGAGGCGCAGACAGCCAGCCTAAAAAGCTAGTAAGCGCAGAGCTGGAATGTGGAATTCCTCTCTGCCATGCCTCTTTGTTCTAGTGCCTCCTTTAAAAGGAGGTGGAAACAAATAAGATGCCTCTCTCTTCCCCACTACTTTAAAAACATGACCATTCTGATAACTCTTCAGAAAAGGAAGAAAAAGCTTTACGGGTTTAGACAAAGGTTGCTCAAGTGTACTGGTGGTGAGCTATTACGCCAAGGTCAACATCCTTGGATGTGGGTTTTTGTTGTGCGCTTTGTTTGAGAAAGGGTGTTGAGTGGTGGAAGGGTTTAGTTCAGGGGGACCAATATTTAACGGGTGCTGACTGTCACTGGGACAGAGATGAGGAAGGTGGGGTCCCTGCGGATGCCCCCTGACATGCAGACACAGCCAGGCCGACTCATGGTGCGACGTGAGGTGGCCAGAGGTGGGCAGAGAGGCCCTCATCTCTAGGACCTTCCCCGCACCTCTTTGGCAGATGGGCCCAAGGTCAGTGATTGTCATGGTCATGCTCGGCAAGGTGATGGGTCACACAGGAGACACTATTGGCCTGTTATGCCTCTGAGCCCACACCTTTCCTGACTCAGATTTTGGCTTTTACTGGGCACGTCCCAGTGATCTGGGTCCTCAGCTTTGCTGGTAAATAAGGAAAAGCTCCGTAAAGGCTGATTTTCCCTGAAAAGTGACTCAGAGATGGGCATCACCTGGCAGAGACACACTCTGGAGAGGCAGCCCCTGGCCTCCGAGACCTGGGCTCCGTGAGCACGGGCCACAGGCAGCAAAGCGTTAACATGAACCCAGAAATTGGGAGGTTTGCTTTTTAGTCCCTTGTTAGAGTCGAGAAAGATTTCAGACTTGACTCATTCTTGGAGGTTTTTACACAAGGCGAGGTGAGGCCGGTCAGCAGGGCCTGTGGGCTTCTGTGGGCAGAAGCCTCCTGTATTCCCTCTGAGGGTGAGAAAGGCACAGTCGGCAGCCCAGTTCCTGCAGCATGAACGAGGCTTCTTATTTTGACTTCCACTTGGGGGAACGAGAGGTTTGCTTGCTTTCTTTTGCTGTAAAAACAACTTCATTTTTAGCTGCAACCTTTCAGAAGCACCCCAAGAACAAACCAATGTCATTTCGTTCTGACATCGATGCGATGCCACAGAAACTTAACTCTGGTTTATATCAATTAGCCTGTGGTAGAACTGGTTTCATTGTATGTCATTTCATGGCAGTTCCAAGAACCTACTGATGACCTTAACTGAAGATTTGCTGTACAGCCTCTCAAAAGGAGAGAGGGTCGAGAAGACAGCAGAAACGTAGAATGGCTTTAGAGAAGAACATCGAAAAGGAGGTCCAGAGCGAGGCCAACAGGTCAGGCTGGAGGCAGGCAGACCCGTGCTCACACCCCGGGCTGACCCTTATCGGCTGTGAGGTGCTGTGCCCCTCACTCGACCTAAAGCGGCCTTCCTCACTGTGACATATGGTGATAAAACTCAAGCTCAGAGAGAATAAGTGAATTGCCTGAGGCCACACAGCACACTAATGGCAGAACTGTGGACACCTGGTCCAGTGTTCTTTGCACACCAGCTGCTCCAAGTTATTTCAGATATTGCACCCCAACTTCTTTCTCAAATTTCCCATTCCAGGGTTTCAGATAGGTTTCACTCACCTGCAGGGCCATCCTGCCATACTCAGGCATCCATGCCAAACCAGGTAAAGTGGGAACAAGCAGAGAAGCTATAGTTGGAAGAGAGTGGGGAGAAAGATGATCAAGTTCCCGGCATAATCCGGAAGTGTCCACTAGATGGAGCCACACCTCTGCATTCACAGGTCCCCTTTTTTTATTTCCCCCTGGAGAAGGGAAGAGTTAGCTCTTAAAGGAGGGATTGAGAAGATTCATGCATTCACTCACTCATTCACTCCTTCAGGAAATAAATATTTGCTGGGCCCATGCTCTGCGCTAGATGTGGTGATACAACAATAAACACTGTACTTAGAATCTAACTTCTCTGCTTCTGTAATGAGTCTCATAGCCATGCCAACAGCTACCTCCTTCATTCACGCCATCCTTAACAAGCGTGCGCAGCTGTCATATCCTGTTTCTTCCCCAAATATTGATTTGGCATGTGTTCTCCAGGCTCTGGGAATACTAAGATAGATCAGACAGTCTGGTGAGGGAGACGGGCACTGACCAGGGTGCATTCAGACCGACCTGTGCCACGGCTGATGTTTGCCAAAGGCTGGTTGGAGGAAACCGGGACTCATCTTTAGGATCCTTTAAAACAAAACCAAGTCATTTCTCCTTTGGCATCCTGACAGAGGAGTTCAAAAGCTTTGTCCCGCCCATCCTGCCTCAGGTAAGCCCATGGATCCATCCCCCGACCCTTCAGGGATCCCTGGTAATGCCCCCTAGGTGGGGCGTGAGGTGGCAGGGAAGAGATGGATTTCATGTCGGCTGGGGCTCTGGTGCAAGCCTTCGCTGTTCCCCGGGCGCACAGTGTTCTGCCTTCCTTTCCAAAAGAGGCCGTGTGGATCCAGAACCACAGGAGACTGATGCCAGAAGACCGGACTCTGACCCCCTTCTTGACCCTTATACGATCTATGGTCATGCATGAGTCCCATCCTTTTTCTGGGTTTCGGTCTCCTCATCTGTAGCAGATTAAAGATGACCACAAATTCTTTACAGACCTCCCATCAGGAGACCGTGTCTTTCCCCAGTTCCTTTAATTCCACAGTCAGCCACCCTCCTGGGGTGTCCAAACTTTTAGTGTCTCTGGGCCATGCTGGAAGAAGACTTGTCTTGGGACACACATTAGATACACTGCGACACATAATCACAAAAAAATCTCAGTGTCTTAAGGAAATTTACGATTTTGTGCTGGGCCACGTTCATAGCTATCCTGAGCCACATGCGGCCCTCAGGCCACAGGTTGGACACCCCTGCTCCAGTCCAAGTCACCTCGCCCCCCGTCAGTTAGCCACGTGGTGGCTTCCAGATGGCTCTCCCCACAGTCACTCTGTCCTCCCATCAGGTACTCCACACCGAGGCGATCAAATGACATGAAAATATAAGTTAGAGCATGTCATTTGTCTGCCACCTACCCCCTGGTTTGGGACAGCCTCCCTTCCATGAACTGCAAGACTGCACCACCTGGCTTCCCGCCATCTGTCTGCCTGTCTCCTCCTTCACCCTGCTCCCGCCTCATGTCTGGGATTGGCACCTCGCTACCACACAGCTGGTCATCTGGAGAGAGATTGGAGCCGAAAACCAGGGAAGAACTTGAGTTGGCAAGCTTGTGGGATTGAAGATTCACTGTAAGACAAACACTGAAGTGTTGCCTAGAAGTGAGGGGGAGAAAGAAAATGACTCCTAGGACCTTGAGAAAGGAGTCTCCCTAAGAGGTGGTGGTGGCGACGTGGAGGAGAAGGGGGCTTGGGAAATGTAGTTTCTGTCGGAAGCTGAATGAGACCTCAGCCGTCACTGCCGTGACTGGACAGTGAAGAGGGTGAGTGAGTTGCCCAGCAGGATGCTGGGACCACACTTGCTCACACCTCTTAGTTCCCCCTTGACTGTACAGCTCTGATCCTCCACTGCAGCGTAAGCCCCTCGGCTGGGAGGACTGTGTCATATTCATCTCTGTAGCTGTTTCCCAAATGGACCTCTGCACCGCATGGCAGAGAAAGTGTTTGGTGAGTGTTGTGAGCACCAGTTCTTGCTACCCCTGCTCCTGGCAGCAGCACCCTGTTTTCTGCTAGAGAACCTTCCCTTTCCCGTTCTTGATCACATGCTCCATGTGAGAACTGACTCCCTCCCTGGCTCCAGAGCTGGATGCATAGCCCAGACCTAGTCAAGCAAAACGTCACTGTCTCCTGACCCAGTGACTGGTTCAGGAATGTGCAAGGGACCAACCAAGATCTGGGAAACAGGTGAGACAGTACATGAGTGAGTGCATTCATTCAAGGCCACAGCAAATCCCCACCACGTGGTTTAGGCCCCTGGATCCTGCTGTGTCTGAAGCCAGTTATGCCTCTGGATTCTTGAGTCATCTAAGCATATTAATCCCATATCTTGCCTCAGGCAATTAGAGTTGGGTAATCTGCCACTTGCATCCAAAAGAGCCCCGACAGATGAAGAAATGAATGAATCAATCTCCCCAAAGATTGTGCCACTGGGGAAGAATTCTGTGCACGGATTCAGGACAGTGTCTTGCCATCTACTGTTTGACACTGGGCAAACTGCCTAATGCTCTTGGGTGTCAGTTTAGAATTCTGATATTATCACTTTGTCCAACAAATATTTATCAGCATTTATGGTGCTGGTGTAGGCTCTACTGTGGTAGCAAAACACTTCTTGGCCCTGATGTGATATGGGGTCATGCATCAGTCATATCCTTTTCCTGGGTTTCGGTCTTCTCATCTGCAGCAGATTAAATATGGCCTCATGGTTTCTGTTCTCATGAAAATGCAAGTGAAATTCAGTTCCAGAAAAAGTAAAGTTTCACTGGGAAGTAGTATCACTGCTGTCATACTCTAATTTGGTCAAATTCATCATAAGCCTACCTAGGTTCAAGGTTGGTGAGTGGGTAGAATTAGACTCCATGTTTTGATGGGGAAGTACCAAGATCACATAGTTAGAAGAACATGTGTGAAGGAAGATACTGTTGTAGCCATTTCTGAAAAGGGGAGTCTGTTATACCACCTTTCTAAGCGAACCAAAAGCAAAGAAACCACAGAATCAGTGTAGAGAAACAGCACCAGAAGAGGCCCTGATAAAGGGCCTTTACCAAAGAATTAGCAACTCGCCCTGAGATGATCACTCCTCAAGCTGGTAGAGTGTCAAGGGCATTAGACTGAGCGCAGAGTTGGTGTTCAGGTCAAGTTCTCTCAGTTCCTCACTTTGTGTGTGTGACCTCAGGGAGTAAGGGTTTGCAATGGGGACTTTAACGTCCTCATCTTTAGTAAAAAGCAAAAGATTTATATGATCTGAAGGGAAACCAGAGTATAACATCCTCATCTTTAAAATGGAGGTAATTCTTGATCATGTTTCATCACTGTTGCTGTGAGAACCAAGTAAAATATTACGTGTGAAGGATTTGTTGCAACAATGTCCATAAGCTGACCCCACAGGTGGACAGCCCCTCAGACGGTACAACTAGGCAAGACCACGTCCTACCAGTTTATCACGGCCACCACTCTGCCCCAGCAACCACTGACTTCTGCTTGCTTGTCTCAGAGGTAGGAGAGACAGATGGAGCTCAGAGAGGGCAAAGGGCCTGGACAGGGTCACACAGACAAGAAAGAGATCAAAACCCCGATCTTTCTGGGTTGCTAAGACTTTCCATTCCTGAGCCACTCAAGAATTCTTAATAAATGACTATGACTAGCTGACAAGCATGACACAGATTATAATCAATATCTGGAGTCACCGTATCTGGGTTTATATCCTACACCACTCACTAGCTGGGTGACCCTAGGAAAGGCATTTAACGTGTCCCCACGAGTAAAATGCGAGTTACGACTTCCCTCACAGGAAGAAGTAACCAAGTTAACATAAGGCACTTACAACAGTGCCTCCCGCGTTATAGGCACTTTGTGTTTGCTGCTGCTAAACCACTTACCGTACACTTAGCCTGTAATAGGTGCTAAATGTCTTAAGATGAGAAAGTAATATCCAAGGAAATAAGGAAATGTAACTACAGAAGTATCTCTTTGAAGTGACAAATTCATTCTAGAGACAGCTTTTAAAAAAAAAACATAAATTACCACTTATCAGCTTGGTCTACCAAATTGCAGACAGAATAAATGTCGGAGGAAATCTGCCTCTGATCCCTAAAGCTCCAATTTTATTTACTGCCTCCACGAAGCTCGCAGACACCATCACAAGCGGGACAGTCCTAAAAAGCCCACTCACGGCACACCTATACACGACACTGCACGCGAATTCCCGACCCGCTGCTTCCGCTTCCGACCTTTGTCCTACTCCTTTTCCCATCGGCGCCTTCAAATGACGTCAGACGCCGCCGGCGCCGGAAACAGTGTCCGCGCTTGCGCTCTCTGTTTTCGTCCCGGAGCGTGGGGGCCAGGAGGCGGCGAGCGTCCTAGTACTGCTGGGCCCGAGTCTCTGGTGTGAGGCATTCCTGAGCCGAGGACTATGAACCGCAGCCGCCAAGTGACGTGCGTGGCCTGGGTCCGCTGCGGCGTGGCCAAAGAGACGCCGGACAAGGTAAGGCCTGGTCGTTCACAGGCCGGGGGAGCGACCCATTTCAGTGTCCTGGGTTAGCTGGGGAACCCGGACCAGGACACGCGGCGCTGGTCAGGCTGTAGTGACTGGGCGAGGTGGAGTCGGTTTGAGCCTTATTTTCGTGATTGGGGCTGCAGCTCCGAGGACCTGGGGAGTCTGGGATTGCGCCGGGTCCCTTCCCCACCACCCCAGACAATCCCCAACCCCAAAATCGCTTGCGCTTGGACCTCCTGGGCTGGAAGGAGGCAGGTTGTTGCTCTGAGAAATCCCACCCCCCGAAAAAAAAGCCTTCTTGACAACCTCGCAGCTTTAGCCACACCCCAGTGCGTTTCAGGATGAGGGGAATCGGGGGCACTTAGATGCAACTCCACTTTCCATTCCTGTGCTCGGCGTTCGGAGGAATAAGCAGGATGAGAGCTATGGTATAGAAAAACTGGCGTGGAAACTGTATATCCCGAGGCTGGGAGTCAAGTTAGGAATTTCTTGCAGTAATTCAAGTGAGCTGTTGAAGGGGCAGTGAGGATGAGAGGCAAACGTGGCATATGACGAGAGTGGGTCGGTAGCAGAGATGAAGATTACGTGGGTTGTTCAACGGATACTTACTAGGCGCTTTCTGCGTGCCAGGCATTGTTTGGGGTAAGGCCCCGTCTGTGTGAAGTTGACCTGTGCGTATATAGTATGTTAATGAGAATAAGTGCTGTGAAAGAAGGGAAGGAAGGGGGAGGGGACTTGCTATTGCAGAGTGCCATTTGGTGATTTTTTTCCAGTAGCATAACTGGGCTGGTGACGACAGATAAGAAGGGTGATAGAAGTGAAAGTGGTTCGGACGTGGAATGAACAGTTATGAGGGATTGGACTAGCAGCAATGGATGTAAATTCCTCAGGGCTCAGACTGTTTTATTCACCAATGTTTCTGGTGTTTGGCTCACAGTAGACACTCAATGCCTAAGTACAGAATAGGGATAGGAAATTATCTCATGAAAAACTATTGAGGGAACTAAGAGATTGATGTTAAAAGGGGCCAAATAGCCTTTCAAATACTTATTATAACCACTTGGAGATCTTCAGGAAGTGCTGAAGCCTGTGCCCTCCTCCCAGGTGTTGTGGTCTGGAGTGCAGCCTGACATTGTTAAAAGATTCCCAGGTGATTCTGATGTGGTTCTGAAGTTGGGAACTGTTGCTTGAAGAGTTTATAGAAAGAAAAGGTTGAATTTATTCTACAAAATACTAGACAGGAAAATTCAGGTCATTAAGAGAAATTAGAAAAATAAGTATTGTTTAATTAAATTTAAGAACTTGGGTTAATTTCTGGAGCTATCCAACAATGGAGTGTCACCCCTTAAGAGGATTTCCAGATTGCTAGAGGTGTTTTGCTGTAAATTGGGTTGTTCATTCGTTCATTCATCCATCCATCAATCACCTGTCATCAAGCATCCCTACCATGATATGAACACTGAACTGTGTGTGCTTAGACACACAAGGACAAGTCGGTTTCTGTCTTCAAGGAGCTTACAGGTTAGTAGTGATACAGGTATTCTGAAAGGAACTGAAGCATCGATTGTGTGAAGGAGTGCCAGTTTTGAAAAAGAGAGTAACTTCAGTTTTCAACAGGATGTCCAAATGGAGAGTATAGGCAGTCAGGAAAAGGGAACTGGAATATACGGCTATAGAAGGGAAAGTTTAGAGTAATCAGCGCAAAGGTGGTAGTTTTAGCCTTGAGAATGAATGAGCTTTGCAAGGAAAGTCCAGCACGGTGAGTGAGTACTTGCTGGTGATAACAGGGAGAAGAGCAGAAGACCAAGGCAAAGGGAAATGGCGAAAAGTGACAAAGAAGGAGTCAGAGTAATTGGAAGAAAAGGAGGTGGCAGTTGATACAAATCAGCCTTCCTGAGTGAGACTGGAGAGAGTAAGAGTAGCCTGAACCTGATTTTTAAACAGCTTTAGGGAGGAAGGGATCTTAATTGCAAGAACCTGGTCTGGCTGTAGTGACTGGGCAAGGTGGAGTCGGTTTGAGCCTATTTTCATGATTGGGGCTGCAGCTCCGAGGACCTGGGACCAAGGACCGAAAACTCCCAATTATGTTAATTTAGAGAGTCTGGATTGATGTTTGATTTTTTTGTCTGAAAGTTATATTTTACATTAATTTGCAACTTCATAATTCAGAGATTCTACTTCTTTTAATACAATGATTACCTACATCACTGTAAATTTTACCTACATCATAATGAAATTGTTTGCTGTCTTGTAGGTAGAGCTTAGTAAAGAAGAAGTAAAACGTCTCATTGCTGAAGCAAAGGAGAAATTACAGTAAGTTTAGGCATGTTGATGTCTGTCTTAAATAAGGATGACAGAGTGCTCTTGTTTTTAAAGAGTGCCATTTGGGTGAGTTTTCTTTCTATTGGCATAGAGAAGAAGGTGGCAGTGAGGAGGAGGAGACGGGCGACCCTTCGGAAGATGGCATGCAGAGTGCACGTACCCAGGCACGACCAAGGGAGGCCTTGGAGGACGGCAACCGAGAGGGTGGCAGGGCACTGGATGAGGACGAGCTGGCCGAGTACGAGTTGGATAGATACGATGAGGAAGGCGGCCCAGGTTAGCCTTCGCTTGCTCGTTCTGGTGTTTAATCACAAACACGGTGCATTAGACTGTGCTTCTGGGGTTCCAGCGCTTGCTCTGAGGTTTTGGTGTCCTTTATGACAGCCACATCATCTGGCTCAAGGCTTGGGCACACAGCGTGTCCCCTAAATTAGCTGAGAAAATAAGCTCTAACCCACTGACCTAAGGCCTTAAAAAATTAGTATTGTATATTATTTTATTGGAAGTAGCGAGTATAATAATGTGTGGCGCATTTTTCCTTCATCTGCAATGAGAGGAATTATTGCCTCCATTTTACAGAAGAGAAGACTGAGGCTTAGGAAGATGAGTGACTTTCCCAGTGTCACACAACGGGAGAACAGTGGGGTTTGGTTTGAACCTCATCTGGCTCTGAAGCCTTCGTTTTAGTACACATGCTCCCCAACCTCCACTGGGATTATGTCCCAGGACACCCATCATGAACTGAAAAGTATTTTAATTCAAAAATGGACTTAATCCACCTACCAAACATCATAACTTAGCCTAGCTGGTTTCTAGTGAATGCGTATCACTTTTGTGCCATCAGAAAGTTGAAAAATTGTAAGTCACACCATCTGAAGTCAGGGGTCAACTGTGTACTTCAGTGGATGCAGAGGCTATTTTTTATCCGTTGGACTCTGGGTTGCTACTCTCCTGCTAGGACGAAGTGCCATGGAATACAAAGAGAGGAAGGGAACCAACCTGAAGGGATGGTGTTCGCAAACGCCCCTTAACAATCTCTGCGCCTGCAGATCACTTGCTTTGTCTCTTTGCATCCCGTAGAAGTTCCCATGTCTGTTGCTTATCAGTCCTATGTCCTTAAAATAGCTTCTCCTGACAGTTACAAGTATCTTCCTTTTCCTGAGTTTTGTGTTACTTGGGGTCAACTCTGTGTCACCCTGGCAAAAAGAATGCCATTTTGTGGTAAGTTTAGTGAAAAAGGCATATATAATAACCCCTCTTTCAGATTCATAAGGCAAATTAGCATATCAGAGGTTCTGAGAAATCTGGAAATAAAGAAACCCATTTAGCTTAGTGAAACCCATCATTTTTTCAATTTTATTTGACCGGGGAGCTCTTGCCTATTCTGTGTTGATGCCAGTGTTTTAGGATAATTTCGGTTCCAGAGCCTCCAGGCTGCCTCTCCAGCACTTTTGCATAATGATTACAAGGAGCAAGCTAGAGATTCTGAACAGAATTCAAATATCTTCTAAGGGAGTTTCACATTTTGATTAACTCTTTTACTGGAAGATTATGAATTCCAAGACTGTCAGATACACATTCCGAGGTCAAATATAAATGGGTTTTAAATGCCTGTTGTTATTATCCACTCTTTCCCTTCCCGACTGTGGGTGACCCAGAGTTAGCTATGAAACAGACAGTGGGCTCTAACTCTAAAGAAAGGAAGCATAGAAGGAATGAGTTTGTCAAAATGACTGTTGGATTCATTTCCGTTTATGCATTCTTATAGATTCCGAAACTCTTGGTGAATCTCTCCTGGGCCTTACAGTCTATGGGAGTAATGATCAAGACCCTTATGTGACCCTGAAAGATACGGTAAATATTCACATGGATTTTCTGACTCTCCTCCCTGAGTGTTTCACAAACCCCACTGAGTATCTGTTTGCTGCTGGTCCATGACTCGTTGTCTCTCCGCTTAGGAGCAGTATGAACGCGAGGATTTCTTGATTAAGCCCAGTGACAATCTCATAGTTTGTGGTAGAGCCGAACAGGACCAGTGCAATTTAGAAGTACATGGTAAGTGCCACACCTTAGCCCTTGCTAAAAGATTCTGGTCTGTTTTAGTGATAGCAGGATAATAACCATAATGGTTGCTTTTATGAATTGTTAGCATCAGATCTTGCCTTCTCTCATTTATGTTGTTACAAGGTTAAATTCTGCACAGTCTGCAGGCTTCCTGGTTATTGTGCCTAGCAGTCCTAGTGTTACAGAAAACAACTCAGCCGCTTTCAGGTGTACGGAGTGGAAGTTTATTTCATGCGCGCGGACCCAGAGGAGTCAGTTTCCAAATTCTGGGCCTTGAACAGTGGGAAAGGAGTTATTTTATAGAGTAAGGGAGGGCCCGTCCTTCAGACCGAAAGCAGGAGGCAATTTACAGGAGCAGAAAGCAGAGCGTTGCATGATCTCTGGTATGTAGACGATAAGCTAGAAGAAACATGGCGAATCACTGGGCTGTGAAAACCCGGGCTGTAAAAACAATCCCCTAATTGCTTTGCTGTATAGTGAGTCACTCCCTACGCACTGTGCTGTATTTTAAAATAGCTATCAATTTCCCCCAACACTAGCAGTGGAATTGCTGGGTCAAAAGGCATAGTCATTCTTAGTTTTCTGAGAAAATTCTATACTGTTTTCCATAGTGGTTGTACCAGTCTGCAATCCCACCAGCAGTGAACTAGGGTCCCCTTTTCCCCACGACCTCTTCAGCATTTGTTGTTTATTGCTTTGTTTATGATGGCCATTCTAACTGGTGTAAAGTGGTATCTCATTGTGGTTTTAATTTGCATCTCTCTGATAGCTAGCGATATTGAGCATCTTTTCATGTGTCTCTGGATCCTCTGTGTCCTCCTTGGAGAAATGTCTGTTCTCCTTGGAGAAGTGTGTATTCAAGTCCTTTGCCCATTTTTTAATTGGGTTGCTTGTCTTCTTAGAGTAGAGTCGTGTAAGTTCTTTGTATATTTTGGAGATTAAACCTTTGTCTGAGGTATCATTGGCAAATATGTTTTCCCAAACAGTTGGTTCTCTTTTTATCTTAATACTGTTTTCTTTAGCCATGCAGGAGCTTTTTATTTTGATGAGATCCCGTTCGTTTATTCTTTCCTTTATGTCCTTTGTTCTAGGGGACATATCAGTAAAAATGTTTCTGCGTGAAATACCTGAGATTTTCCTGCCAATGTTCTCCTCTAGGACTTTAATGGTGTCACGTCTTATATTTAAGTCTTTTATCCACCTTGAATTTATTTTGGTGTATGGTGTAAGTTGGTGCTCAGGTTTCATTTTTTTGTACATAGCTATCCAGTTCTCCCAACATCATTTGTTGAAGAGGCTAGTTTTACTCCATTTTATGTTACTGCCCCCTTTGTCAAATGTTAATTGCCCCTAGAAACTTGGGTTTATTTCTGGGCTCTCTGTTCTGTTTATTGGTCTGTGTGCCTGTTTTTATGCCAGTACCAAGCTGTTTTGATTACGGTGGTCTGGTAATACAGTTTGGTATCAGGTATTGTGATCCCTTATACTTTGTTCTTCTTTCTCAAAATTGCAGCTGCTATTCGGGGTCATTTATGGTTCCATTTAAATTTTTGAAGTGGTTGTTCTATGTCTGTGGAATATGCCATTGGTACTTTGATAAGTATTGCATTGAATCTGTAAATTGCTTTGGGTAGTATGGACATTTTGATGATGTTAATTCTTCCAGTCCATGAACACGGTATATGTTTCCATTTGTTTGTGTCTTCTTTGATTTCTTTCTTAAGTGTTGTGTAGTTTTCTGTAAACAGGTCTTTTACCTCCTTGGTTAGGTTTATTCCCAGATATTTTATTTTTCTTTTTGCTATATTGAATGGGATTTTTTTCTTGATTTCTGCTTCTGCTGTTTCATTGTTAGTATACAAAAATGACTTTGATTTCTGGATATTAACTTTGTATCCCACTGTTTTGCCAAATTCATTTATTAGGTTGAGCAGTTTTGGGGTAGAGTCTATAGGATTTTCCATGTACACTAACATGTCATCTACAAACAGTGCCATTTTTTTTCCTCCTTTCCAATTTGGATGCCTTTTATTTCCTTTTCTTGTCTGATCGCTGTGGCTAGAACTTCCAATACTATATTGAATAGAAGTGGTGAAAGTGGGCAACCTTGTCTTGTTCCTGATCTTAGTGGATAAGATTATAGTTTTTGCCCGTTGAGTATGATGTTGGCTGTAGGTCTCTCATATATGGCCTTTATTATATTGAGGAATGCTCCCTCTATTCCCACTTTGCCGAGTGCCTTTATCATAAATGGGTTTTGTACCTTATCAAAAGCTTTGTCCACATCTATCAATATGATGATGTAATTTTTTTGTCTTTGCTTTTGTTTATGTGGTGTATTACATTTACTGATTTGCGGATATTGAACCATCCTTGCATCCCTGGGATGAATCCCACTTGGTCGTGGTGTATGATCTTTTTGATGTATTGTTGGATGCGATTTGCCAATATTTTGTTGAGGATTTTAACATCTATGTTCATCAGTGATATTGGCCTAAAGTTTTCTTTCTTTGTTGTGTCTCTATCTGGTTTTGGAATTAGGATGATGCTGGCTTCATAAAAAGTTTGGGAGTCCTCCATCATTTTGGATTTTTTTGAATAGTCTGTGAAGAATAGGGGTTAGCTCTTCCTTAAATGCTTTGTAGAATTCTGTGAAACCATCTGGTCCAGGGCTTTTGTGTGTCAGGAGTTTTTTGATTATTGCTTCAATTTCATCTGCTGTTATTGGTCTGTTCAGGCTTTCTGCTTCTTCATTGAGTTTTGGAAGATCATATTTTTCTAGAAATTTGTCCATTTCACCTAGGTTTTCAAATTTCTTGGCATACAGTTCTTCATAGTAATTTCTTACAATCCCTTCTATTTCTGTGGTGTCAGTTGTAATCTCTCCTCTTTCATTTCTGATTGTGTTTATCTGGGTCCTCTCTCTTCTTGATGAGCCTACTTAAAGGCTTGTCGATTTTGTTTATCTTTTCAAAAAATCAATTCCTGGATTCATTGATCCTTAGAATTGTGCTTTTAGTCTCTATGTCATTTAATTCTGCTCTGATCTTGGTTATTTCCTTCCTTCTACATGTTCTGGGCTGTCTTTGTTGTTGTTCCTCCAGTTCTTGTAGGTGTAGGGTTAGGTTGTTTGAAATGTTTATGTTTTTTAAGTAGTCCTGTATTGCTGTGAACTTCCCCCTCAGGACTGCCTTCACTGTGTCCCATAGGTTTTGGATTGTTGTGAGTTCATTTTCATTTGTTTCCAGAAACTTTCTGATTTCCTCCCTAATTTCATTCTTGACCCATTCATTGTTTAATAGCATGCTATTCAATCTCCGTGATTTTGGGTGTTTTGGGTTTTTTCCTTTGGGGTTGGTTTCCAGTTTCAGTCCCTTGTGGTGGGAGAAAATGGTTGGTATGATTTCAATTTTCTTGAATTTGTTGAGGCTTGTTTTGTGTCCTATCACGTGGTCTTTTTTTTTTTTAAGATTTTATTTATTTATCTTTAGAGGGGAAGGGAAGGAGAGAGGGAGAGAAATATCAGTGTATGGTTGCCTCTCGTGAGTCCCCCACTGGGAACTGGCCTGCAACCCAGGCATGTTCCCTGACTGGGAATCGAACCACGATTGTGTGATTCGCAGGCCCACGCTCAATCCACTGAGCTACACCAGCCAGGGCTCACGTGGTCTATTTTTTAAAAATGTTCCGTGTGCATTTGAAAAGAATGTGTATTTAGCTTCTTTGGGATGAAGAGCTATATATATTTATCAGTTAAGTCCATTTCATCTGCGGCATTGTTCAGTGCCACAATATCTTTGTTGATATTTTGTTTGGAAGATCTGTCCATTTTTGATAGTGAGGTGTTAAAATCCCCTACTATAATTGTGTTGCTGTCAATATTTTTCTTGAAGTCCTCTAAGATTTTTTTTATATATTTGGGTGCTCCTATGTTGGGTGCATATATATTTACGATGCTTATGTCTTCTTGGTGGATTCTTCCCTTGAGTATTATGAAGTGACCTTCTGGGTCACTCTTTATGGCCCTTTTTTTTGAAGTCTATTTTGTCTGATATGAGAATTGCTACCCCAGCTTTTTTTTCTGTCCGTTTGCTTGGAAAATTTGTTTCCAGCCCTTCACTTTTAGTCTGTGATGGTCATTTGTCCTGAGGTGGGTCTCTTGTAGGCAGCATATGTGTGGGTCATGCTTTCTAATCCATTCAGCTATTCTGTGTCTTTTTGATTGGAGCATTTAATCCATTTACGTTTAAGGTTATTATTGATAGGTACTTATTCATTGCCATTTTTGTACCTGTGTTCCTGTCTCTCTCTTTTCCTTCCTTTCCTTAAAGCAGTCCTTTTAGCATCTCTTGCAGAGCTGGTTTGGTGGAGACGTATTTTTTTAGACTTCTTTTGTCTTGGAAGCTCTTTATTTGGCCTTCTATCTTAATTGGGAGCCTTGCTAGATAAAGTAGCCTTGGTTGCAGGCCTCTGGTTCTCATTACTTGGAATATTTCTTGCCATTCTCTTATGGCTTGGAGCATTTCCATTGAGAAGTCAGCTGCTAACCTTATTTGGGGCTCCTTTATATGTTACTTCCTTTTTCTCCCTTGCTGCCTTTAAGATTCTCTCTTTATCTTGGAATTTTGCCATTTTGATTATGTGTCTTGAAGCGGACCTCTTTGGGTTCCTCTTGATTGGGACTGTGATTCCGGGATTTGTGTGACTTTTCTCTTATCAAATTAGGGAAGTTTTCTCTCATTACTTTTTCAAATAGGTTTCTATCTCTTGTTGTTGTTCTTCTCCTTCTGTTATCCCTATTATTTGGATATTATTACATTTCATATTGTCTTGCATTTCTCTTAATCCCTCTTCATTCTTTCTGAGCCTCTTTTCCTTTTCTTGCTCTTTCTGGGTGTTTTTTCTACTTTGTCCTCCAACTCACTGATCTGATCTTCTGCTTCATCGATCCTGCTGTTGATTCCTTCCACTGTGTTCTTCAGTTCAGAAATTGTATTCTTCATTTCCTCTTGGGCCTTGCTGATGGTTTGTTTCCTTTTTATGTTGATATAGTTTGTAGTGAGTTCATTGTAGCTCCCCTGTAGTTTCTAGTAGCTCATTGTGAGCTTTCTGAATTTCCTGATAACCAGTGCTTTGAATTCAATATCTGATAGTTGACTTTCCTGTATTTCATCTAACACTCTTTCTGAGGCTTCTACCTTTTCTTTCATTTGGGGATTGTTTGTCTTCCCATTGTTTGAGAGACCCTTCTTGTTAGCTTCAGCTTCTTAAATTGATTTGTTCTGGCTTCTTGGGTTTATGGTGCGAACTTCTGTGGTATAATACCTGTGAGCTTTGGTGGTGTAGTCTCCTTGATCTTCCCAGGTCACTGGTCTTGGGCTGCCCTTTACATTGGCTCTGTGTTTGTCTTTGGGTTTTGGTTGTTTTGGGGTCTTTCTTTTGTGGGTCCTTCCCTCCAGCTGGTTAACTGATGGTCCCTCTGTCCACCACCTGTTTTAATTTGTTGTACTGGTGAGCGCAGGTTGTGTTGAAGCTAGTTCTTCCATCTGTACAAGGTTTTGAGGATTCCCTTTTGCTCTTGTTCAGTTGTTTATACTGGGTAGGTTTCTCCACTATTTAGTTGTATTTCCAGATAGGTCTTGGATTGAGGTTTATGTGGTTTCCATTCCCTCCTTCACCTTCTTCTGTTGTTATCTGTTGGTGGTTCATTTTTGGGTTTCCTCTTCCAGTGGGTATCCTGCTGTTCTCCACTTCCACCTACTCTTTTTGTGTGTGTGTGTGTGATCAGTTGGAGAGGAAGGCAAAATGATTTATGACGGCAGGAGAGTATTCTGTGATATTTACAGTCACAGCCAGTAGAGAAGAGGTAGAAGATCTTTAGGCTATGTGTAAATGTTAACCGTGATCTTCAACCCAACTTGCCACTTTTAAGAAAGGATGGACAGAATATAAGACTCTTGTTGGGGAGGGAAGGCTTGTGAGTTGGATCTAGAAAGCAGTGAGGTTGCAGGAGGTCAGATTCTGAAGTAAGGTGAGAGTAAAGGATAGTAAATAGGTGTAGTGTGTGAGAGAATAGAGTTAACCACTATAGTAATAGAGTTCTGGAAACTGAAGTGGGCTAAGATCCAGGAGATGTGTTGTGAAGTATGTACAGTTGTATAGAACAGCTATTATTTACAATAATATTAGAGCAACGATCATGACAGACTCTATGTGATCTGGATAACATGAATGGGGGTTTAGAACTTTGGGTAGTTGTCTAAACAAAAACAAGTGGTGTGAAGTGTAGAAAATTGGCGATACACTGTGGAGGAGAAAACGGGAAACCTGTCAAATGATAACAATATAACCAGCCAAGGCAAAGAAGCCTATACAGAAAGAGGAGGAGTACAAAGATACTATTAAAATATAAAAGAAGTGAGAACAATGAAAAAATAGTAATACAAATATGCAGCAGCTTGTGGCTTCTCTGCTATAGCAAAGTGAAATTTGTCTCTCTGTCTCTGCTGTTGGGATGCCCCCTCTTTGGGTCCAACTCTGGTCTTTTCTCAGTTCCAAGTTGTTTGTGTCACTTGTGGGTAAAAGAGAAAAAAAAGCAGGAGAAGGGAGGAAGAAGCGATAAGTTTGGAAAGAAAGGAAGAAGGAATAAAACAGGAAAGAAGAAAAGAGGAAAAAAGTATTGGAAGATAAAACAATAATAAAATTAGAAAGAGAAAAGATTACTTAAAAAAAATCTCTTGTTGGTTTCAAACTGGCCAAACCGGTTTTTCTTTTCTCTGCCTCACAGCAGGCTGAGGGGCAATTTGGTCTTTCTGCAAGGACTCTCCCAAGAGCTAACCTGGCACCTCTCCCCAGCGCCCCATGAAGGGGATCTACGTCCTCTTCAGAGCACTTTCCCCGGGGTTCATCACTGTGGGCTGGGATGGGGTGTGCGCATGCGCCAGCCAGGCTGCCTGGGTCCCGAGGGATCTGGCCAGGACCCTTCCCGGTTCTGTGGGGGAACGCAAGGGCTTCCGCCCAATCTCTGGATCTCTGCCAGGCTGGGTGGAGAGCAGGCCAAGTGGCTGTTGCAGGAGAATCCTTCAGTTTACTTTCCAAAAACTTTCTCAAGAAAGCCTGCCTCTCAGCACAGCCTAATCCCCCAGCCAGACCGGTGACTATCGGAGTCAGAGCCCAACACTGCGCCTCTCAATTCTCCTGGGCCGGCGACCACAGACTCCATGGTTGATCATGGCCCTTTGTCCTTGGTACCCTCTCTGCAGACTCGAGCAAACAGGTCTCTCCGGTGCCCAACCTTGCTTGGCCGGGGAGGGAGGGAGCTGATGACCCAGCTCTCTACCAAGGACCCTTCAGCAGGCCCGGAGCTCCCAAGAGTCTCTGGTAGAAGCGCCAGGCGCCAGCCCAGGCCACTGCTACTCCTGTCTTTGCTCCGGTCCCGAGACCGTACTGCCCTGCAGCTATCTCCTTATCGTTTGGTTTTTCAGTGTCTAATTTCTGGTCTCTTATTTTCATATGTGCTGGGGAACTGTTGGCTGTTTGCACTGTTCTGTGTACATCAGCCAGGGTTTTCTCCCATGTGTACGGGAAATGGAATTGCTCTGTCCTACTCCGACGCCATCTTCTTGCTCCTATCGGAAATTTCTGACTATGTGGGCTGTAGTTAATCAGTGTTTCACTATGTAATTTTTAAGACTTCTTAGTCATTGAGTTTAACAGTGTTTTTGCTTTAAGATTTTATTTATTTTTAGAATGAAGAAGGGAGAGATAGGAACATCTCTGTGATTGAGAAACATTGATTGGTGGTACACCCCCAACTGGGATCCGGCCTGCAACTCAGGCATGTGCCCTGGCCGAGAATCAAACCGGTGACCTTAATCAAACCAGCGACCTTTTGGTTTGCAGGACAGTGAACAGCTCACCGAGCCACACAAGTCAGGGCATGAACTTTTTTTCAATATTAAATAAGTAATTTTGCCAAGCATTTAGATTTCTAAATATATGTATCACTCTTTAGTCCTCCTGTGTTTCATTTGTTCTTTCTCAACTCATAATCAGATAAATCTTTAAAAGATAAAATAATTACAGTCATGCCCTGCTTAATGGGGGCATATGTTCTGAGAAATGCATCATCGGGCGATTTTGTCGTACAGACATCGCAGAGTGCACGTCACAAGCCAAGGCCGAGCCTGTTGCTCCTAGGCTGCAAGCCTGCACAACACGTCACTGAACAGAACACCGTGAAATTAAATCAAGCACAGGAGGAAGAGATGCCGTAAACCAGAAACATATGAGGCTGCTGCCAGGTTAACAGAGCATACCGTTTTACATCAGAGGTTTGTAGTAAGCAGAAAGAGTAACGGTAAAAAGTACAGTAAGTACATAAGCCAGTAACATGGTCATTAAGGTGATCATAGTCATATGCACTGTGTATAGCGTATGCACTGGTTTTACACGGCCGGCAGAGCAGTGGGTTTGTTTACACCAGCATCACCACAGACGTGGGAAGCGCATGCACTGCAGCGTATGTGCAGCTCCGACATCACTGGGTGATAGGAATTCTTCCCCTCCATTACAGTCTCATGTGGTCTGTCATTGGCTGAAATGCCATTCTGCAACGTATGCTGTATTCCTTATGGAAACTGTGTCAGTGTTTATTTTGTGTAACGGGTGACCCGGAAGATGGGACCATGTCAGCTGGTGAGGTGCAGATGGTGTATCCAGGCCGACAGCAATCCTCTGTCAGCGTTCTTGTTCCCAGCCGGGGCACCCCAGGCGATGGCAGTCTGTGAGACGTGCAGACGTTCTGCCTAGTGGTAACAGCTTGGGAATCTCCTTTCGTGCCATCAGGTGTGTTTCCTTTCAAGCAGGTGCCGCCTGCAGGTTTAACAGGGAGTGTGTTCTTTTGCATGGGATGTGATTTCTTATTCTGGTGCATTAAAGTCTCTTTTCTCAATCTTTGCAGTTTATAATCAAGAAGAAGATTCTTTTTACGTACACCATGACATACTGCTGTCTGCGTACCCTCTTAGTGTGGAGTGGCTGAATTTCGATCCTAGCCCAGACGATTCTACTGGTAATTGGAAAGCTTAAGATTGCACGGTGGTTCCCAGTCCTGTGTGTTCTTTGTGCGTCTGTATGAATGTTTTCAGAATTACTGTTAAAATGTAATCACATAGTTGTTTTGGACCTGTATGTATCCATACTTTACACAGGCAGAAGAACAGGGCCTGAAAGCATTTGGGCATAGAACTGTGTGATGGGCTCATAAAAACCCCGTGTAAAGTGGCATGATGTGTCTGGTGTTATCAGCTAGAATTTAGGGGCATGACCCTTTTCAGAAAACACCAATTAAAACCAAAATGAAGAGAGAATTGAGTTCTCATGTTAGTCTTTTGAGCCAAAGCTTCATACTACTGGTTGCTCTGTTAATATGGGTGAAATCTGAGAATACTTGTAACCTTACATCTCATTTACAAAGCTTGTTCATGTTCCTGATTGATCAGATCCTCATCCTCACAGTTTGAGTGTAGAAGGGCTTTTTGTTCCCGCTAGCTGAGTGAGGACCCTGGGCCCAAGGACTGGGCCCTTGTCACTCAGACTGGCCTGAGAGCCCAGACGCCCAGCACTGGCATCAGGGCTGGTTAGAAAGGCAGCCATGGGCCGCACCCGAGACCTGCTGGATAGAATCTGCATGTTAACAGCACTCGGGATGTGTATGCAGCCGAGTTAGAGAAACCGCGCTGAGCCGTTGCTCAGTTCACTCTGCAGGGTTGTGTGTTTCAGCAGCAGTAATTACATTACAAGTCATAAACACATCGTTTCCTCCCGTAGGAAATTACATTGCTGTAGGCAACATGACCCCTGTTATTGAAGTGTGGGACCTTGACATAGTGGACTCTTTAGAGCCAGTCTTCACACTTGGAAGTAAGCTCTCCAAAAAGAAGAAAAAGAAAGGAAAAAAGGTAAGCAAGTTAATAGATATTTAAACTCGGTGACAAACAGATAAGTGTCCTGGCGTTAGAGGGAAGAGGGACAAGGTCACACACCTTTTCAGTTATACACTTTTGGTGTCTAGTTGAACAGTCCAGATAGTTAGAAAGTGACAGTTTTTAGTTTCAAAATGCCCATCAAAGGAAAAATTGATTTCTTCATAAAACCTGTTGATACCTTATTCATCCTTATACAAACCAATTTACTCTCAGGTACTTCATTTATAGTAACTATTCAAACTATTATGCTTGATAATGAACTTTTAAAAAATTCCTGTTTAAGCCCTGGCTGGTGTAGCTCAGTGGATTGAGTGCGGGCCTGTGAACCAAAGGATCGTGGTTCGATTCCCAGTGGGACACATGAGAGGCAACCATACACTGACGTTTGTCTCCCTCTCTCCTTCCCTTCCCCTCTAGAGATAAATAAATAAAATCTTTAAAAAATTTGCTGTTTAACCTTGACTATGTCGAATTCTAAATATCTATGTATTAATTCCTCCAGCTTTATAAGTTTTGCCGAGGGGAGTTGATTTCTAGAATTATAGCACGTCGATTAAGAACAACTATAGTTTCTTCTCTAAAAATATTTATTATTGCTCTCTAAAGTAACAGGAAGATGAGATGTTTCCTTTTCTTAGTTTTCAGATTTTCTTAAGATCAGAACAGTAAATCCTGGTCAGGTGGCGCAGTTGGTTGGAACATCACCCCGTACACCAAAAGGTGGTGGGTTCGATCCCCAGTGGGGGTGCATACTTAAGCCAACTGGTCAATGTTTCTCTCTCTCTCTCTTTCTTTCAAAATCAATAAACATATCCTCAATTGAGAATTTAAAAAAAAAGGTTAGTGCCGTAATCTTAAGATTTAGAGAATCTTTCAAATTAACATCGTTTTTATTTGGGGAGGAATTTAATACACAAAGTAGTAAAATTAAACAATCATTACAGAGTTCTTCAGCAGAAGGGCATACCGATGCTGTCCTGGACCTTTCTTGGAATAAGCTGATCAGGTAAAGACAATGAACCCTGCAAATTTGTCATACCGTGACCGCTGTGATTTGACCTCATGCTGGTGTTGTGCCTTGGGGGTCTTTTTGTCTGTGTCTCTTTTCTTTCCTGCAGCGCACACTTTCGTTGCTTCTGGGTCTTGTATAAATAATGTTGCCGTCATTCACACAGACGTGAACAGCGTGGGTGTACAAGTATGCATAAGAGTCTCCGCTTTCAGGTCTTTTGAATAAATGTGCTCAGAAGTGAAACTGCTGGGTCATAGTTCTGCTTTTACCTTTTTGCAGAACCGCAGCACTGTTTTCCGCAGCAGTTGCACCCTTTCCAGTCTCACAGGGTTCAAGTTTCTCCACACTCTTGCTGAGGCTTGTTCCTTTTGTTTCTGTTTTGCTTTCTGTGGCCATCCTTAAGGTTGTGAAGGGGCACTTCTTTGTGGTTTTGATTTGCGTTTCCGTAATGATAGTGGTACTGAGCCACTTCAAGTGTTTATTGGCCATTTGTATGTCTTCTTTGGGAAAATGCTGATTAAGTTCTTTGCCCATTTTAAATTGGGTTGTTTGCGTTTTTGTTATTGAGTTGTAGTTTTTAATATATTCTTAGGTATTAATCCCTTATCAGGTTTACAAATATTTTCCCCCACTCAGTGGGTTGCCTTTAACTGTTGATGGTGTCCTTTGCACAAAATTTTTAATTTTGTGTAGTCCAATTTATTTTTACTTTTGTTGCTTGTGCTTTTTGTGTTACATCCAAGAAATTATTGCCAAATTCATTGTCATGGAGCTTTTCCCCCTAGAGTTTTATAGTTTTAGCTCTTAGGTCCTTGGTCCATTTTGAGAGAACTTTGTATGTGGCATGAGTCTGCATTCTTCTGCACGTGGCATCCACAGAGGCTGTACCGACCCTTTAACAACTGTCATCCCCAAAGCCATTTTCCTCATAGCTCCGTGGGTTTGAGGGGAGGCAGGAAAGGCAAGTATTAGGTTGAGTGCCGCTTACGTGCGGGGTAAGAACAAACTGGATTCCCCAAGACACATTTACTGAGCATTTCATGACACTGGACACTTTGTAATTGTATTCTGAGGATCTCAGAGTGCCAGTTTGCCAAAGGATGTCCTGCCTTCTTGTTTGTGTTCAGACTTCAGCGTTACAGCCATTTGGGGAAATGGACCTGAGAAAGTTGTTTTGGTTAGTATTTCCCAAACTTAGCTGCAAATTAGAATCTTCTGGGTAACCTTCAGGATGAGTTCCTGGGCCCAAGTCCCTAAGATTGAGTCAGTGGATCTAGAGCAGGGGCCCAGGACCTGCTGGGGTGGTTTGGTTTGGTTTGGTTTTGTCTGTAAGCTTCCACAGGTGAGTCTGATGCCGCCAGGCTAAAGCGGTTGTTAGGGCTTTGTCAGAATTGGGCCTGGACCTGACTACGTGGCAGATAAATAAGAGATCTAATAGTGAGTGTGCCAGGCTTTCAGGAAACCACTCTTTTCTACAAATCTGAACTGTCACACTCATTACGTACACTCAGTTCTTACAGCAGCTGTCAGTTCTTACAGCAGCTGTTACCTTGAGTAACAGAGAGGTCGTCCGTAATGGAACCCCTATCAGGATTCCCACTGATTCATCGATTGCTTTCCTGGCCTCAGCTCCCTGGTTTCATTTAGACCCTTGTCGGCACTGTCCCGCTCCATCTGCACTCGTGTCTGATTCCAGTGCCATGCGGTTCTTTGTTCCTTAACTCTTCTTTCTCGGCTTTGCTCTGGACTCTGCGTTCCCCTTTCCTTACTGAAAAGGTGCCGAGTGCTGTGAAGTACTTCCCATACTGTGGTGCAGAGAGCTTGGGATTACGGTGAGAAATAGCACGTTGGCCTTGGTACCTGTGAGGACCTTGGTTTCTGGTAAAATGCTTCTAGGAATGAAGTGCATGTTCTCTGCTAATTCACACTCTTGTTGGAGTATTCTTGGAGTGTAGTATCCAGAAGTTTGGGAGGTTTTTTCTAATTGTTTATTTTCAAGCTTCATTTGGTTTTAAACTTCATACAATAAGAACTTTAGCCCTGGCTGATGTGGTTCAGTGGATTGAGCACCAGCCTGCAAACCAAAGGATTGCTGGTTCGATTCCTGGTCAGGGCACCTGCCTGGGTTGCAGGCCAGATCCCCAGTGGCGGGGCACGCAAGAGGCAACCACACATTGATCTTTCTCTGTCCCTTCCCCGCACTCCAAAAATAAATAAAATATTTTTTAAAAATTTAATGTGGGAAGAACCTCAGATGTTTTTGAAGTAGGATGAAAAATGTAGTGTGAAATTTTAACTTTTCTGTTGGCGGGCACTGTATATAAATAAACTGGTTATTGGGAATTTAACATTGAATCTCTGACATGCCAAGGCCTTCCAGCACTCATCAGGGGTCTGCTGCCTCTGTCATTCAGTGTGTGCGGCCCTTTGAGCTGGGTGGGCTGTGTCGTTCTGCTTGGCAGGCAGGGAAGTGGGACTTGCTTCGGAGTCTCACAGGCAGGAAGTGGCAACACCAAGAGTTAATTTCAGGTTTTCTGGGCTTCACTGTGTTATAAAACTACATTATTAGCACTTGACCCCTAAAAGGTAAACTACTGAACTTTTCCTATTAATAGTATTTAATGCTTTTTAAAATTGATATAAATACTCAGATCGTACAATTCTGTGGTTTTTAGTATATTCACAAAGTTGTGCAACCATCACCACCAGCTAATTCCAGATTTTTATCACTCCAAAAAGCAGTCCACATGCATTAGCAGTCACTGCTCATTGTCCTGTCCCTCCCGCCCTTGGCCCCCGCCAGTCCGGTCTGTGGATTTGCCTGTTCTGGACATTTCTTAGAGATGGATCACGCAGTCCGTGGGCATCTGTGTCTGACTTCTGTCACTTAGCATAATGTGTTCAGGGTCCATCTCTGCTGTCGTGTGTTGTAGCGCCTCTTTTCGTCACTGGCAAGTATTCCCTCCTGTGGATGTGCCACCTTTTGTGTGTCTGTTACCAGGTCACAGACATTTAGTGTGGCTTTACTTTTTATGACTAATGCTGTTGTAAACATTCATGAACACGTTTTTGCATGGACATATGTTTTCATTTTCTTGAGTATATGTGTAAGAGTGTAATTGCTGGGTTATATAGTATAGTGTCTATATTGTTTGTATTCCCAATGCTATTCCCAGTGCACTGTGGGAGACTTCCAGTTTTTCTACATCTTGGTAACGCTCGGTATTGTCTTTTTCATTCTAGACATCCTATGAGTAGAAAGTGGCGTCCCACTTTGAAATTTCATTCCCCTAAAGACCGTTGGTGTTGAGCACCTTTTCACATGCTCATTGGCCATTTTGATGTTCTGTAGAGAAATATCTATTCAGATCCTTTGCCCGTCTTCTAATTTATTTCTTTCCATTATTTGGTTGACAATCTTCACAGAGTCTGGATCGGCGATTTTCAACCACTGTGCCGCGACACTGTGCCACAGTAATTTTTCAAACATGCAATACCTGACCCTTGAGTCAGGGGCACCTACCTCTTTTCCCGTAGACTGTCTCTTCCTTCTGCTCTGTTGCTCGGATGCCAGCACCGAGTTGTTAGGATTACCCCGTAGCTTCTCAGGCAGTTTGGAAATCAGAAACTGACTTTATTCAGCTTTGCTCTCCTTTCAGAGTTATTTTGGCTATTTTGGACCTCTTGTATTTCCATAGGAATTTTAAATCCAGCTTGTCAGTTTTCTGCAAAAATGTCGGCTGGATTTTGAAAGGGATTGGTTTAGTCTGTAGGTCTGTCTGTAGATGGCAGTGTTTCTGTCTTAACATCATCTTCTAGCCCATGAACATGGAATATCTTCCTGTTAATTTAGATATTATTTCTTTCTTAATCTATCTTGTTTCTGACACGTCTCAGGTTTTTTTTTTTCATTTATTAAATTTATTCCAAAGTATTTTTTATGCTACTGTAAATGGAATTCTTACATTTAATGCTCTTGACCTTCAAAAGATTGCCTTATTTCCTCCTTTCTCAGAAATGTGCTGGCAAGTGCATCAGCTGACAACACTGTAATTCTGTGGGACATGGCCTTGGGGAAACCAGCAGCCAGCCTTGCTGTGCACACAGACAAGGTAGGATGGGTTAGTGGGGGGAGGGGTTCTGAAAGACCTGAGACAAACACTGGTTCCAGATAACCCCTAGTATTTGTATATAGACTTTTCTGAATCGCATAGCACTTCGACATTCTGTCTCCTTGGATCCTTTACAGAGCCCCATGTAATGGTTATAATTCCCCATCTCAAAAGCTGCAGAAACAGGTGTAGAAAGGTGAAGTGCCTGGGAACATCGGTGCTTTATAACACCTTCACAAAGGCTCCTAAAAACATGGTGTGGGGCCTCGGGAGCATGGACTGTCGGCCGGACACCGCTGACCTCTTGCCTTGTTTCTTAATACATTAATATTTCAGGCACATAAATATTTCAGTAAACACAATTTGAGGCATGCTGTATTATGTCTTAAGTGTCAACATTTACCTAGAAATATGTTTTGTCCTTTTGATCATACAGTTCACTTATGTTCCTTTAGATAATACTACATTTCAAAGAGAAACATACTGCCAAACTGACTCTTGCCAGACAAGCAGATCTGTTCATTTATGTTTCTTCACTTTAGGTCCAGACTCTTCAGTTTCATCCATTTGAAGCACAGACTCTGATTTCTGGCTCATATGATAAGTAAGAAAGCCTCTCAGGAATTATTGCTACTGTTTTTATCCTCTTGAACTAATTCAGAAAGAATTCACTCTCATTGGTGCTCAGAAAATGTAGTACTGAGGCAGCCATATGTTTAAATCTTTAGTATACTCATTTGTCCTTATATCAGTTGTCCTTTCACTCTGCAAGGGACTATGGTTCTGTCATACTAATGTAGCTCATAATTAGCAACTACTTTGATTTTTAGAGGGTTTATGAGTTAACCATTGCTGCAAAACAAACCATCTCAAAATTCAGTGGCTTGAAGCAATAAACTTTTATTTCATGACTCTGCAAGGTCGAGTCAATCTATTCTGTATTCTACTGGTAGCTCTGCTGGCCTTGGTTTGTTTAGGCTAGGCCGTGGTGACTTGGCGCTCTCCTCGTGTTTCGTATCCTCCTGGGACCAGCGGGCTCGGTCTTGGTGAGGTTGAAAGCTCAAGCAGGGATGCCAAGGCCTCTTGAGACCTAGGCTGAGAACTAGTACCTGTATCTCTTGGCTAACACAGAGCTCATGGAGTGAGAAGTGAACCTGCCTTTTATGGGAAGAACTCCCACATCACTGACAGAGGTCATGGATGCAGGGAGAAGTGAAGAACTGGCCCCACTAGTCTGCTACAGGGGAGTTTCCGGACACACGTGCTGCTTTACACAGACTGGGTCTGGCGAACGGGAAAGATAGCTAGTAGAAACAGAGACCTGGTCTTTATTTTGATTCCTTGTCATTTCAAAGAGTGATATGTTCACGTTTTTAGTTGGGATTCACACAAAATTGGAAAAGTATCCATTGGTTACCCCAGTATGGTACCCTGCTGTGGAGAGTATATGTGACCGAGGCATGGGTGTCCAGCCCTGAGCACCACTAAGGAAGGGGAATTAGAAACTGTCCTGGCCTTTGGAAAGAGAGACCATTCATCCTGTAAGGGGAGGATTCGACCTGGAGAAGGTCAAGGTCACTAGGACATCCACAGTCACCAGTCCCTTCAAGTGGTAGAGTCCACCAATTAGTGAAAGCTCATCTTTTCTACTATATTTTGGAACCTCAAAGCAGGCTTTAAATTATTAGACCCTGACTTCACAGTGTTTTATTACCATGGCATTGAAAGTAGACTGAAAACATGCTGGAGAGTTGGAACTCATTCTGCCTTTACGTGCGCAGGTCAGTGGCTTTGTACGATTGCCGAAGTCCAGATGAAAGCCACCGCATGTGGCGATTCAGTGGGCAGATTGAGAGGCTGACTTGGAATCACTTTTCACCTTGTCATTTTTTGGTAAGACTGCATATTACCATGCTGGTTACCCAGGTTACTAATACTTATTTTCTTTAACTCCATTGTAGACAGACTTTCTGAAAAGCCTTTTCCATATTAATAATGTGAAGTATTTGGATTTTAAGGTAAAAAAAGAAAGGTATTTTTCAACAACGGAACAGTGTGGATCAGCCACAAAAAATAGTAAACATGTAAATGATTTTTCTATTTTCCAACTATTCCAAAGTTTGACACATTATATTTTCATTGTTTTGTTGTTTTTTTAATACTTAACATGGTTAATATTCTTTTATATTTTTTAAATTTTAAGTCCTAGTACTTATGTGGAAGTCCAATAATGGGAACACTAGCCTGTTTAATATCACTGCCTCCCAGGTAGGACAGAAGTGTAGGGTCTTTCTGTAAATACCCTCACTGTGTGAGGGATGGCAGTTTTCTGTGTTGTTTCCAGCTATTCCATTGACACCGCAATCCATGGAGAGAGGAAATCCCAGCTTTCATTCAGAAGGGACAAGTAATTAAAGGAATTGTGACACATCTGTGTATTTCCTAATTTTTCTAAAGTAAATGTGTAGTGCTTTGTAAATGAAGGAAAGAGTTCTTTATAAAACAGTTTTCTTAAAATAAGGCCAGTTTCAGAGGGGTTCCTGAAGCAGTGATTCTGAGAACACTGACTCTCAGCTCTCTGTGCACAGAGGTGCGTGCAGTTCCCAGCTGAGCCACCTGACGCCACATCAGGAGTGGAGCCTCGGCTGCATCTGAGTGTTGTGTGTGCTTTAGCTTTCAACAGTCCAGCACTCACATTTCCTGAGGTTATTTGCTAATAAATGGTCGTCAGCACTCAAATCACAAATATGTAGGCAAAATGGGAAGTGATCAAAATTAAGTGGTTTCATCTCAGAGGGTGAGAGCTCCTCCCTCTTGTTTTTGACCCCCACCCACAGTCCAGTCTTCACAACTACATCAGTTGTCCTTTTACCCCTCCCTTTTTCTTGTACTGACTGTGGCTTTTCGCCAGTATATAGGCTTAAGTCTGTCTCTCTCATCCTTAACTAGGTCTGTTTCTTTTTGTTGTTTTTAAGACTTTATTTTTAGACCGGGGGGGTGGGGGGTCGGGGAGGAAGGGAGGGAGAGAATCATCAATGTGTGGTTGCCTCTTGCATGCCCCCTACTGGGGACCTGGCTCACAAACCAGGCATGGGCTCTGACTGGGAATCCAAGCGGGGACCCCTTGGTTCACAGGCCAATGCTCAGTCTACTGAGCCACTACAGTTAGGGCCTAAGTCTTTTTATCTTGTAAGTGTCACAACCCACTGCAATCTACTTTTCAGTCCTTACTTGATTGACTCCAGCAAAACATTAGCAGCATTGATCATGTCTCCAGAAGCCCTGTTTAATCCTTGGCTTCCCTGACACTCTTCGTTATCCCCTCCTCCCTCTTTGATTCCTCTGTGAGCTCGTCCTCAGCCTGACCCTTAAGTGGCCATGCTCTCCAGGCCTCTGTCCTCAGCCACTGCTCTTCTAATTCTGCATTCCCAGGGTGCGTCCCCTCTGTTCCCACGGGTGTGACCACCACTCTGTTTTCACCTCTCTAACCCTAGTCCACGCCCCTCTCACGCCTCCCCCCTCAAACCCAGCTGCCTAACAGGCTGTCTGCTGGATCAGTCCATGGAAGAGCAAACTCGGTAAATAAATTCCTTCTGTCCACATTAACTTTCAATAAAGCCCCTCAAGTGAGTCAGGTATGTGGCTGATTTTCACTATAATTTGTACTGTTTATCCATTGTTAAAATTTATTGTCATATAGCACAGTCTTGCTTATCTTTTACTCTTTCCAGGCCAGTACAGATGATGGCTTTGTATATAATTTGGATGCGCGTTCAGATAAGCCAATTTTTACACTTAATGCACACAATGATGAAATCTCTGGTGAGCAAGAATAGTGTTTCTTTCGTTTCTATTAAATTATTATGAAGTAAATCTGTATTTCAGTGTCTCTGAACCAATCTTCCTGTAGGTCTAGATCTCAGCAGCCAGATCAAGGGCTGTCTTGTGACTGCATCAGCAGACAAGTATGTGAAGATCTGGGACATCCTGGGAGACAGGCCAAGTCTGGTGCACTCCAGGGACATGAAGATGGTGAGATCCCTGGGCGTCTTTGTTTTCTGCTTCTGACCTGCCTTGTTTGTCTTTCTCTAGGAATCACTGCATTAAATATGGGTTTGTTGGGGAAGTTCACTTTGATCTTAGCCAAATTAGGTGAGAATTTTATGACTTAGGATAGTTTGAGAGAAAATCAGTTACGGTCTGGTTCTTTTTCCAGCTTATGTGATTAACACGTGTTTGGTCAGAACAAGAGGTATGGGAGAAGGTTTTCTAAGGCACTGGAGGAATGGCCTCATTTTTGTACCCTAAAATCATTACCATTCCTGGAAATCTTGAACCTTTAGGACACCATAGCTCTTTGGGTTAGTGTACCACCTCTTTGCATAACTAGTTCTGATCACACTAAAATCAATTACTATGTAGTGGCTCTCAGAAAATTTAGAAATAATTCTTTCAGCAAGTATTTATTGCACACCTAATATATGCCAGGCACTGAGAGTTACATAAATGAAATTGCAGACATGGAGTACTGTGTCTGCAGACACTGTGCAGCTGTCTCAAATACATGTATGTGTGTGTAAATGTCTGTGGAAAGGTAGGCCAGGAATTTTTATATTACCATCATCGCTTTAAAAGAATTAAAAATAACTAGCCATTTAGGTTTATTAAGTAATCCGTAACAGACAGAATGACAGTGGAGATAAGAGACCCAAATGTGCTCACTGTACACACATCCTCAGGATACCCATCAAGCTGAACTTGCCTGGCTTCCTGTTGTTGTAATGTTCTTTTCAACTTGACTGTGAACTGCCTTTGCAGGAGGCATGAAAGAGACACTGGGGAGTTGGTTTTGAGCAACCATTCAGGGTTGTTGTAGAAAGGGGGAGGGATCTACATGAGGCTTCTCATAGAGACGGAAAGCACTGACCTCCTGTCCTCGTCTCTCAGGGAGTTCTCTTCTGTTCTGCCTGTTGTCCTGATTTTCCATTTATTTATGCCTTTGGAGGTCAAAAAGAAGGGCTTCGGGTCTGGGATATAAGCACAGTCTCTTCAGGTAAGAGTCCTCATTTCCTGCTTTTTCTGAATGAGTTCTTTAACACAACGTGTGGCTCAGATACATTAGGTAGATAGCAAAGTTGGCTCATGTTCATCCGTAGAGTAATTTGCTTAGGAAATAGGATCAGATGTAATTTGGAAATACTTATGTTCACAAATAATTTTATCTTCATACTTTAAATGTAGGTCATTTAAAAGTATATATTTATGACAAAATTTAAATTTTGAAATTGAAAGATTTAATGGGAAGGCTGGAAGGAAATGCAGCATGGTCTCAAAGAACAGGCCTCCCCTTTCCAGTGTGAATAAAACTGCCTTTTTCAACTGTTTCCTCCAGTTGAAAACTGGCTGATTATTTATTTTGTTGAGGTAGTCTGGTTTGTCCCGTGAAATGGAGCCGTACTATCTGATTCCTAAATTTTCCCTCCCGTGTAGAAAATGAGTCCTAAATCCGAAAGAGTTCTATGTATACATGATACACAGACAGATGAAAGAAAGAAAATAGGAACTCTCAGGAGTAGAACAGTAAAGTGATGGAGTCATTGTTATAATGGATGAGAAATTTGTTATCAAGGTAGATTAGGTAATTCCAGGATAAGGTAAAGAATATACTAAAAAAAGTAGACCGATTTAAAACATGATTCAGCTCATTCAGAACATTACCTTCTGAGTTGGTCACATACTATTCCATTTACTAAGTGTTAAATATATTTCCATAAATAATATTTCTACCCTAGGGTAAAGAAACTGCTCATTTATACATTTTAGTCTTTTTATATTATAGTCTTACTTTGCTGATCTGGTAATTTCTGACCTATTTATTTGTGTTTTAGTAAATGAAGCATTTGGAAGACGAGAGAGGCTTGTTCTTGGTAATACAAGAAACTCCTCTATTAGTGGCCCTTTTGGGAGCAGGCACTCAGAAACACCAATGGAGTCTTAATGACGGTCACACAATCGCCTGTGTCATTTACCTTAACTCAGTTTTAAGAAGCCGGCCCCAAGTGTTCCGTGTGTAGAGACAGAGACCAGATGCATTTCCGACTCCCCAGCACCCTCCCTGCAGTGCGGCAGCAGTAAAGCAGGGCCGGTCTCTGCCTGCCGTTCAGTGTGCAGGGTTCCTGTTGCAGGTCTCCTTGGAAAGGGCAATAAAAGAGGTTTTTTAAAAAACAATTGCTTAAATATCTCATCTGTCACAGGCCATCTGAATTTGTAAAATACCTAGTAATTTCTAGAATTGTTAAAAAGAGGAAGATCCTGTAATCATAACAGATGGGTAAACCCAGGCGAGGGAGGGTTGTGGCTTGGCCAGGGCTGCCCAGCAGGCCCCAGACAGAGGCAGGGGCCCCAGAGGGTGCACTTTGCAGACTGACTGCTCTCCAGCTAATACTCCTGACTTAGAAGTGTTCTCGGTGCTGCTGTTCGCTAACTAAATTAAAAGTGGTGCCCTGGCTGGTATAGCTCAGGGGATTGAGCTCTGGCTTGTCAACCAAAAGGTTGCTGATTTGATTCCTGGTCAGAGCACATGCTTGGGTTACAGGCCAGATCCTCAGTTGGGTGCATGCAACAGGCAACCAATCAGTGTCCCACCTCCCCACCCCCGCCGTCTCCCTCCTTTACCCTCTCTCTAAAAATAAATTTTAAACCTCTTAAAAAAAAGTGGTATGCCTTTTTATTCCCTGACAAGGCATTCAGTGTTATCAAGGAGAAGAGACATTCTGTGTCAGTCCAACAAGAGGATGTAATATTCGTAAGTTTTGTGCACCCAGCATAGCACATAAATATATAAGCAAATGTTAATAGACCTAAGGAGAGAAATAGCAATACGATAACAGAAGGGGACTTTAATACTCCACTTTCACCAATGGCTAGGTCCTTCATGCAGACAAATTTAAAAAAAAAAAGGTGGCCTTAAACAGCTCATTAGACTGGGTGGAGCTGACATACAGAACATTCTGCCCCAAAGAATGGACTACACATTCTTCTCAAGCACACATGGAAAATTCTCCAGCAGAGGTTGTGGTATGCCACAAAACAAGTCTTAGTAATTTATTTTAGCTTTTCTTTTTACCCTCCTGTACCTCCCCCTGCCTCCCTTTCCCTCCGGTACTCACCATACTGTTGTCTGCATCTATGAGATCTGGGGGGTGGGTTTTGCTTAATCCCTTCACCTTTTTCACTCAGCCACCCACCCCTTCCCCTCTGATGGCTGTCAGTCTTAAGATTGAAAGCATATCAAACATTTTCCAACCGTAACAGTATGAAACTAGAAATCATTTCCAAGAAGAAAACTGGAGAATTTACAAATATATGGAGACTAAACAACATGTACTGAACAACCAACTGGTCAGGGAAGAAATCAAAAGAGAAAATACCTTCAGAAATGAAAATGAAACACACCCAAAATTTCCTGGATGCAGCAAGAGCAGTAACTACATCAAAAACCAGTATCTCATCCTCCTGTTATACCTCAAAGAACAAGAAAAGAACGAATGAAGCCCAAAGTAGAAGAAAGGAAATTGGAGATCCCAGTGGAAAAATACCGAAAAGATCAGTGAAACGAAGAGCTGTGTTTTTTAAAAGGTAAAATTGACAAATCTTTACCCAGGACTCAAAAGTCAAAAAGTAGAAACTTTTTACACCTTACACCACAGAAGTGATTAAAATAGGAAAATCTGAATTGAGTGATTACTAGTGAGATTGAATCAGGCATCAACAACCTCTTACCCTGGCTGGCATGGCTCCGTGGATTGTGTGGACTAAAAGGTAGCTGGTTTTGACTCCCAGTCAGGGCACATGCCTGGGTTGTGGGCCAGGTGCCCAGTTGGTGTGCAAGAGGCAGCAAATAGATGTTTCTCTTCACACATTGATGCTTCTCTCCCTCTCTCCTTCCTTTTTCCTCTCTAAAAATCAAATACTTTTAAAAACCGCCACCACCCTCCAACAAAAGCCCAGGATCATATGACCTCATGGTGAATTCTGCCAAACATCTACATAGCTAATTCCAAGCCTCCTCAAACTCTTCCAAAGAAAATAAAGTGGAAATACTTCCAAACTCATTTTATGAGGCCCAGCAGTACTATTCCAAAGTACACCCAAATCAGACAAGGTCACCGTGAGCAAAGAAAATTACTGGCCAGTATTTCCGATGAACGTAAATGTGTAAATCCTCAATGAAATACTAGCAAACCAAACTCAACAATATGTTAAAGAGATCATAAACCATGAACAAGATTTACTCCACAGATGCAAGTGTGGTTCGACACCTGCAAATCAATGTGATACAAATATCAAATAAAGGGAACAAACCATAGGACCGTCTCAAAAGATGCAGAAAAAATTGGCTAAATCCAACATCCACTTATGATAAAACGCAACAAAGTGGGTATTATAGAGGGAACATACAGCAACATAAAGTCCACATACAGGGTGGGCAAAAGGTTTACCGTTGTATGTATGTGAAAGTTTATTACTGCTGTTTATTAGTGTATTTCTATACAAACAACTATAAACCTAACCATACTTAATGGAGAAAAGCTTAATTTTTTTCTCTAAGGTCATAAGATCCCACTCTTGGGAGTTTTTATTCAACACAGTATTGGAAGCCCCAGTTAGGGGAAAGAAGCATTCAAAGCAGGAAGGAAGAAGTAAAACTGTTAACTGCAGATGACATACATAGAAAACCCTAAAGATGCCACTGAACACTTGGAACTAAAATTCAGTAGGTGCAGGATACAAAGTCAGAGAAATCTCTTGTGTTTCTATATAATAATAATTACCAGAAAGAAATTATGAAAGCAATCCCATTTACGATTGTACCAAATAAAATACCTAGGAATAAAGTTGACCAACGAGGTGAGAGACCTAAACACTGAAAACTTGAAGACGCTGATAAAATGAAGACAATAGAAAGATATTACCTGCTCGTGGATTGGAGTTAATGTTAAAATGCCCATACTACCTAAAGCAATCTACAAATTCAATGCAGTCCCTATCAAAAAAAAAAAAAAACAGCAATCCTAACATTCATGAGGAACCACAAGAGACCCTAAATAACCAAAGTAGTCTTAAGAACAAAGCTAGAGGCATGACTCTGCCTGATTTCAAACTATAGTACAAATCTATAGTTATCAAAACAGTATGGTACTGGCATAGAAATAGACATAGATCAGTGGAATAAAGGCTAGATGTAATTCCACACATGTCAATTTACAACAAAAGAATCAAGAATATACAATGGGGAAAGGACAGTTTCTTCAATAACAGTGTCAGGGGAAACTGGGCCACTACCTTACACAATATACAAAAAACTGACTTGAAGTGGATTAAAGACTTCACCATAAAACCAGAAATCGAGACTCCTGAGGGGATCAGGGGGACAGGTGCTAAGCTTCTTGAATTGGCCTTAGCAATGATTGCTTTGGATTCGGCATCAAAAGCAGAAACAGAAGCAAACATACTAACAGGCACAAACTAGGTCAGAACCAGGGAGTCGTCGTGACTACCCTAAAATAATTTCTTCCCCTGTGCAGCTGTAAAGCTGGTCACGGTGATAACCAGGTGGAGAGTCTGATCCTGCAGGTTACTGATTTGCAACACAGGTAGAATTCACAGCACTGACAGAGTGCTTACTTATGAAATATGTAGGGAGAAAGAGTGCAAACCCTTGAAAAGGGGAATGGAGGCAAATGAGAAGATTCCAAGTACCCCAAACCCCAGAGATTTCCCTCTTCAACAGAAGGAGCTCCTCCCCCACTACCTAATGAGAATGATTCTTGAATCCCCTGTCATGACCACCCCTTATAAAATTCCATTCTCTTCATTTTCCACTCTTCCCACCTCCTACTGCCTCTCATCTATGACTAAGCCCCCAAATTCTCTCTAATTCCAAAGTCAAACTGTAGAAAATAAGGCTTACAAATGAACAGAATTGTGAGGATTTCCTAACTCTTGGGTAATACGTGCCAAAAGATTCTGAGGGCACTACACCAGGGCAGAAGAAACAGTTTAGGTCAAGCTGAATTGATTGGTATGAGTACATTTCATTGCAAGTGATCACAGGTGATCTAACTCATGTTCCAGCAGTGGGTGCCAGGTACATTCTTGTCCTGTTCTCTAACAGTAGCTAGATCCTCGCTTCCTTAAAACCTAGCCAGGCCAGGTAACTCATCAAGATAACTTGGTCAGACATCAGAATCCCCACAAGCTAGTTTAAGCAAAAGGAATTCATAAAGCAGTATAGACAACCCATAAATCACTAAAAATGGCTTAAAATGACGTCTAGGCTGAATTCTAGGAATGACTCCCATCCTACGCCACAGACATGAGCTTGCAAGATAGAGCTGCTGTTCCTACAGTCGGGAAGCCACCTGCCAACTCAGAGAGCACTGACCACAGCCATCAGGTCCAAAACCGCATCCCACTTGGAACATCCAAGCCTGTGTCACAGAAAGGGATTGACAATCTGGACTACCCTTGTACACAGCATGTTAACACATACAGACATGATCAGACAACCAGCTTTTTCACTTAACAGGACGCCTTGTAGATACTTCTGTGTTAACACAGAGATTACCTCCTTTTTGATGGCATTGTATTCGTATGGATGTGTCATGATTCACCATTTTCTTCAGGAGGACACTTAGGTTTCTTCCATCTTCAATGGATTCTTTCGTCCTGACCACACCTGTGAGAAAGGAATAGGATCCTACACATACCCTTTCCCCCTATATGTGTGTGCTTCTGGACTTGAAACTGAATTTCCAGATCACAAGCCACTGTTTTTCTTTATATATGTGCCTCCCTATGCCATCCCCCTTAGTCTAACATGTTATTTTCCCCAAGAGAATACCCACTGAATGAGTGTTTCATCCTGCTTTTCTCTTGCCATGGGGCACTATTTGCATTTTGGGAATTTCAGATGCGAAGCAGCCTGGCACACTTTCTTTTTGCTACAGTATGTCCAGGGCAGGCAACCTGAAAAAGTCTCTAACAGAACGTGTCATCTCTCACGCTTTTTAATAGTTCTTTTTTCATAGACAAATGCCAGTTGTCTCTAACCAATTAGGAACAAGAGCCCATAAAGATGTTTTCTGGTTATAAAGATGCATTTCACAACCTCAGGACAAACATGCACTGTGATGTGCCTTAAATCGGGTGTCAGGACAGCAGCATGTAGAGCAACGTGAAAGAGAACCCAGGAGGAGGAAATACTCATTTTAACAAGTACCCTGGAGGCAGCAAGTCACCAAATACAAAAGGTAGAAAATCTTTAATTTTCTTAACCTTGGCATCTATAAAATGGGGGTGAAACCTACTTTCGTAATGCCCCACAAGGACTAAACAAATGGTAAACAAAAGCGCACTACTGCTATTACAAATATCTGCAGTAACATGTGCCCTAGGCCATGTGAGTTAGCTAAGAAAGGCAGGAAATTGTCTGTTGACCAATGATAGATCATTCAAGAAGTACACTCTCCCAAAGTCGGTACCTGTCTGTTTTAAGAGAACCTCCTTCTGGCCATAATGATCTTGATCCTCATCCTGTCCCAAAGTCCACCTCCAGCCTGTGCCTCAGCAAGCCTGTAGCAGCACAAAAGGGGGGGGGGGTGTGCAGGTACAGGGGAGCAGAAAACAAAAGACCAAAGACCACAGCATGCTTCCTATGAGCTCCCTAGTCCATCTATATAAATATGCTTTGTCTAAATGGGAGATTTTCTCTGTGAGCTTTAAAGACTTGCAGCCATGATGAGATCCCAGTTTTAGCCAGGCCACTACTAAAGAATCAACAGAACTTGGTGGGCTCGGCATAGACTGCCCCTTCTGGCTGCGTAACTGTGTGCCTCTTATAGAAATTGTCTCACAGTTCCGGAGACCAGAAGTCTGAGATCAGAATGTCAGTAGAGTTGGTTCTCCCAAGGGCTCTCTCCTTGGCTTGTAGATAGCAATCTTCTACACGCCTCCACGTGGTCTTCCCTCTGTGCTTATCTGTGTCCAAATTTCCTCTTAGAAGGACACCAGTCATACTGCATTAAGCCTGCCCTAAGAAACTCATTTTTACCTTAACTTTTAAAGACCTTACCTCCAAATATGGTCACATTCTGAGGTACTGGGACATCAGAACTTTAATATGGGGGGGGGGCACCATCCAACCCGTAACAGGTGGTAACCGCTTGTATACCTGCAGATAGGTTGTTTTTGAGTGACTGCGATGTAGCTTGGTGATCAGATACTGTAAGTTGTTGAAGCTGTCACACTCGATGAGGGGCTGACAGCTTATGCTGAACATACAGTTAAACGTGTTTACTGGGAAGTGTGTGTACAAGTCGACAGCCTGAAAAGGCTGAAGCAGACAGTTCCTCTCACTTCTGTGCCGTCTGATGTACTGAGGGCCTCCGCCTAGCACACATGCAAGGTTAGAAACAACACCCTCTTTTTTAAAGTGTATTTTATTGTTTGTGCTATTAGTTTTTCCAATCTTTACCCCTTTTCCCCCCTTCACCCTGTACCGCCCCACCCTCTAGTATTCCCCCCTAGTTCATGTCCATGGGTCGTACATACAAGTTCCTTGGCTTCTCTATTTCCTATACTATTCTTAACCTCCCCGTTTTGTACCTGCCATTTATGCTTCTTCTTCCCTGTACCTTCTCCCCCCATTCTTCCCCTTGCCCTCCCCACTGAAAACCCTCCATGTGATATTCATTTCTCTGATTCTGTTCTTGTTCCAGTTTGCTTAGTTTCTGTTTTTTGGCTTTTTAGGTTCAATTGTTGATACTGGTTTGTTGTCATTTTACTGTTCATAGTTTTTGATCTTCTTCAGTTTCTTAGATAAGTCCCTTTAACATTTCATATAAGGGCTTGGTGATGAGGAACTCCTTTAACTTGACCTTATCTGGGAAGCACTTTATCTGCCCTTCCATTCTAAATGATGGTTTTGCTGGATAATCTTGGATGTAGGTCCTTGCCTTTCATGACTTGGAATACTTTCCAGCCCCTTCTTGCCTGCAAGATCAGATAGGTTGGATATCTCATCGCTTAGCTCTTTTTCTGGAGCTTTGCTGTTCTTTCATTTGGGCCATAGTTGTCTCTGCACACCTGTATGTTGTCAGGGGGCAGGGCCTTAGGTATTCACCCAGGTGGGGCACCCTCTCTGCTGTGTTGTGGTGCTGTGTGGGTGGGGTCAGAAAGGGAGTAACGTGGCTCGCTTGCTCAGCTCTAGCCCCACTTTCCAACAAACTCTGTCACACAAGAGTGGGAATTTCTCCCCCTGTGGCATCCCTCGTGGTAGTTTAGAGCTGGCTTGGTTCAGCCAGGCCTGCCTTGCTCAGGGCAGTCTGCCACCAGGCCAAGAGTCCTCTCCACCCACCTCACTGCCTGTCCCCATCCCTCCTACCAGTCTGGTGAATGTTTCAACTCCTCAGTTGTTGGAGTTCCATGCAGTTTGATTTTCTGGTGCTTCTGGTTGTTTACTATTTTTAGATGGGTGGTCATCCTCCTTTTGGTTGTGTGTGGAAGCAAAGGGTTTCTAACTACGCCTCCATCTTGGCTGGAATTCTAAAGAACACCCCTTTTAAAGAAGGGAACACAAAGGGTACATACACTGACCTACAAGAACAGGACAAACTAGTTTGCAGGCTTTGGCCTTACAAACTCATTATGCCCAGTTGTACTTGCACTACTAAAATCCAGGGCTTCGTGGGCCATCTATAGCCATTATTTTTAGGGTAGAAACTATGCCAACCTAAAACTGAAGACTACTAGTTCATGTTTACATGTTTACATCAAGTACCACGGCAGCCCTTCCTTTATACGTTAACATTAAATAGTGTTATGAAATGGGAACTCCTACCGTTGTCCACTTACAGTAAACAGAGGCGTAGAGGTCACATAACTTGACCTGACCAAGGTTACAAACCATCGTGCAGCAAAGCCCAGACTGGTGAACAGCCGGCTGGGCTCCAAGGCCCACACTCACGTCCTGCTTCTCAACATGACCATTCACCCAACAGCAGCAGCAGGTGAGGCCACCTGCAATAGCCGGAGAAGGCTGAGTGACATCTTGTCAAAACGCCAGTTACTGATTTATTCATCTTGTGAGAAGGACTTAGAATGTACCTTTTAAGTCTAAAAGGTAAAAAAAAGGAAGAGACAGTGATGAAAAGTCAGTAAGTTACAGTCTCACTCAAAACTATTATCCTCTTTCTGTTTTGTTTTAAACATCAGTCTGGGTAGCATTTAACCCAGCATGAGCCAGTGAGATAGAGGGAGAAAGGAAACTATTCCAGCACCTGGGAGCAGGGCTGGCCTGCCACCAGGATGCCGTTAGTGAAAGGGTAAACTCGGAGCTGCCCCTGTCACCTCACAGCTGCCCCGACCTGCCAGAGGCTTCATGACCCAGAGACAGCAGCCACCTCTACCTACCAGCACCTTACCTCCTCTCTCAACTGCAGACAGGCCACAGTTCTGCAAGAAGGCAGCGGAGCAAAGGCTCTCCCTTAAGGAGAGGGCAGGGGATGAGCTGGAAACACAGGAAGCAGCTTATCCAAGCACTGTTATGCACACACGTTTGACCTCAAAGCTACAGTACTTCGGAAATGCTCGCTCCACCTCCAACACTAAAAAACTCAAGTTGTTCCTGATTTTCTCCTCAAGACACATTCTTCTCCTTCCTCCCCAAAATGACATTACAAGAGGAATCCTGTATTTTTAAAAAGTTTTTATTTTAATCCTTCCTAGAGGAATACAGATTTGAATGAAATACATTCATTCTATAAATACATTAGCAGCAAAACCTTCCCACCAGAGTCCTGCTAGTCCAGCCCAGAGGCTGTGCCTCAGTGCAGCACAGTGTGTTCTTTCTGTCCGTCAACTTAAGGACGTATGCTTCTTGCTGAAAGGAGGGTGTGCCTGTGAAACCGGGTGAAAGACCAGATGGATGCAAGAACTAAGCTGGGACCCTGAAATCGCTCCCATGTGGTGACCTTAAGAAGCCTTCCACTTTCCAAATCCTTTGGTATCCATACTTAACTGGTTGGTCCTTCACAGACAACTGGGTAGGACTAACATTGCAAATACACCACTGTGTCTGGAGTCATCTGACATCTGAGTTGACAACATTTTGATGGTGTCTCAATCCTTTCCAGAAGTGAAGCTAGATATAAAGAATCATTCCTTCCATGGGCCGAGGTACTGCTTTGCCCGCAGAGTCCACATGTGCTTGTTGTCAGGAGACAGGCATTATCTGGCTCTCCACCTCCAGGTCCCCTTTGTCTAGGGGCTGGAAGCTTGACTGGAGACCAAGGAACAAGCAGGTGCCTCACCCTGGCTTCTGTCAAAGCTAGTTTCTTGGACAGTGGCCCAGGCATCTCCCCTCTTCTCTCCATTGTGGCCCACTGCCTGGCTGCCTTTTTATCTGCCCTCCAGGCACCTGCTGAAACTTTGGGAAGCAAGGTTCACCCTAAATTCCCAAGTAGAGATTTAAGGCAGGTGGCGCTTTAAACTTGTTAGCTGCAAAGCAGCTTATACTACTGTATTTCAGTCTGTTCTGGGATGAATATAAGTCACAACAGCCCACATGAACTAAAACACTAGAGACCCACAATCAGCAATTGGGGCCAACTGTAGAGCATTACTAAGTCACAGGACTTAGAAGAAGAGGGAATAATGGAATGATTCAAAGTAAATCTGCTTTGTTTGGGCAGAGGGCAGCTTTGACTCAGGCATAAATGTGCACACAGATTACCATGTAAATGAAGAATAGACCTCAAAAGTTGACACTTTTCTCCCCACACATCACTCAAAATAGGACACATGCTCTCTTTTCCCCACCTGTTTAAAGTGTTTTCATTAGGATATTCCCATAAGTGCTTTCTCCATTCCCACTCAGTTTGTTTTGGCCATTGGCTGGAAGGAAACCAGAAACCATTTTATATAAAAACCACTGTAGTGCATGAGTGTTATGTGTGTTTTCCCCTTTGCATTTTCTGTCCAGAAACAGTTGGCATCTTATTTATGTGCTGAGAGAGACTCATCTGCTGAGTACACAGCACCGCTCATTCGACAGTCTTCTGTCCCCACAGAGTCCACTAGCTCTTCCTCCTCTGAGTCATCCTCCTCTTCCTCCTCTTGTGCTGATGAACTGGAGGTGGGCCCTTTGCAGGTTTTCAGGTGGCGGGTGAGATGGTATTTGGTTAAATAAGCCTTTGTACATTTTTCACACACATAGTCCCGTTTTCCTTCGTGTGAATTAAGATGTTTCTTTAAATGATTTGTTCTCAAGAACAGCTTATCACACTTGGGACACTTGATCTGGCGTTCTCTAAAAAACACAAGAAAAAACCTCTGATTTGGGGTTAAAATGATGACTGAGGCACACACTTACCTTTTATAATCTCAGGCCTTTGTCAGAACGTTACCGTCTAGAACACACGTGGCAAACACAAGGCCCGATCCAGCCAGATCCAGCCCTCTCTCTCCGCCCGGCGGCAGCCCTGAGCTCCTTGCGCCTAGTTGAGGACTAGTTACATTTACACGGTCCTAAAGTCACATTCGGCCCTTTGAAGGCAACCCTGATGCGGCCCCCGGTGAAACTGAGTTTGACACCCCTGGTCTAGAATCACACCGTTTCCTGTGAGGAATACCATACGGATAAGTCACAAACATACGTACAGTTTAAACAGCACCGGCTGATTTTGCCTGTTTTGAAATTCTATGTAAACAGGATCATACTGTGCCTTTTTTGTCTTTTGCTTCTTGCACTCAATATGGCATTTGTGCGATTCGTTCAAGTCGCTGTGGGTACCAGCAGTTTGTTCCCTTCCACTGCTGTTCACTACCTTACACACACACAACCTACCTTTGTTGATGGGTATTTTGGTGGTTTCCAGTTTTTTATTACCACAGGCAAGGCTGCTGTCAACGTTTATGCCCTTGCATGTTGGTTCGCATACGTATGCGTTTCTCTAGGGCATAGACATACTCAGGAGCAGTAGAGTCGGAGCAAACACACGCCCATCTTCAACTCTGCCAGATAGAGCTAAACCGTTTTACAATTTCAGTGTATTAACATACAGGTCCATCAACAGCCACTGGAGAGTACCTGTTGCCTACATTCTCACCAGTAGGTGGAGGACTCAAATTTGAAAATGTTTGCCAGTTGGCCAGTCTGTTAACTGTATCTCACTATGGTGTCGATGGTAACCCCTACAGCAGCACCAAGGTCTAAGTAACCCTTACTCAGACATGTGAGAGCGGAACAGAATCTTAGAGATCACACGGGCCAGGAATTTTTTAACTTTTGTTTTTAGAGCACCTGAATTGTATATCTTCATGAAAGCCCAATACGTGAAACAGACAAAAGGGGGTTAAAATCCCTGAAGGAGTGGTGTGCTGGGAAGTTCTGAGGCCTGGCTGCTGTTAGCATTTCCACCACCTTCTCCCAGCAGGAGACGGCACTGGCGGGTTCTGTGGAGCTACAGGCTGTGGAAAATTAAGTCACTGCTCTCGTGGAGCTTATGTGCTAGTGGAGAAGTTACACCATAAACAAACAAAAAATATATACTAGGTATCAGATAGCAGTACGTACTATGAAAAAAATGAAGCCAGGTAAGAGCGATGGAATTCTGTTTTAGGTAATTTAGTCCAGGAAGGCCATTCTGAGATGATATTTGAACAGAGACCTGAATGGAGGGAGGGACTGAGACAGTAAAATATCATCTAGGGAAAGAAGTTTCCGGGCAGTGGTGTGTAGTACACAGTCCCGAGACTGAAGAGCATTGAGTAAGCTGAAGTAGCAGCAAGGAGAGGGCCGGTGTGGCTAGAGCGGAATGTGAGGAGACAAGGAATAAAAGATGAATTGGGGGAGGTAGCCAAGTACCTCCGCCACATCAGGAAGGGGCATCTGGGCATCTGGGCTACGGTGAAGCCCTTCCAACCCGACATGTGAAACAGACAGAAGGGAACGCGGGAAGCCCACTGAGACCTATCAGCAGTGAGGCGCACAATCTGATTTCTGCTTTAAATGGAGTGCTCTGGCCACCCTGGACAGAAGACAGGTTCTGTGTGTGTGTGCACCTGTGCAGGTGTGTTGGGGATGGATGAGGCGAGAGAAGCCCGGAAGCAGAAAGGTCAGCTGGGAGATGACTGAGTGGTCTGTTCAAAACAGGCCAGTGGTCTGGACTAGGTGAATTCAATGGGAGACTGGATTAAAGAGGACTCCAAGGAGGTGGCTTGGGCCACTGGGATGAATGTGGTGCCACGTCCTGAGCTGGTGAGCACTGGGGAAAGTCAAGTTTGTAGGGATAATAGTAAGAGTTGAGTTTTGGACATATCAGGTTTGAGCTGCCTAGTGGACATCCAAACCTCAGAAATGCTGAGTCAATGGTTAGATATGTAAGATTGGAAATATAAGTTATAAAGATGAAATCTGGGCCCTGGCTGGAAAGCTCAGTTGGTTAGAGTATCCTGATCTGCCACGGTTGTAGGTTCAATCCCTAGTCGGGGCACATACAAGAATCAACCACTAAAGACAAATAAGTGGAACAACAAATTGACGTTCTCTTTCTTGCCCTCCTCTTCTAAAATTAGTAAAAAAAAAAAAAATGTAAACAAATGGAATCCAAAGCCAGGGGACTGAGGAGACGACCTAGGGAGTGTCACTTCTGCTCCTCTTCCTCATGGGAGGGCAAAGCCAGGTCTGCCACACGCCTGTGCACCCGGAGGAGCACTGTGAGAGGGACCTCCTGCGTCTGGCTTCAGGACTGTAGCTATTCTCTAAGCAGACAAATAGAATGAATCCCAATACTACTACATCCATTTTGAAATACCTAAAAGTAAAAATGCGAACATCTGAAAATGTCTCCAGGGATCTCTCTATATAGGAAGTCTAATGCCTCATTCAACTATATCTCGAGTGAACGGGGTGTGTCTTTGATGAATGACTTATACTGGTTTAAACTTCTGACAGTCCCAAAACCTCTTTCTATTCCATGGGAAGTGGACGAAAAAAGAGGCTTATTGTATTTCGTCATCCTAACAAAAAGAGTCCAGATCCACATTTAATAGAACTGTTTTCGTTGGTCAATACCTGAAAAGCCGATCCCAACCCAAATGGTGAAAAAACAGTTATACAAAATACAAAATAATTTATATGGCATTATGCTGTGAAATGGCAACAGAAAAAAGTGCAAATTTTGGTGTCACTTGAAAGAACAGAAAGTCAATGTCAAAGAAGAAAATAACGACTTTATTATATCCTGAATAGTACATATCTGGAATTCTGTGGTCAGAGCGCCACATTTAAAAGCAGATGGTAAGAGAAAAAGTTGTAGAAATTAGGAATATTTGGCCTGAGGAAAAACAAGGTTTAAAGGAACCATGACACAGTGGTTTTAAGTAGGAAAGGCTGTCACTGCAAAAAATATTGAATTTATGTCATTTATAGAAATTGGTATTATTCTAAAGGGCAGATGTAGAAATAAATGGTCAGAGGCTGATACAAGCTTGACTGAAATAAAACTTTTCCTCTAAACTACGTGAATGATGTGATATTCGAGAGGAAACAATACAACTAGTTGCCAAAAATACCGTGGAAACAAGTCCTTCCTTCGGATGAACTCAGGGGCTCTCAGGATTGAGAGCTACTGGCTGGGCATCAGCGCTACTTGGGAAGCTTACGAACACACCAACCCGAGGCCAGGGTCCTTCCCCTGACCAACTAAATCGGGTGGGGCCCTGACACCAACGGCTGTTTCTCGCATTGCCTAGCTGATGATTACGAGCAGTGTTGGGGGTTACATGCTGTGCCTCCACCTCCAAATGCACGTGTTGAAGCCCTAACCTGCAGTGTCGCTTGGCATTTGGAGATGGGGCCTATGAGAGGTAATCAGATTACGATGAGACCGTGAAGGTGGGACCCCCGTGAGGGGAGTAGTTTCCTTGTATGAGGAAGAGACTAGCGCGAGCTCACTCTCTCCACTATGTGAGGACAGAGCAAAAGGCAACCGACCACCTGCAAGCCAGGAAGGGGCCCTCGTCAGAAGCCACCCACACTGACGCTGAACTCAGATTTCCAGCCTCCCAAAGTGTAAGAAAACAAGTTTGTTGCTTATGCCAGCCAGTCTATGGTATTTTGTTACGGCAGCTCGAGCTGACTGCTGTGAGAAGCGAGACTAAGTGGTTCCAGAGATGGCTCTTTCGGCTCTAGTACGGTACAGTCCTAACTGTGTTTGATGGTATGTCGGATTTCTCAGATTTTACACTAGTAATTAAACTACTACTGAGAATGTTTTAAAAGGTCATTTGGAGAGTTAGAAATGCGGATCGACACTCTTTGGATGTTTTAGCTTCAGGTTGCAGTGTGATCAGGAATCAGACAAAGGAGTGAATATGAAAGCCAAGTATTTATCTAAACCCAACAGTAAGAATATCAAGTTTTCATTAAAGACAGATTTCTAAAGAGCACCTCCATAACATGAGTTACTATTTTCTCCCTCTTCTGACACTTGCTAAAGGCTCAAGACCACAAAATCTCTCCTCCCTACAACCACTGTGGCTAATGCAGGCTAGGCATCTGATGACACTGCAGTTCACGCCATGAACTCCTCCTGAACTGTGGACACCTCCTCTTCCAGTGGCCCTGCCATGACGCCGGAGCAACCCTTTACAGACAGACATCTCACCACGACACCCTCTTCCTTCAAACCCTCCAATGTTCCCAACAACATGAGCACACTTAACATCTTTCAACCGAAAATAACAGTACACTTCCTGTTTTTTATCCTAATTAAAACACACGCACGCACCCACACCTCAACACATAGCAGTGCCCGGTACATGGGGAGGAAAAGTCCTCCAGTGGACCCCCATTATCTGCAGAATAAGGCTTCGCTTTCCTAGCTGGGTAAAAGGTTCTTCACAACGTGGCTGCTGCCTGTCCCCACAACCCTCACAGGCACGCTGTGCCCAGACTGTGACGCGCCACCTGCACCCCACAGGCCCCCGCACCTGTGTCTCTGAACGTGCCATTCCCTCTGTGTAGAACACCATTCCCATCCCTTACCCTGCTTCGCCTCCCTCAATAATTCTGATTTACCTTGTTCAACACTCAAACTGCCAGAACCCTTCCCAGGACAGCCCAGGCTGAGTTAAGCGGGTCTTCTAGGGCCTTCCAGAATGCAGTGCTTACCAATGATTGCAACACGGCACGGCGAGTGTACCACTGTGTTTCTTTCCTGGACTCTGAGCTCTTTAAAGACAAGGGCTGTGACTCTCATCTCCATATTCCACCACTAAGCACAATGCTGGTCACCCAGGAGGAACTTAGAGTATTTGTTAAATTAAGTAAGATTTTGTTTTTAAAATATGAATAAAAGTAAATAGAGAGTAAAAGTGAAAAATAAAAACAGAGCAAACAAGTGGAGCCTTCCAGAATAAAACCAAAACCCTAGTTTTCTGACCAGTGCTTTGCCATGTGGGACACGGGAGATATCTGAGGGTGCCCAGGCAGGAGAGAGAAGACAGGCCAACCCCGGCACTTGCCCCGGGGGGGGGGGCATTCCAGCTGCAGGGTAACTTACTGTGTGTGGGTGAGCACGTGCTGCTTGAGGTCCTGCCTCCGCATAAACAACTTGTCGCAGTAATCACACTTGAGATTCTTCTCACCCGTGTGGATGACCATGTGCGACTCCAGGTGTGCCTTCTGGGTGAAAGACTTGTCACACAACGTGCACCTGTAGTTCTTCTGACCTGCACATCAACCCAAATTGTCACACTGTGAGTAAAACAGCCATTAGCACTCTCAAGATAAATGGGCACACATGAGTGTGCGGAAGAGGCAGGAACAAAACAGAACCAACTGGCAGGTGGAACTTCACTTTCCAGGGCCATCCACTTGGCAGCACTCAGAGCCACTGAATTTACATTTTACAGCTAGCGCTAGTAACGTGAATAAATCTGATCCCCTTCTAGGACTGCTGACATATATGTATTTTAAAAATGTTTATAGTAGACGTGATATAAAACCTGAAAAAAAAATCACATAATCCTAGGAGCAAGTCTATAGGTAAACATATTTTTACAACCTAAATTTATAGTTTTCTCTCTTTTTTTAAACACACAACATGACTTCATAAACCAGGGATGAAATATAAAATTCTTCTTAGAATGAGGAAATAAGATTATGCTAAGTCAGGGGTTGGCAAACCTTTTCTCAAAGACTAGTCAGTATTTTAAGCTTTGTAGGCCATATAGTCTCTATTGTGACTACTCAGTCTTTTTTTAAAAAATATTTATCTATCTTTAGAGAAGAAGGGAAGGAGAGAAGAAGAGAAATATCAATGTATGGTTGCTTTGTGTGAGTCCCCTGCTGGGAACTGGCCTGCAACCCAGGCATGTGCCTTGACTGGGAATCGAACCACGATCATGTGGTTCTCAGGCCCGTGCTCAATCCACTGAGCTACACCAGCCAGGGCTGACTACTCAGTCTTAATGCAGAAGGATGAAGAAGAATATTACTTTCAAAGACTTGGAGAGCAAATAACCCAGCCAAGAAAACTAAAACTTCATCAGTTATTCTGCAGTATGTACAAGAAAAAAAGGCCCACAAACACAGAGATTGGTTTGCATGCAGTTTAGAATATGGAAATTCGAAACCAAAGCTTTGCCGGTGTTGACTGAGCAATGACTGAACGACATTCGTTCATTCGTTCGAGGGAGCAAACCTGGCTCTGGCTGGGTAGGTGGAGCTCTAATGGGAGGCTCAGGCCACTTCCATAGAATTCCCTCAAGTTCAAACAAATGGATCAACTTCCTGGTTATGAACTGCACTTTCCCAGTCACCTGGACACCTGGCAAGTGGAGTCTCCTCAGCGGAGATTCCCTCTGAGGAAGCACACCTACCCCACCAAGGTCTACCACACTCAGAGTCCCGCTGACTGCCAGCGGGACTGGTTTCTAACCTCTTACCGCAGTTCCACCTGCAAGACTATCTCACTGCAAAGTCTTAACCACTGCAGTTTCTCACTGTTGCAAAATCCCACTTTGATGGTCCAGTACACTTACCTGTATGTATCTTGAGGTGGGTCCGCAGGTTGCTGGGATCACTAAAAGCCTTGCTACAGAAATCACACTTGTGGGGCTTCATACCCATGTGGCCCATAAAGTGGACATGAAGTTTGGAGGGAGAGATAAAAGCCTGGGGGCACATGGAGCACTTCCACTTCCTCTCTTTGCTGTGGCCCGGCCCATGGCTGCTGCTGTGGCCCTGGCTAGGAAGATGGTTATGGATGTGGCTGGTCAGGTGGGCTTTGAATTCTGTATAGGAATTGCATTCCTTGCCACAGTTACAGAGGTGCACATCTGGGTGTTCAGGAACACCTTTAAAAACAAAAGTCACTCCATATGTCCTGATACTTAAATTTTAAAACTCACTCTTGATATTAATTGTTGCTTACAATTTTTCCCTTCTCCCAAAATTTTCATCTTGCCCACTCTCTATGAAAATAAAATGTCTGTTCAGTGCTCTATCCCAGCCTCTCCAACAGAGTAAATACTGAATAAATATCTTAGTAAATACTGAACTACAAGGCATATTTCCTAGGCAAAAAAAATTAAGATTCTGTAGCACACACAAACTCACAAAATCCCTGGACATCGTGCATCATCATGACACAGTGCACAGAAAAAGCCCACGAAAGCTGAATCCATTCAAGGAGTTTTGCTCTTCTCTATGAACTTCAATCACAATGGTACTGGCTCAAAAGGCAACCTATGGAACTTCAAATTCCCCAAATCAAAGTCCTAACACAAAGGTTCACTTCATAAAGTACTGTTTGGTCAGTAACATTCAGCTTGTGAAGAACCTCACAGATTTTAACACTTTTAACAGAGGGATCCATACCCTGCCTTTATATATACAAAGGTTATACGATTCGTTTCCGCTGACATTTAAATCATTACCAAAACTTTACTTTTGGCCCTTGGTGTTTTTACTACACCAGATTCATAACAAACAAGTCTTACATGAACTTACCAATCTGCTGAGCATAATCCCGGCTGTAATAAAAAAGCAGTTCATTTTCAGGAGGGATATCTTGTGAGGTGCAGAAATAAATTTTCCCATCGTGGGGATAAGCCACCAAATTCTGCTCTTCCCGGTTCCTAGGTTATCACATTGAATAAATCAAGCATGTTAATTTGGAAATATACACTAAGCACATCATATCCTGATAGCAAAATCCTCTATGAAGACTTAGATATAATTGCTCTGTGTCATTTTTCTAATTCCATGTCCTACCAAGAGGTATCTGTATATAAACAGAATTCTTTCTTCAGTACATCAGTTTATAGCCCTTTATAGTTAGAAACACTAGAATCTGCTACTGAAAGCAAGAAAAATAAGTAAATTAAGTCTTTATAAAAAAAATATGACAGGAGGGTTGGGGAAGATGGTGCAGGGGAGATAAATGGTGATGGGAGGAGACTACTTGAAGTGATGGACAGACAGTACAATATATAGATGATGCATTATGGAACTGTACACCTGAAACCTGTATAATTTTATTAACAACAGCCACCCTAATAAATGTAATGAACACAAAAAATAAAAAAATTATAAAAAAACAGTATGACACAGACACAGAGGTAGATAGCTGAACATTAATCACAACTAATGGTTAACAGAATGAGAAGGCGTTCCCCAGAAAATTCAGCGGTAACAGTATCATTCCTTATTGCACTGGTAGTGTGAAAAATTGGGGAAAAGGACAGTTTCTTGTGCTTCCATTTATAATTACCATTAGTCAATGACTATCGGAGTAAATAAGGTGAAAAGCAGTACAGTACGCACAGGGTAAGTTGCATTCTCCATCACTTCCCCGTACGCCACAAAGCTTCCTACTGAGAAGCTTCTGAATTGTAACACTTTCTTCCATCCACAGCTCCTCTTACTCACCTGGCTTTGCGCACAAACATCATCCAATTACATTCATTCTCGTCAGTTGTAATGATGCAGAATTCAAGGACACCGTTGTGGTATATCTGCCAATGGAAGGCAAATGAACACACCAAACGAGCTGACAAGCAACACAAAATGGTCCTAAATTAAGGCTAGCATGCTCCTGTACTTTGCAGCAGGGACTAGACGTTTGTCATTTCACCAGTCCCCCAACTTCAAGCAATTGGATAAAGACCATCAGAGATCTACAATTAATGTTCAGTGTATAGACAGACAGTATTCTTGATTATGCACATTTTTGCTTGACTAGAAAAAAAAAACAAAAAACCAGTCAACTTGTTTTCATGACCTACATGGCACTGAATGAACTTTGAGGTGAGAGAACCCTCTCTTTGCAATGAACCCAGCATTCTTCTTTGTTTCCCTTTGGATACCAGTAAGGTCCCCAATACCAGTGGCTCCTTACTTTCCACACAAGACCCACCTTCCCCTCACTTCAATTTTAAAGCATCATTCCCAATCTACTAAAATTCAATATATACATGTTTATAGGACAAGTTATATTAAAACCTTGTTTCTAGCCCTCCCTTTAGAAAACTAGAGAAACAATCTTAGCTTCTAATTCTAGAACTATTTCCCATGCTAAAACATTTAAGGAATGTTTTAGTCAATTATAAAACAAGACTTTCATCATATAAACAAAGCCTATAGCCTTGGCTGTCACAGGTAATTAAAAAGCAGACTCATTTGATTATCTAACAAAATGGAGACGAAAACAGTTGACCCTCTATATTCAATAGCTGGTGTTTTGCCATGTAATATATGTAACTCGAGTACCAAGAACAGAAAGGGTGTGATGTTAAATAAACGACAGCACACTGTATGTGCTGACTTCTACGTCACTTTTAACTACCTCGTTAAAATGCAAACATCCAGAAATCACACGCGAGTTTCAGAAACACTGACCTTCCAGATATGGTTAACTGCCTTGTCTGTCCATTCTGCTACCTCCATGGAGTGACTCTGCTGGCCAATGAGAGGCCCAAAGCAAGTCCGCACAGGAATGGTTTCACCAGCCCATACACCTGTCAGTAGAAGGACATCACCTACATAATCAGTGATTTAAACATCTCGGAGGACACAGAAGAGAGAGTAGCTTAACTCATTCAAAGAATCTTATTTTCAGTGAGCCTAAGAAATTCTGACATTCCACTCCTGAGAGGTAGCAAAGTATTATGGGTATATCCTGTAACTATGGAAAATTGAGTGAACAGATTAAATGGGACTTAGAAGAAATATGCAGAGTAAGAAGTAGGAGCAGAAATTCCCAAATCCAGTTTTATACACAAGGAGCCAAACCACATCCCTCCAAATATGTTATTTTGGAGCAATTGCATTAAAAGACTAAAGAATATTACGATTATAAAACTATACAGCAGCCCTGGGTGGTGTGGTTCAGGTGGTTGGAGGTTGTCCCACAAACCAAAAGGTCACAGACTGAATTCCTGGTCAGGGCACGTGCCTGGGCTGTGGGTTCAGTCCCTGGCCGGGGTGTGTACAAGAGGCAACTGACCGATGTTTCTCTGTCACACTGATGTTTCTCTTCCCCTCTCTCTCCCTCCCTTCCCCTCTCTCTAAAATCAATGAGCATGTCCTCTGTGAGGGTTAAAAAAAAGTGTGTGTGTGTGTATACAGCGCAACTGCTACAAAATAAATCAAACTTCTAAAACTGTTTGTGCTTAAAGTGCTGCGGTATATTATCTAAGCTGTTTAATGCTTTCAATTGACACCATCCCAAGCCATAGCTGAAAGAACAATGAACTCTGACTCATATTTTCAAAGAAATGGCATAGCACTTCAAAAACCATGTTAAAAAGTCAAATACAGGTAAGCATACTCGGGCAGTGTACATTCCTTATTCCTAGGGAGTATTAGACAATTTACAAACATTTGATCTAAAAATATCTTTTGTTATACATAGTAATCAGTGGTGAATTTCCCATGTTTCTGTAAGAGAAAGAAGTTCAAGGAGTGCTTTGCCATGGCAACTGTTCGTGGATGACACAGCCAAGAATAAAAGCGGAGCCTTCAAAGACTCGGACCAGGATTCTCTTCTCTATTCAATTCTGACTGTAAGAAAGGGGACCATTTCCAATAAAGTTTTCAACTTGATTTATCCCTATCACCGCTGAACAAGAAAAAAATCCCTGAAAGGATAAATCTTAAGCCATAAATTGACTTCTGGTCAACCAAATAATCGCTGAATTACACGTGTCCACTTTTACAACCCCACCTCGCAAAGAGAGGAGGGACTCGGTGAGGCTGTGGGATTCCATGGGTCTTACCAACTTCCGCTCCCACGATTGACTGGCGGAGAACTAGCTGCTTTGGGAGAGAAAGCCTCGCTCTGCTCTCTATGGGAGTGTCAGGAACAAAAGTCACTGGTCCGTGATCAGGGCAGTCTGAGGGATAGGCTCGGTCACAGAGTGTGCACCCTACAGATGGAAAATTTGAGAAACACAAATGCGGTCACTTCAAGCAGGCTGAATTACCACCCGCTTTTCTAGTTAAACACTAATTACTAAACTGTAACCAGTAAGAAGCAAGGTTCTAGGAGAAATACTCTAATCAAAAACACGACTCTCTTACACTAAAACATATATCCATTTTTAGGTCTCTCTTTAGCAAGATGAGATTTTTTCCCTTTTGATCTTATTCAGTGCATATCAGAAAAACATCAAAAAATAACACTACATTAGTTCAAGAATCAAACTGAGTCATCCTTGGGCACACCCTCCCATATATTTTAAATTAGCTCTAGATTACTCTGCAATACCTAATACAATGGATTATTTGTAATACCTAATAAACAGGCAGCCGCACCACTGTCCTCTTTTCCTTCACTATAAACAGACTGGTCAACCAGATTTTGATGGCAGATTCTTAAGCCAAAAAAATATTTACAACCTGCTCTTTGGGACAGCAGGTGGAATACATTCCTGCAGCAGATAAACTTGCTTCAAGTTCTTACAATCATTTACATGGCCCTCCTTCCTGCACTGTCAGAGAAGGTGCGTCCTGTGCAGACTGCTGTCTGTGCTGACAGCTTCCCCTGTACAAGCTCGTGTCTTTCTCCATGAATCTGCTGCCGTATTCTCTTACTTTTCCTTCTCTTTGTAAAGGAGTAGCATTCATGACCCTATTAGCCAATGACTGAGTTCACACTTTCCAAATTTGTTCACAAATTAAGTGGGATCTGTAAACCTTAGTACCACAGCCATTTTTTCGAGCAATCCATTAGAAATGTCTACTAAATAGGATAAGGTAACAGTAAGTTTTCACATCACAGAACAGGAATAACATACCACTTCAACTACTGATCAAAAATTTGAGTATCAGATCAGCAATGCCCTATCCTTGATAAGAACTGATTCTTAACAAGACGGGAACCACCTCCAAACAAAGAGAATTCAGGTTTCATATAGCAAAAATAAAAAAACTCTAGAGGTTCCTCCAAAACCTACAAAGGGCCAATAAATCATGGAAAGACATTCGAGATCACTAGTCACTAGGAAAATTAGGAGGGTATGGAACCCTCCTCACATACCAAGGCTGGAAATACAAACTGGTGAAGCCTCACTGAAAAACTCTGGCAATTCCCCAAAGAGTTAAACATACAGCAATTTTCCTTTTAGATATATGGATGGGGCAAAAGTAGGTTTAAAACTGTAAGTATATGAAAGACAGAGTTTATTTTTGCATTATTTATTATTGCATTATTTTCCACACAAACTATACACCTACTTCTGCCACACCCTGTATATCCAAGAGAATTTAAAATATGTTCATACAGAAACTTATATAGGTTGGGGCAAAAGGTTTACAGTTTTGAGTACACAAAAGTTTACTCTTGCATTTTATTTATGAATTATTGTATTATTCTCCATATAAGCAACTATAAACCTACTGTTATCCCACCCTGTACACAAAAGTTCATAGCAGCATTATTCCCAATAGCCAGAATGAGAAACCACCCGAATGTCCGTGGATGATAAATGGATAAATAAGACGTATGCATATGTATACAACAGACTCTTACTCATTCACAGAAAGGAATGCATACAACGGACTCTTACTCATGCACAGAAAGGAATGAAGTACCGACACCTGCCACACTGGATGAGCCATAACATTATGCTAAGGAAAAGAAGCCAGACGCAGAAAGTCACATACTGCATGATCCCATTTATATGAAACATCAGTAAGCAAATCCAGGAGGATGGAAAGTAGATCAGTGATTACCTGAGCACAGTGTGGGGAAGGAGGGACTAGGTAGTGAGTGGTTGCTAATGGGGTTTCTTCATGCGATGTTAAGTATGTTTGGGGGTTATATAACAAAGTTATACAACCTTGTCAATATACTAAAAACCACTAAACTGTACACTTGAAAATGTGTATGGTAAATTTTATCTCATTTTATAAAAACACATTTAGAAGCAAGAGGTTTTGCTTGCCACTTTAAAGAGAATCAATAGGGCACTGGCCTGTGAACCAGAGAGTCACTGGTTCAATTCCCAGTCAGGACACGTGCCTAGACTGCAGGCCAAGTCCCCACCAGGGCATGCAAGATGCAACCACACATTGATGCTTCTCTTCCTCCTTTCCCCTCTGTCTAAAAATAAATATTTTTTAAATTAAAAATAAATTAATAAAAAGGATCAACAGGCTAATTTAGGCCATCTCTTATCAATTAATGATCCTACCTTACATTCCCAGATTAAAATACTTAAAATTATAAATTTGAGATTCGAAAGGTCGATACAAAGGTCTCCCCACTGCTCGGCTTCTGCAGCACCAGAAGCTGCACCCTACTTTCCGGACCCTCCCGTTCGGTCGCCTTCAGAAGCTCCTCCTCTGCTGCTGTACCCTGACGCCCCGAGCCCTCTCCTCATTCCACTCTTACTGGATGATCTCACCCCACTTCCATGGCCACGACTAACACCTTCGAGCTGAAGATGCCTAAACATTTCCAGACAGACAGACCTCTGAGCTCGAGATTCAACTTCTCATTAGACATCTCTACTGGGTATCTTATGGACACCGTAAAATCAGCATGTCTAACACTGGACTCACCATCACTGCTCCAAAAAAAAATCTATTCCTCCTTCACCGATCATTATCCTAAGGCACAGTACCACCATCCACCCAGTTTTCTGTGGCAAAAACTAGGGTTTTCTCCTTAACCCTTCCCTCCTCCAGCTTCATCCAGTCAAGGTCTGGCGAGTTCTTGTAAATGTCCTACACTTTTCCTCATCCTTACCTCTACTCTAGGTTGGAAAATTATGTTTCACTTAAATTATGGCATCATCTTCCTTACCGACTTGCCTCTAACAAACTTGTTATCCTCGTATTACCTCATCCCTCACTCCTTATAATCAATCCTTCTATTCTGGCTCCTGCTTCTTTCACCTCACACCCCTCATCTCACCCCTCCCGCCCCTGTTTCATGCTTCAGCAATTCTGACCCACTCATGATTCTTTTAGTTCTAGGCACCTAAGGGAGGCCAACTCCTGATTCTCAACTGCCAACATCTTTCTTGTCCTTCAGGTCTGTGCTAACATGCATGTTACCCCCCCAGTAAGTTTCCCTGCCCCTTCCACGCCCCCCTCCTCAGGCTCCTTTAGCACCGCGCACTTGACCCCAACTTGCACTTATCACACTGTACTGCAGTGGCCTGTTTCCTGGCCTATGCTTCCCATCAGACCACGAGCTCCTTAAAGGCTTGTGCTGTCTCCTGTAGAACATCTCCCCTCCAGCATCTAGCACAGAGGCTGGTATATAATATACCATCAACGTGTTTCCTGTATAGTGAAGCATCTACTGAAACCAACAAACTGGCTCTTTTTATACTTTTTGTTTTTGTTTCCCCATAAAAATAACTTTTACATGCCCAACATAATATGCATTCTAAGCAAAAACAAAATTGCATTTGTAACCACCTACATTTCTCCAAGGGTAGAAAAAAGTCCTTATGATGTAATAAATTTTGCCTTATGTTGAAAGAGCGCGAGGCAGGTCACACAGGATACCTTACTACAGTTTATCCCTATAATTAATTCTCTATTACTGAAACTTTCCAAAAAACCTTACATATTATTAAGCTATGCTCATCTGCAAATTACAGAAATGACTATGTCTCCTTACTTTGGGAGGAAGTTGAAAAACCAACGAAATGTCTGTATATCATTTGGCTTACTTCAGGAAAAGGTATATTAATATAAAGGACACTACAAAGGCAAAGAAAATTGCAAAGCCTAGCTACTTTCTATACTCCTTTAACACCTGACTATGTGACTACGCCTATTAGGGATGATGGCCCTTTCCACCAATATTTCCAAAAGAAAAAGGCTAAGCACACTCACAAATCGTAAACAAGGTTGCCATATTTTCCTTGTTTGAATTGGAGTCTTCCATTTGCAGTGAAGGTGGTACAAAAGAAAGACTGTCTGAAGACACATCTACATGACCTGTCCCCATAGCAACCTCCTGGGTGATGGAGGAGACAGCCACAGGTTCTAGGCTTAGGCCAACTTCATGGAGGGAAACAGATTCTAGGGAGGCGAGGTTGTGTGAGGTAGAGAGTGCCACGCTTACAGAGTTGGTGCTCATGGCCACGGTGTGGATGGAGTCACTGAGGGCACTGTCAGACATCCCGTTGACCCGACTTGCAATGTGGTCTGTTTCCATGACCACAGGGAGCTCCAGGCCGTTCCCATGAATGGGTATCACACCACCGTGTCCTACAGTGTCTGCTGCAAGGTTGCTGCTCACAGAGTCCACAGACAGAGGTTCATGGCTTCTGGAGCCACTAGGGATTTGAGCATGCTCGCCCGCAACACCGTCCATCGTAAGCTCTTCTGCCATACCATCTGTAGAGATGGGGCTGGTAACCCTAGACACGTTCTCCATAGTGATCGCTGTGTCCAAGGCCACTTCGTGGCCATCACTGGGATGAAGACTTTGGGCACCATGTGTGTTCACCGAGCGAGAGTCTATCGAAACAATGCCTTGTTCTAATCCAACATTTCCACTGGACTGGTAGGGATCTAGTGCTGAAGGGTTACTGGCGATAGATAACGCTGTATTACCATCGACATTTATAGAGTTGGGGTGGATGTACTGAGGAGGCGGTCTGTCAGCTAAGTAAGATAAAATGCCTGAGAAAAGGAAAAGATAACAGAGAAAGTTTAGTACATTGTTAAAATAAAGAATTCCACATGCCAGAAGCTACAAATATAACTAAATTAGTCTCCCAGCTACTTCTTTGATTTATAATACATATATACCTCAAAAAGAGCAACACGTATATACCATGGTTCAGTTTTTCCTGTGAAAGAAATCATAAAAAATTAACTATGTTCCTTTGAAGTCACTGGAAATTAATCATTTAAATACTGCCATTACTATATACGTGGTTGGAATTCCTGAGTCCTAAGATGCTGAAATTTGCTCTATAAAAGTTAAAAGATAAAAAATTATTTAAAAGCAGATCTTCAATGTGAAAAATAAAATGTAATTAAATATAACAATTTACTGAACTATCATAACACACTGCGCTCTATTCAAAAACACATCACAACTGTACCTGCTTTATTAAAACAAAAAAATACCCGAACGCTGTGCTTCTGAGGTGCAGTGAGGCACCGCCGGCCGCACGGCAAGCAGGAGCGTGCTTCGCTAAACCCTCTCCGGAAAGGACACGTGTCGAGAACCTCAAACACGCCCATGCCCTCTCACGTAAGAAATTTCACCTATGGTATTATTCCCTAAATGCATTTTGTAAAGACTATACACAAGGATAGTGGTAATAAAAAATGGGAAAACCAAACTGCCCCAAAATAAAGGCTGATATAACAAACTATGAAATATCCATTCAGTAGAATGTAATGCACCACTAAAAAGGGTATTATGAAAACTGTGTAGCAACTGGGGAAAACAACTGTAAAAATGGGGGAAAATATTAAGTGAAAAAAAGCAGACACACAAGTATACAAGAAATAGTATTAATAACAAAAAACCCCTAAAATCTATACACCAAAACAAAAGATCGGAAGGAAATATACCAAAAATATGGATTATGGAACCAGGAGTGGTTCCCCTATCTGCTAAATTATCTGAAAGAGTAAATAATACTTTTTCAACAGAATAAAAATTCAGTAACTTTACAGCGAACGTGACACTGCAGCNGATAACGCTGTATTACCATCGACATTTATAGAGTTGGGGTGGATGTACTGAGGAGGCGGTCTGTCAGCTAAGTAAGATAAAATGCCTGAGAAAAGGAAAAGATAACAGAGAAAGTTTAGTACATTGTTAAAATAAAGAATTCCACATGCCAGAAGCTACAAATATAACTAAATTAGTCTCCCAGCTACTTCTCTGATTTACAATACAATACATATATACCTCAAAAAGAGCAACACGCATATACCATGGTTCAGTTTTTCCTGTGAAAGAAATCATAAAAAATTAACTATGTTCCTTTGAAGTCACTGGAAATTAATCATTTAAATACTGCCATTACTATATACGTGGTTGGAATTCCTGAGTCCTAAGATGCTGAAATTTGCTCTATAAAAGTTAAAAGATAAAAAATTATTTAAAAGCAGATCTTCAATGTGGAAAATAAAATGTAATTAAATATAACAATTTACTGAACTATCATAACACTGCGCTCTATTCAAAAACACATCACAACTGTACCTGCTTTATTAAAACAAAAAAATACCCGAACGCTGCGCTTCTGAGGTGCAGTGAGGCACCGCCGGCCGCACGGCAAGCGGGAGCGTGCTTCGCTAAACCCTCTCCGGAAAGGACACGTGTCGAGAACCTCAAACACGCCCATGCCCTCTCACGTAAGAAATTTCACTTATGGTATTATTCCCTAAATGCATTTTGTAAAGACTATACACAAGGATAGTGGTAATAAAAAATGGGAAAACCAAACTGCCCCAAAATGAAGGCTGATATAACAAACTATGAAATATCCATTCAGTAGAATGTAATGCACCACTAAAAAGGGTATTATGAAAACTGTGTAGCAACTGGGGAAAACAACTGTAAAAATGGGGGAAAATATTAAGTGAAAAAAAGTAGACACACAAGTATACAAGAAATAGTATTAATAACAAAAAACCCCTAAAATTTATACACCAAAACAAAAGATCGGAAGGAAATATACCAAAAATATGGATTATGGAACCAGGAGTGGTTCCCCTATCTGCTAAATTATCTGAAAGAGTAAATAATACTTTTTCAACAGAATAAAAATTCAGTAACTTTACAACGAACGTGACACTGCAGCGGACACGTGGCTGGCAGGCACTACAACCGCAGAACTGTAGGAACCGACCCAAGGAGATGCCGGAGGCGGGGGGGAGAGCTGTGCACGTGCCAAGAGGAAATGAGGCTCAGTCAAACTGCTGTATCAGTAACGCGTCTCCTGTACATTCTAAGAGGAAAAGTACATACAGACAGACAGATGGCTTTTTCCCTAGATATCTGTCTCATCGTGATAAACAAAAGTGTTACCCAAGTCTTCACGCACTGAGGTTGTGTCAGCCCTATTTTTTCTTCTAACTTCCCAAAGCACTGTAACGCTTACCAGGTAGAATGGTTCTGAAGTAACTGCTCTCCAGGTGGGGGTACGGTGGAGGAGGTAGGGTGTAGTTTCTCTCAGGCAGCCCACACATCACCCCTCGATCGCCAATACCCATGGGAAGCATCAGAGACAAAGCAGAAGGCAGAGAGCTCAGGGAGGGACCCAGGTTTGGGATCGCCACTGGCAGGCCTACAAGAAAATGTTCTCAATTAAAAGGAAAAAGTCCTCTGTCTAACCACTCTGCTACATATCTGAAAGGAAAGCAAAATCATACTGAATGTAAACTGTCATTGAAAACTAAAATTTTACAAAAGTACTTACGAAGTCTCTCTACAGTGACTGGGTAACCTCTTAGGCTGGTGCGTGTGGGCAGAAATTTCACCTAGTAACCCTTCACATCCCAGACAGGCACATCCACAAACAGGTAGTAAAGTTAGTTCGTTCTCGAAGTTAGTTTTAAAATGCCTTTCTGATCCTCGGTTGTCCTACATTGCTCTTTTTCTTTTTAAAGTATATTTATTACAGTTTTCCCAATTTTCCCCCCTCTGCCCTGCACCCCTCAACCCTCCAGCAGTCCCCACCTTAGTTCATGTCCATGGGTTGTACATGTAAGTTCTTTGACTTCTTTCCTATACCATTCTTTTCCTCTACCCATCTATTTTTATGCCCACCAGTTATGCTTCTTCTTCTCTGTACCTTTCCCCATTCTCTCCCTTCCGCCTCTCCACTGAAAACCTTTCATATAATGTCCATTTCTCTGATTCTGTCCCTGTTCTAGTCGTTTGCTCAGTTTTTGTTTTCATTTTTTATGTTGTTGTTGATAGTTGTGAGTTTTTGTCATTTTACTGTTCATGGTTTTTAATCTCTCAATTTCTTAGATAAGTCCCTTTAACATTTCATATAATAAAGGTTTGGTGATGATGAACTGCTTTAACTTGACCTTATCTGGGAAGCACTTTATCTGCCCTTTCATTCGAAATGATAGCTTTGCTGGATAGAGTCATCTTGGATGTAGGTCCTTGCCTTTCATGACTTCAAACACTTCTTGCCAGACCCTTCTTGCCTGTAAGGTTTCTTTTGAGAAATCAGCTGACAGTCTGATGGGAACTCATTTGTAGGTAACTGTCTCCTTTTCTCTTGCAGCTTTTAAGATTCTCTCCTCATCTTCAATCTTGGGTAACTTAATGATGATGTGCTTTGGTGTGTTCCTCTTCGGGTCCAATTTCTTTGGGACTTTCTGAGCTTCCTGGACTTCCGGGAAGTCTATTTCCTTTGCCAGATTGGGGAAGTTTTCCTTCATTATTTGTTCAAATAAGTTTCCAACTTCTTGCTCTTGTTCTTCTCCTTCTCCTATAATTCTGATATTAGAGTGTTTAAAGTCGTCCTAGAGGTTCCTAAGCCTCTCTTCATTTTTTGAACTCTTGTTTCTTCATTCTGTTCCAGTTGGATGTTTACTTCTTCCTTCTGTTCCAAATGGTTGATGTGAGTCCCAGTTTCTTTCACTTCACTGTTGGTTCCCTGTATATTTTGCTTTATTTCACTCTGGGTATCCTTCATTTGTTCTTTCACTTTGCAACCAAGCTCAATCAGCTCTGTGAGCATTTTGATACCAGTGTTTTGAACTCTGCATCAGATAGGCTGGCAATCTCATCGCTCAGCTTTTCCTGGAGCTTTGATCTTTCATTTGGGCCATATTTCTTTGTCTCGGCGCACCTGTATGTTGTCAGGAGCCCCGGGGCCTTAGGTATTTACCAGGTGAGGCACCCTCTCTGCTGCATTGTGGTGCTGCCTGTGGGGGAAGGGTCAGAGAGGGAACAATGCGGCTCTAGCCCCACTTCCCTATGGACTCTGTTGTGTGAGACTAGGAGTTTCTCCCACCATGGCAACCCCTGCAGTAGTTTACAGCCATCTCTGAGTCTTCAGTTTCCCGTCCAGCCAGCCCTGTCTTGCCCACGCAGTCGGCCGCCTTGCCTCAAGTCCTCTCAGACAGCCCCGCCTCACCCCCGGGTCCACCTCCCTGCCGTGGGTCCTTTCTGCTTGGCTGCCCACCTACTGGTCTTGGTGAGCATTTCTTTAACTCCTTGGTCGTCAGAGTTCCATGCAGTTTGATTTTCTGGCACTTCTGGTTGTTTATTGCTTTTAGATTGGTTGTTGTCCTTTTTCCGGTCGTGCAAGGAAGTGAAGAGTTTCTACCCACACCTCCATCTTGGCTGGAACTCTCCTACATTGCTCTTAAATACCAAACATTTAATTACAACTAAAAACCTAGCTTAAGTACAATTTGAGTAAACAAATTATACAGAGATACAAAAATGGGAAGGAACATATACCAAAGTTCACAGAGATGGTCTCTGAGTAGTGACAGGGCTTTTTAAAAAAGACTTTTTTTTTAGTTTACTATAATTTCCATTTCATACAGTCAGAATGTTTCACTTTTAAAAATTCACAAGTATGCTTCTACTTGGAAAATAACCTAGTTAGATGCAAAACTGTGTACACATACTTTCAGTCTTCTGCATGTATGCTGTACTTCATGGCTAAACACTGTAACCGAGATTATATCCACCTGGAAGTGTATCTATCTGCAACATGCTGGAGTGACTCTGACTGTGCCTGAGTGTCATGATGAATACTCTCCAACTCAGACAGTGCTGATTTGCATTATATTGGCAATATAATGGCAATATTTGTTAATAGGCTTTTCCCCCCTAACAAGAGTGTCCACTAAAAGGAGGAATGCCTAAGAGATAATCAAATGAAGTAAAAAACTAATAAAAATTTTTAAAAGTTTTTATGGATATTAAAGGAATATAAAGAGGCCACAGTTATGATTAAACTTACTTAACTGCTGCACTTTAGTAATTAAGCAAATGATTCTCTATAGGGAACTACTTAAACAACTTACAGATTTAAATACTCTTAAACATTAACTCCTATTTTGTCAAAGAAGGTCCAATACATCCCAGTACCATAGATCCTTAAGAATCACTAGCTTACTTGTTTCATAGAAAAAGAAAATTAATCTAGGCAGATAAAAAAGGTTTTAAAAAAGCATAGTGACAGGGAAAAGTGAGCTTCCAATACACTCTCATTCTCTCCGGTCACTGAGGTCTGTGGGTGTCCCACACAGGAGCTCCGTCCCTGGTGGCTTCCCTTCACCCATAATTGTAGGTGTATCTGCAGTTGTCAATTTCGGATGCAGTAGAAATAAAGTTCAATGGCTCATGCTAAGAACATTTATTAGAGTAACTTTGATTATCCTCTACTAACCCCGGGAAAGTATGCCGAGAGTGTGAACCAGACAAATAGGTAATCGGACATAAAATGCCAAGTCAACTGCAGCTCCGCATAAAAGGCCACCAGAATCCAACACTCTACAAAAATGCGTTCTCCCACTGCGCAACCACAGGTGAACCACCATTTAGACCTGCTCGGCTTCTCCCTTCTACTTTTTTTTTTTTAAGATTTTATTTATTTATCTTTAGAGGGGAAGGGAAGGAGAGAAGGAGAGAAATATCAATGTATGGTTGCTTTGTGTGAGTCCCCTGCTAGGAACCGGCCTGCAACCCAGGCATGTGCCCTGACTGGGAATCAAACCGCGATCGTGTGGTTCGTAGGCCCGCGCTCAATCCACTGAGCTACACCAGCCAAGGCCCCCTTCTACTCTTAAAGAGGCTCTGAGCCCAGCTGGGCTCTCTTTAGAATTGATAACGCAGTAAGTGTTGAAATTCAGTCACTGTCCCTTACCACTCACCTGGGGCAGGGATGGCATTGTGAGTGGGTGAGGCAGCCAACCCCAGGTGACTCCCTGAGACTGGCAAGGCATTGCTCACAGAGGATGAAGTCAGCTGCTCCATCCCCACTGGACTCAGGTTCATTTCATTCATCCTAAGAAAGAGCACACATAACTAGTCATGGAAACAATTACCTCAGTGACTCTGTTCAAGGTACTGAAGAACCTGAACCTACAGGGTGGAGAAGTGGGTATTTCACTTTTATGCTCACAACACTGACATAGCTAGTGTCACATTTTTCTATCGACAAGGGAACTGGGATTCGAGAGACAATAACTAGGTCAGTCAATGTCATACAGCACAAACAGGACTGGGCCCTGTTTCAATCAGGCGTGCCTTGTTCTAAACCCTATGCACACTACCCAAAGCAGAGTTTACACTCCTAAGAGCACACTGGCAGTGAAACTGGTTTGCTGTGTTGTTTTTTAATCATCCAAGTTTTTTCTTGCACAAGATTTGTGTTCTTTAACTGGCTTATTATTTTAAACCAGGACTTCAGTAAGCAATTTGTTTTAATCTATACAAAGAATATTTGCTAGTTCTTTTTACCAGGCGTTAAAGTGACACTGGATCTGAATTAGATTATCCACAGTGTGAAAAAGCACATTTTCTCATGGATCAGCATTTTATTAAAACTCTGTGTCAATATTTTAATTAATTACTATTAATAACACCCTCCACATATCAAGGTTTGTTATGTAAGATTTGCTAGATACTTTAAAAAAAATTACTTCACATCTCTCACTTCTTCAAAATAAGGTAGATAAGGAAACTGAGTCTCAGGGAGCACTTGTTTTAATCCCCAAATCACAGGATTAAGTGGAAAAGCACAGATTATGCTGCAAAATACTGATAAAAAGTTTTACAACACATCAACTTTATTTATCGACAAACCATTTCTGGCAGGCAGAAGAATCTGAAAATCACATTTTCTATGCATGTATTAACAACACAATCAGAATAAGAGTAATACTGACTTGAGCCCTGGCTGATGTAGCTCAGTGGATTGAGTGCGGGCCTGCGAACTACACGATCGTGGTTCAATTCCCAGTCAGGGCACATGCCTGGGTTGCAGGCCAGTTCCCAGCAGGGGACTCACGAGAGGCAACCATACATTGATATTTCTCTCCTTCTCTCCTTCCCTTCCCCTCTAAAGATAAGTAAATAAAAATAAAGATAAAAAATAAAATGGAAAAAAAAGAGTAAGAGTAATACTGATTTGAATAAGATATTTATTGGAGGTTTTTGTAAGTATTAGAATTTACAGACTGTCATTTTAAAAGTACTGTATTTCAAGAAGCTAGCCACCATGCTACCCAAAGGAGGTCACTAATGACCTACGATCCTTAGAGTATCACATTAATGCATATTCTCCTGTCTGCACCTACACACATGGCAGGGATGAAGACTGGGAGGAGAAATCAAATGGGTCCACATCAGGAGTGTCAAACTCACGTTCACCAGGGGCCATGTCAGCCTCACGGTTGCCTTCAAAGGGCCCAATGTAATTCCAACTCCTTAAATGTTAAGGAGTAGTTACATTTATACAGCCCTAAAATTATTTTGGCCCTTTGGCCAAACATGGCCCAAGCATGAGTTTGACACCCCTGCTCAACATATTCCTTAGCCATGAACACAAATCTAAATAGGTTTTTAATTCTAAACAATGGCAGTACCAGCTATCAATCAACCTGAAAATAATAACAGTTAACAGTTATTACTCTCATTCTACAGCTGTTAGGCACAGGAGAAAATGGTTTACATGTAATTATCTCACCTAATCTTTATAACTGCTGTGAGGTAGGTATTATTCTTAATCCTATTTTAGAAATAAGGAAACTGAGACTCAGACACTAAGAAACGTAAGATTGCATAACAAGTGGCAGAGTGGGGATTTAAATCCAGGTCTGCCTAATTTAATAAAACCAAGCTCTTAACAGAAATTGAAAAAGACAGTTACAATAAAAAAACCCATTTTGCCTGTCACACAGTTCCAATATATTACGACCTGTGTCTGCATAGTGGGGCATGCTTCAAGTCCTGCGCAGACCTGTTCCTGCACTATTCCATATCCACAGGCTGCCACCTTACATCTCTGGCCAGGGAACTCATAAAACTAGGCTCCCGGACATTACTCAAGTACACAAGGCCAACAGAGCACAGCCCCTCGTACAGGGCAGGCACTCTTAAACGACGGAGACTGGGGCAGTGTCAGCCCCCTCCTACTGCAAAGGCAACTAGAAGCACATGACGGATCAGGTGCACCGGACGAAGGACAACCCCTTTATAAACCTAACTATGCCACTGAAAGTAAAATTCCTTACAGACTAAAAAAACTACAGCTACCTTAATTTCAAAAGCTTCTGGGCTTGGGTTGGTTAAAACAGACTTTACCTATAACATTTTAAAATAATTCTTTTTTTAAAATAATTTTTTTATTTAATTCTTGTTCAAGTACAGCTTTCTGTCTTATATTCCCAACCCTGCCCGCCCCCCTAAAATAATTCTTTAAAGATTTTATTTATTTATCTTTAGAGGGGAAGGGAAGGAGAGAGGAAGAGAAATATCAATGTATGGTTGCCTCTCATGTGTCCTCTGCTGGGAACTGGCCTGCAACCCAGGCATGTGCCCTGACTGGGAATCAAACCGCGGTTGTTTGGATCGCAAGCCCATGCTCGATCCATTGAGCTACACCAGCCAGCCAGGGTCACCTATAACTTTTTATAGCCACAATGTTTTTCGTTAAAATTCTACAATCAATGGAGAAGTAACATCCTATAAAAAAACTGGTTACAATAATTTTTAAAGTACAATCAAAAGTCTGTAGCTTCGAATCCCATTCTGAAAATTCCTGAACATTAATCTGCAAACTAATCTTGCGATAAAAATCAAAATGGTGTTTCTAGGTTAACTTCTAGGCCTTCTCAAACCAGTTCCAACCAGACTTTAATGTGAGAGGCTCAGCAGATTTCTGCTGCTGTGAGTCACTAAAATGTGATGACTTCAGCAGCCATAAACCAAAGGTAACCAGTATCCCACAGAGAGAAAGCAGATGTCAATGAAAGAAACGTCCAAACCTGTAAGAATTTTTTATGAGTTTTTTATGAGCCCAACTGACAATTACCAGAAAGCAAAACCTGAACGAACTGAGAAAACGCTCTGGAAAATGGCAGTTTTGCACCTTACGTTATACATTACAATCAAAAGAAGGGGCATAAGTGGGTCCCTGAAATCCACTGGCGATTGATTAGGGAGGCGGGACAAAGAAAAGCAAGGAAACCTTGGGGAATGAACAAAATAGTAGACACACGCTTCCTTAACACAGGTGGGTACAGGATGGTTAATAGTCAACAATGAACAAACGTGACAACAATGAGAGAATTCGTGGTCTTCCTCTAGTGCGGCGGCTTGTGCTTTGAGGGGTCGCAATAAAAGTATGTTATTGTAGACACAAAAACAACAGTAAGGCTCAATGAAGGTAGAGGTCGACTTTTGTTAGGGAAGATTCCAGTCTAGGACACGACTGCCCGCCATGACCTGCTTTCAGTTAGAAAGTGCTTAACTCCAGACCACCGTGCGTGGATAATTTAGGTCTCCGAGTTTGCAAGGCCCTCACACAGGCCTCTCTTGAGCTTGTCAGGCACAGAATGTGGCACCTTTTTGTCCACACAGACGACAGCTGCTCCATCCTCAATTTACAATATGACCCTCATAAGACTCGTTAAAGTGCAATTCTATTCTAACTACCTTCCTCATGTGAGATTCTAGGGCGCAATCTTGGGAAAAGGTACCAAGCACTCCCTTCTTCCCTACTCGTTCCTTATAAAATCATTTCCTTCATATTTCTACTGCCGTGTGTTTGCCAGTTGCTTATCTTGTAACTTTTCTTAGAATGACATATAAGCAGCCAAGTGTAATTATTTCTGTACTGTACTGACATGGTACCAAAAAGTACCTAATTTGAAGCATTAGCAGTAAGTTTTTAGAATTAAAAACTTAATTTCTCCACTTGACCATCCCAGCCAGAGGGTAACCAGCAAAATTCAAGGTGATGCATGGAGATGAGCTAAAAATACACTTCGGAACCCAAAGATATTACTAAACGCTCAAATAAGCCAAAGGCATAGGATAAAGCTGTCAACGAGCCAACAATCGACACATGGCTATTTGGAACAACTATTCACAAGTGGAGTAAATTAGGTCGAATGAGAGTATATTCAACCCAATTCCCGTTCGTGGAATTCTCGTTCGCTTTGGTACACAAATTCATTTGCAAATCGCACCTGTAACCTACCCAATGGCACTCAAAACAAAGGCACTCTGGACTCTCGGGCCAGATGTTTTCCAAAGACGTCATCAGCGCTGAGCCCGGCTCAGGACTTACCTGTGATGCATCTGCTTGGGGCCGAGTGTCAGAGAAAAGAGCACAGCGGGGCCAGGGAACCGGCATCAGGGTTTACGTTCCAGGGTCACGTGTTACCGCATCTTGCTCACAACCGCTGCACTAACGCGACGACTCGTCCCCGGGGCCTCCCCGGGCCGCCCAACTTCTCCTGAGGGCCGGCGGCCGCACACTCCGTCTCGAGGGGGTACATGCCGGAGGACACTCGGGGCGTTTCTTCCAGGAGCTCCGGGAGGGGTGCTGCCCAACCTGTGGAGGGGTGGGGGTCGGGAAAAGGGCGGTCAACAAACACGGGGAGACTGCAGTCTTGGCCCCTCGACACAGGAGAGCCCAGGCCTGGGGACAACGCCTCCCAAGGACGGCCAACTCGCCTGGCCGCGGCCAAGGGACCCGCAGGCCGTCCTCGCCCCTCCCCGAGCGGGTCGGCGCGCAGCCCACCTGCCGGCCGTACCAGGGGCGCGCGCGCCTGCCCCGCGGCTTTGTTCCTCATCCAGGCAGCGCTCTTCTTCGGACCCTCCCCACCCGCTCGACCCCGCGCCCCGGAGGCCGCTCGCCTAACGTTTCCCGCCCGACCCAGCCCGCAGTCTCCTCGGGGCCGCACCCTCCGAGGCGCGTTTCCGGCTCCTCTGCCACTCTCCGCGCCCGCCGCTCCGCCCCTCGCGCGTGCGCCCCTCCCCGCTGAGGCCAGCGGGTAGCGACTCCGCTCCGGCTCGCCCCTCCCCCAGACGAGTCCCTTCGGCGCGTGCGCACCGCGGGGAGGTGGGCCAGAACGGGGCGGAGCGCATCTCTGTCCGGCCAGTTCCGCTCGTGCGCCCAGCAGCGACCCAGTTGCTAGGCAACCAAGGCTGACGGGTACGCAGCTGAGTAGGTTCCCTGAGCCCCCGAAGTCTTCCAGACTCCGAGTTTCCGTCTTCAAGGCGTTCATCTGCTAAGGAAACGTGGGTCCGCGCAAGCCCAGAAGACTCGAAATAAGGGACTTAGCACAGTGTTACCCACGTAGAATTGGGATTGTAGCCCCAATATTTTTCACCATATGCTACCCCTGAAGGTTGTCCAGTTTCCCTGCTTCGAGTCATAAATGGTGGCGTTCGGGATTTTATACAAATTTCCTTCCCCTTCTCTCTTTGTTCTTCGTTCCCTATTGCATGCCAGGCACTGTGCTAAGCCCTGGAGGCACTGAGATGGCTTTAAAGTTAGATGGTTCCAAGTTCATGAGGATTGGACTTTGAAACCACAACACACTACCCGCCGAAGAGCTTCCATACATAACACCAGCAGAATAGCAGTGACCGAGGAATTCGTCCTTTCATTCAGAAAACATTTACTAAATTATATCTCAAACACAGACATGCAAAATAAGACACAAGTCTTGACCTTCAACAGCTTGCAGTCAGGTGGGGGGCGGGGACTGACGAGCTCTGAGAATTCAGTCTCTTGTAACAGGGCAGCGGCGCACACAATGTTCTGGACTAGGGCGGGGAGTGGTGTCGACCTACGTACTGTTTCTCTCCCTTTACCTCTCATAAAGAGAAAGCACATTCCAAATGAGGGAACTTAATCAGTGAACATTGGTAGGCCACATTGGTTTTGCTTTCTTATTTACAATAAACAGAAATCTAAATCGTCCCGGTTGGTGTGCTAAGTGGATTGAACCTCGGCACTCGATTCCTGATCAGGGCACACGCGTGTGTTGCTGGGCCAGGCTCCCAATTGGGGGCGTGCTACAGGCAAACAATGTGTTTCTCTCACACATTGATCTTTCTCTCCTTTTCTTTCTTCCTCCTTCCTCCCTCTCTAAAAATAAGTAAGTTCTCTTTTGAAGAAAGAAAGAGAGAGAGAGAGAAAGAAGAGACAGAGAGAGAGAAAGAAAAGAGAGAGAGAGAAGGAAGGAAGGAAGGAAGGAAGGAAGGGAGGAAGGAAAGAAGGATCTAAATCAAGAAAGTTACCACATCACAAGTAAGTGAGAGAGCGTGTTCCCTAAAATGACACTTCAGACCTGGGGCCAAGGGGATGATGATGTGTCTCACAGAAGGCTGAGTGAGTTCACTCTGGCTTTCCATGACTATTCATTTTGAGCAGTTTTATTAATATCAGAGGTGTGTATTAAAATTAGGTCAGATAAACCTAAAAGCTAAAACTATAATATTTATAGGCAAAAATATAGAAGAAAATCTTTGTAAACTTTATAGGATACAAAAATTGGGAACCACTAAAAATTAAGGTACCAAACTTCATTAAAATTAAAAATTTGGTCTTGAAAAGACACTGTCAACAAAATGAAAAAATCAAGCCAGCCACAGGGAGAAAGTATTTGCAAGACACATATCTAGCAAAGGACTTTTATCTGGAACGTGTAAAGAACTCTTTAAACTCAAAAATAAAAAGGCAAACAACTCACTATTTAAAATGGGCCAAATATCTGAATAGTGGCTTTACCAATGAGATATGTGGATGGCAATTAAACACACAAAAAGATGAGGGACACCATTAGTAATTAGGGAAATGCAAATCAAAACACAAAGAGGTAACATTACATACTTATTCGGATTACCAAAATTAAAACTACCAACCATAACAAGTGTTGGTGCAGGTATGAAGCAGCTGGAACTCTCCTACGTTGCTGGTGGGAGCACAAAACCGCTACAGCTATTTTAGAAAATCACTTAGCAATTTATTATACCATGAGTTCAGTAATTACACTCCTGGGCATTTACCTAAGAGAAAATAAAAATGTAGTACAGACAAATGTTCATAAAAGCTTCATTTGTGACAGACACAAACTGGAAAGAATCCAAAAGCCCATCGACTGGTGAATGAATGAACAAACAAATTATAGAGTATATCCACATATTGGAACACGACAGAAATAAAAAAGGACACGCCATTGATACATAGATCAATCTCCAAAGCATTAAGCTACGTGAAATAAACCACATACAAAAGACTACATATTATGTGTGTCATGTACATGAAATTGTAGGAAAAGGCAGAATGATAGTAAAAGAAAGCGCTAAGCGATTGTCAGGAATTGCAGGTGCCTAGGAGGGATGAGACTGCCTGTCAAGGGGCATGAGGGAGCCGAGGGGCAGTGGAAGTTATCTTGATCGTGGTAGTGGTTACACAACTGTATGTTTTTATCAAAATACACAGTACACTCAAAGTGGGTGAGTTTTACTAAATGTAAATGTACCTCAGAAAGTCGATTTTTAAAAAATGAGGATCACAAAAAAATGGAGACATCCTAATCCCATTCCCCAGACTAGATTAGGCCCGCCATATGCTCTCTCATCATTCTTAGGTTTATTGTAAGTAATTGTTCACTTTTCTATCTTGCCAAATAGATTTTAAGTTTGGGGGACAAGATTCATGACTATCTTTTTTAACACCATATGACATAGCATAATACCTAGCACGTATGAGGTGCTCAATCAATGCAAGCCAAACTGGCATAGTTGTAAGTTGTGCTTACTGACTCACATCCCTATTTTCTGGAGCCGTACAGAAAGTGGATGCCTAAAGGTTGCCTGAGGAGCTGATTTAGGTGACTTGCCAGTTTAAAAAGACACCAAGGTGCCAGTAGAGAACAAAAACAATGGGCGTCCTGACCAAACAAACACAAATGAAGAGTGTTGCTGCTCTTTTAGAATTAAAAGCCCAAGTAGGAGGAAGACTGTGGAACGAAGATGCTGGGTAGACCTTAGAGATAACTGTGGGTAAGATAAATCAGATACAAGCACTAACATTTTTGCTGAGTGGAAAAGACAGGTGTAGAGAACAAATTACCTTTAAACATTATAGCCCTACGACAAAGACAGGAATGGGTAAATTGGAGCCTGGATGGGCCTACTTAGGACATCTTTCTCTCAACTGACTCTAATTATGGTTTCAAATCCTGCTTCCGATGGCTCATTTTAAGGAGGGTCTGGAAATAGGACTTCTCATGTGGGTAAACCTGTTCTTTGACATTGTTTGGATTCTCTTCCATAAGCCTGATACTATCATAATTTATTGTATCAGATTCTAACGGACTCATTTCTTTATTTAATATTTGCAGAAAAGGTATGGAAAGGGGAGAGCTTATTCAATAAATATTTGTTAAGTGCTTATTATGTGTCTAGGCACTGGGGATACAAGAGTGATAAAAACATACCAATCCTTGTGGAGCTTACATTATGATGGAAGAAGATAAATAATAAACAAAGAAATAATTACACCAGATAGCAATAAACATCATGAAAAAATGTAGCACAGAGAATAGCTAGAAAGTGCTCCAGGGGATGGGGCCTATGATTTCAAGTAGGGTAGACAGAGAAGTCCTCATTGAAAAGGTGACATTTGAACCAAAGGAAGTGAGGGAGCAATCCATGGGGACATCTAGAAGAAGAGTGTCTCAGTCCCAGAGAAGGGCGAGGGCAAAGGCCCCAGGGAAGGAGAACAGCTGGCATGTCTGAGGAATTGCAAGGAGGCCGGTGACACTAAATTGTACTGCCCAATATAGTAGCCCCTAGCCACTAGCACACGTGGTCACTGAGCCCTGAAATGTGCTTGGTTCCAACTGTGGGAATCTTAGGGTGGAGAGTGAAATAGAGGGATTGTGTTAACAGCTCCCGTTCTTTACTCTTCCTAGTGACCATGCCCTTTGCAAGGTGACTTTACAGGTCATCCCAGGAATAGGTGGAGCCTTCTTCCTACCCCATGATTCTGAGTTGGCCACGCCAGACGTTCTTGAACTCAGCCAAACACAGACTCCATCATTGCCCCTCAGGCTCACGAACTAAATAAATGCTTTCGGGGTTAAGCTACTGAGTCTTGGGGTGCCTTTGTTGGTGGCCATTCTGATGAGGCTGCCTTCCTTTTCCTGGATACCACTGACTGTCTGCTCTGACCTTGGGAAACTGTTACATGAGTCTAGAACATTACGCACTGAGTATTGGGAGCATTATTTTTCTTGGGTTAATGTTCCAAGTCCCTGGTGGAACTCTTCTAAAGGCTGCAGAATGGCTTGTCTTCTCAACGGAGTAGCCGAGGGACTAGAACTGTGATAATCTTGTATGTTCTGTTGACCTCTTCGGACTTAAGAAGTGGAATACAGGTAATATTAAACTGATTCAATTTCTCAGATCTGAAGGAATCATACTCATTTCGGCGGAGGGCCACCCAAGCTATAACTGCCGAAGGACCCCTGACCCTGCTCAGGCTTTGGAGTATCCTGCTAGTTGAGATGGAGCAGAATTAGAAATTGGGGGAGCCCTGGGGGGTGTGGCCCAGTGGGTTGGAGCATTGTCCGGGAAACCGAAAGGTCATGGGCCCAATTCCCGGTCAGGGCACATGCCTAGGCTATGGGTTTGGTCCCCATTCTCGTGTACAAGAGGCAACTGGTTGGTGTTTCTCTCTCACATTGATGTTTTTCTCCCTTTCTGTCTCCCTCCCCCTCTCTCTAATCAATAAGCATGTCCTCAGGTGAGGAAAAGGGAAGGAGGGAGGAAGGGAAAAAAGAAAAAGAGAGAGGAAAGAAGGAAGGGAGGGAGGGAGGGAGGGAGGAAGGGCAATTGAGGGAATGATCTGTGAAGTTTAACCAAAGAAATGTTGATGTTGATATCTTTAAATTTTAACCTACAAAGGTAAGGTTTCTTAAACTTTGGGTTTTAATTTATCCCTAGTAATTTAATAATGGGGGAAGTAATTTTACATTTAGGCTACCGCTCTATTAACGATTTATTTGATTGTATAACCTCTAGCCAGCTTACATTGGAATTTTCTTCATCAGAGATAGGAAAAGAACCAAGAACGAGTTTTTGGCCTAGGGACCGCCAGACTCTGGGGTTAATTTAACTAATGTATCCTTCTGACCTATTTTAGAGATTTTAAGGGATGAAAACTGAACTGCCCATCTACGACTCTGGGATGGCACACGACGGAGTAGTAGTTGCCAGTGAAGGAGGGTGGAAAGTCCAACAGTAAAAGAAATTAAAAGGGAACTGAAAATTTAGCACGTCCATGTGGTTATTAGGATGTGTTTTACCAAGCCCGCGAGGAATAGGTAATTTCCATGTTCTGCCAGTGGCTCCAGAGCCCAGAAATAGATGGGAAGCTACTCGACTTATTTTTAAGAGTTTAAAATAATGCTAAAACCAAAAAAGGAGAGCACAAGAATACAAAACTGTGAGCCAGTGTAACCTGAGGCTGTAGGAACAAAATCTCTCAATAAAATCTCTCAACAAACTAAATCTAGCAGTGTACTGAAAGAATTATGGCTCCAGAGGATTTCATCTCAGGAATGCATAAAAGGCTTAACATTAGCACAGCTATTATTGTAATGCACAGCAATGATAAAATAAAGAATAGACTGTGCATGGTTGTCTTTAGCGGTGCACTTGGTAAAATTTAATAGCCATTTCTGATAATACTCTTAGCAAACAAAGAGTAGAATAAAATTCCCTTAATTTGATAAAAAATATCTTATACATGATGAAACATTAGAAGCTGTCCCATAAAAAAATACAAGGATGCTAGCATTACTACAATTAGCATTGGATTAAAGATCTTAGGCAGTGAAATTTAATAGCAAAAATGAGTTATATTAGCAAGGAAGAAACAAAATGTCAGCATTAGTAGACAATGTGATTATAGTTTAAAATGCTGCAAAATCATCTTTCAAAAATAATGATTAGAACTCTCTTGAGTGGGATGTTGTTTTATAAGTGTATACACTTAACAAAACACATTGAATTGTATATTTGCTATATGTGCATTTAACTGTATGAAGATTTTACCTCAAAAACCATTAGAACTAGCCTGGCTGGTGTGGCTCAGTGGATTGAGGGCGGGCCTGCCAACTGGGGTTCAAGGTTCGATTCCCGGTTGGGGCACATGCCTGGGTTGCAGGCCAGTTCCCAGCGGGGGACTCATGAGAGGCAACCATACATTGATGTTTCTCTCTTTCTCCCCTTCCCTTCCCCTCTAAAGATAAATAAATAAAGTTTTAAAAAAATCTTACATTTCTATATGACAAAAGAGACCACATTGACAAGGTTAAAATGCAAACAGCGTTTGAGAAGCACGGGAATAAATAGTACTAAATTGTATCTAAATATCTGTCGCTGTTGTAGTGATGTGAGTAGAGGATTAACAAGCTTTTACTTTTCTGCAGGACAACTGGACCTGCAGTTTACTTCCTGTTATCTGTTCCTCTGAAGCCTGATAAAGATAGAACTGTCAACTATTTCCTCAGCCAACAAACATCACTTATATTAGAGCAATTACCTGATTGGTAGATTGCATTTGAACTGGCAAAACTATAATTACCTGATGGGAGAACATAGCTGTGGGCTTCCCTGAGTGTGAAAACTCTTTAATTGGGCCCTGGTGGGTCGCTGGAAGCCGCGTCTGTGAGGTTGGTACAGAAACACTGGCTCTGAGTCAAGGTAGCTGCCGCAGGGATCGGGTGTGAGTCTCCTTTCCTGGCACCTGAGCTGTCACCAGGCTGCAGGCAGGTTCGGAAGGAGCAGCTGCACGACCGTTGCAGGCACTCCCAGCGATGGGGAGTGCCTACTTCAATGCCATTGTCCCTGCTCCAAAGCTGTTGTTCCTGACCTTTATCCCTCCAAGTGAATCTGGTGCTGAATGTGGCCTGTGGTTGTCTTAGTGAATCTCGGTATTCAGTTGTACCTAAGAAGAGCCCGGAGCCCTGGTGGATGGTGATATAGATAGTTTATGTGAGAGTTATATAGAAAAAGACTAATGGGATAGAATTGTGCTTGGTCATCGATTTGAGATTTAGTGAACTACACCCGTGGGAAACCTGACTTCTCGCGTGAGGTCATAAGGCTGTGCATGCTTCCCCGGTCCTTCTCCTGACAGCTGATGCCCGTTGCAGACGTGGGGCCACAGGAAGAGGCACACCTCCGTGCGGTGAGCCTAGGAAACCCCAATCTATAACGTGATATCAAGCATTTACAAGCGTGGATCAAAGTCTCTTCACCTCCCCCGGTCCAAGCAGGTGACGAAGGACGGGTCTGAGTTTTAGGGGTGGAAGTTTTCCTTGGCCCTAGAGATACCGTGACATCTACCGAACCTGATCCCGAGTGCCTCGCATTCCCTCTTTCACAAGCAGATCCCCACAGGACCACACAAACCTAGTCCCAGTATCCTTGGAGGCTCGGCACGCCTGCAAATCGACCTGGCCAGTCTCATGGAAGACATCTCTAAAGCTGGGGAGGGCATTTGTCTGGGTCAAAACTGACTGGAGAAAGATTAGGAGTCAGAATCCCCTCTTTTGACCTCTTCCGCCTTAAAGAAGGCAGCCCCAGCATCACCTTCATGCCCTGTGGGTGAAACACTGCTTCTCACTGGAAAAGCCACTTATTTTCAATGCATTTACACCTTCAAAAAGCGTGAGAAAAACTTTTATCAGCATTCTTTGTGACCATGTAGATACATCACGACACTGCTTGGACCCTATAAAAAGACCACCATAGGATTAGGATGTGACAATTTTAAAAGGTTTTATTTGTTTATTTTTAGAAAGAGGGGAAGGGAAGGAGAAAGAGAGTTAGAGAAACATCAGTGTGTGGTTGCCTCTTATGTGGCCCCACCCTGGGAACTGGCCTGCAATGCAGGCATGTGCCCTGACTGGGAATTGAACCAGTGATCCTTTGGTTTGCAGCCTGTGCTCAATCCACTGAGCCACACCAGCCAGGGATAGGATGTGACAATTTTAGGTTGTGGTATTAGTGGGGGCAGAGGGGAGGAACTTAGTCCTGTAGGTACCTATTCTTCGAGACAAGTTTATAAAGAGCCAGAAAACCTTATCCAAAAGCTTTAAATTATAATAATAAGTCTGTTGATTTGGGTCAGATCGAGGTGTCCCTTATACTTTTTTCTAGTCCCTCTTTTACTATTTTAAACTTCATTACATTAAAAAATACAAAAATAATGTGGTTTTTTTGTGATGAGTTAAAGAGTAGAGACATCCATAAAGAAAAATAAACACACCCCATCCCCAGTGCCACCCTTTTAAAGCCACTGATTACAGAAATCCACTGTTTGTCTTTCCACTTCATTTTCCGTGCTCACGCAAACGTGTGCCAAGACACATGTGTCGAGGAGGTTAGTTCATCTTGACTTCAATCTGCATACATCACTCTGCAGTTTGCTCTTTTTCGCTTAACACATTATGGACATCTCTGCAAGTTCTTACATATAGATCTAACTTATTATTTTAATAATAGCATAATATCCTAAAAGTATTGGTTCTTTTCCTACTGGTGGACATTCAAGCTGTTTCCTCTTTTCTTTTAAAAAAATCACTGCAAATAATGCTGCAATCAATACTAATGTACTAGAAATCCACATCGGCACATTCATTTTGGACAGGATTATAGGGATCTCCGGGCCAAAGGACAGGTGATGTGCAGTATTAATTTCAATAATTACATTCCCCAAAGCGTGTAGCAATATATGCTTCTGCCCCTTCTCCGAATCTTTGCCTGCCCTAGCAACCTTTTTCATTTTGCCCATCTGAGGATGAAAAGTATCTTTTAACTGTTATTCCCTTTGCTGCCCTCCCCAACCAATCTATTCTTCACTCTGCAAACAGTGATCTCGTTGAAAAACAAATTTACTACCTCAACTCCCTGCTCAGATACTTCATTTATTTCCTGTCACTCTTAGAATAAAGGTCAATATCTTTGACACAACCAAAAAAGCGCCTTGTGGTATCACCATCCATCTGCCTCTCTGGTGGGCTCTTCTCCCAACCGGAAGGGCTTTCTCCAGACCGAACTCTACTGAGAAATCAAGATGACATTAGTTTGTTTGCTGGAACAAGCCTCATAGAAAGGTATGCCTTTAAAAAATGTGACTAACTTATGCCTAAAAGGAATAATTATTTCTATTTTATTTGCCTTGATGGAAGTGTTTTTCCAGTTGCTCCAGGCAGAGCATTTAGGGTAAACAGGGGAGTACAGGACTTGTCAAAAAACATGTTAGGGCTATACCTTGGCTCCGGAGGAATAGGTACAAAGTCTGATCATAAATGCAGGGGGGTTTTACTTCTCTTGTTTTTAAGTTGGACTTTTCAAGTAGAAGCTGCCTTTAATGTGCTGGTTCGCAGAACAGGAAATCTGATTTTTCAGTGTGATAACACGTCCTTTGACATTAACCAGTACAGTTGGATTTTTAATGACACTTTTATCTTCAAAGCCCTTCACCAACACTGGTGGATTAATTATTCATTTTTTTTGGTTGTGTGTTAAAAAGAAAACGCTTCAAAGCCTCATCTTTTCTCCTTGGAATTGGGGCTCTCCACCTTTTAAACGTTGCTTTCCTGCCCCCAAGGGAGAAAATAAATTGCATCTTTTTTTAAAAGACAAAAAGAATACAATAGAAATATACTCTTTACACTATGGAAAAATGATGTCCTTATATCCTGGGTGGGATTAGAAGAGGTCGGAAAGCAGTGTTTAAACTGTGTTTACAGTAAGCACTGTGAGATACAACTCTGGTGAAAAGTGTTTGTTACTCTTCAGTCTTTTGATTTTCCCCCCTGAAAAGGAGCACAAATACTTAAAGCACCCCGCATTCACCATAAATTGGAATATAATAAGCAGACCCTTACATTTGCTGCAAAAATGTATTTCATTCCTGTTCCCTTCAAACAATGCCTAATTGGGTTTTTTAAAGATTTGGTTTGGGAGAAGAAAACTCTCAAGCCTTCCCCTGGGTTCTCCTTGATTTGACACAGTTTATAACCACAAGGGAGCAGTCTTTCTTTCAATGAGGTCTTCCCTCCACCTCCTCAGAAATGAAAGAGCAAGTGTAAGTTTGCAAACACTCTAAAAGCCCTTTCCATTAGGCTCTGGACGCCGGAAACCACAAAGGGCAGTTCAAGTTTTGATTGTCAAGGAGAAAGCCTCTGGGAAACTCTCGCTCAGCCGCCAGGAGGTCTGTTGGTTCCTGGGAGGAGCTCTTCTGAATCCTCGAAGATTCCTGTGCTCTTGAAGACCCAGATCAGTGGATTACAGTAATTGTAAACCTTGGGTGGCGTCGGAAGATGACTCTGTTTGGGGTGCGCTCCTATTTCCAGGCTAGGGGACGGAGCAGAGGAACCCCTTTTGTTATATTTTGAAAGGAAAAGATCAGAGAGGAAGACGGGGTTTTGAAGTGTGGATTAATGCTCCTCAATCTTCGCCTAGTACCTCCGTCTGGAACTTTATAAAGAGATTGAGGAGTGCAGTGAATTTACGAAATCATGCAAAGTTTCCTTGAAGCCTGTTCTGGAACGTAGCTTCTGGACCAGAAACTTCTCCCAAAACAGACCATCCGTGCCAGGCAGTCTGAATGGACCGTCACCTCCGATTTAAAGATTTGCAACCTTATTCCCCGGTGAGAGATTAACTTCTTGGATGATCTATTGTTGGCTTGTCGGCGAAATGATGGAGAAACGTAAACCACCCGGACTGCTGACCTTGCCGTACCACCTCCACCCGGTGCCCCTGAGCCTGCCAGGGACCCTGCCCCGCCTCCCTCTGAGGGACTCTTTCAGGGTCCCCTTGCATCTGGACGACGGGTGCTGCGCCCGGAGACGGCCCTACCTGCCCTTGCCGCTGGACGGCGCCTTCGAGCCCGCCTTCCTCCGCAAGCGCAACGAGCGCGAGCGGCAACGCGTGCGCTGCGTGAACGAAGGGTACGCGCGCCTCCGAGACCACCTGCCGCGGGAGCTGGCGGGCAGGCGCCTCAGCAAAGTAGAGACGCTCCGCGCTGCCATCGGCTACATCAAGCACCTGCAGGAGTTGCTGGAGCGCCACGCGCAGGGGCAGGAGGGCCCAGCTGGGCCCCCGCGCAGGCCCGAATGCAACAGCGATGGCGAGTCCAAGGCCTCGTCGGTGCCGTCGCCCTGCAGCGAGCCCGAGGAAGGGGGCAGCTAGCGAGCGCTGGGACCCCCGCCCTGTCCGTTGCACTGCGCGCCTTTACAGCCTAGTCTAAGGTTCTCTCTGAAGGTGGTTGCATTTTTAATCTGGTTGTTCCTCCAGGGGAAAAAATCCTAGGAAAAAGAAATCAGTCCTTTAAGGGGAAAATGATATTCTGATATTCTAGTTGTATTTTTCCCCCTGTTATTGGCTTTGTGCCTGCAATTTAAAGGTGCTTATTAAGGAAACTTCTTCTCCTGTACTTCTCAAATGCAAACTGCACCAGATTCTGAACACCTCATTCTAAAAACTCAAAGGGCAGTAACGGTGGGAATTTCCCACCGTCATTGGTGCGTAAATGATGTACATAAATACGGAAATAAACCCAACCTTAACCGAAGAAGAACTTTCCAAAAATAAATAAATAAGTGGCAGTTCTTAAGATGAGAGGAACATTTTCCTGCATTCCTTCCTTTGGGAATTACGTTAGAAATTTAATCGGCACCGTGCACTGGGTCAAGGGAACTCAAAGCCGACACCTGACAACACCTTTGTCAGCGTGCGCCGCCAGGCCAGTCCGTGCTGCTGACGGAGTATGTGAACCCGTGGGTCTAGAGAAGACATAGACATTCTATATGTGATACATCCTATTCTATCAAGAAGTGATTATTGGGAAACTTTATAGAATTTAGCAGGACGGATGTTCGTGCCAATGATCTTTTTGGAAGAGAATTCAGAGTTGCATGAAAACATTTTCCCTTTTAGTTGTTTTTGTCCACTGGCTTTTTGGTTTGGTTTTGTTTTTCCTTCTCCTTCCCCTTGCATCGTCCCTTGTAGCTCTTATTCAGCTTTTGATTAAATTGAAGTGACACTGTGACTTTTTAAAAAGTAAATGCTTAGATGGGTTGGACGTGTGGACTGGGGTGGGTCCATTCTCGAACTTTCATCACAAGGACAACTTCCAGGTGTATTGGAATTATATAGCGACTTACTGTGGCTAGTTCTAGTCTTTTAAAAATACTTAGTTCTGGTCGGGTTTCTTTTTTCTTTGAGAAACAATGATAAATCCAGAAATAAGTAAAGAACCTGACAGATTGTTGTGGCTCAGTTGGTTGAGCCTTGTCCCACCAAGCGAGGGGGCACCGGCTGGGGCATAAGCCTGAGTTGCAGTCGGTCCAGGTGGGGGTGAGTTAAAGAGGCGGCCACTCAGCGTTTCTCTCTCAAATTGATGCTTCTCTCCCTCTCTTTCTCCCTCCCTTCTCCTCTCTCTAAAAATAAATAAATAAAATCTTTTTCAAGAACCTGACACAAGAAGATAAACTTCCTCTCCCTATAGTTATTTTCTAACACGCTGATCATGCAGGCAGCTTTGGTCTGGGGCTGGGGAGTGGGGTTAGGAGACACAGAAGGGGGCAAAACTGACAAGGGTGAGCTCTTTCGGAAAATTGTTTCCCTTAACCCTCAGTGAACATCATTTACATGCCAGGAATTATACTGTAATGGTTTTTTAAAAACATTTGGTTCTGCTTAATTTTCATAAATCTGTGAAATGAGTATTACACATACTTTGTGGTTTGAAAAAAAATGCAGCTCAAAGAGATTACTTGCCTTGCCCCGATTAGTGTTGCTACGACGATTAGTTGAGCTGAGAGCCAGTCCTGGCTCTGTCTGACCCCGAGGCCCAGACTTGCTGTCTCCGTTATCACGCCTCCCCTTTCTGTCAGCAAATGTTGCTTGGCCCGTGGAATGCCGAACCCACGTTAGAAAGTATAATTACTAATATTTATAATGATGAGTGTAATGGTATTCTGTCGCTTTCCGTTGTGCGAATAAATGATGATGCTCACGACCAGACTTTCCTTTTCCTTCAGGACGGGGGTGGGGGGGGTGGGGGGGAAAGCCTGTCAGTTTGAGGGAACAAAATGTAGGAGCCATTTTTCTTGCTCATCACCTAATTCCAACCTCACACTCTCCTGCAATATATCCATTTCAGTCTCCGGGCAGGTTGTTATTCTGTCTGGGGGGTCCAATGGAGCAAGCCTAAGTGAGATACATTTACTGATTAGGAAAAATAAAAGGTGGGGGGAAATACCCATATTACTGTTGTAGGAGAGTTGGAGGAAATGCTAATTAACCAAGTTGCTAAGAACCTTGAGAGACAGTTTTAGGGGTCTTGGTGGGGCAGTAGTCACACTTTCCATTCCTTTATTCCACTCTCTTTTCCAAAGCAGGAGTAGTAATAATGAAAGAGTGTATTTTCTTTAATCTGCACAGACTGTGATTACTTTTTAACTATAGGAAAAAATAAATACTTTTTTCTTTATTTCCTTCTTTGAAATAAATGTATAAAATCTGTGAATAAATATACTTTACTGAAATAAGTGACTTATAAAGAGTCACTTCTAAAGGGCAATTTTATTTTATTTTACTTTTAAAAGAGACCTTTGTTTTGGATAAAATACCTTGAGAGACTTTTCATGTGGTTTTGTTTGAAGCCCTATTGAGAATAAGACAATGATTTTGAGAAACCTTTCAAAAAAAATCCCACCTCAATTATATAACTTCTTTAGAGGGGAAAAAAAGCAAGCAGTTTTTTGGGACCCTTCCTGATGGCTCACAGGAGGAGCACCAACCCAGGAATGAAACCTTTTTAAATGTTCAATCTTCCCTTTTCCTGTGAATGCACGCTCACAGGAAAAATGCTTAGTTAACCATGGCACCATTTTCTGTCAAAAAGAAGAAAACTGGCTCTACCTATTGTACTTTCCACCGTAGCATCCTTGCCACAGTCATTTTTTGCTGGAAACATTTTCACCACCTCTCTAATTGGCCACAAGGCGATTTTGCTGTAAACAAGATAAAATAACTGGTTGACAGCTTTGGGTTTTGCTTGTTCAGTTTCATTTCCCCATTGACAAACCAACCACACTCAGCTGGCTTTTAATGCATTTAAGCCAGTCGTCAGTTTGGTTTCATTTCTCCATGGACGAGTTTCCACACTTACTCCCGTCTTTAAGTTACAGGTACGTTTCACCTAGGCCCCTCATGGTCTGTTCCCCGTGGAGCAGGTGTGACGGTGGGGATGCTCTTCCAACAGCATTTCTTCCAGATGAGGAGGATTTGCCCCAAGAGCTGGTTTCTTCCTTTGAAACCTGCTGTGGAGGGAGGAGAGAGTTCACATCTCCCACAGAACAAAGCCAAGTGCTTAGGTGCGACCCGCATAATTTAAATCCGTTATTTGCACAGTATTAGCATGAATCGACACACATTTTTAATGTATTTAAATATGCCATTGTTCTCAATAAACTTTTAATTTTTGCTATGTCCTTTTTCACCTCTCTCTTTTACTTTTTATGATTTTATCCTTTTTGATGGCAAAATTGGCTTATGTCCAATTAGTTAGGCAGTGAAAATGTGTGCAGTAAAAATGCTTGGGGCAGATATCCATGGCAAAGAGGCTCCAGCAAAAATACCGGACGTGGACAAAATGAATGACCAACAAGCTATAGAGAAGCAGTAGAGGGAAGTTGTATGGAAATGATGCATTCGTGAAAGGAGAAACATAGTACATGGCCTCCAAGGGCTTCCCTGTTTTTCGGCCACTCAGCCCAGACATAGCCACTGAAAATAATTTATTGCTTTTCCAACACTCCCTGTGGTTCATACCCCTAATGAACTGCTGGGACATCCCAGCCCCAGCCCCAAGGATGCAGAGAAGGAGGGCCAGTGTCGGGGTGTGGCAGAGTGTGCCCTGGCCTAGGGCTTGGTCCAACTCTGCCACTTAAGTGACCTGCTGACACTGGAAGAGTCCCCGACTTCTGTGGTCTCGGTTCCCTCGTTAGGACACATGAAGATTAGACTGCATCATCTGTTAGGCCTTCCAGCTCGAAAATGCCATTCACCTGACACGTGCAAAGTCCGAAACTGGGGGAAACGAAAGTCAGGCAGACGTGCCCACAGGGCCACTTCCTACCCAGAGTACAGCAGCGCTCTCGTTCTGAAACCTCTTTCCTCCGAGGAAGATTCAGCCCCAGAGCTGCAGCTTATTCTTCATTTTCTATCTAGTTGCTGTCACAATGCCTCCTTTTTGAAAAAGCAAGCTTCGTAATTTTTTGTTGAGTAGAGTCACCTTTTTTTGTTGAATAAAGAATCCTATGATGTAGAGGAAAAATGGACCCACTTTGCCCCGACACGAGAAAAAAAAAGGTGTAAGAGGTATGACTGATGTCCCAAATGAAAAGTGCTATGAGGATACAGAGCAGCTTCAGGTGAGTAGAGAACTAGAAGGAAAAGCCTCCGGGGCTGTAGCGCTGAGGGGTGAAGATGGGTGAGAATTACAGGCAGAGGGTGCGCGGGGCACAGAGCCGTCTCGAAGCAGGAACTGCGCTCACAGAGTAGAAGCTGAGGGACAGGATGGCTGAGCCAAGGGCATTGAAGGCCAGGCTGAAAAATCTTGAACTTTATGTTTTAGACAATGGGGAACTGTTGAAAAGACCATCATTTTGTTTCTTTGGCCAGAGGGTGAACTGTCTAGTCCTGCCCTTGAGGATCACTCTAGCAGGAGGCCAGCAGGGGACTGCAGTCATTGAGAGAGGAGGTGAAGGCCTGACCCGGGGCTGTGGGAATGGGAAGGAGCCGAAGGATTGGGAGACCACGTGGGAGGAGCACTGAGAGGTCTCGGCAAGTCAGAAGATGGGGGAGGGGTGAGGAAGAGGGAGACGTAGACACAGCTCTAGTAAGTTCCCATCAAATGAAATGGGGAGCACAGAAAGAGAAGCAGGTGTTAAGGGTACAAGTCTTGTTCTGGAGGTGCTGGATTTGAAATACTGATAGGCCCTCCTCTCTTTAAACGATTGGAAATGCTGATGTCAAGGTCAGGTGGGAAGTAAAGAGCAATTGCGGACTCAAGTCACACACATATAGGTGAGATCTCCCAGGGAGAAGAGTGATGAGGAGAGGAGAGCTGGGGCAGGCCTGCCCGGAGGGAGAGCAGAGGAGAAAGTGTCTCTGACGAGGAAGAAGTTAGAAGGAGAACCAAGCGAGTACGAGACCCTGGCAGGTAAACGTGGATACCATTTCATAAGGAGGGAGTGGGGGACAATATCCTATGAAGCAGACGTGTCAGGGAGTTTGTGTGGGAGGGACCCATTGGATTTAGCCAGTAACAAATCACTAGAGGCACTTGTCTGAGCATCAGAGGGGCGGGATGCGGGAGCAGAAGTAAGGCGAAGACTGCCTTTTCGAGATGCTGCTCAGTGAATAAGGAAAGAGAACTGAGACCATCCACGGGGAAACCAGTTGGGGGAGAAGACGGTATGTCAAAGATGGTGCTGAGCCCGGGATCTTAGAGGTGGAGGTTCTGGCTGATTCAGAGACTCATAGCTGACAAGGCTTCAAGGAGTCCGAAGTCAAGTGGAGGTGAAGGTCCTAGTACCTGGGGTGGGGAGTAACAGGTTCAGGTGAAGGCTGAGGTAGGTGCTGAAGTCGGGAGGAAGATGGGCCCGGGTCTGCCACTGGCAGGTAACAGTGATGAAAATGAGAAGATGGTTTACATTTGATATTACTTTGTGGGAATTTCAGGTGTACAGCACAGCGACTAGACAGTCACGTACCTTACAAAGTGCCCCCCCTTGTATGTCCAGTACCCACCCGGCACCACACATGGCTATTACAGTATTACTGACTATGTTCCCTGTGCTGTATTATACACCCCATGACTGTTTCGTAGCTACCAGTCTGTACTTCTCAACCGCTTCACTTTTTTTCATCTGCAATTGAAAACAATTACAATTTTAAAAGTAAGAAAATAAAGAACTTCTACAACTCAACTATTTTAAAAAGCTGATTAAAAATGGGGGAAGGAAAATAATGAGAAGAGGGTTGTATGAAAAGTATGACTATATGGGCAGGGTTTAGCATTGCCCCTCAGGTGAGGTCTAGTTTCAAAAGTATTAACTGTTTTTAATGACTTGATTAAAAAGTTGGCACAAGTCTCCTCTGTGATGACCCAATTTTAAGTTATATTCATGTTTATTTCATATTTTATAGTTTCATGGTGATAGGTAACTCTGGAAATTCTCCAGTGCTTATTATACGAGATAATGGTAATAATGCAACATATCTTGCCCAAGAGTCAGGCAAATAATAGACACTCAATAATTTATTAATTTCCTTTTGTCTGTGGCTTAAAAAATATTCTTCTCATGTGGAAAAAATATTCTTCTCATGTAGAAAAACTTCAACAGAGCAACCAGGTCAGAGTAAGTAAGGATCAAGGGCTAGAGAGAAAGAAAACAGTACCTTATTTTCTTCCCTGTGGGATTTCTGGGGACAGGGGAAGGCTGGTAAAATAACCTAGGAAAAACGAGTAGCGTCTGGAAGAGAGTAGAATTGAGACGCCTGCATCCATCTAGCTCTGGTCTTTTCCTCTGGCCGCAGTGTCTGGTCTCTCTGCAGCATGCCTTGAACCCTGACGGTTGGGCTGAACCGTCACTCTCCTGCCCCCAGGTGCTATAAGCCTTAACCTGAACTTGAGAGCAAAGTCCCCCCGGGCTGGACGAGCATTTCACGGGATGAGTCAGCGCTACTTGGCTACAAGCAAGCCAACCACGTTGTCAGGTGGTACGGATCAAAACACTTCAGAGCTGTTACTGTCTAGACAAAGATTTTCTTCAAAGCTCCCCAAGTTATCATTGTCATCTGCAAAAATAGATTAAGAAGCCCACTTGTCACCCTGGGAATGAGACTTCTGATGGAAACGTGGGCCACGTGGTGGAATCCTTCTCTGCAGAGTGATCTTTAGAAAAGGCAGGCTCTACCCCTAGGCCAGGGCTCCCGACCCCTTCTCCATCAGCCATCGCCAACCCTTTCATCCCAGTCAGGCGGACGGGCTGCTGGGAGAGGGCCGAGGGCCTAAAGCTGCTTTGTATTTTCTTTCTTGGTCCATGAAACCACAGACCTATTTCCAGCTCTTTGATTATTACTGCTGAGCTGTGTGTGCGTTGGACGCACAAGCTGTCTGGGTGGTGAGATTGGTTTTTGATCCTTTCGTGGCTATTTAGCCGCGTCGTTCTGTGAAAACCGTCAGTGCCTTTTCATGTCGGGTAGCTCACTGTCATCAGCTGTGTCCGGAGTGACACCACAGATGCCGCACCAGGAGGTGCCTCTGGACGGTAAAACTCTCCAGACTGGTTTTTGCCTACGGAGTGAACCTCGTGGGGGCTGCTCCCGAAGACGTTTCTCATTTCCCCGACAGTGGAAAAATCTCTGAGGAAGGAATCCTGTCCGAGTCATAGGGCGGGAAAGCACCTTGGGAAATGACCAGACTCCTCCCTGGGGGTGTTAGTGAAACGCAGTATTAAACCCTGGAGGGCAGAACCATATCTCTTAAAACACCTCTAATGACGGAAATTTTCCCCCAGCTAGCATTTCCTGCGGGCTCACTAAAAGGCAGGCTGGCCCCTAAATGCGTTCTTCTCATCTGACCATCACAGAATGCCTATGAGGTATGTACTGTACTACATGTCACTTCTATTTTAAAGACGAGGACACTGAAGCTTAGAGAGGTGAAGCAACTTACGCAGAGAAGTGCAGCAAACTGTGCTGGTTGGTCTCCATCCAGCCGTCTGTCCATTCCTACATTCACCAGTCGGCAAATATTTACTGAGTGCCTACATGGAGCTTAGTATTAGGAAGAGGAAGAGAGTGAAGGAGCAAGCATAAATGCACAATGTTTTGGGTGGTAATAATGGCTAAGAAAAATAAAGCCAGGTTTTTTTGGGATTCAGTTACTTTTCACCCTTATTTTGAACCAACACCTCTTCTTTCACTGTTCTGAAGCAGCCCTGTGCGGACGCGAATGACTGGGTAACCTGAGATCCTAACAGCATGTGAGTCTGCGAAGACTGACAATAAGTCCCCCTGTGAGCTCGGGGGACCCATGGTTATTATACTCACAGCTCAGTACCCACACCAGAAACACCAAAACAAACAAAACCAGGGACAAGTAGAATAAGTGCATTTGGGGTCATGGCTGTTTAGGACAGCCCCCACAGCCCCCATTTACACTCACAGGGACCAAGGTTGGTTTGGAACGTTAGAACACTTCCTGCTGTGACTCTGGTTTGACCTCCGGAGGGAGAGCAAGTGTCCTCTACAGAAGGCCCACGATGTCAGCTGTCCTTTGACAGACAGACCTGGATTCCGGTCCTGACTTCAGCTCCTACTGGATGTGTTTCCTTGGACAAGTGCCACGGCTGCTCTGAACCTGTTTCTCCGTCCTTACCATCAAAGATAGTAGCACCTACTTCATCTCATGGGCTATGGTAAAGGTGAAGTGAGGCCACATCAGTATAAGATCTCTACAGACTAGAAAGTGCCATCTCACTATTAATCCACGTGCAAAGCAATTCTCTGATGGAAGAGAGGAAATGCTTTACAGAGAGCTACAACTGGTCTATTTATGTATTTATATTTTTGAACGATTTTATTTATTTATTTTTAGAGGGGAAGGGAGAAAGAGAGGGAGAGAAACACCAATGCGCCGCTGCCTCTCACGTGCCCCCCACTGGAGACCCAGCCCACAACCCAGGCACGTGCCCTGACCAGGAATCAAACTGGCAACCCCTCTGGTTCGCAGGCCAGCACTCAATCCACTGAGCCACACCAGCCAGGGCTCCAATTATTCAGTAACTGGAAACATTCTCTTCATAGTTAGTTGGTGTGGATTAAATTCTTCGGCATAATGATGGAAATAGTAACATGCTAGGTTTTCTAATTTGTGTAATGACCCACTCCAAAACTTACAACAACCATGATTTATTATTGCTCACAACTGAGAAATAATTAGAATTGATGAATGGTCTAAGATGGTCTCTTTCCATGTGGTACTTTATCCTTAAAGATGGTCTGGGTTTTTTTAAAATTATATTTTATTGATCATGCTATTTCAGTTGTCCTGATTTGTCCCCCTCTGCCCCCTCCACCCAGCACCCCCCACTCCCTCAGGCAACCCCCACACCACTGTTCATGTCCAGGGGTCATGGGTGTAAGTTCTTCGGTTGCTCCATTTCCTGTGCTGTACTCTACATCCTCACGGCTACTCTGTAACTACCTATCTGTACTTCTTAGTCCCTTCACCTCTTCACTCATTCTCCCCCACCTCCTCCCATATGGCAACCTTCAAAACGTTCTTTGTATCCATGATTCTTTGTTCTTGTTTGCTTAGTCTGTTTTTTAGATTCAATTGTTGATAGATATGTATTTTTTGCCATTTTATTGTTCATAGATTTGATCTTATTTTTCTTAAGTAAGTCCCTTTAACATTTCATATAATAATGGTTTGGTGATAATGAACTCTTCTGTTTTTTTTTTTGTCTGGAAGCACTTTATCTGCCCTTCGATTCTAAATGATCGATTTCTTTGCTGGGTAGAGCAATCTTGGCTGTATTTCCCTGCTTTTCATGACTCTGAATACTTCTTGCCAGTCCCTTCTAGCCTGCGAAGTTTCTTTTGAGAAAATCAGCTGACAGTTTTATGGAAACTCCCCTATAACTAACTTATTTTCTTTTGCTGTTTTTAAGATTCTCTCTTTATCTTTAACCCTTGGCATTTTAATTATGTGTCTTGAAGTGGGCCTCTTTGTATCCATCTTGTTTGGGATTCTCTGTGCTTTCTGGACTTGTATGTCTATTTCCTTCACTACATTGGAGAGGTTTTCTTTCACTATTTTTTCAAATAGATTTCCAATTTCTTGCCCTTTATCTTCTCCTTCTGGTACCACTATAATGTGAATGTTGGATGTCTTGAAGTTGTCCCAGAGGCTGCTTATACTTTCTTCATTTTTTTGAATTCTTTTTTCTTGTTGTCTTGACTGGTTGTTTTTTGCTTCCCTATGTTCCAAATCATTATTTGATTCTCAGCTTCATCTATTCTGCTATTGTTTTCCCATAAATTGTTCTTTAATTAGTGTATCCTTCATTTCTGACTAGATCTTTTTTATGCTGTTGAGGACCTCACTAAATTTCTTGAGCATCCTCATAACCAGTGTTTTGAACTCTGCCTCTGTCAGATTGCTTATCTCCATTTCTTTTAGTTCTTTTTCTGGAGTTTTGATCTGTTCTTTGATCTGGGCCATGTTTCTTTGTCTCCTCATTTTGGCAGCCTCCTTGTGTTTGTTTCTATGTATCAGGTAGAGCTGCTTTGACTCTGTGTCTTGATAGTGTGGCCTAATGTAGTAGGTGTCCTGTAGGGTCCAGTGGCACAGCCTCCCATCACTCAAGCTGGGTACTCGAGATATACCCTTTATGAAGGTTGAGTACACCCTCCTCTGTAGTTGAGCCTTGATTGCTGTTGGCAGATCAATGAAAGGGATTTACCAAGACCGGTCAGCTGCAAGGACTGGCTGTGACCACTGACCACCAACCTCCCCTTCATGGAGAATCAGCTGTGCAGGGACAGGGTGGTGCTCCAGTGTGGTCTGTAGCTGCCCACTGGGTGCCGTGGCCCTGGGGTTCCCTGGGTGGTGCAGTCAGTCCTCACCTGAGTTTACCTGGGGCACCCTGCCTGAGCTATAAAGCTATCTGAGATGTTCTGGGCTTGCAGATTTCCAGGCAAAGCCATGCTGTGAATTTAAGATGGCTGCTGCTAGTGCCGGGCCGGGGGCTCAGTGAAGTCAGGTGTGTCTTGTTTGAGAGGATTTAGGAAGGTGTGAAGCATTTAGCCACAACAAGCCATTCATAGGGAAAAGCATCTTGGGTGGGCTCATAAGTTGGGTGGGGCGGAGTCTCTGGGGATCTCCAAGGCTGGTCAAACAGTGTTAGTCCGGTTCATGTAGTGTCAGACATGGCACTAGCTTGCTGGCTCTTTGTCGGGTAAGGGTTTAGAAAAGAGACAATGGCCTCTGCTTTCCTTGGTGCCAGATACTTGTTTTTTCCTGTGTTATCACTGGCGCCTTTCAAGCTGCAACCCTGGTGCTGGAGCTCGGAGGGAGTGAGTCTGAGTAGGTGAGTCCATCTGTGGGTTCTTTAAGAGGAACTGCCTGGGGCTCCAGAAGTTTCTTCCACCCACTGAATCCTCACTGGTTTTTGCAGCCAGCAGTTGTGGGGACTTATCTTCCTAGCGCTGGAACTCTGGGCTGGGGGTTCTGGTGTGGGGCTGGGACTCCTCCCTCCTGAGATACCCCTCCCAAATTTTTATCCACCACATGTGGATGTGGGACCAGCCATTCTGTGTCTGCACCCCTCCTACCAGTGTGGATGGATGTGGTTTCTTTAATTCCACAGTGGTCCCATTTCCATTCAACTCGATTTTGTAGTCGTCAGACTTCATTCAACTCGATTTCTGATGGTTCTGAGTGATGCCTGTTCTATATCTTAGTTGTAATTCTGATGTGGTTATGCGAAGAGGCAAGCCATGTCTGTCTGTGCTGTCATCTTGTCTGGAATATCCTTGGGCTCCTTTCGATGACAATTGTAGAGCAGCAAGAGGGCAAGAATGGAGGCTGCTAGCTAGGCCTTTGGAGGTCAAAGGCTCCAGAGTCACACAGAACTTGCATTCTTTCGGTTAAAGAAAGTCACAAGGCCAGTGCAGACTGAGAGGAGGAAAGACCTCACCTCTTGATGGGGGAGTTTGCAAAGCCACATTGCACAGAGGCATTCAGAACAGGAGAGATTGTTGTGGCCTCTTGGCAAATAATCTACCAGAAATACTTTGTATATGAGATTATCATTCTTTTAAAACAATGATCTATTCATAAATCTATTTTAAAAATTGTTTCAAACTTATTTTAAAGTTGCCGGAACAGTACAGAGAACTCCCATACCACCATTCACCCACACCTCCCAATTGTTTACATTTTACTGCATTTGCCCATGCTGAATAATTAAGCACCAATTATCATTAGTCATTTTCTCACTCTTTAGATACGATGTCCCATTACCCTTAAGCACTCATTTCTTCTAAACAAGGTCCAATGTGGTTTTATAACCACCACCAAGCAATTCTCAAAATTTTAGTGATCAATGGCTGGGTGTCTAATATAACTCAGTTCTGACACTACTGATCTGGAGATGGCCTCGGATCCCACAGGTTAGGGGCTCAGTCCCACAAGACTTCAGACACCGATCTGAATCTAGGTTGTTAACTGTGCTTTCCACTGAGTGACTCTAAATCGAAGGTTCCCATGACCCTTTCTTGAGTCTGATCAATTTGCTAGAGTGGCTCACCTTCCTTGGGAAGCCAGTTTATTTACTGCATTACTGGTTTACTACAAAGGACACTAATGGTGAATGCACAGCCACATGAAGAGACACATAGGGGTAGGCCTGGAAGGATCCCACACGCAAGAGCTTCTGTGCCCTAAGTTTGGGATGTGTCACCCCCTGGGCACAGAGAAGTGTCTGGTTCATTAACCTGGAAGCTCTCCGAACCTCATCCTTTTGGTTTATGGCTTCATTATATACGCACAACTGATTAAATCATTAGTCATTGGTAACTGATTTCAATCTCCAGTTCTCCTCTCCCTAGAGGTCAGGGGTGGGCCTGAAGGTTCCAACCCTCTAATCACCTGGTTGGTTGGTTGGTTCTCCTGGCAACCAGCCCCCATCGTTAGGGGCTTTCCCCAAATCACCTCATTAACATAAACTCTGCTGTAGTTGAAAGGGACTTGTAAATAACAAGATACCTTTGTTCCTCTTACCCTTAGGAAATTCCAAGGGTTTTAGGAACTTTGTGCCAGAAACAGAATGTAGACCAAACACACATATTTATTATGCAGCCACAGTCTCCCACAAGGACACTACCCTGCATAACCACCATTAAGAAACCAACCTTGGCCCATCACTGCTGACCCAACATCCATAGATTGTGTTCAAATTTCACCAAATGGCCCAACAAGGCAAATTAGTCCTCTTTGGTCCAGAATCCTGTCCAGTGTCTGGTTGTCATGTCTTTTCAGACTCTGGGTTTTCACCTTCATGGCAGTTTCGATTACACAGACCTTCATTCTGCAGGGGGGCGGGGGGGCCTCAACTTTGGTCCTCCTGATGTTTGCTGACAGTCAGACTCAGGCCACACACTCCTGCCAGGGAGCCTCAGGGGTGGTGCTGTGTCCCGCTGCCTTACAGCAGGAGGTGTGACTCCTACTCCCATTGGTCACATTAACTGTGATCACTTGGTGACCCAGCAACACTTTGTTACTACCTGTCTGCTAGGTACAACTTAAATCAACGCTGCACTTCTCTGTAACAGGCCTCCCTTATAACATTATCTTTTTGGATCACTAGTGTTTTTGATGTTAGTTTTAGAGCAAGAGCCTTTAATTTTTTTTTTTAATTTATTGATTTGAGAGAGAGGGAGCAAGTGGGGAGAGGGAGAAAGGGTGAGGGAAGAAAAAGAGAGATTGATTTGTTGCTCCACTTATTTATGTGTTCACTGGCTGATTCTTGTGTACCCTGGCCCGGGGTCAAACCTGCAACCTTGGCATATCGGGACAACGCTCTAACCAACTGAACTACCCTGCCAGGGCATGAGAGCTTTTAAAATCAGAATCTAGCACGGCTTGGCATACTCCAAGGTGCCTGATTGACAATTAACAGCATCTTCATATCAAAGTGGGCACAAATCATGCTCTTGGACAACATGAAAACCCCCTATACTCAAGCACTGGAGCAGATGCAGAGAATAAGGACATACGCAGTAAGGACAAAATGGGCTGTGTGAGTTGTGCACGGAGTTGTGAATGTTTCTGTAATATCAATGATGCTGCCAAGCAGTTTTCAGAAATAGGAAGAAACCTGATGATTAACATGAAGACACATGAAGTGTTAAGCAGAAAAAATAAGAAAAGCTAAAAAACATATTTAGTCATCTTATGCCCCAGTTTTCAAAGGTTACATATGAAGACCAAAGTGGGAGTGTCTTAAAATCTGCAAGATTTTATTCCGTATTTAAACCTTCACTTCCTTATTGCTCCAGGAAATGTTCACAAAGTTAGAAAGTCGGTGTTCCTGTTTTGTCTCATGAACCGGTTTCCCTGAAGGCAGGCTGGCAGCAGGTACGATACAGCCCAGAGCCCGTGCGTGGATGTCAGTGCTTCTGAGAGTGTCACTGACAGACAGACTTTAGAGGCCGTGTAAGGACACCAAGATGTGCACAGTGCTAAGACTCATCCTCACGCCTGAAAGAGACAGACGGGGCCTTATCAAAGGGCTCTCCCAGCTGTGCGCATGTGCACAGGCCTGGGGCATTTTTACTGCAGGCAATAAAAACGGCTGGTTACTTCAGCTTCATCTGAACATGTTTAAAACGTGGCTTTTTGCCTCAGCTAGGAAAGTAACATATTTAGAGCAAGTAAAACAATGTTTGTAGGTTTCTCTTTGAACTCAATTTCTCTTTCTAGGGTCATTAACGGACAACTTCCCCTGGAAAGCTTCTTAAAGGAAAAGTTTACAAAGCAGAAACGCCATTGCATAAACCACTCCTCTTTATTTCTCCTCCTCACCTCCCTGAAGGGTAATTTTAAAGCATCTAATGAAACTCAACATACCTATTCAAGGTGATCTGCAGCACTTCTTGCCCCGACATCAGTTGGTTTTGGGAGGAAAACTTGCTTTAAGTCTCAAATGACCTGTCATCAGGCAGGCCCAGGGAGAGGGCGTCCACACTGGGCACTCCAGCATTGCCTCACCTGCACAGCCTGTTTCTCATCTTTACATGCCCTCCAGCATTCGCTGGTAACTTGCATCTGTAAGTCATCTGTGTACAACAGCCACTGGCCCAATCTGAAGGCGTAAGTAACCTGTAATTATTGTGTTAAGATTCCTAATTTATTTATTTAAATTGCTTATTTATTGCTTTTAGGAAGAGAGGAAAAGAGAGGAAGCAAAAGAAACATCAACACGCTGTTCCCCTTATTCACAAATTTACTGGTGGGTTCTGGTATGTGCCACGACTGGGGGTCAAACCCACAACCTTGGCGTATCAGGATGATGCTCTGACCAACTGAGCTACCTGGTCAGGACCTTAATTTATTTTTATTCATTGGAAACTCTCAAGCTCTAACCTGAAAAATGTAAGTTACTGAGTGCTCAGAGTAAAGACATGCTATGCTATTTCATATCATATAATTTTCAGAGAAGTCTACTTTTCCCTAGCCTTCCAAATAGCATCTGGAAGATATTCCAGTGGGGGGTTTTATTGTAAGTTGAGGGACAAGTCGTAAGAGTATTTTTTTTAGGGTGAATCTCTGAAAGCACCCTGGGAGAAAAATCAGAAAACAGCAACATTGTCCAAAGTGACTCAAGTACAAATACGAATTGTTCTAAGCTATAAAATATTAAGCACAAAATGTAAACAACATATTGCAACTTTATTAGATTTTTCTATTTGGCTATTCGGACTCAACAGAGGCCTTAGTAACCTATGACTTTAACATCTTCCAGGTGTCAGTACACTGACATGAAATCTACCTAGGTGGCACCAGACTAGTCAGGCTGTCGGCACAGCAGTGCTTTAACGGCACAGACGCGGTCACTCCCTGCTTCTCTGATAATCCCATCACCCACGTGCATATACTCGGCGTCATGTGAGGGTTCTCTGCTGCTGTTGTGCAAGTTACTATTCAGAACAAGTGCCGAGCGGTTCTAATTAATGACAGGCACCAGCTGATGCCACTCAGCCGGTTAGGTCAAAACTCTGCCTTCTATTCAGAATGAGAAGGGTAGCGCTAGTCTATGAAAAATCACCTTTCCTGTTCGGTCCCCATTCCTACATTGCCACAAAGCCTCTCCTCAATGTGTCCCATTATCCAATCATCTTATACCCTGACATGATCCCGCAGGTACTTTCCACTTACAACGGTATTTTGGGCTTTGCTCAGTGAGGGGAAGTGGGAACAGGGTGGATGAGTGGACAAGTGACAAAGGAGGGTGGAAGCACTCTAAAACCTCATTTAATATAATGGTATTCACAATGCCCCTCAGGATGTAAAGAGAGTTTGGTGTAAAGTTCGTTCTGATGACTAGGCTTGTGTGACCAGGTAAGGCAATTTCTTGAGCTATCCCCACCCGCTAACAGATTTCCCTAAAAATCTGTGGGATAGCCCAGGAGGAAGCACGTGCATTGCTTTCCCAGTGAGGGCTCTGTGACTCCTCCCAGGAGGTGATTTCACAAGCCTGGCTCCCCATCAGCCCCTATGCCATGGGCAGTTACAGTCACACAGGCTGGGACATGTCAGGTCTCTGGGTCTTGATGTCTGAAGAGCACTTCAGTCCACGTCCACTGCAGTGAGGGTCACTGGAGGCGGGTGGCCGCAGTCAGGGTTCTACCCTTTGATAACAGCAATCGGCCTCAGTTTAATGGCCTTCTTGCTGATTCCCGCATCATGGCAGGTGTTCACCACATCCGTCACGTTCTTATAGGACTCGGGAGCCTGCAGGGGTGGAGTCAAACATTGTAAAAGTCTCCGTAAGCTTCACTTGTAATTAAAGAAATGCACATTAAAACAATACTGAGATTTTTTCCCCTATCAAAAAATTAAAGATTAAAAAGATGCTTAAGTTCAGTGTTAATAGGGGGCAGTAAGATAAACACTCTCACCTTGTTTTATGTATTTTCTGTATTACTCAGAATACCCCCAAAGAACATCTATCACTTTTATAACTAAGAAGAGCAGTGGCACAACTGAATAAAGCGCACACACTAATACCCAACTGGAAGGAAATGCACCAAACCCCCGTTAGTGGTATCTTTAGATGGTGGAGTTACTCGCAATTTTGATTTTCTTTCTCTACAGAGTTCTACAGTTAAAATTCCTGGAATTAACAGGCATTACCTTCACAAAGGGAAGTTATGACATTCATATGTATGACTAACACTGTATGCGTGTTTGTATATTTGTGTGTGTATATGTACACACACAAATTCTGTGAATTTCAAGGAAGATCTCCGTTCCTTCCTACCCACACTCACTGGCCACAACTAGACTGAATCTCACACACACCTTGTCTCCATTCACATCAACACAGGAAGTTCACACCTCCCAGACAGATCCCCGTACAGCTCTGTACACACCCCTTCCTGGCCCATCTCCCATTCTCCTCTGATTTCTGACTTTCCACGGTGGCCCCCGATACTCCTTGAGTCAAGTGCACAGTACTCTCTGGCTTCCCTTCTATAAACATTCCCTTCACCTTTTTGCTCTTGCTGAAACATGCATGTCCCCTGAGGATGCTACTTTTGCCTCCAACTTTCTGGAACGGTGGCTGTTTTCTCTCTCAAACTGGGTCATGCAGTGAGGCTGAGAAGTGGGACAGGTGTCCTTACTCGCCATGGTTCTTTCCAGATCATTCTCCCTCCCTCCTCCCTAAACACTGGCAGTTTTGAATCTTGCAGTCCTCATTTATTACCACCTACTACGTTTTCTGATTGCAATTATCTCTCCAGTCTGCACCACGCCCCACCATTACGTGAAGACTTCCAGCTCCTGGCTCCCTGTCGGCCTCTCCTTCCATAGTTCTGAATGCTTTTAACATCGAGGAAGAGGGTCCCTTTAGCACCTTGGCTTCTTAGTTCACTGATTCCTGCCCCTCCAGTGTTTACCTCAGCTATTCACTCCCTGGGTCACACCGCAGAACTTGTCATCACCAATGATCATGTGTCCTTCATTATTCGCGTCAAGCATCCCAGGCTGGTTGGTGATCACAGCCTAGGTTCCAGCTCCCCCCCCTTGTGCTCCACCCCTGATGACCCTTTAACCCCATGAGACCTACAATCCCTTAGCGACACCCTCATCAATCTTGCTTCTTTTTCACTGTGCTGTATTTACTTGCAACCTGCTCTTCTCTCTGCCTGGAAAGCTCAACCACACGGACCAGTCCCTCACTCCCTTCAGCTCTTCACTTCAATATCACCGTAAGACACCCTATTTCACATTTCACCCACTCCAAGTCTCTCTGTATCCCCCTCCCATTTTTACTTTGTAGCACTTATCACCATCTAATGCGCTATACTTACTACTCACTAAGTTTCACATGGAAGGGATTTATGTTAGCTTTGTTCACTGCAGTATTCCTAGCACCTAAACCGGTACCTAACTATAACAGATGTTTAGTAAGTATTAGCTGAATGAGTGAAAACATATTGTAAAACATGCAAGTAAAAAATATACCTAATGTTAGCAGTTATTTTTGGTTCTAGATGTTTTGTTTTCTTAAATCTCCCTTTTTTTAAAAATTTTATTTATTCATTTTTTAGAGGGGAAAGGAAGGAGAGAAGGAGAGAAGTATCAGTGTACGGTTGCCTCTTGTGAGTCCCCTGCTGGGAACTGGCCTGCAACCCAGGCATGTGCCCTGACTGGGAATCGAATCACGATCGTGTGGTTCACAGGCCGGCACTCAATCCACTGAGCTACACTAGCCAGGCCTGTTTTCTTAAATCTCTTAATTAAACATGTATTGTTCTTAAAATCAGGGGAAAATTAATAGTTAGTAAAAAATAAGGATGTCCTACTCTGACGCATGGATCTACTTTGGGATTTCACTCGAATTATGAAAACATCTGGAACAAAGCTTGATGCACGAGACACCTCTTACCACTCACAGTACCGAACACTTGACAAGAAACTGGAAGCTATTTAATCGTTCAATATAGAAAAAAACGTACGGTATTTAGCTAGTAGACTATTAGGCAATCACTGGAATGTAACAATAATATTATAATGTGCCAGATTAAAGGAAGGACTACACAGGGGCACTTGAGACCCTGCTCCCCAGCCTATGTTGTCAGTTTGGCTCAAACAAACTCTTACAAAAATTCAAATAAAACAAAAATTTTTAAAAAATAAAAAATATAAAAAGGACTATATAAGGTTTGTAAACTATGATTATACATAGTTTTTTAAAAAGCATTTAGGGAAAACAGTGGCAAGAAGTATCCTACAAAAGGAGGTAATAGTTTTAAGGCAGCATGTTTTTGGATAATTGTTTTTCTGTTAAACTTCTTTAAAAAGTTATGTTGCTTCTATTTGAATGTGTACATCTGTGTAAACACATGTATATAGATATACATAGGCATACAATTTAAACAAAGTCTTTGCTCTCTTATGAATCAGGCAAAACTGTTTTCTCAAACATCCCCCCCATGTTTTTTTCAAATTTGCTTTTTGGTTAAAATGTTAAGTATACAGCTGTGCAACAGAAAGGTTAAAATGAGCCAGCTCAAACTACTTTCATTTTTTTAAAGACTGCATTTATTTATCTTTAGAGGGGAAGGGGAGAAAAGGAGAGAAATATCAATATATGGTTGCCTCTCGTGCGTCCCTTGCTGGGAACTGGCCTGCAACCCAGGCATGTGCCCTGACTGGGAATCGAACCGCGATTGTGTGGTTCGCAGGCCCGTGCTCAATCCACTGAGCTACACCAGCCAGGGCTCAAACTACTTTTAAAGCATAATATGTAGACGGAGACTACGTAAAAGGTAAAAATCATTTTCATGAACCTGGCTTGTAATTAAAATCTCCAAACAAAAGGGAAGATAATGATCAACTGTATTTGAGGTTATTTAAAAAGTAATCATAATCTGTTACCAATACCAAAAATTGCTGCCTCTGTGCACTGGCATAATTCATAAACAGTTTTATGCTGAATATTTATGGAAATTTCACTTACCTCTTCCATAACCAGTTTGGGTGAGGCAACACGAATTGCAATTCCCATATCTGCCAATTTGTCTAACACGTCCTGGAAATCTAAATTACGCCGAGATTTGGCTCGGGACAACGCACGGCCCTAGAATAGGAAAGGAGTCAACTTAATAAATTCTGAGCTACAATTTATGTTCAACCCCAGCAATTATTTAAATCCTCAGAATTACATGCCTTTTCCCTGACTTTTTTACACTAAAAATGGACTTAAAAGACAATCTTTAACTATTTTATCAACCTTATTATGTGCCTTTTGTTATAAACCTCATCATATCCTTTTGGAAAACAAACTTCCACCTATACAAAGCATTTAGTATTAAAGATTTAGTTTTGTTTCTAATTACTATTATCACTTCAATAAAAATATATTAATTTTTAATTGTAAACAGTATGTCTGCTATCACTCCTTTTTTTTAAAAAAAATTTATTTATCTTTAGAGGGGAAGGGAAGGAGAGAGGGAGAGAAATATCAATGTATGGTTGCCTCTCGTGCGTCCCCTGCTGGGAACCAGGAACTGGCCTGCAATCTAGGCATGTGCCCTGACTGGGAATCGAACTGCAGTTGTGCGGTTCACAGCCCGCGCTCAATCCACTGAGCTACACCAGCCAGGCTGCTATCAACCTCAGCACTACTGACAATTTGGACCTGACAATTCTGTGTGTGGGGACTGCCCTGTACACTAGGATGTTTAGCAGCATCCCTCCCTCTGCCCATGAGATGCCAGCACCAAAACTCCCTGCCCCAAGTATGACAATCAAAAATGCCTCCAGATACTGCTTATGTGAGACGTCCCACTGGTTTTGATCACTGGGTTAAATAAGGAGGTGGGAGACAACCGGAAATGAAAAAGAGTCACAGAGAAAAGTAAGATGAAAACAATTGGTGACAGTTTGCACTATGAGAAGGTACCTAGAAAGTTTCTATTTTCTACTACTACTCCACTAGTTAAGCACACTGATGGCTTAGAACAGGGCTTGGCCAAAGTGGTTTGTGAGCTAAATCTGGCTCACCATAGCTGTTTCTGGAAATAAAGTTTTATTGGAACACAGCAATGCCCACTCATTTATGTAGTATCTAGGGCCGCTTCTTCACCGCAACAGCACAATAAAACAGACCGCATGGTCCCGTAACCCTGAAATATTTACTGTCTGGTGCTTCACAGAAAGTCTACCAACCCCTGGCTCAGAAGAGGCAGATATAGCTGTGACATAGCTGTGCAGTCCATATGCAAGGGCTCGGCACACAGGGTACATCCCCCAAATCTTGAGTGGATCCACCCAGTAAGGAGCAAAGTACGCAAATGCCTAGGTTGCTGCATGAGATAACTTGTGAGGTAAATGTGCATCAGTTAAAGTTGTACTGGTTATGCTAATGTGACAATGTCTCAGTCTGGATTTTGAGGACTTTGAGAGAAACAGTCACTGGCCTGACAACGACCTGCTGGGAGAGACACCAGATGACCTCAGTTAGTTCGCGAGACGTACACAATATGGGAATAAATTCCGCAGGAAGATAAGACCCGAACCCAAATTTGCTGATGCTCAATCAAGTACATTTATCTTTCAAAATGCAAAACAGCAAAACAACGACTAAATCGAAGAAAGCACTTCTAAGTAAGTTTTTGTTTTCCTTACCGCTCCATGACAGGTTGTTCCAAAGGTCTCCGTCATGCCCTGTTCAGTGCCAGTAAGAACGTAACTGCAGGTTCCCATGGTGCCACCAATGAGCACTGGTTGCCCAGTGAGCTGATGAGGCACACAAATCAAACATGTCAGAATTCAGGAAAGCATGAGCTCTTCATGCCTGAGACTTAAATTTCTTCTTGCATTGGAGGATTGTGGGAGAAATCTGAGCAACTAAACTTATTTCTCTCACAACTACATTAACATTACTTGGACTCTTTGATAACTGAGAGGGGAGGGAAGAAGAAGGCAATAAAAATGTGGACGAGAAAGGCAGCAGAAGGCAGACCGAGTGCAAGAGCAAAGCACATTCTAATGTGTAGGGCCATTGGGAAGAACCACCCTGCCTTCTCCAGGTTTCGGTTTTCTCATCTGTGAAATGGGAGCAGGTTACGGTCTTCTAACTCTATCATAGTCAGACAGAGTGAAACGAATGAAACAGTCTGAATTTAATCTCAACCCTGTCTTCTAATCATTCAAAGCCTTAAAAAGGTTATCCTAAAGCACAGCGATGGGGGCTTGGATGACAGATTTTCTTTTCACCATTGCTGCTTAAAATGCCTGTTTAAATTCCTCCATATTTGGAACTACCTAAGGTATGCACCCACTGCCTGAAGGTACAATGGTTCAGTATGTACCTGGTAATCGACAGCAATGAGGGGATGGTGTGGAGGGAAAGCTCGGGTGGACCCCTTCCTGTGCACCAACAAGGTCCGCTCCTTTCCGTCCACCACGTGCTGTTCCACTTTGGCGATGTTGTGAGAAACATCATAGATCACGTGTAGGTCCAAGTCATCGGGGGTTGTGTTGAAGACCTTGGCAAAAGCCTAAGAAAAAAGCTTAAGTTAAAAGCAGCCAGAACCAGCTCTTCAGAACTTCTCTACTGACGCCAGCTAGTTTGTTCCTGAAGGGAGTGAGCGATTTAGGAATTCCAAAACAGCAGCAGTGTGAATCTTCACATAGAGGACAAAAACTCTGTTAGACCAGAGAAACTCCATCCCACAAACTCCAACTCTGGTTGAAAAGCCGCCTGGCCGCTCTTGACCCCACCCTCAGAGCTCTGCCCCCAACCTCCGGGAGTGTAGTGAGCGGCACTTCTACCCTCCCCACTGCTCAAGGAAAACTCCAGGAACCATGCCGGCTCCTCTTCTTCCCTCACTCCCCACACCTGATACCCTGCTTATTTATCTTAAGAAGATGTCGAAAGCTTAGACACTGCCAATATTTTGAGTATTTTTAATATAATTTCCAAAGCCAAATTTTATAGGCTCTGACTCAAAGCACTTAATTTCATTGTGAGTAACTTGGAACAAAAGAGCAGCTTCGAGTACCTGACGGGTCAAGAAGGTCATGGAAGAGCGGTTGACCCAGGCGTAGTTCCCTGCCGCGGCCATTCCCTTCAGGTAGTCCTGGCCCTCCGCAGACGAGATCCGAGCACAGGCCAACTGCCGGTCGTTGACTATGATCTTGTCTCTCTTCATGGCCTTTTCCATGGCAACCAGGGCGTCTGGAACGAGGGAGCAACAGGGCCAACCAGTCAGCTTTCCCTCTGTACCTCTGCAGGTTTGCTGCAGAAAGCGAGGCTGTATTCAAACCCATTCTACAAACAACAGCAACAACAAACCATGTGCAACACAGCTTTCCCTGGGAAGTGCTTCTGAGTTCATCTACTTGCTTGGTCAAGACACACGTACTGAGAATCTGCCCTGTCAGAGCGTGCCACCGCGAGGCGGGCACGTGGTGTGCAACCCCGGGGTGTGAGTGAATGAGAAGCAGTAAAACACATTGTATCACCACAGTTTTAAAAAACAAGTTTCAGTGACTTAGGGTAAAAGAGCTGGGCATAAGTTGCTAGATCTTCTGCAGGAAAATCAAATCCATGACAAAATATAGAGAACGCAGAATTCTAAAATATTAGCCAGTGCTCGCATATTTGCTAGATGAAGTATTCTAATGGGTGAGGCGCAAATTACATTCCCATAGGATGAAATGTATATACAAGGATGAACTATAACATACAATTTAAAGTTGATAATAATTTCCATGCCTCTATAACTTCTCATATATTCATAAATTCATACATCTATAAATTATTCAGCGTGATCTTCCTGTTACTTCCCTGCCCCCTACTTTTGTTCTTGCTGCCTTTTGGTCATGAGTGTCCTGTGTCTTTTGGTCATAAATGTCCAAACTGCAAACATTACATGTCCATGAAGCCATCTCTGAAATCTTGTTATCTTTTTCCTTTGTCTCTCCTGTAATATTTAATCCATCACTACCTTCTGTCTTATACTCTTATTTAAAAAAATATTCTATTTATTTAGAGAGGGGGAAGGGATGGATTAAGAGAGGAAAAGAAACATCAGTGTGTGGTTCCCTCTCACATGTCCCCCACTGAGGACCTGGCCTGCAACCCAAGCATGTGCCCTGACTGGGAATCGAACCAGTGACCCTTTGATTCCCAGGCCGGCACTCAATCCACCGAGCCACACCAGCCAGGGGTATACTCTTGCTTTTTAAGGAACATCACATCTCTTTCATGAGACAATGTGAGAGCAGAGTGCACTGAATCCGCTCTAACACCTAGTCAGTATAAGTATTTAAGACATACTTGCTGAATTAATGTCTACAATACAAACTGTACAACTTAAGGTCCTTGCTCTGTCTAGGTCAGATGATAACAGTAAAAATAAAAGAAATAATTGGAGCCAATATTTATTGAGTACTAAGCCTCAGACACTGATGTAAGTACTTTACATATATTATTTCATTTAATCTACTACTGCAACACAACATGAATTGTTATTATTCCTATTTTTTTCATACAAGGAAGTTAAGACCCAGTGAAGCGAATCTGAGGTCTAATTAGAAACACCAGGGTGAAAACCTGCACAGCAGAGTTCCAGAGCTTTCCTAAATCTCTGCACGGTTCCCCATAAAACGTCCATTTTAGCACCACGCCAAAAGTTAGGTCCAGAATATACCTGTGGCTACCTGGTGGCCCAAGCCTCTGCTTCCACTGTGGATCATCACACAGACCTGCCCTTTATGGTCGATGCCCATCTTCTTAGCAGCATACTCATTGAAAATCTCATCCACAACCTGGATTTCTGCGTAGTGGTTACCTGCTCCCAGGGTCCCCAACTGCAAATATAAGAATGTCTGATAATCAGAGCCTCTATTCTGATTTTTCAAAAAAATCCATTTAAAAGCAAATAGATATAAAACAACCAGTAACAATGACAAAATAATCACACTGAGTATGTTATGTAACAAACACATTTCTAAGCTTTAGAAATACTTCATTCATTCAGTGCAATATCCCACACAGCAACAATAACACAGAGCAGCTCCTGAAGTTTATTTTATCACTATCTGCTTGAGGAAAACACATATTAAGAGCTTCATAAACCAGACCCATACCATCAAATGGCTTGAAGGACGTTTTAAACATGGCTGACGGAAGGTCAAATCTCAGGATGAACGTCTCTGAGTTCACTGACACCATTATCCATCGTTGCAAGAGTCTGGGCCTCCACTGGAGCCAGCAGATGATTTAGGAACCAGGGAATGGTGGTGCTCAAAGAGTTTTCAGAAGTTGCCCAGCTTTAACTACCCCAATTTTCAGATAAAAAAAATGAGATCCAGATAGGCAAACAAGAGACTTGCCCGAGGTCACAGCAATTTAATGGCAAAGCCACCAAAAGTAGCCATAAATTTCAAATACCTGATATATTCTTATCTCATGAACACCACGAACTGACAAGGTATCTCTTTCCACCTAAGACATGAAAAACCTTCCAGCTCTTGCCTTGTTGAAGTGTGTACACATGCCATTTCAGCTCACATTTTAGACCTTATGATCCTAACTTGGTTTTCTCCCATTCGCTTCTAATTCAGGTGTCTTGTTTTATCTTATGAACATTGGCAAGCTCCCGAGAGCTTTTTAAAAGAGTAAGAATGAAGCATAAACAAACACATTTGTGCTTGTTTTGATATACTGTGAAATAACCTAGGGACATATATTTGCCACATGGAAGACAAATTTTTGTCCACCAACAAAAACAAAACTTGAAAAATAGGACCATGTTCCCCCTCCAAAGGGCACGTTACCTGAGGAAGGCCTCTCTTTTTAGCCCTCGCAGAGACCTTGTTGGGGTCGGCCTGCAGCATTCTGCCATACTCCTCACAGTGCTCCTTGTCTTCGGCCCAGGCATAGCCTTCTCTTAGCGACCAGTCCACACCCATCTCCAAGGCCTCTTCCAAGTCTCTAGGTGAGTAACAAGGGGCTCGTCATTCCACTGTCAAGGGAGACCAAACCTAAGGACGACTACATCTCCAAGGGCAGAGGAAACTCATTCACTATCGCCTGTGTACCAGGCGTTGTGCCAGACGGCTCTCAGCAACTCTACAGTTCTTTTGGGAAAGCAGTTACATAAGTGATTGCTATATAAAATAGCGTATGACACACTGGAGATGATTATTGCTTTCTTGACATTTATATAGTCCTTTATTTGTACTTTTCAAATCTTATTTATCTCTCCCATCCTGAGTTTTATGAGGTAGTAATTAAGCAGCTAAAGACAATTTATAACCATAATCAGATACCACTATCTACCACTAACTTTACCACAGCTACCTGCCTGCTTTAATAATTTATGAAAAGTTACAGTCAAATAATAAAGCTATCTAAAATGTCTTCAGGCAATACAGGTTGAATTTTAAGCTCTAGTCTTACCCTCACAGAACTACTCAGGGCTTTATCGCACTTGCACTTGGAAGCTGAGGTGCACGTACATTAAGGAAAAAGCTTTGCTCTTCACCTAAGGTTCAGCCCTCTCCTGAGACACTGGCAGGGGAGATTGCGATGTTCGATGTCCCTGCCCTGCTACAGCCCATTTCAAACATTATGTATTAGGACAAAATTCCTATCTAAAATATTTATAAAGCCCTGACCAGTGTGGCTCTGTTGCTTGGGTGTCATCCCGCAAAGCAAAAGGTCACCAGTTCAATTCCTGGTCAAGGCATATGCCTGGCTGCAGGTTCAGTCCCAGGTCAGGGTACATATGAGAGGCAACCCACAGATGTTTCTCTTGCACATCAATGTTTCTCTCCCCTCTTTCTCTCTCTTTTCCTCTCTCTAAAAATAAATAAATAAAACCTTTAAAAGGGCAAAAATAAAATGAAGTATTTATAAAAATGAGTAGAATTTATTTATATTTTCCAGGTTTGCTTTTCAAAGTGGGCTGGACCTCACACTTAAAAGATCAACTCATTACCACTTCCTGAAAAGAGACTGCACGATGCCCATCTCCTAACTGTCCTAGGCTGGGTCTTGTGGGTGTTATTTCTCTCACTCCATCTATCGGAAACTTGTGCTTACTTGGCATTCATTGGGATGACACCTTTGGACCCCACCCCGACAGGAATGTGGTCAAACATAGCTTGGGCAAGCTGCTCCTTCACAGGCTGGACATCGCTTTCATCTAAATTGGTCCTGAGCAAGCGGACACCGCAATTGATGTCGAATCCGACGCCACCTGAAAAACACAGAATATTGGGAAAACCCGGTAGTTGGCCATTGTTACCTGTGGCTTCTCACCACTAATGCGGGGTTTAAAGGACAGCCATTCTTAAAAAACAAACAAACAAACAAACAAACAAAAAAACCAAAACAAAAAAACTGTTTTACAGTAGCCAATAAAGTGGTTCTCTGTGGGTAAAGTTTGATAACACCAAAACAATTTAAAGTAGCAGACATGTTATGTCCACCTTTCTACCTACTCTAGGTTTCTACTTTGTTCTTTGTCTGACTTTTTCAGATGATTAGATCATTGATAGTCAGCTCTTCCTCTTTTCTAATTTGTGCACTTAAAGCTATATATTTCTATCCAAGTATGGTACTAACAGTAACCACAGTTTTTAGACATGAGTATATTTTATTACTGTCAAGTTATTTTGTATTTCCTTTATGGTTTATTTTTGACCCATGGGTTATTTAAACACATATTGCTTAAGGTTTTTAAAAAATAGTTTGGTGGTTGATGATTTCTAACTTAATTTCACTGTGGTAAGAGACTATCCTCTCTATCGGTGGTTCCAAAGTGTGGTCCCAAGATCCTTTCAGGTCTAAGACTAAATGTAAAATGATGCTAAAATATCATTAGCCTTTTAAACTTACTGAGTATAAAGTTTTCCAAAGGCTACATGACGTGTGCTAACATGTTTGCTCCAATGAATGATGAAATATGCAGTTGTGTATTATTGTTTTAATTATGTTTCAGCCTTAATGTCTAGTAAGGCAAACATTGATAAAAGCCTTTGACATCAACCCTCAAAAAAATATTTAAAGAGCGTGAAAGGGTTTTTAGTCCAAAATTTTTGAGAACTGCCCCTCTGATTTCAATGCACTGAAATTTGAGAGCTGCTTTCTGGCTCAGCATCTGGTCAATTTTGGTAAATGTTGCGTGCACATGAGAAAAATGTGTACAGTATTCTATAGTTCTTGGATGTGCTGTAATGCGCGTGCACACACAACCGTGCAGGTACATCAAGGTCAAGGTGTCGAGATCGTCAACTAGATTGTTTAAATCATCTATATCCTTAGTGACTAAAATCAGCCATTACCTCAAGGGAAAAACAGCGTTAAATGTTGGGTTCACATGTTTGTACTTTTCTTTTTATCTGGATTGATAAATTCAGATACAATAAATTCTTGCTGCCGTAATAGCTTTCCCATGCTCTCAAAAAGATTTTTATACAAAATTTTATTCAGCCTTTCTTGTTGTTCCCAGCGAGGGATTAGTCTGAAACAACCATGTTCACCATTGCCAGAGGCAGAGCTCTCAAGATGTAATGTATACATTTTTTCCAGACTTTGAAACCAAAGACATTACTCCTAATGTGAATATTCTCAGTGAAAGTGCCCCACAACAGAAAAGATGTGTACGACTGGAAGTGGACAATGACAGCGAAAGCAAACACCAAACGCTTCCCACATGCCTAGGACTGTTGTAGGTATTTTACTCGGCTTAACTCATTTAACTCTCACAACAATGCTCCAATTTGCCCACAAGGTTTAACTGGGACAGAAAGGTCCGTAATTTGCCAGGAAAGTGTTTCTTTCAGCTTGTTTTGTAGCCAATGTCTGAATAGTGCCTGGCATATCGTAAGAGCCTAAAGAATTCTAAGTATATGCTTTACGTGACTTTTAAGAGCCTCCGAGTGTCCACAATTTAATCCTCTCAGTAAAGAGGAAAAGAAATGGTGGTGTATGGTGAGACAGAGATGCACACACAGGAAGAAGCCATGCTCTCATTCAGAAAGGTGGTGACACACTGAGAGAAGCTACACACCAGACGGCAGCATGTAGTCACCTTACCTGGGGACACCACTGCTTCAGGGTCATTCATATCAAAGGCCGCCATGTTCCCAATAGCAAACCCATAACCCGAGTGCACATCAGGAAGCCCAATAGATCGCTGAAAGAGAATCAGAGCACGAGCGTCAGCTTTCTCAGCCCGGCACTCTGCTCGCCGATGGACCCGAGCGTGACTGTCAGGGAGGCCACAGGCTGAAGTCTTCCCCAAATCTAGGTCCTAGTTTTATAAAATGTTCTCTGCTGGTGAAAATTTAGGTGCAAAAAACTCCTAGTCATAAAATTAATATAGCAGAAAAAATCCTCCTTATAAAATCTGACCATTAACTAAAGAAACCTTAAACAGAAAAGCCTCAGTATAACACGATAAAGGGAGGACGACACACTAACTTTAGTGTGTCAGTTTAAACATTTTAAAGACACTGAAGATAGACATTGACAAATCATGGTCATATCAGGTTAAAAGGCGAGAAATATCGGATTATATAGCATAGGTCCATAGTGTTTAAGCAATCATAGACAACTGTAATCCACTTAACAGTATGAACACCATGTACTTTTACATCTGGGGCCTAGAGAGGGATCCTGACCCAGGAGGGATGCAGGTCAAACATGCTGAGGATATACGGAGATACCGAGACACTTGCGAGTTTTTCATGTACATAAACCATGTCTTCTTATCCCCTCCACCCTGCCCCCCAGTGCCCAGCACGGTAACTGGCATGAAGACCTCAAAAGGTCTGTCGAATGGATTCCTTTTAACATCTCCCTGTAATGGTGGCATCTGAATGCTGGATGGCAGTAAGGGCCCACGTGTGCCAGCCAGTTTTGTCCCTATTATAGTCACTACCCTCTTTTTCAGTCATGTCCAGAATAACTACACTGTTCTCTCTCTCCTTCCCCCCAGTCCCAACCCTTAAACGTCTATTCCTTCTCCAATCATCCTCTTAAATGGGGCCACAGTGTAAACTACAATGCTGGTATAGTAATCCAGGAAAAAATGACGTGCAATGACAAAGGACACACTAAAAACTTCTTTGAAGGTTCTCAAACGCTTACAGATTCTAGTGAAAGGCAACCGGAACCTGTGATGTAATTCAGGCCCAATTATTTATGTTCCCTGGTTATTTCCTGATGTCCAAAGGTCACTGTCTAAATGATACTACTAGCGGTCAGGCATGGCCATTCATCCATTTGACAAACTTTTAGACTAGGACAATACAAATGTCTAAAACTCTGAACACGGACTCACATGAACAATCCCAGGCAGGGCCGCCACATTGCCAATCTGCTTCATGGCAGGTAGGAAGCCACCAACACCTGAAGACGAAAATTAGACATCAGAGAAGAGGACACATCTGACTTTCCTCAGTGTATTCATACACTTCTAGATTGCGCTGCATGAAGGGGAGTGACCAGGACTACTGACACAAAGCACAGACACGTTTGTGATGGACGTGTGAAGGTAGCTTCCTCAGCAGGGCCGACGCACAGAAAGGGGTGAGGGCAGCCAGACTAGTGACAGGCGTGTCGGTGTTCTGAGCAAACGCACTGGGAGGTGTAAAACAACTATCTGACATCATGTTGTCAATATAAAAAATGTATATTTTCAGAGTTCATATAATTTATCAAAATCAAATCAGTTCTGGTTTTACTCTAAGTGACAGGAAAGGGCGATGCAGAGTTGGGAAAACACTGGATGAAGAATAAAGGGACCAGAGGTTCCAGCCCCAGCTGTCACTCCGTGCTCTGTCACTTCTGACGAGTCAGCCCACCCCACCAGGAGGCAGGGGAGATTTAGTCTGTTAATCTAAAAAAATAAAGGGTTAAAATTAGATTTCAACCCCACCACTACTATTAGAGCTTTACACATTTACCTGTAAAGCCACTGTAGTCCTGCAGGATAGGGTAACAGGCTTTCTCTTATTGATAAGATAACCGAAGTGAGCAGAGGCTAATCAGCGTAAGGTTAAGAACACTGACCCTGGAGTCAGGTACTCCTGGGTCCGAAACCTGCCTCTGTCGCCAAGAGGGTGTGCCACCTTGGGCAGATTAAAATGACTTACCCTCACTGAACCTGGACTTACACATCTTTAAAATGGAAATGGTGTCCTCCTCTTAGACTTACATGAGGTAACCTGTGTAAAGCCCCTAGTAAACTGCCCAGCACATAGTAAGTGCACAATAAATGGCAGCTCTTATTATTATCCAAGGTAGTTTCAAAACCAACCAGCTCCAAATGCTTTCTGCAAGGTCAGGCAGCTAACAATATAATCACAAATTAGAAATAGATTTTTTGGTCTCATTTCAAGTCTTGGTCATTTCTTGACATTATTTTTGTATTTTTAAAAACAATTATCTAAGTTACCATTTTTTTTCAGGTTACAGGGAAGACACTTATAATACCACACATACAGTTCTAATGTACTTACCCCCACCTCGACAGGCATTCCTTAATTCCTCAAACATTAATTTTTCCAGGGCATCATTCACATAGAAAACTCCTTCAACCTGGTACCAAAGAAAAGGAACAACCATGTCTAAGCACACATACACAATGTATCGACACTGGTAGACCACAAAAACTGTGCAGTATTCATTTTGCTTTACTTTGTAAAAATATTTTCTTATTACCTTAAATAAGCAGAAAACTTCCCATCAAAAGTACAGAATGGGCCCTGTCTGGGTATCTCAGGGAGTTAGAGCATCATCCCCATACACACGTCCGCATATACAAGAATCAACCAATGAATGCACAAGTAAGTGAACAACAAAGCAACGTTCCTCCCTCTCTCTCTCCCTTCTTCTAAAATATAGAAAAAAGTACAAAATGTTCCCATCCTTAAGTACTGCTGCCCTTGAACAACGTGGGGGTTTAAGGCGCTATCAACCACTCCTACCCAGCCCCCGCCACACAGCTGAAAATCTGTGTATAACTTTTGACTTTCCCAAAACTTAACTATAAATAACCTATTGACCGGAAGCCTTACCGATAACATGAACAACCAATTAACGTGTATTTTGCATGTTACATGTATTAGTAATATATTCTTACAGTAGAGTAAGCTAGAGAAAAAATATTATGAAAATCATAAGGAAGAGAAAATACAATTATAGTATTTACTGAAAAAGAATTTGTGTATAAGTGGACCTGCAACTCAAACCTGTGTTGTTCAAGGGTCCACTGTGTCTTTCTTTAAAAAAGATTTTATTTATTTATATTTAGTGAGAGAGAAAGGGAGGGAAACGTTGATGTGTGAGAGAAACACTCAGTGGCTGCCTGTTGCGTGTGCCCCAACAGTGGGCCAGCCCACAGCCCTGGCATGCACCCAGACCCTAAGCTGGGAATGGAACCAGCGACCTTTTGCCTTGCGGGACAACCCCCAACCCACTGAGCCACATCAGTCAGGGCTCAACTGTAATTCTTAAAAATGTATTTGAAATGTTCACAATTTTTTAAAAATCCTCACTCAAGGACACACTTACCAATTTTAGAGCGAGGGGAAGGGAAATACCAATGTGAGAGAGAGAACGGTTGTCCCGATTGCGCCTTAACTGAGACCGAACCTGCGACCCTTCTGTTTACAGGACGCTTGAGCAGGGCCACACTGGCCAGGGCCTACAAGTTGTTTTGTTTATTCTCTTGCTCTCAAAGCCACACTTAAGTATTTAACAGGTAAAATATTTTATTATGTGATAAAGGTCTAACAATTGCTCCAACTGCCAAAGGTCTCAGTAATCTCATGCTTCTACAGTATCCATAGGTTTTGAAAAAAACAGATGAATCAAAATTTCAAATTCCAAACATAAAAATGCAGTCATCCAACTTACGTATACTTCTGTGCTTAAGACAACAGCACATCACACTTCACTGTGCCCTGTGCTGATTTACAAGTCTGTACTTAGGTAAATGGTGAGTAAAAAAAATTTAAACATGTAGCCATACAGCTGTGTGCTCAGTCCTATAATCTGTATCTTAGAGGATAAAGAAGTTTGCTAAAGGAACATACAGAAGGCAATTATGTGACTAACACCAAAGGCCAGAACATTTTTATCAGAGATCAAATATTACGAAGGAAATGCCCAGAGAGAACCCAAGACTTGGGTTCTCAAGGAGAACCCAAGGAGAACCCAAGACTAAGCACTTAACCATCTGGACCAGTAAACTGCTTTAATCAGAAAGATGATTTCTGCATCTTAACCACTGTATGAATAGCAATACTAGTTGATGGGTAATATCCCTCGTACAATTTCAGAAAGTCACATTTATTAATACCCCAAACATTTACTGAGGACTTATAATGGGTCAGGTACTGTACTGGGCACAAAGGAAGATGTGAAGAATATGCAAGATCCTGCTTGAGGAGCTTCCAGTCTAGAATGCAGCCCAGACGAGCAAATTAAGACCACAGCGAGCCAGGTGCTGTCCCAGGAGCACCCAGTGCTGGGCAGACTCTGATGAAGAAGCTGTTCAAGACTAAGGAGCCAGGAGGCTTCACAGGTTGCCCCCTTTTTGTTCCGTTGGTTCACTGTCTGAGTCAGCTCTCTAAAGATGCGAGGCATCACTGGAAGAGCAGCATTTTTAGGAGCTGAACAAAACTATGACATGAAGATGGGAGGGAACAAAAAGGAATTTTCATTGTAGCATGTGGGAATGGAGACTACGAAGGGCAGGATAATTATTAGTGTGAAATGACTCTCATGAGGATGGGAATACGATTTAAAGTTGGCGTAGAGGTTGGTAAAGTTTTAAGAGCAGTATGTCAACATTTCAACTGCCCCTTCTCAAGGGCTAGGTGGCAGAAAAGTGTGGTGCAGGGAGTTAAGCCAGAAGTTATTGGCAAAGTTACACTCGTTCTTAGGATTAGCAGCAGTCTGTGGATCACAAGTTAGGCCAGACCTGCTGCCAGACAATGCGTCGCCACCTCTATGATCATCCTGTCCCCGTGGTTTTTATTTTCTCCTTCTGCGTTCAGGGAACCACCATACACAGAAACTGGCCACGTGGAAAAAAGCATAAAGGAGTCTTTCTGACTGTGGGCTTTTCCTCCCCTCGGTGTCTACGTGCTTTACTCACTGGGGACACTCTGCCAAGTTTTGATACTGAATAAAAGGGTGGAGTGACTACTGGGAACTGCTACCAAGTCAGGATCACCAACCTTCAGTGCACTTGTGTGGCCCTGCGAGGAATTTCAAAAGCCACTTAACACAACCTCACAAGTGCCTTGTTTCTCTTCTCTAATGGAAGATAATGGGCACAAATGCAACAAAGCCTGAGAAGTGCCGGCAGCACCCACTTTCCAACTCTCTGGGTACCGGACTCGTGGGGTCCATCCTGTCAGAGGAAGAAGTGAACGGGACATCCCGTCCTGGCTGAGCTTCTCACTAGGTGGGCGGAGGACGCTGTGTCACCGACTGTTCCTCAAGGTCCTTCTGCGAGGTGAATATTAAAAATAAACACTGCCCTGTGAACTTTCTAGGCTGCTGCGAGGAGCAAAACCGTTTTTGTTAAAAACTAGCACGCTGCGGCGAAGGCTAAAAACTTGGTCCAGCGAACACATCGGTAAAGGTCACCTAAGTGGCCAGCGTGACTCAGAAGAATTGAGCTCCAGCCCCAGCAACTCTACCCCGGACTGGCTGCGCCACCTTGTAACAGGCAGCTCGCGTCTCTGAAGCTCAGGAATGCAGCGCATCTTAAGAAGCGTTTCTGACACTTGTGTGAGAAAACGGTTTGCAAACGCTAACTTCGTATTTACTTGGAACCCCTATAGATACTCCACTTGTCCACGTGATTTGGGAACCTCTCCAGCGGCAGGACGGGGTCAGTACAGGTTAGGTAGTCCTCCGGCCAGAGGATGGGGGGCTGGGGGGTTGTGGGAGGAACTCTGCCGAGGGCTGGGAATGGCGCCGACGATAGCGGAGGGTCGGGAGGGCGAGGAGGAGGCCTGCGGGTAGCCGGGAGGCACCTCGGGCCCCCAGCTGGGAAGGCCCGGCCACCAGGTCCTGTTCCCCCGCCTCACCTGCATGTTGGGCACGAACCCTTTCTTGATTCTCCAGCAGTTTTTATTAGTCTTTTCCAAAAACTGCAGCTCATCATTGTAGTTGCGACTCATGGCGGCGACCACGGCACCAACTCCCGGTTTGGCTTTGAAGAGAGATGCCGCGCTGTCCCGTTGCCTGTGGAACCAGCTTCCGGAACTCAGCGCGCAGGCGCGGCCGGCTCGCGGCAGGATGGGCTATGGCAAGCGACGAGGCTCCAAACGCGTCTCAGGACCGCTTTTTCCCTCGAGTAAGTTAGATTGCCCTCTAGTGTTTACCTTTTTGGATCGTTCGTTAGTCGTTCTCTTCTAGGCTAAAGCTAAGCGGGCTAAATCCAGTAGTTTTTAGTATGATGTAGTTATCTTTTGTTTTGTTTGCCTAATTTGGGTCAGGTTCGGCTGCTTTAATGGATAAATCAGCTTGGAGCTTCACTCCCAGCTGTTAGGGGGAAAGATGTGCACAGCCGAGAAAGCCCAACGTGTTTAAATAAATACCACAACTGAACATTTGTAATGTCTCAGACTGAATTTGTGGATGTGCATTGAATAACTTTTATGTCGTAAAAGACAATCCCGAAGAATGGAACGTGGCAGTTTATCACTTATCCCGACAAACGCTTTACAGGGACAGCTGTCGGGGACAGAGGCGTGCTCGTCTCCGAGCGGAGCAGAGGTCAGTGGTGGCGCCCGAGTGCTCAGTGACCGCTAAGTGACCGTGCGTCTGTGCGCCGGCCCTCTAGTTCACAACAGTAAGAGCGTTAAGCGATTTCAGTTTCTAGTCCTGCTTTGCGTGGAGAACAGCGGACTTTGGAATCAGAAAGACTTGGATTCAGTGTCTACCTCTGCCATTTACCGCCTTTGTGTGGTTAACTGCTCTTAACCTTTATTTTCTCGGCCATAAAATGGGATGGTAACTCTTCCCAGGAGGCCGTGAGGATTAGATGAGCCTACTGTAGTGAAGGAGCCAGCACTGGGTCTGACGCGCGCTTAGCACTCGGATTAATGCCGTCGGCCATCCCCCCCCCAGCACTATAAACCACACAAACCCAAAGCTGAGGTTTCTCTTCTTTTCTTACACCGTCCACACCGGCTTCCCTTTCCTCCTGTTCCGCTCCAGCTTCACCCCGTTGATCAGGTGCTCTAACGACATCGATGGCATCACCGACTGGAAGTTCTCTAGGGTCAGTCCTCTGCACTAACGTTGCATTTAATTGGGAAGGGAAAACGGCCTGGAAGTTAGTGATTCAACTTCCAGAGTTTGCTTGACCATCCTGTTTCTCCCTGGAAACATCTAAGAGGCAAAAATCAAGCCTTGAAATCGGTAAAACCTCGGTGTTCATCGATGTTAACAACACTAAATTCTCTTCCTTCTTTCCTGTCTTACTTTATTAAAAAATCTGGGGCAGGACATTTTGCAAATAATACAACAAGGTACTTGACATTGATAGAAAACACTTTTAATTAAATACAGGGGACAGTAGCAGTGCATATAAAACACGAAATCCAACAATACACAGGGAGGGGAGAACCCTACAGAGCTGGAGGGGCTGGAGGTCTCTCCGCTGGCCACACCAATTCAAATCTGTACTTAAGAGCTGCTCCTGCACCTCATCAGAAGGGCACGCCTCGCTCTTGGCCACAGAATCTCACAAACACAGGGACACACAGCAGGCATTGAGACAGGAGCGCACATTCAAATGCCCATCCCTCCACACACACACCCTGAATCAACTCTAACCTAGTCTGCCTCCCCCTATCTCCAAGGACTTGAGAAAGCAAACTTTCAGCCTGAACCCTTGACGAGAACTTTACAACTCCAGCGCACACTGTCTTCTCCCTCTGGGCTTACAGGAGGTGGGGTTAAGGGCCATGTAATTGCTCAGGTGGATTCCAGGCAATCAGGGGACTGATTTCCCCCTCCACTCTTCATTTATCAGGTTCAGACCTTCCCAACCATAGAAGCTTGCTGGCTGTTTTAAAGATGATTCATACTTCAGGTCAGTGGAAACCAAAAGAAAATGCTGAAAAAGATGCAACAATGAAGATAAGGTTAAGCTTTGGGCACCTGCAGCCATAGGAGGTGGGTTTTCCTGAGGGGTGAGGGAGAGATGGTTTCTTTACCAGGTCCTGCTGTGTCACGTCCTCGCCTCCCTTGCCCCCCCTCCCCCGGTCGTGCCTTTGGCCATCTACACAAGCTGCTTCACTCTCTGAATCTTACTTTCCTCATATGTAAAATGGGACTGATGGTACCCGCCTTCCACGTGGTCTTGAGAAGTAAAGAAAATGAAGCACAGTTCAGTGCATCTGGTTCTGTGGTGTGAATAAATCTGGCAGCAAAGGGAAACTGGACCTGGTTTCATTTTAAAACTCAAGTTTAAATGCTTTTCATTATTAATTGCGAGCTTTAATAACCAAATATTTTGTTTATAAAGTTCCCTGAGCTGGGAAAAAACCAAAGCAGAACAAGATAAACAGCAAGTAAGCAAATAGAAAGAGGCTTATTCTGCTACAAAAAGAATTGGGGCAGTTAAGGGAATATTCACATTCTTACCTCAAGGACTTCGATATCCGAATTGACGAATGAGATTTTGTGTGGGTTGGGCAGAGGAAATCCTTGCTGCAATTTTGCTAAAATGTAAACCAAGATGTAAAACGCCTGGGCATGGGCACATCAAGTTTTGGCAAGCTTTTGAGTAAGAGACTAACAGGAAGCTTTGAGATAGTTTATCTTCTCATTCTCCCTAGTTCTCTGTTTTCATTTTCTCCAATCTGTCCCTAGCATTTCCTTGGAAGAATGGTTAATTAATCCATGTTCAACAAAAATGCACCTGCTATTATATGCATTTGGATGGCAGAAAAATGCTGGCACCTCATCCAACTTGTAGTTTGATAATAACTTAGTGGGTCCGAGAACCTCTTGGCCTCTGCTCCAAAGCATGTTTGAGTGAAGCCAAACTCCAGATGCTGCTGTGTGTGGACAGTGGTCATTTCACTGAGACTCTGTCTATCCAGAGGGCAGTCTATGTATGAGGACCACAGAGAACCACTGGCTGCTAGTGTGAGTCATGTCATTTCTGGCTGAAGGAGACTCTTCATTGCATAAGGAGAATGATTTCAATCTTTTCAACTCAACCAGAAATAGCCTTTCTTGCTGAGGCTTCAAGTAGAGTTGCTAACAAGGTTTGAACCTGGAATAACTAGTTTTGCAACCTTATCGTTGATGGTACAAACTTTGGAAATTCTGGCACCGGCCTGGGCTCATAACAACACTCGGGAAGTATAAGCTTCAGGTGGAAAGTCCCAAACAATCCCCAATGCTTAGCCAATGTCAGAGTCACGTCACTTCCCAAGTGCCTCTTACCATTGGCCAGTGGGAGGACGCCAAAGTGGAGGATGGAGGACAGAATATTTTCAAACCTCAAGACCTAAAGGGAAAGGGGAAACTAAGTCAGTTGCCAAATCAAGACATTTTTAAGGCACCATGCCTGGTTTGGACCACGCTTTCCCACACCTTCCCAGGACAGAGCGCTATCATTAGAATCTCCGGGCGGAGATACCAGTTCCAGCTTCCAGACCATGAGGGCTATTTTGTGGGAAACCGTGTTACAGAGTTCCCCGAGTTTTTCCTCCTTGAGGATAGACATTTCTGCTCCCCTCTACCCTGGACCATGGTGACAGTCAATGCAGAGGGACCACGTGGTGGCAGCAAACAAGGCAGCTTAGACACTACCAAGTGAGACACTAGAACAACTAATACATGTCCCAATCAGCAGTCTTTCCTTCACTTACTGGGAAGCCCAGCCACAGCAGATCCTCACATCATATCATGCTCCGCAGTTAATGGCATCGCCAGAACACCCAGTTTGTCACTCATGAACTATGGCAGTTGTATCATCTTAGCAAGATTCAGGTATTAAAAATAGAAGGACTATGATGAATATTCAATCGATATTTGTTTATTGAACTATGATTGAATTTATTCGTTTCTCTAGGCTTAGCGATAATAAAGACTTCCTCGCAACTTGGCGAGGGTGGCTCTGAAGCAGACTTCCAAGGTTTACCTCCTGTCTTTAACCCTTTATGGTGTGATCTTGGTAAAGTCCCTTGACCTCCCTTGCGCCTTAAGCTCCTCAACTGTAAAGTGAAGGTAACAGTACCAACTTCACAGGGTGTTGTTAGGGTTACACAAGTTATTATGCCCGGTGTGTAGCACTGCCATTTTTTCAGAAATGTCGTGATTAGTACACTTTGTTGTTGACACTAAGGAGTTTGGGTCTTCCTGGAGAACCTGGCCTCACTTTGACTCCTCTGGCTCAGGAAATCTTATTTATGAGACAGTCAGCTATGCATTCTCACTGACTATAGTCCGTCACCGACCTAATAGCTATGGCCCAGAGGTGCTCGTCCACGGTGACCCTACTTGAGGACCACTGCTCTAGAATACAAGTGCCATGAGGGCTGGGGGCCAATTAGTGATTGGCAGCTCTTCCTGAAACTTGGGGGCTGGTGGTACCCAGTTGTATGGTGTACCAGTCTTCCAGTCAGGAGGTCACCAAGCTGGGCTCCCCCAAAAGGCATCTATGCAACCAGCCTTGACCTCATTTTAGGAGGTGGCTAGAAAGCCTTCAAAGAGCAAACTTGACCATGGCCTAATAATTGACATAGAGCCTCATCCTTTGGGAACCTGGCTCTTAAATTTAACTATAGAGGATTATTTTATCCAAAGAGTGAAAGCTCCTTGAAAATACCTTTCCCCCCAAACACGATACAAGGTCTTAACAGTCTTGTGAGTTCTTTTTAAAGTCTTTTGAACAGATAAAAGTGCACTGGAGACGTCCTATGTTGTTTAAGAGTTAATGGACTAGTAGCTACATAAAAAACTTTATTTTTTAAAAAAATTTAAAAACTATTTATTTATCTTTAGAGGCAAATGGAAGGAGAGAGGAAGAGAAACATCAATGTATGGTTACTTCTCGTGCATCCCCTGCTGGGAATTGGCCCCTGCCAGGAACTAGCCTGCAACCCAGGCATGTGCCCTGACTGGGAATCGAACCGTGATCATCCGGTTCGCAGGCCCATGCTCAATCCTCTGAGCTACACCAGCCAGCTTACATAAAGAACTTTAAAGTTAAAATCTGCTCTCACTGCACTCATGGGAAAAACAAGCCCTACTCTGCAGTACAGAAAGCACCCCCCCACCCCCCTTCTGTGTAGGACAACTGTTCTCCCTGGAACTCAAGAGATCTGTTTCCTACCTCGATATTGCTGCGTTTGGACTCTGGCAAAGAGAGGCGGAACCTGAAAATGAAACAACAAACCAATAGGAAAAGGTTAGAGGAAGAATATTTTAAAACAGCCTTTTCAGTAGAAAGAAACAAAAGAAATAGGGTTTTAAAAAAAATTTTTAGCTCAATAAGCTGCTATTTAAAAACACCCGATCGGGTAAGGACACTATGTTCTACTCCATCTTTACTTCCATATTTGTTGCTTCAGAAGCAGAGCAGGAATAACAGACGGCTGGGGTTCCCCAAGGGCATCTGCTCTGTGGGACTTACTGTCCACAGCCCGGAAGGCAGACTGGTCTTAAGAAACAGTTTTCAGTCTACAAGCCATACACCGTGAAGTGCCCAGTCTCATCTGGTCTCTGGTCTCTGACACTAAGCAGGGTTGGGCCTGGGTCATGCTTGGCTGGGAGAACATTTTCAGGTCCCCTTGCTCTGAACTCAACCTCATAACTTCTCTGATCCAGGCTGGTTCCTTGTTAATAAACATGCCAGTGAGGATGGTGATGGCAATGACCCTAGATAACATGTCTTGGTGTAGGAGATTTAGAAACATTTTAAAGTTTAATCGTTACAATAACTCTGGCTAGATGCAGTCATTGTTGCCCCTTTTTCAGACGAGGAAACTGATGATTGGAGAAGAGAATTAAATTGCCCAAGTCATAGAGTTAGCAACGATGGATTTGGAGGACAAACCTCACTCTATTTGACCCTAAACTCTATGCTCAGTTAAGGCCACAGGTCTGAGAAGGCTATGTCATATATTATATATATACATACATGCACATATATATATGACATGGTAGAGGAATATATATATATATTTATTATCTGCTCAATCATAACACATAGGCACCAAAGGTGACACAGTGCAATTGTTAAAGGCGCTGTGGGGGAGATGTGAGGGGATGCCTCCCGCTGGCCACACCACCTCTCAGCATGGACACGGTAGATCAGGTTATAAATTCGACCTATGAGAAGGTGAAACAACACACTGGCGAGTTTTCTTTCCTTTTTTCATCACAACCCCAAGCCATGATTGGCCACTTCAGGACCACCTGCTGTAAGTGGGGTTGTCAGGGGTTTCCTGAGAACCGACTGTCCTTCCCACCCAAGGCCATCTTCTCTCCCTCTCCTTGTTCTCTAGGCACACTCACCAGATTGGTTTACTAACGGAGGAGGTGTCTCACTACCTGCAGACAACCAGGCTGAGGGAGGAGAGAACTGTTTGGAAAAGTATGCAAGTGCAGCTCAGGCCACTAGGTGGCGACCGACTTCAGTCCTTTGATTTTCCGTTTTCTACCAGGCCCCTAACCTGCTTCTTGAAGCCTTGACACTAGAAACGAATTTTTATCACAGAACCACAGAGTCCTTGGGGGAGAAATGGAGCTCAAATAGCCCTACAGTGAAAACATACAGAAATACAGCCTATTTTAAAAAGTTTTGGAGAATACTGTCCTGATTGAAAACCAGAGCTAAAGTGCAAACTCTTAAGCATGGCGCAAGACCCTTTATGATCGGGGTCAATACAGCAAAGATGACACGATGAAGGTCAAGAGGACCAAAGCACAGGCACTCACACCACCATTCCTCCAACCCCATGGCCACAGCAGACACTGAAAATCGATCCTGCACTCAAGACTCTGTCGTAATTGTTTATCTCTTTGCCCTCTGACGGTGCACTCCTTGAGGATACAGATTTAGTCTTTGTATTTCCACAGTGAGCACAGAGCATGGAATGTGAAGACAGTGTTCATTCCCTCCTTCCTTCCTTCCTTCATTGACTCACTGATTCATTCCAGCAGACATTCATTGAATGCCTGATACATGTCAGCCCCAGGACAGGTGCTGCAGACAGGACTGTGAGCAAAACCGGACACAACCACCGCTCTCATGGAGCTTCCTGCCTAGTGGGGGGCAGACACTAATGGAATAACCCCACTGATGAAGGCTTTCTTGCAGGTTGAGGTAAATGCTCTGACGGAAAGTAATCCATTCATGGAAGCAAATGCGGAAGGAACCTGATCTTACTAGGTGGGTAGAGGAAGTTTTTCCAGAAAGGGAAATATGTCCTTGAGCTAATGTACGAAGGATGAGCAGGGTTAAAAAGGCAAAGTAGGGAAGGAAGAGGGAAGGGGTCTGAGCAGAGGTTGCAGAGGCGCCGTGGAGGGAACAGAGAGCCTGGGGGAGAGAGTACAGCATAATGATGCAAAAGAAACAGACAGGGCTGACCAGGCTGGGTTTCTCAGGCCATGTTAGGATTCTAACATTAATCCCAAGACCAAGGAAACTACAGAAGGTTTCTAAGAAGGAAGATAATGTCTGTGTTTTGGAATGGTCACTCTGGCTGCGGTATGGAGGAAAGACTGGCAGGCCAAGAGGTTTTTCCAGGTGCTCGTTCCATGCTCAGTAATGTGCTGTGCCGTGTGCAGAATTCTGTATTTATATGAGGGACGGAGAGAAGCTGTGTGTGCAAGAAGCAATTAGAGAACAACGCAAAGCAGTGTGTGTTCAGGTGCTCTCTGGTGAGTTTATATACCACTCTGTCTTGCTGCAGGAATTCAAAGGTGTGAAAGGTAAAAAAGCCAGCATGGTATGTGTGTGTGTGTGTGTGTGTCTGAGAGAGAGAGAGAGAGAGAGAGACACACACACACAGACAGACAGGTGGAGGGAGAAATAAAACGTCCTTTCAGAGAAGCGCTCTGTACAACATCTTGTCCCTCAGCACCCAGTATTATAATTGCCTGCCATTCTGAGTGTTTATCTCACCAGGATGTGGATTTGGAAGGTAGAAACCATTGCTCTCTCTACTCTCTGTATCATGAACAGTGCAGAGCACATAATAGGTGCCTAATAAAATCTCACTGACTGGATATGTGGATAAGTGAGTAGATAAAGGAGATGGGCAGGGGACTGTTTATTGGAATTGAGGTCACTCGAGGGTGAGCCAGAGTGTTCATTTTAAGGAACTATGGGAAGTAGGGCTGGCTGGACTGAAAGGCAGAACCAGTAATGGGGAGCCTGAAAGCCCCAGGCTGTGGATTTAATCCCACGATGAAAGTTTTTGAGGGGAGGAATGTGTGGAGCCTATTCCAGTGTATAAGGATGAGGAAGAGTTCCTCAGAGTTTTAATTTCGTTGCCTTCTGTGGTCTGGAAATCCTCCCCGCCCCCGCCCCCCGCCCCTGCCCCAGTTAGGGAGAAAGGGAAGAAGTCACTTAGGGTTTCCTCCTCCCATGGGGCCCCCCCACTGTGGCATTTCTCTGTTCTGGCTTCAACAGTGGCTCAGAGGAAGGGTGGAGCTGGAGGTCAACCCAGGTGGCAAGTCTGAGCTCTGCTGTCCTGTCCAAAGCACAGTTCCAACAGAAACTGAGGCCATTCTCCCCAGACCTGTTTTCCTTTCTGGGTTTTTCTCCAGATGGCTCACCTGGGGAAGTATTTATCCGCCCAAGCTGTGAGGAGTGGAGTAAGGTGGTGATTCTATCTGCTCGTAGTCAGCCGTATTTGCATTTTCTGATGGTGCTGCCTGGGAGGGGTTGTCGGGCCTGTGTGTGTGTTGATGGGGATGGGGTGGGGTGCAGTTTGGGAGCATCCAGAGCCTCAATCATGGCAATGTCAAAAAAATGATCTAAAATTCTAAATGATTCAACAGTAATGTACATTGCTTCAAGCTTTGCTTGTGATTAAGAGAAGAGGGTTAGAATTACGTCACCTGGATGAGGACCAAATAAGGGAAAGTGTCATTTAAGTTGGCCTCTGAAGTAACCTCAAAATGTCTACAGTGTGGGCCAACCTGCGTTGGGGTCGCCTCCGTATAGAACTGTGTTGGGAACAGCATTCTCTGCGGCAGACAGAGCAGGAAGAGTCTGGTTTGTGATTCTGAGCGCCGGGTCCACAGCTTTAGGACCATCCTGGCTTGTCATGTCCCCTGGGACAATGTCCCCATGTCCCCTGTTCCTTGGTCAAAACCTGATCTTAGAATGGGGAAAGAAATGAAATACTCCTACTAGAAGTAACAGACCTTTCTCGGACACCGATTTGTGCTGGGCATTGCGTCTGTCACACATGACCCCACCTGCCCACAGAACAACTCTACAGAGAGGGGCCTGTTTTGCTGCTGAGGAAACGGATACTTAGGTTAATTAACTTCCTCAAGGTCCTGCAGTTCCAAATGACTGAGGCAGAATTCAAACTCAGGTATACCTGTCCCCAGAGCCTGTGCTCTTAACTGGACCCAAAGAGGTCAAGTTTATTGTATATACTCCCAGGTTTTGCTTTCTTTATCCTTCCTTTACCCAGTCCTTCAATGTAACAAGAAAGGGGCTATGTCCAAAACCGGTGTGTTCTCTCCTGTTGATGCTTTACCCTGGGAAGGGATGTGCTGCCTGCTTCAGTTCAGTGGGACTCCATGCTCATGGGTGTCTGCTCCTAGGCTGGGGTGTTTATTTTCTCAGTCTTAGGTCTAAGTGTCTTAGGTCTTAGGTCTTATCTTCTATGTCTTAGCTTTTCACTACATCGAAGGCACGATAATGTGGGAAGTAAACACTCAAGGCTTTGAAAACAGACTCATCCAGGTGCAAGTTCTGGCTCAGCTATTCTGTGACTTGGGTAAGTCATACAACCTCCAGAAACTGAAATGTGGACATAGTAATACCTACCCCTGGGCTAGTCATTCAATCAGCAGACATTCATTGAGCACTGTGCCAGTCCTGGAGATACAGGGTTGTGAGGTTGAAAGAAATAATACACATGCAGCGCTTGGTACAGAACCAGTAGACAGTACAGTCTCAATAATAAAGAGTGAGATTTCCGGTCAAGAAAGAGGCATAGGTAAACATGGCTCACCTCCTTGCACAGCCACAGAAAAAAGTTACAATAAACTACAAAACAACTATCACCCAGAATCATTAGAAAATCAAGCTGTATGGAAGGCTGATAACCAAGGAATTAAAGCAATTACATCCATCCAGATGGGTAGGAGGGCAGAGATGCGGAGACAGGAGCTGCAGAATGGGGAGTCCCACACCCATGTGTGGTAGACAAAAATCGGGAGGCATAGGTCAGAAGCGAGAGACTCCAGCCCCACATCAGACGACCCGGCCCAGGCTTCCAGTGCCAGGAAGTAAGTCCCCATAACTTCTGGCTGTAAAAACCAGTGGGGGCTGGGCAGCAGAAGAAACTGGGGGATTCTCAGGCACCTCCTCTAAAGGGCCCACAATGGACTTATGGAGAGTCACTCACTCTGGGCTCCAGCGTGGGGGCAGCAGCTGGAAGGGCAACAGTAGCATGTAGGAGCAACTGAAAGTGTCTGGCATCAGAGCAAGAGCCAGGGGACAGCTTCCTTCTGGACAAAACTCCAGAGGCCAGGCAGTGGCCATCGTCCCTTTTCTGAGCCCTCCCCCCAACAGCCATAGAACGGCGACACCATATCTGAGATTCCATCAACCTGGTCCACATAAGTAGCCACCACTGCCGCCCACCCCCCTCACCCCCACCCCAGCAATTACCTAAGGTTCTACCCCATCCAACTTACTGGTTCACTTTTCTACAATAGGCCCCACTACTAAGACAGGCAATCAAAGCAGTTCTACCTAATATAGAGAAGCAGACACAGGAAGACTGCCAAAATGAGGAGACAAAAAATATGGCCCAAATGGAAGAAAAGAACAAAATCCTAGATAAAGAACTAAACAAAATGAAGGTATACTTATCAGATGTAGAGTTCAAAATACTGGTTATTAGGATGCTCAAGGAATTCATTGGGTACTTTGACAGCATAAAAAAGACCCAGGCAGAAATGAAGGTTACACTAAGTGAAATAAAGAAAAATGTACAGGGAATCAACAGTGAAGTGGATGAAGCCAGAAATCAGATCAATGACTTGGAGCATAAGGAAGGAAAAAACAGCCCTGGCTGGTGTGGCTCAGTGGATTGAGTGCCGGCCTGTGAACCAAAGGGTCACTGGTTTGATTCCCAGTCAGGGCACATGCCTGGGTGGTAGGCCAGGTCCCCAGTAGGGGGTACATGAGAGGCAATCACACATTGATGTTTCCCTCTCTTTCTCCCTCCCTTCCCCTCTCTCTAAAAATAAATAAATTCAACCTTTAGAAAAAGAAAAAAAAATATTCAATCAAAACGGCAAGAAGAAAGAAGAATCCAAAGAGATGAGGATAAAGTAAGGAACCTCTGAGACAACTGCAAATGCACCAACATTCGAATCACTGGGATACAGAAGGAGAAGAGAAGGGGCAAGAAATTGAAAACTTATTTGAAAAAATAATGACAGAAAACTTCCCTCACTTGGTGAGGGAAATAGACATACAAGTCCAAGAAACACAGAGAGTTCCAAACAAGATGGTAATTAAAATGCCGAAGGCTAAAGATAAAGAGAGAATCTTAAAAGCAGAAAGAGAAAAGCAGATAGTCACCTACATGGGGGTTCCCATAAGACAGTCAGGTGATTTCTCGAAAGAAACTTTGCAGGCTAGAAAGGACTGGCAAGTATTCAAGGTGAAGAAAAGCAAGGACCTGCAACCTAGGTTAGTCTATCCAGCAAAGCTATCGTTTAGAATCGAAGGGCAGAGAAAGTGCTTCCCAGATGAATTAAAGCTAAAGGAGTTCATCATCACCAAGCCATTATTGTATGAAATGTTAAAGGGACTTATTTAAAAAGAAGATCAAAATGATGAACATTAAAATCACAATAAATCCACAACTATCAATAATTGGATCTGAAAAACAAACTAAGCAGAACAGAAACAGAATCATAGATATGGAGATCATTTGGAGGGTTATCTGTTGGGAGGGAGGAGAAGGAGAATGGGGGGAAAGGTGGAGGGATTAGGAAGTACAAATTGGTTGGTACAGAATAGACAGAGGGACATTAAGAACAGTCTAGGAAACTAGCACGACCCATGGACATGAACTAAGGGGAGGTGCTGGAGGGGATGGGGGGTACTGAGTGGAGGAGGACAAAGGGGCAAAATTGGGACAACTGTAGTAGCATAATCAATAAGTTATATTAAAAAGAGTGATCATAAGTAGTAGAACGAAAGGTGATTTCACCAAGTGCCATCACTGGGCAGGAGACGGGAATGAAGTGTTTTCTGAATAGGGGAATTGCTGAAATGATTTTGTATGATTGAGCACCACTTTCCCCTGGCTGAGGCCGGCCCCAGATTTTAAGTAATAGCCACAACCAACATTTCTTGAACACATAACATGCACTTTACATGTATTGACTCATATATTCCTCACAACAACCCCTGAAGTAGGATTTATTTTATCCTCATTTCAAGAGGAGGAAACAGAGGACCAGAGAGGTTAGGAAACTTGCCTGAGACTCCACAGCTAATGGGAGTTAGCTCCCCAGCATGGGCTGGGGTCTGAACCAAACAGCCTGACTGCAAAGCCTGTGATCCTGCTACCTCTCTGAACTCACCACTCTGGATATGCCTCCGCTTGCTGCACCTCACGTCTATGCAGCCCACCCTGAGCAGCTCCAGAAAGAGGCTCCTCCAGGCAGGGGCTGGCTAGGAAGGCCGGGGTATTCTGGAGAGCTGTATTTGGAGACACTGTGTTCCCTGGTTCTTCTCAGAGAGGTTTCACTGATCCCCGCCCACTTTCCACCTCTACCTGCTGTGTCTCTCTGACAACACTGAGGATGAAACCAGCCCTTCCTGACAAGCAGTGTTTTTGCCCAGGAAGCCCAGGAGAGGAGACACCGCCTGGGGTGGCCTGTGTGGGTGGTTGGACTACTGCTCTTGCTGACAAAGGCTCAGGCTTCTCTTTCAGCACTGTCTCCTCTCCTTGGCAACATCTTGCTGCTCACTTTGCCTGAAGCTTGAGTGAGGCCTGGCCCACTCAGGCCCCAGTCTGCTCACTGCCTGAGGTCTGCTATGGCACCCCCTGCAGGACCCACCCTCAGACTGACTGCAGGCAACCTGTGCATTTGCATAGGGCCTCGGCTCAGAAGGGTTCCTGCTTGGTTGAATGCCCTGCTGTCTCCATCTTGAAATTCTACATAATTTTTGAACAAGAGGCCTGCACTTTCATTTGGCACTGGGTCTTGCAAATTACGTAGCTGGTCCTGCTCAGATCCCGCTAAGACCTCAGGATGCAGGATGCCTCCCCAGCCAAGAATCTAAAGGAGAATCTAAATCCTGACAGTAAACCAGATCGCTGCTCAAGTGCAAATGTCATTTCTACCTGCTTAGGAGCTTGCTGCCCTAATTGGCAGCCCTGCCCCGTGCTCCCCATCACTCCAGATGCCCAGCCTGCCTGTCAGCCCTTTCCTCTCAGCCTTCAAACAGATGCAGGTCTCACCTGCACCACAGTCCTGCTGCTCGGGCAAACTGCGTTCCTTTCTCTCCTTTCTCTTGTGGCTGGCTCAGCGGCTGCCCGCCACCTCCTCACCTTCTGTCCTTTCCCTCCTCATCTGCTCTCGGGCTCAACCATTCAAACTGCCACCCCAAAGACAAGACATCAAGGTTCAGAGTTTCATGAGCTTTGATCTTCTAGGAAAAGGGGCCACATTATGACTTCTGGGGGCCCAAGGCATTTTTGACTTTGGGAGTCTTTCCTCCATTAAAAAAGTGTTACAAATATAAAAATAAGTATAATTCTCACTGGATTGTATTCATTTTTTAAATTCTTATTTTAAAATATATTAAAACATTCTCATGGATCCCTGAAGTATTGTGGGCTCTAGGCACTGTGCCTATTAAGCCTAATGGAGAAATAAGTCCTGTTTTACAGGGCTGAAAAAGTTGAGTAAACCCTTCTTGGAATCTTGTGTCTTTGGGAAACCACACTATTTTTTCCCCTTTTCATTGGGTAAACAATGTACAGTGGACTCTTGAACAACATGGTTTTGAACTGTGTGAATCCACTTATGTGCAGATTTTGTTCAAAAACACGGCTGGTCCTCTGCGTCCATGGATTTCCCATCTGTAGATTCAGCCAGCCAGTATTTGAACAGTATTTCTGACCTGTGGTTGAGAATCCACAGATGTGGAGGACTGACCATATGTGTCATTCTACGTCACTTCATAGAAGGGACTTGAGCATCCTTGGAGTTTGGTATCTGTGGGGTATTCTCGAACCAATCCCCATCAGACACCAAGAGCCAACTGTAGTTAAATTTTGGGGGAGTCAAAATTGTAGCAAATTTTTGACTGTGCAGCGTGGGGGAGGGGTGCCAATACTCCTAACCCCTGTGTTGTTCAAGGGTCAGCTGTAGTTATAAAGACAATTTTAAGGAAAAATGCAACTCTCATAATGCAACTATTCACTTCCTTGTCCAGGTGGAAGACTATTTTACAAGGCTGCCTGATGTGTTTATATGGTTCCATATTTTGCTCGTTCCACTTATATTATTTTAATGGAAACATCTTAACATGTTTCTACCATAGTCCTGACAACTGTTTAGTTGACTGATGGTGGTTGACTTGCTTCCCCCTCTGCTGGTTTCTTGTTCTCTCTGGACTCTGCCTTCTCTGTCTGTTTTGTTCTTTGTCTGTTTCTTCCTATCACAGATTTAATCTAGGCCATCTGACCACCCCATATATCCTCCCCACAGGTGTCTGACTCACAGCTTCAACTGTGGGCTCTGCAGGGCTGAGGAAAGTGGGCCATTCTTCCAAATGGCCATTCGTGTTCAGTGATCTGTGCATACCACCTGTCAGGCCCTTTCACACTGCGTGACTTGCACTGGGAAGCCAGCCAGGTCATGTGGCGTGGGCCTGTGAAACTCTTCCCGATAGTAATGGCATCCAAGTGTCAGAGCCTGAAGGTATCTCAGGAGTAATTCAGTTCAACTTCAGTATTTTACAGGTAAGAAAACTGACTCTCAGAGGTTAATAGACTTGATCATGGTTAAAAAATCAGTGAGCAAGGATTTGAAACTTCATTCCTTGACCTCCAAGTTTCATGCTCTTTCCTCAATGGCACACTTCCTGAATTTGTTAAGTAGAAATTTTACTTTCACAGTGCTGTACCATTGGAATGTGCATTTATATTATAGAATTATATTTATAATTATTGTGTTGCCTCTTTCAGTTTAATATTGTTTAATGGGAAGAGAAAAGAAAAACTTGGCAACACATTTTGAAGTCCCTACTTTGAAGTTATCTGGACTATTGCAGGTAAAGTGCTTAGGTGATTCCTGTTCTATCTAATAGTAGCGTTGCTTGGTCTGTTGATGTCCACTTGGTCTCTATGGTCTGTTGATTCACTTATGATGAAGTTTCCCAACAGTTAAGTCGATAGATCTTACCTGTTCAGAGACAAGGAGCAGACCAGTCTTTGTCCCAAAATAACCAGGCCAACACTGGTACTAGCAACCTGCAGGCAACAAAAGCATTGATTACTAAGAGGAATGCATCTCTCTGGCCACAGGTTGGCCATTAATATCATTCCCTATAGTGGAAACACAATCAACTTCACTTTCCCTCTCATTCCAAGAGATATTAGAAAGAAATAGTTCTAAAAAAATACTCTTTTAGGTAAGAAAGCTAATAAGTATAAAGACTTTCTGTTTGAGGATCTCCTTTAAACTATTTTTCTATTTTCTCCTCATCTCTATGTACTCTGTGTGTGTGGGGGGTGTATTTTGCTTAGGTTCATTGTATTAGTCCCCTTTTATCAAATTGCATGTGGCCTTCATCTCCTCAGATAAACTTGAATTCCACCTTAACTTATTTTGAGGAAAAAAAAATGGCTACCAATGTAACTGAAGCAGAAGGATGGGAGCACAGGACATGGAGAAGGGTACAGAGCTGTTTGGCAAAGTGTGGGGGTTGAGCACCGGCCTTCCACATGTCTCTCCAACCCCATTCTCAACTCTGCCCTTAGCCCTAATTGATGAATCACTTCCCACCCTTCCGAGCATTTAGGAAACCACTGCTGGCCGGTGTTCTGCTACAGGAACAGGGTTGGTACCCACAGGCTGCCCATCTGGGCCCCAGACTTACAAAGTCCATGGACACGATGGTTTCAGCAGTTGAGTTCTCAGACTTGGTGAGTATCACGATGGAGGCAGGGATGTCCAGGGTGAAGTTACCTGGCAGTAAGTTGACCACAGGAGGCTCCGTTGCCATGATCCGAAACATGAAGGGCTGAGACAAGATGTAGATATCTGCAATCTGCCCGTGTTCGGGGTGGGGGGGAGAATCACAGAGATCAGGAGTTGTGAGTTGATGAGGGACAATCACAAATTTGGGGTGGCTTATGGTGATTAAATCTTACATCATGCAGTCAGAATAGAAAAAAAGATCTCTAATGAAAACAACAATAACATGCAACACCCCCCCCCCCCAAATAATAACAGTGGAGGCTTATTGAAGACATAGTATGCAGGCACCACGTCAGGGCTATCTATAGTATCTCATTTAATCGTCACAAAATCCCTGTGAGGCAGGTTCTCCCCATTTCACAGATGAAGAAAGCGAGTCTTAGAACGGTTAGGTGATCTTTTCACGGTCCCAGGTGAGTAAGTTGCAGAAGTGGGATTCAAACCCAGGTCTGTGTGATACAAGCTCCTTGCTCTAAAACCAGGATGCTGTATAGAAACAGCATCTCTCTCTCTCTGTCCTCAAGGGCAAACTTGGGCCTTTCAGTACAATGTGTCTGACACTCAGGTGCTCTGGAGGCACAGCATTAAGAGTTGCTTCACTAAAGCCACAACCATAGGTGTTATTCCTTCATTTCCCATTAAAGCTAATTATTTCAAGTGTGGTGGAACTTTTTGGATGGAACAGATAGATGGTATATTTTGTGAACTTAAAATGCCTTTAGTATTTTATTTACTTATTTTTAGAGAGAGAGGGGAAGGAGAAAGAGAGGGAGAGAATCATCAGTGTGTGGTTGCCTCTTGCACTTCCCCAACCAGGGACTTGGCCCGCGACCCAGGCATGTGCCCTGACCGGGAATCAAACTGCAATCCTTTGGTTCACTCAATCCACTGAGCTACACCAGCCAGGGCTTAAAATACCTTTAATAGTAACTTGTTCAGTAAACATTTGTGGATATTTGATTAAAAGAAAGAAATTCCTTAAGAATGAAAAGATGGACTCAGGCTTGCACTGAAAAGGAATAGAAAGCACACACAAGTCTTCCAGAAGTTAATTCCAATGAACCAAATACACTGTCAAGGAGTCAGATCCTGAGCACTCACCCGAGACAGCACGTTGCCAATGCCTTGAGAGTTTCGAACCAAATGGCTGGAAATCTGGAAAGTTAAGGCCATCACGTCACTATACGGTTTTTACCATGGGTTATCTTTTCAGGGAAAATGTAGCATTCCCTACAATTTTTATGAATTATGAAGATGTTACCCCCCCTCAAAAAAAAGGTGTTTGAAGGCAACTTATCATTTTACAGACCAACCATAGGAAATCTGAGACCCAGGGAAGGGAAGGGACTTGCACATGGGCAAGTCACACAGGAGTTCCCTTCCCTTTTAGTAAGTGACTATAGTAAGCGTGTATCCCAAGTGTATGATCCATGTGTAAATGTCTGTGGTGGTTAACAATGTTTTGTATTGCTGCCCTCAGTCTCCGAGATTGCTGAGACATAGGATGCTCAAGGAATTTATTTTCACGGATAGATGGTTTTCAAGCTGGGAAACTGAAAGCGTCTAATTTTCATCACTGTACAGTAGCTGGTGCTGCCAACTTAGCATTTTGAATGTAGGGTTTATAACTGCTTGTATAATTAGGACCTACAGAATGCAAATATTCATAAGGGATGCTCCGCAAAAGTTGGTGGACAGGCTGGAAGGACTGTTCTCATTATACGTGAGAGAGGGGTGCAGTGGCGAAGAGAATCAGTGAGTTTCTGTCCTATTACTGGCCATGGCGGATAAATCAGATGCAGTTGCTAATAGGAGAAGTCTTTCTGTTGGCCTAATGTAAGGAATAATAATAGTGAATGGTGATGATAACCAGCAACTCCTGGCTACCCTGTGCTGGGCACTGGTCTGAGTGCTTTGCACATACTTAAATCTCTTTACTGTTCACACCAGCCCTATGGATAATCATTATTATTCCCATCTTCCAAATGAGGAAACTGTGGCACAGAGAAGTTGAAGAAGTTGAAAGTGGCCAAGGTCACGGGTAATAAGTGATGAAGGGGGCCCTGTCGTTATTTAAGAGCAATCTGGAACAGTGACTCAGTGTGACAAAAAATGACGTGAGAAAAACTGGAAACCCAATGACTCTCCAACGACTAGTACCGTTCACTCCACAACCCCTCACTCGTTGTCCTGATGGGAGTGGTAGTCCACAAAGCCCAGGAAGGGAAGGGAAATTATGGCATAAAACTCCTGTAACGGGGCACTTATACTAAGATTACACATTGGAGCCGATTGTCATCACCCGTTAACCCTTCTCACCTCTTTTGTGGAGAGACTGACATTGAAAGCTCCAGCTGTGAAATGGGCAAAGGATGCAGATTTAAAGAAATACTCGGAGATGCCAATGTAGAGCATAGAGTCACTGCGTTCTGGGAGCTCGAAAGGCACTGGAGGGAAGGGGGGGTCGGTGAGGTCGTCCACTGGGTAGAATACGCCCTGTGGGAAAAGGTGGAGAGCAGTGTGTTAGGTGGAGGCTCAAAGGTACAGGACTAAAGAAGGGGGACCCTCTCAGGTAAGAATGAGAAAATTTTCAGAAACTCCTTCTGGGAAGGAAAGACGATAAGGCCTTCTGACTTTTTGACCTAAGTGACTGTGTTTCAAAGCTCTGATGACTCGTTGAGCTTATAGCTGGGCATGCGGGTCCACTGTGGGTCTCACGCAGTGAGAAGCTCCTTGTCAGCCCTTTCATCTGAGAAAAAAAGGCAGATGCACTTAGCTGGAGGGGACAGCTCTGAATAGTTCCTGAGGTGCCAGGTAGAGACGTTGAGCTCTTGACTTTCAAGATCTGTGATCGCTGAGCAACTGGGGCATCACAGAAAGACTCAGGAAACCCCCAAACTCGAAATGGTGTAAAGCATTTTTTAAAGCATGCAATAAATAGTTATTGAGTTGAACTGAGTCGAACACAGCGCCCTGAACTGCACCTGCACCACTTGCTCCTGAGTGCGCCATGGGTTTCGCAGAAGAAAGTCTGTGGCATTGCCCGTGTCACCCTCGTTTGCTGGTGGTTGTTAGTACAAAATGGTGGCTGTGCAATATTCAGCTGACCTGAATGACTCTGAGTGACTGAAATATAAGCCAATACGCATTTTTAAAAACAGGGATATTAACTTTGAGGCAAAGCTAAACATAAGGGCCGTTGATCACTTTTCCAGGATCAGCAAACACCATTTTCACGTGCTTGTGGCCCCAACAGAGGTCAGCAGCCCTCAGTTACAGTGACTAATCGGAGAATGATAGAAGTACCAATGCGCACAATTACTGACATGGTGAGTTCTAACAAATGCACACCACCCTCCTTGCGGTCTCCTAGCCTCAGACCTACTCCCAGAGGCAAAGACATCATGACACTTTTCTTAAAAGACAGACATATCTTGTGTAATCTGAACAATCGTTTATCAGTCAAGAAAATGTTCGAGTCTTTTAAAGGAGCATATCCATCATGGAATTGCTCGGAGATGGAGACGATTCGAAGAGCATGTAGGTATATTTCCTCTGCACATAATATTTGTTCCCCAAATATAGTCTGCCTTCTGCATCCAGAGGCTCTGCTTCAACAAACTGCAGATGAAAAATGTTTTCTAAAAAAGCTGCATTCTTGCTGCCGTGCACTACGCAGTTAGGCCTGTGATGGTTGTGTCTGTACTGAGCATGTAGTTTTTCAAACAACTACACACATAACATTTATATTATATTAGGTTTTACAAATAATCTAGAGATGATATAAAGCACACAGGAGGATGTGCATAGGTTAAATGCAAACACCATGCCATCTTATACAAGGGACTTGAGCATCCCAGATTTGGGTATTGGGGGGGTGTCCTGTAACCAAGCCCTAGAGGCTACCGAGGGATGACTGTACTGTTCGTAGCCGGGATGAGGACTTTGGTAATGAGAAGGTTACCTTCAAATTCAGGTCAATGTAGTTCTCAGTAATTTCCGGAGAACTCATCAGGGAATAATCCAGCACAGTATAGTTGTCGATCTTGGTTAAAACTAAATAGTAAATAAAGCAAAAAAAATTACATTCACTAAAAGCATAACATATGATTAGTGTATACTTACAATAAATTCTTAAATAATTTAATAACTTTAAATTCTCTGTTGTTTAAAATATTAATTACCCTATTTCATGAGTAACACATGTTCACTATTTACTAATTTTCTCATTTACATTACAGCTGATATTCAATATCATATTAGTTTCAGGTCCTTCTCACTTGTAAAACCCAGGAAAAGGAGATAAGTCAGAAGAAGAAAGTAAACACCCTTTTAGATCACGTAACCCTAAGAGAAACTTGAGTCAAATTTTGGTGTATACACTTTTAATCTCTCTCTCTCTCACACACACACACACACACACACACACTCTCTCTCTCTCTTATTTTTTATAAAGGAAATTAGACAAACAAAAGGTATTTGCCAATCTTAAGCCATACATATTAGTTTGGTAGAATGAGTGACTTCCAAGTTCTATGCTAAAGCCTCCTATGTAGTTAGACATATTTTTTAATGAGTATATATTACTGTTATAATTAGAAATAATTTTTAAAAGAAATATTGAAAGAGACAGACAGGAGTAAAATTCACTAAGTTGGAGAGGCCGATGAAATTCTCATGCACAGTGCAACGATGTGTGTCATTTTCTGTACTATCCTTTTCAGAGCAAAGCAGGCCAGGCAGGGGCCAGGGGCCAGGAAACAGTGGGTGTGGCTTGCAGGAAGCATGGATCTCAGCGCCAGACACAGTCTGTTTGTGCTACGGTGTGTGCCCAGTTTCCCACCTGGCCTGAGGTGTTGCTTTCCCGGCCACCGTGTGCTCTGGTAGGAAGACCTCCTCCCTCCTCCCCAGTCCAGAGGAAGGTGCGTGAGCACCACGGCTCCCCACACTGCATGTCGTGTTTGGCTCAGTCCACAGATGGAGATAAGAAGGGAGGAGAGATGAAGTGATTTGCCAAAATGAGGGAACAATACTACCCTATGCCACCATAGTTTTAAAAACTGCTTTCAAATTCACAGTCTCCAGGGATCCATCACCATAGTGGGAGGGAAGCAGGACCTGACCAGTTACAGGTGAGGGGACGGAGGCTTCCAGAGGTACAGAAAGTTGCCAAAGTAAGCTAGGACAGGGGGATGCTTGACGAGTTCTTTCTTCTCTCCATCTTCTCTTCTCCCCAAGTTATTAATATTCCTTCATCCACCTACACCCATTTATCAGTCTGTCTGTCCATGTCCTGCCATCCCTTCATCAAACATTTATAACTTCGTGTTGGCTGGTGTTGGGCCTGGTGTGGGAGATACAGAGCTGAGTCAAAGCCTCTGCCCTCACAGAGCTCACAGTCTGCTGGGGAGACAGACATGTAACCGGGAAGTGAGAATACAGCGCAGTAAGGGCAGATCGAATCCTGGGCTCTAGATGGTCCCATTACAAACCCATTCTGACAGTCTACCCCATGTGGGTACATGGTAATTCCATTCTTCCAATGTTCTGGTTGCCCGGGGTCAAACCTGGGGTTATCCTCAACTCCCCTCATGACCCTCCTTCAGTGTGTCAGCAAATACCGCTGTCTCGACTGGCAAGGTACATGCGGGACCTGAATGTGTCTCCCCATCTCCATCCAGGCCAGCTGCCATCCTTGCTCATGTGGGTCACTGCTGTAGCCTCTTAAGTGGTCTCCCTGCTTCCACCTTGGCCCTCCATCCTATCTATTATTGATAGAAGTCAGAGTGATATTGTGAAAATATAAGTGACATCATGTGACACTAGCTCAGAACTCTCCAGAGGCTTCTTACGAGAGCGAGACTAGGAGCCAGCCTTTGCAATGGCCTACGGAGCCCTGCACGTCTCACCATCTGCTTTCTTCTCCCTGACCTCATCTCCTGCTGCTTCCCCCCTCGCTCCCTCTGCTCTCAGTATGGCCTCCTTACAGTTCCTCCAGCACACCTGGCACGTTCCTGCTTCGGGGCCTGCAAGCTTGCCGTTTCACCTACCTGGAATGTTCTGTGCCCAGATCAAGGAGTATAGCTCACTCCCTACTTCATTCAGATTTGTACTTTGTGTTACCTGCTCAGTAACTAAAATGGAAAACTATCTAGTATGAATATCCTTGGCTATACTATCTAAAAATGAAAGCCACTCCCCAGCTCCTTCCTTGCTTTATTTTTCTTTTTATCATGTATCTCTAGGATGCCACAGATCTTACTTATCATCTTGCTTGCTGTCTGTCCCCTCCCGTGAGTCCCATGAGGGCAGGGATTTCCGTTTCCGAGGCTTACTCTTGCATTCCGGCGCCAGGAGCAGCACCTGGCCTGTGCCATTGGTGAATGGGTGGGTGGGGTGGAAAGAGAGAGATACTTTCAAAGTATCATGTGAGTACAGAGGAGGCAGAACTTTGGGGTGTGGGCATCAGGTAAGATTTCTTTTAGAAGAGACTATGCCTGAGCTGGAGCCTTAAAAGATAGAGTGAACGAGACGAGGAATGGCCGAGGGGTGGGGAGTGGAAGGGACTGTGTCCCTCACAGCTTAGCACGGTGTTGGCAGACAGCACCTAATAAATATCTATTAAATGACTAAATGGATGAAGGGGAGAAGGCTCTTCAAGGCAGAGAGGACAGCAGGGGCAAAGGCAAGGGATGTGAGGCCAGGAGAAGCAGTCTGATTGCCGGAGCAGGAAAGGTGCAAGATGAAGCGGAGAGAGGGAAGCAGGAGCCAGAGCACGGCAGGTGGGGCTTGTAGTCCACACGGAAGCATTTGGACTTGGTCCTGAAGGCAGAGAGGAGCCAATGCCCGGGTTAGGACCAGGGGATAACCTGGCCCAGATCAGCATTAATCAGTCTGAAGAAGATGGATTTCATGCCAGAGCTGGGGTTAATGTTCACGAGAGTTTTATTCTCAGACTGCATCTAGTCTCCCACAGCCACCCCTTCCTGCAGAGAAACTGGTGGTAGCAGCACAGAGCAAGCCCCCCCACACAGGCCATGTGCCCCCGCCCCTTCCCACGACTCTAGTTGGCGGGGTGGAAAGCAGACTGAAGAGCCGGAGCCACAGGGTGTGGAGAACACCAGAGTGGGAAGGTGGGGAGAAAACCATCAGAAGAGCCAGCTCAGGGACTCACCCTCCAGCATGCTGAGGTTGGCATTCAGTGCTTCCACCTCACCTCTGATGATGGGACAGAGCTGGGCGTAAAAAGAATTTAAAAAAACATGCAGGTTATTGTATTATACTGGAAACCTCTACTTATGGGCCTAGACCCTGCAAATGAAGGCTAGCAGACATTCTCCCTTTAATCATAAAGACTTTCTCTTAAATTAGTTGATGCCTATGGGCCTCAAGTTAGTATGCATGGGCGGCAGGTCATTCAACGCTGACGGAACTTCATAGCAAATGGGGCTACACCCAGTGAGGCCCATGAAAGAATGTGACCTTGCCTTTTCCTCCTGTGGCATGACAGAACATGTGTCCCAGTCCATGCTGGTGCTGTCACACCCAGGGAACCTGCTGTGCCTTTTCCCTCCTCTGTCATCAGTGCCACGCTGCCAGGAGTGGTTACAGCTGGGGCCTTTATTTCCCCGTTGGGCTGGTTCAACAGCCCATGACATCGGGCATGTGTTTCAATCAGAACTCCATTTGGAATTAGCAAATCAGTCTTGAGTCAGGCTCAAGCTCATCTTGATGAGAAAGGAAGGACACCAGCATCGATGGACCTGCTGTGTGCCGGGTGTGTGCTAAGCACTCAGTGTGGTGATTACTAGCAGAGGCTTGGGAGCTGGGCGCCACGTTGAATCCCTTGGGAAGTTACCTGCACTCTCGGTCCTCAGTTCCCTCACCTGCAAAATGGGGGTGATAATTGCATCTACCTCATCGGGGGCAGAAATTGAGGTAATTTGTGTGAAATTTCCCAGCTCGTAGTAAGCATTCAATGTGTGTTAGCTGTTGTTTTAACCCCATTTCACCCTCACCACAGTGCTGGGAGGTAAACGCTGGTGTCGCCTATTTGCACATGGGAAAACTGGAGAAGTTAAGTGAGCCTCCAGGAGTCACATCACTAGCATTTGAAACCTGCGCTGGCCCAGTCTGACAGCCGTGTTCTGAGCACCCTTTTCATCCCCAGTGGCTCAGAGGGAATCCCGGAGGCATAGCCTCTATGATTTCTAAGTCATATATAAACTCCAGGCAAACTTAACTATTGGCTTCCTCTCAGAGGCCAAGAGCCGTGGCTCACTCTGAACAAAGGAATGACCTAGTGTGAGGGCCTTGAAGGTGGCCTCCAAGTCCCTTGGCCAGCGGGCAACCTCATTAGACAGGCTGCCCAGTGTTTCTGCGTGTTGATTTCCTCACTGATGTTCATTAAACACCTACTTCCTGCCAAGCTCTGAGCTGAGCGTGAGCGAGAAGGAGGTAGCGAGACGCCGTCTGTACCCTCTTTTCCAGAAAGGAGTGCCCCTTCTTTGGCAGTCCTCTTCATCCCTCTCCTTGTCTCCCACAAACTGTGGGTAAAGGGTTCGGGAGGCTGCGGTGAGGACTGGAAGGTGGGCGCAAAGCCAACTCCGTGTTCCCTCCTCACACCCCGACTTGCACTGTACAATCTAGGTAGTTGTAGTTTTGGAAGCCATCTTAACTCGCACTGTTTCTGCTGGCTGGAAGCGCCCTTTCTTCCTTCCCAGACCTCACCTATCCAAGTCCTACCTGCACTTCAAGGCCCAGTTCAAGTCCCGTATCCTTTAAAACTGGCTTCCAGGATGCTTCAGTCTCTGTTTGTTTAATTTCCCCATTTCTCTGAACCCCTTTAATTCGATCTAATTATCATATAAGTATGTACTAAATTCAAGTCCTCATTCACTTATTATTTCACAAGATTGAGTTTGGTTTTCCTAAAAAGATAATACATTTATTTTTTTTTCATACCCTCAATAGACCCTAGCCTAGTGCTGGGCATGCAGTAGGTACAAGATAAGTAAATTCTTGTTGATTGTTCGCCCACCCTGTGGCAAGAACTTGAGGAAGGAATGCTGTAGGATGATGTGTGGGAAAGTGCCTTGGTGGTGCCTAGCACACAGTAGGTGCTCAGTAAAGGTTTACTAAGAATTAATAAGAGCATGGCAGAACTGCTGCTGATAGCATTTTACCGTGGTGGCGTAACCTCTAAAGACTTACCATTTCATTTAAGTTCTTTAAAATGGGTTTCTCAATGGGCTCAGCGAAGGAGTTATACAGGACACTAGGAAAAAATGGGAAAAAGGGCCTTACTCAGGGACCATACCTATGGTTATAAATACCACCCCCCACCACCAGGTGCTGCCTGAGAATCCAGCCCCTGACTATCCACTGCCCACAGGGCACCCTCACCCACCTGAGTTCTCCAGTAAAGGAGACGTGGGCATGGCTCACTTGGGCGTAGCAGTCTTGGAGCTTCAGGGTTGGGTGACCAAAGTCACTTTGGGCCAGGACAAGGATACCGGTGAAGTAGACCTCAGAGAGAAACAGGTCAGCTCCTCCTGTGTCTTGGCTGTTGAGAGAAAAAGCGCAAGGTTACCTAGGCCTCAGGAGGGGAGGAGACGGCTCAGTTCTCCGATTACCCCCCAGACCCTGAGATCGTGGAAGGCAGGACCTTTGTCACCTCTGGATTCCTGGCACCTCCAACAGGTGGGAGAAGTAGGTGCTGAGTGAATATTTGCTGAACAAATGAAGTAATGAGTTAGGTGAACAGTGACAGCTTTAGGGACCCTGCAGGTATTTTATCCTGGGCACTCTGCCCCACCCCCCACGTGGTTGCACTCATATGGAACATCATTCATATACAATGCTTGTTTAGAGTGAGAACATAGGGGATAAAGTTGGCCATATCTTATGCAGGAGGGGCATGGATGGGGAGGGGAAACTTTGATGTGCTCTGTGAACTCTTCGAAGGAGTGGAGTGTGTATTGCTCATGTCCATGTCCCCAGGACTTAGCTCATGGACTGATGCAAAATGAGCATGCAATGCAAGGCTGATGAGTCAGTAAAGACAAGAAAGAATAGATGCCTGAACCCACGTTACTTATAGGAGACTACATCATTTCTCTCCAATCTATAAGAGTTCTTGGAGTTCTTGAATTGGGAATAAATGGTACACAAGTTAACAACTCAATGATTGGTTGGTAAATGATCAAGTCGGGGAATGAATGTGTCATTCTGAGTCACGAACCAAGGCACACCTAAACATCACACCCAGGACAGAACTTGCACATAGTAGGTGGTCTGTGAGCATACCTTGAATTTGATCCCTTCTTTCTAAGGAGGGTGCAAAGGCCGTTTGCTAAGGAAGAATTGGGCTGAAGGTGACTATCATCCTCCAGCCTCCTTGTAAGGTAGGAAGGCTCCCCTTCCCATCAGATGCCCCCACAGATGGCACAGGGTGTTGGATGGCCGACTAAGATCACACAGTGACTCATTTGGGGGTCTCAAATGTTGAGCACGTGTGCAGTTCTCCAACAGTCTGGGACTTCTAGGCCTTAGGAAATTGTAAAGGACATTTTGATCAGTAGCTACTTTTAAGGTAAAGATGATTTTCCGCCCCTGCCCCTCTGTCCCCCCAGGAGAGATATTTTGATTTAAATCTCTCCTGGAAAAATGCTCTTGGGAAAGAGTGGTAATGGTTGAGGAAAGAAGACTAACATCAAAAACATCAGCAAATTTATACACTCCATGTCCCCCCAGAACAGCAGCTGACTTTTCAGGAAATACTCACAAAAGTGGAGACTTGACTTCCCAGTTTGTGCTGATGTTGGCAGTGCCGTGGTTGGTCAGTGCCTTGATTCCCACCCCTGGCACAAAGGTTAGTGAAGTATTTGGAAATGAAAAGGCATTGATTTTTATGCTGTAAAACAAGAAACAGAGGAGTTAGTGCAACTCCTCTAGCACATCTTTATGTGACAAAATCAGGAATGCAGTTGCAGAAACCCCACCAGGTGACTGCGTTCCCACGGAGCAAGGAACCTTGGGACTGCACGGCTGCCTGTGGGCATGGCCTTCTAATTCCCCTCAAGCTCTGGGCAGGGAACTCCCGTGTCTCACTGACCAGGGAAAAGAGCAAGTTTGGAAACAAATTTGTACAGTCTTAACCTTGAAGACTGTACTCGAGACGCACACAGCCATCCTCTCCCTGCATTTCCTCTGGGGCTTTTGTGGCAACCACGGCAGAGGTTGCCAGGTGCTGCCTGAACATCCGTTTCCCTTTCTTCTTTCCAAACCATTCCTGACTTTGTTCAGGATGACAAAGCGGTCTGGTTGGGAAACCAGTTTTCCAGTCTCCCTTGCTAATAAATGTGGCCGTATGCCTAAGATCTGTCCATTATTGTATAGGTGGAAAATTATTAGAGTGGAACTTCAGGGGAAAAAAATTCATTGAAGAGGAGACTAACTCAGCTTATAAGAGTCAATTCATCCTTGCTTCTTCCTCCTTCCAGGGGCCTGAAACATGAATTTGCTGGCTGAGCTGCCATTTTGGACCTCGAGACAACCTTGAGACTAGAACCTAGAGCTGAGGGTGGTGGAGCAGAAAACTATAAAAAGGCGGGATACTGATAAAATTGTGGGGCTTCCATAGGGATCCTCCACTGTTCCCTTTGAGCCTGTTTTTTGCAAGACAAAAACATACCTCTATTACATCTAGGCCATTGTAGTTTGCTATTATATTCAATGGAACTTTATTCCTAGTTAATACAATATCAAAACTCTGGGCTGGATGTAACAAGGATCTGAACAAATGTGGCAATTCTATTGTTCTGACAATGATGTCCTTATGCTGTCTTTATGGATATCAACTCACACTTGTACAGCGAGCAGTTTCAGTTTCATCAAGTGTCTTCACATTTGTGATATCACCTGACTTTTACCGTTCACTGATTTTTTGTTTTTTTTTCCAATTTTTTTATTTAATTATTTTTCAAGTAGTTTTCTGTCTATTACTCTCATCCCATCCCACCCCCCGTCCTTCCCCCTCCCTCCCATTTCCACCCTTCTCAGTTGTTGTCCATGTATCCTTTATATAGGTTCCTCTAAATCCCTCCCTTATTTCCCCTGAAATTCCCTCCCCTCTCCCCTCTGGTCACTGTCAGCCTGTTCTCTATTTCAGTGTCTTTGGTTATATTTTGCTTGCTTGTTTGCTTTGTTGTTTAGCTTCCTGTTAGAGGTGAGATCATATGGTATTTGTCCTTCAACACCTGGCTTATTTCACTCAGCATAATGCTTTCCAGTTCCATCCATGTTGTTGCAAAAGGTAGGAGCTCCTTCTTTCTTTCTGCAGCATAAAATTCCATTGTGTATATGTACCATAGTTTTTTGATCCATTCATTTACTGACGGGCACCTAGGTTGCTTCCAACTCTTGGCTATTGTAAATTGTGCTGCTATGAACATTGGGGTGCATAGGTTCTTTGGGATTGAATGGCTATCATAAACAAAGCAATAAACAACAAATGTTGGAGAGGGTGTGGGGAAAAGGGGACTCTGGTCCACTGTTGGTGGGATTGCAGACTGGTACAACCATCATGGAAAACAGTATGGAATTTTCTCAGAAAACTAAAATTGGACTTGCCTTTTGACCCAGCAATTCCACTGCTGGGATTGTATCCTAAGAACCCTAAAATACCGTTCACTGATTTTGACATTGAATTTTGTTGCTATAACATGGCGGAAAAGAGTACAGCTGCCACCAGAACCCTTCTTAGGAAGAGAGACTTGTTGGTTGGGAAGTTATTTTGAAAAGTGTTTAGAGTATGAAGGAAGGGTCCTCGGTGCCCCGGCGTGGGTGGGACTGCTTTGCCTGAGGCCGGTGGGAGACACCTGCGCTGCTCCAGAGGAGGAAAAGTCTGGAGCCTAGGAGGGCAGAAGGTCATGAACCCAGTGACCTCTGAAACCTTAGCTGACCTTTGCTAAAATCTGAAGATATTTGAGGAGAGTCGATTTATTTCTGAGACTTTGCTCTGAGGTTGAATTCAACTTCTAGATTAATGGGGGCGAGGGCAGCAATGGAATGAATAATGATTTCCTTTAGAAGCTGAGGGACCAGGTGGCCACAGCAGCCTACTGTGTTGGGTTAGAATTCCCAGTTTAGGAAAGAGGCGAGGAGGACACAAGGACACAGACTCTGAGCAGGTTTGCTAGGTGCCCGCAACTGGTGTGCAGCAGAGACACGACCTGAACCCAGGTGTTCAGACCCAAATGCCATGCTGGTTGTCAACTTCATTCCCCTTTTCCCCTTGGGTCATTCATCTGATAAACCTCTCACCGAAGGCTGGCTAACCCCTGCTCTGCAGGTCCTGCTGCTACCCCAGAACAGGTGGTGGCGTATCCACAACCCGGCGAGTTTCAAGATGAATGTCACTGCTAACAAGGCTCTGCTCTTTCACTTACTTTGAAAAATTGTAGTTCACGTAATCAACCTTCAGAAATTCAAGAGACTCAGAACCTCTTAAATCTGGGATGTGTCTTTCTTTGGCCATTTGCTCAATCATTTCCATCCCAGCTTGAACGCCTGAGAAAGAACCAAAGAAAGTGTTCATTGAAAATACACAAAGATGGCAATGAGGTCATATCATTAAACAGACAAGTGAAATTTACCGAGTGAGGCACGCTCTTAGACACTCAGGAAGCAGCAGTCACACCAGGTGGGTACGATTGTCGTCCCTCCTGCACACAGGGACACACTGGTTCTCAGAGGGGCTAATAACGTTGCTCGAGACCCCAGGGCTAAGCGCATGAGAGATTTTCATTATTTGGCCTGGGCCAAAGAATGTTATCACAGGGCAGTATGATAGGAAAAGTGCAAAATATTATCATTGTCCATATTTTACAGATGAAAAAACTGAACCTCAAAGAGGTTAATGCTCCCCTAAGTCACCCAGCAAAGAACTGGGGGACCCCATAGTCAAGTATATGGGCAATTTGGCTCCAGAATCTATCTTATTGTAGCCAATCCCAGAAAGTAGTGTCCCCCGGCCCTAGATTCTTTAAGCTCAGGAATTTTTGGCCTGATGTCCATGGACCTCTTTGGCAACATTTGAACCCCCTGAAATTCTAATAAAGACTGTGATTGGTTGTATATGTGCATATGGGGGTGGGCAAAAGTCAGTTTACAGTTGTTCCTATGGAACGTAATATAATAATTAATAAATTATAATACAAAAATAAACTCTGTGTTTGTGTACTTGGAACTGTAAACCTACTTTTCAGGGAGAGGGTCCACATTTTCATTGTATTCTTGAAGGACCCCAGGGTTCCCTGCTTTTTATTTGGGACACACCTGTCTTGATGTGGCAACACCACAGGACGTAAAAGGGAGAAAAGGAGGCCTATCCACATTAAAGGGCCTGAGAAAAGGGACTTACAGAGTGATGAGGAGTGACCTTTCCATTTTAACCTTCTCAAGGAGGAAGTTTTACCTTTACCCCTTACCTTGCAGCCTAAGCTCATTTCCACGTATGCTACCCTGGCTGGAGATGGAGGAGAAAAGATTTTATCCTGTGTGACACCATGGATAACGTTACAGTGTGGGGCTGTAACAGTAGAATGCAAAGGATGTAAAGATGGAACAAACCGAAAGCACTGTTGGAGAGTTTTGGCTGGAATCCCAACATGGTCCCTTACTAGCTCATTGAGATCCTGCAAGTCACAAAATGTCTTTATCCCTAACTTTCTTCATCTACACTGGTATAACATGGGACCTTAGTGAATATCAACTGATAATTTAGCTCATCGTAGGCAAAAATTTACAGGCGAGAAACCGGCCCATGTACATTGACTTTACCGTTCCTTTCTTTGATATAATCTGTCCTTGCCCCAGTGAAGCCCAAAGAAAATATCAGGCTGACATTTTTCTCTGCCTGTGCCTCTAATGGGGCAGCTCTCAATCCTTCAGTGTTTCAGACTCCTTTGCACATCAAATAAACGTACAGAGCCTCTCTCAAGAAAAATGTGCAATCACCATCCTCATTAAATTTTGCACACAATTTCAGGGAACTCTAAGTTCCTTTTGAAATCAAACCCTTTTTTTAACTCTTAAGTTATTACTTTTATTCCAAATCTCCTTTCCTCTATACTATGGTGCATTCTCTTTTAGAGCTCTGAGATGTCCACTGTGTGTGTCTGTGTGTGTCAAAGAGAGAGAGAGAAAGAGAGAGTGAGGAAGGAGAGAGAGAATGAGAATGAATAAATCTGTGTCTGTGTTTGGACATGCCTACTGTTCTGGTGATTATTTTCTAGGCAACATTTTCTTCCCAGTCATCTTAGTAGCTTCTGCATAAGGGACTGGACCACCCAACAGTAGAGCCTATCTCAGTCGTGACACAGCTCAGTATGAGGTTCTGGGTTTGGGTTACAGACTGCACCTGAGGGGCTGCAGCCTGGCTTCTGAAAGCATCCAACTCACCATAGTTCAGAGCCCGCTGAGTAGCTCTCGCCTTGATTCCAGGGTATGTGGTCTGAGCAGATGAGAAGTAGACATTCCACAGGAGAAAACATCCCCAAAGGACTAGGGGCATTTTTATACGCATCTGCAATTAACCGACATTTAAGGTTTCTTAATTATTCTTGACTTTTTAAAAGACTTTATTTATTATCTTTAGAGAGGAAGGGAAGGAGAGAAATATCAATGTATGGTTGCCTCTCATGAGTCCCCTGCTGGGAACTGGCCTGCAACCTAGGCATGTGCCCTGACTGGGAATCGAACCGCGATCGTGTGGTTCTCAGGCCCGTGCTCAACCCACTGAGCTAGACCAGCCAGGGCTTATTCTTGACTTTCTTGTTGGTCAATTCCCCCCAGCATTTCTAGGCTTTCTCATTTTCATTGCTTATTTATGGAACTTACCCCATCTGTCTGTCTGTCCATCCATCCATCCATCTATCCAACCAACCAGTAATCATTTATTGAACACACCAGAAAATGTTCTAGGTGCTGAGGAAGTAAAGATGACCTATGTGTAGCCTCTGACCTCTATTTCCCACAGACTAGTGGGTGAGCCACACACACAAACAGATGATTATAACACAATACGGCATGATGCAATGCAATACAAACAAGAGTTTTATAATAAATATACTGATTTGGATATGCCTTGAGAAGGATACTAGGGTAGGGGTGAGGAATTCTTGAGTTTTAGAACAAATGAGTCAGTGGTTTAGAAAGGTGGCCTCAGTGAATCTGCTTAAAGACCCTTCATGACTCCCTTTCGCCTACCATGGCAAGGTTTAAGCTCTTACCCTGGCGAAAGGTCTTTTACAATTGGCTCCAAAACTCTTCCAAGCTGCTGCCCTTCCTCTTCTGTTTAAGTGGTACTGTTCTGAGCTGGGCACACAGAACTAGGTGCTGTTCCTCAAGTTGCCAGTTCCCTTGTGACTGAGGGCTTTTTGTTGAACTCTCCCAGTGTGAACACACGTGTCTGTCTGCCTGTCTGTCTGTCTCTCTCCTTTTCCCATTCTGCCCCTGTGCCTCTGGATCACAACCCACATTCTGTCTGGTGACTGTATCCTCCAGGGCCAGCTTCCGTGTCCACTCTGTGAAAGCTTCCCTCACCAGGTCATTTTGCACTGGGCTCATTACCGCACTGTCTCCTCTGTGCTTCCACGGCACTTTGTACAATACACACGCTTCTGTTTGAGCATTTGAAACACCATGAGCTTTTAGGCAGGCTCACCACTTCCACCGCCATACCTCCAATCATCTCACCAAGTCACCTCCTTACTGGTCTCTCGGCTCCCCTTGCCCTCTTCTGGCTATCCTCCACACCACAGCCAGAAATGGGCCTTTTGAAATGAAAGTCAGATCTTGTCATCCCCACCCCAGAAAAGCCCTTGGTTCCCCATCTTACTCAGTATAAAACCCAGAGTCCTTCCACCAACTGTAAAGCCATGCCCTGCTCCACATCTCTGCCTTCTCATTGACCTCCTTCCTTAACACATCAGTCTGGCTCACCGCTCCCCAGCCTCCCCAGCTGACTCGATCTTTCTTGAACACTCTAAGCAGCGTGTACCCTCATGTCTTTGTGCTTGTAGTTCCCTTTGCCTCACACAGTCATCCTCTGTAAACATCACATGGCTGGGTTTTCAAGCATTACCTCAGTGAAGTCTTTCCTACCCACTCCGTATGAAACAAGCACCCCCTTCCCTGTGACCCTGACATTCCCTGTGCCCCTCTTCATTTCGCTTTTCCTCAGGCACTTAGTATCGTCTAGCATAGTCTACAGTTGCTTGTTTGGTTAGTGCCCACCTCTCCTACTAGAGTTTTTAGGCTTCATGGGGAAGTTTCATCACTTCAGCACTTTGAACAGTGACTGGCACACAGTAGGGAGTGGGTGAACACGGAATGGTTGAGCCAATGAATGTCTCTCCCTGGAGACTGTGAGGCGAGCCAGGTTGGCCTTCGGATCTGCCGCAGCACTTGGAGCAGCTGTTGGTCTCGGTAGGCACCACGCTGTGTTGTGTCTGTCTCTACTCATCTGTCCCTTCTTCGTAGGCATTGCCTTACTTTTGTATCTCTAAAGGCTGGTGCAATGTCAGCGCATAGTAGATACACAAAAGAAATCTTAATGAACATCTTCTCTGAGGAGAGGGACCACCGTTATATTGCCAGTGCTGTTATATTGCTGGTGCTTGGCAGATATTAATTGTTTAATGCATATTTGTTGAATTAATGAAAATGGATCAATGTCCATTTTTTTTGATGAATGAAGCATGGGTTCTATCAACAACAGTGACATGGGTTTCTTTTAATGACATCCATGCGAGGAACACATTCACAGGCCTTGTTTGAAGTTCTGGGAGTTTCTGATTTCTGTAAGATGTCCTTGCTGCATATACACACACCAAAGACCCACATGTGACAGATACGCACTGAGTTAACACCCAAACATGAAACAAATCAGAGAAGCATTTTTGAAGGTGGTCAAAGAAGAGAACAGCGTGGGAGCCATGCATTTAGACAGACGAAGGGATTGGGCAAGGAAGGATTGGAAAGGGGCTGGGATTCAGGAGTAATCTGGATGCAGGAGAGGGGTCATCGTGACAGGTGTGCATGTGGGTGATTGGCCAAGATAAGTTTGATAAAGGGGTTTGTGTGGGCCTATGGGTAAGGCCACAGAGGTGGGAATGGGGTGACATAGACAAAGGGGTGTCCTGGAGGATGAACTTGAAAGGAATAGAGCAGTCTGGCTGGAGAAGGGAGTGTCTGAGCAGGGCTATTGCTAGCCTATCTTGGGATTTTGTGTGAAATGGGAAAAGGTGCCCTCTGGCTCAGAGTAGGACCAGTGAAAAGTGTTTTAGGAAAACCCCACACCAGTGTATCCAGTTTGGTGGGGAGAGGAAGGGTTGCTGTACCCAGTCTCTGGACTGGCATTTTGTCTAGTGCACATGCCACCCAATGTATTCAGTGGACTGAAGCTCAGAATAGTGAATGCTGATGTGAGCATTTTGCTGGAGGGCCATGAGGTTGAGAATTAGGGTCTTGACCTGTCTGTTCTGTGTGGCGTAAGTCTACCTTCGGGTGTGAGAGGAGGCTGGCTCAGTCAGCCCGCTTCCATTTCCCACCAGCTATCCCAGCAGCCAGATATCTGTGCCTCCCACTGTGCAGACACACTGAGCCCCTGGTTCCTAAACACACGCCATGTTTCCTGACCAGTGCCTGTGTTTACGTTGCTCCCCTTCACCTAGGCCTGCGGAAACCCTACACACCCAAGGGTCCATTTCAAACACAGCCTTCTTTCTGAAGCCATTTCTGACTTCCAAAAACTAACCTCATTTCCTTTCCTCAATCCAATTATGTATTTATTCATGTGTGTATTTTTGTTTTCTTGATTATTGTCCATCTCTCCTACCAGAATGTAAGCACCATGAGGACACAGACCTTGTCTCATTTGGAGGTTCTAGAGCTCTGCTCAGTATCTTGGACACAGTGAGTGACAGACAAGTATTGGAAGAATGAATCAATGAGTTATTAAATGAAAGAACAGCCCTTACCTCACTCTACAATATAGTTCTTTGCAGAGGTAATTGGAAGGGCATCTATTCACTAGTAGATCACATGCACCCAATTGGCCACAATCAGGGAGGTTGGGTAGGGGATCATGAGGAGGGCGGAAGTCTTGGAGGAGTGATCAGAGTAGGGTACTGGGGGTGGGGTCGGGACTCAGGGTAGTGACTACTTACTATTAATACTTAGCTATTTCAATATTTTAACACTGCTATGGCCATATACATTCAGTGCGGTGTTTCAGCCCTGTGGAGTTGGTTTGGGTCATACAGGACAACTGACAGAAAGAAGCTGGGCAGCGATGCCCGGGGCAGGGCTAAGGAGGGGTGGCTGGAGGATGACCAGGGTAGAGGCAACACAAGGGAAGCACAGAGAAATGACAGTGGGAGCTAAGGGGAAGGGGCTCGGGTAGGAGAGGAGGTCTCTGGTCACGCAGTGAAGGATCTGAGGGCTGGTGGAAATCTGAGGAGTGGGTGAGCAAGTGTGAGCTCTTCCACATTCTGGGAGGTGGGATGATATTAACTAACAGCTTATACTCAGAATGGACTCAGGAGCTGGATCCACCTGGCATCTGTGCTAGGTCTTCCTCCAGCTGTTGAGCTGGGGGGTGGTCAAGGGGTCCTGGACAGGGGAATAGCAGAGATGAAAGAGACTATGGGGATAAGGGGAACACTCCAGGGGCTCCGATTTGTGGCTATGCACCAATGGGTATAGAAATATTTCCACATTTTCACAAATGATGAGGCCATCCTAATGTGTAGTCATGCTAATATCTGTAGGCAAAGAACTGTAAATGGGTGTGTCATGCTGAGGCAGGCATATGACAGACCTTTCAAAAGAGGAAACCATTTTTCACAGCAGTGGATAGCAATGGGAAAGAATGGTAGACTAAAAAATTTATACCCACGAGACTGCATGCAAATTAAGGTAGAAATTCTATCTCTGCCTGGCACATAGTAGGATCTCGGTAAATATTTACTAACTGGCCAACTGACTGACTTACAAGATCCTGGTTAACTAAGAAAGGTTCTAGAACACGGTGAAAAAAAATGAGAAAACCAAATCATCATACAAATAGCTCTCCATTTCTACAGCAAAAAAGCATGATAAACCAAGGCAGATATATCACTTGCCAGTGGTCTCACAACTGAAATGATACATTTGTGTTTCTGGACCATTTACAAAGCTCACACCAATTCTTTCAGGTGGATGTTATCCCATCTCCATCGGACAAGTGGACACAGAGGCTTAGAGAATCTGAATGACCTCCCCGAGCTCATACACAAAGTCAGGTGCCTGGGATTCAAACCTTGCTCTTCTGGCTCCTACTTTTTGTGTTTATAGTTTTTTTCATTTAATAACTTGCTACATGCTAGAATTTGTAATTTTAATTTGAGAATTTGAAATAGGAGTTACTTGATGCCCTCTTCTATGTGGAAAAAAATCATTAAACATCTGGAAATTTTCAAGCACCAAGTGAAATCCTTTTGTATTTTCTTGGGCACAAGTGAGGTTTTAAATTTCCTTCCAGCAGCAAAAAACGTGTTTTCCCTTCTCAGTTAAAGAAAGTTTCCAAAGGGGTGTACTTGGATGGAGATCCAGCAACTCAAAATTGCATACAGAAATACATATATTTCCTCTAAAAATTTTCTGAGTGAATAAAATTCTTGGGCTATAAAGCGATGGCTTGTATATAACTTTCAGTTGAATTGTTTGTTTAGGATGATAATTTATGGGCAGGGGAGGAAAGGAACCTTGTCAGGCAAGGTGATGACTCTTAAAAGGTTAAGTAATTTGGCTGACAAGTAAGGGCAGGGTGAGTTGCCTGTTAAAATGGATCCAAGATGATTTTAAAACTCTGCTGGCCAAGTTACCTACTTTGTTGCTTCTAAGGAATTGCTTCTTTCCAAGATTCAAAGCCTCAGAACTCATTACATTTCCATCCAACATGTGGACAGAAAAACACTTGTAAATTAGATGGCCCATGCCTGAGTCATTCCAATGACTAGAGATAAGAAAACTGGTACAATTGGGAAAACTCCTGAGACAGGTCAATTTGCCATCACCGCTTACGGGCGGGGGTGGGGGAGAGTTCTGACAGACTCTGGAAAAATTTATTAAAGAAGTGATGAGTGAATGAAATGCAGCCTTTAAAACAGAAGCCAAAGTTGAAAAATTAAGTTCAATTGGTTTAAAGCCTAGACTTTAAGACTATTCTAATCTAATGGTGAAGATAAAATGACTGTGAGAAGTCTAAATCAGCAGCTATGGGACACGGAAAGAAGTGGAGAATGTCTCAAGGGATGCAGCCCACACATCTGACTTCACATGAAAATCTGTAATGACAAGCACCTTGAAAATTCACATAAAATCTTTCCTCCCCAAACTGCACACACAACATTGACAAGTTAAAAATTTCTTAAGTGGGAAGGTTGTTTGCTCTGGCAAGATCTTGGTCACTGACGTGATTCAAGCCCTGGCCCAAAGCAGGGAGATCACAGCAGCTCCTTAATCCTCACCACGCTGGCTGAGACACATGTCAGTATTTTCTGCCACTGTGCTGGGTTCCCCATTGAAATGGAAGGAAAGACAAGCCCAGACTCTTGAGCAACCCTCTTAACATGGCTGAATGTGGCAAAACCGAGCATGTAGTTCCAACCAACTCTCTATTCTTTCTTAGAGCTATTCACAGTCTTCTTGGTGAGCAAGAGTAACACGAAAACCAAACAAAACAGAAAAACTGAGGCAGACCATAATAACTCAGAATGTGGGACAGCTGCCTGTTCAGGGTGTCCCACCAGATCTGGGATGTCTCCAGCAAGAGGGTAACCCCCGTTGGGAGCCTGTCTGCTGGCAGACACCCGAAGCTTGTTCGTGATTCTTACCTCAACAGAGGAAGAGTCCAAAGCCAGGGAGCACCTTCGATTCCCTCTGCCTTTGAAGTAGGTGCGTTCTCTTCTTGAGCTTTGAACTCAGCTGTGCCAAAGACAGGATAATTAAGTCTGAATCATCTAGTGGTGGATTCTTTTAATGCCTCTGTCAAAATATGATACATAATTGCTTCACTTCAATTAGCCAATGGCATGAATGAACACTACAGGCTCTACCTAGATGAGCAGACAATGCCGCCTATGCAATAATTACCTCCCTGCCACACACACACACACACACACACACACGCACACACACACAGCTCATGTGAAATTGTTTCGGCTACTTTACCAGAATGATTAAGTCAAGACTTCCAATGTATTGAAAAAGGTGTAAATTGTATCGAATTAGAAGAGGAAGAAATTTTCTTTCTGGAATAATAAGCCGGTTTCCCCCGGTCAGGGTGCCTGGAGGGCTTGGCTCTACTACCGCAAAGAATACGCTTTGGACTTCTAGTGAATCCGATTCAGCCTGAGAGCGTGAAGCTAGATCACCAGGCTGACCTACTTACCACCTTTGTCTTCCAGGGCAAGACCACAGAAGGCATTTCCAAGTGTCCGCTTCTTGTCTGAAGGTTATTAATGGCCTCCTGTCTCAGCGTTTCTTTGAAGCAAGCTGGGTGGGTTCATCAACTAGGTATCATGTAGCTTGATATCTTTAGATTCTAAACATCATCCCTACTCCCCTCCCCCATGTTTTAGTCATTGCATTTTCGATGGCCAGGGATCTGATTGCATGAAGTGTCTAATGACTTATTTACAATTTTCTGGGTAAGACAGGGTGACCGGTGGTCCTGGTTTTCCCAGGATCTTCAGCACTAAAACCAGGACAGTCTCAGGAAACCCGAGAAGACTGGTCACCCTAGTAAGAAAACCAGGCAAGTTTACTCAGCACTGTCTGCACTTGAGACAGCCCTATCACTTTTCCCACCTAGTGCACCTCCAGTTATCCTTACCTACTTAGCCTGAGTTTCCTTAGGGGCAAAATGAAGATAAAAACAGTATCTACCTTAATAAGTTTGGATGGGGAAAAAAAGGCCGGTAACTGTTTTAGTTACTTTGTTTAGTCTGTTATAACAAAACACTAAAGAATAGTCTAAGATTAAGTGAAGCTAAGTTTATATGCCAAGATCTCATCGCTTAAAAACAACAGAAATTTGTTGCTCATAGTTTTAGAGGCTGGGAAGTCCAAGATCAAGATGCCGGCATGGTCATGTTTCGATGAGGACCCTCTCCCAGGTTCATAGCTGGTGTCTTCTGGCTGTGTCCTCACGTGGTGGACGGAGCTGGGAGTTCTCGGGAACCTCTTTTATAAGGCACTAATCCCGTTATTATATAAGGGCCCACTAATCCCATTACGACATAAGGGCCTACTAATATCATCACCTTTAGGGGTTAGAATTTCAGTGTATAAATTTTGGGGAGATACAGTCAGATAGTAACAATCTATGAGAAAGTGCTTGTAAAGTGCTGTACAATCTTATTCATTAGTACGTGGCCATTATCAATGGTGGTAGGAGACACGGTAACCTCTCTCCTCATAGAATCACTTATTGTCAGCCTTCGTAGATTAATCTAGTTATGAAATCAAATATGGATTGGGCACCTACCAAGGGCAAGCCCCTCTTCAACAAAAAAGAAGAATCCCTGTCCACATGGAGTTTATGTTCTAGCAGATGGAGATATAAAGTAACCAAACAAACGGCAGAGATGTGGCATGTGCTATGAAGGAAACAAGATGTAGTTTGTGGGGAGGCCTTGTAATCAGCAGGGCAGTGTAACGGGGGAGGTGTGCTTATTTTGTTAGAGGGGTCCGGGAAGACTTCTCTGAGGAGGGAATATTTGAGCATCAGAAACCAGGCAGGCAAGTCACTGAAGTGAAGGGGAAGGTGGAGGGAACAGCAAAAATGGGTCGGTGTGTCTGGAAATAATGGTATTGAACATCTAAATGGTGATGTCAGCTGTTCTGGGAAGAGGATGGCAGGAAATACGGATTTCCAAGTTACCATCCTACAGGTGGAATTAAAGCCACAGAAGTGGATGGCACCTGGGGCAGTTTCCCGTGGCTCATGTGCTACCCTGGAGGCATACGGAATACTTTCAGGTGCTACACAGGTAACACTTGAAATTGTATCGTGATCATCTTTAGTGTATTAAAAAAAATAGGACCAGACATTGAAGGGGATGGATGACATCATACATCATGTGGAAATAAAAATCTCTGTCCGTTCTTCAGATGCTTCCCTGGGTGGCCCCCGTTTCCCCCCTCTCTGTGGTCCTAGGGTTCCTCTTCTCTCACCTCCCCAGGGCAGCTTCTTGGTTCTCCCCTCCCTCCTCCCCCAATTCACCCCATCCCCTTTCTGTGTCAGAAAACTTTAGATCCTGTTCAGCCTCCTACTTGCATTGCATATTCATGAACCAGATGCAGAGGATCCGCGAGACTTAGAAGGATGCTGAGAACTGTAAAATAACGATTGTAAATATAAAGACCTGAAAGCCTAACTTTGTTCTGGTAAAAACCTGAGTCATTGTTGTGTATGCCGGGACTTTTAGGACAGGATTTGGGGGGAGTTCTTGGGAAGGGGGACCTGCACAAATGAGGAGAGGGAATGTGGAATGTGGGGCTCTGTCCTGCAGTCCTGGAAGGCTCTTGCTTCACATGGACATGACCGCCCCAAGGCCCTCCTCCGGGGCTCAGAGCCGTCATCCTCTGCAAAAGTGGAGATTGCATTTGCTTGGAAAAGTTTCTATGAGAATGAAACCAAGTGAGCTGGCACAAACTAAGTTTTTCATACAGTGTCAACAAATGACATGCATTACTACTTGCATTTCCTCTATTTTTACTTTCAATTCATATTTTAAGATACTTTAAAGAACTTTTTTATTTTTAATACATGTACATTTAGTTTTCATATTTTATTTTTTATATTTACCTTCTATTTGGAAATGAATAGAAATTTTCCCTTTATATAGCTTCCCCTTTCAAAATAATTTATACACAGTTTAAGAAGTGGGCTGATTTATAGGGAAAAAATAACCAGCAGTACAGTTCGTGAGGGACAGAAAATAATTTTGGAAAAAGGTCTGAAATAAATGGAGTTTAGGAAACTAATATTGAAGAAGAGAGTGTAGCTAGTCTGTTTTGTTTCATTTGAAAGGGGCTGTAACTAACCACTGTCACCCCAATAAGTTCAATAAAAAATAAAATAAAATGAAAGAAAGGGGCTATAGAAATCAGCTCAGTAGCTTTCCTTTCTGCTCAAGGAATCATTTGGGGGCAAACTTGCCAAATTCATCATTAAAAACAACAACAATGAAAGCCAGCAGCACTGAATCCAGTTTCATTATTTATTTTAGGTTTTCAGACTTAACTGAAAATTTGCTGGGATCTCCTGCTTATCCAGCCTACTCACGATGGCGATCTAGAATGTCAGATTCATTATTTCACTTACTAATCACTAGCAGCATATCGGCCTCTGCAGGTCAAGGGGCACCTTTAATTAAAACTCCAAACGACAAATCATAATTAACTAGGTAGAGTCATTGTTCATTAAAGGAAGATGTCAAGATACAGTGTTAAGGAGCTGAGCATCCCAGCTCTTGGATTCTCGACTGTCTGGGCCAGGCCCATAGAGAAAGAACCTGTCTGAGTATCAGACTTGTTTTGAACTTTGCAGACAACTTGTGTTACTCGGTATGGCAGACAGAAGTGGGAGGGGACAAGGATTAGGTGTCTATGGGGGATGAACAGGATAGGGATGTCTTAGGAAATGACACTTTGAGCTCTGATCCCTTAATGCCCACCTACCCTAACAGTTTGTGTTGACAAATCTGGTTAAAAGGAACACCTGGAGAGGGACATAAAGGGAAGAGAAAAATAAGAGGTAACATTTATTATATATTATGCTCTGGGCACCAGTTATATATGAACTCATGAAATGCCCACCAAGACTGTATAAAGTGCTAATACTGTCTCCATTTTATACATAAGGAAACCAAGAGGTTAAGTAACTTGCCTAAGTTTAGGCGTCACAGACAGTAAGTCATAGAGGCAAGATTCAGGACCTAGGTAGGGGTTGTTTCTGAAAGTCCATGATCTTAACCACTATGCTAAGCTGCCTTTTGAGGAAGGTCACTAAAGGGCGACCCATAGTCCAGGGGATGTGGAAGGTCAGGAGAGAGAGAAGGATGCTGTTGCCAGGCAACGCATCTGGTTTTTCAAGCTGCTAATTGAATCTGTGTAATTGCTAGTTTGAAATTGCTAGTTTATTACTGACTAGAGGAAGCTGCCTGGAGTTCATGTGGCTCTTGAAGGAGATAAGTGACCCTACAGTTCACTCCAGAAGGGCCGGGGAGACGTCTGGCAGAATCATCCTATTGCTCGGCAGCATCTCCCGGTCTCTTCCAGGCCTGTCCCAGGCCGCACTGTCCTGATGTCTGCGTGTGGATGTTTCTGGGCGGACATCAGTGACTGACTCAGGCCACGGCTCCTGCCACCCACCAGCCACACTGGAATGACTTACGGCAGTGACTCCCTCCTGGTTTTGAAAAATAAGCACACCCACCTACCTACTCACCTCCACCCTTTATCTGCTATCTAACAGGGAGTTACATTTTATCATGGGGAGTTCAGAGTGAACTTAAAGTCATGCTAAATTTTAGATGCACGTACGTATGACTTTTATGAGAAACGTAGGGTCAGTTGTGGCGCTGAGCAAACAAGCTGGCGTGATTCGACTCAGAAATGTCTGGGACCCCTGACGTGAGCCCAATTCAACACATGAGAATTTCTCTGCTGAGAAACTGTTAAAGACATTTTGGGCCACGTATTCCTTTTATTTTAAACAATAATTTCTTTTCTATTAAGCTCTTTCTTTTAATTACGGTTGACATTCAACACTGGGCCACATCATTCTTTGACGTGGGGGCTAACCTGTGCTTCAGGGTGCTTAGCAGCATCCCGGCCTCTACCCTGACGTCAGTAGCACCGCTCTCTCCTACCTGAGTTGCGACAAAAGTGTCTCCGGACTGAGGCCAGTGTCCCTTGACAGGCCTCAGGGGAGAACCAAGGAAACAACAACGTCTTTGTTGTTTCATCTGGCCTTTGCAGTGGAAAATGGCATTCTTCTTGAGGATCAGATGCTAATATTCTTTATAATATTTTTCTTAATGACTCAGTAAATATGTGAATACACTCTCTTGGTAAAAACGTCGATCAACACTGGTTTAAAGACCCACTGTGAAAACCCTATGCACTGCGCCCCTCCCCCGGACTTCACCCTGCCTCCTGTCTGCCTCCTCCTCACTTGCTTTCAGTGGACAGGATTTTAGCCATTTCAACAGCTTCCAGAGATTTTTTTCTGATTTGCATGGTTCTTTCAAATCGCATTTTTTAAAGGCTCATTTCAATTTCTCATCAAGAACAACATCTACATAAGTTATTCGAATTTCTTCTACACAGGAAGTTCGCCTGTTCTCTATTTGTTCACTCATCTGTTTACGTCAGTTCGGACTTACAGATATTTATTTCACACTCTGGCTTATAATCAAAGTCTTCATAATAATCCTATAAATCTAAAACCTGAAAGTCTCTTTATAAGTGTTTTAAAAAGTCCCAAACAACCACAGTTAAGACCACATGGTCATGGTATAGACCAAAGTGTGGTTTCATGGTAGCATTGCCTGGAAATCTTTAGAAACTCAAATTCTCAAGCCCTTCTCCAGACCTGATTAATGAGAAACTTTGGAGGTGGGACTCAGCAATCTGTGTTGCAAAAAGCTCTCTAGGTGATTCTGAGACTAATGTATGATAAGTTGGTAAGTAGATAAAAGCTCAAATTCAGAAAAACAAATTGGATTCGTATGAAAACACCTGAAGTAAGGCCAACCCAACTTTCTCTGGTAGAGACAGAATGAGGATCGTACTTTTCCAAACAGATATATTAAGAACTCAGAGACAATCACAAATATATCATTTTAAATCTTGCTTAACCAGTCCTCACAAAGGATGTGGGGGTTGAGGGTTATGGAAGACAGATAAGACCTGCCCTTTCCCATTGAGAAACTCATAATCTAGCACTGGAGAAAGCCTGGTGTAGAAATAATTGCACTGTAACGACGGATAACATTGAGAAGTAAGTTCCCGGTGCTCTTGGAACGAAAAGGAGACACACATTCTGCTAGGAAGAAGGGAAGAAAAGGTATTCCAGGTAGAAGGATCGACATGTGCAAGAGCTCAGAGGCATGCCAAGACCTGTCTCCTTGCTCTGTCGGCTGAGAAGTCCGGGAAGCAACGACACCCGAAAGCAATGAGCACATCTGACACCCAGACCCTGGTTTCCAGTCCCATTCTCCAAGGGAAGGAACCGGGACTCCCTGGAAAAACGGCTGATTCAAGGGCTGGGGCAAGATATACACAAAATGATCCTGCAGCATCTTATGGTGCCAGAAAGTAAGAAAGTACTCAGAAAACAGAACAACACAAATGAATGAGAATCTACAATGTCGAATGGATACAGTAGCCAAGTGAAAGATTGCCCAGTGGCCAAAGTTGGAACAGTCTGAGCAACAAAATAAAGTAGTATTGAGTTATAAGACAAAGTATTAAATAAATAGATTCAAAGTGATATAAACAAATGATTGAGTAAGTAGAGAATAGGCAAACATCCTGTGCAGAAGAAATTCAAATAATTTATGTAGATGCTCCACCCCTGAGGTGGAGCATAACTCCCACTCTTTAAGTCGGGGCTGCACATGGTGACTTTCTTCCAATGACTACAATACAGAAAGGAGGAAAACAGGAGCAAATTGACAGTGGAGAAGCCAAGTGATCAGGGTTGGCACCAGTGGAGAAGACGGGCTGATAGTATGCACTGTTGATATGATGTGATGAGAATGGCACCCCACCATAATGGGTTGGCCTCCCCAAATATCTGACCAGTGATCCTCAAAACTGGCAGGGCCAGAAAATACAAGGAAAGCCTAAGAAGCTGTCACAAACAAGAGGAGCCCAAGGAGCCATGACAACTAAATGTAATGTGGTGTCCTAAAAAGGACATTAGGTAAAAACTAAGAAAATCTGAATGAAGTATAAACTTTAGTTTTATACTTCATAAATACTTTACAAATACTTCATATTTGTTCATTAATTGTGACAAATGTACCATAGTAATATGTTAAGAGGAAAAATTGGGTATGTGGTACATAAGCCTTTATAATAATTCTGTCAATCTAAAATTGTCCTAAAATAAAACATTTACTTTAAAAAAGCCTACAGGGAGCCAATGAATGGGGAATCCCACCGAAGAGTGACATCATCCCTTTATTCTATAAAATACTACAAAAAAGCAATGTAAATTTCTAAATTCTCTGAAGGTTGCAGTGCCTGTTGCTTGCAGACATTAAGGGGACATCCTGCAAAAGAAAAAAACAATTCAAGGAGATGGTTGAGAGGAGAGGTGTATAACATGCTTATGGACCCCTAATGGGTTGGAGGAGAGCCCCCCAGAGTACCTTAAATCCTGGCAGTGCCTTGGGAATGGTCTGGTTCTTTTCTAGACCCTCGTGCACCCCTCTGGTTGGATCACTTCTGCCATCCTGGGGGTTACACCCTATTGGGCAAAAGATTGAGATAAGGATACCAGGTGCATTAGTTTTCTATTATTGTAACAAACTCAGTGGCTTAAAACAAAAGGTGTTCGATATCTCACTGAACCTTTACAACTCACCAGTCTGATATATTTTGTTACTTTTTTCATTTTTACGGATAGTAACTTATCCAGGTTTACATGGTATTAAGAGGTAGTCCATGGTGGATGGTCTCCAGGGCCACCATGTTAGCCTTGCACTGTTTTCTCCAAGAATGGAGAAACGTGCAATGCCTTGCACTGTATTTTGGAAAAATAAACATATATTCATCCAGGCCACTATTATTTCAGATCTCTGTTAGGGCAGTTGAAGCTATATCCTAACTAATCTAAACCTCCAAATACACTCATTTTCCAAGTTCTTTTATTTCTACCTCTGTCCATCTCATTGTCTCCATTCCTGCTGACATTCCACTTATTCCTCTTTTTTTTCTGTTACCCAAAGAACTTCTTAACTGAGCTGGCATCCAATCCAGTGGTTCTCATGGCAATTTTGCTTCCTAGGGGATATTTGGCATAGTTTGGAGACACTTTTGTTTCTCACAACTGGAGGAGGTGGGGTTCTATAGGCATTTTATGAATAGAGACCAGGGACGCTGCTAAATATACTACAAGGTACAGGGTAGTCTTCCACGATGAAGACTTAAGAGGCCTCAAATGCCAGCCGTGCTGAGGTTGAGAAACCTTGATCTAATATACCCTCCCCGCCAATATATCTAGCTGTCATAGGATGGCATTTCACACCTGACCCATGCTCCTTTTAGTGTACATCTGCCAGACTCACGACTTCCTATCATCTTTTAAACAGCCTTCCTGTTTTGGGGGAAATTCCCATTAAGTTCTGCCTCCCAAGGAAAGGAGTTCGGACCCCTAATTCCAATCTCCTTTGCAGCCAGGACTCAGGCATGGGACTTGGTCTCCCTCAGTCAGATGTACCCCTGTGAACCTTTGAAGTAGACATGAGCAAGGTGAGGAAATAGGCTCTCTTGGAAGCTTGGCATTTCTTTGGTGTAGGAGGCGGCACCAGAGTGTGGCGTCTGAAGGAGGCAGCCATTCCCCAGTGGTGACAGCAGTTTCCTCCGGTACGGGGTGGGGTGGCAGCAGCAATCCCAGTCATGGACGTTTCCTGGTCAGGCCAGTTCTTCAGCATGGTCCTGAGTGTCATTCCTGGAAGCTTAGCCAGGAGCCACTTCTCCAGGCCTCCCCAGATTCCCTGAGCTCCCCGGTATCATTTTAATATGCTCTTTCCCCGCTCTGGTTACTCATCCAGAGTCAGCTTCTATTGCTCAGAACTAAGAACCCTGGTAGATAAAGGTGCACCATACATTCTAGAGTGTGTCCCAAATCCTTCACTTAAGCCCAAGGCTATTTTTGATATGGGGACGTACCTACAGTCCTTTACCCTGGCCACACCCAAGCCGCCCTGCCTCAATCCCATCTTGCTTGCCACTAGAGAGTCCTACCATCACGGCAGCCCCCCTGTATGTTCCGTAGTCCACCGGACTTCATCTCTCTCATAGACAAGGTAGTTTTTACGCTTTACCGTAACAGTTGATTCGCTCAGCTGTAACCCGTGCACCGGTAGGGACATGTCTTTTCAATCTGTGGGAGTCCTCAGCACCTAGGTCAGTATCTGACAAAGGGGGTGAGCCGTGCAGGCTTCCTTCTTTAAGGTCAGGATGTGGACAACCACTGCCACCTAGTGGGAGGAACTTCAATCAACCCTTTTGGTTTCAACAATGGTTATCATACAAGGAGGCAACTTGGATACTCTCCCTCCTCTGAGTCATAATCATCATCATTATTGTCAGACCCTCTACGGTCACCAGCCTTCCAGATGGCTCCCAAGGATTGCCGTCTATTCATTGGTATTCATGTCTTTCGGTTGATCCCCCTGCACTGAAGAACTGTCGATATGTGGCTTCCGAGGCTAGGGCATAAAAAACACGGTGGCTTCTGCTTCCATCTCTCTGGGGTTGCCTGCTCTGAGCGGAACCAGATGCCGTGTCATGGGGACACTCAAGTGGCCATATGGGGAGGTCCGTGCAGTGACAAGCTGACGCCTCCTGTCAATAGCCATGCGAGTGGTCCACGTTGGAGACAGACCTCCAGCCCAGAGTCAGACTTCAGAAAACCGAAGCCTTGACCTCCATCCCGATTGCAATCTCACGGGAGACCCAGGCAGAACCACCCAGCCAAGTCAGGCCCCAATTTCAGACCCGTACAAACTGTGGGCAACAAACGTTTGTTGTTCTAAGCTTTGGGGTGATTGTCGTGCAGCAACAGGATACTAACGCACTTTCAGATCTGAAGCACTGACTGCAAGTTGTTTTACATTCTGCTGAAACAGGAAGAAACTACCGGAGCCTGGGCTCAACCTACGGCTCCTCGGAGCAGACCCCGCTGGAGCTGGGCGCCGTGGAGGAAAAGAGGTAAGGACCAGGCTTGTTTGGGCCTTGAGGAGAGGCGGGGTGTGTAGATAACACACATTTCCCGCCTCAGGGTCGCACAGGCTGTACCACCGAAGAGCCGCGACACCATCGCCCCAGGGCAGCCTGGGCGCCTGCGCGGTGGGCTCCTCGCGCTCCCAGGTGGCTCCGTGGAGCACCGAGTCATCGATCGCGAGTCCCGGAGCCGCCTGCCTCCGCGCAGGCCGTCAGCCGCCGCTCGCGGGGTGGGCTGCAGAGGGCGCCCTCCAGACTGGGCCCGAGAGCCGTCGTCCAGAGACCGGCCAGCAGACAGCTCGGCGGTCGTGGCGGGGTCTTCTTCCCGGTACCTCTCAGCACCGCCCCTACTCCCTTCACCCCTCAGCTCCGGTAGTCGCCGCTCCGGGGCCGCCGCCGCTTTAAGTAGAAGCTGTCCGGCCGCGCCGTCGTCACCGTCGCTGCCTCTGGGTCCTGGACGCTGCCGCCACCGCCATGAAGCTGCGAGTGCGGCTTCAGAAGCGGACCTGGCCGCTGGAGATGCCAGAAGAGGAGCCGACGCTGGGGCAGCTGCGTGCGCACCTGAGCGAGACCCTGCTGCCCACCTGGGGGTACAGGTACGCGGCCGCGGCGGGGCGGCGATGGGGCGTCTCGGGGCTCCGGGAGGCGGGCGGTGGCGCAGGCCCCTCGGTCACCGGAGGCCGGCGGTGTGCCGGCTTTGCGGGTCCCGCGCCCCTGGAGCTGTGTCACGTGCAGGCCGGCCTGAAGGTAAGCGGGCGCAGGGCCCCGGCTCGCGGAGAGCGTGGCCCGGCGTCGGGGGCTCCTTTCCTCGCCTGGGTGAGCCGCGGCTGCCGGTTTTCCAGTAAAGGAACCCAGGGATAGGCTAGCACGCAAAATTCCCCCGCCCTTTATAATGTGAAGTTGGAAATGATGGGTTTGGTTTGGGTTTAAGCTTTCCAGGCGCTCAAGAATGTAATTTAACCATCTCCAGCACGGGGACATTTCAGTGAAGAAGTTTGGAAAGTACTAGAAGGAGGTAGCAGTCGCCCTGCCCCCCACTCCGGTTCCAGGCCACCTATAACTTGCAGCGCTCCTGTGCGGCTGCTGCCGTAACCTTAAGGCTTCGCTTCGCCGCGGTGAGCGCTCTGACTTCCCCGCTGCTGTTTTACAAAGTGCAGCGTGCCGGCGTGTTTCAAATCGTTTTATTTTTCCGGGGCGAGATGTTGCTCTTTGCTAAAACCAAGGGAAACGTTGGCTTTAGGATGACTCTGGAGACTTGCAGTTGCGGGCAGTAACGTGGAGAAGGAAAGGGCCCGAGTCTGTTATTTCTGGGGCTGCAGATAAGAAGGCTGCTCTGTTGCCCCTGAGGGTGTCTCCTGGGAGTAGACGGACGAAAGTGAGGGTGGGTCCTCTTCCAGTGCTAAGCAAGCTAGCGAACTTGGAATGTGTGCTGAGAAGACGGGAAGATGTTTGCTGGAGCTTTTTAGGTGAATTCTTTAAAAAAAAAGACTTGCCTGATTAAGTGGTTCCTTTTATGAGACTTTTACAAACTTTCATTGTATTTTTAGGGAATTCAGTAAAAGGAGGCCATATTATGAACTTCTCCCCCTGCCATTTATCAGGTTAAAAGTAAGCCTGATTTTTTCTCCAAATTAAGACAAAAACAGGAAAATGAAAAAAATTGACATAATCCCTTTTAAACATTATACTAAATGACAAGCCTATTATTTCTTGCTAACTTCATTACCCCACTGCAGATTTTCAAAATTAATTTCTCTTTTTTAACGTACTTTCATCTATAGGTGCACATATTTCATTACTATTTTTTAATTAGGTGGGACAGTCCTGAAAGGGTGTGAAACCCAACCCGACTCCTTGTTTATCCAACAGCCCAAGTTAGTTTCTCTTTCAGGTTGGTTTTTCTAGTGAGGGCCGGTTAATGGGAAGGAGCGCAAGCCTCGACTTGTGAAAGTGAGTTACATTTTTCCGAATGTGTGTTCATTTTATAATCACTGGGCAGTTTTAGAATGTGTCCATATGACATTATTTTTAAAGGGTCTTTGCTGAGCAAGTGGATCTGGGGTTGCCATAAAATATTTGTTAAGAGGCCTGAAGTTTCTAGGGTGGAATTTTCTGCCTAAAAGGTGCCCTCCACCCCCGATTTCTGGAAACAGCTATTTTTCAAAGCCTCTCCTGGGAAACTTCTATTGCTTTAGAAATGGCGCTTCCCTTTTTCTGTAGGGGAGGGAAGCTCAACATTTTTTGTCAAGCAGATGATTCTCTACCTTTTCTACAAATAGGTATTTGAGTGAACGCTGTGTTAAAAAGAACAACCTTTTGCTGTGACAAATGATCCATAAACACTTAGTTCATTTGAGGTGGTTTCCCTTTTTTGCTGCCAAAATTGGGGTAGCGTTTTTCTGGGTAACTGGCAGATTTCAACATTTATCATTTGAAAGCGTTTGAAAACAGGAGCATAGTTGCTTATTTTTATTTTGTAAGTAGGAATAGTTTCTAAAACTTGAGCATCAATAACTTCTCAACCAAAGACGCTCTAAATTGGTAAGAAAAAATTGTATTTACATGTGAAAGGAAAAACATAATGAGTTATTTCTGGCACTTTGAAAACGCAGCATTGCGAGAAACAGTAAACAGCACGACTCTTCCTAGGACTTCTTCATTTGACTCTTTAAGAAGTTGGTGGAGTCAGCATTGCTGGGGGTAAATGTCTCGTAAAATGTCCTCCAGTTGTTCATTAAGCCTCAGCACCACGTGGTGAAGAGATCAGTACCGGATCTTTCCAGGTCAGGTACTCTGTGGTGCAGATAGTCTGAGAGTGCCTTGCTCCAGGGTAGTTTGAGCTCTTAGCCTGTTTACCAGTGGGGCTTTGGCTCTGCACTGTCTTCCAGGTAAAGGACATTGTTAGTAAGGAAGAGGCTTGTACTTACAGGAGGATGAATTTGCGTTCAGTCATCCACATAACACTCATCTAACTTTTTATAACTTTTTGTAATTGTGAATATTCATTTAGGATGTGGGTCTAGTGTTTTGGAACCAACAGAAACTGTCCTATGCACATTGAATGGGCAGACCTGATTTCAGTCTCATCTTTTTTTTTTTTAATCCTCACCTGAGGACATGCTCATTGATTTTAGAAAATGGGGAAGAGGGAGAGGAATATCGATTGCCTCTCATTTGCACCCCAACCAGGGTATCATATGCATCCGACACTCAGACCTGGGACCCAAACCTGCAACCCAAGCACGTGCCCTAATGGGAATCAAACCTGCAACCTTTCTGTCTATGGGACAATGCTCCAACCAACTGGGCTACACTGGCCAGGGCGATTTTAGTGTTATCTTGAACTTCTCAACTAATGTTGGCTGCATTTATTCCACAAACACTTTTATTTGCCAAGTGCTGCAGTTACAGTTTTGAACAACACAAAATAACTGGCCTTATGAAACTTAAATTCCAATGTGAGGGTTTGGAAAGAGAGACAACAAATAAATAAATATATTTTCAAATAGTGGTGTTACAATAAAGAATAAAACATGAAAGTGGAATACAGTGATGGAGACTGGGTGGAAGGCAACATTTGTCTTGAGACCTGAATGATGGAAGTCAGTCACTTGAAGAGCTGGCAGAGCAGATGCAGAGGCCCAGAGGCTGCAGTGAAGTGGCTCTGTCCTGGGGACAGACAACGCACCTGTGAACCAAGTGCAGTCAGTGAGACGAAGGCCCCGCACAAGGTGCAGAGGTAGGAGAAGCAGGGCAGGGCCAATCACTGGGCTCAGAGGCCGTGTTAAGGATTCTCTTCTAAGTTCAAGGAGAAGCCATTGGAGGATTTTCAGCAGAGGAATGGTGTGAAATTATTTACATTTTAAAAGAGTGTATTTCATTGAATCGCAGTTCTGCCACTCTTAAGACACATTGTTTTATGTAATACTAAAGGAAAAACTGTCAATTAAGCTGTGATATGTCATGGATTTTGAAAAGTGGTCCTATTTCACAGATGTCAAAATATTTAAAAAGTGTATGTCTTAGAATTGATGAAAACATGGATTAATGATCGAGAATCACTGTATCCTATGCCCCGAGCTAGAATTTTAGCCATTAGAAATGTATAACCTAGGCATTCAGTGATAAGAACAAATAATTTGGTAGTTTTTCCAAAACGTTGGCTTCTTTCTTGTTTTTGTTTTGTTTTCATTGTTTAGTTTGTCTAGGGTCATATCATGTACCTTATAGATGTTTCAAATGTATTGTTGAGGATAATGGTAATAGGTAGCTCTTACCATCCTTATCCGTCTTTCTTGGCAGTTCTGATACCCGGTTTGCAATTACATTGAACAACAAAGATGCCCTCACTGGAGATGAAGAGACCTTGGCTTCATATGGGATTGTTTCTGGGGACTTGATATGTTTGGTTCTTGAAGATGCCATTCCAGCACCTAACTTGCCTTCATCCACAGATTCAGAGCATTCCTCACTGCAGAGTAACGCCCAGCCCTCTGTGGCTGCCCCCTGCAGTCAGTCCAGCATGCACGGTGGAGAGCGGGGTGACTCGTTCCCAGGAGAGGCAGCCCAGTCTGATGCCTGGAGTGATGACAGTATGGTGGGTATCAGTGTTAAGACAGGAGCTGGGTAGTTGGTAACTCATACTGAACCCCTTGGTTGAATTCTGTACCAGTCAGGATCATTATCATCAGCAGGTTGCAGCTCATATTCGTGTAGAAAACAATTGTTTAAAGTGCTAAATGATGGGGTCAATTTTGGGTTGGCATTCTGAAGAACCCAGTTTTTACCTGTTTGTTTTATTCAGACATTCTCTTTTTCAGATAAAGTAGCCCTAGGTGTCTATTATTGCCTTTAGTTAAGCTCATGTTCCCAGCTTTGCTTCTGTGGTCTCTTCCACTCATTAAAGCTACATACTTGTGCACTCCAGTTACTTCCAAATGATAAAATACCTGGATTTTAAAAATCATCACCTTGGAATCTATGTGCCAACATGAATTTGGAAATACATGCACTGATGTTCTCTCAAATCAGCCATCCTTTGTCTGTCAATGATACTGCTGTTTTTCTGAGCTCAAAACCTTGGAGTGATTTTTTAAAAAGATTTTATTTGTTTATATTTAGAGAGAAGGGAAGGGAGAGAGAGAAAGAGGGAGAGAAACATCAGTGTGTGGTTGCCTCTCACATGCCCCTTACTGGAGACCTGACCCACAACCTAGGCATGTACCCTGCCTGGGAATTGAACCGGTGACCCTTTGGTTTGCAGGTCTGAGCTCAATCCACTGAGCTATACCAGCCAGAGCCCTTGGAGTGATTTTTGACTTCTTATGCCCAGCCCCTTACCAGGCGCAGCCAGTTTTTTCTTTCCTTTCCAGCTTTCAGTTTTGCTCTTCAGTCTACTTTCTTGGTTCATCTCCTTCCTGCAGGTTTTTGATTATGTTGTTCCCTTGTTCTTTAGTTGCTCTGTGTCATAGATATACCTGTGCTCATATTTTTGAATTGAAAAAGACCCAGTATCTCTAGTTCAACCCTGTCATGTACAGAGGAGGAAAATGTCTCTCCTAAACTAGTTTCTAAGGCTTCTAGAGAAGTTGTGTGACAATCTTTGCAGGGTGAGTTTCTGTTCTTTCTGCCTGTAAATTGTCATTTCCTGCGAGACCAGCCCCCTTATCACTTTCCCTCTACCAGCCAACACATTCATGTGCTCGCCTGTGCACACGACGCACTGCCTGGGGGCTGCTTCATGTCTTGGCTCTCGCTCTTCACCCAGCCTGTGACCCACTGCCCCTCCCCCTCTCCTGTCTGTGTCTCCACCATCCTCCAGGGGCCTGCCAACCGCAACAGATTTCTTTAATTTCTCTTTGCTATCTTTATTGCCTTGTAAACACCTCATTTAGTATCCTGCCTTTTGATTTATAGGGCACAAGTAATCACTTTTATTACTTAATTTATTCATACCAATATGTATGTCATTTTGTTCATTATTTTTTGTGTGTGTGTGTGTACTTATCACTTCAACTTAGTTTTTTTGTGGGTACTTAGTTTTTTTTGTGGGCCTTAAACATTTATAAGTATTCATCTTGCCTAGCCTGTCATTAAATATATACATATACTAAAAAATACTTTTTAATAGGTTTGTAAATTATGAAAATCATCTGTGTTCTATGTCCAGATTTTTAGTAGTAGTATCCAGAAAGATTAAGCAAGTTAAAAAAAGCTTTTATAAATCTCAAAGTATTTTTATGATTTTTTAAAAAGAATTTGTTGTGTGTTTTGTGTTTCTGTTTCATGGAGGTAACCTAGGGAATGAGGAGGAATAATTAGCACAAATTGAAATTACATTTCTGAGCCTTTCTTGCTGATAGACTCATTAAGAGGCTCTGGTAGAAGGGCCCATTCCCGTTACTTCTATGTACTGTTAAAATCGTCCAGTAAAATGGAACTTTTTATAGTATGTGTAATAGTTACTTTAGTCCTTTCCTCTTGGAAAATTTTGAGAAATTAATACTGCTTCAAGTTAGTAAATGAAATTCTAATGGTGTGTTATTTTGCACTGTAAGACTTGTATAGGGTGACTGTAAAATCTGAGTGTGGAAACTGGGCCTGAAATGTTACAAATTATGCTTTAAGTACGTGAAACAGTAGGATCTGCGAATTAAGTGTAGAAGGGGGTGTTAGAAAAGGAAAGTGGATGGTAAAACTTGAAACAATAGGAAAAATTGACTCTTGTGGGTAAGTGGAAGTTAGTTTTCTTACTTCATTATATGTGGGAACTCATCTAGTACCTGTTGAGACTTCAGTGGGAAACCAGAGATAACGTGGCGTCAAACCCTGATATTGCTCTAAACTGCATTCTAGTCACTCGTTCCAGTCATTTGTAAAAGACATAGGGCAAGTGGTCTGTTCAGAGAGGTGGTGCCGAACGTTTATTTTTCATTTCTCCCCGTGTGACGAAGAATGAGATAAACATTCCTGCCATGTCAGATGGCTCAGAGGATGTCCGCGGCTCCCAGGGAGTGGGAGTGAGGTGTGACAAGCTCGCCAGGGGACTCTGGTGTGTTCCTGTCACACCGTCATCAGTTTGGGGCAGCCCTCCGTAATGTGCTGTCTATATATATTCTCTCCCTAATAGCTGTGGTAAAGGGCCAAGAGTTGGGCATAATAGGTAAGAAGCAAAGAACTGGCATACTTTATAATTTAGTTAGATGTTAAGTAATTTCTATTCAAAATATGATGAGACCTCCTTTTTTTAGAAGTGTGAATTGTTGGCCTCTAGGTTTTAACAAGTGATTGTATCTTTTCTGTTGGCCACCAGGGCTCAGGTCGTCAGGGATTTTAGAACAGCCTCTGGCTCCCCTACGTTCTCCCACCCTTTGACTCATACTATGTAATTTTAATTTCCTCTGCCCCTTCTTTAATGGAAATATGAACTTCCAAAGAAGAAACATGTGCTTTGCATTAAGAGTTGAGCACATGCCTGGGAAACAAACTTTCTGAGCAAAATTAATATAGGCAACTCAGTCTTACTGAAGCAGCATGTTGTGTCCAAAAGCCCTGAATTGGGAGTCTGGTGAGCTTGGTTCACTTGAATTTGCATTAGCTGGTAACCTTGATTGCTGTTTAATGAGTCACAAGGACAGCCAGGGTGTGTAAAGAGGCAGCATCATCTCTCTTACCTATTTTATAGCATTTTTGCATGGTGCAAATGAGAAAACCCTGAAAACAAAAACATTATAAAATTGTAAGATCTCATCCTTCAGCATTTTTTCAACAAGCCTTTATTGAGTGCCTGCTACATGTTAGGTAATACACTGGGCTTACATGAAGAGGTGACACGTAGTCTGTTCCTTCTAAGCTCGCACTCATGGCAGGACACAGATGTGTAACTAGGAAATCGCAACGCAGTGTGATGGAGCGCGGTAACGAGGGCCTTTCAGGCAGAGTGGCAGTCGGTCACCCCTGTTGAAGAGGTGAGGATGCTGGAGTGGGGGGGAAGGGACAGGCGAGAGTGAACCTGATACAGAGGCAGGGATCAGGTGATCGGGGGGTGCTCGTGTGCTAAGGCCTGCATTTAGGAGTTTAGGAGTTTGGGCTTTATTTTGTAGGCCTGCATTTCTCAGTGTGTCCTCTGTGAAAACTTGTTTCACGAGATTGTAAGTAAGTGTTAACAGGCTGCTGAGCGTCGAGGAAGGAGGATAGTGTTTCTTGGTTAAATGTTGTTACTGAATTTCTCAGGGCTTTATGATGCCAAAGATATGCTTTGTGAGTGAGGAGGGGAAAGTAGGTGGCTGTAGCATGTAGCGTTTTCCAAACTCATTTCATCGTCAGCCTCTTTTTTCTTGAGAACGTGGAGAGTCACATTCCAAGGCACAGTTTAGGGAAATGCTGCTGACTGCCTTGGGGAAATTCTGGCAGGTTTTAAGAGGACCTACTTGGATTCTTAATGGTCAGAAAACTGACTGCAGTGGGTGGAATGTGTTGGAAGATGAAGAAGTGGTGCCAGGGATATAGAGGGAAATGAATGTGAAGTGCTATTGGAATAGCAGGGCAGGTGTTAGAGATACCTAGGAGACTGACTCAGGGGGACTTTCAGGTGCGGTCGATGGGGGGTGTGAGAAGTCTGGAAAGATTTCCAGGTTTCTGCCATATTGGCCACAGGTAATGGTGGTAAGGAATTTCGGATGGAGCAGTAGGTTGCAGTATCATTTATGTAGGAGGGCTCACTTCAGTGTGTCCCATTTCTGAACCCAGCAATGTGCTTTGGCGTTGAGCACCAATCTCAGTTCACTCTAGGATACAAAATATCATGTGTAAAAGTCTATTTAATGAATTCATTATTTTGTTATCCTTTTCAGGCAGGGCCCAGTGAAAACGTTGAAGCTGAGTCCACTGAAGATGTTGTAGATATGGAGGAAGGCCCAAGTTTCTGCCTCTCTGAACCGATGCTCTGCAGTGAGTCGGTGGAAGGGCAAGTGCCCCACTCATTGGAGACCCTGTATCAGTCCGCGGACTGCTCCGGTCCCAGCGATGCCTTGGTAGTGTCCATACATCTTCTCATGCTGGAGTCAGGCTACATGCCTCAGGTAAGACTGCGAGAGAAGACAGATGTTTTGCTAGGGTTTGAGTTCCCATTGGGAAAGGGGGTGTGTCCGGACATACCTCTAGAGTGTCGTGCAGTGTAGCTTTGCTCCTAAACGTGGCTGGGTGTTAAATGTAATGTGCTGAATGCAGTGATGGCATGAAACAGGCAGTAAATGTTCCCTTCTCTCTTTTCCTTCTTTTTTTTCTTCATTTGTTTTATCAGTTTTTTTAAAGATTTTATTTATTTATTTAGCTTTTAGAGGGGAAGGAGAGAGGGAGAGAAACATCTATGTATGGTTGCCTTTCGTACGTCCCCTGCTGGGAGTTGGCCTGCAGGGAACCAGCCTGCAACCCAGGCATGTGCCTTAGACTGGGAATCGAACCGCGATCCTCTGGTTTGCAGGCCCGCGCTCAATCCACCGAGCTACACCAGCCAGGGTTGTTTTATCAGTTTTTAATTAATATTATAGAAGTGATGACAACTCTGGTTTAAAAAAAAGACTCAAGATTATTCTGGTAATATGTAGCTAAAATGTGGTCTGTGAGTGTGGATTGGGCCTGACTGCACAGAGAGCTCACTAGGATGCTCTTTATGTTAGTGACCAGCAGCTTAATAAGGGTCCGTTAGGAAGAGCAACGTTGTTCTCGTGCTGTAGTTGCTTTCATTCATTCACTTGCTTATTCTTCATTCATTCTCCATTTGGTAAGTATTTACCAATGTCAGGTGCAGGGCTTTGTTTCTACTCTCAGGTTGCTTATGGTCCGAGAGGGAGAGAGAGACGAGCCCCGACCATTATACTGTATTGGTTAAACTGTCGGGGGCACGTGTATATACTTGGATGCCAGAGATTCTCAGAGAACATTCAGAGTAGAGTTTCTTAAACTGGAGTGTGTATAGAGTACCTGGGAATCTTACTAACATGCAGATTCTAATTGAATAAACTGAAGGTGGAGCCTGAGACTCTGCGTGCTCCCATGTGACAGCGACGCCACACCTGGCCCTGTCAGGAGTGACACAGAATAATCCAGTCATTGTGAACATCTGTGGCATGCCACGTGCTGGGCCTGGGAGTCAGGACATAAAGACAGTCTTCTTCCTTAGGGGTCCATAAGTGTGGGAGAATAAAAAAAAGGAAATTATGGTGTATTGTGATAAATAACATAACATAATAGAAATATGAACAGGATGTTAGGGGATAAAGAGAGAGAATGACAAACAGGATTTTTTGGGGGGGGAGGAAAGGCTTCCCAAAGGAAGTGATATTTGAGCTTGAAAAGTGATAGAACTTTGGTAAATAAAGAAGTGTCTTTGAAGAAAGAAATTAATCTCTATCTCTGATGTTATTTGATCTGTTTGAACAAACATTGATGCAGGATAATATATTGTAACATTTTTCTATGAAAATTTCATTAACAGCAATATTAATTTTTGACAAGTTTTATTAAGGGGACTGTATGGAATGCTTATTTCTAGACAAATTGGGGGTTCCTGGATTTTTAATCTTTTTGGCGGTAATACCTTTCTTCATTGTTTCCCTTTCATTTCATTCCCCAGGGGACTGAAGCCAAAGCCCTGTGCATGCCGGAGAGCTGGAAGTCGGGCGGCGTGTATAAGCTGCAGTACACGCACCCCCTCTGCGAGGGCGGCTCTGCTGCTCTCACCTGTGTGCCCATGGGGAACCTGGTCGTCATCAACGGTAACGGACGGCAGGCGCAGTCACCGTCCTTAGTGTGCGAGCACTTGCGCGTTCCTCTCCGAGTGTTTCACAGCCACTGCACTGATGTTCCCTTCTCTCTCTTCCTTCGTTTCATTTATTTACCTTTCTTGGCAAATCAGTTGTGCTGTAGTCACTCGTCTGAAAGGTGGTAGAATACGGGGCTGGTGGCTAGGCTGCAGCCTTCACCCTGGGGCGGCCCTCCTCCTGCTGCTTTAACCTTGCGATAATTTTTTGCTCCTGTGATAATAGGAGTGAGATGAGTCTGTTGCCTATGGACTCTGTGAAGAATATGTTTTTCTTTATGCCTGTGGGTGACTTTTTAATTTCTATTTATTTAGCCAAGGTCTTGAACTGACAGATGGTAAGAGGTGAGATTGAGCTGGGCCTCTTTTTATTCAGTTTGGCACTTCTGAACAGTATGGAAATGCACAAAAACTCTAGGGTTCTGAGGCCTTAGTGTGTGTGTGCTGTGTCCTCCCCCCAGGACAGTCACTCTGAGTAGTTTCTCTCCTCGTTCTCTTCCATGTGAAGAAATTTCACTGGGTTGGCAATACATCCCACTTTTGTACTGCGTTTTAGTTCGGATGCCACCTACAGGTCCATACCGACTAGCGGTGGGCTTTGGAACAGTCTCATAACCACACATTCTGAAGGTCCATTTGAGTGACTTGAGTCTTTCGTTTTTGTTGCATTTTGATTTTCGAGGTTTATCCTTTTAAGGACTAGAGGGGAATGAATGCACTTTTCATTTCCAGTATAGCTCATCTTTGTATAGCAAAGGCAGCAGGCCTTCGACATGACTTGCTCAGTGGGTTTCAGCAGGTTCTGCAGCCCCACGGTCCTGCTGAGACAGAAGCCAGCAGGAGGCTTAGCAGGACTCCGTCTACTCAAACGTCGAGCAGCAGCGTGCTTGTCCCTTTCACTGGCTGGTGTCCATTATAAGATTTTGTTTGAAAATGTTTTTTTCTGCTGAAATTTATTTCGAAAGCCACTGACATTGACCTTGATCTTTGAAAGGAAATACAGTCCTAGGTTTCCTATTATATAATTCCTGTTATTTCTTCTAATCACTGGATTCTTTAAAACGTTACTGAAAAGTCTCAAATTTTCAGCTTTAACAGCTTTGGTGCTGTTCCACATTTGTCAGGATGTGCCTGTCTGACGGCACAGAGACCCGTCAGTGTGTTTCCAGCTGTTCAGCTCAGTTACAAGTGTCACTTTTAGTTGGGAATTCTTGTTTTTTTTTCAAGATTTTAATTACTTACTTTTAGAGAGAGGGGAAGGGAGGGAGAAAGAGAGAAACATCAATGTGTGGTTGCCTCTTGTGCACTCCCCACCAGGGACCCAGCCCGCAACCCCGTTGTGTACTCTGGGAATCAAACTGGCAACCCTTTGGTTCGCAGGCTAGTGATCAGTCCGCTGAGCCACACCAGCCAGGGCTTAGTTGGGCATTCTTGTACACAGAAGTCAGCAGTTTCTGCCTTCATTTAATCATTCTGCTGGATCACATCATAACTTACAGTGTTGAAGTTACCAAATACTGAATGTGAGGCTGTAATTTTTCCCTCAGTTTCTTACAAAAGCTCTTTAACAACATATACGTAATAACTTCTATTTACTAGTTTTGAGATAGTTAGAATAACTGCTAAATGTCTTAGTTTCCAACATTTCATTTATTTACCATTCTTGGCAAATCAGCTGCCTGCAGACTTGCATGGCAGACAGCCATTGCAGGCTCGATTATTTGAAAAGGAGCAGTGTGTCCTTAAATCTCTCCTTCACCAAAGACACCCTGCTCGGTGCACAAGCACATCACTGGCTCTTTCACAGAACGAGATGAAGTGTGCCTTTGTATGGGTGATTGGAGTTGAATCCTCTGGTGATGTGCAGAATATTGGTCTTTTGGGTCTAGAGAGAGATGATGCTGTGAAAACTAGCATGATTCATTTCATAAACAAGGAAGACGCATTGCCAAGGGTTAAATAAAATAAATGGAGTTTTTAATGGCATTGGTGGAAATAATGATTTTACTGTGTTTAACTGACTCCTATTAACCTTGTTGCATATCTTCCGATTACTAATGAGCTGCTATTGGTGATACTTTTTATATAACTGTTATATAAATGTGCTTACTGTAGTTTCTAAAGGTGACGTTTTAGAATGACTTTTAATTCATGCGATGGCAGGTTCACACTTGGGACCTCGCTCGGAGGGAAGGAAGTAGGTATAGAGCATTTTGTTTTGTATAATGTGTCCTTTGTAAATCGGGGGCAAGGAAGTGCAGTAAATGAAGGCATGGGTGAAGTGACAAATTTTCATCTTTCTTGTGCTTATTTACAGCTACACTAAAAATCAACGGTGAGATTAGAAGTGTGAAAAGATTGCAGCTGCTGCCAGAATCTTTTATTTGCAAAGAGGAAGTAGGTAATATAACCATGATTTAACTTTGGGGATGAAGCTTTGAGAGGTTCACTTTAAAAAAACTGAAAGGTAATATTAAAAAAGCTGAAAGTTTCTAATGAGATCTAAACAAATTTGAGACGGTATTACAGAGTCTCTGTTTCCTGTTTTTCTTAGGGCTTTGGAATGCTGGCTGATACTTACATTGTCATTACGAAATGACACTCACATGTAATTTGCTGCACACAATTGATGCTTCCTAATTCCTGAATTAATTGTTGTGGATTTTTTCAGCACTGTGTTTAACCAGTATGGAGGGAATCTGTGTTTCATGGAAACCATATAGCGAAGCTTCATTATTAAAGATGTTTGCTTAAACATACATAAATTTGGTTGCTATTTGGTGCAGATTGGAGCTTTACAAAAAGTTGTTATTCTAGGCATGGTTTTGCTTATGTTCCATAAAATTATTAATATGTGCAAAAAGGACAAGTTTTCCTGTTTGTTTTTTCATTGAAGCCAAAGGATGAGAGGTCGGGAGGTAGCCGATGGAGAAGAGATGCTGCGGTGCAGCGGGAAGTGCCATCTTTGGGTCTCGTTTTGTGTCTTTGCAGGTGTCACTCCATTTCAGCCTCCTTGTAAACTTACGGGGATTGTAAAATCCGGATGGAGAGCGGTGTGGTGTAGTGGGGAGAAGACAGTTGAGGCAGTGTCTTTCAAGGGAAGACCACCCAGATCTGGGTCCTTGCTTTGAAGGCCTAGAGACTTAATTTCGTTATTCCCAGGGGAGGTCAGGCTTTGAGAGACTGACTTATATGAACTGAAACTGATAGGAAAAGAAGGCATCAGGGTACAGTTAACCTTTGAAAGCACTGGGGTTCAGGGTGCTGATCTCCCATGCAGTCAAAAATTCACACGTAACTTTTGATTCCCCCCAAACTCAAGTACAGTTGACCCTTGGCATCCGAGGGAGATTGGTTCCAAGACTCCCCTGTCGATGCCCGAACCCATGGATGCTCAGGTCTCTTATATAAAATGATGTACAGCAGTGCATGGAGTTGGCCCTCTGCCATCCACAGAGTCCCAGCTGTGGGTGGGAAACAGTATTTTCTCTCTGCCGTTGGTTGAATTCAGGGATGCAAAACCAGGGGATATTGGAGGACTGAGTGTGTGTTCATTCACAAAAATGTGTGTGTAAGTGGACCCATGCACTTCAAACCTGTGTTGTTCAGGGGTCAACCGTACATTTTTATAATGATCTCTGCACGTTTACTGCCATACCCGACCAGTGTTTCTTAACCTTTTTGTCCTTAGGAATCCACCAATGAGCGTCTCTGTACACATTCCCCACGCTCCTCCCACCCCATCATTCTCTTCCATGAAAATTTAATACCATAGATACACCGTGTACTTGTATACTGTGGCCCTTTGGAGGGGCACATACCACTGTAATAACTAGGGATTTATTTTTTTGCCCTCTAAGAACCAATTTTTGCCCTTTGGAGGCAATATTGCCCCCAGCGAGAATGCACGAACTGAACTCATGAATCCGAGAAGATGGTCCTACCTTTAGGACCAGAAATTCCTTGACTATAGCACTGTATATTTCTTTCTATGCTGTAAGGAGTAGAAATACTTCACACTCTATAGTAGTAGAGGTGATGCCCATTTTATAATCAGGAAATAGGTCTAGAGGAGGTTATTACTTCAAGGTCACGGAGCTAATAAACGATGGAATTAGGAGTGCAATGGATGCGACTCCTAAGCCTGTTTTTAAAAACAAGTTTTATAGAAATGTAGCTCAGATTTATATTTGTTACCTGGTTTCTGTTAAAAGGGAAATGAAAAGGAAGGAGAAAAGGAAATGAAAGGGAGGGGAAAAGTTTAAATACTGTTTTATTGCAAGTTTATGGACTATATTAATTGAATATTTTTAATGTAGCAGTTTTTATGTTGGGTAGTAATTTTTACCGTGTCTTATAGTATCTAGTATATACTATGGGTTGTTATTCATCCTTTTATTTATAAGTTTCTAATTACTTTTATAGGTCAACGAAGGAAAAATTTTGTTTATAAAAATCAATTTTCACACTTGAAAAAGGCCGTTAAACCAAAATGATTTTTAAATATCTAGAAATTTGATTTTGGCTTGAGATTGTAGTTCATGAAACGCAGATTTAGAGTTTAGCTGTGTGTGTTTTTATATTCATTGTCAGTTGAGGTGTAATGCATGTTTTACTTATTTTAGGTAGTGAGATGGGGTGGGGAGGGAGCAAGCATAAGTGATGTACACCAGGCCCTGTGGGTGGAGCCACTTGGTGGTGGTGATGTCTCCTTTAAACCGTTGAGCAAACAGGTGTGGATCAGAGGGTTCAAGGTTATGCACTTGGTAAACATATAGCTAAACTGAAGTGGGAACTTCAGGCGCAGTTTGACAGTGTATATGCTGTAATGTATGTGTGAATCACCTGGGGATTTTATTGAAATGCTAGTTCCCATTAAGTAGGTCTGTGGTGAGTCCTGAGATCCAGTATGTCGAAACGTTTCCCAGGTGATGCCGATTCAGGTGATCCGTGGACCACTTTGGGTCCAGTTTAGTGGCTGACATGAGTGCTTTGGAGCCCTACTTAGGTTTGTGCCCTGCTCTGCCACTTGCTATGAGGCCTTGGGTGGGCTTTCTTTGTCTTGCCCTGTTTTTAAAGTGCGAATAACAGTATTTAACCCTTAGGAAGAACTGCTGATTCTAAAGGATGCTTGAAAAACTGCTTGACATGGTTCCTTATACATAATCGTTGTGTGATAGATATTATTCTGCTGGGATCTAAGGTCCCCAGGAGCAGCTCTCCACTCTGTCCCCAGGGCCCAGACAGATGGGCAGATGCTCAGTAACTCTTGGCTGTGTGTACGCATCTCACACCAGTGTTTCCTACTGAACTGCAGCCTAGGAGCTACAGCGGTTGGGAACGGCCCAATTTATTTGATATTATGTGAATTTTAGCTTTAGATCTAAGATTTTATTTACAGAGTCACACACTATATACTTCCCCTTCAACTGCAGATTTTGGATTATGTTTATGTAGACATCACTTATGAAAATCTATTTACCACTTTGATTTGGTTTGGCTGAAGTAGAGGATACCATTTCATGTTTTTCCACTTTGTTTTGAGTTTTTATTTTTTTATTTTAAAACATGTTCTAGGGGAAGATGTGTCCAAGATATATAAAGATCTTCAGAAACTTTCTCGCCTCTTCAAAGACCAGTTGGTGTACCCTCTTCTGGCTTTTACCCGACAAGGTGAGCAGTGATGGTGAAGGGTCACAGGTTGCGTGGCCAGAACGAATGGTCGGTTTGTGTGCTGTGCTCCTGGCCCTTCCCTCGTTTCTCCTCCTAGTGCCGTTAGTCAGCCGTTCTGCTCTAATTGTGGGCCTAGGCTTAACCGTTCTCCCTTCCTTTCGGTATTTTCACAGCACTTGGCATATATCCTTACTGTGGCCTTTTTCAGTGTGTCATGACTGTTGATGTGATTTCTTTCCACTTAAGTGTGTGCTTGAAAGCAGGGAGTATGTCGCATTCACTTCTGTATCCTCATGGTCTACCACAGGTCTGGCCCATAGTACGTTTGAGAGAGATATAAGTAAATGAGGTATAGCCTGTATATTGGGTCTGAGTTTTTCTTTTTTAATTGTATTTATGTATTTATTCTTTAGATTTTATTTATTTATCTTTAGAAGGGAAGGGAAGGAGAGAGGGAGAGAAATATCAATGTATGGTTGCCTCTTGTGCGTCCCTTGCTGGGACCTGGCCTGCAGCCCAGGCATGTGCCCTGACTGGGAATCGAATCACAATCCCTCAGTTCGCAGGCCCGTGCTCAAACCACTGAGCTACACCAGCCAGGGCTGGGTCTAAGTTTTTTTTTTTAAACAATATTTATTGGGGCTGTATACTGGGTACTTTGGCTATTTCACATGTGTTCTTACTTAATGCTAACAAATTTGAGGCAGATTTTATTCCCATTTTATAGATGATGAAACTATATAATTCAATCAGGTTTATAATTCACTCAAGACCCTTGTTTTAGTCAGCTTTCTCTGGCCCGAGTGGGAGTAAAAGCTGCTCCAAAGCCTCAGTGACTTACAGTGCACATGTGCGCACTCAGGTACGCACTCAGGTGCGTGTCCTGCGTGGCTCGCGTTGGCAGAGGGGCGGCCCTGGTCCAGGGCGTGCTCTCCTGGTGGCCCAGCCACCCGTTGGTTCTTACAGCTTTTGCTCGGCAGTGATGTGCCACTCAGCTCACATTTCCCTGGACGAGACAGTCCAAATGGCCAAGCCTGATTGTGGCAGGTGGGAAGTGTGATTATATGGCAGAAAATGATTGAGAATCATAGTCTACCACAGTCCTTTAGTTGGTAAATAATTTCAGATTTGTATAAACAGATATGTGGTTTTTATTTGCCATCTCAAGTTACATGGTGCCAAGGCTGTTATTACCGTAGGCTTCTTTAATTGGTGGTGAGGGAAGAGAATGATGTGGATTTTAAAACCCTTACTGGATTTTGGTTATCTTCACTAGTGGAGAATGCTGTCACAAATATTCAAAGGAGCTGATAATGGAAAAATAATTTTCATTTGACTTTGGAATAGTATTTTCTTTTCTTGGTATTGCTTCTGAATTTATCTTCCCTCCCTTTTGTAGCCTGCCCAATAGTAATTGATAACACTTGAGTGCTATTGTGTGCCAAATGTTGTTCTAAGCCCTTTGTCTGTATTAACGCAGCTAACTCTCCACGTGGGGCAGTGGGTGATACTGTTAACAGTTTTACAGGAAATGGAGTTAGCTGGAGTAGCATGTCCAAAGGCGGACGGCTAGTGCAGTGGCAGCGCTGGGAGCCGGTTATAAAAGCTGATGAATTACTCATTTTCTGTAGTTGAGTAGAGACTTTTTTGTTGCACCGAATATTGCTTGAAATAAAAGAGGCCATTGACTGTCTGCAAATTGTCAGTTATTTGATCTGTATTAAAAGGTATTTGTTAAAAAAAAGTATTTGTTTTTCCACTGAAACGTAAAGGGATCAAGGGGCTTCGAGTTAGTAGTAGTTCTCCTGGGGCTAGAAGTTTGTTGTAGATTCCTGGGCCTGGGTACTCGGACTGCCATCCAGTTTACTTCTCAGTAAAGGAGCACGTTGCCAGCTGTGAGGTGGAAAGTGTGGGGAAGGCTGGATGCCCTTTACTCAGTGGTACTTGTTCCTTTTTCCTTTTAGCACTGAACCTACCAGATGTATTTGGGTTGGTAGTCCTTCCGTTGGAGCTGAAACTACGGATCTTCCGACTCTTGGACGTGCGTTCCGTCCTGGCTTTGTCTGCAGTTTGTCGTGACCTCTTCATTGCGTCGAGTGACCAGCTTCTGTGGAGGTGTTTGTATCTGAGGGATTTTCGAGGTGATTCCATGGTTACATGTTAACAAGAAAGGGGAGGGAAGAAGACTTACATTTTCATTATTATTGTTTAATCCTCATCTGAAGACATGCTTATTGGTTTTAGAGAGAGAGGAGAAGAGAGATGGGCAAGAGAGAAACATGGATGTGAAAGAGAAACATCGATCAGTTGCCTCATGTGGGCCCTGACTGAGAATCGAACCTGTGACGCTTTGGTTGATGGGACAGTGCTTCAACCAACTGAGCCACAGGGCCAGGGCCCTTACCAGTGTTTTTTTAAACTGTGGTTTGATTCAGGGTGGGTCATGAAATCAATTTAATGGGTCATTGTACAACAAAAAAAGGAAAAAGAAAAGTCAGCAGCATTTTATAAAATATATTTCAATTATGTAGATATATACTATGTTATAATGTAAAATAATTATTGTTCACATCAAAGAAATTTGGATGATGGTGTTAGAAATGATAACGTACCACTTTAGCAACTGTGAATATCTATGGGTAGATTTCCTTTCCTTTAAAAAAAGTAAGACTATCATGTGGAGTCTTTTGAATTGTCAAAAAACTTGTTTTTTTCTTTTAAAACTTCAAAATGTCAGAAGTGCAAATGACCTAGTTTTTCTTTTCTTCCTTCTTGGATCCAAAGTTTAAAATGTTATTTTGTCCCCGGAGGCAGCAAATGTCATCTAGAAATTTAAAAAGAAATCATAGTCAAAGTGAAAAGACAAAATGCCCAACATATGTGATAGAACCAACCAGAAAAAAAGCAGGCTGCGATAAAAATACTCGTGAAAGGAGCAGGGACTTTGTACTTGTATATTCAAGTTCAAGTTTAAAGTGTAATCAGTCTCTATCTCATTTCCAGATTGTGGTCCACAAGCTCATTTGTACGCTGAGTTTTCAGATTTTATCATGAGTTTCCCTGTAGATACAAATGTTAGGGGGCTGGAGCTTTTACAAATTTTTCTTCCATGTCAATGTAATAATTTCCAGAGAAGGTATCACTCTTTTATCCAAACTCTTTGACTTAAAGGAGGTCCTCTTTTCCTCATTTTATAGATTTTAAGTACATTGAAAATTAGGTCTGGTCATAATTCTGAGAGTCGAATCATTCAAAACATGGTTGGGAGAAAATCTAATTCAATTATGGAAGAAAACCATCAGCTTGACCTCCAGTAAGACCGTGGGCTAGAACACAGACACTCAGAGGCCGTCACCCAGTGGAGTGTATGAGAGCTGGGGTTGGAAGCAGCTGACACACCTCGGTGACATTCGGGGAGACGATGCATGTGGCACAACGCTTAGTACAGGGAGAGAGCAGCCAGGAAGCCTACGTATACCCGTGGGAGTCACTGGGGCAAATTACCAGGCAGCACAGAGCAGTGATGGCTCCCTCAGCACCAGGAGGGGGTTTGAGTCAGGTTCAAGGCAGTACCAACAGTACTGTGTCTCTTAAAGCAACGATTCATGTTTCTTTTGTGCTTAATGAGGAAGCTTCTATTTCCTTAGGACAGAAGCAAACCTGCTGCTTAATGCTGGATGAATGAAGCATTTTAACCCCTTACTTTCTGTTTTCCTTTGCAGATGGTACTGCCAGAGTTCGAGACACAGATTGGAAAGAGGTAAGTGTTTGTGAATGTTCATAGCAGAGAAATGCATAGTGCATTAAGGCCGTATTTTCACTTGATTGTGATGTAATGAAATCTGTTTTCATTAAATGTATTGCTAATTTTCAGTAAATGGGAATGTTTTCAATGTTTATTTTGGACTCAGCCTCCCCTCCCCCCTTATTTCTGTAATGACACAGGCAGAAAATCTTAACAGTGAGTGTTTCACCTTTACTGAAACACTCTCCTTTCTGTTGCAAAAACATTTTGAGTGGACTGCTTTTGTGTCGGAGTGGTCTCCGGTAGTTCAGTGAGACAGAGTAATACGAGTGAAAAGAGTGAGTGATGTGATTTGATTTGCAGCTGTCTGCTGTAAAAGATGCTGGGACTAGAGAAAAGTAAAGTCAGTGACAGTATTCACATATGTACAAAATACTGGGTTGGCTGAAAAGTCTGTTAGGTTTGTCTGTAAAATAAAGGATACATTTTTCATTTTCACCAATAACTGTATTGATTTGGATATTTTGAGTATGTTGGTTATCTCCTGCTGTCTAGTGGGTAGAGGCCATGGGCACTGCTAAACATCTTCCAATGCATAAGACAGCCCCACAGTGAAGAATTATTTGGCCAAAATGTCAATAGTACCAAGAAACTTGGCAAAACCACTTTTGACACATTCCGTCAGTCACAGCACCTTCTCCATACACTGCCCAAAATTTTTTCAGCTGTGTTTTTACCCTTCTTGAAATAATAAAGCATAATATGCTGAAAATTGTGTATTTTCTTCCATCTTCAATATTAAATTGGCTGCACAAAAATTTGCCAATTTTGATAAGTCTTTTTAATAAATGCACACTGATATGACAGCTGTCACAGTACAATCTAGTGAAATTGTTTTGAATGAGGCTAAAGACAACTAAGAACTGCTAGAGTCGTCATATGGAAAAAAGCGAAATGAACTTTTTGGCCAACCCAGTATGTTCTATCCTCTAAAACGGGTGTCAAACTCATCTTCACCCGGGGCCACATCAGCCTCGAGGTTGCCTTCAAAGGGCCGAATGTAATTTCAACTCCTTCACTGTTAAGGAGTAGTTACATTTGTATAGTCCTAACATTACATGCGGCCCTTCGAAGGCAACCACGAGGCTGATGTGGCCCCCGGTGAACATGAGTTTGACACCCCTCCTCTAAAATAAGCATCTATTTTTTGTTCTTGTTTAAATTGAGGTCCATTAGGGACATAATTTAAGTGAAACAAAGAATTTAGGTACTGCCCTCCCCCCGATACCATAACTTTGTATGTTGTGGCATGATATTTTCAGCAAATATTTAAATTGTCCACTTTTGAAGAAGGGCTGACTTAAAATTGTGTATTAGCAGCGCAGCTCTGGGTTGCAGTCTTGGAACTACATGTCACTCAGTGATCCCTCCTTTGGGTTTACTGTTGCTCCAAGTCGGCACAGTTGCTCGGTTGCAGTGTGTGGAGCAGAGCTAGAGAGCAGAGTTCACTCCGTATGGTATCCAGAGCCACTACCTCACTCACGTAGGAACTGGAAAAAGCTCCTTCCGTGCGCCGGTTCCTTTGTTTGCCTTGCTGGTGTGGGGAAAGCACGGAGCTGTACAGTGAAACCAAGTTGGAGCTTTGGGGAGACGTCCAGTCACTTACCAGATCTTGTTCTCGGTTTTCTTCAGTTGTACAGGAAGAAGCACAAACAAAAAAAAGAAGCCCAGAGACGGCGTGCACTGTTCCTGCTGCCACCGCCCCACCCCGATCCTTTCTACCCCAGCCCCTTGCCCCCCAGGCCTTTCCCTCCCAGCCCCTTGCCCCCCAGGCCTTTCCCTCCTAGTTCTCTCCTTCCTCCAGGAATTATTGGTGGTGAATATGACGAAAGGCTAATACTTCCCTATGTTGGAGATCCGATCAATTCACTCATTCCTGGGCCTGGGGAGGTGCCCAGTCAGTTCCCTCCACTCAGACCCCGTTTTGATCCCATGGGCCCGCTTCCAGGACCTAACCCCATCTTGCCGGGCCGAGGTGGCCCCAACGACAGATTTCCCTTAAGGCCCAGCAGGGGTCGGCCAGCTGACAGCCGGCCACCATTCATGTGACTAATTGGTGATTCCACTTCTGGAGCTTGTTTGGTTTGCTTAAAACTACAGATGCCATCTTATTGGGGTGCAGACTTCTAGTGTTTTCTGTGGTAGTGAGAAGTGTGGTCACAGAAGCCTTTCAATAGATACAAGGAGGGACCCCCAAAACCAGAATTACCTTCTGGAGGGTGGGCCCCTTGTAGTGCATTGTTCCCCCACAAGGTGCGTGTTCTAGGATCCCATCTGTACCAGTGCACTAACTGGTGTTGTGAGAGGCTGCGTTGGGCTTTAGTAAATTTTTTTGAAGACTTTGATCACGTTTGCCCATTTCATGATGGGTGATTTAGGAGCACACCTGCCCACACCGTGCTGAGTGTTCAGCAGTTTTTGACCAAAAACCGGCATGACCCCCCCCCCTGCCCCGCCCTCCCTATTCACCAGATCTTGCCCCTAGTGACTTTGGTTTTTGTTTCCCCAAGTGAACAAAGTCCTCAAAGGGAAACGTTTTGCCGACGTGGAAGAGGTGAACCAAAAAAACAGCAGAAGTACTAAAAGGCATCAAAATTGACAAGTTCAAAAACTGTTTTGAGCAGTGGAAAAAGTGTCCTGATAGGTGTATTGATTGCATTAAATGGAGAGTACTTTGAAGGTGACCGAAGTTTAAACACAAGAATAAATTGACAACTTTTAGTAAATACTGTTTTTTTTTGGTTTCCCTTTGCATATTGAAGCTGCAGCGGACTGTGGCCCAAAGGTCACTTGGGAACAGTTGGCTGCTGACTTCCCTCCCTCAATTTCCCTCTAGAATGAAGGCTGTTTACTGATAATGTTCTGTACCAGATTTTCAAAAAATTTAAGTGTAAATTATGTGGCAGTCTTGACTTTTATTGTGGAAAACATATGCAGCAAATATGCAGAACAGCTGTACAACATTACTTGGACATTTCAAGATGATCAGAGAACCTTTTCACTGTCATCAGATTGTTGCAGGAGATTTAAAAACTTTTTATGGCACCCTTTCTTCAAAGGAAGTCATTTGCAGGGGCCTGATTCCTAAAACAAGTTAGAATTGAGCTGGACTTTGGACACCCACCCGCTTATTCAGCCTCCTCCCTGGCCCTGCAGCTCTTTCCCAGGTTCTGGACAGCGCTTCTGGGCGCCGGGGCAGCACTGTTGGACGGCCAGTGGGCAGGAGGGACTCTTGTCCTGTGTCTGGCTGCTTCTGGAGGTACGATGGCTGTCCCTTGTGTTCCGAACACTCAGTACCTAACTTGTAATCTAGTGGAGGAGCTCTTAACAGCAAAGTGTGGAACTGCTTTGAATGCTGGTCAGGGGCTTGTTCTTCAGAGACAGCCTCCTATTTGAAGAACGTTTATTTTTTTAAGATTTAAAATACACAAAGTTCAAAGTTTATTTTTTCTACAACAAGAAAAAGGCCAAACAACTGTCTCACCATACAAACAACTACAGAAACATGCTACAGTGACACAATCTGAACCACAGCACAGGAGTAAAACACCACTGGTATCTGCAGAAAATATTTCGGAATATTGCCAGTGTCTTCCTGCTGTTTAAAAAAAATCTGTTTTGCATATAGGGAAATGATTTGGAATGTTATATGCTGCAAGAATATTTTGCGTCCTACATACGTGTGAAAGGTTTTTTTTTTCTTACGCATAATCATCTTTCCATCACAGTGGAGAAAATTCATTAATACGGTTTTCCAGAGGCTATGTCACCTGTAGTAAGTAGCTTAACGCAGAAAGTACTGGACCTGTTGACGTTTTCGTGGAGTAGGATACGTTCTTTAAGTGCCCGCTAGATGCTATATTTGGCTTTAAATGCATCTGGGCTGGAAAAGGCGCCCTGAAGCTTTGATGGGTCCAACTACATCTGAGTTCTCCAACATACCCTGTCCGTGCCCATGTAATGCTAGGTTGCACTGTGTGTGCGCGCGTGCGAACGGTGAGGTGGGGGGACCTAGTGATAAGCGGAAGCACCAAATACTATAAAGCCATGAGTTTTCCAAATCCAGGGTTTCCAAATGGTCCTTGAGAGGCCCCTGGATGGTGCCCATGTCCCAGAGAGACATGCCTTCCAGCCTCACCTCCAGCTTCCTGGCCCTGTGACAGGTCTCTCAGTTCAGGGCGTTGGCAGTGTGCTAGACAGTCGGACAGGCAGTCCTCTCACCGTAGTGTATGCTCCAAACAACTCTCAAAGCTTCGCCTCTCGAGCTGAATTTATAGTTAGAAGCTTGTAAAATCGATGCTGTTTTCATCACACTGAGGCTGAGGAGCTCTATGTATTGCTGGTGTATGATGAGAAGTCATGGTTTGGCAACAGCCTAGTCTATGATTTACCGACACCACTTTGACACATTGTAATGGGAACAAGATAGTTTGGGGAGTGGGGCATGCCTTTTAGTAAGATGCTGGTCTGCGTCGTTGGCTTGTAGTCTTCACAGCTCCCTGTGACCCCGTTGTTTCCCCCCTTAGTTTTGTTAACAGGAGATTGTTCCCCCTTCCCACCACCTTTGTCCGTAGATGAAAGATACGGTTTGGTGTGGCTGGACATTGAATCATGGGAGGTGTCCTCTCCAGCTCAAGGTTTTATGATTCTTTATGTAAAAACAGTTGAATTCTATTCTCACTCTTGCCTGGCTCTAATTCCTGAGATCACCGCTTAGCCTCATATCTCTATACTTCGTACTGCGACAGAGCTGGACACACCTCCCTTTTACTCAGGGCCCAGTGTCAAGGTTTGCCTTCCTCATGCCCTGGGCAGTGGCTGCTGAACCACAGAGCCTCAGGGAGGAGCCGGCGGGTCCCAGTCCTCTGCTGGGTCTGAGCATGGGCAACGCTCCTTCACACAGTCTCCGGGCGACTCCACAGCATGTGGAGTGGATGTGGTTATTGGGAAGCTCTAGGCAGGTCATGCAAAATAAGGACTTAAGTGTCTCCTGGGATTCCCCAAAAGGTTTAAGCACTTATATTTCTGCTTTTCCATAGCAAAACAGGTGAAATACTGAGAGGAAGAAAATGTTAACTTCTGCTCTAGACTCGGTGAAAGACTGAAGAGTGGATACTTAGAGTATGAGGGTTTGGAAATTGAAATTAGAAGGGGGAGGGCCAATCAGGATAAAAATAATGAAAGGTATCTGAGACTTTAAAGGATGTGCACACACATCATAGAAGGAATGCTTACTTTCAGATTGGTTTCCCCTGTCAGTGAATGCCTCCTGAGCCCCCTCGGCCCGCTGTGTGGGAGCTGCGAGAACAGGATCCCGGAGTCGGGGGGGGGGGGGGGGGGGGGNCGGCGGCGGGGGGGGGGGGGGGGGGGGGGGAAGGTCTGCTGGGCTGCACGTTTGGGAACACGAGGGAGCTTCTGTGCCCTCCGTGTACTGTTTGGTCATGGACTGATTTGACTGACTTTTGCCCAACCTTCCAATTTGTCTCTCACCAAACCAAAAGTTCTACCTTCTGTGAGAGCAGGCACGTCAAATTCATTTTCACAGGGGGCCACATCGGCCTTGAGATTGCCTTCAGAGGGCTGAATGTAATTTTAGGACTGTGTAAACGTAACTACTCCTTAACAGTTAAGTGAGAGCTTGGCACTGCCACTGGGTAGAAACAAGGCGCTGGGCCGGATAAAACAAGGTGGAGGGCTGGATTCGGCCTGCCGGCCTTGTGTTTGCCACCTGTGTATTTGAGTCTAAATACTAGAGTGAAACTGAGTTTAATCAGTGGCTGCTCAGGAGTCAAAGGCAGCCTTGACCCTTGTCAGGCCAGTTGGTGACCAGCCAGCTTGCTGTCTAGGATAAGACCATTTGAGACAGGGAAGTGCTCCACTCCTCTGATACGAGGTAATTGCTTCCACCTGTAAGGCTGACCTAGCCAGCCTAAACTGGCTAACCTGCATCCTCTCCCCAGTTCCACGTGCATACAACGTGAGCCACCAACCTGCTTTTGAAGCCCTGGAGTTGGTGTCTGTGTTCCAGTGTGGGGAGGTGCAGTTCCAAAGTCGCACCGTCTGCCCTCGGGTGGCTCCAGCGGGGCTCTGCTGCTGGAGAGACCCCAGGGGCCTCTAGTTCAGTGTGTGGTCAGGAAGGGACTCCTGGGCCTGGGTCGTTTCTGTACCAACCAGAGGATTATCCTGGTCTGCTTGCCCAGCCTCTTCTGGCTCCTCCCCACACCTGCACACAAAGCCCTGTAGGCAGCTCCTCTCCATAGGGGCTGTGCTCCGGAGTGGGGAGGGCATCTCCTGGGCCCCGACTCTGCTTTCTCCCATTCCTTAGACTCAGCTTAGAGTCTTGAAGCCTTTCTCCAGGGAAAAAGACTGCCACAGAGTTTCTTTAGCTTATCTCATTTTACTAGTCTCTGTGTTGATTAGATTCTGTTCCTGGCCTAGTGACTTCCTCACATTGATACTCATAGAAGTAAAACAGCTTTTTTCCTTCAATCTTAACATTTTGTTCACAGTTCATTCCAACCTAAACATGCCCTGACCCCCCCTGTGTGTTCCCTGCTTTCCTCACCTGGCTCATTCACGAAGTACCTGCACGGTTTGCCTCCCCCTTGAACACTTCACAGCAGATCCAGGTGAGAACTTCCAGCAGGTGGTTCAAGTTCAGGTGCTTAGGGGTGGCTACTACTGTATGTGTTACTGTGTGAGCGAAGGCCATCGCCCCTGAAATTCTGAGAGGTAGAACTAAGTGGCCCTGAGCAAGGACTGAGGGGTGGGAGGGAATGGCGTGTAGATGAAGAGAACACTGGGAATGAGTGGGTGAGAAGCGGTGTGTATTCCAGTGACCCTAGAAAGCTGATTTTACATTAATTAAACCACAGGGCCCTTTGATCCTGCTGTTGGGGGGTGGTCTGGGGAAGCTCGCTCTGGCTGGCTGGTGCGGGTGTCAAGGCTGCATGTTTAAGTCCCCACGCACTGTGCTGCCCTTGACCACAAAGGATCTTTGTCATGTGTCAGCCTTGCCAAGTCAGCTTGGAGGGAAAATGCTAGCCTTTCTTTGGGTCAAAATGCTGAGACAAAGCAAAAAATACCCAACAAACAATCTTTACAGTCTCTATTGAGTGACTCCCCACCACCCCTGCTTCGTGTCCTTTCCCATTTAAAAAATGTCAATGATTAAAGTTAAACGTTTGGAAGGAATGTGCTGGCCCGTGTGAGAAAACAGTCCGTTCTTGGTCTCGACATTCACGCACAGCCGGTGGGGAAATCTGGGTGCTGGCTGTGAACAGCTCCCTCGCGGGTCACCTGCGCCCGCACGGCTGGAAGAATCAGGGTGCCCGTCCTGACAGAGGAGTTTGTGCTGCTGGACTGGCACTACCTGGGGGAGAGTTCGAGTGTTGAGATGGCTTTAGGGACAACGGGCCGAATGAAGGAAAACGGGGACATTCAAGCCACTTGTCCTTGTTTACGAGCCACGGACTGGCTCACGGAGGAGTGGCCCCGGGTGCGGTGAGTGCGCACGCGCACACTGGTGCTGCCCCAAGGGAGCAGCGTCCCCGTCGTCAGGGCTCAGCATAGATAGAGGCTTGGGTGTCGAGACCAAAAGTGGACTCCTCTGGTCTGAGAGCGGCTTGCACTCGGCCACGGTCCAGGCGTGGAGAACCTCCCTAGCCTATCGGCCCTTTGCTGCGTTTCGTGCTGTAGCTGATTACTGCAGGAGAGGTGGGCGAGACCGGTGATTGCCTCGGGCACTTTCTGGGGTCCACAGCTCCTCACACGTGCAGGCTTTGTGGCGTTCCACCCTGCCCTGCCAGTTCACTCTCAGCCTTTCATTCAGAATGGAGCTCTAGGCCAAGGTCACTCTCCTTTTCTCCTCCCTCTCTCTCCTCCCTGGGGACAGTGAGGGGAAGATGCGTCTCAGTTGTGTGGGGGCTGTGAAGAGGTGACATGGCTGTGTTCTGGTGTCCTGGGCTCTCCCGGGACCAGGAGGTTGGGTCCGGCACCTACAATGTTCCTAGCACCAGGTGCGTGGTGATTCGGGCAGCCCTACTCCCCCATCTGGTCCCGGAGGCCGGGAGGCCGTGTGATGTGGGGGAAGGAGCCCTGGAAAGGATGTCACGACTACACTGTCCAGCTCTGCAGTCAGCTTGTTTAGCTAAATAGGTTTGGGTTAAACACAGTTAAAGCTGCTGTCTTTATGCAGGAATTCCAAGACTTGGACATGTAATATGTTCTACCAATCTCAGAACAAGAAATATAAAGTGTTTCCCCAGCATGCTTGGCCATGGGACCCCTTGGTAACTGAGTAGCCTGCTGACAGCCTGCCGTGCAGTTTGTGAACTACCAACCTGGAAGTTACTATCTTTGCACTTTCTGATCCTGTGAGCATCTGCTCATTCTCTCTGGTTCCTCGTGTATCCTTAAGTAGTAAACAATGCTCCTGGTGGGAATGCAGAGAGCTCCCGGGGGGGGGGGGGTAACAGAGTGGGCGGAGGCCCCCCCCCCAACTCCTTCCCGGGGAAGTCGAGGGCCTCGTCCTCTGGAAACTAGAAACGATCCCTAAAAGGACCTGTGGTCTGTGCTTGGCTGCCCACTTGGGACGTGAGCAGAGTCCCCAGAGCTCCCCCTCTGCTTCTGCGGTGTTCTGGAAGGCCCCACTTGCCACACAAAACCTGGTTTCTTTCTGTTGTCATCGAGATCCCGCCAGTGGCCCGGTGTGATGGGCCCTTCTTGCCTGCTTGGTCTGTGAAGTGTATCTGGATGAAACGGATGAACGATGGGTAGGTGAGAGGTTCCTCTGGCTGGGCCTTCCTCCTTGGGTTTGCAAAACACTGTCCACAGGTTGCTGCCTCCTATATGGCTAAGGTCCGACTAGAGTGTCTTCACTTGATGGGGGATGGAGGGGACAGGCCTAGAGGGGACCTCTGTCTGAAGGCAAGCAGGCGACTAACCAGAGGTGGGAGCAGCCACACACAGACGTCTCACAAGCTTGTCTGAGGCAGGGAAGCAAGCATGTGGGTGGGCGGGACGATGTGACGCCCATCCCATCGTTAGGGCCCGTTTTGAGGAACCGGAGGCTCTCAAAGGCCCACTGCTCAGCTGGACAAGCTGGAATGTCATGGTGAAGGAGAATGGGAACACGTATAGATACTCAGCTCCTGGGTCAAAGGCGTTTAGAAAGTGTATTCTCGGACCCTCCATCTGTTCCCGTCAGGAACCGAGCTGGAGAAGGATGAGGCGGGAGCGGGGAGAATGTAACAGGGTACCGCCTGGTCCCAGGCTGGACCCCCTAATCAGAGAACAGGCTGGCGAAGGACTTCCTCAGGTTGCGGATGGTCTCGGCCTTGGCCTCGTCTTCACTCGGGGGCCCGCGCTGGGACGTGTCGGACGTGCTGAGGCTGTTAGTCAGGGACTGGGATTTGCTGAAACGGACAGGCAAGGGAGTTTGGGGGTGACAAGGGCTGGACTCCTGGATGCTGGTGGGTGAACCTGGTCCCCACAAGGATGTTAGGACCAGAAGCCAGGTCCCCCAACACTTACCCGATCCTCCCGGGGACGTCGCCCGAGCTACCTGACCTGCACCAGCCCGGTCGGCCCACTCTCGCACCTCTGTGTGCAGGCCCACTTGGTAAACACCGCAGTGCTGGCTCAGCACCAGCTCGCGGGCGCCCCTCCCATGCTCCCTAGCACGTGGGGAGTCAGGAGGCCTGTATTCTGCTTCCCCTCTGCCATCCGACCCCTCTGGCCATGGGCAGGTAACTTCCTGCTTGTCAGTACAAGGTGGGGTTGCCTGACCTGCCCTCAGGCGGCTTCTAGCTCTTTCTCTCTGGGATTTGATTCCCACCTCTTCCTTAAGCCCTCACTGCTGATTCCACCCCGTCTTGGGTTTCGCATGGTGCCTGCTGTTTGACCTCAGTGTGTGAACTTCTGTCCCAGCCCAGTGCTGGGCCACGGGGCACAGAGCTGAGTGCAGCTCAGGCCAGCAGGCGGGTGGAGGTGGCAGACACAGGAAGAGGTGGTACGACTGTCTCTGAGTCGGAGAGAGCCTCATGTGCTCTTATTATCGTCACTACAAAACCTCAGAATCCTCTTCAATACAGGCCATCGTCTCCCCTTGCTCGTTCTGCACAGGGTCCTGTCCATGACTAGGCACAGCGCAGGCATTTGACAGATACCTGCCGATGTGAACCAAAAAATACTACTTTGGGGCCAGGAGACTTGAGTGTCTCTAGCTAGATCACTACAGGGTCGGTGTCCACACCTGGCTTACGTCCCACAGCCGTCGCCTGGCCTGTGGTCAGCTGGGCTGCCCCTGGTGCGCGGCACCGTGCCCGTGGCATTCTCCGCACTACCTGTGGGTAACCTCACTTCAATCCTCATAACGGCCCCGGGGGGTAGGTGCTGCTGTCCCCATATTGCAAGTGAGGACGCAAAGAGAGCTCGGGTAACTTCTCCGGGGTCATGCAGCTTTTCAGCGGTGGAGCTGGCATCCGCCCAGGAGGCCCATAGAAGTCTGTGCTGTCCCTCCCTTGGCCACGGTGCCTGCAGGGTCGCTTCCCATGGTTGTCAAACCCAAACCACATTGTCCTTTGATCCAACAGTACCAAGTCCAGCACTTTCTCCATAGCTGACCCCGCACACGCAGGGAATAGCGTGTGCAGCAGATTATCCTGGGCAGCCTTCTTTTATAAAAGCAAACCAGATTTCTATTTATGCCAGATTAGTTAGTTAAATTATAGCACAGCTGCATCGTGGACTACTATACAGCTCAGAAACAGACAATGTCCATGAACTGGGCTCCAGGAGATACTGTTAAAGTAAAAATCAAGGAGCAGAATTGTGTGGATAGTGGGTACGACCATTTGGGTAAAAAATGATGGGGGGGGACTTCAGAACATACGTTTTTGTATTTGTAGAAGGGAATGCTGAGGGACACATGGGAACTCCCTTCTGGGACGGGGGTCAGGAGAGCACTGGGTGAGAGTGAGGCGGGAGTGAGGGGATTCAGTGCATGGCTTTGATACAGTTGGTGTCTCTTCTATTTTTGAGTCGTGTGACAGCCCTACCTGTGAAGAAAACACGGTTGGCGTGATCCACGACCTGGGTGTCCCGAGTGGAACCCCAGCTCTAGCAGTGGAGCGCTGGCAGCTTATGTAATCTCTCTTATTTAATACATGGTGGGGCAAAGGCAGGTTTACGGTTGTTTGGGTGGAAAATAATCCACTGATTAACAAATAACAACACAAGAATAAACTCTGAGTTTCCTGCACTCACAACTGTAAGCCTCCCTCTGCTCCGCCCTGGATCGTCGCCCTCTGTGAAATGGGGACAGTAGGTGTTCACTTCTTGTGAGAATAAAAAATCCAGTGGCCCTACTAGGTGGAATGGTGAGTTGCGCGGCACACAGTGAGTCCATAGTAGATGCTGGAGTAAAACTGTGATGATCAATAGAGTGTTCGGATGGCTTACAAAAATGATGGCACAGACCCCTCCTGTCCCCAGTGTAATCCATCCTTTCCCAAGGTGACCCTGAAGGTCCTCCCACCAGGAGTCTTATTCTCCTGCCTCTTGAGTCTGGGCTTGGCCATGAGGCTTGCCTCTACCAGAAGCGCGGGTTGGGGTGAAATGACATTGTGAAGCTTCTAAGCCTCAAGAGGCCCTGAGGCTTCCACTTTTGCCTCCTGGAATGGAACTCTACCACGTGAGGAAGCCGGGCCGGGGAGAGAGCCAGGCCAGCAGACGGCCAGCACCAACAACCAGCTGGGTCCTGAGGCCAACTTGGACCCTCCGGCTGCAGTGAAGCTGCCACATGACTGCGGCATTATGATCCCAGGAGGCAGGGTTGCCAGAGTTAGTAACTGGAAACACAGGATTAAATCTGAATTTCAGGTGAAAAACAAATACCTTTTTTAGTGTAGGTGTAGCCCATGCAATATTTGAGAGCGTACTTATACTCATTATAGTTTATCTGAAATTCATACCTAACTGGCACCCTGTGTGTCGTCTGGCAGACAACTCTACAGGAGACACCTGCAGAAGAACCTCCCAGCTGAGCCCAACCCAGCACAGACCGCTCAACCAGAAATAACAAACCATGAAAATGGTTGATCCTTAAGCCTCTTGTTAGGCAGCAAGATAGACCTTCAGGCCGGGCACATCTATCTGAAGGATCATGGTAGGGCCTGGTCTATGCTCTCACCTTGCTGGCCCCTACCTGCCCCCCAGGTTCCATCCTCTAGGCCTCCTTCACGGGTTTTCAAGTCTGGGTGAGGCCTCAGTTGGTCTTCCTTTGCTTCCAGTCTCTGACGCTGAGACATCCCAGCCCCGCCCATACCTCAACTCCACCCTCTACCCTTCCCAACCGCAGAGCACTTACTTGAGATGGGGGTGGGGTGGAGCTGGCCTCGTGGGCTCTTCTCCCTGCTGAGAGGTACTTCGGCCTTGCACGGGGGGCCGCGGCTGCGCAGGGAGGGTGGCGCCTGGCCTGGAGCCCTGGTTTGGAGAGCCGCCACTGGGTGCCCGGGGCAGCTGCGGAGAGCCTGGTGACCTCTGCTGCTGTGGGGATCCGGACTGGGGGCTCAGCGGCTGCTGGCCTTGAGGGGAGAGCCTCTGCTGGGAGGGGCTTCCAGATCTTGGGGGCTGAGGAGACTGAGCTTGGCGAGGGCCCCCTACAGGGCAAAAAAACCATTACATTCAAATTTTCCTTAAAATGATAATGCTGTGCACAAGTGTTGCTTCAAGGATGTTAATTAAAGCGTTTTTGTTTTTTTAATAACAGTAAAACATGAAAAATAATACAAATGCCTAACTGATTAGGAACATGAAGATACATCCATATAGTGGAGCGTGCTGCGGTCATTGCGCAGGGTGTTACAGAATAATAATAAACTAAATGGGCTGTCGTTGATATACACTAAACAAACACTGCTAACGGAAACAAGCAGCGTCCAGAGCAGTGCACACAGTTTCATCGCCCTTCGTCACCCAGTGTGGAGCTATGTGGAAAAGGAAGACCGGGAGGCTGCGCACCAAAGCCAGCGTCTCTAACTGTGACGGGCACTTGCCTTACGGGGACATCCCACCCAAGTGCAGCTTCTGCCACAGCAGGGCCAGGGCGGTGTTACTGGCTGAGCTGTGGCCCCTGCAAACTCAAATTTTGAAGTCCTAACCTCAATGCGACTGTTTCTGGAGACAGAGCCTTTGAAGGGGGTACTTATTTTTGAATGAGGTCACCAACCCAACGGCACTGGAGTCCGGTTGAGACAGAGATGCGAGGGGCAGACAGGCACGGAGGAAAGGCCATGTAAAGACACGGTGACAAGGCGGCTGTCTGCAAGCCGGGGAGAGAAGTGTCAGCCCTGCCAGCACCTTGACCTTGGACGTCCAACCTTCCACCTGAGCAAGCACACCTGTTGTTGAAGCCACTCTGCCTGTGGGATTGCGGGGCAGCCGAGCTGACCGACCGACTGATGCAGGGGCTGTGATCTGGCGTCTGTGATCTGGGCTCTAAGCCAGGGGGCACTGGGCACCGAGTACGAAAGTGGTGGGATTGTGAAGGGTTTTAATTCTCTCCCTTTGCTCACTGATGGTTCCCACACTGAGGATATATTCCATTTGAAACAACAAAAAGAATGATTCCTTATTTTTGGAAAACTCTGAATTTTTCTAAGAACTTTCCAAAGCAATGTATTGTTTGCCTTAGAGGCTGGTAGGGAAGAAATCTTCTTCATTACTCAAAAATTGAGCTTTCTGAGCCCGTGCTTGCAGCTTCAACCCTTCAGACCGATTTTCTGCTCCTCACTGAGGAAATCACGCAGGTGCTGCTGCGGGCTCAGTGAGCACACAGGGGCCACCGCCCGCCCCGCCGACAGGTTTTCTGTTTTAGCCTCATCAGAACATGAGGTCTTAGCATGAACACTGTGGAGTCAGCCCGGGCACATGCGGCACGCAGGCTTTGGAGTTTTCCCAACTTTTTCTTTAAAAAAATGCTTATTGATTTTAGAGAGAGAGGAAGGGAGGAGAGAGAGAGAGAGAGAAACATCGATGTGAGAGAGAAACGACAGTGGGCTGCCTCTCGTATGTGCTGCACCTGGGAATCGAACCCCCAACCTTTTGGCGTATGGATGATGCTCCCACCAGCGGAGCCCCCTGGCCAGGGCAGCTTCCTCAGCCTTCCTGGTATAAACTTAAACAATTCCATTGCCAGGGGTCTGGGACACCCTAGTTTTGTTAGAGGCCGTGCGGCAGGACAGCCCTGATGGCGTGTCAAACACTGGGCCACTCTGAACATCTGTAGACACAAAAGTGTCTACGCTTCGGTCCCCAAAGAGATACCACCCTTCTCATCCCACAGAGGTGGGGACTGAGCCTCACTGAGGGGTCATAACCGGAGGGAATAGCCAAGGAGAGTTCCCAGAGAGCTCGGCTTCCCCCCTCACTGCGCAGAGCACGCAGTCACCTGCCAGCAAAGGGGCATCTGAAGCTTGGGGACATCTCAGCTGCCCAGAAGCCACTTTGAGTGGCATTCGAAGGCTCCATGTCGGCAAGATGCACTCTCCTTACCCGCTGGTCCAGGCCAGCAGGAGCCCCCCGTGGGCTGTGCCTGCTCCTGGGAGAGTGGGCTGCCCTGTGTTTTCCTCACCATGCGTGGTGAGGTCACTCAAGATGAGGAAGGAGGCTGAGAGTTATCTCCGTGGCCCTTTCATAATGTGGCTCCCACTCACTCGAGCCCCATTAGTCTCTACCGAGCACCAGCCACGTCCCTGGCCTTGGGCGCGCTCACAGCGCTCTGAGGGTTAGGCGTTACTAACCCTCCACTTCCACAGAGATACTGAGTCCCAGACGCGCTCCGACTGTCGCAAGGTGTTGCCTCCAGTAAAGAGCCAAGATCCAAAACTAGGTCTTTGAACTCAAAAGACCTGTCTTCCTTCCTTCCTTTTTTCTTTCTCTCTCTTTAAAGATAGGATTTAAAAAAAGATTTTATTTATTTTTATAGAGAGAGGGGAAGGGAGGGAGAAACGGAGGGAGAGAAACATCGATGTGCAATCAGGGGCCTCTCACACACTCCCAACAGGGGACCCTGCCAGCAACCCAGGCCTGTGCCCTTCATTCTCTCTCCCTCCCTCCCTCTTCTCTCTCTCTCTCTTTCTCTCTCTTTCTCGCTATACCACACAGGGCTGCCCTGAGTCCTTACATCTTTGAGTGAATTGAGAAAAGCGTCCCTTCCCCAAGTTCCCTCTGGCGAAGGCAGCTCTGCAAGGTGCATGGGGAGGAAGGACATCATCTCAGCCGGTCACCTTTGCAGTGTGGGCTCGGCCTGCATGTCTGGTTGCCCTGACACCATTCTGTCCCCAGGAGTCCCACGTCCTGACACAAGTCTTGCCATGAACTTGCTATGTGACTGTGGATAGGTCACATCTTTCTGGGCTTCTGAGCCCTCATTTGTAAAGTGAGGCCATTGGACGAGCCACCAAACACCCTCCCAGCCTGGATGTTCCCGTGAGCCTGTCCAACACTTTCTAAGTCGGACTGGATGGCAGCACCAAGTTAACAGCTGGTCGCATGTGGCCTTGATTCGTGCTTTTCTCATTCTCTCCCTCCTTCACAACTACATGCCCCAGGAGACCGGAAGACCCAGTGACCTCAAAACTCAAACACCTATAGGGCCAGTCAGGTACACAAATCAGTAAAGCAGGCGAGTGTCAGAGTAATCATGTGACTTAAAGCTCTTTCCCACTTTAGGTAAAAACACAGTTCAGAGACCTACCTCTCTGAAGAGGTGCCATTAGCAACGTGTCTCCGAGTCTCTGAGGCAGTGACATTAGGGAGGAGGGGACCCGAGGCTAAAGGTGTGGGAGGGGTGGGGGGAGGGGTGGCCGGCAGGAGTCCTTGTCCTGTCTGAGCAGCAGTCATGACCACCTGTGAGGGGAAGGCGGCCAGGCAGGACCAAGCCCACTGTTTCTAGGACTCTTGCTTTGGCGAGGGAAGCTGCAAATCCACGCGTTTATGCAAAAGCCCCTGGTTTTAAAATGTTGGTTTGCTTTTCTGCCGAACCCATTGCAGGTCAGAAAAAACATCTGTTTTCTACTCTCATCCTAAGTCTCCCCCGCCCCACTGATAATATCTTGGAAAACCTGGACACACTGATTCACTTATTAACTATTTCTTGAGTCTCTATTATACTCCTGGGATGCATCATTTATTTCTTTTACCTTCTTGGCAAAGCCAACATTTTACTATTTTTGTTTGCACACATACAAAATATATTAACTTATACCGATAAACTATTTGCACAGGATTCGTGCTAAAAATGATGAGGCTTATTAAAAGAAAATGTCACTTTTACCGAGTTGAAAATACACAGTGAGTTCAAAAACAAGTTAATAATGTGATCTTGTTATTTCGGGAACTCAATGAAAACATTGTTTTTAAATTAGCCTTGTTATTTTTAATCTGAATGTTAATTCAATGGGCATTTTCTTTAACAATCTTAATTGGTTTTAAATGGGTTGTTTTTCAACTCACTGAATGTGTGTTTAGCCTCATGTCCCTTAAAAATAATCTCTCTTTATCAAGCATGTCTCTGCTCTGGGCCCGGGAGGAAGCCAGAATACAGTAGCTCTCTGTTTTAAAGGGCTCCGCTCAAGTGCGTTTTAAAAAGTAAGTCCCAGGCGGAGTGGGAGAGGAGAGGCGGGGCCGAGGCACGGCGGGCAGCTTGGCAGGGCGGTGTGTGGGTCGCTCCCGAACATGTACAACTGAGAACCTACCGCCAGCCCGGGGAGCCGTGGGGCTGCGTTAGTTGCGAGGATTGTTAATGATCGTGATGATGAAAAACAACACGTGTACTATAACGTGTTTGACAGACACAAGTTGTTCACAGTAAAACTTATGTAAGTTGTCATTACTAGTCAACTGTTCGCAGTAGGAGCGACCCCTGCTGAGCACCGCGTCGTGCTGGACACCTGGCGGCGCTGCTTCAAGGGCAGCTCTCCATCAAGAAACAGGGCAGCTGCACCAGCCCCCTGTATCCCTGGGGAAACTGAGGCTCTGGGGAGGGATGTGACTTGCCTAAAGATGGACTCTTCTTAGCTGCTGAAGAAGAATCCCAGTGTTCATTTGCATATAGTTGTGGAAATGATGCAGTTTTGCTTTCTGCTTTTCCAAGAAGAAAATCAGAGGCCAGAAAGAGGAACGGGCGTTCTGAGACCCGTGGAGGAAGAAGCCATGTCATGGCCAAGGCCAATTTCCCCCAGAAGCAGCGAATCTGCTGCCCCAATAAAAGAGGCTCGGCGGCTAGAGGCACAGTAATGCTTTCTTTGGAATAGGTTTCACAGCAACCCAGAGGCAGGGCTGTGGGGCCGCCTGGCCTGGCTTCTTGAAGCAAAACTGCCCTGGAGCTCTGTGCGGGCACTAGGCGTGGTGAGTGCGCCCCAGGCCTGACTGCGAGAGGGAGGGACAAGGGGCTGGTTCCCCCCCTTCTCTCCCTGGACCCACTCGGGTGTGGGAACACCCGAGCAGCTGACGTCCGGGACAGGGTCAGTCAGTTGTCACAAACCCTCTTCATCATGTCATTGGTAGTTTTTCCACCCCCTAATAAGTGGTGTTTTGTAAGTACTAATGCTGCCATACGTTTTGGGGGGACAATTTCAGTCGACCAGGTTGGGGGGGGATAACGGTCTTCTTTTCTCTCTCACTCGAGTTGGTTGGCTAATACACCTGTAGTCAGGTACCACCAGTGGCCAGGAAACGGAGGCTTTCTAGAAGGTCTGAGGCGGCAGACGTGAGAACCTGACACGAGCTCATCACGCTTCCTTGCTCATCACGCTTGCGCAGAGCCTCGGCGTCCGCCTCCAGATAAAGGGAACACAGACCTTTCCACTAGGGGGCGACCGGGAGGCTAAACACGAGCCCATCGGTGGAGAAGTCCCTAGCTCAGTGCCTGGCGCACATTAGGCACTTAGCGCATTTTCTTTCTGTCTGTCCCGCCTTCTTTCCTGACTTTACGGCGGGCGGGGGGGGGGGGTTGACAAACCCCGGACTCACTCACTTTGCACAGAGGGCGAGGGCACCGGTCCTGTGGGTAAAGGGTTAAGGTTAAGGTGGGCTTTTCCCGCGGGCTTTCTGGAAGCCACGCACGGACCCCTCTGCCCTTCAACATCCTCACTGGGCGGTGTCCCTGGGAGGCTTGTCATGGGTCCTACCTTGTGTGGGTGGGCGTGGCTGGGCTGGCCCCGGGGATTTTGCTGGTTTGGCCTGTGGAGCCTAGAGCAGGAGAAGAGGGGGGAAAAAAAAAGCCTGTGGTGATCACAGCCATTTACTTCCGGGGTGGGAGGGCAGGGTTTGCAAAGATCTTGTCATCACTGAGGTCAGATGTACATAAAGTGTGCCACTATAGGCATGCTGCACAAGGAATTTTTATACATGCGCGCGCCCACGTGACCACCCCCAGGTCACGTGGGTGTACAGGTAATTTCCAGTGGAGAAGGCTGCCCTTGACGCACCCCCCCCCCCCGCCCAGTCCCCCTCCCAACCAGCACCCTGTCCAATAAAACCACTATTCCCAGGTCTGTTATCACTGGTTCAAGTTTTTGTGGGAGAAGGGGGAGCAGTTGGACACTTGTTTTTCCAGAAAGCTGGGAGCTGGCAGATTCTTTGGAGAATGACCTGGTAATTCGTGGTGAGGACTAGGGGGGAAGGGGCTAAGTGGGAGTTTGTAAGGTTGGGGGACGGGGCTCGGAAGACACAATAGTCCCTATTGACTGGGGCCGGGATCACACAAAGGGCGTGTGTGTACACCAACATGTGCACACACACTCCCTGCTCCTGCTTGGCCCGGCATGGAGGGCACAGAAAGGACAACTGACTTCTTGTGTTAACCCCGTCTGCCCACAGATGCCCACGCCCGTTTGGGATGAGGTTTTTCTCCCCAGGATGGAGGGACGAAGGGCCCCTCGGAGCTCCCAGACTGCCCATCAGGAGCAGGGTCTAGAAGCTGTCCCCTCTGCCCAGCCTGCGTCCATACCCCACCCCTCTATCCCCACGGGGCTCCTTCCTGGGCATATCCCCTTTGGACCAAGGAGTCCCCCCATTCCCAGGCAGCTTCACATTTCTCAGGGCTACAAAGTCTCCTTTGTTTCTGAGGACCTTACCCAAGGCCTCAGGGGCGAGGGCACTGTGCCCCCCGGCATCAGGCATTGGCTCATTTTGGAGACAACGAGGTCGGCTATCAGCTGTTTGTCCTCTTCCACATGCTCTCCAATCAGGGGCATTGAGCTGTCCATCACCTGTGGGAGGGAAATGAAGGCTGAAGGACACCCATGCTCAGAGCTGGTGCAGAGCTCAGAACAGGACTGACCACTAGATGGCGATGTTCTCCATGCAAACACCAGCCGGGCGCCTCCAGCTGGGACGGAGCCCCCTGGAGACATCCGTTCCCTGCTGTTCCGTCTAAACCAGCTCCCTGGATTCAGTTCAATTCAGCCTACGTTCGCCGGACCGCAGAGACGGGGCTGAGCGCCTTCGCTGACCTTTTCTGCTCTTTTCTTCAGGGAGCTGGTCTCTGCCCCCACTACTTGGCCCCCTGCCCAAGGTCATGGCTGGTTTCCCGAACTTCCCAAGGTCAAGGCTTTCCACAAAGCCAGATGCAGTGGTGGTGGTGGTGGTGAGTTTGAGTCTCTCTCTCTCTCTCTCTCTCACACACACACACACACACACACACACACACAAATGACCTTGGGGTGAATTGACCCAGGGTTCAGAGAGAAGAGGGGAGAGGAGAGGCCCCTTCCCCAGGGGCTCCGGCAGAGCACAAGCCTGGAGGGGAACATTCCACAGGCTGTTTCTCAAAGGCCTGGAAGCATTTACACTGGGAGGGGCCTGAGGGGTCCGATTTACCCACGATGCTATTTGTGCCGCTGCGAAAACCGAGGCCCAGAAGTGCGAAGGGACTCGCCCAGAGCCACGTGGGCCAATCATGCAGGTGACTCCGCAGGCACAAGCAGCTGTGGCAGGTGGTGACCAGGAGCGAGGCCTTGGCAGGTCCTCTCTTTACTCCGCCCCCCCCTCCCGTTGCTCCTCCGCCAAACTCCCGGTCCCACTTCCTCTTTCCCCAGCTCCAGACTCCCCGGTTCTCTCCCCCATCCGAGCCCTTCTCCCTGCAGCCTCCCCCCCCTGCACCCCCCCGCCCCCGCCCCCGTCCTCACTTCCGTCGCCCCACTGGAGGGTTTGCCCCGCAGCACCACCATCTCCCATTTCCTTGTGTCTGCTCAAGTGGACTGGATTGTGGGCGGGTCGGCCTTCCTCTGTGGGCCCTGTTGTATCACCGCACCCCTGGGGGGTGGGGGCTGCTGTAAAGACCCTTCCGGCTGGGACTTTCTGGGGTCTGTGAGGCCAAAGCACCCACTGTGGTTGGGGGGCTGGAAAACCAGCTCACGGTTGTGAATGCAGAGCCTCCCGTGGCCTCAAAAACTGTCCCCAGAGTGAGCTCCTCAGGGTCTGAGTCGGGCCCTTGGCACCCCAGGCCCTGGTGCCTGGCACGGGGACAGCCTACGGGTGACAGTGGAGCCCTACACGGCCGTCCCTCCTGCCCCCGCCCCTGCCCACCTCCTGCTCTGGTTTCTGTTTCCTGCAGTCCCTGGAGTGGAAAGTGGCCACCGCGAGCAACCTGAGGTCAGAACGTTTTGGAATCCCCACGGTGGACACAGCCAAAGGAAGTGGACACTCTGGTCTCCCCAGGGAGGCATTTTTTCCAGTGAGCAATGCCGTTCCCTGGACAGGTCACGGAGGACAAGTTCAAGGGTCTTTCCCCTGAGCATTCCACCGTGAGGATCTTCACAAAACATGTCACACAAATGCTATGCTCTCACCACAGAGGTGGCTGAAGAAAACAGTATTTTTGGATCTCTTCTGCTTTTTTTTCCAGACTGGGCCAAAATACCTTTTATCTTCCTGGTAGCAAGCTCCCCGTTTCCCTTGACCCCACCCTAACCCCCAAAGCCAGGGAAATAACTAACTTTTCAGAGAGAGAAAAACAATCTGAAGATACCATTTTGCCCCCTTCTGGAACATTTCTGAAGAGTTGTTTTCTTGTTTTTTTAAAGTCCAAACTCACAAAGTTTTTTTTTTTCTCTTAAGTTCTTTTATCTCTGACCCGTTTGCAGGGAGCGTGGGCCTCAGAGGACAGATTTTCGTTTCCTAAGGCGAAAGCGGAGGAAACTCATGGGCGGCAGAGCCGGCAGAGCTGATGCTGGTGCGAGGCATAGGGGGGGAAGGAGGGCAGAGTCGCCCGTCTGGAAGGCGCTCCAGGAGGCAGTGTGCTGCCGCCTGGGATGGCCTGGTACCCAGGATCCCGGCCCAGTGGTGAGGGAACGAATGAACCACTGCGTGGGTGCCAAACCCGAGTTCCTGTCTGGTGGTCCCGGGAGGAGATGCACAGGCGGGACGGCCCAGGGTGCACCCTTGGCCGAAGCTCCCAGGGCAGCTGGGAAAGGAGGGCCCCCTCTTCCAGGGAGCAGCCTGGCTCTGGTGGGGGGCGAGCGTGCAGGCCGGTCGCTCCGCACCTGCAGCATCTCCTCCGAGAAGGGCTGCCGTGTGCACGCTGGACTCGAGGGGGCGCTGTTTTCCAGAGCAGGACTGAGCTTGCGAACAGAGACGCTAGCACCCAGGGGAACTTCCTGGCCTTTCTGGGGAGGTCGAGGGGCTGTGTCCGCCGGGGACTCCCTCCCCTCCACCTCCAAGGGCGGCCACTCCCTGGGGATGGGCGTGAGAACAGCAGCAGGGGTGTGAGAAAGACAGCCACACACCCCCATGGAGCCACCTGGTCCCGCCGCCCTGCGGGTCGCAGGGGAGCGGAGCAGACACCGGGGACTGGAGGGCCGGCAGGCTGCTGCGGCCGCAAGGCCACGTGTTTCCCGGCTGCGGCCCACCCCCGCCCGGGAGGGGCAGCCGCAGGGCTCGCCCTCACGTGTCTTGGCCTTGTGTCAGCACCACGGCCTGCCCAGCTGCTGTGGTTTGAGGAGAAGGTGCTTTTGGAGGGTGGGGGCGTGAGTGGGAAGGGAATTGAGGGACAGAAGGGAGACCCCTGAGGTCAGACAGGCATTTTCAGGGGAGAACAGAGGGGAGGCATGGGCTGTGGGGTGGGGGGCAGGGAAGGGGCGCCGAGGGGTGGAGAGAGACACTGTGGGACCTGGAGAGACAGGCAGAGTCTGGAGGAGAGAGGAGGCTGGTGGGCCTGGGGAAGCACAGAGGGGAGGCTGGTGTGGGGACCGGATGGCAGAGGCAGGCCTGAGAGCCACAGGGGCGCAGGAGGGCGGTGGGAGGGATTCTAGGGCCCACGTCCCTCCAGCCGCCCCTGGACAGTTAATTTCTCTACATCTTTCCATTCACATCGCTGCACGCTGTGACCCCTTTCCTGACTGTCGCCAGCTCGGGCTCACGGTCCTTCTTCCCTGCCGGCCCACAGGCCCCTGCCTGTGTCCTGCCCCCAGAGCCCGCCCCAAGAGCCCCGCAGTGCAGTGCCTGTTTGCTGAGGGCCGGGCGATGGGAACTCTGCGCGGTGACTTTACACAGTTGGACCCGCAGAAAATCTGACAGGCCCAAAGCAACAGAATCTCGCCAACCCTTAGCCTGGCGTTCTTGCCCTGCCCTCAGGTCCACAGGGTAGGAGATGTTGTCAAACCTCATGCCTGGAGCTCCGAAGGCAGCTCAGAACCCCTGGGCACACAGGCTTTAGATTCACCCGGGGGTGGAGGGCAGTGGGCGAGAAGCCAGTGGGAGCCGCGGGTGCCCAGGCTGCGAGTCCCACCACAGCTGGCCAGACTGGGACAAGCACCTAGGTTCCTCCCCTCGGGCAAGCCTGCCTGGGGGTTGGGCCAGGCTGGAGGGCCTCTGCTTCCTCCCTCACCTCGATGATGTAATCTCTGCCGTCCTTGCTGTGGACGGCCTTGACTGCGCAGATGTCCAGGCCGCCAAACATTTCTGAGCAGCTGTCCACCCACAGCCTGTACCTGCAGGGATGGACCAGCAGTGAGTGTAGCCAGGACAGGGTGAGGGGCGGGGGGCAGGGGAGGGAGAGGTGGAGACAGAGATGGAGAGGCCTGCAGAGACACATGGAGAATAGGCTATGGGACAGACCCTTGCGTACACCCATTCAGAGATGGAGACAGGAAGAACGGAGATGTGGGGGGAAAGACAGAGGAGACAGACAGAGAGACAGAGAAGCAGTGGGAGAGACAGAATGGTTAAAAAAAAAGAGGCAGAGACTGAGATGGGCAGTGAGAGAGACAGACAGACAGAGAGAGACCAGAGAGGGAGCCAGGCAGGCAGGCAGGAGGCAGGTGGGATGAAGGAGCAGGACCAAGAGCTGGGAGAGGGCCCCGGCCCACCCAGCACCTTGCTGGCGCCCCAGTGGTGGGGGCGCCCCAGCTTGCCCCGCCCCACCCAGTGCCACCCTGGGCAACCGCTGCTCCAGCGGCTCTTTTCCCTTGGGAAAGCCTTCAGAAATCCTGCCGCTGCCCTCCCAGCCCCAGCGGCCGGGCTAGACGAAGCCTGCTGGGGGACAAAGAGCACATTCTGCCCTGAGCCGGGGCGGGCGTGCAGGGGAGCCCGGCAGGCTGCTCCGGGGCCAGGGGCCTGGCCCTCTGGACCTGCTGCTTTTGTTTCCTCTCCAGCCACTTGATGGCTGGGAAGCCAGTTTGCTTTGCAGGGGAAAGAGCTCTGCTCTGGACTCTGCCCTGCAACAAGGGGATGGTTGTGTCTGGGGTGCTTTCCTGGGCTTGCACTTGGCGTCCCCTGTGGTGGCCGGGCTTGGGAGGCACAGGGGCTCTGTCAGTGTTCTTGTTCCTCTCCCTGCTCTGCCGGGTCACAGGGGCCACGCCTGCTCAGAGATCCGCTTGTGTCTCTGAGCCATCAGCCTGGAATGAGGAGAGGTCATGGCCCATGCTCTTAGAACAACTCTGTCATCTTCCAAAGCTCACTGAGGCCCAGAGAGGGAGAGCGGCTTGGTCAGGTCACACAGCAAGATGGCAATAGAGCTTGGACCACCCCGACCTCCTGGCTCCTAGTTCAGTTTTTTTATTCACCTGCAGCATGTGAGATTGTAGAAGTAAAAGAAAGGATGGAAACTCATGCCTGTTAAGCTCTTACTATGTGTCAGGCATTCTGTGGGGGGCTGACTCCTCGATCTTTCTGACCCCCACACCAACTCTGTCAGGAGGGTTTGGAGGTTTAACCCATCTTACTGAAGAGGAGACTGAGGCTCCCAGAGGTCACCGAGTGGCCAGGCAGGCTCCCAGACCCAGATCCTGTCCGATTCCACGGTCAGGGAAGCTACCCTTCCTCTCAGTCAGGACGTCACGACCTGCTCTCTCTCAGCTGGGGAGACCAGCCACCTGGGCTCTTACTGTCAGTTCCCTTCACGATTTTGGGTGAGCTCTTCCCTCCTGCAGCCTCCGTCTCCTCTTTCTGAGAAATGGAAAGGCCCAGGTCCGACTGCGGTGACGTCAGAATCACCAGAAACAGAGAACGAAGCGAACGAGCGTGCAGTGAGGTTTGGGGCCTGCTCTGTGTTAGACGAGTCTCTCTGAGTTTTTAAAGTTCCCCACAGGGTTCTCACGTCCAGCCACATTTCGGGATGACCTTTGGTCCTTGGAGCGCTAAGAGCCCCCTGGGCTCTCTGATCTGGGCTCTTGTATTGGGCCCCAGTGGCCAAATGGTGGGGCACCTTCAGCTTAGGGAGACCCACACTGAGACCTACTTATAAATCAGGCTTCTTCTCAACGGAAGCCGGACGTCTGGCCCTAGGCCCAGAAGCAACTTCTTGTTACCTACCGAGTGCGCCCCCTGGGGCACAGTCCCCTCCCCGGGGGCCAAGGAAGGGCCTTCATGGATGGAGCAGTGCAGGAGACGGGAGAACATGGGGTCCCCTCAGCCTGGCACCCACCAAACCACACCGTTGGCTGTGCCCAGGGGTTAGGCTGCCTGGGGGGCAGTTGAGCCAGGGGGAGGGGAGGGGAGGGACCTGTTTATGGGCCCCCAGGGATCTCCCTTGGGGGCACAGGACGGTGGCGCTCTGTCGAAGGCCTCGGGGCACTCTCCGTGCTGCTGCTGAAGGAAAGCAGGTTCCAGCCAGAGTCAGAGCAGACCTATGGCCACGGTGGGCTCCTGCAGGGATGGCCCATGTGGGCTGAAACTGGGCAGAGCCAGCGACACGGTGGCGTGCTGGGGACATTTATGAGCAGCTCCTGAGGCCCTGGAGAAGGCTGGGCTCACATTCTGGACAGGCTGTGACTGTCCCACAAATGCCCCAGGGAGAATGATATGATGGCCCCAGACCTGGTGACGGGATGTGCAGGTAATGAGCACACGCCCCTGAGACTGGTTGGTGTAGGTGGGTTTCTGGATTGAAGGCCGCAGCTGCCACCTGGGGCTGAGGGAAGGAAAAGAAGCCAGTGCTGACTGTGTCCCTCCCTGCATGGGCCAGTACTGCTTAGGTACTGAGCATCACTCCCTCAATCAGCACTCTGACTTGGGTATTATTACCTCCAATTTGTAGCTGAAGAAGTTCAGGAAGGTTAGTTAACTTACCCTAGGTAACACAGCTTGGAAGAAGCAGGACCATTCATCCTTTTCCATGCTGCCTCAGCTTAGAGTCCCTGAACAGGAAGTTCCGTGAGAGGGACCCTGTCTGTCCTGTTTGCCACCCTCCCCCCAGGGCCTAGCTCTGTGGCTTCCCACTGGTGCTCAGCAAATATCTGACAAAGAAATAGGGGGGTGCCTCCCAACTCCTACTTATTCTTTACAAGGTGATGCTGGCAACACTTCCTTCAGGAAGCCTTCCTTGACTTCACCCTTGCTTAGTTCACATTGGCTGCCCCTTCTCTGTTCTCCCACTGCAAGCCCACAGCGCTTACTCTCACCCTATCATCACCCCACTCTTTGTCTTCTTAATTAGCTGGGGAGCCCGCAGTGGACCTCACCGTGGGCCTGCACAATGTTTATTTTCCTTCCCACTAAAGGTTTCTTGATACTGCTTGGTCCTCTGTCCCTCCCTAAGTCTCAGTCATTGTTCTAAGGTGGAGGGGGGCGGTCCCACTCCAATTTCCACTTGCACAGACTTGACATAGGACTGTCCAGTCACAGCAAGGCAGCTTTCTGAGCCACAGTGATTGGTTCAGGGGTGGTCATGTGTCCTAAGTCAGGCCCATTGGTGAATAAGGCTCAAGTCCAGGCTTTGGCTGAAGTGGAGGGGAATGAGTTTTCTTCCGACTGAACTTGATGCCGTCAGGATGCAGGCCTGGAGCCACTGTGGGCCGCCACGCGAGCGAGCTGGCCAGACTGAAGCCAGCAGAGAAGAAAGCTGAGCCGAAGCAGGTAGAATGAGTCCCAGCCTGTGGCCTGGAGCCATGCCACTGGGATTTTCATGGCCACAAGCCCATAAGTCCCCTTTGGGGCTCTAACCCATCTGATGCCTGTGCTGACACTTGCAACTGATGGAGTTCTCAGAGGGGTGGACGGGATGTTTTCCTCTCGGTCTCTGCTGTGCTCACACAACCTGGCTTGAGGTAGGTGGTCGGTTCCCGTTCACGGAGCAGACCTTTCTGGCCCCCAGGCCTGTGCTCGGCGCACCGCAGTGGCAGGCTTGCATGCAGGATCAGTGGTCATGCAGGGAAGTGTGTGTGCTCGTGCGTGTGCGTGTGTGTGCACTGCCGACCCCGAGAACAGGTGACTGGCCCTTCTCCAGGCAAGGGTGACTTGCAACAGTATCTCAAGGAGAAAGTCCTGAGGGACCCTCAGCCAGAGCTCACTGCTGCCGCGTCCACGGTTCCCAGGAAACCAACTCCTCCCTCCTTACACCGAGACGGAACTAAGTCAGGGAGGACCGGACACCCAGTGGCCTTGGTTCCCTGACAAGGACGCTTCCATGTGGCTGCAGCGTGGTGGGGGCGGGGTACTGGCAAGGATGCCCTGCTCTCTCCCTACAGCAGCTGGGCAGGGCTGGAAACACCCTTGGATTTGGAGTCGGGAGATCAGGATTCCATGCTCAGCTCCGTCACTGATCAGCTCTGTGACCCTGGACAAGTGACTTTCCCCCTCTGAACTTTCTTCTTCCATCTGTAAAATGGGGTTATTGTGATACCTGCCCTGCAGGTGCTTATGGGCCACAAAGGAGACTGTGCCCAGGGAAGTACCCTGTGGGTAGTAAGGCACTGGCCACAGGGCGGGGGGGGGGGGCGGCACTCCTCGAAGAGCCCTGGTTGTGTTCCTCACCCACCTCCCACCACAGCTGCTGCCTCTCCCCCGACCCCTCTCTGCCCCTCACCTCTCCGTCATTGCCACCTGCTCCAGCATGGCAGAGCCTGTGTTGGCCTTCCAGTTTCCAGAGATGGAGGTTCTCCTGCATCAGAACAAACAACACAGCGAGGGCATTAGGGACACCTTTAGGGACACCTGTCACTGCTCTGCTTTCCTTTTTGGCTTTGGCTGCTAGGAGGCTCCCATCCAAATATCTGGCTCTCATTCTAACGTATATTCTTAGGTACACATCCTGTCCTCAGCTTTATTTTTCATGTCGACTGCCTTATGTCTTGGATCTTAGGTCTCTTTTTTAAACTTGAAATTGAAAAATTAAGTTTAAAAGCCATCTACGCTAATGATGGAATCCCCCACACCTTGGCAGTATGAGCCCTGGGGATGCTGGAGTGCTCTGGCAGCCCAATACCCGTGTAGGGAAATAACCTGGGGAGATAAAATAGGGAAAATAACCCGTGGGGAGGGGTGGCCTCTTCTCCATGGTGAAGAGCAGGAGGCCCCTGGCCTCGTGCCCCTCTGGGGTCCCTTGTCTTTTCTTCCAGGCAGCAACCAACCCCACTTCCGGTGCCCCAATGCCCAAGGCGCTTTCCTGTGTCGAGGCCTCCACACCCCCTCTTCCCGTTGCCTGATCCAGGCTTTGTCTCCGCCGTCGCCTCCCTAAGTCCTACTCCCCTTTCAAGTTGCATCTGAAAGGTGACTTCCTGGCAGCCCACCTTCCCCAACTAGCACGGACCCTCCTACACTGCGCCCCACACCAGCGCTGAGTCATGCTGCTGTCACCTGCAATGACTGCTTCAGCGTCCTGTCATCCCTGAGGGCAGGGGACATGTCTGACTCATCCCCTGGTGTCCAGTGGGACCTGGCACGTAGCAGGTGAGTAAGGAACTGTGGGCGCACACAGACCATCGTCCCCAATGGCTAACACGCACTAACACGCACTCAGCAAAGACCGACCCAGCACAAGCAAAGTGGCAAAGGTAAAGCCATTCGTTCTACGGCCCAGGGCAGGCACGAGACTGAGATTAGAGGGCGGCTGGGAGAGGAACTTCTCCCAAAACGTGTTCTTCTAAAAGAGAAAAGACAGCTGCCTGAGGGGAGCAGGAGTAACTGATGGAGGATTACGGGCGTCATGACTGCTGAGGGACACCGACAAGCTCCCTGCTGGTTCAGCTTCATTCAGTTGACTCAACTGAACCCGGTGCAGTTTGGCAGACACTCACGGGGCCCCCCTGTGTCCCGAGAAATGGTCTGCGGGTGCAGGGGGGCCCCCTCCTCAGGCTGCTCTCAAACACCTAAGTCCAGGCATGGTAGTGTTAGCAGTTCACTCAGGGAGAGGAGGGCTCTGGGAAAGCAAAGAAGCAACCAGTCACTTAGTGTGACCCCAGAAGGCAGCCACCGAGATGAGTCCGCAGGGTGAGTGGGGACTGCCACAGTGGGCCTCCACCCTGGTGAGAGAGCGTGAGCACTGGCTCGAGTCAGACAGAGGGAGTGTGAGTCTTTTCCAGCCGTTGGTAGCTGTGCAACTGCGGTCAGCATCTCTGAGTCTTTATTATCTCGTTGGTAAGATGGGAATTAAAGTGCCACCCTTACAGGGTGGTTATGTAGATGGAAGGAAATACTCCCATAAATCTCTCAGTACAGTGGGTGCTACTATTACTTCCCAGAGAGTGGAAACAAGAAAGGAGGCATCCGATGCCAGAAGCAGCAGGAACAGGGCCAGACTGCTCTCCTTCCGAGACGATAACGACGGTGAGAGCTGATATTTAACGAGTGCCTTCTGTGTGTGAGACGTACGTCCAAGGGCTTCCTGAGCCCTGGCTTATTTCAGCCTCACTGAACCTAATGAGATGGACATTATTTTATCATCATTCCCACTTAGTGGCAGAAGCCACCAGCCCGTATCTGAGAAATGCTGTGCTCTTAACTCTGTCCGTGGCAGAGCCTGCCGCAGGCTTGGGGCGAACAGCCGGTGGGCCCCGAAGCGGTGCAGCTGCCGGGATGCATGGTGGACTGTAGACCGACAAAAGGAGCAATCCGTGTTGCCAAAGTGTGGCACGGACCCCCTTGTTGAAGGGGGCAGGGCCGGGGGTAGAGGAGCCTGCCGGAGGAACACTGGAAATGAGAGGAGACTATGACTAAACATGAAGGGAGCTGGGCATGAGCCCTGCACTGCGGTTGGCAGACTGTTGTTCCTCGTAGGGCTTAGGGCTGATGGTTCCGTAACCGTCCACACACACTGGGATTTTCACAAGTGAGGCGATGGAGGGGGACGGCAGGAGCCTGGATCTTCCCTGTGGGCATGGGAAGTTCTGATAGGCTGAAATGACCCATGCGCTACCAGATGAAAGTCTGAGGCCTCACTATGAACTCGATTTAGCTTTAGGCATAGACGATATTGTTAGACAGAAATAATTTCAGATACGTGTGTGTACACGGGTTAAGGTGCCCACACATCTCTCTCTCCCAGATCTGCCTGCTGAGAGGACCTGAGAGGTCACTCCAGCAGCGATAAGCACAAAGGCCCGAGGGCTGGGCAGCAAGTGGGCCCGAAGGCAGAGAGGCAGNAGTTCTGATAGGCTGAAATGACCCATGCGCTACCAGATGAAAGTCTGAGGCCTCACTATGAACTCGATTTAGCTTTAGGCATAGACGATATTGTTAGACAGAAATAATTTCAGATACGTGTGTGTACACGGGTTAAGGTGCCCACACATCTCTCTCTCCCAGATCTGCCTGCTGAGAGGACCTGAGAGGTCACTCCGGCAGCGATAAGCACAAAGGCCCAAGGGCCGGGCAGCAAGGCAGAGAGGCAGGTCAGGGGCGGAGAGGGTGTTCTACCCTGAGGGCTGCTGTGAGTCCCCTCCCTGGGACACGGGTCAGCTGGGGGGGCCAGGAAATGCTCTAAGGACAAATTGGAGCTGTCAGAGAAGAAAGGCTCGGCCTAAAGAATTCGGGGATGAGGTCATCTCGAGAAGAGAAACTGGGACAAGGTGTAGTCAATGTCAAGTGGGAACTCTAACAATGAGGAGAGCAGGACAGTGACATCGAGACGGACAGTGGAGGTTCCGGGGGTGTGCCAGACAGCCACACAAGAACGTTCCCCAACTCTGAGAGGGCAGGGAGGAGGTGACACCATCACCCGGAGGGCATCAGAGAGTGGAGACGGGTCTGGCTGGCCTGTGGGTGGAAGAGAGAGATGGGCGAAACAGGGCAGAAGCACCCCTTGAGGACTGGCTCCATCCCTTTGGAGAAGACCGGTCAGCAGCCTGCATCCTCTCCAGCTTCCCAGGCGGATGCAGAGTGGAGCTGTCACAACAGAGGCTGTCTGGCCCTGTACAGAAAAATGTGCTGGCCCCTGGTCCAGGCAATGCAGGTAGGTGCAGAAGCAACCCTAGCTCATACCTCAGTGGATGTGTATGGCTGTGATGGACAGCACTTTATTTATAGAAACAGGTGGCAGCTGGATGTGGCCTGTGGGCTGTGGTTTGCTGACCCTGACCTAGAACACAAACTCCAGTGCACAGAAGTGCTTGGAGATTACCAGCTGTCCACAGCCAACCATTGCGGTTCTCCGGGATGGAGCCATTCGCACGGCCAGGGCTCCATAAATGCTTGGCAAACAGGCACTGGCTAGCTCCCTGGGGTCTCATCACTTCAAGTGGGACCAACAACAACATTCCAAGGTGAGAGACAGAAGCCTTGGAGCAGATAAGACGTCTCTAAAGACTGACCCTCCCTCCTGGAGGAGAACTCCCACGCATCTTGCAACCACTGCTCCAGTGCGAGTCACCCTTGGCCCGAGCACCCCCTGGGGTGGATGTGTTGGATTTCCTGTCTCTCTTTCCTCCCCCCATCCATGGCACCTCTGTTTCCCCTGGGGAATGCCCTGCCCATGCCCCATGGCATCTTGGTGGCACTCAGCACCAGAGTCAGACTAATCAGACTGTTTCCGTGGAATCACAACCTTGACATGAGCCCCGGACAACGTGCTCAGGGCAGATCCGCCTGCCACCCGGGCACCATGAGGATGGTCTGTTGCTTCGGGCTGCCCTGGATCCTCAGATTTCTGAAACTGGTAATTGAGTGATTTTGTCTGTCTGCTAGTTTGTTTCAAGCTTCTGAATGTCCGTGGTTTTCTAATAAATCCCCTTCATAAAGCTCCATCAAAGGGGGCCCATGTGGTTTCAGTTGCTGGCAGCTGGAGACATCTGATACAGTCTCCTGCCGGGTGTTATTGGTTCCAGAGAAAGCCCTTTGCAGCCCACAGCCCCAGAACCACGTTTCTGTCAATTCAGGGCAGAGCTTGTCACTTCTCTGCTGGGAAGAGGACAGAAGAAAACCTAAAACTTTCAGCAAGGCATTCAAGGCCCTCCGTGGTTTGTCCCCGTTTCTCTCTTGGTCTTGTCTCCTACGGCATACATGTTGTATGTAATTGATGTTCCCCAAATGTGCCACGTGACTTTCTTCCTCTGGGGAGACAGCCCTTGTTTGGGTGGCCCTGATGGACAACACCCCTCAGCTGCAGACACCAGAGCAGCGGTTGTGATGGAGACAGGAAGGAGACTGGTGCCGTGCCGATGGGGCTCCGCCTGGGGCGCAGGACCCAGGGCTGGACCTGCACCTCTCACCTCCGCTTCCTCACACTCTGCCTCCTCCCACCGCTCCTCCCCGCCCCCAACCCCACCAGGACTCACATGTAAGCCTTGTAGTTGGATCCAATTTTCTGGATGCGGATGTCGTACTTGGAGTCGATGAAGGCCTCGGTGGTGGCGTAGGTCTTGGCCATCGCCACCATGCTGGTGATGTCCTGGTAGTCATGCTGGTTTTCTACTTTGATCTGGGTGGGAGCAGGAGAAGGCGCATGCTACCCACCCGATGTCCTCGGAGCACCCACCCAGTGCTGGAGTCCAGTGCTTCATACATATGACTTGGAGAAGGTCCCCCACCTAGCAGGGGACAGGAACCTAGGAAACCGGTCATTCCACTGCCTACCAGTACAAGAGGAAGGACCACCACTTGGGTGGTCAAGGGAATCCTTATAAGAGAGGTGAGGGCTGAACAGGGTTTGGAAGAAGAATTGGATTTTCAGATGGACTATGTAGCCGGGGGACTCTCTGGAGAGGACCGAGCAAGGGCAATGCAGAGGCAGAAGGAGCCGCGTGAAGTGGGGGGACAGGCAACGGGTTCTGACGCCAACAGGGCAGGGCAATGGGGGCGGCTGAGGGGTCATCAGAGAAAAAAGTATATAGCAGAGAACGATCCTCAGTAGCTCAGTTAGGGGCCGCCTGAAGGCTCTGGAGAGCCCCCGAAAGAAGGAGAGGGGTTTAAACTAGAAAGAAACCTAATTTGTGTTTCAGACTAAATCACAAAACGGTTGTACAGAAGGTTGAACAGAAAGGTGTGACATGGGATAGAGACCAGTTAGAAAGAAGGGAGTGTGTGTGTGTGTGTGTGTGTGTGGAGGGCGTGTGTATGGGGGTTGTGTGTGTGTGGATTGGTGGGAGAATAAAATCACTCAATTGTCAGTTTCAGAAATAGAGGATTATCAGATTCAGAGGATCCAGGGCAACTCCAGACGCATAGTTTGTGGGGTATGCATGTGGTGTGTGATGTGTGTGATGTGTTGCATGGGTCGTGGGTCAGATGTGATGCTTGTGCATCCAGGCAGTGTGTGTGTGTGTCTGTGAGTGCACACGCACTGGGCCAGGCTAGCTCTGCTAGGCCAAAGGCCTGGGGGAGAAACTCCTGCTGTTTACTGGCCTAAGGCCAGGGATACTGAGGGGTGCCCTGCGGTCAGGGAGACGTCCCGGGAGAGACTGCAAGGCCAAGTGCAGGGGATGAGGCCAAGGCTCTGACCACAATTTAAGACAGAACAGAGGCTGACTCCCAGTGGCTGTAGACAGCTGGGTGGGCTCTCCCCTACCCTGTCACCCTCACCTGGACCACAGAAGGGGTCTGATGCTGGGCCAGAGGTGGGTCAGAGCCCAGACCCCCTGGAGGGACTGGGTGGGTGCTGGCAGCCTGTGTGGGAGGCTGTCCTGTCCCCACAACCTTTCTTTCCAGCCCTTTCCTGCCTTTCTCCAGGGCTCAGCATCGCCCAGACAACTCCTTTTCTCCATGGTGCTGCCCACTCACAGGTACCCCGCCTTCAGCACTCACAAAGCTTCCTCACGGCTCTCCTGTGGGGCCCAAAACAGGTCTGTGAGGCAGGCGGGGTGGGCATTAAAACGGCCATTTAACAGGGAACCTGGGATTCTGGCCTTGTCTAAGGCCCAGAGCAGCGAAGCACGGAGCTGGGAATGAAACCGACGGGCTCCCAAAGTACAGCCTTTGTCTGAAGCCCCTCAGCACGTCCACAAGGCTGCTCTTCCCCCATCAGACCACAGGCGGCGATGGGGAGACAGGCTTGGCAGAGCGCTCTCCTTGGCTCTCCAAGAGGCCCTGCCTCTCAGCAATGACTCCGAGTCCCACCCTGCAGGGAACATAAGGGTGACCAGGCAAGAGTTCCCAATTTCCCATTCCTTTTCAAGCTCATCAGCTCTTCTTTTTCCCAGTGGCGATGACATTGTGCCTCCTCCCACTCAAGGCCGAACCTCCCCTTTGTCCTAGGATTTCTCCGGCTGACAGCTCCCTGTCCCCTCCTCCTTCAGAAATGGGACCCCCTAAGTTTCATCTGAGTATCTGGTCTCTCCGTTAAAGATCACTTTGTTCCAGCCTCCCTGATGTAGATACGGCCAAGTCTCCGAGTCTGGTCAACGAACGTGTAGCGATGCGAGCAAACTCTGGGTGGTGCCCTGAAGACAAAGGGAATCTCCCCTTTCCCTTCCCCTCCTTCTGCCTGGCTGGGCTGCAGAGCTGGTGGTGGGGGCTGGAGGTGCCCTCCTGGACCACAGGATGGAAGCTGCACATTAAGGATGACTGAGTAACAAGATGGAAGGAACCTGGATTCCTAGCATCACTGAGTCCCCGATCAGCCTTTTGACTGTTATGCTCAGAATCTCACATCAAAGACCAGCACACCTTAATCGGGTGTAAGCTATTGTGACTTTGATCTTTGGCAGAGCAGCCAAACTATACTCCCACCATGTATTTTTAGTCCCTGTTCTCAGCTGATTCTTTAACCTTTGGATCAACATGAGCGTGAGTCCTCCGTTCTCCTCAGAGTGTTCCTGCTTTTCATACCTCAGCTCCTCACTGCTTTCTCTGCCTCTTCACCCTCATGGCCCACCCACTCCGAAACCCATTTCTTCAGATGTCACTCTCCACCCCTCCACTGACACCGATTTGGCAAATGTCACCCTTGACCTCCTCATTGGCGAACCCAATGGACCCCTTTGACCCTCGTCCTGCTCTGGGGCTCGGTGGCCTCGGAGATTGGTGACGTGCGTGAACACGTTGTCCTTCTGGCTCTCTTCCTTTTGTTCCTGGCTACTTCTTCACAGTCTGTATTGCCTCCATCTCCTCTGACAACCCCTTCAATAATCACAGTATTGTATCCTCAACCACCATTTGGGATCCAGTAGAGAGAGTTAGAGTTAATAAAATGAAAGGATGTTGCGGGTGGGGGCAGAACTTGCAGTGACGGCTTGTCTAATGCAGCGTTGTCACTGGTGGCTCGGAAAGGACTGGAACCTCTGCACCTGGGTTTCCAGACAGCGCAGCGCCCGAGGCAGGCTGTCTCTGAGGTGTCTAGTCACCCACAGCATCCATTCTCTTCTTCTGTAGTCTCGACACACGCTGCTCTGGGCGCGCATGACCACCCAGAATGAGCCTTACACTCCTCCGTCTCCCTGGCACCTGGGTGTGGCCACGGACCACATTTTGGCCAATAGGATGTGGACAGGAGTGGGGGCTGAACTCCCGGGTCTCCAGTTTCTCCTTTCCTCTGCCCGCTGCCTGGCCTGTGCACCACCTCTGACCTTGTGGCAGAAGAGCATCGTTGCAGGAATGAATGAACAACAGGATCAAAGGAGCCTGGGTTCTTGAAACGAAGGAGTTTGCACACCAGCCCTGGGCAGCTTTGGCCCAGACCATCATGTGAGAGAGAAAGTCCTGCTTTGTTTAAGTCACCTTAGGTCCTTGTTACAGCTGCTGAGCTTTGTCCCAATTATTAGAGGACCCCTGAGTAAATATTTGCTGAAGTGCCACACATGCGCTCATTTATCCACTGCACAGACAAAAGACAGTGAAGAGAGAAAGCATAAATGTCAGGGTTGGTTTAATTAATTAGTCGATTAAGTAGTGGCCAGTCCATCGTCCCTCCTCTGGTCACGTGGTGGTTTGGGGTGGGGATGCTCAGCCTGTTGTCTCCGGGAGTGAGGATATGATGCAGGACTCTCAGGTGTGGGCTTTTCCAGAGCCCCAGGAGAGGCCCTGGCCCAATGTCCCCAGCAATTTTATGTTCTTTTCCTTACAGAGGGCCTCCAAATTGTGTAATGCCGGGCCCCATAAAACCGACTGCACGCCTGCCCGCACCCATGTCTGCCTCCCATTAGACCGTGAGCTTCTCCAGGACAGACAGACAGCGCGTCTCCTTCTCAGTGGTGCATTCAGGATGCTCTGAACATGTTTGCTGGGTTGAGTTTAAGGAGGTTGGCTACAGATCCGCTCATAACTCGGGAAGGGGCAAGGGAATGAAAGGAAAAACAGGGAGCTTGGAAAAAGGCAGAGAAAATGTGTCACAGGAAGACTTAGTTTCCTGAAAATGCTCAGAGTGAATTCTGTCACGCCCCCTTGAGAATGTGAGGAAGGCAGGGACTCGGGAGAAGGGGCCAGGGGGCCTGAAGCCAGGTGGGTGCTGGAGGGGACTCTGGCATGGTCCTCCAGCGCAAAGGCTGGCTGTGGCGAGGGAAAGGGTGCTGGGCATGAGCAGCCACAGGGGTGGTGAAACGGCTGCTGGCCTGGGGAGGCGTCTGGGCATCCACTGTAATTACTAGCTCGAACCCCCTCTGAGTGGTCCCAGACACAAGCTGACAACAGAAAGCCCTAAATAAGCTGGGAGTCAAGATTATGCACTTGTGTCCCTGAGTTGGGGCCCCCGTGAAGTCCCCATGAAGTCCCCGACACTGGAGACTCACCCACACCCCTGCCTCCCTCTGCCCTCCTCTCTCCTTCCTGTTTCGTCTCTCCTTTGCCCCTTATCTACCTTCTCTCCCTCCCCTTCTCCCCCCATCCTTCCCTTCTCCCTCTCCATTGCCTTCTCTCATCCCTTTCCTCGTAATTTTAATGTCATCCATCTCCTTTTTGTCCCTTGTTCCTTTTTGCTTTGTCACTCTTCTCTCTTCTTTCTCCTTCACCTCCTTCTCTCCCTCTCTGCCATTTTTTCTGGGCTTCCTCTAAGGGCTGCGTTTCTCCTTCCCTCTGCTTTCTACTTCTTCACCCTTCTCCCCCTGTCTCTTCTTCCTGCTTCCCCTCATTGAATCCCTGGTCGGTTTCTCCCACATTTCTCCTCCTCTCCTGCTTTTTGAGTTGCATTGCCTCCCTTGGGTGTGTGCGTGCGCATGCACAGTGCGCTCCAGCCCGAGGGTGAGCAAGGAGGGTGAGTGGAAGCAGAGAGGGAGAGTCACTGGAGAGAGGAGTCAGGATGTGGTTCTGAAACTCGATAGGATTCATTCAGGGGTTTCTGGAGCACTCAGAATGTTTCAGATTCCATGTTTCCTGGGGTGGGAAAGCCATCTTCTAGATCCTCAACAGATTGTCCGCTACTGCTTGAACCCCTCCAATAGCGGGGTGCTCACTACTTGGCCAGGCAGCTCATTCCACTTTAGAGAACTCATTCTGCTGTGGGCCACACCGAGAGGGAATGAATGGTCCCAGTTACTGATCATGCAGGGCAAGTCCCCACCCTTTGCCGTGGGCCTGTTCTTCACCCACTTGAAAAGAGCCACCCAGGTGTGCCTGTCACTCTCTGCTTTATCCCACCCTAACGAGACCTGACTCCAGACCCTTGACTACCTTGAAATGTTCTCACCTGACAATAGCTTAAACCACGTGGTACCTGGAATTACACACCATGCTCCCCATGCCGTTTTACCACGGAGACTGGTAAAGACCATCACAGCGCTCTAGCCGGAATACACCCGCACAACCCTGCCTCGGGGCCTTTGCACCTGCCGTTCCCGCCTGCTGACGTGGTTCATACCCTCCCTTCATTCTATTCTCGGCTCCAGCCTCACCTTCTCAGAGCTTCTTCTCTGGTCACCGTGTATGAGGTAACTCCTCCCACCCAGTGCTCGTCATCCCACTGAGTTTCTCTTTGCAGCACTTTCGTCCCCACAGCGATCTGTACGTTTGTTCGTTGTCTTCCCTCCCTGCTGGTCCACTGGAACGTAAGCTCTGCCGAACACTGCATTTTATGCACTTATAACAGCACTCGGGGAACAACAGGCCAGTGCATTTGCTTAATGATGAGATAAATGCATGTAAGTATTACAGATACGTTTTGAGTGCCCATTATATCCAGAAAATTACTCAGTGTTTTTCCAGATACGATGCTGGAGGCTGAGGATGCCATAGGGGACACGAGATTTATGACTGTTATCCCAGGGTGGCTTTGAGCCTATTAATGATCTTGTCTATTAATACTGCTTAATGCAATGGTAGCTTTTCTAAGATCCATGTGGGACCTTGTCTAAGCTAATATCTCCGGGTCATTTTAAATTCAAGATCCCGAGCATCCCCATCTCTCGAAGCTTAGGCGCCAGTGATACTGTTCCCAGAGCAGGTTCGAATGCAGGGATGACTGGGAAGCTCTCACGCCTTCCTCCATCCTTCCATCTCCCGCTGTTGATTCCGTCACTCACCTGGTAGGTGTCCCTCTCAGCTCTCCCTACACCTGTGATTTTGGTGCACCCTTCCTACACCTAATTCTGGCTGTTTGACCTGATTTAAGGTACTTCTCTGAGCTTGAGTTTCTTTATCTGTTGAATGTGATGATAACAACTGCTCTGTAAAATTATTATGATTTTTAAATAAAATTATAGTGAATGTCTAAGGACCTCCTTAGCAGTGTCTTGCCCCTAGCAGACACTCAATGAAAGTTGGTTCTCTTTATTTGGATAACCATTGAGATTCTTTGCTGACATGGAAACATCAACCAACACTTTTTATTTTTAGAGAGAGAGGAAGAAAGGGAGAAGGAGAGGGAGAGAAACACCCTTGTGCCAGAGAAACATCGACTGGCTGCCTCTCGCGTACCCACAACTGGGGACCTGCCCCACAACCCAGGCAGGTGCCCTGATGGGAATCAAACCTGCGACCTTTCAGTTTGCAGGCTGGCACTCAATTCACTGAGCTACACCTGCCAGGGTTCAACACTTCTTAACCCAGTCATCCAGCTACAAATCTACCTCCTGTATAATTATCCTCGTTAATGAGGAAAAGTTCTACTTCGTAGATGAATTCCAGCTCATAAACGCAGAATGACTAAGAGCATCACAACGTCACCTTTCTACAATAGTCCTCCTAATGCAGTAACAGACCTAGGCGATAATGGTCAAGGCCAAGAACACTAGGAAAGGCTGATGGGGAAACTCCTTGATGCGCAGACCAGGCAGACCACACCTGGCCTCACGGATGGATAAGTCTTCCATCTGAGAAGAGTGACAATCTGACACGATCATGTCTCCAGATAAACACCCACCAGAGAAACACCCACCACCAACTAGAAGGTATTCTTGCCAAAACCCAGAACCTGAATCAGGACCAGCGTCTATGTCTGACTACCCATTTATAGGAAAACACAAGCCATGAAGAGACACCATGCCACTGTCATCAGCCAAGTTCAGAATGTAGGAAATTCTACAGGAAAGTAACCATGTTTTTCGTCCAATGAATAAATAACAAGAAAAAGACCCCACAGGGAAGGAAACGGTTACAGATCAAAAGAGACTTGCATCATGCCGACTGTGTGAAATAGGAAGGCCTGTTTGGGTGCAAGGAGAACACATCCATGAACAGGGGACTATTGAACATGGATTGTGTATTAGACGATATTGAAGAATTGTTACTAAGTTTTGGGGTGTAATCATGGTGTTTGAATGTGTTTTAAAAGTCCTTGTGTTTTAGAAATATACGCTGAACTGTTTAGAGATGGAATGATGTGACAATTGGGATTTGTTGTAAAATAGTCTGGTGAGCCACGGAGACCAACCGGATGCGTGGTTGTCAGGAGCTGGGGAAGGGGGCACAGGGGTGATTGCTAACGAGTATGGGGTCTTGGAACCGTAGAGTGGTGAGGGTTCCACCTTGTGACTATACTACCCCCCCCCACTGTAGTGTACATTTTTAGAAGGGAAAATTTCATAATATGAAAATTAGATGTCGTCTTTAAAAAATGAAAGAGTACCTGGGGCATTGGACAGGGCATGCAGAAGGTACGGAAAGCAGAACTGACCGTCACTGACCAGTGGCTAGAGTTGGGTGACTGTTTACACGGTCACAGTTGGCCATTTTCTCTTCTTTTGTAACATTTGAAAATTTTTATCATCATAAAAGTTTTAAAAAAAAGGACTTAAGGAGGAAGACCAATAATGTGGGGACATAAAATTGTGTTTAGAGGTTAAAAGTGAGTGTGGCAATGTCTGGCCAGGGGTGTGACCCTTTTATGTGTCTGTTATGGAAAGGAAACTCTGGGCAGTAACGTGACTCAGTCTTCCTAAGAGGAAAAACAACGAGGCACCTAAGAAGAAGTTACAACTGTTCTTGGAATTAACGTCAGTGGAACGTTCTGGGCTCTTCCTAGGAGGACACTGTGAAGCGTAACAAGTGTCAGCCGTGCTCTCTGAGGTTCCTCTAATGTCCCTGCACGTAGGCTCGTGCACTCTGTTGCCCCCTTAGAGCATGAAGCAGAGAGAGCAGTCTGCAAATGGCCAATAAAATGCAATCCAGCGATCGCTCGGATCCGCTTTTTATAGTTTGCTTTTTATGTGGAAAACTAAAATATACAGGTACACATGTATATGGCAAAATGTCAAAGGTATAAAAAGGAAATTTAATTTAAAGGTATAAAAGGAGAAATAATAAGAACCCCTCTTACTCTAAACGCTCGGCCCCTTGGTGATGAGACTTTTTTTGGCACTCTTTGGGAAACATTCCATGAATATAATAATTTAAGAAGAAGTAAGACGGGTCTCTTCCTATTTGTGATATCTAGTTTTATGTGCCAACTTGGCTGAGACTGGCACTCAGATATTTGATCAAACATTATTCTGGATGTTTGTGTGAGAGGGTTTCGGATGAGATTGGCATTTCAGCTGGTGGACTCTGAGTACAGCTGTTACCCTTCGGAATCTGGGCAGGCCTCATCCAACCAGCTGCAGGAGTGACCAGAACATGAAGCCAACCTCTCCGGAACGAGACGGAACTCTGCAGCAGGCAGCCTTCGGGCTCAAACTGCAACGTCGGCTCCTTGCTGGGTCTTTGGCCTGCCAGCCTACTCTGCAGATTTTGGACTTGAAATTGTGTAAGCCAATATCTTAAAATAAGTCTCTCTCTACATATACACACTTTGTATTGCTTCTGTTTCTCTGGACAACCTTGACCAAGCTCTGTCTCAGAGCCAAGGCAAGAAGACAAAGAGAGATGCTGCCTCCCAAAGGGAGCTGTGCCTTAGACCACAGTGGCCACGAACTGGTCGACTCGCTCACATTGATATAACAGAGTGGTGTTGCTGGAGATTAAAGACATCGAGATGGTGATGTCTTTGGAAAAAGTTGTGGCAGCCTACTCCTCTTCTTGATATGTCTGGTAAGGGCGTCAGTGGGACCCTCAGCAAGACTGACAGGTGTTTGAGAAGTGAGGCGGGGCTGGTGGCCTGGGGCTGATTCCCTCCCAGGCCACCTGCAGCCGAGCATCTCAGCCTTCGGGTTACCCAGGCGAAGAGTGTGAGTGGTCCCTCTGGACCACAGGGAGGCTGTGAGGAGGAGGGGCCAGCCTAGAGCTGTTTAAAATCCTGCGGGGAGGGAGCCAGGCTGACAGAGAGAGGCTGCCACCTCTACCGTCCAAGCCACCATCACCCCTCGATGCAACCATCTCCTTTAAAAATTCTCTTGTCCACGCCAAAAACCTCAAGCTGATTTCCTCAGAATCTCTGGGCCTTGGCCAAGGCACTGGTATTTTGGAAGCTCCCCAGGCAGTTGTGTGCAGCCCAGGGTTAAGAAGCACAACCCAAGATCATGTGGATCCCGGTCATCTCTCTTTTCCTCTCAGCCAAACTTGGCCCCACCGCAGTGCCTTTGTACTTGCTATTCTTTCTGCTTGGAACAGTTTTCCTGAACACCTTCCCGTGGCTGTTTATTTCAGGTCTCAACCCTGGTGACCCCATAGTGGAGGCTTTCCAATGGCGGGGGATGCCAAGTAGCTGTTCTTCCCCGCTCACTCTGGGAAGTCTCTATGGAATTACCCCGGTTTATTGTTATTTCTTTTTCCTTATGGTCTTTGACTATGTGAAATTACTGTTAACGGGTGCACTATCTCTCTCTCCCACTCAAATGTGAGCCGATGTGACCAGGGACCTCCTGTGTCTTTTGGAGAGACAACATAACAGAGTAGTTACGAATGCAGGCTCACATTCCAGCTCTCTCATGTACTGGCTGTGTGACTTTGGGGTAGTTGCTTAGCCTCTCTGTGGCTCACTTTCCTTATCAGCAAAATGTGGATGACTTGTTGACATAAAGTATCTTCTCCATATCACGTGTGGATAACTTGCTGGATTATTGTTGAACGTTGAACTGTTGTTGAGTATTACATGAGATATTACATATAAATGGTTCAGAAGAACAGTTGGCTCATCACAAGCACCTGATAAGTGGTAACTATTATTATTATCGTTCCCTCCTATAACCTTAACACCCAGCCTAGTGCTTGGCGCGCTGTGGGTCCTCGATAAATAGCTGCTGAAAGAGTGGATGGAGAGGCCGATTGCGGGGCTAGCTGGGGAAGGGGGTCTGGGCAGAGGGAAGGAGGTGCACTGGCCCTGAGACTGCTGCTGCCCCTGGAAAAGAGGCTCACGAACATTACCCGAAACCTGAGCCTGGACGCCCTATGGAAGCTGAGGGCCAACAGCGATGCGTGCTCTTCAATCCAACTTCCCCTCAGAGGGGAACTCAGGAACGGGGCCAAGATCCTTCCCAGATAATGGTTTGTAATTCATCTTGATCCAGAGACACAAGGGCACCTGGAGGGAGTCCACGGCCCTATTTCAATAAAGTCTCGCCCCGTCGAATCTGTCTCCGTCAAGTTCCTATAGGAGGCCAGGTCTGGATCCCTCCCTGATGGGATGGCTCAGACAAGTTGTTTTTTTCAAACAACGACAAGGGCATGAGGCAATTTACTGAACCGGGTTATTTACGAACGAGCCAAAAGCTGGGAGGCTCCGTACCAAGAATAATAGCCGGGCCTTCAGAACACTTGCTCTGTGTTCTTCCTTTCTGGCAAGAACGAGCTGGTGGGGCCAGCTGGATAGCCAGGCCACTCCTAGTTTGCGATAATAAGACCATAACCTTGCCACACAAATGGATGCTTGTTTCTCAGTTTTTATAACAGGAAGATGTGCGTCCAGCTCATTCCAAAGTGGTGTCTGTTCACTAGAGAACCAGTTCGACGGGGTGAAGAGGGACGGGCTCCATCTCTGCTGGGCCCGCTAGGCGCTCGCCAGCCTTGCAGCTGCTTGGCTCTCCAGCTGTTCAGTTCAGAATCGATTCCTGAGCTCAGTCAGCATCAAGAGCTTTAGGAGAAGCGAGTTGAAAGTTGCAAAGAACCTAATAACGTAGAAGTTCCCAAACTTTCTGGGTTCACAGCTCCCATCTCAAGAATTACCCCCCGGCATTCCTGGGCCAAAAGTAACACCGAGCACTTTCATTTACTAAGTAGTTAGAGCTAAATAGCTTGATAAGGATTTATGTCCTAACAACTTGGCAATTATTTGAAACACACACACACACACACACACACACACACACACACACACACACGATATTTTTATTTCATTTTAAATAATGACAATTACTAATGGAATGTGTGTGTTTGGCAGGCGCTGTGCAAATTCTCAAACCTCGGACTCAGAGCGGACACCACCACCCTCATTTCCTATTGCACACGGATTTTCATAGGGTCCTTGCTTTTTAACCTGACCAGCTCCGCAAACCCAGCTTTGCAAGGATGCGACACCATTGAAGGGAGCACGTTGTGATGTGATGTTGAAACTGAGAGTCCCTCGGCTAGTGATCTGCACGTATCTCACAGAGGCCAAGGACCGCTGTTTCTCCTGAAAATTTAAACTACGCTGCCCGGGGACATCTGGACGCAGGGTTTGGGAACCAGGGGCCTGGTGTTCCGTGTGACCTTTGACACTCTCCCCTAGCAGTAAGTAACAGAAGTCTCTGGGTAGCATCTGTCCCCGGGAGAAAACCTCCCCGATTCTCACAGAAAACGTACGTCTGAGAAAGCCAGGGGGCAGAGTCTCCAACAAACCAGTCTGTAGGTTAAACCTGTCTGTACTTCAGGGAAAGTAAATGCATACTACACTTGTGAAGAGGGTGTAAAGTCTATTCAAGATTGATTCATCAGGATCATGTCCTCAGCGTGAAGGGTTAGTGGGAGTAAGCTCACTTATTCAGGGTAGTCCTCAAACATATCTGAGATAAAATAAGATAAAATGCTCATGTCGCATTTAACACATGATGAGACCACGGTCTGTGTCACGGAGGAGCGCCATGGGAGAGGCAGGGGCGGACAGACAGTTCAGTGGAGGGGGACTGTGCTATTGTGGAGGCCACCGCAGGCGCCGTGGGTGTGCAGGAAAGGGACCCTGAACTAGACTGTGGGGGGACAGGGATGTCCCAGATGGGCCGCTGGACCCCACCCCAGCAGGGGGTGGTAATGATTTTAGAGAGAAGGGTGAATTAAATCCAGAGCTTCTCTTCCCCTTTAAATCTCAAAATAACGATTCACTGCGGGTAATGTTATGGAGCTTTACGTATCTCAGTGTTTTCACACTCATTCTTTTAAGCCACCTCACCCACTTTTTAGTGAGCACTAACTGTGTACCAGGAAATGGACAACACAATTTACCTATATGACCTCATTTAATCTTCAAAAACAACCCACAGGACTCCCAGCTGTGACATACCCACATAAGCCCTGTCTCTGTAAACAATTGTAAAGCTGGAAAGAATGTATAAGGGGAACAGTTTTTTGAGGCCGTGGAAGTAGTCGGGCAAGGCTGTGACCTCAGAGGAGGCCAGTTCGGAGGGGGAGCCCCGAGCTGGCCCGGCCCCTCCCGCATGCCAGGCTGCTCTGGCCTGGGACACGCTGCACCCTGGGCTCCGGGCACCTCCTAAACCCCAGCTCTTTCCTGCCTTGGGCCTTTGGCCTATGCTGTTCCCTCTCTAGAAGGTTCTTCCGTCCTGTTCCTTGCCTGCTGGCTCATTCTCGTTCTTCACATCTTTGCTTAAACGTCACCACCTCGGTGGTCTTCTCTGATAGCTCCATCATGTTTTTCTCTCTTTTAACAGTCTATTCTTCTGCTCAGTACTGAGTACAGTTTATACTTTTGTGTTTATGTGCTCCTGTGTATACTGTCTGCCTCGTCCACGGTTTCTCATCCAGTGCTCAGCATGCAGTAGGTGCTCAATAAAGAGCTGTTGAATGAAGGGAGGAAGGGAGGATGAATTAGATCGGCCCTTTCCCTTCCTGGGGGGTGGGGTGGGGGCATGGGGAGTTAGGAGGAATGTGGGGAGAGAGGGGATTCCTCCTCTCCTTTTGCCAAAGTGACTGAACCTCAGAGGTCTCACAGGACAGGTGGGAGCAATCCTCATGAAGGGTTCGGGACGCGAAGACAGCATACGTCCACTCAGAGAATCCTCCCAGGAACCTGGAGAGGGAGACGTTGTCCTCCCCACTTCCCAGGGGAGACTCAGAGAAATGAAGGACTGGTCCAGGTCGCTCAGCTAGTAAGCGGAGGGATGGGGGACTCAGACCAGGCCTGGTGAGTTCAGAACCCCACGACCTGTTCATGACCCTGTCCTGCTTAGAAAGCAAAGGATGGAGGCAACTGTCTCTTCTCTTATTTTCTCTCTTTCTCATATTTTCCCTTTCCCCACTTACCTTCCTCTGGTGCTTTTGCAAGCTCTACTGACAGACGGACTTGACTTTGCTGGCCAAGTGCGGCTCCTGAGAGCACAATGGGGCAGGTGCTCAGTCCCTTCCTGGAGAGACTCGGGGAGGGAGGACGAGCTGGGCCAGCTAGACTCCCCAGCCAAGGCATCCCCCAGCTGAAACTGTGGCCCTGATGACTCACTCTGGGGGCCCCTTGGCCAAGGCAGCCTGGGTCAGGGGACCCCAGTGTGGCTGAGACTCCAGGCTGACTCACAGGGCAGGCTGCCACCCCCTGAATCACCCACCCACCTCCGGCTGGAGAGAAGAGGCTGGGGGGTTGGGGTGGGGCCCTGGGCTGGGACCATGTGACTCATCCTGCGAATAAATAATGATGATGATCGTAATAACAATGATGATGGGTAACAATGACAGCTACCCTTCATGAGGGCTTTTTATACGCCAGGTGCTATTCTAACAGCTGTATATTAACTTACTCAGTCTTCATAACAATGAAGCACTTACATAGTAAGTACTATTCTTCCCACATCTCGAGCATGAACAAACCATGGCCCAGCAAGTTTACATACTGGGCTGCAGGCCTCAGAGCTGGAAGAGCTGAGATTGCAACCAAGGTCTTTCTCACTCCAAAGCCTAGCCATTCATTTGACAAATACGGACTGAGCCTCCACTGTAAGCCAGGCACTGTCATAGGGACCAGGGATACAATGCTGGAGCTGGGCGAGAAGTTACTAAGCAAATCTATGACATATTAGGTGGAGAGGAGTGTTGTGGGGAAAATCAATTAGGCTAAGGGGGTTAGGGCTTACTGGAGGTTAGGGCGGAGACGGTATTTCATAGTTTGTTGGGATCCTCCCTAATACGTTGGCACTGAGCAGAAACCCGAAGGAAGTGAAGGGGCAAGTCCCAGGCCTGCCCCGGGCAGAGGAGAGCTGGGGCCTGGACTTGAGGTCCACCCGGGATGGCTGGGTGGGCCCGACAAGGGCAAGGAGGCCAGTGTGGATGCAGCCCCGTGGGCCAAGGCCAGAGTGCAGTGAGAGGTCAGAGCGCTGGCCCCACAGGTCTCGGAGGACTCCAGTTTTTACTGCAAATGACACGGGGAACCAGGGAGGGTTTGGGCAGAGGAATGACATGGTCTGACTTTTGGTTTAAAAGGATCACTTTGCTCTGAGAAACGAAAGCGAGAACTAAAAGGCAGGGAGACCTGTTGGAAACCTAGTTTAACAACACAGGCGAAATACACCAGTGGCTGAGCCAGGAGGCTAGATTCCAGAAATAATCTGAAGGTAGAGCTTAAAAGATTTGCTGATGGGTAGGATGTGGGGCGAGAAGGAACGGACTTCAGGGCTTTGGTCCAAGCAAGTGGGAGGATGGAACCCTCTCCACCCTTCCCCTCCCCAGATGCAAAAGGCTGTGGAAAAGCAGGTTTGGGGGGCGGGGACCAAGTGCTCAGTTATGTCCACCATCAGGGTCCTGGTGGACATTTGGTCATACAAGTTCAGAAGGGAGGGCTCACCTGGGAAGTTAAATCACAGATGGTGCAGAAAGCCACGGAGCTGAGTGAAATAGCCTATGGAGGGAGAAGAGATGGAGAGGGGGCCAGAGAGTCAAGCCTGGGGGCCAGAGTTTAGAGGTCAGAGAGGTTAGAGGGCACCCGCAAAGGGTCTGAGACAGCGCAGGCGGGGCAGTAGGAGGAGACACAGTGGCCTGAGCTCTCGCCACAACACCATGGGTTTAGAAATCCAGGTGGGACTTAGGATCCCCAGAACAATGGACTTTTTCAGTCCAGAAGAACAAGGCTGGGTGCTCATTTAGGGGACACACAATTGCTCATCAGCCCTCTCCTCATGTATTTTTTTAATCTTCACCTGAGGATATGTTTGCTGATTTGGAAGAGAGAGAGACAGACAGACAGACAGATAGACAAACATTGATTAGTTGCCTCCTGTATGCATCCTGACTGGGGATCGAACCCGCACACTCTCAGTGTATGGGACGATGCTCCAACCAGCAAAGCCGCCTGGCCAGGGCAGCCCTCCTCTCATCTTTAAGGTGAGTCTAGGCCCTTCCCTCCAGTCTCTCTCCCTCCTCGCCCCTTTCTTTCTTCTTACCTGACTTCACACTTCCTCTTATGCTCCACACCTCCCTCCAGCGCCGTGTTAGGCCCCGTATTGTATGTCGTTGAGGAAATGGGAAGACCAACAATAACCAACTGACATCAAATCGGACAGGAATTAATGCAGCAAAAGTGTTCCAGAAGCTTAGAGGCCGGGGAGGAATGTCTTTGCTTGTGTGGTTTACAGCGCCTTCATGTTTAATTCTCTCATGTGGTTGTTGAGGGAAGGCGGGGATGCTCAGAGCAGAGTGTCAGGGAAGGACAGGCATGTCATCCCCAGCCTCCAGCTTGGGTTCCCAGCAGAGACAAAGCAAAGTCAAGACAGATCTTCTAAGATGACTACTGTCTTCTACAGTGGAGGCTGGAGCGTGCCCCCTGGGTCCCCCATAAGGACAGAGGCTCTTGTTCCCCCACCGTGTGGTGTTGTGGCAGCTGGCGGCTCCCAGCCGGGTTCCTCTCCAGGAACTGCCTTCAGCTAAGGGGAGCTGCCTCACCCAAGTTCACACCACATTCCCAGGGCAGGGACTGATTGGTGCAGGACTTCAACAGCCTGGCCATGGTTTGGAACAATTCTGAAGGTCCATCTTAGCTCCTCAGCTGCGGATCAGCTGAGGTCCACATTGTTATTGTATCGTGGTTCAGCTTCTCCCTCCGTCTAATCCTGCTTTCCTCATTTCCCAAGGTAGTGCCCCAAGTGCAGACCCCAGTCAACATCCTGTAATAAGTCTGTGCATCTCAGAACCTACGTACCACCCGTTCCCCCTCCCTCCCTCCTAACCTAACCCCAATTTTGTTTAGGTACCTGCCCTTCTCCACCCAGTGGAGCTTCAGGAGAACTGATGCTACCCCTGGCATGAGAGGTGGATCCTGATGATCCTAAGCCTTTAGAACACAACATTCCTCTCTCAATGGCTTGGGATGGACACTTGAACAAATGGGCCCAGTGAGATGGAAAAGCGCATCCTACTCCACGACACATGTGAATAGTGAAGAATGGAGCATATTCCCCAGAATGCCACTGGCAGCCACCCTGGGACAGAGGAAGCTGCCCACAAATGCAGCGGAGCCTGAGGCCGGCCAGCAGAGATAGAATGAGCTGAGGAGCTCAGTGACTCCACTGAGACGCGAATCCCATGAGGCTTCAGAGTGTTTAAGCCAGTCGGGGGTGGAATTTTCCATTACTTGCAGCCGAAATAATCCTGATGCAGGTGAGTGCACTTACTGGCTACTGGCTGCCCAGACCTGCTTTGCTGGCCCCTGGGTGTGTGTGCAGGATGAGGTTCTTGCTGAGGCTCTTGTCTGAGGCAGAGATTTTTCCTCTACAGTGGCTTGGGGGCCCTGAGTCCTTTTCTTCAGCACAGAGCACCTTCAGGTTGGAAGAGAGCTAGTAGGGGAACCCCCCGTTTCCAACCGCCGGCAGTTTTCTTCATGGGGTCGGTGCAGCACCGCTGGCCTGTCTGCCCCCTGTCACTCACGCCTCCCCAGATTGAGTGACATATTTGGACTGGGGGGTTTGGAGGGGAAATGGAACAAGAGCAGTAGCCCAGCCCGTCCTCCTCGATTTCTCTTTGGGAGCCGTTGTCCCAGCCAACTGCCCATCATCTGTTCTGCTTCCCAGGTTAACCCCCCAACGTGGGGAAGCCTGAGGAGACCACCGCTGCCTGTTGATGGGTAAGTCTGTCTCACTTTGAGGCGCAGTCCTGAGTAGCCCACTGGACTGCGCTTCTAAGTCACATTCTTTAATATCTTTATTTGCACTAAGGTGATATGTTTTCTTACCAGACCCCAATAAGAAACTGCAACATGGCCGACTGGTGGGAAAAGCTGTCTGTAGGAGCAAAGTCAAGCATGAGACGGCCAGATGGCCTTGAATGCCTCTTCCAATCTGAGACCCAGTGCTTCTGTTATCTGACAAAGGGAAGTGCCCCAGTTCTGTCGAAGAAACAATGTTCTTGTCCCCTCACACTTAATTCTGAAAGGCCTTGCACAATGAGCAGCAAAGAACACCATTAGGAGCAGTTTCATAAAAGTTGCTGGAACTTCCCCTGGCCCAGGGGAGGCTCCCCTTGCTGGAACCTCCCGCCAGCCCTTTCCCCCCTTTCTCTTGTGACCCTCTGGCCTTGTGGGCCGACGGGAGGGCAGCAGCCTCCTTGCAGAGCTCAGTAAGGTTTGCGTTTTCCTTGCCCAAAGCAGTCCTCAGTGAATCTCCCCTTTGGGGTCATCTCAGTTGACGTGGAGGGGTACTGTTTATTCACTGTGAGATGGTCCCACACCAGAGAGTCTCTGCCTAGCACCCCCTCTGTCTGGGCTCTCACAGGGGTGCCCCAACCCTGGACCCTGCTGGCTCTGCCTCTCTGTCAGCACATCTTAGCTAAGCTGCCCCACCCCCCCTGCTCACTGGAGAAGAAAGAGGCCTTGGTGCCTCCCAGGCGGGATTGAATTCCAGATCATTCATAATAAAAACACCCGAAAGCAAGCAAACAAAGCAGATGCTCCCTCAGCCCTGTTTATTATTTCAACCTCAGCGTGGACATTTCATTGCTCCGGGACATGTCTGCAGGCAGCACAGGGTCCCTTCTTCCCATTGTCTTTGGGTGGGGGTGGGGGTGGGCATCAGCCTTGGGCTTTCGTGGGAAGGACACGGGAACAAGCCCAGATGAGGAAGAGAGCACTGAGAGCCAGGAGGCCCAGGCCCCACTTCCGGCTGGGAAGGGACCTCGCTGGGTAACCCGGGGCAAGGCTTTCCCTTTCTGAACTCTCGGCTTCAAAAACTAACCCTGCTGGTTTAGGTTATAGATGTAAATCGAGGGCAGCATTAGTCACATTAGCTGAGATACGGAAACAGCCCACACGTCCATCACTGGGTGAATGAATAAAGATGTGGTTCAGCCACAGGAAGGACATCTTGCTGTTTCTGACGACATGGGCGGCCTTTAAGACTTCATGCTAAGTGAAATACGTCTGACACAGAAAGATAAATCCTGTGTGATCTACCCTCCATGGGGCATCTAAAGACGTCAAACTCACCAGGGTCTGGGGAGTGGGGGACGCGGGGAGATGTTCAAGGGCACAGGTATATAACCAGAAGCCGAGTAAGTCCTGAAGAGCCAACGCGCTGTGCAGCGATCACAGTTAGCAGCACCTCACTCTCTGCTTCGAAGCTGCCAGATGAGTAGAGTTGGAGCTTCCGCATCACAAACAGAAGTCATCACGGGGTGTGGCGGAGGTGTTTAGCTACGCTACGATGGTGGTCATATTGCAGCGCATAAGTGCATCAAATAGACGTGTTGTGCCCCTTAAACTCATGCAGTGTTATTATACGTCAATTATACCTCAAATTTTAAAAAAAGTAAGTCAAGGTTAAGAGTGAGGTCTCTGAAGGAAGACCACCTGGCTTTGACCTTGGGAAGGAATGGGGTGAGGGGAACTGACTCCACCCCTCATCTTCCAGCTCCCTCAGCTGAAAAGTGGTCAGGAGTACCCAGCTCAGGGTTGCCGGAGATACGAAGAGTAAGTCCACCCGTGCACGGTCCCCCAGCATGCTTTCAATAGCTTCATCATCACCGCCCTTATGCCTGAGACGTGCACGGTGTGTGAGAGAAGCAGGCGTGTCAGCCGAGAGTGCGTGAGTGCCGGCGGCAGAATCCTGCGAGACACAGAGTGGGCGCAGAGTCGGGGGACAGTCACATCCACCGAGGGGGTTGGGAGAAGTTCGGGAAACTCTTGAACTTGAGCTCCGCCTGGCGCTGCTGAGTCTGACAAGGCTGTGGGCCTTCGCGGAAGATAACAGTGAGGGGAAGGCGGAACGGCAGGGATCAGCCTGGCGTGTTCGGGGTTGGACGAGGGTTGGGTGAGGCCGGAGCGCTGGGTGTGAGGACACCTGTGCTGAGAGAGGGCCCCAGAGGACACGGTGGATCCCGGTGGGTCTCTCAGGCTTTACCGCACACACCATGGAGCACGGTCAGGTTTCAGGCAGAGGAGTGCTGAAGCTAGTTCTGGGATTTAGGGCTCACACTTCAGCAGCCAATGAGGAAAATGGATGGGAGGGGCCCGCCGGGGGCTGTGGTTGCTACAGCTTAGACCAAAAGTCGGGCAGACTTTAGGCAGTGGGAAGAGAAAGGCAGGGAAATGCAAACTCACAGACACAGGCAACGGTATGGTGATTCCCAGAGAGAAAGGGGGGTGGGGGAAGGGGGAAGAGGCAAAGCAGGGTAAGTGGTGACAGCGGGTACCAGACTCTGGGTGGTGAACCCACAGTACACTATACAGATGATGTCGTATAGAATTGTATACCTGGAACCCACGTAATTTTTATCCACCCATGTCACCCTAGTAAATTCAATAAAATATATTTAAAAAGATAAGTTAGAAAAGAAAATGCATGTGGTGGATTGTGAACGAGGGCAAAGAATAGAACCACTGGTGGAATGCTTAACAGGCGGCAGCTCCTGCCGGGAGTCCGTGATGCTGGGACTCCCGCCGAGTTGCAGGCGAGGAGAAGGAGGCCGGGGGAAGGCCGCAGGGCGGGTGGGCAAAGGGGAAGGGGGCCTGGCCAGCCGTCTGGCCAGAGAGCTCCCAGCTGTAACTGCTGCCGCCGTAAGAATGGCTAACTTTATGCACCAGGCATCGATCTAAGTAACCTGACCAAGGCTACTCAGCTGGTACGTGGCCGAGCTGTGCTTCAAAGCCGAACAGTGAGGTTCCGGGACTACACTCCTCACCACAACGTCGAACTGCTTGGGGCGTCCCTGTGACCCACGCTATGCCAAGCCCTCTACAGAAGCACCAGCTGTCCCACAAGCAGAAGGTACTGCTGTGAGCATGGCTTTGGGCCCCACGCTCTACCACTTCCTCTCTGTGCACCCTTGGGAGATTTCTTAACTTCTCTCAACACCCATTTTCTCATCTGTAAAGTGAAGCACATAATAGCACATTTCTCACAGTTACTATGAAGATTTCATGAGATAACCATGCAAGCAATTTGAACGGTGCCTCGCCCCAAGCCACAAAGGTTAGCTGCTTGTCATTACCTGCGAGCACCTATACGGATAAGGCATCTGGAGATGCTGTGAAGCCCGACAGGCACTGATAGCACTCGACCTATCGTCTCCACGTTTCTCATCCTGCGGGCGGCTGCACTTTCTGGGCCCCGAGGCCTCCCTTGCACTTGTCTGTAAGGCGGTTTCAGCAGGGCCTGTGAGGAGCGCACGTGAGGTTCAGCAACGCTGGACCCAATGTGCTCACAAGCAGATTCCGCGGGCAATTAAACACGGTATTTAACCCCCCGACCCTGGTCTCCCGTGCGGGGAGGGTCTGAAAGCCGCTGCCTTTCCCGCAGGGCTTGAGTGGTGCCTGCCTGCAGCCAGACAGCGGAGGGGGGCGCCGTGTGTGGGCACCCCGCCAGGGAGTGGTTAGATAGACTCGGTGTCTCCCTGGCCCTCTTGTGAAAGACTGAGACAGTACAGGTCATTATAAACATTTTCCAAAAACAATACAGCGATTGTGTGTGTGTGTGTGTGTGTGTTGGGGTGTGACTCCCTGGCAAAGGACACCCCTTCACCAAGGTTAAAGGAGTGCGAATATTGTGCTGAGGTTTGAAAACATGGGTGCTTTTCTTCTAATTAAAAAACTAAAGTGTAAGTTTAGGGTTGGGGCTTTGCGGCTTCTCTCCCAGGTAGCTGTGCCTTGCAGTGGGGGTGGGACAGGCTGGCCGGGGAAGCTGAAGAGGGAGGGGGCAGGGCAGGCTGTCAAGGACTCCGTCATGGGTGTGTGGCCTTTAACGACTCTGCATTTACAGAGCAAACCGCTCAGAACTTCCGAGGGTGGAAGTATCTGGTCAACCCTCTCATTTTGCAGACGAGGCAAGTGACGCATCGGGAGGGGCAGGTGACTTGCCCAGGGTTTCCCATCACCCAAGGACCAAGACTGGCTCCCAGTCTTTTCGGAAGCAGGGGTGCCGCTTCCCTCTCCCAGGGAGCCACGGCGCCGTGTGCGTGGCACGTGGCCCGCCGGATGACTTAGCGGGCACGCAGGGAGCATGTACATTTTAACAGGTATTTATTTCAATGTGTATAAGGAAAAATGATCTGGCCCATGAAACTCATAATTTATGACTGTGATATAAAAATGTCACTTCAAAGTACACTTATTTAGGCAAAGAGAGAGGGAGAGTGTGAGTGTATGTGAGTTGCTTTAAGAATATTGGAAAAATGACAGCAGGCGGACAGCAGGGTTGTTGGAAATCATGACTGCAGCCCACTTTGTCTTTAGGGTCACTGGGGCTCTGTTCCCCACTCTCTTGCCGCCGTCTTCTTCCTTCTGACCCTCAGTGCCCAGAATGACCAGAGGACAGTGGGAATGGCTGGCCCCGGGGTAACCTGTGAGCTCTCCTCACCCCGGGAGCCAGACCCATCCAGTGCCCTGGCAGCCGAGGGGCAGAGCCTTGGGCCTTCTCTTCCCCCGTCGTCTAGGAAATTCCAAGCACGCCCCCTGTATTCCTCTTCCTCCCAGAGCTGCCTGTCCCCTGAAGCAGCTCAGTCGAAGATACGAATGGGTTACAGTGGATAACTATGTAACCGGCAGCCCCTCCCTACAAACCTTGGTCTATGACAATAGTACATTAATTGGTGTTCAGATATCCCTAAGTCATAATGAAAAAATAGAATCAAAAGACAATGAAGCTGTGGATTTTGACAATGCACAGTGACATGTGTCCACCATCATAGTATCACACTGAATACGTTCACCGCCCTAAAAACCCTCTGTGCTCTGCCTGTTCGTCCCTCCTCCCCTCTGTCCCCTGCCAACCAGCGATCTCTCCGCTGTCTCCACAGTTTTGCCTTTTCCAGAATGCCATAGGGTTGGAATCATATCGTACGTGGCCTTTCCAGATTGGCTTTTTTCACCTAGGAATACACGCTTAAGTTGCCTCCATGTCTTTTCAAGGCTTGATAGCTCATTGCTTTTTAGCGCTGAATGAAAGGCATGAATTGTAACAATGCGCCACTGCGGTGGGGGGTGTTGATAATGGGAGAGGCTATGCAGGTGTCGGGGAGGCGGTGTGTGGGAAGTCTCTGTACCTTCTGATCGACTTTGCTGGGAACCTAAAACAGCTGTAAGAAAATAAAGTCGATTAAAAGAACTGTGAAGGATGGCCCTTTTATGTGTGGGCTCTACACTAGGGTTGAAATAAAATAAAAGGGAGGCTCCCTCCCCTGGTCTTCCTGAGAGCAGGGGTCACAGGGAACTACAGGACAGCCGTTTCACATGTCTTGGGCATTTTCTAGAATTGACACCCCTGAGAAGACAGGCTTTGTCTTGTTCGCCGCCGCAGTCTCAGGGGCCGGAACTCTGCCTGGCACAGAGTAGGGGCTCAGTTAATATTTGCTTGGTAAACTAGCAAAACATCAGGCCCTGTGCTAGGTACTGGGGCTCCAACTGTGGTTTCTTCTCTCAGGGTGTAGCCTGGATCCCTGATAAGCTGACGTGGAACTGCAGGGCAGTCAGATGGTGCATAAAGAGAGGGCTGGGCTAGGTCCAGAGCTGGCTCAAAGGAGGGCAGGAGGGTGGAGGGCAGAGGGCAGATTACAGGAGGGCGGGAAGGTAGACGGCAGGAGGGCAGCAGTCAGAGTGCTTGAGCAACACAGAGAAGGTTTTAAAGGGGAGAAGACATGTCAGCTGGTTTTAGAAGGATGACCCTGCAGGGGTAGACACCCCAAGATATGATCTGAGTTGTGTAAAGTACAGGTGTCCTCAGGAGGACATGGCTTTAAGGAGGTGTCCCTGTGATTGTCCCTGGGGTCACACTGGCCATTTCTGACAACAAACCCATCCTGGGACCAAAGGGCTCTCGTTCCCATGTTTCTGCTTCCCCCGGCTCTCCACCCCATTCTAACTGCCCGACCTCGGCTCCAGTCAAAGGTCTTCAGGCCTTGGGGTCCAGCACATTGTTGGTTTTGGGGGGATGGCTTTCAAGGGGCCTCCACCCAGAAACACCGACTACAAGTGAGGGCTGGAAACAGGTGTCCCAGAGCTGCCTCCTGTGAGCCAGTTCCTGAACCACTGTTAGCTTGAAATTGTCCCCAGTGGAAGTATTTACATCCCAGAAATTGGCAAACACTGCGAATTAGGGCTCCCCCACCCCAAAGAGCCAGCCTGCTAGCACCCACTGGCCGGAGGACAGCATAACCTGACGGGTTTCCAACGTTCCGTGGAAGGACTTGAAGTGCTGCAACAAACATCTGGTTACGGTTTTGTTAAAATAAAAGACGTAAAAGCTTGATTGTAAGGCATCCGAAAAGCCACACTCAAAGGTTCAATAGCCATTCACTCGGCTGCCCGGGCAGTTGTTTTGGGTGCAGCTCTCCGAGCCTGGCTTCCCCTTCCGTGAGGTTTACCTGGAAAGTGACCTGGGACTGCAGGGCAAGGGGTGCCACGTGGCGATTTTCTCAAAACTGAGCTCTGCAAGGACACAAACTGTCGTGGCAAACGGGTGCCCAGGCTGACACAGGATCAAGTTCATCAAAAGACACTCTGTGTTCTCCCGATGGACTTGATGATGAATGTTGTAAATCAAAAGTTATGAAATAAAGACACAGCTAATATCATGTTACTTTCTCATCGGTTGTAATTTCAAGTTTCATGTGGGAATTCACTGGAAAGGAGAGTTCTGATGTTACCTAGTCAACGCGTGATACAGAAGAGAAAACTGAAGCTCCTCCCTGTAGCTCCCCTCACCCCTGGGCTAAGGCTACTTTGCTTCTGGTGGTGCAGTTTTCTGCAAAGGAAAAGGAAGAGAGCGGATCTGGAAGGGAGGAGAGGAATGCTCTCAAAGCTAGGACTCTGGCTCCTTTTCATAGCGTCTTTTGCATTAGGAGGGAGACATGTGTACAGATTTCACGATCTCAGCAGGGAACAAAATCACCAACACAGGCGATGCCAAAGCCATCTGAACCACACCCGTGCCTGCTCCGGTTTCACAGATGTGCACCTGTAGGACCAGCAAGCCTGGGCCCTGCCCATCTCTCTGACTTTACCCTCTACTACCCACCCCTCACTTTCTCTTCCAGTTCCCAGAACTCGCCAAGCCCAAGGCTGCCTCAGGGCCTTTGCACTTGTTATTTATTCTCTCTGCCAGCAAATCTTTCTGCAGATTATCACACAGCCGCATCCTTCTATTGTCCTGTTTCATTACCACCTCCTCACAGAGGCTTCTTCTGCTCACCCAGTCTAGAGCAGCTAGCTTTGCACAGCCTTGGCACCTCTGTGACCTCACCCTGTCTCACGTTCTGTCTCATTCTGATGGTCCCAGGTGATCCTGTAGTCGTCTGTACTCCCCACAATACAAGCTCTGCAGGTAGCTTCTCAGTTAGATTTGCCACCGTGTCCCTTGCTCTTTGCACATAATAGGTGTTTGAGAACTGTTTTCTGAATGAATAAGTGAACACATGGATGCCAAGCATGGTTTCCAGATACTCTTTTGACCTGAGGAAGTGGTTTTCCAACTGGACTCCCCGGAGTCTCGAGATACCTGGGGGAAACCTTGGGGGCACCTTCTTTGGGGGTGGACTCACGGAAGAGACCAGTTGGGTGGGACTCTAGGTCTCCCTCAGTTGGAAGCTGCTTCATGCGGACCTGGTTTACATATTGAGTGTTTTCATTGTTCATTGCCCAGAAGGCTCAGAGACCGCAGCACGAGGCAGCTCCTGCCTGAGGCAGCAACGGGTGGAAGATCCACACCTTCAGCCTGACACCTGGGAGTCTGTGACTGGGACACAGTGACGGAGAGTAAGCGTCGCTATTGAGGGGTGGCTGAGAGAAGAGCAGGGCCATGGCAGGCCTCTCCCGGGGGCCTAGGCATGAGATTGAGGTCTTTGGTGGGAGCGGGGCCCCGATTCTCAGACTTCTCTCCCGCTGCCTCGGCTCCTTGCCCCTGAGTCACGAACTATGGCTGATGACTTCTGCTGAGGCCACATGTGAGAAGCCAGCATTTCCCAACGACAACTTTAAACACAATGTTCGCTCCTACACTCACCAAGAGAGCAAGAGCCTCCTCTCTGTGGCCTCATTAAATGGGGTTCTATTTGCACAGCACTCCTTTTAGAACGTTCCTCTTTGCTGTTCCAGGCTCTCGGAGAGACAGCCTGAGAGGCTCTGCTGATAAAACGACGCTGGGCACGATAGAGATGGGAAGACGCCGAAATGAATAGCAGCTTTGTTTATCTGGCACTGGAACAGGAGAGAGGAGCTATAGCAAAAAAAAATAAATAAAGTCCCCCTTCTCTCCACAAGAATAAACCAACTCTGCCTGCGTGGCCAGCAACACAATTTACTTCACAGACCAGAACAAAGGCAAGTGGGCTGAGATTAACTTTGGGGGAAGAAATTTATTTATAAAGTAATTATGGAGTGGGCGTGGGATAGGGCTGGGGAATGGGAAAGATCAAAAGGCATTTGAGATGCCTAATTAGAAAGCCAAAAATAAAAAGCAGCAACAAACTGGGTATATGTATACATACACTAAGGCATGTATACATACTTCTCTGTATGCACAGGACTCCTAAACATGACTGGTTCCCCTCTCTGCAGACTTGCCCTGTGTTTCCTTCCCACGGCGACAAGAAGATGCTAGCAATGAATAACAGTGACATTTTCTGAGCACTCACCACGTGCCCAGCTTTGTGCGAAGTGGCGTGTGCACAGGACAGCAGATATTGCACCCCCGCCCCCTTACTTAGCTTCTCTGAGCTTCGGTGTTCCCTTCTGCAAAATGGAGATAATCACATGCTCTACCGCACTGTGCCAGGGCTGCTGCGACGATTAAATGAGACGACGCAGGTAAAACACAGAGCCCAGGGCCTGGCACCGAGGAAGTGCTCAGTACATGGTGGTGGTTGTTATTGCCATTCTCCATGGTACCTCAAACTCAAAATGCTAAAAACTGCAATGATCTCTCCCTGCAAGCCCCTCCTTCTTGATTTCATAATTTTAGTGAATGGAATCATCAACTTTCAATTTTCTTCTGCCAGACATCCAGTCAGTCCCTGAATTCTTTCGATTCTCCTTCGGTCCTGTCTCTTGACTTATTGTACCCTTATTGCATTCCTCACTGCCGCATTGCCTGCCTGGGTTCACACCCTTATTTCTTCTCAGAACGGCTACGGTTTCTCCCTAATGGCTCCGGCAGGCTCTAACCTCCACCCCCCGCCCACTGCTGCTTTACTAATCTAATCATGCCCATTTTTTTTCCCTCTGGCTTAAAACTCAGCAGTGGGTCTCTCTCTTACCTAGAAGACCAAGTCCAAATTCTAGAGTGCAGTGTAAAATGGGTCTGTGACCTGGCCTTGACCTTCGCCCACTCTCATTTATTCTTCCAGGTCTCACTCTCCTTCCTTCACACGTCACATCTCACAGAAAGGCTTCCCTGGTCCCACGCCCATCACGCTCTGTCCCCCTTGCACTATTTTTTTTGTCCTTAGCACCCTTCTCATCACGTGACAGATGGCAGCTTTGTTCATTCTTTTATCGTCTGCCTCCCCTGGGGGACGCAAGCTCCATGAGGACCTAGACTCGTGGTGTGACATGTCACAGCTCCCCTGGTTACAGCCGTGCCTGGAGCGTAGAACGCCCTCATGGAGTATTTCACGGGCAAAGGAATGAATGAATGCGCTTTGCTTTCCAGTGAACCAGTGTTTTTCAGACTGTGGGTTTGAAATGGGTCATCAGATCGATTTAATGGGTCACGACCAACATTTAAGAACATAAAATAGAATGCAGCAGATCACATCAAAACACTCTGCACAGAGAAAGGACAAGTATTCTTCTTCCAAAGTGATTTATCTACCTACCTACCTAATATCTCAGAATCACGTAGCAAGTCAAAATGCATGACTTATTGTGGTTCACTACACAAAGTTTTGGAAAGCATTGCACTGTGCAGAGTACAATGGTACATATTTTAGGCGTAGAAGACCACAGCGACTATTCAACTCTGACCTTTTAGCGTGGAAGCAGCTATAGACCCTATGTACGCACGTGAGCAGGGCTGTGTTGCAGTAAAACTTTACTAACGACACCAAGTCGGGGCCTGGATTTGGCTGGTGGGTCTCAGCTTGCCAAGTCCTACACCAGACTGCAGTCTAGGCTGGGTCTTTCGTGTGGAAATTCTCTGCATTCAGGAGCCATGTCTTTTTCATCTCTGGAACTTAACCCAGAGTCCTCCATCCCGGGGTCTACCCAGCCCCACTCCGTGCACATAATCAATGTTCTCAAGTATTTGCCAAAATATTCAATAAACATTTACTGAGCCCCTACCTCAGAACAGCTGGGCACCAAATACATCAGTGTCTCTTGAATGAATACAATAGCCTGTGGCCTTAAATTCTCAGTAGTCTTTGCATCTCCTCCAGCCCTTCTAAATGCTGACACTCAGAGCTCAAAGGATGTCCTTGCCCTGGCTGCCTGGGTCACGTGCTGCCAGAGGTCGGAAGGGGTGGTGGGAAGTGACAGGAATAATGGAGGGGTTGGTGTTCTGTTTAGGGAACTGCCTAATTATCCTGCTTATCGGTTAGCTGGTTCCTTTCCTTTGCTCTTCCCGTTAATAAATCAAACCCCCTTCAGCTGTTATTGAGCTCCTGGGTCACTGATTCTTTCACCCACTTGTTTATAGAGTTATAGTGTGACCATGAGATTGAATGGAAGGGAAGGGAGGCACCCGACAAGTGTCAGCTCCAAAAGGCAACACTTGAGCTTCCCAGGCGCCGACAGGCTGCCAGGTGCCAGGGTGCTGGCCTAGACTGGAGGGGTGGGAGGTGGGGTCAGTGGGTGCAGTGTGTGCAGCTACAGAGCTCACCTCCCAGCAGGTCAGGGTTCAGATGGTAAGATGACCCAGAGCAGGGCTCTGCAAACTACGCCCTGAGGGTGAATGTCGGTTTTTGTGGGGCCCACGAGTTAAAAATCATGTTGAAATGGTTGGAAAAATATAGCAAAAGAATGCTATTCCAGGACAAGTGAAAATAACACCTAATTTAGGTTTTGTGTCTGTGGATAAAGCTGCACCGGAACAGCCACCCTCGCTCACTTACGCAACGTCCAGGGTCGCAAGGGTCGCACGACAACGGTGGAGTCCAGTGGTTGTAACAGAGACTGCACGGCTCGAGTGCCGGAAACATTCGCCATCTGACTCTGGACGCAGAAAGTGGCTGACCCCTGACTGGCATGACAGCATGACAGGCTGGCCTGGACCAGCAGCCCTGACACCACCCCGGAGCTCGCTAGAAATGAGACTTCCACGCAGGCCCCACCCAGGCTTCCTGAGTTGGAACCGGCATTTTTTAACGAGATCCCCAGGTATCTGTAAGCAACTGAAAGAGCAGGAAACATTTAGGTCCAAAGGAAGTGAACCCATATCCCTGAAGCCTCTACAACACTGGTGGCAAACACGAGGCCCGCGGGCCGAATCCGGCCCTCCGCCTTGTTTTATCAGGCCCGGCACCTTGTTTCTACCCGGCAGCACCGAGCTCTCCCTTTACTGTTAAGGACTAGTTACATTTACACAGTCCTAACATTACATGCGGCCCTTCGAAGGCAACCACGAGGCTGATGTGGCTCCCAGTGAAAATGAGTTTGACACTGCATTCTACAACATTTTAAAAGTGCCTTACAACTTATCAGCTGCACCAAGACAAAGAAATATGGCCCAAATGAAAAAACAGAGCAAAACCTCAGAAAGAGAACTAAGTATTGAGGAGATAACCAACCCATCTGACGGAGAACTTAAAGCCCTGGTGATCAAAATGCTCACAGATCTGACTGAGTTTGGTCCAAAAATGAAAAAAACAAAACAAATAAAAGATAACCAAAATGAAATAAAGCAAAATATTCAGGGAACCAACAGTGACAGGAAGGAAACTAGGACTCAAAACAATGATTTGGAACCAAAGGGAAAAATAAACATCCAACTGGATCAGAATGAAGAAACAAGAATCCAAAAAAAATGAAGAGAGTCTTATAAACCTCTGGGACAAACTGAACTGTTCCAATGTCCAAATTATAGGGATGCCAGAAGGAGAAGAACAATAGCAAGAAGCTGAAAACTTATTTGAACAAATAATAAAGGAGAACTTCCCCAATCTGGCTAAGGAAATAGACTTCCAGGAAGTCCAGGAAGCTCAGAGAGTCCCAAAGAAGTTGGACCCAAAGAGGAACACATCAAGGTACATCATCATTGAGTTACCCAAGATTAAAGATAAGGAGAGAATCTTAAAAGCAGCAAGAGGAAAGGAGACAGTTGCCGACCAAGAAGTTCACATAAGACTGTCAGCTGATTTCTCAAAAGAAACCTTATAGGTAAGAAGGGGCTGGAAAGAAGTATTTGAAGTCATCTACATCCAAGATGACTCTATCCAGCAAAGCTATCATTTCGAATGGAAGGGCAGATAAAGTGCTTCCCAGATAAGGTCAAGTTAAAGGAGTTCATTATCACCAAGCCATTATTATATGAAATGTTAAAGGGATTTATCTAAGAAAAAGAAGATAAAAATATGAACAGTAAAATAACAACAAACTCACAACTATCAACAAATGAACCTAAAAGAAAAGAAAAACATTGAAAACAAAAACTAAGCAAACAACTAGAATAGGAACAGAATCAGAGAAATGGACATCACATGGAGGGATTTCAGTGGGGAGGGGGAAGGGAGGAATAAGGGGGAAAAGTGCAGGGAAGAAGAAGCATAATTAGTAGGCATAAAATAGAGGGGGAGAGATAAAAATAGTACAGGAAACAGAAGACTCAAAGAACTTATATGTACAACCCATGGACATGAACTAAGGGGGGGACTGTTGGAGGGTTGGGATGGCAGGGTGGAGGGGGAATAAAGGGGAGAAAACTGGGAAAATGGTAATAGCATAATCAATAGAAATACTTAAAAATAAAAATGTTTTATCTCTGTCTGTAGGGCAACCCCTCAGCCATTAAGGAGATTTATTAGGGCCGTTTCACAGATGAGAAAGTAAAGACTGGGCCAGTCCCATCAAGTGCTGGGCCAGGGTTACACACCTAGGAAGTGTTTGAGCTGGGATTTGAACTCTGCAGTCCATCACACAACCTGTGGCTTTGCTTGTATTAGGCCCTATGGCCCTCGATAAAGGGAGGGCAAGACCCCATTCAGCACCTGGAGGTACCTACCTGGGGCCCCAAGGTGTCCAGTGGCCACAACAAGTGTTCTATTTCACTTCTACGGGGTTTCAAAGTATTTTGCAATCAGTTGCTGATATTTTAAAATCAGGAGAATTCATATGGGAGGCTCAGAGAATTGGCTTCTCCAGGAAGAATCGGATGATCAGGCCTTCCCAGGCTGCACGGTCTCCCGGGGCTTTGCCAGGCTGGGGCTGCATGGTGGCTGCCCTCAGAGGCCAGCCTGGCTTTTCTGAGTCCCCACAGCCCCGACCTGGGCTCTCAACTCAATACATCAACTACTGGAGCTATTGGGCATCTTGTTAAAATGCAAGATCTGGTCAGCAGGTCTGAGAACAGGTTTGGGCCTTGCATTTTCAAGGGGCTCCCGGGTGACGCCGAGGGCGCCCCAGAGCGCACTTTCAGGAGCACACTTCTAGGAGCTCAGACCTGCTGACTTCAGGAGCTACACCACTTGGTCCGTCATCCAGAGCCTCCCGACAGGCCCCTTGGCTGCTGCTCCCGGATCCCTCAGGGCGGCTGGGAGCCCCCAGGCCCTTTTCTTCAGCTGCTCGAAGCCTCCTCCACTGACCCCCCTGAATCCTCTAAACACAACCACCTTCTGGGAGTGAATGTCAGGACGTGAAAAGGTGGAAGAGCTCTCCCTGTCCCACCACACCGGCTCCCTTGCATCTCCCCGCCTCACTCCTGGAGGATTGGGTGTTTCTGGGCAGGTCTCTTGGGGCTGCAGGTCAGCAGTTGAGGCAAGAGACAGGGTCTGCCCATAGTGTCTCATTAGTCTGGAGGCCTAGTGGAGGCTGCTGATAATTGTGTTGAAGACATCTGCTCCCCGTGCCCCAAAACACACGTGTGTGCACAAATGCACACATGTACACATGCACTCCAAAATGTAATGAGCCCACTGTGTACACCCTTCTCTGGCTCCCCCCCTCAAACAGCCCTGCCACAACCACCGGTCAGCAGCAATGCCAGCTGCCCCCACAGGGGGCTATTTCCAAGAATCCAGAGATGTGGCTGCTTCCATTTCCGGGAAGCCTGGTGGGAGGCCGCCCTGCGCTGTGGCCTCAGTGAGGCAGGTGGCCTTCGCTCGTCTCGGATATCGCTTTCCTTGCTGGCCAGTAGTAAGAACAGGCTGTGTCTGCACACTTCGGCCAAGGGAAGCTTCAGTGGACACACATGCTGTGTCCCAAACAGGCTGGCTCAGCTCTCCGGAGGCTGCCCTCCTCTGGCTTAGGAGCCAGGACCAGCAGCAGGAACGTGCAGCCTTCGCTGCATGCAACGTATGACTTTGTACAGATCATTGTGTCTCCTTGGTCTCTGCTTATCTCATCTGTTAAATGGGTATCCCGATACCAACACCCACCTCAAAGGACTGCTAGGGTTTGAACAGGCTCCCCGTGTGGGGGTTGTTTGTAAACTGTACATGCTGGTCTCATGCTGGGGAGAAAGCAAGGAGCTGGTACTCCAATTGGGAAACTGTGGAGCGTGCTCCCCAGCTCCCCAGGCGATGTATGCCCTTTCACCCTTCTGAGGAGCTCCCGAGGGGATGACCTCTCTGGCCTTCGTTACACACAGCGCAAGGCTGGGTCAGCAGACATTGTCAGGAAAACAGAGGAAAGAAAAACAAAATTGTATTGCTTTTCAGTGTTTGCCATTTCAAAAATATTCTGTTTTTCATGGCCGTGTCGTGTGGTCAGTGCCCCCAAGCGCAGGCAATTTATTCTTCCCAGATGAGTCTGCCAGATGAGTCCTGTTCCTTTCGACAAAATGAGACTTGCAGGTGGCAGGGCCACACACTGTCTTTAACACATAGTGCCAGGGGGATATTCTTCTTTTTCTTCCTCTCATTCGCTTGCAGGAGTGCTCTTAGTGCTCTTGGCTTCCAGCCTGGGGTGAGGTCAGTCCACCAAACCAGGCGTGAAGGTCACGCTGGTCTCCAAAGTATTGACAAGTTTCTTGGGTGGGGCCCTGTGACATTCTTTATAAATCAACTCTCCAATTAAGTTGGCTGTTTGCCTTGTAACGGGAAGCCATGATTCCGCAAGGCATGCCTAACGCTCCCAGGCAGCAGGAAGAAAAGGGCTGAAGGATCTGCTGACCTCTGTTCGAATCCCCTTTTCAGTACTCTGACCTTGGGCAGAATAACCCGTGCAAGGTTAGAGGAGATGTTGAAGGTGTGTATCCTGGTGCAAGGGTGCTCAGAAATTGTTAATACCCTCCCCCTATTCCTATGTCCATCCCACCTTATTGGATTGGAGTTATCCTGGAAAAGTCAAGGAATTTGCTCAAGGTCACTGTGCTGGCAAATGGCAGAGACCTGATCAGAACCCAGGGAGGCCCAAGTCCAAAGCTCATGTTCTTTGCTTACCAACCCATCTCACACTTACATGGAGCTTCATACTTTCTAATGCACGCTTACTCACTAGCTGTTCTAAGTCCTTGGGTAAGGAAGATCAGGCATATTTGATATACTTGACACATTGCATTTATGTTTAAGCGCCTCACCCAGGTGGATACTGGAGGCCCCATGGAGTATGGGGCTGACAGGAGGACCCAGCTTTCTGAACCCAGACCAATGCTCTTTCTGGCGAACCAAAGATGGTACAAGGATGTGGGAACCGGCAGAGAAAGTACCACCCGTCCTTAGCCTTAAACTAAAAGCCAGTAGTAAGAGACCTTAGCCTTCAATCCTTATAAGAAAAACATATCAACCAACCAGGTGATTTGCCTTCAATATGACAATCACCAGGCAAGACAGAGCCCTGGAATGACTGTTTTCGTTTGCTTGTTTGTGCTCAGAATCAAGGCATTTTACCGTCCAAAGGAAGACAGATTGTTAGGATTTTCTATGGAATGTGTGAGTGTGACACAGGGACAATGAAAAAGGGGGTACGTACAAGTTCAGGGATCGGAAGGAATCCCACAGGGTAATCTGACCAATAATTCCTAACTGGGCAGGTCGTGGTGGATGGTCACGCCCCGGGGCCTATAACCTCTAGTAAAAGGTTTAACTGAGTCCTGCCCATTGTACCCAGGTTGACACATCTTTGACATGCCAGACCCCTGGCACTGCCCCAAGGAGAAGGCAGGACCACCCTCAAAGGAGCACATACTCTTTTTACCTAACCTGCCGCCTGAGCCCCACCTCGCCTTCTCCCACCTTCCTGTGCTCTTCCTTAGTTTCCCTCCTTAACTCTACACATACAGGGTGGGGCATGAGGGTTCCAGCTGTCTGTGTGGAAAATAACCAACCATCAATCCACAGTGACACAAGACTAAACTCTGTGTTTTGCACACTCCAACTGCAAACGCACTTTCGCCCCACCCTGTATGTAAGACTGCAAAACTGTCATTTTCTGGAGCCTTTGAGACCTTGCTTCCTGGCATTGTCATTAATTTGGCTCTGGCGTAACTTGTAGTGCTGTTGGCTGTTAGTTCAATGTTAATGAATCAACAACATTTATTAAGTACAGTGTCTTTAAACAGAAACACAAAATAAGGTTCTATATTGATCAGTTAATGAAAATGCCATGACCAAAGGCTTAAAACTCCTTAGAGCTTCAAGAGCAATCATCCTTCAAAAGGCACCTCCCAGCCTTCTGGCACTTAGGAACTCTGGATAGCACTTCAGTATTACACATGGGGGGGGGGCATTTGATACAATGAAATCACCACCCAAAAGCACACAAATGTGCAAGTGTGGCCGTAAACAGACTGAGGACACGTTTACAGCGTGAGAGCTAGAGCCAGAAGGCAGAACACGCCTTGTTCGATCTCAGCAACGAGGCGTATTGGGAGACTCAAATTATCTGCTGCTCTGCACATGTCTGTGCGTGACCATGAATGGCTGTGGGAATTGATTTGAGGGTTACAGATAAGCTTTAGGGAGTAGGTGAATTTGCGAATAAGAAATCCATATCCTGGAATATCTGAGAAGGGAGCACAGTGCTTAAAATTTCCATTAAAGTGTAAAGGACGGATGGATGCCCTCCTAAGGGCCCGTTTCGCTCTAGAGAATCGGGGGGAAAACACGAGGACAGTGGTCATCTAAACGGGGTGGCAGGGTAGGTGAGAGAGGACACGGAGGGGGTGGGAGTCAGGAGGGAGGTCAGGGGAGTGGGTACGGGTCCTGGTGTGGCAGGGACCTTGACCTTGACCTCCCCTGGAACACCGTGCAGGCTGGAGCCCCTCCCTGCTCTCACTGGACTTGGCAGCTGCTGAGCGTTGAACACAGTGACTCTCCTCTCTGGCAGTCTCCCAGACCCTGGGGAAGCTTTCATTTCTTAGTCGTTCCCCCAGGCTTCATTACTCCATTTGCTCATTTTCTAGCCCTCCCTCTCCATCACCATGTTATTGGGCCACCTACTCCCACGGAAGAAGCGACAGTGCCAGGAAAGCTCCTTGAGTGAGTCAGCCCAAGAGAAGAGAGCAGAGTCCGGGTCCCTGGGAGCTGATGACAGCAGCAGCCCCGGCCAAGCAGGGGCGGGCAAGACCCGCGGGCTGGTGGAAACATCGTGTGTAGGAGCTGCCACCTCAACCTCCCCAAACGGACTGGCTGTCTGCAGGGGTGACTCACCTCTGTCATTCACCACACCAGGCTCCTCTTAGCAGAACAACAAACCCTGCTCAGGCAGGGGCAAGTGCTAGGCTACCTGGGTCTGGGTGTATTAAGCTGTGACCATGGATATGCCCTTCCCTGCTCTTAGCTCAGGTGCTGGAGCCGGACTGTCTGTACCCCCGCTCCACCACTTACTCCCTGCGCCTCATTTTCCTCATTTGTTATCTATCTATCTATCTATCTATCTATCTATCTATCTATCATCTATCTATCTATCATCTCACAACAATGCCTGCATTGAGCGAACTCTAGAGAGCATTAGCTTTTATTTTTATTGTGGTTACCACTATTTTTATTACTGTTCTTGTCTTTAAAGTATGGAATGGGGCCAGATAATCTCAAAGGTCCTTCTTTCCCCTCCTATATTGTTTTTGGAGATGCTTCCCTGCTGGGTGGCTTTGGGTAAAACTCTTCTCTCCTCTGGGCCTTAGGTTCTTACCTTCTAAGTGGGATGCTGGGTCTTGAACCCTGAAAGTCTGAGACAAAGACAAGGCAACGCCCAGGGTGGGGTCAGCGTGTCAACACCTTCTCTCCTGGGGGTGCTGCTGAGGTAAGCGGTCAAGGAACCGGAATATTTACATTTGCAGTGGATTTTTCAGTGCCCACTCACTGAGCACTTACCAGATACCTTCCTAAACCTTGACTGATTTATTCTATCATCATTACAATCCCAAGAGGGAGATTATTGTCTCCCAATTAGAGATGAAGAAATCGAGGCAAAGAGATACTAAGCCATTTGGCTAAGGACACACTACCAGTAAATGGTAAATCCAGATTCAAACCAAAAGACCTGACTCCAGATTCTATCAATGTTACCTGCACACTATACTGGCAGTTGGCCTTGACCTTGACTTCTAATCCCATGACGGCCATATAATTCTATGCCATGCTTTTCAATAGACTGCTCTTAGTATTGATTAAAATCATTAATTCTCATTCTTTAGATAATGTAGGGATCATCTCCATGATGTCTTAACCTTTGGGAGGGTCACAGGTCCCTGTGAAAAGCTGAAAAAAGTTATGAACCCCCCCAAAAGACATTCATATTGCATACATAGATTTGTCTCGGTTTTAGGGGGCTCAGACATCTTGGGCTAAATGCTCTCGAAACTCTCTAGTAAGTATTCATCTTCGCCACACTTTGCATCAGTGAGAACCTCCTACCTAAAGGGCTGTCCATCCCATTCATGCTCACCTCTGATGGCCAGAAAGGTGCTCCTGCAACACATCCAACATTCGTTTCATCCTCACTGCGCTCCCAGCTTCGCCTGCTAGACGTTATGCAGAGTAAACCCAGTCTATCTTTCCATGACAACCCTCCGTGTTTCTGAAGATACTGGCCACCCTGTCTCTAGCCCGTCCCAGCTAGATGCCTCTTCCCTTCTGTTCAGTTCTAATTTCCCTGGATATGCCCATTTGTCCACGGCTCTCTCAAACACTCAGGGCTGATGTACAGCCTAGAACCCAATACAATCTTCGGGCTATGGACGGACCAGTGCATGTTCTGGACATCAGATCTCCATTTATTAAGTCCTCCTAAGAGTGAATCACATATTCAAAACTTATTTTACTTCAAAGTATCACATATACAAAGAACTGCCCAGTACAAAAATGACACTTCAGTGGGCAAACATCCACACAGCACCCGAGTCAAGAACTGGACCTTCACTCTCTTCCCCATGAGTACTCGTCCTGTCCCCTCGGAGACAATGCCGACTCTTTCACGATAACAACGTTCTCGATTTTAAAAAAGTCTTATCACCTAAATGTGTATCCCACTTAATGCTATGGTTTAGTTTCCCTGGTTGTCTGATTTTATACAAATGGAATCATATAAATTAGAAGTCTTTTGTACCTGACAGTGGTGTTTGTGAGATTCATACATGTTACACATAGTTGTAGTTCACTCACCTTCATTGTGGGACATTTCCCCTTTGTCCGGATACACTGTAATTTATGTGTTTATTGTATTATTAGTGGATGCTTGGGCTACACCCAGGCTTTGGTGATTATGAACAAGCTGCTGTCAACACTGCGCACGCACGCACATACGCATCTAGCCTGAGAAAAGCTCAAAGAACTTGTGTGGCTTCGGCTTAGTGGACACTATCAAGCTGTATTCCCAAGCAGCTGCACCATTTCATACTTTCACCAGCTCTGTGTGTGTGCATGTATTTCAACTGTTCCATGTCATCATCGATACTTAGTCTTATTAATCTTTCTAATTTTAACCATTCTGGTGGTTATCTAGTGGCATCTCGTTGTGGTTTGAATTTGCATTTCCCTAATGAGTGGTGAGAGTGAGCCCACTTTCATCTACTAGTGTTTAGAGGTTTTGGCCTCTCCTTCCCCATCTGACTCACACTGAACCTGTAGCCAAATGAAATAAAGTCTCAGAGAGATGCTACTGCTTAGTCATATCTCCCTTACTGGCTCCAGTTGGATTTTGCACCCCCAGAGTAGGTCCAAACATTCTTAATGATAATGACAGCTAATATTTATTGAGCGCCTACTGTGTTCCAGGCTCTGGGCTTGATACACATAATGCCTCTTAATCCTCACAAATGGCTTATGAGGTTGATACTATTATTTTTGTTTTACATAAGAAGAAACGAAGGTGGGGAGGCTAAGTAATTTACCTAAAGGTCTCACAGCGAATAGGTGGAGTAACCGAGATTCAAATCAATGCCCTTTGCAGCTAAAACATGAGACCCCCCAAAGATGGAAACATTTGACTAAACTTTTTTTAAAGGGTTCAAAATGAATAATAAAATGAACATGTATGGAGGAAAACAGTTGCAAAGTAGGACAAAGGATTAATGTCCTTGATATGCAAATGGTTTCTGTGGATTAATAAAAGGACAAGCATCTCAGTAAAGAAATGGTCCAAGGCTTCTGAGGTGAACCTGGGAGTTTCTGCTCACTTTTTCACATTCTTTTATCCCTGCAATGGATAGGAACAAAATTTATGACTCTGAGAAGCTCGGCAATAAAACTTATTTTAACACAGAGTTTTCTAAACTTACAATTATAATTCTTTGGAACAGACTTTGAAGCACATTGAACTCTATGACGACCACGGTTTCCTCTGGTTTATAGTCTGACACGACTTCCAATAAAGGAAAGAGGAAACGAGATTAGTTTCGTCCAGGGTTTTTCAACCTTGACACGACTGACATTTCGGGCTGTGTGATTCTCTGTTGTGGGGGACCGTCCTAGGCGTTGGAACATGTTAGGCCATATCCTTGACCTGCACCCTGTAGATGCCAGATGCCAGGACCTCTCCCACCCCTAGCGTGACGACCAAAATTGCCTGCAGACATGGCCAAATGCCTCCTGGGAGGCAGCACCATCCCCCCTCACCCCCTCATAAGAACCGATGGTCTAGTTCAACTCATGTCCAAACACTCTGCTCCCGTGATCGCCTCCTACCTAAGTGCTCCCAGACCGCACAGTGTTTGACTTCTGTGCTTTATGATATCTGCCATTCTTGTTCAGTATAAGAGGGTATTAGCCCATCTCTTTTCCTCAAGTCTTTCTTGTTTGTTAGAACTCCTTTCATTTCCAGGCACGCCGGATCACCCACAGATCCCCTGACATGGGCATTTTCCCCATCTTTCCATCCCCCAGGTGGCATTAAGCTCCTTCCTTCAATCTACATGAACACCTTCTCCCTTCAATTCCCATATGCCCTGCACAGTTTTCTACCAGGTCCCCAACACATGTTATACTTCATTATTTATGTGGCTGTCTCCCCATTTTCTTGAGAGCAGGGACTGTGTCCTATTCCTCCTCTGATTGTCAGCACAGAGTTGGTACCAATCAACATATGTGAACAAAAGAGCACAATATAACTGGGGAGGGGGGTCAGCGACTTCATCCACAGGGCCCAAGGGGGACTTCCGGGAACACTGCGCTCTTCCACAGCCTCTTTGCCAGTTTCCTACTAAGGAGGTTCTCGCTGCTTGACTCCAGGCAGACAGGCTTCCTTCTGACCGAAGCTGGACGTACCATAAAAGGTACCAGTTTTGTTTCTCTCCCTCTCAGCCATGAATATGACATCATCTGCTCAGTCGGCATGTTCAGACCACTCTTGATGGTTTTCTCATTCCAAAGAGAAAAGCCCTTTTCCCTTGCTCTCAGCATATTTGTTAACCTCTCTTTCTTCTGGCGGATGGCATTTTCTATCCTTGGAGATGTGTCCCCCTGTCTACATTTTGGGAGCCCCTTTTGGACCTGGGTTTCTCAGACCTGCCCCAGGCTGTTCCCGCCCCCACCCCACCCTGAGCATTGTGTCAGTCTCTTTTAAGTATTTCCTTCTTTTTATTTCCTGTCTGGGGTTATTTTAATCTTTAGAAACAGAATATAATTCTTGGGAACCCTCTCACTTTACCAGAATTGTCCCACATGGTGGCAGTGGGTAGAAAGAAAGGGACAAGTTTGAGAAACATTAATAGTGGGCAAGTGATAAGCCTCGATGGCCATTTAGACGTGGAGGAGGATAGGAGATGACTCCCAGATTTCTGTTTCGAGACAAGGGGCGGGCTGGTGATTTCTGCTCTAGATACAGTCACAAGAGGAGGGGGATGGAGACGAGGAGGGGGAGCAGGCCGTCTGGAAAGGTCATGGGCACGGTCTGGGATGTTTAGAGTGAGGTTTCCAGGGGAGACAAAGTGGAGATGTTGAGGAGGGAGCTGGATACAAGAGCCTGACGCTTTGGATAGGAAATGACCGGGCCTGGCTGTTGGTGTGTGAGTGGCCGCCGAAGGTGAGGGGATGGACGAGCTCTCAGATAGCGTGTGCTGACGGAACAGACAGTTAAAAATGGAGCAGGAAGAAGGGTCCTTGAGGGAAACCGAAGGAGTGGTCAGAGAGAGAGGAGGAGAACCGGGAGAGAAGCATGAACGGGAGTTCCCAGGAGAGAGTTTCGGGACAGAAGGGATGGGAACAGCTTTAAATGATATAGAGAGGTCGGTCGACCCAAAGGTGGGCTGAAGCGTGCCTGCTGGGCTAGGAGTTATTGGGACCACAGGGAGGGCCACCTCGGTGGAGCTGAGGGGTTGGGAGGAGAGGCCATGGGGAACAGACACAGGGATGTACCAAACAGAGGTTTGCTCATCCATCCGCTCCATCAACCATGAGCATGCACCAGGGGCTGTGGTGGGACACAGTGACGGGCAAAGAGGAAAAACCCCACTGTCGTGGTGTGCACTTTTTAGGGGGATGTGATGCAGAGGGAGGATTTGTTGTAAAGATGGTGATTAGAATCGCCATCATTCCACAGATGAGGAGGCCAAGAGAACTTAGATGGCAACCTGCGCACATTCCTGGGAACGCTGGAGCTGGGGTCATGCCCGGACCTGCCTGGATCTTTCCATTCTTTGCTGCCCAAGGGGTACGGAGTGTAGGTGGGAAGCAATGATGCAGGGGTGTGCCGGAGTGTAGGTGGGAAGCAATGATGCAGGGGTGTGCCGGTGGTGGAAGAACAAAGGAGCGGGGTGGGGGGGGTATTTGTGGCTGGGGCAGGGGGGCGCTTTCTCAGAGCAAGGTTTCTACTGGCTCCCTTATCTAGGACCTCTGTGTTGGGTCTCGAGCTGGGGCTCAGGTCCGCCAATAGGGATGCCAGGCACTGAGAGCCACATGTTCTCATGTGGTTCTGTTTGTGCCAGAAGTTAGAGAGGCGGCCTGGGGTAGCCCCACCCCCTACTTCTCCTCACTCGGGAGTAAATCTCCACTTCCTGTGGAGACCCTGATCCACATGGTTTGGGTGGGGCCCGATACATCTCCATATCCACTTGTCAGACGTCGCGCAGGAACCCAAGTGAGACTGATCAATGTCCCTCCACGAGGTCAGATATAGAGGCGATGGAAAGAGACGGGGCCTTCCTCTTGTACAGTGATCTTAGGGGCCAGGCTGACACACCGGTAGCCACGCTGACTAGTTGAAGAAAACACCAAGTAGAGAGGAACAGAGTCAAGAGAGAGAGGAGACTGAGTTTGACAATATCATTTGAGTTCCTGGATCCAACTCTGTCCTAATTTACCAAAAACTATTCCAGATGTCCTGATGGCTTGAACCAGTGAATTTTTTCTCTCCCCCCAGATCTGAGTTCAGTTTCTATATATGCAGCTGAGAGAATCTGACCAATATGTCAGCTGTGACTGTGTAAAACAGATGATTTACTTTTGCAGAAGCTACATGATACCAGGGACTTCCCCCACAGAGCCAGGTGTATTTGCCACCTTCTAGGTGTTGGCCCTGCAGGTGATAAAGATGTGAGCTACAGCATAGCCATGGAGATGAAGGCAGGTACAAAAGAATCACCAGTTACAAAATGCTTTAGATTCATTGCCCTGAAGCCACAATCATAGGAAACAATGAGCTGGCAACTGCAGCTTGGCTCTGGCAAGTCTGGACTGAGCTGGAGAGAGGTTCCATGCTCCAGGAACCCAGTGGAAGGTAGGCTGGGAAGGAGAGGGAGTATATTCTAGGCTTCTCTAAAACCGTTCTGGGCAGTGGGGGCTAAGGTCAGGGTGGTGGGGGACAGAGAGAGAGGGGAGAGGTCGTCTGGGGAAGCTGCATGAGCATTAATGAGGGTAAGAGCTGCTTCTCATACCTTTCCCATTCCGGCGTGGGCATGTCCCAGCTTGACCACCACAGGGAAGCGAGGCGCTGTGAGCTGAAAGAGATAAGAGGAAGTCGCTCATTATCATCTCAGAGCATGTCCACCAAGGCTCTGGGCCCTGCCTGTTCTGTGGAAAGACTTAGTCACCTGACATAACCAGAAATCCCCACAAAAATGCTTTGACAGATGGCCACCCTACTGTGGCTCAAACACCCTCAATGCCAACATTCTTGGCTCCCACGGAAAGAGCCAGCCCTTCAAACCAGTCTGCCCAGGGCATCCACTAATCTGGAGAGATGGCAGAGGGAATCAAACCGACCGATTTCATCCCTTGGCTTGTGTGACCTCTGAAGCTACTGCATGGATCTGTGCCTCCATTTCCGCATCTGTACAATGGGGCTGATGAGTATCCATCCCAGAGGGTTGCTGTGAGAATTAAATAAGTTACTGCATGTGAAGCGCTTACGAAAGGCAGCTTTTTTATTCCTGTTACAGTTCTGCCTTATGTTATTTTCCCGACAACTTTTAAGGAATTCTCATTCTCTCCCCTGAGCACTCTCTAGGCCACCCCGTGAGGCTTCTCAATCACAGTGGCCACGCCCACCATGGGCACAAGCATCTCTCAGTCACACCAGGGAGGGCACTGTGTTGAGTGACTGCCCTGTGTGATCTCCTTTAAAGTCACACCTGGGACGGCAGGAGCCTGGCCCGGTCGGTTCTCTGTTGCATCCCCAGCTTCCAGAGCAACGCCTGGCCCAGGACAGGCATTTGACGTGGAATCTGTGCTTCAGTCAGCCCTCCGAGCAAGACTCCCAAGGCAGGCACGTCTCCTTCGATGACACAGAGAAGGCGAGTGGGGCCCAAAGATCAGGTGCCTGCCCACGCCCGTGGTCACTCTGCTAGGAAGTGAGGGGACCAGTTCAGACCCAGGCTCTGTGCTTCCTCCTTCATGCTGCTCATATGTCGGCTGAGATGGGTTTGCTTGGTGCCTAGAGGTATATGTGCAGTTGCTTGAGGGCCTAGGTTACCCCTTCCGGTTACTCCGTAATACTAGCATTCCCCCAGCTTTGATCGGTCCTGGCTGGAATAATCCTGCCCCATTCTCTAGGCTGCACAGTTGTCTGTTGTGGTCGCTCTGTCCTAGTTGTTCCCTGGCATTGCTGTCTGGGCTGACCCTCTGGTTGCCCAGCACCTAGTCTGACAGGGAGAAGCTGCTGTAGGTGCTAAGGAGGGGTCTGCACAGGGTCGCAAGCCCACGGGCCTTGAGGCAAGCAGGAAAGTTACTGTAAAATGAAATATGTTGGGGTGACGTTGGTGAAGAAGATGATATAGGCTTCAAGTATCCAAAATATAATACATCATCTGTATATTGTGATGGGTGCTCATTACCCCAAATTTAGTCTCCTCGGGAAGGTATTTCTATTATCATTTCACAGATACGAAAATGGAGACTGAAGGCAGCTGCTGGGAAGGGGTCAAGCTGGAGCTTGAACGTGGGTCTGTCAGGTTCTAAGCCGGGTGTGAACAGTTTTCACTTATGTCTAGTATTGTCCTGCAGTAGCTGCTGGGTAAAAAAAAAAAAAAAATCCCTTTTATCCAGGCTAAAATTTACCATGTCCTGGTGTCTAGAGTAAAGGAGCACATTTAAAAAAGGGCAATATTTGACTTTGATTCCAGAAGCCATATGTACACACTATTAAAAAGTTTGGAATATACCACTCAAGACGGAGGTGTAGGTAGATAGACTTTGCCTCCTTGCACAACCAAAAGAAGGACAACAAAAACATTAAAAACAAAAAGTAACCAGAAGTGCCAGAAAACAGAACTGTATGGAAGCCCGACAGCCAAGAAATTAAAGAAGAAACATTCGTCCAGATTGGTAGGAGGGGCGGAGCTGGGGAGCTGGGGTGGAGAGGACTTGCGGCAAGGCTGGAGGACCAGGGTGGGCGAGGTGGCAGCTGGCAGAGTGGGCTGTGTGTGGATGAGCTGGGAGGCACAACTAGGGAACGGGGCAGACCGTGCAACCCAGGATTCCAGCACCGGGGAAATAAAGCCTCGAAACCTCAGACTGAAAAAACCTGTGGGGGCTGAGGCAGCAAGAGAAAGTTGCGGCCTCACAGGAGAGTTCATCAGAGAGACCCACAGGGTCCTAGAACATACACAAAACTACCCACCTGGGAATCAGCACCAGAAGGGCCCAATTTGCTTGTGGGCAGTGGAGGAAGTGACTGAAAGCCAGCAGAGAGCGGAGCAAGCAGCACTGTTCCTTCTTGGACCCCTCCCCCACGTATAGTGTCACAACACAGCGAGGTGGGCTGCCCTGCCCCGGCAAATACCTAAGGCTCCACCCCTTACTACATAACAGATGCAGAGAAACAAAAAATGTGGTTCAAATGAAAGAACAGATGAAAGTTCCAGAAAAAAATACAACTAAGTGACAAAGAGATAGCCAACCTATCAGACGCAGCGTTCAAAACACTGGTAATTAGGATGCTCACAGAAATGCCTGCGTATGGTCACAAAATAGAGGGAAAAGTGAAGGCTATGAAAAGTGAAATAAAGGAAAATGTACAGGGTATCAACAGTGAAGAGAAGAAACCTGGGACTCAAATCAATGGTGTGGACCAGAAGGAAGAAATAAACATTCAACCAGAACAGAATGAAGAAACAATAATTAAAAAAAGAAATCGGGAGAAATTTAGGAACCCCAGGAACAACTTTAAACACTCCAACATCTGAATCATAGAGGTGCTGGAAGGAGAGGAGGAAGAGCAGAAAATTGAAAACTTATTTGAAAACATAATGAAAGAGAACTTTGCTAACCTGGCAAAGGAAATAGACTTTTAGAAAGTCCAGGAAACCCAGAGTCCCCCAAAGTTGGATCCAAGGCAGCACACACCAAGGCACATCATAATTACATTACCAAAGATGAAAGATAAAGAGAATCTTAAAAGCAGCAAGAGAAAAGGAGGCAGTTGCCTACAAAGGAGTTCCCATAAGACTATCAGCTGATTTCTCAAAAGAAACTTTATAGGCAAGAAAGGGTTGGAGAGAAGTATTCAAAGTCATGAAAAGCAAGGACCTACATCCAAGATTGCTCTATCCAGAAAAGCTATCATTTAGAATGGAAGGGCAGATAAAGTGCTTCCCAGACAAGGTCAAGGTAAAGGAGTTCATCATCACCAAGCCCTTATAATATAAAATGTTAAAGAGACTTATCTAAGAAAAAGGAGAAGATAAAAAACACCAACAGTAAAATGATAACAAACTCACAAATATCACCTGAACTTGAAAAAACAAAAACAAAAATGAACTAAGCAAACAACTAGAATAGGAACAGATTCAAAAAGTGGAGGTCACATGGAGAGTTATCAGTGGGGAGGGGGCGGGAGGAGAATGGGGGAAAAGGTACAGGGAATAAGAAGCATAACTGGTAGGTACAAAATAGACAGGGGGAGGTTGAGAATAGTATGGGAAATGGAGAAGCCAAAGATCACATAACCCACAGACCTGAACTAAGGAGGGGAGGAGGATGCTGGAGGGAGGCGGATGCAGGGTGGAGGGGGATAAAGAGAAGAAAAGAAATGGGACTACTGTAATAGCATAATCAATAAAGTGTACTTGAAAAATCTAAAAAATAGTTTGGAAAATAAAACAAAATGCTATGTAGTTATATATAAGGAAGACAAAACCACCCTCAGATTTTTATAGTTTTGTTGTACTATCTGCTGGTCTTTTTAAAATCTATATTTATGTTTTGATTTGTTTTATACAACTTTTGGGGGGTATGTTATGTTTATGAGATTCATGTATGTTGATATATATATATATATATATATAGAGAGAGAGAGAGAGAGAGAGAGCTCTGATTCATTTTTAACTGCAACATGGTATTTCACGTTACAAACACATTACATCTGTTTCCTGCTGATGAACATTTAGGCAATTTCTATCTGCCTAATTATAAGCAATACGAGTATAAACATTCTTAAACATGCCCCCCTATGCCCATGTAGGGGAGTCACTCCAGGGCACACACATAGGAGCTAAATTGCTGGGACCATGCTCATCTCGGTTTTGCTAGGTGTTGCCAAGTTGCTCTCCGAAGTGGTTGTACCAGCTTCTGCTTCTCATGAGCAGAGAAAGAGCTCCCAACACCTGAGTTGGAAAGACTCACATTTTATCAACCCAAGGGACGTGAAGTGGAATGAATGAGTACATTTTCACTAAGCAGCGAGGTGAGGGAAAACAGGTGTGCTCTCTTTTCCCAGCAAGGAAATGGGGACGTTGGACCTCCAGCTGCAGAGAAACTGAATTCTGTCAATAAAGAGATGAAGCTTGGAGGAGAATCTCAAACTCCAGAGGAGAACGCAGGGTGCTGGTACCTCGAGTTTGGCTTTATGAGACCCTGAGCGGAGAACCTTGTCATATTATCCTGGACTTCAGATCTACAAAACTGTGAGATAATAAAGGGGTGCTAAATCTGCTAAATTTGCTAGAGCGGCTGCAGGAAACTAAGACATGTGTCCTAGAAACTGTAGCCCAGAGTGAAGGGCTTGTTTTCCTGCCACAAAACAGCAGAACCTGAGGTCAAGGCCATGTGTTCTGACTCTCAATCAGTCACTCTCTCTCTACCGAGGCACACTTCCCTGGGTACCAGGTGAACATCTGAGCACAATAAATGCTTTCCCCTAATCATAGTGATGAATAAAATATCAAACCAACTCAGGGGGTGCTAATGGGGTGAGAAGTATATGTCTGGCTTTGCAGGACACACAGAAGATTGAGACAAAATAGCCTGTTTTATTTTCTCATTTGTTTTGTTTTAAGATTTCATTTATCTATTTTTACAGAGAGGAAACGGGAAGGAGAAAGAGAGAGAAACATTGATGTGTTGTTGCCTCTTGCATGCCCCTTGCTGGGGACCTGGCCCACAACTCAGGCCTGTGCCCTGATTGGGAATCGAACACGCCACCCTTTGGTTCACAGTCTGGCGCTCAGTCCACTGAACCACACCAGCCAGGGCAACACAGTCTGTCTCAAACAGATGGGCTGCACAGTGACACCGCATACATGGCAGCTTGGCTGGCAAGTCTGGGGTGCGTGGAGTCACGAGCAAATCTCCACAGAAGGAAGGCTCGGAGAAAGATTCTGAAGGTTGAGTGGGTTGTGGGTGGGCCCAGGGAGGGCTCAGCATCCCTCAGGGGTGGATGGAGCACAGTTCTACCGTTTTCCCAACTTTTGAGGGGTGTCTATGCTGGTCTCGGGATGCTGAGACAGGTGTCTAGACGGGTGTCTAGATTCTTCACAAGCTCTAGTGAACAAAGACTCATAGGAAGGATTTATTTTATGAAACTTCATGAGTGTATCCACAATAAAGCGACTTGGGACTTGACTGCTAAACACAATATATTTGAATCGAGTGCCCTTCCCTAGCATTCTCCAATAAAATGGGCGGAGTACATGTATTACTGTCAGAGGCAGTGAGAGTAGGAATTGTTATCTGGGTTTACAGGACACACAGAGTCACCGTCGGAAAATCTGATGATTTACAGTAAGACATTTCAAAGAAAGCATTCTGAAAATTTGCCTGAAGCCACGGTATTTTTCTGATAGCAGGGGAAAGTTTCCTTTGTCCCTTTTCACTTTGACTCATGAGAATAGCATTCTTTTCAGAACCGGCTGGCAAGGTTCTGGGTTGGTGTTGGGAGAAGGGAGAGGCAATCTGGGGCCAGATAATTGCGAGCCTTCAAAGCTAAAGGGAAGAAGAGTCTGAGTCGCTTGGATGCACCTTGGGCAAACGGGCCAATGTGGGGTCAGGACAGTGACCTCGCAGCTGCGGGATGAATTGGATCAGGAAAGATGGAAGGTCCGAGACCAGCATGGAACTAAAACCAACATGAAGTGTCACTGCCAGGGCCTGGACTGGGATGGGGACAGTGGAGAGAGTGGGGACTCTCCCAAGAGTTTTTCTTAAGTGAAACTTTCAAAGAGTGAAATAACAGTTTTCAAACGGCCACAGAAATTCAAAATGAGAATTATCTAAACCTTATCATCTCCTCAGATCCATGTACTGGTGCACATGACTCTGTAATCCTCATTTAAATGTCCAATTAGAAAATGAAATGGGATATTCTGCAGTAATATTAGAGATGGAATTTTATACCTATCCCTTCACTTAACTTTACTCATTAAGTTTTTTCCTATTTTTGCCACAGTCTTTTTATATTTTTCCCTATGTCTCTCCCCGACTCCCCAGCCTGGCTGGCTGATCTCATCTGCCCCATGTGTCTGGTGTGTGTTCCTGCCCATCGCTCACCATGATCCCTCTCTGCAAACATGTTTACACATGTATGGTTGAAGTTGACATCTGTGTTTTCAGAAATGGCTCTTTTCACTGACTATCACACTGTGCATGCCCCCTCTCCTATATCAGTAGGTACTCTGCTAACCTGACAGTTTTCACAGCTCCCCAATATTCCACAGGGCACGTGCATAATTCTCCAGCCATTTTTCTGTCCATGGACACTGGCGTGGCTACCCCTCTCTGCCACTGTGAGCACGGCCACTAAAGGTCTGTACACATGTCCTTAGAAACCAGTTCTGAGAGGTCAGGCCACGGGGAGGCTCAACACAACCTGGAGACATTCTGATAGGTTTCTGAAGTCATTTATCAGAGATCAAGAAAGGAAGGCGGGCACCATGGTCTCTATCGAACACTGGGTGAGTCCACCCACCACATCATCTCCCAGGCTAATAACGACATTTACGGAGTGCCCTGTAAGAGCCAGGAGTGGTACCAGGCACTTTGTATACAGGGGTGGGCAAAAGTACAGGTTTACCGTTGTTTGTATGGAAAATAATAAATAATAATGCAAGAATAAACTCTGTTTCGTGCACCCACAACTGTAAACCTACTTTTGCCCATCTCCACATGCTAACATTCTTCCCATTCCCCATGCGATAGATAAGAAATTAGAGGCCAGTCATGAGCCCAAGGTCAGATGGTTAAGGAATGGTGGAGCTTCTCCATTGCCACCCACGTCTTTTCCCCTCTCCCCACCCCCTTCCCTTCCCAAGCCGTTCAAAAGGGTTTCAAAGGCCATTCCCATTTGCAACAGGCCAGCCCCTTCCCGAACACAGACAGGTCACGAGGACAAAAAACATCTTGTCGGCTATTTTCTCTCTTCCCTTCCCAACAATAGCTTTATTGGTTCCCCTGCGGATGGCGAGCCCTGCACCAGTTTCTCACAGGCTCCCCGTCCCGCTCACATGCCCCGGGGGCTCCGGAGTTCAGCACTGCCCAATGGCGTGAGAGGCCTGACATCCTGTTAGAAGGGGCAGATCAGTTTTTGAAACCACAGATCCCCACGCTGATAAGGGCCCCATTCAAGTCTCCCAAGAAATCAAAATAAGTGGGGGTGGGGCAGAGCTCCTGCTGGGTGTTCTCCTGGGGGCTTGGGGTCAGAGCAGTGTGAGCCCAGGTCAGCGCTGTATCAGCCTCATCTTCAAGCCATGGACTTGGAGAGCTGGGACCTGAGTGGTCTGGTGCCGCGCCACTGTCCAACGAAGGAGGTGGTTCCCTCTACACCCATGGCTTTCTGGAGATTTACATATGAACAGCGTCTGGTCCTGGCTAAGTGATAGAGAAGGCAAGGCCTGGAAGAGTCTGGAGGAGGAAATCAAGGACGGAGGAAGGCTGGGAAGGTTTCGAGGCTGAGCCGGCCTCGGTTCCGTGCCCGTGAGGTTCTCCCTCATGCAGTTCTCGCGGGCCCCTCTGTTTCATCTCGTGTTTCTCCCTCCTCCCCAGCCCAACACCTGCCTACTCATGTTCCAACCCCTGGGCCTTCCAGCACTTTACTGAAGGGGCCATACTCCCTCCAGCCACAGAGCCTTTGCACGCGCCACTCCCTTTCTCTGAAAGACTTCCTGCCTCTTCTTTCTAGGCCAATCCCTTCTCACAATGAGGTCTCATTCAAAGTGCTCTGTCCCCAGAGAGTGCTTCCCTGGAAGGCCACTGGCCTAAAGGAGGAACTTCATACTTGAAACCTACATAGTGTCATGAACCAATGTCATCTTGATAAATTTAATACAATAAAATGAGAAAATACAGTAGATACTTCCTGTTATCTTCTTCGTCACACTCTTCATAGCATTAGCCGCCATTTATAATTCTACATTTACTCAATACTTTCTCTGTGTCCATCTGTCCACGCCCCTGCAGGTGCTCTGACGAAACCAGGTGCTTTGTTGGTCTTGTTTACCCCGTATCTCCAGCCTCCACACAGGCCCGGCACACCGTACACACTGTGTACGCAGGACATTTGTTGGACGGGTATTAGACGCAGCCTCCCATGTGCAAACAGGTGGAGTCAGAAAAGGATTTGGGGACCGGGTGTTCTTAAAGTCGGTTTAAATGGAAGCCTTGTTGGGTGGTCCGCAGGAATTCAGGTGGAAAGACAGACATGGCAAGCTTGGGGGATCTCTCTGACAGGCAAGGGTTTGGGCTGTATTTCGTGGGCAGTGGGTAGCATTGAGGATTTGAGTGCAGAGGGTAGATGCATACGAAGAGGGTTTAGGGAGACTCTTCTGGAGGCTGTGGTAGCAGCAGCTCCTGGTTTTGGAGCACTTACAAGGTACTAGGTATGGTGTTGAGAAATGGCTGTACATTGCCTTGTTTAAATCTCTTGACATATCTATGAGGTAGCTCCTGTTTTTACCCATATTTTGCATACAAGGAAATAAAGGCCAAACAAGGCGAAGAGTGTTGCTTAGGATCACTCAGCGAGAAAGCGGAGGAAGTAGGATTTGGTCAGAGACCCCCCCAGAACCCCCCCATTCTGCCATCAGAGCCCACCCTGCTGCTTCTGGATAAACATGCTTGCCGCCATCACGTGCTTCCCACATGCTCAGGACTGTGTCCATTCATCTAATTCGATTCAAGTGGGCGGGTGGAGGCCAGCAGACTCATTTGGACAAGACTGGCTCCTGTGACAGCCAAGCGGTTCCGAGCTTGGTGGCAGCAGCATGAGCTTTAGAGCCAGAGGGACTCCCAGAGTTTACATCTAGTTCCAAAACCTATGGTTATGAGCCATCGGGCAGGCCACTCACCACTCTGGGACCCAATTTCCTCACCCACCAAATAGGAAGCTCACTTGAGAAAACGACATTACGATAGAGGCCAGTTACTGTTAACCGGTCAGGGCCGCTGGAAAGGCTTACATTGAGTTACAGGGTGTGCAAGGCCTGGCACGTAGAAGGATGGCAATGCCTACTAGTTCCTTTTTTCTCACGTCTACAATCTCAGGAAAAGGACGACCGGCATGGGTCTGAGGCTGATGGACAAGGCTTAGTCCCTGCTTGGACCTCGGAAGGGGAGAGAAGAGGGGGAGGCAGCCTTGTATGATGACCAGGTGGTGAGTAGGATACGTGCTGACGTCTTTGACGGAAGTCGGGCAGCCTGGAGACAGGGTGTGTTGTGGGCCTTTAGAAAAGTCCCATTCAAAAGAGAGAACAGAAACATCCTGATGGCTGCGTGATAAACCTTCATCTTGGTATGCAGTATCTGACAGAGCTCCTTGGAATCCAAGCATTGCACATAGTGACATTCATCTCTGAAGGGAGGAGAGACTAGGTGACCTTTGGCGATCCTTTCCGGTCCTCTAATGTTGCGACAAACCTAATACCACCTAGATGACTGAAACATGTGAAGAGAAAACAATGTCGAGACAATATCTCTCACCACAGCTTACAGGGCTCTGTGTGACCTGGCCCCTGCCCTTGTCTCCAACCCCATCTTACCTGTGGTCCCCCATCAACCTCTCCCCCGGCCTTACTGGCTTTCTTGCTGACCCTGACACTAGCTTGGCTCCCTCTGGCTTCGGAACCTGGAATGTTGTCCCTGCTCCTCCTACCCTGCTTCCCATTGCAGTTCCAATGTCACGGACCCAAGAAGCTGGCTCTTGCCTTCCTGCCTTGGTCCCGCCTGCTCACCTCTTACTCCTTCTTGGCACTCCTGCCATTTTTAAATGTAACTGTGTGGCTGCTGGACAAATGTCTGACCTCCTCACGAGACTATAAGCTTTGTGACAAGCTGTGGGTCTGTGTCCTTTGCTCATCATTCAACCCTCAGGCCTCTCCTGAATTACAGACCTGCCTCCTCAACTTGGCCCCCAGGTGGTTCCAGAGGCACCTCCAGCTCAGCATGTCCGGGTGACCTCATGAACACCCATCGAAAATGCTGTCTCCTCCTCCTGTAGCCCGACCTCAGTCAACGGTTCCTGCACCCACCCAGGCACCCAAGGTAGAGATCCTACCTGCCTTCTTCATTCGTGGGTCTGCCCTACACCCAGGACAGGCTCACAGGAGGGGCCCAGGAAATGCGAGGGAGTGAGGTCTGTGGTCTGAGCTCAGCGCAATGCTCTGTGCCCTCAGAATCCCACCACTGAGCTCTCTGCATCACCTCCCCCTACGTTAGTGTTTCTTGGAAAAATACTGGTCGCATATTTAGAAAAATTAAACTAATCCTGCCCTACCAAAATACAAACATTCTTTTCTCTTACATTTCCTGTTTCCCTGAGAAATGGAATAGTATAAAAAAAACCCAAAACCCTGATAGGATGGCAATATTTGTCTGCAAATACATTGCTTTTCTCGTTCCCGCCCGTGTGATGTTTATGGCACAGACAGGCTTAGGCTGCCAGCCCGTCTCCCACGAGATTCCCCTGGGTGCCCCTCATGATTCAGACAACACCCTCAGCGACACGGTGCCTCTGGGAGGGTGTGGGCGACCCACAGTGCCCAACACCACCGTGAATCCCACAGCTACATACGGCCACAGATTCCAAACCCCCGGGTTTTTCACTGCAATATTCTGTTATTTCTAGTCTCATCCCAGCTCCATTTCCAGATGGGGGACAGTCCCCTTCGCAAGTCAGCTGATTCTATTGTGGGAACTTAGTGTTCCTCTTCTTAGTGGCTTCCGAAAAGAACTAAATAATAACAGCAATACTTAGTAGCCATATATAGATATATATATAAGATACATATCTATATATGGACTTCAGTTTACATTCACACATGTAATCTCTTAAGGTTAAAGTAAATGTAAAATTTTGGTTCCAGTTATTCTTGGTGTTGCATAGAAATAATACTGCTTCTTTGGAGCTATAAACAAAGAGAGATATTTCCTCTCTGGCTCAGAGAAACTATTTGTGGAATGACGTAGAAGAAGGAGGAAGAGCGAACACAGGCTTTGAAGCCAGACAGACTTGAGTTTTAATACCGTTGGTGTCATTTCCTATTGGGGCACCTTTGGGCAAGTTTCTTAACCCCTTGGGGTCTCAGTTGCCTTATCTGCAAATGGGAACAGGCACACCAGCAGTTACGGTTATCTTGAAGTTTGTATGTCCAATAGATGCCACACACAGCTGGCTACTAGCCAGAAATTGTCTGGGGAGCATTTGAATGAACATTCACTTCAAAGCATTCTCCAAATCACCACCTGATACAGTTATGGATATTGTTTTTTTCTTTTTTAAAGCTTCCAGTTTTATACTATGCATTATAAAACCTGCTTTGAAATTATTTTAAAGCGCATCATTAAATTGATGTAATGAATTGAGCTGATATTCCTGATGTACAGAATGACTATGTCCTTATTTTCTAGTGCACAAATACAGTACTTTCTGGACCATAAGATACACCTCGGTTTTAGAGGAGGAAAGCAGGAAAAAATTTTTTGAAGCGAAAAATGTGGTAAAATATTTAAGAACATAAAAAACATACTATTTCACCAATGTAAATGTAAACAGAACTTAACAGCAGCATTAACAACCATATTCCTCCCAAATTTTGGGGGGGGGGTGCGTCTTGTAGTCCGAAAAATACGGTAGACTCAGACTCCAGCGATTGAACGCTGCCTAGTTTTTTCTTGTTAAGTCTTACATAACCTTTTATTGAACTCGGTGAGATCTGATCTACCGAAGCTGCAGCGACAGTGCCCGACTATTTTTTTAAAAATAGCAGCTTTACTGAGGTACAATTCACACACCAGAAAATTTACCTTCTTTCAAATACGCAATTCAGTGTTTGTGGTATACTCAGAGTCGTGCAACTACTACCACAGGTTATCATTTCAGAGCCATTTTGTCACGCCACACCCGTTACCAGCCGCTCTCCACTCATTCCTCCAGTCCCTGGCAGCCAACGGTCTACCACCCAGCTCTATAGATTTGCATATTCCAGACATTTCATATAAATGGAATCATATAGAGTGTGAGCTTTTGTGACCGATGTCTTTCATTTACAATAGCACATGTCTTCCAGGTTCATCCACGCTGTATAGCACGTATCAGCACTTCATTCCTTTTTATTGCCCAATACTATTCCACTGTGTGGATGGTGCGTGACTTTAAATATGTCTTGGAATGGCCTGGATATGTATTTAAACCTGGAGACAACCTATTGCAACATATAACTTTTAGCCCTATTGATAAATGCAGAAGTTGAGGCACAGAGAAGTGAAGCAACTTGCCCAATGACACACAGCTCAGCCGTGGGAGAGCCCAGTGCTCAGCCCAGGCAGGCTGTGGGAAGAAGATGCTACAGAAAAGGTGGGTGCCCTATGGGCCTGACTAAGGACAGGGACAACAAGAGAATACGAATCAGCTGGAGTGACAGAGCGTTCAATACAGAGTCATGGGCACCCACTGAGCTGTGTGTCATTGGGCAAGTTACTTCACGTCTCTGTGCAATCTAGTGATTGCAAATCATGAAGGCAAACACATGTCTTAGCAACATGGAGTGAACAGGGATAAAACTTTGGTGATGCCATAGGTCAGAAATACAATATTCAGCTGGGCATCTCATGACTATAGTACACAGGTGGTAAACACAAGGCCTGCAGGCCAAATCTGGCCCTCCACCTTTTTTTATCTGGTCTGGCACCTTGTTTCTACCCAGAGGCAGTGCTGAGCTCTCGCTTAACTGTTAAGGAGTAGTTACATTTATACAGTCTTAAAATTACATTTGGCCCTTTGAAGGCAACCGCGAGGCCGATGTGGCCCCCAGTGAAAGTGAGTTTGACACCCCTGCTAATACTTGGGAGGTGAGGGGATTGCACTGGCAAACCAGCACTAGCTCAAAGGTACTTGTGTCCTGTGTGTGTCCAACCTTGCTGGCCTCTTTCCCTGCTGTTTTTAGCCCTTATAAGCAGAAGATCTGAGCCAGATCCTTAGCCCAATCAGGAACGAGCATGATCTCAGCTCCTGGCATATTCCTACCGACTGTATTGTCCCATGAACACGCTGAGAAAGAAAAGGCTAATAAGAATGTTTTAAAGCCAAAGAAGGAAGCATCAGTAAGCACTGGCATTGGGTACCCACGAGAGAGAATGAGAGAGGATGAGAGAAATTAACCTCTGGTCCCCCCTCTCCCTTACAAAATCATTGCCCCTATCCTTCTGAAAAATGACCTTAATTTTCCAAATGCTTGTGGCTAACTCTGAAGCTCTTCAGAGAGGAAACTTCGATGGGTGGGTTTTCTAATCCTACGGACGAAGCTGAAATTGTGATTGCCCTTGTATATTTATTTCCATCTTTATTTGTTTGTGCTCCATGAGGACGAGGCCCATATTCATTTTGTTCATTGTTTGCCCAGCACGTAGCAGGCAATCAATATTTGTCGGCTGAATTTACTGAATGAACAGGGAAAGACAGAGTGCTGAGAGCCGTGTCAGCATTAGGCAATATTACTATTAGCACCACCATCATCATTACTGTATTGATTGAGTTACTTTTAGAGGTGCCCATGACTCTGTATTGAACGCTCTGTCACTCCAGCTGATTCGTATTCTCTTGGTGTCCCTGTCCTTAGTCAGGCCCATAGGGCACCCACCTTTTCTGTAGCATCTTCTTCCCACAGCCTGCCTGGGCTGAGCACTGGGCTCTCCCACGGCTGAGCTGTGTGTCATTGGGCAAGTTGCTTCACTTCTCTGTGCCTCAACTTCTGCATTTATCAATAGGGCTAAAAGTTATATGTTGCAATAGGTTGTCTCCAGGTTTAAGTGAGTTAATAAACACAAAGCACTTAACAGGGCACATAGGGAGGGCTGGAATCACACTGGAGGTTGGTGTTATCGATGCAAACCCAACACTGTTCTTGCAGCTGTGGCTCTGTCTCCCTCCTTTCTTGCTCCCAGCTTTCCAAGGTGACATTGGCCAAGAGGAATCTGGGATCCTGTGTTTGAGGCTGGCAGGGGCTTAATGGGTTACCCATGTGGCCATAAAGCTGCAGCAGATAGATGTGTGTTGGCAACAGGGGAGGACACCTGAGATGATGACTCTGAGCTTGAAGGAAAAGGTGAACGAGGGCCATTCCACATGTTCTTCCGGTAAGGGTGCAGAAGTGGATGCAGCTTAGAGCAAGCTGAGTGACTGACCGACCCATCCTGGGTCATGACAGTGGCAGATGGTGACTTCCTGGGAAACTGAGGCTTCCACAGAATGCTGGATGACAAGTTCTGGGGGGAGAAGGGAACACTCCTTTGCATCCAGCTGGGATCCTCAGTAGATCCAAGTAGCTCCTCAGCAGAAGGGGTGCGACACAGCCCAGTGTCTTGGGGCGAACCCTAGGGTGGGGGGCAGGGTTCCCAGGCTCGTTCTCCTGCATGGAGGAGGCAGAGGTGAGGCGAGCAGGAGCCCTGGGCCAGCACAGCCGAGGGCTGGTCCATAGCCCTCCACTGTAGCATCGGTGGATGGGCCAGGAAATTTCCACCGTCTCTCACACAGGGGAAAACTACCAAGACCCGAACAGACACTGGGGCCTTGTGCCAAAGGGTGAGACCTGTCCCTGGATGCAGGGGCTCCTTTAATGAAGGAGTCATGTGGGCCACTGGTGACAGGGGCCAGCGATTATTCAGTGTCTGCATGTGGCCAGCTCCGCAGCAGCTGAATAGACACGTCTCATGTAATCCTTACAAAAGCCCAGTCAGCGTGTGGGTATGACCCCTCACTCATAAATGAGAAAACCAAGACTCAGTATCTTGCCCAGTTTGCCTGACGCCAGAGTCCATGCTGTAGGACCAGACTGACTTTCATACAAGTCCCAGGGGACACAGAGAGGGGACCCAGGCCCTATCCTCAAGAGGCTCACGGGCTATTGGGGGCAGGACATCCATAAAACATGATTTTAATTCAACAATGTAAACACTCAAGAGAATTATGAAGAAAATGTCACATAAGCAAAGAAGGTGAGTGCTCATCTGTGGGAGAGGGAGGTCATTGGAAGCGGTGTCGTGGACAAGGGGACATTTGCCTTGGGTTTTGATGATCAAGCAGGAGTTTGCCAAGTGGAAGAAAAGGTGATCTAGGCAGAAGTACCCACGAGGTAAAAGGCATCAAGGTGTGAGAGTTCCTGGAGGACTCAGGCAACATGAAGGCCAAACGCAGGGGTGGACGGACAGGGAGGGTGATCCCGGGACAGCCAGGCTGGCCAGTGCTTCACATTCGAGAAGGACCTCAAATCTGGACTCTTTGACGCTCTCTCCGCACAGTCGTTGGACTGTGTGTGCGTTGAAAACATTGGTCTCTTCAAGGTACAAATTCAAACCGTACCTCAAATTTGGTTAACTTGTTTTGGAACTTGTAAAAACAAATCTAGAGCCTCAAAAACTGGACTGTTCTTACCTTTCATAAATACCTACTGGAGTATTTACAGATGAAAAGGCATAATGTCTTGGGTTTACTCTAAAATAGCCCAGTGTGGGGTGGGGATGCAGAGGTGACAAGGCTGGTGATGTGAACATGAAGGGTCGCCAGTGTATTCTCTCCACTCTCATGAATGTCTGAACATTTCCATAATCAAACCGTTTCAGAGAGAGCCCCGCTTACTCTGAGTGGTCCTGGGGAAGCCCAGGATGTCCCTCATAGTGAGAGAGAGAAGGATGAATGAAGGGGGAGGAGGGGACACAGGGCTGAAAAGCAAACTGGAGCCAAATTGTAAAAAGCCTTGTAAACTATTCTGAGAGGTTTGGAATCAATCCCACGAATGATGGGAAACCCAGTGCGGAATTTTTAGTAGGGGAACTGACACCATGAGGTTCGCATTTGGGAAAGAGTGCTTCTAGCTGGTGTCTGGAAGGCAGAAGGGGAGGGGGGGATGGGGGCAGGCGGCGCGCCTGGCCCATGGCCTGCGGAGAGCAGCTCAGCCTCTCCTCGGCACTGTCCCTGGGCTGTGCCACCCGAAGGACCCGAGCTGAGACAGTGGCCGGGGGGCAGAAAAGAAGGATGGATCTGAGCGAGACCTCTTTTATTTTGGTCTTCCTGGCATCACACGCGATGGTGGTTACTTATCACAAGAAGCCCCTACTTACTGCAACGTGGCAACGAGAATTACTAACTGAATGTCTCCCTGGCTAGGCTAGGTGCAGCCAGACCATGCCTCCCTTCCTCCCTCCTTGTCCCCAGAGCTGGCACAGTGCTTGGCAAGAGTCAACTGTTGAGTGAATGGATGAGTGAATGGATGACACAGGGCCGTCTCTGGTCACTAAGTCAAGAGGGACGTGCAGCATCGACTGGGGACCAGCTCCATGTTGAGCACTGCCCACTGCGCCCTCATTGTTATTTCCTTGTTTGCCTTGCCCAGTAACTCTAAAAGTTGGGTATTATTATGGCCATTTTGCAGATGGAAAAGCTCAGGGTCAGAGAGAGTAAGAAGCACTTCCAAGTGCACCCAGCACGGCACCTGACACACAGCTCCCCAGTCAACGTCTGTGGGTTGGACTGAACCGAGGTGAAGTCACAGGACACCACTTCCACCACCTGAGGTGGGTGAGGAGGGTTTGGGTCTCCCCTTAGGAGAAAACAGTTTCCTCTCCACGTAAGAGCTTCCAAAAAGGCAGTGGTATCTCAGCTGTAGGGGGATGGGGAAAAACAAACCGGGCGAAAGGTCTGTCCATTAATATGTCAGCCCTCGAAACTTATGTCTCCATTTCTCTCTTGGCTCCTGGATGAGGTGCTTCCTCCATGTCAGATGGATAGTGTTTTCTTTCCCTTCTAAAAAAAGCTTCTAGATGCTTTTAAATTAGGCAAATGATCAAGGGCAATGTTCATTTTTTTCCTGTTTCATTTTGAAAGTGTGTGGCACGTCAAAAGGCCGTTGGATGAAATGTTCGGAGGCTGCATAATAGAATGACAGAGGCTGCCAAGCTCCTAAATCACTAACCAGACAGGACAGTCTCAGCTCTGGGGACTTGGGGGCTCCTGGGACAGCAGCACGGGTCCCCACAAAGTGAAAAAATGGCCAGCAGCCTGAGGTCTCAGCTGGAAGGGACACCTCTACCTCTAGGAACTAGAAATTCCAAGGGGCCTCAGCTTCTTGAGCTCACCTCTCTGGGAGCTGCCTGGTGAGGGGGGAAAGAAAGTGCGCCCCCTTCTGTAAAACCTCGGGGAGTAGGTCTGGTGCCAACGCCGCCTGTCTGAACTTCGGTTTACTCATGGGTCTAAGTGAAGGACCGCGAAGAATAGAATGGCTGTAAATGCAGGTGTCTACTGACCATCTTCTCTCCACCGATCCCCTCTCTCTGGAATCTGGGCTGTGCTATTCAAAGCTCACAGATTATAGGACCAGGTTGTTGGACCAGTAGCATCATATCCCCTGGCTTCTTGTTAGAAATGCAAAATCTCGGGCCCCACCCCAGACCTACTGCTCAGATTCTGCAGACCCGCAGGTGATTTGCGTGCATGCTAAAATTTGATGGTATTCTCCTTACCTGTATGATCCTGGCTAAGTCGCTTTACTTCTTGGCTTTAGTTTGTTCATTTATAGAGCGAAAGGCATGAATTTAAATGGCTTCTAGATTTGAGGTCCTGTTAAGTTCAATGCCTGTTTAATAAATACCAGCTTTTGATTAAAAAGAAATGGACATAGGCATTTCATCCCTGTTCTGAAGTCTCAGGTTCTGAATTGGTCAGATAATCAATGAACACATGTTCGGGAAAGGTCCCTAGGCCGAGCTGTGTTAGGGTGGTGTGGCCGTGTAAGTGTGACCAGGCATCCTGCAGTTTCCAGGACAGCACCCTTTGAAAATTATTGGGTCACATTACCAACCCTTAAATCCCGCGTTTTGGCTGGGAAAACAGAGGCTCCAGCAGCCTTAGACACAGTCCCAATTCATGGTAAATGGACTGCATCGATGGTCCCAGTGAATGGGACCTGCATCCATGTCCTTTCCAAAGTGACTTTATAGGTCCTTCCAACATGAAGGAGAATCTGTTCTGCCACACTTGGAATCTGAGATGGGCTTGCGACTTTTTTTTGGGTAAGACAGTGCAGCAGAAGTGACGTTGGTGTTCTGAGCCTAGTGACCATCTCGCTTTGCTGTGACACTGTGTTAAAGGATGGGCAGTGCTGCTCTAGGATGCTGAGGCCGGACAGACCTGTCCTGAGAGCCGGGAAGGCTGGTTGCCTCTGTCTTTGCCTGCCTTTTTTAGGTCAGAAATGAACCAGAAACTCATTCACACTAGGGTGAAAATGACTTTCTCCAATTTTAACCCTTGGTAGGCATTTTTGTTTAAAAGGGGATCAACAACTTTTCGAAAAGACGAGCTCTAACAGAAAAATATCTTAGCCCGAGGGGCAGCAGGCCAGCCTGGGTTTTGTGGCTGCTACTTGCACATGGCTGTGTGGGTGGCGGTCTGCACAGGGACCTGGCTGAGAGGGTGAGAAGGGGACTCAGTCCAGTCCATGCTTCAAGTGCTGGGCCATGCCCCTTGGGGTGGGGACTGCTTTCAGCTTGAAGGGAGCACTGCCTTTCCCAAATCGTCCCCCGCCAAGGGGTGCCTCTTTCCTAATTCACTCCAGGTCTCCATATGTTAATTTCCACTCTACAGAGCAGGATAAAGGGGCTCTGGGGGTGGCCAAGAGGGGTGTGCAGTACCTACTCCGGACCAGCTCTGTGCTGAGCACTGCCTGTCACACTTGCACGTTGATTTCCTAGTCTATCCTGCCCAGCAACTCCACAAGTTAGGTATTATTATTATTATTTTTAAAGATTTTACTTATTTATTTTTATACAGAGGAGAAGGGAGGGAGGAGAAGGGAGGGAGAAAGGCAGGGAGAGAAACATCATCATGTGGTTGCCTCTTGCACTCCCCACACTGGGGAGCCTGGCCTGCAACCCAGGCATGTGCCCTGACTGGGACTCGAACCAGTGACCCTCTGCTTCGCAGTCCGGTGCTCAATCCACTGAGCCACACCAGTCAGGGCCATAAGTTAGGTATTACTGCGGACACTTTGCAGATGGGAAAACTGAAGCTCAGAGAGATTGAGAAGCACCCCCAAGTTCACCCAGCTAAGAAGTAGAGAAGGCCTCCTGACTCTGTTGCATGTGGTCATCCTGGTGCCCAGCTGAGACTTGCCAGGGTTGAGAGTGGTGACAGACAGGGATGAGTCCTGGACTCACATTCAACTTCACCTGCCTGACCTTGACATTATTCCTCTCCTACGGAAAGGACGGAGTGAGCTCTGTCAGTACAGGCAGGGGAGAGGGTGGTTCTGAATCTGCACAAAAGGCCTGTTTACTTACAGTTGCGCAGCTGGGCTGGATTAGTTCAGCTTCATAAATAGTTTTCGAAAACCAGCGGGCTGGAAGAGTCCAATTTGTCCCGGAGAATGTGCAGAGACCCCACCCACTCACATCAGCGTCCCCTGCCATGTACCCATGCTTGACCTCTCTGTTTTGTGGCCCATCTCCATGTCCTTCTCTGGGCCTCAATCAAACAAAAATCGTTTAGCATTTCTCCCCACCCCCATCCCCAACTTTGTTCAACTCTTGAAAGGCCAGATGGGAAGAAGAAGCAGAGAAGAGGAAATTCCTCTTAGGCCAAGCTGCCTGGATTCCCTTTTGCTTCTCGCCTCATTCCCACGAGGCCTCTGTCTTGCGCACACTAGGGGCTGTATTTGGGGCCACGAGTGAAGCTGAGTTCCTAAGGGGCGGCTGAGATGGGGCCCGGAGGACGGCCTCAGAGCAGGGCAGCTGGTACGTGTTCCCTCACAGTCACACTTGGGCGAACATTCCAGGAAGCCAGAGCCTGGAGAGACTTCCAGATCACAAAGTCTCTGACCCCGGGCTCCACGGGGGCGGTGGACCTCCAAGACTCAGATGCAAAAATGTGCCTTCATACGTGTGGGGGAGAGGCTCCGTGACTTTCTCCTGTTTCTAAGAGGGCACTGAGACGTTTCTCCCTGAAAGTTGACAACGCTGGGTACTTCTAATTTGTTTTGTACTTTCTGTAGAAGGGGAAACTGAGGCCCAGAGAGGCGCAGTGTCATGCCCAAGGTCAATGAAGTGACCAAGCTCAGATCAGAACCCCTGAGACTAGGTGCTGGGGAGACATGTTCTTCTTGAACGCATTTTCCCCCAAGTAGGGCCTTTTCAACAGGGTTTCCCCACGACAGGTCGACCAGATAGCTGTCATCAGTGAGACGTTAGCAGAAGTGTGAAGGCAAGATTGCAAACCACGGGGAGAAGATAGGTAGTCAAAGCGTGCCGAAGGACAAAGCCTTTTGAATCTATAGCACACGTGTGCACCAGTCAACGGCCGTGCTCCCACTACCCCAGCCCGCCCACCTAAGCCCAGTTGGCACACCTGGCTATGCCCCTGATCCCTGGAATTCAGGACTCCTGTACTCAATTCATTGCTTTTTCCTCCTTGCCACTTATTCACCTGATATTTATTGATTTCTCAACTCCACATCAGAGGCCAGGGTACTGTAATAAACAAGGTCCCGGCCTTTATGGAACTTATTCAGATTGAGAAAACTGGTGACATCTTCATAATAACAAGAGGAGACCTCAGGTCCAGAGTGGGGTGGTACCACTCTGTTGGTAAAAGTCTCTTCCTTGAGCTGTGAAGTGCCCTCTCCTTCCCCAGGCGAGTGTCCACAGAGGAAGAGATGACAGTAATGCTCATTTGTTTCAGATTCGACGTCCCCCGTCTCAACAGGGTCCTGAGGTTCCTGACTCCAAGGACACTGCAGATTCCCGGCTCACAATAAATGATGTCGACGAGCATGCCGGCCCTTTCTTCCTGTGAGGCAATCCTCAGAGGCCTTTGCCAAGACAAAGTGTTTGGACTTCTGCCTTGAAAGTTGATACTCTTCCGAGTCTGATTATTGCTTATATGAAACACAGGGACAATGACATCATTGCTCCTTCCCTGGCTTGGGGATTTGATGGTCAGCATGAAGTCAGGGTTTGGAATGGTGCCTGCTCTTTGCCAATGTCCAGGGAGGGCTGGGGTGGGGGCCCTGGAATGAAGCAAGTTTGAGAAGCTCCATGAGGTCTCCAGAAGCTGAGTGGGGGCAGGGGTTACTTTGCACTCCGTTGCTGCTATGCGAGTCTACCCTGGTGCACACAGGAAGGGCAGGATTCTGATGGGGCCCGAGCTGATATTTAGTGGATGCGTACCTGCCTGGCTATACTAGTTGTTAACATATTGAATACTCTCATTTCCATTCACAATCATTTGCTGGGGTGCCTTCCTGCCAACCCACCTGCCCTGATATCTCTCCCCTGGGCCAACTCCTCCTGACAATTCCTACCAGCTGGCACTTCCAGGGACCTGTCCAGCAGTCCTCTGATGGTCGATGCCTGTGTCATACTGCAGACAGAGTGTGGCTACTACGCCTCACAAAGGGATTTGAAAACTTTGGCTGGTCTGCCTGTGGCCAGACACCCAGGGAGGCATCGCCATGTGGGTTAGGGCCAGGCCTACCTCTCAGCCTCCCGGGGCCTGGGCCCTGCCAAGAGGAACTCCCTTTGGTCACTGTGGCACTGGTCCTCGAATGATCAAAGGTTAACATTTCCTTTGCCAGAGGCTGGGAGGCACCTCAGGGGTTTTCTCACCTAGCCTACTCTTTGTACTGGGGAGACCTTGCAGCTCACAGAGAGGAAGTCATTCGCTCAAGTCAGCAAGGTGGTGACTGACCCAAGCCTTCTTTTTAAAAAGATTTTATTTATTTATCTTTAGAGGGGAAGGGAAGGAGAAAAGGAGAGAAGTATCAATGTATGGTTGCCTCTGGTCTGTCCCCTGCTGGGAACTGGCCTGCAACCCAGGCATGTGCCCTGACTGGGAATCGAACCTCGATCGTGTGGTTCGCAGGCCCGCACTCAATCCACTGAGCTACACCAGCCAGGAGACCCAAGCCTTCTGATTGCCCTTAGGTTATGATACTCAATGTACTATCTCTCTTATCCAGAGGGGCCTGGTTATGGGGTGAAAGATCATGATGCTGAAGCAATCAATTTCTCCCCTCTAGAGCACAACTTCCCCAAGAACAAAAAGCAAGGCAGTGTCATGTAGTGAGAAAAGTCTGGGCCAGGGATGGCAAACTTGAGTGCTCAGAGGGACTGATGAATGACCAAGGTCGGCGGGGAGGTGGTGGCATCATTGCCATGATACCCAAGGTGAGCAAAGGTCTTGGCCTCAAGGACTGTGACGACATTCCAGACATTCTCCTCCCACTCACTGGCCCCCTTTTTACATCCATGGCCAGTTCAGCGGAACAACTAACACGTTCTCTAGTGTGAACGGATTTCTGATTTAACCTCAGCAGGGAGTCAGCCGTATCATGTTATGAAGGAACCTGGCACCTGCCTAAGCAGAGGTTTCTGTTGGCAGCGCCTGGCCTGAATGTGGCCTGCAGACTGATTTCGTTGGGCCTATCCACTGTTGTTGACTTTTAAAAAATTGAATGAGTTGCCAACAACAACGAAGTGAGAGATTTTATATAAAAATTTGGATACAGAGCTTTTCTTGAGTGATTGTGGGGGATCTGGCTACCTGAGTGCCTGGGTTTTTGCAGGGGGGGCATGTACTCCTGTTTGCCACCACCCACCTGCATCTCCTCGGCCGGCTTCAGGCATTTGCTGGCCAAGAGGCCTTCGGATTTGCCATCTGTGCTCAGAGTCTTCTTGCTGCACGACACTGTCTTGCTTTTGTTTTGTTTTATCTGGATTGATAGACCACTTTGGCATTCACGCTCTTGGTCCCCAAGTTCAAGGACAGTCAGTTGGCCATCTGGCTGTGATTTCTGAGGTTCCTCTTTTCCTCTGCCTCCCTCCCTCCCTATCAGTGCTGCAGATTGAAGTTGAGAAGCTGCCATTCTAAGAATCTTGGAATTTCCAACCTGGAAGAGGCATGGCCGATATCCAGCTCAAAGTCCTCACACTCCATTGTGGGACGCTGAGAGACTCTGAGTGGCAGCTGAGGGACATGAATCCTGGGGCGGCAAAGCCGAGTAGTTTGATCTTTCAGTGTTGAACACATAGTAAGTATTCAGAAAATGTGTTGTGAAATGATGAAAATGGTGCCTTCTGCCTAGAACTAACTTGGTCAAGTGGAAAGTAAGGTCCAGCACACCTGGTTGGTTGGTAATAAATTCCACATGAAGGTGCCATCTCTTTCCCCCGCCTTCCACCGCTCCCGGGGACCCCTGCTCCTTTGCAGGGAGCCCTAGAATGATGCAGTTATGCCCCCATGTAGGCTCTCAGTGTCCATGTAGGGCCTGACGCTAGCTGAAAATTTGGGATGCAGCTTCCCCTTGCTGCCTGTCCTCCGCCCAGGCGTGTTATGGGTGTGGGCGGTGGTAGCGGGCGGGCTGGTGGCTTCCTGCGGCAGAGGCAGGGCTGGGCATCCGAACTGGCATCGTTCGTGTTCACCGCAGCATTCTGAACATTTGGGAACACAGGAAGGGCTGCATTTTTAAAGCTCCCTTTGTTTTCCAGGAGGGTTTTGAGTCCACGGGGAGGAGAAAAACAAAACCAGGAAAACAGTTGACTCGCTTTGCAAAGACAGTGTGTGCATTGGCTGTGGCTTCTGGAAGTCCCAATGCACCCCTGTCCCTGTCCACACATGCACACCCCTTCCCTGAAACCTTCCTCAGGCATGCAGAGACACAGACGCACCCTGAAGCTGAGACTGGTGTTCATGTAGACACCACCCCCACGTAACAACGGAGAGACATCTGCATGTGCAAACAACAAACATGCACACGCCTGGAAACGTGGGGTCCCTGTGCCCAGAGACACACACCACATACCCACGGACACACACAGAGACACGCTGGGAAAGTTTCAGACAGGCGTTCTCATAGGAAGATTCACAGACTGAACACACACACACTCACTGCTTCTCCTCACCCTTGGCTCTCCCTGTACAAACATGGAGGAGAATTTTTACAAGGGGCCAGGGAGCCAGCTGGCCCCCGGGGAACTTCTGCATCTCTCAGGGAGACCCACAGCTCTTGGCCCAGTGCAACCCTCAGCCTGCTGCCCTCTTGACTGTCACCCTTAGCCCTCTGGAGACAGTGTGGGCAGGCGAGACGATGTTTCAAAACGCTCCACGCTGCAGAGGGCAAGTCCCTTCGCCTCTACCCTTTTGGTGTTTGTGTTTCTAGAATGTTCCACTTAGTGTCCTCATTTAATTTACACTTTTGAATTTTTCTTTCAGAAAATAAACTCTTTACAACGAAGAAGAAATGGGGGAGCAAGACAGTATAAGCCTGGAGGGAGGCATTTGGGGCTAGCAGAAACAGGCGTGTCCTCTGCCCCACCCTGGGGGTTTCTGTACATTTCCGAACTGGGCTGATAAAGTGTGGCCCAAGAGGGGCTGAAGAAAGAGTTCTGAGGGGGAGCTCTGGGGGTGGGGTGGGGTCTCTACAATTCCTCTGGCAACAAAACGAGAAAGGAAGATGAAAAGTCACGTGGATCTTCAGCAATCAGCTGGGAGATGCCTGATTTCTCTCTCCCATACCCTGTGCTGTTACTGGGAATGTTTTTTTCAGTGTGTGTTCAATATTCTTAATTGAAATGGAAAAGTAGGGGCCTTTTCCTGGAGGAAGAGGCTCCTCTCTCCCAGAGCAGAGGCCCTGGTGAGCCGTGACGCAGACGAGAGTCCAAGGAAATCACCTCTCGACCTCCGAGGGGCAACGAGAGGGGCCCAGCTGCCACCTGGGCGGCAGGTGCCGCGTTGGCAAACTCCACCAATAAAATGTTTGCGCTGCGCAGTTGGTGATATGAAAGAGGCTGGAAAGGCTGCGCTCCCTGGGTCACGCCCTGCTCCCTGGGTCACGCCCTCGGGATTGCCTGCTTGGGCACCCGCAGGCCGGCCGCACAGCCAGGCAGGGGATGTTGGCCGGAGGGAGGTGGCTCATTCCTTCCACGGGAAGACAACCTCCCCCTGATGATCAGGCCTCAAACAGCTCCCCCTTCTCTCGCTATCTTTTCTGTCATCCACAGGGTTATGAAAACCCTTTCTCAATGTTTTTCTTTATATTTTGCCAGAGCCCCACCCTGGGACTCTCTGTTGCAATCATCTTTGCCTAACTCCCGAGTGTGAGCATCTCTGTGCATATTCTCCTCCGAAATTCCTCCAACTGAACCACGGTGGTGCCCTGACCAGGCCAGGGAGGCCACCTGTGGGGCGTGGCTGAGAGCAGGCTCTCTGGAGAGGGCCAGGCCTGGATTATCAGGGCCAGGATGAGGGGAAGGAGCGTGAGACACTTGCCTCAGTCACAGACTTTAAGGGGATGCCCCAAACTCAGGAATCCAAATAAATATGGCAGTGTCATATTTCTAAAAATAAAAATCAATGCAAATAAATCCAGGATGAACCAAACACTGAGAATTTACGCAAAGGCAGGATCTGACCCTTGCACTTGCCCCACTTGAATCCTGGCTCAAATTTGTGGACTTGAGTCCTGGCTTTGCCTCGCATTGGCTTGGCATGCTTATCTTTTTAAAAAGTTGATGCAGAGTTTACATACAGGAAAAGAAATGCATCTAAAGAGCCCAGCAACAGAATGCTTTACACACCATTCCCTGTGTTCTACAGCGGCTTGTGTAAACACACATATATCTCTGGATCAAGATACAGGGTGTTTCTCACACTCCAGAAAGTTCCCTCTCAGGACATCCTTTCTTGCTTAAAACCCTTCAGTGGGACTTCACTGCTGCCAGGATAAGGATCAGACCCCGTGGTCCCGGCTCCTTTCCAGGTTGCAGGTGTGCTCCCCACCTTTCTGTGGGAAGTGAGATACAGGTGTGTTTTACCCGAAAACCATCTGTCTAGCACACCACACTGCTGAGCCTCTGGAGGCCAAACTTGACCCTGAGTTCAACAGCAACACTAACCCCAACCCTAGTGCCAGTCTGACCTGGAGGAACATTGAAGATGCCTTCAGAGGCCAGATGTCCTTGGACGTGTCAGTTTTTGCACCCACTTTGAAATCCTCAGCTCTTTGGGCCCTTACCTCATCTGAGCACATCTTCTGCACAGCTCTGCTAGAGGCTGATGAGTGTGGGGCTCCTGAAGTTCCTTCAGGGGCGAGGAGAAGAGAATCGAAATCCACCAGGAGTCAAATAGCTCATGGATCCTTAGAGCAGGGAGGACCTTTGGAAACCATCCGATGCAACCCTGGGCTTTCAAAGACGGGCAGTCATAGAGGCGCTGTATCTTTCCTAAGAGCTCAGTGGTAATTATTTATCCTTTTTATTAGACAGCTACTACGGGCAAGGCATTGAAGTGCTTTATATTCATCACCTCATTTAATTTTCCCACCCTGCTACGAGGTGGGCAATGTGAAGATTTCTGCTTTATTGATGAAGACACTGAGGCCCGGAAAGAATAACTGACCTGCCTCTCAGGTCGATGATAAATGGTATTTGAACTGGGAGGAGCTGGACTCTGGCGCCTGCACTCTAAAGCCTGTTTTGATCAAGCCAGAGCTCTCTTATGCCACCAAAGGCAGGAAATGAATAGTCTATGAGGTGAGGAATTTGCTTTTGGCTCTTATTTTTACTTCCTACAAAAACAAGTCAGATAGTGAAGGGCCAGGATCTCTTTGCCCCTTCTGTTGGTTCACCAGGCGCCAGAGAGACGCTGCATATTGGCAGATGGGGGCTGCTCTGGACAGATAAAGGTGTTACGGCAACTCTTGGACCAGTGGCTTTGTTGCATAATGCAGGGGTGCTGGCATATGTGAGTGAGCGTGCTCCCGTATCACCAGGCACATTGTGAAGCCCCGGCTGGGCCAGCACTGATTGCTGGGATGTGGCAGGATGAGAGCGTGGTTTATCTCCCAGACATTGGAGACTTGACTTGGCAACTTGAACATGAGGCTCTGCTCCCCATTGACCAGTGTGCTATGGTGGTGGGAGCACTGACCTGGACTTTGGAATCCCAGATCTGACATTTTGCAACTATGTGACCTTGGGCAAATTACTTCCTCTTTCAGGGTCTCTGAGTCTCTTCCATATATGAGACTGTATTTATGAGTGTGTAGTTTCAGGTAAGTTCTAAGTCAATGGGAATGATACCTACCCTCTGTGGCCTTAGATTAAAAAAATTTTTTTTAAATCTGAGAACTATTGGAATGGGCCAGATGATCTCCAAAGCTCCTCTGTGCTCTAAGATGTTATGACTGTGAACCTGTAGCGCTGTGCTCAAGGCTTTGGGATCGGAAGCTCACTGCTGGGGCAGAAGCCCTCCAGGCATTCAAGAGCTGTTTGGCAAACACCCTCCTGAACCTCTGACTCCTTGGCCTACTCTGCAGCTTGGCTCAGGGGTTGACCTTGTTACTGGTAGAGAAACACATAAACCAAACCCAGGGCAATCGCTGCTTCACTGTGCTCATCTCATCTCTATTCATGTAATGCACACCGGGTTTGCGAGACCGAGGGGTCGCCATGGATGTCTTGGGCACTTCCCTTAGTTCACTGGGTAGTTACAGCCAGTACTACACAGTTTATATAGAGGTCAAGGGTGTTGGGTGTGGGTCAAGGGTGTGAAGCTCTAACAACCCTCACGTTCTATCCCAGCTCATCCCCACAGAGGTGTAAGACTTTTAGCAAATTACTTTTTCCACTCTGTAATCCAGTTTCCTCATCTGTCAAATGGGAGAAATGATAGCACTTTGCCTACTGGGGCTGCTATGAGGATTAATTGACTTGACATCTTATAAAGCACTAGGGGATCCACTAAGGGGCCTTGGGGGCCACTGCTGGGGGTGAGGGAGGGGCTGCATGGGTGGAACTCCAGCCCCCCGCCCCCTACAGTCTCTGTAAATACAGTTATCCCTGTCAGAGCACTTGGATTCACCTTTGGTTTGGAAAACAGAGTCAGAAGATGTTTTGTGGATGAGCACTGGCCTTCAAGTCAAGAGGCCTTGGTGCCCCCTGCAGCTTAGAGCTGGGTGCACCTGGGTGTTGGCTCCCCTCTCTGTTTGCAGCAACGTGGGGGTGACCACGCCGGCCTCTCAGACTAGTGCAAGGATTAGATGTGGTTCCATGGCATCATCCTCTAGGAGAGAATCCTAAATAGATTGTGCACAAATGTCAAGACATGATGGTTACATTACAGACCGGCAGGCAGGGCTGGCCTCCTGCTGGCTTACAATGTCAAAAGTGGAGCTTCCCGAAAAGGAGTGACTCAGTCAAATTCCTCTCCATATCCCCTGCCCAGCATAGTTCAGGCACACAGTAGGTACTCAGTACAGGGGCGTGGGACTGAACTCTGCCTCCTGTCTCCTTCCTTTAATATTTCTTCCTTCCCACCACCAGTCTTATCTCTTTCTTTACCCATATTCCCTCAGTTGATGCTCTAAATAATCCTATATGGTAAGTATTGTTATCTCCATTTTATAAATTAGAAGGTCAAGCTCAGTGGCAAGTCATATAAGGCCACAAATGGGATTAGATCGTGGCAGTGGAGGGGAGGAGGCAGAGAGAATGGTGGGGGGAGGAGGAGGAAGGCGTGGTCCATCAGTCCCCCAGAAGCTATAATTGAGAACATAGGTCTTCTCCTGGGGGCCAGGTGGCAGCTGGCCCATCAGGTGAGTGTCAGGGGCCCTGGGGGTGCCTTTTCAGCAGGCTCTGGCTCCACAGCTGGCTCCCAAATGAATCTTTTACAGCTTGGACAAGCAGAGAGCTTGCTAGGCCTGCAGACAGACACGCACGCATGCAGACACATGCACAGGAAACCGAGCGGACCGCTAGGCAGATTATTTTTGTTTTCCCCTCACTGCCACCACCAGAGCAATCAATGGCATTCCTTTCCGTCCTAAACAAGCACGGTTGTGTACAGGAGCCTGCCAGGAAGTGAAGAAATCCCCTTTGGAATAGCACACAGGCGGCCTCTCTCCACCTCTGGCCTCCTCCCTCCCTCCCTCTGTGCCTGGGGGAGCTGCGTGGGGCCTTCCAGGGCCCAAGCCTTGAGGGTTGCCTCCTCTTTTTCTGGCTGTTCCCAGAAGGGGAGGGAGAAAAGGGGTTCAGGTGTCTGCAATCACTGAGCCTTGGTACCTCCGGGGTCTCACTCACCCCCAACCCCAGCTCCATTCCTAAGAATAATTTCAAAGTCGTGGTGTGAAGGGCTCTGTGGTGGAAAGGGCAAGAGGTCACTATGTTGGGGGAGGGGAGGAAGAAAGGGGTTCCAGTTTGGAGAGAAGACACACAAGAAGCAGCCTCAGGAGAGGCCTCCGAGGTAAATAAAAACAGGTGTTTGGACAGTGACATTCTTGCGTTCAGAACATTTTTCTTACTAAATTAAGAATGTAAGTCCAAGGGGCCCAGTATCCTCCTTTCTAAAGAGTTAAAAGAGTGCTAAGGACCTAGGACAGGCAGAAAGATACCTCCTTATATCGTAAACTTGGCTGCTCTCTTTGCTCTAAAAGTAGGATGTGCTTTCACGACTGTTTAAATGTTTGTGAGGCTGGGTGAGATTTCTGAGAATCTGAACAGGTCGTTTCTCTCTCACTCTGGTTTGCCCCCTCTCTCTGGAGACCCTCCCCCGTCTGAGCCCCTGGGCTGTTCTGCGGTCGCTGCCTCAGGGCAGGGATGGGACAGTAGAGTAGAAAGAAAAGGAAACACCTTCTGGCTTTGGAGTTTGAAAACCCTAACTCCACAGGTAAACTGAAACAACCTTTGCCATAGCAGGCCGTAGATCTGGGAGCCCTGTGGTGAGTCTGAGCAAGGGTTCCCACCCCGGAGATGAGACAGAGAAGCCCACCGCTGGTGCAAGGGGAGATGAGGTGGTAAAACCTTGTAAGTGGATTTTGGGGGGGAAGGGTGATGAGGAACTGAACCCTGATTCTGGAGCATGAGCCCCGAGGGTAGGTGGCAAACCCCAAGGGGGGGTTTGTGACATTAGGTGCAGAGGGGACCTGCACGCTATTTTCTGGCAGAACAGTGTCACTGGGGAGGCAGCAAGAGTCTGGAGAGGAAGCGGCTGCCGCCTGAACTGCCTGGGTAGACGGTGCTTTCCACAGAATTCTCTGTCCTAACGAGGTCTGAGAACAACAGAAAGGCTCCGGTAGGAACACAGACAGAGCAGAAGGACCAGAAAGGGACCACAGGGATGGAACGAATTGATTCAACCTGCATGGACTGTCGACTGAGGACCACAGGGCACCTCAATGGACATCTCAATGGATTCCAGCTGGACCCACGGCATTGACACTGACCATTCCCTCCTAATACCTCGGAACTAACGGAAGCCCCCAGACTTTGGCACAGCCCTAGGCGAAAGGAAGGGAACCCCCAATTGACTGGGTTTTATACATGATGGTGCCTGAAATAGGAAATAACTGAAACCCTAGAAAAACCCAGTTCCATTTCTTGCATTGGGGTCCTCCTGGGATGGTGGTGGACTCACATACTTGCTTAGTGTCGGCAGTTTTTATAAAAAGTTACATCTGAGTCTACACTTCCAGATCACTTCTTTTTGGGGTAACAGATGAATAGAGACAGCAGAATGTCTGAGAAGAGGTGCCCCAGGAGCAGGGCAGGGGCAGCACTGCAGAAGCAGGAAGGCCTTGAGAAGGTCTAGGTGAAGCTGCTTTGGGTGAGGTTTGCTCAGGTCTGAGCAAAGGACTGCTTTTGAGTGATGGGACTGCCATTGTCAGCAGAGTCTGAGCGACAATCAAATGGCAGGAAGAATGGAGGAGGATCGTGCAGGAAGACAGAGGCAGAACATAACTGTCTCTTCTGTGCTTCTGGTTCTATGTCTTAGGAGTCAGGCCAATGGTGGGCATTTCAGGCAGAGTAGTCGTTGTCAGTGGAGACCCTCTGTTCTTGTGGGAGGGATTTTCAGTGAGCAGTCTAGGCACAGACAGACGTCATCAGGATGAAAGATGAGGGCTAACTCTGTCCCTGAAGCCCTTCTCCCCCAACCTCGCATGGCTGGGGAGTCAGGTAAACCTTCCTGAACTTGAATCAGACCAGGTCTGCATATCCTTGCAACTGCCACAGGCTTGGTGCTGGTTGGATCACTTGTTTTGCCTGTCCAGGTGTTCTGTCTTCTACTTATTCTTTATGTCATGAGAAAACTGGCCTTTGCCCTTGGAAGATGCAATAAAAAATGCCCCTCCTAAAGTCAAAGACCAAGTTCAAGGGGGTCAGCAGGGGGTGGATTGAAAGACCCCTGAGAAGGCCCATTGGTGGTCTTTTCTGAGAACCCACTGAGGGCTCTTCCTCTAATGCTGTGGGCATGAGGCTGGAGTGGAGTTCCTGGCGGCTCCTGCAATGATTCTTGGGGATGCTCGGCTGTAGCATCAAATAGACTGAAGCACAGGGTGAGAGGTTATTCCATTTTCGAGTAATTTTCAAGCATCCAGATTCCATCAAGGAGAGCCTCAGCTTGGTGCTCTTTAATACTTCTCAGCCTCCTGATCAAACGCCGAGGTGCTATCCAACAGCTGTTGCTTGCTGACACAGTGAGCATGAATTTTATGCTTTTTCCTCACGGTGAGTTTTGACGAACACGATGTGAAACCAAGAGGACCCCAACATATGGAGGAGAGTTGGAAATAAGAAAAGGAATATTTCGTGACCATTTATTATAGTCGAGTACCTTGCTCCTCACTCTTCACCCCTCTCTGTGTCAAAATATTTTGCCAGGTGACTGTGATTTTTTTCACTGGATCATGAGTATATACTTCTCCTGTCCTTGATTTTGGACTTGGTCATGTGAGTTGCTTTGGCCAGCAAGAGGCCAGGAGACATGATACCAACAGTGGCTTAAATGTGCTAGTGCACTTGAATGTGTCCCCCTTGTCCTGTACTTGCCATGCTGACCACATGTCTGGCCAGCTTGCTGGCCAATGTGGAGCCAAGCCTGGGTAAGGTCCAGTTTGGATCAGCCAATTCCCAGCCCAAACAAGATTAATGGTAATTTTTTAAGCCATTGAATTTTGGGGTGATTTGTTATGTATCATACTTGTGGCAGTAAATGTTGATGACTCCTACTATATTCTGGCACAGGCTCTTTTACTCGGGCTGTTTAATTTGATCCTCAAACATCCCCATTTAATAATGAGGGAACTGAGACATTGAGAAAGCCCCTTTGGTCCGAGGTCGAAGAGAAAGAAAGAACAGAGCTTGGAGGCAACGCTGTTCTGTCTGGTTCCCATGACATCACGGAAGAATGGGGTGGTGGGAGGTGGAACAGAGTGTGACTGGTTTCACAGCTGGATTTAAGGCTGGTCCCATCAAGAGTCATCCCTGAGACCACGCTGGCCAACATCGTAAATCTGGGCTTGTGACATCACAGGATGACTCAGGCAGGAGGTGGTGTGACAGCGAAGCCCTGGTGAAGGGCTGGTCAGTTCTAAAACCTCAGTCTAAATAGGAACCGGGTGGTAACATTAGTAGACAGGGCTGGGCCACAGAATTGGGTGGTTTGGGTCAAACGATCAAAGTTTATTTTGGAAAATATTTTCCCAAGTGTCTCACTGAGCCCCATGGGAATGGGAAATTGATGGGGAAAGACAAGAGGGAAGGTTGACAAGGGCTGAGAAGGGACTTAGTACCAGCAGGGCCTGATTTCATAAAACTCAGGGCATCAGACGTTCCTGGAGGCAAACTCTTACTCATCCTTTGGAACTCTTCCAATTCTCCTGCCCTCTGACCTGTCTCTGTCACAAGGCAGACTCAATCCCAAATCCCTCCATTCTTCAATGATTACAACAGCCAACATTTCTTGTACCAGACACTGTTCTAAGCACTTTCCACCTTTATTTGCCCTCTGAAGCCTCACAACCCAGAGTGGGAGATATCCCTCTTACCCGCAGTTTACAAATGAAGAGAAAACAGAGACACAGAGTGATGAAGGCAAAGGCCCAAGCTCACACAGCTGTTAAAAGACAGGGCTGGGATTTGAACTGTAGAGGATATAGTAGCCCAAATCACTATGCTGTGTTTATTACCACATATTGCTACACTGACAAGAGTTTTTTTATAACAGCCGTTTCCATAGTTCCCCTAAGGGAGGGAAGTTTGTGTGGGGAAGACACTTTGGTGAATGCTTGGGATGGAAGGCGAGCCTCCTACGGGCCTGCCTGGGTCAGCTGGAGCCGAGGCCTCACGGTGGCAGGGACTGCCAGCGCTTGGGAAGAGGAGATCAAGTTGGAGGCCTTGGTAAAGAGGGAGGAAGTTGANTGTTAAAAGACAGGGCTGGGATTTGAACTGTAGAGGATGTAGTAGCCCAAATCACTATGCTGTGTTTATTACCACATATTGCTACACTGACAAGAGTTTTTTTATAACAGCCGTTTCCATAGTTCCCCTAAGGGAGGGAAGTTTGTGTGGGGAAGACACTTTGGTGAATGCTTGGGATGGAAGGCGAGCCTCCTACAGGCCTGCCTGGGTCAGCTGGAGCCGAGGCCTCACGGTGGCAGGGACTGCTGCGCTTGGGAAGAGGAGATCAAGTTGGAGGCCTTGGTGAAGAGGGAGGAAGTTGAGGATGGAGGTGGGAGGGCCAGGAAGGCGCCCTGCTGGGACCTGACCGAGGAGGTCGGTGAGTCTTCTAAACACACCACGCAGGGTGGGAGCAGGGGAAGCCGCTGAACTGTCTTTTTTCTTTGAATTTACATCTAATCTCAAAATATTCATTAAATTTGTAGCCATTGTGCATTTGTGCTTCAGGGGACAATAATATTCTTTTTAAAAGTTAAAAAAATTCTTTTCCAATCACAATTTCCACTCAATATCATTTTGCATTAGTTTCAGGCACACAGCATAGCGGTTAGATGGGCATATACTGTACAAAGTGTCTCCCCCAGTATTTCCAGGACCCACCTGGCACCACACAGTTCTTACAGTGTTACTGACGACATTCCCTAACCTCTGCTGTGCATCCACGTGATGATTTTGTAACTACTGATCTGTACTTCTCATTCCCTTCACCTTTTTCACCCAGTCTTCTAGCACCCCTCCCCTCTGGCAGCCTGCCATCAGCCTGTTCTCCGTACCTATTGGGTCGAGAAGCAGCTGAACTTGACGCTAGTGTGGAAGTGTTGGCGGACAGACAACGGCCACGAGGACACCAGTACCCCAAAGGTTCTGGAGAAGATGAGCAAATGACAGATTAGTGAAACATGAGAAATGTTCCTTGGGTCCCAAAGGGTTGGAAAGTCTTTAGCTGACATCTGGGTAAAGTGTTCTTGCCGATGACACGAACGTTTCTGTCTCTGTTCCCAGAGCACCTGCTCCTGGGAGGCAGAGCTGGCACCGGCTCACTCATCCTGGCTTCTGAGAGCCAGCTCAGTGCTTGCCCTCGGGACTCGGCAGGCCTTCGACACACATGCCTGGAGTGAATGAACGAAAAGGCTTTGCACTCAGGGTCACTGGCACCTGCTCAGATGGATGCCAACTCAGCCATTCTTAATGTCGCGTGACAAGAAGATGCTTTGGACGGCTTGGTGTTTTACCACCTGAAGTCACGGACCTGCCCGCCACGCTCCTGACATGTTGGTGTTGCCCTCACTGCTGCTGATTCATACCCACCTCTGTCTCCTGCTTGTCTCTTAGACTGTGATTTGGGTGCAGGGTTTCACAGGCCTTGGGAAGACACTAGAGTATCGCTCTTGCCTGGGGATGGTTTTCCCCTTCCGTGGACATTTGGCAGTGTCCAGACATACATTTGTCACAACTAGGGAGCTGGCTACCGATATCTAGTGGGTAGAGACCAGGGCTGCTTTTAAATATCCTGTGATGCAAAGAACAGCCCCTCGGTCTTGGCCAGCTGACAGAACAAAATACCTAGAGACTGAGGAGCTTAAGTAGCAAACATTTATCTCTCACAGTCCTGGAGTCTGGGAGGTCCAAGATCAAGGGCAGACTAGGTAGGGTCTTGGTAAGGGCTTGTTCCTTGCATGTAGACAGCCACTTTCTCCGTGTGTGCCCACATGGCCTTTTGGAGGTGTGTGAGTGTGGAGACAGAGAGAGAGAGAGAGAGAGAGGAAAAAACCCTTCTCTCTCTTTCTCTTCTTTTCGAGCACTAATCCTCATCCAAACCTAATTACTTTCCAAAGCTCCCACTTCCAAAGGCCATCACAGTGCAGGCTGGGCCTTCAACATATGACTTCTGGGGAGACACAAGCATTCAGTCCAACAACCCCAGAGCAAAGAGTTACCCGGTCTAAATGAATAGCATTGAGGCAGAGAGACTGTATACAGTGTTGTGATTAAAGGCATACTTACTGGAATGTAAAAGAACTGGTTTGAGACCAGACTCTGCCACTCTAGCAGAGACGAACGTTGCATCTAATGCCTTCAGGGTCATCAAGAGGGTCAGACTGGGTCTGACCAACAACTGGCTCCTGCCTTCTCCCCCCCAGGCTCCACTCCAGCACACTCACTTAACACGGAGCACTCAGCCGGTCTGCCCCTGGCCCAGGAACAGAGCTCAGTGGGTTCAAGTGTCTCCAGGGCCCTGTTGTTACTCTTTCAGAGGCCAGACCTGGAGAAGCTAGCTTTCTCGCACGAACCATGACAGTTCTGCTCTCTCACGTGTCCAAGTCTGGGATGTGGGCACCTTGGCTGAAAACAAGTAATTGTTTTGCTCTGTCTTATACTCTAGGGAGTTAGTTTTGGGAGCATAACATACTCGAGAGTGTAAATGATTATATGAAGCAAGGCAAGCGAGATGTATATAAAAATCAGGTTTTACTAAAGGAAACACATTTTGGGCGGAGTTGGGGGAAGCAGGTGGCTCTATTCTAAGAGGCAGAAGCTCAGGTCACAGACTTTGTGCTATAAAAATTTATTACGCATTGATGGAATGTGACCAGGAAGTGATGCCAGAGACCACCCCGTTTTATACTTGAGAAACTAAGGCCCAAAAGGGAAAAGAAACTTCCTCAGGGCCACACCCTGGTTCCTGACAGAGAAGAACCCACGCCCAAGGGTCCTGACACCCTTTCCAGGCTGGTCCTGCCGTAAAGTGCCACCTTTTGCTAAAGGGGTTGTTTAGTCAGATTGGATGTCAAGGAACAGACGATTCCCCCGTATACGTTTGAAGTTCAACCTTCACGCTGACCAAGAATTTGACTTTCAGAATCATCAGGGAGCTTTAATTGCATTTCGTTTTTCTTCCTTTGGCCTGGAGGCAATACTGAAGCAATTCCCTCTGCGGGCGCCTCGCTCCATAGTAAACACATGTCTACCCTATATACACAGGCACACGCATTTGTCATTCCTTCCCAGAATGACTTAATGATTTCCATGTAACCAATATGTTGCAGCTGTTGGCTTCCTTCAGGCCGAAGGACTCGGAAAACCATTAGTTATCAGGTTGCCTCCACCACTGCTTTTCCCAGCCTGATACATCCGCCCCCACTTTTCTTTCAAAAAGAAAAAGGTAAGAAAAAGGTAAGAGAATAAGTTAAGTAAAAATACTGGGACCCTGCAGCCAATCAAATCCAGAGTTAGCGTCCTTGGCAGGGGGACCAGGCTTATCCTAGACTCCTGAGGAAGCTTCGCATAGGAGACAACTGCAGTTTGCTCACGCACAGCAGGCAGCTTCCCATCAGGACACACTAGGGTGCACTGGAGCTGAGAGGCTAGAGGTCATGAGGTCAGGAGGGGGACATGTGCTTGGGAGAAGACAGTGTACTGTGTGGCTGTGATCAGAAAGATTCGACTGCAAGTCTGACCCTGCCACTTGCTAGCTTTGTGACCTTGAGAAAATTGCGCAACATCTCTGAGCCTCAATTTTGAAATCTGCAAAGAGCATCTGTGCTCACAGGTCATTGAGGGTTAGAGTGAATGCTCAGTAAAGGCATCTCGTCTTTCCCTCTGTTTCCTTCCCCACCCCGTGATCTCTTCTGGCCCATAGACTGTAAGAGGCAGACACGTTCAGTAGACTAGGTACACTGACCTTTCAGTACCTGGCCTTGACTGGCACTTCTTTCGGAGATTGCCTCTCTGGACCAGGTGCAGAAGACCTTCCTGTCCTGCTTTAATGCCAGGTCCTGGGACCCACAGTGGGGACTCCCAGGGCCATGTCCTGCTACGCCCATGCCTGAAAACTGCTCACAGCAACCAGGGAAGTCAGCCAGGAGCAGCCTGGACCTGCCAGGCTGCCTAAAGCTCCCATTGTCCGTTCCACATCCTCCACCCAGCCTTATCGCCACGCCCCTCTGTCCTGGCTATTTTTTTTGTCTGGTCAGTACACAGCAAGTGCTCAATTGTGGCAAGTGCTCGACACGTGTTAGTAGCTGAAACCAGGATTGTGTTTCTGTAAACAGAATCATCCGGAATGCCCCGTCACACGCATTTCCTTTGGGAAGCCTCCCTGCGCCTCGCCCGGCCTGTGCTCGTCCCGAGGATAAGGAACATGACAGCCGTTAACCTTCACCCAGAACTCACCACGGGCTGCTCTGCATCATGTAGTTTGATCCTCTCAGCAGCCTGGGAAGTGGCTCCGATGGTCTGTCCATTTTACAGATAAGCAAACTGAGACCTCCTTAGTTCAGCGTCAAAAAGCCAGCGTGGGAGAGTGACAGAGCACCAATACCCGATGTCAATATTCAGAGCAGGAATCTCTGAGTCTGTTAGAAGATCCCAGCATCAAGCCCAAACCCTTAACACTGGTTTTGCTGCTATGGACACGTGGGGAGCGGGACGTATGGTTTCTGTTAAGAGAGAGAGTGGGTATCCCCTCTGTTGGGCTGAACCAGGAGGCCGAATGCCCACGGGAGGAAGACGTGATGCAGGAAAGCCCATGCCAGAAAGAATGAAGAATAAAGCTGGCCGTGTCCACCTGGGAGGATTGTAGGAAAAAAGAGAGACAGAGACAGAGACAGAGAGGAGCAGAGGGACGTGAGAAGCTGCTGACAGTATCGTCTCTGAGCAGAAGTACCAGCTCAGGGGACCTGTTGAGAAAGCTGGCGAGGAACATGGGTCAGGGGAGACTCCTACCCCGTTTTCATTTGGGATTCTGGGAAGAGACCCCCTCACGGGTGTCCTGCCCACACTCTGTGTCAGCCTTAGCCCATGGGAGTCCGAGCCAGCCCTCAACTCTCTTGCGAAGAGGAAAGGCACTGGAGGCTTCCATAGTACTTGAGGGGGATTTGCAAGTCAGTGGAGACTCAGGGCGGGGCTCTCGCTAAGCAAGGTTGCTGCCATAAGGGCCAAGTAACCTTTCAGCCAGGGGCCTCTTCACATTCCAGCTGCCCAGGCTGGACACTGGTCTTGCCCAGGAAAGACCTCGGGGGGCAGGACAGCATCAGTGAGAGCCGAGTGGGACTTGGTTAGAAAGGGTGGCAGGCCATGCTTTCTGGAGTGCTTCCTGTGCTCTGAAGACAGACCAGCCAGGAGGGGTGCTCCAGTGCCTCTCATGAGTCAGATGCCCAGGACAGGAGCAGGCTCAGTAACCCTTAACATGTGCCAGGCAGACATGGCCAAAGTTCAGACCCACATTTGAACCCCCCCTCTGCCCATGGAGACCATCCAAGGACCACTATGAGGTGAGGAGACCTCCAGCCTCTCTCCCTTGTCACCCCCAATGCTCCAAAGACACAGCTGGCTTCTTATATACCCAGATACTCTCCTGGGCAGGAAAAGAGGGGAAGGGTGGACATGGGAAAGATTGAACATTGATCTACAGGGATCAAGTCATCTCAAGGGGACAACCTCACTCAGCTTTGCTGGGAAGTTATGCTTGGGACAGACTCAGTCCCTAGACTGAAGGAGACTGTTCAAACCCCAAGAGGCCAATATATCACTAACTGGCAAGTGTAAATTTCCCCGCCATCTGTGGGGCGAGGGTGCTTACGAAATTCTAGAAAATAAAGAACTGACATTTTCTTTGCACATCTGAGGGTAAATACAAGCCTGTCACTCTGGTACGTAACTGTTATAACAGGTGCATAATAAATCCTTGTGAATGAATGGAGGCAAGCATGAATACACAAAGAACGCAGGATGGTTGTAAGACTGTTTCCTAGTTCCTAGTTCTGCCTTCATTCTACTTTCCTGAGGGTCTCAGGAGCAAACAAAACATGCCCAACCAGAGAACAAGCCATTAATATCAGAAAACAACCTGCCAATCCATAGCCTTCGACAGGAGACTAATCGTAACATTAAAGATTAAGTGACCTATTCAGTAACAGATAGGTACTGTGTTGGGGACAGTTTCTGACCACTCTCTCTTATGACATCTAATTTTTAAGTTCCTCACTAAGTTTCAGACTTCCCTGATAGTCCTCTGTGAGCCCAAGCAACACAGCTCGGTGGGGAGGTAGAAGAAAGTGGCAGGATCTCTACAGAATTTAGTTCCATGCCCCTGTCAGGCTAAGGGGGAGGGGGGCACCAGCAAGGAGGGAGGTGTATAAAGAGGAGGCCATAACTCACCTTCCTTGCAGGAGCTTTTATAAAAGGCAGCACAGGGAACATTGAGCTGGACCTTGAAGAATGAGCTATTGTCCACCTCAGGGAGAAGACAGGGAAGGACATTCTAGGTATACAGGGAACAGCATGTGCGAAGGGGTGGAAGCATGAGGAAGTGTGGTGTATTCAGTGATAGTAACATGTGCGTGTTCAGTGACTGCATTTCAGCTCTTTCTATATTCCTTGGATTGCTACCTATTCGACATACTAGCTAGGGTTCCTTAGAAGCACATTTCTCTAGAAGCACAGGGTAGTGTTAGAGTCCTTGAGAAGTTATTTCAGAAATTCTCAGTTGAGGGCTCCGCTAGCAGGTATAAGTCAGACAAGTGCCTGCTCTAGGCAAATGTGCAGCCTTGCTTTGTTCCTTGCATAAACGTGGGCTGACCCTGCCAGGCTGCCGTAGTGGCAAGTCAGTGGACATGTCTACCAGCCCCAGCTCTGAGATGAGCTGTGTGACCTTAGGCAAGCCACTGTATTTTTCTGGGATGCAACTGAGAAAGAGGTTCTACTAGACAATACATATTCTTTTCTAGCAACGAATGTTTGCTGTTTCAAGAATTTCACCTTGGAGGGTCTCTTCCTTTGTTCCGCATATATTTGTAGGGCCAGGTACTATGCCAGGACCTTAGTGGTGCGAGACATGGAGATCAATTCCTATTGTTCTGGCTGACGTTTCACGTTACCAGTTCCATTTAGCATTCATGCGCAGAGCACGGATTACCTTCCTGATCTTCGGACAGAGGCTCAGAGAGACACAGAGAGGATTTAGATATGGTGCCTGCCATAAAGAGGCTTTTTATTCAAATCCCCTTCCTTAGGGGAAGGCTTCACCCAGCTGCATGTGAACAGGCAGACTTCATATAAGGTGCTCCTTTTCGCCTGTAACTACAATCAGATGTCAGACCCTGTTTCTTTTAGACATTGCTTCCAGGTCAGCCCATCTCTGATAAGTGCTCCTGGAGCAGTAGAGTTGTGAAACGGACGTGGCTCAGATGCCCACAAGGTGGTGGCGTTCTAGCAAGTCCCAAAATGCTGGGGTCCCTGGGAAACAGTGCCCTCTGTTGGCATGGAGGGGAGAGACCACTTCATCTCTGACAGGGGCTCATCTCTAGTGAGCAGTCCTGGGGGTGGTAGCTGAACAAAGAAAAACGGTACTCAGGTTGCCTTATTTAACCCAGCAAACCTCTCTGAATGCCTTCCCTGAGGTCTCCTGTCCCCAAATCTGTGTTTGATGGTTTCCTCTGGACCCCTCCATTAGAACACTCGCCATACTGAATGTGCATCATTGATTTATCTGTCTTTCTCTTTCGTGCAGCTGGGGCCGTGCCCATTTCCTCATGGAATACCTGGGGCCCCCACCGAATCTGGCCCAGGATGAGGATAAAGCTCTTTGTCAAGTGAATGAAACTTACTCTAAGAACCTAAAACCAACTCTCATTTGCATGCCATCATCCTGGTGTTGACAGTGTCTCAGGCCATTAACATCCTGGTGCTTAAAATGGAAACCGCAAGATGGGAGACCAAGACTTGCAATCCAAGATACCATAATGTGAGTCGTTGGAGGAATGACCAGGATCCACTTTACATTTACCTCTGTCCAAAAGATGCCAGCCTTGTCCACATCAGCCAGAGAATCAAGGTGGAAAACACAGAAAATCCAGACCTGGCTAGAAGTTCTGCCCGTTGGAGAGAGCCCTCCATCTCTAACCAGGGAGGGAGGTGTGAGCTGTAGTGCTGAAAAGGGTTCTGCCGGCTGGAACAAGCCACTTCTACCTGCTTCTCTCCCACCCTCCATTCGGGTCACTTCACCCTGCCACCTGGCACCTCCACCTCCGCTGCTGGAACTCAGCAAAGAGAAAAGCAGTCGGAGGCCCACCCAAGGGCCCAGCCTCCTGGCGTTCCAGCCCTGGCCAGGCCAGCCGGGGAACAAGTGGAGAGCCCCTCTTGGAGGAAGTGATTCAGAAACCGCGATGGCCGGGCGGCCCGCCGTGACTCACAGCACATCAATGGGGGAATTGTCTGTGGAGGCTGAGAATACCAAAGCTCTTTTCTTTCCTTCCTTTCTCTTTTTATTTTCTTTCTTTTTTGCCCTCCCCTTGGCGGCATTGCACAACAGGGCTGCCTAGAGACATGTGTTTCTCATCAGTGGCTCCAGCGGCCACTTTGGAGGACTGGGGAGAACACAAGACCGAGAGGGAACAGACTACGAGGGGGAACCGAGAGAGATGAAGGGGGGCCCTCTCTCTCACTGTGACGGAGTCCTATTTACCTTCCCTGTCAACACCAACATCCCCAAAGAACATCTGGAATGGCGGAGAACAGGATTTTGGATCTGGAAGAAAACTTAGTGTATGTCTCTTCCAATACCTTTATTCACAGATGAGGAAACTGAGGCCCCAAGAAGGGAGTGGTGTGCCAAATGGCCCACGGTCAAGTTCAGCTTGCGTCTTGCAGCAGCCACTGCATTTTCCTGTATCCCACGTCGGGAAACGTCATTTGATCAAGGATAATTTTTTTCATGAATAGTGAAAAATGAAAAATCATTCTAGGTTCTGCCATAAATCTATCAATTGCCCCTTTCCCCTAATCTACTGGTCTCAGGAAACTGGTCTGTACGAAGTCACTTGTGAAGCCATTTGCAAAACGCACAGACCTCTATGCAGGCCTCCTTTGATTGGCTGTCTCTGCCGTGTGTGACATTGGTGCCCACTGGCTTCTGAGCAGCACCCCTCTGTCTTCCCCTTCTAACTCTCCAGCTTCCCCTCTTCCGCATCCTTTGATCCCACCAAACCCCACCCTCCAATGTTTGAGTTGCACAGAACTCTGTTCTAGGCCCTCTTCTGACTCACATCCAAGTTCATGGTTTCAGTAACTACCAATTAGCTGCTGACTCCCAGATTTTATCTATAGCCCATCCATCTTTCATATATATATATGTGTGTATATGGATAATGAATTATATGGATACATACACACACATATATATGTATCCAAATACACACACACACACATATATACAGCTACCTTCTCAGCACCTTCTTTGAATGCTCCAAACTAAACTGACCGTTTTCCTCCACAAATCTTTGACTACTTCAATTTTGTTGCCAAGCAACTATAGGACCAGTATAGTTAGTGTTTCAAAGCACATGCTTTGGAATCTCATAGAGTTGGGCTTGACTCCCAGATATACCGCTTAACTAGCGATGGGACCTCGGCCAAGTTACTTAACCTTCCGATTTCCTCATCTGTAAAATGGCCATAATAAAAATACCCACTTCGTGAGGCTGTCAATAAGAGGCAATGAGTCAATCAAGCGGCATGAGCACAATGCCTGACACATAGAAAATGCCTGATAAACGTCCGCTGTTCTTTTCATCATGTATCTCAGCACCTTCCCCACTTGAGCCCCACTGAATCCTGACCATTTCTAAAAGACAACAGGCCTTCTTATGACTCTGGGCCATTCTCCTAGGTTAGGATGCTCTTCCTACCCTTCTCGGAGGCAAATTCCTACTCACCCTTTAGACGGAGTCCAACGTAGTTACCCGTATAAGAAGTTAGAGGCTCCTTCTTTTATTCTTATAGAGCATTTTGTACCATTGCCACAGCATTTGGTACACTGAGTCCTAATTACCTACCTCTCCAGCCTCATGCCTCACTGTGCCTCCCATCACACTCTGCTCTGACTGCCTACAAGTGCCCGACGGCCACATGCTTACATATCTTGATTCCTCTCTCTTTGTCGTTTGCTCTGCTGGGGAGTCCTTTCTTTTCAGGACACAATTCCTCTAAGGACACACTTCCTCTGAGGTTAGTTGTCCTTTCTTTGTGCCTCCAGAGTGCCTTCCATGAGTTTCTCCCACACTCCATGTTCAATGCCAAATTGTCTTTCTACTCCATTAGACTTTACTGTGTCTTATCCATAACAAATTTTCATGGATCATCTTCTATGTACTGGCACTTTGCTGGGTACTGAATTACATGGATAAAGGAATGAAGTTTCTGTTTCAATGCCTATTCTCTCTCTAGACTATGATCTTCTTGAGGGTACACTGAAGATGCAGAGTGAATGAATAAAATGAGAGGTGATGTGACCTGTCAGGAAAAAAGCCCACTAATGGTCACGCGCTAGGCATTGCAGGGACGCCCAACCTTTCGGCATCACTGGGCCACACTAGAAGAAGAAGAGTTTGTCTTGGGCCACACATGAAATACATTGTGACATGTAATCAGAAAAATAATTTTATAATGTTTTAAGTAAATTTATGATTTTTCTGTTGGGCCACATTCATAGCCATGTTGGGATGCATGTGGCCTGCAGGCCACAGGTTGGACACCTCTGGGACTTGTTTTTATAGTAGTATTAATTCCACAAGCATTTAATGAGACTCTCCGATGTGTCCTGCACTGTGCTGGGTACTGACACCGGTACTGAGCAATCACATCACAGTCTAATGACAAAGAAATACAAGGAAAACCAAGCCTCATGGGCAGTGTGACCAGTGCCATCATGGTGTTTACAGAGGCAAACTGATAGGAGGGTCACCTTTCTAGGCATGTGACCTGGGCATTTGCACAGGGCCTCTCACTCAGAAGGGCTCCATTCTTGGTTGAATTCTCTGCTTGTTGCCATGTTAAAATTCTTAATAATGTCACCCTTGAACTTGTGTTTTGCACATGATGACTGATGGGACAATGGGGTGTGCACGTGAGCAAAGGAGCTATGTGCAGTATGCATGTCCAACATTGTCCCTCGTCATCCCATTATCCTATAGCCTTTCTGATGGGCAATGAGAGCAGAATCCCAGTGGATCCATGACACCTGGGAGTTCAGTAAGACTCATAGCAAGGATGTGGGAAGTGTGTTGCACCTATGGTTGGGTGAGCAGGGGGTGCTGATGGCTCTGAGAGGCCATGCTTTCTGTTTGAACCAGAACCTTCTGTAAATGCAGAAAGAAGGCAATGGTGTTCGAAGAAAACCAAACAACCAAGGAACCCTCTCAAAGCCCTGCTTACAAGCTAAGAACTTTTGCTGAAAATGATAACACAGAAGGAGAGGGAAAGGTAAGGCAACTTGTAGTTCCTTCTTCTAGTTCTTCTGACTCATCAGTACGTAACTCATGCTCACACCTCACATCCAAACCCATGGGCAAATCCTAAGCCAAAAGTAGAGAATGCTGGTGGAAAGCATGCAAATCAAGATATGAAATAAAATAGTTGAGTTAGTTTTGTGCCGCATTTCCACTACTGTGGTGTGTGGGGGCTATAAAATATGGATTGTGTAATTTTGTTAATTCTGCATGCATATGAGTTAAATGCTCTTATATTTGCATTGAAAGTTGGCATGGCACAATATAAAAGTAAATGGCACAATTCATTCCAATAAGTGTCAATTTTATTTACTCCCTTTTTTGTACTTAGAATGACATTAAATAGAAAATTAAAAAGTGCCATGACAAATTGAGAGAGAGGGAGAGACCATGGAAGAAAGGAAAAAATCTTGAAATTTTAGTACCTGTAACAATGCATATGTACCTATGCTTGTGCCATTTTTTTTTTACTTTATCCTTTGAGGTGTTTCAATTTTATAAGAGTATGTACTGCTTTTATAATGAGTAATGAGATAATGTTTGAAAAATCTCTTCATAGAAGCAAAAATATAAAATATACCTTAAGACTCTAGTTCAGTTTTTTTTTCCTAAAAAGCAATCAGTTGTTTAGAAGAGTTAAAAAGAAAGTGAGGGAGTTAAATTATTCAACTGTTACTGTTTTTAATGAAAAACAAACAAATGTATTTTTCAGACAATGATGCATCCCCCTCCCCAAATTTGGGAGGAATAATGGTTGTTAATGCTGCTGTTGAGTTCTGTTTACATTTACATTGGTGAAGTATTATGTTATTTCTATTATTAAATATTTTACCACACTTTTTGCTTCAAAATTTTTTCCCTATTTTCCTCCTCTAAAACCTAGGTGCGTCTTATGGTCTGAAAAATACGGTAATCAGTTTTCTTTCTCCTCCCTTCCTCCCTTTTTTCTTTCCTTCCTTCCTTCCTTCCTTCCTTCCTTCCTTCCTTCCTTCCTTCCTTCCTTCCTTCCTGTGATTTTGCTGGACGTTGCTAGTATTTCCAGGAGGCAGCAAGTCCCTTTCAGAACTGATAGAAAGGGACTGGCTGAGCATGGAGTTAGGACCATCCAAACATAATACACAGTGCACAAAAATGCCTTAGGTAAGTCCACTTGGGAATGATGGCAGGAAAGGGAAGAAGAAGTATGGATCTGCCTTCACGTTGTCCCCGTGCCTCCAGATCTTGCTGCCCGCCCACACAAGGCCTCAGTGTTCCAAGGCTGCTGGAGATCACCCTCACTGGATCTAGAATAGGGCCAAGCACGTGGTGCCCTGTGTTTCTAGGAACCACATAATTGCAAGGACTCACTCTTGTATTTCCTATACTCTTAGTCCTGGAACATGCTAGGCACTTAATAAAAACAGCTGGCCTTTCTTGAGCTCTTACTATTATCTACCCAATCTGGATTACTTGATATACTCTCTCGAAAATTCTGCCAGGAAGGTGTGTAAATCTGTATTTTACAGATAAGAAAACTGAGTCATAGACAGATTAAGTCATTTCCCCAGGCCTGAAAATCTGGGTTTGAAATGAGTTTTTAGACTTTATGGTTAGTCCTTATAACCACTATCCTGCCTCCAAAACTATGTGTCTAATGATTAAATGAATGATGAATTCATCAGACCTGTCCTTATGAAAGTCCTATCAGAAGATATTTCTCTAATAGAAGGGGGGCAGGAGTACCGCAGGGAGGAGCTCAGCCATTCACACTATCACCTTGTCGTGCCTTATGAAGCTGCAGACTGGCTATGGTGAGGGACAAAAATCTTTGGGGAAGACACAAACGGAACCATGGAGTCTGTCCTGGAGTTCTCCAACAGATCTGTCGGGCACAATCTCCAAGTGGGGTTCACTCCCCTCTTTCTGGCTCTGCAAACCACTGGTTTGGAGTCATAAACACTAGAGATGTACAGAGAAGGCAGTGGAGAAAGAAGAAGGGTCTGGAAGAGAACCACTCTCCATTTGCAACAGTTAGTATAATCACTAGAAAGAAGGTAGAACTACTAAAGGTAAAAAATGATAATAATGGGCACATTGTCCTCTAATGTCCATTCTCCCCTTCTCCCATAGTTAAAAAATGACTAATATGGAGTTGTACACATGGCTGCCAAGAGTCAAGGCTATGTCTCCCAAGCTCCTTTCAAATGAGATGTGGCCGTATAACTATGCTTTGGCAAGTGAGATTTAAGTGGAAGTGTCATATGGCAGCTTCTGAAAAACTTCCTTAAGGGGGAGCTGACACATATCATTTTCCCTTCTTTATCCTTTCGTCCTTCCTGTTGGCTGAAATGCAGATGCAATGGCAGGGACTGGAGCAGCCACCCTGGACCATGAGGCAGGTATATCAATATCCACAATTTGCAGATAAGGAAACCGAGAACAGAATGAAGGCAATGAGGTGGAAGGAGCTTGAGTCACTGGGGTCTTTGTGGAGCAGAGTCATCATACTATCTCACAAACTGCCTACTGCTGGGTTTCAATGCAAAAGAAAATTTAATTTTCATTATATTTAAGCCATACTATTTTGGGTCTTCAGTTCATATCAATTCATATACATCATCACAGTTTCTTAGAAGGTGTCTAGAATTGATAGAAAAAAAGACTTGTTTTATTTCTACATTTGCCTCTAACTTTTATGCTTCTATATTCTCTTGTTCCTAATCCAGAAATTAGGACTAAACATAGCTCCTTCACTTGCATTGATTTTTTATAGTAAAATATATTTAATTAAAAAATAGTGATGTGTAGATGCCCCAAAAGTTAAGGTGATATCATTACACTGTTATAAGGGGAAAATGACTCCACTTTAATTAATTAATTTAATTGCACAAGAGAAGGAACTAATTCACAAAGTCCAAGAGAGGGTTAAACAGTCAAGCTTCAGGAAATTCAGAGATGAAGCGGGGATTCTCTATCTCTCTCATCCCTACTGCTCTGAATTTCAGATTCAGTCTTCCAACTTTGTTCAGACTTTCTTCTAACACAAAGAAAGTTTCATACCTATTGCTTTAGCCATTGGCAAGGGATGACTCTCTTTCTCCATTCTATTGTTAAAACTCTCAGGGAAGAACTCTGATTGGCCCATCTTGGTTCAATTACTCTCCCTGGCGACCAATCAGTCATTGCCAGGAAGCATGGGGTATGAGAAAACTACTCCTGCAGAGTGTGCATATGTGGGTTTTACATACTATGGAGATTGGATTTTATACAATGAATGTGTGTTGCCCTCATAATGAATGGTGAGATAAACGTTTGAAGTCATGAGGGAGTGGGGAACAGAGGGGTACAAGGGGATAGGCACACTTTTTTAAAAAGGTAAAGCTAGACCGCATGACCCTTAGATGATCACTACTGAGGTTCAAGAATGACAAGATCAGTTCTCTTGGTAAGGGAGCAAAGCGTGGCGGGCTGGTTGGAAGTCAGGAGACCTGGTTTCTGGTTCTGGTAACATTAAGCTATTTGGTACATCTCTTTCTTCAGTGATAAGATTAACTTAGGTTGAGATTGCCTCACTGTTTCTGAAGTTTTTTTCATTTACAGGGGTTCTTGGGATATTGGTTAGGATGCTAGGGGTCCCTACTAGATCTTTCCATCCCCTACAAAAACACCATTCCTGACACCCATACACACAAATTGGGAACTGCCTGAGGCCTTGAGCCTTAAATTCTAGAGAACAGCAGTTGACAGAGAGAAGGGTAATAATATAGAAAGTCCAAACAAGGGTCTAGGAATTTCTAGTCTCTCGCTCTTGTTCTCCCATCCGGGCAGCCATCAGCAGGATCTGTCTTTCATTAGTGGTAGAAGGCCAAGTACAACCTTAGACGCCTGAGAAGTGGCACTTAGGAAAAAAAGATCTGTACAAGCCTTAATTACACAAAACAAATTGCCCATCTCTGGGCGTTTATCGCTTTATCTCTATCTTTAAATATATGTAGATCAGGAACAAAATTAAGAGGTATGGTACCTTTTGGTTTAGAACTATTTTCTGAAAAACCAGAGAAACAGATGTGCAGGGTTGGAGAGAGAGAGAGTGTGGTCTTGGAGGAGGCTGGGCATGGCTTTCCTCAGGTTTAAGTTTTGGGTGAGGGTCTTCTCCTGTCTCCAAGGGCAGCTGTGTGTTTCCAGTTTGTCTGTTGCTTGGGGCAGGAACAGCCTGGCCATCCTATGCTGCTCCCCTTGCTCCCTTGCTTCACAGGACTTGATTCTCCTCTGCCTGCTGAGAAGACAGACTCTCCTACGCACAAAGCCATGCTGTCTTGAGCTGGCACCTTCCTGTGTGGGAACTCAAGCCACTCTCAACAGCCCTTTCTTTCTCTATGTGGCCTGTGTGCCAGGGAGGTGGCCAGCTGGGTTGTTCCCACATTGAGAAACTGGGTGGGGCCTGGGGAACGCTTTGACCTGGGTCGAGGAGCCAGATTTAGGTCCCTCCCTGGGAATTCTATATAATGTGGAAATGGCCAGAGAAAGAGAGCTTTGTGGAGAGGATCCCCTCCTATCAGGCCACAGGTGGGTTAGCCACTGACACTGATGTGGGCAGAGAAAAGCGTTGGGCTGTTTATTAGGGCGTGCCCTTGGCTAAATTGGGGCCTAATCTCCCTTCAAGGGCTCCAGAGGGTGCGCAAGTGGGGCTGGGGTGTGGCAGATAATGGACCTTCATGGAGAATCTGATGCAGTTCTCCTCTGCATGATGTGAAAAAACAAAACAGAGAAGCCTTCCTCCTCCTCCAGGGAAGTAGAACAGGTCTGGCAAAACAAGGTTTCTTGGAATCGAGGGTGGGTGGGATGTTCTTTGGCAAAGTGGGGATGGGATCATGCTTGGGAGAGGGGTCTGCTCAATGGATAGCTGATGGGGAAGAGAGAAGAGGAGATCCCACTCTACACAGGATGCTGTATCAGAAAAGGAACGGGAGGAGCCAGGTCCCAAAGGGAACCCAGCAGTAGGAGTTGAGGGTTACCCACCCACCACGACTGAACAGGACCCTCACCACTGTGAGCCTTGATGCAAAGCACTGGCTTTTTTTGTCATTGTACATGGATAAAATGATCAAGTCTGTCTTCCATGCTCCAGGCACAACACTCCAGAGATGTCCCCTGACCTCAAGGAGCTCTCTGTCTAGTAGGGAATGCAGATAAGCCAACAGGCAAATGGGATACGACACCACGGTGGGGGAGCGCAGGGTGCTGCAGAGCTCCTGCAAGGGGACCACGTCAGGACGCCGAGAACCAGGGAGGCTTTCTGGACGGAGCAATGTTTAAACTGAGAGTTCGAGAAAGAGTTGGGGTTAGTCAGACGGAAAAGGGGTGGGGGTATTCTAGATAGAAGGAATTGCACCTGCCAAGGCTTAGGGAAGAAAGAAAGATGGAGTTCCACATGGCACAGTTCCAGGAGTTCCGCACGGCTGAGGATGTTAGCATATATCCGTAGATGTCACCAGAGAAGAGAGGAAATGATGCCAGAGATGGGCCTGATGCAGGGTGTTGCTGGGGCGTTTGGACCTCACCCTAGGAGCAAAGGGAGCCCTGGTGAGTGCTAAGCTGAAGAGCGTCATGATCAGACGTGAGCTTTGGAAGCTCGCTGTGGCTACCCTGCAAACATTGAATTTTTTTAAAAAAGATCTTATTTATTCACTTCTAGAGAGGGGGAGGGAGGGAGAAATAGAGGGAGAGAAACATCCATGTGTGGTTGCCTCTCTCATGCCCCCTACTGGGGCCTGGTCCACAACCCAAGTATGTGCCCTGACTGGGAATCAAAGCAGCAACCCTTTGGTTCGCAGGCCAGTGCTCAGTCCACTGAGCCATGCTAGCCAGGGCTGGATTTGAAGGGGGTAAGACCAAAGGCTGGAAGGCCACTGCTGGAACCCAGGCAAGAGACGGTAAGGACATGAGCTTGGTCAGTGAGAGATGGACACTGAATGAGGGGCAGGCTGGCTGGATGAGGGGAGCGAGGGCAAGGCATAAAGGAGATTTGAAGGTGATGCCAGCATTTTGGTTTAGTAGGGAGTGAGATTTCCAAGCTGTGAGTTGTAGCCTTACAGCTGTGATGAAATCAGTTCTGTGGTCCATCTGTCCCTGAGGAATGGGGTTGGGGTTGGAGGTGGGGGCCGGACCAGGGGAGGGATATTCTGGTGAAAGAGTGGCCCTGAGAAAGACTAGAATATGTTTTGCATATTTATCATCTGTCTCCCCCTCTAGAATGTTCGTGCCATGAATGCAGAGACTTTGTGCCGTTTTGTACTGTGCCTCCGTTCCTAGAATAATACCTGGCACACAGAAAACTCACAAAAAATATTTGCTTAGTGAAAAAAAATGACAGAAGCTGCAGGCACAGGATCAGGAGATTTGCTATTACAGTCAATGGAACAGAATGATCACGTTCCTTTAAGACGTCACGGAAATGTCACAAAATGGCTCTGGTTGCATCACTGCCTTTCGCCAAAGGCTGACTACAATGGTGGGAATAACCAGGATGGGAACAAGAAGGACGGCAGCACTGTTTGCATATATGAACGTATCAAGTACCCAATCTAGAAAATCAATAAGTAAACACACACAATGGTAACATAATAACTGATTCATTGTCCTCATTGGCAGCATTATCATCGCTAGTTCTGACTGAGACCTTAACACGCACCAGGAACGAAACTCACAAGTGCCTTATGTTCGTTATCGCACGTAGTTGTCACAGTAACCCCATGGAACAGATCCTGTTGTGAACGCAGGTGTCTCTGACTCTCAGGCCACCTTCCCCTTATTCCAGGCTCCCATCATCTCAGGTCAGAAACAAAACATGGTTGAAATGGAGACTATGGGCAGAGAGGAAACCCTGCATTGTCCCAGGAGGCCTCTGGTCTGTCAGAGTCCAAATGGGTGGGAGAACTCCGCTCTGGCCCTGACCTGGCTGGGCACTCAGAGGACATAGCGTCTTGCTGGCTTGTTTCTTTATCATTTGAATCCAGGCCTTTTCATATAGTCTTCAGACCTGACAAAACACCAAGAAACTTCACTTAATACACAACACTTGTTCTCTTTCCAAAACTACCCACAAGTCCAAGTACCCCCGTGGGGAGAGCCGGGAGTCGGTGCCCGTGATGGTCCCTGCAGAGATTATGGAGTGGGCACTTGGAGCCGCTGTCCAGCAGCCTCCTCGGTCAGGGTGGCTGAGGCTAGGGTGACCCAGGGCTGGTCAGCTGGGACGATGGCAGGTGTCTGGTGTGCTGGGCTGCCACCGAAGATGCTGTGAACAGTGTGCTTTGTGCAATTCTGCACCACTCCCGGCCCCGGAGCACTGAATTTCTCCTCTGGCGCCCAAGACACCCTCTACAGAGATGAGTCACTGCTTTGTGGGAAGGAGGTTACTATGGAACCCGAGATCGAAGGTGCCATAAATATGAGTATTAAGCTAAACGTTGGCTAAGCTAAGTGAAAGCTGACAGAGTCACTTGCCTGTTTGTGTTGTTTGTTTTCACTGCAGACTCGATGAAAACCTCCCTGAACTGGTGGTGAAGGGGGAGGTAAGACCACAGACAGGGAGCAGATGAGGGGACCAGAGTGCCACTTCTGTTCTTGGGTCCCCATGAGTGGCCAGAAGCTGAATCATGGCTCAGGTGTCCTGATTTTGCTACCTGGTGAGGACCACAGGTGCATTTGTCCAGCAGGAGGAAATATGTGCCCCCCATGACATTATTCAGCTCTTATCCAAACTGCCATGGTGTGGTCAATCCCTCTCTGGTGTCCCAGAGAGGGATTAGGCTCCCAGAATTGACTCTGAGGAAGGGATGGTGGAGAGAAAAGGGAAAGAAAAAGAGAAAGCCCCACCTGGATCAATACCTGACAGGTATCTCAGATGATACCAGCCCAAGATCTCCCCTGAGGATTCCTCCTCAACTGCTGCCCCCCACAATGCACCTTTATGGAAAACCACATTGACCCCCCCTTCATCAAGCCTTCCACCTTCATAGTACAATGTGTTGGTTTGGAGAGAAGTTTCAGCTGATGGCCACAGTGCTTGTCCCTCAAGGTGGGTCATGGGGAAGGGAACCCTTCATCTCCACTTGAAAAGGGCTCAAGTATTTAGAATGAGCCAGTAGAGGCAATAGGTCCCAGACAGGTTGGCACCTGCAAGACTTCTCTGGGCATTTGTCAGGGAAAGGCCAGCTTGTTCTAGGGAGTGTCTCTATCTGTGACGCCTGGAGGGGCATGAAAAGGCCCAGTGCCCACACCAATCACAATAGTGTCCGTTCTCAAATGGCACCCGTGTGCCAGGCTGAGTGCCGGGAGATCTCATTTCATCCTTCCAACAACCAAACACAGTCGGGGACTATTCTCCCCCTTTACACAGATGAGAAAACTAAGCTAAGTGACACAGCTAATAAATAAATGACAGAACCACAGTGATTTGAACTCCAGCCCGTCTGGTTTCAAACGCCCAAATTCTTGGCAGATTCAGTGCAACAGTATCCACTGGACACACATCTTGTGGCAGGTACTGTGCTAGACTCAGGGACTTCAGAGATGAATGGAATTGTCCCAGCCCTCAAGGAGCTTTTACCAGAGATTTCCACATACCCCTGAAAATGCCACAGCAGAGATGTGAGCACACACAGACAAAGGGCATAATGGAGGGAGAACTTACTCCTTCTGGGTAACCAGGGATGCTCTTTTCAGAAGCAGAGATCCTTGAACTCAGTAGACCCCAACCTTTTTGGCACCAGGGACAGGTTTCATGGGGGTAGGAGGGAGGGGACAGGAGGTGGAGCTCAGGCGATAATGCCAGCAAAGCTTCACCTGCTTGCCTGCCGCTCACCTCCTGCTGTGTGGCTGGTTCCTAATGGGTAATGGACCAGTACTGGTACACGGTTTGGGGATTGGGGACCCCTGCTTGGACTGATTTCAAACAATGAATGGGACTAGGCCAGGGGATACAGAACCTTCCAAATGCACTGGTACGTAAAACATACATTCTATGATGTTTACTGCACCATGGTTCATAGAAGACTTGGGGGTGCTCACTGGTAAGGGAGTGGCAGAATAAACAGTGGTCCAATCACACAACGAGTATTTTGAAACCATTAAAAGGGGTGGATTTGATGCATATCACGATGACAAAAGATCTGTTGAGTGACAAGCAAGTTGCGTAAGATTTTTTTTGATTGTGCAGTTGCATGGACATACACATCCACGCATACTGATGTGAATTCAGAGAAAGGGATTCCCTGTAGAAAACACGGTATGGTCAAAGTCAAGGAGATGTAAATACTACTTGGGAAACCACCAAGATCTCAGTTCCCCTGGAGTGTCCTAATGAAGTTGAGCCCTCAGAGGGAAGCAGGAGGTTCCAGGAACTGAAAAGTGGGTGTGATCGGAGTGAAGGTTTGATTTGACAATTAGATAAGCATCTTATGGCACTGGTCTGGGTTGGACAGACTCAGGCTGGGTTCCAACAAGGACTCGGTGTTGCAATGGTCACAGTCACATGGAGAAAGTCAGAACTGAGTTTGGCTCTAGAACAGAAGACAGGGATGGTGAAGTAGAAGAAATGTCAGGGAAGTCCAGACATTTGTTGCCTGGTCCAGTCGAACACAAACTCACTGGGGGCTCTCAGAGTCTCTTCTCCCTTCTAGACCTTTTCTACTTGTTCCCAACTCTCACAGAATGTGGGGCATCGGATCCCACATGACACCCTAGCCACACCCAGCAAGATCCATTAACAATTATCCCAGGCAAAACAAAACAATGAGCCCTAAAAACAACATCCATCTCCACCGCTCCACTGAACATGCTCTTACTTAGACCATCACACCCTCCTTCACAGAAACGCTTTTCACTCTTCTTGGCCTTTGTGACAGGACACTCTCCCCCTTGCAGGCTCTTCCCCCTTGCAGGCCTCTCTTTCTTGGTCTTCTTGGCTGGCTTCTCTTTCCTTATCTGAAATCTGAACGCTGCCTGCTCTAGAGGTAATTCTGAGCCCTCTATAATCTCCTTAGGGGGGTCCCATCTAGTTTTTCAGGATGGATGGACAAAGAGTGTTTCTTCTTTATTCCTCTGTTTGCATGAGGAGGAACATTTCTGGAATGTTCCAAGCCTCTTGCCTCACTCCTTATCCTGTCCTAACAAGACAGAGAATGCTACTTACTTGGTGAACTTGGGAGGGTAACTAAATCTCCAGAGTAGTTTTCTTGGTGCTTATTGCTTTCCAAAATTATCTTGTTTATTTGTCTACATCTTCTGTCTCAAGCTCCATGAAGGCAGGGGTCTAGTCCATCTTATTCACTACGTTATCCTCAGCACCTCAGTGCCTCCATGTAGGGGGGCTCAGTAAGTATTCTGTGATTGAATGAATGATTACATGATCCTTGATCCCAATGCCTAAAGGGTCCTTCTTTCCTCAGGGTGGTGTTAGCACTACTTATGTCTAAACCAGAGTTCCCTGTGGTTCCTCAGACAGATGTGTCATCCTCGTCAAATCCTCATATATTTTTCTTGCTTTTCTGTGGCCCCGGTTTAAAGGTAACCTTCTCTGGGCATCATATTAATTCTTTATGGCAGAATTATTCACTCTCTTCTTACAATTGTTTAATTCTAGGCAATAGTACAATAGTTTGTTGCCTCCTTGTTTGTCTGAACCACTCAGTCTGAACCTCTGAGGACAGAGGTCATGCTCTACTTTTCTACGTATTCCCACCCCACCCCCAGCACCTACCTGAGTGTGCCCTTCAATTCAATATACATATTTTGTTGAATGGGAAGGAATTATAGCGTTGCTTGCACAGACTGGCCAGCTGGTTTACCTGCTTTGCCCAACACAGCCTCCTTAGGTCTGTGTTGATCCCCTGTTCCAGAAGGCAGTCTTCTCTACTCAACTTACCAGATGAGCCCCATCCTTTTGGATTCAGATTTTCCTATTTGTTCAGAGTTGAAATTTCAATGGCTAAGCTACAAGTCCAACTCCCTTCATTATCCTCTCTCTTATGCTCACAGCATATTTCAAAGTCAACATCTAACGTCAAGAACCAAGGAACTGCCAAATTCATTTTTTCCTCTCTTGAGGTTTCTTTCATGTATTTAGACAACACTAACATCAAATATCCCCATTCCAGAAATGTAAACTGGGCAAAATAATTCCTTCTATTTCCCGAAGAAAATTAGCTCAGAAAAATGTGGTTTCTTCTCTTCTCCACATGTCTTCTCATGTAAAATTCTACTCATTCTATGGGGTTCAGCACAGTGCAATTCTCCCCATGTTTCACTTATCACTTTTGTTACAATACTCTTAGCAATTATTGAGCACCTACTATATGCCTGGCTTTGTCCTAAATACTCTCACCTACACAACCTCTAATCTCCCCAACAACCATGGACATACATATTATCCTATTCACTGGATGAGAAAACCAAGACTCAGGGATACAAGGTGCTCATGTTCCCTAGTTAGTGTATGAGCAGCTCTACCTGACTGGGGCAGCTTTCTCCCCTGTACCCAGCGGTGACGGCAGCTGGCTCCATCCACTGTTCTCAGTGGCACTTCACTTGATTCAACAACTATTATCAAACACTTCCTATGTGCCAGGAACTGTCCTAAGCATGCAGGATACATTAGTGAATGTAGCAAACAAAAGCCCCCGCATTCATGAAGGTTCTATTCTAGTAGAGGGAGATGGACAAAAATGATAAGCAGAATAAAAAAGTTATAAAGTACTAGAAAGTAATAAGGGGTATGGAAAAAATAGCAGAGTGATGGGGGTAGAGGGTCCTGAGGACATGGGTGGCAAATGCACTTTCAAATACAGTTTTCAAGGAGCCACACTGGGACAGTGATGTTTAAGCAAAGACTTGAAAGAGGTAATAGAGTTAGTCATGTGGGAGTGGGGAGAGTCTGGAGAACTCAGTGTGGGACAAGAGCATCCTAGCTGACAGCCAGCCTGTGCAAAGGCTCTGCAGTGGGAGCTCACCTGGCAGGATGGAGGAATGGCAAAAAGGCTCACATAGCTCGGTGGGATGAGTGAGGAGAGCGTGCAGGAGATGAAGTCAGAAAGGTCATGAGGTCAACAGGGGTTGGGATGGTATAGAGCGGTGGTTCTCAACCAGGGGTGATTTTTACCCCAGGGGATATTTGGCAATGTCTGGGGACGTTTTTTGGTCGTTACACCTTTGGGTGGGGATGCTACTGGCATCTATTGAATAAAGATCAAATATGCTGCAACGCATAGTACAACCCCCCCGAACAAGAAAAGAATTATCCAGCTCCAAATATCAATAGTGTTGAAAGGAGAAATCGGGTGTACGATTTGGCCTGTGCTGTGAGTGAGTTGGGGCACCTCTTGAGGACCCTGAACAGAGAAGTGACACACACTGATTTATGTTTTGAAAGGAGCCCGCTGGCTGTTGTATTGAGAACAAGCAGACTGTGGGGGAGGGGAAAGGGAGGAAGCAGGGAGACCGGCCTGCAGGTTACTGCCTTAACCCAGGCAGGAGGTATGGGTGACTCATCTCCCTCTAGCATGGGAGGCTCTGGAAGACAGGTGGAAAGGGAAGCATCCTCACTGAGGACCTAGAGGGTTCCAAGCCCTCTCATTCCTGATCTCTTTAGGCTGCATCCGCCATGTCTGACCTTTACTAGCCCCAATACTTAGATTGAAGTTAAGTTGTTAGAATAGTTTGACACCCTTGAATGTAAACAAGGCTTTGAGTTGAAACAAGTGTTTTTATTTCGTACCTTCTGACCATTCAGTGTTAGTTCTGGATGGTGCTATCTCTCCAACACAGTAGATGCCTGGGCTGCAGGTGAGCACATACCCTTCTAGAGGTATACAAAGAAACCTCTTGGTGATGCCCAGGTGGGTCTCCCCCACGGTCCCCTTGTGTTATGATTCAGTAAATATGTCCGTGAGAGGCGCCTTGATGGGGTTGTTACATATTCTGTTAAGAACAGATGCTTTCACTAGGCATATGAGGCCAAGCAGCTGTTGGCATCCTTCCCGGCAGACAAGCAAACCCTTGAAAATGTCTATATTAGGGTCTTTCCTCCAAAGATGGAATGGTCATCCGTACAAGAGCAGACAAGTAGGTGTGAGAGGTATTGCAAGAGAGCAAGAAACTCAGCCAATAAAATCCCTGAGTGGTGACTCATAGCAAGTGGTGATGAAAAGTGAACTTGTCTCAGCTGAGTAACTGATGGCCGCATCAGTACTGTGGTCCTGATGTGCCCATGTTGGGCTGAGAGCACTGGTGCAGGTGATCATGGCCCCTCCTCCTTGGAAGCCCCTCCTCTCAAGTCTCCCACAGCCACACTTTCTATCCCATTGGCCCTCACTTACACCACTTCTTCTGTCTAGAATGCTTTTATTCATTTCCTAGTGCTGCTGGAACAGACTGGGAGGCTTAAAGGAGCAGAAATGTGTTGTCTCACAGTTCTGGAGGCTGGAATTCTAAAACCCAAGTGCTGTTGGGATCACACCGCCTTTAAAATCTGTAGGAGCTCCTTCCTAGCTTCTCCCAGCTTCTGGGGCTTTGAGAGCAATCTTGGTTGTTCCTTAGCTTGCAGCCGCATTGCTCCAACCTCTGCCTTCATTATCACATGGCATTCCCCCTGTGTCTGTCTTCACATGGCCATCTTCTTATGATGTCACAGTCATTTGGATTAGAGGTCCACTCTATTCCAGGATGACCTCATCTTAACTAATTACGTCTACAATGACCGTATTTCCAAATAGGGTCACAGTCTGAGGTATGGGGGGTTAGGACTTCAACATATCTTCTTGGGAAACACAATGCAATCCATAATAATGACCTTTCCCACTTTCCCTTCATGGTTAGAAGAACATGGGCAAAGTAAGATGGCACTGCGGACACTGAGGGGACTCTTAGGCCCTTTTGTTCTTAGGGCCCTCACTAAATGGATGGATGTAGATCTCTTCACATTGTTCCTTGGCTTTGGTGGCTCCTATTTGTTCCCACCCTGTGTAATCCCAATGGAGCATCAAGCACGAAGGCAGAGTCCCTGAGAAGAGTGGTCCATAAGAACGCGGCATGCCCCTGGGCACAATGATCAATCTAGCAGTGGGCACGTGATTCAAGAAGGGACCATCAGAGTCCTTCTGTGAAATTTTGAAACAATGGTGTCATGAGGATGAATCTCTCTATCTTTTGAACACAGTTGGGCCAGGCAGAGGCCTTCTTGCTTGCCACCCAGAGACTGATGCAGGGACGAGCAGAGAGAAGAGAGAGTGACCTATCCTCATACCCTCATTTCAGGCCCTGGGTCCAGCTGTGCCTGAAGCCATTCCCCTGGACCTCTGAGATACAGGAAACAATAAATTTCCTTTTTCTTTCTTTAGAAAAAAAGACTTTATTTATTAATTTTTAGAGAGAGGGGAAGGAAAGGAGAAAGAAAGGGAGAGAATAATGTAAACATACCCCATCAATACGTGATTGCCTCTTGCGTGCCCACAACTGGGGACCTGGCCTGCAATCAGCCATGTGCCCCAACTAGGGATCAAACTGGCAACCCTTTGGTTCACAGGCCAGTGCTCAACCCATTGAGCCATACCAGCCAGGGCGAATTTCCTTTTTCTTTTAATGCTTTGGAGTTGGGTTTTCTGTTGCTTGCAATTGAAAGAATCTATGAATCCAATTGCCTTCTGCCACCATCAAGCTTTTTTTTAGAAAGAGGAACCTCATCATCAACAAAAGTCGACATTAAGACAAACTCTTCACAGAACAAAGCACCTTCCAAAGCACTTTGGTTTACTTTAAGGCACTGGGTTACAATCCTCTCCTCAAACCCGGAGCCCTCAAGCAGACCACGCCCTTGGCAAAATACCCTTGGCAATTTTTTCCATTTATTGCTACCTATTTAACTCCCATTGCTACACATTTATGAAAAAGGGGCCATCAGGAAGTAGAGAGAGCTCTAAATTAGAAGTCAGAATTGGGGTTCAAATTCCCAGCTTTCCCAATTACTAGCTGTGTGACTGGGAGCAAGTTACTTGGTTTCTCTGAGCTGTAGGTTGTTTTTGTAAATACAGTACAGTGTTATTGGATCGCAGCCAGTCCCTTCGTTTACATATTGTCCACAGCTGCTTTTCTGCCACAAAGAGACGTGATGGTCTCGCAAGCAGAAACCTAACACTAAATCAGGGCCATCTATTTACTATCTGGTCCTTTCCAGAAAAAATTTGCCAGTCCCAGCTCTCCAGTGTTCCGTAAAAACAAGGCATGGTTTGTATCAACAGCAGGGGTTCCTCGGGGGTCTCTTTTTTTCCCACCCGGGAAGCTCCTTCAGGGAGTTTTTCTAAAGTGCTAATATCTAGTATTGGTGAGACGTGATGAGTGATGAATGTGAAAACAGGAACAAACTTTCTGGAGGGCAAATTGACAATCCCTTTCAAAAGCCTTAAAAATACATGATTCCCCTCGACCCCATCACCCCTCTTCTAAGAAGTTGTAAGAAATTATCAGAGTTGAGATGCATCTGCAAATTTAAGAAGTGACAGTGGGATAATTACCTAAATTATCTAGCATACACGTATTACGCACTAAAAATCTTGTTTCGGTGATTCCTTACTAATATGGGAGTATGACCCTGCTGTGATACTGTGAATAAAGCTCCATAAGCAAATGTTATGTAGAACATGAGCCTGGTTTTATAAAACAAGGCTAGCAGGAAGCAGACCCATATTTAATGATTATTGTCTTTGGTGGTGGAATCACAGGAGGCTTTCATATTGTTAGTTTCATTTTTGTTTTTCTGTCTTTTAATGATCTCCTTTTTAATAAGAAAAAGAATAATTCAGTGAATAGTTATTGGTTGAATAATCTTGAGAGATAGCTAATGATTTGAGCTACCCTGTCCCATTGTCTAGACAAAGGGTGGTCCAGGCAGACACGGGGTCAGGCAGGGCATGCACGTGGGGAGGGGAGAGGTGGAGGGGGGGGGCGGGGGGGCGCTGAGAGGCAGAGCCTGCACTCTCCAAAGCGTTGACTGTCACCATGTGGGGATCTGATTCAGAACCAGTGGTGCATATTTTCTTTCTTTCTTTCTTTTTTTTTCAAGAAAAGCCAGAAATTTGAATTGGGAGGGGAATTTACCAATGATTAAACACTGTGTGGGTCAAATAAGACATTCTCATGGCCTGAATGTAGCCCCAAGTTACCCACTTGAATGGCCTGCTTCAAACCACAAGCTGGGGTGTCAGCTGCAGGTCATCAGTCCAACTGCTATGTTAATTTTTTTTAAAGATTTTATTTATTTATCTTTAGAGGGGAAGGGAAGGAGAGAGAAGGAGAGAAATATCAGTGCACGGTTGCCTCTCGTGAGTCCCCTGCTGGGAACCGGCCCGCAACCCAGGCATGTGCCCTGACTGGGAATCGAACCGCGATCGTGTGGTTCGCAGGCCCGCGCTCAATCCACTGAGCTACCCCAGCCAGGGCGCTGCTATGTTAATTTTGATGCTGTAAAATAACCAATTCAGGGTCACACAACAAAACCTCAGAAGAGGGATTCTGCTTCTCCCACTGGCACTGTTTTTTGACATGCCAGTTCTAAACAGGTAAGTATGTCCCCATCATCCATGCCCTCCCCCAGCTCCCCCATCTCAGAGAAGTGGCACCAGCATCCTGTCCAGTGCCAGGCCAGGCCTTATCCTCGGCACTGATCAAGCATGGAGACTCGGGAAGCCTCCCCCTAAATAGCTCTTGCATCCATCCTGTTGCTCTCCCTTTCCATCACTCTTGCTGGAGTCCAGGTCCCTGTTATCTCCCACCTGGCTCACTGCTACCCAGAGAGTAGCTTCCTAACTACTCTCTGATCATGTCATTTCTCTGCTTAAAACCTTTCCTGGTTTCCAAAATGCACAAGACCTCCCTCTTTGACTCATCTTGTACCTCTTTCCGTCTAGTTCCTCTAACCTGCCATTATCCTCACCTCCAAGGACTCTGTCCACACCATTCTCCTCACCTGAAATTCTTTCTCTGTGTCTTCTTCATGCTAATCCCAACTAATCTTCCAATCTCAACAGCCTCAGAACAGTGCTGGCCCATCCTACATGCTATGTAAGTATTAGCTATGGTGATCATCTCAGCTCAAATGTCATCTTTTTGATGAATTTTTCCCAGGGCTAGGTCATCCCGTGATTCACCTTCACAGCACTTGGTGCAGTCATAGTTCAATAACAAACTACTTTTGTTTCCTATTCACTATCTCCATGAGACTTCAGGGCACCCCCAGGGCAAAGGCCGTGTCTGTCTTATTCAATTCTTTGCATTCCCAGTGACTGTCAGAGTGCATATTACAGCACTCAGTAAATATGCATTGACTGATGCTGAGTAAATGCTTGCTTATAGTTATACACCTCTATCAATGAGAACATCCAATGGAGTCTTGAACACTATTTCCATATTGGTCACTTCACAGATGAGGAAACTAAGGGTCATATAACCCCTATCCCTTAGTCTTTAGCCTGGTGCCCTGTCCTGTGCTTCTGGCTCTGATGGCTGGGTGGATATCTGACTTCTGCTGTTTCCTGGTTCAGAACCAGTACACATGTGTATTTTTGAGGAAGTCTTGTCTAGGGGAATGTTACTTGGTTAGGATCTGGGGAAAGAGAAATATTTCCCCCTTTCTTAGCTGGTTCTGGGTGGCCTGAAAACTCTTGCTCCTCACTGCTGCTTGGGGTGTAATGACCTGCCTTCAACCCCTGTTAATTATCAGGTTTCTGATAGGAATTTGGAAAGCAACTCCTAAGTCACAAGGCTTAGATGGTAGCTATGTTTTATCTCCAAGTCTCTGTACCTAGTTTTGCAGAAAGACTTTTTATGCCTGATCCTCAGGCAGTGCTCCGTCTCACAGGGGTCTCATTCCTCCCAAATTCCCCACCTGGGGGCCATCTAGCCAGGCTTGTTTCCAATTTGCTCCCTATGTGATTTTGACATCCTGCTGCTGAGCTGTATTTGCAGTCCTGTGCATGTCCTGAGGCTGTGCTCGCTACCTGGGCTGGTGTCCCGTGACAGGCAGCCCTAGACAGTGGCCTGGGAGGGAGCAAAGCCAGCCTTGAATCCCCGCTCTTTCTTATGTTAGAAATGGGGCCTTGGACAACTGACCCAATGCCCAAATACTTGCTATTTCCTTAACAGTAAAATGGGAATAATAATATCTTTTTTTAGGGCTAGTGGTAGAAGCAAAGAATAGGCACTGATTTTTTAAAAAATTTACTTTCCTCCTCTACCTTTTGGTAGGGCTGGGGCAGGGGCTGGGGCACGTGGTGGGAGCGGAGACCACAGAGATGGGCTAGGGAAGGGAGGGTCTCTTCTTAGATTGGCAGCTGAAAGTCCAGTCTAAGGAAGTGGGGAAGGCACTCTCATTGGGTGTTGGTTTGAATGCCAGTGGGAGGTTAGAAAGTAAATGGCCTCTGGGCATTAGAGCCAGGCCGACCTGGTTTGAATCCCAGCTCTGCACCTAACAGCTGGGTGATTGGGTGACTGAACTGCTCTGAGTCTGTGTCTCCGTTGCTCATCTGTAAAATAGGAATAATGACTCTCATTTCATAGGGCGTCATGAAAAGACATGCTATAACTCTAGAGCTGAAGTGGCTATTTTTTGCCATTGGTACAGAAAAGCAAAAAAAATAAAAATAAAAATAATCAAAGCTGGTCTGCAGAGAGAAAAAGAATAAAGCAGACACGCAATAAAAAAAGAGAGAGAATCTTGCCCTGGCTGGTGTGGTTTAGTGGATTGAGCACCTACCTGCGAACCAAAGGGTTGCCAGTTCAATTCCCAATCAGGGCACATGTCTGGGTTGCAGGGCAGATCCACGGTAGGGGGTGAGTGAGAGGCAACCACACACTGATGCTTCTTTCCCTCTCTTTCTCCCTCCCTTCTCCTCTGTCTAAAAAAAAAAATTAATTAATTAAAAAAAAAAGAGTCTTGACCAAACCCATAACCTGGTAGGTCCTTGCATTTAGAAGCATCCCCTTGCCTGCTCCCGTGGAAGGGGGTGCTGCAGCCAGCAGGGTGGGGAACCTGCTGAGCTGGACAGAAGCACAGCAAGGCCCCAGGAATCCACCTCTGCGGTCCCTCCTCCTGCTGCAGCACAGGGAGATGGCCAGCCTGTGTCCTCACCCCCCAAAGGTCCGCTTCTTCCTCTCGCATTCTTTTCAGACATCTGCCTGACTTGCCAATTAGCACGCATCCTAGCCCGGAGAAAAGCAGACCCAAGCCTTCCCACACACACTGGGAATACTCGTCCTTTACGTGCGTTTCTCTGCTTCTGTTGCCTCTGCCTTATCAGTGATGTGTATCTCAGAAAAATAACAGTCATTCTTCAGCGTTCAGCTCACATGTCATCTACCGGTAATTTCTCAAGCTTTTTCTAATTCACTGAGGCAAAATTAGTTATTCTCTTCTGTCACTTCTCAAAACCCTTTGTATGTTTTGCCACTATAGTGGTGTGCATATTGTATTAAAGTTACCTGATATTTAGATCATACTTTAAAATGCAGAAATAACATGTTTTCTGTATAAAATACAGAATAAAATCTCTCTCGCCTTCCAGTTTTTCTAGCACCATCCCCCCCAAAGTTAATTACTATTAGCAATTTCTTTGGAAGACTTCCAGAAACTTCTATAAGTAAGCACCTAGGAGGACTTTGGTATGTATTATAGTTATTCAATCCCAAACGGGTCACATAAACTTGTTGTTTTTCAACTTGCAACTTTCTCTTATAGGACATCTTTGTTTTAGTAGAAAAGCATATTCTGTTTACATTAATGCTCTATCAATATGTTCAGCCTAAAATCTATCATCTTGTTTTAATTTTTCAAAAATGTTTACTTTGTTTTCTACTTTTTTGCCACGTGGCTCCTTCCTCCTTCCTCCCCCTTTTTGCCTCTCTTTCTCTCTAATTTCATTTGTGAGGTTCCTTTTCCCCCCATTCGCTTCTTTCAATGATTTGGGAGGTTAATAGCCTGCTCCTGGTCCTTGAAGTAGCCATCCTTATAACTTTAAATGGTATAGTAAAACATCTATTTCTTGATTTATCCCTTTTATTCCATATTCGGTGCACAAGCTTGCCACCCTGAAGATGTAGAAATTGGGGCATGTCTGTGTCTCCTCACATCTCTTCCTTTGCCATCATTGCCTGTTAAGTTATTTCCGTTTATACTGCTGTGGTTTAAAACATTTACATTCTGTTCCATAACCATAATCCCCACAGCTGTTTAGCCTTAGTTCTGTATTTAAATGAAGATAATGTTCAGCACCAATGCATGCATTTCATAGCTTTGCCATTCCTAAATTGGTCATTTCAGTGTGTCTTTGAGAGGACTAGATTTCCTTATCGAGAAAGTCTCCTTGCCCTCACACCCCATGAACTAATCAATGCTATGTGCTGTTTTCTCTGAGTCTGCGTGTTGGTGAATGTCTTTCAGCTACTTTTATGCATGAAAGACAATCAGATTGGCTATAAAACTTGAGAATACACTCACTGCCTAACTTTTCTTTTAGATTATTTCCTGATTTTACTCTCTGAATATTCTCTTTTAAAGTTCTATGATACATTAAGGCTACTCTTTTATTCAGTAGATTCAGATTTTTTCTAGTTCAGAAAAAGTTTTCTTCTATAATATCTTGAAGAGTTTTATGCTCTATTGTTTTGTTCTTTTTTCCTGAATGCCCAGGATGTATTTCCTTTGTCTTTCACAAATACTACCTTCTAGTCTAGTTCATTGTCTTGATTATTTTTCCTTTTCTTTCATGTCTTATCCCTACTTTATATTACTGGCTTGTCAAGGCTAAATCAGCCCACCCCTGGCTGGCCCCAGATTCATAAGCAATTATTTATTGAATAAACAATGACTATTATATATTGAGATCTGGGGGTTGTTCATTACACATCATTATTGTTTTGGCCTCAAACATTCATCAGAAAAAAACTCACATGGTAGGTTTTACTGAGACTCCAAGGGAAAGTCTAAAGGGAGTATGACATCAAATAATTTCTATGAATTTCCCACTTAACATGGTTTCTCTTCTCTGTATCTTTGGCTGAGCTGCTAACCATGGCTTCTCCTTTCCTCTTACTTAACACAGGACATTCTCCTGCCAGCTTATATCCTCTCCATTTCCCATCCATTCATTCCCTCCCTAAAATCTCTCACTTTCTTCCACAGAACAATTCTGCCTTGTCCTAGATATTTCAGATTCAAGTGCTTTGGCAGAGTCTTTCTGTTTGTGGGACCCACCGTCTTTAGAAGTCAGTGGTTTATAAATAATAACAATCCTTGTTTGTTTTTCTCCATCATTAGAAAGCCTCTTGAGGGCAATGATGATGCATTATTATTTCTCCTTTGTACCTACCCCCTGGATCATTTAGGCAGTTAGTAAATGGCTTTGGAAATACTGTTACTGGAAGAATTTTAGAGTATGCATATCCTTAATACCACTATTTCATGGTTAACTGAGAGCTAACTATAGAGAATAAATATCATTCTCTTTTTATGTGAGGAAGATATGGGACATTAGATTTCTGCAAGCACTCAATGACAAAGGATGGGAGAGAGTGGATCATGTGTTTCAAGATGGCAAGGTGACATCGTCTCCATTTTATCCACACAAGGTCATGAGGCCCCAACAGATCATCTAGACCCAAGGTCAGAAAACCAGTAAGAAGTCAGCTAGAGATGAGTATCTGAATCTATTTTCTCCATTGAACCAGACATTGAGCCTTGGCACTGGACATTCTGAGACTTGGCCTGGCTTCACACCAAGCTTGGCCCAGGGTCTCCGATGGCTCTTCTGAGCTTGGCAGGGGACAGAGCTTGACAGAGTTGGCCCATGAAGGCTCCAGAACAACACCCAAACTCAGCAGTGTCCCCACCTCAGAGCACTTGTTTTGGGGGCTTTACCTGACAGAAACCAGTGTGTAGACAGCCCCTGGCATGTGGGTTGAAGTTGGTCCTGACAACTCAGGGCTGTTGTCCCTGAGCCAAGGCCTGCTGGGCTCAGTTCAGGAGACAGGCTATTGCCAATGGGCAGGGAGATTTAGCATTCCACCCCTGCTCTTTTAATCCCCTTTGTGCGGGAATGTTCCACTGCAGACAGCAGAGCTTGCAGAGATGAGAGGTGGGCCAAAAGGGAGGAGGTGGTAGAGAAACAGCTTTGTGGGATTTAGGGTGGTGTGCGTGGGGGAAGCTGGCTTAGGTTCCACCACGGGCTCACCATGATACCTTGGACAAGTCACATCTGCCTTTGGGACCCTGTTTCTTCATCTTCAAAAGATGAGGATATACTAAAAATGTATATAAGATTCATTTCAGAGTAATGTTTTAAGATTCTAAGAGCTGTTTCGGTTGTGAAACCCAAGGTGGGATTTTTGTTTTTAATCAACAAGTCCTCTCCAGATTTCTATAAGCAAATTTACAAGAAATGGGATATCTCAGTGGGATATCTGAGGGATATTCAGTTCTAAGATTTTTAAGCACCTTAAGGCAGAGTCCATGACTCATACAACCCAGCAGACAGAATTCTTCTGAATGTCAGAAATACGAGGGCACTTAAAGGTCATCTAGTCCAATCCTCTCAATTTCAGATGGAGAGACTGGAGCCAGCGATGGTAAGTTATTTTCTCAACATTGTACAATAAATCTCAGGCCTAGAACTCAGGTTCTCTGACCCTGAGAATAAAATATTTTAATAATTGAAATCTTCTGCTTGAAATTTTATATAAGGCATCTGAATTTCAAGTGTTTTTAGGTGCTTCAGCTTTTAAAATAGGTTTGGGCCCTGGCTGGTGTAGCTCAATGGATTGAGCGCGGGCCTGCGAACTGAGGGATTGTGATTCGATTCCCAGTCAGGGTGCATGCCTGGGTTGCAGGCCAGTTCCTAGCAGGGGACACATGAGAGGCAATTATACATTGATATTTCTCTCCCTCTCTTCTTCCTTTCCCCTCTAAAGATAAATGAATAAAATCTTGAAAAAAACAGGTTTGGCTTGTCTCTCTCGTCCCCTCTTTGGGCAACTTTCAGGGTTAACTCCAGGAGTGATTAGGGGGAAGGAGACTATGAAGGACTCAGGCTTATGTGCAATATGGAAATCGAAACAAAGTGTTCCGGGGGGGGTCCTAGAGATTTCCCCCAAGCAGTCCAAGCCTTAAACAAGAGCCACCCTGGAAGAGATGCGGCCTCCTGCATAGCTGGCCCCAACTCCAGCTCCACCACAGGACATGAGACCCAAGTTGACATGACACAAGCCCTATTGTGAATGAGAGAGTCATGACCTTGGCTGATGACTAACATGGTAATTTAAAAAGTTTGCCTGCAACCAGGAAAACAAACTAGAGCAATGAAACTCCAGGCAACTTTTCAAAAGGCAATGGTGAGCTCAGAAGCATAAAAGGAGGAGTCCTCAACAGTCATTGTTCAGTTCACTAACACTCACTAAACACCTGCCGTGTGCAATCAATGTGCCAGGTACTTTGGGGGATAAAGAGAGGGGAAAAAAGCCAAGTCTGCTCTCTAAAACACCACAATTTAAGAGGATTAGATAAAACACTTACATGGCTAATACTTCCAGCAGTAAGTGAAAAATACCTCATCATCCCCTGTAGCTTTAAATAGTATATGATATTAACCAGTCCCAGCCTAGATCTCTCTTTTAAGCTCTGGGCCAGACTCCTAGAGAACATCACTGCTTGAATGTCTCACAGGCAACATAATTTCTGCAAACAGAACTCAAGGTCTTTCGCCCCCAAATTCCACTGTTCTGATAGAGTAAACGGCATTACAATTTACACAGTTGCTTATTCCAGAAATGAGGGTCACGCTTGATAAATACTTCTCCCTCATCAACCCCTCACATTCAGTCAATCCCTGAGTCCTGTAAATTCAAAATGTTTAAAGTATGCCTCAATTTGTCTCATCTTAACTGCTACTTCTCTGAATGTAAGTCAATATACTCTCTTGCTTCAACAGACTCAGAGTTTGGCCATCTAGAATCCACTAATGCTTCTAGTCTATTCTCCATAGAATGAGAAGACTAATTTTTTTCCCAGCATACACTTGATTTCATCACTCTCCTGCTTAAAAGATCTCAGCAGAGACTTTGGATTCCACCTATGGATGATTTACTGTCATGGGAAAGGGCCTAGCAGCACAAACAAGTGGAAAACTGAGAAAAACATATGCAATGATGTTTCTCCGACATTGGACAACATGTAGCACAAGACTGTGATCCCTGAGAGAAAAGAGCAAACAAGGTGAGTTGCCCCACCTTAGGATTGCCCCAGCTTGGTGCTTGGAGCCAGTTTCCAGGATCCAGCACAGAGAAGGGGGAGAAAAACAATCTGAGAGTCTCTGTATTAAAGAGACAGAGAGTGAAGTTAGGTGATGCTGAGAGAACTAGAATTTGTGGGCATAACACTGAAGAGGTGAGAACTGCAGAAAGAGAGAGAGAGAGGGGGAGAGAGACACAGAGAGAGAAAGAGGTCCCCAGACATCCCAGATCTTCAGACAAGAACCCTTGAGGTTTTGACTGAATGCTGATCTAAGCATACATGAGAGGGAACTCCCAGACATTGGGTGAAAACCCTGGAAAGTAGTGGGCCAAACAGTTCCCAGGCTCACAAGGATGAGAATAATATGCACTTCCAACAGCCAGAGCAGAGAAACCTTGTAATTCAGAGGCAATGAATAGAGTCTTCAGAAGGGTCACAGCTTAGTAATGAAGCTAAATTAGTTCCCAAAATATAGGCTGATCTGGATATGTCATAAAAAACCTTAAAAGGAATCCCCTAAAAGATAAAACTGACTCAAGTTATTTAACTTCTCACCAGTACAAAATCCAGTGCTCTTGAAATGCACACAATAAAATCTAGAACTCAGCAGAAAATGCACAATATCTGGCCTCCAATAAAAATTTACCAGGTATGCAAAGCAGCAGGAGAAAACACAACTAAGATAAAAATCAATCAATACGATTAGATATGGAAATCATAGAGATGGTTGAATTAGTAGGCATGTGCTATTAAATAACTATTATAAGATTTTATATATATATCACCAAAGATATAAAGAAAAACATGAATGTGATGAGGAAATAAATGGAAGACATAAAAAGGATAAACATGAAACATATAGAGATGAACAAATAATATCTGAAATGAAAAAAGCATAAAATGGAATTAACAGCAGATTATAACTGCAGAAGAAAAGATTAGTGAATTTAAAGATGTAGCAATAAAATCTAATCAATATAAATCACAGAGAGAAAAAGAAAACAAAGAGTGCCTCCGTGGGCCACGGGACAATATCATGGAGTCTACTCTATGTGCAATTAGAGTCCCAGAAAAGAAATGAGTACAGAAAAAAAAATTAAAAGCAGTATGCTGATTTTTCCAAATTTGATGGAAAGTTTAAACCCAAGAAGCTCAATAAACCGCAAGTAGAAAAAGCATAAAGGAGATCATACTGAGGAAGTTATAATTAAATTGTAGGAAAACAATGAAAAAACAAGGAAATTTTAAAAGCAACCAGAGGGAAAAAAAGATACCTTAATATAGAGTGGCAAAGATCGGAATGACTGCAGACTTCTTGACAGAAACCACATAGGCCAGAAGGGAATGGAACATGTATTTAAAGTACTGAATCAGAAAATGGTCAAATTAGGATTCTGTACCCAATAAAAAATCTTTTAAAAATTAAGGCAAAATGAAGACTTTTACTCATCAACAAAAGCTGCAGTAATTCATTGCCAACAGATCTATGCAAAAGGAAATGTTAAAAGGAGGAAGAAAGAGAGGCAGGGGAAAAGAAGGGGCAACTGAGGGGCCCATGGAAGATCTGAGGAGGGAGACTCAGAAGGAATTAATCTGCAGCGAACTGATATGCATTTCACTGACTTGCACCCTTTGGTGCTAAGGCTCTCCTTGTCCTCTAACCAATCACTCTCATCTGCACCCGTTTGCTTTTGCCCCTTCTTTCCTGGGCTCTGTCACTGCCTGGAGGGCTGGACACTTCTCCAGACCACTCTGTCTCACTTCTCTGAGGGACTGTCTTCCTCCTGCTGCCTCCTGTACCATCCCACCCATATTTGAATAATAACCTCCCTTGAAGATGATCTTCTGTGACTTTGGCTTTTTGCTGTTCTCCCTTCATTATTTTTGAATGTTAAATGAACATATTATTTCAATAATAATAATAATAAAAATACTGATAAAAATTCACAGTGGGTAATGAATGAATGAATATTCTCAGTCTCAGATTTTCTCAAATGGTGTAAGCTCAGAATCCACGAGCGGATGTGGATACGTTTCTTCGCCACCCCAGGAGCGGTGGGCACTTGCCACATACTGCTCAGGGGCTCACGTCAGTGTAAGTCAGGAAAAACCCAGGCCATACGGAGAAAACTTGAGTCACATCTTTCACCCTCAGACCTCAACTAGGAACCACTAGCGATTACGAGAAGCATGGGACATAGCATTCCTTTTCCCACACACCCCTTGTTCAGAAGCTCAAAATTTTCACCCTCTTCCTGTCCATCATGTGGTCAAGACTTCCCTTTGCTCAGGCTTCTGTGATGAAAGGAAGCAGGGAGTTAGGTTACTTTTTGGCTCTGCCTCTTATTTGTCCATGTGCGTCCAGGTAAGCAAACTAGCTGCCTGGGATGGTGTCCTTCCTGTGAACTTAGGATAACAGGACCGCCTCTTGAGGCTTCTGTGAGGCCTCCGTGAGATAACATGAAATGAAATAGGAGCGTTTTCCCTTTCTCCTCTTCCTATCATTTAGCTCCAGCACTGGCGGTTCCGTCTGGTCTCTCTCTGACAATCTCTGGGGACAATGCTCTAAGCCCTGGCCCCCACAGAGGGCTGGTGGATGCACGGTGTCTCATTTCCATAAACGTGCCCGGGCTGGTTGCTTCACCCGCCAAAGCCTCTGTATCCTCATGTATCAAGTGAACACGGCTGTGCCTACCTCCCAGGGCCACTGTGAGAACTAGGAGGGGCTATGGCTGTGAAGATACCCTGTACATGGCCAGTGCTCTGCAACGTACGTGAGAGATGGAAGTTTATTCACGCCAACCCTGGGAGGGAGGTATGCTGCTTTTCCTCTGCTTGTTCACTAATAAGGGAGCTGAGGGGCAGTTGGAGACCCTGTCTCAAGGCCCAGGGAAATGCATGTGAAAACCGTTCTGACTGAGGCTTGGATGGTCCCTAGCAAAGCATCATGGAGCAAGGTCCTACCAGGGCCCTGCGGGTTTGAGGCAGGAATTGACCTGCGTCACTCACTCTGGCCTCCCTCTCTCCACCTATACATGTCCCTTGAAGAGTCCTCCTGCAGCCAGGGAGTGCACCTTAAAAACCATTACAAAAGAGCCAAATGCATGTTTTGTTGGAGGGGAGATCTAGTCCCTGCTCGCGCCGTCATCAAGCAAGCCATTTCCTGGCATGGCCAGCTTTGGCCGAACAACTGCCTCATGCTGTAAGAATCTTACTGCAGATTCCATGGCCTGATCAAGCTGCTCTGGGTGACCGTGTGTAGGCGTGGTGTGGAAGACAGAAGACCCGGGGCCCTGCTGGGCAGCGGCCCCGGCTCCCGTCCTCTGGGAGCAAGCAGAGGTTAAGAGCTGCTGTGGAGCCGAGGTCCAGGGCAGCAGGGCTGTGACCACACTGTGGTCAGAGCCAATAGGCCTTCTGGAAATATCCCAGCTGCGGCTTGGTTCTGTGCTCTGGGGAAATGGCAGCTAGCAGGCTGTTCCAGGCTAAGAGACAGTCATTTTGTGGGTAAATCAGGCTCCGAGCCTCTCTTTGCCTTCATTTCAATTATTCAGGGTTATTATGGGAATTCTAAGGGATGACTTGAACTGCCTCAACCCATGAACCAAGAATAGGAACCAGCCACTCAACTGGACAAATCCTAAACCAAACCCCGATGTTAATTTTCTGTAAATGCGACTCAGATGGAATCAACGTTGTTTTTGTTTTTAAACAAGACCAAACCCAAGTGGATCAGTTGAAACCTGAATCAAACCTCTATGTGTTCTAAAATTATTGGGCCAGAACAAAATTGGAAAATAAAAACCGATTCTGAATAAAAACACCATTTCATCGGGTCTGTTGGACCAGGATTTTTTTATGTCTTAAAAAAAACGGGAAAAAAATCCAAATATGGACATAATAATTACTCATTGCAAAACATTCAGCAAAATTAAGACAGTTTAAAGTTGAATATTATCTGTAATTTTACCACTGGCATATTTCCACAACTTTTTTCACTGTGCTTTCCCCCTTTTTACATAAATGTGACTATTTAGGTAATAATAAATATTGAATCACCTCCTTTTAAGAAGGATATTTCATGGAAAAGTTCCGTATTAATATTGAGAAAGCCACATCATTATTTTTAATAGCTGCAGAGTATTCATTGGCCATATCCTGGTTTGTATCACTAATTCTCTGTTGGTAGTTGTTTAGGTTGCTTCCACTATTTTACCTATACAAACAGTGCTTCAATAAATAGCTTTGCACATGAATATTTGTACCCTGAACTGATTATTTTGGATAAATTATCAAAGTGTTTCTAAGTCAAAGAATATACATATTTTTTTACGTTTCATACATATTTCCAGATTTGCCCCCAGAAACGTCATAACGGTTCTCACTCCCACCATCTGTGCATAGAAATGTTGATTTCCCCATCTGCTGGCTACCAGTGACGTGCCAAAGATGTTTGTCACTCTGTCTGTCTTGCCAGAACGACAAAGGGAACCATTGCGCCCACAATAATAGGGTGACTAACTGTCCCAGCTTGTCTGAAAACTGAAGAGGGTCCTGGGACATGAGACTTTCCATTCTAAAGCCTGGAAAGTCCCAGGGAAACGGAGATGAGTGGACGACCCTAAGTCACAACTCAACAACTGTGCAGCCAGGAACTTGTGAGAGCCACGTGACAATGTTGCTACAGCTGATTGGACCAGGAATGAACACCTGGGTGAAGGACAGCTGATTACCTGGCATGAAGAGATGATCTGAACCAAAAGGCCTTATTCTTTGGGGACTTTGCTTTGGGAACAAGGAAAGAACGTATCAGCGGACTAAAGGGGTCAGACTACCGCACCAGCCAAAGGGGTGTGGGCGAAGAAATGAGGAGGAAGAGCACTGCTTATGAGAGGCAGAGAAGGGACAGAGTAACCGCGTGGTGTTGATGGAAGCAAGATTTCCCAACGTTCCTGACCTCCCCAAGGGCTGTCTCGTTCTCCTTCTCTGACTCCTGTGAGACTGTCCTCAGACTAACTGCTCATGCGCTCTCCCCCTCATTAACTCACTGTCACTTGAAGGAACCTCAGTTCCTTGTAAGGCGAGAGGCCTGTTTAGCACTCCCAGGCACTGCCCATCATTTTCATCTTTGCCAACCAACCTGATTGGCCAAAATGGACTTATCAAATTTTGTTAAATGTTTGCATGTATCGAATAAGACCAAATTTGAACATCTTCTTGGAAATACATGCTTCTGGGGTTTAGGCAGTGGGCCAGGGGCAGGTGAAGAGTGAGGTATAGGGTCTTCTGATCGGGAGTCTGACGCCTGGTCTTCAGCCTGGCAAACTGCCTCCCCTTCCAGCCCTGACTCTGGCCTGGCTGTGGTCGTGTAGGCTCCTGCCCTGCTTCCAGGTCCATCAGGCTTTTTAAACCCAGTCTGACAGTCTCGCCCAGATTAAATCCATCTCTGCAGCTGAGTAGGAAGGACTTCACCCCGGCCCTCTGACCAGGGTTGCCTCTGAACTTGCTCTTCCCTCTGCCAAGAGCACTCTTCAGTTATCCCGTGGCCGGAGGCCTGTTTTCATTCCTGTTTCTGCTCACAGTCAGCTCCTCAGAGCAGCCTACCCTGACTGTCTCATTTTATGTGGCTTCCCCCTCCCTACCTCCCCAAGCACTCTCTGTAACATTACTGTTTTATTTTCCACGTAGAACTGTCATAGTATATGATTAACTTTTGTTTGTCTCCACCACCAGATGTAAGATCCTTGGGACTTGTCTAGTACAATGTGCTCTCTGCATTCCCCGTGTCTAAGACAATGACTTGCAGGTGAGCAGGCAATAACTGACTAAGCTAATTAATTAATGAAGGGAAGAAAACTCACTGCAGCAAAGGTGGGGGGGGGCCTTATCGTGGTCAACTTGCGGGGAAGAGTTGATGAGTTACTGAGCTTACAGGACCATGTGATTTGGGGTCCAGATGTATTTCCCAGGACACTTGACATGCTTTGTTAGCTTCAAACCCTCCGGTGGCTTCCCATTGCATTTATTTTTTTAATATTTTATTTTTTTATTTTCAGAGAGAGGGGAAGGGAAGGAGAGAGGGAGAGAAATATCAATGTGTGGTTGCCTCTCATGTGTCCCCCACTGGGAACTGGCCTGCAACCCAGGCATGTGCCCTGACCGGGAATTGAACCGCGATCCTTTGCTTCACAGGCCCATGCTCAATCCACCGAGCTACACCAGCCAGGGCCCCATTGCATTTAGAACAACAAGGCATGCAGCAGTTGACCTCTGTTGACCTCCCCAATCTCTTCTGCTTCCCTTTGCCCCTTCCTCACTGTGCTTCAGCCCCACTGGTCTCCTCTGAGTTATTTGAGTCAGCTCTGTCCTGCCTCTCAGCCTTCGCATACATGGTTCCNAAACCCTCCGGTGGCTTCCCATTGCATTTATTTTTTTAATATTTTATTTTTTTATTTTCAGAGAGAGGGGAAGGGAAGGAGAGAGGGAGAGAAATATCAATGTGTGGTTGCCTCTCATGTGTCCCCCACTGGGAACTGGCCTGCAACCCAGGCATGTGCCCTGACTGAGAATTGAACCGCGATCCTTTGCTTCACAGGCCCATGCTCAATCCACTGAGCTACACCAGCCAGGGCCCCATTGCATTTAGAACAACAAGGCATGCGGCAGTTGACCTCTGCTGACCTCCCCAGTCTCTTCTGCTTCCCTTTGCCCCTTCCTCACTGTGCTTCAGCCCCACTGGTCTTCTCTGAGTTCTTTGAGTCAGCTCTGTCCTGCCTCTCAGCCTTCGCATACATGGTTCCCTCTGTCTGGAATGCCCTACCTCTTGTTTTATCTGCAGCTCAGGGAAGCTTCCTGTGACCTGCAGACCAAAGTATCCTCCCCTGGCTGGACTTGGCCTTCATTGCTTCCACCTGCTCACTTCCTTCACACATGTGTCCACTACTTTATTTCCTTATTCTCTTGCTCATTTGCTTTTGAATTATGTGTCTCCCCCCACCTGCCCCCTTCACCATGCATTTTAAGCTTCATGAGTGGAGAGATCATCTTTTTTGGGGGTTCTATTACTATACCCCTAAACCTATACCAGAAGTTTGATAAATATTCAATGGGTAAATGAATAAGTGAGTATTTTGAAATCAAAGCCAGCTACTGCCATAGACCACCTCCCACATTTACATCCGATACTGTATACCAAATTAACTCATTCAGTCACAGATAATTTCAACATTCAAATCAGCTTCAAGAATACACTGGAGAGTTATATGCTCAAGATTAAATACTGTGGGCTTTACAGAAAATGTTTCGTGGGCTTTAAGCTTTAACCTAAATTGAAAATGCTTCCATGTTCTGCAGGGAGCACCTTCAGGATCTTGCTGTACTTCTTGTGACTTCAGTGGGCCCCAGCTTATTTTTGAAGATCAATGGGGCCCTGTCTTTGGGAAATTTTTTAAATCCTCAAAAAGGATATGTTTATCAATGAGAGAGAAAAAGAGAGAGAGAGAGAGAGGGAGTGGGGGCTGAGGGAGAGAGAGAAAGAAACATCAATTGGAGACAGAAACAGATCCGTTGCCTCCTGTATGTGCCGCAACTGGGGATCAAAACCACAACCTATTCATTTGCCCGGGACGGGGATTGAATCTGCAGCCTTTTGGTGTACAGGATGATGTTCTAACAAAATGTGGGACATTTCGATGCTCCTTGCCCAGGTGGGCTGGCCTCCATTCAGACTTGACAGCATATCTCAGCACACAGATGTTCCATGGGAAAACCCCAAATCTGCCTCACTGTCAAGGGAATCCAGACCACAGAAAGCAGAACGCTGACTAAATCTCCTCCAGGTTACCTTCCCAGTAACCAAGTCCTTTGAGGCCAGAAAGGGGAATTCCTCCAAGATGAGCGCAGGGAGCACGGGAAGGCTCTCTGGCCTGATTCTTTACGCAGCTCAGGACAATGGTCTCCTGGCAGCGAAGACCGCCTTTTCCTGAACACTCTTAGCTGATAAGGGTACCGCGGTGGAAAAGCAGCCAACTTGCAACTATCCAAAATGATTTTGGATTTCAGCCGACATCATCTCTTTTGAAGCAGCAAGGTCTGAAGACCCTTCATGCTAACTGGGAGCCAAGGGGCCCAGGCTCTCGTCTAATGTTTTCCAGATGAGTGCTGTATGACTCTGGACAGGCCACTTCCCCTCTCTGGACCTCAGTTTCTCCATCCCTAAATGCAAGTTAGTCGGCCTGGTCTCTAAGGGTCCTTCCATATCAGTTTTAGTGGTTCTCAGTCCTGGCTGCAGGTTAGAAATTGTCTTGGCCAGTGAGTAGACTTCAGATGTTGGGTTTTTTTTTTAAGTGTTCAGGAGATTCTGAAATCTGGCGTAATTTGGAGTGCCAGCCATCGCTGATGACAAGTAAGAAGACAGGATGTGGACCATCTGAGATTTTTAGTAACTTTTCTGCTATTTTCCAGAACTGTCTCTGACATCTGGATGACTACATTCGAAACAGAGCTCACTAGTTATTTAACAAACTCTTCTAAAAATATTACCTAAATCTTGGGGCGAACGCCCTCCCATTGAACATAATCTCTGAGTAAGACAGGTTTGTGCTGCCATTTCCCAACTGTGCGATGTTGGGAAAATTCTTTGATCTTTTGTTTCCTTATTTCTAAAATGTGGGTGATATTTGCACCACCTCAAGGGTTGTTGTGAAAATTAAATAAAGTAATATCCATAAAGCACCTTCATGGTGGGCACAGTAGATGCTTAATTAATACAAGTTCCTCTCACTCAGTTCCCCTTGGCATTTAGTTTAAAGTATGACAACTTTTCCCAAAGGATGTTTTGTGGGACAGCGCTTGTCTCAGGATGATAAAGGAATTTTATTGTGAATATATTAGGAAACCCCCATGCTGTAGACTCTTCTTGAAATGGTGTTCAGTGATATACTGGTAAACCAGCTCTCTGAAAAAAATGAAAACAAAGCCTTTATCTGTAGCACCTGCTGGTTTCCATGGTATAAATACTCCCACCACAGCCAATTTTGAGCTGCCAATGTGGCATCATTGAACGTGCTTTGGTGAAGAGACCTGCAGAATTGGCTCTCTTGAGCCAGTTGTTAGTATGCTATAGCTTCTGATATGTCCTGTGGTAACGAAAGCTGTGTAGCTTTACACAGCTTTAGCTCAGTATTTCCCAGATACATTAGACAATGGAACCCTCTTTTCTTGTAATACCTCCCGACACCCTATGGAACAGGTGCGCCTGGGAACACACTTTTTCCTAAAAATTCATCAACATGCCATCATTTAAAAAAGTAGAAGTGTGCTTTGAGCAATCAGGGGCAGTGTGCAGAGAAGAAAAGCCACAGCTTTCTTCTCTAGGAGGAGACACAAGGTGACACCCACGCAGTGAGTGGTGAACAACAGCTGAGCTGGAGCTGAGTAATGCACTGAGGCTCTGATGCTCAGTGCCAGGGGCTGGGAGGCCTGGAGAAGCAGGGAGGCCCTCTGCCAGAAATGGATAACAGCCCGAGAGCCGGGAGAGTGTAGAAGGTTCTGGGGGAGACCAGAGGAGAGAAAGGCTATGGGAAGTGGACTGAGCCTGCACCAAGTCCTGGACAACAGAATGAGTGCGCGGTTAGTCAGGCTGCCCCACCTCAGCCAGCTTCCTTCGGGGTCTTTCACCTGGAGCAGTGGGAGCTGCTCCCCGTCTCCAGAGACCAAAGTTCTGTCCTAGGTCACCTCATCCCTCCAGGGGTCCTTCCTGTCCAGTCACACTTGGGCGTGCTTCTCTTTGCTGTATCTCTGTGTACGTGTATCTAACTGTCTTCGATTCAGACGACTCCCCAGGCAGCCAGGTTCCTTAGTGGAACCTTTGGAGGACTGGAGAGTTTCATTATCTTCAGCAGGAGAAGGTGCTGGAGCCCCGTGTGGAATCTAAGCTCTGTCCTGGAGGAGAGACACCACGTTCACCCTGGAGCTCCATGCAGAGAGGAGGGTGGCCCTGCCAACCAGTAACAGCTGTAACACACACATACATAACATGGACCATTTCAATCATTTCAAGTGTATAGTTCAGTGGCCTCAAGCGTGTTCACATCGTTGGGCAACCATTAACCGTACTCCTCTTCAGAGCTTTTACCTCTGTGAACTGAAGCTCTCTGCTCCCTCGTGACTAACTCTCCACTCACCTCTCCTGCTATTACTTATTGACCACTCCTTAGGTCTTAGGCACCGTTTTAAGAAACTAATATGCATTCAGTCATTTAATCCAGATACAACCCTATGAAGGAACTGTCTCCACTTTCCATGGAGAGGAAGAAATGGAGGGTAAGCGACCTGCCCAGGGCCACAGAGCTGGCAGCAGCAGAGCCAGCAGCAGGCCCACAAGGCAATGCCTTCTGTCTACTTCACAGCCAAGGTTAGATCTATCTCAGACTCGGCAGGAGGAAAGACCCCCTTGGAGGCCCCTTGAGGCTCCTGGGTACATGAAGGCTGGAACCCCTCAGCCTTTGGGGGACCAGTGTTTGACATCACCCATCTCTCCCATAGCAGATGACCAGGCCCCCAGCAGAGGAGATCGGGATAGCCAGACCACCCGGGCAGGGAAGGCTGTGCCTGTGGCCGGGAGGGATTCCTGCCTCTCTGAGAGCTGTCAGCTAGAAATGTTGGGATGGAGTGGGACCAGGTGTGGCAGCCACAGCCTCTGAGGTGGCTCTTTATTCTGGGGGTGGTGATGGAGGGTAAAGGGTGATGTCAGCCTTGGGCAAGCTTCGGACTGGGGCCAAAGAAGCAATTGGCAAGACATGCTCTTGGCAGAGACGGCTTGCTCTGCACTTGGGGCCAGCCACCTCTGAGCTGCCTCCAGTGCCCAAGAATAGTCAAGATGGGAAGGGGGACAGAGGTGAAGGGTTCTTGGCTAGAGACAGATTTGTGGCATCTGAGTGGCAAGGCTCGTCAAACAAGCTCCACGGGGGATCTGACTTGGAATGGAAGCCTTGGTCTCAGTTCCCGCGTGGAGGCGTGCATGGCCTCACCCCTTTGGTGGCCTCGTCTTAAACCTTGCGTGCCAAGTTGTGTGGAGCTTTGTGAGTTCAAAACTTCCAATGCTGAGGCTCTCTGTTGCGGTGTCAGCCCCAGTCATCTGAAGCCCAGAGAGAGATCTGAGGCGACTAGCTTGTATTGTTTCCTTGACCTTCTTGGGATTAGACTCTCCCAAGCATCTCCACAAAGTGAGAAGGAGAACGAGAATTTCAAGTTAGGTCTTTTTTTTTTTTTAATCCAAGGCTCACTGACCCAGCCTGCCTTGCTCAAGGTCACGCACCTAGAAGATCCAAGGCTAGAACCCAGGTCTTGCAGGCCTCAACCTAGTGCTATTTTCCCCTGCACAGTGGACAGCATCAGGATTCTCACTGATCTGGCACCAGGGGGCTCACTGAGCAGCGGAGGGACGGAGGCCCACAGTCCACAAATGAGGTCTTGTGGCCTCAAAGCCAGTGGCCTGCCCACTGTGCCACCCCACATCTGGCAGCCTCCAGAATAAGAAAGCTACTGCTTTTATTAATAGGTGTTGCCCATCTTCGCTTCCAGGCCTAAAGAGAAAACTCAGCATCGCTGGAAGGTCCATAGCTCAGAGGTTCCCCTCTCCCAGGCCCCTTCCAACCACCTACGTGGACTCTGATTTTTATCCGCCCACCCCCACACCAACAAGCCTTTTCCCCTGCTGTTGAGACAGCTCTGTGGCCCAAGAGAGAGGGGAATGAAAAGGCCCCACAGTGCAGCCATTCACATCCAGGTTCTTGGGGGCTTTCCTTTGCCTCCTGTGCTCTCAGAGCTGCGGCCGAAGCCAGAGAATCTGTTTCTCATTAGCTGTACTTTTGCTGTGCAGTGAAGTGCTCTTTGAACCTTCAGGAGCAGGAAAGCCACTTACACCCCTGAGAGGACAGGGACGCCAGCCTGGCCAGCACATTCCTCTGGTTCCTTTTATCTGCTGGGTGGAGCTCTCAGCGGGGGATGCTGCTGCCGTATCCCGGGGCAGACAGGAGGAGAGGCGGTGTGTGCGGTGAGCGGGAGAGGAAGGAGGGCATCGTGTCCCTCTCTCAACCGTGGTAGGAGAAGCGAACTCCCACTGGAATTGTCTGCCCCCTTTCCCCGTGCCCATCTTCCTCCTGATACCACCTTTGTACTGAGCAACTCCAATAAACCTCCAGAAGTCATTCAACTGTTTGTCCATTCATTCCTCCCTTTTTCCCTCCCTCCCTCCCAATGGGAACTTGGGAGTGCAGAGTCAGAACCAGGAGGGTCCTTGGATATAACCTGCCTCCTTCCCCTTCACTGATGGAGGATCTGAAGCCCAAAGAGTTAACTGGTTCCAGGTCGCACAGTAAATCCATTCGACAAACATTTATCAAGCGAGCGCCTTCAGGTGCCAGGTCCCCACTCCCCCTCCCACTGGAGGGTCACTGTGGATACAGAGGTGAAAACATGTACCTTCTGTCTTAGCCTTCACGATCATGCTAGTGCTGGGGACAGATGGTAAACAAGTGACCAAATACACAAACATGATAATGTCAGATGATGGCAAATGCTCTAAAAAACCCAACAGAGGTTCTTCTCTGAGAGAACTGGCTGGGGAGCAGGGGCTACATTTAAACATGGTGGTTGGTGAAGTCTCTCTGACAAGGTAACTTTTGAATTTAAACCTAAGTGGTAACAAAGGGCCAGTCAGAGGCACACGTGAGCATTACGGACGGGCAGGAGCAAATGAGCAGGAGGAGGAAGAGTGCTACGAGGTGAGGGCGACCCCCAAAGCGGCAGCAACCATGTGAGGAGTTTAATCTCTGTCCAGTGGGAGTCACGGAGGGTTGGAAGAAGGAGGCCGACACAAATGGCTTTGTATTCTCAAAAGCATCCCTCTGGCTGTGACTTACGGGGGGCAGGGGGCAGGGGGCAGGCGGCACATGGGAAGCTGGTTGGAGGCGACTCAGGGCAGAGGACAAGCACAAGACGATGGTGGCCCCTGCCACCTGGCCCATGGTGGTGGTAGCCAGGTGGACAGAAGAAGGCAGAATTAGGAAGCATTTGGGGATAGAGACAAAGAGCTGACATAATTTGCTCATGGATTAGGTGTGGGCCGTGAAGAAAAAGAGGGATGGAAGGTTTTTGCCTGAGTGTCCTGGGTACAGGGTCACGGCCGTACTGAGATGGGGAAGACTTGGAGGAGCAGGTTTAACGAGTTCTCTCCTGGAGAATTAAGCTGCAGATGCCTCTCAGGTACTCAGGTGGTGCGGAGAAGGCAGATGGATGGAAGTGTTCAGTTAGTGACCAAGGCTGGCCATTCAGGTGCCCATACAGGTGCCTGCACACAAATTCACAGTGGGGGTGGGGTTGGGGGTGGGAGTGGTAGCCGTCCACTCTGACAAGGGGCTCTTAAGAAGGTACTGCCGGCCTTTCACCTCCAGACCATGGAGGGACCTTTGGAACTATCAGGATTCCAACTGGGGTCCCTCCCTGGTAGAAACAGACCTGGATGACAGACCTAGATGGGGGTGGAGGTGGGGGTTGGGTGGAGGGGGCAGGGATCAGACTTCTGTGGGAATAATAATAATAATAATAAAGCCTCTGTTAGGGAACTATGCGTCTTGCTCCTTATTCATGAATAATCATCATCTCCAATGCTCCACAATCTCTGGGAGAGAATAGCAGCCTGGGTCTAATTAGCCCCATTTTACAGATGAAGAGGGCATGGAACTGAGGTTCCAAAAAATTCGGTGGTATCTCTAAGGTCTTCCAGATGATGGGTCTAAGATCCAAACCTACGCCCTCTGAGACCAGTTTGCCTGCACTCTGTTCAGCATTAAGCAGACTGCCCCTAGGAAGGCCTTATTTTGCGAAGGCCAGCAGGGTGGGCTCGAAGGCCAAACTGCCAGGGCTCAATTCCTGATTTGACCCCTTTCTGGTGCTGTGGCCGTGGGCACATGAGTCCACCTCACTTCTGTTTCCCATCTATAAAGTGGCCCATGTCGGGATGTTATTACGAGTGTTAAGAGAATATTTATAAAGTGCTTAGAACTGCGCAGAAAGCGCTGTGCATGCGTTGGCTACTACTGACAAAATTACTTTCATACAGATGCTTCTTGATTTATGACGGAGGTTTTGTCCCAACAACAAACCCATGGTAAGTGGAAAATTGCAGAGATCAAAAATGCATTTAATGCAAAAACCAAGCAAACATCATAGCTCAGCCTTGCCTACCTTAAACATGCAGAGAACACTTACATTAGCCTAAAACTGGGCAAAACCATCTAACCCAAAGCCTATTTTATAATAAAGCATTGAGTATCTCATATAATTTATTATAGGTATTGTTTTTGCACCATCACAAGGTTGAAAAATCATAAATCAAACCACTCTAAATCATGAACCATCTGTGCACACTGAGCAGCCTAACCCAGAGACCTGGCAGCGCCTGGAGTCTAAGGGGGGACCCACTTCCACCCACATAACAGATGGGGAAGCTGAGACCCAGAGAAGGGCAGCGAGGCAGCCTCCTAAGCAAGTTTGACCCATGAATGAGGTTGGTAGAAGACCTCTCTCCATACTTTCTGAAAGGCCCTACCCAACAGACTATTTTTTTCTCCCGGCGACAGACTTCCAGGCTTTCTATGCCCTTAAATTCATGTGGAATTTCTGCTTGGGGCTGGGCCCCCAGGAGGACCCCCTCACCCCTTTATGAAAATAGAGTGGAGTCATTCGGCAAAACCTCAACCTAATGCTTTTAAGGAACTGGCAGGTTGAAATAGGAAACTGTTCTAAGTAAAACCCACAGAAACAGCACATGTCTGCGGCTCTCCGCAGCTGCCTGCGTCCTCAGCAGGAGGCTCTGGGGAGGGGAGCGGCTGGCCCTGCCACGTGAGAAGGCCTGGGAGCCTGGCCCTCCTGCTGCCCACTGAGGGTGGCCATGTGACAGCAAATGTGACATCTCCTGGGAATGGTTATTTTCAGGTCAGAGCAAGATGAGGTGGTCAGACAGGCTACCAGAACTGGAAACGCAGAAGGCTAGTCTCAGAGCAAAACTGCTCTTTTCTGTGCAAGCCCCTCACGGTGTATCTGTTGAAACAGAGGCCCAGAGAGGGGAGGCAACTTTCCTAAGTCGGCCAGCAAGGAGTGGTGAAGCAGGGAAGAACCCTAGCACCTAAATCCAATGCTCTCTAACAATACCGTCTTGCTGAATAGGGCCCATGCACCCCTTCCTGTGTAGGGTAATTGTTACAGAGCATAAGCATTGGGTCAGAAGACCAGAGTTCAACCTGGGCTCTGCCTTTTCCTGGCTGGGTGATCTTAGGCAAGTTACTTAACTTCTCTGTGCCTCCATAACATTAAAAAAAATAAAATGGGGATAATAAGACTATTTACCCAATAGGGTTGCTGGGAAGACTCCATAGTCCATGTGAAGCTCTTGGATTGGTGCCTGACACATAGTCAAAACTCATTTAAAATTTTATTTTTTAATGTATTAAACAAACGTCCAGTAAACATCAGCCACTTTGCCCCCAAAGGTGTCTGTGGGGGAGACAGGACAGTAAGTTTTGTTACACCGCTGGGAATGCTTTGACAGCAGGAAGTCAGGATGCCCTGACCCAGGGGAGGGGCCTGGCCTGTGAGCACAGGGACACTGAGAAGAGTGGGCAGGTCAGACATTTGCGAGACACCTACGAGGTACAGAGATGAGAACCCAGGTCCAGGGGCCTCTTCCCACTGCATCACGCTTTTTGCTCCTTTTGAAGATGATGCCAGTAGAACGTGCTTTGGTTTCCCGGGAGCGGGGACACATCGTACAGAGCCATCTCCATTCTGTTGCCTGCCACCTCCACTGTCTGGCTAAGGGCTGGGATGCCATTTGAGGTCATAACTCAGAATGTAATGATTCCTGGTGAGGTCTGTCACAAAATTTAGGTCCTAATCTCTACACATAAAAACTCACTGTGGTGGACAAAACAATGGCTTCCCCCAAAGATGCCCACATCCTACTCCCCAGAACCTGTGACTTTGTTCTTACCACCACAGTGGATTTTGCAGGTGTGATTCCATTAAAGACCTTGAGATAGCGAGATGATCCCGGATTATCTGGTGGGCGCAGTAAGATAACAAGGGTCCTCAGAAGAGGGAGGCAGGAGAGTCGGAGGCAGGAGAGTCAGAGTCAGAAAAGATGGGGGGACGGAAGTAGAAGTTGGAGTGATGCGATGAAGGGGCCCTGAGCCAAGGGCTGCAGGTGGCCCCTGGAAGCTGGAAGTGACAGGAGAGGAGTCCCTTGTGAGCCTCCACAAGGCACCAGCCTTGCCGACCGACCCACTGCAGACTTCCATCCTCCATGACTGCAAGACAACCAAGTCGTGTTGCTTTAAGCCACCAAGTTCGTGGTAATTTGTTACGGCAGCCACAGGAAACTCATACATTTAGTCAACGTTTGGCGACTCTGCCTTAATCCAGCCTTGGCCATCTCAGCCCTGCCCTTTGTTATGTGTATTTTGGGTTTATTTTCAGCACAAATAGGAATGAGGGCTCCAGAGCAGGACACCAGAGGCCCTGCTTGATCTGCCCAGCACATACTTCCCTTTCTCCTCACTCTTATCCTGGGAGAGGGTGTTGGCAAAACCAGGAATACATAAGATGTGCACTGTGAGCTCTCTTCTCCATTTTCCTATAAAAGATTCAATAAAGTCTAGATTTCTCACTAATAACCCCATGTGGATTTTTGGGGGGACATTCAGAAGGGTTCTGAATTCTGTGTCCATGTTTACCATCGAGTGTCTTGCTTGTGAGATGTGGCGTTTGCTGTAATGTTGCCACGTATGGGCTGCTGTGATACTAGACTGTGTGTGATGCGGACTTGTGGGGAAGCTGGGTGGCAGCCGGGCTAACAGCACAACGAAGCATTCTGGTTTGGCTGTTGCTGATACAGCTCACAGTTTCCCCCCGACCCCCAACCACGTACATCTGTATCAGTCTATGTTTTCATATCTGGGGGCTTATGTTTTGCAAGGCAGAAGGGGTTGTGGGAAGACGTGTTAAGGGAAACAGAATATGGAAAGGCACAAAATGGTATCTGAGCTTGTCAGGTCCCTGTCTGAATTACATCCTCAAAGGAGGGGAGGTTTAGAGGCAAAACCCAGTGCAACAATGGAAGGGTGACTTTGAGACTTGGGTTACACAGCAGAACTAGCCTCTTAGTGGCCCTGACTCTTACCATCCCATGACCTGTTTTCAAAAAACCACCCAGAGGAAGCTTCTAAGGATGTAAATCTGATGAGCCCCCTCCCCTGCTTAAGATCCTTCAATTCTTCCATTAAACTTGGAATGAAATTCAAGCTCTCATAGCCCGCCCTTACCTACCCCCCCAACTTCATCTACCACCGGTTCTCTCTGTCCTGGTCTTGGGCCATAGCAGCCTTCTCTGTCCCCCCGAGCACACCTGTTCCTTTATGCCTTAGGGCTTTGGCTCCTGTTCCTCCCTTTCTCTGGAAAATCCTGCCCTCTAGACCTTTGCATCTTGGTTGCTTCCAATAATTTGAGTCAGAGAGAACATCACTTTCTCGATCAAGCCGTCCTTGACCTTAGAGCTCTGTTTGGGTTTCCTCCAAGCAGACATCAAAGGGAAACTGGGTGCAGGTGCCTTATTTACAAGGTGATCTCAGCACACGCAAGAGACTCAGGAACGTATAAGGGAGCTGGGCATGTTAACAGGGTGTGTTACTGAGTTGGTTATGCTGGTGGGAAACTTCAGTCCTGCTGGGACCTCTGGGTGTCATGTAGAACATGCCTCAGAACTGTCCCACCCAGGGAAGGGAAGCAGAAGCATTTATCCACTGGCTCTTTCACTACTGAGTTGAAGGTTGCCCCGGGGTTGCTCACACTCCTGCGGCACCAGAAGAAGCCCTCACAAGGAGAGATGGAGAAACGCAGGTGGGATGGTGTCTGCGTGCCTGGGAACTTACTGTTGCAGGTGCCAGTGAACTCCACGCTGGGCTGAGGAAGTGTGGGGTGGGGCATCACAAGGTCTGATATACCATCCTACCCAGTGCTTTTCCACCCAGGCAACTGTCTTTATTTTCATCCTATTTCTTTTGTCTCTCTGAAATTTTCCTATTTGTTTATCCAGCGACCCATTGTTAATTGTCTATTTTATCACACCCCAAACTGGAACATCAGCTACACAAGACCAGGGGACTATCAATCATGTCCACCATTGTCTCCCCAGGCCTTTTTCACCAGTGCTTGGTGAAAAGCAGACCATCAGTAAATATTAGATGAATGAATGAATGTGTTGTTTCTAGGTACAAAAGCATGGCATTGATTCCGTGGGTAGGTGACTCCAGGCAGCCATGAGGATGATGACCGTAAACAGAGGGAGAGATAGCAAGAGAGAAAGAGGTGACTGATACCCACATGTCATTACAGATGAAAGAAAGTTTTATGGGCAGGTGTCAGCACCTTTGGGGGACTCTCCAAATTAACTGGGGACTACCCTAACGGGGACTACCACGTGTTGGGGAGCTTCCAAGCCAGCAGTTACAACACTAGTAAGCGTACTGATGTTTGCACAAACACTTGCTCTTTCAATAAATTAAAGTGGCTTGAAGGTTATCCCTCTGATGACGTCATTCCCACTGGCTCACAGTCCCATCTGCTTTCCTGAGAGGGAGATAAGTTGAATTTACAGAACGCCCTTGCTCAGCAGGCATGCAAGGCATGATCCACCTTATCAGTGATGCAGAGGGTCTATGTGTTGAATGTGATCGGAGTCCCTTCCCTTTCACCTGCCTGGGCAATGACCTTGGGCTAGTTACTCTACCTCTGTAAGCCTCAGTTTCTTCTTTTATCATGTGCGAAATGACAGTGAGAACAACTATCCAATAGGGTTATGGTGAGGATTTAATGAGCTACCGGTATTGCTTAATAGCCTATTCTAAACATGAGCAGCAGTCCATAGAGTGAGCACTTTCCGAATTTCTACTGCTGATGATGCTGATAATAATGGGGAAGGTTTAGATCATGCTGGGGGGCAATGTGCTCAGGCGCCACACTACATCCCAGGATAAGTAGTAGTTGCCCTTGGAATCACGGCATATCAGCACCAGTAGAGAACTTGGAAGCTCCCCAGTCTTCTACCCTTAAACAGTGACATTGCCTAAGGAACGAATAGCCATCATAAAAGGGGCTACCGTTCAGAGGGTACCGTGAATATTTTCCAACCCGCTGGCCCAAGGGAACCGCTTGCAAGGTGGCTGCATCTGGGACTGTCAAACATTCACTTTGGCAGACCCTTCACTCTGACGCTTTTGAGACACTTGTTAAACAGCCACTGGGTTGTGTTGCGGTTTCCCAGGTGTCTCTGCTTTCAGATAAATGAGGGGCCAGACATGCAGATTACAGGGTTTTCTCACTTCAGCTGAGACTTTCATCATGAATGAACAGATTGGCATCCTGGTCTCCGTTTGATTTCCTGCATATCTTGACGGGATAGGGAGAAGACGAACTGACGATGTCTTTAAGAGCGATCTGGGCTAAGTGTGCACTATGTGCTCAATTTCACTTTGATACAATAATGTTGTGAGTTTGGTTAAGGTGTACCCACTCCTGAATGGTGTATTTGTTTTGGGATTTGCTAAAAAATCTGAGTTTGGTACCTCCTGATCCACAGAAACTGTGATGTAATAAGTGGATATTATCTTAAGCTGATGAAGTTATAGTAACTTATTACCAAATTAGCATAGAAAATTCAAAGCCTTCCTTGTCTCCTTTTGGTGACTCAGGTCCTTGAAGGAGCATCTCTCTGGTTGCACCAATGCTATCTCTACCTTTGCCCAGAGCACCCTCCCTCCCCTTCGCCTCTAAAACTCTCCCTCATCCTGTGTGTCACCATGTCACTTTCCAGAATAGCCTTTTTTGATCCCCTGGACAGGTATGTCACCTGACACAGGGTCCCAGGGCCTCCTGCGATTTTCTCTTCATAATCATCACAACTATAATTATTTGCTAACCAGCTTTCTTCCCATAATGGCAGGGACCACATCTGCCTCATCCACTAGGGCCATCCCTCGGGCCCCCTGAGGCACAGACTAGGTGATCAACCAATAACTGTTGAGTGAAAGAAAGAATGGAGTGGCAGGCAGGGGAATGAGTCTTGCATTAAGAGTCCGGAACACAGACTTCCTGTCTGACCTCTGCTACGTGTCTCAGAGCCTCTGGGCATTAATGCTTCAGATGACATTTTGAGACGAAGACCCAAGCAGTCTGGGTGTTGGAGATATCTCTGCACCCAATTGTACTGGGTGACCTAGAAAAGGTCACTTCCTCTTTCTGGAGTCTCTGGCTGCACAATCTATAAATCTGGGATGAGGCTGCCAGCCACTGTTTCTGGGGCAGTTGATAGAGGACAAGTGAGTAATGCCCAGGAAGTTCTCAGAAAGATAGAGCTTCATAAAAGCCCATGGACAGGTTTTTAGATTCAGGACACAACCCCCGCTCTTGGCTTGGCCAGCAGTGATGCGGAGGCCAGCGGTGAGGGAACTGCCAAGGCGGGGAGCCCTTGCCAGAGAAGGCCGTGGCACGCCACCCCCTGCCCTGCAGCTGAATGCCTTTATGTCTGAAGTGGGTGCCTGGTCAAGACCAGGCTTGATTAGATGGTGGAAGTTTGTGGACTAAATTCCCCACACTAAATGATAAAGCCCTTAACAAGACTTCTAGATGTTTCTAAATATATAACCGAGATACAAGTACCAGAGGCAGTGGTAAGATGCAATGGAAGCTATATGGTGTGTGTGATATTTAGGACTAGGGGCTCTGAAGGCAGGGCCTAGGTTTGAAAACCAGCTCCACGTTCTCCATTAACTGGCTGTTAATGAACAACCTCTCCAGCCCTCAGTTTTCTCATGTGTACAATGGGAACTAATTATAGTGCTGACTTGTGTATGCAATGTATCGAGGGGATTACTGAGAAATCCAAACAAAGAGCTTAACCTGATGCCAGAGGAATTGCTTAATACATGTTAGCTGTTACTGTCCTTCTGATTGTTGTTACTTTGTTTTTATTAATTCCCTGCAGTGCTGCAAGCACTTTCACTTGCTTGACAGCAATGACAAACCTCTGTTTGGAAAGCACTTTCAAGCACATGACCTTACTTTCTCATTAGACAGTAAGGCGGGGACTTGCTTCGTGACAGCTCCTGCCTCTAGGTCAAGTCTCCATCCCCAGCGGGTAGAACAATGCCCAGCACATTGCAGCCTTCCAACAACCACTTGTAGTACTAACGGGACCAAAGGGATCCAAACAAGAACTCTGAAACAGAGGTACTACTGGTGCCACTTTGCAAATTTGAGGGAGCAGAGTGCACTGCCCACAATCACCACCATTGTGAAATCAGACTCAGATACACCTGACTCCAAACCTGACCCTCTTTCTACTATATTCTGCTTCCTGGTGACTTCTCACACTTGCCTAACCCAGCAAGACAGTGTTGGCAGCAGAATGAAGTGGTAAGAGCATGGGCTCTGGAGCCGGAAGGGCAGGTTCAAATCCCAGGAATACCACTTCCCAGCCCTGTGACCATGGATGTCACTCAATCTCTCCGTGCATCCTTCTCTTGTCAGTGAAGTAGGGACTAACCGTTGCTACACATCCTATGGGGTAGATCTTATTGTCTGCTTTACAGATGGGGCTGTTCCATACAGGTGGGTCTAATCACCCACCTTTATGATAAAGAACCACCTATCTTTATGATGAGTTCATAAGTTTCGTGAAGGAGGGGGACCCAGCCCCTTTACTTCGCCCAGTGTGCTTAGGAACTAAAGAGGGGAGCTGTATTTATTGAGCGACTATTAGGTGTCAGGCAAAGTGCTAGGGGCTTTACATACACTGTTTCATTTAACCCTGACATCATTTCTATGAAAGTGTTTCCATAAGACTTAACACATTGGACAAAAACAAATGAAACAAAAACCTGAGGTTCAGCTCTAGAGGTCAAAGAACATGGCCCCCTGCAAGTGACTCAAACTCAGGGCAGTTAAACTCCAGAGGCTGTGCCTTCTCCCACCGCAATGCCTTTCCATGGGGTCGGCACCATTTCACCAAGTGAGGAGGTGAGATCGAGGGGAAGAGGTGGCCCTCAGATTTCCAACTACTTGGACGGCTAAATCAAAGGCCACTGAAGAAAGCTTGATTTATGGTGGACACAGCAGCTACAGCATCAACAGAACCTTGTCTTGCCTGACCAGGACATGTTCAGGGGTGGAGCGGAAAGAGGGCAGCCATATTACACAATCAGGATGACGTACGGACCTTTCGGGCCTAAAATGCTTCCCAAGTCCCGAGGGGAATAGCATGAATGCCTCTTTGTACCCATGTAGGAGGAACTAACAAAGGCTTCTTATCTTTCAGCTTACTGTGCCTGGATTGGATTTATCTCTGACGTTCCGGGCTCTCGTAATTTCTCTTCTGGCTGTCTGGGTCCAGCAGAGTGGTCCCTGGTGGCTCTTGGTTGCTACTCAATGTTTAACAAGACCAGTATCTACTGGAGCCCCACATTTGCCAGATCTGTGGTCTCCTTGAAGGCCACATCTTCACCTCTGTCTTGTCACCTGGCATAGTGCTCAGCAGAGCCCAAACTCAAAGAATGCTGAATCCAAGCCCAGGAGTTTGGCCCAAGTACAAATGGCCAAGGTCCATGTGATGTTCTTGAAGTTCTCAAATGGCTATCTCAGACTGGCTTAGCCAGGTGGCTGGCCTCCAGAAACCAAAAGTTGAGTTTTAAGGTCTAGAGTGCCTTTCTGAAGACACTCTAGACATGGAGGAATGCTATAGGATTGCAGGGTCAAGTTTACTCAGAGCCTGGTTGAGAAAACAGATTTACAGTGCAGAAACCAAGATTCAACAACTAGTCTAAAGGGCCAGCAGCCAGCATTGAACAGAGCCAAGAGCCAAGACTCGAGGGCAGATGGGATCCGGGTGAGGAAAGGTCCAGAAATAAACGGAGACTGTCTAGAACATTTACTGCCCTGTCTGTGGGTGTAGAAAGAGTGGCCGCCGAATCTGCTGCCTTAACAGTCGTGGGATGGGTCCGTTGTTGGTGTCATCACTGGGGAGGCACCTTCGCCCACGGAGCATTTGAACAATCCCCGAAACTTGATTAGGCCAGTGAATGGTATGGCATGGTCACATGTATTACATGTATGTAGAATGCACCTTGGGGAGTGCTGTTAGCCTGTGGACCAACAACTCCGCAACTCCGCCCAGGCCACCATCTTCACCGCCCACCTATATATATTGCCAGTGGCAGGAGATGGGTGTGGAATGAGGATGGGCAGCTGCTGTTTTGCGCAATGCACCCCTTGCTGCCCCAGCCTTCACGCATGTGACCACGGGCAGGCATCTGACCTCAGCTCAACCAGGTTGCTGTCCTGGGCCCTGGGAACTGGTGGAAGGAAAGAGAGATGGACTGACAGACTCACAGCGACTCTGTGAGGCTGGCCTTGTAAGGGCAGCCAGGCTTCCTGCTGCATGGATCTGCCAAGCAGAGGAACTCCCAACTTTAAGGAAGGAGAAGGGTAAGGCTGATGGAGAGCAGGGCTGAGACTGGGCATAAAGGGAACATTTTGACAGTGTTTTTTGTTTCCAGACCATTTCTGGCTGCATTGTTGCATTTGGATTCTATGAGTCCCCAGTGTCTTAGGCTGAATTCCTGTTGAAGTCTGCTTGCTAGTAAAGAGTCCCCCCTAATACCCCGTTCATCCCTTCCATAGAGTTTGACTCTCTCCCCCCATCTTGTTATATTTTAGGGTTGCTATGGTACTCAGCATCCATCCTACTTCCTTCTTACGTGCCTACCTGTCCTGGAAGTAGAATTAGGAAAGGCTAAAACTAACTCCCCAGACTTCTTTGGAGCCGGTGCTCCGGTGTGGTGTTGGTTTCCCTGACCAGGGGCACCCATGCAAGATTTGGGAGGCAGACATGGGGGAAGAGCACATTCCTGCTGCCTCTGTTATGTGCTTCCATGGGACACAGTAAAGCCACAGGTCCCTGTTTCTGGTCACTTGCTTTGGTGTGTGCTGAGGGGAAGGTTCCGGATAGACTGGGTTCAAGTAATTTGTCAGACCTTGGACAAACTACTTAACTTCTCTATGCCCTAATTTACTAACCAGCAAAAGGGAGATAATGATGGTATGTATACTGTAGGGCTATTATAAAGATTTGCCGAGGGAACACATATAAAGTCCTTAAGGAAGCACCTGGCACAGAGTAAATTCTCAGTTAATGCTAGCTGATATCACTACTACTACTGTTAGTGGTTCAAACTGGTACGACGTTGTAAATCACTTGTCACTTGTAAAATCCAGAGTGGACATCATTCCTGCCCCCTGTCCAGATTCCCTTCCTATCTAGCCCTGGGTCTCATGGCTTTGGGAGTTCTGATTGCCTGGAAGGAGAGGGTCTGTCTTATTCCCGATGTAGTTGCTAATGACCAGAAAAAGAGGGCCAGGCCCTGCGGTGTCACCGTCAGCTGACTGCCCTGTCGCCTCCCACACCAGCTCGTGTGTGAATCAGAGTCGGCAGACCCCAGGGGTCACCAGAACCCCGACCTCGGTGGGGGTGCTGCTGACATTTTCATCCCATTATGAGCTAAGATCTGAGGTTCCCACTCACGCCTGGGACCTCGCTTGCGTCCCCATCTTGGTTTCTTGACAAAACAGAGCGCCGCAGCTGGCAGGCCGGGGGGCACAGAGGGAGGCCAGGATGTGCACAGATGGGGCAGAGCCCCGAGGAAGGAGGGCTGAGGAAGGAGTGCTCCTGGCCAGCGAGCCCTGTTGGGTGGGCGGAGTGGGGGCTCTACCTGGCAGGATCTACAATCGAAGTTGCAACTCACCTAGTACCAACCTCTCAGTTTTGCTTTGCTAGCTTTCAAATTTCCTTTACTGACATATAATTTGCCTGCAATAAAAGCATTCATTTTCAACGTTCAGGTCCTTGAGTGTTGACAAGTGGGTACTCCATCATCCATGTGACCATTGTCATAATCAAGATGTAGAACGCTTCCATCACCCTCCAAATTCCACTGTGCCCCTTTATAGTGAGGCCCTGCTTAGTCAGGGGCCTCTAGAGGAACAGAACCACTAGGATACGTAGAGAGAGCTATAAGAGGAGATTTATTATAGGGATTGGGTCACGCAGTTATGGAAGCAAGAGCGCGCACAGTCTTCCACCTTCAAGCCGGAGACCCAGGAAAGCCAGTGCTGTAGCTCAGCCCGAGCCTAAGGCATGAGGACTGAGGGAGTGGATGGCAGAAGCCCCAACCCGAGTGCAGAAGTCTGAGTTCCAGGAGCGCTGATGTTCAAGGGCAGGAGAAGATGGCTGTTCCAGCTGAAGAGAGGAAATTGGCCCTTTCTTCACCCTGTTGTGCCATCGAGGCTCTCAGTGGATCGGATGTGCCCACTGTGTTGGTGAGCGTGCTCTTCTTTACTCAGAGGGCACTTGGACAAGTTACTCAAGTTCGAGAGGGTTGTGCTAGATGAATTCTAACTCTGATTGTGGGAGATCCTTTCAGGTATTGGCCTGTGCTCTGCCCACCGATTCACACGCCAATCTCTTCTGGAACAGCCCTCACAGACGTACCCAGAGACAATGTTTTACCAGCCATCTGGGCACCCCTTAGCCCAGTCAAGTTAAGACATAAAATTAACCAACCATCACGGAGCCCTTTACTCCATGCCGCAGGCAACTGTTCATCTGCTCTCTGCAACTATATTTTAGTTTTGTCTTTCCTAAAGATCCTTAAAATTGAATTGCATAGTATACTGTTTTACAAGTGGCTTCTTTTGCTCAGTACACACATTTTTTAATTTATATTGTTGCTTGTATCAGTCACTCATTCCCTTTTGTTGCTGAATAGTATTCATAGCATAGAATACTGCCCTCATATTAATAATGTTATACAACATTATTGGATTCATGTTAGACGTCCGAATGTTTTATAAAATTTTCCCTGACTACTCACAATAATCTTATAAGGTAATTGCTATTAATATGTGCTTCTCATGGATGGGAGAATTGAGGCTTGAGAGAGAGTGTAATTATTCCAAAACACACAATGTGTAAAGGTTAGAACACTATTGGAACCCATGGCTCCAGAATCTGTGTGCTGATGAACCATACTCTACTGTCTCCCATTTTACTGATAGAGAGAAACAGGGGCAGGAGTGGAAGCAATGTGATCAGCATTAGTCTCCAACTCAGAGGCAAAATATTTAGTATTTTGAGAACCCAAAGTCCATATTCCCAACACATCATAAAGCCTCCTTTAAAGGCATCTCAGAGACCCTGCTGGCCCCTTTCTTACTTGAAGCCCGTGTATCCTTCAATGCCAAGTTCAAATGCAACCCTGTAGTTTATTCACCAAACACATGCTGAGTACCAGTTCAGGGCCAGGCAATGTGCTAGGCCCTGGGCACACTGGTAAGTGAGCAGACACAGCTCTCTGACAATAGAGCAATGGGTCCAAAAACCAAGCTCCAGAAGCACAGAAAGGGGAGAACTGCAAAGAACAGCTCAGAGCTTTGTGTGTGCTAAGTTCAGTATGTCCAGTGATGTTATAGACCCAAAGGGCCAATATGATCTGAGCTCCAGATTTGACCAATATTTTTCCAGAACAGTCACAATGAGTCAGCCATGTCCTGTGTATTGTCATAGTCATCACCCAAACCTCAAAGGCAGGTACTCTGGTACCCCCATTTTGCCAGAGAAAACCAGGCATTGATGGGACTAAGAAATGTCACCAAGCCATTCTCACAAATCTTATCTAATCATGGTCTAATTGTTCCTAAATCCCTTCTGAAAGGAAGTGACAGAGCAAATCTGTTCCTACAAGATAGCCCAGTGGTCCCCAACACTTCCCATCCTCCTTGAAGCCAGGCTCGGCCCTTTAACCAGTTCTGGCCAATGAACTGTGAGCAAAGGGCTGGAGGTATCTCTTCCAGGCAGAGGTAGTTAAGAGTGGATGCATCTTCTTCATCTTTTCCTTCTTTCCTGTTGTGGTGACCCAGGAGGCTACATGCTCCAGATGGGCTAGTTTTCTGATGGGGGGAGGACTGCCTGACCCTTATCAGATGTCACATAAGCAAGAAATTAGCCTTCACTGTGGTAAGCCACTGAGATTTCAAGGGTTTGTCTGTTGTAGCAACTGTGCATTAATTATCCTGACTAATACAGTAATACTTACCACAAGTACTACCACCTATTTTATGTTTACTCTACATCTGTCAGTGCCTTGAATTATTTTTTTATCTTTCTCACTTACCTACAGGCTCAGGAGATTGATGATCTCCAGTGGGCCCTGTTTGTTAACGACTTATGAGGGAAAGACCTTCCCTGGTAGGCAGAATTCTCAGGACTAAGTACTGGTAATTCCATTTCCAGAGATAATACAAACAGTGGCAAAAGCCTGAAAAATGCTGCTCCCATAAGCTTGGGCACTATGGTACTAAGCAGAACCCACACTTACTATACCAAGGAACAAGAAACACAGGCCTCCGATGGGCAAGAGAAACTGAAAGACTTGAATGGACTGGATGGGGAAGAAAACCCCTCAGAGGTGAACTCCTGTCCCCCCTCCCCATGGATAAATGTAAAAGGCCAGAAGGAAGCTTTTACTGTGTCACTCTGGATACGAAGAAAGTTCTTCCTAGGGTCAGGTTTCCCATAAGAGCAAATTCCGTCGGTGTATTCCCTGCTGGCTCCCTACTACCCCAGGAATTAAGCATGGCATCTAGGGCTCCCAATGTATGTTTAAGTTCAAAGATAGGGTTAGGCTCTGGAGGAGGGGACATGTGAGCCAATATTAATAGATGAGCAGAAGTTTGTCAGCCGGAAAAGGGAAGACAGAGGATTCCAGAAAAAAAACCCACATCAGATAAGGCATGAACCATCAGAGAGGGCTTGGCATGTTTAGAAATGGTCAGAAAGCTCAGTTTGGCAGAAACATTAGGTGAGACAGAGGCCAGGCTAGAGACTTAAGGGGTGACCGCACTGTGTGTGAGACTGATCCTGGTCCAGGGCAGCCTGTGACCTTGAAGGTAAGTGCGTCTAATCCTGGGCTCAGTTAGGAGCCCACTCTCCTGCAGATTCAAGCCAAACCTTCCAACTGAACCCTTCTCAGGTAGTAAAGATGGTATTGCCCCTTCCACTGACTCCTTATCCTTCTTCCTTAATTAGCACTGAATTCTGTCAGGGAAGAGGAACACCAAAGCAGGAGTACCACAAAGTGGGTACTACTTTCAACCCCATTTCACAGATGAAGACACTGAGGCCCAGAGCACTAACATTGCCTGAATCCGGTTATGTTCAGGACTGGCATCCAGCTGGTATACGCGGGTACGGCTGCACCAGCTGCACAAATATTCAGCTACTTCTATACTGATTGCTATTTAGGTGCTGCCCCTTGGGGATCTTCCTCTCTACTCCTATCCTGTGATCCAAAAGCTATAGGGGTGACAGCAGGCACAGGAGGGACTTCCTGACCCTGCTCTAAAGCCACAGCTGACTGGTCAACTCCTGGGCCACGCCAAGTGTCAAATATTTTGAGTGAGACCCCTCTTGGCATGTCTGGTGGCTGCCAGAGTTAGAGTCTGAACCCATGTCCAATTGCTTGTAATGCCAGTGCTCTTTCCACACTATGAGCCACTCATGCCTAGAACAAGTGGGGACAGTCCTGCCACCCCCGGCATGGGGCCTAGGATTTAGCTTTGGGGGACACGCATTGAGGAGGGCACAAAAGACCTGGAATTTGTCCAGAGGAGAATGAGTGGGCTGAAAGGGGACCTGAACCATAGCATGTAAAGGAAAGGCTGGCAGAACTGGGAAGGCGGCTTGGAGAGGACAAGATTTCCAGGGCACCTGAGGGCCGTCTTTGTGTGTTCAAAGGGCAGTCGCGTGAAGAGGGATGGAAGCCGTGCCAGTGGGTGGAATTAACTGGCCAATTTAGTCTTCACCAGTTCACTGATTACATGTGTGCCGGACCCCTATAGTGGTTAAACTGGGCCTGGCCGTGGTGGGGTACAATGTTAAAAATAAATAGGGGGCTGCCACTCGTGGGGGACACAGATGTGTAAACAGATGATTACAGTGCAAAATGGGAAGTGCTGAAGAAGTGTGGAGAACAGAACCCAAAACCCAGTAGCTCTTCAGGGAGCTGGCAAGGCCCCTGGAGAGATGAGTTCTGATGCAAGTCTTCGAGAATGAGTAGGAGATTGTCCATCAAAGACGGGAAGAGAGAGGGGAGAGCAGATGCAAGGCCAAGGAATTGTGAAATGGTCGGCAACATTTGAAAAAATGCGAGATGTGCAGTGTGGCCATCAGATAAAGGTGCCGCCAGAGACCTGTGAGAACTCCGGGGTGTGAGGGAGTCGGAGGCCACAACCCTGGGGCAATGGGAAGGAGCAGGTGTTAACAGGGAAATGACTGGATTGGAACTGTTTTTGCTGTAACTTGGAGTGAGCTCAGTCCAGGAAGAATTTTCTTTCCACCTAGAGCTGCCTGGAGGTGAAGGGTGTGCCTGTTATGTCAGGAGGCACTTGAGGGCAGATGGGAGGGCAGCTTTGAAGGAAAGTTAGTGAACAGACCCAGGATCCAAACAGTGGTCACGGGAGATGGCCTTGATGGTCTATCCCAGCCTTGGGCTTCTCTGAGAGCCAAAGATCGCAGTCCCACGAGGGCATGTTAAAGGGATGGAAAGGGAAGATTTGGGGCCCAGTAGGTCCTGTAGATAAATGATTACATTCGGGCTTTGGGTCATTGTACTTCCAAGTGCCTGGGAAAAAGTGGCTCTGGGTCTCTCTCCTGAGATCAAGAATAGGTTCTCTATGTCTCCCACCAAAATGCCAGGGGGGTGGGAGAGAAGCAGAGGGCAAGAGGCCGGGACTTACCCAGCAGCTGGTCTCAGCATTTTAGATTGGTCCCCTCATTCAGTCCACACACGACCGCACAGTGATATTATTGTCCCTATTTCACAGATGAGCAAACTGAGGCACAGAAAGGTTATGCAACTTGCTGGAAGTGCCAAAGCTGGGATTCGAACCTGTGGCCCCAGACAGAGCCCAGTTCTTTTTTTTTTTAAACGATTTTATTTATTTATTTATTTATTTTTAGGGAGAGGAGAAGGGAAGGAGAAAGAGAGGGAGAGAAACATCAATGTGTGGTTGTCTCTCATGAGCCACCCCTGGGAACCTGGCCCACAACGCAGGCATGTGCCCTGACTGGGAATCAAACTGGTAACCCTTGGATTTGTGGGCTGGCACTCAATCCACTGAGCCACACTGGCCAGGGCCCAGACCTCTGTTCCTAACCATTGCACCATACTAGTGTGAGTGCCCTGCCTTTGTGGGACAGGCTTTTATAAAGTTATTAAGCAGACCTCTCGGCCTTAGTACTTCATTTGCCAATGACAAATTAGCAGGAGACAGTATTGACTTTTAAATTTCCTTTCTCACAGGGTCTCTTCAAGGAACATCCTCCCCCAGGTCTGTTCTTGACCAGATATAGCAAGTGTCCCAAACCAAAGGGTTCCAAACTCCCACTGAGAGCTATAATTAAGCAAATATGAAATTTGTTTTTTAAGCCTTTGTTGAAAACTTTCCATTTTACCGGACAGGATGTTAAAGCACCAGACACTTGGCCACATAGGCCAGAATGGCTCTTGAGCCTTGGGCTCTCCTAGAGTCTTTCGGAAACTTCCTTAAAGGCAGAGGACAAAAGAGCAGACAACCTGGCTCAAATCTAAGCTCCAGTAGTCGCTGGCTCAGCAGCAGAGGCAAGGGGAGAAGAGTCAGCAAGAATGGGAAGTGCCATGATCATTGTTTCAGGAAGCTGTTGTTTGGATGCCTACTGTGCGCCAAGCAGAGACACACTGTGTCACTTTCTAAACAAGGGAACAGTGGCTCACCGAAGGAACACAATTTATCCCAGGCCACCCAGTGACAAAGCAGGCGAGCTGGGATTTGAACGCAGCTCTGCCTGCGTCAAAAGCCTGTTTTGCCTCCTTGGGCTGGTTTTCTCACCGGAAATGAGCAGTCTACTCTACTGTCAACTCTCCCACAGTGCACAGTGCACGTGAAGATATTCCTGCAACATGAACAACAAATACAGCTCACACCGACAAGCTCTCAGGCCCTCGGAACTGTTCCTTCTAAGCATTTTATAAGTATGAACTCATTTAACCCTCACAAGGACCCTCCATTTATAGAGAAGAAAACAGAAACACTGAGTAACTTACCCAAATAACACTAGTTGTCTATCAAACGATAATGAATGATTACACATCGATCAAATCCTCTGGATTAATCAAAGGGTTAATTATCCTCCACGATTCTCTGCAATCATCCATCAGTTGATCAATATGAGATAACCAGGACTCCGAATGCTAGCCAGCTATTTCAGTAACCCCTGTATGAGTGTAAAGGCATGGTTCACATGCGGCCTTGGGGAAAGTACGAAATTGCTAATGGATTCCTAAGGGCTGGGGAGGGGAGGGGCCCATGTCAGAAGTCACGGTGGTCTAAAGCTTAATATTCCGACTCTGATTCTGGACACAGTGTCTCACCGCCAGACAGGACTTAAGGGATGACCCTTTACTGGCCTCTACAGACAGCTCTGAGCCATCCTGGTGCCATGAGCCGCCTGGTAAGTGGATCCCCTTTGAAGCAGAGGTGGAGTAAGACTGGAGGCAGGGGAGGGGGAGGGAGCATTAGGGAAAAGAGGGACAGAGGAGAGAGGCTGGCTGTGCTGTCGTGCTCTGAATGACATAAGTCTCATGGGTTCTGTGAATTTCACCAATGTGGTTGCATGTTTAAACATGAGAAGTGCAGAGACAAACTACTTTCCCATTGGAGGCTGTGCGTCAGGTGACAAAAGTCTTCAGCTGTCCCTCACTGGGGGCTCCAATTAGCACAGGTGGGCTTGAAGGACCCCCTGGACTATCATCCTCTCCCATCCTCCACTCTCTGCTCCTTCTTTCATGGAGACCAGGCAATCTGAGGCACCCAGGAGGAAGTACGTTGGCCTTCCTGGGCTACAGGCCTCCTTTTGGGCTCCCTTTTCTACTTGGTGGCAGCAGGCAACAGGTGTCATGGGAAATCCAGCTCTGGGGTCACACAGACCTAGGTGCAAATCCCAATTCTGAGCACCTCCAGTTGTGTGATGAACTTGGTCAGCTCGGTGAAGGAATATCGATGAGGTGGCACATTCCACGCTCCCTGAGGCTGCTCCTTGCTCTCATCCCCCTCCTGTGTGCAAACCTGTTGCCAGAGAGAAGCTTACACATGACCACCCACCCTGCAGGAGTTAGGGACCAATGAAGCTCAGATGCTATCTCTCCTCTTCATTTTAATAGAAAACAAACAACTCTATGCACAGGTTTATCAGAAGTTCAAGCAAACGTCTTTTCCTCTTCAGTGCTTCACCATTCCCTCTGAAATGTGGAAAGGGATGGCCAACCTAGGAGCTTCCTGAAATCCTGAGTCTGGTGGGTTGGGCACTCCCAGGAGCCCCTGTTCAAGCTGAACTGTAATAGAAAGTCACCAATGGAAACAGCCGATCTGGACCAGCTGCCCCGGTCTAGCCCATCTCTGCTAGGGGAATGCCTAGCACAGTATCCCCAGCACCATGTCAGGGGCAGAGGGAGCAAAATGCCCTGCAATAGCGGCTAAAAGGAGAGCCCTGAACATGAGGGCTTATCGCACACCTGTGGTGCTACGCTCTTCATCCTATTTGATCTTCAGAATCCAATCCTGCCCTCATTATCCCCATTTTATAGGTTAAATCATTACCCACGCACACAGCTAATAAGCAGAGAAGGTCAAATCCCAGCCTGGGTCTAGCTGACCTTCAAGTCCATGCTTTCATCCAATACTCTGTGGTGAGCACGAGATGCTGTCAACAAGAACCAGTGGCTCACCTTGTCAGTCGGGAGAGAAGATGTCACAGAACCCAGTATGAGGCTAAGGACAACAACACTGGCAACCGCATTAACAATAGTAACAATAGTAACAATAGTAACAATAGGGTGTGGCTACGGCCCAGGCAGAGGCAGCCTGGAGGGAGGACCCGCAGAGTGGTAAAGACCAACAAAGAGCTGTAGGGAGCAGTGAGTGGGATGGCAAGGGGAACTGGGCGTGTCCTGGGAGACTTCCTGGAAGGTGGAGGAAGGGACCAATGCTCATCACCAAGCTCTGTGCTAGGAACCTTAGAGCAGTGACTTGCAGGTTCCCATCTAAGAGGTGAGGAGTTAAGAGCCAGGGAAGGAAATTCAGTGGTCCAGAGGCACGCTGCTACAGATGGGGGGAGCTGGGACTGGAATCCAGCTGGTGGGGACCAGGGGCATGTTGGATTTCTGTTCCTCGCCCTCTAAACTCTGAGTTCCTGACACCCACCTCCCCATCCAGAACGGATAGGGAGTGAGGACTCTGCCTTCCACTAGTGTTAACTCCCGTCTCCCCACTCATGGCCTCCACTCCTCCACTCCCCTTGCTTAGGCTGCCAGTGAAGTCATTACCCGCCTCTCCTGAAAAGGGCTCCAGCCTCAGGACACACATATGGAGAGTGGGACTCCACCCTTCCTTAAACCAGATGCTTGGGTGCGGAGGGGTTGGGAGGGGGCCTGCTGCTGACTAATGCCTCCTGTCTGTTTCTTCTCCAGAATTCCTCTTTTCTTTCTTGCCAAGGGAATGTGCAGCTTTGGGCAGGGGCCTGATCAGATGTTCCCAGCGGCTCGCCCCTCCCATTGGTCCAGGAACTGGATGTTGGGAACTTAGAGAGGTCTGCACGGGGCAGCCACTGCGCGCAACCCTGGGATAGTCAGCGCGAAGGTATGTGGTGTTTCCCGGTACCTATACGGCTTTCCTGGAAAGGGCAGGGGCAGAGTGCAGAGAGAGGACAGAGACACACGCACACAGAAAGTGGTGGGGACGGGAGAGGGACAGAGACAGACAGACAGAGAAGGGAGGAAGTAGAGCATAGAGGAGAGAGAGAGAGAAAGAATGATGGAGACGGAGAGGTAGACAGAAAGTACTAGAGAGAGAGAGATTGAGAGAGGGAGCCAGACAGCGAGCTATGAAGAGAGGGACCAGAAGACAACTGAAGCAGGACCAAAAAGCAAAAAAGATAGAACCAGTCCAGAGTCCACACTCCAGCCCTGTGCCAACCAGCAATTCCATCTCCTTAGACAGCGATTTTATAAGAGAATGAACAAAAGGGAGAACAAAGGAGAGGGCAAGGAAAGCCACACGTCCGTAATTTAAAAAATGGACTTTCAAGTTTGAAGTCAAACGATGATGCTGACTCAAGGCTTCCTAACTTGTGAAATCAGTTTCTCGGTTTCATAATCGTATCTTAAAGATTGTTGTCCGGGCTCGGTTTCTTTATCTGTAAAATACGTTCACTGACAGTGACTTCGTAGGTTGCTGGGAAGACTAGGAGAGAAGTGATAGCCCACGACCTGTAAAGTGCATTGCAGGGATAAGGTTCACTGTGGTAGCCTACAGCGCAGAAGAAAAGGGACTTCTAAGAATCCTCCTCTGGACCTATTCTGAAGACCAACTGGTGTCTTTTCCTGGGGAGTTGGTCTGATTGGAAATGAAGGAAAGAAGAAACAGTGATCTTCACACTCAAGTTGTCTGATATTTCTAGCACACCTGGGTGAACTCAGATAGTCACTTTAGCTCTCTGGGCCTCCTTGGAATGATTAGCTTGACGAAACAATAATTTAAAGACTTTTCTGGGTCGGTTGTCAAATCTACGACCACTGGCATGAAGAGGTTCTAGAATGGTGAAAGCTTTCATATTTGGACATGACTGGGTGAGGTCCAGCTCCTCTCAGATGTTTTCTGCTCTAAGAAGCCTTTTTGGATTTTCCCAGACCACGTGCAGTGACTTCTCTGGGTTCCCAGTTACAGCCCTATCCTGCCCTATCGTAGGTTGTTTTTATCTGTGAGGTGACTATGCCTCCACTAGACTAGGAACTTCTGAGGGCAGAGACCACCTTGCTCATCCCTGGATCCTCAGTGCCCAGGGCCTGGCACTGAGGAGACACTCAACCGATGCTTGTGAATTCAAATGGGACTGAACTGTCAGCCCACATTCTTTCCCATCGGGTCAGACATTTTCAAGGAGGAAGGGCTAGGGCTATGCTTAGCTGCCGGAGGCTTTGGAAGCAACCTTTGGACTATTTGTACTGTGCTGCAAATCCTTTCTGGGAGCCAGCTGAGATTCCAGGGCTGCCGAGTGCCAAAAGGGTGGAAGGGGAGGCTTGCTGGCTGGTGAGAGCCTGGATGGGGGACGAGAAAGGGAAACCATCTTAACACAATAGCTAGCATTTCTCTAGAATTTTATGCTTTATCGATAGTATTTGCACATCCACTATTCTTTTTCAAGCCTCATAGGAATCTTAGGGGCTAAGTAGGGCAGGTTCCAATATCCCCACTTTTCTTTTTCAGATGAATAGGACAAGTCTGAGAGGGGAAGTGACCTGCTGGAGGCCACCCAGTCAGACTGAAGTTGGACCTTGGGACTCCAGGGACAGTGTTCTTTCAAGGAAAAGGAGGGAGGGAGTATCCATGAGGTCTGGATTATTTTTCCCATTCATTGGTGGCTTAAGGAATTGCACAGTATTTCTTAACCCATGCTTATTAAAAATTGTTATAACAAACTGAACACTAGTGAAGTTCTTCATTCCAGACACACTAGCAACATTATTCCATTTTATTTGATCTATGACACCATGAGACAGACTCTGTTATTAACTCCATTTTACAGATGAGTAAAGTGAGACTCAAAGAATGAGGAACCGACTCAAGATTATAACAGGAGCAAGCAGCCTAGATTTGAGCACCAAAACTCAGATTCTAGAGTCTGAGCTTGCAATCACCCACCGCACTGCTCAGACTGAGTCCTCTGCGCCGAAGCCGGGATCATACAGTGAGTAACCCCCAGCACCTAGAGATGAACTCACGAGCTGTTGTCAGTGGAGGAGTATGTTGTTGGCCTTGTTTCGCTAGATGTAGTGACTGAGCCATCCTGGGCCTGCCCTAGCCACTGATTCCAGCCCTGGCCAGGGTAAGGGTATGTGGGCCACAGTTTACAGAGCTGGGACAACACAAAGCTAACAGGCATGAGGGAGATGCAAACTGAGGTCTTGCTCTCAACAGCCTGGGCCCATCAACAGGCGTCAACAAGCCTGGACGCTGCCTTGTGCACTGGGTATTATGGCCCCATGGAAAGAGCGTCACATTGGAGTCAAGTACAGATGGGTTCCAATCCAGCCCTGAAACTCAGCAGCTGGAAGACTTTGGCAAGGTAGCTTATTCAATGTTGGTTTCCCCATTTGTATAAAGGGATAATGCGGATCTCATATTATAGGGATTAAACAGAACAACATATCTGAGATGTTTTAATGCAGTAGCCTGCATACAGTAGATAATAAATCTTCATTTGAGAGAGGGTGGCTGAGGATAAGAGCATGGACGGGATTTGGGGTTCAACAGATGCGGTATCAAATGTCATTTGTGCTCGCTATAAGCTGTATAACCTTCAGGAGATGACATCCTCTCTGACCTTTAGTTTTTTTCACCAATAAAACAAGGCTGATAGCCCCTAGGTCAGAACAGTTGTGAAAACAAGCACTAATGGGGGTATCATCAGGTTTCAATGAAGAGTGGCTAATATAAACAGTAACAAAGTTGATTCCCACTCTTCCTTTTTGTGGAGTGGGAAGTGAAAATATTTGTTCATGCATTCACTCATCCATTCATCCAACATTTAGGAAAGCTGTAGATATGATAGGTCCTGGGCTTACTCCTGTGGGTACCCAGATGATCTCCCGGGGCTCATGATCTTAGTGGAGGAGACCAACTGCCAGGCTGATGATCATGAGACAACTTAGATGGCTGTGTGCACAGTGCCCTTGCCAAGTAGGAACAGAGCACTCATCTGCAAGCGGATCCATGTCTTACCTCCGCCAGCATGGAGGTGGCCCCCTAGGTGGCCTAGGGTCATCTAGGAACATCTGCCGCCCCTGGTCTTTGGCTTAGATGCCTCCCAAGAACACTATGGCCTCTGTCTCTGCCAGCCTTCCTGAGCCATCACATGGCATTGTCCTGCCTTAGTCAATGACCAGAACATCTCCATTCTGGTGACACTCTAGGGTTCTCTTTCCTGGACTTCTCTGCACTGTGGTTCACTGAACCCCCTGGGACATTCTGCTATTGCCTCTCCAAATTGCTGTCTCTGCTCAGTTCTCCTGGGCTATGACCATGTCAGCTTCTCAGAAGATCCCTGCTTTGCAGTACTATAGGCCTAACTCCCAGCCCAGCTTCTTTCTGAAAACATGATGAACATTAGCAGGGTTTGAAATGTCGTTGGAGACAGGAGCATGGTGAGTAGTCCCAGGTCAAACTTGGGATGCTAAACTTATCTGGAGGGCAACCAGTCAGGACCAAATAGGAATCTATTTGAAGAAGGGTCTGAGGACATCTCTAAGTGCTGTGAGAATTAATGCCCACAAAGTGAATTTAAGGAGGAGGAAGGTGGGGATGAGGTCAATATCCTAATTTGTGTCTCTCATCAGTTAATACTTTAAACACCTAGAAGGTGGTGGTGTTGGCCTCGTTCTGGGTATACAGTAGTGTATAAAGTAGATAAGATGGAAAACAGATAACAGACCTAAAACTATGTCATCATATAGTGTTTGTTAGCTGGAATATGAGCTACCTAGCAAAACAAAGCAGAAGAAGAGGAAAGAGAATGGCATGGATTGGTATGAGTTCAAGTTCAAATACTGTGGCCAGGAGAGATCTTGAGAAAGTGACATTTGAGCAAAAATCTGAACTAGGTGAAGGCAAGAGCCATGTGGATATCTGGGAGAAGATCATTCCAGGTAGGGGAGAGAGAGGGCAATGGCCTTGACGTTAGAACATGCCTGTTGTGTCCGAACTACAGCCAGTGTCTGGACTTCTGTTGCTCTGAATCCCTTTTGCGTAGTAGGAATGAGGTTAGAGTAATAACTGAGTGGTATAGAAATAATGGGAGGTATAGACCACATAGTGCCTGGTAGGACCTGGCAATAACTTTGACTGTGACTCTGGGTGAGACAGAAGCCACTGGACGGTTTGGAGCCATGGAAGCGAAGACCTGTATGTTTCAGTGTCATTCTGCTTTGCTGAGTATATACAAAGTGGGCAAGGGCAGAGACAGCCAAACCCATCAAAAGGTGACTGACACAGCCAGGTGAGAGCAGGCAGGATTCTGGATGGATTTTTGACTGTCAGGATTATAGGATTAGCTGAAGAATTGAATTGTGGGTGAGGAGGGGTAGTGAGAGAAGGAGCAGTCTAGGCAGCCTCAAAGGTTTGGGGTCAAAGACAGAGTTGCCTGAGTTAACTTAGATGGGGAAGGTTGAGGAACAAGTGAGTTTTGGGGAAAAGAGCAGGAGTTGAGTTTTGGATAGGTGAACTTGAATGCCTATCACATGCCCTGAGGAAATACTGCATAGTAGTCTTGGATACAGGAGTCTGGAGTTGTGGCTTTTAAAATCATGACACAAGGTGAGATAAAAAAAAAAAGGCATTTATGCTGGTAGAGAAGAGAAGGGGAGGACAGAGCACTGAGCCCTGACCCCAGATCCCAGCCAATGTGAAGAGGTAGAGAGGTGATCAGGAATGACCCGGGGAGACTGAGAAGGAACAGTCAATCAGGCAAGGGGCAACCATGGTGAGTGTGCAGAAGTCACATCGGATAAAGGACCATTAACCAAAATACACGAAGAATTCATAAAACTCAATAATAAGTGAACAAACCACACAATTAAAAAACGGGCCAAAGACCTTAACAGATACTTCACTAAAAAAAGATACACAGATAGCAAATATAAACATATGAAAAGAAACTCCACATCATGTGTCATTAGGGAAAGGCAAATTAAAACAATGAGATTCCAACCGGCCAAGAGGGAGGCATAGGTGGAAACACTATGCCTCCTCCCACAAACAAAAGAAGGACAACAGCAAGTTTAAAAACAAAAAAACCAGAACTGCCAGAAAATCAAACTGTATGGAAGTCTGACAACCAAGGAGTTAGAGACGAAACATTCATCCAGACGGGTAGGAGGGGTGGAGATGGGCAACTGGGGCGGAGAGGACTCACAGCAAGGTGGCGGCTGGAGAACCAGGGCAGGCAAGGCAGCGGTGGCTTGCAGACCAGGTGAGGTGGCAGCTGGTGGAGCAGGTGGTCCCACATTTGCATGAGGATAAACCAGGAGGAACAACTGGGGAACAAGACAGACTGGACAACCCAGGATCCCAGTGTGGGGAAATAAAGCCTCATAACCTCTGACTGAAAAAACCTGTGGGGGTTGCGGCAGTGAGACAAACTCCCAGCCCCGCAGGATCCTAAAATGTACACAAAACCATTCACCTGGGAATCAGCGCCAGAAGTTCCCAATTTGCTTGTGGGTAGCGGAAGAAGTGACTGCAAGCGAGAGCCCAGCAAGCTGCATTGTTCCGTTTTGGACCCCACCTCCACATACAGCGCCACAATGCAGCAATGTGGGTTGCCCCGCCCTGGCGAATACCTAAGGCTCTGCCTCTTACTACAACAGGTGTGCCAAGGGAAAAAAATGGCACAAATGAAAGAACAGATCAAAACTCCAGAAAAAATACAACTAAGTGACAAAGAGATAGCCGACCTATCAGATGCACAGGTCAAAATACTGGTAACTAGGATGCTCACAGATATGGTTGAGTGTGGTTGCAAGAGGAAAGAGTGAAAGCTATGAAAAGTGAATTAAAGGAAAATGCACAGGGAACCAATGGTGATGGGAAGGAAACGAGGACTCAAACCAACGGTTTAGACCAAAAGGAAGAAATAAACATTCAACCAGAATGGAATGAAGAAACAACAATTCAAAAATACAAGGAGAGGCTTAGGAACCTCAGGGACACCTTTAAACACTCCAACATCGAATCATAGGGGTTCCAGGAGGAAAAGAGGAAGAGCAAGGAACTGAAAACTTATTTGAAAATATGAAGGAGAAATTCCCCAATATGGCAAAGGAAATAGACTTCTAGGAAGTCCAGGAAACTCAGAGAGTCCCAAAGAAGGTAGACACAAGAAGGAACACACCAAGGCAGATTATAATTACATTAGCCAAGATTAAAATGAAGGAGAGAATTTTAGAAGCAGCAAGAGATAAGGGGACAGTCACCTACAAAGGAGTTCCCATCAGACCGTCAGCTGATTTCTCAAAAGAGACCTTACAGGCAAGAAGGGGCTGGAAAGAAGTATTCCAAGTCATGAAAGGCAAGGACCTACATCCAAGATTACTCCATCCAGCAAGCTAGCATTTAGAATGTAATGGCAGATAAAGTGCTTCCCAGATAAGGTCAAGTCAAAGGAGCTCATCATCACCAAGCCCTTATTATATGAAATGTTAAAGAATCTTATCTAAGGAAAAGAAGATGATAAAAAATATGAACAGTAAAAAGACAACAAACTCACAACTATCAACAACAGAACCTAAAAAAACCAAAAACAACTACAACAGGAACAGAACCACAGAAATGGAGATCACACGGAGGGTTATCAGTGGAGAAGGAGAGGGAAGAGAATGGGGAAAATGGTACAGGGAATAAGAAGCATAAATAGTAGGTAAAAAATAAGCAGGGGAGATTAAGAATGGTACAGGAAATGGAGAAGCCAAGAACTTACATGTACGGCCCATGGACCAAAACTAAAGGGTGGGGGTGGGGAATGTGGGTGCAAGGTGTAAGGCAGAGGGGAACAAAGCGGGGAAAATAGGTCAATGTAATAGCATAATCAATGAAATATATTTTTTAAAAGAAACTTAACACGGTTTTTGTATTAAAAAGGAAAAGCTAGGAAGAAAAAAAATAATGAGATGGCACTACACACCTATTAGAATGGCTAAAGCCTGGGACAATGACAGCACCAACTGCTGGTGAGAATGAAGAACAACAAGAGCACTCACTGCTGGTGGGAGTGCAAAATGTCACAGCCACTGTGGAAGACAGCTTGGCAGTTTCTGACAAAACTAAACATCCTCTTACCACACGAGCTAGCAATCACACTCCTTGGTGTTCACCTAAACAGTTGAAAACTTGTGTCCACCCAAAACCTTGCCCATGGATAGCAGCTTTATTTATCATTGCTAAAACTCAGAAGCAATCAAGATGACCCTCAATAGGTGAATAGCTAAATAAACGCTGGTACCTCTACATGGTAGAATAGTATCCAGTGGTAAAAAGAAATGTGCTATCAAGCAATGAGAACTCACGGGGGAGTCTTAAGTGTATATTACTAAGTGAAAGAAGCTTATCTGAAAAGCTACATATGGTATGACATCTGGAATAGGCAAAACATTCTGGAAAAGCAGACAGTGAAAAGATCAGTGGTTGCTGGGGAAACAGGAAGGGGAGGAATGAACAGGCAGAGCACAGGGCATTTTTAGGGCAATGAAAATACTACGATATTCTAATGATAGTACGTGTCATTATACATTTGTGCAAACCTATAGAATGTATAACACTGTGGGGAACCCTAATGTAAACTATGAACTTTTGAAGATTACGACGTGCCAATGAACACAATGTGTCCATTCTTGGTAATAAATGGGCCACTGTGGTGAGTGATGTTGACCATGGAGGACCCTCTGCATTTGTGGGGGCAGGACTTATCTGGAAAATCTTTGTACCTTGCTCTCAACTCCCTCATGAACCTAAAACTGCTCTAAAAAAGTCTTCAATAAAAAAAATTCAGCAGGCACTTAATAAGTATTTGTTGAATGTACAAGAATGCAGGTGCCCTAGGCACTGGATTTGCTGACTCCTTACTGAGAGGAACTCCGGGAGCATCCGTAAGCCTTTATTACACACTGGCTGTCTACTGGGAGTCATGCCCGTGCTCTTCAAACACAGGTCCGTGTCCCCAGGCACCCTGGGGCTACTGCCTGGGGGCCACTGACTCGGGTGGAAGCACCCCTTTCCCTCCTTGTCTCAAAGCACTTGTCCCCCTCACTCCCCAGATCTTGCTCAGTCCTGACTCACTCCCTCCACAGACGGAGCCAGCTCTGACTGAACTCACCGGGCTCTGGCCCCCCTCTCGTGTCCTCAGCGCAAGGGCGCAGGTCAGAACTGCCCATCGACAGCTCCTTAGTGTCCTCTGTTCCTACACTTTTGTTTCTCCAGTGCCTGTCATTCCACCTCAAACAATTACAAACACAACTGCTGCTGCTGCTGTTGTTGCTGCCACTACCGTTGCTACTACTACGACTGCTACCACCACCATCTCTGCTACCACCACCACTACTATTACTATCACTACTACTATTACTACTACCACCATTACTACTACTACCATTACTACCACCACCACCACTACTATTACCACCACCACCACCACTCCTACTGCTATCACGCCCACTGTTACTATCACCGCTACTACTACTTGCCTTTTGTTGAGTATATCCATGGGCCAGCTCTATCCTTTTCTGAGGCTCATCTTGTTTAATCCTCAGGACAACTTTCAGAAGTGCCCTATTTTCCCGGTCTCACAGATACACACGCAGTCGGTGCTCTTGCCCAATGACTTACACTCGGTCTGGAGTCCTGCCTCCTTGGTCAGTCTCTCCCGCACCCAGGAAAGATTCCTAAACACCCGCGGGCGAGGCTGAAGCGCCAGGTGTGGTGGGTGGCCCATTTTCCCCTGGGGCGAGCAGGAGCTGGCTTCTCCCACAGAAGGGGTGAGGGAGCAGAGGAATGGAGGAAGGAGAGCCAGAGTCTCAGGGCTCCGTCTCCATCAAGGGGGAGCCAAGGACTCTGGGGAGAGCTGTGACCTTGGTCAGAGGCTCTTAGGCTGGGCTCACTGCCGGGAGGAATTCCACATTGTCCCAGGGCAACCCTGACCATTAAGCGGCCCTAGTGCTGCAGAGGCCCCAGGGCCCCGGAGCACGACACGTGTGATGGAGATCAATGAGCAGCACTGCCCCACCCCATCTCAACCTGAACTCTCCTCTCTTTACAGCCAACCAAACAAACACCACATCCTAGCAGGGAGAGGTCAGAGTTCATGGAAGGGTAAAAGGCCATAGGTCCTGCAGGCCTGTGGATACCGAGATTTCAGGTCGGGGAGATAGGTGTTTCTTTTCAGTCCTGGGGACCAAGGGGTTGGCCTATGGTCACACTCAGAAAGTCCCAGTTCCTGCCTTAGGCTGTCTCCTGCGGGGCCTCTGGACGATCCTGAGCTCCCGGTGGCGATGGGACACGGGGAGCTTCCCAGGAAGGGTCTCGGCGGGCTTGGCTCCTCCGCAGGAAGCGCCCCAGGCACAGTCATCCTCTCCCGCAGCGCTCATGCCTCACGGCCTCACTCTTGGCAGAGAATGGCTGAATTTCTGGAATCTAGGGTCCCCAGCACCTTTTCATTCTCATCCGTAGAGTCCTCTAAGAACCCCAGGCTTCACAAGTATCTTTGTTCTTGAGCATGTACTTCATGCCAGACTCGTCACACACACTGTATCCTTCATCCAATCCTCCATTCAGTGAGCAAAGACCGGGAGGTCACCCTGGGACAGGCACTTACAGGCCTGGGCCTTGGGCTTGAGAGACAGAGTGCCTGCCCTCATGGAGCTTACCTTCTAAGGAGGAATGATCCCCTTCACAGACAAGAAACTGAAGCTCAGAGAAGATGACGAGCTGTAGACAGCAGAGCACTGATTTGAACACTGGTGTGTCGGACTCCAAATCAGATCTCATCCCTATATTTTCCTACAACCACTTGAAGCCCCCAGACCATGGGGGTGATCCACACCTCTAGGGCTTTGCAGGAGCTGATCCTTCAGCCTGAAATGCCCTCCTTCCTTCTTCTCCAACCAGCTGATCCCCTTTCTTCAAGGCTCTTCTCAAGCCTGAGCTCCTCTAGGAAGGCTTTCTCACTGGGCTAGGAGAGGCGCCCCTCCACCTCCCGGATAGCTCAGGTTCACCTTAGGGATGAAGTTGCTCACGTCCTTCCTTGATTACTGATCTTCACTGGACCATTGTGGGCAGCACTGTGTCTCCTCAGGTCTGAGCCACCAATGTCCAGTGTGACCCAGGGCCAAGGACCGAGCGCCTGTCAACGCAACACCCTCCTCACCCTAAGATGGTTCTCAGCTGGGCGGAGTTGGCACAGTGCTCCTTTAGAAGGAATGTTTTGATGTCTGTTGAAACCAAGTGGCTTCTAGAAGTGTTGGCCTGACTTGTTGCATGTTGGTGGGAACACAGCTTCCAGAGTTGGCTTGAATGGGGGGGAGCTTGATTCTAGAGGCCTTCTGCTGAGAGGCATGTGGGAGAGATTGTCCTGCAGCAGGTGTCTAGGTCTCCTGCCCCTTGCCTCCACCTGGTCCTTCTCCACCCTGGACTAGCAAACTCACCCAAAGCCAACTGGGCCATCCTCTGCTAATACAGACTCTACAGGTGAAGAAGCTGGCCCTAAGCGAGGCAAACAAGCTCCCCCACCTGGCTCCCCTTCCCCTCACTCAGATCCGCATTACACATTCCAACAGGTTAGCAGGCATTCTGTGAACACACCATGCAGTTTACACCTTCCTGTCTTTGCACCTTGAGCCCATGCTGAAAGGCAAGGCGAGCTTCCATTTACCATTGGCCTGGCCCTTTTGCAGAATCTCCAGGCTGAGGAACCACGGTCCTCTGCTTTTCCCAGAAGGAGGGGCCTTGGGTCAAGGCCAGAGAGGACTCCAGAAATTCTCCCTGTCTTAGTCACTGATCTTCCCATGGACCCCACAGCTGGCCAGAGAGGGACATGGAAACTCCCCAGTGTAGGGGGACTTCTAACCTCTCTTCTCTGTGTGAGGACAAGGTTGGAACTCAGCTGGACACCACTTCCTCCCTCCCGAGCCCAGCTCTGAAATGGCAAGGACAGGAGAGCAGGGGACAGAGGCTGGGAACTGGGCTGGGGAGCTAGGAGAAGGCGGGGAGGCTGGAGGAAGGGAACTAACGTGTAACGTGTAACATTTGTGAGTTCTGGCACCTTCTGTAGATGCTCTCTGGTCAAACCCCAAAATGCTACATAGTCCCACATGCAGGACAGTTCTAAGTCCCACTTTGCCAAGGCTACAACTAAGGCTCAAGAAATAAAATGACCTGTCCAAGAAGGTACGCCCAGGTATACCTCAAATTGGGTGGATGCTCCTATCACCTCCAGCCCCCTGCCTCCAGCCCCACCGCACTGGCTGTCCCAGAAGTACAAGGGGTCTTGAGAGCCCCTGGAGACTGACCCAGAGCCAAGGCGTGTTACATCAGAGGATCACCCAACCTGATCCAAGATGCTCTCTTTACCACGTGGGAACAAAGGCCAGGGAGGTTTCGCCTGGTTTCAGCATCAGGAAGTGGCAGAACCCAGGTTCAAATTCACATCTTTTCACACCAGCCTCCATGGTCTTTGCATTCAGTTATCTACTCTAACGACAAACAGCTTTCTTGGCCAGAAACCATGCCCAAAGTCTATTCCAAATCCTGTACGCACAGCCTCCACCCCCTGTCCTCAGCAGAGTGACAGGAAGAGCTCATCCCCCTTCTGCCGACGGCCCTTCACCTACCGCAGTGGCTCCACCCCCACCTTCTCCCCCCTACTGCCCCTTCCCTACAACAAATATCCTGGAATGAGCCTGGGACCACATCGCAGCGAAGTTCCTAGGTAACCTATGCAAGCACTTTTTAAAAATTAAGTGTGACAGGAGAAATCAAAGAGAAATCATTTATGATAAAAATTAAATAAAATACATAATATGTTTCCATTTATAAATACCCATGACGATACCAGAAGACAATGAAGCAGTCTGATGCTAGAGAGCTTACTCATTGAATCACCAGGAGTTCAACAGACTCAAATGCGGAATGGTTCAGGAGTGGGGTTGCCATGGGCAACACGATCTTTGGAAATAAGTTTTGGTGAGGTTCAGACAAAATAAAGTAGAATTTTCCCTGAATTTACATGGTAGTTGCATTTGGTGGGGAGAGGGTATGTATTACACTGCTCCCAGTTCAAATGCTTTGTGTTTGAATTTAATGTGGAGTTAGGCCCTAGATTCTTACCAATGGATTTTCATCTCTCTGGTGTATGGTGGGACGGGTTATGGGATAGTTCTTGGCTACGCAGGACTGTCCCGTACATATCACTGTCCCCTCCCAGTAAGTGCCCATGGTGCCCATTACCTGTGATGACAACCCAAGTCTGCCCCCCAGTTTCCAGACTGCATTCAGAGAGACAGCACTGCCCCCCGGGAGAACTACTGATGACGTTATTAAGTTTTACTCAAATTTTATATCCCAGACTCTTAAAATCTTTTAAGCCCTGTGTTTAGCAGTGGAGTCGGATGGAAGAGGCAGCAAGGGAGAGGCGGAAAGAGTTCTGGGATTAGTTGGGGTCCCAGGCCATCTTGCTTACTGCTGTATTATCAGGCCTGCCTGGCACATACTAGGTGCTCAACAAATATTTGTGAAATGGAATTATTATCTGTGTGGCCTTAGGAAAAGTGAGGCCTGAATTCCCTCACACCAAAAGGATGGGTGCTTGAGAGGATTAAATGAGAACAAGTGTGAAAAAACCTGGGATGCCCAGTAATGGTGAGTTGACAATGAACATCGTGGTCCTGCTCTGATGTGGCTGGGAAGAAATTCAAGACCGTGGGAAAAAAGAAAGAGTGTTTTCCAATAAGCTTCTGACTAGACTGCTTGATCTTTTGGAAAGGTGGCTCCTTCCAAACTTGAGATTCAGCAATCTTGAGGTGCTCGTCTAGACCAAGCTGGCGGTGAGGAGTGATGTTCCTGCCCCTACTTGCCTGCTTCTTGCCTGCCCACTGGCCAGTGCCTTGCACATCCCCGAGGCCCTCCCTCTTTGACAAGACTCTGAATATTGCAGGACAGCGCTCTCCTTCCACCCTGCTGTGCTGCCCTGCCATTCAGGCGACAGGGGAGAAGAACACCTACTGAGCTTCCAGGACCTTTGTTGTTCTCCAAACTAGTTCACTATACATCTTCCTCATGAGGGGATGAGGTGGTGAGCAATACCCAACATGTGTAGCATTGGGGCTCACAGAGGATGAGACACTTGCCCAGGGACTCAGGGTGAGCATGAGAGGGGTCAGCGGCTCCCAGAGCTGGCCTTCCCTCCATCACGGCAGGGGAACGTGCAGGGCACCTGTTGGCACATCCTCCCAAGTCCGACCCCAATACCCACGTTCCTGGGACTCACCAGGCACAGAGTGTGGTTCCCCTGCCCCAGTCACAGGTTCAGAGAGGCAGGTGATGAAGGAATGGGAGAGAAGACAGGGGATATGTTGAAAGGCCTTGAATGCTGGGGATACTGGAGTGAACTGGGATTGAGGCAAAGACATTTTGAGTGGGACAAAGAGATGCTCAGTGAGATGATTTAAGAAGACTATCCTTGTGACACACACTTTTCTCTGTGTCACACTTCCCTGTCCTTCCACTCTCGCAGCGGGGCTCCTGGGGCACTGCAGCCAACCTCTAGAGCCTGTGGTCCCCTGACTCTCTGCCTTCCATTCTAGCCTTGACTCTGTGCAAGGTGCCATGTGACCCTGGGCCAGTCACTGCTGCTCTCTTGGTTTCAGACTTCACGCTGGCAAGATGAGGAGATTGGGCCCGTAGATTATCAAGAGCTCCGTGTCCTTTTATTTTATGAGGAAGGAGGAACCCAGAAAGTAAAGGGACATGAGCAAGAGGCAAGGGGTGGCCGATGGAAGCCATGTGTACAAGTCCCCAGAGGAAGCCCAGCACATTCACAGGATGCCAGGCCGCAGGATCGGGTCACTCCTGGTTCTTTTCCTACCCTGGGGAGGGGGCAAGGTCAGATCACCCAGAGGCCCTGGGATGCTGCCAGCTTGCTTTGAGTGTTGGCATTCCAGTTCTGAGCGCCGCTTAGAGGGGTTGGGTGTGTTTTCCTCTGGAGGGATGAAGAATCGTCCCAGGGAGGCCAGGTTCTGCAAATTCCTTTGGTGTTGACAGCAGCTTTGTTTTGGGGCGGGGGGAGGCAACAGACTTGCTTTTGAGCAAGATTTCCTTCCTCCATTTATTTATTTACTTTTTGTGGAGTGATTCAGAGAAACAACCTCAAAACCAGTCTCCAATGGGAGGCAGGAAGAACCAAACCCTCAAACATCAATGTTCCTGTGAGGGTTTGGCCCGTGGAACTTTCCCTAAAATAACTGCATTGGGAGATTGTCAGGACCGGGGGTGGGGAAGAGGGAGATCCGAATGTCCTGTGGAGCTTCTGAAGGACTTGAGGCCTGGAGTGAGGACTCTGAGCCACGCTCGTGTCTTCCACACAGCGAGGGCTGGGAGGAGTGTCTGAGCTTGGCTTCCCCCACCCCACAGATTCCAGAGGCGCCACCTTCCAGAAGAAGGAGGGAGTCTGGGGTTTGAACTGCACGAGGCAAGAGTAGTGACTTAAGTGGTAGGCACGACGGTTGCCGCCATGGAACACAAACTGGAACCTTCTCGCCCGTGTTTCTCTCCCACGCTGTACTTCATTCCACATCCTGATGCAACGGCTTTGGCTCCTTTGATTCCACGGAAACAACACACACACAACAGTCTTTCTCTTTGTTGTGAAGCACTGAAATTGGACATAGGTCAAGAAGATAAAAGGTTGCAGAGGGGCCAGACAGGAAACTCGGGAAGCGCGGATTTCATTTCAGCTGTGGAGATTAAAGCCACGAGGCCTTGCCTAGGGCGCTGCCCCAAGGTCATAGAGATCCCATGCCAAGGACACCCTGTGTCTGTTCCTTGGAAGCCAGGTAGGGTTTGAGAAGAGAGTTGGTGAGGGGCAGAGCAACGTGGGGTGGAGTCCTTGCTTGACTGACACACGGACATGGGGTCATGTCCTAGTCCTCCACTTACTGGCTGGCTGATCTAGAGCAAGTCAACTTCATCTCTGAGCCTCAACTTCCCCATCTGTGAAGTAGGGGAAAACAGTAGCCACTCACGGGGCCATTGTGGTAACTGTGAAAGAATGCTTGGGCAAATGCTCGGTAAACGAGAAAACGTTGGTCAGGTAAGAGACATTATCGTTATTCCAAACTCTTAGGAGCAGGGATTACTAGTCCTTAGAAGGATCAAGGTTATATAGTAATAGTTACTATAGTGATAATAAATATCGACATTGCTTACTAAGTGTCAGACAACAAATGCTTTAAATGCATGAACTAATTGACACGTATGAGTTCATTTAATCTTTTTTTTAAAAGTATAACACACAGGGTCTGTCTAGAAAATGTCCAGCCATTGTTAATATAACGAGAATGGTTTCTGCACTGTTGATGTAAACTGGCAGCCAAGGAGAGTGAGGTGGGATGCGCATGTGTGAACCGTGACGACTTCACTGTACTAGTCAGTGGGCAGTAGACGCCAGTGAGCATGTGTACTGTGTGGCTGTCACATTCAAAATGACTGAGTAGAGCAGCGAATCTGCCTCCCATTTTGTGTTAAGCTGGAATATTCCTCCACAGAAACTATTCAGATGAATCAGAAGGCGGTAGCTATGGGCAACTGGTGATCGGCAGCTTCCTCGTGACAATGCACTCGTGCGTCACGTTTCATGCATAGCTTTTGGGTGAAACATCAGATCACTCAGGTGACTCAGCTTCCCTACAGCCCAGATTTGGTGCCCTGCGGCTTCTGACTTTTCCCAAAACTAAAATCACCTTTGAAAGGGAAGAGATGGATTTCAGCTCATCATTGAGATTCAGGAAAATACAGTGGGGCAGCTGATGGTGATCGGTAGAACTGCATGGGGTCCCAAGGTGTCTGCTTTGAAGGGGACGGAGGCACCGTTGTCCTGTGTACAATGGTTCTTGTATCTTGTATCTTGTTCAGGAAATGTCTCTGTTTGTCATAGTACATGGCTGGATACCTTCTGGACAGACCTCGTATATGCAATAAATTAATAGTGTCCTAATCTTAAAGAATACTACTTGATGAATTTTGACATTTGTATGTAGGATGTGAACTCATTTAATTTTCATAAGTGCCCAACACTATTTCTTCCCATTTTGCAGATCTGGAAACTGAGGCAGAGTGGGACTCAACTCCTGACAGTCTGTCTGCATCCTGTTAGTGGTACTGCCTTGGGGATCCACGCATCAAGAGAGGGCCTGGGAGGGGTCCTGGGAAGACACTGGAAGACTCTGCCCCAGCAAGAACCTTTTATTTTCTCCTCTACGCGAGGAAAGCCCTCAGTGGAGGGCAAGGGAATGAATCCAGCTGAAAGGCAGGTGGGAGCAGACTGAGGCATGGACAAAGCGAGTTCAAATGGCAGAGAAGAGTTTGAGAGGTGACAGTTGCTGCTGGTGGGCAGACAGGCTTTCTGATAACTGATGCCTCCAAAATTTGGTGTGGAGGACCCCGTTCATGATCAACTTTCCTGATGAACTGGCGGAGACCAGGACACAGCACACCCAAGTAGGGCCCCTTTCTCTGTAAGAGCTCCCATCACTACCCTCCATAAGGAGGCAGGCAGAGGCTGGCCCGAGAAAGCAAGGTCGGGAGGGAGGCACCCAATAGAGCCACTACTGAAGGTGACAAAGGAAGAGGTGACCTGTTCTCGAATGACAAGAAACAGGCAAGGACCACAGCTGAAGGCAGCTTGGCGTTTGACAGAACCCTGAGCTCAAGGGCAGGAGGCCCAGATTCTAGGCTTGGCCCTGGCCCTGGCTTCACATGACCTTACTCTCAGACTTGACCTTGGGCAAGTCATGTCTGGTCTCTCGGCCTTAATGCTTCCAACTGTGCACTTAGAGCCAAGGAGAAGATGACAGCTGTCTCCTCCACTCTCAACACAGTGCAGTTTCTGTGTCGTGGTTAGAGAACCCAGTGAGTCTGCACTTAGCCAGCCCAGTGGGCCCAGGTTCATGTGCTGTGTGAAGACTGGACAAAGAGTGATGGCGGGCGTCCACCTGTTTGTCCTTTCTCATTCCCGCTCCTTCATCCTCAGACACAGTCTCTCTTAGGGCTCTAGGAAGGCCGTGCACTTGTGACTGATATGATAAACATCGTCTCCTTCTTTGGAAGCAGGAAGTGGTTCCCCACCCCCACCTGCTTTGGTCCTTCCAGGATTCCTTCTCTCTATTCGGTTTCCTGCTGCATCGGGGTCTTTGAGCTGGTGGGGACACCCAGATTACCATTCCCCCTGGCTGATCCGAGAGGCGAGTGGGCGAGTACGGCCTGTGTGAGCCAGAGGGCTGGAATGAATTCGCCAAGTGAAGGGGAAAGGCGGGGGCTAGGGTCACTTAGAACAAGCCAGATCCTAAAATTAGCTCTGGGAACTGGAATGTCAGGGCTCCAAGGAACCACAGCTGTGAAGAGAAATCACGAGACAAGGGAGGAAAATGCACCCTGCCCCACACCCACCACACACTTAGCTCGCCCACTCCATCTGCCCCTGGGGTCTCCACAGCTTTTAACCCATCCCCAGAATCACTCTGGCCAAGTCCCCGAGGCTGGTCAGTGGGAATCCCCTCACCCTCCCTCCGGGCTGTCATTTTCTTCTCTGGTGACCACAGGAAAAGTAGCCTAGGATTCCTGATAGGATGAGGTTTAATTGGAAACAGGAAAGCGGAGGACCAGTTTGGGTCTGGGGCAGTGACGATAATGAGAAAATGACAGGCCCATTCGGGCGAGAGGGTGACAGCAGTGGAGGAGGGGCACACGGCAGGGAGGGGCACACAGGCAGGAAGGCCCCTGGGATATCCAGACACGTGGGAGAGCTCGCAGGCCTGCTGACGGGAGGAAATGGCCTGGGAAAGGGCTAAGGAAGGAGAGCGGAGGAGGGGCCGGGTGGGGCGCCCCTCTCCACAGACAAGCAGATGGGTGTTGTTGAATCACACACGACTGAGTGTGCGATCCTGTTTCTAGTGACTAGAGCTCATGCACCACATGCAGGCTCTGGGGAAGAATGTCTAGGAGTGGCCAGGGGCCACACTGAGAGGGGCCCTCGGGGGCCACCTCACTACTCCACGGCGTTGTCTGTGCACAGCATTTCCTGGGTTCGAGACTCCAGTCCAGGAAACCCGGGGGCTCCAAGCACTAGGCTTCCTCCTCTGGTTCTTTGTCCAGATGGAAGAGCTTGGTTTTCAGGGATTTTGCTGAAAATCATGGAAGGTTGGATCTTTGTAATAAGGAGGCTGGGGCGGGGGCAGATGTTCAGGGCCCTACAGTCCTGCCATCCATGGGCAGGAAGGCTGAGCCTGGGTGGGTAAAGCCACTGTAAAAGCCACTTTAGGAAGAGAGAGAGCGGATGTGACATGGCTTGAGCACCTCTGTGCTTTTCATGCCCCAGGCTCTGTGCTTGTGACTTTTCTTGACCCCGTCACCTAGAATGAAAGCTCCAGGAGGAGGAAATGTGGAATCTTTTCTTCACGGAGGAATCCCGGCCCTGGGAACAATGCTTGGAACCCAGTGGGCCCTCCCCAACGGCGTGCGGACTGGGTGTGAGGTTCACGAAAGCGCTGGGAGGTCTGTACTAGGGTCCTCATTTATAGAGGAGGGATCGGCTGCTAAGGAAAGTGGAATCATTCTCCCAAGCTCCCACAGCGAGTGCGAACCCAGACTTGAATCTTTGCAGCTCAGAATCTCTCCAGGCCCAGTGCAGCCTGCCCCACCCATACGCAATGCTGTTTATAAGGTGACCTGATGCTGTCCTGGGCACCCATCCCTGTCTCCATGGGGCTTTCCCACCCTTGTCACGTCACCGAGAACCAGATGTCTTGAAGCTTTTCCCCAGGTGCCCAGTCTAGGGCTCTTGGATGATCGGTCCTGTGCGTCTTTCCTTCAAGAATGTGCTCGTTGTTCCGTGATGGGCAATATAGACAGATGCCAGACAGATGATGTGCCGAGGGGGCTCTGATTCCCGATTCCAGAATTAAATGTTTATATACTAAAATAAATAATTCATGTATGCAATTCTGAGAGATCTTTGGGTATCTATAGTCAACTATAGAGGTTTTCTTTACCTCTCCCCCCACCCTCTCTTTCTTTTCTCCCTCCAACCAATCCCGTGTTCCCCATGTCATAAATGGCAAGACCTTTTATCTGATCGGTCCCCAGAGCCTTGGTGTCACCCCTAACTTTCCTCGTACCTCCCATCCAATTCACTGGCAAATTCTGTGAGCCACACCTTCCAAAAACAATCGGAATGGACCACCTTTTACCATATCTGTGGCTCCTCCCGGTCCAAGTCTCCAGCATTTCTCTCCACAATGGCCTCTGTCTGCCCTTTACTTTTGCCCTTGCCCCTCGCCAGTCTCTTTCCCCATCTCTCTCAGAACAAAAGCCAGACTCCTTACCATGAGCTACAAGGTCCTACGTGACCTCCACTCTCCACCCTCGCCCTGTCTCTGACCTCACCTCCTGCCCACCCGCTCACTCCCTCTGCTCACTTGCCGCTCCGGAAACATCAAGGATGCGCCCATCTCAGAGCCTTTCTACTTGATGTTCCCCTGGTCTAAAACCTTTCTACGTGTCCACATGGCTCTCGTTTCTGCCTTCATTCACGTGTCTGCCTAGTCAGAGAGACCTCCCCTGACCCACATACACAATATAGCAAATGCCTTACTCCTGGCCCTCCTATTCTCCAGCCAATAGCTGTGTGGTCCCGAATCAAAGCTCTCAATGGTTCTGTCTCTCCGTTTTCTCCTTGTAAAGTGGCTATAATAAGAGCACTGAGGATGCTGTGAGGATTAAATGAATTAATCCATGCAAAGCACATTGAATCGTGTCTGGCATATAGTAGGTGCACAATTAAATGATTATTGTTGTTACTATTGTTTTATGTAACCACCCTGCCCGCCTGAATTTGTCCAACACACAGTTGTTAAAATTCTAAACACCGAGTATCTGAGAGAAAAAGTTCAAGTGCAGGTTTTGTGACAGAGAGACACCAGACCCGGCCTCCTAACTCTCCTCCCAGGCGGGGCTCTCGGCACCTGACACGTTGCCTCTGTTATGTGGTAGACCTTGCCCAGGCTGGTAGAAACCGCACTGGGTGGGGAAGGGGCCCTAGCACCTAGTCTGCCACCTACCATCTGCCTGACGTTAGTTAGGCCAGTTACCTGATCTCTCTGAGCCTCCGTTTCCCTCTTCAGACGCACATAACATTTGCCTGTCTCCCTTGCCAGGGGGCAGGGTGGCTGGGAATCACATAACTTTGATGCCCATACTCAGTGTGCATGATTGGCATTTCAAAACCCCACCAAAAGGTGAACAATGTCCTTTGTTTATTTTCACACTTGTGGACTGTACAAAAAGTGCATGTTCTATGTGGGGCAGATTACCTGTAGAATTACCTGCTTCTGTGGTATTCACTTATTCCCACAGCAAAGGTTCATTTCTCACCATATTCGTTCTAGTTCTACCAGCCAGTGAGGACACCCAGAAACTAGCATATCTCTCTTTCCACGATGAAGCTTTGAAAGGGGAGGGAGAGTGCCTTTCTTAGCTCGCTGCTGCTTGGGGCCAGATCTGTAGGAGGCTTGGGGAGCCGAGCTATTCACCCCCAGAAGGCTGGTCATCTGTAGGAGGCTCAGTAGGGTGTCTGGAGAGTGTCTTAGCCCAGAGAGGATGGGGCAAAGTCCTCCTAGACATCTGGAAAAACCATCGGGCCTGAAAAAGAAGGCGAAGAAAGGGTCCTACTCTGGAAAACAGAACTTGCCTGTTAAAAACCACTTTCATTCTTTCTGTCCCTGAGGACAGCCCTGGGCCAAGGGGGAGATAAAAGCAGGACAAGAAATGTTGCAGATGTTGGTGTTATTTCATTAGATGTCTTTGCAGGGGAAGTGGGGCAGGGGTGAGGAAGACACAGGCAGTCCTCGGATGTGTCTAACAGAATGGAGAACCCTGGGGCAGGCCAGATTTAGAGGCAGAGGGCGTTGAGGAGCCTGGAGTGGCAGCTTCAGAGGGTGGGAGCTGACCGCTGTGGGAGTGGCTTCCCTGTCCTGGAACGGGGTCGGCAAACCTCGTCTTTCATAAAGGGCCACGTGATAGGCGGGAAATGCCCCCTCCCGCAAATATCCACTTCCTAATCCCTGAAAACTGTACATCCTATCTTATTCGGGAAAAGGACCTTTGAAGATGTGATTCAGTGAAGGATTCTGAGACGAGGAGAGGATCCTGGGTTATCTGGGTGGGCCCACAATGTCACCACGTGCATCCTCATAGCAGGAAGGTAGAGGCAGGTTCACACACACACAGAAAAGGCCACATGAAGGTGGAAGTGGAGGTTGGAGAGAGGCAGCCACAAGCCGAGGGCTGCTGGCACCCAGCAGACACTGGGGGAGCCAAGGAAGGGGTTCTCCCCTAGAGTCCCTAGAGGGAGCACAGCCCTGCCCACAGATGGATTTCAGCCCAGGGATGCCGATTTTGGACTCCTGACCTCCAGAAATGTGAGAGAATAGATTTCTGTGGTTTTAAGCAGCGCAGTTTCTGGTCCTTTGTTCTGGCATCCCTGGGAAGTGGATGCACACACTACCTCAGTCAGTCCTCAAAACAGCCTACGAGGGAATAAAATAGGATCGCCAAACATGTGCCGGAGAGCGTTCACTCGATATTCACGACAGCCCTAGGAGGCAGGCACTGTTGTTGGCCCAGTTTCTAGAGGAGGAAACTGCAGCCCAGAGACGGGATCCCGCTTTCTCAGAGTTACACAGCTGGCCCCTGGTGGGCTCTGAAAGCAGGGCTCTGGCTCCAAGTCCAGTCTTTAGACCCACCTTTAGGACACTCTCTGTCCCACAGCAGGTACTCTTTCTTTCTTTTTTTATCTGTCTGTCTGTCTATCTATCTACCTACCTGTTCATTTTTTAGAGAGAGGGGAAGGGAGGGAGAAAGAGAAGGAGAGAAACATTGACACGCAAGAGAAACATCGATCCGTTGCCTCTCTCATGCAACCCAGGCACGTGCCCTGACTGGTAATCGAACCCATGACCTTTCGGTCTGCAGGCCGGCTCTCAATCCACGGAGCCACATCAGCCAATGCAGCAGGCATTCTTTCTACCGAGCCACATGGCCTTGAATATTTGGTTAACATCCTCTCTCGCACTCTCTCTGCCCTACCGAAGGGGCCTCTGAGACCCCATGGGGATCAGATAGAACAGAGGACATGAAAAGCATTCAGTAAATGTGAAATGGGGTCCTAGGGAGAGGCATAAGAATTCAAAATGGGAGTAAGGCTGCCATGACCACCACTCAGAGGTAGGTAGGGGCCCCAGTGGCAGAAGCCACCCCTTGTCACCCAGGCACACACAGGAAAGTTCCTAAACCCGTGAGTGCCCATGCATGACCTCACGGTTGTCCCCACCCGGAGCCACGCATGGTGTTGACTGTGCAGATGGTCCTGGACGTCACAGCATCAACTCTTCCAGCCTGAACCCAGCTTTGCCCCAGCTCATCAGCACCTCTCTCCATCTGCCTTCCCTGTAGGTTTCCAATTCAGAACCCATCCCTCCCAGAATCAGGGATTTTCTTTTCCTATAATAACTCCTTCATTCCACAGAGAAGGAGGCAGCAGGCTCAGAGACATTAAGTGACCTACCAAGGCCGTGCAGCAAGTGTGTTCTGTCCAACGTGCCCTTAGTGCCCTAGTTGTAGATTTCGGAATTTTCGGCAACGCCTGCATTTCAGGCAGCTGGCAATTCTGTCACGTGGGGAGAGCCCAAGAAGGGGAAGCTGGCACTTGGGCACGTGAGAGTTCACTTCATGGCCTAGAACCAGACTGTCCCCCCTTTTACCAATTGTTATCACACAGAAACCAGTTTAGGAAGAAGAGCCCTCACTTGGTACAATGTTGCTCTCCATGCACTGGGAAGGCCTCAACCCCAGTGCGTTTTCCAGAGCCCAAGAGGCCAAGTCCCACTATTCAGCTGTCCGTCACTTCTATATCCATGCATCCCACAGTCAGAGAACTTACTGAGCTCCTGTGTGTCAGGTACTGTGCTAGCACTTGGGATATAAAGAATAAAAGGCAGTCTTTACCCCAAAGGAACTGAGAGATTAATGGGGAAAGAGACCAGAAAAGAAACAATTGCTGCCTTTCTGAAACTCACACATTCACTTTTCACGTGCATGATTTTTGACATTTTCTTGTAGCAGTTTACTATAAATATTTACTTAGTATTGTCTTTGAATTGACTCGTTTTATTTCTTACTTAAAATGCTAGCTTTGGATTTATCCCAAGCAAGAATATCCATGAGCTTGTGGATTTTACTTGTTAATTAAGGTTTTTTTTTTAAATCCTACATATCACACTGAAAAGTTAACTATTAGATAAAAAGCTCATGGGGACGCCGCCTAAAACCAGTGAGAAACACTAAGTTACTATAAAGGAGAGTGAAATGGGCCACCATCCGGGCTGTAGGCGGCCGGCCGCACCAGGAGGAAAAGGCTGTTCTATGGGGTCCTGGCTGGTCGAGACGTGCAGGAGAGCAAACGGATTGATAGGCAGGATCTCGGGGCAGGAAGTTTTGTGGCCGGAAGCACACAGCTCCATGCTGTCACCCTAGGACCTCAGGAACATCACCTTTGCAACGGCCACCCGTTCACGCAACTGAGGGAGCGGCAAGGCCATTCTCATTTCAGACTTTCCAGACCAGAGGCAGAGGGGATCTCTGACGGAAGACCTCCTTCTTCAACCTTCCGTTTAAATCAAGACGTGACAAAGGACATTGCCTGAGGGAACATTCCCATGGGATTACAACCCTCGGAGTTTGCACTGATTGGCAGCCCCACCCAGGAAAGCCTTTGCAAAGCAAGCAAAAGGGGGTGACTCTGTTTTTAAAGACGATCTTGAACATGTTCTAGTTATTTCTTGAAATGAATAAGCTCCAGGGCTGTCACTAATAATAACGAAAATTTATTTGTGACACTCCCTTCCAAGTCGATGGAATCCACCCGTGTCCTGGGAGGCACACCTCCTCGTTTCCTTCATCAGTTTACTCCACAAATACTTATTGAGCACCCGTTATGACGGCAGGCTTGTATTGGGCACTGGGGTTACAATGACGCCCCAAGATAGGCAGAGTCCCCGCCGACAACGGCTAGTAAGGGAGGCTGATGGTAATCAAATAGTCATCCAAATAAACGTAAGATGTGATGTGTGCCATGCAGAGCTGGTCCTGGAGGTCAGCCAAGGCTGCCCCGAGAGAAGGCCAATTGTGGAAGGCTGGGAATGTAAGACATGGAATGACGAGAGATTCCTCATTATGTTTCTTTCATGAGCCAGGACCTGTCTCATAATCCTCACTGTGACTCTCTGAAGGGGGCATCATTATTCCCATTTCACGGGAGAGGAAATCCTGGCACAGAAGTGTAGTGACTTCCCCAAGGACACACAAGTGGCTAGTGACAGAGCTGGAAATAAATCCAGGTCTGTGTGACTCTCAGGCCACGCTTCCTCCCCTTCCCTGCAGGACGTACTGCCTTCCCAGGAAATGTGTTAATAGGAAAAATATGATTACCAGCTGTATGCGCTTTGAAGCTTACAACTGTGATGTCATCTATATCAACTCCTTTAATCCTTAGTACCAGCAAGGATGCGGGTTGGGCAAATACTGCTCCATTCTGCAACTGGATAACCAGGGCAGCAAAGCCAAACATGGCAGAGAGAGCCGGAACAAAGAGCTCCCTCTTCCGGTAAGGCTGAGCAAACCTCTGCATTCCGCCTCCAGCAAGACCCAGTCCAGCGCAGGAATGGCGTGCCGTGACTCCGCGCCCTGAGGCCTTCTTCTGCCTTGATTTCTGTTCCCCTCTGCCTAGCTACCTGGGTACAAATTAAGCAGTGGCCAGCTCACAGGTGTGAGGCACTGCATCTGGCTCCTGCTTTGCTGAACAGGGCTGGAATTTCACGGGCTGCAGCTGGCCCTGGGGGCAACGAGGAGGTAAGTAAGATGGGTGTCTCAGGAGTGTATCCTGGGGAGTAAAGTTACAGATGGCCAGACAGAGCCTGAATGGACGAGGCCACCATGGGGCTGCCCTGGTTTCTGCTTCACACCTCCCTGCACCTTGGCATTTTTCACTACATAGAGCTTTGTAATCTACCAAAAGTAAGCTGCAAATGGGGGGGATTACACCTTTACCTCAAATATGCAGATTCTGCTACAGACTAAGAGCCTGGGCACTAAAATTGCACCACCTGGTCAGGACCCTGACTCCCCAGTTCACCAGCTGTGTAACCTTGGACAAGCTACTGAACTTCCCATTCCTCAGTTTCTTTATCCTTCAAATGGAGGTACTAATATTAACCAAGCCACTGGGTCATTATTATGAGGATGCGATGACATAGTGTGGGTAAAGCCCTGAGCCCTGCCTGGCATACTAAACACTTGGGAAGAGCCAGCTGCTGTTACAATGATTTGTTTTATTGCTTCTATTGCTTCTATTTCTTTTCTTCCTCTCTTTCTTACTCCCTCCCTTTCCCCCTCCCTCCTCTCTCCCTTTCTCCATTCTCCTATCAATTGCTTTTTAACTGTAGAAGGCCCTGGAACTACCAAGACCTGCAAGGCCCAGTTGCTCAGTCTTGCTCAAGGTCCCATAGCCAGAAAGTGGACTAGCTTGGAAGATTCAACTTTTAAGGATCTTGCTTTCCTCCTGCCTCCCTTCTCTGTGCTCTCACTGCTGGGGTACCTAGCATACTGCCTCACCCACGTAACTGGTCAGTCAGTCCTTGAAGGTCTAAGTCATGGTTAAGGGCAGAAATCTTAGAGCAAGCCAATACAGGTTTGAACCTTGGCTCTGATACTGGGCTGTGTGACCTTGCGCAAGTTACTTAACCTCTATGGTTTTCAGTTTCCCCACCTATCAAATAGGATATGATAACGTATTTGCCCCAGTGGACTGGCCTGAGGTTGAAAGGAATTAACAGTAATGTGCTTACTCGTATATCAGTGCCTGGCATACAGTAAGTGTTACCTGAGTGTTACTTTTTTTTCATGGCTCAAGACTTTTCCTTATTTTTATTCTTAATTTTTATATTGTATTTTTCCACTACCATTGAATCCCCTTTTACTCCCCCGCCCCAGCAATCACCTCCATGAGTCCCGTTTCCCTTTTGCTCAATCCCTCCACACCCTCCCCCCCCAATAGCTGTCACCCTGCTCTCTGTGAGTGTGTCTGTATTCCGCTCGTGTGTTGCTTCTTATTATTGATGAGCTGAGGTGGGACCCAGGCACAAGAGCTGTTTAAGGGTTTCCCGGCTCATGTTCTGGTGCATTTTCCTTCTTCCTGGGGCTGCTGTGGGATTCTGGAGCAGAGAGATGAAGTTCTGATTGGATGTGCAGCACAATATGTTTCTCTCCCTCCTTCTTCCATTCTCCTGAAGAATAGATTTCTTTTAAAAAAGAACAAAGGCATCAGCAAAGCGCTCCTTCCCTCACAATGAAGCCTTCCCTCCACGAGTCCTCTCCTTCCTGTTTCCTCAAAGGGTTGGGTTTTGTTCTCCTTCAAAACCATTTCTGAAGGAAAATTCCATAATGAGAAGGAATCGAATGGGTTTTCAGGTCTCGCAGTTCTAACACAAGGAATTTGGCTTCTTTCAGTCTATGGAGCTGGGCCTTGAGGATATTAAGAGTTAGGCCATTCTCCAGGATTTCATTGAATCCAGCTGAGGACCAGTGGGGCCAGAAGCTGTCACAGCCATTACACAAGTAGGGGAGCAAAAGACCGAGGGAGGCAAGGGGCTTGGTCTAGGTTCACAGCAGAGGCTGACCCTCTGCTGTTTGAGTCCTTGGGCTCTCTTCCTCTAGGTACTGGGCTCCTCCTTTGCATCCTCCAGTGACTATGGGGAATGCCTGGCCTAGGAGTTTAGAGGACAGCCTGGGGCCTTAAAAAGGGAGTATGAGAAATAATGGACCTGTGGCCTCAATTGAACATACAATAGGGAGTGGTGGGGACTGCGGTGCCCAGGAGCATACTCACCAGGCCTAATCTAGACAGCTGCTCCTCAGCAACTGCTAGTGGTGCCCTGGAAATCTGGACTCAGAGCTTCCGAGAGGCCTCACACCTACCCCCTTGTAGCTTGTACCCTTTGGTCCTAGTGTCTTTGGGGGGAAACTCAACCTCGTCTTCTAACTACTGGACAGTCCTAGCTAGACATGAACTCAAGAGACAGACTGTCTGGGTTCCACTCCCAGCAATACTACTCAACAGCTATGCCAACTGGGCATTTTCCTTGAACTGTGTCCTGGTTTCCTTATCTGTAAAATGCAGATGATGACAGTATCTTCCCAATAGGGCTGTACGAAGGTTAAGTGAGCTCATATGTGAAAAGCTGTCAGTTAAAGCAATATGAATGTGTACTATCACATTATTGTCCTCTTTCCCATTTCAAGTGCTTTCAACTGTTCTCCAACCTCCACGCTTTCTAGGGCTTTCAACATTGCAACAGTCTGATTGGAGGGTGGGCCAGTGTGGTTCCCACAGTCCCTTTCTCTCGGTGTCCACAGTTCTCTCCCTGAGTGCAGTCAGGGCCTATGGCATGCTTTTGACCAACAGAAGGCAGCAAAGGTGACAGGGTCGATGTGATGCTGTGCACATGGTCACATTACGTAAGACTGCAGTGCTCGTCTTGGGAGGAGGCCCTCTTCCCTGCAGGCTCTGCAGAAGCAAGTTGCCATAGAGTGATCTGCCTGTGAAGACAGTCATGTGGCAAGGAGCCGACGGCGAACTCCAGCCCATAGCCAGTGAGAAAGAGAGTCCGCAGGACACCGACTGCTGCCGATAATCCTGTGACTAAGGAAACGAGTTCCTCCTCAGGTCCCCGATGAAACTGCAGCTCTGGCCAGCACTAGACTGTGGCCTTGCAGAGGACCCAGCTACGCTGTGCCTGGGCTCCTGGCCCACAGACACCATGAGACGACGATGTGTGTTGCTTTAAGCCACTAGGTGTGCAGTGGCACACTGCCACACGACAACAGGTAACTAGTACGGCCAACTAGCCACAGTGGTAATGCTGCCCCCACCCACCCTGCTTTGGAAATGCCCCGGCGCCTCAGCAGCCTGCTCCCATCACGAGTCCCGGGATAGCACGGTGTACCACAGCAGGCATCTTTGCACTGCAGGAGACGTGGCCATGAACAACGTCACTGCTTTCTAAGTGGAGTAAGAGAACAATTGCAGTTGTTCACACCGGAGCAGGGCTCCAGCCTATGCTGCCTTGTGGTGCGGCGGAGGAGCCATCTGCCCCCTTTGTGCCTGCCCACTCTCCGAGACAGACACGCTCTGGCTCAAGGTGTGATCACCTAGTATGGGTCACACCTACAACTCATCTCTTTTCCTCCTACGTCTCTTCTGTCTTCGTGTCACTTTTCAGAGAGGAGGCAGAGGAAGAAAAAGACCAGGTGGGTTCGCCTGTTACAGTGCGGGGTGGGGGAGGGCATGAGGGCCCACCCAGGGCCACTCTGTGCCTTGGAGGGCTACACGAGACTCCACGGCTCACAAGCAGCAGAGCCAGGTTAGATCTGCACCTTCCGACACAGTGCTCTTTCCTTGAATTAAAATGTGCCGTTTTCTTCCTCGTGAACAGGAGGGGGTCAACATCGTGGTTCTAGGGAGGCAAATGAACTTGTGTCTCTGAACCTCAGTCTCTTCATCTAGAAAATGAGGCTGACAGTACCTACCTCACAGGGCGTCAGGCTGATGGGGTAATAGCTGCAAAGTTGGTAGAAAATTGTGTGCTCCCATTATTAGGTTCCCCTAGGAGGACTTAAACCCTCACACATCCCACCAGGGGGATGCACTGCATGAATAAAAACATTCATTGAAAAACCATACGGTGTTTGACGTCTTCCCAGAAGGCATTTTTTCAGATTAAAAGGATCTAGCAGAACGCACCCCCACCCCGCCGGCCCCCAGGTCACTCGGTTGTCTGTTTCTCATTGCATTTACAACCCACAGAAGCTCCACCTGCTCCAGAGACTTGTCTCTGCTCCACCTGCCCCGTCTGTCTCCACTGGGCAATGTGGGGGCGGGGACTGCATCTGCCCTGTGTGCAGCTCCATCTCAGTACCCAGAACAGGTCGGACCCGAGGCAGGTGCTCAAGAAACACGGTGAACAAAAGACAGAATCTGTCCTTTTTCTTATGAGAATTGACCCCAAGAAGGAGATGAAGAAATCCTAGGAATTCAAACCACTTCCAAGGAGAAAAAATACACAGCCTTCTAGCAAAACACACTCCTAATTACTTGTCCTGCACCTCTGGTGCCCTGAGAACATGGCGAGCTCTTGACAGGGGGTGTCTCATCTAATGCTCGTATCACCCTTATGGGGGAGGTGCCCCCAATTCATGGATGTGGACGCTGAGGCCCAGAGGAGTGAAATCTTCTGCACAAAAGCACACAGTAGGAGGTAGAGTTGGGTTTGAATGCACCTCCCGTGGGCTGAGCTGCCCCACACAGCAAAGAGCTGGTGGTAGCCTTGTGATTAGGAAACACACACTGAAGTATTTAGGGCTGAAGAAGCATCGTGTCTGCAGCTTACTCTTAAACAGGTGTGTGTGTGTGTGTGTGTGTGTGTGTGTGTGTGTGTGTGTGTGTTTGAGAGAGAAAGAGAGACAGAGACAGTGAGAGAGGGGACATGAAGGAGGAAAATAAAGTAAATGTAGTAATATGTTAACATTTGGGGAATGTGGATGAAAAGTATCTGGTAATTCTCTGAACTATTCTTGTAACTTTTCTATAAGGTGGAATTACATCAAACGAAAACACTTTTACAAAAGCTGCCGGCGGGAAGAGGATACAGCTCATGTCCTGGTGAGGAAGGATACAGATCCTGCTTGGCTAGGACGACGCCTGGAGAGGCGGGTGTGCTGGGCTCAACTCCAGGGCCAGAAGGCCAGGCTGAGCAGGCAGCGTTTATCAGGGAGGCAGCACATGGGCACTGGTAGGGCAGCCTGCCCATCCTTGAGCACTCCGAAGCCTTCCAAAAGCTGGCTTTTAAATCCCGCTGCTTATTCCTGAAGTTACCCACAGGCAGGCACACATGGTCAGGGAAAACACCGTTTTCCCCAGGTATGGTTTCCATTCTAGTGATCCATGTGATATACCAGCCTCCCCATCTCGAGACAGTAAAGGGACACTGTCATGTAGTTGTCCCCTAGGGAAGTGAAAGCAGACACTCTGTACATTCCGAAAGAAAACACACACACACACACACACATGCAGCCAACCCACCCAGAGACAGTGATTATCTAGTCCAAGTTCACACAGAGAGCTGAACTTGGACTAGAACACCAGTGTCGTGGGTTCCCATCAAGTGCTTACATTCTTATTTCTTGGTACCACCATCATTATACTACTAAAGGACTCATGCAGCCTTGTGTTCTTGTTCCTTCCCTTGAAATGCAGATACTATCATCCCATGGTTTTGTAGTGTAGCTGTTCACGGGGAAGGGTGTGTATACCCACCCCAAAACATGGGTTTAGGGTCAGACAGACCTTGGTGACATCACTTCTCAGGGGATGACCTTGGGCAGATGATTTAACCTCCCTGAGCTGTAGTTCACTCATCTGGAAGATGATGACAGTGGTGTCTAGCTTGTTGGATTGTTGTGGAGATTCATTCTCTTGACGAACATTTATTAAACACAGATCTAGGTTCTGCAGATACAATAGTTAACAAGACAGGCGAGGGCCCTGATTTTCTGTTCAGCGAAAATCAGAAATAAACAAACAAAGATTTTTTCAGATAGTGATAAGTACTAAAAGAAAAAAAGCTGAAAAAATGTGATGATGGGAGCATGAGTGACCAGAGATGGCTGTGCTACGCACCCAGGGCAGCTGTCTCTGAGAAGGTGACATCTGAGCTGGGGACTGAATAGTGAGAAGGGACTGGCTATGGCAGGACCTGGGGGAGGGTGGGGAGGAGGCGGGGCAGCCCTGGAGCAGGGCCCGAGCTTGACTCAGAGAAAGAATGAACAGGAGGCCAGCAGTGTGGTGGGCACACGGGGAGCTCCAGGGACAGAGGAGGGCATAAGGGCGGTAACAGCGGGGCCAATACCATGCAGTGTATGAAGGCAGAGGCATTGAGGGTTTATTTTAATGCAATAGGAATCCACAGAGAGTTCTGAGCATGAGAGTGATATGATCTGATCATTTTTCTTGAAATTGGATAACACATGTCACCTTATTAGTGCGGGACCTGGCAGAAGGTAGGTATTTAATAAAAGAGAGCCTTACCACTGTTTATCATTCCTAGGCATCACCGCGAATCAGTGCAGACTTCCAGAAGGTGGGTGGTCCATGCAGTACTTGTGCCTGCATGGACCACCTCTGTGCACCTGACCAGGGGAGGGGGACAGCAGTGCAGGCCACTCCGGACTTCCTCCCTCTTCCTCCCCACCCCCCAAACTACACCCCAAGGCAAATGCCAGCCACCCCTGCCAGGCCAAGGGCCAGTCAGGGTAGGATCACTGGGCACCTCTCCAGCCCACCCCAGCTCTGGGCCTCCGAGCTGCCTTCACTTTACTGTAAAAATGCAAAGCATTCCAGCCATTTTAATTACTGGGTGTTGCATAAGTCAGCAATCAGCTCATACAAAGGAACAACAGACCCCAAAAATGATTTTTCAACACGCCTTCAGCCTCTCCCTTCTCTTTCTCTACAATCAGCCTTCAATCACTGGCTCCCAGGCAAGGTATGTGCAATCTCTTTCAGAGTTTGTTGATGTGACATCAAGACCTTTTTTTCTCTAAATACTTGAGGCAGAAGCAGTTTCAAACACCCTCAAGCAGTCTGGATATTGCTTGCCATATTCCTACTTGACAAGCTGGAACTTGCTTAGGGACTCCACGTTAGACACACCGGGAACTTTTTATAAACGGATCTCAGTGTGTGGTGGGTCTATCTGGGCACCAGGTCAGGGGGATTTTAGTTCCTGAGATTCCAAAATGACCTCATTATAAGGTACTCCCAAGGCACGCACCTCAAACACCATAATCCAGTAACGCTTAGATGTGGAAAAGAATTTCTTAAGTTTGTAATGTGATTACAGAGGCCGCGGGTTTCCAAGTGCTGGTTTCCCAGTACAGTAGCTTTTGAACTCTGTCGTCACTCACCGTCTAAACGAATCTAACAGCTTGTTGAGGATCTGCCGTGTGTCAGGCACTGTGCTAAGTGCTCAGAAGAGAAAACTCAATTAGAGTTTGTCAATTGGTTCACTTTCTAAAGGGGAAAAATGACATGGAAACTGGCAATCCCAGCAGTGGGATGAATATCGAGGCAGAGGCAGTCTCTGAAGGGCAGCGCCCTGCTTGGATGGAAGGAAAGGCTCCTTGTAGATGGTGCCCAAGAGTAATGTTGTCTTAACAATAACACCGACAGTGGCCACTCACTGACGGCCACTCTGTGCCAGGCTTTCTGCATCATCATGTTCATCCCTCACAACTCCGTGAGGCTGGCACTGATAAATGCTGTTCCTATTTTACAGGTGAGAAAACCGAGACACAGAGAAGTTCTTCATCCAAGACCACACAGCTGGCAGACGGTGAGCTTACTCTCCAGGACAAAGTGCCCTGGTTTATAGCGTCTACCAACTGCTGTAACATGAGTACTCTGATCGTGGACAATTTTAAGTTCCAATGTGACGTCACTGAACGAAGATTTGCTAGCGCACCGTTATACAGTATTTCCACCCTATAGATACAACGGCTGGAAATGACCGCAAGAGCGTAGGTAAGAGTATCATGTAAGAAATTAGGAAGTGATGAGTTTTAAGTATCTATTACCCTTGTTTTAAATATAATTTAACTAATCATGTTTATATAATTAAAGCTTTACTAATGGCTGTATTTAGCAACTGACTAGAAGATTTTCAGGAAATGTATCGATTGGCTCTCACGAGCCACTTTGAGCAGGCTGTAGCCTACCACTCGGGGTGCCAGGCCTCCCTCTTCGCCCCTCTAGACAAGTGAGGTCGCCAGGTGCGAGGAGGAGAGGCACTCCAGGCCAACAGGACAGCGTACAAAGATTTAAGATGTAGGTATGAGAGAACAGAATAACAATATCATTTAGTGTCTGCGAAATGTTTTCCACCAATCCCCCAATGCAGAGGGTGTTAAAGAACACAGAAGTGGACACTGAACTCCAATTTCTGGTTCCACCACTTCTTAACTGTGTGATCTTGGCCAAATTACTGAACCTCTCTGTGCCTCAGCCTTCTTTTCTATAAACTGGATGTGGTAATACAGCCCCTATATCACAGAGCTGGAGAATTAAATAAATTTATACATGTAATTTATACATGGGACTGGGCCCGGCTCAGTCAATGCAAGGTATTATTTAATCCTTTAGATTACCTCTGTGAATTAAATGTTTGTCCTCAGTTTGAGAATAAACTTAGGTAGAGGAGATGGGACTTGAACAAGTGTTCTGATTCTAGCTTTTGTGCCCGTCCCAAGGGCTGGAAATCACATCGACTCCACTGAATATCATTCCCCAGGAGGCCTGCTGATGTACTCACTGCCCTGCTGTCTCTGCTGATAGGGGCCATATCTGGTTCATGTTGTCACACTCCTCGATGGGGGGGGGGGTGGTGCCAGGCATTCTGGGCAGGAAGACCCACCTGGTGACAGACACTGAGCACCTGCCCCTGGAATCTGCACGCTCCCTTTCTCCGTGAGGGGCAGGCCAGCAGGGTGGTGAAGACTGTCCTGGTTGCCAATCCCAGCACTGCAGCACCTGGCCCCGTACTCTGGGGCAAATCACATAACTTCTCTCTGCCTTTGTTTCCAGATCTGAATAATAAAGGGGTGGTGGGGATAATCCCGTTTATCTAACAGCGTTTGCTATAAGAATGAGTCTTGATTAATACATGAACACCACTCAGAAAAATGCCCGGGATCCAGTAGGCACTCTGTAAGAATGAGCTATTTCTACCAAGCTTTTGTTTTCTTTCCCTCCTCCCCCGCCATCCCTTCTTCGGGTATGACTCACATGGTCCAAGGAGATACGAGAATACGATTCTTCTCAATAAACACAGATCATAACACTCCTTGGGGGCAGGGGCTGGTCTCGTTCATGTCTACACCGTAGGGCCACAACCTGGCACACACAGGCTCTCAGTGAGAATTTACTAAGTGCCAGGCCCTGTGCCAAGGGCCTTATTCACCATGCTTTGTTTGACCCTCATGAAGACCCTGTAGCGTATGAATCTCTCCTCTATTTTACTATTAGACTTCTGAGGCTCTGAGAGGTTAAGAAACCTGGAGGTTATAAGAAGAAGGTGAAGAAGGATCAAATCCCAGATGTACTGACATCACAGGCCTTGGTCCCCATCCTTGGTCAGCCTGCCTTCCAGAATGTTCCACTGGAGAGCTTTGAAAAATCGTAAAATCCAACCCCTTTGTTTTCCATCTGAAGAAAGGGGGCTCACTGATTTATTCAATCAAGGTCACCCGGCTATTGTGCGTGGAAGAACTGGGACAAAAACCTGGTGTATTACCTCAGTCTCCGTCTTGACATTTCAGGAGGAAATGAAGCCATAGACAATAGCTGTTAAAATGCACTGATCAGTATTCTATCAGCTTGCCTCCAGTTTCTGGGCCCCTTCTTTGTAATACAAATGTAATTTTCTTGTGACATCCACCCAAATTCTGAGGAAGAAAGGGCACACCCACACCTCCAGATACTGCCTGCCATGTAATTTCCCCTGCCTTTTCTCCGCTGCAAACCAGACACAGAACAGGGGGTGCATCTCACTTGCCTAATGATCAAGCTCCCTGTGTCCCCCCTGCTTGGCCGCATCACACAGTGATCAAGAGCTCTCACCACTCTGTGGGACCCCAAAAGACAAAGAGGAAAATCACCAGCCCTTCAGATACCCCAAAGAACCTAAGTGTGCAGTGAGTTCGTAGTCTCCAGAGAGAGAGAGTGCTGTTTTGGAAAGAGACCTCTGAATCTCAACCACACAGCTCTACCGCTCCCTTGCTCGAAAGAAACTGGACATGAAATTTAACATCTTTGAGTCTCAGTTTTATTTGCTCTCTTTTTATGTTTTGACACCTCTCATCCCCCACCCCCAAACTTCTGGCAACCACTAGTCTGTTCTCTGCATCTATGAGCTTGTTTGTATTTCACTTTTTATGCTTCCACAGACAAGTGAGAACTTATGGCATTTGTCTTTCTCTGTCTCACTTATTTCACTTAGCATAATACCCTTGAGGCCCATCCACGTTGCTGCAAAAATAGCAAGACGTCATTCTTTTCTATGGCTGAATAATATTTTATTGTGTTCCTAGACCACAATTTCTTTTATTCATCCATGGAGGGAGACTTCCTCACATTGGTTAATGTAAACGATGCTGCAATGAACATGGAGATGCATACATCTTTTTGAGTTTATGTTTTTGCCTCACTTTTCTCGGCTGTAAAATGGGCCTATACAGTACCTATTACTTAGGGTTGTGAGCACTGGAGGAGATACTGTGTTGAAAGCGACTTGTACAGAGCTGGTACTCAACTAACGCGAGTTCCCCTTCCTTTTTCTTGTCTTAAAAATCCTTTCCAGCTCGTCATCCTGAGGTCAACAAGTGTTACAGGGAAGGGAGATGACTCTAGCTGAATCCTGAAAGATAAAAGAATCCTGACAGATGAGATGGAGGTGGGTGGGGGATATATTGTCGCAAGTGGATTCCAGGCAAAGAGCACAGTGAGAACAAAGCCTCGGAGGCAGGAAACTGATGGCTGGAACGTAATGGGGTGGGAGACGGGAACTAGGACATAGGTTTGGAGAGATAAGCAAGGCCAGGCCTGCTGTTGCACAGCCTGAGGGGTAGCCATCACATTGTGTTCTACGTGAATGGTCCCCCTCTGTGGGGCCCTGGGAAGAGTCGGATCACAGAGGGCCTTGCATACCTTCCTTTGCAGTGTGAGGCTTTGTTCAGCAAACCATGGAGAACAAATGAATCACTGGAAGCAAAGGACAGCATGGTTTCCAATTTATGGTTGAAAAACTTTCCAGGAGCAGCAGTGTAAAAGTTGGGTTTGCGGAGAGGGACTCTAGGCAGGGCAACCAATTATGTGTTTCCCGAAATGGTCAGGAGAAGATCTTTGGGGGCCTGATCCAAGCCAGAAATGGTGGGAATGGGGCAGAGGAGATGGTTGGAAGATGAGTGGAGGGAGAATCGACGGTACTTGATGAACAGTGGTGCCACCGATGGGGACAGGTAACATCGTGGGGGAGGGAGGGGAAAAACAATGAGTTTGGAGCCTTTGGGGCCTGAGGCAGCCAGGGGACCACCTGGTGCAATTGTTCAGGGGGAAGCTGGATATAGACTGGAGCTCAGCAGGGTGCTGCTGCTGGCAGTGCCCGCTCCAGCACACGTGGCACAGTGGGAAGTAGAACAGAGAGAGCACGGTGTTAGCCAGGGGGAGGGTGGAGGCTAGAAGGGGAGGGAAGGGAGCCAAGGACAGAAAATTGGGAAATGCCTACACTTTCACGACAGGAAGAGCCTGAGGAGTCTGCCAAGGAGACCGAGAAGGTACAGTTGGAGAGGTAGAAAGCGAAAACCCAGAGTGGGTGGTCTTTGCTGCCAAGTTCAAGGGAGGAAGTGATCAGTAGCATCAAGTGCTCTTTGGATCCTCCCTGCAGTCCAGGACAAGTCAATCTCAGTTCCAGCAGGTTCCACAGAAGAGAGTGCAAGTGCTTGGCAGAAACAGGATCTCCAGCCCAGTCTGAAAGGAGACCAACCATCGCTCCATCCCGTTCCCCTTCCCAAGCCACGAAGGCGCCCAGCAGAGACACGCTCATGTGCATCTACTGTGCGAAACAGCGTTAATTCTTTAAAGAAACCACAAAGGAGCTACTCATTTTAAAAGGAAAAACACATGAACTTCATGGACATGAGGAAGACATTAAGACACAAGGAGAAGTTCTCCCTCCACTTCATATTAGCCTTTGCAGAAATGATCGACTGAGCACACAGGCATTAAAGAAAATTTTTTCAAAGCAAGAGCTGGAAATAGTAACACCGTTTCCCATCTCCCACTGCCCCAGAAAACACAGGGCACAACATGTCTGTGCAGTGCACATGTGTTCTCTGCCTTAAAATCTCTAGGAGTGGCTGGGGGTGGAAAGAAATGTGAAAACCAACGGTTCAGGTGAAGCAGCCAGAGACTCTTACAGAGGGGTCTTCACTCCTGGGCAGGGCTGGGGGAGACCTGGGGCAAGAGACGCTCTACAATTTTACTGGCACAAAATTGGCTCCAGATGGGGGCACTGAAAGGTGTTTCCTCCCTGCCGGAGCCAGACCCAGAGAACCTGAAGTACCTACCATCTCAGGTTCCTAATGGCCCAATGCTGGGCAGCAACCCCACGGAGGGTGCTGCCAGGGCTCACGGCGATGGGTGGACTAGGGCTGTCTGCTGCTTGGGAAAGGCCAGTTTGAATGTAATGACTTTCAGATGGACTGTGGGATTGGGGGAAGGCATTGTGGCTAGGGTCCGGGGAGGAAAAAGCAGGGGAGAAAAGAGGTGTTCTTCTGTGAGGCGACAGAAACAATCCATGTCTTGTCAGCGCCGTCTGCAGGTTTAATTTCCAGAGGCGGCTCAGGAAGAGTGGGACCGTGGCATCCCCTGCTGTGTTCCCAGACCCCGTGTCCCCCCAAATCCATGATTCACAAGTATTCTCTCTTCCCAAGAGCAGTCTCCCCCCTCGGGTTGACATGTGGCCAGCCTGAGGGTGGAGAAGGTGGGCAGCTGCGGATTCAGACGGGATGCTGACTGAGAGCTTTGTGGCTATTGCAGACGGGAGGGGTTAGCTTTGCCCACTCAAAGGCACCCGCACCCCACTGACTAGTGTGGAACTGTACGGCTCCAGCCCTTGCAGTGAGACTGGCTGAGACTGCGGGCTGGGGAACGGGTGATTTCTGGCTTACAGTGCCCCCTAGCACTGGCCAGAGGGATAGGAGTCAGGGAGCTCCACCAGCCCACCTGAATACTACTGGCAAGGGGCTGGTGGGACCAATCAACTCCACTCATTCACCCACTTCTCACTGCCTTCTTGCTACCAGCATTGATCCCTGTCCGCAAAGGGCTTACAGTTCTGGAAGAGAAGCAGACGGACCAACAGTCACATTACCGTCGGGCAAGGGGTGTGAAAGAAGGAAGCACAGGGTACTGTGGGGACACGCAGAAGGGGGTTGATGGACACTGGGGGCGGCACTAGAAGAGGCTTCCTGGAGAAGGTGTTATGTAAGCTGCAATCTGAACACAGCATAGGAGTTCAATAAATCTTGGAATAGCGTATGGACAAAGTAAAAAAAACACACTTTCTCATCTCTTAGTGCTTATGATCCAAGAGGCAAACAGACTGAAAAACAAGTCATTACAATGGGGCTACATCGGAAACAAGACCTCAGCCCTGCCTCTGCCTTCGAGTTACAGTCTCTGTTTTCAGGCTTAGTCCTGGAGGAGAGACCAGAGTGAGAACTCAATAACCGTTGCTTGAGAGATCGGTTGCTGCCCATCCGTCTTGGGCACATTCGATTTGCCTCAAACCTGTTTAACTGGCAAGGTCTGTCTTCCCTCCAGTAACATTCACCTTATTCTTGAGAATTTTCCATGAAATCTTAGACTTTTCCAGCCAAGGGGAATCTCGGAGACCACTGAGCCATATCTTTCAGCCAATAAGAATGGAAATCAATGCCTGGATAGGCAAAGTGACTTGTCCACATGCACACATCTGTCCTTCTGCAGTAAGTTTTGGAACCAACCTCAGACTTTTTGCTGTGTTTTAACCCAAGCATCTTTTGTCCCCCTGAAAGTTTTCACGTGTCTCTGCAGAAATACGTTAGGAACATTTCCAAAAGGCGTTAAACAATAACTTGGAAAGGAAAAACATAAATGCACAAGAGAGAAACCTCTGAGGAGTCGGGAGCCGTACTCATCCTGATCGGCTCACCTGGCCGGGCGGGGCAGGGTGGCTGGTTACCGTCACAGACGATAACTATCCGCTTAGTCAGTGTGGGTGGAATTCTTCACGTCGGGCACTACAGAGACGCCGAAGTGAACGCATCCACAGATCTGAAATGCAGACCCAGGACCGGGAGGGGCTGCGGTTTCCACGACTACAGGGCAAACACCAGGTCGCGCACTGCCGCACAATCTTGGCTCTGCCACCAGCTGACCTCAGGATGCTGGGACAATTCCTTCACCTGTCTGCACCTTATCTTTCCCACTGATGGGAAGAGGATGGGACCTGTAAATGCCTATGAGAAGTTTCCCGGAGATTCCAGCCTTCTGCAACTTGGTATGAAGCGGGTGGTTGGTCATGAAAAGTTCCAGGAAAGGAAAGACCAGGTCAGCCTGGTAGGTTCTGAAGGCAGGTCAGATAGATACATTTTGAAACTTCTTCCGTCCTTCCAAGGTTTATGAATTTAACATTGTTCTTAGCAGTCAAGAAAAGATACTGGAGAGCCAGTAACTTCACCCTTACCGTTAGCCCCAGTTCACCCCATCTACCTAAAGTGGACTTGAAAGAGCAATTCTTACACGTTAGGTCCATGGGCACTATGCCATCTGGGTGGATGGCGGTGGGGTCTGCTTGCTGGAGGGGCTAACCCTGGCAGAAGGCCTCCCCCCGACAAAGGCTCATGGAGATTACTCTCCTTTTCCTTAAGATGAGGACTGAGTCGACCTCACATGGGTGGGAAGAGGGCCGTCCCCTCAGGTTAGACACTGAGGAGAACTTCCCAAATGAAAGAGAAGATAAGCTCCACAGAAACTGAGTGGGCTAGTTCAGGATAGGGGACCAGAGGAACTAAACCAAAAGACAATTTCATCACCTCTCAGCTGGAAAAACAATCCGATCACTCTTTCACTTACATAATTAAGGGGCTGCCATGATCCAATGCTTCTGATGCTTCCTATAAGGAACCTGATGCTTATAGTTCGGCAAGAGTTATCTGCCTCATACTCATATTCTGGCAAACCTTGCCTTGGAGAAAACATTGGCACCTTGGACAAAATGGCAATGTGAAAAGAAAAAAGAGAAGAGAGGGCCTCTATTCTATCACATAAGAAGCTTATCCAAAATGGATTTGGTTTAGAAAGGCTTGTAAAACCTTCCACATGACTGGCCTGTGCAGGAATAAGTGAACTTCTCAAATCCCACCAAGTGTGCCCTCATTCAACCTCGATGCCCGGGGTGGGGGGTGGGGCGTTCCTGAGTGCTCACTTCTCAAGACTCAATGGACTGCTGGCCACACCTACACCCAAGTCTCCCAGGACCCTATTGTGTGCTCTGAAGACTAAAAAGTTGCGTGGCCAAATATCTCAGGCTTCCAAGTGTTTCTAGTGTGGTTGGGGAAATAATACGACCATGTCCCGGGAAACAATGAGCAAAGTGCTAGAATAAACACGCAGAGAGAGAAAGAACTGTATGGGTCACAGGCAATAGTTAGAGTTCAGGTGGAGAGGGCCTTCAAAGCTAGAAGGGAACAAGGCAGAAAAATGTGAAAACTAGACCCCTTTCCTTACAGCTAAGAAGTTTAAGGGATGAAAAGGAATTTTAAAAATGTTCTTGGAAATACCATTTCCGAGGAAATTGTCCTCTCTGTCACCGCAATGTCACTTCTCAGAGGGGTAAAGAAAGGCATTTCTGGGAAAGAGGTGCAGCTTGCATTTCCGAGTAGTTTCTCAGTTCGTGTTTCTTTTAAACTTTTAGTATTTCTAAACGGGATGAGCTGGCAGAGAAAGGCAGAGAGCACGAGAGCAAAGGGAGCACGGGCACAGTCCCAGCTAACTGCTGCGGCAGCCCCGAGAAATAAACGGTCCCTCAAGGTGGACACGGGGGACCGAGTTTCCGGCTGCTGGCCAGGTCCTGTCACTTTTATGCACCAGTTTCCTCATCTGGAAAGTGTGGTGAAAACTTTGTATTTTCCCTGTCTATGCGTGTGAGGTATAATGAGGTGGGGTATGCAAAATAGAGGGCAGAATCGAGATCATTACTTACTAATGAGAGTCATAGTATTAATAGCAATTATTCATTTCAGTTCACAGTTTTAAGATTCTGGATAGTCCTCCGGTTTTACCCCAGTTTTGGATCCGTTCGCCCTCAAATTCCTTGCTCAAGGGTGGAGACCTGTCTGCCCTGGGTGGGGTTGCCATTTCCTCCTGCCCTTTCTGCCCACTGTTTCTCAAACAGGCTCCGGGCCTTTGCACTTGCTGTTCTCCCTGAACGGAGTCCTCTCCTCCCAGATTCTCACATGGCTGAGCCTTCTTGTTCACCTCTCAGCGTGCATGCCACCTCCTCAGAGGGAATTTTCTCTTCTCACCCCACAAAAAGCAGTGCCCTCCGCAGTCATTTGTAACCCATTACTCCGTTTTGTTTTCTTCACAACACTACCACCAAAGACAATTGCCCTATGTATTCACACGGGAGCAGTAACTTCGTTTTGCTGGCCCCCACATCCAGAACAGTGGTTTTCAAACGACTTCACAATGCACTCTGCAGAACCGACCTTTTGTTATAACTAACTCCAAAAGGCAGACGGCTTCCTCGTACCCAGGAAAGTCAGGGGTGGTGGCGCGGGGTGCGGTGTGTGTGGAGGGGGTGTTAGGTCTCCTAATCTGGCTTCTTCCCCTCCGACCCTGCTCTTTCCGGAGATGTACAGGTAGTTTTTCTCCCAGCCCTTTATCCGGATGCAGTCGAGGTCTCCAGGTCCAGGACCGCCTCTGACTCGGGCAGGGGCTGGTGGTGGAGTGGGTAGTGGTTCATTCTGGTTCGGGTCAGAGGGGTCCCGAGGGCAGGGTGGACGTGTGGCAAAGGTAGGGGCGAGGCGGGGCCCGCGGGCGCTGCTCGAGGGCTAGTCCGCCCGCGCGGGTCGCAGGCAGGCGCGTCCAAATTTACTCACGTGCCCGTAGCCGCATTATTCCCTATAAGGATCCGAACAGTCCCGGGTGGCCCCGCCCTGTCGCCCCTCGCCCCCCAGCCCCGCCCCCTTTTGGAGGGCCGATGAGGTAATGCGGCTTCGCGATTGGTCGGAGGGGCGGGGCCCCGAGAGGGGGTGTCGGGGTACCGCACTATAATTCCCGGGCTCTCCGGAACGGCGCAGAGCGGACAGCCGGCGGGCTCTCAGACGGCTTCTCCAGCTCCTGCCCCGGCTCCGACTCCAGCTCCCGCTCGACCCGGAGGGACCGCCGGCCCGCAGAGCCGTGCGCCAGCGCCGAGGCAGTCTCGCCGCACCCCATCCCGTCCTTTTGGGCTCTCGGAGGGCGGCACACCCGAGGTCAGAGTTGCCCCGTACGGTTGGGTAAACGAGCTCCGGCTGCAGTAGTCCCTCCGGCGGCGGTGCGCACGGCAACTTTGGAGATGAGAGCAGTAGCCCCAGCAGCGGCAATGACTCCCTGGCTCGGGCTAGTCGTGCTCCTGAGCATCTGGAGCCTAGCGTATTTGGGCGCCGAGGCGTGCACATGCTCGCCCAGCCACCCCCAGGACGCCTTCTGCAACTCTGACATAGGTAAGCGCACCTTCGGGTGTCCCCGCGGGAGCCCCCGCAGTGCCGGGTCGCGCTCTGCAGCCCGGACTGGGACGCTGCTTGCTGCTCAGGTGGCATGGCGAATCCCGCTCTTCTTTACCTGCCTGGGCTTGGGGCGGGGGCTCTGATATAGCCGAGGGGGAGATGCCCTGCAGAGAAATCCTACGGTGGGTGAACGAACCCTTTGCAGCCTTTGCTCTCCTTTTAGGGTATGAGGTTCCCATTGGTCTGTATTTACCAATCTGGTAAAATTCCCTTTTCACGATGGCGGGAGGAAGGGCTGGGGGAAAAGGGGAAAGGGTTCCTAAAACTTGGAATGCCAGTTAAACTGCTGGGATGTTGAATAGTTTTTTTTAAAAAAAAAGAAAAGTAAAGAAAAGTCGCCAGCCATGTGCACAAAAGTTGCAGGCGAAACTTGAAGTTTTCTGAGTTTGTATCATCTTTCTGTGCCCAAGAAGTTCATTCTTTTCATTGAAACCCAACCCAGCCTTAAGTTTCTCAGGCAAGTGCTAATGGGGCTTCTTGGGCTGCCAAATGTGGGTGGATTTAGGGGAAAAATGAGAAGAAAGCGGTGGGGTTGACCCTCCCCGGAGAAACTGTATTTGAGAGTGTTGATAGGGAGCAGGAGGTGGCGTGTGTGAGGGATCACTTATCACAGAGCTGTGAGAATTCACAGGAAGGCTATTTTTTTTTTCTTGAATGTGTGTGACAAGGGGGAGAAGGAGCAGTAGAAAATAGATTTGTCACCAAAAGAACAAAGATGCCACAGGTCACACAGCCTGGTGACAATCCCAGACTGGCCCTGTGTCTTGATTAGGGAGACGCGGTACAAAGTAGAACGAGCTGTCGTCGAGGGCCTTGAGACTGTCGTGGGAGAGCTTGTTTGGGAGCGTTCGGGACACTTGTTTGCACGGCGAGAGGTAGAGTGGCAGCCGGAAAACGTCTCTCCTCTCCTTTCCAGCTCATAAAGCATGCACGTCCAGTGGCCCCTGCTGCGTGTGTGTGTGCATGCGCGCGTGCGTGTGTGCATGTGTGTGCAGGCTGGGGTTGGGGTGGGACACAGTCTAGCTGCTCTGCTGAGTCGATTCAGAGGTGAAGAATGGAGTATGTGTGTTTTAAGTGCAGTCATAAAGGGGAAGGAAATTTTCCACTGGGTCCCGGGTGAGGGCCTCCACAAGTGTGCTGCAGGGGTGGAGGGGAGGAGGCAGGAGCCTGGCAGCGGAGGCAGCCGAGGCTGGGAGGGGTGCTGCTGGTGGGCCTGGCCTAATCCTGGAGAAGTAAGGGAGGCAGTTGTGGTGACCAGGTCAGTCCAGTTAGGCTGGGTGTTTGTGTGGCCTGGGGTCACCCTTGGTAGAGGTCACCCTTTCCTCTCCAGGGGAAACCTGGCTGGCCCTGGGTTTGTGGATTGCCTAGAAGGATTCTTCTGAGCTGCCTGAGGCCTGGGAGGTCTCCTTTCTCCTCTGACTGGCTGACCCCACCCAAATTCCACTTGGCTTGTCTCTTCTCACCCTGTAGGCACATTCCTACCTGAGCAGCGTTGGGAGCTGCTGGTGCTGGTGGCTTCCGGTCCTGCTCAGCGGGGAGCACACACTGGGGCCAGGAATCTGACAGGTGGAGTCAGGGTGTCCTCTTTTGCTCGACAGTAGCTCTGGTGTGCTCCCTTGGACTCTCTGCTGTGTGGGGAGAGGGAGACCTCATGCCTCCTCCCTGCTCCCACCGTCCCTGCAAGTCGGCCAGGGAACAGTGGAAACAGAAGCATGGAAACCCCACGTCCAAATGGGGGCACTGCCTGACTCCATTTACTGCTGTGGGTTCCTGCTGTGGGCTGATGCCGAAAGTTTCTTGTAATTTCTCTTCATTTATTAAAAAAATACTCCCCCCACCACCCCAATAAACTGCCCGGAGAAAAGCTAGGTTACCAGGAAGTACCCGAAGACCAGAACACTGTGATAGCAAAACTAAAAAAGAAATGAAGAAATCTTCTTTCTGCTGGCCCCGATCCAAAACTGCCCTGCCTCGGTTTGGTGCACTGCCCTGGTGGCGGCGATGAGATAATGCTTTTAAAAATGGGAGGTGTGGATGTGGGCTGCTTGCTTGTTGACCTCTGCTGCCTTACAGTACCCTGCTGGCGTCCAGTAGGGGGCTCCCAGTTTTCCTAGTCACAGCCTTTGCAGTTTCCAGTCTGGGTTAAAGACTGCCCCTTCTTTCCCCGAAGGAAATGTATAGCCGCTCCCCATTCCCCTCGGCCTCTATGAACCCAACTATCAACGTTGTAGCTCATTAAAGAGGCACCAGCCAGCCCACCAGCTTTCTCTTCCAAAACCTTCCTGGCTCTTTTCTTTCTCTTTGTGGCCTGGTGCCATGTCGCTGGGTGAAGGGCACAGCATGCTTGGCTCGGCCCTCTCTAAGGAACCCCCCACCATGGTCTTCCCTCTCCTTTCTCCTCATCCACAGGTGTCTGTTTTTGCCTTTCTCCCCCAAAGCCCTGGGGATTGGCACAGTCTTCTGGGTGAGGAGGAGTTCAAAGGTGTTTCTATGGCAACGCCAGGCCCTGCACCTTAGTGGAGTGTTTAGGAGAAGAGTAAACTACATGCTGGCTTATAAAACACACTGTGGGGGAGAAAAAAGGACTTGGCGGCGGCCAGCCGTGGTGGCTCTGGCCCCCTCCCCACCAGTCATGCCCTTGAAACTTCTGATGAAACCTTGACTCTGGAGGAGGGAAGGGAGGGGATTGGGGATGAAGAAGGCAGCCTTGGCCGGGGAGATCCTGCTCCAGCAGCTCTGTTCAGCTCAGGAAGGGTGGGCAGTGGATTTGTGTGTATGGGGGGGGGGGGTGTTTCTGCCGGGGGAGGGCAGTAGAGAAAGAGTTTTGCTTCAGCATGTAGAGCCTTCTCTCTGCTCCCCTCCCCTCACATAGGGGAGTGGGGCTGTGAGGTGCAGGGCTGGGGGGCCTGCCCCCTGAGCCTGTTGGGAATGGGAGGAAAGGCTCAGCCCGGAGGCCCACTGCCAGTCCTGGAGGATGGTCCCTGCATATCTCGGAACTGTTTGGACAGGGACCAGTGCCAGCGGATTCTTTCGGTATCAGATCTGAAGTTGTGTTTTTAGCAAAAGAAGCTATTTTCAAAGAAGCCAGATCCATTCCCTCTCACTATCACACACAATGACACTCCACGCTGGGCTTTGTGACTTCAGGAGATGACAAGGATCGGACTTCGGAAAGGAGCCAGCCACGTGGGGAGGGAACCTGGGCTGCCCGACATCTTGGAAACCCTGGAGAGAGGAAGGCTGCTCTCTGTAGGACAAGGGCAGGGACAGCTCACAGAGGCCTGCTGTGCACATGTACTTCATAGCAACCTGAAGAGTAGAGGTTCTACCCATTGTTTCCGGATGGAAAACGCTGAGGCTGAGAGAGGCTGTGCTTGCCCAAGGTCACCCAGCTACTACGTAAGGCTAAATGCCCCGTTAGTTATGCTATTCTTCCATGACTTTTCAACTCTCGTTTACCCTTGACGTTCTAAGTCCGATGACCCCTCCTAGGACCAAGAGGAATGGACATTTGAAGAATGCTTTTCTTACTAGTTTGAGAAGTTTAAAAATATGAAGATAAACCAAATGGCCAGTGGTTTTCATTAAACGTCATCTTATGGAAGGGAGAACTTATTATATCAGGGTATAAATAGAGAAGAAGAAAGGAAAATTTCCGGTGTTCTTTGGCTATCAGAACTGGAAGAGACCCTCCAAGTCACCAAGTCAAAGTAAAAAACAAAACAAAACTCTGCTTGTCTCACTGAGGCACAGACAGAAGTAGAGATACCAGAGACGAGAGATCTTGGGCTTCAGTACCCCCTTCTAGGTGGGGCTGAGCTGGGGCTGCCCAGGGCGAGGCGTCCAGTCTGTGCAGATGGCCAGTGGAGCAGATGGAAAACCAGAGAGAGAGTCAGGAGACTGGGTCCCAGCTGGCGGGTGGAGGGCCCCTCCCACCGGGCTGTGCCCCTTTCTCGATCCCTGGATAGATAAGGCTGGTGGATGGGCCAGAGAAGCGGCCTGGGCGGAGGGGCTTCTGTGTGTTTGCAGGAACAGCAGGAACCATTCAGCTGCCCTGCTGAACAGCGCATTCCGACAGGTTCACTGATGAAAACGAGAACAACAGCACAATTCTCCGCTGCATTTGGTCTCTACCACTCCAGCCAGCGTGGACTGGGAGTCCCCTTCTTCCAGCCTTTGTCACAGTCAGCTCCTGGGTGGCCTGGAGAGGCAGTGCAGGGTGGTGGACGGGCCACGGGGGCAGAGCTGGCCTGAACTCCTCCAGGGCTTGTTGGCTGTATGAGCTTAGTCATCTTCTGGTTGTCTTTCAACTTTATTTCGTTTCCTCTTCTCTAAAAGGGGAATAATCATTTGTACCACCTCCGCCCCTTAATTTGTATCCACATTTTAAAGTGACAGCACTGTGCGGATACCGTCTATGGCCATGTGTGGGTCTGTCTGTCAGTGTGTATGCATCTAGAACAGATAAAGGTAAAGTCCTTTTTGGTCATTTGCTCTAATGCCAGGTCCTTCCAGACCCTTTCCTCCCTGTGCACTTACATACATAGGAAATTAGAGTAGCCCTCCCCGAGAGACGTGAATAGCAGAGCACTAAATAGCAAAGTACGACATGCAGCATTCCGCGTTTTCCTTCATTGAACGTCGTGTAGTAGAGATTGGTCTCAGTTAACATACATATGGATCTACTTCCTTCTTTTCAGGTGTAGTATTCCATTAGAATTAAACAAACGAATTATGGAACAGTCACTCTGTGCCAGGCACCATTCTAAACGACGCGCACGCACCAACGCATTTAATTCTCTCAACAGTCCTGTCAGGCAGGTGCGCTATCATCACGTCCATTTCACAGATGAGGAAATTGAGGCTTAGGAAAATTAGGTAAGTTTTTGAAGGTTATAGCAGAGCTCGTATTTAACCCCACCAGAATAGAGTCAACTACTATGCTATGTACTATATTATATTCTGTGTCGTATTATACTATATGTTGCTATATGCTATTATGTTGCTATAATAACATAATAAAATGCCCCCTTAGGTACAGGTGTATATTTATTGAGCCATTCACTTATTGGTAGATACCTAGGCTTCTAACAGCTTTTCATGCCTACGAGAGCTCTGTGGCCGCCATGGTCCAAGCCTCTCGCTCACAGGTCCAGATAGAACTCTACGGCAAACATGCAATTGGATTTATTGGACACAGGGTGTGTGCATTTTACATTTTAGCAATTCCTGCAAGTTTGCCCTCAAGAGTGGCTATGTTCTTTCCATATGGAAAACACCATGGAGTGTCCTCAAAATATTTACAATGGAACTGTCTTATGATCCACTGATTCTACCTCTGGGTATATTTCCAAAGAAACCTGAAACATTAATTTGAAAGAATATATGCACCCCTCTGATCATTGCAGTGCTATCTACAATAGTCGAGATCTGGAAGCAACCCAAGTGCGTCCTTCAATAGACAAGTAGATTGAAAAAGCTATGGTCAAACATACAATGGAATATTACTCAGCCATAAAAAGGAATGAAATCTATTTGCAACAATATGGATAGATGTACAGGGCATTATGCTGAGTGAAACAAGCCAGCCAGAGAAAGACAAATACCATATGATTTCACTTAATGTGTGGCATCTAAAGAGCAAAGTAAATAACAAAATTGAGACACACGCATAGATACAGAGAACAGACTGGTTGCCAGTGGGGGGGTTAGGTTGGGGGAATGGGTGAAAAAGGTGAAGATTAGGAAGTACAGATTGGTAGTTTCAGGACTGTCACGGGGATGTAAAGCACAACAGAGATAGTACAGTCAGTAATACTGTGATAACCATATATGGTGCCAGGTGGGTACTGGGAATACTGGGGGGAGCACTTCGCGAACTGTATGATTGTCTGATCGCTGTATTATATACCTGACACTAATTTAAATAATATTAAATGTAAATTGTAAGAACATTTTTTAAAAGTTTTTTTTGGATGTGCAACATGAAGGGTGGGAGGAGCGATCACAGCCCTATTGTCGTGCTCCTTTCGGTGGGAAAAGTTTTCTTGACTTTCTAGACCTTTTTTTCTTTCTTTGCTTATGCCTTTTTTCCTTTGCAAGGGAGGACAATTAGGGACACTTAGACCAAGCTGATGGAGGCATGTTTATAGGGAGGGAAGGGTTTGCATGGCAGGAAAGCTGTGGCCCTTGGCTCGCTGCAGTTGGAGTAATTCTGTTGAAGATGGTTTTATTCTTCTGCTTTCATAACAAAAAAATGGGCCTTGCATTACATTAAGTGGTTTGACTTTGGGGTGTCACGTGGACCAGGGTTCAAGCACATGTGGCTGTATTTTGAAGACATGTACACAAGGTCTTTTTTTTTTTTTTTTGCCAACTAAAGGTGTGCCCTAGTTGACTGGCTTTGGCCAGGCCCTTTGTCCCCTTATTCTCCTTGTCATTGTATTTGGATGGTTTTGGGGAGGGAGTGGTGGATGGCCGTGCAGATGGACTTCCATCTGAGCTACCCGTGACACTGGGGTCTCAGCTGAGAGTGACGCTGGGGCTTGTCAGTCATTGTGGCAGCTGGAAAGGCTGGTGGAAGAGAGACTTTCAGGGTCCTGATTAGACCTCTTCAGGGTCATGGCTTTTCATGGCCAGCCTGGCCCTTGCCTATCTCTTCACCGTCCTCTCATCACCGGCCCTTCCAGCTTCTCTCTCGGTCTTAGCTCCATGCCACCCCTTTGGTTTTAGACAGCCCTTACTAACTGCTTATATTCCAGGTCCCACTTGGTCCCACTTCCTGCCTACCCTGGGCATTGGTGTAGAACAGTCATACTTTGCCCAAATTCTAAACATGTTTAAAAACACTGTCTTTGGCAAAAACCAAATTCTCCAGAGCTGCATGAGAAATCCCCAGAGGGGGTCATTTTGGGGCTGGGCGTAATCTATGGGCTGTGCACCATTCAAGGGGCTGCGTCTAACCCTTCTGAGAGGGGAGGCAGCTTCTATGCTGTTTGCGTTACTTGATAAGTCCAGGCCCACCTTCTGGATGTAATACTCCACCATGCCCCTCAGAAGGGAAAAAAACATGGAGATTTGTAAATGCCACCCTAGCAGGGGAACCACCAAAAATGATAGCTACCTTGCATTAAGGTGCACTTAGTATGCGCCAGGCACTGTACGGAGCTCCTTACTTGTATATACCACTCCCCCTGTGAGGCTAGATAGGTGAGCTTGCTGGTCCAAGGTCACGTGGCTAAGAAACAGGAGTCAGAACCTACCCTTGCTAGTCAACCCCCCCAACCTCTATTCTGAGTCAGTCTCTAGTAGAGATCAAGAGCTAGGATTCTTTGGACTTGGGAAGATGCATCCCCTTTTGCAACTTTTCCCACATTTGTCTCTTTTTTTTTGACTCTCCTCTGTCGGGGCTCCCCTCTGTAGGCTTCTCTTTGATTTTCTCCCATAGCCAGCCTCTCAGGCCCCTGCCTCCCCTGTAGCCCCCAGTTTTATTGCAGTATGGCCCTCACAAAGCCAAGCCTTCACCCTATTTCCAATTCTTAACCCAGTGCTTTTTCCACTGAATCAGCAGTTCCCAGCCTTTTCAACACCAGGGGTTATTTTTATTTATTTTTTCAATGAAGTCCTCGTTCGGAAAAATTATCCATCAACTTCATGTGTTGAGAGTTGATTGTTTTTCCATTAAAAAAATCCAGTTTAACTATATCCATCACCGCTGATATAGCCAGTCTAATATTATTCTGACATAATCAGCTCATACACCAATTTCTTGCAACCAAAGGCAAAGAAACCTGGTGTTTTCGTAAGCCTGGGAAGCATTCTCATGGGTCGTTGGATGACTGCAGCGTGTGATCTGGGCTGACTTACTGGGATGCTGGAAATAGCTCATGGCCTCCCAGCAGATCACTGTTCTTTGTCCCTCTGAGCGTGGTTCTGTAGTGTCACACCCGTTTATCGCCTGTCCTCCTCGCAGTCATGTCCATGTACTGCCCTTGACATTTTTCTGTGTACCCACAGTGCTGGAAGTGGGGCTGGCTGTGCTGGCTGAGTGGCGTACCTTTTCAGAGGCGGTGACACGGTTTCAGGAATTTATTTACCTGAACTAATCGCTGACAGGCTGGAGCAGGAGGGTATTGATTCTAGGTAAAGGGACTCACTGATCCGTATTTGACAGGAGGTGGCGAGGTGTCTGTGCAGACGGTAGTGAACACAGAGGCCCTGTGGCTCAGTGGCTGGAACACTAGTGTCTGGAGAAGGGGAGGGGACCACGCTGAACCTTTCCTGATTCATGCATCAGCCACCTGCCAGGCTGGGATGGTTTGGCTGCCACGACCTGGACAGCTCATGCTAGCCAACACCCGGTTCTGATTTATGTTCACATAAACCTCACCACCTAACAGTGGCATTCTCGGCACAGAGAGTAGGGACTCTAAGTATTCCCAGGCTGTGGCCACCTGGCTTTTTGTCGGGGTGGGGAAGGGAGGGAAAGCTGTACGATTTGGCCTCAGAAAACCCAAGGCAAAGTTCAGCTGGTGGAAAAACAAAGCCCTCGGAAGACGGAGTGGGGAGGGCGGAGGGAGAGGGGAAGTCCTGAGCAGACCAGAGCCATTCCGGAACTAGAGACCTGAAATACTGCGTGGCAGTTATCCCTTCCCCCTCCACATAACTTTGATCCCTCTTGGAATGAGGGCACTGGGCATCAGATGGCCCGGTTGCCTGCAGAGAAGGACTGTTTCATTCAGAAATCTCAGGGCACCTGCAATCCCCAGTTTCGGGCACGGGGAAAGTGAACCTTGCAACTTGGGCCAGACTTCATGAAGAAGTAGCATTGGCTTTGTTACTTGAGGGATGACTGGTATTTGGTTAAAGGGCTTGCAGCTCAGGAGTTAGGAGTTCTCCTTGTGACCTAGTCTTTATCACCCTGAATACACTCACAGCCTTTGAGCTTTGGAAACTTAGTAGCTCTCATGAGCTCTGCTGCTCACAAGTGTGGGCAAGTTCTCCAGCCTCAGTTTCCTCATCTGCACAATGGGGAAATAATAGCATGTAACACATTGGGTTGGTGATGAAGTGAAATAATTCCTGGACAGTTTCAGCACGGAATCTGCGGCATACTACAAGCTGAACAAATACAAACCTAGCTCAAAGCTAGGTTTTAGTAGAGTTGTTTTATGATACGGCAGAGCAGGGCTTCTAGCTCTATTTTCAGTGATGCAAATGCAGCCCTGAGGGGTGATATGACATTTTTCAGAGTCATGTGTAGAGACCTCAGTTTCAAAAATTACGGTTGATTGACACCTCCCTCCCCAAGCTGCTTTTGTCACACTGCCTCCTACAGGACAGAGAAACAAACAACAAAATTCCCTACTCTATTTTCACAACTCTCCACATTTTGGAGTCTTAAGCACACTCGATCTTATTGAATGACCACAACATTCCAAGGACGAATACAGGACAGTGGGGGTCATTGCGCCCATTAAACGGATGTGATTTTGAGGACTGGTGTGGTTCAGGATTCTGGCCACAGAGCTCATGCACAGATTTGGGATTGGAACCCACGTCTTCTGAGGCCAAGTCGCACACTCTTTTCAGGGGTCAGGTGCCTCCCTTCCCTCTTCGGACTGCTCCAGCACGTCTGCCTCTGAGAGGCTCACGTAGAAGATGCCAGTGTAGCCAATGGAAGGGCCTGGATCAGGGATCCTGAACTCAGACATCGAACTGTACTCTACCCACTCTCATCCACCCAGGGGTTTGGAGATATGCCGTGTACAGCAGGGAGCACTGGCCTGCAGTCAGGACACCCAGGTTCTAGTTCTAGGTTACCAGCTGGTTCTGGGAATCACCTTGGTGGGGTCAACTTCCCGGGCTATCAGTCTCTTAGCTATAAAAGAGCAGGATTGGCTGGTTGTGGCACATACGCACATCTTCCACACGTACTTAGAGCCATCGATATTTTCCCCAAGGCCCACTATGTATCAAGTGTTTCTGCTCTCTGTTCCCTTGGGAAGGGATCTCTCATCTAGCTGAGTAGTCGAGCGCCTAAATCCATCCACAGCCCCTTTTAGGAGGCGACTTCTTTAGAAATATGGCCTATTAAGATAAGAGCCAGGATCTCTGTGGTTGTAAAGCGGATGAGGGCTTCCACTGAACAAAACCACTAATGAGCTAACGCACTTTATTGGATGACACATTTGACCACCAAACTTCCTGTTGCAGTACAGCCGATTTGCCAGACAGATAGCAATCTTGCAGACCCAGCTGATGGCTAGAATTAAACACCAAGGTCACTTCGGTGTCTGTCATTGATCACCGGAGGGCTTAGTAAAAGTTCTTTTGAAACCCATTAATACCTCTACTGACGCCGATGGACAGGAGGTGGGATTGAGACCCAGTATTCCACAAAGCCAGGCCTCCTTGAGCCTTAGTCTACCGGAGTAGTCCCTTGCTCCAGAAAGCTCGGCTAATTGCTTGGCTCGAACACCTGTAGCTGAGAAGGCCTCTCTCGTGAGAGACTGGCTCTGATGAACACCTGTGATTAAGATGCGTGTGAGCCGATGGAAACTTGTTCGTGTGAATGGGAGAGGGTTTGGAAGACCCAGCTCAAATATACGCCCTTTTGAGCGATCACAATCCACTCCCCTTCCCAACAGGACAGAGACCCCCCAACGATCCCACACCTTCCCGATACTAGTGTTCACCAGGAGGACAGAGAGACAGGAAAGAGCCCCAGCACCCGTATTATTCTCAAGGTGCATTTCTGAGCAGATGGGTACAGTGGGGAAAGGCCGCACCTGAGAAAGGCAGGCATCGTTTGACTGATTTTGACTGATTTTCTCTTGACCTGGGTTTCCTTACTTCTCATCTAGGGTAGGTCACAAGCCCAAATGCCTACAGAGGGGCAGTTCAGCAAGTGGCCCAGGCCTGGGTTTTGTATGGCCCATGTGCTGTGTGTGTGTGTGTGTGTGTGTGACTGTGTGAACATTTAAAAATCAGATTTCACATTCAACATTTGGATTTCTAGCTCATGTCTGCATATGAAACGTACTGGAACATGACTCACTTCCATCAGAAAATACAATGTGTATATGCTTCCCTAGTCTCTTGTGTTCCCACTTTGGAGGGATAAGTGAGCACTGAAAGTGTTTCTTTATTTTTAGACAAACCGTGGAACAGCAGGACAGTGTGATGGTACGTAGTGACTCATCTTTGGCTTTGGAATGGGGACAGCAGCAGAGAGTGGTGGGGAGTGTGGTGAACTGGAGAGTTCATGCGCTTTCTGAAGCGGCCTGCTGGAATCCAGTTCCCATCTATCAGAATGTGAGCCCCGTGTGATCAGGTGTCCGGTCTCTTGGAATAAGCCAGGAATCCAGACTTAAAAAGTGAAACCTGGGTTTTAAATGTTATGACAATTAAAAAGAAACACAGACACACACAAACCCGTATGTGAACCAAACAAAACATACCTCTGGGCTGGATTCAGCCTCATGGGTCACCAGTTTTGTGACCTTGAGTCCAGATGATCTCTTGAGTTTCCTGTGGGTTGTAGGGACTCTGAATAAGACCAACTGCCTTTTCAGTTGGTCTAAAACACTGTACCCTGTCCTCTGTGTCTCCAGAGAACACGGCTCATGTGCTTGTTATCACACTTTCCACCGTTTCTGGGGTGGTTAAGAGTGCAAGTCCTATAGTTGGACTGCCTAGTTCCATCGCTGGTTTCATTAATTGCCAGCTGGATGGCCCTGGGCGAGGCAGTCCTTGTTAGCCTCATTTTTCTTACTGTAAAGTGGAGTGTGCCATAATACTATTCTTAACCTCACGGGGCTGTGGGGGAATTCACCGAGATAGTGGAGTCACTGGCTTGGCTCACTGCCTGGCATACAGTAAGGACTTGATAAATGTCAGCCATTACATTATCATTACTTGGTACCTCCCCCTAGATGGTGAGTGAGCTGGAGTTCCCAGAGTCCTGTCTTACTCACCGGCTCATTGGCGGATGCGTAGTAGTGATGCAGTAAAAGTATCCTGAGTGAAGGAAGGCATTTGAGGGAGACGGCATTGCAGACTTCTCAGGCAATTGTGCACTTAGCTTTGCGTGCCTGCCTGCGCACATGTGTGTATATGTGAGAGAGAGAGAGAGAGAGAAGAAAAATTGGTTTTCACATGTTGGGCACTGAGCAGCCCAAAGAGAAAAAGCTGTTTTAAGCTGCTAAGACACTGTGCTGAGCAGTGGCAATTGTCTTGGAAGTTAAAACCAAAGCCATTGCCCATCTTTTCCTAACAGAGAAGACAAGAGACGGCTTGGAAGCCAGAGTGCAGATGTGACCCTCTGGTGCTGACGAGTGTGCGAACATCACGGGGTGCTTTGTCAGCTTGACAGATTTTATTTATTCAGAGCTCCTTTGAGCCAGAGGAGATTCCTGGAGGCTCTTAAAATTTAATGCCCCACCTGGATAGTTAACATCTGTGTTTTATTTTGCTTAAAAAAAGTTAACCCTAAATAGTTCAGATTCCTTCTGTCTCCCTGGGAGAAGAGTTTCTTACCAGGCGACGCACAAGCAGGGAGACAGAAAGCGTAAGGCCGGACAAGCACTGTCCGGGAGAAGTAACATTGCGAGAGGCAGGTGGGCCATGGATGCGATTTGAAGTTTTCTCATCGTCGCATTTAAAACAGAAAAAAGTAGGTAAACTTAACCTGATATATCCAAAATGTTATCATTTCAGCATATGAGCAATTAATAAAATTATTAGCGGGGTTTAAAAAATCTTTCAGGTTTGAAATCCAACATGTATTTTATACTCACCGTACATCTCATTTTGGACTAGGCCCATTTCGAGTGCTTAATAGCCACCAGTGGCTCATGGCCACCATTTCAATAGGACAGGGCAGGTCGAGATACTATTTGCAAATCCAAGCAATCTTTTTTTTCTCCTTCTAGTATTGTCATGAGCTGTGCAGAGATGGGGGGGGAGCTGGGGGTGCATCGGGACCCAGCAAGGCTCTAAGGCTACTTCTATTTTGCAGATAAGGAAATGTACGCTTAGAGGAATTAACTATTAAAGCAGGATACTACTTATTGATGGCTGTTCGAACAACTTTATATACATCCATTCATTCTATTATTTACTAAGCCTTCATTTAACAAATTATTGTCACCATCAATCCACTTTAAAGACGGGAAAACTGAGGCTGAGAGAGGCTAAGGGATCTGCCTACAATGCAGCTAGTATGTGGCGGAGCCAGCATTTGAGCCCAGGCTACCCGACTCCAGATTGTGAGCTATTAATCACAAACGAGGCCCAAGGTCACTGAGCCATGCAGTGGCGCAGCTGGTATTTGAGCTGGTATGTCTGTTTCCTGGTCCATGATATTCCTTTGCCGTCCCACTCTACGGCCTGGAACATACTCCTTTTTTCTAGCACTCTCTTCCTCACTATGTTGCTGGTAAGGACCAGGACAGACAAGGCTCTGGACTCCAGCACATGCTGAAGCAAAGTAAGCACACGTCCTCTGGCTTGGCTGATTCCCTGGCTGCCGTAAGCCCATGACGCCCAAATTCCTGGCCCAGTGGAGGAGGGTGGGAAGAACACTTGGCCATTCTGCCTTCCCCGTGGGGCGAGCTCAGTGTACCAGGTTGGAATGTGGTATGCATCTAATTGCATGGGGGTGCAGGTGGGGAGAGCCTGAGAGGATTAACACTCTTTAAATAGACACCAGAAAACTAAGAATAGCTTTGCTGCCTGGAAATTAATGGGTATTCCTGACCACAGGCCCTCCCACTTAGTAGGTGCTCAATAAACACGGGTGATTTGCAAGAATAAATAAACACTGGAAATGGAACATTGGGGAACCTTGTCCAGTAAAACTCTGTGCTGTGTAAATGAAAGAACCCCAAACTTCAGACTGAGGTTATTTGCGTCTTCCTGCAGGTTGAAGTCTCCCATTGCCTTTACTTCTCTACTTCTGTTGTCTTGAGGTCAATGTCTTTATTTTTGGTCGGCAGAGCATCAGGTCAGGGAGACCCATGTTCCATTTGCTTTTCCCCTTAGTTTTGGCTTACTGCCTGCTACCCCACCAAGCTAGAAAGATGGGAATTACGTCCTTTTGTGCTATTACCGCACTTGGTGTTCCCAGAGCACCCTGTAGATTCCAGTCCCTCAGAGCCTTCAGATGGGAACTTCTGAATTGGCCATCAGACCTCGATCCGTCCTCTGCTACCAGGCTCCTGGGTCCGTACAGAAGGCCGCCTCATTGTCTGGTTCGGAAGCGAGGTCGCCTTCCTGGCAGAAGTTCAGCATCCTCAACACTTGTAATTCATCAGGTGAGCTGGGAGGACAGACTGTGGGAAAGCCTGAAGTCGTCTTTCTCAGAGTGTGATCCTCCGAACGCCAGTCTCAGAAATACGTTTTCAGCCAATAATGCATTTGGGAAAGCTGTTGACTACCTTCCCTCTTGGAGACACGCAGCGACCATCACTATAGTGAAGGTTCTGAGAAGCCCTGTTCAGCTCTGTTTAATCCCGTGTGTCTTAAACATAGCTGATCGAGAAACGAATTTTTCCCAAGAAGTGGCTATTAAGCCTGTTGGGCAGAGGCTGCCCAGGTGAGGATTCTGAAAACCACTTGTGCCCACGTGCCTGCCCCGTGACTACTGTGTAGGGAAGGAGAAAGCCGGAAGTGACATCTGCCTGGCACGGGGGTTGACCACCTGGGGCTGCCACCCAGAAACTGCTGCGTCAGTGTGAGTGGTGGGCACCTCATAGGAGCTGGAAGAAAGGGGCGAGGGAGACAGTGGCCTCAGGACTAGACACTGGCCAGATTTAAGGACCCATCCCATGCTGATGACTTGTTTTATAATCTCACTTGGCTCCATTCTGGGCGCATATCAGATCTTTAAATCTCGTTCATGCCATTAGGAGCTTGATGGAGGGAAAATGTGGCTGGTGTGAAGGTGACGTATTTACGACTTGAAAGTCCAGGGGACAAGTACCGTGGAGAAAAGGCCATGAGCAGCAGAGGGGACACACCTATGTGTGCCCACCTCTGGTCCCCACGTTCTTAGCCTGAGCTGTTACCTCTCTGACCTATACTTCTCTTAGAGGGGCATCTTAATCCTTTTATGGAGAGCAGCATCTCTGAGAGTCTGATGGAAGCCTCACGTACAGATTTCTGGAGGTTCAGAGGTCTTTCAGAAGGCCATCCATAATCACCCACCCACCGACTCAATTCAGAGCACATGTCTAGAAAGTCACTGAGTTGGTGATGCTGTGTTAAAACAAAATCAAAAACAAAAAAAAGAAGAACGATCTAACAATGTGAAATTGTCTGAAAGTTAGCTAGCGCTGCTTGAAATGCGGCGGTTGCTTGGAATATTCTGGTGAATGAATTGTCTGGGTGTTCTGTCTCGGTTGACACGAGGTTTGAGGCGACCACCAAGGGGCCCACCTTGTAGTCGAGGGCTCTGGGCAGAGAAAGAACAGACCATTTCAGCCGGTGCAGTACCCACAGTGTGTTCACATTTACACCAGAAGAGCCCTGATGAGCCAGAGTCCTGTGGGGCAGCGTGGGGGTGTAGACAAAGGGCCAGTGCCCCGAAGGCATAGGGCCCTGGGCCTGGCTCTGCTCCCTTTATCTGCGTGAGGCTAGGTGAGTCACCTTCTTTCTGAGGGCCCTTAATGCTGTGAGTGAGAACTCCTAAGCACTGACCGCTGGGACTCTGGTTTTTAGAGCACTGGCATGAGAGAGGGGGAAAGGGGATGCTGCTGGAGGTGAAAGGCTGGGCCTGCTGCCTGGCCCCCGGCCCCTGCACCTTAACTCCAGTCAAAAGCCCATGTGACTGAGGACAGACTGAGGAAAAGGCTCGGGACAGAACTACTTCCACCTGGGCCTGGAGAAGGGGCCGTGTCTGGCGAGGGAGCAGCAGGTAGGCACGGAGGCCGGGAGGAATGTGGGCTAGCGAAGAAATCCCTGTCACGGGGCTCTGACGCCACAGGCCAGGCAGGCGGCGGATTCCAAGCCCACAGGGTCACTTGGCCCCTGCCAGTCCTCCTTGCCCCCTCCTTCCTAATTTCCTATTTCCTGCCTCCTTCTCCTCTGACACAGTTATAAATAACTGCTAAGGCTGGCCTGTGGGCCTCAGTATAGGTGAGCCAGAGGAAAATGGACTGACGAAGGTAGAGCCAGGTCCTGCCACTTGGCCCCGAGGGGTCACAGGGTTTCAGATTGCTCAAGGGAATTTTGTGTTCTTGTTTTCTCCACTGGGGAGTGAGGCAGTGAAGGAAGAAGTAATCCGGGTTGGCCCGAGGAGGCTTGGCCTCCCCTGGGCCAGGGCTGGGTTCTGCCTGCTGACCAGCTGCAGGTCCCAAGGCACAGGGGCTGCAGAGGCTTAGAGAGAAGGCGTCTCAGGACACTCTGAGGGCGGGTGCCTGTCCGTGGGACCTGTGGCCTCCTTCCCAAGCCCAGTCTGGTCCCGTGAGGGAGGCCAAACACACGGAAGGCTGCGTTTCAATTTGTACCTTTTTCTCCCGATCGTTCGTCAAGACCATCAGGCATGGGCCTCAGTCCAGACCTGGATGTCTCCCTCTCACTGGGTAGCTGGTTTGCGTGACTCTGTCAGCTTCCCATGAATGTGTTTGCTAGGAACACATCCGTTCCTGGAACAAAGATTTATTGAGCATCTACTATGTGAGATGCTTAGGCCACGAAGATGAATTGGCCATGGCCTCAAGGCCGTGGATCTGCTCTTTCTTCTCCACAATTCCAGCTTGAATGCACCATTGAGAACTTGCAGGAAGCACACTCAGGGGACCCCCTTCCCACCACATCTTTTGTTTCAAAAGGTTTGGGAAACAAGAAAGGGGAATTGAGGGACAGCCAGTGTATGAACTTCCCTGCAACCGTCTCACTGCCTGACTTCCTGTTCTGCCCAGGGGCCCACGGGAAGTCTGTGTAACCACGGTGGTTTTCTGTGGTGCCTGTCCTACCACATGGCTTCCTCGGAAACCCATCAACTTGGTTCTTGTTTTCCTTTTTCCTGGAGCCTGAGAGCACTGGGACTTTGGAGGTAGTTGTCAGCATGGTGTGTGGTGCAGGCTGCTGACACCTAGGAGGGGTGACATTTTCTGATTCCCATGAAGGTGCAGTAGAGGCGGCTCAGCAGGGGCCGTGGTCAGGCCCCTTGCCTGGTCAGGCCCTCTCCAAGGCTGGCTCTGTGCCCAAGGCCTGTCTCATTCCCTTTGGAGATGACCACAGGTGATTCTGCAGCATTCCCTTCTTTCTCCACTGTGTGAGTGTGTGTGTGAGTGTGAGTGTGAGTCTGCTTTGCCTGTCCTGCCATCGTACTGAAGCCCCTAGCACCACGTGGGGAACTAGAAAAGCTGAGGCAGGGGACAAGGCCTGTGAATTAAGAACAATGGGCACCCAGCCCCAGCTTGTTGGAAAGTTTTTGTAATCCATTCACTTTTAGGATGAGGAGTCGTCTTTAGAATCAGCCTGACATTCTCCCCTCACGTTTCACTGGAACATCTTGATTCTGTAACATGCTTTGGTGAGGGGTGGGCACAGGGTCTGGTTACCTGCAGACGCCAGGAAGCACCTGGGACTGCAGTGGGGTGGGGATGGACTTTTGCGTTTGGGATACGAGTTCGTTCTGGGGTAGAGGATTGCCGTTCTCTCCTACCTCTTTGTAATCCAAGTCTAGAGATGTTGCTTCTTGGAAGGGGGGAAGGAAACTTACTGCTTACCTACTGGATGAGAAGTACTGTACAAGTGATACAGAGGCCAAGAAGGTTTTGCCAGACATTGCTAATTAATTCTCGCACTGCTTATTTTGTATGTAATAAAAGTTAGGGAGAGACACGTTAATTGGCTTCAAGGTCCCTGAGCCAAGTATGACCAATCTGAGAAACCAGGTGACTTCATGCTTTTCCACCTCTCAGTCCTACACTAGAGATTTTCGTATTTCTGGGCGTGAGGAGCCCTTTCACAGGGCTGGTTGGAGAGACAGCGGAGACTGTTAGGGGTGGAGATAAGCATCGAATAGACTTGAGGTTGAATCAGCTCTTTCTTTACTCACAGGTAAGTCTCCTTAAAATGTCGCAAAACCTGAACCTCAGTTTCCCCCACTGCAAATGGGAAAGACCCCATTTATAGTGCAGGGCTGGTGCAAAGATGGGTGAGATACGCCAGCAATGCCAGGGGCTCAGCATAAGTTGAACCGAAATTGAAAGCATGTCCTTTACTTTCCAATGAGATCTACACTCTCCTGCTAATCACTAAGATGGATCAGTGTTACACTAATAAAAACAGAAGTGGAAAAAGGTTGGTGTGGCTCTCCATGAAGGTAGAGTTTATAAAAAGGGTCATCGTAGAGGGACTAAAGACAGGTGAATGGAGGGAGGACGGTGGGGAGCTGTCTCCTCTGGTCTTAAGGCTGGTTCTGAGATGAAAGAGTGAAGAGGGTCAGAACAGGTGGAAAAACAGAGGCCCAAGGAGGTGAAGCTCTTTCCCGGGGTCACACAGCTGGCTGGGGAGCGGGGCAGGCGGCTCCCAGTGATCGCATTCCTGGGCCAGGCATCCATCACTACGCTCCGTAGCTCCTCTTGTCACCCTGTGCTCCACTCAGAGGAGGAACACTTTTGGGAGACCAAGGGAGCCTCGTGTGGCCCCTCGCACTCACCTCCCCACCTGACTGCTTCTGCTGACTCCGGGAGAAGCCTGGGCCCCTCCCACGGCTCTTTCCCCAGCTGTCAGCAACTAGTTTGTCTTGCGAGCTGGTGCCTGTCGTGATTTCCAGATAAGGTGCCTGGACTGGTGTGGGGCAGCGTGACACCTGCCTTCCCACCTGCACGGAGCTGGTTCTGTTACCTCCACAGGTTGCTGGTGGGAAAAGGCATTGCTGTGGCCTGTCTGCAGGACACCGAGAATCGGGAGCCTCTGTGCTGTGCATGCACGTCAACCAGTAGTCTCACTGCTAGAAATGTAGTCCAGAGAAAGAAGCAGTGGGGTCCAGGGCTGCATTGTTTGTAATGACACACCAGAAGGGATTGATCGACGTGTCGATCACGAGGAGATTGCAGGGAGCAAGCAGGTTAGCCGTAAACAGCTCGAGGTAACGGCTATCGAATGATGTGGGGATATTCCCATGATGTACTTTTGAGTAACAAAAGCCCATTTGTTTAAAAAAAAAAAAAAGACGTCAATACGGAGAGATGCTTAGAGGAAAGTCTGGAAGTCTACCAAACCATCAGCACTGGTTCTGTCTGGTTTGTGGGATTTAGGGTGATTTAACTGTAACCAGTATTTTCTGGAAAATGAAATTTCCCAATGGTGACACGTTATTTTTATAATCAGATAAAAGAACAATGGTGGGAAAGCAAGGGCTCGGCAGCCCCCGTCCCCACCCCCCCGCCCCGATTTGGGTCCAGAGCACCAGACAGGCAGCAGCAGTCTGCCTCTTTCCTGGGCGCTCACGTGTGGCTCCTGGGGTGGGGCGGGCTCCCACATCCTGGGGTGGGTCCCTGGTGCCCCAGTTGCCCATGAGTCCTGCCCCTTAGAATCTGAGCCGATTTCCTGTCTCTGAGGGACCTGCAGTGAGTGGAACCTGTTGGGACTTGCCCCAGGGGTGCATAAGGGGTGTTCCTTTTGGGGACTATGGGTGGGGTGGGTTTCCTCTGCTTCTCTTCTAAAGAGATGAGCCAGATTTGCACCTGGAGGGGTTGCCGAAGAGAGTCACCTCTGAGAGACCTGTGTGCAGTGGGCCCTTCCTGTCCCAGCCCAGAAATAGCCAGGGTGCAATGGATTGGCACAGAGCCGGCCAGCCTTGGAGGGGAGCAGTCTGGGACTGGGTGAGCAAACACCAGTGGGAATAGCAATCGGAGGGGAGCAGAAGCTTTGCCAAGAGAAACTTAGGCTGTGAAGCCTGGGCTTTGGACAAGCAGCCTGGTAACTGGCTGCAGCCGGAAGGGACGTGGTGGGCTCTCCTACAGCGGGAGGGGACCTCTGCACTCAGGTTAAAAGATCTGGGTTGCAGTCATAGTAGAATCCTCAATCATGCATGCTGTCTCAGGCAAGTCAGTCTACTTCAGAGCTCCCATCTCCATACCTATAAAATGGGCTGCCCCTACAATCTTGCCACACGGTGACTAGGGGGGAAAATCTTTGACACCCATGGATGTTAAAGTAGTGGAGTGGCATCTTAGGAAGTCACCACCTAGAAAGGCCAAGAGCCATGTTTAGGAAGTCAGCCCCCAAATGCCTCCGAAGTCCAGTGCCATCTCTCCACAACTCCATCTGAGGCAGGTCTCCCTGCAGCTTTGGGACAGATCACTGTTTCTTTGGTGAGCAGCCTCGGATGGAGCAGCTAGGTTGTTTTGTGTGTGTGTGTGGGGGGAAGCACAATGTAAGAAAATCATGTGCTGTATCTGTGAACCGCACAGTCGTACAGGGACCAGCACTGCCCGAGACAGCAGCCCCTTGGCTGAAGTTCACTTGGGATTCAGAGGTGGGAGGACTAGCCAGACGATTTAAAATTGTGTGTGTATATTTATGATAAACATACATGAGTTTATGCTGAGCAGAGTCACTGAGCTCAGACTGGTTAGAGGCATGCATGTATGGCGCTCATTTCCTGAATGCATACAGACGGAAGTTACTTTTATTAGTTGAACGGGCTATTGTTATGGCTGTCTTCACAAAAATTAATCTGGTCTGTTTACTCTGCTTTCAATGCCATTCGTTTGCTTCAGGACCAGTGTTTGAGGCAGATACCTTTGATAGGAGCAAAGAGAGAGGAAGGCAGTTTGCATTCACTCTTTGACTCAAAGGGATGCTCCCTACCCATGCAGCACGTTGACGCTGACGCTGCCCGTGGCAAGTGGAGAGCGTTTATAAGTAGAGGGGGCATGCAGAGGCAGGGAGGGACCTCGTCTGGGGAGGTGGCCTCCCCCTGTGACTTTATGACATGGAAGATTGGGCTCCCCTTGACCCTGCCTGCCCTGGGAGGTTTACTCAGACCTTGTAGAAACTGCGAAATAGGAGGATGGGCCCAACAAGGCAGAGAAGGGACAGGATTCAGGCAGGTAGGGTTTCTTCCAGGTAGACCACCAGCCAACCTCGGTGGGGCAGGGGCAGGGGCTGCGAGTGGGAGTGTGGGGCAAGCATTGCTGAGCTGGAGGACCTGAGAAACCATGCCCAGGCCCAGTGCTTCCTTAGTTACGCTCAGTGTAAAACTTAAGTGTCTGCAGAGTAGCCGACTCATGAGTGGGAAGGGTCTGCTGACTTGGATACAATTAATATTAAAATGATGGGTTTAAAAACCCAGATCAGGGGGAAAATCAGGTAAGTCTGCAAAGATATGTGTATATATGTTTGTGTATATATGTATACAAACATTTATATAAGTATATGTGTATGTATACACAAACATAAACACAAGGATGTTTATCGCGGCGTTGTTTATAAACATGTCCAACAAGTTGTATATTTATACAATTGAAAATACAGCTATTCAAAGGGATGAGGCAGAGCTATATAAGCTGACATATTAGGATTGAAAAAACCAAGATCACCAACAAGTATATTATTCTATATGATTCTGTTTGGGGGACAAAACATATCCACAAGCTTACATGAGCGTGGGGAGAAGGTTTGAAGGTAACACGACTATGAAAAAGTTATAACTGGGAGTTCAGGAGTTTATTGTATAGTTTTCTTTTTGTTTACCTTTTTCCTCCCTCCTTTCCTTAAGGAAAGTTCCATTACTTGTGTAAAAAATAAGCAACACAGGAAATAAAAAAGCACGAGAAAGCCACAGAAAGCACACCGGTAGCGCATGCGCCAGGGGCTGCAGGGAAAACAGAGCCTTCTGCCTCATTCCGTCCGATTCCAGCTCTGAGGACTCAGGGGATTTCGGTGTCCTTACTGTGCACATGACAGGCAAGTGAGGTACCAAGAAGTAACGCTCAGTTTTTTGAAAAGAACTATACTCACTACAGTGGGCCCCACGTATCTGTGGGTTCTGCATCCACAGATTCAACCACCTTCAATTAAACATGTTAAGGAAGAAAGGTTATGTTTTGGCCAATGTGTTCTATATAGTTAGGCCTACAGGGGTTGCGTTCATACAGAACATGGGCAGACTTTTCCCTCTTGATTTCCTAAACAACCCAGCATAAACAACTATTTACACAGCATTTATATTGTATTAGGTATTATAAGTAATCTAGAGATGATCCCAATAAAGTGTACAGGGGTGTGTGTAGCTTACGTGGAGATACAATGCCGTGTTTTATATATGGGACTTGAGCATCTGTGGATTATGCTGTGGGTGTGGGGGTTTCTGGATTCTCTTCTGCGAAATTCCTGCCATTTAAAACAGTTTGCCATTTTAGTGGGGACACGATTTATGGTGCATTTTCAGATTCCCCATTCACTGAGCATCAGGGTGCCCATTATTTAGCCAAAGCCTGTCACCCTGAAGGGTCCGTGAGTGAGAGATGAGTGAGTGAAGGAAGGCAGCACTCAGCCGGGCCTTTTCACATCTGCTCGCCCGGCGGCCCCCACGATGGGTGGCCCCCACGACGGGCGGCCCCCACGATGGGCGGCCCTGAGACGCTGCTGGTGCCGCTGCCCCTCGCTTACCTCCTCTTGAGGAAATCTGGAGGCCGACCTCCGGCTTCCAAGCCAGTGCTCCAAACCCTAACAGAAGGCAGAAGGCTGGAACCCACAAAGCTTTCAAGCCCTGTGCTCTGAGCACGGGGGCTGGGAGTGAGCGCGGAGTGGCGCTCTCCCGGGGTCCTGGGGCTTGGGTGACCATGGTCCTGGCAAGGGGCTGCTCTGAAAGAAACTAAATGCACAAATCTCCAGCTCCCTTGCTCTTTCCTTCCCAGTCAGACCTGAAAGTGAGGCCAAGAGAACGAGCTCTTGCCAGGATCCAGAGAGTGGATCTGCATGGGTGTCAGCTTCTCCACATTGCTGGGTGTTAGCTTACCCCCAGCCGGCACCAGCAGCACAAGCAGAGCCAGGCGTGGCCGAAAGCAAAGCTCCTGGGTTAAATATGAATTCATCTGGGCCTGGACAGCTGCATAGCGCAGGCAGGGCAGAACCTGCTGCCCAGCCCCGTTTCCTTGAAATCCATACAGGGACACTGTTCCAAAGAGCCGGTGCCAGACCTGCAAGCCCCTACTTGTAAAAATGGTTTTAAAACATGTGCGGATCTGTGCCTCCTCCTGTGCCTGGACTTTCCTAGGTGTCAGCATGAACCTCATGGGAACCTTACGGTGACCCTGGGAGGTGGGCAGGGAAAGGCGAGGTATGACTGTTACTAACTCCTTTGCTTTCACTCCAGCCCCCTCTCCCATCCATTCTGCAAAAAGCAGCCAGAGTGACCCTTTAAAAATGTCATCCAGATCTTGGCAACGCCCCATGCAAACCCTTCCAGTGGCTTCCCAACTCCTTAACAAGTTCTAGAAGGCTCTGTGGGATCTGGCCTCTCTCCCTTTGCCTTGCTGTGGCCACACTGGGTTTCTAGCTCTTCCTCGAATGCTCTGGGCTCCAAGTCTGTCCTTGTGTCTCAGCCTTGAAACTGCTGTCCCCTCTCCCTGGAAAATACTGCCCCCTGATTTTCATTGGCTGACTCCTTTTCATGGTGAAGGCTTCAACTTGAATGTCGCCTTCCCTGTCTACCTTATCCTAAAGTACTCCCCCACACCACCACCTTCTCTATCCCTTGACATTACATTGGGCATTTGTTTTATTATTTTGTCTGCCTTCCCCATCATCACTGAGCATCAAAAGTGTAGAGACCTCATATGTCTTGTTCAGTGCCTAGAACATACTCGAAACTCTAATATTTGTTAAATTCACGAATGGATGCCTTTTGATAGGTGAGGAAGTTGAGGTTCAGACAGGTGAAGTGCCTTCCTGCACTTAACCTGTCGAGGGAGTAGCAACGCTGCACTTAGCTCCTGTGCTCCAGCCTGGAGTGGGTGAAACTTGAGAAAGCAAATTCTTCCAGGACCACTTAAGGGCAGACAGCCTCTCGGGACAACATTCTTTTTCTTCGATGTGGAGCCGCAGGTCTTTGGGAGATTCGGGCCCCTGGGAGAGTCTGCTATCTCTCGGCTGTTGTGTTAGAGTAAGCCTCAGAAGGAGGTCAGTAATCAAGCCACTTGCACAGTGGGGCGCACCTGGCAAGGAAGGACCAGAATTTAAAGAGGTTTTCCTCGCCCCCCGGATGAGCTTTCTAGACCACAGGCAGGGCCATACAGACTCACAGACTCTGAAGGACCTTTATTCAGTCTCTTTGCTTCCAAGCTGGGGATATAAGCCCAAGATGGGAAGTGACTTGCCCAAGGCTACCCATGAGTGAGTGGTCCAAGAGGCTGGACCTGAGGTTTCCTACCTCGGCCAAGAGTATCTGTCTGCTCACTGCAGCCTCGCTGGGCTGGGGCTGGGAGACAGAGTCCATCAGTCTCCCACATGCATAACTTCCACATGTTTGGCTCAACAGCACACTGGATTGAGCCTTCCCAGATTCGATGCTGGGGCCAGCAGAGGGAAATGGTATTGGGGCTGAAGAGTCCTTTGGCCAAGCTCAGGGGAGACGACCACATGAAGAAATTCACACCCTTCCTATGTTATTAGGGGTTCCCATGATGGGGCAGGGGAGGACACAAACAAGGATCTCTGTGGCAAAACAAGGACCTCACTGCCTCAGAGACATCCTTGTGGATTGGAGGAGATCGCCATCTCGCTCCCTGTAGTGGACTTGAACTTGGCACAACTGAAACTGGCATAGTTTCTGCTCTGCAGAGTATACTAACACTGAAGTGGAGGGGGCAGGGATAAAAAAGGAACGGCTAAATTCAGCTCTGCACTTCTCAGTAGCACCGCCCCCCCGCCCCCCGCCCCCACCGTCACTGCTGACTTCAGTCTCAAGCCAGAGAGGCATGAGTTCAGTTGAAAATGAAAAGGGGTGCCTTCTTTGATCTGAACCTTCCTTTTTTGATCATACCTGGTGCTTCAAAGAATTGCCCCCAGCTTACTGTTCCTGGCAGTGCTGAAAGAATACCTGTGATTATCACCAAGCAGTAGATGAAGGAGGGAAACTTGTACCCTCAGCCCATCTGGTTCCCAACTGGCGCCTCGTTAGAGCAGAGGCCGAGGTATGTGAAGACACCCTTGGCGTTTCGTCTGCACCCATGTGTAGGCTTGCGGCTTGACCTGGGGACCGATGGGTGCTAGACGGTACATCTAGCCAGTGTCCCCACCATAGCAGGGGCGCTATCTCCTATTTAGTGAAACAGTGCCCTGGTTTCCCTCAGACTCTAATTGGCCTGTGTCTGACCTTCACTCTACCCTGGTTTCCCCATAGAATGATGTCTTCTGGCTGTTCCTCCTCCAGCCAGAACAATGCCGGGCCCTGGCCACTGACCTTGGCCCAAGCAGGCCTGCCAACTCCATGGCTCTCAGCCTTACTTTGCATATCAGTGCTGGCTTCCCATATCCACAGCTTCTCTGAGAGAAAGGTTTAGGGGCTCACCCATACACTCTGACCAGCCATTTTGGCTCAGCCAAACTCTCCCTAGCCTTGGGGAGAAAGGGACCAAGATGTGACCCTGTAGGACTTAATTATTCATTAGCATGCCCTGCAGTGCTTCCTTTGCCTGTCTCTTGTGCTGCTCTGAGTGTCCACTCTACTTGGACTGATACCAGTGAACGCCCCTTGCTTCAACCTGACCTGAAATTGCAATGCCGGAACAAGCGTAAGTGGGGCAGCTGACCCTTCCGAGGGGAAGGCTGGCAGCCAGGTTGGGAGCTTGCACTGCCCCGTTGTGGGTCCCAGCTAGGACTCCGCATTTTCTTTTCTGTCTTCCTAGAATTGCTTTGTCCTTTCTCCTGCTGCCCTCTGGCCTCTGGGCTGCCTTGGGAAAGGGGGCCTCTAGAGAAATACTCATCATCACTGCTGCTTCTTATACTCAGCGTCTCACTTCACTCTCACAACCAACCACCTTTACTCTTATACTCAGCGTCTCACTTCACTCTCACAACCAACCACCTTTGCCTCCAACCAAATAGAGGCAGGGACCACTGCATCTCCATTTTCAAGGATAGAAGGGGTTCAAGGGTCTGAGAGTCTGTAGCTTGTACACGTTGGAGCTGGGATTCAAACCCAAGTCCTCGACCACTGCACTGTGCACCCCTCTTTCGCAGAGAATGTCGCTTTGCTAAACCCTGGCACAGAAGGCCTTTGGTAAAGGTCTTTGACCTTTCTGCCTTTGACCTTATTGGGTCCCCTCAGTACACATCATGCACAGGCTGTTGGGAACAGATATGCAAGTTAAAGGAATTCCCGGTGGAAAACACCAGAGAGATCTGCATGGCCCCACACAGCTGTGTGTCCGCCCTTCTGAGGCCTGGAATCCCGCAGCCATTTCCTGTGCCCTGGCCTCGAGAGCCAGTCACATGGACCCAGAGTGTGTCCGCCTCTCGCTTCTCAGCGGCCTCTGCTTCTCCCAGTGGACTTTGCAAGGTGTTTCCTGTAGATCTTGCTGACAGCCAAGAATATCACGATTTGCTGGCCTTAGCCTAGATCTGGTTTTGTTTTTGTTTAGCCTTGACAAAAAAACAGCCCCACCAACCCCAACCAGGGACCTGGGGGCAGGAGGGAGGAAGAGGGAGATGAAGGTAAAAATATTGACAGAGTGAAAAATATTGAATATCCCTTCTGTTTCAGAAATAGAAATCCCCTGGGCCGCACTGCAGTTTGCCTGAGGTTGGACTGAGGCTGAAGCTGGGATCAAGGTGGCAGTTTGCACTTTGTACCCTGTGCATGCCTTTCAGGGGCGTGTGGCCTGGGGTGGTGTAGAAAGAGCTCCCTCTTGTTTTAAGAAAGCTCCCTCGGAGCTTTCTCCTGGAGCTCAAGGAGCATAGGAGATAAGGCATCCAGAGCCCATAGGGTGGACAGTGCCTCTCCCACTCCCAGAGAACTGGAGAGGTGAGCAGTTGACTTAGAACACTGGAGTGGGCTGGAAGATCTCCATGTCTGCTGGACCACTGTCTTACCTACTGTTACGCTAAACCCTCATGGCAGAGGGGCTGAATTTTATCTTCAAGGATGTGGCATATTCTCTGCGTGGTACGTGTGAGGTCATCAGATCACAGTCCCCCTGGAGATGCCATTCTGGAAGCGTTTTTATTACCTCAGATTAATTCACAACTGGGAGGCCAAACCCAGCAGCCCTCTTCTCCACATGCTTAAGAATTCTTCTGTGGGTAGATAACGGGGACGTGCACAGCAGAAGACCCCAGCTGGCACCAATGTCAGGATCCACCTGACCCCACCTGACCCGAACATCCAGTGGATCCATAATGTACTTTAACCACTGAAATGATCTCACGTTTGTTTAAATTTTTGGAAATAAACTCTTTGCTGGTCTGTCGGCCAGGAAAGCAGGATGTTATTGCAAAAAAAAAAAAAAAAAAAGACTGTGGCTTATAAAACGATAGATTGGTGAGAGCCACTCACATTGTGATGGATCAGGTGGGGTGACTTAGCCAATTTTGTACTTGCTGACGTCCCCAGCTTGGTGACTTCAAGTCACCAAGAAAGACCTTTAAGACAAGGTCAGAGGAGGCCCCCTGAAGCATCCTAATTACTCAGGTTCGATAAACTTTTCAGAGATTGATTCTTGACCCAGCAGTCAGGGAGAACAGGACATCCTGGACCATTACCAATAAACAGAAAGTAGAACCCAGGGGAGACACATGAAGAAGAAATATAAAGTGAAGGTAAAATAACCTTAGACCTTTAAGTCACAAGGGACCCTAGAATACATCCAGTCCCAGCTCTTCATTTTTCACAGGAAAAAACTAGGATTCTCAGAGAGAACTGACTTGTCAGACCTCACACAGCAAATGAATGGAAGAACTGGAAAGAAAATCAAGCTCCCAATTTCTGGCCTAGGGTTCTTCCTACTGCTCAGTATTTTCTGTGTAATTAGACTTCCTTTTCCCCACCCCAAATTCCTTTACTTCCACACCCAAATAAGTGCAGTTATTTAATGGAGTAGATAGAGTTATTTATTAGATCGTGTCAAAGTTGAGAGATGGAATCTTTTTGGAAAGTACCAGGGGCCTTGATGGATGGTAGTGAAGTCTTGGACTACAATGCCAACCGTAAAAGGATGCACGGAGGGGAAGGCTAAGTTTCTCTTAACTTCATACACTGAGCAGTGACCCCTGGGAAAATTGCATGCCTCCCCCACCAATACAATTAGAGCCCTAAGGGCCACCAGTGAGACAGAGATGACGAGGAGACTGGGAACCACATCATAGGTGGACGGCCATCAAAATCTATGAAAATATTTATTCTGGAAACAATTTAGTGAACATGACCATACTCTTTAACTAACTTGTTTTGCATAAGCCTAAGATGTCCACTGGCTGGGGGAGGGCCACAGGAGGCAGTATAAAGAAGAATTTTGGTACAGCCAAAAATGGTTCATTGTGGAGCAGGCTGACACAGGTCAGAGTTGTTGGCATACTCGCCAGATTAACCCTGGCATGGGCTGTAGAAGCAATTCAAAGGAAGTTGAACCGAATGACTGAAATGTAGTCAAAATGTGCTTCTGGAAGGGAGGTACGACCTGGCAGTGAGAGGTAGAGGCTCCAGAGTCTAGCGCCCGGACTGGGCCCTGGGTCTCCCGTGTCCTAGTCAGATGATCTGGGGAAAGTCACTTAGAAAGCCTGCAGAACCCTCAGTTTCTAGAAGATGGGGCTAGACAGCACTTCCTGTATAGGCTCCCGAGGAGGCTCAAATGGGATAATCCACATAAAGCATTTAGCACTGAATGTGGTAGTGACTGCCTGATAGAGGACAGCACACAATATTACCGACAGTATTATAATCAGCATTGTAATCAATGACGACAACATTCTTATCAATAGGGAAAGTTGGCTCTGGCTGGTGTGGCTCAGTGGGCTGAGTGCCGGCCTGTGAACCAAAGGGTTCTCGGTTCAATTCCCAGTCAGGGCACATGCCTGGGTTGCGAGCCAAGTCCCCAGTAGGGGCATGCGAGAGGCAACCACACATTGATGTTCCTCTCCCTCTCTTTCCCTCTGTCAATAAATAAAATCTTTAAAAGAAAATAGGGAAAGCTGGCCACTGCCCTCAAGGGCCATCCCCTGCTTTTTGCAGCAGTGTCCGGCCAAACGTGTCCCGTTCCGATGCTCTCATTATGTATCCTCTGAGAGCAGCATGTCAAGGAGAAATGTGTCCCGCACTGCTCTGCATTCTTTCAGTCAGGAACACCTGTGAGCATTGGTTGGGGGAGTGCTTCAGGGACAACCCCAGCCCACCTTTCAATATGAGTTTCCCAGGGACAGGTAGAGGAAGAAGCCCAGGGTCACATTTGGTCACTCTTGGAAGCGCTGCCAGCCTGAGACCTAGGGCGGAGGTGATGGGAGGAAGTCTCCTGAGCTGTGGATGCCCTGTGGTATGGGAACTGGCCTCGACAGTGCCCAGCACCCGGCAGCAGGGCTAGCTCTCATTAAGCACATGGTCTGTGCCGTGGGCAGACGCTCTGCTGGGAGAGGTGCTTGTGCTCTAGGTGGTCTAAAGACCAGAAAACATGCCTCCTTGGATCTGGCCTGGTGCAGGGAGCCTCCTGGGAGCTGAATAGGAACCTACATGAGATGTGGAAACTGCCTGTGGGGTTATCCGTGTTATTAACCCGCAGCGGTCCCAACTGTCCACAGACAGCTCTGTTAGGAAATGACTGGGCAGGGGCTGGGTTGGGTGGGGGGTTGGATTTTTGGGGAAAAGTTGTGACAGGTGGTTTCTACCTTCGTTACTTTTGGTCTGTATAAATATGCAATTCACCTTTCTGAGAATGAGGAAACTGAGGCTTGAAGAGTTTGTGTAGTTTGCCCAGCTTGGCAGAGTCGGAGGGCTGGGTTCAGGAGTCCATCCTCTAAGACACCCATAAAAGTGAGCACAGCCAGTGTAAGACTGCAGGACAGGATGAGGTGGGGCCCAGGGGGCCCAGGATCCCGGGCACAGAGAAGCGGTGCCAGTATGTGCAGGTCCAGATCCTGGGACAGTCCTGAGAAGTCCCCCGTTCAAGCTCCTGCCACCCAGACAACCTGGCATTTGCTGGGGTCAGAATGAGCTACTGGGCCTCCTCTGCTTCTCTCCAGCCAGAGTCTTCATGGTCCCTCAGCCATGTGACTTCTGACACTCCAGGCTCAGTTTGACCCCTGTGCCCTTGCTCATGCTATTCGTGCTGCCTGAAATATCCCCCTTTTCTTTCTGTGAGCAAAATCCAATGCATGTTTCTTGATCAGCTGGGCAGTGGAATTGGCCTTGGAAAACTGAAGCTAGATGTAGCAGGTGAAACAGTTGCACAGTAGAGGAAGACCGAGTGGGAGACTCTCAGGAAGCCAAACATAGGTGCTGAGATAGAAAAGATGCCTTCTTTCACCCAGCAGTTGTTTACTGAGCACCTACTATGTTCCAGGCACCGTGTGAGATTTGGGGCATAGAATGGTGAACAAAACAATGCATGATTCCAGCACAGTTGTGTGTGTGCCTGTGTATGTGTGTGTAGAGGGGATGAGGTATTATTCAAACGAATGCACAAACATACCCGTACACGCCGGGGACCATGAGAACTTCTAACAGTGATCCTGCCCTAGTTGATGTGGGGGCAGGTGGTCAGCGAAGTCCCCCTCGAGGAAGTGTCCTTTGAATTGAAACGTGAAGGATGAATAGGAGTTCTAGGTAAAGGGGAGCAGAGGAGAGGTCCATGCAGAGGGAACGGCATGTGCCAAGACCCTGAGGCCCTGCCCCTGAGCAGAGTCAGACCAGGGCTGCATAGCAGGTGTCCAGAAAAGGTCACTTCTCTCCCCCTTGTCATTCTCCTTGGTCCTGAGGCCTGTGCTCCCCCGTGCCCAAACCATGGGGCTTTAGGCTGATGACTGGACTTCTTATTTTGGGAAGTTACCCCTACCTCAAAGTTCTCAGTACCTGGGGCTTGAAAGAGTCCTTCTCTGATAACTCAGCCTTGGGGATTTCCATTTTCTCTGCATTTCTGATGCACTTGATTTTACTGGTTGATTATTTCAGATTTGGGGAAATGTCCAACAGCAGATAGAAGGTGGGCTTCGCTGCCAGGCACCTGTGGGACTGATTCCTAGCTGTGTGACCTCTGGCAAGTTTCTTATCTACCCAATGGACATCGTGCCGTGATCTTGCAAGTTAGTTTTAAAGATTAGATATTTGTAAGGTGTGTCGGTCTTGCTCACTGCGTGTTTCTGCCACCCCCCGTGGTGCCTGGTATGTAGTGGCCACTCAGATATCTACTGAATGAACAAAAGGCTAAGGCACTGTGGGTTCCATTTGGAAGGTGTTCAGGGGGTAGGTGGTCTTCCTCTTCTTTAACACTGACACCATGTCCCCATCACACTGTTAGCCAAGGCAGCTTGCTCAAAATTACCAGGGACTGGCTTTCTAATTCTGCCATTACTCACTTTGACCAAAGAGGGCAGCAGTCAGCATTCTTTACTTTTATTTATTTTATTTTTCTCGGCCTCCTTAAAAGGCACTGGGATCTTATCTCCAGCCATTCCTCCACACCCTCAGCATTCGCTCTCCCTGGTAACTGGCTTGGGGCTTACAGATCTATGATCTGGACACCCTTCCCTCCTACCTGTTCCTGACAGAGTGCCCACTCCCTGGCGCCCACGGTTGTCAGCTGGTGGGCAGGTTCTGAATGAGCTGGGGTGGGGAGCACCTGCTTTCCATGGGGCCCTCCCATCCATGTCCACTTTGTGTCCACCGTCTTCCTGGCCCAAGTCAGGAAGGTAAAGAGAAGAGGGGGAAGTCCTGACTACTTTAAAAGATACCCAAAGTTTAAGTTATAGATGTTCCAGGGTCTTCTTGGCATCTGTTCTGCATAAGCCCCAGAGACAGAACAGAGAGGACGTTGCTGCTTTTTAAAACCACAACAAAGTCTCCCGCCCGTCCCCAGAGCATTTTGGGGACAGATTCGCTGTTTGTCTGCAAAGAGGCATCCGCAGGCCTGGCGTGCAAACGAGGGAGGACCCCGGCCTTAATGGTGATCCTGCCCCTGGACCTAGCCTGGCCCCTGGACCTAGCCTGAAGTCCTTCAGCTCTCCTAGCACACGAAATCTCAACTGGCAGAAAAGTAAAATACTGTAGACAGCTCCTTAGATGTTGCCGGCCATTCTCGTCTCACGAAGTGACCTGACCCGAAAACTCCGAGTTCTGAGAACCATTCGTCGGGATGGTATTTGTCTGGGCACTGCTTCAAAGGGGCCGTGGTTGAAGACCAGGCCGCTATTCTGGTGGCCTCTTGTGTGGGGTAGAGTTTCCCATGGGTCCCTGGGGAGGGCTGGAGCACTTGGGGCCGGGGGTGGGGGTGGTGCTGGTTCTGAGTAGCCCTCCCCTGGGTGCCTGCAGGACTGTGCCCAGGTCGTATCTGAATCATGGGTGTGGTAGGACCTTCTAGAGGTTGGCATGCCCCCTGGACTCTGGGATGCACTGGAGACGAGCCAGCCAAACACCCAAGGCAAAACCACTCTGAAAGGTTAAGGGCTTGAGTGGAGGGAGGGTGTGGGCAAGAAAGTAATTCATTAAACCTGACTTTGAAGATCAGAAATGGGATATGCACTGGAATGGAACCATGGGTGGGTCTGAAGTAAAGTGGGGCAAGCAAGTGTGAACTTGTTTCTAGGGGTTTCTGGGTGCTTTGGGGTCCTACCCATTTGGGCACATGTTATTCTAAAGACGAAGGGTAGGGGTAAAATGATGTCTTCATTGCTGTCCTCAGACAGTGGAAACCCACCTGAGAAATGACACTCATGTTTTGGAGCCTGACCCCCACCTACGAAGCTGGACATCCCTGCCTACCTCTCGTCTTGCCCCGTGCCTGTCCCTGTCACACACTCTGCTGCCTGTCACTCTAATGGGGTAGGCTCTCCAGACTGCAGGTCTTTGCCTCTGCACCCTCCTCCGCCTGAATGCCTTTTCATTCTTTCTCTTGTCTGACTCTTGGTGATTTCTCAGACTCCAGCTTTGGCAGAACACCTCCCACCAGCACACCATGCGTCCACAGCAACACCAGGGCTGGATTCAGGGCTGGCTAACCTGGGGGGGGGGTGAGGGCCATCTTAGAAGGGGAGATGGCATTTCTGGGATCTGGCTTTCTAAGGGCAGTAAGGTGACTGCTCCCAAATGTTCACCAACCATGATCAGAGTCGCTGAGGCTTCTGCTCTGCAAAAGGTGGTCAGGAGGGGACTAGCGATGCCCCAAAGCACAGAAATTGCTTGTTGTGACTGGGTGTGTCTTCCACATCTTCCTGCCCCTCCCAGGACTATAACCACCTGTCTTCCTGTCTTCCTAGACAGGAGTAGTAAGCTTCTTGAAGGCAGGAATGTTGTCTGCTGCTGACTGCTAAATCCCCAAGTCAAAGCATAGCATCTGAGGCACGTAGTCACTCAAACGCTTCTCAATGGTGAATAAAGGAATGAAATTATCCCCGAAACCCATAACGGGAGGAGGAGTGGGGCGGGGGAGGCATTGGTGGGGGCTGCACCACTGACCTTCCTTACGATGTGGAGCCTTGGGTTTCCCATCTGTGGGTGGGATCTGGGTGCTTCTCCACAGACATGTGTTAGCTAGGGCTCCCTGTAACAGGACCCTGTGGCTTACCCTTCTTTGAATGTGAATCTTCAGTATTTGGGAATGGGGGTCCCATTTTAGCTTCTCACATCACACTGTTACCTGCCCCTCCCCTTCTTTTCTGGGTGACCCTTAGGAACTAGGACTCCCAAGAGCCTAAACATGAAACCATTTCTGTCTTTATCGCATTACCTTTGATTCCTTCTTGTAGCTTCATTCGTTCATTCAACAAATGTCTTGGGAACCCCTGCCACATTCTAGGCACTGCGCCAGGTGCTAGAATAGCAGATGTAGCCCCTTCCATCTAGTAACTCAGGCCAGTGAGTCCCAAGGAACTTATCATTCAGGTAGAGCATGTGCACACAGAAAGGAAGCTGAGCAGAAGACAGGAGGAACTAGTGTGGCCTGGGCCAGGCAGAAGGCTTCCTGGAAGAGGTGGCATTTCAGCTGGGTGAGTCTTACAAGAAGACTTACAGACTTACGGGAAGACTGTAAGACTTACACATCTTACAGACATGTGGGCAGATGTCTGGGGAGCAAGTCGTTCTCACCAAGACAAGGGGTGTCGCAGGACAGGTCAGTGGAGTGGAGTGGGGTGCAATGGCCACGTGGGATGCTTTGGAGTGGCAGGCTTGAAGGGAAGCTCCAGCTCCCGAGAGCTGTGCATGCATCACTGAGCTCTGGAGCATAATCCTATAGACGTCATGAAACCCAGGGAGGCTTAGGTAGGGAAGTGGGTGGGGTCATCGCTCCATTTGTTCCTAGGAGAATGAAGGGGACTACGGGAGGACCATCCTTCCCACTTTCTGCACTTTGGGGCCTTGAAATTTCCCGCCTGGACCACCCTTTGCCAAGCAAAAGCCTCAGTGATTCTAATCATGGTTGGTGAACACTTTGAGGCAGTTGCCGTATTGGCCTCTTAGAAACCAAGGTCACAGAAACACCACCTCCCTTCTGAGATGGTCCACGCCCCCCAACCGAGTCCACCCTGAATCCAAGAACCAGCCAGCCCTGGGACTCCTGCCTTGTGTTGGGCTAAATGATCCCTACCTTTCTCCTCTGTTGGCTTTGGCCCCAGGAAGAAATTGAGGGTAGATAACTTTAAAAGCAGTTAGACTGGAAATAAAATGTATTAATCCCAAGTCTAAGCATATGCCTAGGTGGTGACTCTCAAAACTTGTCTTTTTTTTGTTAAGATTTCATTTATTTATCTTTAGAGGGGGAAAGGAAGGAGAGAGAGAGAAACATCAATGTATGGTTGCCTCTGGTGTGTCCCCTGCCAGGAACTGGCCTGCAACCCAGGCATGTGCCCTGACTGGGAATCAAACCACGATCGTGTGGTTCGAAGGCCCGCACTCAATCCACTGAGCTACACCAGCCAGGGCAAAACCTGTCTTTTAATAGTTTGAAATTGAGATCATCTCTTAAAACATGAAAGCAGGACGAGGGGTTGATTCTGCTTGTGTTCCTTCTGGAAATCTCAAAGTTACAGGCGACTTGGCCTCTCTGGACCTGTGTTCCCTCTGCTCCCCTCTCTGGGCCCCTCATTTCATATACAACAGATGTCAGCAGGACCCCCCACCCCACTGCCCCGGACTGCCCAAGCAGGAACCCACAGGGCTTTCAAGGTGTGGGGGGAGCTTGGAGCCCGCACATGTCCCTCCTTCCTCTGTGCCAGGAGGCCCAGCCCAGGGCACGGCTAGGACAGCCTGGCCTCGGGGACCCCGAACACAAGGCAGGCCCTGAGAACCAAGGGTCTCTGTGCGGAGAGAGGTTTTAATAGCTTTCCCTGAGATGGAAACTTGGGTTGAAATGATTTGCAGCTCTCCAGATTTCTCTGAGTGTGTATGTGTGTGTACATGGGTTTATTTTTAGCCACAGGGGTTCATTTCTTGCCAAAAAAGCCCTGCCTAAATAAAACCAAGATTAATATTTTTACTTAGAGGAAAGAGTTAGTCAGGACAGGCTTTGCACTGGAGACTCCCTATCTTGATCGGGAGTGCATCGTAACTGTCGGGCCCTGGCTTTGACATCAACAAAGAGGGCCTTTGAAATGGACAAGAGAGGAGTGCTCTCAGGGGACCAGGGTGGGGTGCAGGGAGAGCCTGTCTGTGAATTTGTGAGACTTCTCTGAGGATCATTCCTTCCTCCTGCCGGCTGCTCTGCCCCACCTCCTTCAGGTCTCTCCCCCTGCCCTGTGCATCCCCCCACCCCACCCCTGCCCCCATTTTCCAGGGGAGGTGGGGGTCTGTCCTGGCTTTGCTCAGAGCCTGGCCATTCTGCCTTACCCCCAGCCGCTTTCCGTAGCCCCTCCCCCAGGTCTGACCCAGCCTCTCCTCCTCCAGATTCAGATGAAGCAACCAGGTTTCTCTCTCAGATCTGTTGTCGCCTCCAGGGAGCTCCTGACAGTCCTCCCTCAGACAGACTTCCCCCCTCTTTGTGCCATCCAGCCCTTTGTTCTTGCTCAATGTCATGCTGCCATCCTCGAATGTCACTTGCCTGTCTCCTTGCCTGTCTCTCTAAACTCTGGCTCCTGAGCTCCCTGGGGCCCCATTTATCTTCTCCCCATGAGCCTAGCACAACGCTCGAAACGCGATTGCTGAACAGATGTCTACTGGAGCCTATGAGCTGGGAACTGCCACGCACCCTTCTAATCGACGAGGGCTCCGAAGCTCTTGATCATTTGCCAGACGTTACCCAGAGGAACTATTTATCTTTTTGTAAAAATCCCCCTCCGTGTGTGGCACTTTCAGCTTCATAGTCAGCAAGTACAATGCATATTAGGGGCCTGCTGTGCACCAGCCTGTCTTCTGATCACTTGGGCTAGAGCAGTCGGTGAAACAAAGAACCTGCCCATTGTCATGGGGAGAGCCAATCAGTAAACACACAAAGTGGATGGACAATGTGTCCGAGAGCAATGTGTCCGAGAGCAATGCGTCCCGTGGGGTGTCATGGTCAGGGCAGCCCGAGCTCAGTTTGGGACGCGCTGAATTTGCGGCGTCTTAAACTTCCAGGTGTATGTGTAGATGAGATGCAGACTCCTGGATATAGGAATTAAGGACAGGGAGTTCTGGGTGGGAGGATGCAAAACTGTGGGAGCTGCTGGTCGTGCCGATGGTTTGAAAGCCGCGGGCTGGGTGTGAGGAACAGGAGGACGAGGGGCCCGCTGCTGACCAGAGTGAGCACGGTGGAGGTCATGGTTGGTCTTGACGAGAGCCGCATTGGTGGAGTGTGGTCAGGGGCTTGGGTCATCCCAAGAACCCTTTGGGGTGGGTTGACATCACCCCGGTTTATAAACTGGGATGGGGAGTGGCTTGCCCGAGCTCACGCAGTGACAGAGTGGTGACTTCATCCAGGTCCTCTGTGCTCTGTGCCTGTTTGCCGTAGTGCAGCATGGCCAGTTCTCCAGGGGTTTGCTTGAGTGGACCTGTTCACTCCCGGGTCTCTGTACCAGGGCTCGGGCCGTGGTGACACACAGGCTGGGGACCAGAAGGATCCAGGTGGGCAGGCCCCTCAGGCCTCCCTTAGTTCCAAAGGCTCTTTGCTTCAACACAGACATCATCACCCAGGCAGCGGATAATGGAGGGGGACTTTGAACAGGGTCTCAGAGGTGGAAACTGAAGATGGGCGGGGGCTGAGGAAAGACATCAGGCCCCTTGCTGTCTTCCTCCGAGGGAAGCGACAGGACAGTGTGTGATCTGTTTAGCCTCAGGGTTATAAAGTGCCTCTTTACATAAACATTGTCTCACCGAATTAATCAGTCTAACCTCAGACTCTAGTGTTGTGAGAAACGTAGGGTCTTTGGGTTTTGTGGTTTCCAAGTTTTTTTTTTCTTCCATGAAGGTCTTGTTGGGAGTGTAGCGTGCTAAACAGATGATGTTCTGTTACATTGCGAATGGTGATTACTTGTAGATTCTGTTACTAATCAGAGGATGTGTGTGTGAGTGACCGGGAAAGGGTGGTGGGGTGGTCAAGGGGATGTGGGGATCACTGGGGGCTTCTCAGGGGAGCCTTCCTCCTAGAAACCGTTCCTCCTTCTGATCCTTAGCAGAGCTGACCGAGGGGGTGGGAAGGTGCAGACAAATTATGACCTATTTTGCGAATAGTACTGGTCCTGTGGAAAGGTTTTTATGGAATCTGCTTTCCTGAGGGACCCGCCAGTTGTTTCCTTGGAGTGCAAAACTGCCCTCACGGGACCTGACCCTCTTGTCCATAGTTGGGAAGCGGGGACAGTAATAGCCACCCCATAGGGTGACCACGAGTACAAGAGTGAGATGCCATGTATGCACTGCCTGGCACATGGGAGGGGTTGAATAAGTGGTAGCCGTGGTTACCAGTGTGTTCCAGTTCCTTCCCTCTGCTCTAGACTTACTGATGTGATGTAATGAAATGCAAGGAGTGGACAGTTAATCAGCAGGTGGGCAGCCAGAGGAGCAGGAGAGCCGGCCTCCGCCCTCCTTGGATGGGCTAAAAGGCACGGTGCACAGGACCGGAGACGAGCTTAGCGGGCTGAGCCATATGGGCTTTGGGCATGCCCTGCTGTGATGTCTCCTGCTTACTGTCTTTGTCACAAGCACTCTAGCCCCAGAAAGGACCCTTGCTTTGCCATCCTGTGAGGATGACAACAGGGAAATACACATCTGGTGACCATTAGACAAGTTGGATCACAGGCATCCCTTGAAGACCAGGCCTGAGAAGACAGGTGAACCCATGGTCCAGCCTTTTCTGTCTGCCCACATCCTGCCTGCTGGGGTCCAAGAACCACCGCTCCCTGGAGTTGACACTAACAGTGACTTTGGCTTTTGGGGAAATGCATTCTCCCTGCTATAGTGGCGTGCCTTACTTCTTCTGGCTTCAGCAAAATTATTCTGTAGGGCCTTCGGAGAGATGGGAAGAGGGCAGAGGGAACATCTCACCCCCTAGACGGTCGAAGTTTAATTGACCGCTACATCACAGAGAGGCTCTCAACAGGATGCCAAGATGGGCAGAAGCTGGCCCTAAGCTGGTATACATGAACTCGGTTCAGCGATCCTTGATTCAAAAAGCAGCCAGACTCGGCCTTTCAGCCCGCCAGTAGGTCCAGCCATCAGTTGAGAGGAGAAAAGTCTGGATTTGACTGAAGAAGTTTGGATGGGAGGGGGAAGGAAAGGGGAGGAGGTAGGGGCCAGCTCATGGGTGTCTTGTCCCCCTCTGGAAATGGCGATGAGCAGCAGATGTATGATTTCTGGCCACACCAGTGAGCTGCTGAATCCTATCCTATCTGCCACTGGATTTGGTTTTTCTTCAAAACTCGTGCTGCTTGGGGTCTACATTACTACATATGGAGGTGTGGGCAGGCAGCATGCAATTACATTTCTGGAAGAGATAGGCCTTGTTTCCTTTGTTTTTGCAAGCCCCCAGTAGCCCTTCCCTAGAAATTATTGAAGAAAAGGCAAGAAAATTTGCTGAGGTGTATGACATATTTAAGTGGGTCCTACATACAGGGTGGGGCAAAAGTAGGTTTACAGTTGTTCACCTGGAAAATAATACAATAATAACGATACAAGAATCAACTGTGTTTTGTGTACTCACAACTGTAAACCTACCTTTTGCTCTGCCCTGGCTATTTCCTGGGCTGCGTGCCAATGACATGGGTGCACAGAGCCCGGCCAGTTTCTTCTTACACGCTTTTTAAGTTGAAATTCTCTCTACCCTATTTTCTGTCGAGTCCCACAAGCCCAGGAGCCTAGGTTCCCTTCCCGGGGTCTGAGAGGCTCCAAGACTGAGGTTCAGGCTGCACCTAGACCCCCCTCCCTGACTGGTGCTCTGCACCTTGGCATTGAGCCCTCTAGCAAGGAGCTTTAAACTTTGTCTCCCCATTAGGCTGTGCCCTGTTGAGGTAGGCAATGGGACTTTGACTTGTTGTTGTCACCCTCCCCAGCACCCTCCCCAGTTTCCCGGATACCAGCCCAGTTCACGCCCATGTTGGTTTAGCCGCTGGAGGACACTGGGTAGACAGTGTGGGCCACTCCCCAGCGTGGAGGAGAAGAAAGAAAACCAGTGTCAGCCAGCCCATCTGTAAAGCTGGCCTCCAGCCACCACATCAAGGTGGCGGGAATGGCCTGACATGCTGCCAGCCCCCAGGCTGGGAACTGTCTTCTGTTGCTGGAGCACCGTGACCTGGCCACACCTCCCCTGTCCACTGTGGCCCCTGGGCCAGCGGATGCCTTGGGACCACTCTCGTTGCCAAAAAGGAAAGTACAAAATAGCACACATGTGAATTGCAGAGGAGAGACTGAAGCAAATAAAGACATATTAAATTCACAGACCAAATAGGCGGATTTGGAGTTGGCCAGTGATTTTCCTCTGGAAGGACTTTTCGGAGCTCTTTAGGAGAACAGAATGTTATTTAATTTTAGTGCGGGGTTTTGTAAGGAAAACACTGGTGCGGCCTCTACACTGGGCCATCGTGGTCTTTCTGGACCATGACTATGAGCTCTCCTTTGGTCCTGGTAGTCTGCACTTGAGTTGCGCGTGGGTGATGAGATGGGACAGGTATCTGTGCTGAAGGGGGTGCTCCAGGCACCTCTGTTCTGATCAGCTCCCGTGTGCTCCTCTATCCCTCCCAGAAATTTTGCAAGGCCAAAGTATTTTGATGAGTACTTTGCCTTTCTTCCCATCCTAGGGTGAACCCCGAGGCCTTAGCTTACAGGGCACGTGAGAAGCCTGAAGATGCTCCAGGACACACAGACAGCGACAGAAGTCACGGCAGTGGTGGCAATATTAGTAACAGTGATAGAAGGCACGTGGAGCTTGGGTAGGGCCACCCACTGTTCTCAGTGCTTGTACTTGACCCTCACAGCAAATGTATGTGGTGTTGTTACACTCATTCCCATTTTAGAGATTAGGAAATCAAGGCACAGAGAGGTTTAGTAACTTCCCTAAGGTCATGTAGTGCCGGTGCTGGGATTTGAACCCAGGCAGTCAGGCTCCTGAGCCCAGGCTCTTCAATGCTTTCCATGCTGTGTTTCTGTTCCACTAGTAATAAGTGCTCACTTGTAAGACACACGAGGGGCACTGGGCCAAGATTATCAGAGAGATTTGGGAGGAAAGAACTCTGGGGACACGGGTTTGCCTGAGGCCACGGTAATGGGGGGAACTCTAACTCCCATGTGGCTTCCTGACTGTGAAAACGTGCTCCCTTTTCCCTGAACTCCTCTCGGATGAAAAGGTTCCAAGCTCAGGCCATTTCAGGGTAAGGAAGGAATTGGCTCACTGTGTGTGCAGAAGCTTCCAGAAGTACCCAGGCTTATAGGACGAGTCTGCTTATGACATGTTATGTCTGAATGCGGTCGAGCCGTCTTTGAGCCAGGAAAAGGGAGCTATTTAAAGGACCTTTGGCTATTTCCCGCCCTAGGCAAAGCCTCGCTCCCTGGTTTACCTTCTGCATTAATGAAGTGGGAGGAGAGGGAGCCAAGGGCATTCAGGAAGAATCAGTAGGAAAGCCCTGGCCCTTGTGCTTTCTGCCCAACAGTTAAGCTGGTACAACCTGCCCGTAGGAGTGAACACAGAGGAACCCTGGGTCCCTGGGTCCCTGGGAGGAGGGCTCCCTGCTGAGGATGCTGCTGTGCAGAGAGACACAGAGGTGCAGGCGGAATCTTGAGGGAGCCCAGCCTGGGATCTTGCCAACCTCTCGGTTTTAGAGCAGACTTGGAAACAGCCACTCGCCTCCTCCCAGACGGATCTGCCTCCGCTAGATGGCTAACTTTGCCAAGGGGCTCCCTGTTTTGCCGCCCCTGGCAAGAAGATCTGGAGGGGCTGGTAATTCATCTGAGTCCTGACTTTATGTCTGACTGGGAAGAGTAGGGTCCAAGCTCATTTGGGAAGGAATAGGACAGAAGCCAGTTGGGGTGGAGGATTTGGTTCCTAGTAAAGAACTAAAAAAAAAAGATTAGAGTTGATGAATTGAGAAACATGGTGGGACATCCAACGTGGGGAAGGACGATGGAGCTACCAGAATGGGCAGGTGTGTGTGTGCATGTTCTATTTGAACTTCATAGCATGGCTGCTGTATGTGCCAAATCCATTTCATTCTGGCCAAGGTCTTAGCACCCAGGACCCCTTGATGGAGACCCCCTGCCCCCATGGCAGCCCCCCAGCTTTTGTTACTTGTTCTTATTACTCAGTGATGTTTTTCTTTGGTGGAGCCAATGAATGTAGCTTCTATGCAATTTCTGAATTCTGTCTTCAAGACCTATTTTCCATGTGCAGGTTTTACAATTACTGGAAGACAGCATCTTTTCCACAAAAAGTGAAAAAGAGAAAGCCCTGCTTCTTTTATAATCTCGAAGTCAACCCCTCTCTTTCCTGTGTTCCCGCTGCGTGTAGTAAATGCCCCTGTTCTAGCCCTTGTCATGCTGGGTCTAGCTGTTTTCGTATTCATGGTGAGCTAGTATTTACTGAGCATATTCTTCCTCCCAGACCCTGTAGTGTGAAGTTTCACAGGATCTTTTGTTTGATCCTGTGAAGGATCAAACTCCAGCTCCCTGACGTGGAGTTACACCCTCTTTACAGATGAGAAAGAACATCAGGTTCAGAGGAAGTGGCTGCACTTTTCTGTCCGTTTCCTCATCTGTAGAACACGGATGCTAACATTCCCCTTGTCAGGCGGTTGTGAGGAGTAAGTAAGTGGGATGTACTATTGTGCATAGTAGGTGTGCAGTAAATGGGAGCGGTTGTTCTGGAAACAATGTTTTCATGGTCAGTCCGTTCCGTTTTTGGCAGTGGTGATCATGATGATGACAGTGCCATGTATGTAATGCACACTACATCCAGGACACAGTGCCAAGAGTTTCACATGCATTATCTTGCCCAACCCTTCCGTTCAGGAGATCGGTGCCATTATTGTCCTGGTTTCCTTAGGGGAGGAAATTGGGGACCAGAGACAAAGTTACTTGTCCACAGTCATCATAGCAGTAAAGAGCAGAGCTGGGATCGGAAGCGTTCAGTTGGCTCCCGAGTCCATACTCCCAAGCCTTCCCCGCCCACCACCACACCCTCTCTAAGTGACACACTGCTGCATCCTTTGCTGTAGAGAGCTGGGTACCCAGCATCCCATTAGCATGCTGACTGGGGCCTGCAGGGTGGCTGGGGTACAGGGCAACCCGGTAGACATGTTAGGAGACAGTGAATTTACACACGCAAAGGAAGAGCCCCAGATGAGGCTCAGGAGGGGGTCCTGGTGGAAAGAGAATAAGTCTGGGAGACCATGGGGGTGTCAGGTGGACAACGGATGGATGGAGGGCAAGAAGCTCTAACGTGTGAAGTAGATTTGGGATTACCGTGAGACCACAGAGTCAAGAGATTCCTCCCCAGTGAATGCAGCCTAGGGGCTTCCAGGGCAGGCAGGCTCGAACATTGGAGAAATTACTCGAATGAGGACTGCTTTCCCTTCTCCCTCCACTCCTCCCTCCCCACCCGCCGTGTCTCTCATCTGAATTCTTGCTCTGATTCTATTCGAGTTGGCTCAAAGCGAAGCAAGCAATGCTAGGCACCCAGCGGGGCTGATGGCCACCCGGGATGTGGTGTCTGATGTGGTTCAGTCCTCTCTAACCTCCTCCCTGTCTCTGTCTTGCCCGTTTCTGCAGTGATCCGAGCCAGAGTGGTGGGGAAGAAGCTGGTGAAGGAGGGGCCCTTTGGCACACTGGTCTACACCATTAAGCAGATGAAGGTGAGTGACAGCGGCCGGCCTCAGACGCATTTCTGGGTTTGTTTTGCCAGAAGAGGCCAGGCCAGCGGAGGCCAGGTGGTTTGGAACCAGGATGTGTGTTTGCTCAGTGTCTGAACCCCAGACACAGCCCTTTTGCCCTGTTGGAGAGGGTGTTGCTGAAGCAGCAGAAAGGGATGGGTGGGAAGGGGGTGGGGGAGGAGGGTTAGGGGAGGAAGGAGGTAGGAAGAGGGGATGTGGCTGCTTCATCCCAGAGCCAGTGCAGGTGGGGTTCCTCAGAGGCAGATAAGAGGCTGGGTTCTGGAACCAGACAGCAGACAGCCTTGTTACCTAGCAGCTATGAGACCTTGGCCAACTCACTGCTTGACCATCTCTGAGCCTCCGTCTCCCCATCTGTAACACGAGGAGGATGGAATGAATTGTCTTACGGGCTCTTTCGAGCTCTGTTGAGTTTCAACAATGCACAGGTCTTGCGTAGCCACTGAAGTTGCAACTTAGGCTTAACCCCTTGAATCTTTACATTGAACTTGTGCTGATCACAGAAACCTTTCCTTGTGATAGAAACTTCGCTCTCTTTACCTATTTTCCCAGCTTTAATTGCCTTCTCGCATCCCAGCTAGTTCACATCGTTTGCTAAGCATATTCATACAACTCAACACAGGCCCAGTATATTCCCACTATGAAGCACATTAAGGAAGTCCTCCTCAGGGAGAAGAACATAAGATTCGAAACCTAGAGAATGTGTCTCCTGGTCTCAGCTCCACTCTAATTAGTTCACTGACCTTGGAATCCTCCCTTTTCCTGGGCTCCATTTTGCCAACTGTTAACAGTGTGGGGTTGGGCTTGGCGCCCCTCAGAGCCCTTATGGCTGAGGCATTTCAGGATTCTGGGACACTGGTCATGCTCCTTCTAAACAGGAGCTGTTTTAGGAGGTGCTCAAAAGGAATACGGGCGCTTCACCCTACTGAACAATTTGCCAACTGGTCCAACCCCCACCTTTGTAATTACCTCCCTATATACAGCACACTGTGCCGGGAGCTCCGGAGGCCCCTTGGAAAACGGATTCCTACATTTAGGAACTATAGTCAGGTGGGAAGAGAAGACTCCTGGGTGCCCAATCAGAAGTTCAAGATGGGTGCACTCAGGTCCAAGTGATCTGCCAGCTCCTTTATTCATTGTTTGTATTCACATCACCAGCATTTAGGGTGGATGACATAGCCGCCGGGAAGTACCCATCCATCCTAGAGGCAGACCTGCAGGCCTCACTCTCCTTGCATCCTGAGGTCGTTGGGGTTAGATGTACTAAGTTTGTAGAACCTGTTGCTTTGGATTCAGTCTTGCAAACATCCACAGCCTTCTGGTTATGTAATGTGCAGAGTCAGCCCTGGCTGGTTGCCCTTGGCTGCCCAAGCTCAGTCATGAGACCAGCTGATGTCTTTAGACAGCCATGGGGAGAGAACAGTGGGCAGAGGGGGCCCAAGAGGAGTAACAACACCCCGAGAACCTACTGTGCAACCCCTGGCAGCCAGGGAACAAGTGCCAAAGCACATGAGACAAAAGCAGAGGTTTAGGGAACACACTCCCTGCCTGCTCGGGAACAGTCCTTCATATCTGAGATATTCTGTGGCCAGCAGAGCGCTGCTGCAAGGAGAGAACTGGGAGGCAGCGGTTCCTCGCTTTGCCTGCTTCCCTCCTTCCTCCAGTGCCTGGGTGCCAGCAGGGCCTGATGCCCTTGCTGTGGGCAGAATGTCCTATTTCCCCTCAGTGGGGTGAGGCCAGCTCCTGGAGGCTGGGGAGGTAAGGGAATGTGTGTAGAGGCCAAATAGCATTTGCTTGTCCATCAGCTTCAGAGCACACACACGCACTCCCAGGATGCTGGCCTTACACTGTCCATTCACCATCCGCCACCCAGGTTCATGGAAGTAGGGCGCTGGTCATTAGAGAGTAAAATCCCTCATTCTACTTCTGACAGAGACTCAAAGAGGAACTGATTTACTCAAGAGTCATGCATGTGATTAAAGGGAAATCTGGTTCCCAAGCTGAGGTGTCAGGATTCCTTCCCAATCTGTGTGTTCTTTATGTGACCCCCCCTCCCCCAAATCTCTCTGCTCTCTTACTTGGATCATTAATCACTACCTAATGTTCTTTATTAACTCTACCCTTCCTTCCGGCCCAGTATTGCATAACCCGTAGAACTGGTCATTGCCCTTCTATCCAGAGGCACCCCTGAATTCTGCTGGTCTCCAGTTACCAGGCTTACTCAGAGAAGGTGTGGGACCTAGCAGTAGCCAATCAGACCCCTCGCTCTCCTTCTCACTCTATCTATGCTTAGCACTATACTTGCAGCTGGGGATACAAAGATAGTATTTGTTACAGTGAATATAAGACTCCGTACAAGTAATATTTGTTGAGCATTTGCTATATTCTGCTCAGTCTTTGCATGGTTCAAACCTCAAACAGCCCTATGGAACAGATACACATTATCCTTGATTTTATAGTGAGGCCACTGAGCTTGGAAGGTCACACACTAGTCAAGATCATGTAGGAGAAAGCAGCAAACCAGGGCCAAACCGTAGCCTTTCCCTGTGTGGAGACTACGGAGCAGTGGGACGGCAGGCAGACTGATCATTCCCGACCACTTTGGGGGCCACCCCCACCCCATTTGTACCGAGCCCTCTAGGGAACTAAAGAGGTTAGCTTGAGTTTGTGGGTTTGTCCTGTAGCAGTGTAGCTCTTGGTTTGCAATGTCTTAACAAAGGGTGTAACAAAAAAAGTCTTTGTAGGAGGTGTGGGGGGAGAGACCAGAGAGGCCAGCCTGCATGATTTTGGCACTGGTCCCTGGAGTGCTTTACTGTAGCGGATTAGAGAGTCTACTGAGAGATGGGGGAAGCAAGGGCTTCCTTAGAAGGACTAAAGGCACTCAGAGAAGTCAAGCCACCCTGTCTGACCTCTCTCTTCATTCTCAGACCACCCCCACAAATACCCTTCTCCCCAAGATGAAAGACAGGCCAAGCCTCTCCCATATGCTAATCCCAGAGCCTCGGGATGGTCTCTCAGGCACATCTTGAGAGTGCAGAGACCTATGGGTATGTGGTCAGGGGGTGGTGTTAGAATGTTGAGGGAGCTCGTTGCAAACCCAAACTTGGAGATTAGCTGGGGCTGAGCCACCCGGGCTGTGGTGCAGAGGTGGCCGCTCTAATCTGTGAGACCCTTATCGCCTATCAGGACCATGGGAAATCCGTCTGCTTAGCCAAGGGCTGTAGTTTGTGCAGTAGAGACATGCTCTTAGGCCAGCTGCACAGGACAGCACGTGGGGGACATTATGTCCCAGCTGGTCCCACAGGGAGGCCCGCTGGTCATGTGCTGTGCATATCCTGAGTCTGGCAGCACAGATCTGCTGGGCAGTAGGAATGCTTGGCCCCCAGGGACTTCCTTCCTTCAGTGGTTTGTCTAATCAAATAAGCAATAGCAGGGTCTCGCCTTTGAAGCTCCAGCTGGAGGCCTCTCTGACACCCCCGCCTCCAGCAGGTCTCTTCCTCCCATTGCCTGTGCCTCTTCAAGGTCTGGGTCTCATTAGCTTCTGCAGAGACTGACTCCATTCTCGTGCTCTGCCTCCCCAGCTAGACAACCATTCTCCGAGAGAGAGACCATGCACTTGGTGCCGCAGTCGAGTCCAAGCTGCGAAACTCCCGTTGCTTGGTCTGTTGATGAGTTTGTGATATACAGCAGCGTCCAGCACAGATATCTGACAGGTTCCCTCAGACTCAGAAACACCTTATTTGCCCCTTCACCCCAAGGGAAGCTAACTTCTAGGATCTTTGTGTAGATGCCACCAAGATGGGAGGCCCAGGGGCTTGGAGAGTCCAGTGCCAGACAGACAGACAGACAGACACACACACAGGAATATTATTCAGCCTTAAAAAAGAAGGAGGTCTTATCATTTGTGACAACAGGGTGAACCTGGAAGACACTTTCAGTCAGATAAGCCAGACACAGGAAGAAACACCACGTGGTCTCCCTTTTATGTGGAACCTAAGAAAGTCAACTCTCGCTTGGAAGCAGAGGTAGAAGGGTAGTTACTGTGGGCAGGGAGGTAGGGAAGGGGGAGGCTTGGGTCCAAGGGCACAAAGTTTCAGTTCGGCGGGATGAATAAACAAATGCTGGAGATCGAATGCACAGCGTGGAGACTAGAGCTGCCAATGCCACACTGTACATTGTACACTCGCTGAGCGAATAGCACTGCCACACTCTGTCACACACAGAACGGGAGCTATGTGAGGTGACAGATACGTCATCTGGCTTGACCGCTGCTTCGCAACACACACATATACCTAAACATCCCACTGGACACCTGGACTATTTATCCTTTTTACCTGTCGACCACACCTCCATAAAGCTGGAGAAGAAAGAACAACTTGCTTACATGTGAAGTTCCAAACCAGCTTTAGCTATTTGCACTAAGAGAGCAGGAGGCGGGGTGAAGACACGTGGGAAGAGGGCCAAACCCTTCCCCCCGCTCAGCAGGAGTTTTGATGTAACTGTTTTTAAGCTAGCGTTGACTCAGTGTTGTATGCTGAGGACTATTCTTAGTTCTCAAAGCACCTTATGAAGTAGGTCCTTTGCCTCATTTGACAGATGAAGAAACCGAGTAGCTTTCTGAGTGGCTCATAAATGGTGGAGACAAGATTCGGACTCTGTCTCCAGAACCCAGGCTCACCATTAATCCTCCATTGCGCTAGTCTGAGCGGATTACCTTTAACATCCTTTCCAATTCTGAGACGCTCTGATTCTCTGATTTCGGTTCATTAGAAGCCTACTCTCCCCTTTCTAAATTTGTCAAACTGATTCCATGTCTCTCTGATGATGGATCTAATGACACCTTAAGGTCAATGTTTAGGGAAAGATAGGCTGATTATAAAGAAAAGACAATAGAACGAGTAGAACGCACCTTTGTGAAACATGGATCGTATTGCCGTCTTTAGAGCTGACCCCGCACGGCAGCACCGTGTTTGCCCCAAGCCACCGTTTGCGGCCCGTTCCAACCCTGACTCTGCGTGCCACTGTTGGAGTTGTTAAAATATGGGGTCCTGCAGATTCAAAAGCAGCAGGGGTGCCGAGCTGATTTTGACAAGTCCAGTTCTCACTGAGCAGTGGAAGTCACTGGAGTCTAAAGCAGGGCTAGTTCTTCCCATAAAGTAGAGATGAGAGAAAAAGGGGAAAGGCCGACACGGAATGAGCTGGGGCTCCCGCTCTGACAAACAGGGCCCAAAAGATCTAGAATGAGTCCTGAGTTGAAGCATTTGCCAACAACTCAAGGATCATCCCCACCAAACATGAGAAGGCGCTGGGCACAGAAGGCCTCACTCCATGGCACACACAGAACAGCACTCTTACGCACGGTTCCCATTAAAGCCGGAGAGGCGCCATCCATCACTGAGGACATGGCGGGGGGCGGGGGGGGCGACACCCCCCTGCTCCCCACAGCATAATTGAAAACTGAGTGCGGACAGCACTTCATGCAGCGCCTGCCTGCGTTTCCTCATTCAGCTGTCTCACGGGAGAAGAGGGTTAGAAGGGAAGCCGGGTAAATGAAAACCGTCTGTACGGACGGTTGTACGCAGTGATGAGAGTGCTCCCCTCAAAAAAGGCAGAGGCTCCCAAATTCTGTCGGCCCACAGACCTCTTCTGAGGGCAGAGCTCCTAGTGGACCACCTACCCCCGCCAGCCAGTCACCACTAACAGAAGATGAGGAGGAAAAAATAGCCCATTAGACCAAATGGGAGGCACTTAGATGAGACACCAATGAGGTGATGTCTGGCTTTTTATTAATTGCCATAAGCAAATCAATGACGCATGCCAGGAGCTAATGTAGAGCCATTGTCCTATTGGAGACCCTTGGGATAAGCCCAGAGACCACCTGGGCCTGTGTATTCTGAGCACTTCAGGGATCATGGGATTGGGCAACACCTTGGTGCCCCACCCCCACCCCACGGGCTCACAGAGTTCAGAGTTGTCTTGACAGATCCAGACCCATGTAACACTCATGGACTTGACCTGGAATCGCCAAGTGGGTTCAGACTCTGTTGCGTTCATACCAGTGGCTGTGGTGCATGCTGACAAAGCAGGCACAGTAGTCCTAAGTGGCATTTTCCTGCATCAGAGACCCTTGGCCATGAACTTTGTGAGGCTGCAGTGGGAGACACCATAGGATAGTGGTTAAGAGCATGGACTATGGAGCAAATTCCTTTGCTTGGACTCCCATCTCTGCCATTTACCAACTGTGTGGCCTCAGCCGAGCCATTAATCTTCCTGGGCTTCAGGCTCCTCATCTATGAAATGGATATAATAGTTCCCGCCACATACGGCTGTCGTGGGTTTAAATGGGTTAATATTAGGGCAGAGTTTCTCAGCCTTGGTACTGTTAACATTTGGGTCCACATAACTGTTTGCAGTGGGGGCTGTCTCGTGCATCACAGGACATTCAGCAGCACCCCTAGCCTCCATCCATCCCACCTCCCAGTTGTGACAAGCAAAAATGTCTCCAGACTTTGCCAAGTGTCTCCCAGGGTGGGGATAAAATTGCCTCTAGTTGAGAGCTGCTGTGTCAGAGTATGTTGTCAATTAGATGACCAAATACCAGCAGTTTCATAATTATGATGTGTTTAATTTTAAAAATGTAGGAGTTTTGTACATATTTGTGTGCTTCATCTGCGGTAAAATAGCCCAGTGCTCTCATTTGGTGGTCAGAAGGATAAAGGCATGGAGAGCCTCAGGCTTGAGTTCTGCTTTCCCCCACTGAATGGAAGTTCTCCCAGAGTCCTCATGGTCAAAGGGGCACAACAGCCCCTGCCTCCCAGGCTCTTGTGAGGAGAGGGTACAGTGAGGGGATGTAGTGAGAATGCTTTTATACACTGGAAAAAGTCACAGAGATGTCATGAGAACGCGGGCTGGCTGCCCAGTGGGAGCTTAGGTCCCGAGGTTGGGAAAGCAGGCAGGACCCCTTCCACAGCAAATTCATCTTTGGCTCCCATACAGGTGCTGGGATTTGAGAAAAGTGTGTCTTTAGAGTGTTGTGGGATGTTGGAATAGGTGGCTGGGCAGGACAGTCTCTCTGGGCAGATGCCAGTGATGACTCACTCAAGAGGAGACTAGGTGGCCTCGCCTGGAGCAAAAATCCTGGGGTGGGTAGGCTGGGACTGGTCACACGATGGCCACTTCCAGAATTCAGGTTCCCACAGGCCAAAGGACAGCATGGGTTCCGAGCCCTGGTCTTCCTCTCACAACGTCCCTCTGCCCGCAGATGTACCGCGGCTTCAGCAGGATGCCCCACGTGCAGTACATCTACACGGAAGCGTCCGAGAGTCTCTGTGGTGTTAAGCTGGAGGTCAACAAGTACCAGTACCTGCTGACAGGTAACGGCCAACTCTAGCACGTGGGCCAGCGTCTGGCCGCGGCCCACTGTTCCTTCACTTCAGAAGCAGAGAGGAGTGGTCGACCAGGGTGCCCTGAGGCTCTGTGCCATGTGCCCAGTGGATTGTAAGGGGTGTCTGGTATTGGGTCCAATTCCCACAGCCCGAGGTGGGACCTTGAGGCTCCTACACTGGGGCTGGGTTTAGTCTCAGCTCCCCCACTGACCCAGTGCAGGAGATCCCTGAGTTCTACAGTTTCGTGGCGCTTCTGTCAATGAAGAGGGATCTCTAGTACCTGTTCCTCTCCACCTCACAGTCGGCCTCCGAGATCTGCCTTTGAAAGTCACTGCCCTACCCCCTTTTAGGCAGTCAGTGTAGCAAAGGCCGTAACAAAATCAAAAGCCGAACTCAGTGATGTGGGAAGTGAAGAGCTGGCCTCTAGTCCCAGCGTCAGTGCCTCATGGGCTGAGAGCTTCTGCAAATCACTTAACCTCTCCGAGTTCATTTTCCCCACCTGGAAAATGGGGATACATTCTCCCCAACACCTTAAAAGGTATAGGGGAGGGTTAACCAAAATCTTAGGACTGATACATACTTAGTATGGTACCTGGCCTAAGGTGGGTACTCAGTAGGTGTGAATTCTTTCCCTTCTGGCTGGGCTCTGGAAAAACACCTCTCCCTGTATTGTCCTCTTCCCCCCACAGGCCGTATCTATGACGGGAAGGTGTACATAGGGCTGTGCAACTTCGTGGAGCGGTGGGACCAGCTCACCATCTCCCAGCGCAAGGGGCTGAACTATCGGTATCACCTGGGTTGTAACTGCAAGGTAAGCCCCGGGACGGGCGTGTGGGGGTGGTAGGTGTGGGGTGCTGGCTCATCGCCCCAGAAATATCAGCTCTTGCTCTACTGGACTCTGGGCCCTTGGGCTGGGAAGGGGGTGAGTGTGGGGCCCGGCAGAGGGGCAGGTCTGAGCAGGGGTGGTAAGGAATGTTGCCCCCAGGCTGCTCAGCAAAGAAGGTGAGAGAAGAATGCCTGTCTGCTCTAATCTGCTGCTCCCTGCTTCCCACTTGGCAGCTGTTGGGACACAAGGGCTCTTCAGCGTCCCTGGCCCTGCATGAGGCTCAAGTTGGTGGCAGGTACAACAGGGTCCTTACACTGGCAGGTCCTGCCAAGTAGTCCCAAGTGTGCTCACTCAAGTAGCTGACTCATTGGTGGCTCCTGCCCCTGGTGAGAGAGCTGGCCCAGGACCACCGATACCACATGTCACGGAAGGTGACTCTTCAATGAGGCCCAACTCCTTGGCCCAAGCACAGGAACAAGGCACACAGCCTTCCTGCTGTGGGAAGGGACTGGGCTGTTTTCTCACAACTTGGCAGTTTTTATTACAATTGCCCCCATTTTGCAGATGAGGCAATAGAGGCTCAGAGACCTTAAGTAACTAGCCATAGGTCGCACAGCTCATTAAGTCTGATTTCCACAGCAGGGCAGCTGGACTTTGAGGTTTATGCCTTAATCTTTCTAATTCCTCAGTTCCCTACCACAGCTGAGATGGTTCATCCTTGCTGGTTACCATTTGAGAAGGAAAAACTCTCTCAAATGTCTAATTCTACCACTTTCTGGCTGTGTGACCTGGCTGTGCGGTTAAGTTACTGAGCCTCTCTGAGCCTCTATTTCCTTCTCTGTAAAAGGCAGGTATATCTGTTAAGAGAATGGAAGAGAATGACATAGAAGCCCTAAGCAGAAGGTCTGGCACACAGCAGGCACTCAGTCCATGTTAGCAAGTATTACTGACATTACTTTCCCTGAGGGGCTGATGTGGCTGGGCCCCACCCGCACAGCTCCCAGGTTCTGCATCCAGACTCGGGCAAGCATGAGGCCAGGGTCCACCGGGGCAGAGTCTCTCAACCGCTGGCTGTTATCTGGTTGCAGATCAAGTCCTGCTACTACCTGCCTTGCTTCGTGAGCTCCAACAACGAGTGTCTCTGGACCGACATGCTCTCGAACTTCGGCTCCCCTGGCTACCAGTCCAAACACTATGCCTGCATCCGGCAGAAGGGCGGCTACTGCAGCTGGTACCGAGGATGGGCCCCCCCAGACAAAAGCATCATCAATGCCACAGACCCCTGAGCGCCAGACCCTGCCCCACCTCACCTCCCTCCCTTCCTGCTGAGCTTCCCTTGGACACTAACTCTTCCCAAATGATGACAATGAAATTAGTGCCTGTTTTCTCGCAAATTTAGCACTTCGAACTCTTAAAGTCCGTGCTGTCATACGCAGTTTATTTGGAAACATCCTCCTGGCCCCGCCCCACCCCTTCTTTTTGGTTTTGACATCACCTGTTTCCGCCTGGAAATTTTCGGTGCCATGCCAGAGAGAATGAGGACTGTATTCTCCTCTTCTTCATGATAACATAATTATATTTTTTTAGGAAAACAAAAATCAAAAAACTACCCTATTCTGGCATTGTAATACGGACCCCGCTTTCTTCTCCCCACCCCCTCATCTCCCGGACCCTCTTCTCTCTGCCTTTCTCCACTCTGGCACATAAAGGACACAGACAAGGATGCTGCTGAAAGGCCAACCGTTTCAGTCAAAGGTAGCCAGCAGTAGCCAGGTGTGCAGGTCTCAGACACCAAGGAGATGCTCCTGCATGTCCCCGCCAGACTGCGTGTCTGTGTCTCTCTCACGTGAGAGTGGGAGAGGGAAGGAAGGAACTGTAAGAGAGGGTCTGAGATGATGCAGCTCACACACTCCCCCAGCCCAGCGGTGCTTGGGTTGACCAGATCTGTCCGAGTCTGGAGCAAGCAGCCAGACCAGCATAATGGAACTTTCTTAGTTGGCGAGGACTTAGACATCTGCCTGAGGTCAGGAGGCAATTTGCCTGCCTTGTACAGAAGCTCAGGTGGAAGACTGAGTTGAAGGTCTTTCCTCTCCCCGACTCCCCTGAGATTTCCTCCTGGAAAACTCATTGGTAGATTTGGCCAGGACCTTGCCCTTATGTAAATCGGAGAAACACACACACCGTACACTATCCACAGATATAGCCAAGTAGACTTGGGTAGAGCATACTATTTCCAAAGTAGTGTTTAGCTCACTAGGGGGATGTGTTTGTATACACATTTGCATATACCCACACGAGGACATAAGCTGATTTTTTTACAGGACACAGAATTCTGTTCAATGCTGTTAAATACACCAATAGTTTAATCTCTTTTGTTGTTGTTGCTTGCTTGAAGAAAATCATGACATTCCAAGTTGGCTTTTTAAAAAAATTTAATTAAAATTTGAAATTCTGAACACTCTGCATTCCTCTAATTGGGGTCTCCTGACCTCTGTCCCTCTCCTTTTCTCCTGCTCCATGTTTGGGGCCTTCCTTTAACTGCCTTCCTGGCTGGGCTCAGATGGGAGATGAGAGTCAGTGTGGGTCAGGGGCCTGGGCACAGGAGGGGAAGCTGCAGAGTGTCATGTGTCATGCCAAGGCCAGATGGCCACCTCTCCTGGGTTTGGGGACAGCTTGCTTCTCTTTCTCCAGCTCACTGGTGGGTGAATGCCACCTCCCGAGGTCCTTACCTCATGGATTTCAATTGATGGTTTTGGGGAAGCCTGACTCTGCAATCAGCTGGAGGGGTTTTTGTTGTGTTTTCCTGAAATAAAACTATAATATAAATTCTCCAATTAAATAAAAGTATTTTAAGTTTTAGTGCTGGAAATGAGATGCCGAGAGTAGGAGATAATGTATATCACAGAGTCGGGGATGGTAGGATGGTGACATTTAACATGATTGCTCTCTTTTTTCAGATTATGGATATTTATCCTCTATTAGTATTTGTATCTTCAGTTCATTCCGCTTTAGGAAACAGAGCTGCCAATTTAAACAGGAGACAAAAAAGAAGCAGACAGTACATTGTAATAATGTCTCGCACGTACACACAAATGCCCGGGCAGGGTGTCTGGTAGAATCCCAGAGCAGGAAGTCGGTGAAGGCACCCGGTTTCCTTGGGATTGATTCCATTCCCTTGTACCTTTCACCTTGCGGTCATGACATTTGGCACGTGGAAAACGGGAGGCTCTGCCATCTCGATGGGGCAGTGTGAGCAGAGGGAGCAGAGGTCCACAGGCCAGTGGCTTTTAAGGGGTAAGCCCTAGACTTGGTGTTTTTGAGATTGTCTTTCAACCTCAAAGTCTTACAAGGTGGAACCCCTAATCCAACGTGTACAAGCGCCCTCCCGTGGTCAGACATCAGCCTCTCCTCCATGAGGCAGCTGACCATTCTTGGTCCCTGGTGGGGTCACCTGGAGTTTCCCTGCAGATACGCTGGTGGAGCCGCAGGCCCATCTGCCAGGCCCTGGTGGGGAGAACAGCCGGTCCTGGGCAAAGAAGGGTCCTTTGCAAAGCGGTGTTGTCAGAGGGCGGTTTTTGAGCTTTCTATAAGCTATAGCTTTGTTTATTTCACCTGTTCACTTCCTGTATAATTTAAAGTCATTATGTAGCTGAGACACTTCTGTATTTCAATCATATTGTGAGCGTTTTATTTTGCTAAATCTTGTGTCATGTGTAGGCTGTAATATGTGTTCATTGTGTTTAAGAGAAAAAAATCGAAACCCACATGCCACCATTTTCCTGAATCAAATTCTACAGTGGAACGGAGGGTAAATACTTCTCTTGTCTGGGCAGCTGGACTGGCGAACAGGGGAAACTACAAGGAACCAGCACTTGAGACTCCTCCAGCCTCCTCCTGTCAGCAGCCATGTGCTTTCTGGAGTAGGCAGGAGGCGGGGGGTGGGGGGGAACCAGCAAGTGCGTCCATGTTCTCGCACTGTATCAACTCGCTCCAGGCAGTCTGCTGGTCATTCCCATTCCTTTGCCCATCCAGTCGAGAGGCCATGATTTCTCCAAAAAGTGTCAGGCCATGAGAACTGTAATTCAAGATCTCTGGGCCTGCCCTGGCCGTCTCTTCTGCCTCTGTCTCCAGGAAGCCCACACCTAGGCTCTGTCTCAGGTCAGTGCTCCATCTGGCAGGGTAGGCAGCACTGGGAGACCCACCCAGCCCCAGACCTAAACAGTGGTCAAGCCTATGAGCACCATTTCCATACCACCGTTCTTGAGCAATTCAAGAAATAAATGATTTGGAGGGACAGCTGTGTCTCAGAGACACCGAGGGAAATGAGACCCTTCCCAGCCCATCATCCTCTCCTTGACCATGGCCAATATGGGTTACGCTAAGATGACACCCAAGTGTTTTGCTCCTGGCTGCCTAAAATAAAAATGTCACTAAAACAATTTTATGCAAGACAAAGATGGCAAAAGCCAAACAAAATGGAGATAAATAGGAGAGGCGGATTTCAACAGCCACCTAAATGGCTCTTGGGAGGTGTGAGGAGGGGAAGAACGTAGACACCAGGGTTCGTGCTCTGAGGGGCCTTGTAGGTTTTCCTGCACCCCCACCTTCCCCCTTAGCCAGTCCGCTGTCCTGAGACCCAGAAGTGATGGAGAGACACCAACCAGAGAAAACCCTGTCTAGAAGGAATGTATTTGTTGCTAAATTTTGTAGCACTGTTTACAGTTTTCCTCCATGTTATTTATGAATTTTATATTCCGTGAATGTATATTGTCTTGTAATGTTGCATAATGTTCACTTTTTATAGTGTGTCCTTGATTCTAAACAGTAAAGTGGTTTTATTTCACACACCGGCAGTCTCTCGCCTCCTTGTGTCCTGACCGCCGTTGGGAATGATACAGATCACAGAAGGCCTTGGGAGCTGGTGTGTCCGACCTGTCCTGGCTCCAGGCCCGTGCACACTCCCCTCGCCCACTCACCTCCACAGCCTGGACCCACCCTGCCCCATTCCTTTCCCAGGCAGGGGGCATTTCTGGGGAGGCATCTTAGATTTCCTCCTGGATGCTAATCCAGCCCTGACCTTGTTCCCTGATTCTATGGCCAGAGATCTCCACAGTTCTATGGAATCTGGGTCTTTATCTGATTACAGGCACCCCCAGACTGGAGCCCTGACTTGGACTTCCCTATTTTCTTCCTAAGAATCTCCACCGAGTGGAAGTAGGAAGGGGAAGGCTGTAAACAGCAGTCCTTGATGCCAAATGCCTGCCTGTAATTCCAAGTGTGGCTTAGCCTAGTGGGGAATGCCAGGAACTCACGAGGCCCCACAACAGATGGCAAAGCCCTCCCAGAGCTTAGAGCTGGCTTGGCACCCGCAGCAGATTAGGTTGGCTGTGGACCCTTCACCCAGCATTCACCCCATTGTGAACAATGTTTCAGGGGATCGCTTTGCCCTTATTTTAAACCAATTCCACTTCGAGCACCTATCATATGTCGGGCACAGCACACTATACACAGGATTTCACCAAACCTCAACAACCCAGTGAGGTCGTTCCACTATCATCCATGGCTTTCAGTGACGGAAGCTGAGGCTCACAGAGGTTTACCCACTACCCAGGCTCTACCAGTAGTTAGGCAGAACTAGGATTCAAGCTCAGGCTAGTTTGATGATAAACCCTCAATTTTCTCCAGTGTTCACACTTTGCTGGAATAGGCCGGTTCCACACGCCCTTCTATCCCAACCGGCACATCCTGGATTCTATGACTCTCTCTGGGTCAGATATAAGTGAAAGACAATCAGTGGAGAACCACTCCATCTGGTTAGACGGCTCCCACCTGGAGCCCACACCCTACCTATCAGTGTCTCCAAACAGGACTGTCCAGCTCAGTAGCTGAGCTTGGAATTACTGTCTCCAGCTAGTGTAATCAGGTAACCTACTGACTGTCCTGTTTCCAAGGCAAGTGTGGGGCTGCAGCCCTGTATTCCCTTGACTACCTGAAGTAGACCAGCAACCATGCAAGCAGGCATGTCACTGGCTGTTGCCAGCTGCCCGGGACTTTTCCAACCAACTTCTAGCTGAGGGATGGAGAGCTCTCCAACCCATTCAGAAAGACAGTAGTGCCTCCCACCCAGCTATCCGCCAATGGCAGGCTACACCACATACTCCAAGTTAAGCTCCAACCACTTCCCAGAGACAACCACAGATATATTCGAAAGTTAGAATGTGAAGAGGACACACAAGGAAACCCCTTCAACAACCAATATAGTCAAATATTACTGCTTTTATTAAAATAAGCATAGAAACCAAGTCTGGCGCAGGCTCAAATGAAATACTATCCTACATTTGAAACTTCTTTTACCTTTATTATCAATCAACCTTTGGCTCCAACATGCTAGTTCAAGTTGCCCCCTGTTGCTGAAAATTCCTGACGTCCCAAGGAATTCTGTCCAACTTTGTCATTTGTCCTACTGCCTAAAATTTCACCTGGACAAATGACTCTTTCCTTAGAAAAGCCAGGCATTCCCACGAGACATCACAATTCTTCCTTAGAACCTCAGGGGTCAGAGAGAAGCCGCTGAGCCCACCCCCTCCATTCAAATGGACCAAGAACAAAAACACCTGTGTTTGTTCTGGATCACGCAAATAGACAGAGTGAAAAAGGGCACTCACCATTGGCTTATGGTTGGGGAAAAACGTTTGCTCCACAAGCGGGAACTTCTCAGGACCCAGGGAATGGAAGATCTTAATGAGCTGAGAAAACTAGGTCAGAAGAGGAGAGAACATTGGTCAACACTTGTTACCTAGGATGGCAGAACCTCCCCCTTGACCCCAGGCCTTGAGCATCTGACTGTCCTGAGCTGCAGTAGCTACAGGAGCTGTTCTCTGCCTCTGGGGGAAAGGCCAGGGTCCTCGGCTGGAGATCCATCCTCTCCATCATCTGGCCGCATCAACCCCTCATTCCTGCCAGGCCCACTGAGTTCAGCTCAATGACTCACAGTGAGCATTTCCTACAACCTCAGCATTTCATACAAGCACGACCTGCTCTTGTTCATGCCATATCCTCTGCCTGCCATCCCCTTCTTTCTAGAGAGGCACATTGCACAGTAGTTCATAGCATAGACTCTGGGTTCAAATTTTTGCTCCACCACTTACTATCTGAGTAACCTGGAAAAGTGACTTCAGGTGCCTGAGCTTCGGTTTCCTCACTTGCAAATGGAGGAAACAAGAGATTCAACCCCATAGGATTGTTGTAAGGATTAAACATGCAATGTATTAGCAGGATTAAGAACATCTGGGGGAGCCCTGGCTGGTGTGGCTCAGTGGACTGAGCATTGGCTTGTGAACCAAAGGGTCGCTGGCTCGGTTCCCAATCAGGGCCCATGCCTGGGTTGTGGGTCAGGTCCCCCGTGGGGGGCACATGAGGGGCAACCACACATTGATGTTTCTCTCCCTTTATCTCCCTCCATTCCCCTCTCTCTAAAAATAAATAAATAAAATCTTTTAAAAAATGCCCCAATTTCTGAATATTGATTTAAAAAAAGAAGAGGGGAGTAGAGCAATGATATTTTAAGAAAAGCCTCTCTTATGGGTAACATTTAAATGGAGACTCAAAGAAGTCAAGTGAATGAATGAGACTAAGGAATAGAAGGTAGGGGAAATGAAGTCTTGGGGTTGCAACGAGGGCTTCAAGTTCTGGTTTCACCAAATCACTGGCTACGTGACTCGGAGTGAGTTCCTTTGTCCTGAAACTCAGCTTCTTTTTCCGTAAAATGGAGTAGCGAGCCCGCTTCACATGTTAACAATAGACTGACAACACGATTTTTTGGCCATTACTAAGTGCTCGATAAATAGTGCCTGTTGTTAAAAACAATGAGACGACAGAATATCAATAAGCACAGTACATACTGCCTCTTACTACTAAGACCATTATAAGGTACCACTGGGTCATAATATATTGTTACACGATATTCATTAGGCAATAATTACAAGAAGGGGACTGGGACCCACGCTGCTTATTCGGGTGCTTAGAAAAGACTCCTTTCATTTCCGCAGTCTCCATGTTGGGCAGTGGCCCATTTCAGGACTGGGAGGTCTCCCGCGGCCCCCGCCTGGTTCCAGGTCAGCCTGGCCCGTCACCTACCACCCAGGGCTTGCTGCAGAAGTTGTAGACGGAGTAGAGGGAGTTGACGGCGGGCAGCCCTCCGTACTGGAGGCCGATGACCAGGCTGCGGTAGTCTCCACCCAGCGCCATGCTGTAGGCATGCTGGCGGACCAGGATGAAGTCCGGCTTGAAGGACCTGCCAAGACGGGGGACGACAGCAGCGTTACCAAGCCATGCGGAGTCGAACACCAGGGCATCGGGCCATGGCCCACTGGGGAGAGCACTGGCCATGCATGGCCACTGCCATGGGGAGCCCTCAGTTCAGAATGGGGATGGAGTGGGGGAGTGCGGATGAGAAGGGTCAGTTACAAGCATAAAGTCAAATGACTGAAAACGACTCTCACTTTCTTGTGTTTCTTTCATAGGCCGTGTCCTTCGTAAGTGGCACGACCAGGCCTGCATAGCCTCCTAGCCCTGGTTCTCCACCACTGTACAGAGTGGCTTCCCTCCCACATATTTCAAGTGCGTCTTGTCCCTTTCAAGAAAACAGCAAGAGTGCCGATGCAATGGCTGAGCGCATGTCAAGGTCCCTCTGGAGATACAGTCCGGATTAGCGCTCACCAGTGACCTGGGTAAGGTCAGGACTATATCCCCATTTTATAGATGGGAACACTGCAGCTCAGAGAAGTTATGAATTTCTGCCAGCACAAAGCCAGGAAGCAGGAGAGTCATGTTTGAACTCAGGCCATCTGGTTCCAAGTGCACGCACTTTCCCTCCAGTGCAAGGTGCCAGGTGGACCGACACATTGTTTCACTCTTGCTGCCCAGGATCCATCTGTTTCTGGATTCCTCAAAGTCAAACGAGAAAGTCAGCCTCACGGTAGGTGGTTCACACTCAGAATGGTATGACCCATTTAGTTCATCCAGAGTCAGACACTTAGCATCAAATAAACCATCTCTTTAAAACGATTCAGAGGTAGATTAAAGTAACTCTCACGGGGACAGGACATGCCTCCACTGAAGACACAGGAAAGAATGTGCTACACGTGCAGATGCTTCTCAAATCGTTGTGGGCCTGGGACCTGCTGTGCACCCCAGGGCCTGGCACCACGGACTCAGGAGTGGAATAAGTACATGTTGAAGGAATGACTGATGTACATGAACATCACCTCCTTGTCCCCCCAGGAAATGGCAAGTGTCTCCCTAGGTGGGGTGTAACTCATCCCCAGGTGGCCACGTGGACTGTGACATACAGGTATGGCTTACGCCTCCCTCATGGGAACAGTCAATCATGTCACTCTGGTTAGGACGGGGGGAGGGGTGTGAGCTGGAATTATTACTGCATTCTTAGAACTGAACCATTTTCCCACATACTTTACATATGGGGAAACTGAGGCCTGTAGCGAGGCAGGAATGTGCACCAGGTGGTCCTGTAAGGTTACAATGGAGCTGAAAACTCCCTGTCATCTAGGAACACTGTAGCTGGCGTGACACAGTAGCCAACATGGCATAGTAACTTGAATGGCATTGCAGCTGGTATGACACACACAGGGTCCTCCCTGACAGTCCGGGGTATGAGGATTTGCAAGGCATGCAGAGAAATTAGTGACTCCAACCGGGTGACCTGTGGCATGCAGTTCCTCCCCCCATAACCAGCACCTCAACTTCTCTAGCCACGTCCCTCATGTCACTCAAACATCTGAGGATGTAGCCCCCAGCTGTTGCCAGGCCCTGACAGTGGGCCAAGCACCCTGGCGGAGGGTGGAGACCCAGAGATGAGTGGGACATGATCCCTTTGTTCAGGAAACGCACAATCCAAGAGGAGTGGGGCATAACGCTGAAGGATAAGAATTTGCTAAGTGAACAAATGAGTACGCATGTGAAGTAACAGAGGCATGTACAAGGGGTGGGGGTGGCTGAGTGGGTACTGAAAGGCCTGGGTCTTGAAAGAAAAGTAGGTCCTGAGGGTATTCCAGGTGGAAGGAACGACGCCTGTTACTGAATGGGTAGACCTTGCACTGCAAGGCAGAGTGGACTGTGCTGGTTTTGCTTAACATGCTTGGTGGCCACTTTTTTTTTGAAACAGAGCTGGTGATAAAATCCTCTCTAATCAGAGACCCACATTCCCCTGGACAGTAACTGGCCTAGGGACTACATCTCTGATGTGAGGGGCCCATCAGAATCCTTCTTGAGTGCGGGGAGAAAGGAGTGGCCAGGTAAGCCAGGGTGATTGAGAGCATTTTCTTGCTACATGAAGTGGCCTCATCTGTAACAGAAGTGCCGTTAACGAACAAAGACAAGGAGGGAGAAGCCCTGAATCCTGCCGAGGCTGACACCAGTGTCATTTTTATCTTGTGAAGCATCTGAGCTAGTAAGTCCCCCTTTTTGCCTGCACTAGTTGAATGGGGTCCATGGCTCACCATCATTATTGCTCTGACTGATGCCGGGAGACGGTGGTAAAAGGTACAATCGTTACACAGGAGTGTAAGGTCTGATGAGGTGGCGGCAGGAGAGGGGGTTGGGTGAAAAAAAAGTCCCAACAATGCTCACGAATCCCTTCCTGCCCCGTGTCTCCACAGTCCCACTGGGCCCAAGCCCTGTGTCTTTCATGCCTGGGCAAGAAGGCCTCCTTCAATCCCACACAAGTCGGCACATCCTGGCTGCGGGCTCCACCTGGCTTTTCTTGTTATTTCAGCTTTAGACTTAGTATGAGCTATATTATTTGGGTTTCTGCCCCAGGTCTTTCTCGGAAGTGGCTTTCGGCACTGGAGAGGAAATCGAGGACAACCCATAATTAAATGGTGGAGATGGGACAGGTGATGCGTTGCTGGGAGATTATTGGGTGCTTCAGGCAGCGTCAGGAGGCAGGGGGCCAAAGGTGGAGCGACTTTTAACCACTGGAGAAGTAAAAGAATTCCCTCCAGTAGGCAGAAGCCCCATTCTTCTTGGCTCCTTGACCGCTATTCTGTAACTGTCCCTTGTTCCTCAAGAGCTGAGTTGACAAAGGGAGACGATAATGCTGGTTTTGGTCACATGCTGACCTATCACACCCAGACCAGATGCCCGCTCTGTCTGGGAAGGCTCCAGACTGTGTGACATGTGCGTCCACCAGCAGAGACTCCAGGTTTCCTCTTGACTGTGTCCACACTCCTCACAATCCTTCCCCAACTCCCTCTACCTCTGAAAGTTGAATCTCGGTGAGGATCTGGGAAAAGGAGACTATGAGAACTGGGTAAACCAGCAAAACCAGGTGTCCCGAGGAAAGGGGAGATCAAGACATCGAAATGGTCTCTATGCCCCTGAAGGCTTGTGGACCACTGTGCTGCAGCAGGAACAGAACACAGGAGGTGTGCACACTCTGCAGACAGAGGGTTGGAATGGGCCATACGAAAGGACTGTGGGAGCAGGAAGTCAGCCCAGGCTGAAAAGAAATTGGACGGATCCGGTGGTGAGTGGACAGCAGGATGCTGTATCAAGGCCCGTGGGGCCCACAGGCAGCTGCCACCGGTGTGGTATGGTGACAATGGGGAAGGGGTCTGGGACGGGCAGCTGGGCTCTCTGACAAACCCCGGGGCCTTTTTATAAAGTACTAGGATGTTTGTAAAACACAGGCCTGAGTTGCTGGAGGAAGTAGCTTCCTTATCTCCCTTTTCAGTCTCAGGATCTCAGCCTGTTTATCCTGGTCCCTTCCTTCCTGTTCATTCCAGAGAAGGTGTCCTCGCTGTTCCATCCTATTCCTCCACCACCCTGGGGATCCCACATGTTACGGGTTGACTTGTGTCCTCCAAAAAGACATGTTTAAATCCTCAGCCCTGTTACCTACGAGTGTGACCTCTGGTCTTTGCAGACTTAATCAAGTTAAGATGAAGTCACACGGGAGCAGAGCAAGCCCTAATCCAATGACTGGTGTATTTATAAGAAGTGGGGAGTTCGGGCACAGACATACAGAGAGGAAGAGGACACCACGTGATGAAGGAGGTAAAGGAGGGACGTGTCCACACGCCAAGGGACACCAAGGATTGCTGGCAACCGTGAGGAAGAGGAGGAGGCAAGAGAGGACCCCTCCCTAGATCCTTCGGAGAGAGCTTGGCCCTGCAAACCCCTTGACCTCAGCCGTCCAGACTCCGCAAGTGTGAGAGAAGAAATCTCAGCTGTTTAAGTCACGCAGCCCGGGGTTTGTCTGCACAGCAGCCTCAGCAAACAGATACACTGCACACCCCCAATACTTCCTCTTTCTGGCAACTTTCGGAACTTTCTGGCTTTCTTTGTTGCTGTGTGTACCCTTCCACAGCCCCCTCCCCACTTCCCCAAACAACAAGCCCAACCCTGACAATAAGAAAACCTTAGTTTCAAGGTTGAAAAGGAATTGATAGCTAAGCAATGTTCATGTTTACATAAGACATTTAATAAGTCAACACGCTGGTAAATGTGTGAAGGTTTGTTTGGAAGGATGTTCACCTAAATGCTAATCTGGTTGCCTCTCAGGGTAGGATGGGAAATGGGTTATTACGTTCTTCTTCAGACTTTGTGTGAGTATCTGCATTTTTTAAAAAAAGAAAAGAAAAAAAAAGCACAGAGTGTTTTTACCATCAGGAAAAAACAATGAGGTTATCTTCATTTTGGAAAAAATGATAAATGTAACAATGATGTACCATCATGGAAAATGCTTATGGGACAATTTCATGTGACATAAAACAATAGAAAAGAGAATCTGTGTGATGACTCAAACATTGTAAAAATGATGGTCCTGGAAGGAAAGATGGAAAATTGCTACTTTATTAAGATGGTAAAGCTGCAGGTGATTTCTCTTGTTTTGAACATTTCCAGTTTTGTTATAATGTGGTTTGAGGACTCAACACTTCCGGTTAGCATCCATATGTAAATGATTGGGAAGCAAGTCCCCTCCACTTGGCCTGGCGGCCACACCAGCCCTCCCTCCTCTTCCTCCCATTGCTGCACCTCTTGGACAAAGCAGTCCATGTCAGCTGGCCCCAGTTCCCACGCACCCATCTCCACGGCCCTCTGCATCGGGCTGCCAGTCCCCCTTTACCCCAACGAAAGTGCTCCTAAATGACAAACCCCAAGGTCAAATGGCTTCTGCTCTGCTCTTAACTTTCCCTGATCTCCACTAACAATAGCTAATGTGAGCCTCTATCCTAAGCCCTCTGGGTATCTTCAGTCATTTAAACCTGACAACAGTCCTGGAATAGGAAGCTGCCATTATCACCCCCGTTTTCCAGCAAAGCAAACTGAGTCACGGAGTGGTTAAAGAACTTGCTGAGGTCACCCATCTTTTGGTGGTGGAGCTACAACTCATACCCAGAAACCTGGTGGCTTTAGCGAAGGGTTTCTGGGCTCTGCGTTATTGACATTTTGGAGGTGGAGAGTTCTTTGTTGTCGGGGGCTGGGTGGGGGCAGAGGGTGGTCCAGACATTGTGGGACCTTAGGAATATCCCGGGCCTCTCTCTATTAGACATAATACCACCCCCATGCCCCGTTGTGATGACAAAAATGTCTTAAGACATTGTCAAGGGTCCTTGGAGGACAAATTCCCCTAGTGAGAACACCTATTGTGAGCTCCTCTCTCCTCGGTGGCCTCTGTAGCTTGACCTCTGTCCTCCCCACCCAAACCTTCCCTCCTGGCCTCAAAGGTGTCCTCTCCCCATTTCTCAGCTGCTTCCTCCCGGCTCCTCCCTTCTCATGGTTCTCCTCCAGGGCTCAGTGTTGGCTCCCTGCCCTGTGGAATCATCTCCATTCAGTGGGTTTCCCATCTTGTCCTCATAGGCAATAGTGAAAAATGACTCACCTTTATAGAGTACGTACCAAGGAATCATTTTTTAGGCATTTAATTATGCTATCTTTAATCCTCACAATGATCCTATGAGGAGGAGAATACCAGTGGACTTATTGATGAGAAATTAAGGCACAGAGAAATTAAACACAGGAAGGATGAGGTCCACATGAGACAAGTGCTTCAAGGCCATGTGCAAGACCACCGTACAACCAGTACCATCCACCTAGTTGAACATCTCACCATCACCTCAGGCCCACTGTGCCTGGACCCCAAGTCATCAGCCTCCTGCAGAGTGGGTCTCCTGACTTTTGTTGAAGGGCCTGTGGTGTTCCCAGGAACTCAGAATCCATCATCCTGAACTCATCTGCGATTCTCCCTGACACCTGTGGGTAAGGAGCCGCCACAGTTGAGAGATTTGCCCCTCACTTCTCCTGCCTTCTCTTACTCTGCCCCGCATTGCCTCCTGCCTAGAAGAACTCAACAGATCCTTAGCTCCTAACTCCCCGTCGAAGTCCCTCATCCCACTCCTCTCTGCAGTACAGGGCTGGGCTCAGAAAATAGGCTGTGGAGTGTTGAGTGTGAAGTGATTTCCCTGCCTCTACCCCGAGATTCCCAAGCTAAATACCACAGGGCCCTCGCAGGTAACATCAGGCCAGGTGAAGTGGCCAGTCACTTCTAGCAGTTACTCTTCTAACACACACTCTCTTTATTCCCATATTAAACACAGAGGAATACTCTTAATTTCCACCGTGCTCTCGTAGACCTTTCTTTGGATACACGAACATCTCACTCTATCTTTTATTTTCCACTTTCATGAATGACATGAGTACAAGAAACGTTTTGTTTTTTCAGTAGAAGAGCTCTGTGATCAAGGGCAGCTACCACAGGCCTTAGCGGACAGCAAGAAAGAGACGTGGGCACTGTGAACTGGAGAAGGGCCTGAGTTCCAGCTGTTACAGCCACATAGGAATGAGGTCCCAGGTGGCCCTAATGACTTTTTAAGAGAAGCCCAAATATGGACATTTGTATGAAAAATTCAATTACTTCAATGCTGACTATTCATCTAAAATCTTTTTAAAAATGTCACTGTGCACATTCATAATAAAAATAAATAAAGCAGAACTGCTATGGAAAAAATGCTAGTGAAATGCAAAGCTGCACCTAAAGGGGACAGTTGTGACTCGATGCCAACATATGGTGGCCACGTGGAAATACTTGGTCCAGTCTTACCAAACTCTCTGACTTTGATGAAGCCAAAAACCTGCCTTTTATGTGAAATCTTTTGCATAAAATCTCTCCTTTTAAAAAATATTCCAGCTTTAGAAAAACAAATTTACAACTATGTGCAGTGATGGATGTTAACTAGACTTATGGTGGTGATCATTTTGCAATATATACAAATATTTAATCATTATATTGCACATCTAAAACAAATGCAATGTCATATGCCAATGACATCTCAATAGAAACATTTAAAAAATATGGGACCGCATTGTGTTGGCAAAACAATGTATAGGAATGAGGCCTGTGGCCAGAAAGTGGTTAGTGCATGGTCTTCTCCTTGGGGAGGTGGCTTCCCTGCTACCAGCCTAGTTAGCACTCCAGTCCCAAATGAATCCTGAAATCCTGCTTTCTCATGCTGCTGTGCGGCTCAAACCCTCCAGTAGCCTCCACCGACCACCTACAGAAGTTCATACTTCTTCCCCTGGCACTCAATGCTCCCCAGGAAGTGGCCTGGGCTTCCTTGTAGCTCCAACTCCTCTGTGCTCCTGAGAAACCCTTCTGCCCAGGCCCACGGGCCTTGCTGCCTCCACAGCCATCTCCAACCATTCCCACTGGGCTCTGCCCATGCCATACCCCAAGCATAGGAAACTTCCCCTCAAATATCCCCCCAACTCAAATTCCACACCCTCAGTGATTTCTCCTTGACCCTCAGTGCGTCTTACTCATGTGGAAATCACCCACACCATGTCTCCTGACAGCCCACAGGTTGTGGTTTTCTACTTAAACCACGAGGAGAGGTTGTCTGCTCCTGGGGCAGGGGTCTTCCTTCCCAAGAATCCTCTGCATCTTCTCCAGAGAGCTCTCTGGCCCTCTCCTGAATGAAGGGTTTTGGAGGCTTCCACTGTCTGCAGATCAAAGCCTAAATGTTTTAGCATGATACACGGAGTCCTGCACCTGGCATGGTTTTGGTCTCCTTTTAGAGATCCCCTGTGGCCCTTCCCCACGATGCACCCTATACTCCAACCACATGGATGACAGCTGTCTCCAGAGGCTACAACCCGTCTCACATGTGTAACTATACATACTAGGAAAGGAACAGCAAAGGACTATTAGGAGAGAACACTGTGAAAATTACGGGTACTGCTGTGTGGCCGTTGCTGGGTAACTCAGTTGGTTAGAGCATCATCCCCATACACCAAGGTTGTAGGTATGACCCCTTGTCAGGGCACATACCAGAATCAACCAATGAAGGCATAAATACGTAGAACAACAAATTTCTTTCTTTCTTTCTGTCTGTCTGTCTCTCATCAATAAAAAATATTGCTAGGTATTAAATATGGAAACAAGGCAAGTCCAGAATGCCCTTGCCTACATGCCTGCTCTTACTGGTCTTTCAATGCTCACTTTTAATAAAACTTCCCCTGGAGAATGGGCTGGCATTGTTTACTTCTGGGGATAAAGTTGGCCGACATACATACACACACTTTGAAAACAGTAAAGTTTTCTATAACAAGCAGGAGTTGGTATCTACATTTGAGTATCTTTTCCTGGGATCTAGCATGTGCCCAGCAGCACACAGTAGGTGCTCAGGAGGTGCGCATGGAAATGGAGTGTGCTGTGGCTTCATTTCTCAGGGTCTTGGCCCATATAAAGTCAGTAACACTTCAACAATGAGCAGCAGGAAAGCATCTGAAGATGCCAAATAACATGTGAGTGGGAAACACATGATGTAGCTGCCCCCAGCTCGGTCCCTGACTTTTGGTGGGTCTCTGAGGGTTCAGCTTCACCTCTCTGGGCCTCGATTTCCTTGATGACAAAAAAAGAAGTTCAGCTATGTGACCTCTAAGGGCCTTTTTTGGGATGACTGCCTCCAATTCCAGACCTGGAACCAAGACTTTCAACACTGACCTCCCTGTCACATCTGCCCAAGTTCCCTTGTGACTTTCTGTCACATAGCAGTTTATAAGAACCATGATTACCAAACACTGGGCACTCGCCAAGTGCCGGACACCTACCAGGGGCTTCCCAAACTTGTCCGATCCCCACAAAAAGCCTGTGTGAAGTGGGCAAGTATCTTGGCCTGGGTCCCCGAGAAGCAGAGCCCCAAACAGATTTCCCAAAGCCTGGGATTCCTGGAGGGAAGTGTGCTCTGGAGGCAAAGGGTGAGGGAAGCGGGGCATGAAGGGGCGGGGTGTGTGTAGTCATGGGTCCATCTAGTCTTGGCCTGACCCACAGGGGGCTTCGGAGCTTAAATAGTCCTACTGAGTTGCCCACCTGGAGGGAAGACGACTGGGCCTTTTGGGTCCCCAGTATTGGTCAGTTACCAGCTCTCCTGATGAGAGGGGGAGGTTGCAGAAGGATGTGTTGAGGATGCAGTTACCACAAGCCCAGGGCTCTGGAGAAGGCTGGAGGGATAGCTGACACCATGGCATCACAGTGCTGGGGGATGGGTGCCCTGGCTGGCAAAGGGGATTTGAGCAGAGAACAAGACAACACTGATTAGCCCACTTGGCAGATGAGGAAAACTGAGACCTGGACTGATTAAACATGCTCTGAAGGTCACGGAACTATGAAGTATAGAGGTCTGTAGTATTAGATACAAATTGAATTTCCCATAAATGGTCCCCACCCCTGAGGGGCAGGACCTATCTTTCCCAGCACCCAGAAAGATGCCTGCACTCAGGGGGTGCTGAGATGTGCTTGGAACGGCTGCGTCTGTGAGCTGCTGCTCACCAGGGCCATGGGGCCTCCGGGTGGCATGTCTCTGTGAGGACCGGGCAGGCGGGTGCCTGCTCTCCGGCAGCCGCCTGGGCTCCAAGGGCTGTCAGCGGCCCGCTCCCTGCCGGGCGGGCCTCCTGCCAGGCTGCCTGCTCGGGATGGGGAACGTTATTCATCAGGGAGATAAGGCAGCTGATGAGAGATGGGCCTCCAGGCAGCTGTTCCCGAGCAGCGGTGGGGAGGCGGGGGGGAGAGGGAGAGGGGAAAGCCCGTTCTGAGATAAAAAATGGTGTCGCTGCTGGGGGATGACGGAAGAACACATTTGGAACCGGGGCTGGGCTTGTACATACTTATACCCAGGGCCTTCCCCACAAATACCATGCCTGACGAGCCACACACGTGCTGTCAGGTCAACTACTGAACAAGTCAGGGGCTCTCCCCTGCTCACTCAGCAAGAAGTACCCACCTGGCGGCGCGCAGTTCTCAGAATGCAGTGACTCGGGGCCAGGGGAGCTAAAAGCTCTGGCTGGGCTACAGCTCCAAAAAACCCATTTTCCGCCCTGGCACTCAGGTGGCGATGACTCCAGGGCAGCTAAACCCTCTTGCCGCGCTCCCTGGGTCTCCCCTCTTCTCTCAAGGCCAGCCCCTACTTGATGGAATTTTTCAAGTTGGGGAGCGAGTGTGACTGATGTTTCTGTATATTATCTTTTGTTTTTTGCTTGTTTGTTGAAGGGAGCAAAAGAAGGGGCTCTTAGGTGGGGTTCTTGGACTGTGCCCGGGCTCCTGATGGTCTTCCCTAACCTGCCCCGGCCACCTCTCCAGCCTCCTCCCCTGCACATCGGTCACCTCCATTTCTGGCCACACTGGAGGGTTTTCTCAAAAGCCAGGGTCCCTGCCCTGCACCCTGCAGTGGACATCCCCATCCAGACCTCCTGACGTTTAGTCTTCATTAGCAGTCAGAAGAGGGAGGGCTGTATACAGGTGTCTTACAAAGTACGACACCATACTTCCCTTTATAAAAACAACCTAACACAAATCCAGCGGAGTGTTAGGACTTGACAAGGTGGGTCATGACCATATATTTGGTAACGACAGTTAATGCGTACAAAGCACAGAGTGTGTGCGAGGCACTTCTGTCTTTTTAGCAGCTTTACCTTGGTGAATCCGACAATCACCTTTTGAGGGAGGGGTCTGGTTCCAAAGTAAGGGAAGCACAGAGAAGTTAAGTAACACCTCCAAGATCACACTGCGGAGCCAGGCAGCCCGGCCCCGGAGTGGAAGGTCCTGCTCACTCAGTATATGGGGCTTTGTTATAGTATTCTCTGGACTTTTCCTGTGTTTTAAAATAGTTTTAGAGTTTTTTTTTTTAAAGAATCTGGAGTAAATATGGAAGATGTTAGTATTTGCTAAATTGGTGTGATCAACTATGTATGTTTAAAATTATTCCAAACTTTGTGCACATGACTTTTTCAAGAGAAAAAAAAAACTGCCTCAGTGTTGCTCCTCAGAAGCCCACCGGACCCCTCCGCCCCCTCCGCCCCCTCCTCACTCCTCTCTGCTAGGCCCTTCATGGCCTCGCCACACCGCATCAGAGCTGGTGATTTACTTCCCATTTCCTCCCTCTGGGCTGCTGACTCCACCAGGGCAGGGCCGAGGGTGGGTTTCCGTCTGTATTTGCAGGGCCCGGCCTATCGAGGACTCCAGACGCTGCGTGAAATGGTTAGACTAAACGGAACCTCTCTGGGGGGCCCCACGGGTGAGGACCGAGCCGCCGACAAAAGTGAGGCTGCAGGGCGCGGAGGGAGCCAATGTGTGCCCTGCCCTCCCTGCTGGAGACGTATGGCAGTAATTTTTAGGACCATTACCCAGTCAGGGTTTCCAGCATAAATGCTTCCAGCTATACGTTTCACTGTGCACTTCTTAAGACAGGATCTTGGCTGCTTCCAGCTCAGCTCACGCCCATCAAAGAAGCAGAGGCAGGAGCAGCTTTCGAGGAAGCCCTCTGGGTTTTGCCCATTGTGTCTCAAACTAGGACTCTTGCTGCGTTGGCAAATCACAGATGGACCCTCTGCAAGTTGGCTTCCTCGTTCTAGCCTGGGGGCCCTCGCGCTTGGCTGCAATCTCCTGGGAGCTCTCAAAACACTCACACCTAGATCTTCCCTGCCTACACGTGTTCTTCTGCGATTGGCCTGAGGCTGGGATTTTCAGAAGTTCTCCAAGTGACTGCAACAGACAGCCAAGCTGAGAAATCCTGTTAGGTGATCTTCGAAAGAATGCCAGTTACCGCCAGGTGATGGCTGCTTCTTTCCATGTGCAGTTACTGAGCCTCTATAATGTGACAGGCAATGAAGAACGAAGGAAGGAGTCCGAGACCTCTGTTCCACAGAGCAGCTAAGTTGAGGAGAGGAGCCGTTAGGCTGGTTTGGTGTGCACGGACCGCACAGCCAGCCTGGACAGGGCAGGGTCTTGGTGCCCTCCCAACACCGCTGTCAGGTGTCACTGATTGATCGCAGGACAACTCCCAGCTCAGTCCGTGGCGACGGTCAATAAAATGGCTGCTGGGCAAAAAGCAAGGTGGTAGCTATACACACAATACTCAGGTATGCTTCCCCGAGGTTCGGCGGGGCATAGATTTATCTTACCCCTGCTGGGTGGGGTTTCACATACTCAGTGCCGGGCCAAGAAACACATCAACACATGGTACAAGTCTGGCTGAACCTGGGCAACATTTCTAAGAGTTAAAAGCTACTTCTAACACATTCTAACACTGGTGCATGAATGACTCTTTGAGAACCCCTGGTGAAAGCAAACACTGGCTAAGCATGTATCAGCTCTTTTAATCCTTCCAATAACCCCAGAGATCAATTAGCGGAGTGTTTAGGGCAGGGACTTTGGGCTCAAGCCTTGGTTGTGCCACCTACCAGCTGCGTGGTCCTGGCACATCAGTTAACATTTTGGAGCGTGAGTTTACCCATCTTTACAAAACTAAGGTGGTAACAATAGCATTCACCTCATATAGCTGCTGCGAGGATGGCATAAGCCCACCCAGGTGAAGGGTTGAAGCCAGTGTCTGGCACACAGCGAGCCCTTGATAATGGCAACGACGTTAGCTAATGCTGACAGGTAGGTAGCATTTATCTGTGAGCTTTGTCAGAGTTTCTATGCATACAATTTTTAAAAGTTCTCTTTAACACCTTAAAATAGGTCTTTCATGCACATGAGATCACAGGTAGCAGGCCTGCTGCAAACCCACCCAAACCTCGGTGCCTTCTCCTCGAGAAGTCGACCTTGCCAGTTGTGCCCATGTGGCAATTCCGAGAGCAGGTTCACAGCCTTCCTGCTGCGAAGTTTTGCTGGCAGCACAGCTTCTTATGGTTCCCCCCGTCGTTTACCGTCCTCCGAGGACCCATCCTTCCATGTGAGAGTTCTGTGTGGGGTCTCGTGTCCTGCTGTGTCACCACACTCCTGGTTATACTTCGGCTGTTTTTCTCCGACTGTGGACTTCACAGCCTTCTGTATCCTGTTCTGACTCTAGTTTTTCTACTTAGCAGCATATCTTAGCAATCCTTTCATATCAGTACAAATGGATATGCTTTTTGAATTGTGAATGGCATCTCACTAGATGGTTCTATCCTGATTTATGTAACCCATACCCTAGGGATGGACAGTTAGGTTGTTTCTAACCCTTAGCTATCCACACACTCTTCTGAGAAGGAAACCCACCGTAACATTCACACAACATATAACAACAGCAATTGCCTGCCACCAATTTTGTATGTAATGTAGTACCTACAAGTGTTCATAAGAGCTGCACCCTGGAGTTGGGTGCAAAAAAGAAAACTAGGATCTTTGGCAGCATCTGCTCATAATGATTTTGGCTGCGAACAACAGCGACGACTAAATCAGTAAATAAAAGGTATTACGTCACTGAGTAAGGAAGACAGTGACGGGAGTGAGCAATCGGAGGCTCAGAGTCATCCTCAGGGACCTGAATGCTTCGTGCCCTTCTGATTTTTTTTTTAAAGATTTTCTTTTTTTTTAAAGATTTTATTTATTTATTTTTAGAGGGGAAAGNGGTAACAATAGCATTCACCTCATATAGCTGCTGCGAGGATGGCATAAGCCCACCCAGGTGAAGGGTTGAAGCCAGTGTCTGCCACACAGCGAGCCCTTGATAATGGCAACGACGTTAGCTAATGCTGACAGGTAGGTAGCATTTATCTGTGAGCTTTGTCAGAGTTTCTATGCATACAATTTTTAAAAGTTCTCTTTAACACCTTAAAATAGGTCTTTCATGCACATGAGATCACAGGTAGCAGGCCTGCTGCAAACCCACCCAAACCTCGGTGCCTTCTCCTCGAGAAGTCGACCTTGCCAGTTGTGCCCATGTGGCAATTCCGAGAGCAGGTTCACAGCCTTCCTGCTGCGAAGTTTTGCTGGCAGCACAGCTTCTTTTGGTTCCCCCCGTCGTTTACCGTCCTCCGAGGACCCATCCTTCCATGTGAGAGTTCTGTGTGGGGTCTCGTGTCCTGTTGTGTCACCACACTCCTGGTCATAAACTTCAGCTGTTTTTCTCCGACTGTGGACTTCGCAGCCTTCTGTATCCTGTTCTGACTCTAGTTTTTCTACTTAGCAGCATATCTTAGCAATCCTTTCATATCAGTACAAATGGATATGCTTTTTGAATTGCGAATGGCATCTCACTAGATGGTTCTATCCTGATTTATGTAACCCATATCCTAGGGATGGACAGTTAGGTTGTTTCTAACCCTTAGCTATCCACAAACTCTTCTGAGAAGGAAACCCACCGTAACATTCACACAACATATAACAACAGCAATTGCCCGCCACCAATTTTGTATGTAATGCAGTACCTACAAGTGTTCATAAGAGCTGCACCCTGGAGTTGGGTGCAAAAAAGAAAACTGGGATGTTTGGCAGCATTTGCTCATAATGATTTTGGCTGCAAACAACAGCGATGACTAAATCAGTAAATAAAAGGTATTACGTCACTGAGTAAGGAAGACAGTGACAGGAGTGAGCAATCGGAGGCTCAGAGTCATCCTCAGTGACCTAAATGCTTCGTGCCCTTCTGACTCGTATTCTTAGGGACAGACTTTCATCCTCCCGCTGTCTCTTCATGTTACCCGTGGGCCACCCTGGGTTTCGGGTCACTTCCTCATCCCTGTGAGAAAGAGCCCCTTTCCTGAGCAGTGTGGAGGACCTTCCAGAACCCCCTGGCAGGCACCTCTCAGACTTCAGTTGTCACAGCTGCCTCTCCAGCCCTTTCCTCCACACATCTGTCTGTGGGCACAGAATGACCACAACCGGCTGAAGTTAGCTAAGACTCGACCCTGGCATCAGGGGAGGCCTATGTTCCTGGGAAGTGTCATGGCCACCAAAATCTGAGTAAACTCAGGAGTCGGGAGGCAAGAACGGAGGCAGCAACCACTTCTATATAACACAGATCTGAAACCTTTATTTTCATGGACCATCGTATGCTGCTCTTTTAAAGAATTGGCTCATCGTATTATGTGACTTAAGAGAAAAATATTGAGTATATTTACAAAGACACATCTGGATAAATTCACAACAGCAACAATAATTCTGAGAGTTTACTACAAGGCTTTCATGAGGGCCTGGAAGGCCTAGTGGTACAAAGAACCGTTGACTTGGAACCAGAAAACACAGCTTGAGACTCTGCCACTCGGGGAGGCCCTGGGAATGTTTCTTTAGCTCCCCAGGCCTCCAGGCTTCCCCTCTGTGAAAAGTGCAGCCTGGAGGGAAGTCAGATGTCATGCAAAAGGGAAAAGAATGGGCCTTGCAGCTCGACCTGACTCTGAAGCCCAGCTCCCCGGTGCTGCGTGACTAGGGGCAAGTTTTGGGTCTGTCTCCTCACAGGTAAAATGGTGATTAAAATTGGCCATTCATGGGCCCATGTTTAAAAGGTACTTTACAGAGGTATCATTCGCATGAAATAGACCGCGCCCACTTAAAATGGACAGTCTGATGAGCTTGGACAAATGTATGCACCACAACCACCATGCCGGTCAGGACAGATAGTTGCATCACCACAGAGGGTGACCGACGCACCCCCACGGTCAGTGCCCCCATTCCCTTGGCCCTAGGCAACCACTGATTTCAGTGACTACACGTTAAGCCTTGCCTGTCCCTGAAGTTTTAATGAATGGAATTCTAAAGTTTGTAGTCTTTCATGTCTAGCTTCTTCTGCTCAATGTAAGGCCTTTGAGGTTCACCTGTTTATTAGGGAGGATAGAGTGGAAGGCAGCCACGTGACCCTGCCTCTGGGGGCTCATGCCCTCATGGACCCCCTCCCCTGCATGTGAGTGGCACCTGGGACTTGTTTCTAGAATATGGCAAGGGGATGGGACACCACTCTCAATGATCACTGCATTACATTACATATCATATGCCTACATTGCATATGTCTCTGTCTTGCCAGCAACTCACTCTCTTTCTCCCTCGCTCGCTTTGAAGAAACAAACTGCCACGTTGTGAGAGGTCCTTTGGGAAGGGCCATGTGACAAGAAACTGTGAGTGCCTCTGGAGGCCGGGGGCAGCTGCCGACAGGCAACTAGCAAAAAGACGGGGCCCTCAGTCTTACAGCCACAGGAAATGAATTCTGCCAGCAATCTGAATGAGCCTGGAAGTGGTTCCACTGCCAGTCAGAACTCCAGATAAGAGCACGCCCTGGATGACATCTTGACGGCAGTCTGGCAGAAGGTCAGGCAAAGCTTGGTCTAGACTCCTGATCCACACACTCTCTGAGATAAAAATTACATATGCCCTCTAATCATGTTGCTTCGCATTGTTTCGTTCAACATAGTTTCGTAACAACGCTGATGAGAGGAGGTAGGAACTTAAACCTTGTTTATATGTACTGGTTTTGTTATACATTGTTCTGCTTAGAGTCACAGAACCTCTCAACAACGCTAAGTGAGAACTAGCTTACTGTGTAGTCTTCAGCGGGTAAGTTTGTGGTGATTTGTCATTCAGCAAAGAAAACTAATGCACATCTCAGTAGTTTGTTCCTTTTTATCACCAAGAAGCATTCCATTCTATTATTGTTTATCCATTCCCCAGCTGAGGGACACCTGAGTTGTCTTCAGTTTGGGGCTATTATGAATGAAGTTGCTACAAAAATTCTCATACAAGTCACTCAGTAGAAATGTTCAGTTTCTCTTGAGGACACTCTAGTAGCAGAATGGTTGGATTATATGGTGTGTATATATATATATATATAAAACGTTTGTAAAAAACTGCCAAACTGGTTTTTAAAGGGGTAGTGCCATTTCACATGCCCGCCAGCAGTACATGAGAGTGCCAATCGCTCCACATCCTTGCCAACAATTTTCATTGTCTTTTTAATTTGATATATCATTATACTTTTATCTGCATGTTCCTGATTATTAATGATGCTTGCAATCATTTCATGTGCGTATTGGACATTTTTTGTACATCTTCTTTTGTCAAGTGCCTGTTAAATCTTAAGATACTGCCATCCCATAGGCCTGTCTTAAGAAACCAACACATACATAACATGATTGGCACTTAATAGGCACTAAATGAAACAGAACTATTATCACTTACATTATTTTCAAGGTTACTTAGGAGATACAGTACTATGATTCTATAAAGGGCCCACAAAGTACACTTTCAACGGTATATTCTAAATCCTTATCCTGAACGAGGGAAGGAGGAGAAAGAACAAGCAGTTCAATAACAGGGGAGACGGAGAAGGAACGCAGGAGCTGCCAGGATTTGAGATGGAAGACTTCACTGGCAGAGGTATTGCCCAGTTTAGGGATGATCAAGAGTCCCGCCTTAGAGATGGAAGGGAGAGCCGGCACTCAGTGGCTTCGTCACGGGGCCTTAAACCAGTTGAGTGCGGAGGGCCCCAGCTCAGCCAGACCTGCCATCCAAGAGGGGACCAAACACCTCTATTTACAGCAGCAGAGATTTCAAGCATTTTGTTGCCACCTGAAGTCTACTAGTGCCTGTGTTAGCCTTGAACTCCCTGGGGCAGGGAGGGGCTGGAGGACAGAGCTAAGCACGTGCAAGGGGAGGTTACAGGAATCTTGGAACAACTCTATCAGAGACGCTAAAATGAGCACATCTGCCTCCTCACTGCTCCTCCTGCCCAACTCTAATGACTCACCTCTGCTCCAAACTGCAGTCCTCAGTTCTGAACACCCCGCTTTGCAGGGGCCTCACAAGGACCGGGTTTCTAAGACTCTGGAGAAAAAGAAGGGCAGTGACTGTGCCCTACAAGCTTCTCAGGGTCTAAATTTTCCAACCAAAGGAAAAAAATAATTGTATGGGATTTTTCTGTTAGTAAATGTTACATGTGCTTGTTTAAGGGGGAAACTGAAGCAGCACATGGACATGTAAGAAAGAGGGAGAAAGAACACAGCAGTCCCCGATTCGAGAGACCATGTTTACATTCCAGTGTATTAGCAAACATACCTGTCAATGCATATATTTCTAAATAAAAGGGAATTATGTTACATGCCATTTTGTAATTTTTTGTACTATTTCATAGAGATATTTGCATCTTTGTATCAAAACATCTAAACCTTTTTACTGACTACTTAGTGTTCTATACTTGGTGGGCATTTAGATTTTAAAAAAACATTTATTTATTTATTTATTTATTTATTTATTTATCTTTAGATGGGAAGGGAAGGGAAGGAGAGAGGGAGAGAAATATCAATGTATGGTTGCCTCTTGTGTGTCCCCTGCTGGGAACTGGCCTGCAACCTAGGCGTATGCCCTGACTGGGAATCAAACCGCGATCCTCTGGTTCACAGGCCTGCGCTCAATCCACTGAGCTACACCAGCCAGGCAGCATTTAGATTTTTAAAAAATTGCTACAAAGAGTCATAGGAAGAATGCCTCTATAACTACATCTTTTTTCACTTTATGTTTTTCTTACCAAATGTCTTCAGTAGGGAACTTACTGGGTCAAAGGATATAAACATTTAAATTAATAGTGTCCTCCAGAAAACTTGTTTTAACTTTCACTTTTACCAATAGTTTATTGAAAGGTAAGTTTCCTGCATGCTCAGGAACACAAAGCCCATCTTTCTGATTCTGAAAAAAATCCTTCCTAGTTTCCTTCCTTGTTCCTTCATCATTATTGATAATTAGCATCTTTTTTGAAACCTATATTTCACAGGCTAGTTCTTCTCTTTAGTGAATTACTTGCTTGTATTTAGTGCTTATTTTCATACTGGGATATTCATTTACATACTGGGGTAGTGACCCTTTGCCATGGTTTGCAATATTTCCTCTAAAGGAATGCCTTTTTCTTTTGAAGAAATTTGTCATTTCTTTGAATAGGCATTTTCCTCCTGAGGGAGCTATGAGGTCAAGGTTACAGAGAGGTCCATGGTGACAGTCAGGAGGCATTCTAGCTTTTCTAGCACTTTTTATCCCACTGGTTTGGGATGTATCAGAGCTTCTTGTGTCCCCTGGGGTGGATGCTCGCACAATGGAAATCCATCTTCCTGGCAATGTGCCTTTTTATCTTGCACAGGATGGAATGTCGGGAACTTCTTTTCCAGACTCCTTTGCAGCTAGGATTCTGACTATAAGCAGATTTGACCCATTGGAAGCACTTGCTGAGCTTCGGGGAACAGAAATGAGGTGGAGATCATCTCCTTCTTTGGCTGTTCTCTGATGGCAGACAAGTTTCTGGAAGCATGATTATGTGTGTCTGTGGTTTCTCCAGGGCTCTGCTCTAGCTTAATGTGGTGATCATTTCACAATATACATGTATATCAAATAGTCACATGGTACACCTTAAATTTACACAATACTATTTGTCAGTTATATCTCAATGAAGCTGGAAAGAATGGATAAAGAGGAAGTGGTCTAGGAATTCATTTCTGAGAAGCAAACACTTAGGCTGGCTCATGACAGCCATCCTAACCCTGAGAATCATCTCTTGCCCCGTCTCCCACCCCCACCCTTTTGATTAGAAAGTTTCAGGAAGTGGAAATGCAAGTCTTGGCCAGAAAGATGACAAAGTATTCTTTGTCCTGGGTTATCTAGAGGCTTCAGGAATGCTGGCTTTTTGCAGATGGGAATTATCTGGGAGAAACTGCCTGTTTCTAGGGTGGAGGTGGGGCAGGAGGGAGAATACCTGAATAGCAAGAACTTAGAAGGGTGAGATTAAGGAAAAGGGGGAGGGGAAGGTTAGTGAATAAAAGAAATGGGAATTTAGAAAGAAGCTTGGCAGAGGTGCAGGTGAGGTATGTCCATGAAGTCTGACAATCTGGAACCTATTCCTGGCTCTTAAAAATAAAAAAGGCAGGCCCCACTTCCTTCTGAAGGCAGAATGGTGGAATAGAAAGAAATTGGGTCAGAGTCAGCCAACGTAGGTTCTAGCTCCGCTGTGTCACTGTGAGGCCATTGCCCAATACTCTGAACCTCAGCCCCTTCATCTGTATTCGGCTCTGCCTCCCTCCGGGGCTTCTCCACTCACTCCATCCTCAGCTACTTGTTGGGTAGTGACTGGTACCAGGTACAGTATGGGCACTGGGCTGTGGACATGAATGAGGCATAGTATTTGCCCTCCTGGAGCTCAGGGAGCATGGAAGGAGACTCACGTAATCCCAGATACTGCTGAAATGATAAAAGAATGGAAGAGATAACAAGGGAACTCCTGAGAAGGCAGGCTGATGTCAGTGAGGAACAGTTTCCTTGAGGAGTTAGCCCTTGAGTGGGACTTAAAAATGGGGAAAGCCTTGACTGATGTGGCTCAGTGTCTTGAGTATCATCCCGCAAACTGAAAGGTCACTGGTTCAATTCCTGGTCAGGGCACATGCCTGGGTTGCAGGCTAGGTCCCCAGTTGGGGACATGTGAGAGGCATCTGATCAATGTTTTTCTTGCACATGGGTGTTTCCCTCCCTCTCTTTCTCCCTCCCTTTCCCTCTAAAAATAAAAAAAAATCTTTTTTTAAAAAATAGGGAGAGTCGGGCACTAAGTGGAGGAGATCGGAAATTAAGGTGCTCCAGTGAACAAATGCTAGAAGCTTCGACTGTGCACGTGTGGGAAGGGAGCATTTTCACTCCACAGGCAGGTAAACCGACAGGCTCACACCTCCACACTGTGGATGCTGCTTGCTTGGCCTGGGAATGGCCTTCTCCCCCTGGGCTGCTGGGCACATCCCGACTCATCCTTTCAGACGTGGCTCAGACCTCACCTTGAATGTAAGGAGAGCCGCCCCTGGGCACTGCAGGGGAGCTGGCACCTCTGCCATGCTCCACAGTGCCTCCTGCGCTTCTCTCTCATGGCCCTCATCCCCCCAACGGCACACACTTGCTTCACCAAGTGGTTTTCCACCAGGCTGTGAAGTCATCCAGAAGAGAGATGACTCCTTTATTCTTGTGATATTATTAGAGCCTAATACCGTGACGGGTAGGTCGCTGGTGCTCAGTAAGTGTCTGTCCAACTGAACAAGTCTTGTTTTAGAGTGGGACTATATCCTGGGCTCCTGTTACTGGCCTGCTTGTGTGCAGTTCATTCCCTGAAGGTCTTTGCCCTGTAATCAGGCCTTATAGGCTGGTTGGTAGAGGGAGGTAAATCACTGCTGAGAAACAGAAACCGAAAGAATAGGGGGATGAAGGCTCCAGGTGCCAAACTGTAGCCCAGAGAACAAAATGACCTTCTCTTTTACCTCTTATACAAAAAGGAAACCAGCCAAGGGCCCTATTTCTGACTTCTCTATCACTGATTCTGTGCTCTTGCACAGGTCGCTAAGATCAACACTATTGGCCAGCTGACCCAGCAACTCACCTTCTCTTTCATCTTTCTATTGCTGAGGCTGGAGAGCCAGACAACTAATTTTCCTAGCTTCCATTGTAGCTAGTTTTAGTCAATGAGGCCAAACTAGAAATCTGAGAGGGGCTTCTGGGAAGTTTTTGCTTCCCTTAAAGCAAAAGAATGAGAAGAGGAGAGCCATCCAGCACACCCCTTCTCCCTGACCCGAACACTGGCATGATTCCTCCAACTGTGGCAGCCGCGTTGGGACAACATGATGGTTAGTTGTATGTGCCTAGTTGCCTGGGCCATGGCGTGCCCAGAGAGCAGGTTGAACACTATTCTGGGTGTTGTTGCATGAGATAACATTTGCACTAGTGGACGGAGTAAAGCAGACGCCCCCGCCTCCGAGGGTGAGTGGACGCCATCCAATCTGTTTGGGGCCTGAATGGAATAAAAGGCTGACTAAGAAAGAGTTCTTTCTCTCTGCCTCAATGTCTTTGAGCTGGAACACCGGCGTTTTCCTTCCTTTGGACTTGACTTTGAACTGAAATTTATACCAGCAGCTCTCCTGGGCCTCTAGCTTGATGTCTGTAGATTTTGGACTTCTCAGACTCCATACTCACGTGCATTAATTCCTTATAGTATATACTATACATAGTATATGACACATCATAACATATGGTATCTGTTATACAATATCTCTATATTCATATCTCTCTTATTGGTTCTCTGGAGAACCCAGACTAATACAGACATTAAGGTGTTGAGCATGAGAAGAAAAGGCCAATATGCTAAATATAAAGACCAGAAAGACAAGAAGATCTGGACCCTTGACAGCAAATTCTCTCACTGCACCTAATCTGAATCACCTATACCTAGACTCTTAATTGTGTGAGAAAAAGAAACGCCTTGGCTGCCAGCGGCACTGCACGTCAGGTTTTCTGTACGTGCGGTGGAAGCGTCCCCAACACACCCCACCGCCTCACATCTCGGAGCCCCATTTCTCCAGCCACACACTACAGTAAGACCGGGGAAGGGACGGGCCTCGGGTGGGGTTCACACGCATTTCTGGTGCCTCCTAGACACGGGGTTCTGAGTGAGGGGCTTCAAGGGAGGCAGTAGAACTAGTGCTTAAGTGTGAGGACTCTCGGGCTAGATCACCTGGCTGGAAAACCCAGCCCCACCAGCCAGGTAGACACCTTCCTCGGTCTCTCCACGTGTCAGTTTCCTTGTTTGTAAAGATCCTAAGAGGATTGTTTAATAGGGCTGTTGGGAAGATGAGTTAATTAATGAGTTAATTAACGTAAGACACTTAGGGCAGCACACAGGAAAACGCTCAATAAATGCTAGTCACAGCGAAGAATCAGGCATGGGTCAGCCCTTGGGAGTTCGGAGTCTAGCTTGGAAATCAAGAAACACGTACACACACAAACACGACACTGAAACCTTAAAGATACACATTCATGTTGCCAAAAGGTTAAACACTTAATTGCCTTCAAGGAAGCTTTAGATAAATCTATGGAAGACAAAACCATAACAACAGGTTAACAAAAGAGGGTAGATGACCCCAGGGTTTGATGTTAATTGTAATAATATGAGATGGCAAAAGATAATACTTCATAGAATTTGTTGTTGTTTTTAAAGCATTCTCCGGGATTCAGGCAACTTTGTGAGGAAGGAGCAAACACTGTGAAATTCTCCCCGCACGTGACCTCATTCTGATCCTCACTTTATTTAATAATGAGCAAGACTCCCATTTGACAGATGGGAGACCCTGGGCTTCCTGTGAGGCTCACACGAGTGGCTCCAGCAAATGCACCCTCCCTTTTCTAACACAGTGCTTCTCACTGGGTGAGGTGGTCGCCGTGGTAGCGCAGAAATCATTTTCTCCGGTGACGTTCGGTACTCCCACCTGCTCTCCGGCCCCCTGGAAAGGGCCCTGTGCCTCTGCTGAGAGCTGTTTAACCCGCCTCTCTCTGGGAGGCCTGGGCTGTGGGAACTGCCCCTCGGAGAACTCCTGGCTCTCTCAGGGTCTCCGAGCGGGTCCTGGGCTGGGCAGATTATGAAGGTTCTGCTCCCAGCCCACCCCAGCCAAGCCACCTGCCCAACCACTGAGCACCCAGGGCCCTTTAGGAATGTGAGTGCCTGGACCTGGAGCCCACTGCAGTGAGATAAGAGTGCACCGGCGGCGGGGACACTGGGGACATTTCTTTCCTCTCCTCTAAGGTCTCAGATTCCTGTAATCGTTGAGATCTGACCCCAGGCTTGGGGAGCACTGCTTGCTTCTTCAGGAAGGTGCTTGCTTCCTAAGCCAGGCTGCGCAGCAGGATGCCGATTTGGGGCTGTCCCTGCCCTGAAAAGGACTCCTTGCTTTCCTAAAGCAGAGCTCTCACTTGGGACAATCATGAGGTGACACATGGAAGGGGCTCCCCGGGAAGGGCAGGGGCCGTGACCCTGCTTCCATCTCTCCTCCTGCAGAAACAGCAGCGGTGGAGGCAGCCAGACCTGGATCCGAAAGGGTTAGGCAGGCAGACTCTGGGGCAAGCCTGCCTGGGTGCAGTGCCTGACTCGGCCACTTCCTAGCCCTGCCGGCTCAGCCAAGGTACTTTCAGGCTCAGGAGAACAGCGGTAGTTACATCACAGTTAGTTCATTTAAAAAAATGCCTAGCTGTAGTTAGCACATAGTGAATTTCTGCTACTTTTATTTTTGACCTGTGATTGTGATCAAATCTGTAACCTTATTTGAGCCTCAGTTTTTTCATCTCTATAGTGTGGATAATAACCCATCCAGAGCCCACTCCCTTTTTCCCTTGGTTAACACGCTTCCCACTTGTAATTATTCCTGTGACATCTGTCCACCAATCAATGCTACATCTGCTTGCAGCAGAGTTTAGTAGAGTGCCTGGCACACAGTAGGTGCTCAACAAAAGTTCATCAGCTGAAGACACGGTACCGTTGTCAGGACTAAATGAAGCAATGATAGAGGCAGCTGGTCTGACAAAAAAGGGTGCTGACTTCAGTGTGTGTGCCTTTGGGAGGAGGAACACGGGCTGTCAAGAAGCCTGGGCTGGTGTCCTAGCTTAGCCCTCACTCCCCGTGGGACCACAGGCAGGTGGCTGACATCCCTGAGTTTCAGTCTCCTAAGCTGTAAAATGGGTGTAGTGGTGCAGACCTGGTTAGGAGGACCAGCCAAGGTAAGTGATGGATCTAGTCCTGTGCCTGGCTCCTAGCAGGAGGCTCGCGGACAGCAGTCCCCTCCCGCAACAGACTGAGCCAGACACACGGCAAAAACGAAGAGAATGAACAGCTATTGAGCCTGTACAGTGTGCCGGGCCCTGTGCTACCAGCTTCAGTTGGGGTGTCCGCGTGCGGTGGTTTTGAAATGGGACTTAAGAAACTCTTCTGTAAGTCAGAGTTGGGGCAGGGAGTCAAGGGCCCCTCTACCTGCACTTCCGGGAGGTTGAGGAAATGTCAACCGTCTCTGCCAAAGAGTGAGCCTGTGTGCGGGGAGGGGGCTGGCCCGTGACGGAGATTAGGGGCCCGCGGCCGCCCTCCACCAGGCTTTACTCAGGGCAGCTCTGGGTTTAACCAAACAAGCTTTTATTTGGAAAACAGGGCTCTGCTGCTTAAAATAAAAATTGGTTAATCAATTAAAAAGGCTTGGAAACCCCTCCTATGATGGAAAGAATAGGCCTGGAGTTAGCGGCCTGGCTTCCTGTGCCGGCTCTGATGCTAATCAGCCTGAGACCTCGACCAAGATCGATTCCCCTCTTGAGCCTTAGTCCCTTTACGGGTAAAGTGCGGAGGTTGGATACGACAACAGCTGAGGCCCTTTTCGGCTACAATATTCTGAGAGAGTGACCTCCTGGCTCTTTCTCCAGTGGAACTTTCCAGTCAAAACCCAGAGACCAGCTCGTGAAGACGGACCTGAGTGAAGAGAGGGTTGAAATGGACTAGACCTTAGGCTGCTCCTCCGCATGGGACCATCTGCCTGACCCTTGCACAGAGCAGGGCCCCTCTGTCTTTCAGTCCTGACAGAACCTCTTACACCCTGGACCTGCCGAGTTCTAAGAAATGCCCTGACATTCATCCTTCAAACCCCAGTGCAGATGCCATGGTCATTTGTTCATTCAGCAACTATTCATTCAACACCTACCATGGGTGAGGCACTCTCGTAAGAGCTATACAGCTCTTAGAACAAAATGCATGCTCTGTCTATTCCAATGGGGACAGCTTTTTCTAACGCCAGTCTGCGCAGACTTCTACGATCGTGCGACTGTTTTAAGTTACACGTCAGACTCCCTGTTAGACTGTAAGGTCTAAGAGGGCAATAGCTTTACACAACCCTTACTTCATTTCTAGTTCTGCCGTGGAATGCCTGGCAGGCGGCCCGCACTCCATGCATTTTTCCCCGTGGGGGACATAAAGACCAGGGAGTACATACTACGGTCATTACCACCCCACCCCATACAACTGACTGACATTCATCATCTTTTCTGGGCAAGACGCAATGCCTAACATTTCTCTACTTGGATGTCAACATGGTACATTCAATTATTTGATAAATATCTGCCCCTTGCCCATGACACTGTAAGCTTCATGAGGGCAGGAAATATGTCTGTCTGGTGTACTGATGGAGCAACAGCACCCAACAGTCGCATTTAGCACACAGTCAGCACTCACTAATGTTTGTGGCACGGACGGGTGTTAGGGGATGGAGAGGAAAATGCAGGAGAGGCAAAATGATGCAAATTGTAGTCTTTAGTACGAATCGGTCTGCTTGGGTCCTGGAAATAGGGCAGGAGCAACTAGGAGGGAAGTCGGGCAAGTTTAGAGGGCACTTAGGAATGGGAGCCGGCCCTCTGGGACAGCTACAAGTACTTGAACGTTGAATAAAGCAGTGCCACAAGCGACAAAGTGTCACATTCCTGGAGAGATAAGTGTTGGAAAACATGCTTTGAAGTCAGCGAGATCTGGGTTCAAATGTCAATTCTCCTAGCTGTCAATACGCACTAGCTGAGTCTTTGGTGATGCTTGCCGCACCTGCACATCAGTTTCCTCGCTGGAAACATGAGCCCTGCACGAGCAAACGCATGTCAAGCACCGACAGTGTCTGGCTTTTTGTTGGTGCTGCATAAGTGTTAGCTCTTCTTCTTTCCCACTAAGGCAGACCCTTCCAGACTCGGGTCAAATTCCTCAGCCTTGGTGAGCCTGTCCCTGACTGCACCGTGCACACCCACCCTTCCCTTCTTTAAGCTCCTTTGCAAGGATCGGCCAGGTATGCGGCTTTGCCTTCGTTTTTTTACCTAACAAATACTTTTATTTATTATACTTACCACGTACCATATTCTATTCTAAGAGCTTAACAGATTTCAAGTCCTTAACCTTCAGAATAACCCCTCGAGGTTACCATTCTACAGATGAGGAAACTGAGTGCAGGGAGATTTCAATAACTTGCCAAGAGCGCGCAGCTGGGAAGTGGTCCTGCCAGGATCGAACCCAGGCAGTCTAGCACTGAATGCTGCATTTTGGAACCCCAGGGCCACACTTCCTGTCTGCCTTACAATGTCCGCCAATCATTCTCTGCGCTGGCCCAGCCCTGCCAGCTGGAGCTAACACTGCTTGAGGGAGTGGACGGCCAGACCCCTTCCTCCCAGTATACGGAGAACTGAGCCCTGTAATAGTGCTGCCTCCCTCTTAGAAGGGGCCCAGAGATCCCCACAAGAACTGGGAAGCTGCACAGCGTATTTGGAGGGAGCAGGGAGCCCCTCCAACTCTGCTCAGGTGGGAAGGAAATGGAGGCACACTGGGCTCCTGCTGCCCCAACACGTGTTTCTTGTACATGAGTATAGGGTTTGGTGCTGAAGATGAATTCTTGAGCCACACACACACACAACTCTGGAGTCCAGGATGGTGCTGGAAGACAAGTGAGGACAATGTCATAGGTGTGGCCCATGCAGTCCCCAAGCCCCAGCCTGGGCTGAGCGGGGGAAGAACACAGCCAGTGAGGGCTTCTAAGCACAAGTGAGAATTAAGAGGGACTCAGCAAGAGAGGTGAAAGTTGTCCATGACAAGGATAATTTCAGCGGTGGCAAAGTAGGTATTCCAGTGAGGACTGGCCATCACTTCCAAGGCCTAGAGGTAGAGGAAGTGGTTTGACACACCTTCTCTCATTTAATCCCCACAGCCTTTTGGAAAAGAGACAGGGTTTTTTAGCCCATTTTTCAGATGAGAAAATTAAGGGTGAAGAAGTACCTTGCTTGAGCCCACTGTGCTAACAAATGGTAGAGGTGTTCATTTCAAAGCACACACACCAGGCTCTGAGAAGAGAGGTCTTTATAAAACATGCAAATAACGGGGTAATGAATCTAGTGGGCATATTTATAGGCCTTGGTTCTAGTGGGAGATCTGGTTCCCCCCCGGCCATGGGAAAGTTACTGGAACTTCTGAGCTCCAGTTTCCGCACCTGTGGGCATCTGCTGCAGGGTCACTCCTGCTCTGTTGGCAAATGGAGCGGATTTAAATGTACTTCAAGTTTGAGCTCGAAAACTAGTAGCCTGGATTAAAAACAGCCCTTGGAGGCCAAAAGAGCCAGCGATTTTAGAAACACTCTAAAGATGAGGTTTAGAGCTAATAACTCGACCAAGTTCACACAGCTAAAATGTGGTTGAACTAAGATGTAAACTACGAAGGCCTGAATTCAGTGTCTGCAGTCGGAGCAGCAAGTACAGAAATAGCAATTGTCTGGGAGACATGAGGGAGTGGTGGGGACTTCAGCGAACTACAGCATCCATGCCCTAACTGGAGGAATGTTCCCATGATTGGCCTTCAGTGAGGGCAGTGAATGTTTTGTGCCCCAACTGTATCCTCTACGAAATTGCCATAATAATTATACGTATCTCACAGGGTTTTCCTGAAGACTAAATTAGTTAATGTGCCTAGCACAGAGTAAACATTATATAAGTGTAAGCTGTTACTAATTGTTATAATCTGAGCAGTGACCTTTGTTTTAATCATTCATAATACCCACTTAAATATGGTACAGTGTGCTGAGCACAGTGCTGAAGATCAAGTTCCAACAGTATATCTGAGGCTTTTCCACCTCATTCGAAGCCACAGCGGGGCTCACAGAACCAAGGACCCCAGGCCACAAGCCACTAGCTTCATGCATCAGCAGCAGCTTCCAAAGCTGGCTGCAGCAGCCCCTCAGTGGGCTCATGGTTACCACCGGCCTCTAGGCTGAAAAGAATGTGAGGTGCAACGGGCAGCCTTCCAGGGGCCCAAGAAGGGAGGCCTCTTCCTTTCAGGATGTTTCAGGCTTCAGATAAAACCCTTCCTGTGTTCCAGTTCGTAGCTGGCAGGGACAATGGGCAATGACTGATTGGGACTGGTGAGTTGTCAAAAAGATGTGTGTGTGAACCAAACGCCAGCTCGCTGAGGCAGAGCACGCATTCCGGAAGCTGGTGGGAAGACCATCAACTGCACAATGGTTTGTTTTGCACCTACTACGTACTCGGCCCTGGGCCAGGCTTTCAGGAGGTGGTGGAGTTAGTATCAGTTTGCCTGCACTTCCTCTCCCCTAACACTGTAACGGTCATCATCTCTCTTGATCCTTGGGACAATCCTAAAATGCAAGCAGTCCTCATTTCCTGCATTGAAAAATGGGTAATAGAAGAGACTTGTTCAAAGTTTCAAAGCGTAGTAAGGTCTAGAAACTTAGTGGCCAAACCTGTTTAATTCTTCACCTGAGTACCCAGCTGGAACTACATTTCCCATCGGTCTTTGTGGTCGGGTACAGTCACATGACTGAGTTCTGGCCAGTGGAATGAATGAAATGCTGGTGACAATGATCTATGGCTTGCTTGGTCTATAAAAATCTTTCCAAGCAGCCTTTTACACTCTCCTTCTCACCAGCGAACCGATGCAGATGCCTGCAGAGGATTCTGAAGACCCAGGGATGACAGAGCCACAAGATGGAAGGGGCCTGGCTGAACTCTTGAGTCACTGTGTGGAAGTTCTACACGGTGAACCCTTAGGTGAGTGAGAAACGGACTTCTTTCACGTTAGGCTACCTAGTTTGTTTTTTCCACAACAGTGAGCCTACCTAAACATACACAGTAAAACCAGAACTTGTATTTTAGAGGCATTTGGCCTCTACAGCTGGTAATTCTTTCTAATCCCTTCCAAACAAGCAGTTAAATCTTCTTTTGCATATAGGGTCTTCGAATTCTACAAAGTGCTTGGACAAGTAATGGGATAGTCTCTTCCACACCACTAGCCCCTGGGCTGTGACTCTCAACCACCGTGGGGAGCTTCCCAGTGGGTACCAGAGGTCTGGGATAGCCACACCTCTGGTACGCATTAGCTCAGCCACGTTCAACTAGTTCTGGAGAAAATTGAGCCCCAGTGTCCAAAGGCATCCCTTGTATGCAATTAAGTAACTTCTCCCCTGCCCGTCTATGATGGTATAAGTGATGTATCCTGCCTTGGAGAAGTATGAACACAGTCGCTCATATCATCTTCTGTCTTTTGTTGTTCAGACGAAGATCCCCAGTTGCAAGCCACTTCCCCTCTCCGAGCCACAGTTTTCTCAACTGCAAAGCCACTGGGTACAATCAAGTGAACTTGAATTCTGTTGCCAGCCTTAATTTGTTATCATCTCATTTTAGAAAGCAACATTTTGGGCCCAAGATGGGTCAGACACTTCATGGTTATTTCATTTCTTTGTGAGATTGGGCAAAGAGTGTTGGTTTTGCCTCCCAAATAAAAGAGAAACTGAAATTCCCCATTATTAGCCATTTTCCACAAGGTTGGTATTTGATAAACTTGCACTGGGTGGGAAACTAAGGCAAAGTATTACTGTAGCTTGTGAATTCAATGAGCCTGCAATCTAGCTGGCAGGACAAGGACCATGCATGGAAAACCAAGGAACAGTCTAGAGAGCGGGGCAGCATCTGACGGGTCAGGTAGAGGAGGGGGGAGCAGAGGGGAAGAGATCTACTTATCTCCCCCCAACCCACCTCCAGCCCAGTTCTCTGCTGACACTTCTACACTCTGCGCACTTGCTGCGTACCGGACATTTGCTGGGTGCTGTATCTTCATATTTCATTTAACTCCCACAGGAGCTCTGCTGGGATTGTCTTCTGTTTAAAAAAAGAGGGCCTCAGGAGGCACATGGGCATTAAGTCACTTATCCGAAGCTCCATGCAGGTGGAAGTATTAGAAGCATGGGGGTCTGAAGCAGGCCTGCGTGGCTGCGGAGCCTGCTCCCTCCCACCTTGCTCCACCCTCCTTCTCCATGCACAGCTCTGCCCCCCGCTGCCCCAAAACGAGATGCTGGCGTTCTGTCCTTTGATGATAGTCAATCATCTCAAAGTCAGATCTCCTGGGGAAAATGCAGCTTTCAGGGAACCTCTGGCAGAGCGCTCCCACGTCCAGCTGAGGGGCGCAGCAGGTGGACATCGGCAGCGGAGCTCCCGGTACACGAGCTGGGAAGTCTCTGAGACAGGAGGGCCTGAGGTTTGCACAGCTGGAGGCCCTGGGGAGAGGCCAGGGAGCAGCTGAAATGAACTGACCCCATCTGGAAGCAGAGCCCCCTCCAGGGAGCCAGAGGGAGGAAAGGAGACAGGAAGGGGCTGATCTGCTCTTTCTCAGGAAGCAGCAGGCCCAGGACAGGCACTGTTCCCTGGAAACCAAAGTTCTGGTGTTTCTCAGCATGTGCTCCCGGGATCCCCCGCATCGCACTCACCTGGCATGTTGAGAAAGGGGACTCTTGGGTTACAAATACAATAAATCCAAATATCTGAGAAGGGGGGACAGGAATCTGCGTGTTAGGTGAGCTCATCAGACAGTCCTGATGCTTGCCAAGGCTTAAGAACTGAAAACCCCACTTCTCTTTCCTTCCCAGTTCTTCCTTAGGTGCCCTACTCGTTTCCCGTGAACTTTTAAACCCTTTAGATGGATCAACTCATCTAAAATCCACACAGCATCCTCATAAATGTGAAGCTCTCATTACACATAAAGGCACTGAAACATGGAGAGATTAAGGAACTTCAAAAAGCCACACCATAAGTGGCTGGGCCCGAATATGGACCCAGGTGGTCTGACTCCCAAACCTGAACTCTTTGCCCCTATGGCATGCAAACACTGTGGAAGGTTCTAGCAACGGAAGACCCAGGTGCTGTCCGACCCCCAGCCCAAGGGCCTTGCAGCATCCAGCAAACATGAACGGAATGTCTGCTGCTCTATGCCAGCAACTGCTCTGAGCTCTGGCCAGGCTGGGACTAGGGCGAGGTGAGTGAAGCACCTCGGGCACAAAATTTGAAGGAGAGATGCCCTTAAATTCAGTAATCAAGATAAATACAACTTCAATGCAATAGTAAAACCCAAAGAAACAAAGACAAAAACAGATGATCTAGCTAGGGACCATGGCTAGCCACCTGTTTTTATACATACAGTGTTATTAGAGGAAGATAAAATAAGAAGAATGACGCCACCCAGGCCTTACCATCATGGCCCCAAAGAGCAGGTATTAATACCATTACTCTTCACACTCACCCTCTGGGTAGCTAATGATGATGCAGGCTGACATCAGGCAAGATGTCATATTTAAAGTACCTTACAAATATTATTTTATTCCTCCCTATCAGGAAAAAAAACTCTATCAACTCTGTTTTACAAAGGATGAAACTAAAACACAGAGAAGTTTTATAACTTGTCCAAGGTCAACACAGCCAGGAAAGGGCAGAGCCAGGATCTGAACCCAAGCAGCCTCCCACCAGAGGCCACAGCCTTGACCAGAGGTTAGCCAACGATAATCTATAGGCCAGTTCTGGCCAAAGCGGGCCCAGCACCTGCTACTGTAAATAAAGTTGGATTGGCACACAGCTACACTCACTCGTTTATGTGTTGTGTATGTTCACTTTCATGCCACAGCCAAAGAGCAGAGTGGTCATGACAGAGACCCTCTGGGCTGCAAAGACAAAAATATTTGCTACCCGGCCCACCGTGGAAAAGAAATGCTGGCCCCTGCCCTTAACCACTGTGGAATGATCAGCACGAAGGCCCACAGCTAGAAGGAAACAGAGATGGGAAATGAACCCAGGCGTGTCTCTGAAGATGGTCATTTTTCAATTCTGCCTGGTTATGTACCCTCCCATGGGTGCCAGTGCCTCCGCATTTCCCAGGGGCCAGGGCGCTGCCTGGCCCACGGAAGGGGCCCCATGAATGTTCACCGAATGAGTGAATGAATGGATGAGACTTGGCATATTTTGCAGTGGTGGAGTCCACGGAAACAGTTAGACGAACCCTACCTGGGAATGTCCGGCCTTTCTGTCACATCCCTTACAAGCCAAGGCTCTTGGGGTCTCATTGCCATGGTAACCTGCCCCAATAGCCTAAATTGATTAGTAGTAGTAGAGAGTGTTCTGAGGACGTCTTTGTGCCTACTGTACTACGCCTCCCAAGTTACTCAGTGGTCTCCATCTAAACCATAGTCTTAACAACCAGCCTAAACTGCTTTGCCCCTAGACAGCGGGGCTCTAGGCTTAGGACCTAGTCATAATCAAAAGAGTGTGGATTCAGGAGTTAGACCAACTGCTTAAATTCTGGCTTCTTCTCACCCAACCGCCGTGTGACTTCGAGCAGGTTCCTCCACCTCTCCGCACCTCAGCTTCCTAACCTGTGCCAACAGTTCACTGCAGGGAGAGGACCTACGCAAAGCTGCCCAGCCCCAGTGGACGGCTGCGATTCTTTGTTATGACGCGGGAGACAGTTTAGGAGAGCTGTCTGCTGAAAGCCTCCACATCCATTATGCATGTTTTATCTTCGTGCTCCCAGGATCATGAATAAACAATGTCTCTATCCAGTGTTTAAAAGACACTAATTCCGCTTCAGAATAGCTACCCCTTCCAACCCCTGCTGAAATTGGCTAGCTCTGTGCCTGGCCACTGGCCTGAATTCCCAAAGACTGTTGGTTTAGCATTTCTCAAATGTACCCCATTAACACTATGAACCTGTCAGCCGTCCCTCCTCTCTGAGCTCAGGTCGGACTGCCACAGCGAGGGTGCAACCAGCAGTGGGAGGCCGGCCTCCCGGGCTTGCCTTGGAGAAGCAGGGTGGCGGCGGGCCAGTCTGCTGGGCCTGGGGCACCTCCCAGCACGTACAGGAGAGGGCAACCAGGTCAGGCACAGGCACCGACACGGGCCGTGTGCTTGGAGGATGGGAGAAAGTGCACTGGAGTGAGGGGATAGGAGAGTGTGAGCAAAGTATGCTCTCCAGCTGCTGCTTGAGGGGACAAAACGAGGCCTCAAAGGAGGCTTGGTGAAAAGCCACTGCTCTGGGAATCAGGAAGTAGCTCCGCCCTGGCACAGCCTCCAGCTCACTCGCTGTGTACCTTTAAGCAAGGTATTTGCCCTCTCTGCAGACATTTATTCACTCATGAATGGGTTAGGCCGGGCCACGCCTTCTCAAACTCTAGTGTGGCAGCGGAGTTCTGTTACAAATGAACTGTTACTTGGCATTTTAATATACATGGTAAATAGGTGGAAGTGAACCGATTCCCTGGGTGAAGGCGGTGGGAGGGACTGGGGCAGCCGGAATCCCGCCTGCTCTGCACTCCAGACACCTGATCTGAAAGAGACAGGAGTCACCCTGTGGAACAGGGCTGGAGAACCACATGACATGGCAGAGAATCTACAGAACCTCCCAGTGTGCTGGCAGCCTCTGAGCCTGGCATGGGCAGCTGCCACTGCTAATACCAGTGACGGCTTTTGTTTACTGAGCCCTTTCTCTGGGGCCAGACTTGGCTTCTATATGCTCCACCCTGCGTCAGTAAAGGGCCCTGACTCAAATGCCAGCCTCACCAGGTTAGCAGCGTTGTCACCTTAGGCAAGTGAGTTCATCTCTGTGCCTCGGATCCTTCACCTGGAACTAGATTGCTCAGAGAATTAAAATAATGAATCCCTATAGAGATGCTTAGAACTGCGGCAGGCACATAGTGAGCAACTGATGTTAGCCATTTTTATCACGTTTGCATAAATTATTACAACTAATCTTTCTAAGCACCATTCTGTCTCACCAATGAGGGAACTGACAGTCAGAGAGGTCCAGTGAGCACCCCTAGGTCACACAGCTGGTAAGTGATGGACTGAGGGATTGAATCCAGGTTTGCTCGACGGAACAGTCTGTGGTCTTAAACAGTCAGCTGTAACGGCATTGCTCTTGATCCCAGAATCAGGGCATTTTTTGGTCCTAGTAATTTGCTTAAGGAGTTCCAAGCTTAAATAAAAGGGTATAAATGATAACCACAGTGACTTATACTTCTGGGGGTTCAGGAGTCTAGGCATCTTAGTGAATACAGATCCCAAGGAGAGAGGAAGCGTTGGCCTGCCGAAGCCTAGGACTATCTGACAATCTTTTCTCCGAGCCGCATTCTCCAGCCTTTTTCCTGCAAGACATCTCTGCGTAAATTAGTAAAAGGGCAGGGGCAGCCCAAGCTAGAGCGCAGGGGAACAGAGAACTGGCTGCTGTTCGGCCCCCATTTGGAAGGCTCCTCTGCGCAGTACACGTGCTGCACCACCTGACACAGCGACCCGACTCTCCTCTCACCTCAGCATTTGGTGGGGAGAAGTACAGGCAGAGAAAACAATTGGCAGGGTGAGAGACAAAGAGAGGTCTCAGCCGTGCCCGTGCACGTGGGCGCCCTGGAGGAGAGGAAGGAGGAGCATGGAGGCTGTGCAGTCAGGAGGCTCTGAGTGATCGCCCAAAGCAAATGCAAACCACGCAGTCACTTACCCTCTTCACGCTTCCTGCTCTCGGCACAGAGGGTGGTAATAAAGGATGGCTGTATGGCTCTCTCTGGGGAGCTGACTGGGAGCCAAGCCATCATATGGTGAACAAATGCTGCAATCGCCCAACTGCAGAGTGGCGGCTGCATGTTATTAAAAGGCAACAACCTCTCCCCTGACCCCTGACCCCTGGACATGGGTAGCCACCAGCCCACCCACCCGGAAAGCCCCAGTGCCCTGCCACCAACAGAGGCCCAAACACTGGCTCCTGCATTTGGAAGAAGCAGCGGGCGCGGCATAGTTGTAAGAACACAGGTTTTAAGTTCAGACAGAGCTGGATTCAAAGAGCAACTCCACCCCTCACGAGTGTTGAGTGGTGGGACTTTGACTAAGATACTGGATTTTTCTGAATCTCAATTTTTTATCTATGAAGTGTAGCTTATCATACTGACCATGCAGAAATATTAAATACAAAGGGCCCAGCACGGTGCCTGAGGCATAATGAATGCTCATATAGGTTCCTTCACTAACCCCACAAAGATTAATTGCAGGTCCACCATACCTGGCATGGTGAATATCATACTAGGGGTTGGGAGTGGTATCTCCGAAGAAGGGACACTTGAGCTGAGATCTGAAGGATGAGCAGCAGTTTTCTAGGTGAAAAAGAGAAGAAAGAACATTCCATGCATATGAAACAGAATATGTGAGGACCTGTGATAAGAACAGGTGAAGATCAAGAGCTGAGGAAACGCTGACGTGGCTGACGCAGAGAGAGCAAGAGGAGGCTGGCAAGGTGCGCAGGGCCAGGCCATGGCAGCCACGGTCAAGAGTTTGGTCTCTATCCCAGGAGTACGAGGGAAGTACTGAAGGGTTTTAACTGATGGAAAGACACAATCAAATTCGTGTTTTTAAAAGCTCACTCTAAGCAGAGTACCTATTATATGATTCTGGCTCTGTATTATTCTGCAAAGGGCGAAGCTATGGAGACAGCAAAAAGATCAAGGGTTGGCGAGGGTTAGGAGGGAGGTGGGGATGACTATTCAGAGCACGGGGGATTTTTTAGGGCAGTGATACTCCTCTGTACACTACAATGGTGGGTAATTGTCAAGACTCGTAGAACGTACACCACCAAGCGTGCACTCCTATGTAAACTATGGACTTTGGATGCTAATGTGCCATACAGATTCGTCAGCTGTAACCAATGTACCATTCCAGGGGGGCATCCTTAAGTCTAGTTTCCCCCCGTGCCTGTCTTTGGCCACTAGTGTGGGGCCAAAGTGCTGCTGTAGAACTTTCACACCTCCTGTAACTTGCCCTCTTGCAACCCAGCTGCCACAGAAGAAGTCTGACTGTCCTGAGACCACACTGCTGTGAAGAAGCTCCTTAGCTATGTGGAGAAACAGAAACGCCCTAGAAGGGCACTGAAGCACCAGACCTGAGCATGAGGCCACCAGACCTGAGCATGAGGCCTCCAGTCAAGCCCCCAGCTGAATGCAGCCTGGCGACTCACCCAGCCAACACTGCATACAGCAGAAGAACCAGCTAACCGAGCCCTGTCCGAGTCCCTGACCCACAGACTCCAAGCAAATAAACTGATTGTGGTTTTAAGCCACTACGTTTTCAGGTAGTTTATTATGTAGCAATTGATCATTGAGACAGTGGGTAATGGCAGAAGCCAGGAGATCAGTAAGGAGGGTCCTGTAGAAATCCAGGTGAGAGAGGGGGGATTTGGTCTATGGTAGGAGTGGTGATGAAGAATTCGAAAACACTGATAAGAGAAAAAGTTACACACGCACACATACACATTGTCATCATCAGTAGGAGAAGCTGGGGGTCTGCAGATACCATATACCCCACAGCTCCCTCTCTGAGGCCACCTCTTTTCAGTACCTACTTTATAGTAGGTACCTTTATAGGTACCTATAAAGGATATATTCCAGAATGCCAGAAAATAGGCTTAATAGCACAGGCATATATATTATTTATCATCAAAATGAAGACACATCTGACAAAAATTGTTCCACTATATATAATATCTAATGTTTAAACACTACTTCATCGACTATCAAGTATATTCATATTTACATTTATGTACCAAACCTCGTTTGATTAATTCAACTGTTCTATGAAGTGGGAATTGCCATCCTCATTTACAGACAAGGAAACAGACTCAGAAAGGAAATAATTACTGTTTTATGGTCCCAGGGTCAGGACCTGGTAGGGCTAGACTTCGAACCTCCCTCTTCTCAAGGTGAGTTCAAACTGGCTTTTTTATGATTGTTGCAAAATTTCCATATTTATGTCAAAACTATGAAGAACAAATTAAAATAATATATTGTTGTGCGTGTTAGTTATCTGCCTGCTCCTCTTCATAGGCTCCTGTGCAGTGGTGTTTAATGACCTGTAGAAATGACCCCTGAAAGTAGTCTTTGTGCAGTGGTTTTTAAAGTGAGGTCCTTGGACTCCTGGTCTCGGAATCTCACAGCTGAACAACATGCAGATTCCTGGGCCCCACCCAGAAATCAGACTTTCTGGTAGTAAGGCCTAAGCATCTGCATTTTAATAAGTAGGTCAGGGGGTGTTTCTAAATCATTTGCCTTCATGGGAAAGTTTGAAAGTCACTGAAATGGTAGATCACCAAGCCCTTAGGAAGCGAGTGGACATGCTTCAATGAAGAAAGAGAGTCTAAAAATAGCACAGCAAAGTGCAATGGGTCAGTCCACCGCATTGCCTGGGGGAGGGAGGAGACCCTAGATGTTTCCTCCTCCCTCCCCCCTCCCTAGGAGGCTCACCCTGGGAAGCCAGGAAAAGAAGGGTGTGTAAGACAAGTCATGGAGGGTGAGGAAGGGGCAGAACAACCCTTCAGGGAGCACTCACTACGTTTCAGGCACTAGCAGACTTTCCCCCTTTAGTCCTCAAAGCAGGCATTATTTCCATTCTACAGCGGAAGAACCGGAGAACTTATAGAGACACACAAACCAGTGAGGAGTCAAGATTCAAACCCAGGACTGTTCGACACCAATGTCAGTGTTTTTCCCAGGAACACTTTGTGCCAATCAGGCAGAACGGTAGTGTGGTGTCAGATCATGGGTCTTGGGTCCCACTCATCTACTCATTAGCTGTGTGACCTTGGACTGGGCATGATCCTTTTCGGAAAGGGTACCTTCATTTCTTTCAAAAGGGGATGGGATTACCTGCCACTGAGAAGTCCCTAGTATCCACCAGCCTTTTAACAAAAGGTGATTGCTTCTGCGTGAGAAGGCCAGGAGGCCAAAGCCAAGACAGTCAAGTGATCATCAGGGCAGTTTCCCGCCCCGTGGATATGACAGGTTGGGAGCAAGTCCCAAGGAGGGGGAGGGGAGGGGAGGCAGTTCAGTGAAGTGGGACCCAGCAACGCAGCCATGCCTTGGAATGGCTACAGCATGTGGGGCTGTGTGTAGGACTGGGCAGGGGCTCTCCGGTGGCCCCACAGTCCTCTTCCATCCATTTTGGATTCTAGGAATCAGAAGCCATACTGTTTCGGATGGAACCGGGGAGCATTATGCTAAGCGAAATAAGCCAGGTGGTGAAAGACAAATACCATAGGATCTCACCTTTAACAGGAACCTAAACAACAAAACAAACAAACAAGCAAAGTATAACCAAAGATGCTGAAATAGAGAACAGGCTGACCAGAGGGGAGAGGGGAGGGAATTTCAGGAGAAAAGGGGAAGAAGGGTTTACAGGAACAAGTATAAAGGACACATGGACAAAAACTGGGGGAGGGGGGCATGGAAATGGGAGGGAGATGGGGAGGGCTGGGGGGGGTTGGCTGGAATGGGAGTAAAAGACAGAAAACTGTACTTGAACAACAATTAAATTAAAAAGAAAAAAATGAGAAAAAGAAGCCACACTGTTTTTTCCATCAGAGTGCTGCTCCCTCTCCTGGGGGAGCTGGCAGATCTGCTGCTGGCCTGTTGGCTGCAGACACGCGGCAGCGGGGCCTGGCATTTCTTTAGAGGCTCTCACTGTCTCTTTCTTGCGTGGCTCTCTTCCCGTTCCCACGCCCCACCTCAGCAAGCCCCGGCCATCCTGCTTTCTCTAGCACTGGGGAGGGCAAAGGTCCTGGGCGAAGAGATAGGCCGAGCCTTCCCCCCACAAGGCTGCTCGCTGGGACCCTCAATGACTCATTGTCCCCCCGTGGGGAGAGGAGGTGGTGGGTGGTGTGCTGGTCAGTACGTCCGTGCCCGGTGCAAGCTCAGGCCGGAGTCCTCTCCATCAGGAGCCCTTTGCAAAGTGTGGGAGTCTTAATTATTGGAAGGGTCCTTGGGTGCTGAATGCTTTCAGCAAAGACCGAGGTACTGTGCCAGGCACTTGGAGAGTACGATTTTGAAAAACAGTTCTTAACCTAATCCTCAAGGAAGGCCCAGTCCAGTGGGAGACGTGAGAAGTAAGTAATAATCATCACCGTCTTGAATCAGTCACAATGCAGGAAGAATAATGACATGAACTCATAGTCATCAGTTAAGAGCTGGTTCATTCCTTCACTCATTGAACAAATAGTTATTGAGAACCTGGTGTGTGACAGTGTTCGAGGGGCTGGGAATACTGTGGGGACAAAGGTACATAATGCATATCTGTAACGTATGATGTATCATAAATTTTGTATATTACTGTATATTATTGTATGCATCTAACCTATATATTATTTAATATGTATTAATGTATGTATCTAGTCCATACAATTACACAATAACATATAGCTCTCTGTATATTATAACACATTATCATGTTATATGATATATATTATATATCATATTATCATATTAACATATCTATTATATATATCATATAACATATCATCACGTTATATTGTATATATATAATATATATCATATTATCATATCTATCTAATCTGTCCTCTCTCACTCAGCTTTATATCATCTACCTATAGTTTTCGGCTGTGATAAGTGCTTGCAGAAAAAGTGCCTAGTTGGGCCTCAAGAGTAGGGATAGTATGGTCAGGCAAGGTCTGTCCGAGGAGGTGACATGTGGTCAGAAATGTGAAAGGAGGCGAGAGGAGAGGTGTGGCGACATCTGCACGAGTGTTCCGGGAAGAAGGAAGAGCAAGTACAGACCGTGGGCCACACACCCTCTGCCTACTTCCCACACATCACTCAGACGTAAGGGCTACCGTATTTCCCCATGTATAATGCTCACCCACGTTTTTGTGGGCATTATACCCAGGGATTCTATACCCATGGTATGTCATCATTATACCCATGCATAACGCACATCCTTATTTTTCCCTAAAAATTGGGGCAAAAAAGTACACATTATACATGGCAAAATATGGTACTTGTTCCCACTTCACAGATGGAAAAGCCAAGAGCCACAAAAGAATGATAAAGACACGAGAGAGACTTATCCTGGGCCTCGTGGCTGTAGAAGGCACAGCTGTGGGACCCGCCCCGGGTGGTCTGACCTACCTGTGTATGTGGGCTCTGGGCCACAGAGCCACACCACCCACCTGGGCACATCCTAGATGCTTGTGAGCACAAAGGTGAGGGACCAAATTCAACTTTGGGGAAGAAAGCTAAGAAGAGGGTGTGGAAACATGACCCTGGTGGACATGAGTGGGCCAAGTATAGGAAGATCTCCGCCTTTCTTCTTTACCTGTTCTGTGCACATCCACTCAAAGTCCAGAGAGAGAGAGAGAGAGAGAGAGAGAGAGAGAAAGTGCCTCTCTCTGCTCAGAGAAGCCTTTCCCGCTTACCCTACTGCCTCAACTACCAGCCGCTATCTCCTCTTCTGCTTCAACCATTTCTCATGACCTGCCATTAGAATGCATATTTGCTCACTTGTTTGTTGCATATTTTCTGCAACTTAAATCTCAGCTCCACAAGGGCTATTGTCTATTTTGTCCACTGCTGTATCCTCTGTGCCTGAACCATATTCATGAATAAAAGGAAGGAAAATTGGAAAAGCTCAGTGTGGGGCGGGGTGGGGGGTAACCATTTAGGAGAGTTAAAGGGAGCGCTTTTCGAAACAGACACAGACCAGGAACTCAGAGCAGAAACAGAGCTTTTTGTAATACTTGCCTGACTATGGCTGGCACTCTGAATGTGCTCAGTAGATATCTGCTAAGTAAATGAGTATGTGGAACTTGAAATTCCAAGTTCAGAGCACTCAGAAGACTGGGCAATAGTGTATGAAATAAAGAGTAAAGGCAAATTATTTTATAGGGCTCCTTGATAGGTCCCAGGATAGAGAGCAGCACACTTGAGAGCTGCTCCTGGCTCAGGAGCCCGTATGTTAGGAGGATTTGGACAGTTAACCTCCTCCCTGCCCCGAGGTCCAGAGTTTTCCCATCTGTAAAATGGGAATACACAGAAAACTCTAGTGGACTCTTTTAACTCTGGACCTCTAAGATGTTAGAAAATGTCCGCTCCTCTGGGACAGGTCCAGACATTTCCGTCTTGTCCCAAACATCCTCCCTGGAAATCATAAGTCTGGGGGGAAGTTCTGAGTCTTTGATTCCTTTCCTCAAGGTCTTGTGTTACTAATGTGTCCTGACCCCCTCTCTTCAACCCTCTCTGAGGTCCGACCACGCAGTGGGCAGGGGCACATTATCAGTCGCTGTGGTTTGAATGGGTGCCCATCACTTAGGGTGGCCTAATGCTGGAAACTGAGAGCAGGGCTTGCGTAATTTGGCTGGGCCTCATTAACGTTTGCCTCTTGGGTGTTTCTCATTCTTGGTCTCTGCTGTCCTGTATTTCGAATCCCATCTGTCTGTATGGACAGGGCTGCTCGTTTTTTATTGCTCCATTGTAGAGCCAGGCTTGAATGGGAGCCCAGAATGGCCACGGCCATCCACAAAGCATGAATCTCAACATGCCCTGGAATGGCCCCTGCTCTGCTTGCTAAGTAGGATTTTACAAGTTTACTGAGAACCTGGCTTTTTAAGCTAGCAGTCCGCCCTCAGTCTGGGTGTCTGATGGAAACCAGAGTAAGGGGTGCTATCAATTTAGGTACTGCGATGATTGTGCTAATGATTTCAGTAATGTGCATGTAACACCTGACCATTTACAAAGCACTATTAGAATCTGAATTTGAACAGGGACTTAATGTGTTTTGATGATTTTCTCAGAGAGCTATTCTCTTTGTGTGTCCCTCTGCCCCCACCCACTCTCCCCGGCCTTGCTCTGAGCCCCAGGAAGCTGACCTCTGTGCACAGCACCAGCCTGGCTCTCTGGCTCACTGGCGAGGCCCCAGCAGGAGACGGGATGGCAGGAAAGGTTGCTGGTGCGTCTTCCCAGAGCCCACCCTGCTTCAGCACCACGACTTTGGAGGTAACTGAGTTCCTCCACAACTAGGACTTCAACTTGGGGGAGGGGGCTTCCAGGTTCAAGTCTATGTGAAATCTACCAGATAAAGTCTAATAATTCCATTTCCAACTCCCTGTCCCTTCACCCCTAGGGATGACAATGGCTTCCTGCTCTTTGCTATTGTTAGACACTAGATGTCTTATATTCCCTTGGCCCTGCACACTACTCTGTAAGTGGTTACTCCAGTAAAATCTCTATTTAAACCATTCGGGAGGGTGATTTCTGTTTTCTACCTAAGCCCTGTCTGATACAAATCCCAATATTTGGAATGGAGCCCGGAACACAGTAGGCCCTTAATCAGCATTGTGGAATGAATAAACAAACTTCTTGCATATAAAATTTCATTTAATCCTTACAAAAACGATACAAAATATTGAGCTGGCCAAAAAGTCCATGTGGTTTTCTTCTGTAAAATAAAAGACACACTTTCTTTTTCATGAATAACTTTATTGATTTGGACATTTGGGGTATGTCAGCTGTCTCCCATGTGGTATAACATTGATTGTTCTCAGTTAACGTCTCAGTTTGATCCCTGTCAACTGCAGCTGGTCTGGCTGACTGTGGCTCGTCACCCAGCAAGAAATCTCCAGCACGAAACTTCACAAACCACTTCTGACACATTTGATCAGTCACAGCACCTTCTCCACACACTGCACAAAAATTTTTTTTTGCATTTCAGTTGCATCACCTTTCTTGAAATAACAAAGCATAATATGCCAAAAATGTTGTGTATGTTCTTCCATCTTCAATATTAAAATGGCTACATAAAAATTTGCCAATACTGATTTTTTTTAATGTACACTGTGACAATTGTCACAATATAATCTAACAAAACTGTTTTGCATGCAGTTAGAGACAGCTAAGCACTAACAGAGACATCTTACAGAAAAAACAAAATGAACTCTTTGGCCAACCCAATACTACTATTGCCTTTTTTAAAAAAGAAATATTTATTTATTTATCTTTTAGAGGGGAAGGGAAGGAGAGAGGAAGAGAAACATCAATGTATGGTTGCTTCTCGTGCATCCCCTGCTGGGAACTGGCCCCTGCCGGGAACTGGCCTGCAACCCAGGCATGTGCCCTGACTGGGAATCAAACCGCAATCATCTGGTTTGCAGGCCGGTGCTCAATCCACTGAGCTACACCAGCCAGGGCCTACTATTGCCTTTTATAGATAAAGAAACTGAGGTTCAGAGAGGCAGAGTCTCAGGTCTGAGCAGTAGCTTTCTGAGACAGAGCAATGTTGACACCCTAAACCCTGGGTGAGCCTGAGTCACACTCAGCACCCTGGAGAAATCCCTAATTCCTGCTGCTTTCTGTAAAATCTCAGAGTCCACTCATGCCAGCCTGGGGCAGGCTCAACAAAACCAGATACCACAGACTGGACAGGGAGGGCTAGTTGAAGGAAGAGAATAGTAAAATCTCAGGATTTAAAGACACCTGGACATTCACTTGACATACAGTCAGAGACCTGGTTCAAACACTGGTACTATCATTTTCTTCCCCCATCCCACCCCAGTTTACTGATTTTTATGACTGACAAATAAAATTATATATATTTAGGATAGACAACATATTTTGTTATGTATTTAAGGTGTACAATATGTTTTGATATGTGTGTAACATTATGAAATGATTACCACGATCAAGTTAATTAGCATATCCATCTCCTCACTTAGTTAATCATTTTTTAGTTTAGTTTTCCTCCTGTTATTGATAGTTTCATACAACTGTGGTTTGAAAAGATACTTGATATGATTTCAATCTTAAACTTACTGAGATTTGTTTTGTGCCCTAACATATGGGGAGTGTTCTGTGTACATTTGTGAATGTGTATTCTATGGCCGTTGGGTGGAAGGAATGTTCTGCTTTCGTCTGTTAGGTCCATTTGTATACAGTGTAGTTCAAGACCAAAGTTTTCTTATTGATATTCTATCTGTATGATTTATCTATTGTGTTGCTGTCTACTTCTCCTTCCAGATTTGTTAATATTTGCTTTATATATTTAGGTAGTCCGAAGTTTGGTGCATATATAATTTTTATATCCTACTGATGAATTGACACATTTATCATTATACATTGTCCTTCATGGCCTCTTGTTACAGTTTTTGACTTGACGTCTATTTTCTCTGGTATAAGTATAGCTGTCCCTGCTCTCATTTGGTTTCCAGGTGCATGGAATATCTCCTTCCACTTCCACTTTCAGCCTGCGTGTGTCTTTACACCTAAAGTGGGTGTCTTGTAGGCAGAATATTGTTGGATCTTTTTTGAAATTTCTTCAGCTACAGTGTCTTCTGATGGGCAAAAATGACCCATTTACATTTAAAGTGTTATCAACAGGTAAGGACTTACTGTTGCCACTTGGTTCATTGTTTTCTAGCTGGTATGCAGTTCCCTTTTCCTTTATTCCTCTCTTGCTGTGTTCCTTTGAGATCTGATGAGTTTCTGTAGTGATATGCTTTGAGTCTTTTTCAGTTTTGTGCATCTATTATGAATTTTTGCTTTATGATTACAATGAGGCTTACATAAAACATCTTATAATAGCCTATTTAAGCTGATAAAAAAATCTGACCACATACAAAAACTTTACTCTTTTGCTTCTCCCTCCCTACAATGTTTTCACATCACAGTTTACATCCTTTTTTATGCTGCATTAATTTAAACATTACTGTAGTTACAGTTATTTTTAATACTTTGTCTTTTAACCTTCATACTAGAGTTAAAAGTGATTTACGTACACTATTATACTACTAGAGTAGTCTCGATCTGACCAAATACTTCCCTTTATCAATGAATTTTATACATTCACATGTGTTCATGTTACTAATTAGTGTTCTTTCCTTTCAGTAAATTCCTACCATCTAAAAGTCAGAAGCTTGGACCTCTGTAATACTTATGTACCACATGGTTGTCATACTTTTGCATACCACTCATAATGAGGAACTGGTGCCTCTTTAAGCAGCTCTGACAACGAAACAGCCTCCCTTCTTAAAGAGGTATCCAGGGCAATGGTGCCACACACCGGCTGTGGGGTCAGACTTCCTAGGCGGGAACCCTAGCTTTGCCACTTACTGGCTGGAGACCTTGATCCCATTACCCAATTTATGGGTGCTCCAGCCTCCTTACCTAGAGAATGTGGATTATAATAGTACATACCTTATAGGGTTGTTGAAAGGATGAAATGAGTTGACACATGCTAAGTGCTTGGAACAGTGCCTAGCACGTAGGAAATGCTGTAACACATTTGTTAAATAAATAAAAATTAATGAATTCTGTATGTGCAATTCCAGCTGGCTCAATCAAAAATAAATTTTGGGGAGGTGCAGGGTATGAAGGAACTCAGATTTGGAGATGACTCTCGATCCAGGGCCTTGAATAATATCATCAGGTCACTGACTTTCTCCCCCGCTCTCTCAGCTGTGTTTTCCTTTGCCTTGGCTTCAATCTCAGCAGATCATTCCCTCAAGGAGAAACAAGAGATGGCCATCAGCAGTTCCAGGCATCCATCTGCCAGCTCAGCAGCCCCAGAACACATGTGTGTCTCCCTCAGGAGTTCCGGCAAAAGTCTCACGATGGATTCTCGTTGGCCTGGCTTGCGTCCCAGTGCGATATTCCAATTCTAGGGTTGCTTGTGCGCCATCAGCTCCAGACACCACACAGACTGCAAGTTGGAGAGGGGTCACCCCAATGGAACACGCAGGTGCTATTCCCAAAAGCAGAAGGAACCGATGCCGGAGAAAACCAGCAGTGGTGTGCTGTACCGCGGATCCTGGTCACCTTCTCTGAAGGTGCTCCTCATGAGCAAGACTTTGGAAGATTTAGGTCTTGCTCATGTTGCACACCTGGGAGTGCTTAAGGTTTTCATGGAAGAATATACTGCAAGTCAAGAGCACTGTTCAAAGTTCTTACTTTGGGAGAACACAGCTAGGCCTTGGAATAGCACCATATGCCTGAGGAAGATTCTAACGACTCCCCACCTATGGGACACACAGGGGTTCCTAGTTTGTGTGCCTGTTCTCACAGGTCTGCAACCTGTGACGTGCCAAAGTAAGATGCTTGGCGGACACTGCAAGCACCATCCTGGGCCTGCAGAGAATGAATGTAAACAGCCCCGTGGGCCCCTGAACCGAGGCTGTGCTCCCACTGCCCCCACAGCCCGGACTCCCCAAGGGGGGCCTTCCAGCAGCAGCAGCAGGAGCAGGAGCATGTGGGAGCTCGTCCACACCCTTGCTGCTCAAATGGAAGTCTGCAGGACCGGCAGCATTGGCTTCTTCGGGGAGCTCGCAGGAAATTCTGAATCCCAGGTCCTTCTTAAAGACCTAGTGGATGAGAATCTATCTGCATTTCAACAGGAGCTCTGAAAGGTCCGTGTGCACACGAGAAGCACTGTTGTCTTAGTTTCCCAGAACTGCCATTACCAAGTACCACACACTGGATGGCTTAAAGCAACAGAAATGTATTCTCCCACAGCTCTAAAGGCCCCAAGTCTGAAATCAGGGTGTAGGGAGGGCTGGTTTCTTCTGAGAGCTGAGGGACAATTAGTTTCACGTCTGTCTCCGAGCTTCCGGTGACTGATGGTAATCCCTGGGGTTCCTTGGCTTGTGCACGTGGCACTCCGGTCTTTGTCCTCATCATCACGTGGTATTTTCCCTGTGTCTCTGCCTGAAACTTCCCTTTGCTCTTAAGGACACTAGTTATGTTGAATTAAGGGCCCACTCTGCTCCAGGACGACTGTATCTTCACTAATTCCATTGGCCTATGAGATCACATTTTGAAGTTCCAGGAGTTAGGACTTTAATACATCTTTCGGGGGTGGGGAGGAGGACCTAATTCAACCTGTAACAGCTGTCTTTGAAGACTACCATTCTTAAGTGCTGAGAGACTAGCTGATTAGGAAACATCTGGAACATTTTAGTACATTTATTTCTGTGAGCAAGTTTAAAAATGCAGAAGGAAGGTGGCATGTCTACCATGAGGCCTGGAGGTGTCTAGTTTTGCAGGGTTTTTCCGGTTCAGGCAGCACACCCAGCAGGGTCCTCAGCTCTACAGCTGACCCAGCCCCGGTGCGGGGCCACGGGGAGGGCAGTCGGGGCAGGTCTTCCATCAGGCTGCCCCTTGGAGTCACCTGGGGAGCTTTAACACGACTGATGCCCAAACCCTACCCTCAGGGATTCTGGTGTCATTGGCCTGCACACGGCCTGGGCAAGAAGACTGCAGACATTTCCCATGTGATTCTAATCTCAGCCAAATTCGAGGACTGATGGGATCGCTGTCTGGTTTCTACACGTTCCAAAAGAGGGCAATTCAGCCCCTTTCCCAGGCAGGGAGGCAGGACATAAGTACAAATAATCCTAAACATGCACATATACAGATTCCTACATTTTGCTGTTTAGGTTTTTTACAGTTCTCATGGGCGGAATGAGGCTGCTGTGAGAAGTAAATGAATATACTACGTATGTAGCACCATTCTCAAAATCCCCCATGATGGTGGACTGTTTATCTCTCATTGTAGTTTTGCCAATTTTTGAAGTACATTTTGAGGCATTTTTATCTGGTGTGTATAAATTTAAAATGATCTCTTCTGGGTAAATGAATCCTTTATCATACTGGATTTATTTATTTTCCCTAGTAATGCTTTTCTTCTGGGAGTCGATTTCTTCTCCTGATATTAATACAACTATACTGGCTAGCTTTCTTTTGCTCAATAGTTAATTACATGGTATACCTATTTTTTTAATCCTTTAACTTTCAAAATTCCTTATGTTTTAGATGAACTCTAGAATGAAGTATAGTAGGATTTAAAAAAAATCTACTCTGACAATCTTGCTGCAGGTGCCCTTTAAATCCGAGTATTTAGCCCATTTACGTTTAATGCAACTACTGATCTCTATTGGTGGTATAATAAATATCTAACAATTCAAGGGTACTTTGTGGAGGTTGCAATTCTCACAAGTGACCATGAGAGGGCATCTATCAGGGGCTAGTATGCATTTACAGCCATAAAGGGACAGAGGGAACCCACTGCTCTCTGGGGTTCCACCACTGCTTCCAAGGGTGTGTCTCCCGGACAACTTTGGGCATCCTTTGTCAACTTGTATAGAAAAGTTTCAGTATTTTAATAACTAGCACCGCTTGCTTTACAAGCCACTCACAATAACATGGGCTTGCTGATATACAAGGAAGGACCCTAAAAAATGGAGTTATCTTCTGGAGGGCAAGTCCCCTGCAGTACAGGCTTCCTGCAATAGGTGAGTGTTCTAGGAACCCATCTGTATCAGTGTACCAGCTGGCGTTGTTGTGAGAGGCTGCATTCAGCTTCAGTGAGGGTTTTTTTCTTAGACTCTTTCAATGTGCTGCCCATTTTATGATGGGTGATTTATGAGTGCCCTGTCCACACTGTGCTGTTTAACAGTTTTTGACTAAAAAAAAGGGCATGATCCCATACCCCACCTCTTCAGTCACCCAATCTTGCCCCATGAGACTTTTTTTGTTTGTTTATTTCCCCTGATGAAAAAAGTCCTCAAAGGGAAATGTTTGCCAACATGGAAGAGATAAAACAAAAAATGGCAGAAACACTAAAAGGCGTCAAAATCCATAAGTTTACACAAACTGTTCTGAGCAGGGGAAAAAACACCCCGATAGGTGTACTTCATCAACTTTGAAGGTGACTGAAGTTTAAACATGAAACAATAATACACATTTTTATATATAAATTCCATTTTGGGGGTCCCCCCTTGTATGTGGGTTTAAGCCCATCATCTTATTTGTAACACTTTTTCTACGTTGTATTTCTCTCCTTTCTTGACTTCTTTTATTATTTATTTTTCTCTCTCATATCTATTAAGTACTACATTGTTTCTCTTTTTTTCTACTAATTACCTAGAAATTACATGACTTATTTTGAAATTTCAAAGCCTGTTTTCTTTTAATCCTCACTTGGGGCTATGTTTATTGATTTTGAGAGACAGAGACAGAGAAGGAGAAACACTGATGTTAGAGAAACATCGATCAGCTGCCTCCTGTACTCACCCCAACCAGGGCTTGAACCCACAATGTGTCCTGACTGTGGATCAAACCTGTGACTTTCTGGCATATAGGCTGATGCTCCAACCAACTGAACCACCTAGCCAGGGACAAAACCTATTTTTAATCAATACACTGCCTTTCCTCCCTGGTAACATGAGGGCCTCAGAACACCTTAATTTACCCCAGCCTCTACTAACTTACTATTTTAAATTTTAATCCTTCATATATTCTAATCCTTTAGAAGACATTGTTAATTTTATTATTTTGAAGACATTTATTAACATTTACCACATTCTTTGCTCTGTATTCTTCTTGGTGCTTTAAGTTATTCTGGGATGGTTTTCTTTTTACCCAAAGCATACATTTTACAGTTTCCCTTACTGATGGTCTTTTCTTTGTTAATGTTTTTATTTTGTCTTCATTCATAAAAGATGTTACCCTGAGCATGGAACTATAGGTTGGCAAGTGTTTCCTTTCTGCCCATAAAGACATCACTCGACCCCTGCTGCCTGGGGGCTATCAGTCTGTTAGTCCAATCAAAGCCATCTGCCTTTTTAAATCTGGCTACTTTCTATTTTGCTTCTTCATCTTTCTGCACTTACACTACTGTGTCTTAGTGTCTCGGTAGTTTTTAAAAATGTATTCTCCTTTAAATCTTCTGAGCTTCTCTCCCCTCTCCCCTCTGGACCCTGTCAGCCTGTTCCATATTTGAGTGTCATTGGTCATATTTTGCTTGCTTGTTTGTTTTTGAACAAGCAGAAAGGACACATGGACAATAACTAAGGGTGGGGGGCGGAAAGGGGAGGGAGGTGGGGAGCATGGGGCGGGGGGCGGGCAGGGTTGGGAATATAAGACAGAAAGCTGTACTTGAACAAGCATTAAATAAAAAAATAAAAAGAAAAAAAAATAAATAAATCTTCTGAGCTTCTGTTTTTGATGTTTTGATATCTTTCTGAAAGATGCTGAGTCATCCTTGCTTACAATACTGCCTCTGCTCCATTCTCCTTCACTCTCTGAGGCCCCGATTAAGTCCGTGTCAGACCTTCCCAGGGGATCTAACCACCTCGTCTAGATTTCCAACCTTTTCCTCTCTATGTTTTACTTGGGGGTAATTTCTTCATCTCTGCCTTTCACTTTATTAACATGATATTTAATATGCTGTTAAACACAATGCACCCAATAATTTGGGTCACTGCAGTTTTCATTTCTAGACGTTCTATTTGTTTTTTTTAATTGGTTGTGCCACTTTTTACAGTTTCCTATTTGCTGCAGAAGCCTTCAAACCAGACTTTTTCAACTTAATAGGGATGATTTTTAAAGGTCTAAGAATCCATGCCTGATAGTTCCAATATCCGAGATACGAGGGTTTCTTTCTGCTGTCTGTTGCTCCTGTTTCTTCTCATTCACAGTGTCTGTGTCTGGTTATCTTTGACTACGTGCTAGCTATCATACCACAAAGTCACTTGAATAATTATTTGAAGCCCAAGATGAAAGTGCCTTCCTCTATATAACATTGCTTTTATTTCTGGCCTGTCTGGGACCACAAACCAAGTATAACACCTGAGGTTCCCTGGGAAACCAATGAAATTGCAATTCAAGCTGCAATTAGTTGTGACGGTTCCTTTGCTTGGAATTCACATCCCTTTTAAGGTGCAGTCCTTTGGGTCTCAGCTCATTGTGGGGAGAGTCTATCATTACATTCTCACCTGAGTGGCCCTGGGTGTTGATTTCTGTCTCGCTTTCCCCGATACTTTATCAAAACCAATGGTAAAATTTGCCAGACTCAGCAAATACTCTCAGGAAAAGGTACCTTCTGTACTCATTTATCTTTTTGGGGTTCCATTTCCCCGTCATTCTCTTTCTGGTGCCAACCCTCTGAAGGCTTTAAAGATTATTATTATTTAAAACTAGTTCTGAAGTTGTTTTCAGTAGAAGAGTTAGTCCAAACAATTGAGTCCACCACTGTTGGAGACAGGAAGCCGGGTCATGTCTTTCTTAGCACAAAGCTGGCACTCAGTAAATGATGGCTGGATTCATTAACCATCATACTACCCCAGACATATAATTCTTTTGCCAGTCTGCATTTACAAAGACTGCTCCCTACTCTTAGAATGCCTATATTTCCCCATTTGATAAGGCTCAGAATAAATGCAACCTCCTCCTCAGAGTTCTTCCTATTTCCTCTACTTCTCCAAATCGGAAGCCTATTTCTTCTCCATCTAAACCCCCACAAGACTTAGCTTATATCATCCTCTGGGTACTTAAGTAGACAGAAATATAATATAATACAAGTATTTATGTCTCCTGTGGATTTCCACTTTCTTGACATTTCTGATTATCTCAATAATTCCCTTATTTCCCCTCCAGCTCAGCCTACATTATAAACAGATTTCTTAGAAAATATCAAATCCAGTACTTTTAGCTTTGATGTCCTGGGACGGGATTTTCCAAACACTCACTTGGCCATACTGCTGGAATCAGGATATATTTCACTTTAATAAACCCTAACATTTGTGCTGCACTTTAGAACAGATAGGTGCTCTCACATGTGTGCCTCCTACCTCAGAGTTGCTGTCATCGTGCTGTTGATGAGAATCAGGGGGCGAGAGAGACTGAGGGACACACCCACATAGAGCCCCAAACCCAGAAATGGAATGCAGTCTTTTCTCTCAAGCCCACAGCTCATGCCAGGACATCCGATTATGGCCCCATATTATTTGTGCCACTGGTCATTTCTATTGCAACACCACCTCAAAGCCTGGAAGCAGACACTCTACCTGTGCAAGCCCAGGTAGTTCGGGAGTCAGGCTGTGGGCACTAGACAGGGGGGTTGGCTATGCGAGGTGTCCCACTCACACCTTTCTCAGGTGAAGGTTTGCTGTATCTCAGTCCTCCTTACCTGACAACCTTGGTTCCGTTCCTCACAACTTGCATGTCCACCATGCAGCCCCCAGTGACATAGGCAGCCAGGTTCAACTCTGAGAATTCCGCCTGAAGGAGAAATCAAAACAAAGAAGGATTCAGTAGATACTCATGATGCAAAGAACTGCTAGCATTTATTGGGGAGGTGTATGTGCCCAGGACCCATTTATAGCTCCCCTGAAACTCAGGGAGCTGGCAACATTATGTATTTCCCTGGTTGAAAGGTGAGGAAGGTGAGGTGCAGAGAGGCGTGTGACACGTCCAAGGTTACATAGTTAATGAAGGGCAACGTTGGGTTGAAACCCAGGCGTCTCTGATTCAAAGACCCATTTTTTTAACCTGTACTAATTAACTGCCTTTAACTACTGCATCAAAGTGGAAGAAGCAACTCCAGCTGGAGGACTAGAAGAGGCCAAATGCTGTTCAAAATAACATTTTCTCTAGATTTCTTCAGCTTCGTGCTACGCTGTGGCATGGCCCCGCGGCTCTGTGACCACTTATCACTGTCAATGGAGCCCTCCTTAGGTTACCTGCCATCTGTGTCCTTTTTTGGTCATGACCCCTCCCCTCACCCTGTCCACGTAGTTACAGGAGAAGCGTCCTATCTGTGCACTGACATACTGTTCCCCTGGTCACGGCTGATGGCGTGGGCCCCTGACCCAGGGTGGAAAAAAAGATGCCCTTGTATCAAAACTAGAATCTGCTGAGCCGTTCGTGACGTTTCTTTCCAGGGGGCTGTATCTTTAAAACACAAACCTGAGTGCAACTAGAGACGATGTTTTCTGCCATCTGGATTGGGGAGACAGAAAAGAACAGGGTGGTGGGAGTGAGGGTGAAAGGCAGAGAGAAGGAAGGGAGGAAACAGAGAGAGAGGGATCGGCCACAGTCGCCAGAGATGGGCAGAGGCAAGAGATGGGCAGGGCTCTTCATGTTATGTGCCAGCTACAATCTTGCCCTCAGATTTTATGAGATGCCTCTGTATCCTTAGAAATTCATTTTTGTTTTATTATTTGTTTAAGCAGGATTTAGTGGATTTCTGTTGCTTGCATCCATTGCCTTATGGAATACATCCCTCCTCGGAGATTATATGCTCCCTCTGGGGTGAGAGATTCGTGTTAGGACTACTGCATGTTTCCTAGAGTTGCCATAACAAAGTACCACCACTAGGCAGTTTAAACAGCAACAATTTCTTTTCTCAGTTCTGGAGGCTAGAAGTCTAAAATCAAGGTGCCAGTAGGGCTGATTCTTTCCGAGGGCTGTGAGGGTTTGTTCCAGGCCTATCATCTTGGCTTGTCGATGACTACCTTCTTCCCGCGTTCATTACCTTGCCTTCCCTCTCTATGTGTCTGTGTGTCCGAGTTCCCCTTTTTGTAAGGATACCAGTCATACTTGATTGGAACCAGCCACATGACCTCATTTTAACTTGATTACCTGTGGGGAAAAATCCTACCTCCAAATAAAGTCATGTGCTGAGGCACTGGGGGTTAGAACATCAATGGATGAATGTCAGGGAGACAGAGTGCAACCTGTAACCCCTTTCTAGAAAGCTCACGGTACCAAACCGTGCCTTTTACACAGTAGACACCGAAAGCTATTTCTATTTGATGAATAAAGATAACTGCTCACATATGTACAACACTCACTGTGGACCAGTTACTGGTCCTAAGCATTTCACATGTATGTATTTATTTGATCTTCACACTTGCCCAGATTATTAAAAAAGACAGAGAGAGACAGGGAGAGATGAAATAACGTTCACAGGGTCACACAGGAAGAAGCAGAGCCAGGATTCAGACCCAGGCAGTCTGGCCCCAGCCTGTACTTTTAATTGCTACCCCACTGCCTCTGCTGTTTAGCTGAATAAGCCATTAGGTGGATTACAACTGAGAATTTCAGGGGCCTCAAAATAACCCATTTAAAGAGAAAAACAAGTTTATGTTGAAGGAAAATATCATTCCACGGTGATTTAAATGTATCCCCTTTGAAACATTTAACAGAAATTATGACCAAAGACTTAGCCATCTCCCCAGATGGTCTTAAAGCAAACCAAGAGTGCTTATGTCTCTTGCTCTAATTAATAACCTCATTATGCTGTAGTAAGGTGAAAAGCAAAGAGCCCTGTTAATGAGTCCAAGTTAGTAAATAGTGGTAATGACCTAGTTATTAAGTCTAATGCCTTAAAAATGCAGCCCCATCATGTTTAAGATACTTTATTGGCAAGATTACAAAGAAGCATTAGCAAGAAAAGTTGATGCTTGTGTTTGTGGAGGAAAAAAAGTTAGCAGAAAGGTGCAACACAGGATAGCACCAAGTAGATAAAGAAAAGGAGTGATTCAGAAACTTGGATGACAGGATTTTTGACTCATAGGTGGCAAAGATCCAGGGATTGTTTTGCTGACCAAAGGCAAAGAAAGATATCTGGATAGAAGACATGCTCAGGCTTGGCATACAAGTCAGAAGTTCATCTTGTTCAGATGAAGCTATTCCCAGAGCTATTTCCCAGTCATGGTTTTTGAGTAATTACAGGAGATAAATGCCTGGGTTGTAGGGTAGCAAGCCTCTGTTGGATCAAATACAGTGAGATGGTGAAGCAAAGGAGATGAGTTAATACATACATCTGTACTAACTTTCTAAAAGCTTCAGCAACCATGAAAAGGGACGCAGGACCCAAGCCACTTCTCCTTCAAAAACAGGATTGCCTTCTTGATAGAATCTGAAAAAGCAGCCGCAGCCACTTTTGAAGGTTTTCAGAGCTCTCAAGGAGACTATAGTGGGTTGAACAGCATCCTCCCCCAAGTAGATCCACATCCTAACTGGTGATACCTGCAAATGAGACCTTCACTGGAAATAGTCTTTGCAGATGTAATTAAGGACCTGAAGATGAGACTATCTGGGATTAAGGTGGACCCTAAATTCAATGGCAAGTCTTTATAAAAGAGGAGGAGAAAAGAGAGAAACCCAGGAAATAAGGCCATGGCTATGTGGTGACGGAGGAGAGACTGGAGTTACACTGTCATAAGCCAAGGAACTCCAGGACTTCTTAGAAGCTGGAAGAGGCAAGGAAGAATTCCCCACCTAGAGCCTTCAGAGGGAGTGCAGACCAGCTGGCACCTTGATTTCAGACTTCTAGCCTCCAGAACTGTGAGAGAATAAATTTGCGTTGTTCTAAGCCATGAAGTTTGTAGTAATTTGTTACGACAGTCCTAGAAAACAAATACAATAGTTTTGGAAATTAAATGCAATTTCAGTATTGCATGCAAAGGCATCAGAGTTCAAAAAGGTCAATGTGGCTAGGTAAGCTCCTTTATTTACTTCACCTAACACATACATAAGCCTGTCCTGAAAACGTCCAGCCATTGTTAACATAACAAGAACGGTTTGCATGACATGGATGTAACCTGGCAGCCAACGAGAGTGGACTGGAATGCGCATGTGTGAACAATGACAACTTCACTGTACTAGGTAGTTGGGTGGTAGACACCACTGAGTGAGCATGTGTGTTGCGTGGCCATTGCATTCAAAATGACTGAGCAAGTAGAACACGATCTGCATCAAACTTTGCGTTAAACTTGAACAGTCCTCTGCGGAAACTATTCGGATGATTGGGAAGGCTCTCAGGGACGGTGCAATGAGTGCGCTCCAGTAAAAGTGTAGCACAAACAAAGGTCGTTGAGCCTCTGTTGAAAGTGAGCCACGTTCTGGAGGGCCTGCAACAAGCAGAACGCCTGAGAGTGTTGAACATCTATGGGCTGTAACCAGCAAAGATCGGTGACTGGCAGTGTGAGACCTGGAAGCTGATCTGGGGGTTCCCAACACTAGTGTCTGAGATTTTGACGCAGAATCTTGGCACAAAACATTTCATGGAAAAATTTGTTCCGTGGCTTCTGCTACCAGAACAGAAGGAACATCATGCTGCAGTTGCTAATGATGTGATTCAAACCACTACCAATGAACCAGATTTCCTCAAGCAGGTCGTAACTGAAGATGAATTGTGGGTCGATGGGTATGATCTGGAAATGAAGGCCCAGATGACCCAGTGGAAGTTGCCTGGTTCTCTATGCCTGAAGATAGCACAGTCAAGTCACAGCAAGATCAAGACCATGTGAACTGTGCTCTTTGATTGGGAAGTTGTTGTCCATCATGAGTACGCCCCTCCAGGCCAAACAATTAATAACGAGTACCAGCTCAATGTTCTTCATGGGTGGAGAGATGCAACATGATGAAAACGGGCACAGCTACGGGCAACTGGTGATTGGCAGCTTCATCACGACAACACGCCCACTCATGCGTCATGTCTCATGCAGTTTTTTGGCAAGACAGCCAATCACCCAGTAACTTACAGCCCAGATTTGGCGCCCTGCAACTTCTGGCTTTCCCCCAAACTAGAATCACCTTTGAAAGGGAAGAGATTTCAGACCATTGATGAGATTTGAGAAAATATGACAGGGCAGCTGGTAGAGATTCCAACATAGGATTTTGCAGCGTTTTGAACAGTAGAAGAGAAGCTGGGAGAAATGTGCGCGGTCCCAAGGTGCCTACTTTGAAGGGGACTGAAGCATCACTGTCCTATGTACAATGTTTCTTGCATCTTATATCTTCTTTAATAAATGTGTCTATTTTTCACGTTACCTGGTACTTTCTGGACAGACCTTCATATATTCATATATTTACACATTCTCTCTCTCTCTGTCTCTCTCTCTCTCACACAGACACATACACACAAAGTAAAACATCAGCTATTCACTTATATTGTAAAACATCACCATCAGAGTCACTCAGATTTTCTATATAACTTAACCTTTGACCTCAAAAACATTTAGGCCCCAACTGTTTTCTTCTCTGTTAATACTACACATTAAGCATTGTGGTGTGGATAAAAGAATATTCAGAAAGACTGTATCAGCTGTAAGCTGGGCAATATATTAGCTGATGAGTTTGATCAAGTTACTAACTGCTTTAAATCTTAGTTTTGACATCTTTAAAATGGAGATAGTAATATCGATAACATCTATCTTTAAAAGTTTTAGTAAAGATTCATATAATGTATATGAAACAAGTAGCATAGGACTGAAACAAAGAAGGAAGATCTCTGTAAAGAGTTGCTGTTATTATTTCCAATTTTTTCATTGTCATTGTAAGACTAAATTGATGTACCAAAAAATGGTGTAACAAGAAAAAGAGCAACCTCTTCCAATATGTATACTGTAAGTTTTAGGCCCTGTCTGGGTAGCTCAGTTGGTTAGAGCATTAGGAGGGTCGTCCCGACACACCAAAGTTGTAGGATCAGCCCCTGATCAGGGCGCGTACAAGAAGCAACCAAAGAATGCATAAATGAATGGGACAACAAACTGATGTCTCTCTCTCAAATCAATACATGGATTAAACACAATTTTTTAATCAAGGTATAAAATATTAACATTAAGGACCTCTGCTTATGGCTACAGTAAATTAATAGGGACTATATTTACACTCTCATCTAAACTAGAAAACCAGACAAAATACATTAAGTAATCGTTTTCAGACAGGGGACGACAGGCATGGCAGGACTCAGATTCCTGCAAAAAGAAAACTAATGAGATTATCCCTATGATTATTCATGCTGACTGCCTGGGGGTAGTTTTAAGGCAGCAGAGCAGCCTGGGAGAATGCCAACAGGCTGCAGAGTCAGAGACTAGAATTCAGGGAGGCCGAGGCGGCCAGAATTTGCAGGACAGAATACAGGAAGAGATAGAAATGCACAGAAAAAGGCCTCCAGGGAGATCTGCAAGTCTTTGAGTGAAAGGAAAGAACCATCAAAAACCAGTACATTTAACCCTCCAGAACCCACACAGTCTGGGAACAGTCCATGCCCTCCCAACTGGGATGTAAAGACCTTGTAATGGGAGTAGATCCTCTGCACTTAGCAGTGGGACTAAATCAGCCCTGTACTACAGCATGCTCTGCATCTAGGGTGTTCCCTCTGCCCTGGTTGCCTAGGAGCTTTCCCAATTTTAAAAATAAAAGTCCTGCTTCTCAGAAACTCAGTCCTAGTTTTTCAATGAAAGGCTCATATCCTGGGAACCTTCTTAGTCCTGGGCGCACTGGGACGATTAATCACTCTGTGAAGATATGTCTTAAGAAAAGTTTAAAAGTATGACCCAAAAGTATCAAGTTTATTCCATGACACTTAACTGCATCCCCGTACAACAATGTTTAAAGAAATACAACAAAATCCAGCATCCAACATGTAAAATTCACAATGTAAAATGTATAGAATTCAACCATAAATTACCAGGTATGCAATGAAGTAGGAAAATGTTACCCATAAAGAGAAATCAATCAATAAGAATAGACCCCAAAATAAGATACATGATGAGAAGAGCAAAAATGAAAGTTAAAAATTAGGAAGTTAACTAAAACACTATTATAAATATGTTCTACATTCTCAAGAATGTAAAAAACAACATTAACATAAAATGAGAAAAATGAAAAGTTTTTAAATGAGAAAATTAAACTTCTAGAGATAAAAATATAGGACCTTAAATGGAAAATGCACTGTATGGAATTAACGGTAAGAAGAAGCAATACAAACTACAGAAAACAAAGTCCAGGAACAAAAATACTAAAAACAAACAAACAAACAAAAAAACCACACCTCAGTGAGCTATGGGACAACAGCAAACAATCTAATACATGTGTAATTGAAGTCCCAGGAGAAGAGAATGAACCATAAAGAAATATTTAAAGAAAATTGGCCCTAAACATGATCATATCTGTAAATCCCTTTGGAATATCATTTTCACAGATTTCAGGGATTGGGGCATAGACATCTTTGGGAGGACACTGAGGCTGCAGAGCAGGGGAGAGATTAGATATTTAACCACAAATATTTATGCAACATTTTCTAAGTTCCAGGCTCTGTTATCAGTGCTAGGTATGGTTGGAATTACATCCACTAACAAAATCTTTTTTACAACAATCTTTTAGTTGCTGTAGAATCTTTTTTACAACAACTAATCAGAAGGAGATATAAGCACCTGTTTATAATTAAACATATGTCCACGCCTGAGAAAACACGCATGCCTGAACATGCACACACACACACCCACGGGAACACGACGGAATGCATTCAGCTCCCTGTAGGGTCTTTCACTGCATTTGCACTGGAACCAGCCCCTGGCAAGTTTGGGGTGCCAAGCAGATGATATTACTAATGTAATTACTAGTTGCCAATAATTACATGTGTGATGATATTGATGTTATGTCATAGTAGAAAATGGTGATTGTAATCATCATTATTCTAATAAATTACATAATGGAAGGATACTATTAGGCCAACAGGTCAATGGGAAAAACAGAAATTGGGACTTGCAATTGAATGACTGACTGGGATGTACACAAGAAACCAAAAATGTGTGGGTGGGAAGGTGGATGTAGCAGCTATCAACCTTGACCGTGAAGCCTGACTGAAGGAGGATTTTGACACAAAGAGGTGTTGCCCAGAGTTTCTGAAAAAGGCAAGACACTGGCAGACAGACTGTTCTGCAATCAGGGGTAGCTGATAAGATACCGGACATTCCAGTTAGAGCAGACCTATCTGGTCCAAACTGTACCCTTAAATCCTTGGAGTGTACTCATTGCCACGGCCTTAAGCCCTCCATGTATTTTGCGGGAGAGAGACAGACAGACACAGAAAGACCCTGAGAGACACTGAGTTGTTGTGAGGAGAAGGTGGGCAGCCTCCAGTACCCCCAGCCGCAGTTTCTAATGCTAGGACAACTTCTGACCCTGTGCCCTACTCCTTACTACACCTCATAGAGGGAAACTGCTAAGCAGTGGTCAGGACATCTCAGTGCTACTGGGTTGGCCAGAAAGTCCATTTAGTTTTTTTCCATAAAATAAAAGGCATTTTCACCAACAACTTTATTGATTTGGATAGTTTGAGCATGTTGGCTATCTCCCACATGGTAGAACGTTGATTTTTCTCAATGTCTTGATTTGGTCGCTATCAACTTGAACTGGTCTACCTCTCCGTGGAGCATTGTCCAGTGAGAAATCTCCAGCATGAAACTTTGCAAACACACTTTTGATCAGTCACAGCACCTTCTCCATATGCTGCATAAATCTTTTAGTGTGTGTTTCAACTGTGTTTTTACTTTTTTGAAATAATAAAGCATAATATGCTGAAAATGTTGTGTGCTTTCTTCCATCTTCAGTATGAAAAGGGCTACACAAAAATTCACCCATTTGTGTTTTTTTTACATGCACACTGATATGACAGCTGTCACAGTACAACCTAACAAAACTGTATGAAATGAAGTTAAAAACAACTGAGCACTACTAGAGCTATTTTATGGAAAAAAACAAATAAACTTTTTAGCCAACCCAATGCATTTAACAGTGGGCAGGGGCACTGTTGGGTTGAAAAGCCAGGAGATCACATGTGATTCTGGCTTCCATGTTCCGCTTCTCTGCAGCTGAGTGTCTGCTGATCTGAGTGGCCACGCTGTTAACTTCCTCTCGCCTGCCTTGTAGCTCCTCGAACAAGCCAACCCCAGCATCCACCTTTCTCTCTGCCCTCTCTCTTCCATGAACTGGCAGCAAAAACCCCTGATTCCCAGAAGGCCCAGACGTCCTGCTCTCTCTCTCTTGATGATTGCATTTGCTGTACCTTGGAACTCTTTAGGGGAAGAAGCCACGTATTTAGTAAGGAACATCTACGAGTGAGATTTTGGCTTACAGGAGGCTAAGAGGTGGTGCTGCTTTGGTCTGGAGCCCAAATGGAGGGATTTAGGGCAGCTTTGGCGGAGAGCCCTGCACTGGGGATGGTGGGCCTAGGCCAGCTACCCTTATTGGTGTTTCAATTCCCATATGCAATTCCTCCTTGTGTTTTCAGCCACCTTAGAAACCTGGAACAGGGATGGTGGTGAGTGTCAAGGTAGGAATAGAGCATTCCTGAGTCCTCTAGCAAGTTATCATCAAAATTCCACTGTAATCCCTAACAGATGATTAATTTTTAGAAGGAAATTGTGTCATCAACAAATTCCTTTTTTTAAAAATCAGCATTCTGCTCTGGCTGCTGTAGCTCAGTGGATTGAGCATGAGCCTGCAAACCAGAGTATTGCAGTTCGATTCCCAGTCAGGGCATATGCCTGGGTTGCAGGCCAGTTCCCAGCAGGGGGCGCATGAGAGGCAACCATACATTGATATTTCTCTCCTCTCCTTCCCTTTCCCTCTAAAAATAAATAAATAAAATCTAAGAAAAAAAATCAGCATTCTGCATGTACTATGATTTTCTTCATGTATCTTTCTTAGACTCTATAGAGTCTAAAAGTGTCATTAAAAAGACGAACAGCAGTAATAATGTTTTAAAAGTTAAAAATATAGAAGGTCTATAAGGTCCTGTATGTTTAGACTCGGATGACCTCCGTGACATCACCTCCCACCATCTCCTTGCACTGCACTTCCGACTCACTCTGCTGTTGCCTTGCTGGCCTCCTTTCCATTGTGAGACAAGTTCCAGCTGCCAGTACCCCAGCCTCTAAGTGCTTCCTGGAACCAGCAGCATGGCCAGCTCCCTCTTGCTACTCATACTTCTCTGCTCCTTGGCACCCCCAGAGGCACCTCCTGGCAAAGCAGCTACTGTACTCAATGCCCCATGTCCTTGTTTAATCTTCCCCCACAGTCCTCATCCCTATCTGACATAAATACTTGGTATCCCTCGCAATCAAATACTTGATTGTCCATCTTTTTTGCTAGAATGGAAGCACCAGGAGACAAGGATTCTGTTTCATTCACAGCTCTATCCCAGCACCTAAACCCAAGGTGCACAGTAATATTGAATGAATGATGTCTACTCTGCAGATGTCAAAGGTGAAGCCCAGGGAGGCCGAATGACTTTGCCCAAAATGACACCTTGGTAATTATGTCAGCTTGGACCCAAACCCAGGCTGACACCCTTCACTTTCCAACAGGTAGCTAATTTGAGGTGACTCGTGTTCCAGTGTGCGGAGATGGGTCAGCTGAAGGGCGACCTGGCTGCCTCTGGCTTCACTTGTGCCTGTGGCTGCCCTCATTTTCACACCTTCCCAGGTCTTGTCCACGTCAGTTTGCGACGTCTGTCAGCGAAGCCCGTGGACTTCTGGGCCCCTGCCCCTCCTTCACCGCTGTGCCTCTTCCAACTGCCTCGCTGCTGGCAAACACTTGGCAGGCGGCCCAAGGCCTGCAGTCAGCAAGAACTGCTTCCTGTAGACTTCCCGGCACAGGCTGTGCTTCTAGCTCCGAGGGCCTGGTGGGCTCAGTGACTTTCCTGGCTGGCATCTCGAGACGGAGGTCTTTTCCAGCTGTTCGGACTCACCTCCCAGACAAAAGAGGCTTTGAGAGTCTGCAGACTCGCTCAGGGGCCTGTTCTTGCTCAGGGGCCACACCTGGCATCTCAGGGAAGACCCGGGCCCTTGGGTCAGGCTGTGCTGCCCAGAAGAACTGCCCACTCCCCATGCAGAGCACAGGCAACTGAGAGCAGATGCAAAGATACCTCCTGCTCATCAGAAATCATAATATTCCTCTGCATGTGTGTGCACCCATGTAAGCAAATAGCAGGCAGAGCAGTGAGAAAGATATAAAAGCACGTCAAAAATAAATATAAAAACACAGAAAAAAAATAAAAGGTTAAAACTCACATTCCTAAATGTTCCAGTAAAGGAATATCCAAAATTAGGCAGTCACCACATTATTTTTTTAAAAAATCAACAGCAATCATTTGCAGTTTACAAAGTGTTTGGCATAACATAGTGGTTTTTAGAATCTGACCACATGAGTTTAAGTCTGAGCTCCACCCCTTACTTGCTGTACAACTTGGACAAGTTAGCCCGTCTGTGTCTCAGTCCTCACTTAATGCAGCTAAGAATGGTGTCTTCTTCCTAGGGTGGCTGTGAGCATTAAGTGAATTAATCAATTTAAAAGCCCTTAGCAAGGTGCAAAGTAAAAATAAGTGTGTAACCAATTTTAGCAATGTAAGAAGTCAGGGAGTCAGGTTTGAGAAAAGTCACTAGTCAATGCATCATTCTGATTTTTAAGGAATATCTTAATAGACAATTTTGTTCTCCAAAGCATAAACGTACATTTTTTAGGGGTCATGGTGGGGCTCTGGTGACTGGCAGCAGGAGGACCCAGGCATGGCCTGGTTCTGTCCTAACAATCACTCCTTCCTGCTCGGGTGCCCAAGACGGCTGTACCTACAGAAACCACAACACCTGAGAATCGAAGTGAAACCTCCTTTCCCTTTCCTCAGAGGGGACTGCAAGGGTGGGAGGGCACTTTATAATGTCCTGAGAAGGGTGTTTACGGAAGGAGAGGAGGAAGGGAGGACATGGAGGAGAGGAAGAAGGAGGAGGAGGAAGCAGGAAGAGAAAAAAGGGGGGAGAGGATGGGGTGGGAGGAAGAGGGGGCAGGAGGAGGAGACATTAAGGGGGACAGAGCGGTGGGACAACCATAGCCTCATCTCTCATCATCCCTAGAGCTTTTATAAGGTTGCAAGACCTAGAAACAATTTTGCTACGGACAACAATTTTTGCTACCTGTGACGGATCAGGCACGTGTTCAGAGGTTTTAAAGCCACAGCTTAGCTACACAGGAAGGAATGACAGTGACCGTCCCCTTGCAATCTACTTCTCATTGCCGAGCTGGCTTCCACATGTTTCAACGTCATTCTGCTGCGTGTTCAGAAAACTGTGCTTCTAGGATTAAGCAAGCAAGTGTGAAAGTCTCCCCACGTGTCTCCAGATGGACCCTGGATTCAGCTGGACATCGGGATGTGGAAGCCAAGTCCACTGTGTAGCAGCTAAATGTGAAGGTGACGGGGGCTGGCTGTCCAGGAGGAGGAGCTGCTTAGGGTGAGCAGAGGTGAGAGATGTAGCCGGCAGGACCCTGCTGAGCCTGCTGGGGGGAGATAATGAAAAAGCTTCTGTAGGCCTGAGGTCATTTAATTTCTGCAGATATTTTTTCCAAATTGAAAATTGGATGTTATAATGTGATGGCAGGAACATCTTATCCATCAAAGCTCTGAGAAATTAAAATGCTCTATCCTGACTTAACATACTTTTGTTTGTGGGCTTTTTTTTTTTCATTTTAAAGGTTCAAAATCATTTTCAGGGTTGTTGGGATGAAAAAGAGCACCCCGCTTTCCTTGTCAATCCACAGCCCCCCATAGCATGGACCTTTTCTTACAGAACTGCCTCCCAGCTGTCTCCCCGTGTCCTACCTTCCCTCCACTTACTCCAGTCTGCACCCCTGAGGGCAGCCCTGCACCCCCAGATGAGGACTTGCCACTTGCTCCTGCTGGGGCCTCTGGAAACACCACGGCCAGGCTTGGACTCCAGACGGGGAGGCCCGCTGTTTATGGCAGTTCTGGCCTGGCACTGGCTACTTAGGAAAGACCAGCAAGGTCAGTACTCAGTGTGCCGAATGCTGTGAAGGAAAATGAAGAGGAGAAGTGAGAGTCTGGCTGATGAGTGTGCATGGTGTGCTGCCCTTACAGGGAGAGTGGCCAAGCATCTCTGAGGAGGTGACATTTGTGCAAAGACCTGAACACAGCGAGGCCATGGGCCATGCGAATATCTGGGGGGAGGGGGTTCCAGGCAAAGAGAACAGCAAGAGCAAAGGCCCTGAGGCAGGGTGTTCTCTTTTGAGTTTTTCAAAATTTGTCTTCATTGTGATAAAATGCACACGACATAAAACTTAGCATTTTAAGCATTTTATACGTTCAATTTGGTGCATTAAGTACATTCACATCGTTGTGTAACCAACACCACCATCCATCTCCAGAATTTTTTCATGATTCGCCCCCAAAACTTTGTGCCCACGAAACATGAACTCCCCCATTCCCTCCAGCCTCTGTAAATACCATTCTGTTTCTGTCTCTATCAATTTGACTACTCTAGGGGCCTCATACAAGCCGAGTCTTACAATGTATTCATGAACACTCGGGTTGCTTCTACCTTTTGGCTTTGTGAGTAATGCTGTTATGAACCTAGATTTCCAAACATCTGTTTGGGTCCCTCCTTTCAATTCTTTTGTGTACACGTATATCCAAAAATGGAACTCTTGGGTCATACAGTAATTCTACGTTTAACTTTTTGGGGAATCCCGTACTGTTTTCCACAGTGGTTGCACGATTTTACATTCCTACCCACAATGCTTACGGGTTCCAATTTCTTTATTTTCTTACCAACACTTGTTTTTGTCACCTGGTTTTCAGGAACAGTGACAAAGCCAGTGTGGCTGGATCAGAGTAGCCAAGAAAGACCAGGGCAGGAAGACGGCCAGAGAAGTCTGACCGTGAAGAACCTATAGTCATGGGAAGGACTTTGGCTATGACTCGGGGTGAGATGGGGAGCCCTTGGAAAGATGTGGGCTGTGGAGGACCCTAATCTCGTTTATAATAAGGAAGGTAAGCCTAATGCTTCCAGCTCCAGAAGCATGAGGCCTCCAGGGCTAGCACAATCCCCCATTCTCCCAAGCTGCCAAAGGGTTAAGTAAATGCAAACATGGGTAAATGCGGTGAAAGGAGATATTTCCTTCCCTGGCTGACACACCTGATGCAGGAAGCAGACTCGTGCTCCTTGAGAATGAAAGGCCTGGCCAGACTGGTGCTTCGAGAAGAAAATGAACGTTGCCTGGACACAGGGCGGCTTAGCACTTCCCATGTTAGTTTCTGAGAGCTACTGAACAGCCGAAGGCCCCATCTGTTTGCAATCTTGTTAAAAGGGCCTCGTGTGCTGGCGCCTATTTAAAATAATGCACACATGGAGTTTCTAAAATGAAGAAGAAAAAAGGCCCATGCTTCCCCTGCCGGCACAGCTTACGTGTTTATTTTGGAGCAGGCTTTGGGAGTTCTGAGACAAGACATAGCTAATTTCTCTTCCCGAGGTTGATTTGCAAGTCCCCATAGGTTTTTGCTCCAAGCATTTAAAGCAGCTTGGTATGAACTGGTCACCCGTTCAAAAGTCCACTGTGAAATGTCTCCAAATTAAGGCTGGGCTCAGGAAAAGGGGGAGCCCAAAGGCAACTTTCCTCATTGCAAATAGGCTGTTTTCCCGATTCCTTTTTTTCAGGAGGGGCTCGTGTTTCTAAAGGCCAAATTTCTCTTCGTAAATGCTCGTTTTCTTCCCAACAGGCCACAGCAGTTCTACAACAGCATGACCGAGAGAGGGCTCAGAGCCAGCCTGAACCTAATCCCCAGATGGGGACCACAGGGGTGGTGGTGTCAGGGAAAAAGAACCCCCTGTGGCCATGCATTCGCAGGTCCCAAAACAAAGGCAAGAGAGTCTCTCTGTCCACATGCTGGGGAGCAGGCAGGCCAGCAAGCTGCTGAGCCAAGGCCATTCTCGACTCAAACAATGGCGCTTGCACGTCCAGTGCCACAGAGAGCTGTAATGGGTCATTTCTGACCTTGCAGACTTAGAGAAAACACCTCATCAAGGTAGAACCACACACACGGCCCCGCCAGAAATGGCCCTACACGTCTGGGGGCTTCATGAATACCTTCCCCTAAACCCAGGGCAGGGGGACTGCAAAGGAAACAAGAGACAGGACAAGCGTGTCGGTGGTGGCCCAACAGTGACAGCTTATGTCTTTCTCTGCACCTTCAGTCCTGCTTTGACTCTAAGGTCCCAGTGGACACTGTTTTCACCTGGGAGTAGCAACGCCCACTGGCGGGGATGGCAACAGTTATCCCAGTGGAAATAACAGTCACAGAAGCAGCGGTTGTAGTCTTTGGAGAAGTAGAAACACAAGTAGTGATCCTATTAGGAGCATGACTAGGGGTAACAGAACTAGACGTGGTAGCTGTATGAACACCATTGGTAGTTCCACCGGCAACCTACTAATTATAGTGTAGCATATTTATAATTGAATATCATAAATTATATCCATCTCAGAATTACAATTTACAATAGTTTTCTGAGGCACTTACTATGCGCCAAGCACTGTTCTAAGGACTTTGCCATGTGTTAACTCCATTAATTCTGACAGTGACCCCATAAGGTTAGTCCTATCACTATTATGGCCTCTTTACAGCTGGGACTACTGAGGTGTGATGAGACTGAACATATTTTCCCAAGGTCATGGGGCTGGGAGGTCGCAGCCCAGGAGTCCAAATACAAGCACTGGCTCCAGGGTCCCTACTTTTAACTACTCAGCTGCGCTGCCCCAAACCGCAGCGGAACGTTAGACAAGGGACGCAGCAGGACAGAAGCGGCGGTAGGAGGACTTCCGCGGGCAGTCTGAGGGAGGCCTTGGACACGTTTTTCGGAGGCTGAAATGATTCGGAGTCTTCTAGCTATGCGTCAAACTGAACGGTCATTTTTAGTTCTAAATGTGCATGGCTATTGGGTTCTATACAATATTTAGTTGGAAACAAGAGTCCTGTTTTGTAAGACTTAAAAAGCAGCCATGTGGTGACGCACCGGAGTGAGACAGGTGTATGTATCGCTGTCTTACTTTCTAATTTCTAACGCTCTGACACCTCAGGGCCTGTCGACCCTGGAGGGACTGCCTCTCACAGAGCCGGCTGATTCCTAGAGACAGGGAGCAACCCCACAAAGAGGACCTTTCAAATGCAAGCCAGCAACCCAGAACCTATGCTCCCTCGTGGGGCTCCCACTCTCCAGGCCACACCCCCTACCCTATCCCCTCAGGGTCAGACACCAGCCAACTAGGAACAGCTGGGGTCCCACACCCACAGCCTGCGGACATGACTCAAATCAGCCAATCCTAACCACAATAAAGGCTCTTGCCCACATTTACCCCCGGCTCCCTCTGCCTCCTGACTGGCCACGGTGCTTCCCCGAGTGGCCCCCCAGCATGGCCTGCCATGCCTCCTGCTTTTAATGGGGCTCTAAACACAATAAACTTCCTCATGACAGTTGTATCCATGTCTGCATGTCTTACCCTACTTGACTAAAACAAACGGTGGGTACCTTTACAACAACAGGCTTGGTCCAGCTGTTTGGGATTTCAGCTCTGGGCCGCAGCTGGGCTCCTGGGCACAGAGCCAGGGGCACGCTTCCTGGTGTGGGGTGTGGGGCAAGGGTCACTGAGCATGGGGTAAAGTAGACCCACATTTCGACTCCATTCTTGGAACTTCCTAGAAGTCGGGGAAATGGCAGGAACTCCGGACTCAGTGTCTTTGTAAGAATGAGGTAGAGAGTCCCTGTTCCTGTCCTTGTCCCAAGGCTACAGGGACGACTCAAAGGAGTATGGAGGTGAAGATGCTTCAGAGTGATCTGTTAACTCACATTGTCATAAGCTAGATGACCCTCTTCTCCTGTCTGTACGGTACCAGGGCATCCCTGCACCAAAGGTCTTGGAGTGGTGTCAGTCTAGAGCAGCGTCTCTCCACCTTGGCACACTGACATTCTGAGCCAGCTATGGAGTTATGGAGTCTGGTTATGGAGTCTGTCTTGTGTATCATGGGATCCTAGCAGCATCCCTGGCCTCTTCCCATAGAGCCAGTAGCATCCCCTTGCTGTGACAGCTGAAAATGTCCCCAGGCATTGCTAAATGTCCCCTGGGGGGCAAAACTGCCCCAGGTGCAAATTACTGCTATAAAAAAGGGATGAGTTATTCTATCTATCTATCTATCTATCTACCTACCTACCTACCTACCTATCTTCCAATATGCTCTTCAGTTTGCAAGCCCCGATACCCCTGTGCAACACCAGGCCTCTGAGAAGTACAACTGGAAGACAGTTGCTTTGGTAGACTGCTCCTGGTTGGAGGTTGCCAGAAGAGAATTCAGAGCTCTGCTGTTGGTGGGTCTTATTCCCCTGATATATTTACCAACTGAGCTCATCTGCCCAAGATCCAACCACCTTCTTCATAATTTAGCATCCTTTTTAAGTAGGCGTGTATCAAACCCACAGAAAATGAGAACTGAAAGTTCCTTTGGGGTCACCGAGTGGGGTTCATCTTGTGCCAGCTCGGGTTGCTGTGTGCAGAATAAGGAGGCTGCCTGGAGCATGGCTGGGAAGCAGGCCTTCGTTGGGCAATGGTGTCTGTTGTGGCTGGGGGAGGGCTAGTAGGTAGAAAAGGCTTCTATAAATGAGTCAGCCTAGATCCAGGGTCCTCTCTGAATTAATGAAGATGGACCAAATTCTTCCAATGTGATGAATGTAGCAATAGTGCCATTACTACCTCCATTTAGCAAATAACAAAACTAAAGCTTAAAACACTGAGTCCCCTGCCCGCAATCCCACAGGTAATAAGAGGCAGAGCCAGGGTCTGATCCCATGTTCTTCTGATCTAAGACATAGCTCTGTCCATCACACCAAAATGTCTCAAAATATCTCTTCTTTCTTCTGAGGCAACGGAATATTTTCCTCCACACAAATAAAACACTACAGAGTAGTAACAAAAATCAGTGAGAACAAACTGATTTATTTTCAGAAAATAATACGGATGGATGGTTGGAAGAACAGACAGATGTTCACAGAAATAACAGTTTTGGAAACGGAGATGCAGACCCTGGGGGGAAAGCCACTCTAAACACGCGACCATCTAGATGAAGCATTTGCTCCTCCAAAGCCTTTTGCGGGACCGCGGAGCAGGGAGAGGAAAGAGAGGTGGTGAGAAAGCCAGGCGAGTGCCTGGATGGAAACGGCCGGGGGGCTGCCTAAAGGCTTTGGCCGTCATCCCATAGACATCCAGGAGCCTGGACGGGGAGAGCAAAGGGAGCCGGAGAGAGACCAAGGCAGCTGTACAAGAATAAGCAAATTAAGACAAGTGCTCGAATCTTGGTTCTGTCCATTGAATGTAGAGTTTGGGCTCCTGGCACTTGGCACCAGCCAGGGGAGGTTCAACCCCTCTGTTTCCCCTGCTTTTCCGGGCAGCGGAGAGGTGGGCTGCCGGTCTCTTCCCTGTCCGGGCAGAACGCAGGCCCCAAGTTGGGGTGGGTGGGGGGTCATCTGGTACAGTTCCATCTTCCACAGGCGGAGCAGCCACCCATGAGCCCCTGAGGGGAGCCTCAGGGCTGTTGCTCAGGGAGAAAGAAAGATTCCAGGGGCCCAGATAAAGGGAGGTCAGAAAGCTCAGGTGGGCTGCTCCTGGGTTCCGGAAAAAAAATCGATCAAAAAACTGCTTTAGGCCAGAGGAAGAAAACTTTTTTCCCAGGTCTGGCTGGGCAACAAGTGAATGGAGGGGAAAATTATGAGCTTTGGAACCAGGAAGACATAGGGCCAACCACAATTCTGTCACCAACTGCGTAAGTATAGCTCTTACCTCTTCCGGCCTCGGCTTCCTCATCTGGATAATAATGAGACACCTCAGGAGCTGCTGAAGGACTGGCCACAGCAATTTGTGAGAAATATCAGGGTGATGAGGAGCGTGTAGCTAATCTTCAGTAGTTAATCTTCCTTCCTTTAACATGTACTCAGGACCCCCCAAATGGACCCTTGATGCCCCAGAATAAGGCTCAGTTCAGCTTCCTGTCTGGCACTGTCCTCTTATCATTGCCAAGTTCTTCCTCTGAGAATACCCAAAGCTGGACCTGGCAAGCAGAGGATGGGGTGGGGCATAGTTTGGCTCTACTATAACCAGCAGCATGACCTTGGGCAAGAAAGTACACCACGATGAGCCCCAGTCCTACGGCATGGTGAGAGGCATTCACATCTCAGCTCTGCCACTTGTGAGCTGTGTGGCTTCGGGTAAGACACTTCACCTCTCTGAGCCTCAGTTGCCTCAGTAGTTACCTGGTGGGGTTGTGGTAAGGATTCAGTGAATTTATACAGTTGAACCTCACACAGTGGCTGGCACCTTGTGCTCACACAATGTTAATGTTCAACATTGTTTTACCTGCCTTATAAGTGCTACTTCTTTACCTAAACCAAAGTGTCAGAAGGTGCTTTATCCGTGTTTTTTACTGTGAAAAAGAATCTGGGTGGGTCTGTCTACTGGGAAGTTCTTGTAGGAGATCCAATATTTTCTCTGTAGCTTATTCATTTTGCCCTACTTCAAGTAAGTTTGATAAATATTGAGTAGAGATTATGTATCTGGGTACTTGGATCATCTACTATGTACCCGAATAAATGCCCAGTGCTGGTCCACCTACTGCATGCTACTATAATACTGTGTATCTGTCTTTCACAGATCCTAGTGTAGTTTGTACCCATGTGTATGTGTGTGCCAGAGAGAGAGACCACGTGATTAACATCCGTCTCTCCCATTAGCCTTTAAGCTCTATCTGGTCAGGACTGTCTCTGTTTTTAATCACTGCCATAGCCCAAGCACCTAATACAGAGTAGGCACGGACTAAATATTTGTAGAATGAATCAAGATACTGTCCATGTTCCCTATGAGCCCAGGGTCTACAGGGAGTGACAGGCAGGTGGATCGTAACCCCAAGGTGATCTGGTAAGTGTAACGGTAGAAATACGCATGAAGTTTGTGGTTGCATGGATGAGAGGCACCTGGCCCTGCCTGGACGGAAGGAGGGGGTGGAGGAAAACGACATACGCCTGAGCTAAACTTTGAACAAAGTTAATGGCCAACTGTGGAAAAGGGTGTTCCAGGAGGAGAGACCCGACATAAGTGAAGGCATGGAGGTCTGCATATGGACAGGATTAGGACAGGTGGGGAACCACAGCAGTTTGCTGAGTGGTTCTGAGTAGACAATGGAGAGGACGAGGTAGAAACGGAGGCGAGGGCCAGCTCACAGAGTCCCTTGTGGGCCAAGCTTAAGTCCCATGGAACCAACCTAACGTATAAGCCAGCCTTGTACATGTGAGAAAAAAAATGACCAAGTCCCCAGATCTCATTTCTGCAAGTTACACCTTCCTAAGTAAAATAAAATCTGGAGTTATGACTCAGAATTCCTACTCTTCCACTTGTACCCATGTGGCTTTGGGTAAGCCGTATAACCTCTCTTAGCCTTAGTTTTCTCATCTGGAGGATGGGGGAACTTATAGTACCTACCGTTCATTAGGTGGGGGTGAGGATTAAGTGCATTAATCCATCGGAAGTGCTGAGCATGTGCCCGGCACTTAGCAAGTGTCTGCTTAGGGACTTGCTATCACTATCAACCCCTTCCGAGCCCAGGCTGCACAGCTGTCATCCACAGGACAATGCCACCCTAGAAAATTCTCTCATGTCACCCTCTAAGTTCCCTGAGAGAAGTGGTTTAAGACGGGCTCAGCTTAGGCAGACTTCTAAAGTAAGCAGTGCCTTAGAAAAGCTCACGTACAGATAGACACTGTAGGTCATATACACTCATTCTCAGATATCAGCCTCCCTCTCTTTCCCAGGGAAACGCAGCCAGACTGGGTCTGATCCAAAAGGAGCCATTTCAAAGCACAGTCCCGCTGCTGTGTCCAGTTTCGGCCCCACTCCCCACCTCAGGAGATCCTGGTCAGGGTGGGCTGGGAGATTCCTTAGACAATCTAATAGATTAGTTTCCAGTTTAGCATAACAGCCAGACAGATTTTCTTGGTGAAGTCATCCAAGTCAATTAAAAGGCATTTTTCCCTGCTGTGAGTTCAGAAGTCCCTTTGGTTCATTCCAGCTTTCTGGGATGTTTCATAATAGGTTCCACCCTGGGTTAATTAATAACCCTGGATTCCTACTGAAATGCAAAGGCTGAAACCCTGTGTGTAAGCACATCTGGGCTGGGCTGCTGGCAGGGCTGGGACGGACTGCGGGGCTCCGCTCATCAGGGGTGGGCCAGGTCCCAGATGGTGGGGATGAGAGCAGAGCTGGCAGCAAACGTAAAGAATGGCCACGCAAAGGCTGAAAGGCAGAGCGGGAGAAGTGGTATGAGGAGGTCAGGAGTGGGCAGAGGAGGGAGATCACACGCAGTCAAAGGAATCACAAGGCTGGGAGCAAGGTGAAGTGAGGGATGTGACCTGCATCAGGGCCAGTGGCCAGGATTCAGGTGCTCCATAAGATGTGGTTGACAGTGGCTTGCTTTTACATGATGGCAGCCAAACACACCATGTGGGTCTGGTTCACTCCTACCCGTTAAGGAAAGTGGGTCAGCACTTCTCAAATACAAGTGACAGAGACGAGAATGAAGCGTAAAGGGCCAAGAACACAGCAGCAAGAACATACGTGCGTTCACTTAGCAGTTATGAAGGCTCTTCCCTGAACCTCGTTTCCAAGCATAATATGCAAGCATGAGTTGCCTTTTCACCCAATCCAGAGCTGAGTTCCTCAGCCTCCAATCTCCTGCTGCCATTCCTACCTGGTCCATTTTCTAAAACCACTATCAGCATGTACATCTTAAAAATGAAAATATTATCACATGACTCTGTGGCTTACAAAGTGAAATAAGCATGTCCCCCCTGCCTCTGGGACACGAGTTCTAGCTGCATGCCTTGCTCCATAATGCCCAGGTTGAGCAGACTGTTCTCTGCTTTTCCAGCACCATCTCCCACCACCCCTTCTCACACACCGGATACTCCGGTCACTTTCCCCACAGGTAACAGGCTGAGATTTAAAACACACTCTTTGGCTGAGAGGTCCGATGTGCAAATCTGCCCCTTTCTCGGCCTGACACAGCTGGCTCTCTCCCCCCACCTACCCATTTAGCATCAGCTTCTCTGTGAAGCCTTTCCTAAGAACATTCTACAACAAGGGTGATGATCCCTCTTCTGTGCTCCACTATTCTTTGGACACATCTCTATGACAGGCCCCCCCACAGTGGATCACAGTGACCACTCAATGTCTCTCCATCCACCCAAGGAGAACACTTCAAAGGTGGGGGACTGTGTCATTAAGGCCAAGTACATAGCAGGTGCTCAAAAAGTGTTTCTGGAATGAAGAAGCAGGTTGAGATAAGTTTTGTTTTCTTTTACTGCACATTCAAGAAGTTAAAGAGCTTACTGAGTTTTTCTTTAGAATTTCCACTTCATTTCCACTGGCGTCTCATTTACCTGATACTAATGGGGGTGGGGCAGAGGCGGACGAAGTGGGGCGGCAGTTAGAAAGGGTGGATGACCCAGCATCATAGACAGAGGCTAAGGAACCACGAGCTGGACTTTCTGGGGCAAGAAGATGGACTTGCTTTCACGCCCAGCGCTCCTTTCTTCTCACTGCAGATTCAGGTGCTAGCAGGTGGCACAGCCACACCAGGGAGGATGGCCCCAGGGGACCACCCGACGGCCAAAGCAGCCCCCTTGCACTCAGAGTCAGCAAGGCTCATCCAACCATGGTCTCGTATCCCCCACAAACTGGCCCTGCTGTTCAGTGCCCTCCTCTGGCTATCAGCTGTTGCTCACACTCCATCCTAGACCAGTCTCCTCCCCAAAGAAGAAAGCCTCTTGCAGGTAAATGAGGAAAACAAGGACTTCATGACCAGAGCACTAGATTCATTTATTTGCTGTTAAAACCACCAGAAGGGACTAATGCCTTCTTCAAAGAGGAAGACAAAAGGCAACATTGGCAGGTGGGGGAATGTAGCGGGAAAAATAATGCCATGGGAGACGGGAGCCTGGGTACTCCACACTTGGGACTCCAACAGTAATCTGATGTTTGCCAGGTCTAGTCACTTCCCCTCTCTGAGCCTCTGAGCTTGTTAAACAAGGAGGTTGGATTAGATCAGCGGTCCCCAAGCTTTTTGGCACCAGGGTCCGGTTTCGTGGAAGACAATTTTTCCACGGACCAAGGTGGGGGATATGGTTTCGGGATGATTCAAGTGCGTTACATTGAAGCTCACCCCCCAACCCCACCCTGCTGTGTGGCCCCTTCCTAACAGGTACGGACCAGTACCAGTCCATAGACGGAAGGCTGGGGACTCCTGGATTAGATAACCTTCAAGGCCCTGTTCTGGCTCCATCTTTCTGTGACTGTACCATATCATCTGTTCACTCACACTGAACACCTTGACCGGAACCTGCACTGTCTGTTAGCATAGAAAAGTTAGAAGTTTACACCAAGTGCCAATGACCGTTATATGTCAATGGGAAATATGACTGGACATGTGTTAGTAAAAAATACATATTAAAATTCACCATGAACTTTTGATATTTCTTATCTTCTCAACTATACAGCAAATTTCTTTAGAATGTGGATTATATCTTTTTCATTTCTGAATAACCCCAGAGACTGACACCCAGAAACTACTTAAGGTGTGTTGAAGAATGTGAAGGTTATCTTAAAAATAGCTATAACATTTATAGTGCACATTCTAAATTCTAGTATCTGTGTTGAGTGTTTTAAATGTGGTATTTTCTTTCAATCTCATAATATTATAGGTATTATTATTATTACTATTATTGGGTTGGCCAAAAGTCTGTTATGTTTTTTCTGTAAAATGAAAGATGTATTTTTCATTTTCACCAATAACTTAATTGATTTGTATATTTTGAGTACGTCAGCTATTTCCCGCTATTGGCTTCCAGTGGGTAGAGGCCCAGGGTGCTGCTAAACATCTTCCAATGCATAACAGAGCCCCACAACAAAGAATGATTTGGCTAAAATGTCAGTAGTACCAAGAAACTTCGCAAACCACTTTTGACATTTGTGATCAGTCACAGCACCTTCTCCACACGCTGCACAAATCTTTTGCGTGTGTTTCGGTTGCATTTTTACCTTTCTTGAAATAGTAAAGCCCAATATGCCAAAATGTTGTGTATTTTCTTCCATCTTCAATATGAAAATGGCTTCACAAAAATTCACCAATTTTGATGTTTTTTTTTAAATGCACACTGATATGACAACTGTCACAATACAACCTAAGAAAATTGTTTTGAACGAAGTCAAAGACAACTAAGCACTACTAGAGCCATTGTACAGAAAAAACAAATGGACTTTTTAGCCAACCCAATACTATTATTAGGTTAATTTTACATATGAGGAAACTGAGGCACAGAGAAGTAAAATTACTCAGTAAGTGGCAGAGCCAAGATTCAAACCCCAGTGGTCCGGCTCCAGAGTCTGAGCTATTCCACTATTCATGTAATCTGAGGACATACAGCTACACCTAAAGACAAACAGTGACTATTTACCCTCGGGGAAACAGAACAAACAGCATTGTTAACAGAGGGGCTAGCAGCAGTGTGCCAGAAGCATTAAATCTGGAGTAAGAGCCATTCAGAGGAGCCTTGTGCTAAAAGAACATCTTGTCAGAATTTGTAATTTTTCAGTAGATCAAAAGAGCAGAGTGAGCTACAAGAAGACAGTGGAACCGCAGATTCAAGCAACCTAAGGAAGAGGGAAGAAGCAAAAGCTCGATATAGACAAATTCAAGGCCAACATACACACATGGATGGGTCTACTCAGTTACGAACCAGACACCTGGAATCAGCTGAACCTGGGTTCCAGTTCCAGCTCCCCTCCATCTTACTTGCTGTGGGGCCCTGCCTGGGCAATTTATTTAAGCTCTCTGAGCCTCAGTTTCCACCACAACAGGCATACTGTGTGCGTTAATTGAGTTCATGCATGAGAATCACTTGACACAGCACCTAGCATACAGTACGTGTTCAATAAAAGCTCCCTAACCACCACCATTACTATTGTTTCTCTACTTCTCTATTGTCTACTTGAAGTAGTGAGCCTAAAAATAGGTCCAAGATGGTGACAAACCCCCATTAATCAACGCCATGGTTGAGAGAAACACTTGTTCCTCCAATGAGTTATGTTTCAGCTAATCCACCCTAGTGGCCCACCTGCTTTTTTTTATTCCCCCAGCTGGTTCTTAGATTTGAAAAGAAAAAGGCTTCCATGGAGACCTGCACGCTTTTAAAAATAATACAAAACAGAACGTCTGAGGTCAGGGTAAGCCAAGCCAAACAAATAAATCTTGCAGGATTGTGTTAACAAAACAAGGCTTAGTGGATCAGAGCGGGTAGAATTCTGTCGGACTCAGCCCTGCAGAGAAACACCAGGCTCTGGTGAATTTCAAACACAAGGAGGTCACGTAGAAAGATCGAGTTATGGAGCACTTCAGAGTTCAGCATCAGTGCTTGGGCTGCATCCAGGAGAGCGTTCTGCACAGGACGGACTCCAGAACCACGGGTCACGGAGAGTCCTAGAGCTCTAGATCAGAAGACTCTTATAGATCATCTACACAACCTCAACGGAGGTAATCTGGCAAAGTCTACCAGAATTACAAATGTCCTCAGAGGCAGACTCAGAGAAGGACATTAGGGAGTGCTCTGGGGAACAGGGAGGAAGCAGAGGGAGAGGTCGGGCTGTGCTGCCAGCTCTGGAGGCCTCTGCCTACTCGAGAAAAAGCTCTGATGCTCGATGGCCATTCACAACTGTCCCAAACTGAGGTCAAGGGGCTAGGTCTCTGTACCCTGTGCCAGCCAGTCATTGAACATAGCTTCCCCCAGGACAGAGTTGTGACCTCGGGCAAGGCAGCTCTCCTCACCGGAGTGAGCCACTTCTGAAAGTGGGCTGCCCACAGAGGGCTGCCTTCTACGGGGAATCCTGCAGCTGGGGGAAAGCTCTTCTTCATTCCTCAAGGTGCGTGACAATGCTCACCACGTGCAATACTTGCGGAACCAGTTGCTGTATTTCTAGGAGAGATGCTTATGGTGGTTCAGCCCACAAGCAGATAAAACCTGGGTCCAAATCCCTCCTCCGTCACTCATTTCCAGAAGCGTGTTTAACCTTTCTGAGTCTCAGTTTTTTCACTTGCCAGGTGGGGAGAGTCACAGTACCCACCTCAAAGAGGCTGAAATTAAGAGCATGTACACACGGTGATCTCTCCAATGCATTTGGTTTTTGTTCTTGATGTCTGCAACAATGGCAGAAAAATGTAGTAGATAAGAGGGGGGCTCTGAAGTCAGACTGCCTGGGCTTATAAAAAGGCTTCTGCCAGTTGTGTCGGCAACCTTGGGAGACCCGCTTATTTCCTCTGAGCCTCAGTTTCTGCAGCATGGAGGCAGTGCCAGTGCCCACGACAACAATAAAAACTGCTAAGTCTTATTTTGTAAGTACAGTCAAACCTGGGCTCTCGAACATTTCCCATCGCGAACAGGTCGATTCGCAACCAAGTTGTTCACTGAAAAAATGTCTCAGTCGTCGAACAAAACTTTGGTTTGGGACCTGCCAACACTTCATGCTGATACAGTGGAACTTGGGTTCTCAAACTTCACTTGTTCAATTTGGAATGGAAGAGGTAGAAAAAGAGGGAATGAAAGACATTCCTATTTCACTAATCAAGGAAGTACTTGAGAAATGGGGAGAAATGCAAAGGTTTATTGAGAAATATCACCCTGACAAAGAAGTAGCAAACCGTGTGATAAGCTTGTTCAATGACAATGCAGTATTTCACTTCCAGCAAGTGTTAAAATGCAGGCAAAACAAACATCACTGGACAGGTTTTTAGTAAGGCAGAGGCCCAGTGAGCTCAAGGCAAGTTCTAGTGGAGCAAAAGAGATAAAAGAGAGAAAGAACCTCATAAGAACGAGCTACCTGTTGTGTTTATGGAAGGCAACCCCCCTTCCAAACAATAACACCCATCCATTCCTCCTCTTCATATTCAGGCATCAAGAGCTCTCAATACTAAAGGTAAGTTCAAGTGTGTACATAAATTTTCATTTTTTACCATACATTTTATTTCCATTTTGTTAAATTTTCATTTGCACTTCATGTCCTTTTTGTTGTTAAAGTATTTATAGATTAAACAGTACATTAGACAGGTATTGTATATAAGAAATGTTAACACAGGAAATCATTTGGGGGTCTGAAACAGATTAATTTAATTTACATTATTTCTAATGAAAAAAATGATTCTGTTTTCAAAGAAATCGCTGCTTGAACAGCCTTCTAGAATGAATCAAGTTCAAGAACTGAGGTTCCACTGTACTCAACAGATGATGGCTATTACTATTTTTCAACCACTCACTCAGGGGGTGGATATTGGCAAAGAGTGAGACTGGGTCCCATCAGAAACTTCTCTTTTTCTGGACTACCTAACCCCAGATCCTCACAATGACCTTGCGCAGAGATGACCGTCCTCTCGCTCCAATCACTCTCTTCGGAAGGCATTCCAGGTTGCTATCACCCCTTACGGTGTGACACTCAGCTGGGTCTCTCACTAGAGTCTGACCAGCACAGTGTGTGAGTGTGTGCATGCATGTGGGTGTGTACCATCACCTTCCTGTGTTCTAAATGCTGTCCTCTGATTATGCAACCTGAAGTAGCACCACATTTGGGGGGATTAACAACCACAACCCTAGATTATTAAGCACTTAATCTGTGTGTCAGAAACTATGCTAAGCATAGTATGTATACTAACTCATTGAATCTACATGATAACTCTAGGGGTTAGAAATTACATATTTTTACAGATTTTATTTATTTATTAAAAATGATCATTCTCATTTTGTAGAAAAGAAAACAGAAGCTTAGAGATGTTATACACATAAGTGGAAGGTCAACACAGCTAAAACATGGTGGAGCTCAGATTCTATCTCTAGTTATCTTACTCTGGAGCCACAATCTTAACTGTAAATAGAGTCTACACCACACTACCTCCTACAAATATTACGAATTTACTTAACTCAGATCTTAGCTCTTTTTCTTTATATCATTTTAACAAACTAAGGCTTCCCAATCCTGCTCCTCTTCAGCTAAATTTTTAAACAGTACCTTATAGCATAACCTCATCCAATTTGATTGCATCAAATCTAATCCAGTATATTCTCTCTCCCATTCAGCTTCAAGTCGTCGGCAAACGTACTTTGGTAAATTGCTGCTAAGGAGGAGGAGTGGAGCAATGCCAAGGTAGAGCTCTTTGGCAAGTCGTTAGACAAGTTTCTCTCAAGGTGTATTTCTATCAAGCAGTCATTTCCTAGTGGGGGTAATGTTTGACCTGTTACCATTCCACCAAACTGAATGAACATCCGACCTCCATTTCTCTATCTTATTGATGACTATTTCTTGAAAATATTACATAGTGTTTAGGGTCAGTATCTACAGCTAAGAGTCATTAATTCGTTCCAAGAAAGGTTGCCCCAGGAAGAATTGTGGATGGATATAAGAAAAATATATATATGATGGTCTTGAGTGTTAAAAATATGTAAGGGGAAAAATGCCCACTTTTGCTTCCAGGAGGCATTTAAGTTGAGGAAATATATAGTTTGAGGGCAAAAGATGAACAGAACTCCAACCAACAGCCTTCCCTGGGATTAACACACATCTATCCAACCTCGTCTTAACCCAGGATCTCACAAGGACGAGGTTCAAAGGGAACCACTGTCATTCATGCAGAGGAGGATTCGCAGAAGGACTTCTGCCTCCCTCTCCATGTGCTGGAACAAGGCCCTGTCGCTCCTGATGCTTTGGCACCTGTAGTAACACCTGGGGAAAGACTGACCATGGTAATTGCAGCCCTTTTTATTGGAGAAGAATGAAACCCAAGGCCTGTCTCACTAGCCCTGGTCCACTAGTCATGCAGAACTGTGAGCCTACTTGATATTAATCCATTCATCAACCTCATCACTAGTCCCACAGAGGAGGGACTTGTACCCTTGGCCTCAAATATAAACAGAGGGGAGCTGGACATGCCAAGCACCCTGGCCAGAACCTCTCACACCCTACTAGGACACCGCTGTGAGGCCCCGCAGAGCCAGCAGGGCATTCTGGGTAATGGAATGCAACACTACGCAGTTCCCCCACTGGCCTCCTCAGGGTGTCTTGATTTCTGGCTCTGCAAGAGCTGAGGCAAGCAGTTTTTAAAATGGGGGGGAAAAGGGTGGAGAGAAGGGGCGGAGGCTTTCTCTAGGCCAACCACAACTAACTCATTCACTCTGTCCAGCAAAACCCAGACAGTGCAATTATCTGGTTAATTTGGCCTTTAGTTGGGAGACAGACTTCCAAAATGTGAGGCCAGCTCAGACTAAACAGTGGCTTCCATCCTGAGACTTCTCCCAAGCGCTAGAGGATGCATATGAGATTCCTGGGGGTTGCTTATGTGACCCACCCATTGATCCAGATGGGAAAAAGACAAACAATTCAGACTCTAAAATGGGGTTTAGGAAGGCATGTCTTCCAAGGAAAAAATGTCCAGATTATCTGCTAATTGGTCTCCTAGCTAATTTGTCTGCTGGCTTCCAAGGAGGGGAATGGCTGGAAGTCAGGAAAACTATGTTTTCCAGTGTGACTATAGCCCTCACAGGCTGGCCGAGTGTCCCCAGAGCCCCAGGGTGAGTTATTCTTAGGGCAATTCCCTTGGATGTTCCTGCTCATAGGTGTTGAGTTAGGCCCGTGCCAGGAGGCACCGACATAGAAGGGTAAAATTAAAACATGCCTCTGGGGTTTTCACAAATGGAATGAGGCAAGGCCAACTAAGCTGACATAACTAAGCTGACAGCGGAGCACTTACCAGATGGTTTACGGAAAACTCAGATTTTTGAAGGGAGATGAGAGAGCAGTGATTTATCTCCCCTGGAAACTGACAAACAGCCTGGAATCTGTGGAATCTATAAGTTATTATTCAGCAAATACTGGCTTCAGTTCTAGTGCGTGCCAGGCCCTGTGCTACACAGAGTGAGAGCCAAACAGCAATGGCCCCGACCCTCGTGCACATAATCCCACATCCAGATACGTGGTGGAAAACTCAGGTAACGGCCAGGAATGTAGAGCCGGGGCTACCGGTTGAGATTGGGGTGAGGACTCAGAGAAGGCATCTTTGAGAAGGAATTTGAAAGTTAATGCTTTGAAGAATCCAATTTGCCTTTTAAGAACGATCCCTCTGGCTTTAGTACAAAGTATAAACTGGAAGTGGGTGGAAAGATGGAGCTGGAGGCTGTTGACTAGGAAGATTACGGATGAGAGTGGATGATGCTGGTTCAACCAAGGATCCAGGCAATGAGGATGCAGAGAAGTGGACAGACCAAGAAGGTTTGCTATATGGAGTCAACAGGATCCGGTAATGGAATGGGGGGACGGCGCGTGGCAGAAGGAGAGGGAGGAATCCAGAAGACTGTGGGGTTTCCGGCTAAGGTGGAAGGGAGCTGGTGGCATTCTTCACTGAGAGAGGAAACTTGAGACCAGGAATAGGTTGGGGTCAGGGGGACATGATGTGTCCTGTTTTGGAGGCAACCGACCTGGACTCTCCACCATTCCATACCCCGTGCTTCCGGCCTCTTTACCTTGGCTCGCACCGCTTCCATCTCACAGACTCTTCGTGTTGCCTCCACTTGCTGACAGCACATCCATCCTTCAAGGTCCACTTCAAACACCACCCTCGCCTTGAAGCCATTTGGTTCCCTCAATTACTGTGGCCTCCACTGCCCATAGTGGTGAGTTTGGACCTCTCTCTCCTGGATTCCACCTGTGTGGAGGTTCTGTGAAGACTTACCTTGCCTGCTTTTCTAGACCACAGGCTTTTTGGGACAGAGCCTCGGCGTCTACATCCTCGTTCCCCATGTTAACTAGCCAGCATACAAGATGTGTGACAAATATTTGTTAAGTGAACAAAAATACCCTGCTCTTCGCCATGGAAGGAAAACCAGTAGACATTGGACAGACTTGAAAGCCACAGGGTCACATTGAAATGCAAGCTGTAGGTGTTTTAAAACGAAGCCAACTCAAATTTGATGCTCAGAAAGGCTTTCTGTTCCTCCAACACAGCAAACTCAAAGAGCGCTGAAAAAGTCCACCCTTCTACTTTTTTATTGCACTTTTCTCAGTTCATCGTATAGCAGGGACCTTCCCTATCTTATTAATTGTTTGTCTTTGATAATGATGATGATGATGATAAAAGGGTAACATTTACTAGGTGTTGGTGTGTGCCAGGCACTAAGTATTTTTCACACACTAACTCAGATGATCCTCACAACTACCCCATTGGGCTGATGCTATCACCACCCAATTGTACATGAAGAAAATGAGCTGCAGAGAGCTCTAGTATTACTCCACCAAAGTCCTGGTTAGTTGAGATTCGAACCTAGAATCTGGCTCCAGAGCCCATGCTCTGACATGCTAAAGCCAAGCCCTGGGGAGGTCTCCAACAAGCACTCACTGAATGAACGGGAGGAGCCCTGGATCTGGAACCATATGCTGCCCCTGACTTCCTAGGTAGCCTCAGGCAAGTCATGTTTCTCTCCCTCTTAAAATGAGGGAACTAGACGTTGATATTAATGCTAATAATCAGAGCCAATATTCACCATTCTAATCTCCTTTGAAGTTCTAAATAATTTAATCCCAATAGTAATACAAAACAATAATACAAGAGAAGGATGATACAAAGAGATTAAGCCTCCTGCCCAACACCCAGAAAATGAGGGAGCCAGGATTCAGACCCACCATGCTCTCAGCCCAGGTAGTTCCACACATGGGGCACCATGGCAGGCATGTGGGGAGGTGGAGTGACGGAGCAGATGGCCTTTGGGGCTCCCCACACCCACTTCCATCAGAGAAGCTCTACTTGTCTCTGTTCTGTAGAGTGAGCTCCTACATGAGATCACCTTTGAAGGAAGGTTCTGCTGCTCACACAAAAAGATGGAAAACCATTGGACTAAATCGTTCTGGAATTTAATGAGACTCCCAATACAAGCCAGAATTTTTTCTGGTAATCTTGGCTCATTATAACCACATAGATCGGGGATCAAGGTTGCTCCTAGGAATGGCGCCGGCTGTAGAAAAGGCTAGGGCGATAGGCTGAAGACTCTGCTCCACCTACCTGCTCCACTCGGATCTCCATCTCTCCATTTGCCTTCTTTCCATGGAAATACTTGGCCCTGTGAAGGGAAGGAAGAAATCCCTGAGTACGGATGCAGACTGCTTTTCTCTTTTCCCCCTTCTCCCAAAGATCTCATTACCCCCCTGAGGTGCGTATCCAGACCCATCCTCTACCAAATCGCTCTCGCCTCCCACTGTGGCCACTTCATTCCATCACTATTTATACGGCATTGTGTGGGAGAAGGGGAAGAGCCCCGGGTGGGAGGATGGGAGACTCAGGCTCTCGTTCCGCCGAGTTGCTTGACCTTCCTGAGTCTGTTTTATCCTCTCTGAAAGGATGAAATTCATACCTGCATTATATATATAATTTTAAGGATGAAATGAGATAAAGGACCCAGCCATAAATAAATAGCGCAGAATTATTTTATTGAGTTACACCTCATAAACTCCAGAAAGGACTTATTAATCTATCCATCTACTCATTTCTCTATTCGTTCATCTGTCCTGTAAAGTAGACTTTACTTGTTCCTTTGTCCTTCCATCCATTCATCCATCTACCCATCAACCATCCATCCATCCATCCACCATCTTTCCTCTGCACCCCTGCTTCTGTCTTCCTATTATCAGTAAATGGCATTCCATCTGCTCATTACTCAAGGCAGAAACATGGACATCATTCTTCCTACCTCCTCCTATCCCCACTGATTCTACATTCTAATTATTTCTTAAGTCCACCCACTTGCCCACTTTTCTTTAAAAGCACCCTAGTCTTGGCCTCCTTCAACTGTCTTCTCATATAGATCTCCTTGTCATGCTCTACTTTTCTCTCACAGCACTTTATACAATTGTAATGAGTAACCGTGTCTAATATCTGTGTCCCACTACACTACGGCACAGCTCCTTGAGGTCAGGAACAATCAACCTTATTCATCATTCTATTCCCATTAGCTACCGGTGTGCTTTATATGCAGTGCAAGCTCAATTAATGCCTGTTGAAAGAGTGAATGATTGAAGAGATAGATTTAAAAAACACACACACACTTGTTTTCTGTGAGATAGATTTTAACCTATGGTCTTTCTCATTTAACCACCATGAGGCAGGCATTTTTATTTTTTATAGACAAGGACACTGAAACCCAGAGAGAAAAAATACTTTGCCTAAGTGGTTTGAGTCCTGTCCTTCTAATTCCATACCTATGTTGTTGCTCACGCCTGAAAAATAGCAGTGACTGTTGGGCTGCTCTTGGGTTTAGATGTCCTCCCACAAAGCAAACGCAGCAAAAGTTTCCATTTGCTTTTTTAAATTGCGGGTGAAACAAATAGTTCTTAGTCACTTGCCGCAATCTGAACACTGTGTTAACAAGCATTTTTTTCCATCGACCTTTTCTGGGGCGGAGACAGCTCTTTGCTCCCCACACCCATTTTCTCCATTTCCCACAGTGAGAGAGTTTACAGACCGGTGCCCCCAAAAGTGTACATCCCGCCTCTCCATTCAGCGAGGTATGCATGGCCATGAGATTGAGTTCTAAAGAATCACTTGTAATCATGATATCCAAGAATCTTCTCAGCTTCTTCTTCCATTCTTTCCCCTGGAACAGCAATGTTGCCATGTATTGTTTTTTTTTCCATCCTTTCATTTGTGAAGGAAAGAATTCTTTCTACATATTCTCTGACTCAGCTTCAGTCTGTCTGCTTCCAAAGTCTGTCTACACTTACCCGATGCCAATGGAGTTCCTCTCCTTCCAATATTACCTGCATCACTAACTGATGGTTCTAATATTATTAACACCCTCTTTTCCTACAATGTTCGTAGGCTTAGATGCCAACAAGGCAGGATGTTAGTGGGACAGGAGCTGCTGGTGTGAACTGAAGACTTTGTGTTTTATTTCTCCTAGGTTGGTCTTAGACAAAATGTGTGTAAACTCGGCCTCATGCAAAAGGAACTTTTTCACATGATTTGTGGATTTCATCACAAATTCTCAAAATGTAGCATCAGCAAACTCCAGACACTGGGATAAGCCCATCCTTAACGTTTTCTGGGGCCTGGGGCAAGAGAATAAATGGAGGCCTATATCTCACTTAAAAATGATATCTAAAACTAGCAAACATTTAAATAAAACACATATGTCTTCCCTCCTCAATAAGTGCAATTTCATAATTTTCCAGAAGGATCATAATTTAGACGTCTCAGAGTTCTTGGATTTCTACTAGAATATGGCAATATGGGAGTTGCCATCTCTTGGTCCCCATTGACATCCTAATTCTCCTTTCGCCCTCCTCTATGTCCTGCAGATGACGGGGCTTCCTGTGCAGGCGTGTGGATGGCCCAGGCCTCACGGCTCATCTTTATCTCCTCGCCCGTGGCCCCATCAACAGCTGTCCCTTGGCCATGCCCTGGGAGGATGGACCAGAGAATTGGCCTACACGGGCCCTGGAATTAGGTCTGGTCCCTTTGGGTCGGGAATTCTGGGGTGCATGGTCCTAAGGGTGCAATTTGCAGGGCCCTCCTCTGCTGTCGGGAAGGGAATAGCTGGTAAGGGTCACAGCAGGACTTAGGTCAAGGGTTCCTCTAGTTTGGGTTTAATAGAAGTACTGGGTGAGCCTGGGACCTCAGGATGGTAACTCGTGAATGCCATCACTGCTATACTGGAAAAAGCATAGACTTGGAATCGTACAGGGCAAAATCTTAGCTCTACTACTCACTCACCACACGTTCCAAGACAAGGTACTTAACCCCTCCAGGTCCTAGTTTCCTCATCTGCCGAGTGGTGATAACATCTACCAGCCAAGGCTGTGGTGAGAAATCCACTTGACCTTTTGTGTCACAGGGTGGTGGAGTGGAGTGGACTCCGGGCTGGACTGCCTGGGTGCAACCCCAGCTCCATCACTCCAAGTGACTTGCTTTGTAACTTGGGCTACTCACTCAGCCTCCTGGGCCTCAGTTTCCCAATCTGGGAAGCAGAGAAACTCCTAGTCGCTCTCACACAGGATTAAGCACGACAAGACACAGAAAGCACCAGAACAGTTCCTGGCACATCGTAAGCTCCCAAGCACACAGCCCAGAGCCTGGAAAGGAATCCGCAGCAACGACGAAGAACTATACAGCGTTTACTCTTCGCCTGGGGCTGCCCTGTGGTCTAATCCTCGTGGAGGCTGCAAAGCAGAATACTATTCACCTCACTTTGATCCGTCCCCTCAGTGCAATAAGTGATGGATGGCGATGCAAATAATAAATAGATGGCCTTGATCCATAAGGCCTCAAGCCCCTTCACAACCCTCCTCCTATCTGACCCTAATGTCCACCCTGTGAGGCAGTTGGGTAGCTACAGTCCCTACATGGTCCGGCTGGAGAAGTCCCTGTTCCGAGTCCCACAACATCTCCAAGTGGCAACAGTGAATGACAGCTTATGCATTAAAAAATTGGGGGGACTCAGTCCAGACCCTGTGGGTCCTTCATGATCTGGACCCTGCAGACCTACGGCCCATTGCTCCTCCGCTTTTCTGCCCACCACACGGACACACTTGACTTTCCACTATGCCTAAAACCCGTCCTGTGCTTTCAGGACTCTGAGCCTTCGCACGTGTGTTCTCCCTGACCAGGGTGGCTTTCTGCTGCTCTCTGCGTGGCTGCCTCTTCCTATCGAGTTTTCCTTGAGAGCAACGCCCCCCGCCACTCCTGCACCAACAAGGCTGGGTTAGGTGTCCCTTCCCTGGGTTCCCAGAGTGCTGTACTCAACCACCATAATGCATGTCATCCTGTGTTGTAATTATATATTATTTGTCTGCCCCTCCCCCACACACTTAGTCTGTGAGAGCCTGGAAACCCGAAACTGTGTCTCAACGCTCACTGAATCTCCAGTATCCGGCACAAAGTGCCAGGGCACAAGGCACATGTTTAACAAATGTTTGCTGACTGGGTAAATGAATAATGTCTTCCAGGGATAGGGTCTCCAGTCCTCGAGACACGTTACCGCCATCTACTGGCGCACTGTTGTAATACACGTAGGAATCCACACCAAGACGCGGGGTCAGATTGTGCAGCGTCCAACCTGCACAACTGGCAGCCGTGGACTCGATTCTAACCTGGAACCCGGAGCACTTTGTACTACGCCAATACCACCCAAGTCGCTCTGGCCTTCAAAGGCCTCACCTTCCCGGGAGAAACACTTGTTTTGCCCATCTCTGGGGTTTTTACTGCAGGGCCTGGCAGACAGATGCAAGGCTGAAGCGGAGGGTCAGGCGGTCCATCCCCCTGCCTGGCCGGGAGTCAGAAGTCTGTCTCCTGACAGGCCACACAGACTGCTGCCTCCTTGCCGGGGGCTCATTCAGGCCTGAGCCGCCTCTGAACCGTTCTGTCTGGCAGCAGGAAAGGTAGGGATGGTGTGGAATGCTAGATGCCTTGGGGGCTGGAGCTGCCGCCTCTGTAATTGCCCGGCCAGTTTGACCTCAGGTAAAATGGACCGCTCTGCCACGCTGAGGACTCTGTCTCCCTCATGCAGACCTCTTCCTGATGCCCTAATAGTGTTTATTCTCATAACGGGCTCCCCGAATACCCTGGCCAATCAGTCAAGTCCCTGGTCTTGGGAAAGAGGTGCGGGCAGCTCTTCATTCTACCAAGCTTCCATCACTGTAGGTGGTCTCATATTTTACTGCCACATCAGAGGCACCGGGAAGGAGAGTATTATAAAACTGGCGCTGCCTGGGGTGGGAAATCTCTATTTGGGGAGGTGGGATGTGGTGTGAGAGAAAGATTTCTGAGCAGTGGGTACCTAGTCTTTCTCAGTGGCAGCAGGGGCAGAAGGAAGAGGAGAATGAGCAGAAACAGGATCCACGTGTCCAGGCAGCTTCCTCCCAATAAATCCGCCTGGGATGTAGAGTTGAGGTCAGGAACATTCTATCTCAGGCACAGCCATCTTCCCACAGGTCACCCCTGTTGTGGGGACGGGGGAGGGGGACAGGCATGCTGGAATCCAGTTCCATTAAGGTATTCTCATGTTTCTACTGCAACACATCAGTTGCTCATCTGCAGCCTGGGCAGAAGCAGGGGAGATGGACCACACAGGAGACCACTGAAGGTGGACCCACACAAGGCCTTCCCAGTTAGCAAGACAGGGAGAGTCACGTGGCAGTTTGGCTGAATGGAGATATGGCCAAAGCAGGACCTGTGAACGCAGAAGTCTAATTCAGAGATCCGACTAGCACCACGATTCGCTCCCAGAATAGCTAACCCTCCTGACCCTTTCCCACTGCCAGAGGGGACCCTCCAATGATGGGGCAGCCTCTGCATATCTCCTTTTAACTTGAGGGCTCCAGGGGGTTAGGAAAGGGAGGGACCCTATGGGGGTAACAGTCCCCTTGTACCTGTAGAGGGACCTACTAGGAACTGAGACCTGCTCGGGTCCCAAGCCACGGGATGTGACACACACTCCCTCATTGGCTTTGACAACAATAGGGAAGGAGAGTTTTGTGGGTAGGTTGGGTGCCAACTCACATCATCTCTTCTCTCCCTCATTTTAGCATATTCACTGAGGCTGGTATGGACCGGGCATCCTATTAAGCAGGAAAGAAAAGGCTGATACAGCCCCTGCTCTTGTGGAGCTAACATGTTCTTGGAAAAAGTCCTAAAACTAAGCCGGTGAAAAAGCAACGGTGAGCGCTGTAAGATGCACAGAGTGACAGAGAATATATGCAGGGAGCAACAGGGATCTGACTTAGGTTGGCCAGGGAAGGCTGTTTTGGAAGATGCTTAACACGCTTTTATTGACCACCCACTACAGGCCAGAGCCTGCAGGCTCCAAGGAAACATGGATGAAGACAGCATAACCAGAGGGAGAGACACAGAAATGGATGATGGTCACACAGGGCGTTAGCCCAGAGATTCAGGTCCACCCGCGGAAGGGGATCCTGACCCAGTCCGAGAGCCAGCAGCTGCTTCCCTAGTGAGTGACCAGTTCAGTCATCAATCCATCCTGTATATGGTACCTATTCTTTGCCAGGGCCAAGGGCTTCAAAGTTGAACGTGGGAGGGTCTGAAGGCATGTGTATGCATGAGAACAAAGAGGGAGAAATGGCTTAGGTAGATGCTGTGGGCACACGAGGAGGGTGATGAATTTTCCTGGGGCATATCCCTAAATGGGCAGGAAAAATGGGCAACAGGCATGGCGTGGAAGGTGCAGATTTGAGTTGGCAGCTCTGGCACTGGCTGCATGATTTTGGACAAGCCTCTACTTCCTCATCTGTAGAATGGGGACAGGAAAACCTACTCGTGGGCTTGTCATGAAGATGACGTGAGGATGCAGACCGGAAGGCCTGCTAGCCTGCATGCTGCTCACCTGCGGGCTATCAGGGCGGCACTTTCCCTCTCCAGGTAAAGGGGTGCGTGGGCACTGCCAGCAATAGGGACAGACCCAGGTCCTGTTCAGCTCTGCTCTCTATTTCCTAGTGCTGCCTCAGACAAAGCCAACTGTCTCGAGTCACAGTTTCATTTGTAAAGATGAGAACAGGACTAAGTCGCCACGGGGCCCCCATGAATGACATCCCTGACACATGACAGGTGTTTAATGTGCATCTCTTTCCCTCCTGTCCTTAGGTAGGAGGGCTTAGCTGGAGGGCTGAGGTCGGCTGGGTGTGTCCTCAGGGAAGAGAAGAGTCATTTTCTCTCTCCAAGAGGAAGAAGGTGGCAGTATCTTCCTTACTCTGAACAGAACCCCTGCTTCATGTCTAGCACGATGGAAACCTGCATGGACGCTCCCTGGCACAGGCCTTTAGGATAAACAGTCATCAGTCACCCGCTTACTGTGTCTGCAGAGAGGGGCCAGAATGTCATCTCCCAGCCCCTCACCCTCTCCTCTCCAGTGACACAGCACCAGGTTGCCCTCATTCCCACAGATACCCGAAAGTCCGCAACTTTCATTCCACCAAGAAGGTTAACATTCAGAAGGCTAAACTGTTTTCTCAGCAAACATTACTGAACTACTAAGAACCCAACCAGGGAAGTTCCCATGGGAAAGGTAATACACGAGGTAACTCACACCAAGGTGCAAGTGACTAATACACAGTCCTTCCAGAAAAGGGCTAGGGATGGGACACAGAGGATGGGAAGAGGAGGACCCTGAGGATCCTTAGTGCACAGAAGACTGAAAAGACTTATCTTCTCCTCTCCTCCTTCTTCCCTCCCTCCACTTCTCCATCCATCTACTTCTCCATATAGTCACACATCCTTCCTTCCATCCATCCATCCATCCACCCCCACCCCCTTCCATCCACCCATCCATCCATCCACGGTGTACTATGGGCTCGGCACTGCGCTGGTCCCTAGGAACTGCACTGAACTAAACAGCCTCTCTGCGGTGCTGGAACCGACGGTCTAGCCAGGAGATAGGCCCAGAGAGGAACTAGAAGAATGTCTATTCGCCACGACTCTTGTCTTCGTCAGAAGTTGCCAACGGGCAAACCTCATGGAGTCCAAAGTCCTATTTTATTGGACTTAAATTATATATTTCAATTTTGAAATAGAAAATCCATGTGAAAAATTCCGATTCCTGGCTTCCTTTGAAAACCAACAACGGCAGCATCAGGCCCTTACTCCCACATGGTAGAAATGTGCTGAGTGGACCCCAGCTGCTGCCTTCAGAGGGGACATCGATTCGCACGCCCAACACAGTCCCCACTGCTCCCTGTCATCTCACTGAAGCTGAAACCAAGGGGCAGATACATTTTTCATACGGCTTGCGCTGTTGTTTTCCTGATAGCAAGGCAACATTTCTCTGTGCCTATCCTTTTTCCTACCACCTGTCCCTTCACTCACCGACTGGCTTGTATCCTGTGAGCAGCTGCACAGGCAACCCCTAATTTAACTAATTCCATTCTGAAGATGGCAATTAGCTTGGTGCAGATCTTCAGGAAACACAGCCCTCGGCCCTTCCTGCACACCCAGGGTGGGAGGTAAAGAAAATGGACACGGAGCACCAGCCCCTCGCTTGCCTTCCTCCTGCTGGGGGAACAAGTCCCAGGCAGGCGTGCACAGGCCCCGGGGGAAGAGACCATCTGCAATGAGGCTGGCGTCTGCCCAGCGACCTGCATCCCCCAGGGCCAGGCTGTGACCGGGCAGGGTGAAGATCTGCAGGAACAAGAACAGCTATTACCAAGAGAGCCCATGGCCTGTGAGGGACTCCTTCCAACGAAGAGCATTCAGAGGGCCTGGGCAAGAAAACCCCATCTTGGAGGGCCAGGAAAGACTCCCAAGTGACATTTCTGAACTCCTCAGAGAAAAATCAAGGCAAGAGCAGGAAAAGTGACTGATGCACAAAGTCAGAGAGGACAAGACGAAACGTGTCAGGCCCAAGAGTCCTTTAAGGGCTTGCAGGCTGACCCTTTTACAGTCTGAGCCTCCTCTGCATCACCCCTGCCAAGTGGCCGGCCCAGCCATGCTTAACCAGGACGGGGAGCTCACTCCCTCACCGGGCAGCCCACTTGCTCTTTGGCTGACTTCCCCATTCTGTACATTGAGTGAAAATGTGTCTCCCTCTTTGTTGGCCCCACGGGTCCCAGTTCTATCGACAGGGAACCACACGAAACAGGTCCTCCACCTCGACTGTTTCTAAACGTGGCTGGCTCTACATTATTTTTAAAAATAGAGTTTCCCAAGCTCCACTCTAGATATTCTGATTTGGTGGGTCTAGTGGGACATCTTAGCCGCTCTGACTTCCACTAGCAGCACCCCCGTCACCTTTGCACTGACGGAACCAAGCCCATCTCTCGCACAACCTTGGTGGGACTCTCCCCAGGACACGCTGTGGAACTGGCCAGCTTTCTTCTTCCCTGGAATTTGACTTTTGAGCAGAGAGGCACAAGGCTGGAAGGAAACAAGTGCCTTCCCCAGAGACCGTCCACAAGTCCCCGCCTCTTAGATTCTGGCAGAGCCCTGGGTCCTGATGTCTCTGAGACTCAGATCTTCATATTTTCTTTTGGTTCCATGAGCCTCCTACTTATTCCAATAAATCGCCATTTTGCCAGAGTCAGCCAAAGGCTATTTCTTTTTCTCACAAACAACTCTGTCCAATGCAGGAGAGGCCTGGGAGTCTGAATGCCATTCTGATGGGAGCAGAATTCCCTTGGGGCCCGTGATCTCAGCCCAGCATCCTTGCCTGACTTAGGAGGAAACTGAGGCCCAGAGGAAACGGGCTCCACTGAGATCCCGTTGCGTCCGCAGGGGAAGGGAGAAAGTAGGAAGCAGCAGTATCCACCAGATCTTCCCCCACATCCCCTTCTGCTCAGAGACATTTTCCCCAGATTTCCTAGCCCCAGTTTCAGAGGGCGAAGACTCTACCAGGGTGGGAGAGACAACTCTTCACTGTTTTCCCCTCCCTCCCCCTCTCCCTGCAGAGTCGGGGTAGGAAGCAGCCCGGGCGCCAGGCCTCTGGATTGGATGGCTCAAAGACCTCACGGAGAGAGGTCAGCACTTGAAAAATTCCTCAAGTCAAAGGGCTCGGGGCTTGGGTGCCACACAAGGCCCTCACTGTGTGCGCACATTGTCTGCCTGATAAAAGGGGCTGGGCCTGGGAAAAAGGGAGCCTGTCTCCAGGCAACAGGGCAGGCTGCTGGGGAATGCCCAGGGCCCCTCCCCACCCCCAGGCACCAGGGCCAGGCCTTAGAGGTGGGGGGAGGGGCAGGGGGTGCCCAGGGTGGGAAGGGTGAGTCCAGAAGTCTAGCGCCACCCCAGGTGGGGCTGCCTGGCCTGAGTGAGGCGTAAAAAGAAGTGAAGGGGATGTGACCTTAGGCCTTTCCTAGCTCCCTCTCCGGCCGCCCCTGCATCTGCCTACAGGAAACAGACAGGGTCTGTTCTCGTTCTAGGAGTCTAGGGGTAGCAAAGTGGTGGGGGAGGCATAAGGATTGTGTTCCCCAGAGCCAACTGTCTTCAACAGAGAGGTGTGTGTCTCAGCTTTGGGCCCCCCAACCAACTCCAGGAGGAGGCGACCAGCTCCAGCCCCCCAGTCTCATCTTCAGAGGGGCGTGTCTGCCAGCCTCCCAACATCCAGACACCCCTCCTCTGGGCTTCTGGCAAACAAACGGCCCTCAAGCAGACCCAGCTGAACTGAGAAGCACGCCAAGTGGCTTCCTTCTGCCTGGCTCCCAGTGCTATTATGTTCACCAGCAATGAGGGATTGCAATTAATTGTTAATAACAGTTACCATTTCCGTGTCTGTTGTGACAGGCTGAGCCCTGTACCAGACACCCCCCCTCCCCCCCGCTGCCACCTCTAATCTTTTCAATAACCCTTCACAGAAGACATGGCACGATCCTGCCTTACGGCTGAGGAATGTGAGGTCTGGAGGTCGGATGTGCTGAAGGTCACTAAGGGAGAGAAAGGATGGGGACCCAGGCAGTCCGCCTTGAGGCCGTCAGCTCTGTTTTGCTCCCTCTCTGCTGGTGACTGACAGTCCTCAGTCCTCATCAAAGGCAGGGAAATCTGCTCTCTGAAAACGGGGTCATTTGCGGGCCTTGGCTCAGCTCCCCAAACAGGAAGCGAGGAAACCCAAAGGCCAGGCTGTCACTGGGCCCGTGTTAGCAGGGCTGGAGACTGTGTCTCACTGCCATCCCCAGACATGGGGGACCAGATGAAATACAGCACAGCCCACTGAATTGGAACTCCAGCTAAACAACAAATAATTTTATAGAGTTTGCATCAAATATGGTACGGGATATACTTATACTCATTGTACATCTAAGTACTAACTGGGCATTCTACAGTTTCATTTGCTAAACATGGCAACTCTACCCCCAAGCCACTGCCGGTGACTCCAGCTCTGAATTCAGACCCTCCGCAGGTGGCACAGTGAGAAGCGCAAGGTCCTAGTCGCCATGGGGCCAATTCGATTCGCTGCCAGGCTTTGAGGTGGTGCCAAGACGCCCTGCAGTCCTCAGGCCTCCAAGGTGGAGGCTGGAGCCTTTGGGTTATCAGCTGGGTGAGAAGGAGGAGACGACCCTCAGGGACAGCATGGACGGGCCCAGCAGCTGAGGTTTCCGAATTCTACAGCAGCTGAGTGTTCTCTGGGGAAGGCTCTCCCCCAGGGCGGTCTCGGTCCTGGAGTTTCCTGTCACGATAAGAGCTGTCTCAAGAGCATCTACGTCCTCATTAAGGTAAGCTCGGAGGACAGTGTGGTTAATCGAGGTGTAACCTCTTACACGGAGGCGTAAGCTCTGCCTCTTGGAGCTTATATGTCCTAGTGCAAGACCGTGTCACAGGTGAACAAGCCGGACACCCTGAAACACACCCGTGAGAGAGAACAGCAAAGAGCTCTCACTGGAGGCTCATGACACCCCCATGAGCTCAGTGATATGTGGTGAAGGCAGTGGCATTATGGCCCCCACTTTACAGATGAGGAAACTGAGGCACAGAAAAGGTGACACAGCTTGGCCGAGACCAAGAGCAGGTGAATGGCAGGGTTGGGACTTCCACCCCAACCTGCCACCGGGGAGCCCTGAGCTTGCTGCATTTTATCTTCTTTCCCATTTGAACTCTCTTAGGAAACTTGCCTGGCATGCGCTAGGAAGTCTCATCTTTCACATGAAAGCACAGGGGAAAAGGAACAGAGAGACCCTGTCATGCTCCCTTGGTGATTTATAAAGGGGCAAGAGTCCCAGGGCAATTTCTACAGAGGGGCGGGGTTCCAAATATGAGCTTGTGAGTGTCTGGATGGCTACAGGCACCCCCTCCCCCCCCTGCACTTTAACATCCCGGCCACCCACAGGCTCCAGAAGGATGGGCTACCTGCCTTGGGATGGACGCTTTCCTCTGAGGGGGCGGTCACCAGCATCCTGTGCCTGGCCGCTGGCTATAACAAAGAGTCCTGCCCCTCATGCCCCCCAGATCTCAGATGCCCGCATACGCAGGTGTGAGGGGCTCGGTGTGCCGGCGCTCTCTCAGGCAGCGCAGCGCCTGCGCTCGGGAGGCAGTGCGGAGAGTGGCAGGAGAACGGGGCTGTGCAGCATGGTCTGAGCTGGATCCGCACGCCTCTGGCCTGCCTTCTGATTTGGGCTCACAGCCTCAGTGTTCCTTGTTTATGAAATGAGGGCAGTAATCGCACCCCTTACAGCCAGTTATTGGGAGGGCTAGAGAGCTGATGAAAACCACCTAATACAGGGCTGGTCAGAGAGGCACACATGTTCGTCGCAGGGCAGTGATGAAGCCATGACGCCATCCTCAAAGAGCTCATGCTTACTCATCTGCGCGGCCCATCACAAATGCCTTATCAGAAGTTAGTCTCCACTGAGTACCAGACTAGCCCTTGCCTGTTCTGGCTCCTTGAGCAGGTGTGTGATCTCTCTACGCTCTGCTTCCTCACCTGTGAAATGCCCTCCCTGCCCGCCCTCGGAGATGCTGAGCAGTGGTCATGCTGGCAAAAGCTTAACAGACGGCTCTATGGGGAGACCTGAAAGCCCTGGTTTGTAGCATTTGCCGATTTCTGTGGTGCAAACACTCTTACCAGGGCCACTGTGACTTTCTGTTGGACTGAGTAGGAGATGAGAGAGAGAAAAGGGGGACTGAAGGAGGCCACCAAGGTCACCCCATGGTTTCACTGTCATATCTTTATTCATCATTACCAAGAATGCATCACACTCCAAAATCACCCACTCAATCAACAGACATTTCCTAATGACACAAGACAGCACCTAGGAGTGGAGGGACGGGGCATGGGGGGGTGGGTGGTGGTGACGCAAATCCCCACGTAGTGCCGTGTCTCTGGGTGGACCTAGAAACGCACAAGTGCAGCCTGGCCGTAGGCTGGAAGGATGGTAGTTCAGGGTGTTTCAAACTACGAATCTCCTTTTCATTTCCTCCCCACCAAAAACCAGAATCCTGGTTATGAGCAATCTTTTTTGGTGTTTTGTTTGTTTTTGTCAGGGTTCATGTTTTGATTATGAAAATCAAAGGTGGAGTTGTGACATATTCTGCGGGCAATAATATCAATTTTTGCCTATTTTTTAAGCAATCTCAACTACCTGCCTTACAGGTACTCTAGCATACTGGGAAATCAAGAGCCACACTTTTATAGACAGGTGCATAGAAACAGAAACGGCACAGCTGTGTGTGCTCTACCAGCAATTCCGAAGGTAAGGGGAATCTCAGGTCCCGTTACACCCATTAAAAGTCTCCCTGGCTGGACCCGGGTGGGGCGACGACAGGTGCCAACTGAATGCTTACTGTGTGTTGAGCACCAGGGATGTAAAGAAGAATAAGACACTGGCCTTGTTCTCACAGAAGGGACAGCCACTGAACAGCCAGTTACAACACCATGTGATGTGGGCAGTAATGGCACAATGAGATACGTGTTAAGTTATATAGGGAGGTGGTTGTTAGCACTGATGGCAGGGTGGGGTGCATCAGGGAAGACTTCACGGAGGAAGTGGCACCTGACCAGGCTTTTAAGTATGAAGGAAAACTGGCCAAGTGAACAAGATAGAGGAGAGTATTTCAGGGAGCGGGGAACAGAATATGCTAAGGCAAAAAAGGCAAGGCTTGAGCATACGAGTTGTTTGCTATTTCTTTGGAATAAGCAGCAAGGCAAGAAGTGGAATTGCATACCTAGAGGGAGGGCAGACAAGCTTAGGACTCTGAATTTGAACTTGAGGGCAATGATGCACCGGCATAGGATTATAAAAGGGGATGCACAGAGGGTGTGGGAGCACACGGATCAGATGTGTGTTTCAGAAAGTCTACAACTTGGTGGCAACATGGAAGGCAACCAGGTGGGGCCAGGTGAGGCAGCTTCCCCAGTGAAGCTGCTGGGAAATTCTAGGTAAGAGAATAAGCTGAGTGATGGTAGGGCTGAAGAAAACTGAGCTTGAAATCCATGTATTTTATTTCTCCTTTCTCTTTAGTTTTCAAGACTGATCTTCCCTCACCCCAGAGGGCAGCACCAACTTTAGTTCATACCTACTCCTGAGCCTGAACTTGGAGGGCAGCGGGTGAAGGGGGTGCTGGTCCGAAGCTCCCCAAACACCAATGCCCTTGCTGGGCTTGCGTCCAAGGAAAATCCCAAAGAGTAGTAGGATCTTAAAATGCTGAGCCACGAGTCCTTCCCAGCAAAGTGGGCTTTTGGACCCTCTATTTTCACTCAGAGGATTTCCACTCAGTCCTTTTCCCCAGGTCACTGGCCAGGTATCAGAGCGTCCTTGGAGGACCTGGCTGGTTCACAGTCTGGGAGCTGGTCCGTACCAGAAGGGAAAAAGTGTGTGTGTGTGTGGGGGGGGGGGGGGGCGAATTCCTGCAACTTCCTCACCATAAGGAAACCAAACTGCAGGAAGGCCCTGTTTGGGGATAGTCAAGACAGAGGACCTGGGGCTGAGAAGGGAGAAAAGGGATGGGTTCCCTCTGGATCCAGACAGTGGGGCATCTCCCCCCTCATTACCATCTCAAAGGAGGAAGAAAGGCGCTGTGTGAGCTGGCTTTCCCCCTTTAACTACTTTTTCCTCTTGGGAGACAGTCCCACAGTGAAGGAGAGGCTGGGCAGGGGCCTGACAAAGGCAGCCCAGGCTCTGCCAAAGCCGCCCAAGGACAGCAGGGCTGGTCTGCCACCTGCTGGCCGCTGCCGAGAGCAGGGATAGGAATCTGCAAGGGAGGATCAGGATTCTGAGATGCCGGCATCCATTTGGAGAAAGTTAGGAATGTACTGAGATTATGAGAGGTTAGGAAGTTGGCAAAGAATGTAAAATGAAGTTCTGAATAAGAAGCTGATGTGCCTGCGGACAGGAAGATTCTATCACAAACATCTGATGGATGCAGAGCCAACTTCCAGGTAAGTGAATGAGTCTCAGCTTCTCACTTCTCCTTTTTTTACCCACTGAGGGGCAAGCAAAAAGACTGCCCTTCTCAAGACCTGATTAGAATGTGGGTATATGAACATGACTGAAAGATGCTGGGAGAAATTCCTTTAGCCAAAATTGTGTCCTCCAGTGAGCAAAGCCTAAAATTCACATGTTGGTCACGGCTGCGATTGCAGAGACCGAAGAAGACCTGAGTCAAACTACCCTTGGCGGGGGCCATTCATTGCATTTCAACCTCCTTCACTGTGCCCTGACACTACACGGCACGTCCTGTGGGCACCGAGAGGACAGAGATCAGCAAGACCCAACTTTGTCACCCAGGAGCTAACAGGGAAGAGTGACCAGCAGAAAACCCCATCACACTGGGGAAACTCTAATCCACTCTGCCCGAAATGGGCATGAAGGATTACACAGGCAAGCCTATGAAGGCCTGCTGTCAAAATGATTAACACTGCGCAGAAGGTCACAATAGTCTATGGTGATAATATTCACTTACTGTCTACCAGCACTTTTGTATTAACTCAGGTTTTAATCCTGTTTACATTTATTAACTCTGCCAGGCAGGTATTACTATTATTCCCATTTGGGTATAGTGACTTGCAAATGTCATATAGGTACAACGGCAGAGAGGTTGGATTCGAACCCAGAAAGCCTAGTTCTGAAGTCTGTGTGTTTAACCATCGCACCATGCTGCCGTTTATTCTCTCATCCTCCAAAGATCAAGTAACGTTCCTGACAAATAGTTTTTAAATGCCTGCCCCTCAACCAAATCATGGCAAACCCTGACTAAGCCAGGGACAACACAGTCAGCAGAGAACACTCAAAATCAAGGTCAGGCACTGGGTGAAGGAGAAACAGAGGACGGGCAGAGACCACGCAGGCATTCTGATTCCCGGGTGGACAGGCAGCGGGACTGCACAGGCAAGAATCCCTGGAGGCAACACTTCCACCGAAATCATTCCCTAAGCTAGAACCTAGATGCTGGCTTACATAAGCACACAGGCAGAGATGAACAAAAACCCTTAAGCAAGCAGACAGTGCAACTTGATCAGAACAGAGGCCGCGCACGGGACCACACTGGTGGAGATGAAGTGATTTCTTGGCACAACAGTAAAGACTGACACATGAACCTGTTCATATGCTTTAACGATGACTATATTGAATATATATTTTAAACTATAAATATCTTCCACTCAACATTCCCAACCTGAGTTACCTTCTCAAGGAACAAATGTATGCACACACATGTATGTTACCATGAATAACAGTGTATCTGGTGTGCTTTGTGAACTGGATGCATAATTCATTCATTTACTACATATTTACTGGGTGCCTACTATATGGCAGCCTTTGGAGACACAGGCCTGCGACCTTGCTCTCCAGCCCCAAGGCCACCCACACCTGAGTGGACTGCCAGAACTGCCCTGGGTGGGGAGCTGCCACGTCTCTGCGTCTGCGCTCACTTCCTGGGCTGCAGAGTCTATGAACAGTGATATTTATCACCTGTCTACCAAAACTGTGGAGTAGAGACTTACTCTCCAACGGCAGCTCCATGTGAGAAGGGCCTGTTCACCACTAACCTGAGCACCTAAGGCTGTTGCCTTGCACTAGTTAGCTGCTGCTCAGTAACTACCTGGGGAACAAACCCTGCAATAACTTCCAAATAACTTTTGACACGCTTGTCAGGTCTTTGCCCCGGGGAGCTTACCACGGAAAGAGGCTAGAAAGCATGTCACCTCTGTCCACCTTCGGTGTTAAGAGGTCAGACTTCCAGTGTACGTAAGAGCTGAGATGCAAACTCAGGCACCCTGGTCCCAAGGGTTTTTTGTTTTTTTAAATTTTTAAAAATATTTTTCACTTATTTATCTTTAGAGGGGAAGGGAAGGAGAGAAGGAGAGAAATATCAATGTATGGTTGCCTCTTGTGAGTCCCCTGCTGGGAACTGGCCTGCAACCCAGGCATGTGCCCTGACTGGGAATCGAACCGCGATCATGCGGTTCGCAGGCCCGAGCTCAATCCACTGAGCTACACCAGCCAGGGCCCAAGGGTTTTAATAAGGGCTGTGGACCTGTATGGGCTTCTTTTAACCTCACAGATACATCATTTAACAACAGCAGGTGGGGGTGGGGGAGGCAGGAGAGGGGAAGTAACTATTTCAGGTCTTAAAATTTTTTCTGTTTTTAGAAGGGTAAGATGGTGCATATACGATATATTATAAATTATACAACACTTCCAGTTGGGTCCAGTCAGCACCCCCCATCAAACGCATTAAATGTTTGCATCAGCCCTGGCTAGGTGGCTCAGTTATTTGGAGCACCCTACTATACACCAGAAGGTTGCGGGTTCAATCCCCAGTCAGGGCGTGTAAGGGAGGCAACTGGTCCATATTGCCTCATTGATGTTTCTTTCTCTCCCTCCCTGCTCCCCAACCACCTTCCTCCCTCTCTCAGATCAATAAATATATCCTCGAGTGAGGATTTTTAAAAAATGTTTGCAGCAAATCATATGACCAAGCACAGTGAGTGGTATAATGAAGACTATTATGGTCTCACTTTCCTTTCAATCAGGCTTGGCTGTCAAATAGATAATAACATTTTTTAGTTTTTAGAGCTTCTGGGATTTGCAGGTGAGAGAGTGTGGACCAAAGACAAAGCAGGTGCCATGCACCTGGTACACTGTCACCACATGGCAATTGTTAGTGGAATCCACTCCAGCCAGTCTCCACACCACCCAGCCTAGCATGGCGCACCCCCCTCCCCCACAGGAGTGACATGAGCCCCATCACCTCTCCTGCCCCCAGCTGGGAGGGCCTGCAGTTCCCGCTTACCAGTCTGTGTGGGCATCATCGATCACCAACAGGATCCTGGGCCTTTGAACAACAGGTGTGGAGGGACCCAAAGGCTCCATCAGCCCCGCGGGGGCCTGCGCAGTCTGCTTCATGGCGCTGGAGAAGGAACTGAAAAGGCTGGATCCTGGAGAGGAGAAGGAGGCTGCCAGCGGCTGGGGGTGCCTCCGCTCCATGGCCGGGGAAGCGGGCGAGCTGGTGGAGGTGTCGGGGCGCTGCAGGTCTGTCATGTAGCCGTTGGGCAGGTTGGCCACGAAGCTGCTGTCCGACAGGCGTCGCCGGAGGAAATTCATGGCTGCGGGTGGAGGAGATGGCTTGTTCTTCCTCAGACTGGTTGTAGGCGAGGCCCAGAACACCAGGCTGCCAGGAGACGGAGTAGTGGGGTCTCGGAGCAGATGGGCCTGGGGGATCCTGCACGAGTCGGCTTCGGCTGTCTCTGTTTACGGGTGAGAAATGAGTGAACACACACGTTAGTGAAAACCACCTCCACCCTGGGGAGAAACAGATACCTTCCTTCCAGCCCTGATGCTGGGGGCAACATACAGTGGGACCTTCTTTTGAAAAAGAGTTTGGCAGCATGTAAGTAGAGACCACCCTTTTAACCTACAAGTTCCATTTTCTAGAATTCTAGCCCAAGAAAGGAATCTGAGTTCCGGATGAAGCCTCCTGCACAAGTGTATTTACCCCGGCGTTATTTGCACTAGCAAAATGCTGGAAAGGATCTCCAGTGTGTTCAGTCACAGCGTGACTGAATAAATAAATCACAGCACAATCACTCGGTGAAGCCTTTTGTGGCTATTTTTAAAGGGTACATAAAAAAGGGATGTTAGTACCAAAGAATATTATATTGTAAATAGAAAGATCAAGATATAAGATTATAGGTACAGAATGACTGCAATCACATAAAGTCTCAAATAACCAATGACGGAAAGAAAATACATTGGAATGTTAATGTTAGCAGTGATTATATTTGGGTTGTGCAGTTATACTGCTTCCCCCTGCACCTGCCTTTGTGTCCACTGGTATAAGATTTATTATCTCCCCTCGGCCCTGGCTGGTGTGGCTCAGTGGATTGAGCTCCAGACTGCAAACCAAAGGGTCGCTGGTTCGATTCCCAGTTGGGGCACATGCCTGGGCTGCAGTCCAGGTCCCCAGTAGGGGGCACATGTGAAACAACCACACATCGATGTTTCTCTCCCTCTCTTTCTCCCTCCCTTCCCCTCTCTCTAAAAATAAGTAAATTAATTAATTTTTAAAAAGATTTATTATCTCCCCACCCAGAAAGTTCTCTTGGGCCCCTCTCTGGTCAATCCGCACATCCTCATAGGCAAACAGCATTCTGATGCCTGTTACTAGTTACTAATTTTACCTATATCAATGTAATCACATGTACTATTCTTTTTGTGCCTGACATCTTTCCCTCAACCCAATGGTTATGAGACTCAGCTATGCTGTGTGTACCAACAGATGTTCTGTTTTTCATGCCGCTGAGAAACATCCCACCGGATGAATCGACCAAATGGTTACTGCGTTCTCTTACTGACGGACACATGAGATGTTCCCAGTTTGGGGGAATTGTGAAGGGATTACCCAGATTTTTAAAAAATGTATGTATTTTTTGTGTGAAGAAAGAGGGTCAGAGGCATTTCCTTTGGCAAAATGCAAACCCAGAAGTTACTTTGTTAGGCTCTGGGGGAGGCATAGGTTTAACTTTATAAGAAACTGCCAGTAGTTTTCCCACAGTGGCTGCGCTACTTGGCACTTCATTTGAGCGGTCCAGTGCTCCACACCCTTAGCAACTCCTGGTTGTCGTTAGTCTTTTTAGTCTTAGCCATTCTGATGGGTGTAAAATCCCATCGCATTGCATTTTTAATTCATTTTCTCTGATACCTAAAAAGGTTGAACAAGTTTTATGGGTTTCCTAACCATGGATGTATCTTGTTTTGTGAAGTGACTGTTTAAGTCTTTGGCCCATTTTAAACAGGTGGACTGTTCATATTTTTATTATTTATCTGTAGGAGTTCCTTATACATTCTGGATATAAGTCTTTTGTCGGGTACACTGTCCCTTACTCTTTGACTTGTCATTTTATTTCCTTCATCAGCAGAAGTTTGACAGAATAAAATAACTCTTAGAAAAAGTGAACTGTTACTTGAGATAAAAAAACATCCCAATGAAAAGAAATTATACCATGAGAACATACTTCCATATTTTGGTTATTAGGAGTATTTTATGTATAAATACAAATATATATACATATGTATACATATTTATAAGTACGTGCATAAAATCTGTTACACAGATCTGCAGATGTTTTGTTAACAAATTTTAAATTTTTATGAAGTTCAATTTACCATTTTTTTATGGTTAGTCCTTTTATGTCTGCTCTTTAAAATCTTTGCCAACCTCCACACGATGCTGAATTTGTGCTAAAATTTCTTATAATAGCTTTAGAATTTTAGCTTTTCTGTTTAGGTCTGTAATCCATCCAAACTTGATTTCTGAGTTGTATGAGGTGAGGTTCATTTACTCAGTTTTCCAGCACCGTTTATGAAAATATTTTTCCCCAATGAATTTGGTAGCTTTGCTAATACCAATGGACTGTGTGTGTGTGTGTACACACATATATATGTTTATTTATATTCATATTCTGGACTCTCTATTATGCTCCATTGATGTTTATTTATCTTTACGCCACCTTGATATAAAAGTCCTAAAATCAGGTACAGGGAGTGCTCCTACTTCCATTTTCTTTCCCAAGATTGTTTTGGGAATTCTACTTTCTATTTTTGATTGCATTTTAAAATCAACTTGTATGAAAAAAATCTGATGGAATATTGTTTGAGATTATCTACACTCTCTAGCTTAGTTTAGATAGAACTGGCTTCTCAATGATCTTGAATTTTCCACTTCATAAACATGGTAGAGGTCTCCAGTTACTAATTCCTTAGTTTCTCTCAAAAATGTTTTATGATTTTCAACATAGAGGCATTATACAGGTTTTGTTAAATGAATTCCTAAGAATTTCTTTGCCGGGGGCGGGGGCTGATATTTTTAAATTCTTTTGTTTCATTTTCCATTTATTTGCTGCTAATACAATGTATCTGCCAATTACTGTCAACAGAGTGACCTGATAAATTCAATTATTGTTTCTAGCCGTTGTTTACCAATTACTTAAGATTTTCTATTTAAGTAAGCATGTCATCTATGAACAGAGACATCTTTACTTCTCCCTCCCCAATTTTCATGCCCTTCAGGTTTTCCACTTTTCCTGTTACAAAAGCGAGGACCACCCCACTGCTGAACAGAAATGAAAACAGACGCTTTACTTTGCTCCCAACCGTGTGGGAAAAATGTTCAATAGCTGACGTTTCCGTAACAAGATGTTAGCTGTAAGTTTCCTGTAAATGCACTTTGTCAGATTGAGACAGTTCCCTTGCCGTCTTAGTTGGCTGGGCATTTTTGTCATGAATGGATGATAGATTTGCCAAGTGGGTTTCTAAATTGATTGAGAGGATTATGTTTTAAAAGATCATTCACTTGCTTCATGTGGCGAGTTGCACTGATTGACTTTCACATGTTAAACCAAACTTGCGTTCCTGGAATAAACTCCACTCGGGCACTGTGCATACCCCTTACACAGATTGCTGACTTCAGTCTGACAATACTTTGTTGAGGATTTGGGTGCCCACGTGCATAGTAAATAATGGTCTGTCATTTTCTTTTCTGGTGATGTCTTTGCCAGGTTTTGGTAGCAGGGCAATGCTGACTTCACAAAATATGCTGGGAAGTATTCGTGCTTTTTCTGTTTTCTAAAGGAGTTTGTGTAATGTTGGTATTTTCTTCCTAAATTATTGGCAGAATTCAACAGTGAAGCCATCTGGGGCTAATTTTCTTCTTTGTTGGAAAGGCTTTAATAATGAATTGATTCCCTTTCATAAATCTATTTATATGCTCTGTTTCTTGTTATTTCAGTATTGGCAATATGTGATTTTGTCCATTTCATCTTCGCTGTGAATTTTATCGGCATAAAGTTGTTCATAATGATTCTTTATTACTCTTTGATTTTCTGTAGGCTGATCATCCCTGATATTACTGATAATGTTCATTTGTCTTTTCTTTCTTTTTGAGTAAGCTGTGTTGCTATGAATTTATAAATTTTATTAACCTTGTAAAAACTAACTTGCAGCTTTTTCTATTTTCTCCATTATTTGTTTTCTATTTCCCTTATACCTACTCTATTATTTACTCACTTCTCCTTACTTTGGATTTAAAGGTGTAATTGGTTCTTCTTTTTTTCTAGATGCTTAAGATGGAAACACACATCATTAATTTTATACCTTTCATCTTTTCTAATATAAACATTGAAAGCAATGCGTTCCCTCTATGTATTGCTTTCAGGCATGTCAGAAATCTTACACACATTTTCATTATTGTTAATTTAATTTATCCTTAATTTCTTTGTGATTCTTTTTTGACCCATGTGTTATCTAAACATATATTTAATTTTAAAATTCCAGTGCTCTTTCAGATCTTTGCGTTTTATTACTTTTGACATGATTCATTTACGATGAACAAACACAATATATAACATTTTAATGCTTTGACATTTACTGAGATTAATTTTATGGCTCAATGTGCTCCATCTTAATACATGTACCATGTGCACTTGAAAAGAATGTGTACTTTGCGGCTGTTGAGTGTAATGTTCTATAAATATCAATTAGCTTGTTGTAAGTCAGCTTCCCGAATCAGGAAGCCGACTTCGCTGCGGTGATTTACAAGAAGGAAGCTGATGGAGAAGCCCATGATTAAGTACTGCGGGCAGGTTTGCAAAGCAGAAAGGGGCTGAAAGGGGGGTTGAAGTATAATACCGTTCCGACGGAGGTCTCACTTGAGCTAACGGGCAGCACGGGACTGGGACTTCTCTGTGGATCTTCCTTTCCTGCTGCCCTGAGCCCCGGGCGCTGGAGCCCGAACGGTCCGACCACTGCAAACTGCCGCCTCCCGCTGCCGTGCCAGCTGCTCGGTGCACCAGTGCACCGGGGCTGGGGAGAGTGTTTTCGAGGAAGAGCCCCGAGAGCGTGGGTCTCATACAGCAGTTCTCTTCTTTCAAGGGTCAAACCCCTGCCTTATTCTACCTTTTTTTTTTTTTTTTGTTTTTCTCCAGGAACTTCAAATAGTTTCTTTAAAACATTTTCTCATAAACATTCTCAAAAATACAGCCAGAGTTTATAGTTATCGTCTATGAGAGGATTAGAGCAACGGAAGTTACTGAGTCACTACTGGAATGAAGTCTCGCTTTAAAAAGGCTAAACAGGAAAGTAACAGAATGTCAGAGGTGGAAAGAACGTCGAGATTATTTAAGAAGCCCTTCTTTAGGAAACCTGGTCCACCTTACATTGGTGGGAGTTCCCCACCCTCAGAGGAATCACCTCATTACCTTCTGTTCCTCGAAGCCTCTTCCCATACCTCCTCCCCACTTCCGGCCCCAGAGGAGCGTACAGTCTGGAAAAGGGAGGCAGATAGTGAACAAGTGAACAATATGTATGGACTGGGCTAGGAGCTGTAAATCATACACAGAGCGCGGTCACGGAGATTAAAGTGGGAAGGGGCAGGGGAGGCCTCCCGGACGCACGATTCATCAGGGGAAAGGGACGCGCTCTGCCAAGGCCCCGAGGTGGAGAGTCAGGCAAGTTGAAGAACAAAAGGAAGGCCACCCCAACCAGGAGACAGGAAGGTTTTTATAAAAAAATGTTTTAGAAAAGCAAAGAGAGGCCAGATCATGAAGGGCCCTACAGAAAATAACTTTAATTTTAATCCAAGTGTGAAAGTAAGCTACTGGAAGCTCAGAAACAAGGGAAGGACCCAATCTAGTCCACCTGGCTCCTGTTGGAAAACAGTGCCCAGGGTCTGTAGGCAGCAGGCTGACAACCTAGGGACGGTTACAGTCACCAGGCTCCTCACCCAAGAAAGGAGGGAGATAGATGACATGCTTTGCAAGGTGTCATTCACTTCTGCTACTAGACACTGGGTATCTCTTCAATGACAAACTTAATCTGATATTGGGATAAGGTAGACAAGAGAAGAATTTGGGGAGGAAAGCAAGGGCAGGAAGGAAGTCTTGGGGAGAGAATCTTGTAGGCCAGTGGAGTGCTCAGTCCCAAACTGTCCCACCTATGGCCACTAGTGGGCAGGAGTGACCGCACCAGACAGGAAAAAGAACAAAAAGGAACTATAAAGCAGCTTTGCAAACTTATTTCTTGCAGGCTGTGTGATACAAAGGAAGCCAAGACTTTACTGGTAAAGGCTATTAAAAACAAAAAAGGCTGGAGACTTCTCAGATTTGCTGATGCAAACACAAGACAGAAGTAAGGTGCAAATCATAAGGACACCAGTATTTCATGAAAGAGGCAGAAAAACTCTGTAAGAATGAGAGCCACCCCGTAGTGGCACCTGCTCCTTTGGGAAAATACAGCAACTGGTCAGCCTGGACAGGGGAGTGGACGTGTCCGCTCAGGTATCTCCTAGACACCCAGATTGATTTCCTTGCTCATCCTCAGAAGAACTTATCCCTCTGGGCGCCTCCATTTCCTCCCAGAAGTCCCCTTACCTGTCCACTCACTTAGGCCACAAACCTGAGTCTCACACTTCACTACTTCTTAACCCTCACCAGTTTCAGCCACTCCGTCACCAGGCCCTACAGTTCTGTGTCCCTAAACATCTTTAACATCCTCCTTTCCTCCCCATCATTCCTACCGTAGTCTTAGTTCACATGCTACTAAATTAAAAATGGGCCAAAGACCTTAATAGCCACATCAGAGAAGACAGACAGATGGCAAATAAGCATATGAAAAGATGCGTCACGTCACATGTCATCAGGGAGATGCACATTAAAAGGACAAGGAGATGCCACTACACACCTGTTAGAACAGCTCCAATTGCGGACACGGACAGCGCCACGGGGTGGCAAGGACGCAGAGCAGTGAGAACACTCACTCACTGCTGGTGGGAGTGCAGAACAGCACAGCCACTCGGGAGGCGTAAGGCAGTTTCTCGTCAAACTTAACACACTCTCACCATATGATCCAGCACTCACGCTCCTTGGTGTTTACCCAAAGGAGCTGAAAACTTGTGCCCACCCAAAACCTGCACACAGATGTTCATAGCAGGATGTTTATCCATAATTGCCAAAACTCAGAAGCCGCCAAGATGCCCTTCCGTAGATGAGTGAATAAATAAACTGTGGTACATCCAAGGGAGATATCTAGCCATGAAAACTCATGGAGGGATCTTAAATGCATATTACTAAGTGAAAGAAGCCAGTCTGCAAAGAATACATTCATACTGTGTGATTCCAACCATATGACATTCTAGAAAAGGCAAAACGATGGAGACAGTAGAGGTGACCCTTGAATACTGCAGAGCTTAGGGTGTGCCAACCTGCCCACAACCAAAAATCCATTTATAACTTTCTGATTACCCCCAAAGTTAACTACTAATAGTCTACTCTTGGCTGGAAGCCTGACAAATAACATAAATGGCTGATCAACACATATTTTGCGTGTTATACGCATTCTATACTAAATGATCACAATCAAGTAAGCTAGATAAAAGAAAGTAATAAGAAAATCATTTCAAAAATCTTAAAGGAGGAAATACATTTACAGGATTTATGGTCGAAGTTCCACACAGAAGCAGACCTGCACAGCTCAAAGCTCTACTGTTCAAAAGTCAGCTGTGAAACGATCCGCGATCGCCAGGGATTGTGAGCGGCTTGGGGTGGGGAGGACGGATGAGTGGAGCTCAGATCTGAGGCAAGCGAAAATTCTTTGTATGCTACCATAAAAATGGATACATGTCTTTATACGTTCATCCAAATCTATAGGAAGTGTAACCCCAAGAGTGAACCATAATGTAAACTATGGACTTTGGAGATTACGGTACATTAATGCCACCAATTATAACCAAAGTTCCATTCTGGTGGGGGAGGCCGTGCAGGTGTAGGAGCAGGGGACATATGGGAAATCTCTGTACCTTTTTCTAAATTTGTTGTGAACCTTAAACTAAAAAAAAGAATGCTTTACTGAAAAAAATAAAAGGGTTTTTCAAGTGCAAGGCCCCTCCCAAACCCAGGCTAAGGACTCCCCTGGCCTCAGCATTCTAGACCTGGACACAAGCCTGAAGGTGAAGCTCACACACCTTGTAACCAGACTGCCTGCGCTCTAATCCCAGCTCTGCTACCTGCTACCAACGCAGGAGATTCGGGTAAATTCCTTAACTTCTCTGTGCCTCAGTTTCCTCATCTGTAAAATGGGGAGAGCACATCTCATAGGGTTCTTATGAGAATTAAGTGACCTACCTAACACATGGGGAGTACCATGTGCCTGGCACAGGATGAGAAGTCTGGGCGAGCCGTTCTCATTATTCTGATTGCTTTTCAGACGGTCTGTGTTCCCCATTGCCAGAAGGTCTGACAGTGTGGTCAGCTTGAGCTGGGGAGGCAACGTGGCAGGGAGAGCAGTATTTACACAAAAGGGGGCTGTGGATGGATCTGACTTTGAGGCCCAGCTCTGCCTCTTGCAGCTGAGTAATGTCTGGGCCACAGGTTCTTGATCTGCCAAGGGAGGATGTCAATCCACGCCCTCCTTCTCCACAGGGTCTCTGAGCAGACCAAAATAAAATGCACTAAGTTACTTTTCGAAATATGTATTTTTTGAGTGAATGGAGTAAAGTGGACTTTTTTGGGTGTATAGTCCTATGAATTTTAACACATTCGTATAACCAGGGGACAGAGCAGTCCCGGCACCACACATGAAATTGCTTTTTAATCTTTAAAGGGCTCTGCAGATGTCTATGGCATGGTGTTCCAGGGGCTAACACCTGGCTCTCCTACAAAGGTTCGTTAGATAAGGAAGATTTAAGACCTGGCACATTTCTGAGAAAATAAAGGAAGACGATGGATTCCAGTGATTGAACCTGCTAATCGGCGGCCTCTGTGCTGGCTGCTCCCTCACCTGGACACTCACTCTTTCTGGGGGAACCTGCCTGGCTCACTCCCTCCTCTCCTTCAGATCTCTGCTCAAATGCCGGCTTCTTAGTGAGGCCTCTGCAGACCACCCAATGTTGCACCTTCTGGTACCTGGGGTCTCTCCCACACTAGTCCACCTGTTCTGTTTCCCACCGCATGCATTGCCTTCTGGAAACTATATAATTGACTTACTTATTTTGCTTACTGTTAAGTCTCTGCTCCCTCTGATAATATATAAGCCTGCAAGAACAGAGCTCACTGTCTGCTTTGTGCACTGCTGTATCTCAAGCACTTAGAAAAGTGTCTAGCACGTGGTGGGGGTTCCACAAAGATCCGTGAGTGAACCTCTTCAAAAACAGGAATGAAGTTAAGTCATCCGATGAAGACTACACATGCTGTAGTTTTATCCATCTTTCTGGAAACTCCTAACCTTTGCTAGTTTCCATAAAATAAAGCAGCTATCACAGTGCCTGACACGTAATCCTAAACTGAATCAAATTTGGAATAATACAAAGGAATTATCTGATTTCATCTAATTTGCATGAGTTCCTCCCCATGTAAGTAAATACACAGACACAACCTCTCTCTCCATCCTCTCTGCTCAATGAGTGCAGAAAGGTTTTCTTTCCCTCGCCCATTAGGAACCGGCGTTTGGATAATTAACAGCCACTAAAACCCCTTCCGCACAAGCAGAAAGTTTAAAAATTCATGGAGACAACACGGGCCGGGCTTCATCAATATATTGATGAGCGCAGGCAGTGAGAGTGTGTAGGTGGGCCTGAGAACTCAGAGGCTGTGCTGTTCAAGTCGCAGAGCTGAGATGCTTAACTTCCTGAAAAAGGGTCCATCCCACCTCCGAGGGAGGGGCCCCGCCCCCACAGACAGACAGGTGGGCCTTTCATCCACAGAGCTCCTTTCCAGCCACAGCAGCATGAAAGCTTGCGCTGGCTGTCTTTGATGAGTTCAAATCCACCCACGTAGGCCTTGATCTCCTGCGAGTGGCAATGCTCTTGTTCCCACAGGTGGGACACAGTGGGTCCCCAGACAAGGAGGACTGGGGCTACGGAGGGAGGATCTGTGGATGAGTGAGCCTTCTGTAGCAAGGACTCCCTCCCTTTGTGGGAAATTTTGTAGGAGAGAGCCTCCTGGAGACCAAGATAGGTGAGATTCTTCCATTTATCTGAGATCACCCTCCCCAATCCAAAATACTTTCAAATAGAGAAATGCCAAAACAGGGTCAAGCTTAAACAGGTAAATTCAAGCTTTGAACCTCAAATTAGAAGGCAACTATAAATAAGTTATCCACAAAACAATTGCCTGGTTTATGTACAAACAGAATGTACAGCACTCTCCAAGCAGTGCCCGGTGGGACTGGGACACAGGCTTGTTACCTGACAATCACACCAGCTAGTGTCTGATAGAGCAAGACCTCCACTAAAGGTCATGTCCAAAATCCAAACAGAGGCCCTTGACACCTCGAGCTCTGGACCTAAGTGGTCGTCCTGAGGCCCTGAATGACCGCTGTCCACGAGAGGCGCTTCAGAATAAATAAGGGTGAATTTCTAGGGGTGTTAATTTACTGTGAAACAAACCAAACATGGTTTTGTGGGTATGTTTCACAACATTATGTCTAGCTATTTTCCTCCTAAACTGGGGCTGGAGAGACGCCCACCATGGTGAGATCATCTGGAATGCCGGCCCCTCTGGGCAGCATCCTCCTCCCCTGACAGCGAACAGCTCTGCTTTCCCAACCCCTTTGCATTCACAGCAGTCAGGCTGGAACCCAGAAGATAACACGTGGTCCATTGTCCCCCCCTCCACCTTCTGCTCCTCCTCCAATGGGATTCCATGTCTTCGGTGGCTCTAGAATTCAATTCCATCTCTCTCCTCCCCTCCTTGCCAGGTCACCCTCATCTCTCATGGGTACAGGTGCTATATCACATAGGCATGTCTTCCCTCTCCAGTCCCCTCCCCACCCTCAATCTTATGAGACATAAGCCATGATTAACACCGTCTCCATTACACAGCTGTAAACATGGAGGCCAGGGAGATAAAGTGACTTATGTCTGGTCACTGGTGGAGAAGGGATTCAAACCCAGGCAGTCTGGTTCCTGGGTCCAGTTTTAACTACAGTTACGTGGTCTTCCGTAGATGTGGACCAGATCAGAAGCAGACAGGAACAGAACACTCAGAGAGCCCAGCTGTGATGCCCGGGAGACTGCCCTGTCCTCTCCAGGTTCCTCGTCAGTGGGACCACAGGTGGAAATCCAATTCCCTGTGAGCAAAGGGAACAGAGAGTAGAATGATCTCTGGATTTCCTTGTGCTTAGCATGGCTCCTCCCTTCTCAGTGTGGGGTGGGGGGTGGGGGAGAAGTCATCTGTGAAACGCTCATTTTTCACAGCCTCAGGAACAGCCCTGCTGCTGGCCTTGCCCGTGACCTGGGGGAAAGCTGATGGAGCAGCCAGAATCCCTGCTGCCCAGAAAAAGGCAGCCAGTCTTTTCCAGACAACTATGGCCAGAATTATGGCACTTGGTTTCCAGTCCCCAGGCTGGATGATCCATGATGTTTGCTGGGCACAGGGAGGGAGCGAGGACTAGATGCCAGAAGAACCTACATGGAAGTGTAATAATTACCAAGGTGGTGGGGGCATCACCTACCATTTATGGAACCTATTTGAGGAGCCAGGTATTGCACAAGAATGGCCTACTAATGGTCCCCCACTGTCACAACAATCCTGACCAGGAAGTGCTACCACCCCCATTTCACAGAAGAGGAAACTGAGGTCCAGAGATGATAGGTAATTTACTCCTGGCCAACTTGTAAATGACGATGACAGCTCCTCCAGGCACTGTTCTATGCTCCCGATACATATTAGCTCATGCCATCCTTCCTCCAACCTCATGAGACAGGTATGCTATTCTTACTTGCCTTGTTTGTACAGCTGTCCACACCAAGGCTCGAAGTTACACTGCTGGTAAGTGGCAGAGCTGCGATTCAAACAGGCAACCTGGCTCCAGCGGGCACGGTCCCAACCTTTAGGCAGCACTGCCCCCAGTGGTACCAGGATGCAAATCCAGGTCTGTCTGGGGCCAGGGCCTGCTGATCTTCCATCACACTGTGATGTCTCAGAGCTCCATGAGTCTGCAGTCTGTTCCCTTAGACCCTGCCTGCCTCACAACGATTTTCTGTCTCTGTTCCCTCGGCCCGGCATGACCTTCCCTTTGCTTTCTCCTCCGCTCCTTGGCTGGTTCTTACTTCTGACTCAGCTCACCCTTCTCCCTTGGGGTGGCTTCCCTGACTACTCTCACCAACCAATTAGAACTAAGAGAACCACTCTGCGTCCCCATAGAGCCCTGTATACACCAGCCCCTGTGACTTTGGGGAGGGCCATGTATGGCTGCAGACTCATTGAGTTGGAGGCAGCAGCAGGCAGAGCTGGGGTCAAGGAGAAATTCAGCACTGCCAAGGCCCAGGAATCAGACAAGCTGTTCCTTTCTCCTGGAATAGAAAGCACATGGAGCCACATAAGCGACTTTCTTCTTAGAGACAAAGGAGAACTTTGGGAGGCTCACCTAGCACCCGAGGATGCACAGGGCAGGTTAAAATGAGGGGCAAATACCAGCCACCTGAACACCTGAGTGAAGTTACTGACGGGCAAGAAAAAGAGAGATAGAGATACACAGAGAGAGAGAGAGAGAGAGAGAATGGCACGACTGTTGAGATCCTGCCACGAATACTGCAGCCTTCAATCTTACCACCTTCAGTTGCCAGGCCTCCTGCCTCAGCTTCCAGAGGGCAGGTAGCCAGCCTGGCGGTGCTTCTGGTGGCCAGGTGTCACCCTAATGAGGAATTTAGCAAGTTCACTCTGGAAGGTAGCAAAGGCATAGCTATGAGGCACCTTAAATTTATCACGTCCAAAACAGAACTCCTGATCTCCTGCCCCTCTCTGTCCTCCCCAACTTGGCAAATTCGCCACTCAGTTGCTTAAGCTAGAAAAGTGGAGAATCCCAATTCTCCTTTCTAGCCTCTCACACCCAGGCCATCGTAGGCTCCTCGCCAACTCAGCCCCGGACCCGCTGCGTCTTTCACCCCCACAGTCACCACTAGGGTCTAAACCACCTGTCACACTAGGGTCTAAACCACCTGTCATCTGTCACCTGGACCGAAGCTCTCCTCTGGCCTCCCTGCCTCTCTCTCTGCTCCCCGGACATGACTGCTTCTTTGGGGGTCCCCAGTGGACTTTGGATGGCATTCAAGCTTCTGTCAGAGATGACATCATCCTCACCTGCTTCCCCTCCCTCATTAGCTACAGCCTAACTGGCCTTCTTTCCATTTCTGGAAATGCAAGCTCAGCTGCAACTGTGAGGACGCAGTCCCCTCTGCCGACAAGGAGAGCTGGCAGCCTCGCTGCTCGTGTCAAGGAGCAGGTGTGGTGGGCAAGGCTAGCAGGCGTAGTTTCACTAAAAGAGCAGGTGTGGGCACCTCCCCTGCTTGTCTGGTGACCTTTACAATAACGATGATGACAGTAATAATAATAATCACGGCCCTGGCTGGCATAGCTCAGTGGATTGAGCACAGGCCTGCGAACCACACGATCACGGTTCGATTCCCAGTCAGGGCACATGCCTGGGTTGCAGGCCAGTTCCCAGCAGGGGACTCACAAGAAGCAACCATACATTGATATTTCTCTCCTTCTCTCCTTCCCTTCCTCTCTAAAAAGATAAATAAATAAAATCTTAAAAAATAATAATAATAATCACGGCAGCTAATAGTTACATAATGCTTCCTGTGTGCTAGGTACTGTTGCCCGGTCATGTGCTAAAGCCTAATTAGTCCCAACAGTAACCCTTCGTTATTATCCCTTAGCCCCACTTTATGTACAGAGGGAGCCGAGACACAGAACAAGTAGAGGAACTTGCCCAGTCGCCACTGCGACTCACTGCAGTCAGGACTCGGCCTGATGGTTTGGCTCCTCACCCTGAACTGTCAGCATCCTGCCCCCTCTCTACCACACAAGTCATTCTTCCACCCCTCCACCCCTGCGCTGCTTCTCTCATTTGTAAAATGAGGGATTTTGACCTGAAGAACTTAGGTACAAATCTACAGACACAAAAAAGTGGTTTCTTTCTCTGCCTTTCTTTATACTGATTTCCGATCATATTCGTCAGACTATATGAATAACAACAACATGGACCGAGCTCCTACCACTTGCCAAGCACTCGGCCAAGCACCTTACCCGCACTCTCACTCTCTCCTGTACCCCTGGCAATCCTGGGAGGAAGGTTCTAGTATCCTGATTGTGGAGCCCAAGCATCTGAGGCTCCGAAAGGTTCAGTAACTTGCCCAGGGTAACAGAGCAAGGAAGCAACCAGAACTCGAACCAGGTGGGTCTGACTGCAGAGTCTGTAAGTCCTGCCTGTTTGTTTCTCATCTCTCTTCACTCTGAAGGAGCAAATGAGCCGGGGAGCTGAAGGAAAGGCAGTATCTGTACTTTATCTGTAACTGCAGGCTAGTGCTGGGCTGGGAAAATGCTTGAGGGATACTGAATTAAGTAAATGAGTAGACGAAAAGAAGGAATCAGTTGGAGAAAAAGAAAGAGAAGAAAATTAGGATAGAAGAAAGAAAAGAAAAAGAATGGAGTGCATGAATAAAAGACTGAAACCAAATAAAGTAAAAAATAATAATGATGAAAACAAAATTTTAAAAAAGGAACAGATTAAAAAAACTACGCCACACTCACAGCCCTTCTCCGAGGTGGCAGCTGCTTCCCGACTCCTCCCTCGAAGCCACCTCCAGAGCACCGGGAGGCTGCTGGCCCCAGCCAGGCAGCAGCAATGCCCCCTTGGGCCGGGTGCTATGATACCTACTGGCTGAGGACATGCGACAGGCACGGGGAAGCGCCCACGGGAAACAGACCTTTCACGTCCTGGCACCAGATTTCCACCCAAAGACCCCCTGAGCCAGCCACGGCTGGCTCCGTCCAGAGTGCAGCCCACTGTGCTGAAAGCGCAGGCAGGAAGGGCTTTTTCACGGGGGGACAGAGCTGTCTCCCCAGCAGCAGCTGCCTCCTCCGGCCCCTGCAGAAAACGGCCTTTTCTGCTGGGCTCACTGGTCTCACTGATGAACAAAAGCTGAACTTGCCTTTACACCCACAGATGGTTTCACCTCCACTTTTTTTTTAAATCACAAAAATCTTTTCTCACATCTTTTCCCCAGAGGGTTTGGACCTGCCTGGGGGCAGAATTCTTCTCAAGATAACAAGGAAACCTTCCAGGGCCACGGAATGTGGCCTGACGTTGTGCCCTGTCCCCAGGTCGCTGCTGCACTTCCTTTACTGAAGAAGGAACAGGGAGGAATCCAGTGGTCCCACAGCTTAGTCCTCTCATCTCACAGAAAAGGCAAGTTAGGAACCCTGACTGGCAGTCAGGGCACAGCTCAGCAGAGGCAGGGCAGGACCCTTGAGCTGCTGGAAGGAGTCCGGGGGCTGTTCTGGGTCCTCGGCCTCGGCCCCGAGGCCCCCAACTCTGTTCTGCAGAGGCTGCAACAGCAGAGCAGAAAGCCCTGGTCGGGAAATCTCACAAGGCCCCTTCCCATAAAGCCGGGTGCTACCTCTGCAGTCATCCTCAACATGATAAACAGGTACCATAGAGTGAGCATGTTCAGCACTCCAGGCTTGGCGCTGAGCAGTGAAGGTCTCTTTCCAGCCTCATGGCAGTCTCGGAAGATGGGCATCACCAACCCCATTTATGCATAAAATAATCCATGTTCAAGGAGGTGAGATGACGTGTCACCCAGCCAGTATGGCCTGGAGCCAGGAATCAAACAGATGTCAGCCCTACCCCAAAGCCCACGCTCAAAGCTGCGACCACCCATACCTCCAGGCAGGCGTTTCAGCCTCTATATTTCTATATTTACGAAAGCGTTCCCTTGCCTCCTTTTGCTCTTTATTCAAATGTCGCCTTTTAAAAAATTGCCGCCCCTCTCCCAACACCCCTTCTCTTTAGTTTTCTGTGTAACGCCCATTACCTTCTAACATATTATATATTTTACTTTTTTAAAAAATTTATCTTTAGAGGGGAAGGGAAGGAGAGAAGGAGAGAAATATCAATGTATGGTTGCCTCTCATGTGTCCCCTGCTGGGAACTGGCCTGCAACCCAGGCATGTGCCCTGATGGGGAATTGACCTGTGATCCTTTGGTTCGCAGGCCCGAACTCAATCCACTGAGCTCTACCAGCCAGGGCTCTATATTTTACTTTTGCAGTGTATGACTTCTGTGCTTCCTCCAACTGGAATGTGATCCCTGTGAGGACAGGGATTTTTATTTGTTTTTCCACTGTCTTATCTCCAGCACCCACCCAAAAGGATGGTACACAGTAAGTGTTCAAAAGATATTTGTGAATCCAAAAATCAAGTAAACCCATCTCTTGTATTGCCAAGGGCTTCTCAGATGTCCCTACATTATGAATACTTTGAGGATGGGAGCATATCAAATTCACCTCCGTACAGCCCCCTAACAGAGAAAAAGGGTTTGTTCTGGGTGTGGGGATGAATGAGAGGGATGTTTCAACACCAGCGTCATCTCTTTCAACCTCTGGCTCGGACACGCACAATCTCTTTCACGCACCATGGCAAAAGCCTCCTTCCTGGTCTCCCCTGCATCCAGTGAGGTCTCTTCCAAATCCATGTTCATAGCATAGACTGTCAGACATGTTGTTTTAAAAAAACAAAACGTGACCATGTCACTACCTGGTGTAAACACGGCAGTTGCTCCTTGATGTACCTCCATGGCCTTCCATGCAGCACGGAGACCCTTTCTGACCTGCGTCAGCTTCATCTGCCACCACTGTGTTCCCTAACACTGATCTGCTGGCCTGCCACGTGACTGTAGGCCTTCCCACACGCTGTTCCTGCTTCCTGGATTGCCATCCTACTCAATTTGCCTCTAAGCCCCTCCCCATCCCATCAGATTAATGAACTCCATTCATTTTTCAAAACTTAGCCCAGGTAGTTGTCACTCAGGAACTCTCCCCAGAACTCCCTCTCCACCTCTGCCAAAGGAGATTTCAGAACACGTTACGGTCCATCTGCACTGTCTGGGGGTCCCTTACGAGCAAACTCAACTACCCAACTGCTGTGGACTGAATGTGTTCACACGGATTCATATATTGAAGCCGTCGTCTGCACCATGACGGTATCTGGGAGGGGCCTTCGGAGGTAATTAGGTCGGGAGAGTGGAGCCCGCAGGATGGGATCAGTGCCCTAAGAAGAGGAGACCCAGGAAAGAGCTCGCTTCCCCTCTCCCTGGTCTCCATCACACAAAGAAAACCTTCAAAGGGCCCAATGTAATTTCAACTCTTTAACTGTTAAGGAGTAGTTACATTTGTATAGTCCTAAAATTATTTCAGCCCTTTGAAGGCAACTGCAAGGCTGATGTGGCCCCGGTGAAAACGAGTTTGACACCCCTGCCCTAGGCCGTCAGTCTACAGCAGTCTCTCTGAACCTCGAAAAAAGGGGAAAAGCCCATCAGCCAGAGCTATTGATTCTTCTGGAGAAAACAATGCACGTGCATTTGGTTTTCCGCCTTCCTGACTTCGGTCAAATAAACGCGGTAATTCAGAAGAAATTTTTGCTGGAGAAAACTACGCCAGCCCTTGAAACGGGGGAGGTTACGGAGAAAGATTTAGAAGAACTCTAACAACGTAATAACCTGGGGCCACTTAGGATAAGAGCAAACAGCCCCACATGTATCAATTTCTAGGGTCACGATGATATTTTAACACTTTTTGTTGCTGTTTCAACCTCACAAAAGATACACCATATTGTTATTAATTAGCCAAGAAAGAATAAAAAGAGTAACTTTTAACCCAAAGCAGTAGCGTTCTTCAAAGGCGCTTCATCACCGGAGATTGAATGTGTGTCGGCCACTCTGCACACACCCAGCTCCAGGGCTGCCCGGTACATCTCAGCACTGCGGGCCCTTGGGTAGTAACTGGGGCGCTGAGGAGTTGCTGAAATCACTTGACATTCATCCGGCAGAGGAAATCATGTGACTCCTGCCCATCACTAAACAGACATGGACTCTTTGGTCAGTAATCATCCCCATCACCAATCAGTCCTTACTCTGGGCTCCAGCCATTCTCTATCATTCTTCCAAGCCTTTGCTTTGGCTTTTCCCACTATCTGACTGCCTTTCCTCCAGGTTTCCCCACATCAGTAATCCTACTAAACATTCACCTCACACATCACCCCTTCTGTGAAGTCTTCCCAGCTCCGCCAAGGGTTTCTCAGAGTGTGGTTGACCAATCGCCCATGCAAAAGTGATTTGTGATGCTTGCTAACTACAGGCCGCCTGCTTTGGGGATGGGAGCCTGGCCAGCTGCATTTTTAACAACCATCTGCTATATATATATATATATTAAAGTGTAAGAGCTGCTGTTCAGAAAGCTGGCCTTGCAAGCCTCACACTTTGTAGTTTCTCCATCACCTGTGCTCCCCTAGTCCTTTCCACGTGATCACTGAGAGCACACCAGGTCGTGTTTCAGGTGAACCGCTCATAGTAAAATTCCTGTCACTTGACTGTGAGCTATTAAGGGCAGAGACCATGCCTACACTACATATATAGTCTCAGCCCTTCCATCAGTGCTGCCATCCATGACCCCTCTTTCCTCTCACACTCCACATCCCATCCACCACCAAGTTCAGATGGCTCTACTCTCAAAAGATCGGATCTGACCCCTTCACCTCTTCCACGTCAATGACCTTGGTCCCAACTACCATCATCTCCCCCCAGCCGCCCCTGCCCATGACAGCTTCCTTCCCACACAGCTGTCAGAATACTCCCTTAAGAACAAGTTAAATATTTATAAATCACATATTTAAGAAAGGACTGGTACCTAGAAGACATAACAACACTCAAAACTCAACAATTTTAAAAAAGTGATTTAAGAAAACTGGGTATCAGACCCGAACGGGCACTTCACCAAAGAAGATATAAGGGTAGAGAATACACATGTGAAGAAATATTCAACATCATCATTAGTCATTAGGGAAATGCCAGTTAAAACCATGGTACGATGATGCTAAATTATGTCAATGGCTAGAATTAAAAGTACTGAAAATGCCAAGTATGGACAAAGAAACAGCAACTGGCACTTTCCTACGTTGCTGATAGGAACACAAATGATATAACCACACTGGCAAAGAGACCGAGAGTTTCTTATAAAGTTAAATGTAAATTTCTCATAGGTTCAGGCAATCCAACTTCTGGTCATTTATCCTAGACAAGCAAAAACATATGTTTACACAAACACCTGAACATAATTGTTTATAGCAGCTCTATTCATAAACACTAAAAGGTGGAAACAAGCCAAGTATCCATTGAGGGGTAAATGGATAGACACGCTATGGTACATCTACACAATAGAACGCTAGCCAGCAATAAATGTGAATCTTGATAATGACATAGATGGATCTCAAAGACAGTGTGCTAAAGGAAAGAAACCAGTCTCAGAGGGTTGCATACTGTATGATTCCATTGGTACGACATTCTTAAAAAGACAACACAGTAGTGATGAAAAGTCGAGTTGTAGTTGCCATATGTTACAAGTGGGGAGTTTGTGACTATAAAGGGACACCAAGAGACATTTTTGGATGATGGAACTATTCTGCATCCTCACTGTGGTGTTGGTAGTTCCATGAATCTATACATTTTTTTAAGTCATAGAACTAGCCTTGGTCAGGTGGCTCAGTTGATTGGAGCATCGTTACATGCACTAAAAGGCTGTAGACTCGATTGGTCAGGGAACATACCTAGGTTGCAGGTTTGATCCCTGGTGGGGGTGCGTATAGGAGGCAAATGATTGATGTTTCTTTCTCTCTCTCTTCCCACCCCCCTTCCCCTCTTTCTAAAAGTCAATGAACATGTTCTTGGATGAGGAATTTTTTAAAAAGTCATAGAACTAAACAATAAAGTCAGTTTTACTGCATGGCAATTTAAAAAATCAAATCAGCCCTGGCTGGTGTGGCTCAGTGGATTAAGTGCCAGACTGCAAACCAAAGGGTTGCCAGTTCAATTCCCAGTCAGGGCACATGCCTGGGTTGCAGGGCAGGTCCCCAGGAGGGGGCACAGGAGAGACAACCACACGTTGATATTTCTTTCCCTCTCTTTCTTCCTCCCTTTCCTTTTCTCTAAAAATAAAATCCTTTAAAAAAATCAAATCAATTTAAAAAAAAAAACAAATAAGCCAAACCATGTAAACTCTTTCCTCAAAACCTCCAACTTAAAGTAGAATCCAGACCTCTCCCCGCTGTCCAGGAGACGCCACCAGACCTGGTTTCAGGTACCTCTCTAACCACACCTTCTCAAAATCTTCCTTCTCGTGCTTCCCTACCTACCCTGAGGCTCATTCGCTGTTCCCTCTGCCTGGAATTCTTTTTCACAGATATTTCCAAAGCACTTCCCAAACTTCATTTGGGCTTCTGCCGAAATATCAATTCCTCAGAGAGACCTTCTTTAACTGAATTTCTATAATGGCATTTTCCCACACCTTATACCATTTCATTTTTCTTCTTGACACTTGTCACTAATTGGCAACATATTGTTTTATGGTTATTTTCTATTTCCCCCTCGGAACATAAGATCCACACGGCTAGGGGTCCTGTCTGTACCGTTCATGGATATATCCCCTGCACCTAGGATGCCACCCATCACAGGGCTCCCGTAAATATTTGTTCAATGGATTAACGAGTGAACATAAGGGATGACACTCAGTGATGAAATCCCCAAGGCTTTGAACGGGGAGCCACACTTTGGCTTCTTTGCAGCACCTCTCAAACCATCTGCCCACTTGGTCTCTGAGTAAAGCAGCCCCTGCCCCGAATATTGAACTCCATATTGGTGCATTAGAAATAGGCTAAGTTTGACATACCCCTTCTAAGTGCTGCTTTCCGGTGCTTGGTTAGGTCACTGGCAGGAGGAGGAGGAGCTGGGAGGGGGCAAGGCTGCAAGAAAATGCACTCTGAGGGTAATGCACGTGAAGTTCCTAGGGGCACCTTCAGTGTAGCAAGCTATCTAGAAGTGTTCCTGATGTGGACAAGGAAATCGGAAGTGAGGTTGAAAACAAAAATCAAAAACAAACAAAAAAACCCCAAAGAAACAAAAAGAGCCTACCTCTACCTCTCTGTAACGCCTCTCCACGTGAACAAACACATTAGTGTTCACAGAACAAACACCCACTCTGTCTGTTTGCTCCAGACACCCTTGCAGGTGCATGGCCCCCTATGCATGCCCCTCTGAGCCACACTGGAAGAACAAGAGTTCTCTTGGGCCAAACATGAAATACACAAACACGAACAAAAGCTGATGAGCAAAGAAAAGTTTCTAGGTAAATTTATGATTTTGTGCAGGGCTGCATGCATAGCCATCCTGGGCCGCACGGTCAGCGCACGGACCGCAGGTTGGACGCCCCTGCAAAATGTTCTCCTTTAATGCCCAGTCCACCCTTCAAAGCAGGTTCTATTGATCCAATTTTCATAAGTGAAAAAAAAACCAAACACAGATTAAGTAACATGCTCAAGGTCACACAATGATAGGGAAGGTCTGGTGTTTTGAACTCAGGTCTGTATAATTTCCCACCTCCTTCATTTTCCACTTCAGATTCTAGAAGCAACATTCAGGAGCATCGGGGTGAGCACTGGCTGGAGAAACCAGACAGGACCTGCCAACCTTGAAGAGAAAATGCCACCTGGATGCAGGTGACCAAGTTCTTCTCTAAAACTTTTCAAAGACCAGCATAGGCAAGTCAGCTGCAGCAAGAGGCTAACTGCCGTCCAGTAAAAAAATGTCCTGAGGATCTATTCTGTAACAGTTCCTGAGCTCAGGGTTTCCACATATATTCTGTCATTTGATTTTCATCACTGTTAAAAAAAACTGTTTACATGTATGAAGGTATCAGAGGCTGTTTATCCAAGCAAAATGGCATAGCAAGAACACCTGAGAACTTTCTATCCCCCACTCAATGCTGGTTAGAACTCCCACAATTACCTTGCAGATAGAACAGTATGAAAACCCAGACAACTGCAGATAGACTTTCTTTTGTTCTTTCTTTTAGACTCGGTCAGTGTTTTGCACACTAGTTAGCAAAAAAACCACAGTTCAGGGTGGCACACCCAACAACTATGTAAAATGCAAGTATTTTGGCAATTAAAGTATTTTCAAGGGAATTTTTGGCTATGAATGCCGTTCAATTTTTGCCGTTCACCCTGTACGGCAGCTTTGGAACCTAAAGGAGTAAGACACAGTTCCGCAAGACCCCAGGCCTCCTCTCATGTTCTTCTTCTCAACGGATAATCAGGAAATTTAAGACCTGGAAAGGATGATAGAGGCTACCAAGAGCTTCTCTTTGCCAGGGCGACAGTCCTGGCAAAGGACTTGAAACTTAATTGCCAGGCTTGCCACCCACTTCTGATGACCGGGGTGTGGAAGGTAGACTTTTCCGCCCAGACAGCTCCCACTGCCAAGTACACTTTTCCTCTAATTTTCTGCTGTCTGTTCTCCTCCAACAGCTGCCCATTGTCGCTGGCTTTGTTCTCCCGCCCTGCCGAGTAATGATAATCCCTCTTTCCTATGACAATCATTTGACTATTTGAAGCCTGGTGGTAGGAAAATTCTTTCTTAGCATCACAGTGATCCAGTAAAAAGCAGAGTATCTGCACTGTACTTGCTAATGATTATTTGATGTGTTTTCTTTCTGGGTGTACATCTCTTTACACCCAAGACAGCGACACCACCCACAACCCCATGAAGCAGCTCCGCTGATTAATTAAGTTGCACATTTGGTGAGCTGAGCCCTGGAAACATCAAGCTTAGTTGGGAAGACAAAGAACAGAGAAAACATGTCATGTGGCAAGTGCTCCCACAGTGGTATAAATTAGGCACCAGGTACACACAGAGAGAATGGGTTCTGGTCTCAGCCCACCCACTGGGAAGGATGATGACCTGTGCGCTTAACCCTCATGAAACACAGCTTACATCTGGAGGCTCCTTCAGGAGACTGACCAGGTCTCAAGGTCAGCTTGCTCGCCGCCCCCTTTCATGTCTCAGATACCTGCCAAGTGCCAGGTGTAGAGTAGCTGTTAAATGAGGCTTACTCCAACCCTTCGGTGCCTCAAAGGGCCCCGAAGGAGGGCATAACTAAATCAAATGATCCCAAAGTTCCCTAATAAAGGTTTAAAAAACTCATTAATAATAATACAACTTCAAACACCGAAGCCTAGGAGTCTGGGTCTCCATCCCCTGCAGTCTCATTGAGTGACATGGAACAAATCAGCTAACTTCCCCGGACCTCTGTTTGCTCAGTGATACACTGTAGGATCTGTCCAAAGGACTCTAAGGTCCCTTTTGGACCCAGTGTCCCCAAATCATCTCCTGTCCCAGATAGGAAGCTGGATCGAACACAATAATCTGGTTGGACTAGTCAATCCCAAAATCAGCACATGATTTCCAGTAGAGAGAAGAGCATGCAGTAGGCAAAGGTAGATAAAGATTCCAGCTCCAGCCCTTCCATGATCTTGTCATGTGTGGCCAGCCCAGTACATTCACCTGCACAGGTTTAAATACCAGTCTCCACATTTACTAAGTGATGATCTTGGATAAGTCACTGAATCTCCTTCAGCTATGATATTCACATCTGAGGACTCAGGTTAACTCCACCTAATCCCAGGGCTGCTGGGAGGGTGAAATCAATGAAAACATGTGTTAAAGTGCCCAGCACCCATGGGAAACATGCTGCATCTCTCCTTTTTTCCTTCTTTACCCAACCAACCCACTTAATCAGCAGACAGAGATTCCAAAGGCTTTTTGCACCCAAAGCACAGACAGACAGCGCTAGAAGGTACTCTAAAAATGATTGACAGGTGAGGCTTGGAAAGGCATCGTGACTTGCCCAAGGACCTACATGTTCTCCGGCAGCAAAGCCTGACCCAGGACACAGAGCGGCAGATCCCAAACGTCATACAAGACACAGAGAGAAAACAAGAAAATCACCACAACTGTGCTATCTATAATACAAAAGGAATTCCTCTCCCAAATCCTGAGAGCTCCAGCCCGAGACCACTGGAAAGTGCTCAAATGCACCGAGGCACAAGGATAGCTTCAGGGTCAGGGACCCAAAGGTCCTCACAATGACATGATCAATGGCCCTGAGAGTACTCAGGTATTTCTGGAGAGAGCTCAGACCGGAGTCTACCCAGGGCCACTCTGCTGAGTGGGAACCCTGAAGAGGGAGCTCAGACCATGTAAGGAGGGGCCAGGATTAAGGTCCCTTCTGCACCAGATTCCCAGAGCACAGCACCTATCTTCAGGGAGCACTTGACGGAAAGCTACACCAAGAGTATGCTTGTTTCTAGCTCCTAGTCAACAGACTCCCAGCCAGCATCTCCCGGAACCCAGAGAGCCCCAATCCAAGCCTCATACGGTGTGCTGGAGCAAACAGACCCAGAGGGGGAGACCGTCACGCCCAGATTCACGCAGTATGCCTGGGCAGCCACGGGATAAAGCCTGTGCCTGACCTTCAGTCTGGAGCTATTCCCTTCTAACTGCCCTCAGGCTACTGTCTCCCAGGCCCACGCCCTCTTCCAAAACCCTGGGCTCACCTCCCGGTTTGAGGGTTGAACAGCGACTCAGAAGCAGGTCACAGTTTAGCAATTCATCCAGTAGGACCTCTGTAAGACCAGAGCAGCTGGATCCCCAGTGGCATGGAGAGACTGCAGTGCCCAACTTTGCAAGGGCTCAATCTTCCCTAAGCGATCCCCCTCATCCTCCTCCCCCTCCTCCCCCTCCTGGTCCTCCTCCGTAGTACTACAGAGACATGTGCTCTGCTTGGGAGGAGGAAAGGAGGAAGATGCAGTCCTTTATTGGAAGGAGAGGGACAACAATCTGCTGCCACGTTATACACTCACACCTAGCAGACGAGGAATGGAAAGGATAGCTCTAAAATAGCTCTATCTGCTGCCACAGAATTGTTAACCCCATGCTCCCGCTTTGCTCTTCACACAGCTCAAGCGAGAGAAACAATACACTTAACCAATGGAGTGCCAGCCAAAGACATTACATCATCGGTTAGCACCGTCATTGGCTAATAATTCCTAGAAGGCACCAGTCTGCTTCAAGCCGCTTAACTCTTTCACATCCGTGAGAGCAATGACTCGAGTATTTAGTCTAAACTAATGTTCCTGGACCTTGCTTATATCAGTCATTTGGGGGGCTTCCTAAACATACTGATCACTATGTTCTACTCCACCATCTAAGTCAGATTCTTCAGGGGCAACATGAGTATCTGTATCATAAATAGCGTACAGAGGGTTGGAACCACTGGAAAAAAACTCTTCCTCTCCAAAAGATAAATGAGATAATATTTTTGAGCATTTACTATGTACCCAGTACTTTACAGTATCATCTTATTTATTTTCTACAGTGAGCAGTGAATATTATTTGGCTCTATTTCATAGGTATAAAAAGTAAGGTTCAGAGAGAGTAAATTGCTTGCTCATGAGATGGAGCCTGGCTTTGAAAGGTTTGCTCCCACTTGAAATCAAATCAAGCCATTTTTCTACCTAGTGCCTCCAGGGTTATACAAAATATAAACCCTCTCAATGAGCTGGAAACTGCCAATGACCCGCAAAGAACTGGGGGATGAAGAGAATGGCGAATTCCCAGGGCAGGTGATCAGGGAGCATGAACCCTCCAGAGAATCATTCTCATTCTCAGGCTCAGTCCTTCTGCTTTCTGCTGCATATTTTGACTTAGCTGTCACTTTCTCTAGGCAGCATCCACTCACCCCCAAACATGGGACAGATGCTTCTGCTCCAGGCTTCTAAGGTCCCTTGTATCTTATTGGCTGCAGCTACTTTTTTTACGTGGAAAACTCCATATGGTTAGAGCCATTTCTAACTCTTGTCAACATCTGCCCAGAACAGTGCCTGCCACATATGAATACTCAATCAGGACTACAGCTGGGAGGTGAAGAGGGAGAGAGGGAGAGAGGGAGAGAGGGAGAGAGGGAGAGAGGGAGAGAGGGAGAGAGGGAGGGAAGGAGGGAGGGTCTTTGCTGAAGCTTGAAATGGCATCACGCAGATATGGGAAAGGTAAAGGACTGGAAACCAGGAAACCCACATGAATAAGTTATCTAACCTTGGGCAAGTTCATTTTGGGGGGCCCGAAAATGAGGACAACAGCACCTTCCTCATAGGTTTAAATTAAAGCATGATCCCCCCTTGAATGTACTTCTTTACACTCTCTCTCCCTAGATCTCATCCATTTTGGCCAACTTCTAAATGCTGACAAGTTCCACATTTGTATCTCCAGCCCAGACTCCCCGTCCCGGCAGGTTCCATGGGGGGAACTCCCCATCCCCCCAGGTTTCAATGTCTTGAAAATCTCCAAGGCAGCACTTGAATTTTCTCCTCTAGCTCCAACTTGCTCCTAAACCAATTTGTTCCTCCACTCTGTGGGTGGTAGTCCCATCTACCCAATCTTTTTTCTTTTATAATTGAGGTGAAATTTATATAACATAATAGTAACCATTTTAAAGTGTACAATTCAGTGGCATTTAATATATTCACAATGTTGGGCAATATCACATCTATCTGACTCTGAAACATTTTCATCCCCACAGTAGAAAACCACATATCCTTTAAGCAGTCATGCGCCAGCTATCCTTTCTCCCCAAGCCACTGGTAAGCACAAGACACCAACCTGTTTTCTATTTCTATGGATCTGCCTCTTCTGGATATTCATATAAATGGATTCATATGCTACGTGATCTTTTGTATCTGGCTTTTTTCACATAGAATGATTTCAACGTCCATTCACATTGTAGCATATATCAGTACTTCATTCCTTTTTATGGCTGAGTATTATTCCATTGTTAGTATGTACCACATTTTCTTTATCCATTCATCTAGTGATGGACACCCTGGCATCTAATCTTAAAATATAAACCTGATCCTTGACCCTTCCCTTTACTGTATTCCCCATACCTAATATATCAAGTCCTGTACATTTCACATCTGAAATATAGCTCAAACCCTACTTTTCCCCAACACCACTCTATCGTGAGGCCAGGACATCAATATCTCTCACCTAACTCCTAATCTTTGACAAGGTCTCATTCTTCTCTTGACTCTACTTTTCAGCTGGTAACTGCAGAAACTATCTCATCCATTTACTTCAGCAATATTTACTGAGCACTATTCTCAGTAAACATTCTCCATGGGGCTTGCCTCCTAGAAGCATGAAGGCAACAAAAAAAAATCCATACTATAACGCCAGGTCATTACTCAGCTAAAACCCTTCAATGATTGTACATTGCACTTTGAGGGAAATCCAAGCTCAGCATGGCCTTCCCAATCAACTCAGGCTGCTCCCCAGTCACGCTGAGCTCCGTTCCTCCACCGCAGGGTCCTTGAACAAGCTGTTCTCTCTGCCTCATCCCTCAGATCTCAGTGTAAATATCACTCCTTAGGCTGATCTTTCCTGGCCACTCTGTTAAGCAGATTCACCCTTCATTCATTTCAGTCATTCAAGAAATTTGTGTTAAGCATTGTGCTGGGCCCTTGGGAATGAAGCCATGAATGAACTCCTGGAGCTTTCAGAACAGTGGGGAGGACCCAAAAATGGACAGACAAGTGCTATGAAGGAAGAGTAAAAGGGAGGGACCTGCTTTACACGGAGTGGTCCAAAGGCCTTTCTAAGGAAGTCATATTGAAACTGGAGGATGAGAAGGACTCGGCCGGGAAAAGGCCCTATCACTCTTCATCACACCCTGGCTATGCAATGCAGGGGTGCATCCTGCAATGTTTGCTTTTGAAGAAGCACAGCACTTAATGTCTGTCTCCTGTAATAGACTGCACTGTATCTCCAGCACCTAGGGCAGCAAACACCATTTAGGAGGCCTTCAATACTCATTGATTCAATTAACAATTGGGCAAAAAAATGAGTTAATAAATCCACCAATGAAATCATTGCCAGAAGCATAATAATAGTTTTGATATTTGTTGTCATTCATTCTCTGTTGGGTTTTGGAAAACTGGGTTGACTGTAAAATGAGAATAAAAGTGCCTAATTTGGAAGATTACTGGATAACTAGGAGAGAATGAATAGATATATCAGGTACTCAATAACAGGCAGCAAGAGTCATTGGGGCTATTATTAAAGGTTCTGTCTTTATAAAAGCTGATTTACTCAACTCAAACTCCCAAATCCATTTTCAGATACAGTCAAGAAGTTAAAAAATAAAAAAAAACAACCCTGGCTGGTGTGGCTCAGTGGATTGAGCACAGGCCTGCGAACCAGAGGATCGAGGTTCGATTCCCGGTCAGGGCACATGCCTAGGTTGCAGGCCGGTTCCCTGCAGGCCAACTCCCAGCAGGGAACACACAAGGGGCAACCATACATTGATGTTTCTCTCCCTCTCCCCTTCCCCTCTAAAAGTAAATAAATTTAACAAATAAATAAATAAAAGATTAAAAAAATGAACACTTTGAAAATGCCTGCTCTGCATTAGGCACACTGCAAAGCCCTCTCTGTCATAGTGATATCATTCACTTTGCAAGCCCATCCTCCCAGATGCCTGCCCTGGCTCAGCTCTCAATCCCACCCGAGACCAAGGCACCTCTTACTCCCCCAGCTGCAGGCAGTATTGGCTTCTCACAGCTGAGTCTCTTCCTCTCCAGGAACTGTCCTGCTGAAGGAACACCCAAAGTTGTGCCCCTCCCTGGGGACAGCTTGCACCCACTGGCTGGTTAATGGGGCTTCAAGGGCTTGGCTCCATGCCTAAAGGGATCAATGGAGACCTCTCTTGCACTCCATCACAGATCAACCTCTCCCTCTGCCCAGTCCTGCTTCCCTCCCCCATCCCCCCTCTTTCATCCTCAGAGTAAGACCACTAACCAGGGATCCCTACACACAAATCTCAGAGTCTCTGTGTTTTTAGGGAACCAGACCTATGGCAGGTGGGTATGATGATTTCCTTTTACATCAGAACACTGAGGTTCAGAAAGGTTGATGATATCCCCAGGCACATAGCTCAAGTGACTTTGTGGTCTGACTCTCCAGCAGACCTTGCTCTTTACCACGGCCTCTAATAAGCTGAGGCTGTGTCTCTGTGAGACAGAAAGAAGAGAAGAGAAGCCCAGCAGATCCAAAAAGGGGAGCAGGCATACCCTTCACTTCCCTTCAGGGGTCATTCCTAATGACAAAGTTGAGGTCAAAGCTTCCAGAAACAATGATTAAAAATGACCTGCAGAAGCAGACATCACATGGACACCATCTCCCCACCCTAAAGCATTCATGGCTAGAAGGAGGAGGCAGGGTTCCCAGGCAGACGGTGATGCCTTAAGTGGCCAGAGTATTTGCAGCCATAGCCCCAACAGCAGCTACAACTGACCAGCTTTGTATGCATCCAGTCTCCAGCCATTTTCCACAGAGCTGCAAGAGCGACTAGATCACTGCAGAATTCTGCCACTGCCCTCCTTCGTCCCAGGACAAAATTCTAAATAGTCTAAGGCTGCTCGTTAAGATCTGTGCGTGCTTTAGCTCCCTGCAGTGTTGACAGCTCATTTCCTACCCACAATATGCCCCATCCTGCTTGATCATCTGATGTAGGATTATCTGATGTTCTAAGTCGGGATAGTGGGCTTTTTCACTTTCTTTATCTTTGCACAAGAACATCTGTCTGGAAATCCTGCCACCCCATTAAGCCATCCCTGACCCCCCAACACACACAGCTTTCAGCCTGGCAAACCTTCTTACTCCTCTAGTGCCCACTCGGTAGTCACCTTCTCTCTGAAGACTTCCTGGCTTGCTCACGGTCCCCCTCTACACCTCAGTCCCCTCTATTACGGTGCACTATAATTGTTCCTCCTATCGTCCTTCTTAGTCCCAGGAGCTCCCCCAATGCCCTCTTCGTGCTGCTAGGGCTTTCTTAAGCAGAGGGTCTGGCACACAATAGGAGCCCCATAAATGCTGAATACACGGGGCTCTGTGTCAAGAGCTAGTGTCTCTCCTAGCTTGGCCCGGGAAACCACCGCTCTGAGATGTTTCTCCTGCGTCCCAGGATGACTGGGCATAGGAAATGGCATGACAAATCTGAACCCTAACCCCAGGGCAACAGGTCACGAGGGTCTGAGGACCTAGGCAGAGCAGAAATCCGCCGCTGCGGTGTCTGACTCCCCGCAAAGCTCTTCCCTGGGCCCTGGCGCGGAGTAAAGACAATCTGAGGAGTCACTACCCTGAGCCCCTCGGGCTCCCAGCCGTTCAGCCGTTCAGACATTCCCCGCACGTGGACCTGCCAGATCCAGCGTCGGGCCCCGGGGCCGCGCAGCAGCAGCCTAGGGAGGAAGCGTGGCGTGCCGGCTCCTCGCCTCGCTCCCCGGCCCCTCGGCGCCCGCATCCCGCGGGCACCCAGCCTGAGCGCCCGGGGACGCCCCAGGAGCGAGGACACCACCAGTAGTCTCGGTGGGGGACTCCCCGCTGCCAGACACCCTACAAAGTCTACTTCTCTGCGGCGCTCTGCTTACCGTGGGAGCCACCAGGTACCCGGAGCCGGGTGGGTGTCTCGGCCACTGGGCCCGCCTGCGGATCCTCTCCCGCTCCGGCAGCTCAGCCTCCGCATCCCACCGCGCGCCAGCGTCTCCTCTCGGCCGGCCTCCCCGCGCCGCGGCGCCCCATTGGCTGCAGCAGCCAGGCCACTCCCCCAGCCGTCTCCGCCCCCCGGAGGCCCCGCCCCTGCACCCCTTCCCGCCTCCCCGTACCAGCCGGCTCCCGGAATCTGCACGCTGGGAAAGTTGCTTCTAGAGTCAGCTCTCACCCGGCTCAGGCAGCCGAGTGAGGTAATAGGTCTCCATCCCAGGAGAGTCTAGACGTGCCCTGGGGAGGGCGAAGAGTGCAGTTGTCTTGGAAGCTGGCTTTGAGAAAGTCACCTGATCGCCCTAGAACTCAAGAGGCGCCTCTGAGAAACTTGTCAGGACACTGTCACAAATGTCTTAGGTAGTGTGCCGGTCATTTAGCACCAGGGAACGAGACAAAGTCATCTGTTGCCCTCATGGAGTTTGCGTAGCGGCGGGGGGGGGGGGCATCGGTGAGGGCAGGTCATATACAAACAAACAAACAAGGAACGTGATGTCAGCTTGTTAACACAGTTATAGGGAAGGGAGCGATCGTAAATAAGAAAGGGGGCCAGGGATGCTATAAATAGGATCATCTCCAAAGCCACTTTGAACTAGGAGCGGAAAGATAAAAGTGGTTCTGAGGCTGGAACTGGAGACTAGGATGGTTGAGTGTGGTGACCAAGGGGAAAGTGAGCGAGGCCAGCGCAGTGACCCGAGCTGAATCACTCTGGGCCACGTGAGGAGCTTCGGTTCTGTCTTAAGTACAAAGATAAGCCGTTGAAGGGTTCGAAGGCGTCTGTGACAGTGGTAAAAGACCACTTTGCCTGTTGTGTGGAGAATGGATTTTGGAAGAGAAAGAGTGGAAGCAAGTAGACCAGTCTGAAGTTGTCTTCAGTCAGTCTGCTGAAGACCAGTCTGCTCAGGCTGCTATAATAAAACACCACTGACGGACGGGGTGGCTTAAACAATAGACATTTACTTTTTCACAGTTCTGGTGACTACAAGTCCAAGATCAAGGTGTCAGCACTGTCACTTCCTGGTGAGGGCCCTCTTCCTGGCTTACAGACTGCTGCCTTTCCCTGTGTCCTCTCGTGGGGGAGAGAGAAAGAGAGCCAGCTCTCTGGCATCTCTTTTTCACAGGGCACTAATGCCATCCTGAGGTCCACACCTCCATGGCCCCATCTAAACCTAATTACCCCTCAAAAGCCTCCTCTCCAAATACCATCACATTGTGGGGTGAGGCTTCAACATATGCATTGGCCGGGGGAGGGCATAATTCAGTCTATACCAGGAAGATAACTCAGAAGTCCGGAGATGATAGTGACTAAGACCAAGGTGGTGACCACAGGGGTGGGGAAAGTGAACCCACTGAAATGTATTTTGAGACTATCATGGGAAGTCTTGACGATGGGCTGGATTTAGAGCATGAATGAAGAATGATTCCTGGGTGTCTAGCTTAAGCCCCCCGTGGGATGATGGTGCTACGACCAACATGGGGAAGACTAGGGAGGACCAGGTTGGAGTCAGAGGGCAATTAAAGGCTCCACTGTAGACATTTCAGAGACCCATTAGACATCCTACAACAACGGTGCCAGCCTCTCTTCAAATTGTTTTATGTATATTAACTATTTATTTATATAGAATTCTCATAATAACCTTATGGTGAAAATGTACCCTCACTCTCCCCATATTACAGATGAGGAAATGAAGACACTGAAAGATTAAGCAACTCGCCCAAGGTATGTCCACAACCTGGGGGATCGCAGGGCAAAGGACTGGGGTGGGGGGAATATTCAAAACTGGCCCCATACACAGAGAGCAAGGAGAGACAGAAGAGAGAGAGGCATACCACTCTAGATTGGTAGGTGGCAGGTTTAATAAGCAAGGGAACTTACATCTGAGGCTTGTCTTGGGCGGGCAAAACACAGTAGATCTCCACGCTCACCCACCAGAATCTTAACAGTTTATATAGAAGACTTAACTGGTTTCAGTCACATACTCAGTCCAGATGGTTTCAACAACACGTTACTCTCTGGAGGCTGCGTCTTTGAAATTGTTCCATATATGGGAACAGTGGGTGGAATATACTTTCCAAGGACAAGGGAAGGTGTGAGGAGCCTCTGATTGCTGAGACCAGCTCTCAGATCAACCACTGGTCCTGTTCTCTTGGTGACCCGCTCCAATAGTGGGTGGTTGGATACACAAGTTTAGATAGAGCTCAGGCAAGAGCCTAGGGCCAGAGATATGCATTAAGGAGTGCCCTGCCCTGAGACAGTATAAGACCACCTGGAGAAAGTGTGTAGCGGGCGAAGAGAGGAGAGTCAAGGACTGAGCCCTTGCAAAGTTCTCTTCCAACATTTCCACTTACCTGGTCCTTAGCAAGTGACCTCAGTCAACATGAGGAAATGACCCAAGTTCAGTAGCTAAGAGGGAATAAGACTAGCTCAAGGATCATAAACTCTAGTTGTGTTGGGAACAGGCAATACGATAGCAAGTGAGGTTGGCAAGGTGTGCTAGAACATGGAGGGGTGGGGGCGGTGGCCCACTAAGGTGTGCACACCTGCCCACGTGGGCAGTGGACTCAGCAACAACTGATTTTTGCTGTATGGCAATATGGACCCTGAGTTCCCAGATGATCTCATTTTTATTAAAGAGCCAGGAAATCAGATTATGTCAAATCTCTAGATTTTTTAATGTTGGCAATTAATTTTAAAAAATATTTAAAAGACTGTGTGGGCCAAGACTGTTGGATGGAGTCAAATCCATATATGGGCGATGGTAGCTCATTTGACTGCTACTTTCCAACTCTGGGTTAGATGATACCTCAGGTCCCCTTAAGAAATTCCTCACAGTTTCTGTTCAGACACAGATGGCGACAATAGTAGCACATAAAAAGATCAAGGAAATCTCAACTTGGAAATCCAGCATAGTCTTTCACAGTTTTTGGCTAGCTTCTGCCTCCACTCAAATAGTACAGCATTTCTAAGCATCAGTTTCTCTTACCTGTAAAAAGAGGAGGTCAGAGCAGAGCTCCTCCAAAATTCCTCCCAATTCTATTTGGAGTTATAACAGTAGTGTTTTTTTTTAATTGTATGTTCTCAAATATGCTCAGGGAAATTGCTTGGGGAAAAATGGAAAGGGTATTCTTGTCTGGATGTGCAAATTCAAAATGCCTTCCTAGTAAGGAAAGGAACAGAGTGAACTTCAGATAAGAAACCATGCAAATTGTGGCATGGAATTTTCTTTATTGCACTATGAATAAGAAAAAAAGGCAATTAAGTAGATGCAGGCACACTTAATGGCTTCTATTGAAAATTCAATGTATAATAGCCAGTTCTCCATATATATCACTAAAGGCTTTGCAATAATGAGATTCTCTGTCATGTATTGGAGGTCAGCTGCATCCTAGCATTATTTATTCTCATGTGCTGAGCTTATGCAATGAAAATAGGCTGAGAACAGTTAATCACCACCCACTGAGTCAGTCCCTATTGTCCACACTTGAGATATCGTTGAAAGCTGAGAAATAGCTTATGATTTTACAAATCACTGAGTTTTGTGTAGGAGTGAACATAGGGTTGGGAGCCAGAAGACCACAGGAACTTGTTGAATAACCTCTTTCAACCTTCTTCATTAGTAAAATGAGAACTGGATGAAAGGTGACTTCCTAGAAGATATTTGTATTTATACCTCCACATTTCTCTAGGAGGAATTTTTCACTGCGTGGAGACCTGGTAGTTCCCAGGGTGAGATATTCCCACAATTTTCTACCTCCTAGTTCCTCAGTATCCTAGAGGCAGAGATGTCACCTAAGTTGGGCCAATTAGACTCACTCTTGGGACTTCGTCTGTCCAGAAAGTGGCAAGGATGGAGACAGAGAGAGAGAGAGACTGGCCATGAGATTGATCAGGGTGATGGTGACCGCAGCAAGAGCATCCCGAAGAGGCTGGACCTGTGATTCTGCTTGCTCATGAATCTTGTTAGCTAACCTCCAGAATTTCCTAGGTTTCTGCCAGTGTCTCAAGCCTGTCCCCCATCCAATTTTATTTTGTTGATCTCCCATCTCTACTAAATTCCCTTCTGTTAGCAGGCCAAATTATTTCTCTTGCTTTTAACCAAGGATCTCAATGGATCCAGTGAGGAAAAAAATATTGCGGCATGGGACCCTGTCCCTGGGGAACAAATTCAGAGCAGGAATTTGCATACACATAAATGCGTACACAGTGACAGGTGTGCATNAAGAGCATCCCGAAGAGGCTGGACCTGTGATTCTGCTTGCTCATGAATCTTGTTAGCTAACCTCCAGAATTTCCTAGGTTTCTGCCAGTGTCTCAAGCCTGTCCCCCATCCAATTTTATTTTGTTGATCTCCCATCTCTACTAAATTCCCTTCTGTTAGCAGGCCGAATTATTTCTCTTGCTTTTAACCAAGGATCTCAATGGATCCAGTGAGGAAAAAAACATTGCGGCATGGGACCCTGTCCCTGGGGAACAAATTCAGAGCAGGAATTTGCATACACATAAATGTGTACACAGTGACAGGTGTGCATAGTCTCACCCCTCAGTAAGCAATCCAACCATACAAGGTAGTTGTGGTTCAGGTTTTAAAAGGTGTTTATTTTTTACAAGCGCCCAGATGTGCCATTCATAACAGATCTTTTTTAAAAAGTGAGCAAGCTCTTGTGATAAGAAAAGAATTGTAGAAATAAGCTCTCTGATATGTAAATTTGGTAGTTGGCAAAGTCCTTTCATATGAATTTACTCATTTCAGCTCACTCCCGTGTGGTAGGCAGATGAGATAGTGTTTATGATTTCTACATTATACTGATAAATAGCTGTCATTCATTGGACAATTTTTGCAGACCAAGCATTATGCAAAATGCTTTATATACCCATCCACCAACCCTGTTAAGGAGATATTATCCCCATTTTATTCATGCGGAAACTGAGGCTTGCACGGTTTATATACATAATATACATAGTTGAGGTGAAAGCTCACCTCACACACATACAGCTTGGTGTCATGTAACACAGCTAGTGAATGACAAACCTGACAATGGAACCCAGGTCCAGAGTCAGGAATTTTATTTTTTTGTATTTTATTTATTCAGAAAGGAAGGGAAGGAGAGAAAGAGAGAAACAGTGTGTGGTTGCCTCTCATGAGTCCCCTGCTGGCCCAGGCATGTGCCCTGACTGGGAATCGAACTGCGATTGTGTGGTTCGCAGGCCCATACTCAATCCACTGAGCTACACCAGCCAGGGCAGGAATTTTCTATTCCATTTGGCTATAGCTGTTCATACTTGCCAACAAGAACAGACTTGATTCAGTTGTCCATCCATGGAGAGATTTTTAAGGTTATAGGAAAGATGTTCTCATTTTTCCCTCTTTCTGCCTATCATGGTGCCTCAAATCTGCATGAAGATGAATTGCAAGTACGCCTGTGAGTGGTTAAATGCTAAGTTTAATCAGATGAAGAAGTGAAAGGGCTCCATCCAGAGAGGGTTGAGGTAGCTATCATTTCACTATGTATATCAAATAATCATGTTGTACACTTTAAATTATGCAATATTTATAAAACATAAATTAAAAACCCCATAAAGGTAAAAGTAGAAGAACTTTTCAAGTTTTCCTATTTTCCCTTTGGGTTAAAAAATCTTTTAGGAAGGTGGGGAAGTGGGGCATAGAATAAAAGAAAATCTGACCATATTATTTTACTCCTGGACTGAAGGAATTCATGTCATCTCTGAGCCCTAGTAAAATGAGTGGAGTGTTTAGAATGCCCTAACATCTCTGGTTCTTTTCTAGAATTCCTAAGTGAAGGCTCAGGGGTGACTTGGCCTGGTCTGGGACTGAGATGGATTCTGAGCTCCAGATTTTGAGCGGTTTCATGCTTGCTTGTTTGTAGCACAGAACATTTCTGCTGATGTTGCAAAAGATTGTCATGGCAACCAGAAAAATAAGTTTCCAAGTCTTTGGAGTCCCCCTTAAGGAGAGGCAGGTGTCAGTGGGTGTTCCTTTGTAGTTAAGGGCGCTTGAAGGTTTTCACTGATCAAGTTACTTTCAAGGGCGTGTTCTGATACATCTGCCCCCACAGCTCATGGAAAAGCAGCTGCCATGAGGCAGAGAAGACCAGCTCCACCAGGATGGGCACCGGAGACTTAGGCAGCAGTTCTCACCACTGGCTGCATGAGAGAATCCTGTCCAGGGGTTAAAATGCACCAATACCTTAGTTCCCGGTGCCCTGACCAAATCAGTTGACAGAGTGTGAGGCCTGGGTATCCACAGCCATATATATTTGCCAAGTGACACATTGGTGTAGTCAAGGTCGAGAACCGCTGAACTGACCCAGGTCCACAGCTGTGTGGCCTTGGGGTCACCTTCCTCACTTGTCTAAGCTTTGGGTTCTTCACCCGTAAAGTAGGGTAATATAACCAGCTTTGCAAGACTGTTGTGAAGCTTAAATGTGAAAGTGCCTGGCAAACACCAGGGCTTAGAATCAGCCTGGGACTGGGACACCGAGAGCCATTTCCTTTCCGATTAAGATCTCCCTTGCTCTCCGCTTCCATGCCTTTGTGCTTCCCAGGCCCATCAGCACAGGGACACGATGAGGAAGCCACGTCTTCCACGTCATTTTCCTTTCACTCAAAACCCTGCCTAAGTATGACTCGGCTTAGGTTGGTCTCTATACATCCTCTGGTCATTTCAGCCAAGCTCAGTCACCAGAGGAATGGCCAAGCAAGTCTACAAATAGATTTCCTCCCCTCAACAACATGGAGAGGCAAAAAACAAACAAACAAAAAAACCCAACTGTAATCTTTAAGAACATTAAAGCTGCAATTAGACTGTGTTTGAATCCTTGCTCTGCTACTTGCTAGTTGTATAACTTTGAGCAAGCTTTGCCTCCGGCTCCTTACCTACAAAATGAAGATAATAATAATACCTTCTTCCTGAGGTTGTGGTGAGGATGAAATATGTTGAAGCATATAAAGTTCTTAGAGTGCTGCCTTATAAATAATTAGTATCATCAAATGTTACACATTTTCTTTGCATTGAAATAATTGACTCCTAGATTTCCCCCAAATGAAATATATACATCTTATCATTTAAGCTCAGACAATGAGCTGACCCCTCCATCTCTGGGTTGTGATGTAGTGTGGCCCAGAGTTACAGAGCCCAGTATTAAGCACCACTGGTTGCTGTCTTATTTGTCCCAAGCCACAGCTGTTCCACTGGAGTTAGGAGCATGGGTTTTACAATAGCATCCACCAAGTCTGGCATCCACCTGTGTCCCCACCCCCTAAGAAGGAAGACAGCAAATTGTTTACCTCGTGTTCTTCCCTCTTTCATCTTCTCTTCCCTCTGACCCCTTAGAGATGCTGGGCTGACTGGCCTTTCACCTAGGCTGACCTTCCCTGGCTGGTACCCATACTGCAGGAAGTCCTTTGGGGGTCTAAGAATCATACCAGTTGTCTTCCTGCTCATCGTTGTCACCATGGCAGCTACCATGGAGGCACTGTGCTGAGCTTTCTATAGTCATTTGCTCATTGAATTATCCCAACAACCTGGAGAGGTAGGCATATACATTGTTTCCATTTCACAGATTATGAAAACTGAGGTCTACAGTGACTATCAATGGGCTAAGATCACACGGCTGCTAAATAAGGGACGGGGGACTGAAGCACATGACTCAGTGCCCTTTGCCACTCTGCCCTCTGTGAGCTCTGGGTCACTTCCCAGTGATCACAAGCCCTTCCCCACCCTCCCTTGTAGTCCTGGGCTTCATCCCGTGTTTCCTCCTCCGGAATGCTGCTAGCACGGGTTTGGTTTCCCCCCTTCCTTTCTTTCCAGTTACGACTGATGGGCGGGACTCTGTCTCCCCTCTACTCTCTCTCTGTCTTATCAGTTCTGAAATAATTTTAACTGTCCGGGGTAGTTTGAAGAGGTTTAACTCCAGTTATTCCAAGACAACAATCATTGAGACGTTAAAAAGTGTTCAGAATCCTATAAAACTCTGATAGTTGAGCTGTAGCTTAGGAAGCAAAAAGGAGAAGAGGTTTTGAAATCATCGTTCTTTGGTTTGGGTCTCAACTCTGAACTCTCTGGCTGTGAGACACTCATTGTGCCTCGGTTATATATATATAATAAAATTGCTGTTTCTTAGGGATTTGGGGCTGAAGTTACCACTAGTCCTGGAACAGTGAATATAAACTACTCAAATCTCCTCTGAATTTAGGGTGACCACACCTACAGAAGACCAATTTATGACATTTCATTGCTGAATATTTTCTAATCCCAACCAGCTGTGTAATTTAACATGTATTTACTGTGTTCCTTATTTCTCTGGGCCAATGCAAAGAACTACATTATATCCAGCGTATACTATTTGTCAGGACCTTTCAGGGTGATTTTCCATGTTTTATTTTATTTGCCTTCACAAAACCCTCTGAAGTTAGAGTAGTTATTCAGAGAAGTGAACATTTTTGCCCAAGTTTTCACACTTCTTTGATGGGTAAACTGATTAGCTTGTGTTTTATCCTTCTGAGACAGGATATTTACGTTTTTGCAAGAGCCTTCTGGAGACTCGGTGCTTTTTCCCAAAGGAGGGCCACTAACGAGGGAACGCGCAGGCGCCGCTGCGGGCTGCCGGGGTTGTGCTTCCGGCTGGGGCTCTGGGCCTGATGCTCCCACTCACACAGAAGCGCATCCCTTCTCTGCAGTCTCCGTTTTTCAGACCCACCTGCTCCTTGTGTGTGTGGTATCATTTAATCAAGAAAAGATGTACTCTTTGGTGTGGAAGGAATAACTTGGCAGGAGTAACCCTCCAGAGACCAGTGTGCATCAGTAGGGTAGATCTGAGGCCTTATCAAAGCTAGAGATGCTAATATCCCATGATCCAGCCGTTTCCCCTCCAGGAACCTTCCCTACTGATGGGTTCACGTGTGTGCAGAAGGAGGCATCTGCAGTACAGAGATGTCCTTTGTAACACAAACCACTTAACTGACTGTTCATCAGGAGGGAAATGGCTAACTGTACAATAGCATCTCCTTACATGTGGAATATTATGAAGTAGTAAAAAGAATGAGGTGGATCCATATATGCTAATAATGGCTGAAGAAAATTGCTGAGTAACTCAAACAAACTGAAAAAAGTGTGTATAGTATATGTATATGTGTGTATATACATATATATGCATACACATATACACATATATACACATTATACATATATGTCTGCATATGATGTGTGTGAGGGGTGGGTTTGGCTCATTGCACTGGGAGATAGGGCTCCCACTTCTGGTTTTCAAGGCTCTGGGAGAAGAGCAGAGCTTAACTTCAGGAGCAGATAATGGGCTTTTCCAAAACCATCTCCCTCCAGACATCAGGAGAAGTGACCTCCACATTAAGTGGGAGGATGCACGGGAAAGCACTTCTTGGTCTACAAAATGCTCAATAAAAGTGAGGTACAATTTTCATCACCATGGTATAGTGGCACATAAATATTTGTTGAAAGAATATATTCTATGGCTTTTCTTTTCAAAGGAAGAGTGAACTAATGGCACTAGTTTGCCTTGACATTACTAAATACTTGAATCCAAATTGTGCTTTATTACTTAAGTGATGCCTGTGAGCCTAAGCAATAAGAAGAAGAACAATCGTGCACTTATGCACCAGCCTCTGTGCTAAGTGGTTAACCTCCACCGCCTTTTTTCTTTCAACAGAACTTTGTGGTAGGTATTTTACAGGTGGCAAAACTGAGGCTCAGAGAAGCTAAAAAAAAAAAAAAACCTTACTCAAACGTGTACACTCTGTAAGCAGCAGAGTCAGGAACTGAACCCAGATCTACATTATTTAGACATGCAGATCTTTCTCACCTTTCTCAAGGTTTCCTTATCTGCTGACTCTGTTCTGCCTGTTTTGCAGGGTGACTATGGGAATGAGCTGGGCAAATGTATATGGCCTGTCCTGTAATTAAGAACCTGGGCTGTGCATTTAAAGACAGATGGAACAGAGGAAACAGTAGTTTGTTGGTTTGGCTTTTACATGGAGGAGAGCACCAGGAGATCTTTTATTAGCAAAACTAAAACATATACCTGTGCTTGTGATTTTTTTGATGGGGTCACCTCCTTATGGAAGGTGAGATTGTGCATAAAGATTTTTGCCACCACCAGAGTGGAAGTTCTTCCCTCTGACCCAAATATTCCTCATTAGGCTGCTCTATCAGCATGATGGGTAGAGCACATTCAGGACAGGTGGAATTAGGAAGTTTGTGATGCACTGCTCTGGCTGCGGCTACTGGTCCAAGCATGAATAACTGCTCACTCATTTATTGCTCCTCTGGGAGTTGGCAGTCTCCATCACTGCGTTGCCAGGCAACCAAAATAGCTCCTGTATCAGGAGGCAAACAAACCAATCAGGTCACTTAAGGAGGAGCTTTACCTGGCTGGCCTCCAAGATGGAAAGAGGGCTTCCTGGGTCCACTCAGGACTATGGCCGTTGGAATCAGCATGAGAACTTGAGAAATCTGAAACCTCCCATTTTGGATGGTTAAGGGGTGGGATGGGGGAAGGGAGTGAGGTCATTAAAGTCACGCAGCAACTCTGCAGAGCCAGGAGGACAAAGTCAGATCTGATCCTCAGGCTGGTGTCCCATCACTTGTACTTCATTGCCATCATTTCAAAATTCATGTGTGGGGCACCATGTCTGAATCCAGTCCTCTGTCTGGTGATATAGGAGATACAGAAAGCATTTAGACACCATTTCTCATCCATTTATATGACTATTATTTGCTGCACTTTCATAATCAAGGCAGCATAGCCTGGTGATGAAGGGCACAGACCTGCTGCAGTCAGACAGGACACCAATGCCAGCTCAGGCACTTACCACTTATGGGAGAAAGCAGGTTACTCAAAGTTTCTCTGCCAAAGTTTTCCCAAATAAAATGATGGTGAGGATGAGAAGGAAAGAAACAGCATATTGTGTTGCTGTTATGCTTAGCACAAAGCACAGTTCTATCCATGTTGGTCGTCCTTGGTAATAACACATGGGACACTTGAGCTTGGACTCTGGAACCAGGGTGCCTGGGTTCAAGTCTTGGCTCTGCCTTGTACTCAACGATGTGATCATTGTCAAGTCACTTACAACCTCTATGCTTTAGTTTGCTCATCTGTAAGTGAGTATAAAAAACAGAACATCATACATTCATTAGGGGGCTAAAATAATGTATATAAAGTGTGTAGAACAGTTTTTGGCACTTAATAAGTGCTCTATAAATTTTAGCTAATATGATATGTATTTATTGAGCACTTAGTATGTACCAGTCACTGTCCTAGGAGCTGGGGTATGAAAATGAACAAAATAGGCATGTCTCTCCACCTTCACAGAACTATGATTATTATTACATTCTTAATAATGTATGAGGTCTGTCCAGATAAGGTCCAACCACTGTTTGAGAACAGGTGTGTGTCATTGATGTAAACTGGCAGCCAAGGAGAGTGGACTGTAATGTGCATGCATGAACAATGACTTCACTTACTAGTTAGTGGGGTTGGTAGATGCCTTGAGTGAGCATGTGTACTGTGTGGCTGTTGCATTAGAAATCACTGAGTAAGTAGAGCAACGAATCTGCATCAAATTTTCTGTTAAGCTTGAACATTCCTTTGTGGAAACTATTTGGATGATTCATAAGGCCACAGATACGGGCAACTCGTGATTGGCAGATTCATTATGACAGTGCACCCACTTATGCATCACATCTCATGCAGACTTTTTTGGTAAAACGTCAAATTACCCAGGTGACTCAGCCCTGCTGCAGCCCAGATTTGGCGCCCTGTGACTTCTGTCTTTTCCCAAAACTAAAATCACTTTTGAAAGGGACGAGATTTCAGAACATCATTGAGATTCAGGAAAATACAGTGGGGCAGCTGATGCTGATTAGGAAAACTGTGTGAGATTGCAGGGCGCCTGCTTTGACGGGGACTGAGTCGTCATTGTCCTATATACAATGTTTCTTGTATCCTGTATCTTCTTCAATAAATGTCTCTATTTTTCATAGCACATGGCTGGATACCTTCTGGATGGACCTCACATGATCACTTTTTGAGCCCTGCAAGTAGATTAATAATGCCTTACGGGCTGGGGCATGTGATTTGTTCATCGTTGTATTTACCTGTGCCTGGCACAGGACCTGACAAGTAGTGCCTGTTTGCAAGGGTTTGTTTAATGGATGCTGGGCACTGCCCTGGATATAGGACAATGGTTCTTAACCAGGGATAATTTTGTTCCCCTAGGGAATGTGTCTGGGAATGTCTTTGGTTCTTACAGTTTGGGGGAGATGGGTAAGGTGGTGGCGGTGCTACTGGCATCCCGTGGGGAGAGGTGAAGGATGCTACTGAAGACCCTGTGGTACACAGAACAGCCTCCCACAACAAAGAATTATCCATCCCCAGATGTCAGTAGAGCCAAGGTTGAGAAATCCCGGTGTCAGAGGTCAACGATAAGAAAACCCTTGTAAAGACACTTCCCCTCCCAAAGCTCGTGGTCTAACGGGACCATGATCACACAGCACACAGTGTGCTCTGTGGGAGATGTCAGAGAGCGTGTGCGAGGACGGAGGGAAGAGGCACTGGATGGCAGAGGCTCCTGGAGGAGCCCATGTCTGAGCTGAATCTTCAAGGACGTGTGTAATATTCGGGCAAACTCTGTGTTTGCTGGGAGAAGTTGCAGGACTTGGGCAATGTGAGGGGAAGGGGAACAGAATGAGCAAAGGCTTGGTTGGATTCTTCCGAGGGGGTTAGTTTTGTTTAAGTGCAAGAAATGAGAGTGGGGGGCAGAGGCTTGGGGGCAGGTGATCATGGGGGTCTGTGAAAGGGGTCATGTGGAGGTTGGGCATTATGCAGTCAGGCGGAATTTCCCCAGATCTGTCCTCTGAGTACTAATCCTTCAAGATGTACCCAGAAAGGGCCACTGTCAAAGAAGAATGAAAGTGTCCTCTCCTGTTTTGAAGATTTACAAGGCTCAGGGGTATCGTACAGTTTCTAACAGATCCTGCATTAAAGAATCTTGATTTATTTCATTTAATTTATCCCACAGTTATTTGACCATAAAAACTTTTCCCCCTGGCATCTGTCTACATGGAGTCTACAGTCCTGTCTACAGAAAGAGGAGCCACAGGAGAACTATCCATGGTCTTTAAGGGATACAGTGGCTGGGTCAGTGTTTTAGGATAATCTCCCTGGCTCCCTGTCTTTCAAACGGCAAGAGATGTTTTTCAAGCACCTGTCATGTTGCTGTGATTTATGGATCCCTGGGCCATCTCTCCCATTAGACTCAGGTAGGAAATGTATTTATTAATCACAGTGTCGGGTGCCTAGCTCAGCCTGGCAGATAGTAAGCATTCCCCACATTTTTTTTTGAATGAGTGGAGGGTATCGTTTTCAGGCACTGTGCTAGACACTGAGGCTGAACAAATCCTGATGTTACCTGTGGACTCGTGCAGTTAATACAGTGGCAAGCACATAGTTAGCGCTTTATGCATGGTTATGGACTGATTGAATGATTAGCATAAAGAAGACAGAAGCTGGCAAGGACCAGAAATGGGCAGGGCCAGGGATCTGCATTGTAAGCCAGTTCCTCGGCCACTTCTCATGTCCTGGGGACAGGTATTTGGGAAGCACTGCACTGCTGATCATAGATAGTGTCTCTTTGGACAATGGAGATCAGGTCCCAACCTTCTTACACAAGCTGTTTCTAACTCCTGCCACTTGGAGCTTTCAAGCTCCTGGACTCACTGCCCCTGAGCCACCACCCTGCCTTTCCTGATTATGCTTGGATCCTCTGAATGGAGCTTGGAACCCCATAGGTGCTTTATAGCCCAAACCCTAATGGGAACTGTCTCTACAGTGAGTGACGTGTCTGCTTCTGAGTGAGATGTCCCCGCATCCCCCCAACTTTCACAACTCTCTCCTAGCCACACCACTGCTTTCCTGGGTCTACGAGAATGTCTCTCCAGATGTGCTTGAAGACACCATTCGGGAAAACCATGTGCGTTTTAATGTTGGCTGTGTACAGATTAAATCTCTATCTTTTCTTTAATGTGAAATTGAAAGGAGGTGGCGGGGAGAGGAAGAGGAAACAATTTAAGAAAGGCTGGGGGTGGGGGTGTGTTCTTTGATTTGTCCTGGTGAGAGTTGACTGTGACAATGAAAAAAAAAATGTTCCTGACTGGTTTGTGGCCAGTGGAATAATTTTCTTAATTGGCTTATCAGAGAGGAAATAGTTAGGATTGACTTACCTGGTAGCTCTCAAATTCTGGCTTGTGGATAGGCTTCCCCAGAATCATGTGAGCCTATAAAAGAGTCATGCCCAGGCCTCACCTGAGATCTTCTGAGCCAGGGTTTCCACAGGTAAGGTATGGGAATGTGTGTTTCTAGAACTATTCCTTGGAGATTCTGATGTACAGTCTGGATTGGCAGGTGCTGGGCTGACGTGTGTAGTGGGAGACGGACCACTTCCCAGCCTGGCACAATCTCACCCTCTCATTAAGCCACCTCTGACCCTGTCCCAGCTCTAAGTCCCAGCCCTGCATCACCCACCCCAGGCCAGGCCACAGTTGATAGCCCCAAGACCCTTACTCATCAGTTGTGCTTGGACCCTGCTCATGCCAGCAAAGGCTATTCACACTCCTGTTGTCAAACACTGGCCTGCAAAAAAGCCCCAGAGCTGCCTCCCATTCCAGCTGCACCCGCTGTGAGTTCTCAGCACAGACATTTCTGGGCAAAAGAGAAAACCAAATTTCTTGCAACTGTCTCAAGGGATATACATTTCCTATCATTAGGCCTGGTAATTTCCCTGATGATGGGAACTTCATGTCAGGTCTCATCCAACTTAAATAGTCATCTGCTGCCTGGCTCTTTTTCCCCAGAGGAAAGAGGGGCAGGAATGAAATACCTCCTATTTCTGCCTATACAAAGACTGAGATTCTGTATTATTCCCAAAGTTTAAATAGACACTGCTGATATTTCCTCATTTGCCCTCACCAACGATTCTTTAGTAGAATAAGGGGGCTTGCTTTTAATAGAATAAAGGGACTCGCATGGCCCAATCCATGTCTTTAGTGAGTGGGGCCAAAGCTCTGAAGCTCAATGTCACAGGCATAGCCCTCATTACTGGGCTCCAGATCAGCCTCTCAATCCAGTTTATTTTAAAAAGTCAATCTAGCAAAGAAAAGGAATTTTAAACTGTGCCTGGGTCTCTTGAAGACCAATAAAAGGATCCATTTTATTACCTAGAACAACACTTTAAAATCCCCTTTCATCATCCTCTCCATTTATTTCTCACACTATTTACTCTCCTGAACTCACCCTGGTGAAATCCCTCAGGTACTAACACCCAACCTTTTCATCTCTTATTTTCATTTCCTCTTTCCCTTTCTTTGGGTCTCCTGGCCTGTCTCCCCATTCATATTCTTCGTACTCTATTGAATTTGTATCACTAAACCCTAATCAACTGGAATAACAGGCTAAAACTCTACTAATTGCTGAACACGTTTTTTAAAAAAATTGTTTTCATGTGTATTAGGTAAAGAATACAGAGGCTGGGAACCTCTTCATACTAATAGATCTTGTCTCCTTCCCAGGTGTGTTTGGAGGTCATCGCCTGTACCCCAGGTCACAGTCCTGTAGACAGCCACTGTGATGGTTATCTTTCAAATCCCCCCACAGCACAGGAGGGCATTCAGGCCTCCTGTCTCTCCTAACTAGGATCTTCCTTCCTGGGTCTCTCTCTCTCCCTTTCTTATCTTAAGCTCTTCCATGACCATTATCTGCTCATTCTGGTGATTCATATTATACTTCTATGCTCTGGATGGATGTCAACAGGAAAGCAGGGTGAACTGGCTGAGTCGGCAGAGATGTAAGTGAGCAATTGTAAATGTTAGGAAGAGAACACATAGCTTCGTTTTCTGGGTTCTTCCTCACTCTTTATAGCCTGGGCCTTCTGCTCCTTCACCGAGACCCCCTTCCATCTCTCCCTCCTGTCCATAGGATTCCACGCCTTCACGCACCATTGTAACATAGAGTGAAATATTTTTTATGTGATCTCCCCACCATGGTCACGATCAATCACGATATGATCCGCCAGTTTTAAGGGATAGCCTTAGGAAAAACAAATACATGAAAAATAAGACATGGTTTCATAATAAGCAGATATAAAGAGAATAAAGGGTGTTCTGTCTTTAGTCTTCTCTCTGGGAAGTTAGGACAGGGGGTGCCTACCCCAAGGGCCTGGACTACTTTGTCTGCCCTGGCAGGTGCTCTACATATCTGACAATCATCGAGTCCTTACTATGTGCCAGATACTAGCCTACGTGCTTTACACCTACTAACAGTTTTAAGCATCACAACATCTTCATGAGATGGTTGTTGATATTATTCCCATTTCACTGATGAGTAAATCCAGTCTTAGAAGGATTAGGAAACTTGCCCAAAGTCACTTAGTTGTTTTTTAACATAGTATTTTCTTTTTTAAAAATTTATTTATTTTATTTATTTATCTTTAGAGGGGAAGGGAAGGAGAGAAGGAGAGAAACATCAATGTGTGGTTGCCTCTCATGAGTCCCCTGCTGGGAACTGGCCTGCAACCCAGGCAGGTACCCTGACTGGGAATCGAACCGCGATTGTGTGGTTCGCAGGCCCGCGCTCAATCCACTGAGCTGCAGCAGCCAGGGCAAAGTCACTTAGTCTTTAATGGTAGAATCAGAATTCAGATCCAAGCCACTGCTGGAACCTGCACATTAACCACTGTGCACACTGCTTCTCCACATTTTAATCCAAGTAGCTACTGGGAATCTTTACCAAATATAGTGAGAGTCATAATCCAGTGAAAGAATTATATTTTCATAGCCTGATGACATATAAATTTTGGAAGGAGGGAAGTATGGTGGCTAATCAGTGATATAGATGGAATTTGAGGTCAGCTCTTATGCCAAATGTCATGGATTTTTAAAACACTTGGATAGTTAAAATATTTTATTGGCATTGACAAGGAAAATCCTCATGCCATTCTTTAGGGGGATTTTCTTCATTCTTTTTCTCAAGAAATGTATTTGTGCTCCTTTAGGTGAGTCAGTCACTTGTGCCCCATTTTCCCCGCCCCTGCTCACCACTGTTCTACACCATGTGGTGGAAAATTATCTCATTATTCCTCACAATTCCTCAGTGAGGAACCATAAGTGAAACAGTCCTCACATACAGAACAGGTGGCCGAGGCTCAGGGAACCTTTGTAAGTGTCCATGATTACATAGTTACTGGGTGGTGGGATTTTAACCATTGTCAAAAGGCTCTTGGAAGAGAAAGATTTATGGCGACCCTTATTCATATCAATAGGGGCTTCCTTGAAGACCTTTGCAATACTATAATAAATATAACCTTGAGTGATTAAATCTACAATTCTATATTGCTCTACAGAATCACATTCTTTTCTCTTTCAGCCTCCCATAGCTGCTTTAATTGAATGAGATTAGAGAAGCACAGCAAATGGAAAATTTTCCTTTCATGAGCTCTACGGACTCTCCACCTAAAATGTATCTTCCAGACAAGATGATGTCATCCAGATTCGGCATGTCTTTAAAGACTGATAACAAGCTCAGTGTGAGTGAGTCACCTTCCTTTGGGATGTCAGAATTAGGCAGCATCAAATCTAATAAACATTGATAGGCAGGAAAGAATTCTGATGTACTCAATGAGGTCAAAGAAATTCAGTGTCCAAGACATGGTCAGTAACAACTTGGATCTGTTTTTCCTCTCACTGACCTTGAAACTTCTTTGCACTCAAGCTCCCAAATACATGAAGAAATATACAAGAAATAGGAAATAATAAATAATATTAGGAAATAAATATTTCTATCTGACTAAATAAGGATTCTTCTGGAGCTTAAATCAGAGTATTGACTTCTTCCTTGACTCCTATTTAAGGAATAATCACCATACACTGCACCCACGTCACTAAATGTGCACACACTTCTTCTTCTTGACACTATAAATAGACTAGTTCTAGGAACTTAATTAGTTTTTGGCTTCAGCTGTGTGGACTTGTAGATGCAAAGTTTCCTCTCGTTCCAGGGACTTGTATTTAGTAATTTCTAGGATTCTTCCTAGGGTGTTTTTGAATAGTGTGTGTGTGTGCATGTGTGTGTTCTGAAGTATCAGAACATTGTGAATTCTGAAAAGAGAACTTCAGATACTCTCAATGCCATTAGGAGTTGTCTGCTGTCCGTGGTGCTGAATTGTACAAGGCATTAGGGTCCCAAATGTGGATACTTTCTGCTGATGGGGGGAAAGGTAAAAGAAGCAAAACCAAAAGTTTAGAATTCATAAAGACCCACTTATCTGGCAAATAGTATTTATCTATAAGCCCACGAAGAAAATGAACATGGAAAAGCTTAAAAGAAATAATGCATCTATGTACACATTTATTAAATATATGAAATATTTGTGAGGGAAAGACCCTGTGCCTCTCTTCTGTAGTAGTGTACCTCAAGAGCTGGAATATTATTGGATTCAGAATAGATTTTCAGTGAATATTTTTTGAATGAATGGTGAATAACTTTAGTCACAGAAGTGAATATGGATTTAATGCTCAAGAGTGAAGGCTCTGGAATCAGACTGTCAGGGTTCACATCCTGGCCTGCTCCTCCCCAGCTCTGTGACCCTGGGAATGTAACTGCACTTCTACTCGATAGGACTGCCTCAAAGAGTTCTTATGAGGATCAAAGGAGTTAATATAAAAAAGTGCTCTTATCACTTTTTGAACTAAACCCATAACATTGACAGTGCAGTGTATTGGTGTTATTATTATTACTTCTTCTTTTCATTCATTTTGTTAAGAATGTTTATGAGTATTCTAGTCAAGATTGAGGCATAGGTAAATGTGGCTCACTTCCTCACATAACCACAGCAAATTACAACTAGACTACAAAACAACTATCACCCAGAATTGTCGGAAAATTGAGCTATATGGAAGTCTGGTGAAGAAGGAGTTTAAAAAGCCACATTCATCCAGAAGAATAGTAGGGGTAGAGATGCAAAGAGGTGAAGAGAGGCATGGAGACATGGGGATTCAGAATGGGTGGTCCCACACCCACGTGTGGTGGATAAAAGTCAGAAGGGATATCTCAGGAGCAAGGAATTCCAGCACAACACCAGATTACTCAGTCCAGGGCTCCAGCACCAGGAAGATAAGCCCCCAAAACTTCTGGCTGTAAAAGCCAATGGGGGTTGGTATGACAGAAGAAACTGTGCTATTCTCAAAAGTCTCCTCTTAAAGGGCCCACGATGGACTTTGGACTGATGCAGACTCACTCCTTCTGGGCTTCAGCACCAGGGCAACAGCTGGAAGGGCACCAGTGGCATGTAGGGAGAAATCGAAGTGTCTGGTACCAAGCCATGTGCCAGGAGACAGCCTCCTCCTGGACAGAACCGCAGAGGCCAGACAATGGCATTGCTCCATCTCTGAGCCCTCCCCCACACAGAGCCACAGAGCAGTGACACATGTTGCCCTGCCACGGCGATTACCTAAGGCTCTGCCCCTCCCAACTTACTGGGGTTCTTCTCTACAATGGGTCCATTACTAAGACACAGAGTCAAGGCAGCTCTACCTGGTACACAGAAACAAACACAGGGGGGCTGCCAAAATGAGGAGACAAAGAAATATGGCCCAAATGAAAGAACAGAACAAAACCCCAGATAAAGGACTAAACAAAATGAAGATATGCTTATCAGATATAGAGTTCAAAACACTGGTTATTAGGATGCTCAAGGAACTCATTGGATACTTCAACAGCATAAAAAAGATGCAGGCAGAAATGAAGGTTACACTAAGTGAAATAAAGAAACATTTACAGGGAACCAACAATGAAGCAGATGAAGCCAAGAATCAAACCAATGATTTGGAACATAAGGAAACAAACCATTCAATTGGAACAGTGAGGAGAAAAAAAATTTTAAATGAGGATAGGCTAAGGAGCCTCTGGGACATCTTCAAACATATCAACATTCAAATTATAGGGGCCCCAGAAGAAGAGAAAGAGAAAGAAATTAAAAACTTACTTGAAAAAATAATGAAAGAAAACTTCCTTAATATGGTGAAGGAAGTAAACATACAAGTCCAGAAAGTACAGAGTGTCCCAAACAAGATGGACTCAAAGATGACCACACCAAGATACATCATAATTAAAATGCCAAGGGTTAAATATTAAATATAAAGAGGGAATCTTAAATGCAGCAAGAGAAAAACAGATAGTGACCTACAAAGTTATTCCCATAAGACTGTCAGCTAATTTCCCAAAAGAAACTTTGCAGGCGAGAAGGGACTGGCAAGAAGTATTCAAAATGAGCCCTGGCTGGTGTAGCTCAGTGGATTGAGTGTGGGCCTATGAACCAAAGGATTGAGGTTCAATTCCCAGTCAGGGCACATGCCTGGGTTGCAGGCCAGTTCTTAGCAGGGGACTCACAAGAGGCAACCATACATTGATGTTTCTCTCCCTCTCTCCTTCCCTTCCCCTCTAAAGATAAATAAAATCTTTTTAAAATGTCAATAAATTCACAACTATCAACAAGTGAATCTAAAAAAAACAACTAAACAAACAGAACAGAAACAGAGTCATAGATATGGAGATCATCTGGATGGTTATCAGTGGGATGGAGAAAGGGGAGAATAGAGGAAAAGTTGCAGCCATTGAGAAGTACCAATTAGGCCCTGGCTGATGTGACTCTGTTAAGTGCCAGCCTGTGAACCGAAAGGTCGCCAGTTCGATTCCTGGTCAGGGCACATTCCTGGGTTTCAGGCCAGATCCCAGGGGTGGAGGGGGTGAGGGAAGTATGTGAGAGGTAACTTATCAAGATGTTTCTCTCATCAAGATATTTCTCTCACACATTGATGTTTCTCGCCATCTCTTTCTCCTTCTCTTACTCTCTCTCTAATAATAAATAAATGAAATCTTTAAGAAAAATAGTACAAATTAGTAAGTACAAAATAGACAGGGGGTGTTAAGAACAGTATAGGAAATGGAGAAGTCAAAGGACATGTACATGACTCATGAACATGAACTAAAAAGGGGGGATTGCTGGAGGGAATGGGGGTGCTGGGTGGAGGGGGGAAAAGGTGGAAAAATTGGGACAACTGGAATAGCATAATCAATAAAATATATTTTAAAAGAATATTTATGAATAATGTATTCAAGACAAGATTGAAATTTATTGAGAAGGCTTATTATATATGAGACAGGTTTACTAATTCCTTACAACAGTACTGTGATTTAGGTACTAGTATTTGCATTGTAAAGTGAGGAGCCTCGTAGAGAGCTGAAGCGACTTTTTCAGGTTCATGTGGCAATTTTAGGACTTGGATTTGAACCTAGGCTACCTAGATCCAAAATCAAGACCTTAAACACAACAGTTTGGTGCTTCTCAGTGTTTTTGATTCCCCATTATTGGTGGTTTGGGGGTGCATGCCGGATATGGAAGAAACATTTTCTTTTGATGAGAAGGTGGTGGCTCAAAGAGAATTTTAATGTTAAAAAAATTTCCTTCAATATTGGGCTACAGCAGCCACTCATAAAACAAGATGAGTTTCCAACATTTTTATCTTTTTCCTTGAGGGGCTAAAAAGGGATGTACTATTTTTTCCATTCCTTTTCTAATTAGCGCACTTATTATTTAGATACCAAACAAGTGCTATGTATATGTTATCTATTAATATTGACACAGAGATTAGAACATGTTATTATTTTCCGTTGACTGTCTTTGCCTCTAATCCAATTGTTAAAGTAATTTGGATAACCCCTTTTAGGCATATTGGGTCAATATTCTAACCTCAGATACCAAACATTCTGCACTGGAAATCCCACTGGTGCATCGAACATAGTAAATTGTAGTTCATGTCCACTCTGGATGGATCTGCTTAAACACCTTTGCTTTGTTTCCATTTCTTTTAAAAACTGGGCTTCTTTTCAGAGATATCTAAATTATGTGGACTGTTTTCAGTTTGTGGTAGGAGACTGGCAAATAAAAGAAATAATGAAAACGGCACTATTATGGTCTCAGAAAATAACTGGTAATGGTGTAATCAATTTTCTCAGGGTTATTTCCCTTTTCCCATGTTTGACCGCTCAACCTCTATCCACCCGAATGGGGGGGGGGGGAATGTTAAGTATATGCTAATTGAGGTTGGGCAAGGACTGAATTATTGGAGTATAGCAGCTTTACAGATAAGTTGGTTTATACCTATCAGTCTGCCAAGTCGTCATCACTTAACCATATTTGCATGAGCTCTTTTGTCCTAAGTCAGGGATGGGCATAGCTACTGTGCATGCATCTCAGTGTGAAATGCTCTAAGATATTCATGCAGCAGGAGCTCTCATTTATTAAGTACTTATTATGAGCCAGGCCCCAGGCTGTGTTCTTTGCTCTGTCATCTCATTTAATCCATACCATGACTCACGGAGGCATGTACTATTATTGTCCCCATTGTATAGATGAACCACGGAGGCACAGAACTACCCATGCCCATAGTCATACTTGTTTACTATGAAAAGTGATGGCTGGGATTTGAAGCCAGGCCATCTGACTCCAGAAGCTATACTCTCTGTGACTATGTTCTACTGTCTCCTGGGTATTCATGGTTTTCAAATCCTTATGCCTCAGTAATACTGAATTCGCCTTTTTTTGTGTGCCAGGGACTGTGCCAGATGCCAATGGTGCTAATGCAGTCACGGCCCCTAAGGTTTTCAGGGCTCAGTGTAAAATTTGTTGTAATACGTGCAGGGAGGGTCACAGAAGAGAAAGTGACAGCCTAAAAGGGAAGGATGAGGGGAGAGGTCAGGGCAAACTTCACGATAAGGTAGCCAGAGAACTAAGCTCGAAAAACTCCGAGGAAACAGCACAGGCAAAGACGTGGACGTGTGAAGCTGTATAGCACTTAAACCAAACGAGAGACTGTAGCATGCCGCTTAGAAGCACCGACGCTGGAGCCAGCCCGCTTAGATTCAAATCCCGGTTCTACCTGGTAACTGGTGACAAGTTCCTTGGTGTTTCTGTGCCTCTATTTCTCAAGTATGTGAAGAGGAAGGTGACACCAGGAACTCCCTGACGATGCAGTGAGGGTGAAATGGGTGAAGACACACACATTGCTTAGAGCAGGGAATGGCGTGTCATTAAAAAGCATTCCTCAGTAGCTAGGTACCACTCATTAGCCACAAGCGTTATCATGCCTGATGCTCATTAATTCCTCACTGTAGTATGAGAGATAAAACACTAGACTGAACTATGCGCTTTAATTTTATTTCAAGCCTCTTGAAGCTTTCCAGAGGTGTCAACAGAGTTACCAAACCCAGTTTCCTTACAAAACAGATTGGCAGGAAATGGCCTTGCCCTCCTTTCATACCTTGAACTGTCCATTCTGCTGAGAACAGCCCAGCCAATTAGTGCTGCTTGGAAATGTCCCACAGGGCACAGTTTTATTCTGGGCCCCGAGGAAAGGAGAGGAAAAAAACGGGCAGATATGCTTTGCTGAGGGAGAGACCCATGAAAGTGGGCCACAACTTTTCTCCCCAAGCAGTGAGGACATTGGTCAGAGTGTCCCTGCTCTTGCATGCGCTCAGGAACTTGTCTTCAGGAGCAACCATCCCTCCCAGTCCTGGGTTCCTTAGAGTCAGAGGTGCCACGGTGTGGAGGTAAGAGCTCGGCTTATCCTCTCCCTTACTCCTCTCTCAAGTGCTCCTTTGTAGATTTTGTAATAACAAACTACAGTAAACATCGTATCATAATTATAGCCAGGAAACCTGGATTTCGGTCCTAGGCTTGACATGAACTGAGTAGGAACAATTTCAAATACTTTTGTGAATGAATGGTGAAGAAGGCCTTCTGTGTTCATGGAAGGTTCATTCCTCCATGCCCCATTTGGATAGAGAGTAAATTAAATAAGGGAATGAACCAATGAGCAGGGTAAGAATAAATGCTGTGAGGCCAGTAAATGTAGCGATGATACGGCTATGGCCTCGATTGTGCCCCACCCCAAGATTCATGTGTTGAAGCCCTAACCCACCATGTGATGGTATTTGGAGATGCGGCCTTTGGGGAATAATTAGATGAAGTAAATAAATAACATGAGATGAGAGGTAGTGGCATTCTAAGAAAAAGAAGAGAGAGAGAGAGAGAGAGATCACTCTGTTCTCACTACGTGGAGGCGGCCATCAGCAAACCATGGGTCTTCACTAGAAACTGAGCCAACTGACATCATGACTTCCCAGCCTCCGTAACTATGAGAAATAAATTTCTGTGGTTCAATCCCCCAGTCTAGGCAGCAGTCTATAACAGCCCGAGTAGACTAAATTACATATACAATGGAAAGTGGTGTAGGAGGTTCTTTCAGTTGGGACATCTGGGAAGGACCATCTCAAGAAATGACATTTGGCCTGAGTTTATCATGTGAGGATCTGGGAAGGAAAGATAATTAGAAGCAATTGGCTCTGAAGCAGGAATGAGCTTGCAAGTTGAGGAATATAGAGAAGTTCAGATTAGGCGGAGTCCGATGAATGAAGAACACAATGGTATGCTATGAAGGTAGACAGGGAGGCAGGGACCAGACCGTAAAGAAACATAGGGACCAGTGAATTTTCAACCTTGTTTGGGGCTTAAACCCCTCTTTGGGAATGCGCTGAAAGCGATGGACATGCTCACTAGAAAAGAGCACACTCATACCACTTTTTCACGTGTAATATTGGGAGTTTTACAGTTTCTCTTGTCCAGCTGAACCTTGAGCTGGGGACTCCTGAAAGCTATCGAGACATTTTGAACCGTCCAAAAGGAAAGAAAAGGCGAAAAGATCATAGATAGAGAGCAGGCTGACGGCTTAGGAGGTGGAGGCATACAGCAAAAAGGAAAAGGACTCATGGACATGGACAACAGCGTGGTGGCTGTGGGAGGGAGGGGAATGTAAGGGGGGAAATGATGATGGAAAAATACAAAATAAATTTTAAAGAAGAAACCAATATTGTTCCCATGTTTTCTCTGTACTGGAAATGTTGCCAATAATGATACATTATTTATTTCACATATTTTTTCACAATCCCATTTGATAAATGAGGAAACCAAGTGTCAGAGAGGCTCCACAGTACACGTTAGGCTAAGGAGCTGGTAAATGAGAGACAAAGAGTTTGAACCGAGGTGGGCTTCTCTCCAGAGAGAGTATCATTGTTACTAGAAGTAGGGTCCAGTTTCATCCTGCAGAGTGTACTTTTATTATTAGGTGAAGGGTCTATCTTTTCAACCAGCTGAGACAGTAGCTGCTATTCCACCCCTAGTTGAATAGCAGAGCGGCTCAGATTCTGAGTGTCCATTTCTTTACTGCCACACTGATTATAACGCCAGCCTTTCTCACTCCCAGCAGAGCAGTGAAATATAACCCCTGTACCACTGCCACCGGTCAAGGCGGCATCAACTTTATTTACGTGTGTGCCCTCTGTGTGGGTGCCAGAGACCCGCTCCAAGACTTTGGCGGTGGTGTAGTGTTCTGCTCGCAGGAGTCATTTGTTGAGCATCATCTTTCTCAATTAGGGACCTAACGTATCGCAGCCAGTCCTTTGCACAAAAGGAGGATGGAGACCTGAAAGGGAGGCGTGCCTATTCATTTCAACGTAATCAGATTTGCGGCTGCTTGACCATGGGTATTGATTTCCTAGTGCCTGGAAAACCTCCTCAGAGAGGTCTCTGATCTGAGCAGCCTTTTCCTTATGTGCTCACCATACCAGGCCAGGAAAAGGCCTGCAATGCAATGAGCAATGAAACTACCTTCTCTGAGAAAAGCGCATGCGCAAGAATGACTGGAGGTCTCCTCCTAGATCAAGATAAAAGAGGAATCGCAGGCAACAGACAAGCATCCTGCTCACGCACCACTTTATTGCCTCTATAGCCTTATGTGGAATCTAATACTAGCTATTTTCTATAGAACACATTCTCAATATATCATTTCCAAGGTCAAAACACGGTTGGTTTTATTACCGCTTTTTACGGATGAAGAGATTTAGGCTCAGAGATATGAGCTACTTTGTAGAGCAAGCAACTCCTCTGAGCTGGGAGTTGAAACCCTCAGAGGTCTGAGTCTGAAGGCTTTATTCTTCTGCCACACTAGGTGCCTCATGTTTCTAGATGCGCATTTGTCTTTCTTGACTTTCTACTTGCTTTAATTGCTTGAGCTAGTTAAGTCAGCATCGTTCAGAGACAAGGACGCCCTGCAGGTAGAGTTCGGCTTCCTTGGGTGTCTTAGGCAGGTGGGTCTATGGACTGTAATAGAGTTAGGTCGTAATACTGCATGTTGCCGTAGGTGTTAAAATAGGAGGGGACTGACGGCAGCAGTTGGGGGCGGCGGGGGCGGGGGCACGACGGGGGGGTGGGGGATGGGGGGACCAGCCAGGGGAGAGCAACATAGGAAAAGGTGGGGCAACTGTAACTGCACAACAATGTCGTTTTGAAAGTCCATACTACCCAAAATAAAAAAATAAGATAAAAATAAAAATGTAATTGTATTATAATTAAAATAATAGCCAGCATTTCAATGGAACTGTGAATTAAGATTTCTAGTTCTCACAGTAACTGGAGCTGTCAGCACAAAATGTCCCCTGAAACACGTTACCATGTTGCATAAATAGAAAGAGAATCATTGAAACTGGATTAGTCTATCGGCTCCAACTACATCCGTGACACGTTCACGTGTATTAGTGGAAACAATACACACACCTGCTAAGTGCATTACCACGCAACAGTATTATCTCATGCAATGCAAAAGCTGAAGGGAAATGTACTTGTACCAAAACAAAGCTACATTTAAAAGAGAAATATTTTACATTGCTTCCATTTTAAATGTAAATTTAAAGTAATACAAATTAAATAATACTAAATATTCACTTCCTCAGTGACACTGGTCCTACAGCAACTGCTCGAAGGCCGTGTGTGGCCAGTGGCTACTGTAATGGGCAGCACAGGCCCAAAGCATTTTACACAATGAATAAATATCCTTTGGATAAATAAACATATGTATGTGTATGCATATACGTGTGTGTGTGTACACACACACACACACACACACAGAGATTCCCCCAGTCTCACTTTCGAACCCCGAAAATTAAGACTGAAGGATAGTTGTATTGTACTCAACTCCTCTCTAATCCAAGGTAAATGGTACAGAAACAATGTCTGATTTTTAACAGACTGGTGGGGATTCTGGAGGGTGGACCGGTATAGACAGTTGTGCACAGCCGTAGGCAGCGCTGTGTCATGGAGAAAGGTATCGGAACTTTGGCGAGATGGCTGAGGTCTTGGAGTCGCCACTCCAAGCTCAATAGCTCCTCAACTCTGTGTGTTAGAGTTCTCCTCTTGGAAAGAGACTGCTTGTAATACTTTACATGCTGTGAAGATCAGATGAAAAGATTTCTATTTATAAGTTTTAAAACACTGCCCAAATGTTCGTATCTGTGTCCTGTCTCTCTCTGCCAGTGGGAATCTGTCTCGGGTTGACTGCCACACCGTTCGGTGGTATCGGCGTCATAGAAACCAGGATGGCTTTGCTCAGGTGCTGGGGAAGCCCGTGCTCCCGGCAGAGCACGTGCAGACGCAGTGGGTACCAGGGAGATGTCTTACCACCAGCCAGTAACATTACACACCAAACTCAGAGACCGGTGCTTCACTGTTTATTTTTTCAGGCCTCTGGAATTTAAGAGTCCAGATTACCTGAATTTGAATCCCCAGCTCCTAAAGGATTTAAGATTTAGGATTTGGGATTTAGGATTTAGCAGCTCTGTGACTTTGGGCACACTAACTTGCCATGTCCCGTTTTTCTCATCGGTAAAATAAGGATAATGATAGGTGCCATCTTGAAGGGTCAGTTAGAGTGTGGGATGAACCCTACAAAGTGCTCAAAGGACAGACTGGCGTCTGTTGTTCTCCGTGAACGACTTCTGTCATCGTGGAGGCGCATGCACCGCGGATGAGCATCTGGGAATTTCTCTCTTTTTACACTTTCGCCCCATCTACCTCTTCACTCACCACTCTCTCTGTCCTACACACAGCATCCCGGTTCCGCCTTCAGAAATCCCAAGTCCACCAGATCTAGTTTATCCTGGGCGCAGAAAACCAGGCTTTCGTTTCCTGCAGAATGGAACGTCTGTTCCAACAGCTCTCCCAGCTGCCCTTGACCGTATTTCACAGCTGAGTCTAGATGTGTATCATGCCAGGTGGTTTCTGCCTCTTTACATAGGCTTACCAAGGAACCTCCTCCCAAGGAGGAAAGTGAAAGTGAAGTTCATTTATTCATTCAAAAATATTTATCATGTACTTACTTCGTGTCGGACACTGTTTTTGTGCTTGGGAGCCAACAGTAATGAAAAAAAATTTCCTGCCCTCAGCGTACTTGTATTCCAGTGAGGAGAGCTGGGCAATAAGTAGTAACATGATACATAATCAAAATATTCACTGTGCTAGAAATTATTTAAAATTGAACAGACTAAGAGGCATTGGAAGTATGGAATGTAGAGGTGAGAACAGAATTTCCATTGAGAATAGGGCTTTTGGACAAATCATTGAAGGAGGCTGGGGAGATAACCACAGGGTTGTTTAAGTGAAGAGTGTGCTTAGAGAGGGAACGGCCACTAAGGTGGAAGTGTGCCTCACCTGTTCAAAGCACAGCCAGGAGCCTGATGTGTCTGGAGTGGAGTGACAGGTGGGGCCATAGCATGTAGGGTGTTGCAGGACATTGTAAGGATGATGGGCTAATTGCATAGTTATTTGCATGCAAGTCAGACTGGGGCACTGACAGTATAAATAGACCACAGAATTGGATTCTCTGTGCTATCAGAGGCCTTTAAGAAAATAGCATTCTCTTGCTTATCAGTCTGTGACTTCCTTCCATAGCATTGTTGTCAGAGAGTCAACCTGCTTGTTCTTGGGCACACTGGTGACAGGGGGCTCTCGTCTTCTCAAGGCAGCCCATCTTTCTAGGCCTGCCTGCTGGAAGAGTCTCTCTTTCACTGAGATGACACCTAATTGCCTGTCACGGCCATCCATCCCTTTCCTTCTACCCCCGGAGGCCTTTCAGAATGAGTCTAATCTTTCTTCGTCATGACAGCCCTTCAAATATTTGAAGGCAGCAACCACATCCCTAGAGCTTCTTTTTCCCTGAGCCAATAGACTCCAGTTTCTGCTCTCATTTTTCATAGGACAAATAGAGTCGACTTCTGCTCTCTCCCTCCTCTGAGTCGGCTCCCTGTCCATTCAATGACCAGAAGGGAGCCTGATGTGCCTGGCTGGACGAGGCCAGGCCTGGGCCATTGCACTCTCAGCCTGGGCTAGGTTCCAGGCAGCAGTGCAGCAAAGGGGAAAGACTGGAATCAGTTAAGTGTGGCTTCAAATCCCAGCTCGGCCCCTTCAATACTGAGGGGCTCTGGAGAGTCATTTAGTTTCTCTGAATCTTTGTCTCTACATCTGTGAATTGAAGACGGTGGTACTGGTGCTGGGGCTTTGTTGTGACGGTTCAGTGGTTTGATCAGTGCACAGTTGCCTGGCACCTCGTAAAGGTTTAAAGTTGATTTTTTAAAATGTCTTCTATGCCTTTGGCAACATGTTCCTCCCTCCATCCACTGTAGCCTTTTATTTCCTGGGCCAAATTTCACAAAATCTAGCACGCACTCCTGAGCTCATTGCAGAAATACTCTTTATGTTCTTCTCACTTCTTAACACGAGTCTACAGGATTTGGTTGTTTCCCTATTTTCTTCAGCAAACTGATAAATACAGCACAGAAGTTTCACTGGCCCAATGTGCAGACCCTTGCAGGCTGTTGAGATGGTTCTGGGAGTTATTCTGATGGGCCATGGGCAAGTACCGTGGGGAGAAGTGGATAGAGTGATCTACCTATGTTCTGGCTGCCTAGCACTGCAGCAAGTACATCTGAGAGTTGGGCTTTTTCTTTGTCGTACAAAGATGTAACTAGAACTTTCTGTCTCAGAGGTCTGCCATGAATATGACTTTTACTGATATCTGAGGGATAACGGAAGCCACTGTCCCTGAACGGTTGCCGTCATTTTTACGTGGGAGGAGGGGAGCGGGGAAGGAGGCTGCAACATACCTGGACTCTTATGAAGACTGGCTATTTCAGCACGTCTTTCCCTCCTCGCCACCATCCTGGCCAAGGGGCATGCTATCTCTTGCACGAACCATTGCCCTCAACAATCTCCTCACCAGTCTCTTGCCTCCACCTCCAGTCTCCCCTCCAGTTCTGTCTGTCTGCCGTCTGATTCTGACACGCGACTCCCTCCGAGTGGCTCCCCTGGCCATCAGGTCCCCACATGCTTCACACTTGGGCTCGTGGAACTCCCCAGACTCACCCCCAGCCCACTCTTAGCTGCAGTCTTTGGAAACCGTTTGCCGCGCCCTAGTCCTTCGCAGGTGCTGTCAGTGCTGCCTGAGACGCCCTTCTCCAATTCGCTGAAGAGGACTTCCGGCTCCTTCAGGAAAGGTTACTACTGCTCCCGCTGTGCTCTTACCGCACTCTGCAATAATGCCACTGAATCATAATTCATGTATCGTATCGCAATAATCTGTTCACGCTCATCTTCTCCACTAGAGCATGAACGGAAAGACTCAGTGTATTGCTTCTCCAAGGCTGGCGTAACAAAGTACCACCAAGCGGTTTAAAACAACAGAAATACATTTTCTCGCAGTCTGTAGGCTAGACGTGTCTGTCGGGGCCAGGCTCCCTCTGAAGGCTCTAGAAGGGGATCCATCCCAGCTTCTGGCCGTGGCTGGCAATCCGTGGTGTTCCTTGGCTTGCAAGTGCATCTGTCCAGCTTCCGCTTCTGTCACATGGTCTTCTTCCTTCTGCCTCTGTGTCCAAATCCCCCTCTCCCTTCTTTTATAAAAACATTAGTCACTAGATTAGGGCTCAGCCTACTGGCGCATGACCTCATTTTAACTTGATTATATCAGCAAAGAGCCTATTTCCAACAAGGTCACATTTACAGGTGAGGGGAGAGCTAGGACTTCAAAATACATTTTAAAGGAGGCATAATTCAACCTGTAGCACTAGGTTTTATGTGTTTATGCATTGCCACTGCCTGGCATATACGAGTGCATAAACTGCTCATTCAATGATGTAGGAATAAATGATGAGTAAGAGGAAGAAGTAGTTATCCCGAAACACACTCTCATGCACTGTGCGCCCCCATCCATGCCGAGTAGGTGCTCAGGTTGCAGGGGGCATAAGGTGTGGCCTCGGCCACCATTTATCCCCAGGAAGTGCTTAAGCCTCCCAGTCATGTATCTTTTGCCGTCCTCAGCTCACCCTGAGAGCTTTAGCTTTAAATAGACCTAGCAGTCTATTGCCAGAGTGCTCATGACTAATTTAGGACCTTTCTGGCAGTGAGTTCAAGGGTGTGGGCGTCCAGCTGGGACCCCCCGCTGCCCCAGGATCACTGCATCCTGCTCCCACTCAGCAGCTGTGTGAGTTTACTGCATGCATCTAGACGCTGAATTAAGCCCTAGGCTTTTGAAACAAGTCCGCGCTTCCCCACCCCTGTTCTGCTCTGAGTTTTATTTCCTCGCTTGTAAGAAGGCGATAATAGCCAGTTTCTCAAGGTTGCTGAGATAGTAGATGTAGAAGTGATTTATTATATTACTCAGTATTGAGAACGTATTTCAACACACATTCCTCCTATCCCTGTATTCTCACTCCTCTGCAAGGTGACCTGGCAGCTCCTCCCATTAAGAAGTGGAGACGGTTTAGTCCTTCAAAATAAGCTTAACCATGTGATTTGCACTGATCATTGAGAGAGTAGCAACGTGATGGAAGCACGGGTTGAAAAGCACTTGAATATCGGCAGTTTGGTGGCTCTTGGTAGTCCTTAAAAGAATTCCTTGGGACTTGGAAAAATTCTGGATCTCAGTTTCCTCTGGATGGTCCCCAGAGTTCGGACAGGCTCTTGGAGTCAGTAACCTCTGATACCTGGATCTCATCAGCAGTGCCATATTCACGTATGAATGGGTCTCAGTCTTAGCTCTTCAGACTATGTGAATTGCTGAGTAAATAAAAACAACTGGCCATGGCTTCTGGGAACACTTGGTCTAAGACCAAGGACATTTTGCATAGATGGTCTGCAAAGACAACCTGAAACAGTGCCGAATATGTGCATTAATTAAGCATATGCAAATAAATGTTGTGTTTATAAATTAATCCCGACTTGGAAAGAGATTTTAGAATTATATATATATATTTAAATTACTTAATTGTTGTTCAGTTACAGTTGTCTGCATTTTTCCCCCACCCCAGCCAATCCCACCTCCCTCCCTTGCTTCCACCCTCCCCCTTGGTTTTGTCCTTGTGTCCTTTATAGTAGTTCCTGTAAACCCTCTCCCCGACTGTCCCCTCCCCCCTCCCCTCTGGCTATTGTTAGATTGTTCTTAATTTTAATGTCTCTGGTTATATATTTTGTTTTTTTTCTTTTGTTGATTATGCTTCAGTTAAAGGTGAGATCATATGGTATTTGTCCCTCACCACCTGGCTTATTTCACTTAACATAATGCTCTCCAGTTCCATCCATGTTGTTGCAAAGGGTAGGAACTCCTTTCTCTCTGCTGCGTAGAATTCCACTGTGTAAATGTATCACAGTTTCTTGATCCACTCATTTACTGATGGGCACTTAGGTTGTTTCCAGCTCTTGGCTGTTGAAAATTGTGCTGCTATGAACATTGGGGCACATAGGTTCTTTTGGATTGGTGTTTCAGGGCTTTTAGGGTGAGATTTTAAAATTATATTTCAACTGACTTTTTTAACAGTCTTGTGATCCAGGATAGAGATGCTGTATACTTTTGTTTATAAGGAATCTGAGGTCTCAAGCAGGGACATGAGTTCCTCAAGGTCACACAGCTAATGTATCAGTTAGTTTTTGTTGCATAACAACCATCTCAATACTACTGTAGTTTAAACAACAACCATTTATTGGCTGTTTCTGTGGGTTGGCAATCTGACTTGTGATTTTTAGGGCAGTTCTTCTGCTGGTCTTGCTTGGGTTCATTCAGGCAGCTGCAGCCAGCTGACAGGCCAGCTGAGGACTAGTTGTCCTACGATGATCTCACTCACAGGTCTGACAGTTGGTGCTGGCTGTTAGCTGGAGGGATGGAGGTGATGGGCCTATATGCCTCCTGTAGACTAACCTGGGCTTATTCACATAGCAGTTGTCACAGAATTCCCAAGAGCCGTGGTTCAAATGATTTCCAATCTGTGTTGCTCCCTTATTGGTCAATGCAAATCACAAGGTCAAGGTTATATTCAAAGTGTAAGGGAATTCCCTCTGTTTTTTTATGGGAGAAGCTGCAAGGTCATCTCCAAAGGGGAAAATACAGGGATAGAAAGATTTCAGTCTATTTTTACAATCTACTATAGCTAGTAAGTGGTAAAAATGGGACAGAAACTAAAGATTGTCCAGTATTCCTCCTGCTTTGGCAGGGATCTAAGAAATAGGCTTAAATAATGCTCAGCTAATTAATGTCTTTTTTTTCTATTGCTTACTGAGTTGTAGTCATGACTCTGCCCTATATGTATAGCACATTGCAATTTTACAAACAGGTTTATGTCTTAATCCACAGGCAGAAAGATAAATGAAGGGTTGTTTTAAATAAAGAACATGAAAGATACAAGCTGAGAGAAGGAGTCAATGGCTCTTCTACTTCAATTTAAGTCAATAAGCTTTTATTGAGCATCTACTATGTATCAGGCACTGTGTTAACTTCATGAATACAGAGGTGTATAAGACCTGGCCCAATTGCTCAAGGAATTCTTAGAAGTCTACCGAAAGAGATAAACATAGAATATAATGTAGTGGGAAAGGTTCCATAAAAGATGTTTTATATAAAATGTTCTAGGGAATACACCAGGAGCAATTCAGTCTGAAAGTGTGGTCAGGGATGGCTGCAGAGAGAAGGTACTAATGGCAGGTGTAGTTTTTTACCTGTGCAAAAGCACAAATGTGTTGACTTGCATGGAATATTCTGGAAATAGCAAGACCACAAGAGCACAGAGGGTGGAGGTAAGGAGCAGTGGGCAGAGGTGGAAAGTTTATAAGCAGCTTCAAATATCCTACTCAGGTATTTGAAATTCATCCTGAGAGTTATGGGGTCTTTATGGCTTCAGCAGTTATGGCTTCTGAAGCCTTCTGGAACATCTGCAGGGTTTTGAAAGTATCAGGGTCCATTCAGTGGGAGGACTGACCATATTTAAATCACAGTTCTTTTTCTGGAGCTAATTGACTCTAGTTCTACTCTGGGCAAGGCTGGGATACCCCCAAAGAATCCTCCTGAGATTAATGGTGCTGGAATTTTAGGACTTCCCACAAAAACAGGAAGGGAGGAAGGAAGGAAGGAAGGAAGGAAGGAAGGAAGGGAGGAAAGAAGGGAGGAAGAAAGGAAGAAAGGAAGGAAGGGCAGGTGTATGTCCAAATGCCACTCCTGGGTGACTTGGATTCTTATGCTCCTCCTCTGGGTTCTCCCACCTTGCTTCTCAATACCCTGGACCGATGAGATGGCCCACAGAGGGCATACGGCACTGGAGAAAGGGATGGCCAAAGATCGTCCTTGGGAACATCCACAGTTAAGGGGTCAGCAAAGAAAGAGATACCAGTAAAAGTAAAGGAGAGAGGTCAGGGAGTTTGAAGAAGAACCAGGAGAAAGCCACTTCATTTCTCTTTTTTTCCAGCATATCAGCATGATCAGACATCCTATCCATCTCCTGCTCTTCTGGTCTCTGGGGTTCTCTACACCAGATAGGTAATTGCTTTAGAATGTTAACTACTTCACTAGTTGCTGTAAACAGCCCCAAGCTTCACATCCAAGACCTATCATGCCAATTAAACTATTAATATGGAGAAAGAGAGCAGCAGAAGAGATAATCAAGTTTAATTCATTTTTTTTTTACATAGAAAAGCACAAGTCAGTAAGGAGTACTGTATCTTAATAGCCTCTAAAGGCATCTCTATTCGAGAGGATCAGCTCATTTTCTCTAGATCTTAGCATTAGGAATTCCAGTGCCTCCCACAAGATCTTTTGTTATCCAATTATTTCTAATATGCCTGTAGCTAAACCAAGACTCAACAGTTTAGGTCAAGTAAGAGAAGAGGAAGGTGGATGCGCTTATTCTGACTGTCAGTTTCTTCATCTAAAATAATGAATATAATGCCACTGCTCTCTCAGGGTTCCTGGAAAAATTAAATGAGGATCAAGGTAAGCCAATTTGGCACAAGGATTATTTTGAGCCGGAGCCAACTGAGAATCAACAGATGTAGAAAGACACCTTTTAGGGGCTTCCCTTATCTGGCTAAAAGCGGCAACTTCTGAGAAACGAGGCCTACTGCAAGTCTCCTCTCCCAGGGAGGTCTCAGGGGTGTGAAAATAGGAAGTCAACAATGAAATGGAGCTGCACGAACTTTGTTGATGTTAGCTATTATATTTATTAGTCAAATAGGTTTGCTTGCAAGGCATGTTTTCTCATATATGCACTCTGTGCTAGGAACTAGGCAACGTAAGTATCATCAAGACACAGCCCCTGACCTTGAAGGGCTCCCAGGTAGAAGTGCAGAAGTCTGGCCCTGGTAGAGGACTTGGGGAAGGAGATCCCATGTCCTTCGTTTAATAAATAGAAAAAGCTGTCTGGTGGTGTTAGGTGGCACATTTCTGTGCCTCTCCCTCATCTTGCTGCTCAGTATTTCTGTTGATATTACGGAGCAGCCCTGCTTCTAGCTTAACTAGTGAGATAAGGTACCTACATCTGCAATGGAATACACGTCACTGGATTCAGTCTCTGCACAGAGTCACATTCGAGGAAAGACAGTCCCATAACAAGCATTACTAAAAGCAATTTGTGTCTTTACTTGGTTCTCTTAAAGAATGTCCCAGCAGTGCTTCTTAAAGTCTTTTTTCACTAGGTCTCTCAAGTCCCTTTCTCATTCTCATATTCTTACCAAACCTTTACCTGAAATCCAGCCAGGATTCTTTCTCGCCTCATTCCCCCAGTTTCCCAGGCATGTAGCAGCCCCAAACCTTACCGCTGTCCTCCACCGTCTCCTCATCCATAGGCTGTTTCCCTGTTTCCTGTGACTTTCTTCAGTCCTGTCGTTCACAGGCCCCCACTTCCTTTCAGAAAGCCTGTGCTCCTGGCCTTCTCCACATCCTAACACCTGTTGGGAGAGAAAGTGTGGCTCTCGCTCTCACTTGCTTCTGGGTGGAAATCTGTCCACTTCTCAGATTGCAAAGGAGAGTTCAGAAACTGAGCCCGAAAGCAAACATCCTTCCTCCAGAAAACGGAGCTTGGAGCGGGGGCAGACAGAATTCTGAGATGTCCCCTAGCATCCCCACCTGCTGGGGCGTGTGCCCTGCGCAATGCCTGGGACCACAAGCATCCTGCCGTTGACTCCTGTGAATTGGTTATGCTACACGCGTGACGACTTTAAGAAAGGAGATGGCAGCTTTGACAGCTGGCAGTGTCGTAGCCAAAGAGGTTTATTGGAGGCCCGATTATTGCTAATTGAGAGAAAGGGAGATCACGCAAAGGGAGCTTAACCTTTCAAAGCACAGGGTTTTCACAAATCCGACATTGACATAGCTATGGACCAACTTATTAGTAGAATAAATGTAGACTCCAAAAGGAGATGTTACTGTAATATTTGACTGAAGTTACGTTGCCAAATGAAAAAGGGTGGGTAATTTACTACATGGTGCTGACACTACAGTTGTCCAAATGGGAGAAAATAGACCTGGATCCTGCTCTCAAACCATTAAGGAAAGCTTCCGGATACATTACACTATGGTAATTGTTTTACAGTGTAACCTAAAAGGCTATGTGTGTAACTGAAGGCAGGAGAGATCTTCATCAAGATTGGAAACCCAGAAGTTATTAAAAATATGTAGATATATTTAAGCTTTTAATATCAAAATCTTATGGCAATAAAACCAAAGATGAGTTGAAAAAAGTGGTTCAATAATGATACTTCAGTGATTAATATCTACAATAAAAAAAACTCTCACAAGGAGACAAGAAAAGATAAGTAAGCCAAATGAAAAATGAGTAAAAAATAAGAATAGGCCATTTCAATAAGTGCAAATAACCAAGAAACATGCAAAATGATAAGTTTCACAGTAACATAAAAATCCCTGTTAAAATAGTAATAATAATATCACAGCTTTTCCCCAAACACACTAGAACAAGATTTAAAGCCCTTATATTTAATTGTTAGTGTGGGTCTGGGGAGATACATACTCTCAAACATTGCTGATGGTAATAGGAATTGCTGTCACCTTTTTTAGGAACAAACCATTGAAAACTATTAGAAGTAGTGCACAAGTGTACCTTGGAGATACTGAGGGTTCTGCTCCAGATCACTGCAAGAAAGCTTACAACACAATAAAGTGAGTTACACATTTTTTTTGGTTTCCCAGTGAATATAAAAGTAATGTTTACATAATACTGTAGTCTCTTAAGCATGCAATAGCATAGGTCTAAAAAACCCCCAATGCACATACCTTAACTTAAAAATACGTTTTTGCTGGAAAATGCTAATCATCATTGGCATCTTCAGTGAGTCGTAATCCTTTTGCTGGTGGAGGGTCTTACCTTCAGTTTGTGAGAAAGACAACATCTGCAAAGCACACAAAATGAGGCATGCCTATAATACACATAATGTATAACTTTCAAGTCCTAATCTTTTATGTAATATATAATGGGCACTTGCTTATATGTATAACATGTATTCTTTTAACAAAATAGCAAGCCCTATGGCAAAGGAGACAAAACAAAACAAACAAGAGCAGAGGGTTTTGTCCCGCTGGTCACTGAGGGAGACATGAGAGAGATGTGCTCCTGCTGGCCCGGAAGAAGCAACAGCTGTGTGAACCACCTATGGGGGTCCCACGGCAAGGAATGTGAGTGATTTATAGGAGCTAAGAGAAGTCCTTGACAAAAAAAAATGGGGACCTCAGTCCTACAACCACCAGGAAATGATTTTGACCAACAACGTCAATGGATTTAGAAGTGGATTTTTCCCTGGCTGGTGTAGCTCAGTGGATTGAGAGTAGGCCTGAGAACCACACGATCGCGGTTCGATTCCCAGTCAGGGCACATGCCTGGGTTGCAGGCCAGGTCCCAGCAGGGGACTCATGAGAGGCAACCACGCATTGATATTTCTCTCCTTCTCTACTTCCCTTTCCCTCTAAAGATAAATAAATAAAATCTTAAAAAAAAAAAAGAAGTGCATTTCATCTTCCACCCCCAGCATCCAAAAAGGAACAAAGTCCACTGATGCCTTGATTTCAGCCTGGTGGGACTCTGAGAAGAGACCCAGCCGTGCTGTCTGCTGCTGGACATTTGAGCTGAAGAACTGTGAGCGAATCAGTGGGTGTTGCTGTCAACCTCTAAGCTTGTAGTCATTTGTTAACTTGGCAACTAACCTTGAAAACTGACAGAGAGGGAGAGTGAAGACAGATAAGACATAAAAACTCATACAAGAATAACTTTTGTTTCTGTTCTGGATAAGAATATCACTAGTCACACAGTGCAAAGGCTAAGGAAGGAAGTACTGCCGCTAAGTGCCAGCCGAGGCCAGCTGAGGGGGCCTGGGGCCTGGGGCAGTGAGAGATGCTCCGCTGGAGAGATGGAACCTGTGTGGGTGATGGGCAGGATTTGGTCGGTGGAGAAGAAGGTTTTTTTCTTCTTTTTATGTTTTTTTTTTATTTTAATTATTGTTCAAGTACAGTTTTCTGCCTTTTTTCCCCTAACCCCACCCTCGCCCTGCCCACCTCCCTCCTGTTTCCACCCCCCTCCTTTATTGTCCATGTGTCCTTTATACTTGTCCCTGCAAAGAAGAGTTGATTAAGGAAAAGCGTGTGACAGGAACATAAATGATGTGTTACGGGAAGAGCGCAGAGGCGGCTCTGGACCCTACCTGCCTCCCCGCTTTGCGGCAGCCCTTTCCAAACGACTTCCTGAACAGGCCACACATTTTCACACCTGCAGAAATTTGCAGGTGCCCCTTCCTCTACCTTCCCCCACTTGTCTTTCAAGACCAAGGCTCCTTCCCTCCACAGTCCCTCCCCCAGCTTCCCAGTCTCAGAAAAGTTCATCCCAAGCACAAGGTCTTTGAGTTCCTCCTTGGAAGCAGGGATGTCCACAGCCATGCTTGTTCTACAATTCCACATTCAGAGAAGAAAGTGTTTGTTGGGTCAATATCAACCTCACCTTCAATCTTGCTGCCTCATTCTCACTTCCAGATGGCAGGTTTTCTTAAAGCGGGGCATACCCATAACCCAGCTAGGCTGACAGCCCCAATCCATGGTAGCCCTTGACCGTGTATTTCTAAAGCAGTGAGAGAGCTGTGAGGTGTTCCCCGAGGCCCCCGATGAGGACCGGAGATCCCCTGGCTCTTCCCACAGGATCCTTGATCATGTTCTGGTTTCCTCCTCCAGAAAGATGGGGCTAAATAAAACCCCGAGGCTGAGGAAGGGGTGAGTCAGAACTCTCAGAGAAGGGCGATTCCTGCATGACTGCTCCCTGCGAGGAACATCCCCCATTGAGCCCAAGTTGTTTATGTGAAAAGCTGTGAGCCTGAAAAAATGAGCTCTCCCAAGGCAGGTTGGCAGCAGCCTCCCCTTCCTGGAGGTGGCATGGTGTTTCATAGCGTGGAAACTTTCTGTGCCAGTATCAAAGGACAGGCATATAACCCTCCAAGCCAGGGAAGCCTGGTAACAAAGGCGGGGGGGATTGGGCTGGAAGCCAGGGGACATGAGGTTTAGTCCCAGTTTCACTGCGTACCCCATATGTCATATCAGGTAATACCCTTCACCCCTCTGGGCTTTCTTTTTCTCAGCTGCAAAATGAAAATGCAAGCCCAGATGATTTTCAACTTTCCCTCTGGCCCTGGCATTCTTTGGATTTATCTGAGTGCTCCCCAAATGCCAGGTCTCCAAGTTCACTCTCAGGCCCTGGCTGCCAAGTACCAGGTCTCCAAGTTCAGTCTCGCCCTGGCTGTCCAGTGTGCAATGTCAAAGGTGGAGAAAGGAATGCTGACGTAGTCTATAGCCTTTGTTGCTCAAAAGAACCAGGCTCAACTGTCACCCAGTTGGGCATCTCCACTGTGTCAGCCATCTAGTTAATGGCTGGGGATAGTGACGTGAAAGTGACAAGGTCCCTTCCAGAACTCACTGTCTGGTAGATGAGGGTGTGGCCAGAAGTGTGGACAACCAGAAGATCACCAGCCACAAACACTCCTTTGCTAAGTCCGATTGAATGACACAGGCAAGCAGCTCAGAACTAGGAACAGTCTACAACGGTCCAAGGGGAACCAGATTTCAGCCAGGAGTTCAGTTCCGGGCCTAGATTCTCCCCACCTTGACCAAAAGTTTTACTGAGAAAGAGGTCGGGATAAAATGACCAGAGAGGTCAAAATCCACTTTCTTCCAGTGATATGACATTTTAATATCCATGTAGTTTTCTCTAGACAGACAGAACAATTCATTATTGTTTATCATTTTAGAATATTACCACAATTGAGAGAAAAACAATTCACTCACAGCGAGGGGGTCACTCGGCTGAGAAACATCTAATTCCAAGCGGAAGGGCCTGAATAATTCCTAAGAGTTAAGATTCCAGTTCTATTATGCTCTTCATCTCATATATTCACCACAGCCAGCACTTCCAATGTGTCTGTCAATTATTTTAGGACATTTATTTATGATGCTGTATTTTACGCATCTTAATACTCTCAAATATCATGAGGCTTCATTTAATTTTATAATTTATCATTAATGAGATTTCTGTCTTCAGCTTTGTTTTGAAGCTTTAAAGGTGAAATAAATAAAAATCAGAATATCATACATACAGAAGATGATATATACATACAAAAGACTGAATGAAACATATATCTACATATATATGTGCAATGTATACAATTATAAAGCCAACATGACATCACCACCAGTTGGGTTATGTGGTCCTGTATATTTCCCTCCTTTTTATCTAAGCCTGTCTGAATCACGTGTCCCTTGTAACCATAGCCATAAACAGCACAGGAAGCACCTAGGGTGGTACCTGGCCCCCAGGCAGTGCCCAGTAGGTACTCGTCCTAACTGGGATTCAGCGCTTCATTCAACAAACATCTACGGAGTTTGCATCGTGTGCCAGCTTTGCCTGAAGCGCTGTAGGAAGCCAGATGGCTGGGACGCGGTGTCCACCCCAGGACTCAGAGGGGAACATGGGTGCAAACACATGAAACTGAAATGGATTAGAGTCCATCCTCACGGAGAGCTCTGCCCAGGGGTTCGGGGCGCAGAGGAAGGAGTGATCAAGGGCAGGGAGGCCTGGTGCATTGTGGGGGGTGGGGTGGACTGAGAGGTGGAGTGTGGAATTGGGGAAGGAGCTGGACTTTTTCTTTGGCACAGGAGAACCAACAGTCATACAAGCACATCAGACTTAAGGGAAAGATTTCCCTCGCAGTAGGGTGGAAGTTTGGGGCTTAAGTAAAAATCTCTTATCGCTACATGTGACAAATAATGTTCATAATATTTATAGAGCCTGCTGAGCACTGTACATGCATTATATTATTTCATAAACATAAAAATCCCCCGAGGTACACACGAGGGCTATATCCAGCCATGTAATGTGAAAAATAGAGACATTCATTGAAGAAGATACAAGATACAAGAAACATTGTACACAGAACAATGATGCCTCAGTCCCCGTCACAGTAGGCACCTCACACAGTTCTCCCAATTGCCATCAGCTGCCCCATCGTATTTTCCTGAATCTCATCCATGGTCTGAATTCTCTTCCCTTTTAAAGGTGATTTTAGTTTTCGGAAAAGCCAGAAGTCACAGGGTGCCAAATCTGGGCTGAGCCACGTGGGTGATTTGATGTTTCGCTAAAAACTCTGCACAGACGTGATGCATGAGCAGGTGCCTTGTCGTGATGAAGCAGCCAATCACCAGTTGTTCGTGGCTGTGGCCTTCTGAATCATCCAGTAGTTTCCATGGAAGAATGTTCAAACTTAATACAAAATTTGATGCAGATTTGATTCAAAATTCAGTCATTTTGAATGTGACAGCCACACAGTACACATGCTCACTCAATGGAGTCTCCTGCCCCCACGGACTAGGGCAGTGAAGTCGTCACTGTTCATGCATGCACATCCCAGGCCACTCTCCTCGACTGACAGTTGACACTGATGTTGTGCAAACCATTTTCATTATGTTAACAAAGGCTGGACCTTTCTGGACAGACCTTGTACTCTATCACTAAGAGGCGGCAGAATTTAATTATTGGAAGGCATGCTTTGAAACTGAACTGTTTTTGTTAAAATCCTGGCTTTACACTTACTAAATATGGGCTTTTAGGGAAGTAACTTCACCATTTCATGGCTTGACTTTTTATTTTTTAATTTTGTAGTGGAGCAGTAAAAGTGTTAGGCTGAGGGGGGAGTGGAAATGATGACATGAAATTCTACCTGCACATTGTTTAGAACCATTCATATCCTACACATGGTGTTTAATGGGCGTTGCCTCTTACTGACCCATTTCATGCAGGGGGAACTTGAAGCTTGACGAGGGAAAGTCACATTTCCACAGCCAGTAAATTGCAAATTCTGGATTCAAACCCAGGGAATCTAACCACAGAATCCAAGCTCTTCATCATCAGCTAAGCCAGATTTGGTTACTCACGTGGAGGTAAATTTTGATCTGCTAAACTCTGTTTCAAGGACTTTCTTAAATCACCTGCCCTAAAATGACCAGTGAGAGAGGGATGAGGGCTGTTAATCTCTTTGGTCATTGTCACCTCTGGAAACCTGAGTAATTAATTAATGGATTCATCAAACATTTATTCACCGATTGAGCTACTACTAAGTGTCAAGCTCAGTGTTCTCTCATTTCATATGAATTACCTCAGGTCTGTCCACCACAAGATGTATATGATTATTCCCATTTTATAAGTAGAAGTTGTGTTGCTCAGAGGAGTGGGTCACTTGTCCAAGGCCAAACGATTGCTGTTGACTTCCCCGTGTCTCCTCCACACACCTGCAGGGCAGGGCTTGATGGGTCTGAGCTAATCATGAAAACTACATCCCGGTTTCCAGTAGGAGAACCAAAGCCTGAGCCAGTGAGTACAGAGCATCCTATTGGCCACGGGATTCGTTCAGAAATGAGCACTAATTTGGACCAAAAAGGTGCAAGGGGAAATTGTTTTCTGGCTTCAGCAAATATTGTCCTCACTCTTTAGAGAGAGCCTCGGCAGGAGACAGTCTTATCCACGGACATTGTCCCATGTGGATGTGAGGTTTGGGGGTGCTGTCAGCCTGGGGGTGGGTTCACCCACTAGTGCAGGAGGTGAACATGACCAGGAGAATCACAGAGACCACTGGGTTAAGCCAGTCCTGAAGCTTCTGGCTGTGTGGGCCAATGGATGTCCTTATTGTTCCAACCAGTCTAATGATTTCTGCACCTCTAACAAGGCTGGGAGCTGGGCTCCAAGTCCAAGTCCAAAGTGGGTGACTTCCCACTCTGTGCCTCCCTAGAGTGCCTGGCTGCAGACACGGCTCTTCTGCCCAAGTTGTTTACCATCTGGCAGGAGCCTTTCGGCATTCTGCTGTTGTGGCAGATTTGATCAGCAGTCACAATGCCAAAGTGGTGGTGGTTTGAGCCATTGTTTAGCTGATGGTCTAATTCTTCCACAATAAATATGCATTGGTTAGATAATAAAAACAACAACGGGGAAAATTCCACACAAGGCAGAGATAAACAGGAAACTCCACTTAAAAAGGTTTATATAAAGATAAAGCTGCACAATGTGCATTTGGCATATTTTTTAAAACGCTAAACTGGATCAAGCTGAAGACAAAGTGCTGAGCCCTTCATCACACACTCAGCAGCAGTTCCCTCTGAGACCTGATTATTAATTAGGAGTTGGCCGTAGCTATCATCAAACTTCCCTGCTTCCCCCAGCAACAGGCGACCTTTCACAGGAATGGCCCAATCAAGACAGCTTCTGATGGCAATGGGCCCTGCTAAGAGGTTCTAGAACTTGAACAGGAGAAGTCCTGCAAAGTCACAAGACAGAGAAGAGAGCTGCCATCCACTGGAAAATTGGTTTAATGCTGTGGTTTTCTTTGTTTTGTTTAAATTCTTTTTCATTTTTTAATTACAGTTGACATTCAATATTATATTAGTTTCCCACTTCTGGTAATTATCCCCAGGGTATATAGTATAGGGGGTTGGTGGGTGTGTTTCAGTGTGGACTCCTCCACCTCCCTGGCTCAACAGTGAGATCTTCCAGGACAAAGACGTTCTCCTGGCCAAAGAGAGTCCCTAACACCCAGAAGTAGGCTCAGTGTTTGTGAGGTTGTACCATAGAGATGGAGAGTGATAGAGGGATGTTGAAACCATAGAGAGGACAGTCTTATGAGGAAGGTAGAGGGTCTCACCTAACTGTCAATCAGTACAAGCTGCAAAGAGGAGCAGAGCCATTTCCAGAAAAGGCAAACCATATGAGTGAAGGTTTATAAAGAAGAAAATGGAGTTTTTCTGTGGTGGGTGCCTCATACACACTTTTTAAGGCTTTCATTAACTTCAGGCTCTGCGACTTTGGTACCTCACCTCAAACATATTAAAATGCTCCCATGTTAAATAGAATGTATAACTGATAACCTATAAAGTTACACCATCAAACTTTTTTATAAAGTTATAAAAGTTGATATGTGCATTTTGTAGGCACACTAAGGGAACATTAATTTAAGTGTTATAGCTTTCATATTTCAGAACCAATCACTTGAGACCGTAAAACTTTCTCTAGGCCCAGATACTGTTGCTATGGAGCCGAATAGATGGAACGGCCCTAGAGGATGAGAAGGACCATTGTCTGTCTGCTGGGCTGGGAGTTAAGCAGCAGATACAGTCACCTCTGTTTTTCTCAGTGAACGCGAAGAGTGGGCCCTCAGGGCTGGTGAGCAGATCGGTGTTCAGATAAGAGCTGAGGCTGGACTCAGGTCAGGGCCGGTCTTTCAGGTGAGTCAGGTGGAGGTTTGGGCTAGGACCTGTGGGCGCAAGGGTGGGGGCATCTTACCCAGGAATCTCACGTGTTTTCTTAATTCCATTTTTCTAGGTAGAGGGCTGAGGAAACATAGATAACTTACTCCCTATGTGCCAGGCACTGTGATAGACCCCTTTACATGGGATGGTCTCAACGAAATCACAAGCCACCCTGTGCGGTGGGCAGCCCCTTGAGTCTATTTTACAGATGGACACTGGAGCTGGAAAGGAGAAAGTCACCCAGCACAGAAGGAACTCAAAGAGTTTTGTCAGATACAAGGACCCACCCTCCCCTGGAGATTTTTCAGGTGAGTGGGTGAGTGCTCGGTGGAGGAAGGGGAGGAGGGCCAGGGGGTGAAGATCTTTGGGGGCCGAGTTCTAGAACCCTGATTTCCAGGGATCCCTTGTCTCCTTGGCAGATTTCCTTTCTGCTCCTGTGCAAGTGCCCCACTGAGCCCCTGGCTCCCTGAACTTGACCTTGGCTCCTGCTTTGTTGCTCAGGACAGATCACCTTGCGGGGCTTTGCCAAGGACATGAATAAAACAGCCCATGTGATTGTAGCCACACAAAGGTAGACAAGGAAATTACTCTGATTCGGAAAGCAGAGACCCACTCTCCAGCTGGAGCCCGATTCCTGACCTTTCCACCCCCAAGGGCATGGGCTAAGATTTCTTTTCCTCCATTTATTGGATTAATTTCAGCCTCATAGACAATCCTTCCCTCTGGCCTCATTTACCTGCTGTTGTTTTTAACCTCAGAAAATGTCATGGCCACAAAGTTTGGGGGAAGGACCACAGTGTCAGGAATCAGACAGACACCAGCTCGCGTCCTGACTCTGCTGTTTGCTGGAGCTCTGACTTTGAGCAGAGCTCTTGAGGTTCGCTTCCCCACCTGTGAAGGGAGGAGATTTGGGGATGAATGAAATGATACAATAGAAAACTTACCAATGCATTAAATTATGTGGGAATTCATGGGTTTTGGAAGGAAGTTTGAGGTGGAGAAGCAAGAGAGATGCCTCTCTTTTTTCCCAGGGATGAGAGTGGAAGGTGAGGAACAGTGTTCAAACTGAGGGAACAGACAGTGCAAAGCCTAAGGACAAATGAAGTCCAAGACACCTGGATCATAGACTATGGGGAGGAGATTAGGAAAAAGTAAGTTAAGGCTGGAGAGTTCAGGCTAATCCAAATCGTTCAAAGCCATGTAATAACTTAGTGCATTATCAGAAGAGAAATGAGGAGCCCCAGAAGGGTTTTAAGCAAGGCAGCAACTGTTCATGTTTTATAACTTTACTTTGCCAGGATAAAGGGTATCTTGCAGAGAGTCAAGGCTGCAGACAGTCCAGTTAGGAGGCTGGTGAACCAGTCTGCTCGGTGGAGTGGCAGGCTTGACTGGGGAGATGGAGGCGGGTACAGAGACAAGTGGACAGCTGTGCCATTTGCTCGTTCTGTGGCTTCAGGTAAGCTCCTCCACTTCTCTAAGCCCGAGGGTTCTTCCTGTCATCTGTGGAAGGTAAGAGCAGCAGCCTCATCCTGGCAGTGCCACACGCTGAACACTGGTGAGACAGAAGCCGCTGTTTCATCATCGTCAGTGGTGGAGGGACTGGGAATGCTGCAGTGACGAGTGGAACGGAGACTCCAGTCCCCTCTCACATCCGACCTCCTAAATCCATCACCTGCAGGGGCAGTGAGTGCAAGAAAGACCCTCTTCACAAGTGAAATCCTGGTTAGAAGGCACAGATGGTCCCGGTGAGGAAGGAAGCAGAGAGGAGGGCAGGGTTGCTGTCTCAAGAGTCCATGGGTCTGTCTGCTCCGAGAGCGCCCCCGAGAGTTGGGACACAAAGGGCACATGTCCACAGGGTGGCGGGTGGGGCGGGTGGGGTGGGCAGGCTGGAGCCTTTTGAGGAGGGTCAGGAAAAAAGCCGGAAGAGCCGTGCAGGTGGGCAGCAAGGCTATTTCTAGTTGGGTACAAAAAGCCCACAGAAGAGGTGTAACCTGCGACCGAGTCCTCCTGGCTTCTGCCCTCCCTGCCAGGAAAATCCATCATTGAGTCAGAAGGGAAGGAGCTAAAATTGCTTAGAGAAAAAATAATCCAATGGAGAGGCGAAGATATTGAGAGTGTCTTGCTCTGTTAAACACACACAAGACTCACTGCTCAGACAAGTGGCGTTTGAGGATTCTTTTTCACATGAGAACGTTTTTATTGTTTTTGCAGGTTTTAAAGGAATGTGTACTTGTTATAAAACTCCCAACCTATCTGAGGGGCCTATTTTGAGCACTATCTTCACGGTAGGAACCCTTTGTGGGAGGGGTCTGAGTTCTGGAACCCTGATTTTACAGCTGACGACACTGAGGCCGAGAGAGGACAAGTGACTTGCCCAGAGTCACACAGCTAGTTTGCATGACTTGCAGGTTCCAGAAGGCTCCTCAACCTCCCTAAGCCTCCTTCTCCTTCAATTGTTTAGAAGGACAATGGCCAAACTGTGCTCCCAGGTACTGGAGCTGTACTCTGGTTCAAAACCTGGTTCTCCAAGTGACGAACGGCAGGTACTTGGGGAAATTGCATAGCCACGTGCCTTGGGGCCTCTTCTGCAAACCAGGTGTATTAACAGTATCTGCAGAGGTTGTGAGGACACAGTTAGATCCCACATGGCAAAGGTGTAGAACCCTGCTTGCTGTACTGATGGGCAGCAATAGTGTCCTATGCTTTTTTGCAAGGACAATGTCACCCATCCTGGCCAGGTTCATTACAGGGAAAAGAATGGGTTTTCAAGGGCGGGCCGGTCTAGTCTAAGGATGAAACTCAGCAGAGTGCCTGGAAAAGAAGTACTCGCATGCAGCTATTATAACTTATAAATTCCACGGCATAAGCTCTTCGCCACAATTTGCCACTTCCTCATACTACCTTACGGTGCCCGACATCTCATGCTTCAGAGGTATTATTCATAGTTCCCATATATCCTTCCACACCTTTGAAAGAATCACACAGACTTGTTTCTGTGTGATTTTCACTTTTAACTATGGGTTAAATGTGCCAGGTGTGAATTCTGGCTTTGGCAGTAAGCGCATGAGTTTAGGAAGGCTGTTTACCTTGTCCAGGCCTTAGTTTTTTCATCTGCAAAATGGGGGTAATACTACCCACCCCCTACATGGGTGGTGAGGGCAACAGGTAGTCTGGCTTAGATCTCAAGAGTAAGAGATACTGGACAAAGGGCACACACTCTATCATTGGTCATAGATGCTATGCATACTTTTCTCAGGTTATCTCCCCCTCCCTTTTTCACCAAGGGGACCTAAATGGTTGGAATAGCTTTGGGGATCTTGGAGGTATTGAATCTGGATTCCTGGGGCTACAGGAAATTGTTCTAATTTTCAAATAGAGGATGAAAATGGAAGTCACAAACTACAGTTGATGAGGCTGGAAATTCCGGGAGTGTTTCTAGAAAAGAAGGCCACAAAGATGTCATGTGAGGACCTGGAGAATCCAACCGTGGCGGCGAAGAGGCACCAGCGATTTGCTGAGACTAAATCACACCAGACTCTCTTCTTCGCTGGTTTGTCTACGAACGGATTATTGACAGGATTGCTAGATTGTGGGTTTTAGCTTGCTATTTGCCAGGATCCCCATATGTCCTTGTGAACGAATGACAAAACACCGAAGCGCTACGGCTGCGTGGAATCCTGACTGACTGGCTCTGTCCGAGAATGCTGAGCAACGGATCGATGTCAGCCTGGAGAAACAGTCTCTGTGAAGGAGCCCTGGCTTTGACCTTGTCCGGTTCAGCATTTTTATTGATGTTTCCTACGAGAGCATCAATGGCTCTCTAATCGAATCTGAGGGTGCCCAAGGCTGAGAGGAACACATGGGCTGCATGATAGAATCACGAATCACAAAGCTATCAATAGCCTGGCATGAAGGGGAAAAAATAACAAGGTGAATTGTGCTCCAAATACACCTAAAACGTTGCCTCTAGAGTCCCACGCACTATGGCGAGGGTACATGAGAGGGTTGGCTTAATAGCAGACCCTTGGAAAAGATGCTAAGGTCTTGTCTTTTTTGTCAGGCTTAGACTGTTGGGTCGTGTTGAACTGCCAAAATAATGAAACAACACTTTGGGTGGCACATGTAGCATTTTTTAAGTAGAATAATCCAGGCACATGGAATATGCTCGGGCAGATACTATTTAAAATAATGGATGATTTAATGTGTTTTTTTCTCTGGAACACTGTGGTGAGTTATTCAGGCATTCATTTAGTAAACATTTTGGAAGAACTAGAGCTAGGCCCCGGGGAAGTACTGAGCACACATCCATCAACAAAATAAACAGAATCTCCACCAGGGGGGGAGGGAAACATTTAGTGAGCATCCAGTGTGAACCAGACACTGTGTGGAAGCAGTGAGACCATTATAGTTCCTGCCTCCAAATTTCTGCTAAAGAAACAGGTATGCACGTATACGCACAACGCAGAAATGGCACGCGCCATCACAGCTTTAGAGAGAAAAGAGGTTCCGAGGAGGCCCGGTTCACTCCCTATAGAGGGGCTTCCGAGAAGGAGTTACGGCAGATGGGACACGGGTGCGTCGTCCCCTGTGTGCGTGTGGATAGGTGTTGGCTCGTTCCTGGTTCCCACCTTTAAGGGTGTGTCCTAAGGCGACTGGAATTGTGGGTCGACTTGCAACCTGCATCATACATGGTAATAGAGGAGGAACTTGGATTTTTTCTCAACCTGAAGATGACAGACCCTCAGGGTGGGGCCCCTTTAATGGCTAGGGAACATGGGCCATATTAAATGGAACGAAGAACCGTCTTGTACTGGCGGCCACACAGACGGCCTCAGGACGCAAGACGCGGGACGAGGGATGCAGGACCCAGGACGCGGGACCCGGGACGCAGGACAGAGGACGCAGCACGCAGCACGCAGCTGGGCGTTTCAGGGCAGTAGGCTCGAGGTCACACAAGGACAGTCTTTCAGACAGTAGTTCATCGGTGGAAGGGTGATTTGTGAAGTGGGCCAGTGCGGGGGGCTTCCTTCTCGTCTGAGGCATTTAAGCAGGAGCTGGAGAGGCCCCTCGAAGCCCGTGATGAAGACCGCCCCATCGGTTTGCGCTCTAGGCTGAAAGGCCTCTGAGGGCAGGTGTAGCCCTAGGAGTCTCCTGCTTTATAAACTCCCATGTACTGCATTTTAACATTGTTGTCATGCGTTGGTATTTTATGTTTTGTGCCTGAATCCTTGCTTACTGAATGATGGACTTCCTGAGAGCCAGGAAAAAAGGGCTGGATGGTGTACTAGAAAAATGATGGATTTGAAATTTGTTTCAATAACCAAAAAGCCGTGTTTGTGGTGGGCAAGGCATTCACCTTCTCGGCAACTCAGTTTCCATACCTATAAAATACATGTGATAACGTACCCCGTTGGGTTGCTGTAAGGCCGAGATACATACAGTGCATGAGTAAAGCCACTGAACAGAGTGACACACAAATGGATGTGCACTCAATGGTAATTATATTTCTTCCATCCTTATGTACTGCTATCCCTTTGCACTTGGTATTGAGAAATGTGCAGTTCAGTTCCAGCTCCAAAATACTTGTGGGGTGAAGGCCAAGTGCTTACTGAAGTACTGGGACCCGACAAGTACTTTCCCAAAGGGAGGAGTGTTTTGCTCTGTATTCTGGTTTGTTTGTCTGCTTGTTTGTTTGCAGCTCCGTCTGCTCCTTCTTTGCCTTATTCCTTCTCTCGCTCTTAAGTGTCCTTCACTATAGGTCTGAAGATGCTTGTGTGTAGATCAGTGGATTCGGAGCACCCTCTACAGATAACAGAGGGATTTGTCTGGAGAGAAGACAGATTTTTCTCGTCGTGCAGTCACTGGATCAAGTGACATGTGCCAGGAGCAAGTGAGAGGCGGAGGGAGGGAACCAGCAGGGGATGCTCAGATCTTCTGAACGCACCCCTCCCTGGCCACGCTCCTGTCTGGCTGCCTTCCCTTGCATCCGCTGTCCCCAGTAGATCTGAGTGCAGGGAGCTACCCAGGACGCAGAGAAAGGATTCCCTTCTGCTCCTGAGCAGAGGTAGTTCATTGAGAGTTTGTCCAAAGAGACCATCGCCGAATCTGAAATCTGAACAGGCCAACAGCTCAGGTCTAGTGTTAAACCTACCAGACTCGATGCCTGAATGACCTCCTCTGACCACCCGGGAAGCCTGTGTTGCTCAGCCGTCAGAAAGGGGACAAGGTCTTATTCAAGCACAATTAACCACAGGGAAAATTTTCATTATAAAGTACGCCTTCAAATATTTTATCCCCAGTTCTTTTTCATATACAACTCCTGTCCCTAGATAAAGGCAAAGAACAACTTTCCTTTTGCAAATATAGCAGTGAGGACAACACGGGCAAGAGAGGAGTAGGGTGGGTTGTAACAAGGAGGGTAAGATCCATCTCAGGGTTGCCACCCCTGGGACAATGGGCAAAAGTTACTGACAGACTAACTACAAAATCAGAACATGCATATCCCTTTCTGAAAGAAAATGATAAAATAGATTCTTAAAGTCACAGAGTGAGATACTAGGAAATAGAACTTCTGACATTCAAGATCACAGTTTTTGCAGTCAGGGCCATTAGCTTCAACTCAGATATGTGTATAATTCACACTGACTTATTGAACAATAAGAATCTTCTGGGATCTGTGATAAGTATGCCTTCAAATTCTCATACAAGTGTCACAATAATTTTTGAAAGATCTTCACTTTATAGAAGAGAAAACTAAGACCCATGGCTCACTACTATCAAGAGAAACAGTTTGGATGTGAGCTCATATCCTCCTGATTCTTATTGCTTCACTTTAATCGCTACGATACGTAGGACACCTACTGGGTTAGGCATTTCAGGCCATGATAAGAAGTGGGTAACAGAATCCATGCTCTCAAAGAACATAACATCCCTTTAAGAGATCTCAGCATCTTGAGGAAGGGAGACTAGTTTGAACCCTGGGTAGGTGGCTTCTGTAGAGGAAGAATGAGTGGGAAGGGCCGGAGATAATGCTAACAGCAGTATTCTTCAGCCATGAAAAGAAGGAAATCCTGCCATTTGCAATAACAGGAATGGACTGTAACCACATTATGCTAAGTGAGATAAGTCGGTCAGAGAAAGACAAATACTGTGTGATAACACTTATAGGTAAAATCTGAAAAAGCCAAACTCATAAAACAGAGCAGAATGGTGGTTACCTGGGGCTGGGAGGTGAGGAATTGGGAAGATGTGACCCAAAGGGAACAAACATATGGTTAAAAGATGAATAAGGTCTGCAGAGGTAATGTGCAGTATTGCAACTATAGTCAACGATACTGTGTTATGTAATTCAAAGCTGTTAACAAACTAGGTTTTAAGTGTTCCCACCACAAATGAAATGATAATTAGGTGATGGATGGCAGTGTTAATTACCACGTGGTGGTAATTGTATTGCAATATATAAATGTATTGAATTGAAATGTAAGAATCATTTTGCACCTTCAACTTAAGCAGTGTTACTTGTCAATTGTATCTCGACTGTAAAAACACCCTCGTGAGAGCATGGGAGGTGAGCCAGTCTGTTTCAAACTGCACCTTCTGCGGAGAGCAGCTGATCTGGGAGATTAAAAAACCCGGGCCTTTAGAATAATTGGAATAGTTAATCTGATGAGAATTTTAAAAACGTGGCCCTTCCAAAGAAACTGATATGAAATATTTTTTTGTTTATTATGCATAAAACTTGCCTGAAGACATCAGACAGACATTGATAGTGAGGGGTCAAGCACTCGGTATCATAGAAAGGCAGGGGAGCCAGAGAGAGATCGATGTTTGATACAGTTTTACTTTTTAAGGCATTTGATGATTTTCGTGTGGTGACCGAAGGGTTGAGTAGCCGAGCAGAGTCACCCCCAGTGTCACAGGGGTGGACGGTGGAAAACTGGCATGTCTTTCTTTCTCCACGAAGGTGCAGAATTCTAGGAAGTATGCCAGGCCTTCGACTGGGACCCCGAAACACTTACATGCTAGGACTGGAGACCAGCGAAGAGAGACCCACGCTCTCAGACACCGAAGCCCACGGTGAAAAAGCGCAGTGGATTCCTGGATTAAGAAACTCTTGCTCTGCTGTGTTAGGCCAGCGTTGGCCCGTCAATAACCAGTGTGGTGGTTGGAAGGGCCCCCTGGTTCTTGCTGCGGATGGCGCAACGCCCTTCAGCAATAGCCCTCGGGGAACTTTGGAAAAACAAAGATTTATTGCTTTCAGGACCTGGAAATGACACGGCACACCTGGGGCTACAGAGTGAGGTCACGGCTAGAAAATTTAGCAGGCAAAGTAGAACTTAGAAAAAACACACTTTATGCCGTGTGTGTGCGCGCGCGGGGGCTCGGGTGCGGGGAGTGGTGCTGGGGACGGGGAGAGAAATAGCGTCCCTCTTTACCCTCCCCAAAGTCAGATTTTTATTTGTCCCACTTCAAGCACATCTCCTTTCCCACCCCTTCATTAAAATTCAGAGCAGGCTGCACAGCTGTCTCATATGTTCCTCAGGTGGGATAATTAATCTTACCTCCCAGGAGAATGATTGCTGAAAATATCGAATATCACAAGGAGCCTTTTCTCCTGGATGGGTGGACACCGCCATCTAGTGTTTTAAAGGAGAACCGCCCAGCAACGATCCTTGCCTTTAATTTCTCAAGGTGTCTCTATTGAGCGGATCAATTCCCCGGTATGCCAACGATATCTGGATTTATTGGCTACGGTTGTGAAAGCTTCATGGCTCTCAATGGTTTTAACTGGGGGGCTGGAGAGGTTGTTTATAGGGAGGACAGAGCAGCCTGAGATGGAGCTGGAAAGGTAAGCAGAGGTGGTGAAATGCATGCTAAGTCCAGCCCCACGTGGAACGGCCCTTTACTGACCTCAGCACCTCGAGCATTTTGCGTTTCTGTGACTTGGTCCGCACACTCTTTCCTTCTTCCACAGTGCTTTCCCCATCCCCGCTGCCTTGCCCATGCTGACTCCTCCTGGGAGATCCAGCTGCAGCACCACCTTCTGTATGAAGGTCTTCCCGATCACCACTGCCTGCTGCTGCTGGATAGAATCAAGTATTTCTCTCTGCCCCTCTCACGCCCTCTTCCCTTTAACCCGTGGCTGCAGTCGAGATGTTTGCGTAGTTGTCATGCATGCAGACTCTGGATCCTGGAGTCTGACGGACCATGTCTTATTAAATTTCTGTGTGTTCCCAAGGAGATCTGGTAATTAATATTATTGGGTCCGTGAATGAAAGAAAGAAAAATTGGGAAAAAGAAAAGCATGTGCATATCCCTTTAAAAATCAGGTTAAAAGGCCTTAGGGCAGAAAAACTGATGCCATTAGGAAAGAGGAAGGGAACCCCGAAACTGTGCGGCTGGAGAGAGATGAAAGGTAAGTGGGAGAGATGTTGAGTTGTAGGAAGGTGACTCATTTCACTGACAGAGAAAGAGCTATTTGTGTAACACGAACATTAATATAATAAGGATCATTATCCTCATCATTTCAGAAGCACAAGATGGTCACCGAATAGCTTATGTTGAGATTAAAGAGCTGTGATTAAGATCGCCGAAACTTTAGAGAGAGATCTAACTTGCGTTTCATGGAAATGTAAGATTTGGTGCTTGAAAATGTCTCATGTAATGCATTTATCAGCCTTCCAAGTGAGAAACCCCTTTCGACGTTTTCCAGCCCCTAACCAACCATCAAGGCCAAGCATTGTCATCCTAGAAATGCCTCCTAAATCCAGCAGCTCCTGTCCACACACTCGCTAGTCTCTCATCACTTCTCAGTGAGATGATTGACAATCCCCCTTTTTATGGCCAAAGATCCCCTCTTCCCAATCTGTCATCCATTTCCAGATCGCTCTGCTAGAACGAGTCTTCTAAAACATACACGTTGTCACGACACTGCCCAGGAGAATATTCCCAGCTGTAGGAGACAGAGCCCAGACCCCTGGGTGTGGCAGGAAAGGACCCCCGCCACCTCCCCTCTGCCTATATCTCGGCCTCAGCAGCCCCCACTCTCTGCCGTGCCGAATGCCATCCTCGGTTCACGGCTCCAGGACCAGTCAGGCCCTTTGCAACCTCCAACACTGACCTCTGCGCCCGCGCCTTTGAACATGCTGTTTCCTCTGCTGGCAATCTCCTCGAGGCCCTTTTTAAAGACTAAATTACAGCCTTCCAGCCACCTCCAGTTCTGAGAAGAGATTTCCCCAGCTTCACTAGTGGGTGTGGCCTCTTCCTAACTGTGTCCCCGCTGGCATTGTTTATGCTCTTACTCGCCTATTTCTTTTTTTTTAAATCAAACTTATTGAGGCAACATTGGTTAATAATAATACGTAGGTTTCAGGTGTATAGTTCTACAATGCATCACCCACGTCAAGTCTCCTTCCATCACCATTCAGCCCCTCATTACCCTGTTCTACCTCCTCCCCCCCCTTCTCCTTCGGTAATCACCGTGCTCTAGTCTGTATCTGTGCAGGGGGGTGGGGGGTGGGTGGTTTTAAATCCCTTTACCTTTTTCACCTACCACCCTCTCCTCCCCTCTGACAGCTGCATATTCTCCATATCTATGAGTCTGCTTCTATTTTGTTTGTTAGTTTATTTTATTCATTAAATTCCATGCATAAGGGAAATGATATAGTACTTACTTGTCTTTCTCTGACTGGCTTATTCCACTTACTATAATACTCTCCAGGTCCATCCATGCTGTAGCAAGAAGTAAGATCTTTCTTCTTTCTTCTTCTTTTTCCAGCTGAGCCATATTCCATTCTGTAAATGTACCACAGCTTTTTTATCTACTCATCTACTGATGGGCACTTGGGTGGTTGCCAAATCTTGGTGATTGTCAATAATGCTGTAATGAACATAGGGGTAAATATATTCTGTGAAATTAGTGTTTTGGGTTTTTAAAAAATATATTCCCAGAAGTGGACTTGCTAGTTTATAAGGCACTTCCTTTTTTAATTTGTAGAAGCAACTCCATACTGCTTTCCGCAGTGGCTGCACCAGTCTGCATTCCCACCCACAGTGCGCCTGGGTTCCCTTCTCTGCACAGCTTCACCAACGCTAGTTGTTCGTTCATTCACTGATGATGATCTTTCTGGCAGGTGGGAGGTGACGGCTCATTGTGGTCTTAATTTGCATCTCTCTGATGATTGGTGATGTCAAGCATCTTTCCCTATGTCTATTGGCTATTTGTCCTCTTTGGAGAAGTTCTACTCAGGTCCTTTTCGATGTTGGATTACGTAAGTTCTTTGTACATTTTGGACACTAAGCCCTTATCAGATGTGTCATTGGTGAATATGTTCTCCCACTTAGTGTGTTGTCTTTCTACTTTGTTGACATTTCCTTTGTTTCCTGAGCAAACCCCTTTTAATTCAATGCAGTCCCATTTGTTTATTTTCCTTTTGTTTCCCTTGCCTGAGGAGATACAGCTGCAAAAAACACTGACCTGTGAAACATCTGAGTTTTTACTGGCTATGTTTTCTTCCAGGATTTTTATGTTTTTAAGTCTTACATTTAAGTCTTTAACCCATTTTGAGTTTATTCTGGTGTATGGAGTATAGCTTCATTTTTTTGCACATATCTGTCCAGTTTTCCCAACACCATGTATTGAATAGACCATCTTTGCTCCATTGTATGTGCTTGCTTCCTTTGCCAAATATTAATTGACCATAAAGGTGTGGGTTTATTTCTGGGTTCCCTGCTTTGTTCCATTGAGCTACATGTCTGCCCTCTCCTCCTGCTCGCCCTCCAGAAAGCTCTGAGTGTTCCGAAGCCCTTGAAAGCTGTGACATTGAGTGATAATCTCCGTCCCCCGGGAGCGTTCCGAGACCTCTTCATCTCTCTCCGGGCCCGTTGTGGGAGCCTCCCCGGGGACCCCCCATCTGCAGGTCCCTTCTTCCCAGCGCATCTCACTCGAGGTTCATATTCCTGAATCAGATCATTCCCAACAGCTCTCCTTTGAGAACGTCTTGATTAACTTCTTGAATATTTCTTCATTTGTCTAAAATTCAAGGCACTGCTCCTTACGTGCATGCCAATGGCATTAAATGTCACTGCACGCTCACTGTCTTTTTTCTCTGTGTGTGCCTCCGTGAATGCTGTGCTGCCTGCCCAGAATGCCCTTCTCTCAGACCCCCGCATGGACAAACCCTGCCCATCCTCCCAGACCCAGTTAGTTCCCAGGTCAGTTTTAAGTCTTCCCTGATCCCAATGTTTGCAGGTGATTTCTCCCCTCTTCCAAATACCACAGCACGCTAGCTTCTCCACTCAAGGCACCTGTATCCCATTACCTTGTTGTCCATACGTGCCCTGATCTCCCTGGGAACAGGGTTCATAATAAACAATAGCTATCATGTATTGCATGCTCACTGTGTGCCAGGCACTGTATGCATTCAATTATATTCATTTGCTCACGTGATCCTTTGAGCAACCTAAGGTGGTAGGTTCTATCAATGACATTTTACAAATGAGGACAGTGAGATGGAGGAAGATTTTGAAACTTGGCCAGGGTTACACAGTGTGGTAGGATAGCCGAGAGAGCTCCTGTCTGCCGAACTTCACATTCCCACTGCCGTGATGTAGTGGTTGTCTGGGAGCAGGTGCCCAGCCTGTGACTATTTCCCAGCATGCCTTCCTCCCAAGTGGGACCAACAGCAGCAAATCGGAAGGGATGGAGGCTACTTTCAGGCAAAGGCATTGAAAAAGTAGGTGTGTCTTCCACCCTCTTTGCCTCTATGTGCTGCCTGGAGGACGCTAAGAAGGACCCCAAAATGGAAGGCTCCCGAGTCTGTCCCATGCCTGCCCAACAGAAACATCCACATGGAACTATCACATACATGAGAAAACTGGGTTGAGCCACTGAGATATGAGAGGTTATACAGCAGCTGGCATCATTGTAACTCATTCAAACAGCTGGTGAGAGGCAGAACTCAGATTCAAACCCAGGAAAGGACGTGTAGAGGCTACGGTGCTGACTGGAGGGATAATGCGAAGGTACGAACCCCCATGTGTAAGACCCAGAGCCTGCTCCTCTGATCACTAAAAGCCAGGGCTGTCCCATCATGTTGGCAAACATCCGCCTGTATACGGATTCCCCGATGTACTTGTAGCAGATGGAGACATAAACCTCACCCCAGATTTTATGAATTAAAATCTCTAGTATTTGCGCAACACTGGAAACTTGCATCGTTAACCATCTCCCCAGGAGAAGTGGGTGTGTGCTAAATTCTGGACCCAGTTACCCAGAAGAGAGAAACTCTTCTTGAAGCTATAGCGTCGCCTTACAAATAGACCAGGACTTCACACAGAGTGAGGAGAGGATCTGAAAGCAGCGTGTGTGTCAGTGAAGGGACCCAGACCTCCCATGTCTTCTGGGTCCCAAGGCCAGTACTGTTTCCCTAAACCCCATGAGACAGCACCCTTTAGGGTTCCTTCTTAGGTTAGGAAGGCACTAAATCATCAGAAACAGCCTCTGCTGTTCTTCATTCTGGAGGATCAAGAACAGGAATCTTGATTCCTCGTTCAAGCTGCCAGGACTCAGACGTGTGCCTGCTGGACGTACTGTCCAGCCTGCCCAGGGAGCAGGTAATTAGTCTGAAGCCTAGAGCATCGGTCAAGGTCAACCTCCCCCCCTTCGCCAGGCACAGTGTGTCCCCATTCATATCTTCCATAAAGGACCTGGAATCAATCCTCCCCCTCAAACTGCCTTAGTCCTGAGAGGAGGAAAAAACTGCAAGATATTTCCGCCTTCTAATCAAAGTCCCCTGTGACCTTCATTGTTGTTGGAGCATGCTGGAGGGCTGACAACCGCTGGGACCATCCAGAGGACGGGCAATTTGATTCAGTCCTGAACTCCACTACTGTGGACTCCGGGGAGAACCGCTAACCTCTGGTAATGGAAGCAGACAAATGAAGGCCATCCGTGGACCGGTGAGGTCGCACACAGCCCAAGCAGCAGGGGATTTACTGAGTTTGTTGTCAGCTCAGACCATGGTCTCCAAACGACCCTTTTCTCTAGGGAGAGAGATTACGATAACATTGTTAGAAGCTCAGAGGTTAGGTTATCAAACAATATTTGTCCGCCGTTTTGTCAACTTATTTGTTGTTTTGTTTTAACAGTGGTTCAAACGGTGGAAAAATCAAGGAAGGAAGAAACACGACAAATAAAAAGGGTAAAGAAGAAAGGCAGGGCCATGGAGGGGCAGTGCAGAGAAAAGGAGAAGAGTAAGTACAGGGATGGACGAAAGGCCTGGATACAGTGAAAGGGAGAGAAAATGTAGGTCCTGCCTCTTTTTTTTTCATTTAAAGAGAGCATGGACCTTCCTGACAAACCCCACCCCCCTGCCCCCCCCCCCCCCGCCAAATTTCCGTGACCCTGTCTTTTCTTTCTTTTGAGCCTGAAACCCTTACTGAGGGATAATCTTAAAAAGTTTTAAATTGCCTGAACACGCGACAAGACTCTCTCTCCATAGACTACTGTGCGCAAGGTGCTGTTGAGCAGAGGATGCAGCTACAGAAAAAGAATCAGTCTCTCGATCTTGAACCCTTTAACGGCCCATGCTGGCTGCCCTCCGCCCTCTCCCACCACCTCCTGGAAAATCCTTCCTGCCCGCTCTCTGAGAAATACAGCTGCATGTAATCCCTCACTGTTTAGGGGACAGAAATTCAGCCTTCATGGCTAGAGCTTGGCTGGGCTCTGATCCGCCCTGTTCTCTCGCTCGCTCCCAAAGGAAGGAAATTCTGAAGCACTGGAAGGTGATGGGCGGGGTACTTCCCGTGGGATCCTAGGTTCCCACTCCCACCACACCTTCCTCACCGCACACACCTGGAAGCAGAGGTAGAGGACGTCTTCTTCCATGAAGAAACATTGAAATCGTAAGGTACACTCACCTTGTGCTCCAAACTTTGCCCTTGTTTAAAAAGGGGGAAGGACAAGAAGGAATTCATTGGAAAGGCTGTTCCATGTACCATTCTGGGTGCAACTATGACGCTGCTCACATCTTTAGCAAAGTCAGCTGTCAACATCCAGGGGAAACAGCTGTACCATCGCTTCCTTTGCCTTCTTCACTCCGTCCTCCCTGTCCGGCTGGAGAGTCCTCTGCAAGGGGCTGCCTGCCGAATAAAGTGTAGGACATTGTTTTGAAGTCAAATTTGGCTTTTTTTTTTTTGCACTGAAAAAATGCCAGTTATAAAAAGGAGGATAGTTGGATGTAGTCCCACCTGTTTATTTTTGTTCTTTGTTGCCTTGGGTGTGGGTGGTGAACACAGAAAATCATTGCCAAGGCTAGTATGAAGGACCTGACCCCTTATGTTTTCTTCTAGGATTTTTACAGTTTCAGGTCTCACATTGAGGTTTTTGATCCATTTTGGGTTGATTTTTTTGTTTGTGGTGTAAGATAGGGGTCCGATTTCATTTTTTGCATGAAGATACACAGTTTTCTCAACACCTTTTACTGAAGAGACTGTCCTCTCCCCATTAGGTAGTCTTGCTGCTTTTTTTCCATAAATTAATTGATCGTATACACATGCATATGTTTATTTCTGGGTTCTTTATTCTGTTCCATGGATCCATATCTGTTTTGATGCCTGCGACACGCTGTTTTGGTTACTATAGCTTTATAATACAGTTTGAAATCAGAAAGTGTGATGACTCTGGTTTTGTTCTTCTTTCTCAAGACTGCTTTGGCTACTCAGGGTCTTTTGTGATGCCATACAAATTTTTGGGGCTTGTGTTTTCTGTTTCTATGAAAAATGCCATTGGAATTTTGACAGTATATTGAATCTACAGATCACTTTGGTTAGTAAGGATGTTTGAGTAACATTTGTGGCCTTTTTCCCCATGGGAGACAACATGACTTCCAGTGGAATTTCCAGAACAATTCACAGAGGTTCATATGACCCAGCCATGGGTCGGCACCCCCTGTGATCACCATTTCAGCACTCTGCAAGAGCCTAGCACAGTGGGCGCTCGAAAAGCTGTTGAAATAATGGATAACTTCCTTATGCGTGTAGATAGTATAGCTTCCTCCCTGAGTCAAACTTGCTTAACACGTACTTACTCATATATTACCTTCACGAATTTCTCTACACCCATGCTCTGCCAGTACTGTTACATTCTCGGTATTCTTTAAATTGACTCATTTTCTTTCCCTTAAGTGTTTTGAGTAAAAATCCTAGTTTAAAGGAACGTTTTGTATTCCAAATAAAAAACGGTGTCTCGGTATCTTTGTATTACACTACAGTGTTCAACCCTCACGCCACTGAAAACCACGCCCCGTGTTAACTATTGTGTGGATGTCACTCTAGGTCCCGGGGTCCACTATGACCTGAATCCAGATCCAACCAGCTCTCTGGTGCCAGCTGCACAACGCACCTGACCCCAACCGCAGGCCTTGTCAAACGCAGTGCAGATGTGACACCACTTAGCAGGGACGGGAGAGCTGCTGTTGGGGAGAATCAGGAAAGGTAGGCCACGGCTCGCAGGCCGTCAGCCCCTGTCAGAACGAGACAGAGCCCAGACTGCCAGTCAGAGGAAATGAATCAGAATAGTGGCTTGGAGTCATTTGTTTACAGGAGGAAGGGGGAAAACAGTTTTTTATTTTTACACAGGAAATGTTTAGGTGAACACGGGCCCTGCTGTGCGGGCCAGCACCTGTTAGGTCTCTTCCTAGAACCTTGGAGAATCCCACATTCTGCGCTCTCCAACGATGTCCCCTGGGCGTGAGTTGTCAGGGCTGTCAAATAGCTCATTGAGAAAGCGTCTACCCAGCCTCCCGACAGAAGACCCTGCTCTCCTGCGTCTGTCTGATTGTCAGGGAACAGGTGTCCACAAGTGGTGTAACCCCAGGCATGATAGATACCTGCCAGGAGAGGCAGCTACGAGGGACCTGCTTCGCAAAGCCACAAGGTTGCCGTGGGCCCAAGAGCAGGGCTGGGGGAAGCCTCCACCCTCCTGGTCCTCATCCCAGGGTGCCTTGGGAGTGCCTTAGTCCACAAAGGATCAAAACATAGGAGGAGAAAATGATGGATAACAGCATCTGCAATATGCCAGGCACCGTGCTGGCTGTTTTAAGGGTAGGAACTGTATGTCCACCTTTTACAAAATTTTAGAGTGCGCCTTTAGTTTTAAATCATCAGATACTATAAGCACTCATTCTGCAGCCTGCTGGGAGGCCAGGGCATGCCCAAGTCATTTCTGAGAGCTCCCAGAGACTGCCTGCCACTGCTGCCTCCGGCCTGCTGTCTGAACCTGAGTCCGTTCACCTAGATGCTCCAAAATCATGTCTCCATGGTGCCACCAGCCTTTTGGAGTCACTTCTCACATTGCCACACACAACCCACCACTAGAATCAATGCAGGTCCCAACACATAGCAAGCTCAAGGTCACCATGTTGGATGCATTGACTAAAGGTTGAAAATAAAATGAGGGCACTACACTGCACTGGATGTCCCTCACCACTGTGTCTAGGGCACATCAGCCTAGCTGTCACTGTGACCCAAAGCTGCTGACCTCAGGCCATGATGTGGGGCTCATTCATCTACCCAGACTAGAATCCTCTTTTTAAAGCCCTATCATTATAATTCCAGCCCCCTCTTCTTTATTTGGGCATCATAAGAGGAAGTAAAACATTTCTAAAAACAAGTTACTGAAATACATCCTCAAGGACAAAGACAGCCCTGTACTTACTAAGCAGAAAGCTTGACTGTCCAGTCTCAAGTGGATACATTTGAAGCTCACCATTTGTCCTTACCTCTGAGTGACTTATTTATTGACTGACTGACTGATTGATTGATCAGACCTAACACTGAGTGCCAGAAACTGTGCTGTTCCAATACTAGTTCATTGAATCCTTATAACAACGGTAGGAGGTCCCATCTACCTTTATCCCAGTTTGACAGGTGGGGGACAGAGGCACAGGGGACCTGGGTACCTCCCCTAAAGAAACAGCCAGCAAGTAGCAGAGCAGGGTTTAAGGCAGGTCAGTTGGCTCTGCAGTCAGCGCTCTTCACTACTGGACCACACTTCCAGGCGACGGTCCCCCTCCCCACAGAGGGACGGCCAGTTCCAGCGGCAGGCCAGGCTTACACAGTGGGCCCTTAGAGGAGAGATGCTGTCAGATGTATTCCTTCTTGCCACCATTGAGGGTTCAGAAATATCTTGGTCTGGACATGGGAGCCCCTCCCCGATTACATTATCAGGGTAGCTTCAAAACAACCTTCCTAGTTATTATCTTCTTTCCATTTTACAAATAGGAAAACTGAGGCACAGGAAGTACTGGAGCTTGGGTTTGACCCCGGACCTTTCTCACTATAAAAAAATAATCTGCTCTTTTTCATATACATAGCCCTGTATCAAGATGGTGCTACGAAAGATAATTTTTAAAACTTGCTTCATCTTAAACCTCTCATTTGCAGTTCTAAGGCTTGAAGAGTAAAGAAGGAGAAAGTCTGGATCTCAAAGGAAAGCTTCCCGCAAAGATCAGTTTTGTAAGCAGGGTGCTTGGAGGAGCAGTTTGTCACAGCTCTAACCAGAAATGTAAACCTTTGGGCTGGGCGCATTCCTATGCCGCCTCCTCGACATGTTCTTCTGCCTCCAGGTTCTGCTGGACTCAATCATCCATTCCTCACCGTCAGCGGGGATCTCTCTCAAGTGCATTCTTCTTCCCAACTGTGATGATGGTGATGGTAATAATAAGAAGAACATCAGGATATTCTTTTAAAAAACATCCTTACCCAAGGATATGTTTTTCTTGATTTTAGAGAGAGAAGAAATTGCAGAAGGCGGAGAGAGAGAGAGGAATATCATTGTGAGAGAGAAACATAGATCATCTCCCCGCTGTGTGTGCCCCAGATGGAGAGTGAACCCAGAACCTTTTGGTATATGGGATGACGCTCCCACCAACTGAGCCACCCCACCAGCATTAACATCAATATATTCTTATTCATTCAATAGGTACTTATTGAGGTGCTCACTAGGGGAGAGGACTCTGGCATCAGGATCACTGATTTGGATACTGGCTCCATTATTTACTAGGCATGTGCCCATCAACAAGTCATTTAACCTCTCTGAGCCTCAGTTCTTTGTTGTGTGGACAAAGTGGGACTATCTGTGTAATACTGAGAGCAGTGCCTGGCACACAGGTAGGAGCTCAATAAATGTGAGTTGTGATGGTTTTTATTATTATTTGTGAACCATAGATACAGGTACCAGTGACACAGATAAAAGATAAGTATAGTGTGACTGCAACTCAAATTAAGTCATTATAACTGGGACGGAAGTGCATCTTTCCATTGACTTCTACATTGTTAGGCAAACACCGTATGGGAGTAAAAATTTACTCAGCCCAGTTGTGCCTCCAGATCAGAGGGGTGCTATGGAAGCAACTCTGAGGTTGACTTTGCACGTTTTTTAGACATTCGTTCTATCTGAAAATGGAGTATCCATGATACTAGGTGAAGGCAACTTCTGACAACATGTCAGACTGAGCTCATGTTGCAGGGTTTCTTTAGTGTCACAAATACTGGCTAAATTAAATCTTAAAAAATTAATATGTAGTCTTTTAAAATTATTTATTTATCTTTGGAGGGGAAAGGAAGGAGAGAGGGAGAGAATATCAATGTATGGTTGCTTCTCATGGGTCCCCTGCTGGGAACTGGCCTGCAACCTAGGCATGTGCCCTGACTGGGAATCGAACCACAATCCTTCGGTTTGCAGGCCTGTGCTCAATCCACTGAGCTACACCAGCCAGGGCTAATATGAGTCTTTTTAGTATGTATACTTTCTCTGTCAGACCACCCATGTGCCTAGCCTTATGCTGAGCTCAAAAGGAAGAAACAAAATGGGAAATTGAGACAAGTGTGTTAAGTAAGAGCTAACTGGTCCACAGAGTGATTAGTCTTATATTACAGGTCTATGAGCCAGGGATTGGAATTTTTACAACCACACAATGGCAGAAGGCTTTGCTTGGAATAAAGAAAGAGAGAGGGAGACAGACAGAAAGACAATGAGCTTTAACAGAACCCCTTGTATAAAACTGGGAGCCTTGAATGCTATTCCATCCATAAAAGGGGGATAAAACTTCATTCATCAGCTCAGGAAGTACCTATATAACTGTGGAGGAGAAAACAAAGTCACCATAATCAATAGAAATATAGAGTCTGAAGCACTCATGGTAGGTGATCTGAATTCACATTATAAATGTAACTCAGAAAACCCCAAATAGGAAATAAAGACAAAAAATTTTTTGGAATTAATCTGGCACAAGAATCTTAGCAGACGCAAATTCAAAGCTACTCTATAAAGATGCTTCTAGGACACATGTCCTCCCCCTGCCCCATCCCCCTCACACACAAAGCATCATCAGCTAAACATGAGTTTCCATCTAAAGTTATAAATGAAATAAAAAATTACCATGACAGAATTCAGCAGCAAATTAAAAGGAGAATTAGCACTCACAAAAAATGGAAAAGAGAAAGCAAGTAATATATAAAATAATAATATGTAAAATAATTCAAGAGACAAAAAGATGAAAAAAAATCATATGAAAAGGAGAATGAACAAAAGAATATACTATCTCTTAGTTACTATACTAAGTTAATATACTATCTCATAGTTAAAACTAATCAAATAAAACTTTGATGGATAAAAAACATTGTCATTAAAAGGACACACGGACAAAGCCAAAGTGGGGTAGGATAGAAGGTGGGAGGTGGGAATTGCTGGGGTGGAGGGGCATGGAGGGGGGAAAATGGAAACAACTGTACTTGAACAACAATAAAAAAAACTAAAGAAACTTTAAAAAAATCTAGTCATTAACACTGAAAATAGGATGGTGGATTTAAATAGAAGATTAGATATAGCTGAAAAGAGAATCCATAAACTGGAAGATAAACCTAAGGAAATAAAGTAAATGTGTCATGGAGAAATAAAATTATGAGATATTTTTACATGATCATATAAAAAGAAGGTGCAAGGACACATCTAATATAAATTAAAGAAAGAAGGAATATAAAGATTCCAGAAGGACAAAAAGAAAGGATGGGGAGAGGTAGTATTTGAAGACTTAATGACTTGAGATTTTTTTTCTGAATTGAACAAAAATGGCTTGATAAGGAACACTAAGCTCTGAGAAGAATAAATAAAAAACAGCCCATGCATTGGCACATCATGGCCAATTTCTGAACATCAAAGACCAAAAGAAAACCTTAAAAGCAATGAGAGGAAAAGGTCACTTTATAAAAGCACTAGAATTGGATTGACAGCAGAGTTCTCATACACAACAATGTAGACCAGACAGCGGTGGAATGCTATCTTCAAAGTTCTTCAGGAAAATGACAGGAATCACAGAATGCAACACCAGCTCTCCAACAGTCAAGGGCAGTGGTGAAACATCATATGCAACCAATCAAGGATGCATCTCTACTTGCATCTTAGAGTGACTAGATCCAGAGATTAGGCCCAAACCCAGCCCTCATGGGGCAGCAGATTAAATGGACTCTGGGAACCAGAGTGTAAGCCAGTATTTACAGACCTAGAATTCCCCTAAGGGAAAAAAAAGCATTTTTTTTTATTTTCTAGAAAAAGAAAGGAAAGCCATGGTGGATAAGTCTGGGCTCATTTTAGGTTCCTAATCTCCAACCTCCAAGAACAAATCCCTTCTCAGAGACAGGCTGGGCTCATGTTATAGGCATGTGATTGAACTGGCCTGAGAGGCCCAGATGGAAGACACACGTCGTTGTCGGGATGGGTCAGGAGAGTGCAAGTTCACAATCATTATAAAGAGTTCATGTGCTCTAAAGGAGAAAAGTGGGTGCTATGGCCACCCAGGGAGGAGGGATCACACTCATTGCTCAAGTTCAGACTTAGCTTGAGAACCAGGTCTTTCACCTACATGCCTTGTCCTAATTTCTCCAAGATAATCTTTCACTATCCTCCAAACAAACCTTCTCCTTGGAGTGGCTGGACTGTTAACTATTACTTAAAAATAAGTCACATTTTAATAACTAGGTATTTAATAAGTACTAGTTGTTTGTAGGTTTAGTTGACTGGTTGACAAAACAGAAGCAATTCATGCACCTTATGTCTTGGCGTGCTTACTGTGCTAGTACACTGTTGATAGATTATGCATGAGATTGTACACAGAAGGAGAAATCTTCTCCATCACACAAGCCGTGGACCCTAACCTCCAGGCTGTAAGAACTTCCATTAAAGCAGTGCAGTGTGGTATGGGAGTTCAGATACAAGCTTTGGAGCCAGGCTTCCTGAGATCTAATTCTGATTCTACCACTGGCTCTGTGACCTTGGGGAAGATATTTAATGTCTTTGTGCCCAATACTGAACTACAGGAGTAAATGAAAACATAGCTCATAGAGCGCTTGCCAGAATTTAATGAAGTGATGTGTGTAAAATTGAAAGATGCCTGATGCGTGGACACACTCAGTGTAAGTGAGCATGAATTGCTATTATTTTTATTACCATTTAAATCACACAGAACAAGGAAGAAACATCAGCTGTTCAACTTATACATTATTGCAGGTAAGAGAAGGACATCTAAGAGAAGATTTGAAGAGGGCTCTAAAATTTTCTGATTTTCAGTAAGTCTACCCTGACACAGAATACTGAGGAACTCCCAAGACTAGGCATTCATTACGTCTCTTGATTCTCTACCCACCACTCTGTCATTGGTACCATCCAAGTCTGCTGGCTCAAAACCAGCGCTTTCATCATGCTACTACTTTTATTACCACAAATGCTACTATTAATACTGACACATGACGACATAGCTACAGTAATATATGAAAGTTATTGTAGCTGTTACTACAGCCATCATTGCTGCTGAGTTGTCCTCACTGCCTCACTACCAGAAACCATTTATGCACGAACTGAATGCCAGACACTTAAATCATTATCTCTATTACAGAGATAATACTTTGTCTCTTCAAGAATCGTATTCATCTCCCCATTGTACAGATGAGGAAATTGTTCAGTAACTTGCTCGCCACTGAAAACCAGTGAGCCATAGGGCCAGGATTCAGATCCGGATCCCTCGGGCTCCCGGGACTGTGCCTGTTCCACTTCACCAGTCTGCCTCTCCACCTGACATGTATCGGAACAGAACGGAGCAGATTTTTTTTCCAGTTATACAGCCATTTCTCTCCGCCTGCAAGACAGATCGTTCCCAGTTGCTCAGTCTGACAGCCGGTGCCAACTTGTCAAAATGCCAATGACGTTTTAATGATTTAGAAAAAGCACAGGCCGCTAGCTTTTTCTACACCCAGCAGATGCCTCTGTTTCAAGAACTGTAACAGCATCCTCATGGAGTACACCCGCTGATTTGCAAGGTTTCCTGCAAGTTTGTGGGCGTTACCTGGGACCGAGGGCAGGGTAAACTCTGTCATCTTCATCTCAGGAAGGAAAGAAATGAAAACAAATGACCAAGGTAAAACCACCAGGGGGCCCAAAATCTGGCAGCGGATGGCCGGAAGATTAGTTTAAGATAGAGCCTGCCTTGACACATCAGCTTTCTCACTTTGCTCCTCCGTGCCAGCCCTCGGCGTGATTATTTTGATAGAGTGCACCATTCAGGGATGGCCTCGCAGGAGTCTCATTGACAGAAATGCAGAAAGTCAAGGGAAGAAGAAGGCTGTGTGGCACGGAAGCCACAGATAAATGGGGCCTATTCGCAAGGCAGGGTGAAAAACGAGAGGCTGATGGGGGCCGTTTTGCAAGGTGCTTGACTTATGGACTCATACGTCTTTTAGAACTTGGCGATTGTGCTTCCAGATGGAGAAAAATGAGAAGGTGACGGCACACCAAGTAGAAGCCGCCTTCCCGGGAGCAGGAAGCAAGAGCCCATGCTCACACCTCAACGTGGCGTTTCTGTGTACTGCTCATCCCCGGGTTGGGGGATTCTTGGGCCTTGCAAACCTCTGCAGAGTGTCAAATGGAGGATGTGCTTTGAATTCAGAGTTATTGCAACTCATTCGAATTCTCATTCCTCCAAAGCTGCTTTTCTACGGCAGGTCCAGACATCTGAGCATACACTGGAGCAAGGAAGAATTATGAGAAGCTCTAGGGAGAGAGAAACTCGTGAGGGGGTAGGAGTGGCAAGCTTCCAGGTAGAGGGAGTTACCTACATTGGGTTGTTGGCGCCTGTATGATGGTGGTGACGGTGATGGCGATGATGCTGGCGATACAATAATAGCAGCTACCACTTACAGGCATTTACTGTATACCAAGCCCATGCTAAGAACCTCATATGTGACGGGTATTATATCTCTACTGGTGTCATAGGTTTTCTCCTGCCTCCTGTCTTCCCTCTGGCCTCCATCCCACGTCCCGACGCCGGGCGGGAGGCAGGGCACCTCTTCCCTCAGAGCCCCCAGAAGGAGCCAACCCTGTTGACACCTTGACTTCTGACTTCTGGTCTCCGGAACTGTGAGAAGAAAAATATCCATTGGTTTGAGCCCCCCAGTGTGTGGTAATTTGTTACAATGTCCCTAGAAAATAATACGGGGTGGAGAAATAAACTCCACCCCCCTGAAGAGAGTGTGTTAAGATCACATTGCAGAACAGAAGAACAATGATGGGAGATATTGTTGGGCTCATCTTTGGAAAATAGAATCTGTTATTATTGTCCACATCCCCAAATAGTAATAGCCTCAGTAGCTAAAAGCTGGCTTCCCCTAGCATTAGTAATTCATGAGTTCTATTTCTATTTATGACCCTGCATGTGTGTTTGAGTGTGTGTCCATATTCCTTGCTGTAATTCTGCCAATATCCTCTTTGGAAAGTGCTGGGATGTGAACAAACAAACATTTCCCCCAGGGTAAAGGCTGCAGCCAGGACCTCAACTTGCAAGTTTCACTGTTCTTTCGTGAAACTAAAGTTCAAACTTTTTTCTCAGCAGGATGTCAAGATTGAACTACAGCCTTGACAGTTTCTGAGCTCCCACTGCGGCTAGATCAAAGAACCATAATGAGTCACCGAGGCATTTGATCTTGGTGCTGGCACTTCTTACCCACAAGACACCAGGGCCAGTCCGTCCCAAAGCTATGACCATAGGAGCTGGGCATGCATGAGAGATACCCATGGGTCTGAACAGGCTGGAGCACCGGAAACGAAGATGCTTACGCACATCTCTCATGCCTCTGAGCAAATCTCAGGAAGCTGCTACTCTACAGATGTTTATCCAGAATCTGAGATCCCAGGCTTCAAGTTTAAAGACCATTGAGTCACTGACATCTCATCCAGTGAGACAGTGGATGTGGACAAATTTTTAGGAGTGTAACAAACGAAAGACAGTAGAGATCATCATAGGTGGTTAGAATTAGACTGTGATGATCTTCTAGTTCAACTCTTAATAAATCCACCACCTGCCTCCACTCACAGGAAACTTCCTACCACATAATCATGTCACAGATTCAGCCCCCAGTGGCGAGGAAGCTTGCTCTCTGTTCAGATAATTTAGTGACAGGCAGAGGAAGTGGGGTGAAAGTCATCCATAAAATAGAAAAGAAGCCCAAGGCTTTGCCATGAATGGATGTAAGAATGAAATATATTACCTGCATGGTGGGAGGTCCGAGTTGAGAAGCCAAAAGTAACATTAGTCCAAGATGATTGAAACTGCAGGATTCAAGCAGAAATAAGTGTAAAATCACCCTGAAGGAACATTTCCACAATACGGTGATTATGGTTCTCTTTCCAACCCAATGCAAAAGGAAATGTGAATAAATTCTGACAAAGTGGAGTTTACTAGGGGAAAAAATTACAAAATGCATGAGCAAATGAATTATCATAATAATAGGAAAATTATCCATCTTCCCTTCAAAGCTGGAACTAATACATCTAAAAGAGTTGTATGTATACTTAAAATGAATAAAATAAAAATACTAATAAATGGGAGACTGAATAAATAGGCTGTTTTGAGTTTTTAAAAATAATAACAAGTAGAATTTCAAGAAATGAAAACATAGCCATTGAAATAAAAAAAACTCAGTGGTTAGGTTAAAATCAAATTAGATACAGCTAAAGAGAGAATGACTAAATTGGGAAAATTATCTAAAATGCAACAAAAGGAGATAGAGAAAATATGAAATAAATGTTAGATACATTGAGGATAAAATGAGATGGTCTGAAATATATCTTAAATCTTTAAGTGGCTAACCAAGGAACCTTGAAATAAGGCAAAAATTGACATAATTACAAAGACAAAGGGACAGATCCATAATCGCAGAGACTTTAAGAAATCTCTCTTAGAAATTGTTAGATTGAGCAGACCAATCCCAGGATTTAGAATATTTACAGAATCTAATAACCTAAGTTGAGCAAAAAGGCAAGGAGAGAAATTCACCACTGAAGAGAACATATTTGTTATGTACTTCACGTGAAAGCATTGCAAAAACTGACCACAAAAAGCCCTTACTTAAAATCTTAGCAAGCACCAAAGAATTAATATTTTGCCATACCACAAAGTTAAGAATCAATAAGAGAAATAAAATTAATGAAATAGAAAGCAAAGAAACAGTGAGATCCATCCAACCCAAAGTCTAATAAGTTAGACTATCTTATTAGATCTAACCCCAAAGATCTATCAAGGAGAGAGAGAGAGAGAGAGAGAGAGAGAGAGAGAGAAGAGAAGAGGAGAGAAGAGAAGAGAGAGAACGCCTCATCGGGAATGACAAAATGGACACATCTGCATATTTTTAAAACCGTAGGAGAACACCAGGCTATACTGCATATTCTTATCATTCTATTTATGCAGTATTGTCCCAACACTGTCCCTTGCTTTGATCTGTCCTCTCATTACCAACCCCCAACTCATCTCCACATTCGTGACTTGTCTCTCTCTTCCTGGGTGAGAGGCTGCTCAGGGTATCTACTTGAGGTTACGGCCTCTCTGTTTCGAGATCGAGCACTCTCATTTTTAGCTTCCGTGGGATGCCTTGAACTGCTGGGAAGAGCCACTTTGCCACGTCTCCAGACAGCTTAGGTTGGTATCCAAGTCCTTGCAGGGTCAAGCTCCTCCACGCCTCTCTGGGTTTGTCACTTAAACCCAGTGTCTTTCACTCCTGCCTCCGCCATAGTGAGCCACTCGTAGTTCCTCGGACACACACGCTCCCGCCCACGTCTGGACCTTGGCACATCCTGTTACGGCCACCCGAAACCATATGTTCCCCAAGACACACGTGCTCCCCATGCTGCTAGCTTCGGTGCCTTTCCCGATTCGTTAGGGCTGGCTTAGCTTTTCCTTCTCTGAGCTGTCATAATGACGGTGCCATTCCTCGTAGCCCTGCTTATCGCATTGAAGGCCGGGGCTGGGCCTTTCTCACTGTTGAACTTCCAGCATTTAGCACAGTGCCCTGTACATGCCAAGCAAATGGATAAGTGGAAGAACAAACCGTGAGCGGACATTGTCAGCATGACTGTGGTGTACTCTGAGGGGAGGGGACCCTGACTCACGGAAGACCCCATGGCAGTTATGTACTTGTGGTGAAGACAGGTGAGTCATTCTGCTCCCAGCGCTTGTCAGAAATATCCCTTCTCCAGATTCAATTTATATGCACCGATCAATCTTCTAGTCCTAATGCACTTTGCAAATAGATTTCTTAAACTGGAACAGAAATGTGTTGGCTGGCTGATACGTTCTTAGCCAACTGGTGGATGGATTGCACACTGAAAATGAGTATTTGGCCCTCTACTTTTCAAAGCAATCTTATATAATTTCAGTTGACATGGATACAATCTCAGACCTCCTGCTGGGAACCAAAACAACTACGCTCCGCCCCCCCGCCCTTTTTTTCCTATCTGTTCCCTAAGGAAGGCAGTTCTTATTTCTTATGTTTTCCCCCACAGGGCCTCACATAATATAGAATACCTTGATTGCACTCAATAAACCTAAAAGTTGAACTTAACAATCAGCAAGGCTGAGAACGAAACCCTAGGGACATGCATCAGTTTGAGAGACCGTCCTCACAAACTGCTACAACCTGGGGGGAGCTTATCCACGGAAATACATCACCTCACAGTTCCAGAGGCTGGAAGTCTGAGATGTTGGCCGGGTGGGCTCCTGCTGAGGGCCGAGAGGAAGATTCTGTTCCACGCCTCTCTCCTGGCTTCTGGTGGTTTGCCGGCAATCTGTTGGCACGGCTGGGCATATGACCACATCACCCTGACTTCTGCCTTCATCTTCACGTGGTGTTCTTCTGTGATCTCTCTGTATCAATTTCCCCTTTTTATAAGATCACCTACCATAGCGGATTAGGGGCTCACCCTATTTCACTATCTAATTACACTTATCTATTTTATCTAATCTAACTTATCTAATCACACTATTTAGAAATAGGGTTGTTTCTAATATTTCTAACATGCTGGGCTACCCAGAGTTAGAACTTTAGTACTATGTGAGTTTAAAGGGAGTGTAGACCTAGGCACCAACCGTTTATAAATGATCAGATTTCTGGCATCTCAAACACTCTGAACCCCACTGTTATTCATTCATTTATCTAACCAGTCTTTACTAAGCTGGATATATTTTTTAAAACCAGCACTATCTAAGATACTAGGGCTGTAACATTGAACAAAACAGACACAATCGCTACTTTCATAAACCACATGCTCCAGCTGGGAGGAATGCTCAGGGAAACAAGCCAGGTGGTGCAAGATAAATACCGTATGATCTCACCTGTAAGAGGAACCCAATGAACAAAACAAACAAATGGCAAAACAGAACCGGAGACATGGACATAAGGAACAAACTGACAGTGACCAGAGGGGAAGTGAGAGGGGCCTAAGGATGGAAAGAGGGGAAGGGACTGACTAGTCAAGGGACATGTGTGACTGACCCGCGGACAGTGGTGTGGGGACTGTCTGTCAGAGTGGGGGCAGGGGCTGGGGGGAGGAGAGCAAAGGGGGAAAATTGGGACAACTGTAATAGAACGACAGTAAAATATTTATTTAAAAAATCATTAAACACTGAGCGCGGGCCTATGAACCACATGATCGAGGTTCGATTCCCAGTCAGGGCACATGCCTGGGTTGCAGGCCATTTCCTGGCAGGGGACTCACGGGAGGCAACCATACATTGATGTTTCTCTCCCTCTCTCCTTCCCTTCCCCTCTAAAGATAAATAAATAAAAAAAATCTTTTAAAAACTTCAAAAAATAAAAAAAATCATTAAACAGCATTAACAAGAAATTGAGTCAAATGCCACGAGGTAGAAATTGCAGAATTAAACAGAAACACAGGATAGAATTGTCTCACCTAGTTGGGGACCAGGGTAGAGAGCTGGGAAGACTTCTCCCGAGAAGTGACATTTAAAGTGAGCCCTTAGGGACACATAGCATTAACCAGGTAAGGAGAGCCTAGTTTGTGCAGTTATCGGGGAGATTAAGTTGGATAAAATTATTTAGATAAAGGTTATTCTCTTGCTCCCATGGATTCGACTTCTCTAGACTCTCCTGTTATATGTGAAGCTGCTCACTGTGCACCAGGCTCCGTGCTGGCTTCCCTTGGTTTACCTACATTTTTAATGGCAACCCCACGAAGACAACCCAAAGTGCTGTATCTCCCAAAAAGGGACGAAAATAACTCTCCCATTTGGACCAAATTATGCCAAGTGCAATGGGACAACGAAGAGAGTGAAAATCTTTTCTAATAGGCTATTGTGAAATCATAAGCCATTACTATTGTCATTACTTTACTGCATATTTATATCTGGACGTGATGATTAATATAGCCTACATTTCACTCGTATTCTAGATACTGAATTGAATTTGTGGTGCTACAAATATCTTCCCTGTCCTTCTCACAAGAATTCTGTCAATTTAGGACTGCACTTATACAATTGACTTTTAGGAACTAAATGCACACATTTCATGCGACCTTACAAAAATTGACTTAGTTGAATTGGACACCTCATTCTAGTCTGTCGGGATAATCTTGAGTCCTGAATTTTTTATTCACATAGCTCTTTTCTGGTAGATGTGCTAAGCTTCCCTTCTGCGACTTCATCTGAGATTCTGATAATAGGATCACAGCCCTATTTTATTTCCTTGGCCCCTGCCAAGTCCACGTTCAGGACACCAGAACCACTTTCAGTTCCCACCTGCCTCGGGCTCCTGAGGGGACACAGCCTGAAGCAAGATTCAATAACCGTCTTTCATTCCTTCTCCTTGCTGGGGCTCATTATTATTCTCGCTCTCAGATTCTGAGATTGGGTGGCCCAGTCATGACTTTGGGGTCCTTCCTTCTGTCCCTGACTGGGAGGGCATCCTTAAGGTGACGTGCTGGCCTGCTCCTATCATAGAACATTCTGCTCCGAGTCCTGACCCCCCTGCTTCCCCGCCCCATCGTCCCCACCCATGTGCTGGGTGTAGACGCTCTGCCCAGAACAGTCGATGGTTTATGGGGGTGTTGACAATTTCAGAGAGAGAACCAAGGGAATGATTTTGTTCACATGTTTGAAATTAATTATGCTTCTCATGGAAATTGCATTGTTGCTCAAAATTATTGCATTCTTAAAAAGTTTGATGCCAACCCCATGGCCATCATATAATGTTTTATATCATTTTACATCGTCACTGTGATTGTTTTCGTTTAATCAGTTTCACTTTTCGGTGTCACCACACTGCGCCACATGACGCTCCAAAGTGCTGTTTAAAATGTGTGCCGTTGACTCAAAGCAGTTCTTTGAATCACAAAAGTAATGAAAATGATAATTATGTCATGAATGTAAATTGTGGACCAATCTACATACAATATCAAGTGAGGGAAATTAAACATATTATAAATATATATTACGGCAAGGTCTCCATACAATATAAAGTGAAGAAAAAAAATCTTATGCCCAAAAAGGAAAACTATAAATAGTATACAAATAAAATGTAAAAGATGACATGTATCTGAAACATCTGTTTTATTGAATTTGCACTCCATTAGCTTCTGCCCAGGGACCTGTCAGTTGTGAATTCCTGCAAATACTGGCAGGGAGCCACAGAAATGCACCATATTAAGATAAAACCATGGCCTCTTTAGTGATCCAGTCAAGGTTTCCCCCCAACCCAGTCCTTGCACTAAATAATTGTTGTCAGTCTGATGTAAGTGAATTTTATATCCAAATGTAAAAAAAGGATCCAAAACCCCAGAGGCATTATTCAAAATATGTGCAAACCACCCCACGGAGCCAGTCAAAAAGTTAGTGAAAATTTTGCAAAATTACTTGATTAAATAATGCTTTTGGATATTACATACCACTAATGGCAAAACGGGAAGCGAAATCATTAGGTGTGAATTTCTCGCCTGTATTGGGCAGATCACTGCTATGCAGGGTGTGAGGCCACTCCCTGAACGTGCGTAATCACACGTGACAGAGAAGCACTGAGCGAACTGTAACATTGAAAGCTTGTGCCATAAGAGGACGTTTTTCATTTAAATTCAAATGATGTTGTGAGTCACGTGGTGGACTGTACAAATGCACTGGGATCCATCCCAACAGTCGGATTTTCTCAAATCACAGAGATTAATCAGTGGACAACAGTATATATTCCCATCTTGATTGAAGGGTGAAAAAAACTGTGTAAATGTTTACTATGACTGAATCACAGCCGGTACAGGTACATCTTTTCAGCGTGATGTGTTGAGAAGTGGTGCATGAATACAAAAGTATTTTTTTTTCAGGCTGACACAGAGTGGTTGACAAAAAAAACAGGATCTTTTTTAAGGTGGGATAAACATTTCTTTGTGACTTGATTACTTCAGTTACTTAGAATGAATTGGTATATTTCAAAACTGGAGTATCTTGAATTTAACTGAATCTGTCATTTCATAGCTAAAGGGTTATAATTTAGAATTTCTTAAGACCAGACTGTGAAGAAATTCTTCAATCATGTGGCTAATAATTCTCTTCTATTGTCAGAGAAAAAAACTGATGATGTATTATTGATGATGTTTGAAAAATCACATCCAAAGGCTGCCACAAACCATGAAGAAATATTTTCCAGATACACATTCAGCCAAAGAACAGATTGGTATTCGTCTTTTAAGTTGAAATACATTTTTGAAAGTTAAACTCTGCATATGAAGTGTTGGTATCTACTGGAAGATGGAAAGCAATCTTCAGTAATAAATCTATTCTTTATGAAGCAATGTTTTATTTGAGGAGCCAGAATTGTCTAGCTAGCCTTACGATGATTAATTAGAGTTTTCCAATTTAGAAGGAATAGAGAGTGAGGAAATATACTGACTGTGGAACCTGGACACGTCACAAGCTCTTCATTATCAAGCTGGGTGTAGCTAACCTAAAGTTGGGGCCCTGTGTGCAACAGACGCCCATGACGTGGTCTCTACTAGAAATTCTGACTAGGTTTCTGTCTCTCCAGAGAGCTCCAGCCCTGGAACAGGGAATTGCCCTGATCACAGACTGTGGACTAAGTTAACATCTGTCTTATTTCCCAAGATTGTAACCTCATCATTGGTGTTTGACTCATGACTCAATCAGATCGCTTACTGTTATTCACTACTGGGCCCTTGGTACCCTATGCCACCGAACATATTGAATATTTTAGAGCCAACTGCTCCAGCTTTGGCAGTGAGATAGGCTGCCGTGTCCTCCTGAAAGTGGATAGCCCATGTGATGTTTTCGGAGCTCACTATTAAGAAAGGCATACTTCTTTCTTCCTCCTGCGGGTTCTTCTATGTGGAAGCGGCTCATCTAGTGAAACATAGCTGGCCTTAACAATCTTCATTTAACAGCTACATGAGTTTTAAAATATATTTTATTTATTTACTTTTAGAGAGAGGGGAAGGGAAGGAGAAAGAGAGAGAAACATCAGCGTGTGGTTGCCTCTCACACACCCACCACTGGGGACCCAACCTGGTGCATGGGCCCTGACTGGGAATGGAACCGGCGACCTTTTGGTTCAACAGACCAGTGCTCAATCCGCTGAGCCACACCAGCCAGGGAAGCTATGTGATTTTTGAAGAAGATAGTGGGCCTGAGTAACCCGGTACCTGCCTCCCCTATTTCTTCTTGGGACCATGCCAAAAATAAAGCAGAGGCTGCTTCCACATGGACAGTGTCCAACACCTCTGTGACAGGGTGGGTTGGTCCATTCGATTCTAGGGTTCAGCACTGGGGATTCAGCTGGCCAGAATATGGGTCTTATTACCTATATCAACTTATCTGGGTAGTAAAAGAGGCATTTTTATTCTCCCCTTGCCTATTATTTTCACATCTCTCACCCAACTCAAAGGGTTGGAAAAGAGGGTGTTATTACTTAGCTTTGTTCAAATTTTCAATACCAGCCTGAATGGTCAGGTTACTCTCCCCTGCTGTCCCGCCTTGGTGACAGGAACCAGAACAGAGACTGAGCCTATTCCTTCTCCCCACCAGCTGGGACCTCACATGCCTGGACCTCAAAGAAGCTCAAACTATGATAAGACTGACAATTAGTCAGCAGTTTCCGACTATGGCGATTTAACCAGTTGTGAAAATATTTAGCCAGTTCCTGTATCTCCGTCTTGCCCATAATCCATTGTGAACGCTTTGCACCTCTGCGTTTCACCAGACTGACACAGATACCAAACAAGAAAGTGAGGCTAGTTTATTCTGCATTTTTGTTAATTTTTCTTAATGCCATCAAATTGGAGGTAAAGCTAAATCTTATATATTTTTATGACCTCCACGTCTGGCATACATTGCATACTCTATAAGTGTTTTAGCAAATGAATTAATTAATCAAATAAACCTTTGCTAACTCCTAGTACTGATCATTTAAGGGTATAAATGTTTATATACCATTTTTAGTGATAATTCCTTCAGTTCTGTCTTGCTCTAATTTCAAAATCTTGAATACACATTTCTAGGGTCCCTTTTTACCCTGTTGGTGACACAGAACAGCATTTACCTTCCTCCACTTTTCCAGCCTCACTTTTCTTCTCTGTCATTTGTTAAAGGGCAGCGATGTTGACTCCATCAACACAGACATGTTTTATTAATACATTCTGTGCCCTGAGATGTAATTATTCTGGCTTGGAGAATTTAAGCTCATTTAAAGCATATTAAATGCTCTATTATCATTATCTTTTATCTTCATGAAAGTGTCCTCTTAAAGATAGCTTTCCTACCATTTATTGTTTGGAATTGTTCCCCTTGGCAAAGTAAAGCAAAGTAGGAATTGAGTCATTTACTTTTCTCTTTCATGTGTTAACATTCTAATTTCTGCCCAAGGCAGCGAGTCTGAGCCTGTCTTTGTTTCATCTGTACTATGATTTACAGCTTTGCCAGCCTCTGCTCTTCTTGGCAATATCCTTTTGGGTTCGGTATTTTGTCGCTGTTATTTGGCTACGATTCTCTTCTTCTGTATTTTGTACATATGCTCCTCTTTTAAAAACAGAGGCGCGGAGATACTTGTAAAGGTCCCTCGCATTCTCTGAGCGCTCACTGCCAGAATTAGGGCGCGTACAAGGTCATCATCCTTCCTGCGCACAGTTGATGGGACAAGGGATGGACACCTGGGAAACCAGACTCTTCCAGCATTTTGACGCTGAGATGGGATAGGTATTTAATCCAGGCTGGCCACCTGAGTGGAGAGACTAGGACCTCAGAAGTGGAATGGAGCCTAAGGGGACCACAGTCAGAGACTTGGTAAGAGGAAAATAGAGGTGCACGACGAAGCAGAGACAACAGACATTAGGAGATGAGCTCCTGGTGGCTTTGCAGGTCCCAGCAAGTCACGGCAGGATAATTTTTCGGATTTTCAGTTTGTACTCTCTGCTCCTCGCTGTCCCTATTAGGAGGTGGTAGCTAGATCACTAGATTGCTTGATTTTCGATGTGTCGGGGTAAAAAGCAAAAGCCCCTTAAAGGTAAAACAGGGAAGCCGAGCAAGGCTGCGGGTAGGAGCAAGAGTTCTTATCTGGCTTAGAAGAATCTCCTCACGTCCCAGCTGTGAGAACCTGGGCAGGGGGCACAGTCACCCTCTCGTCCTGTCTGTAGAGCGAGGATAACACTGCCTACCTCACAGGGTTGTTGTGACAATTAAATGAACTAAACATGTAAAGTCCTTGGAACATTTACCATCCCGTCACGAAGGAACTAATAAGTACTAGTCACTCTTGTTATCTTAGTTTTCTTGTCAAAGCCCTAAACTGCCTGGAGAATAGTCCACTGTGGCCCAGGGGTGAAAGGAGGAAGAGTAGACCTCTGAGGGCACGGGAGTGTGTCCAGCGAAAGCAGCCCCGGTGAAGGGTAGAGGGCAGCCCATGCGACTGAACCCTGGAGGGCTGCCTCCAGAGTCTGAGAAAGGACCCTGCTCCCCACCTTCGCCAGAGTCCCCGTGCCCAGAGGATGGCAGGGATGACAGCCTGCTGGCTGCTTCCCAATTTCCATTCATTCTTTCTCCTGTAGGAAAAGGATGTCCAATGTTAGCTGGCTGCCCATGTAATAAAAGTGGCTGGATATTTTTTATGCGAGAGGGAACTAGATCTAACCAAGCCTTTGCTATTTTAATTTTTATATACAGCCAAATGGAGTCCTGTCTGATACAGTAGGAAGGTAGCAGAGCTTCCAGAGCTGAAGTGCAGACTGGGATGGTAGGACAAATGGGATGACTGGTGGGGACTTCCAGGACTGCCAGCCGGCCAGAGACTGGGCAGGCCTTCTCTCTTCTCTGGGGCCCCCTTGGGCAAGGTGGGCAAGAAGGTCCCCCAAATAACCGAGTTTTTATATCCCTCCGACCTGGGAAAATGGGAAGATCAAAACCAGATACAGCTTGTAGTCATTTTTTTATATCTGAGATTTTTTTAATGAGCTTTCCAACCACGAAAGAGGCTTAGCTGCCCTTGGATTTTGTGATTTATCCCTGAATCCTTTTAATACACCCATCTCTATTTGTTTATTTTAAAGTTAATTTAAAGCAAATTTGTCGCTTGCACCCAGAAGGATGGTCCCTAAGACAGACCCTACCTGTGCAGCTATGTTAACTTCTTAAGGTGTCTCTTCCATCTCTGCCTAGGCATGTTTTACCGCATGACTGGGTCCATGCGTGGGGTGGACGGAGCATGCTCCCATTCCATCGGCCCAGGCATATTTTAAATTACATGGTCAGATTTCATTTTTAGGGTTCTTGGTTATTTTGCTTTTTTGAAGCGTCAGTTCCTGGGATCGTGTCCATCCCCACCCCCTGCCCCGATGTTTGACACCTGCTGACATCTGCCTTATCGAAGTCTGGAGCTCAGGGAAGTGGGGTGGGAGCCTCCTCCCCTCACCCCCTGCTGACTCCATGCTGACCTGTCTCATTCATTGTAATGTCATTTCCAGACAAAAAGTCCGTTGTTTCTCATTGATCTAAGTCAAGTCCAGAACGGCGCATCCTACTGTTTTCTCTACCAGCTGAGCTGTCAGGAAGGCAACCCAAGAATTCACCAGCAGAAATTCTTCCAGCAGAATGGACCCACCTAGAGATGTGTAGCTTCGTGAATCCTTCAAAGGTGGTTTTTACACACCTGGAGGATGTCGGAAGAGATTCTTAGGCATGGTGTGGATAACACCATGGGGCCTGCCTTTGTTGTTTAAACCATCCACAGACTGGTGTTCTTTGAAATTGGTCGGCTGTGAAAACAAACGGAAGCCAAACACTGGAGAGGAGTAGCTGGAAAGAATACAGAGGTAAGTGGGCAGGAGTGCGAAACTCAACCTTCCTGCTTTGTTGCAAATTCAGTCTGTCACCCCGTACAAGCTACTTTAACTCGCTGGGTGTTACTCTTTCCACCTAGAAAAGGAGGGTAGTTCTCTCCTGGGCGGTTCATAGAACTGCCTGGTACACTGCGTGGACACTAAATAAGTCCTGTCCAAATGTGGGTATTATCACGATCTTGAAATGCCAGAACTCCCATCCCCCCATCTCCATATGGATTACCGTTCCAAAAGCGAGGCGCGGGCAGGAAACTAGCCCCTGGTGAGCACCAAGGGTACGCCTTGTCCCCTGCTAAGGACACCACGTGTGCATGTGCACTTCACCTTTAACTACCCCAATGTGACACATAAACATATAATTCTGTGTTCGTTTTGCAAGCAAGGGTATGAGCATTTAAATGATTACTTGCCCAAGGCCTCGCAGTTAATAACTTTCAGAGACAAAATTCAGGTTCTAGGTTTAGTCCAAAGCTGGGGCATGTTTGTCATATACCATCCACACAGAGGCCATTGGGAAGAGAGCAAGGAAATGAATAGCTGGAACCCCAAGTCTATCTTATTTGTTTAAGGCATATATTTGTATTCATTTGTTTTCTTCAGCAATTGCAGCATCTTAATGGTATGATATGAATTTACGGAAATGGAACTCCAGAGAATTGACACCTGTTGGGAATATAAACTCAATTTACAACAGTTAATCTTCTCACTGTCAGCTAGGAACCCAATTAGGTCCCAAGTTCAAGGCCCGCCTCTGCTCAAAGCCCTCCAGTGGTTTCTCATCCCACTATGAGTAAAGTCAGACTTTAATGGTCTACCAGGCCCTGTGTATTTTGTCTCCTCTCACCCTTACTCCTAGCCCCTCATTGCTTATCCTTCTTCCCAGGCCACTCTGCTCTAGTCATCCTTGCCTTCTTGCTAATCTTACTCTGGCCTGCCGAGGGTTCTCCTGCCTCAAGGCCTTTGCATCAGCTTTTCATTCAACCTGGACTGCTCTTTCTTGGATATCCACATGTCTCACTCACTCGCTCCCTTCGAGTGTCTGAACTTATCAGAGAGGTCTTTCCTGACCATGCTTCCACGCTGCAAGCATGCTCATACCACACTGCCTTCCCGTAGCTTAAAGACCCCTTTTCTCCTTGTCACGAGGAGGGAACAGACCTCCCTGGGAGATAACGTTCCTGCCCGTGGGACACAGAAAGCCTTAACAGCACAGAAACGGGAAAGGCCTTAGAAACCGATCACCATAATCAATTCTTCCATCTCAGAGATGAAGACAGGAAGGCTCAGAGAAGGAAAACGACCTGGTGAGGTCGGGTGAGGAGGCCAGCAGACTAGAAGATGGTGGTCATAGAAAAGACAGTTTATTACAGAGACACGTCTGGGAAGAAAAGCCAAGTTCATTCATTTATTTATTCAGCTAACAAATACCTACTTAGGACCTACTACGTGTTTGGATCTTGAGCTCCCCTGGTGAATAAAAGCCGTCTCAGTTCTTACCTACCTCCAGAGCCTCCAGCTTGATCAGAGAGGTAGCCACTGAACAAATCATTACACAAACAGACGGGGAATTCACCTGTGACAGGTGATGAAACAGAAACATTCGATGCTCTGAGAGCCTCATGTGGGTGGTTGACTAGGGCAGGGACGTCAGGGAACACTTTCTCAATGGAATGACGCTAGAGATGAGACCTGAAGAATCACGGACAGGCAGCTGGGTGAAGGGGCGACAGGCACTGCGGGCCGTGGGGTGCGGTGCGTTGAGATGGGGTCAGAAACACAGGTAGAGGAGAGCCTGCATAACCCTACAGGCCTTGATAAGAAATTTGATCTGTATCCTAAGAAATGCTGAAAGGTTTATCTGATTCCTATTTCCATTCCTTACCTGTAATCACACTAACAAATAATGTTAAGAATAAACGACAGAGGAGGCAGGTTCAATTTCTATTTAGATCCACGAACCAACCAAAGGGCAAAAAATAAACTTGGGAAAACAGTCCCTCAGTTCCTTGTCACATCACACTTTTCTGGTCCCCTCGGCAGTCAAATGCCTTTTGTTCCTCTGCACACCTGATCTGTGTGTGTACTGCACACACACACACACACACACACACACACACACCCCTTTACAAGAACTTCATTTTAACAATGTCTTGATATTCCTGATACAGGAATAACAAAGAGTTTATTCTGATTAATCTTATTTAATTCCAATTAGTTTGTCCACTCGGGTCATTTGAGCTGCAATTATCTGCTGTCAGGGGGCTGCAGATAAGGCCCATCCTGACTTTTCCAAATGATGGTAATTCGATTTCGGGGTCTCTCCTGGTGTTAGGAATGAAGTTTACCACCTCGTTCCAGAACATAAGGGAAGACTCAGGGGCACCATTCTTAGCCGCTTTGGAAGGTTTCTGCTGCAGCCTGTTTGCCTGGCTGAATGTTGCTCTTCTGTAAGACCCGTGTGTTTCTGACGCCGGGAGATTTGTGGACGCTGGAGTGCTTGTCCCTTCGGGGGCTGGTCTTCTCCATGCCAATCAAGCAGTCCACGGCTCTTACCTGCCACCACCTCCTTTATGGGACTCTTACACTCCAGACCACCCCTCTGCTCCAATACCGCAGGGCCAGATACCAGACAACCAGAGACAGCCCCGCCCCAGAGCCCTCCGAGATCCCTCCAGTGAGCCAATGCTCGGCCTGCTCACCCGGACGCAACCATGCTCTCCCATGGAAACCACAATAAAGGCCCTAGCTCGTGCTTCTCTCTCAATCCCTCAGCCTCTTGACCCTCCCCCGTGCTTCCCAATTCGGCGCTCCATGGTGTGGCCTGCCCATTCCTCTGTAATAAAGTAGCTTTTCAATGACTATCATCTCTGGATCTGCTGGCCTCCCCACTCCTGAATAATAATAAAACTTACATCTTAAAATAGGTTCCTCAGACTCCTTTCTTTCATTCCCTTCTGAGAAGCTCCAGACGTAAACCCTCTGGTCTCCCTGTGTTAGTGAATATGTGTGGGTTTGGGAGCCTGGCTGACCTCTTACCAGCTGCAGCACTGGGGGCCCTCTGCTCCTTTCACCTCCTTGACCCTTACTCCTCCGTGCACAGAAGTGCGGGGCACAGCGCTGATCTCCCAGGGATGGTTGAGGAATAAATGAGATAGAGCAGGTTATCCATCGAGCACAGGACCTGTACATGGTGGCTGCTTAACACCCACGAGCTCCTGCCTCCCTCCAGGTGGCAGGAAGACCCTCCTTTGCTGCCTGCTTTCTGCCTCCAGTTCTATTATTGTTCAGTCAACCAGACTCTTGAAGAAAATCCCTGGATGATTTACTGTAAGCTTTTCAACCTTTGCTTCCTTTATTGGTTAACTTCCGGCCAACCAGAGCCTTTTATTTTCTCCTTCATAAGTTCCCCGCAGACTCGGATGGCTCCTGAGTGTATTTTCACGAACTGTTTGGACTCAGCACTCAGTCCAGCTGCTCTCTGTCGCTCACGGCTCCCGAGAGCACGGAACTTGGAGTCGGGGCTGAGTTCCAACTCCGACCCTGCTTCTTGTCATGGCCAGGTAGGACAGTGGTGAGCGGCCCTAAGCTTCCATTCTACTCCCTCGTATCTGGATGCCCGACCCATGGGAACCATGAGATAATCAATAGGTGTTGTTTTAAGCCTCTTAATTAGCGGTCATTTGTTATACTGCAGAGCAAACCGATACAACCCCTGAGGACGGTGAGGGGTCTGTTGCGATCCCATGCGTTTCATCCTCTATCAGGGAGTCAGGAGAGCATAGTGGTTACGAAGGTGAAGTCTGGGGCCGAACTACTTGGATTAAATCCTGCTCTGCTACTGACTGTGGACTTTATGCAAATCACGTAGCCCCTCTGTTCCTCAATTTGCTCCCTTGTAAGATGGGTCTAGCACTAGGATTTACTACTTATCTCGCTCACTGTCCAGCACTTAGAACTGTGACTGATGCGGGGCAAGTACTACCCAAGCGCCTCCTACTGTGAGGGCCAAATCAAAACCAAAATCGAAGCTGTGTTTAGAATCACAGAAGATCAACAATCTCAAATTATAGTCATAGAACCTGCACTCCATAGAGAGGAGTCTTGTTCAAACCCAGAGGGATAGTTCTACATTCACAAACTCTATTTAATCCTGAAGGTGGAGGCTCTTACAGTCCACTGGATAAAACCTCTAACTCATTCATGGGAAAGTCAAGGGCAAGAAAAACGATTTCAGGCCCCTCCAGGCTGGGTTTAGCAAGAACAGGGTTAGTAGCTGGGTCAGGTTCACAAGAATCCGCCCACCCTTGATGTCTCCCCTGAGTAGCTCTCCCTCCACGCCCAACTCTGCTTGTTTTCTGTCAGTCTCCTAGGAGTGCTCTGCAGCCAGTTTTAAGTTCAAGAGTCTTCGGGGAGGGTGGAAATGCTAATGAACCAGCTAATGTGGGTCCATAGGTAATGAAGCAGGAGAGAATGTACGGATTCTCGCATTGTGGTTTCATCTCTCTTTCCCGGCAGATCCAGGGAACTAACGAAACTGAAAAGGCTCCTACTTATATCCGTACATAAGATATACCCATCCTAAAATACGAAGCATTTCAATTAATGAATACATCTTAAAAGTTGCTATAAAACTTTTCGGCAGATGAAAAATATCACTTTCATTTCCTGGGGATCAAGGCAACTGAGTGGGGTCAGCAGTGCCCTGTGACACCGTGTAGTGTCGCGGGGTCCAACCTGTTGGATGCGATCACCGCTGTATGGCAAATACACATTGATGGTGAACCTTCCGAGTGCTGGCTTCTTTACCACCACCTCCCGTCCAAGTTTATGTAACATAATACGCTGTGTAATGGTAATGCACTTGAAATGCCAATACACACATATATACCTCATCTATGAATTGGCCTGCATATATATATCTATTTCTCATTCAGGACATTCAACTAGCAAAACCAGCCTATACTCTTCAAAAATGTCATTTTCAGAAAGTGCAAAGAAAGGCCAAAGAATTATTCCTGATCAGAGACTCTAGGCGACTAAATGCAGTGTTTGATCTTGGATTGGATCCTGGAATCCGGGATGCAGAATGGAACGCAGGTGGATTCTGCTATAAACACATTCTTAGAACATCTGGCACACTTTCAGAGGTGACTGTGTATTAGGTGATGGCCTTCTATCAAAGTTAACTTTCTTGCATTGGGTCATTGCATTGTGGTTCTATAAGAGCACATCCTTGTGTGTGATTTTTTAAAAAAAAACATGCAAAAGTACTCAGATTTAAAGGGGCATGACATCTACAATTCACTCTCAAGTGTGTTAGGAAAAAACACGATATAGACAGAGATGTGAGGCACGTATGGTCAAAGGTTAACAACTGGTGAATCTGAATGAAGGGCATAGAGGTTATTTGTGTTATTCTTCCAATTCTTCCATTTGAAGCCATAAGTTTAAAAATAAATAAATTGTTTGCATGAAAGTAATAAGGTGAAACATATCTTAGCATTATCTGTTTACTTTTTAGCTCTCTAGGGAACTGTCCACGACATGGAAGTTGACTATGTCCGGTTCACTTGTATTCACAGTGCTCATCCCTGCGTCGCTGCCCGATAAGTATTTGCGGACTACAGAAAGAAACAACAGTGACTACAGTGAAATTATTTGGACACCACTGTAGCCCTTCCTTTCTTCCTTCAGAATCACAGCAACACAACTTACCCAGGAATCTGCTGAAGAGTTTTCATTCTGAGCAAACTGTGTGAGTCATTTCATGACACCATCCCTGAGTCACCGATCAGATGGCCTTGGTACCAGGCCTTGGCAACATCACCCAGAACTTCATTCCCCAAGATGCTGTCTCTCAAGACTAGACTATTTGTCTGTGTTGGAACAAACCAATGACCAGCTCCATCCAAATTCGTAACGAGAAACCCTGCATTTTCGTGGTGGCCCTATCATCTCCTTTAGGTATCACCAATCATTCCTTGAAACTGGAGGGCACTAAGGACGTTTTTGTTAACTGAATACAAACAAAGAGCATGGTAGCTCTCCAATGTTAGATTCTATGGGTCTGAAACGTCTTAGAACATATTTAGCAGATAACCGACATTTCATAAACTTCAATGGCATTAAACTGGAGAATTGACCTTAGATTTAAAAGCCGTGGGGAAAGAAGACTATAACCTGTGAACTACAGGAAGGTATGACTGCCTAAGCCCAGGAGCCAACCTGATTTCAGAATCACATGGAGACAACAGAAAATAATGAAAATATATGTTTTTGAAATCAGCCATATTTTTTAAAATCCTCACCTGAGGACAAGAGAGGAGAAGGGGGGGGGGGAGAAAGAAATAACGATGTTAGAGAAACACTGATTGGTTGCCTCTCATATGAGCTCCAATGAGGTTCTGAACCTGTGACCCAGGCATGTGCCCTGACCCGGAATCGAACCAGTGACCCTTTGGTTTATGGAATGACACTCCAACCAACTGAGCCTTAGCAGCCAGGGCCAAGTCAGCCACATTTTGGTTCAAATTCTGACACGTCCATGAACAACCTGTGTGATATGGGGCAAGTCACAAAATTTCTGAGGGCTGGTTCCATTCTATTGATAACAGTGATAGTGGTACCTTCCTTGTGTTCGAATGTAGCAATGAGGACTCTCCAGCGCCCACTACCGTCGAAGCTCTGGCTGACTAAATGGTGGCTGTTAGTGTGCGGGCAGCAGGAGCATGCAGAAGCCGTGCCAGAGACGAGATTTTAATCACGTTTCTTCCACTAACACAGAGCTCCCTAAGGGCCTGGTGACCACGAAATGAAGCCTTAACCCAAAGACAGTAGAGTCTTTGAAAGGAACAGAATTAAAGTAGGGCCTGTCCTTTCATGATGGGGTACAAAGAAGCCATTAGTCAAGTCAGCACATATGTGCTCTGGAAATCAGCTCAACACAGAGACCACTTGGAAGCAGCATGCAGAGTCGCGGTGCAAGGGGGAGCTTAACATGCAGCGTCTCTCCCTGTGCCATGCCACCTAGGAAATAACCCAGGAGCATTCGGGGAGTCAATTACTGTGTCCTGGAGCTGATCGAGCTTTGCAGACATGGTTAGGGATCGCCTGGGTCTATCGCAAACGACTTTTCAGAAAGTCCAGGAGCACAGCAAGATTCGGAGCATCCGGGGAAGCTGCTGTCTAGACCGTATGTTATGGGAGGGGTGGAGTGAAAAAACGAGAAACCCAATAGTCTTGGTATCTAGGTTCAAATCTTTGTCTGCCAATATTTAAACTCTTTCTTAGTGGGGCAGGAAGCAATGTTGCTTGCTTTGTGGCTTTGGATTCAAACAAGTAGGCTTGCTTTTAAACTCAGGTTCTGCCCTGGATTGATTAAGTAAATTTGGGAAAGTTACTTAATTTCCCAGAGCTTGCTCAGTTTCCTCATCTATAACCAATAATAACCGTGGGGCTGTTTTGCTGCTAGGATCCCACGAGCTAATGTCTGCAAAATGTTCCTTCACATAGTGGTTCCTCAATAAATCTGAGCTCTCCTGGATACTGAATATTACAGGGGTTAAATGAGAGAATCCTTTTCTTCCAGCTAAATGCCGATATTGGCTAATGTAAGCATGAAAATATCAGTGTGATCCCTTTCTAAGCTTGTTCTGTCCTTGGATACTGGTAGGAAGAAATCAACACCCACAGCTACTGCCTCTGTCCCAACGGCTGCGGCTCCCCACACCTGGCTGGCAACGAGCTGCTGCTCCCAAAGCAAGGTCTGGGAATTCACGCTGTCAGCTCTGCAGACAGTCTCTATGTTGAACTTGGACGTCAGCCAACATCTGAGCTCTAAGCCTTAAGTGAGATCGGCTCCAGTGTGTCGGGCGCCTGTCTTTAGGGAAATAGGTTTTTCTCCTGTTGGCGTGTCAGTTTCTGGCTTTTATAAATTAGGTGTCCATGAAGCTCCATCCTCTTCCAATTTGTACTTTTTATCTCAAAGCAGTCAGCACCTTTCACACTAGGAGGTGACCCAGGTTGGATGATGAGTTATACAGTCACTGTAATACCCATAGGGCTGTGGGTGAAAGCAAGGTGGCTGGGCATGATTTAGTGGCCATGAAAAAAAATTAAAATAAAAGGCTTTAAGGAATTAGAAGTCAATATTTAACATTGAGGAACCTGTGCTACTTGGCTCAAGGAGCTGGTAGTGACTAAGCCAAAAGCTGTGTCGATATATCCATTAACAGGGGCCCCCTCTAGAGCAGGAAGAGAACTTCTGAGCACTCTGTGTGTGCACCCGGGGAAGAGAAGGCACTGGCGTGCTGGTAGGCGTTGAACAGCCAGCTCTTGGGGCAGTGGCGCCCTGATTTGTGGTGTACCTACTCTCCATCATGGCCAATTTCAACCTACAAATGTGATGTCCCTGAACACAGGAGAGGAAAAGAGATGCATACAGTGAGTTCTTGTGAGCTGCTTCCCACGGGCCGGTGGAGAAAGGGGATGTAACGTGTACTTGAAAACTTTTGGAATCTTTACTTTCTGTAATATTCATTCTATAATATCCATGCCACTATATGCTGTATGTGTGATACATGTAAGATAAATATACACATATACAGTTGTTTCCTAAGTTTTTTTTTTTAAACAGATCTGAGTGAAATATCCATTTGAGCACATAACACACCAAGGGTCTCAAAACCAGGCTGCCGTGGTTTCATATGAAACCGGCACAGAGGGGTGGGGTTCGCTTACTGTCAATGCTCGTGGTTTTCCTTGCTACCCCGTTACATATCTGGTATAGAAAGTGTCTGTGATGAGACCAAAATGAAATGTGAAAATGCTTTGAGGGTTAGAGGATAAAGGGAAGTCTAACCTCAGGAAGGAGGAAAAGGTTTAGGCACCAACAATGAGAAAAATGAAACGGGAACAGGAAGTGTCGAGTTGCTGTTTATCACTTTTGCTGTCTGCACTGAAGTGTGCCTGGGCGGCTTCTCACAAGAGTGGGAGGGCGGCGGGGAAGAAACAGTCCATACGTCCGTTTATTGAATGCAGTGTCCGCCGGTCACATCGCAACTCAATACAAACCGCCCAGCAGAGTAGGGCATCGACTCTTATTCTCATCAATGTAAACACAACATTAATATTGAAGATTCAAGAAAATGGGTAAAAAGTCCAGTGTCTCCTCAATCTGCGTAACAGTGAAGGTGCTGGTCTACCCTCTGGACAGGCCCAAAGGGAGCCTGAGGTCGTGACCTCGTCCCAGCTGCGGTGAAGTGGGCACAGACACAGAGGGACCCGACATGTTCTTCCCGAAGGTCTCCAAACGGACGTGTGAATCTTCAGAACTCGGCTCACATGAAGTATGAAAGTTCTTATAAAGGCCTGAGAGGTTCGTACCTTTCACGTGCACTGAAACAGTCCCTTCGAAGCCCTTTCCCCAGGAATCAGTCATTGCCGATAGAAAATGTGACTGGTTGTAAAACAGTTCGTTTTTATCTTTCCGCCTTAGCCCCTGGACTCCGGGGAGTTGGGAATTCAAGGTCACGGGGGCCTCAGTGGAAATCCCGTAGAAGGCTGCCCATGTTTAACTACTGGCTGAAGACCTCTCTCCTTGCTGGGCCACTGCCGACAGAGGGGTACTGGTTGAGGCAGCTGATTTTCCTTCAGAGCCTTAAAAGATCTGATTTTTCTATTTTGGATTCCCATACCAAAAACAAACAAACAAAATTCCCCCAAAACAAAAAAAAATCAAAACAAAACAACAGTGACCTTGAGGGTAAAGAACCAACCAACCCCACCATCAGGTCCCACCAGGTGCAATGTCCCCAGTGGGCTTTTTCAAATGGTTGGTTCTGATCATTGGTTTGCCCTCCCCTTGGGTACCCAGCCAGATTGCAGGGCAAAAAGAAAGCTCCCTCTGAGTGAAGACACATCTTTGCCTTTACTTCCTGGAATGGCAGACTCCTAGCACCCCGACTTCCTTTTCCTAGACAGCAATGAGACATTCCAAAGACCTGCTTGGTTTTGTGGCTTTGTGGTAGGATAACCCTATGGCTCCCTTTCCCCCTCCACGTCCCATTCTCGAAGAGACCATGTGGACGAGCTCTTTTTCCACATTCTGGGAATGCTAGGTCGTAGGGCAGAGAGGGGCTGGACGGATCCTTGTCCCAGGTCTCTGTGGTATGGGCAGCCTTGTTGGGCCAAAGAGACAAATAAAAACAAACCAAAAAAGCGTCGCTTAACTTTGAGTTTGAAGGCTGGGCCCCAAACAGCAAGTGGCTCTCCCCCTGCAGAATGTCTGTCCCAAGCGGTAGCTTCTTGGTGCTAGCTGTTGTTCTCAGCCGTGAGATATTTGAGGGCGGCAAAGCCGTAGCGGCGGGACATGTCCTGCTGAAACTCTTCCTTCAGGGTTTTGAGACAGATGCGGTATTGCTTGTTGGACCGGAACTTGGTGATGTCGAAGCTGGGGGCATGAGGCATGTGGATCATGTAGGCATTGGGAAGCACGGTGAATTCATATTCCTGGAAGAAGACAAGAGCAGCTTGAGCACTTGCAGGAACCCTTGGTGATGTATTATGAATCCAAGTGCAAGACTGAATGGCTAAGTGAATGAATGAAGGGGGCAATGTCATCAACCAGGAGGGCAGTACCAAGGACATCACCACCACGTAGTTTCCATGATGTTGGACAAAGCACTTGGCTTCTCTGAGCCTTGGTTTTCTCACCTATAAAGTGAAAGTAACAATGCTGACCTTGAGAGATGACTAATAATGTGTGCACAGTGCCAGGCAGGGAGCGTGGCCCATAAAATGGGAATAGGCTGATAAATGTAATCACATACCCATGTAATTCTAGAACACAGGTGGCAAAACAAACACAAGGCCTGAGGGCGGAATCCGACCGTCCACCTCGTTTCTACCGGGTGGCAGCACTGAGCTCCTTGCCCCTAGTTAAAGAGTAGTTACATTTATACAGTCCAAAAATTACGGCCTTTGAAGGCAACCACGAGGCTGATGTGGCCCTCAGTGAAAATGAGTTTGACATTCCTGTTCTAGAATGATGCAAGCCATGAGAGACTCTCTTGCTCAATAAAATGAGGTCTATTTATGTGATTTCTCATAGGCTCAATGCGATCTGATAGATTCAACAGATTTGTACAAAAGAGGGGCCAGAAAGGGAACTGGAAAAAAAAAAGGTTCCACTGGACTGAAGCTCTGGTCTACACATCTGATCACAACTCGCACCATCACATGGCGTCCTCCACGTGACAGAATACACATAGAAACTCGGACCAACAATGAAATTTTGTCTCCAAAAAGCAAATCAGGTGACCAAAATCTAGCACATGTAACTCAAAGGAGAACCCGGCACACCTTGACTCAAAATCTGTGTTTGCTGGTTGTGGACATAATGTCTAATAAACCTGGTCATCTAGTTGCCTAGCCCAGAGCCGAATGAACTCAGAGAGGGAACATCAGAATGGAGAAATACTAATGGTGAGGAGAAGTGAGAAAAACCATGAGAAAAATGCAAGAACTCCCAGAGTTTAGCTGTCTGAGGCATTTCACGTGGGGACAAAGAGATCTACCAATCCACTAGCCCTTATGGTGTGGATAGACTACCTGTCAGGTATGTACGCATTATTTCCCGAAATCGCTGGAAAGTGTAAAGTTATGTTTGGTATGTGCTTTTAGCAAAGAAAGGAAAACAAGTGAGGAATTTTCAAGAGTTCTGTCAAAATTGCCTAAAACAAACAAAGCCCAGATCTCGGTGCTGGAAAATTAACTTTATTTGAACCAGTTCACCTTACCACCTGCTGGACGCATGAATATCACACTTCTTTTCTTTCAAGCAGAAGCTGAGGCAGACTAAACATTTCTGTCTGAACAGCGCTGGACCTCTTCCAAGGATCATTGAAAATAGGGATAATATGGAAACTATGGATAACATGAAAGGTCATGCTTTCTGTTGTTAAACATGGACACTATTCTACAACCTTCTGTCAACGTCTATGGTTCTCAGACCCAGGTGTTTGTGACAATCACCTGGGACTGCTCTCAAACACACTGGAACTGTTGGAAGGTTCTCCAGGTGATTTTTAGGGCAGCCAGCACAGAACATCCATCATTTCCCCCTGAATTTGGGGGGTTCTTGTTGAGAAATATTTCCCTGTGCTCCATGAGGAGGTGCGTTGGAGAACAGGGTAGAGAGGACAAAGGGTGGGCTGGAGGGGCCCAGGCATCCTCCCTCCCTTAACCAGATGAGTCTGCTTTGTGTAACAGCGGGCTGACCCACTGCAGCACGTGCGGCCCACTGCATGATTTTGTAAATAAAGCTTTACTGAACACAACCACACCCATTTGTTTAGATACTATGACTGAACTACAGGAGCGGCGTTGGGACCCTGAGCCCCACAAAGCCCCCACAATTGACTACCTAACCCTTCACAGGAAAAATCTGCGGACCCTGCTTTGGTTTAACCTATTAGAATTCTGCAGAAGATTGCTTTCCAAGTAGGTGCTCAGGAAGTGTTAGCTGAATGAATGAAAAGGTTTCGTGAGTAAATACAGCCTAGATATGTCACTCTTAGTTGTGAGCTGGAATAATTAGCTGAATCTTAGCTGCATGCTTTGTGGCATTTATATGGAACTCCCAGAATGCTTTGTGTCAATTACATGACTCACAGGCTGTGATGAATGGTCATCATTTGCTAGTCTGTCCCACTGGACTGAGTGAGGATGAGGGATTGAAATGGTTGTCATGACACACCCACCTTTGCCTGGGCCTTGGCCGGAACCCAACTCTCACCCAAGGCTAAAAGAGGAATGGCTTGGGAATCAACAGCCTTGAGGATTAGTACTGCCAATCTAGGTCCCTGAACACATCCTGATCTCTCTTAGGTCCCTGCTTTCTTATCCCCAGGGCTCCTTTCAGCGCTAAGATCAAGGACCCCCCCCCCCCCGCAACGCTCTGGTCCACAACATTCCACTCCTCTCACCTGCGCGTCCAGTTCCATGATATGAGCCACCTTGTTCCAGCCGAAGCCCACAAACCTCCGGTCATACTCCGGGCAGTCCCGTCTCACAACCACGTAAGGCTCGAAATCGGCTTCCCACTCAACCCGGTAAGGCGTGGTGGCGGTCCGCCACTTGGCGAAGTTTGTGGGTGCGTGGCCTTTAGTCCAGACATGGTACCTGGGGCACATGGAGAAAAGCCATCGAATGGAAGGAAGAGAGGTGCGCGTTCTGAATGCTGCTGACTTAGAGGAAGAAGAGATTCGTGCTGACATGGTCCCCGTTGTGAGTTGAACCATGTCGTCCCCAAACGATGCGTTCAATACCTAACCCTCGCTCATATGGAACGAACTGCAGGTTACCCTCCACTGATGTTACTCCTGCCACGGTCCCCGGGAGACAGAGTGCTAAGGGATCCTCAACAACACTCCCTTTCTAAAAAGTCCTCCCCTTGAGGTAGAGCCTGTGAATATGTCGCTCCCAGGACTATGGTACGTTACATGCAAAAGGCATTTTTGTAGAGGCAGTTAAGGTGATTAATCAGTTAACTTGGAATTAATTGGAAGGGAGGTGACTGGGGTAAGTCTGACCTAATCATGTGAACCTTTAGATGTGGGTCTGGAAGAACACAAAGAGCCAGGCGTGAGCTGCCTTTGGGGCTCATGTGGCCAAGAACCAGCAGGGAAGTGGTGGTGACCTCAGTCCTACAATCTCAAGAAAAGGAGCTCTGTCAACAGCCAGGGAGCCTGGGGGAGGGGCCCATGCAGCCTGGCCCACACCTGGCCTTCAGCCAGGTGGGCCCCTGAGCACAGCAATCAGCCGTTCTGTGTCTGGGCCTCTGACCCCTAGAGACTGTGCCATGACACATATCTCTTGTGTTAAGCCTCAAAATTTGTGGTAATTTGTTATATGGCAATAGAAAATTAATACAACCACATAGCAACAATGTTAACAAGTTATTCATTAAGCACTTACTATATAGTGGTTATATTGTCAATACCATGTTATCCATATCTTTAAATTCTTCTAACTTCCCCCATGTCGAGTTACAAATATTAAGTGGTGGAGCTGTGATTCAAATATAGGCAGCCTGGCTCAAGGGTCAGGACCCTTAGCCGCTGTGATGCGTTACCTCTCTTATACGTCACGGTCACTCACACTCTCTGACCTATGTAGAGAGCAAGTAGTGAACGGCTGCACACTGACTTGAACACATGAATGAGCAGTCTTAGGACTCTGAGAGTCACCTAAGACAGGAGCCGACTGGTGGGGCAGGAACCTGCCTCTGGAGGTTACAGAGAGATGGCAGGGGGCTGGGAGTCTAATGAAGCAGCAGTCAGGGCCCGAGAAGTAGGAGTTAGGGGAAAAAGACATTCCAGAAAGAAATGCTTAAAATGATGGCAAGACAAAAGGATGGGCACCCAACCACTTGGCTGCAGGGAGAAAGGACCGCGTAGTCCCGGTCCCACCTCCACCCCGGGTGGGGGGGGCTCTCCAAAGCAGCGGAGGGCGCCCTGAGTGCCGGGGCGGCCGGTGGGGCCTTCCGGCGGGATGCAGCTGCCTCCTCACTTTGCCCCTTCCCACGGGGCTGCGCCTCCCCCGAGGGGCTGTCCTGTGTGCTCAGTGGATGCTGGCCCAAAGGAGAACTTCCAGGAAGCTGGGTTGGCGGGTGAGATGGCCAGGGCGGGCGAAGGCAGGGGCTTGAGCCTCCACCAAAACCAAATTTACTCCCAGAGAAGATTATAAAAGGTCTGTAATGCCCCTTTTGTGGATTGTGAGAAGGAGGCACACTGTGAGACATTGGGACCAATCCATGCATCTAGCCAGGAAGGAGGTGATTGTCTGTGAACTGGCCGAACCGGCCGTCTTGACATGTAACTCCTTTGGCGGAACTGGCCCAGCACCACCAACAGCTGCGAATGTGTATTATGTTGAAAGCCCACCCAGGAGACCCGCTGGACCGGGGTCTGAATACCACTGCTGAGGAGCTGTGCACCTCGTGCTACGAGGCATTTAAAACCAGGCCTTATTTTCCTCTTTGTCAACTGGGGGAGATAATATCTATGTTGCTCAACTGCTGAGAAGCTGAAATGAGAAAACTTTTGTGAAAAGCTTGACACTGGCTGGCATACAGGATGTATTCAAATAAATGCTAGTTCCCTAGCAGGCAGTTCAGCCCAGTGGTTCAAGACACTGGTTCTGGAGTCAGCCGGTCCGGATCTGACTTCCGACTCTCAACAGAGACAGAGCAGTTCCTGAACCCCTCCGGACCTTGGTTTCCTTCTCTTGGTAAAACAGAGAGACTCCGAATACCTACTTTGTGGATTCGTGACCACGAGTGTGAATCAGCTCACATAAAGTACTCAGAGCAGCGTGTGCTATATGGTAATTCCTCAAAAAATGGAGATAGTAGTCTCCTTACTATTGCTCCTGGTTTGCTCCTAGGTACGATGCCAACTCATGGTGGTCTTACTCTTGGCGATGTCAATGTATCGATAACCACCTTATTCGCCCTCCATCTCCAGAATCTTAAGTCCTGGACTATGAGGAGGCAAAAATGAGGAATAGAGGGAGGGGAAGGGCAGAGACAGCAGCTGGGTCAGTCTGTCTGCCTGGGTGGGGAGGAGGCAGCTTCCATTAGGTCAGCCAGACAGTGTGCCGAACTGCTGGTCATCACAGAGCACCAGAAAATCAGTTAACTTGCCGCTAAAACAGGCCACAGCCTGAAAATGAAGCCAGTCCCAGGCCGGCAGGCACTGGATGCCAGGGCTCTGTCTGAGACAGTCATCACCAGGCAGCCTCCAAAAAAGGTGATGAGAGAAGTTTCCTGGGTGCACCTTATGGGATGCTACTGGGAAGAGATTGGGGGTACTCTGCTTTGAGCAGTGGTTCTCAAGCTTCGGTGTATCAGAATCGCCTGGATGACTGTTGTCTAACAGCCGGACTGCTGGGTCCCCCCCAACCAAGCTCCTGATCCAGCAGGTCTGGGGTCAGGTTTGCGACTCTGCCTTTCTAACCGGTTCCTGGGATGCGGATGCCACTGGTCCAGGGACCACTCTGAGAACCTTGGCCCTTTATTTGGCCCTAGGGGACGAGCAGGGGTGTGGATGCTCTCTCAACTGCACGTGCCATGGGGAATGGGATTCAGCTGCTGGGAGGCTTAAGCGTTCACCATTAGGCGGGAAGGTGAGAAGCAATTTCTCGGAGGGTAGGTCTGTAACCTAGAACCTGGCATGGTGGCTTGCAAGCTGGTGGCCAGAGCAGGAATTATGGACACAGCAGGCCAAACCCGGTTGTCATGGCCATGGCCTTGGCCTTGGAATGAGTTCTCACATCACCTGAGGATGGAGATGAAAGGCAGGATATCTTGGAAATTTGCCAGGGGAGATTTGCATCTGTGGGAGACTTGGACTCAGGTTTGGTCTCAGAGTCTCAGTTTTGCCTGCAGCTTCAAACACCAACTGGTGAGAACATTCTAGACTTGACCAGCAGTCCAATGGTATTTTGGTTAAGAGCATATGCTATAGGCTTTGCAGTTCCTCAGTCCTGGGCCAAACCCAGGTTCTGCCACGCATGGACTATGTGACTTTGGACAAATCATTTAGTTTCTCAAGAGCCTCAGTTTCTTTACTTGTAAAATGGGGATAATAGCATCTGCCTGATAGGTTTGTTGTGAGGGTTCAATGAGCTGGCCACAGTGCGTGGCAAGAGCTCAATAAACGGTAGTTGTTGTCATTTCTTTCTGCAAAGAATAAAGTTTGGTTTGTGGGGATATTAACTCTTCTGGGCCACTTTCCAGAAGCCTGCATAGGGGAAGAAGGCTGGAGTTGGAGCCCTGGCTCCACCAGGAACCCCTCCATGTCTCAGTGGAGTTGTCTGTGTAAAAGGTGGAGAAGGTACAATTCTCTGAATTGTGGAATGAACACCTGATTTCATAAGTGATTTTCACAAAATGGAGTTTGTTTGAGAAAACCTTCTAGTCTAGTAACTGAATAGTGGCATGAAAATCTAAGTTCATAGTCCAATGTTTTCAATAAAATCGTATATTCTAGAATTTTTTTCTTAGCTCAAAGAAGGCACTGGCCCTTCGTACATTCTTCAAAATGGAGGATTCCCTTTCAAATGGGAGCAGGTGGAAGTCACGCTGTCTCTTCAGACTGCTCTGCAGAGAGACGCAGCAGGACCCCTTTGTCCCAGGGCCACACCTCATGCTATAGCCTGTCCCTGGGAGGTGGAACCCATCTGCACCTGGGCACTTTGGTCATGTTTCTAAGACTTAGGCGCCTGGGACATCACGAAAGCAAAGTGTCTGTTAGAAACTGTCACTTGGACAACAGGGAAGTCCGCTGCTCCAGTCTTGGAGTCACCTGGATGACTTCCATTGTTGAAGCTACTGCTGTCCATCCTGGACCCGGGAACCTTGGAAAACAGACCACTTACAAGGAAAGGAAAAGGGGGGCAGCAACCACGGCACTGATGGGACGAAACGCACTTACCAGGTGAATGGATAACAGGCAAACAAAAGAGTGAATTCAGAGCTGGGGCAGGAGTGTAAACTGGCCCCAGGTACAAACAGAATAAGCTACCCTTCTACCAGGATCCATAACGTCCATCACTCACGCACAGAACAAAGCAGGCATCATGTGGGAAGAGAAAGAATATTCCAAGGACACAGTTTGGGGCCAGTGGTACATTTTTTTGACCTTAGAAGGGTCTAAGGCTACCAACAAACTTCTGGGCCAACAGCTTTGGTGTCTGGGTTTCCTTGAAGTGAGGCCTTCGGGCATCCTCAGGGGACAGCCATGAGGGTTACTCACCTGAATGTGAAGAGAGTCCCCATGTCTAGCATTGACAGTAACTCTGCCTTGGACTTGGGGAAAGAGAGCCGGTAGCGCAGCGTCTCAAATGCAGGGACAATCATCGCTTTCTTGGTGTTGGCGAGGTCGAGCTGGATGACCGACTTCCTGCGAAGAAAAGGCAGGTAGAGATAGGGTCCCTGTGATGCTGGGCACTGGCCTTCCCTGCGTGAGGGCAGGGCAGGTGGGGGTGGGCCTGGGGAGGAGGAGGAGATAGAGCCCAAGACAGCCTCTCAGTTTAAAGATGGAGCAACTGAGACCCAGGGAGGCTGGGCAGCTTGCCCAAACCACTCTGGAGTCCAGGCCAGATGGCAGGGGCTGGGGGACCCTCTCTCATCTCACAGTGCATGGCCCTGTCAGAGCCAAGTACACCAAGCAGGTCTCCAAGGCTTCCCAGGGGTGCAGCCCACTGGGCTGGCCACACAGGAACAGCTGCACAGATGGCTGATGAGAGAATGATCAACCCAGGCACATTTGGGTACCATCTCTGAGACTCCTCAACCCCTTGAATCCTCCAGACCCTGAGCCTTTAAACTAGCCAGACATGCCCAGAGCAGCCAGTCACCCAGGACTGTAGAGCACAGTGTTTCACGTGCTGCTGCAAACTCTCCATCTTCTCATCCCTCGTGACTACACCTGGTCTGCTCTGCTCTTTTGAGACCACTTCCCTTCCCGATCTGTCTGCCAGTTCCTGCTCGATGGCCATCGCTTGGAAAGGGACAACGGTCTAGAGAGAGGGCCACAGAGCCTGAGGTGTGTAACACTCACGGACAGAACCTGAATCCTGGCTTTGTCACTTCATGAGGCTTGCGATGCTGTGGAAGTCATTTAGCTTCTCACTACCTCAGGCCCCTTCTCCCTAACAAGGGGCAGTACCGTCTCCCTGCTGGAGCCGCCGGGGAGCCCGAATCAGGTAATACACAGGTTCGGCTCGCCTGGCGCAAGACAGACTCATGGTCACTACGACCACAGTGCTGTTGTCATTCCTTGGCTCGCTCTCTCTTGATCTCTTTCAGCCATGACCTTAGTACTTCTCTCTAACCTTGGTTCTCAAGGCCAGCACGGGCTATTCCTTGGCTCGCTCTCTCTTGATCTCTTTCAGCCATGACCTTAGTACTTCTCTCTAACCTTGGTTCTCAAGGCCAGCACGGGCTATCTGCTTATAATGTCTGATACAGAGAGAGCAGACTATCTTCAGGGATGAGGAGGCACTGGAAGGCATTCTTCAAAATACTGGAAGCAGCAGCCCTCTGGAGCAATACTTGTCTTATTAAAGTCATTTGACTAAACAGAACTCCGAGCCTGTGCATAAGCAGGGGCTAGGGCAGATCTGCAAAGACCAGTCATGCTATCAGGACGTAACCGTGTTCACCTGGGCCAGGGTGAGACAAGAACAAAGCAGTGGTTCACGAGGGGAATCTGGACCAGGTGAGACTAGACCAGGTCTCAGAAACCTCTGGTTAAGGGGTCTCACCGGTTCCCAGTGGAGGGGGGCAGTGGACTGAGAGATGGGCTAGAAGTTGGTGTTGGAATTCTCTGAATATCATTTGTGGTTCACTCTGTATGGTTTTGTTTAAACTATATCCCGAATGATATGTGGCCCTCATAGTCACTATTTCAGGGAGAGTCATAAAAGGATGACAGCAAGACAGAGCGTGGGTCAGCCACACTCAGCCAGGTGGGGGCCGGAGGTTTGAGCGAGCCTGTCCCGGCCAGCATTCCTCTCCCCTTTGTCTCTCAGAAAACAACTTCACCGTCTTCAAACACACAAGAGCTCCTCACCCAGGGCCAGGTGTCCTTTTTCACGTTACTCTTTCATTCGACCTAGGCAGACAGAAGCCCCTCGCCCTTCCTCCTGGGAAGGCAGGCCCCTTACCTACTGATTCTGGATGCTGGGGATGGGGCGCACGGCTAAGGAATATCCTTGGACCAAGATGGCAAAGCCCCGAGCTGTGGGAGGAAAGGTGTCCCGGCCCTGATGGGTGACTCAGATTCACTCGTCACTCACTGAGCCCTACTACGTGCCAGGCACTGTGCTAGGCACTTGGTGACACAGAGTGAACCAAAGAGCCAAGGTCTTTTCCCATCTGGTACTTTCTCGTCTCAGGATGCTAAAGCTCATGACTGCATATGTGGGTAATCACTTTAAGACATGGATGCTCTAAAAATAGGGTGGGAGGCTAGGAGGGCTGAACTAGAAAGGGAGTGAGCAAGAACACACACATGTACACGACAGGTGTAGGCATCGTTAAACGTGGAGCTCTATCTACATACACCTCCAAGTCCTACTCCACTCACAGCTCGTAGACTGGCCACTTCTCGGAGTGCCTGCTCAGGGGTAGCTCCCCCTCTGCGGCCCCTGTACACAGGGGCAGCTCCCAAGGCCATGCGGCCCGGCGTGACACCCTGGCCAGGGCTGAGCGTTCAGGGACAGACTGTTAGATCGATGGGTCTCCTGGCGGTTAAAATGACCAAACCCTAGCACTGGCCCTGTGCTCACACACGTATGCATATATACATGCACACATGTGCAAACACGCACACATATGCGAGCACAGCCACACATGCACACCTGCATCCCTCCCTCCATCCCTTTTAAAACACATCCTCTGCCCTTGAGGCAGGTCTCTGTCACCAGGGGAACAGCTGGATGCCTGGCACGGGGAGGTTATTGGAGAGTGTCTTGGAGAAGGAAGACACAAGGCTACACGCATGGCTGTCGCGGCTCCACCTCATCAGCAGTGAAGGCGACGTCTCTGGGGCCGGGCTGCCCAGGTTCCACCCCGGCTAACTGTTAACCTCTTTGTTCTAGATTCTGTTATCTGTAAAGGTGGGGTGGTGATGGCAGCATTACTCTCGGAGAGAGTTTGTGAGGATCAAATGATGTAAAGAAAAATGAGAAAGCAAAGCTGAGTTTGCACAGGAAGATGGTTTGGGCATGCCTCCAGGTTGGGTCTGTCTACAGATGGTAGTCTGGGGTGAAGGTGGGGCGAGCTGAGACGGTTGCTGGGCCAGGCCAGTGATGGGGAGGACTGGGGTGGGTTCTGGGGGGCAGGGTGGCCACCAGGCTTCAGTGTTGGGGAGACAAAAGGGAGTAGGGGGGCAGGGGAACAAGATGGCCAGGGAGCCAAGCCCAGCACCGTGACGCATTGTGACGCCAGCTGCACGGCTGCCACAGGGCTCATGGTATCAGAGTGGTCAGATAACATGTCTCAAGAGGAGCCAACTAAAATGATTTTCAGTGCATTTAAGGGCTGGATGTCTCTCAGGGGATGTCAGTTGAAAGGGAGGCTAAATAGTGAGAAAAAGAGCACAACCTCTTAAATCAGAAGGTGTCGGTCCGATCTTAACTCCACCACTGCACTAAGTAAGTGTGTCATCACACAGAGTTTCCTGAACTCTCATTTATCTCCCGATCTTCACAGACTTGGTTGCTAAGAGAACTAAGGTAATATGTCTATTAATGAATGACTATGTATGATGCTAGACATAGATCTTGGGTATCGAGCTGAATGAACAGGTGTAGCCTCTGTCTTCCAGACCTCAGAGTGTAGGGAGCCGGGAGGGAGGAAGAGCAGGAAGGAAGACGGAGTGCACAGCGCCCCGGTGAGTCACGTGGAGGACTCCCCATCTCGGAGGTGGGTTCTGAATAAGCGGGAGTTAGACAGTTGTGGGGGGGGGCATTCTGGCTATTTGCAAACCTCTGGAAATAAGAAGGCATGTGGAGTTTGGGGAAACTGAACTTCTCAGAGCATGCCTGCACACGGTAGGTGGTCAATAAATGGCAATACAAGTGCTTGCAGGTGTTCACTATTCTCTGTGCTAAGCACTGTACACGCATTACTCCTTCCATCACTGCAACCTGCAGGACAGGTCCTAGTGTCCCCAGTTTACTGATGAAGACATTAAAACTCTGAGAGGATAAGTTACTTGTCTTGTAACACAGCTAGTTATTTATCATCATCACTGTCATCGTTGTATCATTAAAGCTGCACCAGCTTAGAAATAACCCGGAATGATCAGAAGTCACAGGAGCAATTTGGGCCAAGTCTGTGAAGGCAGTGACTGTCACTGGAGCAAAGAGCGTTTTGGAGTTCACGGTTAAGGTAGTGTGGGGGTGGTCGGGAATGGGCTGGAGGGAGAGGCGGGAGCCTGCAGCCCTCTTCATGCTTACACTTCTTAAATGGCAATCTCCTCTGTACGGCAGCTCTCACCTTGCAGCAGCTGAGTGGGGCAAAGGCCAGAACACAGGCAGTTTGGGGATGTGGAGAGATGCGCACTGAGCCTCCTATACTAGCGGTTTCCTTTCTGTAACACCCAGGAGCTTCTCAAACTACGACAGTCTGCTACTGACTCCCTGGATCTGGCCAAGGTCAGCAATGTCTCCCTCGCTGACAAATCAAACATGCTGCCTCATTCTCATCTTTCTGCACTGGATGCTGAAGACCACTTCCTGCGCCCTTAGCTCGAGAACGCCATCCTGGGATTCTGTTGAGTACCCTCCCACCCGCTCTGGTTTCGATCAGGGTACCTGCTTTGGGCATCGGCCCTCTGGATGGATGCTGCTCACTGTTCAGGTACCTCTTGTTGCCTCCACTCCTTGGACGGGGTGGGGTCCCCGAGCTCTACCCACACGAGCTGCCCCCGCCCTGCCACAGAACTGGCCGAGCCTATTTCTCTGCACAGTGCCATGCACAGTGAGGCTGATGTTGACAAATGACAAACTGCGGGATCCAGGGGCCGAAGGCAGCGGGGCTGCTGTCAGAATGCCAGGAGAGAATGAGGCTGCTTGCCTCTCAGAGCCTTGGATGGGCACAGCCCAGGCCACAGCATCGAATGTTAGCCCCTGCTGTTCAGTCAAACCTAAATCATGAGGAATCCAAGTTCTTCTCGCATCGGCCCCAGGGACTTAATATGAAAGTTATATTACGAAGGGATAGGAGGAGGGAGAGAGATTTGTGCCGGAGTGTCCATCTGTTTCAGAGACTCTAGAACAGCATCACTTTCTCCTACGGCTTTGTGTGCAGCTGGTAGGGGCTTACCTCCCTGCACCTCCACTGCCCCCCTCTGCTGGCCTGCATGTGTCCTCCTTGATGATGGGCCTGTGTCTTCTTTGGGACTGGTTTGTCCTGAGCTATTTCTGCCACTGAGGATGGCGGGTGGTGGTGACAGTGGTGATAACGTCCAGGTTGCCCGTTTAGGTTCTCATCAGCTCTGCCAGGCTTGACGTCAGTCAGGGACGAGCCTTGTGCATGGCTGTTTCTGACCCTGGCCCAGTGCCAGGCACACAGCATGCCCTCAACGAATACACAGGGACCAAAGGAATCTGCAGTTGTCATACGTGGGGACAGAGGATGGTAGGGTGAAGAGGGACCTTGGGAAACAGAGGAACTGGGATGAAACACACAGGCCCTTCACGCACATTTATTGTCTGCAGCCTCACCTCCCCACTTGCATCCTGGGCATAAAAGCACTTACCACTGACTAGGTAGTCATACCCCATCAGTAAACGAGTGGATGAAAAAACTATGGTACATTTACACAATGGAATACTACGCAGCAGAAAAAAGGAACCCCTACCCTTTGCAATAGCATGGATGGAACTGGAGAGCATTATACTAAGTGAAATAAGGCAGACAGCGAGAGACAAATACCATATGATCTCACCTGTAAGTGGAATCTAGTTAGCAAAACAAACAAGCAAACAAAATATAACCAGAGATATTAAAATTAAGAACTGACAGTGGCCAGAGGAAAGGTGGGAGGGGCCAGTGGGGGGACAGGGGAAGGGTCGTCAAGAACATGTATAAGGACACGTAGACGAAGCCAAATCAGGGTGGGGGTGGGTATAGTTGGGGTGGGAGGGCGTGGTGAGGGGAAAATGGAGACAACTGTACTTGAACAACAATAAAAAAAGGAGGTAACATGGGTCTGACGCCTATCACCATGCCCGGTATGTGGAAGGCACGCGTGAGTGTGTGCCTCTTCCTCCCCCGGTCCTTCTCAGCCTGCCTGTGCACCTGTGTGCTGCTGGGAGGCTCACAGGACACATGGGTGCATCTGGGTGGTCCCCGTTTGAAGAGAAGGCTGAGGCATGGCGCTGAGCTTCACCCATACTTTCTTCAGATTTCAGTTTATTCCTGGAGCTAGTGTGTGGGCACGGTGTGAGCTGAACCAGTGACGGAGCTGACAGATGGGGGCTAATGGGGCCACCGCTATAATCAATCAGTGATATAATCAATCAAGGAAGGGTACGGGTGCATGTATGTGTACACATACGTGTGTGTGCATGTGAGAGAGACTTAGGGAGGCTATGAGAAGCCCCTTTGTCTCCAGCGGTCCCCCACATCCCCTTCAAACTGCCCAGCTTCAACAGGACTAGATGTAAGAAGGAGAAATCATCTGAGTAACGCCTCTCAGGTCTCAGCCACCTACCCCAGGGCAGAGAGGAAGGAAGCAGCAGGGCAGAGCTGTGCTTGTTACGGGCTCTGTTTTTGTGGAGCCGCAGCCCATTCCTCCTTGACTCACTGCCTGAACTGGAGGCCAGGTGATAGGGTTTGCTCAGATTCTATTACAGTTGCCAAGGAAATGAGCTCCTGGCAGACAGGCTTCCAGGAGGTGTGTGGGGACAATAGCCAGGATTTGCAAATGAGGGAGATAAGGCTGCCCACAGAGAGTGTAAACGGAAAATCTACACACAATGGACGAGGTCAGAGCTGAGGGGGGGCGGGGAGTCGAGTCATCTGGGGAGCCCAGAAAGGCTCCTAAACCGAGGGCATTAACATATCCAAAGGGAGAGGCTGTCCCTCAGGGAGGGGTAGGGAAGGCAGAGAAGCTAACAATGAGCTTGGGGGGAAATTAAAAGAAAGAAAATAAAAGAGCTATAGTTCACAGGCTCCCAGCTCTGTGCCAGGAACTCTGTATTCATCACCTTAAGTAATTCGCACCACCACCCTGTGCAATTGCCCTGTTGCCCCGATGTTTACTGTCAGCAGCAGCAGGGAAGCATCCTCTGTGCCCGCACGGGCACTGTGTCACCTGCTGGCCGTGGGTCACTGGCAGCCACAGCTCCGGAGTTAAGAAAGTGGCTCTGGGCAGACTGCCCAGACTCGGGTCCTACCTGGACACTCCCCAGCTTGTGCTCTTGAGCAAGCGCCATCCTTGTGGCACAGTTCTCTTCTCTGTGAGCTGGGGATAGTGTTAGTACAGGGCTGTGGGGTTTTGTGAGGATGAAACAGATGATCTCGTGGAGAGGTTAAGACAGTTCCCTGATGCACAGAATGAACTCGATAGGTACCATCTGTGATGATGATCATGGCCATGGCCATGGCGACGGAGATGGGCCCATCAGGCAATTGGATCAGTAAACAGGTTAAACGCCTTTGGATAAGCCCAGGATAAGCCGGTTGCCCACTCAGTAATGCTGTGCCTGTGGGCGTGTGACTTAAGCTAAACCTCCTCCTTTGTACAATGAATTGTGAGGTTAAATGACCAAATACAGGCAAAAGTGCTTGTAACAGTGCCTGGCACATAATAAGTGCTCACTAAACATTGAGTGTTATATATAGTAGGATTAAACTGATGAATTAACCTAAGGGAATGCCATCTGGTAACATCTCTGCCCATCTCTCGGTGGGCAGCCAGCTGGCCTTGCTTGGTGCCACCTCTACTGGCCTTGTTCAAATTCCTGTGCTCATTCAACAAGTATTTATAGAGCGCCATTATACCACACAAATGGGATGGAGGAGGGCGGCTGGACGCCATCCCGGAGAGAACACAGTAACACTGACATCTGTCACTCTGCCCTGTCCCCCAGACAGTCAAGGCACCGTCTGCAAAGCAGAGGAGACATTTCAACCTTAGGGCATTGAGCAAAGATGAGGATTCACCATGGCTGGTGAAAGAGGTGAGAAACCTGCCTTGTCTGCCCTGCTCTGCCATTCTGGAACATTCTTCAAACACATGATATTTCATGCCTTTGTTCCTGCTAGTCCTTCAAGCCCAGACTCAGCTAACACCTCTCTCCGAGGCCTCCCCTGCCCATGGCACTAGGTCACCTGCTTGTGGGTCTGAGCTCCTGGACCTTCGACCTCTGTCTGTACTGATGACAGGAACAGCAACACCAGCACCCCCAGCGGGAGCACCCCTGGAATGCAACCCCCGAGAACGCGGGGACCCCCAAAGTCTGGAACAGAGGCAGCCGGCCAAGGTAGACGTGCGCTGATTATTCATGGAACAAAGAACGCCCCAGGCCTTGTGGTAGGTGCTTTCCAAACGCTGTTACAGTCCATCCTCCCAGGATCTTTAGAGGGAAGAAATAACATGATTGCCGTTTTGCAGATGAGGACAGCCAGACAGGTTAGGTACCCTGGCCAGGGTCAAGCTGGTGCCAGGTAAAGAATACACAGCACTAAGCGCAGGGCTGAATGACCCAGGGACCACCCTGTCACAATGTGGCACACTGCCTGGCACACAGCAGGTGCTCACTAAACATTTTCTTGAATGAATAGGAGCATATAGTTTCTCATGTTGTAAGAAAGGAAATAAAGAGGGTTTGTAAGAAAGAAAATGGAGAGAAGTGACCCAGGCTGCACTCACGGTGGAGAGGTCTGCGATGGTAGGGGTTGGCGGTGGGGGCCTGGCAAAAAAGTTCAATACCGAGTGCTGTGAGTGGGCCAAGGGGCAGGGCATTCACTGTGGCTGCGTACCTGCACTGCCCCCGCAAGAGACTTGCCCTCTTAATGGCCAAGTCAAGGGGCAGGAGAGAGATGTTCATGAAACTGTAGCTACATCCGTGCATATATGTGACTTCTTTATTTTCCAACTGATCTGTTTTTGTTAAAAATGTTAGCTGGTTGCTAAGCAACCACTTAGGGAGCTATGATGCTCAACTTTTTTGGTACCCAAATAGGCCCCAAAAAGGTTACTAAGGTTTGGGGGTCCAATGAGAGGGCTGCCAGTCAGCCTGCTCCAGTATCCTTGGGTTTCAGAGTGACCTGCCCCCCCTGCCATGAGGGAGCAGGCTGTCCCAGAGGGGAAGGCCACCTTCCTCCTCTGTCCCCAGATTAACCCCTCTGGGGCCTCCGCTGGGTCACCTGGAATCACACTGACCTCGTAAGGAGGTGTGAAGGACAGAGGTGACAGACCCAAAGCACCTGGCAGAGTTGGTGGCACATGGTAAGGGCTTGATAAATTGTAACTATCGTCTCCCCACGCCCCACAAATGTTGGAGAAAAAAACCATTTCACAAAAGCGTCTCTGTCTTGCTATGGAATTGTGCTAGACAGAGATAGTTACGCATCGACTGTTTTAAGCAGGGGGAATGATGCTATCATCGCTTTTAACATTAATATTCTAACAGTGTTTGGGCAGAGCATTTTGTTGGTTATCCACGCTGGACAAGTCAGTCTCTAGGGGAACGAACTGGTCTTACTGGTGTCCACGACCACCTTGGCAAACGGCACCCTTAACCTCACCCCAAACCACTGGTACAACACTGAGCACAAGGCATATCCGTGTTTTGATCCACCATGGATCAAACATAACTATGTTATGACCCATCATGTTATGATGGATTATAAACAAATCTATCGAACTCAATGGAAAAAATGTTCCTTAAGCCAATGGCAAATCAATACGTTTATCTTTGCCTGAAAAGAACAGTGCGTGCTTGTTTGGGGCTTCTGGTAGAATCATATTCTTTCTCAATTCTCAAAATCCTGCTGCCTAGGGATTACGCAGGCCGGAGGTCACACGTCAGCAGTCGGGAGTGGGGGCGGGAGGCCCCATGCAGCCTGAGGACACGTTGGTCTGGCTCGACAACATTTTCTTTTTTCAATAAGTGGTCAATATTAGAGGTTGAAATATGCCAATCCAGACTTCCACCTTCTCTAGAAAACACGCAGACCTTAGCCCTGCCCTCCTTCCCTGCTCCCCCCTTGGGCAGGAATTCCACAATTTGAGTGGAGAGACACCAACTGCCTGAGGTTTGGGCTGTGGTTTTCCTAGTGGATGCTACTCGGCATTCTTGGCTCCTATAGGCCAAGATCCCGGCCCTCCACGGGCACCTGTGACTCCTGATATAAGTCCCTTTCTTCATTTCACAACGAGGAAAGGGGCTGAAGAAGCAGAATCCCTGCAAGCCACACAGTTTGCCAAGGCAGAGAGTGTGAGCTGGAACAGGATTCCGGGATTCCGGGGTCCCAGCCAGTGCCCTGCCCACCACTACACTCCAAGTCAGTGCCTCAGACTCAGGAAGGACGTGGGCACAGCGGATGGAGAGGGGCCGGCAGGAGAAACAGGCCGAAGCAGGCCAGGGCTTCTGGGCAGTACAGGCATTTCAAAGGAAGTTTCCAGAAGCCACATTTGAAAGCTTCCCGTTCAATGTCTGCACACCTGTGCACACAGGTATTGCTTTCAGTGGCAGGATCTCTCCCTGGTCCACCTACCTGTGTCTGCTATGACTTCTAACCCTCCCACCAGGTTCCCGCCACTTCTCCCGTGGACTGATGCAGGAGCGCCCTAACTCACTTCCTCCCTCTGGTCCTGCCGACTGTGCTCCTTCCACGGTGTGACCGGACACTCTCCCCTCCCTGCGCACCCAACTGCGCCGTGCTCAGTGATGCTCACAAAGTCCAGACTCCTTAGCACAGTTTATGAGGAGGCCTGCAAGACCACCTGGCTCGTATCTCTGTGTCATCAGTGTGATGTCTCCCCCAGCCTGGAACCCTGCCCCTACCGGCTAACTGGAGCTCAGCCCCCTAACTCCCTCAGGACATCTTCTCCGAAGCTCCTTTCAACCTCGGACTAGGTTCATGCCACCTGGACACCCCATCACAGGCCCTAAAGAACCTGTGCCTTCCACTGTGGCTTTGGCTTTTTGTAAGCTCCTGATGCACAGTTCCGATACGCATGGTCCATAGACAAGGGAGCACACAGTAGGTGTCTGACACATCTTTACCTACTAAATGAACGGGAAGATGGGCAGTTACTATGGATGGAGGAGAAGGAAAACCAGGAAGGCGACACTATCGTTTCACTCTAGACGGGCAAGTCATCCTCGTCTCTGGCCTCGGTTCCCACGTGCACAATGAATAAGGACGAGGTGAGGTCGTTTTTCCTCAGTTCAGGGTCCCTGGACTTCTGCAGGGCTTGGGAAGAAAGGCGGGGAGTCTTGGGAGCAATGTGCAGTATTTTTGAGCTCTGAACCACACACACTCCGATAAGGGACCACGGTGGCTAAAACGTCAGGTGACTCCAAGTTAAGTGACGATGAATTAGTGGGCAGACTGGGTACCTCACGCTGACTGAGCACCTTTGATCAATACAACGCAGGAAGACAACATAAAACCACAGTGCTCACGTGTAATGTTTTTGCAAACATGACGCCATGAGGTAAAGTATTAAGCTGGGGAGAGCAGGGAACACAGACTTCTAAGATAGGGCCAGTCTTCCCGTGGAAGAGCCCCAGAAGGGTGGAGGATGGGCCGGGGTCCTGAAGCCTCCCTCTTCTTAGTCAAGGTGGCCCTCGTCCCCACCATCTGTTCCTTTGGGAGCCCCGCCTGACACCCAGTGCAGGTCCTCTGAAAACGGCCAGACTTCAGAATCCATGGGAATCAGCAGCTGAAAGCCCTGTCTGGCCACACGGGGGCATCCTCACTCCACACACTGGGTTCTGGGCTCTGCTGCAGCTGGAGCAGGACCCCCTGCCGGCCCACAGTTGGGGTTCACAGGGCTCTGTACCACAGCAGAGGCTCTTTGGGTAGATGCCTCCCTTTATCCGTGAGGGAGGGTTGTGCTGCCCCAAGGTCGCTCACACTGCTGTTTTAACGGAGAGGCTGGAAGGGGCTCCTCCTGCTCACAGGGGAGGGACTGATGCCCTGAACGCCCAACACAACCCTGGAAGCAACCCGGCTCGGGAGTAGACAGAGAGCAGGGCAGGAGAGCGCCCACATCACACCCACACGCCAGTTTCAGGACAGGAGTGTCTGTGCATTTGGAAGCTCTTTTAAGAGGGATAGAGACAATGAGACAGAAAGACGGAAAGATACACAGAAAGAGACAGACGCTCACATACAAACACACACACACTCACATACACACACGGAGGAAGGGAGGGTAAAGAGAAAGGTCAGATCCTGCTCCATTTGGGACGGTCACAGAGCCCAGAGCAGCCAGACAAGCATCGACACAGGGCAGAGTCTGACTGACTTTGGTTCAAATCCCAGAGCCAGCCGTGCGCCTTCGGTGGATTACCATACTATTCCGAGCATCACTGTTCCAGAGGTAAAGGCGGGGGTGGGGGTCGCCATGCCTGCCTTTTGAGCTTGACGTTCTGATCTAGTGGGGTAATTAATATGTGCAAACCACCGCTCACGGTACCCGGATGCAGGCAAGCACTCTCTTGGCCAGAGGTCATTCACGCTGACAAATGACAGCAATGAAGGACTTGGAATGTCTGACCGCTTACACCTTGTGACTTTAGCTGTCTCACGTGGAGAACTTCAGGGCTGTATGAACGCTACAGTCCTGTTCAGTTCCGACTGTTGTTCTTTGAAAAATGGCATTCCCCACACGGCCATCTACAGCTGTCACGGGCGGAGTGCTCCCCTACCCCTGGATGCCTGGCCCTCCATTGGGGGAAGACTCGGAGGGCCAGTGGAGAGGCAGAGAGACGGCGGTGATGGTGAGTGAGCCCAGGGCCTGGAGGCAGCCTGGCCACGCTGGGCCCCAGCCCCTGCGTGATGACCTGGCCTGTAACCCGGGGTTAGCAGCCCAGGCTCACTCCCGCAGCCTCCCACTGGCACAGTGAAGACAGTAACAGTACCCATGGCAGGCCCTGCAGGGCGAGGGGCGAAGGCCTACTCGTCAACCACTTGGAACAGTGCCTGGCACTCTGCGAGGACTTTGTCACTTTGATTTGTTTCACAGCACAGGCAGTGATCTTTCTAGAACGGTTAGATGTTCGACCCCAAACTGGATGAGGAAGGACAATTTCATAGAAGCTACAGAGAGGACGTGAGACTGGGAGACAACAGAGATGCTTCCTAGACCACGCTCCGCCACCAACATCTCATGGGGCCAGTCTGTGCACCAGGAAGAGGAAGCCTTGGGGCGACCCCAGGGGCGGGCTGGCCCTGGTGGACGTGGCCTGCGGCCCGCGGGCCCTCACCTGAGGTACTCATAGAGCCCGTACATGGGCAGGAAGTCGATGTCGGACAGGAACATGTAGGGCGTGCCCACGTGCTTCATGGCCACGTTGCGCAGCAGGTTCACGGGGTAGAACTGGCCCTCCTTGTACACGATGTGGTAGGCCACGTTGCGGCGGCCCATGAGCACCTCGGAGCCCTGTGCGTAGCGGAGGAACTGCTGCGCCTCGGCGTCGGACAGGTAGAGCGCCAGGCTGATGGGCCCCTCCCAGTGCTTGCAGATGGCCTCAAGCATCTGGAGCCTGCGAGAGACAGGGCAGGTGAGCCACAGCTGGTCCCGTCTTCGAGCCCTCCCCCTGGCCGCCTGGGGGCAGCCCCCCCCCACCAGCCTGAGTACAAATCACCGTGTGACTGGGCAGATCACCAAACCTCGGCTCCTTCGTCCGCCAAATGGCCATACTCTTTGTCTGCTTCTGACTGAATGACACTGAGAGTCACACCCCAGGACAGGCCTTTCCTTTGCAAAGGGGCGGGGAAGGTCCTCTTGAATGATCTCGAGATCCCTTTCCAGCTGAAAACTCCTCTCCCTTTCCTCCCTCTCAGCAAAGATTAATATAGCTCTACTGAGCTTCTGAAGCAGGGACCAGCCACAGAAGACTGAGCCGAACTGAGGCCATGAGTTACAAGGAGCCTTACAGCAAGCAGTAAACACACGAGTAATAATAACCACAGTTGACTCATTACTATGCACCAGACGGCCTCCAGAATTCTGCCAGCAACCCTGTGCACCTCCTCCTCGTTCTCCTGATGCAAGCATTGAGACTCCAGAGGTCTAGTTGGCACTGATTCTTGGGCTGGGACCAGACGTACAAATAGGTACCTGGATAGGGCCTTGCGGGGGGAGCAGTGAGAAGGAAATAATACTGGCCTTTTACCATTTGGTAAAAGAAACGGAAAAACATGTGAATGTTGGGGACAAAAGTGGCTGGGGTGATGCTGTCTGTCTTTATTCTTTGGAGCCCCACTGTCCCACGACCACAGCCATTGTGCAAGGCCACCTGAGAGGCACCAGCCAAGGAGGGCTGGGGAACAACGGGGCCCAGAGAAAAAACAAAAGGCACTTCCGACAAGGAGCGGGCTCTGTGAGAACGGAGAGAAATCCATGAAGACAGTTCTTTCCCCAAAGGCATTAGAAGCACCCGCTCCATAAAACCTATGGTTAAGAAAAAGCAAAAGCCTATTTCAGTTTTTTTTCCGACCCAGCAAGAGGCAGACAATCAGCAGTCTCCCAGTCAGAATGCCTACTTCAGTCGGACAATTCGGGGAAAGAGATTCCTCGCACTGCTGTGCTCCCACACAAAAGGAACGGAGCACAGCCGCCCGGCACCCATGGCTTTCTGGATGGGCTTTCGCGGTTTCCTCTCAGTAGTTCTGCCCGATTTGCTTCCTTCTTCTCTTTGAAGGAGGAAGACATTCACGGGATAAAATGACCTCCACTCCTCACACTTTATGACGCTTGCTAATCAAACTGACCAGAGCTGGCTGTTCTGGGGCATCACATTCCCCACAAAGCTGGACCTCTGAAATTCGCATCCAGCCCCTGCTGTGGGCCCTGGGCCGTGCCAGGCTCTGCGCATCTGCGGTTTGGAGTGATCCCACCTGCCCCTCAGGTTCATCTTCTGTGAAAGGAGTGGGGAGCTCTGCACTGGGTAGGGTGTCTGTACGGAGCCTTTGACATTTGGGGGGTCAAAGGCAAGGGCCATTTCTAGTATGTGGAGGTAAGAGCTGCTGGAGGGAGTGGGATGTGGGGGCCAGGTCCTGCTGCGGATTCTCCCACTGACTTGGTTTTTGACTTTGTGTCCGAGTTTCGCAAGCGAGGAACAAGTCCCTCCCAGGAACAGCCCTTCTTCTGAGCTCTGCAAAAGGTTTGGAGTCGGAACAGAGACTCAAAGTACTTCAGGGTCTCAGGAGAAGGTGCTGCTGGTGTGGCAAGTGTCACACCCATGTGGCTTCACAGAGCATGGGGCCAGATGCTCCGTGGAACCTCGGCGAGCCACAGGCAATGATGACAGAGCCCACTTCTACTCTGCCACCAGCCCCGGTCTCTCCAAGCGTTCCTCCCTCACAGCCAAGCTTTCTGCCAGGACCTCACCAACAGTGCCCCACGGAGGTTGTCATAACACAGGATGGCAATACGGTCAATCCCTGCCATTCATCAGTTGGGTACAGTGGGCCGGCCACAAGGGGGCCGTGCCACAGGTTACATTCACCGCTACTATGAAGGTGAGATTTTCAGCACTGTTTTACCCGACTTGTTTCAAGTCACACAGCTACAAAGTGCAGAAGCTGATTCACACTCAGGTCTGTCCGATATCAACACCCGGGATCCAGGTCATTATTCAGTACAGACTGGTGTCAGGCTAGGAAAAATGCCCCCAAATGCCTTCTCCTCGCTGCCTGATTCATCGAATAAGACTGTGGTCTTGTTTAGGTGTCAATGCGTCCCTGTTCCTTCTTTCTGCCCAGTCACCCTTGGGGCGGGCCTCTTCCCACACCCATTCCCAAGGTCTACCCTCGTGTGTTCTTGTTGATGCAAAGTTCTGGGCTGGGTCTTTCTTTGTCCCTTACAGGGAGACCAAGTGCTTGGCACAGTGAGGACCTGGGCCAATAGCATTTCCAGAGACAACGAGTAATCCCCGAACTATAGAACTGTCTGCTTGGAAGGACTCCTAGAGGTTTTTTAGTCTGATGATACCATTTTCATGATGAAAGAGCGCAGCCTCGGAGAGGAGGGCAGCTCGCTGGTGAACCCAAGGAATGAGTGAGAAGCTAACACCAGGACCCACAGTCCCGACTGTGTCCCGTGAGTTTCTCCATCCGCTGCAGAACCCATCTCCGTCTCATGCTGGGATAGGGAGGGATAGGGAGGGCAAGGGCTCCGGACTGGTCGGATGTAGAAATAGGCGGGGGCTGCCCCAGGGAGCCCCCGGGAGGCAGGAAGCCTCACACAGTCTGTGCAGCAACCAAGTAGCAGGCGGGGGGATGGGACCACCAAGTATCAGAAACCTGAGAGACCAGTGCTGAATGACGGTCAGCCGAAGCAGTCCAGGCCAGTGTCTCAGCCTCTGCTGAAAAGGGGGACCCCCTCCCCACAAGGTGGTGGATTCCATCTGGTCCACTGGAGCCCAGTGGGTGGACTGGGGCAGAGGTGTAACTGTGGCTTCTGGGGTCCGACATACCTGGGTTTGAACCCTAAGCTGTGTTGGATTCCCCGAGCAAGGGATGATGGTCCTTCAAGCTTTCCTGCCCACGTGTACACATGGGGGGTAATGATTCCTTTGTAGGTCACACGATGGCTGCAGATCATTCCCCTCCTGCTAGCCACATCCTTTGGTAATACAACCGCCCCCCCCCCCCCCCCCCCCCCCCCTCCGGCCCNCCCCCCCCCCCCCCCCCGCCCCCCGATTCTGGGCTGGCCCTGTGACTCGCTTTGGTCTGCGAAACAGTACCAAACAGGACACAAGCTGGTGAGTTAAACAGCACTTGTGTGGTGGGTGGGGCCCGCTCCTGGCTGCCCTTGGAGCCTCACGGCTCCAGGACGGGCCTGCTTGCTCTCCCACGAGGGAGCGTTCCACACGACCCTAGACGTGCAGCAGGAGCTCAGTCTATGGCAGCGGCGGCTTCCGCCTTAGGCTCTGTTTCTGGCTTTCGAACATGCATTCATCCTGCGAATACGCACCTAATACCTACGATGGGCAGGTATTGAGCTGGATCCCAGGATGAGCAAGAAAGATAAGGTTCCTGCACTTTGGAAGTGCCTTTCTAGTGTGTGTCGGGGAGGAGGTGGGGGGAGAAAAATATTATCCTAGATAAATTCAGAGCGAATTAAGGGCTAGAGAGGCAACAGGAAACAGGACAAAGAGTAGCTCTGAGGGCTCTCCTGCTGCCGGTAAAATCTGAGACCTTGGCAATGAGCAGGATCCAGCCTCCAGAAACTCTGGGTGAAAAGTTTTTCAAGAAGAGGGAACAGCCCTTGGACTAAAACGGAGTTTTAGCATGTTCAAGCAAGAAGACACAGGACCAGTGGGGACACAATGGGGGCGAGTGAGGGGCAGAGGGAGGGGAGATGTTGGGAGTGGGCAGGTGTTAGGTCACCTGGGGCCCTGAGGGCTGCCAGGATGGGAGCAAAGTCCCGGGAGGGCTCGCAGGGTAAGCCGGGGCCAGCAACGTTCACTGGCTCTGAATGGAACTCTACACGGCCTCCCCCAGTTCGCTGTGACATTCACATGGGACCTACTTTTCACTCAGAGGTTTACAAACACACCAGGAACGTTTCTTGAATTAAGGACCAATCCGGCAGGCACCAATCAGTCTGCGGCATCACAATCGGATGTGCAGGGTGGAGGGGAAGGAGGAATTTCACGGCTTCATCAACTTGTAGGATGGCTTTACTCTCTTTGATTATGTCCCGCTAAGTGTCTCTCGTTAGGGCCTGGAATTCCTGGGGTGCTGCCAGGATGGCGGTACTCGTCACAGTGCGTTAGGGGGCTCCTGGGTCTGTCAATGCGCGGCTTGGTGGGAGAGCGTGCAGGCACACAAACCAAAAACTAGGTGAGAAGCCAAGGGGACACAGAAGTTTAGGGGTGACTCCAGGAGGCTGGCTTAGGTCAGTCCCTTGTGGAGCATCTCTGGGAGCCTGACAGGTTTGAGCCAATAGGAATCAGAAGGCAAGGAATGGGCTTCCTCCTGGATCAGTCAGCCGCACTCAGCATGAACCAGTCCCAGATGCCACCAGGTACAACGTCCGCCCGCTCCCCAGAACCCCTGGATGACTTTCTGTTAACCTTTCATGTCCCAGTGCTTGTTCTTTTGTTGTTTGCACATTCTTCAGTCATTTGTGACCAATAACAACTGACATTCATCAGACAGTTAAGGATGCCAGGTACCGTTCTCAGCACTGTCCGGGCATTAACTCGCTTACTCCCGAGAAGGACCCCACGGAACAGCAGCCCCAGGCTGGACAGGCATCTCCCAGGAAGCTCAGGGGCAGAACGAGCCAAACTCCTTTCCTAACTGTGGCAGGTGAGGAGGGATGATATGAAGGAAGCTGGGGCAAGGGCAGCCACTATGGGCCATGTGCAAACCAAAGAAGAAGCTGGTGAGCAGAGGTGGGAGGGGGCACACAGTGGGAGGACAGCCAGGGATAGAAAAGTGTGGCTCTCAGTGCGTGACCTTGGGGCTTTGAGTCTACCCACTGCCTGGCAGCCAGAGAGATGTGTTCAAAAAACATAAGTTAGATCAAGTAACTGTATACATTTCTTCAATAACTTCTTGACATACTTAGGACAAAGTCCGAGTAATGTATGAGCGTCTAACGTCCTATCCCCTTCAGCTCGGGCACCTAGCCCTCCACGCCCCGCTACACTGGGCTGCATCAGGTGTTCCATGTGCAGCCTTCCCACCCCAGGGCTTGTGCACCTGCTATTTCGCCCCCTGGAAAACACTTTCTCAGGCACTCGTATGCCCGACTCCTTTTCTCACCCTCCAGGTCTCTGCAGAAATGTCCCCCCTTTACAAAGACTCCCCCTGACCATATCACCTGAAGAAGGTCCCTCACTTGACATTGTTATTATCTATCCCGGTTCCTTTAAAGCACTCACCACAGCGATCATCACTCGGCTGTTTACAGTTGTGTACACACCAGCCCCCTGTTCTCAACTCTGGCTGCACGCCAGAAACTGAGAACAATACAACCTCCACCCCACAGAGGTTCCTATGTGCCTGGCCTTCTATGGAGCCTGGGCATAAATTTGTTTTAAGAGCTCCCCAGGTGACTCAGCCTGTCCCCAGCCAAGGCTGAGAGCCAGGGCACCAGACGGCGAGCCTCATGAGAGTGGGAGTCAGGTCAGCGCTGCCGGATAAGGGCTCGATCCGTCTCTGCTGCCTGGATACATGTAGGAGACAGAACACCATCACTTTCCCGCAGAGACCAAAGCTCCAGTCGGCGTGTTTCCCAACAATGCACCCCCTTCTCCTTGAGGTAACTTAAGCAGAGCTCCATTTCTTAGAATCACTCCTTCTCTCCATCTTCAAAACCATGGCTGTCACCAAAAGACAAGAGCCCCGGGTTTTCAGTGCTGGGGCGGGGGGAGGGGGGAGGTTGTGGTGGGCAGACACAAGCCCCACCCTATCGGGCTCCGAGAGTCTCAGCGCCAGGCCCTCTGTCCCTTCTCTGTTTGACCAGGGGATGGATGGCAGTGAGGGGTCTGTTGGAGGGGGCCCGCGAGTCCTACCTGTCCATGGAGAGCTGGGCGACCAGGGTGACGTCCGTGCTGTCCGCGGTGGGCTCATACTCGTAGTGCAGGAAGTACAGGTGGGTCCGGTGGACGGTGAAGCGCTCTCGCCGGAACTCGTAACACAGGTCGTCCTCGTCCAGCTCGGACAGCTGCTTCTGGAGCTGAGAGGTGGGGTGGGGGGGGGGCTCGCATACAAGCAGGAAAGCCTGAGGGGGGCCAGAAGCTGCCCCTCGTGCCCCGCCCTCCCCTGACCGTGTCTCCACTGGACACTGTCGGTGGCCAAACACAGAGGGACAGGATCGCCGCTTTCAATTTCCTCTGCAATTTATTCCAATTTCAAAAAGGTGACGGCGGAGGGCAGCTCAGCTTCTGAGAAATGAGACCCCTCTGAGCTCAGAATGATGGTGGCAATCAGGGACAAATGAGTGACCAACCACAAATGCCCTATAAACAAACAAACAATCTTTTCCTAGATGACCTAGCACAACATTTTCAGATAATGGCAGGAAAATGGTCACAGAAAAAAGTAACAGGCCTGAACGGAGCAGCACCTCTCTCTGCGCAAGCGGACACCTCTCCCTCCCTGGAGCTGCACATTTCAGTCCCTGCAGCAGGGAAGCCAAACAAACAGGAACTCCTTTCCTTTACATTCATCCAAGTTTACTCAGAGTCTCAGGGCCCAGTCCTTCTCTTCCTTTTCTCCTTTAATTTTTTAAAAAATTTATTTATTTTTAGAGAAAGGGAAAGGGAAGGAGAAAGAGAGGGGGAGAAGCATCAATGTGTAGTTGCCTCCTGCTTACCCCCACACCGGGGATCTGGCCTGCAACCCAGGCATGTGCCCTGACTGGGAATCAAACCGGTGACCCTTTGCTTCAGAGTCTGGCGCTCAATCCGCTGAGCTACACCAGCCAGGGCTCCTTTTCTCCTTTCTAACTCTCTGAAAGCCTCAGTTCATGAAGCCACGGGTAGAAGCTCTTTGTCCAGCTCTACTCTGCTCCTTCCCGCCCAGCTAGTGAAAGAGCGAGCTGACCTGCTCATGGGGAGCTGAGGACTCAGCACCAGCCAGAGGCAGGTGCAGGCGCTCGGGTACCCAGACACCCAGGTCTGAGGGCCCAGGTGCCTCATGTGCACCTGACTCAGGTAAACCCCACAATGACCCTGCCAGGCAGGGTGACCCTGTCGGCCTGTGTGGGAGATAAAGAGTCACAATGAAAAAGCGAAAGGGCTCTGAGCGTGATAGAAATGAGATCAGTGGACCCGTGGTAGCAGAGCGAACAGACTGGGAAGAGGCAGGAAAGAAGCTTGAGGGTGAAGGGAACATTCGAGGTCGTGGTTACGTGGGTGCACACATTTGCGAGGATACAGTGCACTGCGCACTGAGAATGGGCTGGTGTGCCACGTGCAGACTGTGTGGCAAAAGCTGATTAAAAAATAATAATTTTGCCGAAAGTCACACAGCTGGTTTCAACAACATGTCTTTTTCCGCTGCCTCAGCTTTACCCGTCACACAAGGACAGGCGGTTGACTACAGATTAAAATTCAAAGGACTGGGGGTACTAACCTGGCTGAACGTGACAGAGCACTTTTCCAAGAAGATATGTGTGTGTGTGCATGATATATATATTTTAAATCTCCACACCCACAGCATAATAATCAACAAGAAAACGCATTAACTCACTTCTGTAAACCCCCGTGTCACGGAAGACCATTGCCTTGATAGATTGAGCTCTGGCATTATTTATGCAGATGACCCCATTCACTGCTCCAAATCGCCCCCCTCCCCAGACTCCTACTTGTTGTCATGTGGCTTCCAGTATCACTTACTCCAGAGGCAGAGTCAATTTCCCCAACACATGAATCTGGGCTGGGCTTGTGCCTTGGCTTTGGCCCATCTAATGGATGAAATGGCGGGGAAGCAATGTTACCCAGGGCCTGGGAGGCCTGGTGGGGGAGGGCATGGTCATGCTCTCTGCCCCTACCCTGCTGGAAGAGTTGTCAGCTCGAGCCAGCCAGATGGTGAGACACACGGGGGCAGAGCACAGTCTCCCCATTGCCCCAGACAGGGGAGCGGGCCCCACCAGGGTCAGCTGAGCAGCCTCCATAAACACTCCGCCCACGCCGCTGAGGTCTGACGGGTTTGAAGCAGGTGATCGCTGACAGGGTGTCATTGGTGTTTTGTGTGAAGTGATTTCATCATGGAAGCCTCCCCCACGCCTCTTGAGCCTCAGCCCACTGAATGCTTGCTGCTGTCTCTGGATGGCCACGTCCTGCTCCAAAGGCCCCCAGGATTCTCAGATGATGCTGGGGAATCACTGTGACCCCAGGAGCCACAGACATTCTGAACTCACACTTCAACTGTTGAAAAGGACGGAACAGGGGACTCTCTTTAGCTTTTCAAGTTCGATTCGATGTCCTTGCCTATCCACCAATGGTGTAATACAAGGAAACTGGAATTCTTATTCCATCTAAAATCCCACGAGCCAAGGGACCCATGCTGACCTGCTGGGTCGAACGCAGGTCCCCGCAGACAAATACACCCTCTGACTCATCAGTCCTACTACTTGCTCCAGGGATCTCCCCTCTGCTCCCCAAACTGGCCTTTCTGCCCACACCTCCGTGACGTTGCACGTGTCCTCCTCCTGCCACGCCCTCCCTCCCCTCACCCGCTCTGATCTGCCTGGTAGAGCTGGCCCACTTCCCCTCTGTGCTCCAAGGGCACTCCACTCCACTGACGCTCTTGTCAGCCTGCACCGAGATGCTCTCGGGGCAGTTTCCCCGGCAGGCTGTGACACTGTCCCAGGGCCCCTGGCACCGTGCCGAGCGCATGACCGGTGCTCAGTAGTCCTGTGTTGCTTGCACAAGAAATATTTGCCGCACACAGGAGACTGTCATCGCCGTGAAGTTAAGGCCTGGCCTTCTAATTCTCCTTCTGTGTCCTTAGTATTCTTTGCCGCAGCATTTGCTGTCCAGGATCTGTGAAGGCCAAACAGCTTTTAGACTGCAAACAAGTGCGCAATGGACTATGTGTGCGCTCGGTGCACATGAGTCCCTGTCCTTTGAGCCTCCTGTGAGGCCTGTGCGGCCTCATTTGAGAGTTGACAAAGCAGTTTCCAGATCCAGAGGTCACTTAGGGAGGTCCAACCTGTGTCTGAGTCCCTCCGTCACCAGCTGAGTCTCCAGCAAAGACACTTGTTCAGCAGCTGCAGCTCAGTGGCCAGAGTTACTGAGTCTAGCCCACTCCTGCCTGTACGGCCTTGGTCGAGTGGGAGAGTTATTACTAAGCCATCTGAGCTTCATCTTCCTCATCTGTAAAATGGGAATCATAACAGTAACTGCCCCAGGGGATTGTGGGAGGATCCCGGAGATTCCTCATACAGAGCACAGACATCGCCTATTATCAGGGTTGTCATTTTCACAGTTTGGTAAGGGAGACACCTGGGCCCCTGAAGACACCTTGGTGTCTGTGCCATCACCTGGAGGAGATGGTAAGGGTCTGGAGGGTGGTGCAGCAGGGGCTGGGTGAGCCCGGTAGCCCCCCTGTTTTGTGTCAGAATCAGTCCCCATGCCTTTCTCCCGGAGGAACCCGAGTGTGCCTGGAATCCATAATGCAACCTCCTCTCTCACCCACACCGTGAAGGACACAGGCAATCACGTCCCTCTCAGAGAATAAACACCTGCCAAGTTCTTTGCCAAAGCCAGCTTGTTTTCTTTTGGGTGGTGGTTTTGGGTTGACAGGCGTGTCTGGCTTCCAGGTCAAAGAAGAGAGGATGGGGAAGGTATGAAGATGTGTGTGGATGGACGGGGCCAGGCTCGTGTGCTTTCTCTGATGAGGACTCAAAGATGACATCATCGTACAAGGAAGCGAGTCAGCGACCAAAACACGAGGAATGCAGGTGGGCGTGGGGGTTCCCCTTCCCTCCCTATGCACATAGGCACACCCCCTGGGCCTAGGGGAACGGCATGCCACGGTAAATGGCTCCAAGGCCGTTTTCTGAAAAGCAGCCATAAGGTGGACCCTAAAGGCGGGAGCTATGTCCCGCTCACCTCTGACTCTCCTGAACCCAGGACACCCGGAGCGTCTTGTGTGCGCAACAAGCCTGTACCAGATGCACTCATGGCCACCGCGTGGTAAAAGGGCACAACGACCAGTGAAAAGTGTTCTCAGAACCTAAAGTGTGGCCTGCCCAGGGGTGGGGTGGGCAGGGGAAAGTCCATCAGCAATCCTATGGGCCAAGTAGTCTGCGTCTATGAGCTTCGCAGTACCACTGGTGTGATTTGGTGGCATCTGCATCCCAAGGTCACCTGTGGCCATCCCCATGCTTAAGGGGCAGGATCTAGAGGATGCTGCTGTCCACCCAGCACACTGGCTATTGTGGAAAGCACAGCAGGTGTGAAGTCAGACACACAACGTCAGAATCTGTAAGACTCTGGACCCCCCACATGCCTTCCTCAAGCTTTAATGTGTTTATTGTCAACGTGGTGGATTGCACCTTCACTCAGCTAATAGGGACTAAGAGCCTACTACACGCCAGGTGCAGCGCCACACGTTTTCAGGTACACTGCTTTATTAGTTTAACCCTTCAGCCCACATCTCTGTTTTACGATGGAGGAAACTGAGGCTCAGAAGGTTTCAGTAATTCAGTAATCTGCCCATTACGCTGCTGGAGAGCAGCAGTCTGGTTTCCAGCAATCTGGAGAGCACCAGTCTCCCCAAACCGCGGACCTTTTCCACCACAAGGGATTCTCTCTGGGGGATGCATGTGGGGACCAGACGAGCTGGTGGGAGATACAAAGCAGGCTATAAAAATGCATGTGCAGAATCTTCCCAATACAGCAAACAGGCAACCGAAAAACAAAACACCCCAGAGAAAACAGACTGAAGGGAATGCGTTATAGTGTTAACAAACCTCTTCTGAGTGGTGGATTCGTAGATGAGTTTTACTGGCGTCTTTCTACTTTTCTGCAATTTTTCTTCACATGCAAAATGAACAAATGCATGTAAAAGTACTTTGCAAACTGCAGAGTGCTACACACACCTAAGCAATGTGATTACGATGACCTCATGGACCTTTCCAAATTGTAACCTAGGCTTGCTGGCTGCTGGCTGCTGACTCTGTGGCTGATGTTACCACAGGGGAAAGACCGAGCAGCACAAGAACTGCCTCCTCCCCCACCCACCCCCCGGCCCGGGTCCTAGCGATTTCTCCGGGGAGAGGCTGAGCTGCAGTGGGGACTTTCACCGACAGACCCCACTGGTCCCGCATGCCGCACTCTGGCCACGGCCAGGGCCATGGGGGAGGCAGGAGACTCCTGACAAGCCGGTCACAGAAACGAAAGACAGATTCTCCTGAGATAAAATGCATTTGCTAAATTGCTTCTTTGGGCAGCCAGCTGAGGCAAAGGGAGATTTGGGCTCCAGGGAGAATGGCCCTTCAGGCAGTTTACATTTATTTCTTCCCATCCTTCAGGACGGTGGCCTGGATTGACTTTTGAGCTGCCAGAGCTCGTGGCTGAGGCTTCAGAGGGGGTTGGAAGCATGTCCCTGGGCTCTGGCTGAACAGACTCCTGTTCAAAGTCAGGAGAAACCGCAGAGAGAGATTATGGGGATAACCGGACACTGAGACCAATGTCTCTGACACTCATCTGCTGTGTGACCTTGAGCAGGCCACTTCTGCCACCCCGAAACAAGACGGGGGGGGGCGGGGTTGGACTTCACAAAACAACTCTCGAGGATCACGCGCTCCCTAGGCCAGGCAATGTGCCGGCAACTTCGTGGGCACGTTCTCATTTAACACTCACACCGACTCCGTGGGCTGGGGGCCCCTGTCAATTCTGTCTTCTACATGAAGACATTAGCCACTGGCTCAAGGTCGCAGGATAAGCGAACCGAGCAGCTGAGGTGTTTGCTCCACATGTATGCCCCCCAAGGTTCTGTAGGTAATAAAGGGACCAGCGCCTCGCTGATCTCTGAGGCTTTCCAAGTTCTAATGCTAGATGGTTCTGTGACTGCGGTGGACTGACTGTGTGCAGACCCCCTCTCGGGCAGAGACCTGCTGTGCTCACCAGTATTTGCGTTCTCCTCTCTTCCCAGGGCACTGCTAGGCTGAGTTTTGGGGGAACTGTGTGGGCGAACCCTGGCTAGCAGAATGTGGGCAGATTCTGGCTGCTGCAGGCTCCGCATCCAAGGCTGTCTCATGCACAGTCCTCGTGGTCAGCAGGAGTCCAGGGCTCCTTGGAAGGTGGAGCCACAAGATGGATAGAGACTGGGATGCTGGAGAAAAGCCACCTGCCGGTCGGGAAGACCCCTGTGGATTTTATGTGAGTCACAGACTTCTAGCGTGCTGAGCTCATTTTATAATTGCTCTTGTCACTTTAACTGGAACTCCCACGTGAGCTCCTCTGGATAGTAAGGGGTGGAGGGCAGGTGCGAAGGACCAAGTATGGAGTCCCTCTGAAGCTACCACTTCGTCCTGGGACATCACCCTTTCTCATGCTTCTACATTCAACAGACTTGCACTTCTCAGTGGCCTTGACATCCTTGCTTTGTTGGCTCTTCCCTGTGTGTCTGGGAGATGGGGAGGGCGGCCTCGTCACCCCCGGCTGATGGACAAGGCAGCAGGCGGCAGGGGCACCAGGAATTTGCTCAGAGATGGGGCTCTAACTCACGCCTCCTGAAACCTAGTTTGGGGCTTTCTCCTGTGGTTTCCATGACGCCATTAAGTTTTATTAAGCCATACAGGTAGAGAAAGATTACAAGCTCGAGGGTTGCCTGCTGTGTGTATTAATCAACCAAGTTCTGGGAACTGTAAACATTTTTTACTGGGGGCCACGTTCATGCCTGAGGAGAGGCGTGGGCTTGGGTCTGTTCGCTGAAGACTCGGAGGCATTTGCCTGGCTCTGACCTGGACTCTGAGGAAATAAAGGAGAAAAAGGCCTGGGCTCTGTCCCAGGGATCAGTGTTAATTTGTACCTCACACACAGTTAAATAGGCCGCTATGTTATCCCAAGCCCCGTGTTAAGAATGGGGTAGGAACCCCAGTTTCTGTACTGAAATTGTTCACATAGCCTGGGTGGGGGAACAGGGAAGCCTGTTAGCAATTACAATACAGGACAAACCAAACTTAACTTGGGGACATGTGCTAAGTGCCACACGGATCCAGGCTCCTGCCCTGTCACACCTCACTTGGTCCTCATTAAGCCTATTGGGCAGACTAATTATGATTCCCATTTTACAGGTGGGAAAACCGAGCCTCACAGAGTAAAGCCAACAGCCTGAAATTTCAGAGTTACTGTCGCTAAGATTTTACACCAGGCCATCTTGCTCCAGGACTGGCCCCTGCGTTCTGCACAAAGGGCCAGTTGGTGAAGGAAGACGCGGCCGAAAGGAAAAGAGGGCAGGTTGCTGCTAAAAAGGCCCAGGGGGGCGCACCTGGTACATCTGGAGGTGACAGCAGAGCCTGGGGGCAAGGAAGAGGGAGGTGTGCAAGTTGGAGCTTGAACGCAGCAGACAGGCCAGCGGCCTGTCCGGGGTGTGGGCGAATCCACTGAGTGTCTGGATCCCGGGGCTCCTCCCTGCACCCCGCCCCCCTCCGCCCTGCCCCGCCCCCCTCCGCCCTGCCCTGCCCACCTCCCAGGCAGACGCTGGGATCCTCAGGCTCTAGGACTAAGTGTGCCTGGGGAAGGGCACTGGAGGCCAGCCTTGGGCAGCAGCCAGCCGTCCCAGGGCTCTGGGCACTGTCCGCCAGGGGACTGATGCCCACGGTGTGAAGCAAGCGCTGGTGACATGTGGCTCACACGTGAAAGCAATAATACATTCTGGTTTTTCTCTGGGGCTTCTCTGGGATACAGCTGTTTCCACCGAGCCATCTGCTTCCTGGCACTGCCGCGCACAGTGGTGCCGAAGTGTCGGCGGAATCTGTTTATACGCGCCTTATTTTTAACTTCTAATTGAGCCGTGGCAATGCTGTTGTCTTTTCTTCCTGACGGGTTTCGAGTCAGGGGACGGGGCCCTGCAGGGAGCCCGCCACCCTTGTCGCTGAGCGAGTTGTGCTCAGAAGCCTTCTTCTCAGAGGTGACGTGGTGATCTCAGAGCCCCTGGAAGGGAGGGGTCCAGGATAAGCTGGGGGCTGCCGTGTTGCCTACGGCCTGGGCTTATTTATGACCATTTTATAGGGAGCAAACTGAGGCTCATAGAAGGTGAAGGTTATGCTCAATGTCAAAGATCTAGTCCTGGGGTCGGGTTGTCTGATTTCCAGGATAGGGAACTCTCTAGCACACCACAGATGCTTCCAGAAAAAGGCTTGTAGCATTGCCCTCAAAGTGAAAGGCTGCAGGTTCAATTCCCAGTCAGGGAACAGGCCTGGGTTGTGGGCCGGTTCCTGGTTCGAGGCATGTGAGAAGCTACCGATTGATGTCTCTCTCACACATTGACATTTCTCTCTCTTTCTCCTTCCCTTCTCCTCTCTCTAAAAATAAATAAATAAAATCTTTTTTAAAAAAAGGGAATGAACTTGTAATACGTAATTCATTTGTTTAACAAAATTTGCTGAGCAGGTACCAAGTGCCAGGCTGTCTTTTAGAGGCATAAAAACATACTGATGAATAAAGCAGGTAAGAACCCATTGTCACCACGCTTCTATTCACGCGGGGGAGGGGGAGACGTGACCAACAAATCAGTCCAGACCAAGATAGATGGACTGGTGACCAGTGCTATGGAGTGAAATAAAGAAGTCCCAGGAGCCAGTGGGTGCTGGGGGAGGGGCAGGTATTTTAGATCAATTTTAGATCAAGGAATGTTTCGGGGAAGAAAGCTCTATGTCTGCAGACAGGTCTGTTGACTTATGATTCCATATAAATGTGATCACTCACTGGTGTCCAATCATTTGTTTCACTCTTTTTCTTTGCACTTTTTGGACGTTGGCCATTTCATAATTTAACTGCTAACGTGAGAGTGGATACTTCTTTCACCCTCGGTCTTTCGGACTTCCATACCATTGGCTTCTCTTTTTTTCTGGCTGCCGGGGGGAAGGATGAATGGGGAGGGAGCGCAGAAAGGGCTGTTCTGAAGCTGATGAAGTGGAAATGACAGCTGTCAGAAAGGAATCTGCAGGATAAGCAGCGAAGAGGCCGAGGTAATTTCCTGCCAGGATAAACAGCATCTTTCCTGCTCTGGCCAATTCCTGCCTCCCCACTCCCCCTGCCCCGCCTGGCCTTCTCTGTGCAACCTTAGTCATCAGAAATGGTAAATGGAGTTTAGTATAACTGGGTGACTAAAGGAAGGGCATGTACTGTAGCAAGATTTCCACCAAAATTGGTTAACGGTTGTGCATTTAAAAAGGTGAGCTTCCTATATCTGGAGAACTCCCTTAGGTGGGGCAAGGCTTTCTTGATGATAGAGCATCACTCTACAAATACGGTAGGGAGACTTGCATGTTTCGAAAGCACAGTGTATGGAAACATGCTACCCTATCTGCCACCCTGTCCGGGATGACAGGGGGTGTCCTTATTTTGCTCCAGAGGACACATCTCAGATTAATGGATCCTTACGGAAGGGAAGATTTCAGCTGAGCACGGGGAAGGATGGCTTAGCATCTGGCGCTTTGCAGCAGTGGAGTAAGCCGTTGGAGGTGGTGAGCTCCCGGTCTTTGGGAGGATTCCAGCAGAAGCCAGATGCAAGCCTGTTAGGGGTGTGTAGAAGGATTTTTGCATGGATTAGGGGGTGGGGAATATCCCGTGATTATGCAGCTGTGTTCCGTGGAGTCCTGGGGTTTCTTGGATATGCAGTGGGGGCTGGGTTGGCAAGGAAAAGGGAGAGAAACGCTAAGGGACAGAATTCTAGCCTCTGAGGCTACTCAGTCTAATAAAAACTAATGGGTCTCAGATGCTCACTGCGTCAGACTTACGGGTTCTGGGGAGAGAGGCTTGGATGCACTGTGGTGGGCGAGTGGCTGGGTCCCCTCAGCTTCTGTCACTGCACCACTGCGGGAGGCTGGTCCCTTCCAATTCAAACTCAAACGCTCTCAGCTCCACAAGAATGAGCCCCCCCAACTTCCTGAATTTGTTTATTCTTTTGTCAGCAAGGCAGACAAATGGCTTCGCCTTCCTACCCACATCCCCCTCCCTGGTGGGAAGCCTTTCTGGGACTTAATGACCCAGAGCTAAGGTGATAGCCCTCGTAGGCCTTAGAGGTGGAATTCTAAGACTCTGTGGGTTCCTCTCTCTGCCAGGCCTTCCTAGAAGGGTTAGTAAAACCTGAAATCCACCTGGGGAACAACAGACTGTCATCAGGTGGGTTGGGCACTGTGGTTTGTAGGAAAAAAAACACCCCCCAAACCCAAAACAACAGAAACACAAAACAATGCTCATGGGGTCCCTGGGCAGAGTCCTTCTTTGTCGGTGATTTAGCATAAATTATCCAGGAAACACTATGACAAAGTCATCCCTGTCCCCGTTTATCAGGCGGTAACCCCGAGGCCAGAGCAGTCGTGGGACTTCTCTGGAGTCATGCAACTATCACAGCGACCCATCTGGGATGACTGGAGAGAGCGCTCTCAGCCTTACTGCCGTCATCACTCCGCCATGAAGAACTTGCAATGGCGCAAACACCAAACTTTGCAACGGCCCACCACGTTCTTGCATTGCCTGCATCCGAACCGGAATGTGCCCAGCTCCTGTTCATCTCTGCTCTCCGCTGCCTGGGCTGCTCCCTCCCTCCCCCTCAGTCCACTTTCCTTACCTCCCACTCATTATTCACCCTTCAAATGTTGCCTCCTCCAGGAAGTCTTCCCTGATCACCTTCTCTTTCCTAGTGAGCGCTCAATGCCCTTCTCGTGTGCTCTCAAAGCACCACTGTCATCTGGGCTCCTCATATGGAGTAACACCCTCCCCTCCACTTTGTCTGCCTCCCTCATAGATAAGCACTGTGAAAGCCAGGCTTGGATCTGCCTTGCCCCCCTGGACCCCCAGCCCTGAGGCTGGCAATTGTTTGAATGACTTCATAGCAGGTGGCTGAATGAGCCTTGACACGTAGTGCCCCTGGAGCCCTTGCTCTCTGGGATCCGCAGCCCAGTGAAGAGGTTCCGGACTTCATTCCTTTGAGACTACCGCCATCTGCACACTTGTCAGGGTGCTAACGACCTCTTCCCACGGAGCGGGGAGCACACGGCTTTGGGCCAGACCCAAGATCTTGCCCTTTTCCTCGGGTCGTGTTTTCAGATAACACTTGAGGCTGCAGAGGACCAGGAGGTGGACTCCCTGTAGAGGCAGCAGTTCCAGGGGTGCGAATCTGCAGGCCCCCTCCGTGTCCCAGCCCTGCCACCGCGGGCCGGCTCGCCGGAGGAGCCCAGGTGGGGCAGGGCACAGACGCCTGCCGTCTTGATTCCTCAGGGCCAGTTGCCCCTGTTCCCCTGTCCTCAGTGGCCACAAAACAAGCCATCTGTTCTCTCCATCCCCACGGCTGCTGGCCGAGGGCACAGCCCCATCGTCACCTTCTTTCCTGGGATGTGGCAACCGTTTCTACCTGGTCTCCTTGCCTCCAGTCTCTGTCATCTGTTCTCTACACGGAGCGATTTTTCTCACATGTAAATCCTACCAAGATCAAAGCTGTTCGGTGGAGTCTAAACTCCTAAGAACAGCCAAGCCTTTTCCGATCAGTTCATTCTTTGCCCATCTCCCAGCATGCCTAGGCCCTAGCAAACGGACGCCCCACATGTTCTCTTTGAGCTCTCCACTTCTTTATTTTAATCCTCGCCGGAGGACACGTTTATTAATTTTTAGAGAGGATGTGGGGAGAGAGAGAGAAACGACGACGTGGGTGAGAAACACCGATCAGTTGCCTCCTGCGTGCGTCCCATCCGGGATGAACCCTCAACCTAGGCATGTGTCCTGCTGGGGGATCACACCCGCAACATTTTGGGGCCCATGCTGCTGCTGCAACTGAGCCCTGTGGTGAGAGCTGACCTTGCTAGTTCTGCATCTGCTCTGCTTCCACCTGGTATGTCACCCTTTTCTCTGCCATATTCGATCCACTCAATAAATATTTATTAAGTGGTTGCCCTGTGCTTGTTTCCACTCTGGAGGAGGGCGCCTCAGAGGCGAACAGTACAGGCAACATCTCTAGTCTAATGGTCTTTTATTTGGGGGAAAAACTAGGAAACGGTTGTGGACCGTGCAATATACTCTGATGAAAGGAAAAGAGGGCATGCCGCAGAGAGTGAGAGGGTTTCTGGAGGCTGAGGAGGGTCAGGGAAAGTTCCTGGAGATGCGGCACCCAAGATGTTTACACACCCCGGGCAGGGCGGTCCAGGACAGGGAAAGCAGGCACAGAGGCCCTGGGGGGCGGGGGCGGCAGTGAGCGGGGACTTAGAAGGAACGGCAAAGGTGGTGGTGAGCGCGGCTTTGCCCTCCACAAGGGCAAGAGTGTTTGGGAGGACAGCTGGGTGAGTGCTCACAGAAGGCCGCTCTCTGGTTCATGGTCGTCCCTGAACCTGGGCAGACTGCCCTCTAGGCACCTCTGACACAAAGTGCATGTACAGGGACTGGGCTGGTCTCTAATCTCAACCCCAGTGCCCTGCATGGTGCCTGGCAAGTGGCCAACATTCACGTGTGTTTAATGAGCAAATGAATGCAGTCACAGATTCTGAGGAGGACCACGGGGGACTCTTCTTCTGCTACTGCCCCCCAAACCTCCGGGGGGTGGGCAGATGGTAGGAAAAGATGGTGAGTCATTTATAAAGGGAGTCCTGCTTCCTAAGACACTGAAAGAGACCAGGGGAACCCCTTGATGTGATGAGTAACTGATAGCTTCATCCTATAAGGCTTTTTATAGGAGCTTCTTCCATGGAGGGGAACAAAAGAGAGAGAGAGGTAGAACGGTTTTTATTTAGCGTCTGGAACAAAGTGCCGAGTGGGCACTCAAATTCTGATGATGACAAATACTGACTTGAGCAAAAAGAACTAAAGAAAAAACCAAAAGAACACAGTATTTGTTGAAACCTCTAAGTGCTTCCCAGCATCTGAGACAGAGTTCAAGTGCTTAATGGCTTTCTTTCTGCTATTGCCAGTGGTGCAGAGGGCGGACACTGAGAAAGGCATCCAGGGTGATGCCAGGAAAAAAGCTGGAGCTAAAGGCGACTCCACTGTGACTTGGGGCCGAATGACGGAGAGCAGGGGTGGCCTTGTGACCAGGGCCAGGTGGGTGCATGCCTCCAGACCTCCCACAGATGCCTTCCCCTGCCATTGGGAGCCTAAAAGGTTTCTCATGATGTCCAAGATCAGAATATGAGCAACAACAATAATTGTAATACAACAAAATCCTGACTCTTTAACCTGGCTCACAACATCCTTTCAGTCTGGCTCCTGCCTACCTGCTGCTCCACTCCTCCTACTGCCCTCCATCTGTCCCCACTAGCCCGTGGGCACACAGACATCATCCCTCAGCTCCTCACAGTAAACCTGCCCCAGGGCCTTTGCACCTGCAAGTAGTACTCCACCAAGAAGTACTTCCTTTGCTCCTCTCCTTTTCTCCCTCTAACTTTATTGAGATACATAATCGACACACAAAAAAGCATACACAGTGAGCTTTATTCTCACTGAACAACTCCCTATTTCCCCTCTCTGCATCCCCCACAACCACCAGCCTGCCATCTACGACTCTGTGCTTCACTGTTTCAGATGCCTCATATTCGAGCGATCATGCAGGAGTGTCCTTCTGTGACAGACATGCCACTTGGTGTAATGTCTTCCAGGCCCGTCCATGTCGTCACAGTGGTAAAACTGGTAAAACCTTCCCCCCACCCCTTAAAAAGGCTGAATATATTCCACTGTGTATAAACCACACTGTCTTCAGTCATTTGTCTGCCAGTGGACGTTTAGGATGCTTGCCCCTCTGGGCCACTGTGAATGGTGATGCGGTGAACGCAGGGTGCACACACCACTCCCAGACCCTCTCTGGGACTCCTCTGGGTACACTCCCAGGAGTGGAATTGCTGGATCACAAGGCCGTTCTCTTTTTAATTTTTTGAGGAAGCTCCATAGAGTTTCCCACAGCGGCTGCACCAGCTGACAGTCTACCAACAGCGTGCCAGGCTCCAGGCTCTCCTTGCCAACTCTCCTTACCTTTTGTTTTTGATAAAAGCCATTCTGAAAGGCGTGAGGTGATATCTCACTGTGGCTCTGATTTGTATCTCCTGATCCCTTGCTTTCTAAGGCTGGCTCTTTCTCATACTGTATTCAGGTCTTAGGAGAAATGTCACCTCCTCAGAGAAGTCCTCCCAGATGCCCCAAACCAATAGAACTGTCCTTCTGCTTTCTAATATATCACTATGTGGCACCTGCCACTGGCTGATCATTTCTCCTGCTAGTTTACGTGCTGACAGTTTCCCCTTAAAATATAAGCAGCATGACAACAGGGACCATCATCCTTTTTTACTGACAAATACTCAGTGCTTGGAATAAGAAAACCTCAGCCAATGTTTGTTGACTGACTACACGAACCAATTACTTCTGTTTCCAACACTAAGGATCAAGGAAAGGGTAAGGAACAAATATTTATCAAGCATTTAATACATGACAGACACTGATCTGGATGCTTTACATTCAATTTCTTACTTAGTCTCACAGCATCCTGGTAACAGTTTTTCATCCCTGCTTGACAGTTGAGGAAACTGAAGAACAGAGAGACTGAGAAACTTGCCTGAGGTCACACAGGCGGTAACTGGAAGGGATCAAAGCCCAAGCCAGGCCAGCCTGGCCCCTACATCCCCTGCTGTTTCTTCCACAATGCATTGCTGCCTCCCTGCCTCCTGCTCCTCAGAACTTCAAATCAGTCTCAGCTTCACTCCTCACTTGCTGTGTGACCATGAGCAACCTGTTCAACCTCTCTGTGCCTAAATTTCTTCAGCTCTAATTGAAAAGGAAGAAGGGGTTTCTATGAGTGCCTGAGATGTAACATAGGACAACAATTATAAACGATGAAGAAATAAGAAAACATGGATGTTAGCTATGCCCGTGACCACTTACCTAACATTCTTTCTGCATCCGCACTAACTCCCAAAGAGTCGGTTTCCTGTGAAAATCTTTGGGGTCACCTCACACATTAACGATACGGAATCCTGGGTCTCCCGTGGGCCTGCCATGTCCACAAAGACCCGAGAGCTTCCTGTCCGTGGGGAGGCCCTCCATCTACTGACTCCATATGGCTTTTGCTCAGTCTGATTCCTCTGCCTGGAAACTCAAGTCTGATTGCGTCTAGTCTGGGCCAAGCGCTGCCCCTCTGTGTCCACAGTGGTGAGCAAGGCGGAGACCCACCCACTCATCTGCCTGCCCCCTAGATGGCGGGTTCCCAGGGCAGTGATGGCACTTGCTCATCTCGGGCAAGCCCAGGGCTGGGCACGGAGCCTGGCACACGGCAGGCCCTTGGTCAACCCGCAGAGAGGCCATGTCCGCACTGCCAAGTCCCGTGAGCCACTTACATTCTCACTGTTGACGTCAGCCTCACTGGGGCAGCCGAACAGTTCCCGCCGCAGGAGGTTCCCGTCATACTCCAGGAAGGTCAGGTAGAGGTTTCGGAAGAACTCCACGTGCTTGTTCTTCACCCGCAGCTTCTTGGGGGAGTTCCAGTGAATGACCTGGCAGGGCATAGGGAGACCGTCAAGCAGGGAGGACCTTGCGCTTGTGGGCGCCACAGCGGGGCACTGGGCTTGCAATCATTCATTCACTCATTCATTCGCTCACTCATTTAGTCAGTCACTCATTCATTCGTTGATTCACACTCATTCACTTCCTCAGTCGCTCCCTCCCTCATTCATTCATTCATTCAGCATTTATGGTAGATTGGTTTAAGAGCAAGAAGGGCACCGATTGCTTGGGTTTGACTCCCGGCTCTGCCACAGGGAGTCATTTAATCTTGGACAAGTTACGTTACTTAATCTCTCCGTGCCTCAGTTTCCCCGTCTGTGGCACGGGAATTAGTAACAGCTCCTGTGTGTGTCACTGTACACATTTTTACCTCTCAGCCCCAAACCTGCTCTGTGATGCTGGAGCTGGGACTCCGCAAACCCTTTCCTGCTTTGCCAGCTGCGCCCTGTTGGATGCTGCTGCCAGCGGGGCCATGGGAGGGAGACTGACAGTCTGGAGAAAGAAGAAAGAACTCGCTCCTTCCTGCAGCCTCCTGTTCCCGAGACTGTCCCCCCGCCCCCCTTCTTCACACCAGCAGCAGCACGCCCTCCCTCTAGCAGCGGCTGACTCCACTTTTGCAGGTTTCCCAACACCCAGGACCAGCCGCAGCAGCCTCCCGCCCCCGCCCAGTGCTGCTGCGCCGGGAACTCCCTGCTGACTCCACCCCGGGTCTGGGGTCCAGCCCCGCGGCACAAGGGAGATACAGAAGTAAAAGAAGTAATTGCCACTTCTGTTCCTCCCCTTCCAGGGGTGGTAACTCTTCCCTGCAATTTTCTGTTTTTGCTTTTTTTTGTTACCAAGTGAACACTTTGTATCTAGTTATTATTTTTAAAGATTCCCTATTCAAATAATTGGTATCGTTCCTGCCTCCGGCCAGGACTAACACACTGTCTCGCAGAGCTGCTGTGAAAACCAGCTACACGCCACGTAAACTGTGTAAATAGTGCGTGGCACAGGGTGAGGGCTCAGCCAGGGTTGGATCTGACTGCGAAGTGCCCACGGTGTACCAGCTTGGGGGATGTCGAGGCCCCTGGTGGCAGTGCCTGCCCCTGGCCTGTTCACGGTTGGTGGAGAGGACGGGCCCACAAACAGGGGACAGGACGTGATGATGGAGGGAGGCTCTGGGAGAAACGGCAGTTGGGCTTGGAGAATCGTCATGGAGATACCTGTGCTGGGCCTGGGGGAGGACTGGGGTTCCCCGGGGAGTCGGGATGGTGGGAACGTAATCCAGGCAGAGGGAAGTCGCATGGGACCATGTGGCTCCTTAGGAAAAGGAGAAGCCACGCGCTGTGCAGCTGGACCAGGGGGCGTGAGTGGGGCGAGATCCTGGCTCTGAGGGACTACGTTCAGAGTGCATCCGTAGATGCACCAATGGAGGGGGGAGTGCCTAACTTGGGGTTTTAAGAAGACGGCTCTGACTGTAGCGAGGAAGATGTGACTGGCGGGGTGGGAGAGCCAACGTGGAGCCAGGGACACCCGGTAGGAGGCCATTGCCATTTCCATGGGCACTGCTCATCCTCACCACTGGGAAGCTCGGCTATTGGTGGAACGCTCCACCATCGGTTTTGCACGCCTTGTCTTTTTAAAATCCTGATGACCCTAACAAGCAATTGTAAAGAATAAGCTGTGGAGAGGCAACTCGCCCAGGACTGCAAAGCTGGTAAGTGCTGGGATTCCAACGTGAGTTTGAATACATCTGGTCCTAAAGGCCCTGTTCTCTCACCACCATGGAGGACAGGTTTTAAAACCCCGCCTTTTCACGTTTTGTCACATTCTGGAGGAAACGAAATAACTCTCACCTTTCACTCTCTATCCTCCTTGCACCTCCCATGGTGGTGACACTGAGCAAAGGGACAGGTGTCCAGAGCTCAGTGGCCTCCTGGCCACATGCTGTCTGTCTGAGACAGCCTGCAGTAGGGCACAGGGCCTGCCACCCAGAGGGGGGGTCTGGAGGTCCGTCGCGCTCTGCCCCCTCTCTGGGGACCCCATGGGTGCATGGTGGTGACAGCCCTGGAAGCGGGCTGGATGAACACCGTGCAACCGTGTCCCTCCGTCGCGGTGCAGTGAACATGAGGGCGCCCCCTTGGCCCCAGCCACACCCCTGCCCCTCTACCCCAGCAACGGTGCAACGGCAGAGCAAGAACCCAGGACGGCAGAGCAGCGTAGGTTCAAATCCCAGTTATGCTCCTAGCTGTGTGTCCTTGGGCAGCTTGTTGCCTTTCTTGGGACCTCAGTTTCTTCATGTACAAAGTGGGGATCAGCCATCCCAACTTTGCAACATAGTTAGGAGGGGACAACAAATGCCTAGCACAGTGCCTGCCTGCCAGGGTGGCCCCATACATGTGGGGTCTGTTCTCCCCTCAAAGACAGGGCCCCCAGCCTGTGCTCTCAGTGTCCTCCCCGCCTTCCCCCTCCTGGAAGAGGCTGCAGCAGTGAGTAAGGAAGTAGGTGTTCAGCCCCCAGGAGTGAGCAGAAAGGGCCAGCTGGTTCTCCCTGGAATGGGGTCCCCTGGGGGTGGCCTGCATTTCAGGGGAGGAGGAGCACGAACCACGAGGCCTTCTGGAGGCCTTTTGAGGGGTCCAAGAGAGAGAAGGGGAGAGAAGACGCTCCTCTAAGAATACGCCCACGAAGACACGAGAAGGGCCTGGGCCCTGCATTAACATAACAGCACGCGAGCTGATGCCACTCACTTCCAGTGGGGATCGCGTCTCTGCCGCGAAAGAGTCTGGCACTTGCCAAGTGCTGAGCCAGCAGGAAGGCTCAGGGCCATGCATCTGACTCAGGAAACTTGGGCTTCCTCCACACGGAGACACTGTAAGTGAAAATAAGGGCTGGCCGCTGGGTCAACCATCTTCACTTGCTGCACAAAGCTGCTAGGCTCTCTGCAGAGACTGCCATTAATGCCTCCAAAGAAGCCCACTTGAGTCCCATTGTTTGCTTGTTCATTTATTTATTTTGGAAATAATACTTGACTTGCCTGCATCTCCCAGCTGGTAAGTTGCAGAGCTGAGACATGAAGCCGGCTCTAAACCCGAGACCCCCAGCCAGGTTCGCACGCACTGTCACGTGCTGTGTCAAAGGGCTGACACTTCACAGACGAGAAGAGTGGGGCTTACAGAGGTGGCCCGCCCAAGATCACATGGGTCAGGCCCCACGCAGGGCAGGCCCCTCCTATCCCTTCACTCCTCATTCTGCTCTGTGTCCGCTGGGTCTGGGGTATCACCTACAGACAAACACTGGGGTTGGAGGAAAAGCAGCAAGGAAGGAAGGGAGGGAGAGCGAGGAGACGGTGGGGTCACTGGCAGGCCAAGGGGTTTTGTGAAATTATTTGTGACCCAGCTGCTTTGGGCAGGCGAGCCCTCTCAAAGACGACACATATATATATATTCAGATTTACCTTTTTCAATGATCAGAACACAGAATCCTGCATCCCCTTGTTCCAGTCTTGAGAGAGGTAAACAATAAGTGTTGTTTATCCAATGCTCATTATATGCTAGACATTAGGCCAGGGTTGTTGTCGGTGGTGGTATATGTGTGCACGTGCGTGTGTGTGTGCGTGTTCACAGTCAATCCTCAAACAACTGGTACGAGACTGTTTCTATTATTACCCCCTTTACAGGTGGTTGTCTTGAGGCTCAGACCAGCACACGGTCACAAGGCTAGTAAGCAGCCAATTCTGATACAAAATCAGGTCTGTCTTGCTCCCAAATCCTTCTTTTTCTACCACGTCATTTATTAATTCTTCCAACAAATATTCAAGTGAGCACTGAGAGGGCCTATGACCATGGAGAGGAACCCACAGATCACTGAAGAACTGCCCATGGGAAGTCACAAGCACGGCACATGTGCTGAAGAAGATGGTGGGGGGAGGTTGTAACCGACTGTCTCTGGACTGGGCCAGTACCAAGTACCATGTGGCCCAGGCCCAGAGTGGGCAGCGACTGGCCCAGAGCCACACAGCGGAGGGAGCGGCGGTGCCCAGCTTTTGTCTCCCAGCCCCTGCCCCTTCCACTGAGCCACGTGCCTGTCTCGGGAAGTCCGACTCAGAACAACCAGTGCTGATTGTTTTGACCAGGGCTTGTCTGACTACTGAGACATATCGCTTCCTGGCCCTGCAAAAGACCAGATCACTCAAGCTTGCAGACTCGGGGGCAGCAAGCTGGTGGTGGAAATGACATTTATTGACAAGCTTTCACACATGAGGCAGAATGACAGGGCAGAATGTGCCCAACATAGCGTTTTGCAAGGAGCTGGTAAATACAAGGCTCCCAAACTTGCGGTGAAAACCTGTCATAACTTACTCCACTTGCTGAGGCATATTAGTCTAATAATAATAGTTATTATTATTAGCAGCTAACTATACTGGATGCTTGCTATGTTCCAAGCACTGCTCTGAACACATCACTTGACAGAGATCATCAATTCTTTATTCAACACTGTAAGTGGCAGTCTCATTATGCCATCTTACGGGTGAGGAAGGTTCAGCAAATTCCCCTAAGTTTCACAACTAGAAGGTGGAGTAGTCGGAATTTGAATCCAAGGAGCTAGAAATCAGGAACCTGTTCCTCTTATTTCTCCCATGTCTATAATCATTAAAGGGCTCTGTTTATAACAATGAACTTGAAATTCACAGACGATGATAGGATCAGAAATAAAACCTACTTTTCCCTGCCAAACATAGGAACCCCATGTATGGCTGGCATTCTGACTGCTGGTGATTTAGGACTTTCCAGAGACACAAGCTGAACCCACGGCTCAGCAGCGAGCAGAGAGAGAGGCGTCCAGGCTGCGTGCCGGGGGTGCTATAGAGGCTGCCAGGCATTAGGGCCTTGCAGGTGTGATCTAATTGGATTTGAACTACCTGTGAAGGCCGAGTGTGTGTGCAGAGTTGGAGGCAGTCTGGAGCGAGCCAGAGAAGTGGATGGAAATTGATTCCTGTCCAGGAAACTTAAACATCATCTGGGAAGACAGGGGAAGTCAACAAGATTAAAGGAGAAATGAGAGACTCCTCCACCCATTAGGGGCACAGGAAAAAGCATTCTAAGGATAGAAACAAGACTTCCGTACAAGGACAGGCTATGGGAAGAGTTCAGCCAAAACTTCAGCTCCTTAAGCACTCAGAACCCAGAGGGTTCATAAAAATAATTCATGGTGCAAAAGTGCTGAGAAATCAGTGTGTGCAAATGTCAGGTGAATAAGAAGATGGGCTTTATGTCTTCCGAGTTACTGAGATACGGGGTGTCCGGAAAATCGGTCTCTGTCTCAAGACCTCCCCTGACTTCCTCCGACTCACAGAATAACCTCTGTCCTCAATCTGGCAGTTAAAGCTGTCGCCAACTGGATCCCACCTACAAGGGCAGCGCCACCTCCAGGTCAACAGAAAATTGATTTCATTTGTAGCTGCAACGTCCACAGCCTCTATGAATGGCTCATGATCCATTTAAACCCGTCGTGATGATCCCACTTGCTGATTTTTCAGACTTTCTCGCAGCTAGTGGTGGCAGTGGGATCCAAGTTTCCCCCGAAGGATACATGAAGCAGCATGTATTTGATTTCCTAACAATAAACAAGGTGCCATCACCCTCCCACCCCATTCACCTTTCTGCTGTAAGCAGAGATGTGATGACCGGAATCTCGACAGCCACCATGTGACTCCAAGGGCAAGGTCCACACATTGCTGTCTACTTACCCATGTCTATACTGTCTCCTCCAGAATTCTTAACCAAGAAATTCAACCCCCCTATTTCATTTTTAGCCTACATAAATCATGTATCCTTATTCTGATTTTAAACATTCCTAATATAACACCCAAGGCCATTGCTGTCCTTCCTCAGTGCTCTAGACTCTTGCATTTAATCTTATTCGAGGACTCACTGCACGTTCTTGTGATTATTTATTTACATGCCTGCACCTGTCATCACTGGAATGAGAGTTTCTGGGCAGGCAGGGAGCAGGGCTTACTATTCATCCTGAGTGCCACAGAGCCTGCCAGGTAGTTAGTATTCAACAGCTGGCCTTTGAGCAAAGAACAAAAGTCCTGATGACGACTCTCCCAATAATCCTCACCTGTTGTCTGTCTACAGCAAGTCAGTTGCAGAAGCCCCGTTAGTTGGGCTTCGGGACGGAGAAACGCGTGCCCCTCCTCTGTCTAGGGGCCCAGCAGCTTGTCATTTCCCCTGGAAGGAGTCTAAGCTCCCTCTTTTCTCCGCTTGTCGGGGGTTTCGAGGAGAAGGACAATTGTCTCACAAGCCCCTCTCCTTGTCGTCTTCGGGAGTACAACGCATGGCAGAAAGGGACAAGCAGAGAGACCCACAAGCCAGGCTCAGGTCCAGGTCTTTTCAGCTGGGGGGCCTGCACTCACTTGCCTAAAATCACGGAGACTGTCTTGCACCTGGAAAGGGGACACGGCAGCAACTGCCCTGCAGCCTGTGGTCAAGGACGGGGCCGAGGGAGTCGGGCACATGAGAGCAGGTCTCATGTGTTGGTCAAGTTACAAAAGACCTCTGGTTTTAGACTGCATGGAGTGGCCGCCTTACCAAGGAGGAAGGCCAGATGAAAAACTGAGTCTTTAGTAGAAAGGAGGAATAGCAAGCAAGATTTAAAATGAGGGACTGCAAACTGTCACTGCCCGGGGCAGAGAGGAGGCTGGGTACAGGCAATATGGCCCAGAGAAGAAGGCCTGCCAGGGGCACACTAGCCCGAGACCTCAAACAGAGGCGTGAGGGGGGTGCCTACCAGCAAGGCAGACACTTTACGTCGGTCCCTGGTACTGGGCAGAGATCGGAAAGAGTTACAGGCAGGGAACGAGGCAAATCTCGCCCTGGTTCTCCCCAGTTCTGCTACCCACACAGCTTTATCTGAACCTCTGTTTTCTGATCTGTTAAAAGGGAGTCACAGTGCCTCCTTCATAGGGTCGCTGGGATAAGGGGGACAAAGGGGTCCACGGTGAAGCCCAGAGCAGACTGGTGATCAGTACACGTGTGTCTCCGAAATATCACATGCTCTGTTCCCATGGGCTGCTCTCTGAAGCGACACTGTCCTTCACTCTCTGCTTACAACCTGGACTGTTAGCTTCTTGAACATGAGATCTGTGNAGAGTTTCTGGGCAGGCAGGGAGCAGGGCTTACTATTCATCCTGAGTGCCACAGAGCCTGCCAGGTAGTTAGTATTCAACAGCTGGCCTTTGAGCAAAGAACAAAAGTCCTGATGACGACTCTCCCAATAATCCTCACCTGTTGTCTGTCTACAGCAAGTCAGTTGCAGAAGCCCCGTTAGTTGGGCTTCGGGACGGAGAAACGCGTGCCCCTCCTCTGTCTAGGGGCCCAGCAGCTTGTCATTTCCCCTGGAAGGAGTCTAAGCTCCCTCTTTTCTCCGCTTGTCGGGGGTTTCGAGGAGAAGGACAATTGTCTCACAAGCCCCTCTCCTTGTCATCTTCGGGAGTACAACGCATGGCAGAAAGGGACAAGCAGAGAGACCCACAAGCCAGGCCCAGGTCCAGGTCTTTTCAGCTGGGGGGCCTGCACTCACTTGCCTAAAATCACGGAGACTGTCTCACACCTGGAAAGGGGACACGGCAGCAACTGCCCTGCAGCCTGTGGTCAAGGACGGGGCCGAGGGAGTCAGGCACATGAGAGCAGGTCTCATGTGTTGGTCAAGTTACAAAAGACCTCTGGTTTTAGACTGCATGGAGTGGCCGCCTTACCAACTAGGAAGGCCAGATGAAAAACTGAGTCTTTAGTAGAAAGGAGGAATAACAAGCAAGATTTAAAAGGAGGGACTGCAAATTGTCACTGCCCGGGGCAGAGAGGAGGCTGGGTACAGGCAATATGGCCCAGAGAAGAAGGCCTGCCAGGGGCACACTAGCCCGAGACCTCAAACAGAGGGGTGAGGGGGCTGCCTACCAGCAAGGCAGACACTTTACGTCGGTCCCTGATACTGGGCAGAGATCGGAAAGAGTTACAGGCAGGGAACGAGGCAAATCTCGCCCTGGTTCTCCCCAGTTCTGCTACCCAAACAGCTTTATCTGAACCTCTGTTTTCTGATCTGTTAAAAGGGAGTCACAGTGCCTCCTTCATAGGGTCGCTGGGATAAGGGGTACAAAGGGGTCCACGGTGAAGCCCAGAGCAGACTGGTGATCAGTACACGTGTGTCTCCGAAATATCACATGCTCTGTTCCCACAGGCTGCTCTCTGAAGCGACACTGTCCTTCAGTCTCTGCTTACAACCTGGACTGTTGGCTTCTTGAACATGAGATCTGTGTTTTGTCCAACTTTGCATGTGCGGTGACAGCTGATTCGGTCACCCGTGCTGACCGCCAATGGAATCCACACCAGTGTTTCCACTTCCTTGTCGACCATTCTCCCCCACCCCTCTTCCTTCTCTATTCCCGAGCCCGACGATACCAAGAGCGGCCACTAAATAAAAACAGTGTCCCTGGGACTCAGACTCCAAGCACAGAGGCTCTGTGACTCCTTCCTTTTCTCACTCGAGTCCTTGTTGCTTCTTGGTTTTTACAACTCCCAGAAAAAAAAATTCCTTCCCAGGCTAAAATGCACCACTCCCCAGAAAAGGGGAAGAGAACATACCAACCCCAGTGACTGCTTAGTCCCCTGGTCTGGAGAATGCAGACTCGTGGCCCAGGGCCTGAACCCGGGGCCCTGTTCTCCATCTTCTCATTTCTCGTTCTGTCGTCTGTAACATTTCTTATTGCCCCGTCTGAGGGGCAGAGGTTGGGGAGTGGGGAAAAATGACAAAGGAAAATGAATGCCTTTGCTAATACTCGGGACCAGGAGGGTCGTGAATCCCTCAGAAGAGCTGGCTACACTCTCTAGGGTTCATTATGTTCAGTGTTCTGGGCTCTTTTTCATTATAAAATGGCGGTCAAAATCAATTTGAGTGGGGGGGAAAATTCAACTCGAATCCCAGCACGTGTTAAGAATTCCTGGCAGACCACCGAGAGCAGGAAGTGGAGAACGGTATGGGACCCCTCTGCGGATGCCAGCGAGGGCAGCCTCTCTGCCGACACCCAGCGTGTGGCCTGCAGCCAGCCCTTTATTCTTCCTCTGTCTATGAATGAATGCCTAAGACTTCACTTTGATTCCACAGCATCCACAGGGGCCTCCGGGGGAGGATCTCTGTTGATTTGGGGATGGGGACAAGGCGGACAGAGGGCGGCATACTCCAAGTCTAGAGAAAGGCACGCAGTCTTTAGCCGAGGAATCCTGCCAGGGCTGGTTGAGGAGCAGCTGGGTGTGGAGTCCAGTGGGATTTTGTCGATTTGTCATAGTATCAGGCATGCTCTTGGGGGTGGGCCCCCCGTGACTCACTGCTTGGAGATGCTGAGAGAGGCAGCTGTGCTTCTTGGTCCCCAGCAGGCACCTTCCATGGTGGCCCGTCATTGCTCTTCTGCTCTGCATTATTCCTTTGCAGCACCAGATGCGGCCTTCTTCCTATGACCCTAACCATCGGTCAGGCCGACCTTCCAGAAGCAGGGGCGTGAGACTCAGGCTGACCATCAAGCCATTCCTGACCATTCCTGAGCACAGAGTCGGGTTCAAGCACAGACACGTGTGCCTCGGAGGGTCAGCACAGTCCCCTGCAGAGTCACAGAGAGAGGGCTGCTCTCTCCTACGTGGGGTCACGAGTGCTCGCTGCTTACACGACCTGCTGACATCCCTTCACAGCATGTTTGCCCCAACAGTGACCCATGTGCTCATGCTGCTCGTTTCACTCCTGTATTCTGCACTGAGTAGAAGCCCAGGAAGGGCAGAGCCTGTGCTGTCTCATCCACTACTGTCCCCCCAGGGCTGGGAATAGGGCCTGGTGTATAGAAAGTGCGCACGCAATGCACAGTTGTTGAATAACCAGGCTTTACCAGGCTTTACCAGGGGCGCTGCCAGAAGTTGCCCTGCCCTGCAAGCGAAGTGGGGGAGGGAGGGACAGGTCTTCTATGGCATCTGAGTGGCCGTACCCAGCTGTGTCAGCGCACAGGGTGTGACAGAGCACCCCCAAATACTGTGACAGTGAGCCTGGGTAACTGCTCTGCCAATTACACTAAAATCTATTCTTAGTGTATTTAATAACATTAATAACAATATTAAACTCAACCCTCATAAAATGAACCAATGGCTTAAAAATCAGAACCTAGAGTATAAACTAAATACACTTGAACCCATGTATAAATGACTGAATAAGTAAATATAGAGGAGAGAGACCCATCTCCTTGTAGTAGAACCCAACAACGCAGGTAGATTCTATACCCACCCCTTCGGAGGCAGTGACTCACCTCCAGAACAGGCAGTACCAAAGGGAAAACGGTAACTTTCTAGGAGAGAGAGCTGGCAAACACCACCTTATCAGGGAAGGACGGTGTGGTGCCCCAGGTGGTGTCGTGGGTGGAAGCCAGGTCCCTCCTGCTATCAGTGATGAGGGGGGCACTTCGCTGCCGTGACGGTCTTCCCAGCCACCAGCAACCTCAGTCTGATGATGAGAAAACACCTTGTACAAACTGAACTTCAGGGACGTTCTATCGACTACCTGCCTGACTAGTGTGCCTCAGCACTATCAGGTCAGTCATGAAAAACAAGGAGAGGCTGAGAAACTGTCCGAGACCAGGGGAGGCTCAGGGAACAGGACGTTAATAGACAACCCGAGAAAACGTGACTGGAGCCTCAGTGTAATAGAAATACACAATTTAAAAACATTTTTACTGTAATTGTTGGGGTGACATTGGTTAATACAATTATACAGGCCCTGGGTGTACGACTCTACAACACATCACGTGCACACTGTGCTGTGTGTTCACCACCCAAGTCAAGTCTCCTTCCGTCACCATTTGTCCCCCTGTGCCATCTTCTGCCCCTCTTTCCTGCAATTCTCCTCTGCTAATCACCACACTATCGTGTGTCTGAGGTTTATTTTGTTCCTTAACCTCTTACCTGTCTCCCCAAACCCCCCAAGCCCCTCCCCTGTGACAGCTGTCAGTCTGTTCTCTGTGTCTACGTGTCTAATTCCATCTCATTTGGTTGGTGAGCACAGGTTCAGCGTTGTTATGCAAGATAGTAACATTAGGGGAAACAAAAATGGGATGCGGGGGACAGGGACTCTCACTGTTACTTTGACCACTTTTCTGTGGTAAAAGCATCTAAATGCTTCTAAATAAAAGTTTGTGTTTACAAAAGAGGAGTCCTACAAAGCAATGACAGATTGAGCATACCAGTAAGGCCAGCTTGCGCAACTAGCAAGAAAACAGCCGAGCTAACACCCCGCCTCCGTGAGCCTTTCCTTAGCTGCCGTACCACGTACAGAGACGCCTGCCTGATTAGATCTGCCAAGAAGCTGGCAAAAACGTTCATGGTCTCAAGACTATTTCAAATATGGATTCCCAACCACAATCATTAAGGGAGAACTTCACCCCAAATGCCTATGGTGCCTTTGGAAATCACTTTTAATGTGAGTACAGAGATGTGTGACCAGCAAGACACTTAAAACCAGAGCACCCAGAATAAGAAGCCAAGCCTCCAACTTTCCGGATGACGCTTAAAGTCTTATGACAGTTCCGAGTGTTACATTTCACTAAATCCCACAAAAAAGAGGTTAGCGGTCTCTTTGGAGATTTCATACATAAAAATGAAAGATAATAAAAAGCAACAAGGGAAATGCTTATTTTTCCTGCCTTGGCCACAATGGCTGGCGGGCGCACAAAAGAGGATGTGATACCACAACACAGTCAATTCCTTTGTCAGCAAGTATTACGGGCAGAGTCACGGAAGACAAACGCCACAGGCCTGAGGACATTAGTGCAGGACCAAGCCCACGGGAGAGGTGCCACAGAGCTAAATGGGGTGCACCGGGTTTTGACATGTGCCAGCTTATTCCATCTGCAAGGCTCTGTCGAGACAATGAAATGCACAGGGAACGGTTTTTCAGAGAGCATTAAAGGGAAGACGTTCTGGAGAAGTCACACCCCAGAACAGTAAGTCCCCACGGTAATGGCGGTGACCGGTATAAAAAAGTGGATGATGTGTAATTACTGAGGGTTCCATCACTTCAACTGAAATAACTATAGGATTCCAAGGGAGGTCACTGAGCGAGCGCCCCATATTGAATCCCTTTATTGGACCACCGATTGGCGATTCTGCAGCAAAAGACTTGAAGCCAGCATGCACAGGTACTGTCGGGTGTCATCAACTGGGTTCATTCTATAAAGGCGAGACGGGAAATATCACAGAAGCTTTACAACGTTTTCTAAGAACACGAGGGATAACCACGGACACCTTCCATGCAGCACTGAGTTTCTCGAGCTAACTCATGGCCACGGACGTCCACCAGACAGCACACGTGAAGACGATTTACGCATTTCTGCTTCTATGAAAAAACACCTTCAATCTGATCCTTCCACATAAAAGTGGTGAAAGGGAAACTAACTACTTTTAGAAAGAATCTGTGATATAGACAGAGCTTGTAGAAAATACATGCACGAAAGTGTTTCCATTGTTACGGGATTTTGGGGTAAAAATCATGTGAAACCTATCAAAACCCTCACTTCTACACACTTAGAAACATCAGCGGTCAGAGACCCACAGCCACCAAATACTGCTTCATTGGTGCCTCCCTCTCTCGGAATCCTTCTGAACAGAGCCCGGATCACCCAGGGATGTGTTTCTCACACTAGCTTCTAAGGAGCCTGTCCCTCAAGGGATTCTCTGGTTGAACGAGTCTGTGCTGGGTGTTGACATGGAACACGCGTGCAAAATGCTGGGATCAACAGAATCAATGGGGTGGGCTTGCTGCAGGACTCCCTGCTACCATATTGGTATAAACAGAACACAGAACTTCCCGCTCCCCACCCCCTCCCCAACCCTCCTCTGCGTTAAACAAATCCCATTAACAGTTTCCTTAGAACCATTTAGATACACACACCAAACACGTGCTATTGTAGGGTGAGTTTTCCAGTCACCACTTTCCTTCTAGAGTCTTGTTGATGTTTCCAGGGACCATGGCACTGAATGTCGTCAGCCATGGGTAACACAGCCGGTGATGGGTAAGTTAAACCAACAACACCCAGATGAGTTACGTTCAGAAAATCACCAAGTGAGCCAAGAATGGATGCGTGCGGAGTGAGGAAAGACAAAAGACTAAAGCTTAAATTACCTGAAGTCCTCTCGGCTGAGCATGTCGCCCTCCAGCACAATAGGAGGGCACATGGTGAGGGGCCACCAACCCTCACTTAACCTCTGGCAAGCCACTTCCCCCTTCGAGTCCCTATTTCCTGTCTGTGAAATGACAGCATTGGAACAGACCGGGAAGAAGAGCCCTTGTTACAGAGTCTGCCCACCGGCTGACCACAAACTGAGAGACAGTGGGAATAATACTGATGTATTATGAGTGAGAATATTACTCACACTCAGTACGTGTCTCACAGCCTGGTGCTAACCGTTTTCGGTGAGCACCCCTTTTGGTCTATACGTCTTCTTTAAAGTGGGGATTACTTCCCAGCTTTCTCTGATGAGGATGCTGGGTCAAGAGAAGGTAAAGGGCCCAACAGCAGCAGCCTGGCGCACGGTGGGTACACCGAAGTGTTTGGGGATGAAGGAGCGATTCCACAGCAAGAGTCACAGCATGACGGTGCCGAGACAGGCGACTGGACCGGGGGCAAGCTGCCTCATAGTTAATCCTGGGACTCTCAGAGTTCACTGGCTGCAGCGGTGCATGGAGGCAATAGCACACTTAGACCCCTTGAACTTGGGTCATGTGATGAAATTGAACAGGCGCTGGCTGGGAGGTGGTAATTCTAGATGTTAGATCTCCCCCCAGGCAAACTGTTTTTTCTTCCTCATTGATCCTCAACCTCCAACATCAACCTTCCCACTCATCATTTTTATGACTCTCTCTCCGGTTTCCCCTGCCTTATTTTTCACTGGAATCTGCGGAGCTAGAGCACGCTCAACATGTATGGGCCCCTCTCCCCACCATCTTCCCCAAAAGATGTGAAATCTAACACCTCTCTAAGTATTACAGAATGTTTTAAAACTTGAGTTATGCGCTACTCCTTTTATGCAAATGCCACAGATTGCCTCTAGGAACCGGCATCATTTCCCCATATGGATGGCATGTCTTCTCTCGGTTTTCCTCTTCCCCCAAAGGATTTTTCTTTTAAGTGTACTCAGTTCCCAATTTATGAATGGATGGCAGTCAAAAATTCAGCCTCTGAGTCTGTTGCTTAAAATTCAAATGTTCTTTCAGGGAGATAATGGCATAGGCAGGGTCCCTGTTTTGAGGTTAGCTCTCCAAAAAGCCATTTAATCCAAAGAGGGCTCCCCTAGAATGATCCCGTAGAATCCTTATCTCCTGTGAATTGTTTTCCAGAGAAGATACATCAGGTGGGAATTCAGGCCTGTGTTGGGGCAGAGACCTGTGGACTGAGTCAGACAGATATGAGTGTGAACCTCAGCTCTGTCATATTTAGCTGGGTGACTCTGGGCAAGTAAGTGACCTAATGTGTATAATCCTTAATTTCCTGGCACACAAAAGAGACCAAATAATATTTACCTTGTGAGGCTTTCGCAAAGGTTGAGCGAGGCCTTGGGTGGAACACGATTCGTATCCCATCTACCTGGAAGACCCCACCTCGCCCTTGCAGTGCTGAGTCACAGCATGCCTGCTCTGAGATGCATTTCCCGCTGACACCAGAAAGCCATCATGTACTCAGGGCAGATGTTTCTGAAGCAACATCTGCTTCAGGGTGGCCCCTGTTGCTTGCCCACCAGCACCCAGTTCCCTGATCCCAACTTGCAGGAGGGTGTCCACTCCTTCCCATTCTCTCAGGGAATAGGTGGGGTTTCCACAGGCCTGGGGAGGTGGGGAGGAGCTGTGTGTCGGGGCTGAAGAGGGCTGTGAAGGCAGAAGATGAGGACGGGGTGGAGTTTGGACATCTCAATTCAGCTCAGACCTCCAGTGGAAATCCCTCCAAGACGGACTGCGACATGCTCCCACCTGGACAGGGGTCCTGCTCCTGCTTTCTGAGCCCCCTTTACTTCCTCATATCGCTATTCCACTACAGGCTGTAGTGGAATTTTCTATTGACTCACTGATGACTTCTCACTTGGACTGGGACCTTCCTGAGGGCAGGAACCATGGCTCATTCGGCTCTGGGGCTCTGGGAACTCTTGGACCACCTGGTCCACTTCCTGGCCACGAGCTGCTTCTGGCCAGAACCTCCTTCTCTAACAGTCTATCAAGGACCCAAGGACTAGAACACAGCTTCACTGAATCTTTCTCGTATTTCCTTCTCTAAATGAGCAAACAGCCCCTCTGTCGAGGTTCTAAGAGTTTGTGCTTCTGCTGAAGAGATTAGACAATGTTCCTTTAGGTCCTTCCCTTTTTAAGACTCACCCAGAGAGGGCTGAGTCATTAAGCTTTAGGACTGAAGAGATGAAATGAAGGTCTTTGAAACACAGAAGACTGACGTGCCTTTCTACGGAGCACTCAAGGGGCCTGGCTGAGGATGGGGCCCAGATATATGGCCTCCAATTTATGGAGAATGTAACTGAGCCTGCAAGAGGTGAAGTGATTTATTCAGGCCCTTCAGCTGGTAAGAGGTATACCCACCAAGAGAATTTACAAGGTTGCTTGGCTCCAAAAGGAGCATGAGCGATGAAACCTCAATGACACCATTTTTCCCCTTGGAAGTTCTCCTAACCAACCTCTACTTAGCAGAGTTCCCTGCTGAACCCAGGGCTAGAAGCCCAAGGCCTGAAGCTACTCTCTACTGGGAAGTTGGGAGCGTGTCTGCTCCTCCCCATTGAACTCTGTGCTCACCAGGAGTGAGCTGTGTTTATTACCAGCTATGTTTTTATGCCACTCGTATTTCTTTTTTTAGAAAGACTTTATTTATTTATTTTTAGAGACAGGGAAAGGGAGGAAGAAAGAGAGGGAGAGAAACATCGTGTGACAGAAACATCAATTAGTTGCCTCTTGCACGCCCCCAACAGGGACCCGGCCCACAACCCAGGCACGTGCTCTGACTGGGAATCCAACAACTTGTAGGATGGCACCCAACCCCCTGAGTCATACCAGTTAGGGCACCACTTGTATTTCTAATGTAATTGGAAATGTAATGAAGTATTCTTTTAATCAGATGAGTGCAAAAAGAGAGCTGCTATTTCCATGAAAAGCAAGCTAAGCACTTTGGAACAAATGGATGAAGTTTCTAAAGCATTTGGCTGCTGGCTTAGCTGTGGGGGAGACCACAAAACAGCGAGGAACAATCATGAAACTCCAGGACCGTCCTTCCATCGCTTTGTTAGTGTCCTGAAGGTCTTTGCTCCACTTGGGACAGGGACAGGACTCTGAGAACCACATGCAAGGCGCGACAAGAGTTGTTTATGCAGTAACACAGCACCACCACCAGCCAGTAAGACAGACCTGGCCCTGGATGAAAAGGTAGGGAAGCCAAAGGAAACACATTTCTATGATTCTTACTTGCGCCGGCATTTTTACTCAGCTGACCCAGCACAAGTGCCCTGTGTGCCCCACAAGGGGGTACCTCAGGTTGATTGCCCCCTGGAGCACTGGACTGTGCGCTGCCGAAGAGCAGGGTTCAGGGTGCATCTGTCTACCTGCCAGGGGAGAAGCACAATAACCAGCAAATCGGAGGGCCGACGTAAATTAACACAACAGACGAAATAAAATGAAGGGGAAAAACAAAAACAGAAGGAAGGAAGGAAGAAAATGACAAAGATGCACCTTGACCTGAATTTCAGTTCCTGGTTGACCTGAAGAAACCTACAGACAAGCCGTTGTCCTAGACCCGGTTCTGGCTCCATGACAATGACCCTGATGTGACCTGCGGGGGTGGGGCTTGGGCCTGCCAACCTCTCTCCCTCATCCCTCAACCCTCTCCCCACCTCCATGGCAGCTCCTCTTTTAGATATTGGCTATATTTTATAGTTCTGTGTAAGATTTAAAAATAAGATATGAGTGGGTAAAATGACTTGTAGATTATTTTTGAAGTTTATCTAAAAAAAAAAAACACAAGTTAAATTTGGCGTGCCTCTATTTTCGTTGTGCTGCGGTGTGATAGAAATTCCTCTACTTATACACGGCATAGGCTGGCAAAGAGAGTGCACGGATTGTTCTGAGGAGTTCACCATGACAACAGTTAGACAACCACTGAGCAATGCCGAAGCGGGGTAGCCGTCCGCTACACCAACAGGGACGCTCGCCGTGACCAACGGCTTTGTCTGTTTTGTCTCCCGCAGCATCTCTGGGGAGTGACGGTGCCTGGCACGTGGCAGCCACTCGATACATACAGGCACGGGAACGCAAAGGCACGTCTGTGGTGGGTGGATGTGACACACTGGACTTGGAGACCCAGCTCTGTTTGAATACATAAGGTGCCGAAGTTCAAAGTTCAAATACCAAGAGCTTCCTCTAATGGGGGGTGCCTTTTCCTCTCTGTGGCTGCCAGTCTAGGGGTTCCTCAGACACCCAGTCCCGTATCCTGGCTCCTGAGGACCTGCCTGGTTTCTTTAATGAAACTCACACCAATCCTCCCAAGAACAATCAGTTTCGTGCGACACCTGCCCAGGCTCCCTTCCCCACCGGGATTTTTTTTGCGGTAAAATATACAAAACACCCCACTTTAACCACGTTTAAGTGTACGCATAGATCGTTGCCGCTACGCACATTCACACCACGGTGCAGCCACCCACACCGCCCACCTCCAGAGCTTGCTCACCTTCCCAACCTGCAACTCCGTCCCCATTGACTCCACATCTTCCCCTGCCTCCGCCCCTGATAGTCACTGTCCTGCTTTCTGTTTTTATGAATTTGACTCTTTTAGGTGCCTCGTACGAGTGAAATCACACAATATCTGTCTCTTTGTGTTTGGCTTATTTCACTTAGCATGTCTTCCAGGTTCATCCACTTTGTAGCTCATGTCAGAATTTCCTTCCTTGGGAAGCCTGCCCATGCTTTTAGTTGCATTGGTTTTTTGTAGAAGTTTTATGGCTGTTGATTTTTTTTTTTTAATATGAAAATAAGACCCAGAAGTTAGAAGTCTCCCATGCCCCTGCCCGGTCGAAAAATGTCATTCATTATGAGGACACGGACATTGCTTCAATCTGTTGTCATGTCATGTGTCCACATCTGGAGCACATTCGCCAGAAAGTCATTCACTTCTCAAGTTCTGACCAGCTGGATCCAAGCCCTAGACTGTACAATGCGTATGACTTAGAATCTGCAACACAGAGCTGAAGTGTGTTTCCAACCGGGCTGCCTCCACCGACATCTGGTCAACAGTATAGGGGGGTTCCTGCCCATCAAATGAGGTTTGATAGCTGCATTCTCTCACTTTGCAGGCTGTGAAATTGCTCGTGGTCTTAGTTTTCATGTCCCTGATTAACGAAGAGGTTGTCCCTCTTGGAAACTGTTTGTTGGCCACCGTCTTTCCCATGCAGTGAAATGACTGTCCATATCCTTTACACATTTTTTCTTGGTAAGAAAGAGCTCTTTGTATTACAGGGTATGGCAAAGGTAGGCTGGCAGTTGTGAGTATATGAAACCGAGTTTATTCTTGTAATACTTATTGATTCTTGTATTATTTTCCAGATGAACAGCTGTAAACCCAATTTTGAGCCACCCTGCATTTTATTAATTAGTCTTTCTTTTCAGTTATGTTTTGAAACTATATTTTTCTTTCTGATGCCACTTGGGTAATATTGTTCACTCCAATGTGGTTGAATTGATCAATCCTTTCATTTATGGCATGTGCTGCGGGTGTCTTATTGAATAAATTCTTCCCTACTCTGTGAGCATAGGCAAGTTTCCTAATGCTTTATAATTAAAAGTTTAATTTGGTCGCCCACTTTGAAGTCTCTAACCCACCAGAATTAAACTGGTGCGTGGTGTACGATAGGGTTCCACTTTCATCCTCGCCACCTGGGTAACCAGGCGCTTCAGTACCATTCACAGAAAACGACATCCCTTCTCCCATGGTCAGCCACGCCCCCTCTTCACATACCAAAATTTCAAAAATGTGTGGGGTTCCTGGGGTCTCTATTCTTTTCTGTTAATTAAATAGCATATCCCTAAGCAAATGCTCAGCAAAATTTTGCTGTTTTTAGTAGATACTATTTATGTGAGGTTTTTTTTTGGTCATGGATGAATATTTAATTTTTCCAGGTAATTTACCCCCATCTGTTTAGATCACTATATGGTATTTCTCCTTTAATCTAGCAGCAGTGGGAATGAATGTCACTCAGGAGTTTTTCAATGTTGGGTCACTCTCCTCTTTCCTGCAAGAAACCCAACTTGGCCATGATGTATCTATCATCTGTTCTCCGCATGGCTGGGTGGGTTTGCTAATACTCTGCTTCAGATATTTGCGTCTATAATTCAGTGCCTGAGACGGGCTCGCAGATTCCCTTTCCTATGCTCTTCCCTTCTGATGTTCCGATCAAGGATACCCCAGCCTCACAGAACAGGTTACAAACTGTTCCTCTTTTCTTATTCTCTGGAGTTTACTTATAATTGGTATCTTTTGATTAAACAATTGATAGAACTTCTATTTACCACCTAAGGGTGCTGCTTTCTTTGTAAGAAGGTTTACCGGCTAGAAGGAAATCCAGACCTTATAGTTTTCCTAACATCAGTTTGTGTGAAGTTTACCTTTCAAGGCATTTATTCATTTCCCATAAGTTTTCAATTTATTGACATAATATTGTTCGTGGCATTTTCTTATCTCCTACAATTCCACTTCGTCTGTTGGATCAGAAGCTCCATACGGTGAGAGGCTTCTGTTTACTTTCACTGTGGCTGTATACGGAGAACTCAGAAGAGTGCTGATAGCACATTTAGAGAATGTTTTAGGGAAGGAATATATAAATCTGCATTTATGCCTCCCTATTCATTTACTGCTGAGCGCTCTTACCATTTCTCAATGAGTCCTGCCATAGCTTTATTTTCCTGGTCCCTTTCCAGACCCGAATTTTGACTTTGTTGAACAATTTGTTCATCAATTTCTATTATTCTCTTTAGGCCCTCTTTTCCTTTCTTTGAATTTATCCTAATGTTTTTTATATATCAGTTGTAAACTTGGCTTATTAATTTTCAGCCTTTCTTTGGAATATAAACATGTAAGGCTATACATTTCCCTATGTGTTTGTTTCACCAGTAATTGTGACACATTTTCACTCAGTTCTAAGCAGTCTTTAGTTTCAATTTTGATTTGTTTAGAACTATGGGTAATTTAGATGTGTTGTTCTCAATTTTAATCAAATGGATTTTAAAGAAATCTTAGTTACTGCCTTCTAATTTAATTATACTGTATTCAGAGAACTACACATATATGTATATAATGATTCTTTGAAATGTACTGAAATTTACAGTCTAGTATACAGTTATTTTTTAATCAATGGGAGCTTGAAAAGGATGAATATTCTCCATTAGGTACCAGGTTCTCTATTTGTCCAATAAATCAAGATTATTTTTTACTTTTATTTATTTATTTTATTTTAGAGAGAAGGGAAGGGAGGGAGAAAGAGAGGGAGAGAGACACTGATGTGAGAGAGAAACGTGGATTGATTGCCTCTCATACGTGCCCTGACCAGGGGCCAAATCTGCAGCTTAGGCATGTGCCCTGACAGGGAATCCAACCAGTGACCTTGTGCTTTAAGGAAGAACACCAACTAACTGAGCCACACTGGGCGGGGCCCATGTACAGTCTTTCAGTGGAATGGTTATTTGTATGGTTTGCCTGACTGTGATTTAGACCTTCTGTCCCAGAGTAACTCATGGTAGCATTCCCTCACTTGAACAATAAATTAGTCAGTTACTGTTAAACTAGGCTCTCAGCCACCAAGGGTCAGCAAGCGCCCCTAGTAACGAATTTCATATTTAGCTGCTTTTTGCTAATTCTCTGGATTTACATTTTACTATTCATCCTGGCCTTGGCTTATTTAATTTACTTTGTGGAATGATTTTTAGGTGTTTTTTACATGGTTAGTTTTATTTTCCTCCCCTTTGAACTTATGGTTCATAATATTCTTGGATATATTTCTGTGTATTTCATCTATTTCCTTTCTGATGAACAAGTATACGACATATTAAAGGGGTGGCATAAATACTGACTGAAAGAACAAATGATGCAAATGATTCTGTTTTGATTTCTAATGTTTTGCAATAAACTTCAAGTGCATTTAAAAAAAAACTTCTTTCCTGTTAAATTTGTTATTTCATTCCTGGGGAGGTGTGAACTTTAAGCTGTTCATCACAACACGGTTTTTATTTGTAAAAATTTTGAAACAGGCCCTGGCTGGTGTAGCTCAGTGGATTGAGTGTTGGCCTGTGTGCAAACCAAAGGTCGCTGGTTCAATTCCCAGTCAGGGCACATGCCTGGCTTGCGGGCCAGGTCCCCAGTAGGGGGTGCATGAGAAGGAGCCACACATTGATGTTTCTCTCCCTCTCTTTCTCCCTCCCTTCCCCTCTCTCAAAATAAATAAATAAAATCTTTTTGAAAAAACTTGAAACAAGTAAGGCGACAGGAATGGCTATGTAATAGAAGAGTACAAAATTCCATGAGCATTTTGACCGTAAATAAGATATAATATGTACATGTGGACATGGACTAGAAGCCAACTAGAAAAGATGAACTTATTAGAAAAGCAAGGTTTGGATCCCCTTTGTCTTTTTAAAACTTGCAGTTATTGTTACTATAGTGCCACATGGGCAATGGATATAAATTTTAAATAAAATAAACTCCAGACATATACATGTATCTATCTCCTCTTTCATACAGTCAGAGAAGCAAAAAATGCACTTGGTGTCAGACGGGCCCGGGTTCAAATCCTCGACCTGTTATTTAATAGCTGAGTCAGTCCTTCATGCCTCCTACTGTAGGTAAGGAATTCCGACACACCCCTTTAACTCTGGCCTCGGCTGTATGGCTACTTTGGCCAATAGCAGCAGCAAGGACTCAAGTTTCCCTTTTGTGCGCTTGGGCTTCCTCTTCCACCTCTTCTTTGCCCTATCCGCTGATGGGATCTGGCAGACACTGAAGGGCAGCCGCCAGCCATTTGACACTTAGTTAAGCCGTGTAGCCAGACGACCATCCAGCCAACCTGCAGAGTCATGAATAAATAGTTTGTGACCTCAGCCACTATCAGCATAGTTTGTTACACAGCATTATCTATCACAGTAGATAACTGATACACCCTGGCTTCTTCATCTTTCTACTGCCAGGCCCTCCAACTGTGTTTGGTACCTACAGATCAATGAGGAAGGCTTTTGTCATTGTCATTGTTCTCCCACAGGTAGGATGAAATTTTCATGTTTGCACCCACGCCTACCTTAACACCTGCCATATTTTTAACATTTGTTTCCTTACATATTTCTCTTATCCTCTAAGCCATGAATGGCTTCAAAGCAGGGTGTATGTATTCCTATCCATATCTACAGCACCTGGCACAGAAGACGCTCTCAATAAATGTTTTGGTTTCAATCATATGACTGAATCTTGGGAGCTGACATGAACCAAAACGACCGGCAGCAGGTGGCAAGAAGCACACAAGCTGCTCCTTATGCCAAGAGGCCTTATGTGTTTCAGAAAGCGCAAACAAGACGAGAAAGGAAACCCAGAACAATACAGAAGTGAAGCACATGCTCTCCGGTTCCTTCTCTCATCTCTCACCACACTGCACACGGAGCTCGGAGCCATTCACCCCCCTGAAGGGTGTGCCCGAGCTGGCTTGCCTCGGCCACCATAGGGCACCGAGCACCGCCGAGTCCCGACTGTACCTTCAGATCAGACACGTCTCGGTAGCACTGCTCCGAGCGGGTGTGGTCCGACAGCTGCACGTTCCAGAAGCAGGGGAGCTGATACACGAGGAAGGGGTTCTGTTTGATGACAGCGTTGAAAATATCCTGGGGAAAGAAGCCAGAGACACAGTCAGTCGTGGGCGGGGCCCGGATGGGAAGCGGAGAGCGGTTCTGGAGAGGACTCCTGGCGCCTCAGTGCGCTCTGCTGTTTGAGCCTCGAGCTCCAAACACAGGCCGGCTCACACTGCGGGGCACTTCCCTCACCTCTGATCTTAGGAACCAAGCTAAAACAGCAATAACATTAGGCTAGAGATGGGGCAATGCCCGGTGCTGCCATGAAACTCACGGGTCCCACTGGTCTCACGACGCACAGCAGGGCATGCAGACCTGTGCGCAGACAGGGAGCATCTGTCCCAGCCGAGCCAGCACGAAATAAACGGAGTCACTTTTCCGCCCCTCTTCCCACCTCAGTGAGTAGCCCCTTGTGATCCATCCCGAGCCTCCTGGAGAGGAAACGGTGCGAAGACAAGTTGCTCTGCTCATTCAGGGGCTGAGACAAATCACAGAGCTGCTGAAACAGCGGCTCTTCCTGGGGCTCTTGGTGGACTCGATGATGGATGCGCCTTGGCTTCCAGGGGCCACGGTTCCCGGGTACGCCCTCCCATCTCCCCGTCCAACCCCGGCTCTTTCTAAAGAGGCTCCAGCTCTCTTGGCTCCTCTCCAAGCTCCTGGCCGGCCATACTAATTAACTAGCTGCCGACAGGGGGTGCCGGGAGGTGAGTGATGGCCCCCCGCAGCAGGAGACGGCTGAGTCAACTATCCTCACTGGACCGGACATCCGATTGCTAGCTTTTGGGGACACATTCAAGTCGCTGTGACCTGACTTAAAATATGATGATGGAGAACAATTTCCCCTCAGGTTTCAAACAGCTACCTGGGTGATTTTTAACTCATTCATTATACCGTATCTCATGTTTGAAAAAAGAAATTAGTTTCTGGCTGCTTGGGAAATACTACATAATAATAAAGCACCCCCCTAAAAAAAGTAGTCGAGTAACCTTACAGACTTTCTGGTCTCCTCTGTAAGAGAAAACTTTGCAAGAATGTAACAACTCGGACAATTGAACATGGAACAAAACCAGAGCGAGCTTGCTTTTTGGAAGATTACGAAAGGACAAGATGTGGAAAGCCCAGAGAAGTCGTCTTTACATTTCAAGACGGCCACTCATTCTACTGGAAACTCGAAGTCCAACTGGGAGGACCTGGTGGATCCAAGATCAACCCCTGCATTTCCCAGTGAAAATCTTTCCTAGCAAAAAAGAGAAATGGGGTTTTTATGATAGTTTGGTGGGGTTGACGGACTTTCCCAGGTTGCCTGGGTTAAAAGCTGGCTTCCCTGGCCAGGCAGTCTGTCCCTTCTATTTAAATGCATTTCCCTTGGAGACAGGGTCATAGTCTGGGGTCTAAGGAAGAGGCTTTGCTTTGAAAGCTGGGCTCTATAGCCAGAAAGGCCAATGAAGCCATGGCCAGGAAATCTGCTGCTGCATTCTGGAACCACAGGGGGTAGGCAGCACGCTCTCCACGCTGAGATGAAGACAGCGACCTCCTCTTAACACACTAAACTGTCGTTCACTCAGGAGTCTGCTCCAATAAACTCTAGGCTCTCTGAGGCCAAGGGCGGTGAATCTTCATTTGTGTCTGAAATCCTATTTCTGAACACAGTCCCTGGCATAGGCAGGGTGCAGCGGAAGTCTGCCGAATGAACAAGTGAATGAACAAAGGAAACAAACTCCTGAGCCGAGCGGTTGTCTTAGGCTGGCAGTGAAGGCAGATAGATCTACCCAAGTGTATACGATCACACTGTAGGTGGGAAAAGAACGCAGACCCACTGACTTTCCAGTTCATCTGAGCAGCAGCAGCACTGGGGTCCTCAGGAACAGCCAGGCCCCTCACCTGGTCGGCTAAGGACGTGGACAGCATGCCCATCAGCTCCCTCTCAGCGGTGAGTCTCCACATCTGCTCCCATTTCATCTTCCGCAGCTTATCCAGAAGCAGCAGGATCACCCCTGGGCAACGGCATAGGATGGAGGGTGAAGAAAACAGCAGTAAGACAGAGAGCCAGGCACACCTGTGCACCTGTGCTGGAGACGAACACGCCTGCGCTCAATCCCAGGCTCAGCCAGCTACTCAGGGGGAGACTTGAAACGGTCTTGCTGAAACACTCTCATCAAACAGGGAATGTTAACACAGACCCCAAAGGCTGTGGTGAGCACTAAGGGAGATGAGCAGAGGAGCCCAGCACTCTGGACAGGGACAGTGGTGACTGCGGCCCAGCAGTGTGTGTGCACTTATGCCGCTCAACCGTATGCTTTGAAATATGGTTAAAATGGTGTATTTAGCCCTGGCTGGTGTAGCTCAGTGGATTGAGCGCGGGCCTGCGAACCACACGATTGCGGTTCGATTCCCAGTCAGGGCACATGCCTGGGTTGCAGGCCAGTTCCCAGTAGGAGACTCACAAGAGGCAACCATACATTGATATTTCTCTCCTTCCCTTCCCCTCTAAAGATAAATAAATAAAATTTAAAAAATGGTGTATTTATGTTACGTACAGCTTTCTGCAATAATTTTAACAAGAGCCCAGCACTTGACCTAATGTGTTAGACATTCCCTGTAAGTATTTGGTTTTCGGTTTTGCTTCCCCCCCGAGATATGATAACCTCCCGAAGTTTAGCTGATGGATGGACAACGCACGACATTGATCTTTACAGACAAAAAGCAGCCCCTCCTGCCTTCCTTCTGGAGAAGCCTTAGCTCGTGGTCATCAGTGTTCCTGATGTCAACAGTTGTCTTAAGCCGACCACGCCAACACATGTGTAAACTTCGGTGAAGGCGGTGTTGATGCTGGGCCTTTAAGATGAGCCCCCAAAGCCTTTGGTTTCCTAAGAAACTGATAATAAGAGGTTGTTTCCTGCTCCTCTCCAACGTCTTCTTTTGTTTTTGTTGTTGATTTTTATGGGTAGTGAGAGGGGTAACTGGGCGATGGTATCCCCAGGAAACTTGCCATTATACGCCCTTTTATATTTTTAAAAATGCTAAAACAACTAAATGTATTACTGAGGCAAAAAATAAAGTCACTGATAAAAGTCTGAAAAGAAAAGCGCACGTGGGCTGAGCTGAAAGAAAGGCCCAGAAGCAGCTGCCTGCCCCGGGTCAGTGAGAACACACAGAGAAAGCACGGAGCCCGGCGCCTGAAAGCCCAGAGAATTTCCCCGGAGGCCTGTAGTTAATGCGGTGGATGCAACAGTGGCCCCCATGGGCTCCCGAATCCATCTTCCTCAGGATGAGTAGCTGGGCAGAATGGTCAGGGAGAAAACGCCGGGCGGTTGAAAAATGATCTCTGTTGACACCCAGTATGTACATTTTTAAGATTGTTGGGAAGAAGCTGATTCCCCGGATGGCACATAAATGTCAACACTGAGACCTGCACTTATTCCAGTGGCACATGCCATTTAGTGAAAGGCGTTTGGTCAGTTAGAGTCAAAATTAAAAAAAAAAATACACTCACACACGCAGTTATGGGAAGACTGGGATAGCACACAGGGGTCTGAAGTTGTAAGCCAGAAGTACAAATTATACCCACTGCTTATCTCCTTTGTGCTTTTGCAAGTTTTCTTGAGGATATTACTTCACTGAAGACTCACAAGATCCCTGTAAGCTAGATGTTGCCATATTTATTCTACAGGTGGGAAAATGGAGGGGCTGAGGCAGGCACTTCAACAGTTCGCAGTACAAGACTAGATACCCCAGATCCAAACTCAGATCTGCCAGATTCCAAAGCCACTGCCTTCTTTGTCTACACCACACAGACCAGGGCTCCAGCGATGCCTCTTTGGGGCCTTGTGGCTCAGGCCAAAGACTTTTTCCTTTTTCAACTATTGGTTGCTACATTGTAAAAGGAGGAAACTGCTGCTTGCCCTGAACAACTCAGAAAACGTTCACGCCCCCTAGTGGTAGGCTGGTGAATGTTGAATCACCAGCCCTCCAGGTAAAAAAAACAAAAAAGAAAACCTGATTTGTAACTTTGCCCATTCTCCTGGTGTAAACACTCCTGTCATGGCCGATTTCAAGCCAACAAGGTGACGTCACTGAACACCGGTGGGGAGGAAACATGCCCAACTGGCGTTCCCGAGTCAGTGTGAGGTAGCTCTAGCATAACAGTAAAATCATTATCCCCAAACACAGAAGCAATTTTAGAAAAATACTAAAATTCACCACAGTGTATTATTTGATAGGTTCTTTTGGAAAGAAAAGGGAGATATTTGCAAAGTTTCAAACCAAGAGAATATATTGATGGAATCAAGAAAATAGATCCAAGTCAATCATGTGAAAGAGAATTTCATGAATTCTTATTGTAGAAAATAATTCTAATTATGTTGCCTAGAAAAAAATGGGAAGAGGGCAGAGGCTAGAAACAGTGGTAAAGATACTAATGCACACTCTGAAGCTTCTAAAGAGGCCAGTGGTAGCTCCATCTGTGTCCGTAGCCTGAACTAAGAATCGACTTTTGAAATGGCGTTGGTGTTAAGACCTGGCAAGTCCCGGGTGGCAGATGTGACTCCCCTGTGTTTGCCAGGCCTGTTGGAAAGGGGGTGGGGTCTAAACAGACGACTAAATACAGAAATGCAGATCATTTTCCCAGTTACCCAGCCTTTTCTTTTGTGTGGTTTTAATTTAATTTTTAAAAGCATGGACTATTTCAAGTCAACGGAAAAGTACAGAAGCTAACATAACAAACACCCACCACCCTGCTTTAACGCACGCTGATACATCGCCACATCGGCTGTCAATCAGAAGGCATTTCCAGCAAATCTCCTCCCTCTCATCCTAGCACTTCCTTCCCACAAGGGTAACCAGCATCCTGGGATGGGTGGGTTTCATTTCCCTGCAAACGTTTATATTTTATTTTCTACACACATATAATAAACAACATATGGTGCTTAAGAGTGCTTTGTAGTGAAAATACTCTATTTTAACTTACTTTTCACCCGACATTATGTCTTAAGAGATTTAAAGATTCTTAAAAGATTCTAAATCTTAAAAGATTTAATCATGTTAAGATTTTAATATCTAGTTTATTCATTGTAATCACTTTCTTCGTCATATGAATATACTACGGTTTGTTTACGCATTCCCCCAGTGAAGGACATTTGGCTGTCTCCTAGGTTTCTGCTATTACCAACCGTGTTGCAATAACACCCCAATCCCACCTCACCGGGCTCACATCTGAGAGCTTCCTGGGGGCACAGTCTCCAGGACAGTGTGGGGACCGCGGTCCTGACAGTGCTACCTTGTCCCGTAACGTCTGGACTTACTCCGCCTGCCTTCTCTCTGACTTCCCAGATGTCACTGAGCCTCAGGGATTCTACGTTTGAAGTGGTTTCCTCATCTCTTTTTTTACTCACTTATTTAACCTTTTTTTTTTTTTTTTTTTACCGAGCACCTATTCTGTGCAAACTAACTGAAATGGACTTGTACTTGTGTTTCTTCCCTACTTTTTCTAATCTCATGGGTTTCACTCCAAATAGCAGTTCGTGTATTTTTCTGGCTGCATCACATTCGATCTTTGGCAGGCCCCGTTTGCGGCAGACGTGCACCCTGTTAGGGTTCCGTGCCACAACTGCAAGCACCGAGATGTGCGATGTTTACGGAGAAAACAGAGAAGGGAGGCCTGGACCGGGCCGGGCTGGGGAACAGACAGGTAGGGGTGTGGGAGATATGGACACAGGCAGCGCGGGGACATTGGGCTACGCCAGACCCACACAGCTTAACTGCCGTGGTGCGAGCCTCAACGAGTGAGCAGGGCACACATGGGGAGGGGCCTTGTATCTATGCAAGAGAGGTGCTTTCCAGTCGTTTTCACATCATTTCCTAAACAGAAAATCATATTCTTTTACTCACTGGGCGATATAGAGGAAGCTGCTTGTGGCTGGAAGGACTGATCCAGGGGTCCTGGCTGCCTTAAGTCCCATTCAGGTGAGCCCGTGGCTGAGGAGATGGCCATTTAGGCACAGCTGTCGGCCACGTGCGCCACACTACTTGGAAAGCCCTGCTGAGGATAAGTGGGAGCTGGTGAAGGGTTTTGAGCAAGGGAGAGACCACGGCTAAATGGGTTTCAGAAAAGCCAACCTAACATGTTGCTTTATTGGGTCACTTTGTAGGATCAAAGACCTGCAGTATCTCAGGCGGTCTAAGCCACAGTTTCCCAGACTTGCACACCAACCCATCTGGGTCTTGCCACAATTTACTTTTCTTCCCCCTTTCATCAGACCATTCCTTCTGGCAAAACTGGCATGACATGTTGCAATGCAACTGCCTCTCTTTGCAAACTTGACAAGCTAATACTCAGCCTGCTTCCCCTGTCAGGATCCCAGGATGTTTACCAAGTACACCACTCTCCATTCCCCAGCTCAACCGGGAGTCAGAATCAAAACGAACACAAAAACTCATAAGCAACCATGTTGCAAAGCTCATGAAATTCACTCCCAGCTTCCTCATTCTTTGTCTCTTTTGACTCACAGCACCCTGAGAAAGGAGGCAGGCAAGTCACCATCCTGGTCTTTGGACAGATGTGGGAGCTGAGGTGCGAAGTGAGGTGACTTTTCCAGTGTCACAGTGCTGGCTGGTGCGTGGCAAGGGCTTCTCACTGCCCTGTCTGCAGAAGGGTCTGCATCCTAGAACATGAGAACTAACAAGGACTGTGTATTCTGTGCCAACGGGGATGACGTCGTAGATTTCTTTTGTGCGCTGATATTTTGAAAGACTGCTTCATGTTAAACACACATACCAAATGGCTTCTTGGCCAACACAAGCTCATGGGAATCAGGGTTCCCAGGACCTACCACCTGGCCATATGCGAGCTGCCCTTGACAGGTCAAAGAAACCACTGGGGACCCTAGGTGACCTTAAACATATGTCCTCATTCAGAAGTTATTTCTTCCACAATTCACTTTAGAGGTGGATTATAGGCACTTCTTTTGGTTCTATTCACTGGGTTAACTGGGGACTTAGCAGTTTGCAAAGCACAACCCTTGTTCTTGGGGAGCAAGGCCTACGCGGGAAAGGAGATGAGTAACCAGAAAGTGCACGCACTGTGAGCGATCTGAGATGTGCTTCGAACCACAGGAGCCGGGGCCGGCAAACCGCCCAGCTGCGATCTGAGTGTGGGGGAAGCATCCGGGAGAAGCTTCCCGAGATAAATGATGTCTGACCTGAAATGTGGAAGGTGTGGAGGGTCACCTACCTGAAGGGCAAGCCAGACAGGCTGCTCCCTCCAGGGCTGTGAATGCCTACGAGGGAGCAATTATTCTCCACCACATTGGAATGGCAGCCCGTAAGCGGTAATAACCCAGTTCTCCCTCTCCTCCCAAGAAGGAAAATTGGAAAGAGGCTGTCCAGCATGGGTGAAAACATCGGTCTTTGCCCATGAATTTATAATTAACCACAGATTATCTGTAAAACAAGACCCTCACGTCTGCCTGCTGAGGTGGTGGAGTGAATCCCTCAGCTGGCTGCAGGTAACACGAAAACGGCGGCGCCCGTGGAGGCGGAGGCATCGGCCTCAGTGCCAATAACACCACCCACCGGCCCCATCTCCTGCATGAAGTCACTGGGCCCCCGCTCCTTACTTGTACTACGGGGCAAGGCCAACTCAACTCGAACATGATTACGAGGATGAAAACGGTTTCTTCAATGATCTTGTATGTGGCATAATCTTCTGTTTCCTACATTGAAGTGAAAATCCCATGACGTAAAAAAAAAAGGTGTCTGGTACGGTAGGAACAATACTCAACGTTGCCGACTTGAGAAACACCAATGGACAATCAGTGTGCATACTGAGCAGTTTATCTATTGCCACCACTCACTTGTCTGCGACCTCAAACGTCCTCTGTGTGGAACGCACTGGGCACTCAAAAAACGGGGAAATGCTGCCGTGGTCCGTGTTCCTTCCCAGTTTTCCATCAGCTTATGGTGTTGTAACCAGTGTCACTCTCACGTCCCTTGGGATCATTGCAGGTGGCAACGAAGGGATATCACCCACAGGAAGAAAAATATATTGAAGGAAAGAAAACGCACCACAGAGCAAAGTATGCGCCTAAATTATGCTCTGAAGCAGCGAAGGAGTCTGTTTAGGCTGTTAAATACAATCACGCATATGGGCTCACCACAGAATCTGCCTATTTCTTCAAAGGCCGTGAGTCTGCATGCAGATTGTATCAGAACAGCAGAACAACATCTCCCAGAGAAGCAGACTCCATTCACTGACCTCACTCCTCTGGTGCTGGGGAGACGCTCTAATTCTCACTGGCAAAGACTTTGAAAATGTGAAGTCGTACATAAAAGCTTTTAAGTAAGTTACTGAAACTGTACCTTCCCTCACTAAGGTGCGTAATTATCACTCACTCACCTTGTGTAATTCCCAGAATTGATAAAATTCTGCATGCATGCAATGGGGGAGCATGCTCTTTAAGTGGACACTGGTGAAAATGACAAAAATGGCTCCTTTTGCAACTGGACCCTTTCAAGCTGAAACAAACACAGATTTGGCTTTGGAACACATGCCCTCAAGGCAGACTCTGACACCACTTGCCTGCTGTCAGGAGGAGGGTGGTGCCAAGAAGCTTGACTTTGGCCTTTGCCTGGCATTTGCTGTGGCACGACCTGCCCATCTCCACACTTACTGGCGGGGCTGGGAGCGTGGAGCGAGCCCTCTGCTCCGAGGCTGGCGCTCTGCACAGAGGCGGCGCTCCTGCAATTCCACAGGAGCTCCTGACGGAGCTGGCTGGGATGCACGGGGCTGGGGGTGCTTTGCATTCAGTGTTGTGTTGGGAATGGAACAGACCCACACTAAATAAATAAATGAATAAATACATTAAAAATGAAAGGCTTCTCCTGTGAACATCTGGTACAGTGATGGGGTGTTTCATCTTTGGATCAGAGGGCAACGTTTCTTCTCCTGTAAAAGAATATGGAGCAAGAGCTGGAAGCTGAGATGGCAGGGAAAGAAAGGTGGATGTCTATGCAGAGAAGAGAAAGAAATCGTGATTTTTAAAATGAGATAAATGTTGATTTCTATCAGTGCAACTACAAAATGGAAAACAGACCAGAGATGACAATGCTGATGATACCAGTCATTTATCAAGCAACTGTACGCTAGAAATAAGGTGCTTTAATTGATGGCTTCAAATGCTTATGACAAACCTGCACGATAGATGGAATTATCCCCACTTTACAGACGAAGAAACTAAGGCTCGCACATGGCTCGGGAGTAGCCAAAGCAGTGTTGCTCTTTGACCTGTGGTTGCCTCTTCCAACCATGAGTGTTGCCTCCTGGTGTGTGTGCAGGTCCATGGGCACGCTCATTACTAAATCTGGCAAGACCTAGTTGTGTCCACGGCTTAGAGCCAAAATAAGTCAGGTAGCTCCTGAAGGGGCAGAAAGTAAATGTTTCAAGGACTTGGAGAAGATCACAGGCCACAATCAGATTGCCTTGTAAAAAACCTAGGGGGTGGGGAGACCAAGCACATGAGGCCAGGAAGGGCAGAGTGGGCCTGAGTGAGGTCAAAGCCCAGGGTGGGGCCTGGCCTGGTACATTGTGAGCACAGGTAATGGCTGGAGTGAAGAGAGGCTTAAATCAGCACAGTTTGGGAGCTAACTGATGTCGCCGTGCCCTCCTGCTTGGCAGAGGTCCTCTTCTGTCTGCCCCTGAGCCCACCAACTTCTCAGCACGTGTCCCGCCACCTCGTGCCACTGAGAACCCTTAAAACTTTTCAGCACGGGGGCCACCTTAAGCTTTCATTATGAAAACCTGTTCAAGGGGAGGTTCTGCTACCTGCTCTCCCTTCCCCTCTCCCATCCATCCTTCCATCCTTCCTCCCCTCCCTCCCTTCCCAAGCAAACAGCCCTCATTCTTTAGCCAAGCTAAGAATACAGCAGGAATTGGCATGGTCAATTCAGACCACATGCTTCAGAAGGAGAAACTGAGGTCCAGAGTTGCCAGGTGCCTCCTTTGGATGAGTCCAGAGCAGGTGTCTTCTGATTAAACCTTTCATTCCTAAACTCGGCGCTTCCCATGGCGTGCTACAAGGCATTCTGCAGGAGGCTAATGGGTGTTGCGGGAAGCTGGGTCAATGAAGTGAATGAAGTTTGGGGGACGGCAGTTCAATCAAGTCAAAGGGTTGGCTGCATCAGCTGTGCACGATCCCTTCGTCTCCCGGGAACCTGGTCAGATATCACTTCTCCCTTCACTCGGAGTCCTCACTGACTTCGCATTTTCTCAGCTCCCCGCCTGCACTGCCAGCAAGGGCTGATCCATGAAAATGAATAATTGTTTTAGTTCTGTAGTGTTTCCTGGGGCTTTGCTGGTTTGAGCCACAGCAACCTGAGGTGGGTACGGAGCGGGCCGTGACACAGGAGGCTCTGGGGACATGCCAGCTCTCACCCTGGAAGTGTTTATGAGAATGACCCTCATAATTGAGACTCTTTTCGGCTTTGAAGCTCCAGAGGTCTCTTCTCATGCATGACCCAATAAAAGGTGAGTTTATTAAAAACCACTTAATTTAAAATCCCCTGCTGATTTCACTTGGGACCCACTTTTGATCACAGCAATTAAACGTTCAGCTTTTTTGCTTTTAAAGCATTCCCTCCCTTCCCAAAGCCCTTTATCAGAGAGAACAAATGGAAATCCTTCCCCGCCCCCGCCCCCCCCCCCCGAAACTTTCCCAGGCCATTCTGAGATTTTTGAAAGTGTGGACGGATGAAGTACAAAGGGCTGCTCAAACCTTATGAAAAGCTGGTTGTCACTCACTCACTCACTCACTCACTCGTTCATTCATTATCTTCCGAGCACCTTCCATGTGTCAGGCCACAGACCTGCAGAGATGAAAGCAGAGGTCCCCGCCCGGAAGAGTCTGGAGGCCTGTGGGCACTCACACTGGTGCTGTGCTGGAAGGCTGGTTCAGAGGGAGGGTGGGGTCAGGTCTCACGTCACGGGGAGCAGTCCTTCACGAGAAGAAAGCGTGGCCCTTCCTCTCCTTTCACTGGACAGAATGTGTTTGGCCAACACCACGATAGGGCTAAGAACATAAAGGGTGGGGTAGCTGGCAAACACTTTTTAACCGAGACATGCAGAATATTTTTATTTCTGAGCTTCTATGGGCAGACTTTTAATTTGCGTAAAATACACATCCAGAAAAGTACACGGAGTGTAAGGGCGCAGCTGAATGAGGTCTGACAAAGTAAACTCATGGGTGTAACTGGAACCCAGATGAAGAAAGAGAACATTGCTCACAGACTAGGACCCCTCCCCCAGGGCCACACACACACCCATCATCCCGCTATCATCCTGAACTCTTGCACCGGAGTTTAATCAGTTTCTACATTTTACATAAATCAAATGGCCTTTTGGCTCAACACTGTGCCTGTGAAATCCACTCACATTATTGCATGGAGTTGTAATTTTTTCACTTGATGCTGTGTAATAACCTATAATATGAGTAGATCATACCCTAGTTACCCATTCCATTGCTGATGGACACTGGGTTGTTTCCAGTTTGAGAGCTGTTATAGCCATAATGGAATGTGCCCTTTGGGGTCATGTATACATCTTTCTGCTGGGCGTGTGCCTAGGGGCGGGATTTCTGGATCACAGGGAGTGTACACACGTTAGGCTTTGGCAGGTCTTGCAGAGTGGTTCCCCTGTGCATGCCACACGGTTGTGTGTGAGAACTCCAGTCGACCCACACTCCCATGAATAACAGTCATCACCTGCCTGTGTGCGTTTTAGACCTCCTGGTAGGCAGGTAGTGGTATCACGTTATGAATTATAATTTGCATTTGTAATGACGAATGAAGCTCAGCCCCTTTTCAGAGGTCAGCTGCCCACGCGGGCACCCTCTTTCAGGAAGGGCCTGTTCACGTCTGCTGCTCAGTTTTCTTCTGGGTTCTCTTACCAGCGGGAAGGAGCTACTTACGTATTTGTTGGGCAGAAACCCAGTGCTCGATGTTGTGCTGCCCTGGGTGCAGGCTGCTCATTGCCCACTTTGCTAGGTTTTTCTTTTTTATGGAATCAAAGAATAGTAGCCATGAAAAACCCCAGAGGTTGTCAAACTCATACTCCACCCAAAAGAAAACGAGGCTCAGCAAGGTGGGGCTCACAAGTAGGTGGCTCAGAAGAATATAACCCTGGCAAAGAAAACAAAGTTCGGGGGTCCCAGAGACCCCCCCCGTCCCCTGGGCTTTATTTTTCTTCCTCCTCCAAACCTCTCCATTTCTAATTGGTCTATTTAAATCCACCCCAGTTTTTCTTCTTCCTCCTAGGCTCATTTGCCAAATGTGGGGGGATAATTCCTAGTCAGCTGTGCTGACCTGAGGAGATTCTACTGTACAAAGAGTCCCTCTTGACCAGAGATGCTTTGCAAATAAGTTGAGGAACGGTGCTGTTGTGGGTCGAATTGGGTACCACAAAACAAGAATGTTCAAGTCCTACTCCCAGTATCTGTGCATGGGACCCTATTTGGAAACAGCTTTTGCAGATGTGATCAAGTTAGGATGAGCCATACTGAATTAGTCTGGGGTCCTCGCAAGAGAAGGAGTGATAGAGATAGACTCGGAGGAGGAGGGCCCCATGGATGCAGAGGCAGGCATCGGACCACGGTGAGGGGTCACCTGGGGCTCCCAGAGCTGGAAGAGGCAAGGAAACATCATGGCCTACAGATGGCAGAGGGAGCAACAACCAGCCAGAACCTTGACTCTGAACTTCCGGCCTCCGGAACTGTGAAAGAATACATTTCTGTTAATCACCCAGTTTGTGGTACCTCGTTACGGCAGTCCTAGGAAGCTGACGTGGTGCCAAGACCCCAAATCTGCTTGTTTTGTCTCAAAGAAACAATCAGGAGTAACTTGCTCACGAGCATCCTGGGCTGTCATCTTGGGCCAAACATACGATTGCCATTTTAGAGATTTGGGCAAATTTTCAGACAATCATTAAATCATAGACGGCAAGCGATTTGCTCATCGTAGACAGTGGGTGATAAGACAAACCTAAGGCTCTGTGGTTTTGGCTCTCTTCCCACCCAGGACACCCCCCAGGAGACGAATCTCTTACAGGACCGGCTCTGAGACAAGACAGCCTTGCACACTCAGTCCACCAGGAAGCGCGGTTCACAGATACCCAACAAAGACACTCTGGCCACGCCCAGGCCACTGCAGTCAAAGTAGCTGGCTATTAAAGACTTTCCCACCTGCCTCTTCCAGTAAGAAGAAAGTGTTTTCTGGAGCTGTAGAGGGGGAAAATATACAGAGTCCAAGATTCTGGTCTTAAAATCACCACTGAACAAAATGGAGATTACAATGCTTAGAGAAGCCGGACGTCGATGCAAGAGGTGAGCACAGCCCACACGGCCTGCATGGGGGGCTCGAGCCGGGAGGACTTTCGCCAGGTACTGAGAAATAGCTACTCTCTGAACAGAAGTCGGATCTGCTGACCAGCTTGTTGGCACAGAGAGCTGAGTTTTTTACCTAAATAACGAGCCTGCCTCTCCCTCCCAGTCTGGCCGGATGCTTCGCTGCACAAGATGATATCTCATTTGCTTACCAAAAGGGGTGAGATGGCGTGGACGGCCGAGCGATTCTGGCCTGGAGCCCGTGTGCTGGGCCCTGGTCGGGCGCTGAGCTAACGGACTGCAGCCAGGGCGAGAAGCCTTCTGCAATTCCCGGCTTAAACAAAGCAGGCCCACCTGACAGGGCACAGTACACGCCCTCTCATCTTTCACTCATCCACACGCTCTAAGGAAAAGTGTGCACGGCAAACACCGCCACCGAGGTACACAGAGCTCATGGCCTTCTTCTCTGCTTCCCCTCCTCATGCCCCAACCCCTGGCCCCAACCCCTGACCCCGCCCCTGTTTATGGACAGGACTAACGTTCTTGGGATGCCCCGTGTGTGCCCAGTGTTCCCCTGGGTATTCTCTGCTTGTCCACCAAGGTCCTTGGCCTGTCCTTCTCCGATGCCCTCTGTGCCCCAGGAGACCCATGCTTTCAGATGGAACTACGTGAGATCCCTGGCGCTGGTGGCTCCTTCCTGGTCAGAAGCATCAGCCACAGACTGGTCAACCAGGGTCTTCCCGACGCCACTGGCACGGTGTGCCGACTCTGGCGCACCTCCAGCGGAATGACGAGCCAGCCCCCAGAGGGCAGAGACCCAGGGAGTGGGAAGGACCCCCGGCCACCATCTGGAGCAATCTCTTCATTTTATAGAGGGGGAGACCAAGACTCAGAGATTGGGCCCAATGTCCTAAACTTCCTCAGTGGCACGGTTAGGATGTGAACGCAAGTCTCTTGACTCCAGCTCTGCAGTTTTCATTGCTTCCCTGACTGGTTGGAAAACAACAGTAAGGATACAATCAGCCCTCAAACCCCACAATGGACTACTTGGAGGCCGAGTATAAAGACGAAGAGTAAAGGTCTTAACATCGGTCTACACGTCAGCCCTGTGCTTACCAGCTGCGTGACCTTGGCAGGTGGCTGGATGCCTGCTCTGTGGTTCAGTGTGCTCTTCTCTAGAACAAGCATTGATAGTGATCCCTACAACTGTTGGGAGGATTAAATGAAATGAAACTCTTGGCATAGTGACTAACATATAGGTTAGTCTTGATCAAATAACGAGCTGTCGTTATAACTTGGGGTAACTTTTTAAACATAAACTAGGTTCATTCTGTTCACCCGTAGGCACTGAAGTCACAGCTCGAAAGCTGAACAGAAATAATAAATGATGACATCGATCATCACAGATGGCAGCAGCCAACTACTGGGCCCCTACCAGGTCCCCTACACTTAACTGGGTGTGTCTATTACCTCTGCTCCTTATAACATCCCAGCACGGCTGAGTAAGCAACTAAGAACGAAAGTAAAAACCCAGACTCAAACCCGGTTTTGCCCGGCTCCCAGGCCCACGCATTCCGCAATGCCGTTGCTGATGAGAGGGAGTCGGTGAGTGGAGCAGAAAGCTGCTGTGAACAGCAGCAGGCAGCCAGTCCGCGCCCGTGACGAACTGAAGATGAACGGTTACTGTAGATACCTCGTGTCCCCAAACGGCGAGCTCCTGGAGGGTGGCACGGGTCTCACTGACTTTGCACCCACAGCTTCCAGAACAGTCTGTGACTCACAGCTGGCCTGCCCGAGACAAGTGCTAACCCCGCCCTGAGACTGAACTGGAGTGTAGTCTGGAGCCGGGGGGTGTCCTCGCACGCTGAGCCCAGAGCAGAATCCCTGTTGCACCGACGCCGACTGCAAGGGAACATCTTAGTGGGAGGCGCAGGCAGTTCTGCCCCCTTCGCTCCCGGCACCACCCCGCTGGTGGAGAAGGCTCCGAACCGGGCCAAGTGCTGGCAGGTGGCATCGCAAAGACCGGATGTCAGAGATGCAGGTACATTCTGGACCCATACCTGTTTTCCATGTAACCTGGGGGACGCTAGTGCATTTCTGTAAACTTCTCTTTCCGATTCTGTAAAAGGACTATGGTCATACATTTACTTTTCCATTTAACCAGTATCTGTTCAGTCTCCCATGTACCAGAGCCCATTCTGAAAACAGAAGCCCTTGTCCTCATGGAGCCAACAGAAAAGGAGACGATAAAGTAAGGACGTACATCACGTTACAGGACGGTGACAAAGCAGGTGGGGAACTTGGTTGAAATTTTGTTGTTATTAAGATACCCGAAGACATTTTTTCGCTGCTTTTGGAGAGACGGGGGGTGGGGGGGTGGGGAGAGAGGAAGAAACATCACTGTGAGATGGAAACATCGATTGGCAGCCTCCTGTACACCCCCCGCCCCGACCGGGGATCAAACCTGCCACCGAGGCACGTGCCCTGACAGGGAATTGAACTTGCAGCATTTCTGTGTAAGGGACGAGGCTCCAACCAACTGAGCCTCACTGGCCAGGGCAGAGCCTGTTGAAATTTTAAGTGCATGGTTGGCAAAGTCTCCTCTGAGAAGGTGGTGTTTGAACAAAGACTGCAGGAGGCGAGGGCTTTTACCTCCCTGACTGGTGAGGGGGACTGGGGGGTAGGTCAGGGGGACTGGGGGGTAGGTCAGGGGGACGGGGGGGTAGGTCAGGGGGATGGGGGGTAGGTCAGGGGGACTGGGGGTAGGTCAGGGGGATGGGGATGGGGAAGGGAAAGGAGGCCTGCCTCCTGGACGGCTGTGAAAGTTCAACAAAATAGTAACCCATTTGAAACATCCCGTTTATAACAAGTGCCCCCTACACGTTGGCCAGGACTACTAACATTATTCCTGGGGCAGGTGAAGGCCCCTACTCCCCAGGCGGTAGCTCCAGCAGGCATGGAAGTCCCTTGGGGTCCAAACTGGGCTATTCAATGGGCCTCTCTGCCCTCTGCCAGCCAGCTCTGGGCCACCCACAGCCCGTCCTGCTCACGGGACATCAGGGGCGGGGCTTGGTCCCACCCCGGCTGCAAACACTTCATCCGCACTGGAAAGATGGTAAATGGACACTGAATAAGATTAAGAATTCGGTGTTTCCTCAGTATATTTGCCTGGCTGCTCCAACTTGACCCCATGTGGGCTGAAGGCAAGAGCCACGGTTTCTACTGCCTTTGCTGCCCGCGTCGAGCATCAAGACGAGCCCGTGCATGCTGTGCGGGGCGTGAGGTCTGCACTGAGCGCAGGTGGACCCCTAAGCACAGCTGGCCTTGCGGAATAGCAACGGGCTNAAGTCTCCTCTGAGAAGGTGGTGTTTGAACAAAGACTGCAGGAGGCGAGGGCTTTTACCTCCCTGACTGGTGAGGGGGACTGGGGGGTAGGTCAGGGGGACTGGGGGGTAGGTCAGGGGGATGGGGGTAGGTCAGGGGGATGGGGGTAGGTCAGGGGGACTGGGGGGTAGGTCAGGGGGATGGGGATGGGGAAGGGAAAGGAGGCCTGCCTCCTGGACGGCTGTGAAAGTTCAACAAAATAGTAACCCATTTGAAACATCCCGTTTATAACAAGTGCCCCCTACACGTTGGCCAGGACTACTAACATTATTCCTGGGGCAGGTGAAGGCCCCTACTCCCCAGGCGGTAGCTCCAGCAGGCATGGAAGTCCCTTGGAGTCCAAACTGGGCTATTCAATGGGCCTCTCTGCCCTCTGCCAGCCAGCTCCGGGCCACCCACAGCCCGTCCTGCTCACGGGACAGGCTTCCTTAAACAGGGCTAGCGGGGACGATGCCACCTCTGTGTTAGAAAAAGCCACGAGGGGCCATAGAGAGGGGTCATGAGATAATGCAAACATTTCTCTGAGAAATACTGAATGATTAATAAAGGCCACTGGGAACACCTTTCACCCCGGGTATCCACGTTAGAACACAGACTCAGAGACATGCCATTCAGTCCTACGATGATCCGAATCTTTGGAGAGAGGATCAGACATGAGGTGGGGTGAGGTAACCAATATTTATGGAGCCTCCGCAGTAGTTGTAGGTCACTGGGTTTGAAGCTGCATTTACAGCATCCTATTTGATATTCACAACAGTGCCGTGAGAACGTGCCACTATTTCTATTTTCCGGATGTGGAAAGCTGAGAGGCACAGGTAAGACCCTACCCTGCCCAGACCCTGCTCCTTCTGCCAAGAGGCAGACCTGCCCCCACAGGGAGAGACAGGACGTATTTCTGGGTCTGTGAGCCAGGGGTCTGTCATAGCCACTTAACTTCTGCCACTGCAGACCCAGAGCAGCCACGGACAGAACAAAGCATGAGTGGTGTGGCTGCGCGTTAATCAAACTTCATTAATGAACACTGGAGTAAGAGATTCTTACCATTTTTTATGTGCCACAAAATATATTGTCTTTCCCTTTCTTTTCTTAATGATTTAGAAATGTGAAAACCATTTCTAGTCTGATCCAAACAACATCAAGGGCGGGGCTTGGTCCCACCCCGGCTGCAAACACTTCAGCCGCACTGGAAAGATGGTAAATGGACACTGAGTAAGATTAAGAATTCGGTGTTTCCTCAGTATATTTGCCTGGCTGCTCCAACTTGACCCCATGTGGGTTGAAGGCAAGAGCCATGGTTTCTACTGCCTTTGCTGCCCCCGTTGAGCATCAAGACGAGCCCGTGCATGCTGTGCGGGGCGTGAGGTCTGCACTGAGCGCAGGTGGGCCCCAAAAGCACAGCTGGCCTTGCGGAATAGCAACGGGCTGAGGCGGGCGATTTCTCTTGGGTAAATGTCTGAGCCGAGATTCCCTACGTGCAGCAGTCCCATGGGGCCTCTGCTAACCCACTCAAGGCCCCGCGTGCCTTTCTGCCTCAAACACGTACGTCCGAGCTGTGGTGCTGAAATGCTAACTGAGCTCTAAAAGGAGATCTGGCAATTCAGGGCAGAGGGGGTGAAGAGGGAGGGGCTGTGTGGGAGAAGAGAGGTGGACAACAGGAATAGCTCTCAAGGAAAAGGAAAGACCAGGAGGCTGGTCTCTGATGTCACTGGCATTTTTTTTTTTTTTGCTGTGTTCTGGCAGCCCCAGGGAAAGTACAGGGTAATGGGTTCTAATCCCAACAGCAGGGGTGCAAATAAACCACCAGAGTCACACCTCTGTACCCCTTCTTTCCTGTAACCCGAGTGCTTTCTCCATCTGGTCATGTATGCATTCTAATCTCTTACATTTGCTCCTAGATCCTTTCTTTTGGGGTTAATTCTATTTAACTTCATTGAGAAGTAATTGGCACATATAACTGTATATATTTAAAGTGTGCAATGTGATGATTTGGTATGCATCTACATTGTAGAATGATTAGCAAGTTCAAGATCATTAAAACATCCGTCACCTCACATACTGAACACAGGTAGCTCTGTAAAGGAACTGAAGTCAGTATCTTTTGAAATATTTGCACACCTATGTTCATTGCAGCAGCCGGGTCAAAAGCCAAGATGAGGACACAAAGAAAATGTGGAGTATGTACACATTGGTGGTGACACGGGTAACTCTGGGGCATTATCCTGGATCTTCCTCGACAGCAATCTGTCCGATGCCAGGATTCCGGTTTCACTCGGCGTCCGACAGCCTAGCCTGGGGTCTGATATCGCACACAGCTACCGCTCGGAATATCTTTGCTGACCGAATGTACACAAACAGCTGTGCAGTCCCTGAGTCTGCTGCTGGTTAGGGAAGCAGGATGTAGGGGATAAAGAATAGAGAGAGAAGGTACAAAGAAAGGTACTAAGGTGAGAGTGAATGCCTTTATAATGCAGCTTTGGGAAGATAAGGGAGAATTTCTACCCAGTAGGCAGGATACTTGGTGGAGAGAAATCACCTGCCTCTTTTCAGAAACCACTGTGGAGGTTCTGATTGGTTTGAGATGATCCATGAATGCCATGGCTTTTCAAATCTTCCCCAGTGATTCTGAAGTACTGTTCTAAATACGAGATTTTGACTAGTATAAACCCTACAAAGGATGCAGTGAGAAATAAATGAGATAAAGTATGTATAGTTATTACAACATTACTGACTATATCCCCTATGCTGTACTTTATATCCCCGACTACCTAATGTTTAGAAATGTGAAAACCATTTCTAGTTTGATCCAAACAACATCAGGGGCGGGGCTTGGTCCCACCCCGGCTGCAAACACTTCAGCCGCACTGGAAAGATGGTAAATGGACACTGAGTAAGATTAAGAATTCGGTGTTTCCTCAGTATATTTGCCTGGCTGCTCCAACTTGACCCCATGTGGGTTGAAGGCAAGAGCCACGGTTTCTACTGCCTTTGCTGCCCGCGTCGAGCATCAAGACGAGCCCGTGCATGCTGTGCGGGGCGTGAGGTCTGCACTGAGCGCAGGTGGACCCCTAAGCACAGCTGGCCTTGCGGAATAGCAACGGGCTGGGGCGGGCGATTTCTCTTGGGTAAATGTCTGAGCCAAGATTCCCTACCTATCTTGGCTCAGACAGTAACTACCAGTAAGTAACTACCAATCTCTACTTCTCAATCCCTCACCTTTTCCACCCAGCCCCCATTTTCCCCACTTCACCAAACCCGGCAACCCTCGGTCTGTTCTCTATCTACGAGTCTGTTTCTGTTTTGTTTGCTCACTTATTTTGTTCTTTAGATCTCACATATAAGTGAAACCATGTGATGCGGTATTTGTTTTGGGGTATGGTGCCAGGTGGGGAATCACTACATAAATTATATAAATGCCTAACTGCTATGCTGTACACCTGAAACTAATGTAAAATAATATTGAGTGTCAACTGTAATTGAAAAAGAAAAAAAATAAACTGTAAGCAGCATTTAGGAAAAAAAAAGTATGAAAAGCACTTAGCCTAGGGCTTGGCACAGAATAATGCCCAGTGAGAGGATATCAGCGGGTATTAACCCGTTCTGTGGGTGGCATCAGGTTATAAGGTGATGCCCAGCTGCCTAGTCCTGTGCGTTGGGGACGGGGCCAGACAACTCCCCAGGTAGATCTCAGCAGCTGCTCTGCCGGTCTCAAGCTCTGAAGCTCCAAGACGAGACTGGAAGGAGCCTTAAGCACTGGGCTCTGTCGTTTACTGGCTCTGCTACCTTCTGAAGTCAGCCTCTCCGTGCCTCCGTTGGCTCCTCTGTCCAGTGGGGGTCATGGGAGCAGATGGGCGTGAATACACAGCCCAAATCTGAGAGGTGGGCACTGTGATCTTGAGATACTTCCAGAAAATCAGATGCACCTTCTCATCATAAATATGTCTTCAAAGAAACCATGCATGGAATGAATGCCAGATCAGTTTACTGAAGGCAGGAAGACTGAGGATCATGTCCCCCAACAGGGAATAAAACACATACATTATGGTCCATTCAGCAAATGGAAACACTACAGTCCTTAAAAAGAAAAAAAGAAAACACAACTTGATGTATTGATGGAGAGAGACACCCGATATTTTGTTTTTAAGTAAAATGCACAAAGAACAATTAAAAAGGAGACACATATATAGAGAGAAATAGGTAACTACACATGTGAAAAGAGGAAAGTCAAGAATACACTGCAGTGCTGGCAGTATTTAAGTCTGGGAAACATGAGGGGATTTCATCCAACTACTTCCTGAGAGCCCTCCATGTCCGAGGAGTAAACAAAACAGGACCCCTGCCCTCAAGCTGTTCGCACTCTTGTGGAGAAAGTCGGGGATGAGTTTCCTATCGCTGCCAAACAAATGACCTCAGCAGCTTGGGACAGATACATGCGTTACCTTGCAGTGGTATAGGTCAGCGGCTGGGTTCTCTGTGTAGGATCTCACAAGGCTTGAGTCAAGTTGTCGGCCAGTATGGCTCCTATCTGGGGGGGAATCTACTGTACTTCCATGCTCATCGGGTTCTCGGCAGAATTCAGCTTCCTACGGTTGTAGGACTGAGGACCCTTCTCTGCTGGCTGTCAGCTGGGAGCCTCCTAGCTCCTAATGGCCACCTGCATTCCCCGTCACTCTGTTCTCTTCGTTTATAACATCCACTCTGTTCCACATGGGGGAAATCCTCAGCTTTTCAGGGCTCCTGTGATTAGACCAGGCCCATCAGCTAATCCAGGATAATCTCCCTATTGTAAGGTCTGTGTACAGCTGCACAGGCTCCTTTGCCATGCAGTGTGTAACATAATCACAAGTTCCGGGGATTCAGGCATGGATATCTTCGGGGGACCATTCTGCTGACCCCAAGAGCAGCAGGTGAACAATCAAAACACGTACAACATCAGGCTGACAAAGTTTGGTGAAGGAAAGGAAGCCGGAGAAAGTGGATCAAAAGTGCTGCTTTGGATAAGACAGTCGGGGAGGAGCACTGTAGGGAGATGACATCTGAGCTGAGAACAGAAGTCAGGGACTCAGCCAAGGGCAGCTGGTGGCCCAGGCAGCAGGCACGTGAGTCCCGGGTGGGAATGCATCTGGGCCACAGTCAGAAGGCCGGCGTGGCTGAGCGGGACTTAACAGGGAAGAGCAGGGGCCATGCGTCTGGGCCTGGAGCTGGGCCCGGGCCGGCCCTGGACAGCTCCCTTTCCAAGGTGCTGCATTTTGCCGTGATTCACTCGGGCCCAGAGGTGACCTTTATAAACCCCAGAGATAAAGCAGGAGGGTGGAACCGCATGCGCAGCTCTAACATGTGGCCCTGAAGGGCACGGAGGGAAGAATCCGCTGGCATTCTAAACCCGAACACTCGGAGGATCTGATTTGAGCACAATCAGATCGAAGGTGAAGGGAGCATAGCCTGCGGGGTCAGAAATGGCCCACAGATGGGCTGAGCACATGAGCAGACCTAGTTGATGGGGTGGGGCGGGGGGCGGGGCATAACCATGTGAGGGGGACGTAAACATCCAGGCCCAGTTCTGTTCAGAGGCCTTTGCACTTGCCGGTCTCTGTTGGGAATGCTATCACTCTAGATCTCAGCATGGCTGCCAACTTCCCTTCCTTCAGGTCTTTAGCTCAGAAAACCTCTCCGTAAAGAAGCAATTCTTCATACAGGAGTCCAGTTCCTCACATGCTCCCTGGCATATTGTGTTATGTCAGGGTTTCTCAAACTCAGAAGCAGTGACATTTCGGGCTGGGTGATTCTCTAACATAGGAACTCTCTTGTGTATTGCAGGATACTTAGCGGCATCCCTGGCCTTCACCCACTAAGCACTGGGAGCACCACCCCCATTGTGCCAACCAAACATGGCTCCAGACACTGCCAACGTTCCTGGGGGCACCAAATCCCCCACCAACTCCTGTTGATAACCACTGCTCTGCGTTAATTATCTTCTAAACATTTAATATCTTCCAAAATTATTCATCCAACAACGAATGCTCACTCAATGCCTAATATATGGCAGGCATGATTCTAGGTACAGGAGAAAAGGCAGAGAAATTAACAAGCAGACAAGATGACCCTTGGGGAACTTACATCCTTGTGAACAGACACAGGACATTTTAAGAAAATGAGCAAACTCATTGTAGGTTAGGTGGTGGTTAACGCTACAGAGAAGAAGGGGTAGGGTGAGGCTGTCATCGGAGAGGGAGGACTCACAGGTTTAAATGGGTGTGTCCGAGGACAGCAGGGAAGGTAGGATAGCGGGAGCCGAGTGTGGGGAGCGGCAGAAGGTGACCGCATCAGAGTACAGAGGACTATTTCTCTCCCGTGATGACGCGCAACCTCCCATGAACGGGGCTCCTCTTTGTCTTGCCCAGGGCTTCCCCAGGGCCCGGAAAGGAGCCTGGCAGGTCAGCATGCGAGATGCATGGTGGCCACAACTCACGAATGAAGGAACAAATGAAGGACCAGCGCTGGAGAGGGGGTGCTCGGCACTAGCTATCCGCAATGGACACAAGACGGAGTTACTGCCAAAGGTGCAGAGCAGCTAATGCTGCCTTTCCCCGTTTGTGAGCCTCGAGTGTAGATGGAAAGGGAAGGTCCCGAGAGCTGGCATGTACTGAACCAGACACTGTCCCATGAAATTCACAAATACCATCTCCTGTTCTCCTCCAAGCCGCCCTGTGAGATGGGGACTCTCCTTGTCCCGATGGACAGAGAAAGGACAGACTGCCCAGAATCATGGAGCTCGTACCAGATGGAGCTTGAACCCAGGGCTGCTCATCTCCAGAACATAAGCACCATGTCTTTTCATGGGAAAATGAAACAGGGGCCCCAGGAGCACAGGGTGACCGATATGATGAGGGGCCCGGTGTCCTGCAGTCCCTTCGCCTACCTTTTAAATAAACGACAAGAGGCAACTGCTACTGCATTTACTGAGCACCGGCTCCATGCCCAGCCTGGTCTTATGGTATTAAATTTATATGACGTATCATTTACTTCTCCCAACCGTCCTTTGTGAGGCAGGTACTATCCCCACCCCCATCTCGCACATGCGTAAACTGAGGTTCAGCGAGCACCGAAGGGAAGACTAGGATGCGTTTTATGTGAATGCTAAGGCTGAACTAAGGCCAAGGGAGATTCTGGTTCAGGACGTGATGTGGACAAGCCTGGGGTGACGTCACTGGACCTTAGACAGAGGCTCACTGGAGAAAAGTCGCTGGACGGCGGCGCTGCTCTGCAGACTCCTCTGGCTGCGCACTGGGAGCAGGGAGTGCGTGCTTCTTCCTCGACGCCAGCCTCGAGGAGCGTCAGGAGCACAGGGTGGCTTTGCCCCAGAGTCAGCCCACTGGACATTGGTAATGCCTTGGACTTGTGGCTCTCAAAGGGGACAGCGCTCCTTCCCGGGACAGTCTAGCAGCAAGGGGAACATTTCTGCATCCCACATGGGTCTCACCAAACATTCGTGTTTATAACTGTTATCAATATCTGAGCCTGACACTAACACTATTTACAGGAAAAGACCAAGTGCTTTTCTTCACGTGTTTTTTTTAGAAGATTTTATTTATTTATTTTTAGAGAAGGGAAGAGAGGGAGGGAAACACTCTTGCGCGATAGATCCATCAATAGGTTTTCTCTCACACTCCCCTTATGGGGACCCGGCCCCCAACCCCGGCATGTGCCCTGACTGGGGATCGAACCAGTGAACTTTTGGTTCATAGGCCAGCACTCCAGCCTCTAAGCCACACCAGCCAAGGCTTGCATGGTTTTAACAAACACTGAACTTGGAGTAGAAATCAAGGGAATATGGTATTTCCTATTATCTGACACTTTACCAACGACTGCTCACTCGTTTGGAAAAACTTCTCACCGATGACAAAGGTCACTCGTGGAATGTGACAGCCAGTGTTCCACCAGCACCATTTTGCATTTGTGGCAGTCACACCGAAGACACTGGCACAGTAGCCTCTGACCACTTCATTAGGCCTTCTATAGTGGCCAAGCCCGAGCAATTATACGCTGAAGTCAATATTATTTTTTAGTAAATTAATTTCCTTGTACTTCTCCTTTATATTCTAGTCAGGGTACCGTATTGATTTTTTAGATTATAGTTGAAGACTGTGTAAGGGAGGAATCTATGAATTTTACTCCAGGATTGCACAAGAGGCATCAAAACACGGGCTACAACAATGGGGCCTGGCCACTGGATGAATGAACAGAAAGCATTTTGATCTTTGTGGATGACCCTCGTGGAGAACGAAAATGAGGTCAAGTAAAATGATGCAGAGCTTGGCCTAGATCAGATCAAACTCACCAGAGATAAACATCAAGTCTGCGCTTCCGGCTCAATAAATCTACCACGGCAGCCCAGAACGGGGACCCTTTGGCTGAACAGTCATTCGTGGAGCTTCTTGGTTGAACTCAAGTTCAATTTGAGCTTGATGTGCAAATGGCAATAAAAGTCTGCGCTAGGATACTGGTTCTCCAATGTCAGTATGCACCAGGCATTTAAGGAATGTGTGTAAAGAAACCTCTAGAGATTCAGGCGCACTGTCTCTGGGTTAAAGCCTCTGACATTATAAACAGGTGCTATGATCCAGAAAAGTGGGCAGGAGTGTCCGGGTGAAGGCATGAACGTCTGATAGTTAGGTAACGCCCAGAGCATATCATTCAGGCCAGAGTGTCGCCCGCAAAGGGAGACACTGGAGTTACCTAGAGGTGGCCAGCCAATCAGAATGCTGAAAGGTCTTGGAACCATCTCATGTCGCATTCCTGGAAAGAAGGTTGCAGAGGGCTGCCAGCTGGGGACTAGCTTCAGGGACGCAATGGCACACAGGACATTGATTAAGAGGGCGCACTAATGTGGTGTCTCGGTTCTTACAGTACAAAGATGGATGAGATCCTGCAGTGCCAAAGACAGTGGACAAATCTATTGTCTGTGGTGGCACGCGAACCACTCCTAGGTGACAAGCATCTTTCAGTGGGGTTATCCTACAGATTCCACGCAAACACTTCTGTGCTGAGACTTGGACACAGAGCTTGAAACGAGATCATTTCGACCCCAGCATTAGTCTAGTGGACATTCTTCCTAAACTTGTTTCCAGAACTCTGGATCAGATAAGAGCGCGGGATGCTACAAGGTTAACAGCTTTCTTTACTTCTGGCCTTCTCAGGACCTCTAATGTGCCAACATGCAATTGGAACGTCTAAGGGAAGGACAATATCCGTATTTCTCAATCTTACCCGCCATGGCTTCTAAACAATATTAACGTCTCCTGCAATGAGCCTAGAAGATGTTGGTCCAGGGTTACTGCAGGGCCGATGTTCCACTCTGAAGGTCAATGGTGCTTGGTGCTCGAGTCAGGCCGACTTCATCTGTAGATATGCAAACTCTCCCACACTATACAGCAATATTCTCGAAGCAAAGTTCTTAGTGTCACTTGTTCTTAAATAATTATTATTTACCCAGAATAATAGGCATCAGGAGCATGTGCTGAATGAATAAATGAACAAACTACCTTTAAATCTTGTTTCTCTGGATGCATTTATTACAGACAAAAATAATTCCATCACAGTATTCCTCAGTTGTTGACCCTCAAGCTGGAGGGCTCCGAGATAAGAAGGACCTTCCCCGGGGCAGCAGAATGCTGGATACCAGAGGCAGCGTGCAGGCTGAAGTTCCGCACTTACAGTTATCTCACTAAAGCTATTTAACGGTTCTTTGTCAAGTTGTCTAATGTTTGCTCCTTTTGAATCCCCGCCATGGATTTCACGGTGGTGGTGTCAGATTTCACCGGGGCACCTTCCCTTTCTTCAGGGCCCGGAGTCTGCTTGTGCTTCGGAGGTGAGTCAGTCCTTGAGTGCCCCAGTTCTGTTCTTCCTCGGGAAAGGATTCCTGGACAAATACGCCCTCCCTCCCTAGAGGGCTAGGTCTCCATCTGCCTGTCCCTGGCCTAATTTGGGGGACTGAAAGGCACAGGATACGTTTTATTTTTAAATTGTTTCTTATAGCACATCCTCTGGTTAATTTTATGTCCTTGATCTTGGGGAGGACATATCTTCTCCTTGAGTAAACTTTGGGATCCTAGGCAAACAAACCTCGGGTACACTTGCCACCTTCTTTCTACGTTCCCAGTCACCGGCCACTTTCAGTTCTGTCCCCTTCCCTTTTGCTGGCTTCTGTTTTTAAGATAGTTACTGTCAGCGTAAGAAATGAAAGGGCTGAATGTTAATGACCTTGTAACAATTGTTTTTTAATCCTGCAGACGGCTGAATGCTGCATGACAACTTCTGGCCCCCGGGATGCCAGGAATGGACAGAACGCTTGGAAGTTAGCCCATCTCGGTGCGAGGAGAGTCGCCCTTTATTCCACCCGAACAGTATGGCAAGGACCCTGTGTTGGGACCCGCTGGCCACCCGCAGCTGCTGTGGCTCAGCAGCTCCCGAGGATGGAATTAAGCTGTAAACCGCGGTAATAAGAATGGGGGGAGATGGGGGGAGCAGATGATCATCGTCCCTAATCTTTCAGGGCCCTGGGGGCTTGGTGCAAGCAGATGGGGAAAGAAAAAGAGAAAGGGAGGAAGCCGGCTGGCTCTTGGAAGAAGAATGCCTACATTGCGAGATGGTTTTAGGAATTAACAAAGACAATGCGTGGTTAAGTGCCTGGCGAATGCACCTGAACTTGATGGATGCAGATGAATCGAAATTGAAAACGGTTACTCAGCCAGGCTGTGGTCAGGATCAGAAATACACAAAAACTACAAGCCGCTTCCCAAGGCACTTTGGTTGACCTGCCCCTGAGGGGCTGACATACTACTGTGGGCTTGGGGTGGGTCACCATTCTCAGTCTACAGGTGAGAAACCTAAGGCTCAGAGTCACTGTCTAAAATGTACACAGTTGAAAAGTGACCAAGTCAGGTCTCGAAGGCAGCTCTTCCAAGTGAAACATCTCCTGCTTTCTGGGGACCTTTCGATGTAAGTCACAGTGAGGAAGCTGATCTGTGAAGTAACACCATCATCTTTTATTCTAAAATAATATGACAAGCTAAGAGAATTGCTTTTTCGTGCAAGGCAGACACCAGACTAGGCTCCTTAGACAAATCACCTAGTGAGTCCTCGCCCAACAGGTGCTTTTATTGTTCTAGTTAATAAGGGAGGAACCAAGTTCAAGGAGGTGAAGCAACGTACACAAGCTCACACAGCCCCCAAGTGGCTGAGCTGCGATTCTGACCTGGGTCGGCCTCAGTTTCCCAACGCCACGGAGAAGGCTCGCCCGAGGCTCCCGGGGATCCCCCGTGGAGGCTCGAGGTGCACAGCGATTCAGGGCTCCATGTCCTCGAGAGTCTAAACATCCAGGTGACGTGATGTGGGAGGCACAACCCTTAGTCTTACAATAACAAATGCCCGTCCTGAAAGCCAGTGCATTTCAATGCCGCATAAATCCTTTTATAACGATCACTTGGTGTCACGGGCTTATTTCAATGGTATCTGTTCTCACAGGGCTGTACCCCGTCTGCTCCGCCCTGGCGGTGGATCAAGAAGGAAGCAGCGCCGCCCAGGCATTCCAGGTAGGAGCCGGCGGTGGCTAAGGTGCTTGCAGGTCTCCTGACCTCACGGTCTGAGGCAAATGGAGAGGGGAGGGAGGGGACGCATCATTGTTGTCATGAGAAATTCCCCAGCACGCTACGTTTGTCTTCTCCTGCAAACCCCAATTGATGACTGATGATTTCTGTCTTACCCAGGTAATCATGACCCCAATGCCGCGTCCCCAAGACTCGGCCGTATATCTCCATGTGACATTTTCTATTATTCTCTGTTGTCGGAGTCGGAAGCTAAATACACACCAGGGTTTACCTGAGTTTGCCCTTCCCCCAGCCGGAACACATGGGTGCCTCCGGCTTCACCCGAGCCCGGAGTGAATGGGCTGGAGTCCAGACACCAAAGGTCCACATGGGGTGAACAAGCAGAGGGCGCCTTCACATCAGCCCACTGTGGTTTCTAAAGGGTCCCGACTCAAAGACACCAAGGAAAGAGCCCCTAGGAAGGCTTGCTGGAAAGCAAAACAGCTTGCTGGCTTTTATCAGAGTAGACTCCTGGGCCTTCTGCCCTGCACACCCACCCCCACACCCTGCACCCCCCCCCCCCAGGCAAGACCCTTCAAGGACAGAGTCTAGGATTCTACATTTTCAAAAAGTATTCCTGATCCTGAAGCTGCTGAAGTTCAAGGTAGGTAGAAAGTTTAAGTTAGTAAACACTGCAGGCTCCTCATTTATCACTCCGCTCTCTAAGCTTTCGTTTCCGGTGTATGAAACAGAGATAAGAAGAGCACCCGTCTCCTGGAGTTACTGCGAGGGTCAGATGGGACTAACACCTGCAAAGCGCCTGGCACAGTGGCTGGCCAGTGCCCAGGTGGTAGGCACAGGCGCTGCCTTGCCCAGTAACAAAATACAGTGGTACCTCGGGGCTCATCGTTAACTCGTTCTGGAACTCGTGAGGAGTGCCAAAACCCACCAGTACTGAGCAAGCGACCAGGCCCGAAGCATTTTCTCTTGTGGGGTGGCGATGAATCCCAGTCAACACCAGGCACCGAAACATTTTTTCTCGTCAGAATGCGATGAGCACAGTGTATGACGAGTTCTGAAGCCGACGAGGACCGAGCTGTGGTTGCACTGAAATACTTCCAAACCAGCTCAAAAGGGCTGCTGCTCTGAGCCCCTTTATTCCGCCTTCCCCACACCCTCCTGTCTCAGGGACTCCCCAGAACTCCCCCACATCCTGTAACTCAAGGCTTAATGCCCTGCACAGCCTGGGAGCCTCCAAGAGACAAGCCAAGGAGCAGGTGGTTGAAATTCCTCACTGGTAACCTCTCAGGCTGTAACTACCGCCCGGTCGGTAGGTGTTCCAGGAAAAATCACTACAGACAGCGTGGCACACCCACGTCAGTGATGGAATGTGCCCTGTGTCAAAGGGCGGCCTTCAACACAGAGCCCCCTACCTGCCCCCTCTGCTCAGGACATTGACCTTCCTTTCCTTGTTCTGTTCCACATTTGACCCTGCTCAGATCCCATCTCTTCCTTCTGGAAGCTGGATTCTCATCCTTTTTCTTTCGGGCTCTGGGGTCTTGTGTTTGAACCTGACCTCCCTGGACCCTTGGCTCTCAGAGTTGACTTGTAAGCCCTTCCCACTAGAGCCTCCAGGACAGGTGTCACCTGTCACCTTCAGGCAGCACCATCCCCCGAAGACACTGGCCCCAACACAGCACAGCAGGTCTCAGATGCCAGCACTTCTTGGCCTGGCCCACCCTACCGCTCCCCGAACTCCAAGTTCCAGCCTGAGACTAGGGTACAGAAGCAGTGGCAAAGAGGACAGACGGGAGGAGGCAGGAGGACCCAGAGGTGTTTCAAAGAGAGCCAGTGGCCGAACCTGAGCCTAAAGAGAGCAGGGCTGCTCTTGCTTCCTTTGTTACGTGCCCCACGAGGTCACAGGCTGGGCTGACCCACCTAGCATCGGGCCCGGTACATGGTAAGCGTTCAAGAGAGAGCAGCTGAGCAAAACGTGGAGGAGTGAATGAATGATAATACTGACAGAGAGAGAAAGAAAACAGGAGACACAGTTTGGGGTTAGCAACAAGGCGGAATAACGCATTTGATTTTAGACACATTGTGCTTAACCGCTGTGGTATTCCTGAGCACCAATTACCAAATATTTCTGCCTTTTCTCCTCCGGGTACATGGCCAGGTTACACCTGCCCACACCCCTTGAAGGTAGGCACAGTCACATGATATGCTTTAGCCAATGAAATAGCAGAAATCATGTCACTCCTGACCAGAAGCTTCCAGAGTCAGTATGCCCTCTGCCCTCTGCTGCTTTCCTCCTAGGTGAGTTAGTAAACACCCAGGTGATTCCGGTTGTGTTACGGGGCTGACACACTGGGGCTGTCGCTGAAGCACGATCTCTACTCTGTGTGAACAGAGCCAGGGTGCCACAGGCCACACTCGTAAAGATCAGAAGGTCCCCCAGGAGAGGGGCTTTTCGGTGAGACCCCCGCAGCCAGCTAAGGCTCCACAGCCACTTTGCCCATGGGGGCAGTGCTGAGAAAGAACTGGAAGGTTCCCAGGCAGCCAGGTGAGACTCACCTGTGCTGTGGCTTACCTCCTCTCCTCCCCAAGGAGGGAGCCCGAGTCCTCACAGGGCCCTTTACAAGCCCCGCCCCTCCCTGCCCCTTCATGACTCACCTGTATTGTAGCCCCTCCCCAGGGCGGGCCAAGGGCGGTGATTCTTCCACAGGTTTCCGAGGTACCAGTCGCTCTGGTTCTCTACCAAGCCCAGGACCTGCTGACCTGTGAAGGACAGAGAACGCAAAGGTGCTAAAAGAAGCCAAGCCAGGGGGTCAGGGAGCTCTGAAATGAGACAGAGGAATGGCAGATCACAGCAGGAGTTTTCATGAACTGCCAGGCTCCGATCCAAGTGCTGAACTTGTATTAACCTACTGATTACTCACAGGCAGGCAGCCCCTCTGTTCCTACTATCCCCGTTTTATGGAGAAAAAAACGGAGGCCGCCTAGTTAGTCTGCAACAAAGCCAGAACCCCGCACCATTCATTCACCCACTCACTCATTCCTTACCTTTTGCGACATGTATTTTTTCACACGCTATTCTCCAAGTGTTCCAGTTCTACTATTTCCCATTACATGCTAACTTACTGGCTTTCTGGGCATGCGCGAGATGACTCTCACATCGGAGAGAAAGATGAGACACTTGTTTGATGAGAGGGGAACCTACGGAGAAGAGCTGTCTCTCGGCCACCTTCCCAGTGCTTTCCCTGTCTCAGTCAGGAAGCACCACGTCAACCTCACAGCAACTCGGGAGTGTTCTGCAGAGGGACGATCGCCTCTGTGTCCCCAGAGCAAATCGCCGGGCCTTGTAAAAAGGGTCCGGCCAGCATCAGATCCAACCGCCTCCATCAGACAAGGCCATCGTGCCCGGTATTCTCTCGGGATTAGTAGCAACGCCATCTCACGGCCTGGGAAACTGAGGCTCACGTAGGACCAAGATTTGCACAACCAGTGGCAGAGTCGGCACAGCATTCTCTATTTGTCCGACACCCACATTCTTTCTGCTGTCTCGGTGCGTCATCGCTTACCTTTACGACAAAGGTTTATGACAGAAATGATAAATCCATGTCTTGTACGGAGAGAAACTGAGGCTTAGAGAGTCTCAGTAATGTGCGAAAGGTCACAGGACTGACTAACAATCACCTTCTAGCACAGCTCAGGGGTGCCTTCGGGAGCTGAAGCCCTCACACCACCAGCCGGCCTGAGGGACAAGGGCCTCCCCGGGCCAACGCAGCCGGCAGCAGGCCGGGAAGGCAGTGGTTCCCCGGGACACCGCGCTGGGTGATGTAGAGCCTCCTCTGCGCGATGACAGCTCCCTGAAACGATGGCGCGTGGGTTTGCTGTAATTTACTTGATCAATTTATCGAGCGCCCACCTAAATCAACACCCCAGCACAAATACATAAATTAGAGGCACGGGAAAACACCACGACCCACTTTGTCATTCTGTATGATCCCATCCAAAACTTGCAGAATCCCTCAGAAGAAAAACATCACCGATTCGGGAACTGCAAGAGCCCATCAGTCCCACATGCAACAAGCCTGGGATGCCGGTGCACAACGGTCAGATCTGCAAGGCCTGGGGCCTTCGGCTGAGAAAGTCGTGTGCCCATTCACTGACCTCAGATTCCCCGCCCCTACATGTGGCCTCGTCAGCTGGGGTTCAGACGTCTGCCGTCTCAGCCGTCTCCTCCCTTCCTCAGCTGACATGACCCCTGCTTGGCCTTGACTTTCGTTCAGCTGAATATCGACTGAGAGTTTGCTTTGTGTCAGACACTGCACAAAATACGAAGGAACCAAAGACAAACACAATATAGTCCTTGCCCTGGAGGCAGCTGGAAGGGGAGAGAGACAAACAATTACGAGGCCGTGTGGTACTTGCAGCGACAGAAACACAGATGGGTCAGAGGTGGGGAGAGCAGCAACAGCTGATTCGGTGGGGAGTGGGGGGTGATGGCTGCTTGACATCCGGCCAGAGCCACCTACCACCCCCCATCCTGCCCTGCAGGTGCCCCCGCCCTTCTCCTTCCACACGCACTTCCAAACTCCCAAGCTTCTCCCAAAGCTTTCCTGAGGATGGCGCTGTTTCACAACAGCTGTCTAGGTAGACAGTCTCTCTGGTCCCCAGTTGCAGCACCTACGAGCCAGGTCCTCTTTTCCAGGGGGCAGCTATATCCCAGGTCTGCAGAGGTCAGGGTCTCAGTCCTTCACCTCAATGATGCCAACACACCGTGGGCCTGGCATCTCATTAAGAGGCCAGATCCCAGGGGATTCCTCTTGGGGGCGATGACACAGGCTGCCCGGGAGCGGCCTCCCTCGGCACCTCGGCACTCCGCTCTGCCTCATCTGCCTTGGAGCTATTACAATAAAACACCGTGACTAACAAAAGGCTTTGTCACTGTTTTCCGCGCTGGCCCTGTGGTTATGATGAAGTGTGCTGCTCCCTGGATTCCTTACTCTAGGCGCAAGTTAACTTATGAAAATGAAGCTGTCTTCTTTGCTTATTCATACATCAACACGAACAGCCAGACAAGAGTGAACAAGGTTGCTATTCTGCTGGGGCCCTGGTGTCCTGTCACCAGCCAGCAGACGGATGGCGCCCGGCTGGGGACTCCCCTCCTCCTTCTTCCTGAGCTTTGGGCTCCAGGCAGGGCCGCTGCTGATCAGAGGTGGAGCCCCAGGAGGAGGGATGGGGGACACTCCCACATGGCACCTGAGGCTTGGAAAGGGCGGCCGGGCATTCACCCACCGGGTAGGAGGAAGGCAGCATGGAAAATCAGAAAAAGGGCTTCTAATCCAGACAAAGGAGAGTTCTGGCCCAGCTACAGTAACTTCCCTGAGCCACAGTTTCCCATCGGAGGGCAAGAATGGAATTTACCTCCTGCCTCCAGAAGGAGGTGCAGATCACACAGGATAACATATGCAGAGTGACCGGCTCACGGCGAAAAAGTGGAGGCTGCCCAGAGTCATTGCTACATCGCTCAAGGCCACCCAGCTAATCTGAAGTAAAGCCAGAATCCCATAACACTCATTCATTCATTTATTCACTCATTCCTTACCTCTTGCAACATACATTTTCTCACATGTTATTCTTCAAGTGTTCCAATATTTCCCATTATATACTAATTTACTGGCTTTCTGGGCATGAGTTGAGATGGATGAATGGTGTAATGAATAACAAATATCATAAAAAATCACCATCCCATCCCATTTGGAACTGGTGGACTCTTGGTGAAATGGGGTGGACGTGAGTGCATACTAGGGCATCTCTCCAGGTAAGCACCCGCAGCAGGTAGCTCTGGCCCTGACCAGGGACGCTTCCAAAGCTGTCTCCTTTTTCCCAACCCCAGGAAAGGGCCTGGCTGCACAGAGGGAGACTGCCCATCACTACTGCCTATCAAAATAGCTGTGCTCCTACCAGCAGGTGAATATTAAAGTGTTACAACCGGAGGCTCTCCTGACTATTAGCAGAGAAAGCAACAATGCCCTTCCGACATCATATTCATTCTAATAAGCTATTTTTTAACAGAAAAGCCTTAATAGTATCATTCAATGCATGTCTGAGTGCAGGAAGGGCTATAATAAGGAAAACATATCGTATCACATCACCATTTATTAAACATCCTGAAAGAGCCGCTCCACTGGTGCCCCTGACGCGTGGGTGCAGAATAATGAAGCATCCCCCGAGAAGATGCAACACAAAGGGTATTTAAACAGCCCTGAATGGGTTGAAAAAGACCATTTCAGAACTTGCCCATTTCCCAGCTCCAGCTAATGCATTCTGGGATCACGGAAGTTCACATGAGCTGGGAAGATCTTAGCAATCACTCCGGAACTGCCTGCGTATACGGGTGAAGCCCAAAGAAGGGGAGTGAGGCGTGTGGGGAACGAAGAGGTGGATCCTACCGCTGATGCTGTGCTCAGGTTTCTTCAACACGTACGCTCCTCCCACCCGGCCGCCTCTTCTCTCCCCGAACTTGAGTATAATTCTCACCTGGTTCAAATGCCAGCTCTTCTACCCGGGACTGCAGTCTGGGGTCAGTTTCCTCTGCACAATGGTAAAGGTGTCTATTTCATACCCGGGACCCGGGGCCCTGTTTATTCACCCCAAGTTTACAGCACATGCCCAGGAGCTGGGACCCATGTGCCCTAACTAAAAAGGTCCTTTGGTCCATCATTTTGTTTCCTTGATGAAGTTTATTCATTGCTTAGCCAGCCCTGATTCCATTTGGAGATAAATGTCCCACCCTTGCTGACCTCCACAGCTGAGGGATAATCCCTTCTAAGAGGAATTAGAATCTGTCCCTTGAGAAGGGAGGATGAGGTTGCATGAATGAAAATTAAAGAAAGATTGATTTTTGCTTATCCTCGGCCAGAACGTAAGTAACCATTGGAGTTAACCAACATGGATGGAAATGAGCCCTTACTGGGGGGAAGCTTCTAGGCACTGGAATTGTTCTGGAAGAGGCTGCCCGCGTCAGCCCTCCCCCAGCGGCAGGGTCCCTGCTGTGCACCAGGCTCTGTGCCAGCTGCTAGAGACACGGCAGTGAAGAAAACAGGCCGGCCCCTGCCTTCTGGATTCGATGATCTCTACCGAGCGCTTCTCAATGCTTTGGCTACCGTCTTCCAGGCAGTGCCCCAAACCTAATGAAAACTGGTTCTCCTGCGGTCAGGCCTGGGGATTTCTTTGCAAAGGATGGCCCCACTCATCCTGGTGCAGGGGTGGGGACCACGGAAGTGGGAGGTCACCTAGCAGGCACACTGACGATGGCGTGAAGATCCTGCGCTGAGCAGATGATGACATTGGATGGCCTGGAAGCTCCCTTCCGAACTAACTCAGGGATCTCCTTATTTTATTTAGGCCAACAGTGGGCTTTCTCAACATCCCCCTCATGGGGGACTGTCCCCACACCTGTTCCCCCTCCACTCCCGCTGGGTGTGCATACCCACCCTGTCCGTGATGGAGCCTGTGTCTCCCAGGACAGCCCTCTCTTCGAGAGCAGGCTGCCCTGCCCCAAGATGGATGCATCATCTCAGAGTGCCTTGCAACAAACCCACGGGAAAGGAAAACTGAGGTTCAGCGAGAGGAAGTCGTTTGTCAAGGGCAAGTGCCTGGGAACCACCGAGCTGCGGCTGTGTTCAGATCTCTCTGTTGCAAAAGCCCCTGTTTTCACATTTATACGCAAGGTTAGAAAACATTTGCCAAAGCATTTCTCTCTCCAGGGTGCATGGGAAACTGGCACCACCAAAGACAAGGCTCCAAAGGATATGAGAGGCTGGGTGGAGAGTCTGGTCGAGACACAGCTGACCAGCTCACCTGCTCTTCCTGCCCACACTGCCACCCGGGGGTGCAGGCAGGAGACCCAGACGCTGCAGAGTCCTCTGGTCCCCAACAGGGTACGCTGAGTCTAATTTCCTTCAGCATTCATCACGGGGCCCTGAGCTGAGAGCACATCCTACCCAGGGTCAGGGAGGGAGAAAGAAAGGGAGGCCTGAGACTCAGAGAAGACTCTGCTGACCAATAAAGGCCCAGGTAACGATTCCATCCACCCTGTGACATAGGGGAGTCTCCCTGCCCCTCCTCCCAAGTCAGCCGGAGTAGGCTCACGGTAACTCACTGTAATCCACAGTACAAACCCCCTGCTCAATCTCAAATAACGATTTCCCTTTTCTTCCTTCTGTGATCTTTGGTTTTGGGAACTAGAAAAAACTAAAAAGGAACGTGGAGCCAGCTGCTGGGCTCCCGTCCAAGGCTGCTTTTACCACTCAACTCCCGGGATACGCGACTGCCACCACCTCTGAGATGACAGACACCTCGGCTAGGGAGCGGAGCTGGCCTGGATCCAGCTACCGCTCCCATCCGCGGGCCTCTTGGAGATGTCTCTTTCTAAAAACACAATCTGCTGGCACCTTTCACGGACTTCACTCCCAGTCGCCCCTTTGAACCACTGAGTAATGGCACCTTCGGAGCAGCTGTCTGAGTTTTCCGGTGGGGGTTGGGGGAACGGTGCTTGTCTGCAGGGGCCTGAGGTCGGCCTTTAAGTTCTGGCTCTCCCAATTATCACCGGGCCCCTCTGGGCAAAAACAACTTGATTTTTGAGTGCTAGCTTTTATTTCTTTAAAATAGATGGTGATAAGCTACACCCTGCTTTCACTATAAGGTTGTTTTGAGAGCAAAATGAAATGCTGTAAACTGCAAAATACTGTTCTAGTATAAGCCCCATTACCAAACATTTCTGGGTCTTATGTAGCTATGCCTTAAATTTTTTCCCCTTGCAGCATTTCTTAGATCGCAGCATCTCTGCTCACGGATACTCTGTATAGGCAGAGGTCTGATGCTGAACAAACTTTATTCTCTGAAATGTAGCCCGGAAGGTGGAAGTTACCAGTGGAGGCCCCCTTGCAAGGCTGAAAAGGAGTCAGGAAGCTTAATCAGAGAATTTCTTTATATTCTTAAGTCTGGTTGCTGGGCAGATTACAGAGATGCAGTGATGGCCATTCAGCGAGCAAGGACAGGGGGAAGTTCCAAACAGAGATACTAAGAGGATAAAGAAGTCAGAACACATTTAAGGAAACATCCACGTTTCGAGTCTTGGCCATCACCACGAGACAAGTCACTCATCCACTGGACACGTATGTGTTGTGCAGATCAGAGCCCAGCCCCGTGCCGGTCTGTGGGGACGCAAGGACAGGAGAATCCTCAGCTGGCCCCCGCGCTCAGTGTGGCTTACAGCCTCGTAGGAATCAGTCAGCGAGGGCAGCTGTAAACAGCAGAAATACACATTCCCCCAGTTCCGGAGGCTGGACGTCGCAGGTCAAGGTTTGGGCAGGGGAGTTTCTCCCAAGGCCTCTCTCCGTGGCTGGTAGTTGGCCGTCTTCTCCCTGTGCCCTCCCTCACCGGGGCTTCCCTCTGTGAGCATCTGCGCCATCATCACCCCTTTTTACAACGACACCAGTCCCAGCAGATGAGGGCCCACTCCGGGGGTCTCACTCTATCTTAATTAACCTCTCGAGAGAGCCCATCACCAAACATGGTCTCATTCCGAGGTGTTGGGGGCTTTGACTATAACACAGGAGCTGTGGGGACATGCCTGCATCCATCACAGGGTGAGGTCACCAACAATCACAGTCACAGGTGTGGGACTGTGACTCTGTGGGGCCGGGAGGGTGAGGTCCACAGTGACAGTGGGACCGAGAGAAGGAGAAGCCCGCCGAGGAGGTTGTCAGGGGCAATGCGGACTGCAGGGCGATCTGAAGGAAGATGGAAGAGTGTGGAGGAAGGGGGACAGCGTGTGTCAGACCTTAGAGCGGGAAGCGTGACAAGGATGGGGTCCGCAGTGTCACAGGAGGTGTTTCATAATTGGCTCCTGGCACGGAGCGCCTAGACATGATTGGAATTCCCTGAACTGTAAGAACAGCTTTTGTTCTAACGAGGCAGCTCCTGGCGGGACTCTAGGTCACTGCAGGGCCAGGGCCGGTTGCCAGAAAAGCCAGGGCTTGATTAGAAGCTTGGGACTCCCAGTCCCGCTCCCCAGGCTCCAGGGGAGAGGGGAGAGGGGAGGGGAGGGGGAGGGGGGAGAGGGGAGGGGGAGGGGGAGGGGAGGGGGGCTGGAGACTGAGTTAATCCCCAAGGGCCAGTAATTCAGTCTCGCCTACAGGATGAATCCTCCATGAAAACCACTAAGTAACGGGGTTGAGAGCCTCTGCCGTGACCACGGGAGGGTTCTGGGAGGGCGGTGCGCCCACAGAGGGCACGAATGCCCCACGCACCCCACCACACCCGCATCTCTTCCATTTGGTTCTGAGTTGGATCCTTTACAGAGAATAAATCAGCCACCAACACTAAGTAGAAGTCCTTCCCTCAGTTCTGTGAGTGGGTCTAGCCAATTACCCAGTTGAGGAGGACGCTGGGGAAACCTCACCTCTGTAGCCTCACTGAATCGTCACCACAAATGCCAAGTGTCCAGGACTCACTCCCTCGCAGACCTCGCCCATTCTCCGTTCCCCTCTGGGGTCTGGGTGACCGGCTCCAGGCTACTGCCCGAAATGCCACGTACAGGCTGATAACTTCAAATTTCTCTCTCCTCTTGCGCCTCCATGCTGAGTTCCTGGATCATAAACACAACCACCCACCGACACATCTCTGCCTTGGACAGGTCATAGGTACCTCAACCCGCGGCCACCCCCAGGGGTTATGTGTGTTAACACTGCATCCCCTTTCACTGCTGAGTGGTATTCTAAAATATGAATATACTGCAGCTGGGGTGGGACCTAGAGTTCTGTGTTTTCTGAGTGAAGCCCAAGACTCAGGGACCACTGTGACTTGCATGGTATTTAAGAACATGAACTCATCTGAGGGGACGCTCATAATGGGGAAGACCAAGGGGCAGCGCTGGGCCTGCACCACTTAGCTGTTAATCAGAGGAGGAAGAGGAGCCAGGAGAGGAGTCTCCCTAAATGAGGGTGTGCCTGGCCTCACCTGTGCAACAGCAGAAAGCTGTCACATGGTATCACGTAAGGGACAGCCACGGGCAATCTACAGGTGGACCTTTCTCAGTCTAAGTCTGCAGTCAAGCCCAATTCACCACCCCTTCATTGCAGACGCTGCCACCTCCCATTCACAAGATGCGCTCTCGCAGGTGAGACATGTAGCTGGCTTCCTGATCCTCCGCAGTGAAAAGTCAAGGCCATATTACTGTCATCAACTTGGGACTGAAAGGCCTGGCAGACCCGCACCATGACACATTTTCTTCCAGGAGAGACACCAATGCCAATCTTTCCCCCCGGGACAATATGCTGGCCAAGGCAGCCCACTTCAGAGGGAAAGCTGAGCCTCAGACCACGTTCCCCTTTGCCAGTGACCAAGGACAACTCCTCACACAGGGAGACTGTGCTTCTCACGGTTAGAAAAGCTGCCTGTGTCTGGGGAGACTCTTGCATGGAGGACAAGGCTCTGGAACTTTTTAAAACCTGGTGCAGCGTCACAGCCTAGGATCCAGGCTGCAAGGGCCCGAGGGACCCTGTGGACCAAGCTTTCTGTTTGAATAATATGAGAAGGTGGAAGCAGGGTGAGGGCCTGTCACCTACCAAGGACACACAGTGCAGGTGCCCTTGCCCTTCACCCTGTGCTGTCTCCTTCCCAGCACGTTACGTGACTTGAGCACCTGTAGTTTCTAGGACACTGGGCTGAGAAAGGAGGAAGCGCTGAGGTAGGTGCCAAATGCTCTCGGACTCTTAGGATTTGATAGTCTGTTTTGCAAACCTGAGTACAGGTGCTCCAGGAAAAACAGCAGAGCCAGCCTATTCTAAATGTTGAAAGAGCAAGCAAACCCCAAGGGTTGGCTGGGGAAGCTCTGAGGGAAAGGGGCGCCTTGAACTTGAACTGAGCCCTGGAGGGAGCAACTAACATTAACTTAGTCCCGATCAGGCCCTGTGCTAGAGTCTGCTCACTTCTGTCATCAAATGTTCAAGGCCAGTACACGTCTTCCCATTTACGGGTGAGACAGCCAAGGCCCAGAGATGGAATGGAACTAGCTCAGTTGTGCACAGTGAAGCCGAAAGTGCCGGAGCTGGAATCCGAGTGTGTGAACCCCAAAGCCCAGGGGTAGCTTCTCTGGGAATGAAGGAAACATGAGAAGGAGAGGGGGATTAAAAGAAGCTTTATATGCCTACAAGGTGGTAGCAGTGGCACATAAAAGTGATTAGATTCTGAGAACTCATGCATGGATAGTTTATGAACTTGGGACAAGTTGCCTGCCTCCTGGGGTGTCTCACTGCCTGTTCACAATCAATCGACAGGTAACCAGGCACAGGAGAAAAGCTTGGCCGTGCTGTTCATGGATTACGCAGCACTGAGCCTTCTGCCGGGCACTGGGTGATAAGCCCATTGACGAGGCAGGGTCTTCCCTGCAGAAAGACTGGTTTCGTCGAGGAGACAAGGCTCATGACCAGATAGACCGAGACATATATGACACGGGAGGCTTGCTAGGAAACAGCAGACTTCAGGACGTGAGAACACCACGTAAGTCCAAAGTCTTAAAAATATTTCACCTGGAGAACTCCTTAGAGATCGTCTGGTACAAACTTTTCATGGCCTAACTGTTGGAAGGGAGTTACAGCGAAGGGAGAGGATGATGCCAAGATCGTGCAGCTGAGCGGAGACCAGCACCCCTGGTTCTGAACGCAATTGTGCCTCTCACCACTGGGTAGCAGCTTGGAAATAAAGGCTGCTGAAATTACAGCCAGAATGGGGTAGCAGGACAGCTCTGGCTTCCCCCAGGCCCCGATGGCAGACTTTTCTCATCTAACACCCCGAAACGCTGAACAGCAAACATGCCACATACCACGGCTGAGGCAAAGCAGATGGGGTCCGCCAGCGAAGGCACTCTCTCCAGGCCAGCTCACTGCTGCCCCAGGCCAGGTCCCCTTGCAAAGCCAAGGTCAATGCACCTGCAACCGTCAGCTAATGGCCTGCTCTTGGCAGGGTATTAAATCACCACCAACAACAATGAGCAAGACCTTGTCCTTTAATAGTTTTGATATCCTTTCTGGAGAAGACTAAATGGAGGCTTCCAAGTTCAAGGTAGAAAGTAATCTGGTCTAGCAAAGTCACGGAGGTGGTTGGGCAGTGGCAGGAGAGAGCGAGGCTGGGGGGGGGGGCAGATGTGTGTGTAGATGACTGCAGTTATTTTTAACGGGGAGCCAGGGCCTGCATTCCAATCATAATCTGCTCGTCCTTCCAGCCACTTGTTTGTCCATCCACTCATTCATTCATGCCCTGTTATTTACTGGGCACCAGCTACGTGCCAGGTCCCGTTCTACGCTGAGTCATAAACGACGACGACAAAGCCGAGAAACCAAGTCTCTGGCTCACTGGCACGCTCACTGTAGGGGGTGAGACCACAGAGAGAAAAACCGCCAAGTGGTGCTAAGAGACACCATGAAAAGTAAAGGACACGGGGAGAGGGACAGCGATGGGGACAGAGGGTAGGGCCACCACAGAAGATGAAGGGGGGGCTGACCAGGCATAGTTGAGGTGACATTTGAGGAGAAGGGAAACTGTCTCTGGCTCATAGGAATGCTATGGAAAGAGGGAAAGTGGCAGCTGAATAGGAGGCTGTGGTGCTGAGCCTCCAGGACAAGGACAGGGGGTGGGGGTGGGGCGGCTCCTGCACACCTGTCCCAGGTGAGCGGGCTGCATAAAAAAGCCATTGTCACAGGCTCCATCAGGAGAAGGTCACTGGTTAATAGCGAGTGGCAAGAGAAAGTCTCCGTGGGATGACACTTGTGTTGTTATGGAGGGCTTGAGGCTGCCCGAGAATGAACAGGCTAGGACGGCGTCTGGCCACGTGGTGGGTGTGTCAGAATCGCATCTCGGAGCTGTGGAAGGCGGGAGAGAAGGCCCGTCTTGGGCAGAGAAGAAGTGCATTGAAAAGATACACTCTCTGAGCCCAGGGGCTGGGAAGTTTAAGTGAGAATCCCTTGATGATGGCTGAGGACGTCCCACTCTAATTTCTCGCTCAGTGTTACTCCCATCTCAACTCACTTAAACGATGGCTACAAAATGCTCCCTTCTTTTGCTACGAGAAACAAAGCCTGAACTCTCTGCTAGTTAGTGCTTCCGAAAGCCCAGTGTGGAGAAGTCACGGTGATGAAGGACTGAAGGCCGGATGGGGCACGCGGAATGCTGTTGTTTTGGCCACACCTCCTGGGCCTGTGTTAAAGCCCCGTGTCTGGCCTCCAGCCTCCGCTGAAGGACACTGGACAGACAGACAGCCTTATAAAAACTCTCTGCTGCATTTATTTATTGTAGGGACGCTGCTGAGGACATTTTCCACTATAGCACTAGGTCGATATTCCTTTCAGAGAGTCCCAGGAGAGAGAGTCCCTTCAAAATAAACAACAGGATTAACTCAAGTCCACTGAAAAGAAATGATACATATTATTTTGAAGCAAGACTCCTCCTCCCTCCCACCACTGAACCAAGTATGCTTTTTATTTTGGCTGCCAGGAAGCTCAGAGCTCAACTTAAAAAAAAAAGTTGGATATAAAAATTCTTGTAGATAAATGATTGTATCTTTCCTTGTAAGTTGCCTCAAACCTTCTGTAGGATATAGTAAGCTATAACCGAGCAACAAATAAAAGTGTTCGTACAAACACTGGGCCTATTGGTTTAAACTTCCTGTTGCCTCTGATGGTGATTGGTTGTACATGAGTTTTTGAAAGTTATTCCCCATTTCCCATTTTTAGTAGTGGACCAGGGACAAGCTGACTTTATTGTCACCACAGAAAAGTTTGGGACTCCCTTGCAGCTAAGGCTTTGAGATGCTGCCCTTCCACTGACTCACAGACTCGGACAGCTGGTTATATTAGGATGAGTCTCTCCGAGAGTAACCAAAATTACTCCACCCCTGGGGTGGGAGTGAGTTCATAAAGGCACAACCCAGGCACAGAGAAGCAATTACAGTCAAAGACAGAAGACCTCGTATGCATCGCTGAGGGGACAGGTCCCACGTGTTAACCTTGACCGGGAGCGCACTGGACCAGCAGCCTGTGGCCAGTTCATCTTCATTCCGTCTCTGTCTTTCTGTCCTGGATCCTGGTTTTTTATTGGTTCTGGCTAAACTCCCACGGCAGTAAGTTTGTTCTGACTGCCAGCTTCTCCTTCATTTTACTTCCTGTAGCTTCTACTCCCTGCCTGGGTTCTGTCAAAGTTTTCTCAGAAACCTACAAAATGGGAAAGTCACTCATTTATCCTTTTCTCCCTGCATTTTGAACACCCATGAGAGGCTCTCCCCAGTGACCTGTACCTGACTACTGCCCTGAATGGAGCAATGGAGGTGACACGGAGGATGAGCAGCAAAGATTGGAGTGCCTACCCAGTGGTGGGTGATCACAGGCACGGGCAAGGCAGGGAGAAGCCCAGGACCACGATGTCACGTGCCCTGCCTCGTCGCACTGAGACAAATGTGCCTGGGGCCCAGATCTAACACGTGAGGTCTCCGGGCTGCGTACCCTGTCGTCACCACTCTAATGGGAGCTTTGTCAGTGATGGAACGTCTCCCACAGCCACAAAGAGCACGTGCTACCCCCCTCCCCCGGGAGCCACGTCCCATCAATCCTGTGGTTAGATTTACTTACTATGTGCAGCAGATTGAGTATTTGTGTGCCCCTCCCCCCAAATCCTACCTTACAACCTAATCACCAATGGGATGGCACTTGGTGCGGGGGAGGCTTTAGGAGGTGATGAGCTCACAAGGGTGGAGGCCTCATAAAGGGGACCACTGCCCTTATAAGTGAGACCAGAGAGCCCCTCGCCCCTTCTGCCCTGTGAGGACACAGTGAGCAGATGGCCATCTGTGAGCCAGGAAGCAGGTCCTCAGCAGATACCACATCTGTTGGCTCCTTGATCTTGGACTTGCTAGCCTCCATAACATGAGAAACAAATGCATTGTTTATAAGCCACTCAGTCTATGGCATTTTGTTACAGCCACCCAGATGGACTAAGACGGCGTGCCAGCCCTAGACAGACCGGGTACGAGCTGCCGACGTATTGCAGAGAAGAACTCCGTGGAGTAAATACTGTTAGTGTGTCAGACGGAGGGCTGTCAGCACAGCAACCCTTGACTCGAGCCCCCTCCCTTTCTTTCCTGGGTCTGTAAAGGGAGGGGACAGGTTGCAATACATCAAGGGCCCGCTGCCAATCCCCGCTTTCTTTCCCAGGAGTGTTTTCATAGTGCCGTATGCAAAGGGCTCACAGAACGGAAGTTAGCAGAAACCATTCTCTAGTAGGTCTGTGTACCTGTTTCCACCCATCTGGCCTTTAGCAAGAGGGGGTCGTGGTTGTGCCCAAACCTGTTTATGCCAGGTCTTGTTGTTGCAATTAAACATGATAAGTAAATATCATGGAAATTGATGCACTGTGAAAAGAGCTATTTCTCTGAAAAGCAAATTGAATTCTTGACAAAGATCTGATAATGGCGTGTTGCTATGGTTTACACAAATGCTCTGGTGGTGGGCCACTCAGAAAGGCAGTAAAAACCCAGTCCGATTCTGCACTTCCGTGCCTGAACCACATCTTCAAACACTAACTCGGCTTTCGGTAACTAAAATTGGAAACAATGCAATGGGTACAGGCTTCTAAGAAAAATGACACGTAACTTCAATCAGTGGGCTCTGACTTGCAGAAAAGGCTGTGGCTCCATTATCCCTCCATTCACAGCGATTCTGCTGTCACACGGCAATCATGTGTTCACACATTTCCACCTGTCCTGCGGCCAGCTTTGTGACCATCTGAGCGATCACTACAGAGTACTGGAAATGCGCAGCACGGACCCGCAGTCCAGCCCAGGCCCAGCTGTTTGGAGACCTGGGCCTCCCCTTGAGTGAAGCAATCCCACAGCATAATCTGGAGTCCACGTTGTGTTCGGACAGCCTCAGATTCCACGGCTGTCAGCGATCTCGGGGCTGTTTCAGACCTACAGACACCAGTCTGTCTGTCTGTACCCCAGTCTCCCACATGACCTCGGGACTCTGTCCCATCTCATTTGCAGGATCAATACTCCCCTTGTTGGGTAGTTACAGTCTTTCTTAGAAAAAGAGAGATTTTGGACCTGTCATTGTCTTAATAGCTCTCAAATGTAAGTTTCTGGTTTGCCTGTGACTACTAAATTTACGTACTTAATCAGAGAGTGAACACTCCTACACATCTTATAAAGTCCTTTGCTTTTTTCTTTTACTGTTCAGTTTGTGCTGATGTTTCTCATTTCAACTGACTTTCTAATTAGTTGTTATTGAAAAAAAGGCAATGGAGAGATGGAAGAACCTGTTATAAACGCAACTGTTTAGCCCCTGAGAGATTCTAATTCCATTCCACTCACGTGATGTTTGGCTGATGGTGACCCAGTAACTTAGGCATAGGCTCCTCATGATGACTCACTTTAAGGAGCTGCTACATGGGGGGGCGGGGCAGCTCTGAGCCAATAGGGCTCAACCTGCTGTCCAGCCGCCTTTTCTAGACCTGGAATAATCTACAGGTGAGAATACAGAAGGGGCCAGAGAGAAAGACCGGGAACAGGAGAGCTGATCGAGTCAAAGAAACTTCCACATCTTAGAAAACTTGGGTACACGGAAGACCCTTTACTTGCACACCTGCATTTGGGAACTTTCCCAGGCACCAGTGCAAGGTGTGTGAGCTCTGTCTGTCACCGACAGCCACTTGTATGGTGTCCCCAAAGGCTGAAGGACTGACATCCTAAGAAAGAACCTAGTAACAACCTCTCTGGACACAGAGTTCATTCTTAAATTCAGTAAACATCTAATGGACACCTATGAAGTGTGGTCAGTGGTTCTTAGGATATCATCGCTGACTTCAAACACACTACAAGTGAGTACAGGCGACATTTATGTGCACAGGAGAACACAAGATAGAACACAAAGTAGAACATAAGGAAAATCCCAGGAAAATACAGCACAAAGAGTGATTCTCTGTGACTGAGGGATCCAGAGGAAGGCCCGCAGGGAGGGTGGTATTTGTACCAGGTCTCAAAGGCCGAGTCAGACTTTGGCGGGCGGAGCAGGAGGTGGAAGGCCATCCGGGGAGAGAGACTCTGAACAGAGCAATCACGAGAGAGACTGGTGTGGAGAAGGGGAGGCCGGATGCATGTCTAAAACAGCACAACCCTGCTTTCAATCTGAGCCACTGGCCTCCCATGTGAGGTTGTAGAGTCTTTATCCACTCAGCTTCAGTTCACTCTTTGTCAAGTGGGGTTAATGAAACCTACTCATATTACTGTAAGGACCAGGGATAACATATATAAAATAGCTAGCTTGGCTTGGTACCTGGTACTTAGAGCTGTTCAATAAACAAACTGTGGTTTTTACTCCTATTATTAGAAACTAAAGATGGAGAGCTACACTGGGGTTGGCATGTAGACACACAAGTCTCATCCTGACTTGGTTGCGAAAGTGAGTATGCATCCGATTTGCTCTACAGGACAAGACAATGAAAATAATCCTTGTCCTATTTACCCCCTAGGGCTTTTAAGAGCCATAGCAGCAACAGCAAAAATAACAAACAGAAGCAGCTAAGGGACACTGTACAGGACACTTAAAATACATTGCTTCATTTCAGTTTCCCAGTAACCTTAGAAGATAGATGTTATCATGTTCCATGTAGCAACAAGGAAACGGAGGTCCAGGGGAATGGAAGCCCCTCGCCTGTGGTCACACTGCCAACAAGTCGAGGAACTGGGATTCAGACCTTGGTCTTCCTGACTCCAGGTGAGCAAGTCTCTGGGACTGTTTGCATCACTTCTCAAATGGATCTAGAAGTGTGGTCCACTGTGAACATCTTTTAGAAGGTGGTGAAGATAGAGTCAAACAAAACTCTCGGCGTTACAGGGTTTGGTACAGCTTGGGGTCAGGCACAAACGTGATCCTGCCGTCTGAGAGCTGGCCCCAGTACAGACCCCAGTGCAGCTGAAATTCTCTTTCGTGCCACACCTGTCAGCTCAGACAGCTCACACCAGGCCCTTAGTAGGACCAGTGGGTGACACAGGTGGGTTCTGGCTTAGTGAGCTGGACCGTTGGTGGCTTTCTGAGGCCAGGTAATAGGGAGACGAGTGGAAGGAGATAACGAACCTGTACCATGGGGTGGCCCAAGTCACATGACCTTGCCCACAGCCAGTGAGAAGAGGCTGCCTCCCCAGGGGCCTTCCAATACACGGACTGACACTGATGTTGGTTGCCTACGTACCATAAAACTAACTGAGGCAGTTAGAGCATGAGAATAAATTTTAAGAACAGGTAAAAAGCAATTTCCTACTCTATAAAGCCTTCCTCAAGTTCTAGGACCATGTCTTCATTGTAAGAATTTCCCCTTAGCAGCGGCAGGTGTTGGGATCCCCTGGGGAGGGATTTAGAAAATACATCTGCTTAGTCCTGTCTCGGGAGATTCTAATTTGCTATGTGTGGGTTGGGCCAGGGAACTGGCATCTTTAATGAGCTCCCTAATCACATCAGTCTTGGACACCACGGAGGGTAATATATCTAAAAAGCAAAACAACACCCTGGTAGAAAACACCTAAAAATGCTGGACCAAAACAAAAAGTGTGCATATGTGCACATGTATGTGTGCCTGTAAGAAAGGAGATGAGTAGACAAGAACATAAGGAAGATCCTCAGAGCCAGTAAAGAAACTGGTAAGAAAGCACGAATATAGACAGGTAAGGAGGCGGAAAGCAGCACCTGAACTGAAGGACCTGCCTATCGCTAATGTCATCAAGCACTGGGTTTAATGAGCCACACGCAGAAGAAAGGAGGCAAACGAGGATGATGTAAAAGCAGCCAGGGGACAAAGCATAAAGCCAGGATCCCCTCAAAAGTCATACCCTTCGTGAGTGAAATAGCAGAAAAGCCACCCTTGTCCGAGACGTAGGGACACTTGTGGCACATACACAGTGAAAAACTATGGAGCCACAAGAAGAGGAAAATCCTGCCCTTTGCTACAACTTGTAGAACTTGACAGCATCATGTTAAATGAAACATGTTAGATAAAGAAAGACAAATACTGTATGATATCCCTTATACGTGGCATCTGAAAAAGGCAAACTCGTGGAAATAGAGCGTAGAATGGTGGTTACCAGGGGAGGGGGCAGGGGAATGGTTAAGAACTTCTAGTAGTAAGATGAGTAGGTTCTGGGGACCTACGATTAGCACAGTGCTTACAGTTAATAATACTGTACCATCTACTGAACCAGTGCTAGGAGGTAGACCTCGCACACTCTCATCACAGAAAGGAATGAAAGGAATGTGACATGAGGAAGGTGTTGGCTAACAGTAACATGGTGATTGTTTTGCAGTCTCTCTGTGTATCAAATCAACGTGTTGGACACCTTAAACTTACACAATGTTGTCAGTCTATTCTTTCTCAGGAAACTGGACAACAACAAAACAAACAAAAACTAGAATACTGACCCTATAACATGATAAAATATCGTTTTGTGTATATATGGAGAAGTCGGTCATCCAGCCCAAGCTGCCACACAGTCCCGACTGCAGGAGAGTTGCCAAACAAGAGTTGCCTAGCCGAGCCCTTCCTGAATTTCTAACAGAAATCACGAGACATAATGAGTGAGTTGTTTAAGCCACTGAACTTTCCTGGAATTTGTCATGCATGAAGAGGTAACTACAAAGACTATAAAGAATGTGACAAGAGAACACATGGGCTGTCACGAGTGACCAGGCCTGTCTGAAAAGGAACCAAGTACAATGGTAGAAATGAAGAATGACAACCGTTGACTGATGGACAGAAACAACGTACGCCTTCGCAGAGTGGAAGGGACTCTTCAGGGTGCCGGGAGAAAACAACCGTCAGCCTAGAATTCTAGAAGCAGTGGAAACAGCCTTCGGGTCGGCAACATAAAGACGTTTTTCAGAGAAACAAGAACAGAGCTTCCTAGGAGCAGACACTCACTAAAGGAAATTCTGAAAGACACGTTTCAGGAAGAAAGAAAATGACCCCAGAAGGAAAGACTGAAATGTGAAAATGGATAGTGAGAAAACAAAACAGCATATTTATGAATAAAATTTTCAAGCCATACCAGCTAAAAAACCAACAATGCTATATCTTCACTGATGAAATTAGACCAAAAACAAAATGAATAAGCACATTGTAAACAGCAGGCATAGAGTTCAAGAAGAGGCGATCATAGATCAAGTTCTCACACTGCTTAGGGGAAGGAAGATATTAATTCTAGACTTTAAATATTCATGTTTGGATTTCTAGTACATAACTCTCAATCTTGTAGAGGTTAAAATCAAAATGAGAAATCAAAACCTCTAATCAATACAGAGAAAGCAGAAATCACGTCATATGGGTAAGAGCAGTCTAGAGGAAACAGACTACACACTTTGAGCGAAAGACGGACTTTTATATGAAGATTTTTTAAAAGTCCAGCAATATGTCATTTAAAAGAAACAAAATTGGGAAGTAAAACAATAAAAAAATGCAAAAGGCAAATATGTAGTATGTGTAATTGAGGTCTACTGATAAATAATTAGAATCAATAAGAGAGTTTAGTAGGCCTCTGCATATAATATCAATATATAAAAGTTAATTGCCTTTTCATATACCAGCAGTAGGTAAAAACTACACTAAAATATCGTTTGCAATGGCAACAAAATGTACTAGGTATCCAGGAATACATCTAACAAGAGATGTGCAAGACTTTTATGGGGAACATTGTAAATGTTATTGGAAGATATTAAAGGAGAAAAAACCAAAAGAATAACAAATCATGTTTATAGATAGGAAGACTCATTATCATAAAGATAAGAATTCTCATCAAATTGATGTATAGATATATAAAATTCCAATAAAAACCCCTGCGAGCATGTGTACACACAGGGATCTGGGCGAACTGCTAAGACTGGGTAATTCACTGAACTACATACACTTCACGTACTGTATTGTTTTTGTCGTTCACTTTTAAGAAGTGTCTAAAAAGAGAGGAGAAAGGGCGAAGAAACTGGCCCTACCAGTGACCACGATTTGTTACAAAGGTACAAAAACGTAAAGATAGTGTGGTTCTGAGACACAGAGATACACAAACAGACGATGGAGCACAGTCATACACATCTAGGACACTGATGTAGGATGGGTGAGGGAGAGACGGGTGAGTTAACAAGCTACGCTGAAACAAATAATTACTGCATGGAAAATAAATTTTATTTATATTTCATATATGACTCGATCCCATTTAAATGAAGAAGTGAAAGGCAAAACTCTAAAATATTTAGAATAAAATATGGAAAATACTTTTATGACCCCAGGTGTGGACTATTTTCTTAAATCAAATCCATAAACATGCCAAGCCCTAAAGAAAAAGCCTGGTAAATTTAAGTACACTACAAGGAAGAACTTCAGTATATCACCTGACACCATAAAAAAAATAAAAGACACGCAACAATCTGAGAGGTGATATTTACAGCACAAAATTGGCAAAGGCTTAGTATCCAGGACATATAGAGAGTGGTTATGAATCAATGAGAAAAATACGAGCCACTTAATAGAAAATGGACAAAAGATATGAAAAATATTTCTAGAAAAGAAAATTCAACCAACTGATAAGCATTTTAAAATGTATAGTCTCATGAGTAATAAAAATGCAAATTAATTCACCAGTGAAATACCATTCTTTGTCTACTAGATTGGCAAGGATTTCGAAAGGGAAAAAAACAATGAGTAAATACTGGTGAAGATGGGTGGCTATAGGGAACCTATCTGCATGGCATGGCGAATGTAGCCCAGGCCAACTTGAAAAACCGGTGGGGAGCGAGTCAACACACAGGAACCCACCCGTGGATCGGTTCTCCAGTGGGGAACCAGGCCTGCATTGTACCTGGGTCACTTTGAGGTCTGCTTTTGATAAAACTCCCTCACCCTGGATTGAGGCAGAAAATGTTTACTGCATATCATTAAAGTAACTTCCTAAAATCTGTGCTAAACCTCTGAAGAATGGAGTGCAATCAGTTCAACCACTTTTCCCCTTGATCTGTAACATCCTTCTCTTTGAAGTAATTGGCAACATTCTTTCCTTTGTTATCTCTAAAAGGTAATCACTTAAAGGGAAACTGTGCATAGTAAATGAGGACCATCCTTGATGTAATGTGACCAGAAAAGTAATAAAAGCCTGTCCAGGCAGGGGCTGGGGCCCTCTCGCTCACGTAGAGAGTGGCCAAGCTGTCTCTTTTCTCCACAGGAGTTCTGTAGTCCGTGTGACTTTGTTCATTGCATCCACAACACATGGGCCCCGCGGGCTGGAGTCCACATCAGGTAGCCATGGGAACGATCAATACTAGGGTGGGAGTGTAAATTCTAACAATCGCTTGGCAGAAGCATTGGCAATCACTAATAAACCTGAGTGTATACTTTATAACCTACTCCTCTGTGTCACCTTTCAGTAAACACCCCAAGAGTTATGTACCCTGGGCAATATAAGGATACTATTCATAGAGATACTGGGAATAGCCAAATATGGTAAACACTCAAGTGCTCTGTGCCAAAAGAATGGATTTATTGTGAGTTATTCACACACAGTAGTGAAAATAAATGAACTTGATTTACATGCGGCAACACGGATACGTCCCGCTAATAGAATGTGAGCCAAAAAGCAAGTCTCGGAAATACAGATATGGAACGCTTCCACTTATACAGCATTAAAAGAGGCAAAATAAATAACATACTGTTTGGGAACTCGGGTATTAAACCTACAAAGAACAGGAAAGTGACAGATCAAAAATCTAGAACAATGTTTAACTAAGGGGCAGAGTGCATAAGGATTCAAAGGATTTTGGTAAAGGTTTATTTCTCTACCTAGATGGTGGGTAGATGAATGCTGGATTTATAAGTCTCTAAAGACAACACAAATATTCTACATAGTTCCTTCCCATGCAGAGTATGTATCATATTTTAAATACACGAGCAAAAGCAAAAATAACAATGGCTACAAGACAATAGAACTGGTGGTGGGTGGAGACGGGGAAGAGGGAGAGCACATTTCACTTGCCAGGGGCTTCTGCCAAACACCTGCAGTTGTGTGTCGGTATGTCTTGTTCTATTAAGTGTTTGTCTACACACCTGTCTTTCTGTTTTAGCGGTGAACCCAGTGAGGGCAGGGAATGCCTTCCTCCCAAGTCCATTTCCCCAGCACTGGCACAGTGCACAGTACATAGCTGATGCGCCACGAACACTGTTGAAAGGGGGATTGATGTGATTGCATCTGCCTCGTGTTGCTCAAAGAAAAGCTGCAGTCCACCCTGACTCCTCGCTCTCCCTCATCAGCCACATCCTGGCCTCCGAAATGTGTTTGAGATGTAGACACCGGTCTCTGCAAATGCTGCTGTGTGAACTGGCCCTACCTCATCGGTCACCCTGCTTCCACGCTTGTCTCCTCCGATCCACTGCCCACATTGAGAACCAGTTCTGTGTTTGGAATGCCAATCAGATAGCACCAGCCCCTGCTACAAAATTACTTATAACAAACTCCTTGTGGTGGCCTACAGGCTGCGACATGCACAAGCTCCTGCCCCTCTCCACCTTCCCCTCCCAGCACTGCCTGCCCCTCGCTATTCTCCAACCACACGGGGCTTCTCTTCCTCCAAGGCCATCAGCTCTTTCCCACCTCAGGTCCCACACACGCCTTGCCCTTCCCCACTCCTCTCAGGGTCGGCCAATTCACCCTCATTCAGCTGGAATTTCTCTTCCTCTGAGGAGCCTTCCGTCATGTCCTTCTCTCCAAAATAGCTCCCTCCTTATTCTCCAAGACTCTTCCTGCTTCTCGTTTCTCACTGCACCCATCACATCTGTTCTTCCTGCTTGTTCTCTGCCTCTCTCTCGTCACTACTTGGGTCTAAGCTTCTGAGGGGGGGCCATGAGTTGTTATGTATCAAGCCCAGTGGTATCTGGAATAGAGTAAGTGTTTAATAAATACTTGTTAAAGGCGGGGAAAAAGCCTGGATTAAAAGCAAAGATGGGCCTTAGATGAGCCGCGAATGTTAGCTGTGATCCTGGATATGTCTCCTTTCTTGATCCCCTGGCTTAAATCAGGCACTCATTTTTTTGAAGAAAAGACATTTTCTTCTAGCAAAGGGCAGCAGCATAACCAGCCCCCGCCTCATTCTCACCTGATTCTTCTCTGGTCTGCCACTTGGCCGTCCCCACCCCCTGGCCACCATTCTCTGCTCTCCCACACGGTGGCTGCCTCTCCATCCATACAAATTGTGACACTCGGCTTAGTGTGCTCCGTGTTGAGATGATTCTCCAAAGGAAAGAACGATTCGAAGGAAAGAGCGTTGGCTCATAGGGGACCCTGTGGTTATTAGAAAATGCCTTTTAATCTCAAGAACCACTTTCCTAATTAACTAGTCACTTTCCCCTTAACTGATGCATATTCCAATTTTTTATTACAGCTACTTATAAAGAGGCAGAATCCAAAGAGAAGGCCTTCTGAGTTTTGTTCAAAGGACTCAAGTTTCAAAGCACACAGGTGAAGGATTAACAGAAGGTTCAAGTTTCATTAAGTAGATGTGTTGATGTTCCGGAAAGTAAAGTACAGAGGGCCAAGGCTTTCTATCCCTGGGAACACAGCGCTGCCCATAATGAATTCTGTACAGCGTCGCTTTCAACCCTGTGATATTTCATTCATTGATTTTATTGTCAAATGAAAAGGCACCGGTTCCAAGTGGCATTTAGTGAGACAGACAGGGAGTGACCCGGACTTTATTACTCAGCGTCTGCTCTCGGAATAATCTCAAAGCTACATGGGTAGAGAGCAGGTGCCCTGGTGCCAACATCTGGAAAGCACTGTCAAGTTCCAAGCCACCGAGAGCCTTGTTCTTCAGTCCCAGCTGCCTGTGGAAGTCAGCCCCGCCCCACCTGCCCCGGACACCAGTGAGGTGCCTGGCTCCGTGCCCCTCCTCTTGCTAGGAGGCTCTGAGGGGTGACGCGCACATGGCCGATCGCCCTGGCCATGGCGGAAGATGAGGAGTCTGTGGGAGCTCAGATCTTGACAGTGACATGGGGAGGTGTCGGGTCGAATAGAATCAAGCAGCCTGTGTCCTAAACTGTGGCCACACCGATGAATGACCAACACACAAAGAGCCCAGTCTCTGTTTTCATCCCGTCCCTCATCAGAAAGTTCGTTTTATGTTGTGACTCTTCACATCATTGTCTCCAGAACCACTTGCTGCTAGTCATCATAGTTTTGGTGCCTTACTGTCAACTCCATAGCAGACATTTCAGCTAGGCTATCACTCCCATTCAACATGTCAAAAACCGAAGTTTTCCAAGACAGTCACCACTTTCAGGCAATATACGTGAGGCCTCAAATTAAATTCATTATCAAATTCTGATCGATAATTCTTTCAGAAAAAAAGGGCAAAAAGCCGTAATGTTTATTGAATATTTCTTGGGGATAGGCGCTTTGTATTAATATATCTATTTCGTTTTCCCCAGTAGCTCTCTGAGGTGTGTACCTCTTTTTAAAGATTTCATTTATTTATTTTTAGAGAGGGGAAAGGGAGGAAGAAAGAGGGAGGGGAACATCAATGTGTGGTTGGCTCCTGAGTGCCCTCCCTTGAACCCCTAGGCATGTGTTCTGACTGGGAATCGAACTGGCAACCCTTTGGTTTACAGTCCAGCACTCAATCCACTGAGCCACACTAGCCAGGCCCAAGGTACGTATCTTAATCCCCATTTTCACTGTCAACTGTTGGTGATGGTTCTTGGCTCCAATTCAGGGACAACAGGAATCCCCAATTTGAGATGCAGTGAAGGAGAAAGAACAGCTTCATTGAGATACAGCACGGCTGTGAGGCAGCCCTGGGACCAGGACCCTCTCCGGATAGAGAGCTGTACTCTGCCTTTCCATGACTTGCTCTGCCCTGGAAGACACCTCTGGTGTTTGGGCTCAGCCAGGGAGATGCAGGCGTCAGTGGAAAGGAAAAGTGCACGCTCACAGACAGAGGAGAGCTGGTTTACATGAACAGAAGTCCTCCCCCCTGGTCCCTGACTGGTCTGTCCTCATGCAAATGAGAACTCGAAATTCCCACATGTTGACTGGTCCCCACAATTCGATTGGTCAGAAGATAGCCACTCGTTGGTGGGGGCTGCCTAGATGGGAAAAGCCTTGATCCTATTGGTTGAAATAGGATTCCAGGAACTCATTTATAAGGGCGGGCTCAGATGGCAGAAACCCAGAGCAGGCAGGCAGGTTAGTACAGGCTTCTCCCTGCAGTGCAGTTTGCGTGTGGGGCCCCTGCGTAGAAATGGCTGCTACGCTCTGCTTTTAAAAATTTGAGCCCAGTTATCCGCCAGGAACTCTTCTTAATAGTGTCTTCTTTCTCAGGGTTCATATTCCAGATGAGGAAACTGAAGTTGAGAGTGGAGCTGCTTGTCTGGGGTACACAGCTCGAAAGTGGCAGAGTTGAAATTCAAACCCAGGTTCAGTGACTGCAAAGCCCAGTTCCTCTCATCACCAGAGCTGCCTCCTGAAATGTCTCAGGGAATCTTATCTCTTCTCCTTTTCTCTGGTTGACTCCTTGCAGACTCAGACATCCATCAGAACCCATTTCCCCTCTTACGATGCTGCCAGATCACTCTTCCCTTAACGCCACGTTCACCGTTCCCCGGGAGCTGCGGGTTTCGTTCATTAGAAACCACAGTGTTATTAGTGGGACCACAAAGAAAGACAGGCCCTCTCTTGCTGACGGCTTTAAGCCTAACCTTTTTGGCTTGGCTTTGACTTGCCCACACAGCCTTCCAGGTACACACTTGCTAGGCGCCTACTTTGTTTCAGACACCTATGACCCAGGTCCTCAGAATATAAACACAAAGAGATATCCTTTGCCCTTCAAGACTTCAGAATCTGTTTTACGCTCCCCTCTTTGTCAAAATAATCACTCAAATGCCAGTTGGCTCAATAAGCCTGGTCTCATTATTAAGCCTCCCAGCTCCCTGTGGGCACCTGCTCTCCTCCTCCCAGGAGGAGCCCCTCCTTCCCCCTCCACAAGTCTCCCCAATGTTTCCTGGTGTGGCTGGAGCTCCACTTCTTCCATAGGGGGGTACTCCCTTCCCTGCACGCCCTCCCGCCGCTGTGCTGGCCCGGCCCACACACCTAAGGCACAAACACTCTCCGAGTAAAAGGCAGTGTCCCAGAAACAGTACGAGAGGATCTGAGTCTGTCATTTCCTGGTTGTGGGACCCTGGCCAACGCAACTCATCTCACCGAGCCTCAAGTTAAACTCCTTTAGTTAATTAATTAATTTACTTTTATTGTTGTTCAGTTAGTTGTCTCCATTTCTCTCCCATTACTCTCCCTGCCCTGCCCACTCCCTACCTCCCACATTCAATCCCCTGCCCCTGCCACTGTCTTTGTCAAGTTCAACTTCTGTAAAGTAGAGCTCTTACGAGAGCTGTTGTGACTATGTGTAACAGTGATTTAGACCGTGGTGACAGCCCACATTTAAGTGTCCTTCTTCCATCAGTGAGACACTGATTCTGGAAAGTCCCAAACAAACCCATAAAGTATAAACACCACAACAATAATGATATTTTAATTATTACAGATAATGTTATAGATAATCATTATACATTGAACTGTATTAATTTAAGTAACTCAATTTCAATGTAATGTAATTATATATTAAATAATGAAATTGGGTAGAATTTATACATGTCAATTACATTACATTATAAATGTTTTGATATAATAATTTAGTATATAACTTATATATAATATAGACTTCTATATAACACTTACTAATACCAGTATTGGTCCTTCTATGTATAAAGCATCTACTCAAGTTCTCCACCTGTTTCTTTAATAATCCCTCACTGGCCTCTTCCCTCTCCAGTCACGTATGCCTTGTGTCTTATCCCTCTCTCGTTTCCCACCACTGCCCACCCCCCCAGAAGAATGCTGGGAAAATCCTGGCACACTCTGGGAGCTGGGGTCCTCAGCTATGTCCCTGCCTCCCACTGCCAGGCCGGAGGACAGAAAGCAACTAAAACCCTGGGCTGAGTTTTTGATGAATCAAAGAAAAGTAGAGCCTCAGTCGAGAGCCAGGGGAAGTGGTGGAAAGACCACCCACTCGACTCAGCTGAAGCTGCAGTGAGCAGACACGCCCCCTTAGAGCCGGGGTCATTTCAGAGCTGCCCCCTTCCCCGAGTTGTATATGAGGAAGCGCACTTTAATCTGTCAGGAGAAAGAGGTGGTCGTCATCACCCGACCTGCCCAAGCACTCTGTAGGGTGAAAGTCTCACCCTACAAGGAACATTTCAACCGTTTTAGTTAATGAAGGAGGTAAAAAAGAGAAAAAGAAGGACAAAAGCAGCAACCAGCTGGATCGTATCTCCTCTTAAACACTTATTTCTTCTCAAATAGCTGGTGTCATGGTTTCCAACAAGGGCAGGATGTCTCCTGGGCAACCTGTGCAGGCGGTTTTGTTGTTGGTATGACTGGAGGGTCCCATGGACCACATGTGAAGGGAAGCCGATGGATGACGGACATTCTGCAGTACACGGGGCAATCCCACACCACAAAGATGTCCCAAGTATCGCGCTGGACAGTCATTTAAGTGAACAAGGTATCAGCAGTCTTCTGTGTACACACTATAAATCATATTTTGCATTCAACTCCAAGTGTTTCTGCACACAGTACTATGTACGAAATTTTCTAGCAATGCAACTGCTGTGCAAATGTAGGGTACTGTGCACTCTGTTTTGTTTGGAATTGCACCAGACGTTCTTCATTATTTTGTAAACTAATGATACCAACAGCAGTGCTGCTTGGAATATCTGAGTCAGCAACGCAGCACACCTGTGTCCTTGTTCATTTCTGGCTGTCACAGGCACAGGAATTGTACCTGCTGATGCCAAGCACACGACTCTCTGAGCAATATGACAACTGTGGTGAGGGGGTTCTTGGATGCAGGAATATTAAATATTTAAACTGGGGAAAGTTTCAGGCAAACTGGGATGTGTTGGTTGTCCCACTGAACACAAACATAATAAAATACACTGTGCCTTCAAAACCATACCACCTACCCTTTATATGCCTGGCACTGAGGCAATGCTGTTGAGTGAATAGAAGACAGAGAGGGGGAAAAAAGGGCACCTTCTCAAGGTTACACAAATTCATTCTACTCCACATCCACGCTCCTTTCTAGAAACACGTGTCTTATATCCAGGCACATCTTCCTGCGACTCCACAATCTGAAGACATCTCATGTTCTTGAGTTTTCTGCTAAGTAGCCCCCCAGCCCTTCTTTGGAGGGGAAGGTAGGTTGGCCTGGCTTCTGCCAAGGACTCACAGTGTCACAGGATCACAGACTTTCAAGGAAACTTCATGATCATTAAAAACAAATCACGATTTTTAACCAAAGGGTCTCAGACATATATTGTTGGCCCCTCAGTCTAGCTTGTCTTTTGAAGAAAGGCAGAGAAGTTGACAGGTGACGCACTTAGTTAAAATTCCTGAGGCACAATACCTACCAACTATATTGATGTGTATTGGTGTGACCTGGCTCCTGCCTCCAGACTTGTAAGTTAGGAACCTTGTTCTGTAACTTTGACAAAGAAATACCTTGTATATTTTTGAGAAGTGATCCTGAGCCTCACCTTGAACATGTGCTTTGAGATACAAGGAGTAACTGGAAAACCGTTCTCTCTCAGATTCAGTTGTGGTCAGGAGAGGAAACTGATCGAAACTGACAGGAAAATAAGGTGTGCAGAAAGCAGGGCGCTGTGGGTGAGCTGGTGCCCTGGAGAGAAGTCAGCTGTCAGCAAGATGCTACAGCTTCTGCACCCACAACGCAGCTGCTCGTCTGCAATTGAGGCGATTTTGTGCATGGGAGGACCGGTTGAAGACATAGGATGGAAGGAGAAACCAGGGACCCGTGTTTCTCCAAGTATCATCAGGACTTACTGAGACCTAATGTCCTCTACGGGGCACCTGTGTGCCCCCCCCACCTCTGGAAACCACAAGGTGTGCATCCGGGAAGGGACAGGGGACCTGAATTTGGAGACAGGGAATGGTAGAGCCCACTAAAACAGAGCTTTGGGGCACAAACCAGTGCATCTAGTTTTTGCATGGTGTCTAGCCCACTATAGAAGGTGGGTTCAAATCCCTGATCCATTTCTTCTTATTTGCATACCCTTCCCAGTCAAAGCCAAGTTGCTTATCTCTGATTCAACCTCCTCATTCATTAGGTAAGGATGACAGTAACAGAATTAACATTACAGAGGTTGTTATGAATGCAAATTGAGGGACAGAATTCCGAGAAAGTGTCTGGTCCAGTTCCTGACCCTTTCTGGATACTCATTACCAGTTAGCTGTTCTAATTAATTTACCGGTCAATTACCATTCCTTGTAGCTCCCACATTTCTGCTGCCTATGCACGCCCCAGAGTCCATAGTTCGGCTGGGTGTGATTAGAGTACCTTGTCATTTAAACAAGGTAACATTTCATTCCTATTCTGTTCCATACTTCCACCCCCAGGGACTGTGTATTCATTATGCGGGCCCCAAATTCACGGCAAGGTCATGAGCAAGGGGGGCAGATCAGACAACCAAATGGCAGTGGCAGGGTGTGGATAACACAGGATTTTCTTCATCACCTCTGACATCAAGCTTTAGTGACATCACTCTGAAACACGTGGCGAGGTGCTACCCTGCTGTGGCAGACCGAATGCCGGGGTCCTTCAAAAGTTCCTACATTGAAGCCCTAAGCCCCAATGTGACGGCATCTGGAGATGGGACTTCTGGGAAATGATTAGGGTTAGATGGGGTCATGAGGATGGACCCTGGGTGGACGGATGCTGTAAGTGTCTTACAGGGGGGACTTCAGAGAGCTTGTGTTCCCCACACCTTCTCGACCTGCAGGCAAAGAAGAGGTCACATGAGCTCACAGTGAGCTGGTGGCCATCCCCAAGCCAAGAGAAGAGGCCTCAGAATAAAACCACCTTGGCCAGCACCTTGATCATGGGCTTCTCAGCCTCCAGAACTGTGAGGACATACACAAGGGTTAACCCCCATTAGCAGTATTCGGCTGTGGCAGCCCGAGGGCAATGCGGAGGCTCGGGGCTGCCCAGGACACAAGGAAACAACTTCTCATTGAGGCTCCTTATGAGCCTGTCAAAAGCTCTCTTTTCTCAAGTCAGGTAGAAATAACTTTCCTGGAAAAAGTGTTCAAAGAGGGGGAAAAAAAAAACAACGAAAAAGAGTCCAGAGCTGCACTGAAACTTACAGTTTTCAAAGTCCCACTGGTAACGAGGGGATTCTGTACGGAATATCCTTAGAACACCCATATCGGGGGCTTGAGAGAATGTGACACTTGAGTGCATAAAATCTTCCTTCTCCCAGGAATCAGGAGGAGACCAACAGGCAGTAATTAGGACACTTAAGTAAAAAAGTAGGCAAGGCAAATGGGTGCTTTCCAAGAAAGCATTTCAACTTTGCAATCTCTGAAGGGTCCTTTGTTGAAAGTTTCTATTTAACAATTATGTCATCTAAAGAGTTTTTGTCAAACATCTCTCTTTGTCTAGAAACCACGCAGACTTGCTCTTTTGGGTTTAACAAAAGATCAGGAAAATCTTTGCCTATCTGAACACAAATTAAAAGAAATCTGCTTGTTTTCATGGGGCCTTTACTTTTCTTGTCTAAGAAAAATCATAAAAGGGTTCAGGAGATACCCCCAGTAGCCTATCTGCGATATGCACAACTCCTGAGTCATGGATGGACACCACCACCATCACCCCCAAGATGCTGGTGAGCTCCCCCAGCCCTAGGGCTCAGCCGTCAGGCAGCAGACTAGAAGCAGCATGGCCATGAGCTGGCTAATACTAAGGACTTCGATGAATTGGAAATAAATGCAGGGTTAAATCCTTTGACGGCCATTTGTCTTTTGAGGTCTTGCGAAGTCCATTTCCCGGCAATAAAAATAGCCCACAGGCCCAGGGAAAGGGTCCTACGTTGCCAGAGTGTCTAAAATACTCACCCTCTGCCACGGCCCCGCCTCTTTATACATTTCCGGGACACGCAGCATCTCCATTCGTGCACTGGAGTCACTAATCCTACAACTCCTCTCCCCTAGAAGACCTCTTCCCAGTTCATGGCTATTTCTTCTACCTTCTTTAGGGCCAGGGTCAATGTCAAGGCCCATTTCACTTTACCCACTTGGAAACTGAGTAAGCCGTAATTATGATGGCTTAGTGGACACAGGGTGGGGTGGGGAAGAATATGAGCAAATCTCTGCTCACAGTCCAGGGAGAGGGGGGGAGTTCACAGACCACGGGTGCTATGCTTGGAGAAAAAGCTCATCAGATGCTTGTTACACAAACACTACTTGCCAAAGCGGCTTCCATGGGACACGTGTGCCAGGAGCTGTCACCACACCCTGCCCTTGGAGCCCCACCATACATGGAAGCAGACTGCAGGTGTTCCCCGTTCCCCTCCTGCACCTGCTGAGCCCAGCATTTCCCCAAGGCACGTGTCCACCCAGGCTTTTCTAACTGGAACACCTACTAACATCTCGAGTTCTACAAAGCAGTCTGGGAAACAGCTCTGCATTGCAAAGTAGGATGAAATAACAGCCAGGAGAGAGCTTCAAACAAAGCACCAGAGGGCAAACCCTCCTCCCTGTTGTCCTAACAGCAGACGGATGCAGAGGTCAGGCCGTCCTGCTCAGAAACCCGGTCTGGCGGTTCACTACCTGTGACCTTGGCAAAGTCAATTAACCTCTCTGAATCACAAGTGCTTCATCTGTGGAAACCTAACGAAGCGCTTGCCACAGGATTTCTGTGAAAATTAAATAAAATCGCATTTGGAAGCAGCTGGCACAATGCCTGGGTGGGGAGCATATACTAGCTGCTCAGTGAGAGCTTGTTTCTCACCCCTCTTACTTCACAAAATCCCTTTAACAGGGATGCCCAAGCCACTGATTGGGCACCAGAAGACATGCCTACCACTGGCTACCTTCCCCGAGGATGCTCCTTAGGGCTTAGACATTGGGTCTTCTTCCCTTGAACCCCCAGGACAGAGCAGGTGACTTGGTATATGGTTGACATCAGGGATTTTACCAAGATGGCAGCTATTTCCTCAAGGAAGCTTACTGTCATTCACCAGCATGTTCCTGGTAGTAAAGTGACATCTCTCGGCGTCCCTACGCCTGATTTCTGAGGCCCACTTCCCCCCAGAGCAGGTGCGCTGCAGAAGCTGCGGTTAGAGAACAACGGGTATCCCTGTGGCCAGGAAAGGGGTGCTCTACACCTGGGGCGGGGTGCTCCCATGGCTCACTGGAGTCTGTCCTCCCTGGCACAGCGCTTACCGGATGCTTCTGACCTGGTCTCATTTCCTCCCTGGCCCCCACGCCTGTTCAGAACCGGGACAGGGTTTGGTTACGGGTATATTGCAATGCTCAGCACAGCACCCGGCACCTGGCAACTGATGAGCACCCAAGATGGGATGGACGGGAGCATGGACGGATGGACGAACAAAAGAAGATGGGAAAGAGCAGGAGAAAAGGAGGAAGAAAGGAGGGAATGCATGAATCTCAATTCTACTGGGATATAAACTCCATAAAAACAACACCTTTGTCTCTTGTTAGCTACCGCTGCATCCAATGGGACCAGGACAGTGCCGGGCACTAAAAGAAGCTAAATAAATATTTGTTGAATGAACAGATAAGTGGATGAATAAACTAAGCCAAGCTGCCACTGAGAGAACTCGCTATACACAATTACTACTCGCTGACAAATCAAATTGCTCTCAGATGACTTCCTGATCTGTTTACTCCACCAAGTTATCAGGATATTTTAATGTTCATGCAGAGTGAGTGGTGAGGCAGGTTAACAAAACACGAATGTCTTCTATGGGCCAAGCGATGGACCAAGTTCAGGGAATACAAGAGGACATTGTCCCCGCCCTCAGAAGCTACCACACCTACAAACAGGCCTTAACTGAACACAGTGGCAGGAGAGCTGTGGGGAGGGGGTCGGGACAGCTACCTTCAGCGGCTTCCCAGGTGGCTGGGCAGGGCCATCCCAGCCGAAAGGCACAAAGGCAGAGTGACAGTATCAATTAATCCTTTTGTGATCCTCACGTCAGAGATGTAAGCCTTTTATGATGCAGTTAAACAATTTTTATGGGTTTTTCCATCCGGCTCATGTCTTGGTGTGTTTTTTAATCAAAAAGGATAAGAACAGGAAGTCAAGTGGAGATAAATCTCCTGCTCATTTTTCTGGTTCTCGGCCCAGGGAGGCACAGCAGACGGGCAGTGCTCACGGCTGGGTCTGTGGCGGCTCTGTCCTCCCCGGGCGTGTTTTTAGAGAGAGCGGGCCTTGCTTTACACAACAGACACCTTCTTGGAGGCCGCATAGCAACAGAATGTCAGGAAATCAACTCTCTTGTTTCCAATAACCCCAGACGGACATTATCTTTATTTCTGAAGACAAACCAGACGTGTTCCTTGCATAAATGTGCCAGACAAAAGGGGCACAAACAGAAAATAAAAATTACTTGCAATCTTATAACCCAGAGGTAATTTTAGAACATAATCTTAGACTTTTATTCCTTGTGTAGACACACAGATATATACTTTGACAAAAGAGGATAATGGTGGGATTATTACGTATCTTACTTTTCTGGGGGATCCATAAACATGTCAGCAACATTTTTTTTCCATGTCAACAGTCTACATTTTTTTACTAGTTCCATATTATTCTACTGCATGGATGCACCAAAATTTAACAAGTTCTTGATTTTGGAAGTCAGCTTTGTTTTAAAATTTTCCTTATTATAAATAAGGATAAAAGTTCTTTGTTCTCATCTTCTGTAACTTCCTGGAAATGAAACTGCTACATCACATAGATGCATATTTAAAAAATTAGATTTATTTTATCAAGTTGCTCTGCAAAAACACTGTCGTGATTTATACTCCCTCCAGCAAGAAGTGCTCGCATTTTTCTTTGACTGGTACTACAACCATAAAACACAGTCACGTTTAACTTCTGTTTTAATTGTTCTGATTACTTGTGAAGTAGCATGTTTTACATGTGTAAACCGTCCTCCACGCTTTCTTCCTCAGTGAAGAGCTTCCATGTCCTTTGCTCATTTTTCCTTTTTTTCCTTATTGATTTCTAGGAACACTTTACATATTAAAATACTGATCTGTTATTTTTCATCTATGATGTACATTTTTCCCCAGAGTAGTTTGTTTCAATGTTTTTTTTTTAAAGTGGTGTTTTGTTTCCTCTCTTTCCAATTTTTCACTGTAGTTTCCTTTGTCTCCTTGTTAAATAGTAACAGGCAAAGCAACTCTCGGGCAGAAGGGACAACACCCCCACTCACGCCAGCTGTATCATGAATTTATCTATTGGACGATCAAAGGAGCTGATTCCTCCTGGGCAGCCAGCAACCCAGGCAGAGGCTGGCAGTTTATGTGGGAATTGGTCCCAGAGAGACCAGACCAGTTCTCTTGGCAGAGTTGGGCAGTGGAAACCTTGCTTAGCACAAGAAAGTTCTAAGTGACACTGAGGTCCCAGACAGGGTCAAGGATCTAGAGTCCCTCCAGACACTCATAGTTTCTGGGTCAGTAAGGCCATTTCCTGGATGTTAAAAAGGAGGTCTCCCCAGCGGTGAGAGGTTAATTGATGGGCCACTTCACCTGAAGGAAAACTTTTTAGAAGAGAAGCCAGACTAAAAGACCCCTGTCTCCATTTGGGGCTGAGGAGGCAGAGCTGGCTCCCGTGATGACCACGCCGAGAGGCGGGGCATTGGAGTGGCTCTCAGGTTCCGGGTGGGGGGGAGGGCAGCCCTTTCCACGTGATGCTGAGAAATTAGCAAAGCCAAAATTCTTTGTGGGATGGGACAGCAAGCCAACCCCTACAGCAGCACCAGAAACTGCCCCCACTTTCCTTACTTAGGTTGTTTCATGCCTCTTGAGTTCTATCACGAATATCATTTCCACCCTACTCCCTAATGGTAAGATTTCGATCTCTTTTGCAAGTCCTGGCTGGTCTGCATTACGTTTGGTTCACACATGAGCCAGAGCATCAGGGTGAAGGCCGATCCTCCGAGGGCCAATGGCATGGCTGCTGTGAGAAGGGAAAGAAAGGCCCGAGTGTGGAAGTTCAAATGCCGAGGCCCCCTTCTCTTCTTGGAAAAGAAGGTGTTTTATACTTCCAGAGCCATCTGGAGATCCGAGGTTTCATTGTTAATGGAAATGACTTCCTGTACAGCTCGGAAGTCCAGCAAAGCTTGGGAACCTTGACACAGACAGTGAGAGGTCATACACAGCCAGCTACGGAGTTCCCATGTCCAGAGGACTGTGGCGAACAGGGGAGGAGAGGATGGATGGAAGGAGGATGAGGACAGTGAAGAGACGGGTTAGAAACTGCGTGACAAGCTCTAGGCACTTCCAGAAGGACAGAGAGAGGTGAGAGGGGGCCAGCGAGGCAGCCATGGGGAACTAAAGAGGGGGGCACCACGTCGGAATAATGGATGCTTATAATGATCACCGAGGCTCCTAATTATAACCAGGAGGCACTGAAGAGCCTGCCTCGTTAAAGAACAATTAAATTATCTTCCCTCTGTTAAACTGACGGAGGCAGGACAGCAAGCAACTGGCTTTCAGAATCCTCTTCAGAAACAGGGAGGACACACTATAGGGCTGGAGATCTGGAAGGGGTAACATGCCACGGGAGAAAGTACCGCTATCCTGCACACCCCATTCCTCTGCTGGGCGTGGCCTGGCAGTGGGTGCGGTCATCTCGCGGTTTGGGCGAGTGAGAACAACCCTGAGGGCTGCAACTTGAGGTGTCCGGGTGATCTTGAGCACCTTTAAGGAGACAGTGGTGCAGAGAGTGGAAGGAAGGCGGTGACCTGGCTGACGACCACTGCCTCATTCCTGCAAATACATTCCTTGCTCTCATCTAAAAACAGGAATAGCTGCCATCTCATCTAAGCACTTTTCAAAGGTGCTCTTTACCAAGCACTCAAAGAACAGGGATAACGGACCACTGGGGGAGACTCTGATGGACCTAATGTTCAAAAAGTTAGTTAGCTACATTTCTGTTGTTCTTCCCACTCTATCAAACAATCTTTTCTAATAACATCAATACATATTTATGGGACCGAGGACTATGGGTACTACAAAGAAAAATGAGCCATGGTCCCTAACCTTGAGGAGTTTCAACCTAATGACTATTTAAGAGTCATTGTTTTCCCCTAAAACCAATGTCCTGATTTAAATGCAGGAACAGGACTTACTCAATAAATCTTATTGTGAATCATACTTGGAAAAGAAACAATGTTTCTGAAAAACAAATGCGAAAGGACTGTAAATGCCTCCTTGCCCATGTCCTCAGAGTTCCCGCAGGGAAAGGTGGCGGCTCTGGTAAAGAGCCCGAGGGCCCTCCCGCTGACAAGTGTCAGCAGAAGGGCCACAGGAGGGCTCGGGAGGCCTCGAACCTGGGACACGATGGGTGAGAGGGCCTGGTTCTACTCTCTTGCTGACTTTAAGAGTCAATTGTAATGGTTGCTTTTAATTTCCTTCTCCCCAATTCTTTTAATTAAACTTGTCAATAGATGCAGTGTCAGAAGGAAAAGCCATCCCCTCCCTCTGGCCCCCAAATCTGGTTACTCCCGTCCAATCTCTCCATTTCCATACCCACCCTCACCCCTCACATCCATGTTGGCTTGTTATCGCCTCGTAACAGTGAAATCCCTTTGCCCAAAGCAATCAATGAATCTCATTATTATTATTACTGCAAAAGTAATACAGATTCCTCATAGGAAATTCAAGAAATTAAAATACAGAATGTAGAAATCATTGTAATCCCATGAATTAGAAATTGGCACTGTTGACATTTTAGTGGGTATTCAAGAATTTCCCATCAATTGGATTCTCAGGGTTTTTTTTTTTTTTTAAATCTTGTGCTGATTTCTGCCAGATTATTACTTTGAATTTGGGTTTGACGTTAGACGGCCACCCCCATTCAACCACCAGCTCCCACGCCTCGTTCTCCGTGAGGCCCCTCTGACCCACGCCTCCCAGCGACAACAGCTCCTCTCCCCCGAGCCTGGCACGCTCCAGCCCCCAGGGCTACTTCGTTAACACCACGGCACCTTGCCCCATCTGACATGCTATGCAGTTACGTGTTTCCGGGGGAGAATCTCAGCTCGAAGAGGGCAGGAGTTTTATCTGTTTTGTTTGCTGCCACATCCCCGAGTGTCTGTGAACCAGGAAGACCGAAGGAAGAAGTTCAAACCATCTCAAGAGGAGACAACGCTCCCCTTCTCCAATAAGCACTGTTAGACACAAGGACGCCGGCCCCAGATGATGGCCGGCGTGGGGCTGCCAGCAGAGGGAAGGAGCGGGTGGGGACGAGAGGGAATGTGAGCCCTTGCCTGCCCATGTGGGCTCTGCTGCTCAGGTTTGGGGTGAGCTTGAGCCTGTGGCTGGTCCACTCGGAGCCTTGGTTTCCTCGCTGTGTAAATGAGAGGGCTGGACGCCTAATGTGCAGGTGCCTGTTTAACTACTGCCCAGCTCCTGGCCCATCATCTCCTTCCGCCAGCCCAGGGCTTGACAGTTTACAAAGCACTTTCACTTAGAGCATCTCACTCATGTTCTCCACTGACGATCAGTGTGAGAATCTCAGACAGAACATCAAAATCAAGTGTGCACAAGACACCACGACAAAGTCAGCAAGGCTAAACAGAAGAGACAGGGAGAGGCCGCCAGAGAGATGGCGATACTCCATCAGTGAGATTGAACGTAACTTCAGAGGGAGTGAGAAAACAGCACCAAAGGGCAGGGGAGCTAATTTTCACATAACTCATCCAAACCTTATTTAAATCCCCCCTAGGCAACAGTGAACCTCACCTGGGACTTGCACAGGCAGGTGCCGCTGTGGCCAGCCTATCTCACTCTCCTGCACCGGTTGGTGGAGGGAGGGCACCTGGGGGTTTTCTCCAGCTCCCGCGCCTCAGACATGGCTTGCAGGTTGCAGAATCCTCACAAAAAGTGGCTGCTGAAAGTCCTGGAGCTCTTTTAGGAGAATATGTCTAAAGTCCCAGCAAGCCTGCTTACTGGGTTATGGAACTGTGCTCTTATTGTGATTCTGCGACTTTTATCAAAAGGCTAGATCTGACTTGCAGACACAGATTCCTTTTTACATTCCCTCTGAAGGAGTGACTACAGCCTGAGTTTATTCTCCAAACACTTTTTTTTTTTTAGGAGGAGCACTTTAGGGCATACAGTGAACTTATGCTGTCCAATTATTCATTCATTCACCTGTTCACAGATGAATTGAGCATCTCCTAGCCACCAGACATTGCTCCAGGCAATGGGGATAAACAATCTCATTCAAACTGGAGAGAAAGATGCAGTTCACAAGCACCAGGAGGGAGAAGTCTGCCCCGCCCTCATCAGAGATCTGCCTCATCCCCTGGGCCCTACTCCCCGTTGCCAACGGAGAACATCAAGGACGCTGGTTCTGGGTTACAGCATTCTGATGGGATTCTTGGGTGGCCTCGTCTCTCTCCTCCCCTTCCCTTCCCTTCCTCCAACACACATCCCTCTGGCTGTCTCTCTGGCTCACGAGTTCCTCAGGTCAGGATCTTTGGAGAGCAGGCTGGTTGTAAAGGCCTCCCTCCCCAGCTGCCAAGCTGAGTGATCAGAGAAAGTGTCCAACCAGTGTCTGTCCACCTCGCAGGGTCAGCAGACGTATCGAATAGGGGAGACGGGACACATGCTGCAAAGGATGCAGAGTTTTGCTGCTGTTGAGAGGTGATGCGTTCAGTGAATAAGGGGATGAAACTCACTGAAATCTGGGCGGCAGGTCTGCTTTCCGGTCTAGTGCGCTGGAGATCACAGCGGAGTCAGGAGACCGTACAGGCAGCAAGACCATCCTGGCCACCTGGTTTAGAATTCAGTGTTTCAGTTTCCCTATCTGCCAAAGGGAGACAGTGATCTCTCCCCCTTAGGGTTACTGGGAGGCTTAAATAAACACTACCTTTACTGAGCATTTACTATGAATCAGACAGTATGTATGGCAATTTTACAAACAGGATAAAAAAAAAACCCTCATCTGAGGACATTTTTTCATTGACTTTAGAGAGGAGAGAGAGAAGCATGGATTGATTACCTTATGACTGGGGATCGTGTGCACCTGCATGGGGGATCGAACCCACAACCTTTCGGTTATGAGAAAACCCTCCAACCAACTGAGCCACACCAGCCAAGCCAAACAGGATCTTATTTCATTCCAATCACTCTAAGTCACGTTAGCCTCAGATCCAGGTATGAAGGGCCGATTTTGTCACTTCTGTTTCCTAGGAGCAAGTCCCCTTCCCTCCATACAGCAACTGGGCTGAAACACTTCGAAGTCGCACAGAACGTTCGGTGGCGTTTCAGATGCACTTGGTTCCAGTGTCTGGAGGTGTGCTGTCTAACACAACAGCCACCAACCACATGCGGCTACTTCGATTTAAAGTAATCAAAATCTGATTAGATTCAGGTTCAGTTCCTCAGTGACACTAGTCACATCGCAAGTGCTTCCTGGCCAATGTGGCTACGGCACGGAACAGTGCCGACAAAAACAACTTTCATCAATGCAACCTGTTCTATTGGCCAGAGGTAGGGGATGGAAAACAAGTTATGGGAGGAAAAATCAAAGTCAACACAAGGGCGCCAGGGTTCCTTCCGCAGAGGTTCGAGGGAGCTCGGCCTCTTTCCAACAACTTGTCAGAGCTAAAAAGGTGAGGCCGCTCTCAGCTGTGGGCTGAACTGACGAAGTGCTTCAGGACATTTGGTGGCTTCTCGGGGCCCCTTTCGGGTCTTGGTTACTAACAGGGCAGTGCCATTCAAAGGTATTACATTTCCAGAACTTTTACTAACTAGGAAAGAGAAAAATAAAGCCATTCGTAAAAAGTCATCCAGAATCCACTCCTAGGAGCCAAATGGCCTCCCCCGCCACCTGCCTTGGCTGGGTTCATTCTTGTAACCTGGCACTCAGGAGTCATTTCCCCAAATTACTCACGCGCTAATCGTCGCGACCTGGGAGATGCTGTGCAATGTTCCCAGGCACAAGGAGCCTTCCATCGAGGTATGACCTAGCCCGTGCGGTGCTTTGACATGCTCCCAACCTCCTTGGGGACAGCCAGCTCCTCATAAAAGGCAAAGCGAATCGCATCACCCAGCTTCACAATTGTCAAGAAGTACTCCATTCCCTGGAGGGCCCACCAAAGCCCTGGGTTTGGGATAGACTCCCTGTCCCAAGCCGTCTGGAGTTCGCCAAACCCACGGTTACCACCCCTTGGCTGGCCCTGGTGCCCCAGCTGCCCCTCACATTTAAGGCCCAGCAGACTCATTCACGTGCCAAATTAGGTACTTGCGACACAGCAGTGAAGAAAATGGAACATGAACTCAGACCCCTATTCTCACGGAGCCCACACTACAGTAGAGGACAGACAGTGGGTAAAGAAACACACTGAGACACAGAGAATGACAAGAGGTAACACGCTCTACAGAGACCCAAAGTGTGTGGCACTTTCCTTGTATTTAGACATCATACTAATTATTTTCTTCAGTCCTCTGAGAGGTCGTCATTTGTTCCTTCATTTGCTTAAGAAACTTTTCTTGAACACTTACCATAGGCTGGGAGGTGCTTTGAGCAGTGAGCAAAACAGACAAAAGCCCTGATGTCCTGGTGGCAGAGAGAGACCGTGCACAAAATGACACTGTAGGGCTCAGATGGAGGTGAGTGCAAGGACGAGGCAGGTGGGGGGCAAGGGGAGTGCACGGTGGGGCTAGGAGACGGAGTCACGTCCGTCTAGAAGGTCACCGCACCTGGACACGCAGGGACCGCACGCATGTGTTCTGGTGTTTGCGGGACTGCACTTTCCAAGCCCTGACTGCAGTGGTACTTTCCGGGGCTTTTCTGATTATCCCGCACGGGGTCCTCTCTGTACACCGTAAATATCTTCATTTATCTAGTATCCATCACCACATTACCTTCGTTTAGGTGTATGCTAGTCCACTGGGTTCACACGGCTAACGGGCAGGGACTGCGTCTTACTGGTCTGCATTTATTCATTCTAGAAGCTCCAGTGGAAGACCAGCTACGAAGCTTGCCCAGCTTCCCCACCTTAGAGACTGAAAGAGTCCCTGCCATTTTGTCCTTATTTTAAAAATCTGCATTTCTTTCCACCTCTCCCATGTACGACAAAGGACTGATGAGCCATTTAAGCGAAACAACGCATGCAAAAGTATTTAGAGAACACGTACAGATGGCTTGGTAAATATAAGTCACTGCTATAATTATTACTTGCCTAAATTTAGTTTTGCTTGTCTACTAGAATGCATGTACATAGCAGGCAGGTTATTGAAATGCTTCTGCTTTTTGTAGACCGGAGCAGGATGCAACCCTAGCAGGCCCCCCAGCCATAGTCCTGACGTGGCTGCTGCGCTGCCTATACTCCTGTTTACTTACCTGCTCGCCAAAGGGACCGCTCCTATTTCTAGGCATTGCACCGACTTAGAGCTGGTTACCGACCCTCTGCATCCCCCCGTTCAGCACTCTCGATACTCAAATACGGTGCAGGCACCCTGTTTTCAGAGCCCACCGGGCTGACCCTCTGGTGGCTCGCTGCCCCCTACCCTGCAGAGCTCCCCCTCCTTGGGGGGCTTCTCTCCTGCTCCCCTCTTCAAACCCCTGCCACCAACTCCCCCAGATGCTCGTTCTCGTATTTATGCGGTTCTTCCCTTGTTTTGCTTCAATGTTGCCTGTGAGGACGTGGAAAACCACAGCAGCTCAGCTAGACACAGGTCCCCACACGCATGGCTATGGGGCCACCTCAGGCAGACAGGTCAGGGTTTCAGAATGTTCTTGTAAAGAGGGAACCACACTGGCTTTCAAGGCCGTGGAGAGGACGGTCATATCTCAGTACGATTCATACAGTCTCCAGAACTGTTATTACAGCCAAGGTGGTTCTGGGTCTGCTTCTGAGTTTTGAGAGGTTCAGAAGCTTGAGTTCACGATAATGCTCTTTTCTGAAGAGGTGGCCATGCAGCTATGCATGGGTGTGTAGGCAGGAGCAGAGCTACGGGTTTGTACATAGTTGTATGTAGGGAGGAAGAGATGGGTGTCGTTAGCCCTGCATCTGCAGAGGGTCAGACAGAACCTCTGATCAAAGCAGTTAAAAAGACAGACACACAGCTTTTGGGGAGCTACCCCAGTCAGCCAGGACCTGGTCATTTAAAAGACAATGCTGGGCACTTATTTCAAGGTGAAAGAAAATTCTGAAGACGAAAGAATCTTCTCAAAACTTCCTTTTTCATTGAAGTGTTGGCTGGCTGCATTTCCCTTGAGCTTCACTAGCTCTTCGTCTGGGAGGAGGAAATCGTAGGGGGCTTTGTCGAGACCACGAGCTACTTAATCTGAAATTGGAACCCAGTCACAGTTTTATGGCCCCGTTGTGCCTGGCACTGGCTAGATTTGAAAAGTGTCCGAACAGTATGCATTCAGCACTCTTTTTGCCTAGCACTGTCTGCAGAGCCGAAACCAAACCCAACCGTTAAACGGACACAGAAAAGTGGAGGAATACAAGATGTGGCTGCATTACTGTGCAATGCAGACAAGATTGGGGGCAAAAGAAAAGCATTCTGGAGCCAGCTGCAATGCAAAATTTCTGCTGACATGTGGGCTGACCCATGGATGGGGCTGTGGGGCTACAGCCCCACCGGTGGTAAATGCTAAGAAGCATTTCATGGAATATTTGAAAACTAAAACGATGCAAAATTGCTGTGTTCCGTGCAGAATGGGTGCCAGAAGAGTGCTGAATTACTACAGGGCGATGACAGAGAAGAGAAAAGGCAGCAGATGAGTAGGCAGCAGCAAGACTGATGAGGACTGGTCGGCCACTGGCAGGTGACAGATGAGCCGACGCCGCGCACCAACGGAGATGAGATGGAAAGGCACCGAAACACCCCATGGTGACGCCTCTTCAGCCGAGAGGCACAGAGGGCCAAGGAGCTTGGGCAGCAGGTTCTGAGGACAGCGTGGGCCCACCTTGATCCCCGAGTGCCAGGTGAAGCCACAGGGCAGTGGCAGGTAAATAATACTGGGTGTAAGCCACCTGCTGGACACTGCGTCCTACCTTCCGACCATTATCACCTTGATTCTCCCCCTCATCTACTGAAGTGGAAAGCAGCATCACCTTGTTTTATAGCAGAGGAAACCGAGTCTCTAACCTGCTCTGGTCACACAACAAGCAGGAAGCAGAACAGTGCCTGCATGGCTGGTCTGCGCGGAGGCCCACGTTGTGTACCCACCGAGCGCTGCAACACATGTCCCTTCACTCACGGAATTCCCGATGCCCCGGAGAGGGACCCCACGGCCCACGTGAGCCTGGCAGGAAGCAAGAGATTTCTTTGAAGTCTCAATTTTTATCTTCATCATTTGTGCACATGGAAAAATGTTCTCTCATAATATGCTTGCTTGTGTTTGAACTGGAAAATAATGTGTGATGTTTTATTTATTTATTTATTTATTTTAAAAAGATTTTATTTATTTATCTTTAGAGGGGAAGGGAAGGACAGAGGGAGAGAAGTATCAGTGCATGGTTGCCCCTTGTGCGTTCCCTGCTTGGGAACTGGCCTGCGACCCAGACATGTGCCCTGACTGAGAATTGAACCTCGATCCTTTGGTTGCCCCCCACGCCCCAAATAGCCCCTCTGAACAGCCTTAGGAAGCCGGCAGCACCCTGACATCCAGTGCGCAGATGCGGAAGCGGAGGACTGAGAGGGTGAACCACTTGCCCAAGGTCACCCACACCAGGACACCTTGGGGCTGGGATTCACGTCCACATGACTGGACTCAAGGTCTTTGTTTTAACCAGGGAGCCCGGTTCCTTGGTCCACCTTTGCACGGCGGTAGAGAGCCAATGAATATCAGTGTGCCTGTTCTCATGACATTAACTAATATGCTCTCTTAACCCATTGGCTAACCAGGGCGCTCTATTCTCTGATTGGGTGGAGGTCACAAGCCACCTTCTGTTTGCAAAGGGGGTCACTAAAGGTGCTCACGTGCAATGAAAGACGAGTCTGGCGATGTGCACCCTGTTGAACGTAGGTACAGGGTAAACGTCCGAGTGAAATTTGCTTTTTAAGCTCCTCAGCCTAGAAACCACGGCTGGGCATTGGTTAGTTTATAAATACCACTGATGCTTATTGCCGATAATAGATTTATAAACATGTAATACATACTTTTGTATCATACATATGCTACATATACATTAAAAATACATATGCAATCTGTATATGTTAAGGGACTACGTTAGTCCGCAGATAAATTTCTCTCTTCTAAACACCAGCTTCTGAAAGCAGAAAGCGGGTCTCCCTGGCCTCTGAGCCAGCCCCTGGTACTTAGCACTCAGCTCTGCCAACGGGTTGGTGCTAAGGAAGAGATGTGTCTCTCAGAAGACCATTAAATTTAAGCTTTGAAGCCTCTTTAGGCAGCAAAGGAATTAGCAAGGCACTTACTTCATCTGCACTTCCCAGAGCCCTGAATCTTAGTTGCCCAATTACAGGTACAAACAGATTTTGAGGCCCACAATATTGACAATTAAAGCAAGGGAAAACATTGTTAAAGTGCAGAATCTCCCATGGGATACCATTTGGGTATAAAAATTCTGGTGCGTTTTTGTTAAAGTCAAATCTCTAAGGTGGCTAAGTGCCTCACGCCGACCCATTCTAACTGCAGACTCTCCCTGCTACGCAGCTTTGGGCAAGCCACCGTACCCGTCAGTCTCGGTGTCCTCATCCACAGAACAGAGGCGATAAAAACACCTTTCCTTCCATGATGTGGGGAGATTAAATAGGCAACATGCATGAAGCCATTAGTGTAATGGCTGGCATTATTAGCAATAGATGGAATGCATTGTAACTACTAATGTTATTACTGCTATAATTATTACGTCTGCACTTGCTAACACAGAAGCCGACCCAAGCAGTGCCTCAATGGGAATTCACAGGTAAGAGCAAGCAAGTGTTGCCATCCCGGGAGGCACGGAGGAGGAGCATCTGCACCAGGCACAGGTGGGCACTCAGTGGGGCGGGCAGGCCAGCCTGCTGGACCAGGACGAAGATGGAGGCTTCCGGGGAGCCCATGGAAGGCCTGTGGCCCAGCCCAGGATCCTCCACTGACAAGCCAGGGACGCGGAGGAACCCAGAGAGTGCAGAGGAGTAGGGGGTGGGGCTGTGACACTTCAAAGAAGCCCCGAGGCTATACTTGAGAGTGCAGTATTGAAACCGATACATTAAAGAGCCGGGCTCTGAAGGTAAGTGGGCTGGAGCCACTCCTCCGCATCAGGCAGGGGCTAATGAGGCTTTTCTCGTCACCCTCTGTAAAAGTTTATTACTTGCACTTCAAAGGCAGCGAGCAGCTGAGAGCCTCGGGAGAGACTCCTCCCAAGAACGGGAGGAGCTGGAAACAGAAGACACTGCAGAGGTGGGGAGAGAGTGGGGGAGGAGACCCAGGCCCCAGGGGGGCAGGCATCTGGATGCCTGGGCCTGGGAAGATTAGAAGCTGACCCAAGTCTCAGGGGGGAGGAGGCTGGGTTACAGGGAGGGTTAATTAACTTCATTATGAAGTAGGAGATGGGCTGGTTTCCTGAAATTGCCCCTGGCAGCCTTGGCTTCTGATCTCACACACTCTGGGTTTCTTTCCTAGAACTTGGAGGAGGTGCTCAAAGTCTTTCTTATTCATTTAAAAAATTTTTTATTGTTGTTCAGGTACAGTTGTCTCCATTTTCCTGCCACCACTTCCCCCCGCCCCACCCACCCCCACCTCCCACCCTCACTCCTTCCTTTCTTTGCCTCTGTCCCTGATTAAAAACAAAACAAAACAAAAACCAAAAAACTATGGTACATCTACACAATAGAACACTAGGTAGAAGAAAGAAAGGAGCTGCTACCCTTCACGGCAGCGTGGATGGAACTGGAGAGCACCATGCTACGTGAACTATGCCAGGCGGTGAAAGACAAATACTATATGATCTCACCTATAAGTGGAACCTAATCGAAGTCTTTCTTAATCTCCACCTCCCTAATACCTGGCTGTCCGTCAACAGGTGAACTCAGCGGTCTGGACAACGTGGTGGATGGTTTGAACAATGACGACTCACTCCCCTGGGCGTGGCATGGACCAGGCCTGCCTTCAGCTCCAAGTGGCTTCCCGCAGTTTGTAATTACAGGCAAAGAAACGATATTCATTCCATCATCACACATTCACCGACTGCCTCCTACTGTGCCCAAGGCGCAGGGGATATGTCGATGGGCAGTGGCAGCCCAGGCCCTGCCCTCCTGGAGCTCATAGTCTAGAGCAGGGATACGAACATTAATTAGAGAATCTTGCATGGGCAAATAAACGCAGAATGACAGCCCAGAAGGTGGATGCAGGGGCAAGGCGTGCGGTTGCGTAGGTATAAAATAAAAGATCTGAACAGGTGAGGGTCTCCTGAGGCAGCGGTGACAGGGCTGCGGTGGGAAGAACATGCAGATCAGCCCAGCAGGTGGAGAGGCTGGCCTAGGAACACGGGGAAGTAAATCCTCGTATGGGGAAGAGCACGTGTAAGGGCCCTGGGGTGGGAGGGAGAACGCGTCACTCCCGAGGCATAGAACGCCAGTCTTCCTAGAGTGACCCAGGGAGAGGGAGGTGTGCAGACGTGACAGTGAAGAGACAGGCAGGCACGGACTAAGGTCTGTGTTGTTCATGGCTAACCACTTCGGCTCCTGCTGCAGGAGTTCAAGTATGAATGCTGAGTGAGCGAATGCTTTCCTACAATGCTCTAGGCCCTGCGCCAGGCTTTTACATTCGGAATCTCATGGACTCCTTCAATTCGCTGGTTCTCGCTGGGTCAACTGGTTTTGCTGATAGAAAAGGAATAGCTAGTAAACCCAAGGTTATGGAGATGCCACGTCCCAAAGCTGAGCCCAATCAGGTACATTTCAGAAACTTCACAGCCAGGTGGCTTTGTGCACCGGAGTAAAAAAATTCACCAGGTGAGTTACTGAGCCAGAATAACGAGGTGGGAAGGGTGTAGCCAGAGAACCTAGGGCACAATTTCTGCGCTCTGAGGAGCACTCGAGTGCAGTGACAAGAAGAGGTGCAGCCACTTTGGAAAAGGGTTTGGCGGTTCCTCAAGCTGCTGCATGTGGAGTTAGGACGGGACCCAGGAATTCTGCTCCCAGGTGTGCACCCAGGGAGATGAAAACGCATGTCCATGCGAAGAGTGCACGCACGTCCACAGTGGCGTTATTCATAGTAGTTGGAAAGTGCTGACGGCCTGGATGTCCACCGGCTGACAGATAAATGGATCACGTGTAGCATATCCCCGAGGTGGAACGCTAGGTCCCCACAGAGAGGAACGGCACACTGAAACATGCTAAACATGGAAGAACCTTGAAAACATGCTGAGTCCAACCAGCCAATCAGGAAAAGCAATATATTACATAATTCCATTTATATGAAATGTTTGGAATAGGCAAAATCACTGAGACACAGTGTAGCTTAGCAGTACTTGAGGGCTGGAAAAAGGAAGGCATGGAGAGAGAGAGACTGCTAATGGGTACAGGTTTCTTCCTGAAGTGTTGAAAAAGTTCAAAAATTATATTCTGGTGAAGGTCACAACTCCGTGAATATACTAAAAACCACTGAACCGTACAGAACAAATGGGTGGATCTAATGGTATGTGGGAAAAAACAGAGCAGTGACTAAGAATTCCAATACTACAGTCCAGCAGAGGCGGCCTGAATCCCGGCGATTCTGCCAATCGCTGAGCCGTGTCAGACGGGGATGGTGGAATCTCCTCTCTGAGAGCTTTAGTTTCCGCATCTGTGCAAGATGCGTGACACCCACCCACAGGGTGGCTGCGACTACAGAACGCGGTATTTCGCGTGGAGCGCTAGCATCTCGTTTGCCACCAGATACCCACATCGAACAAAACCACCATGCCTCCTGTGGGTGCTGCGATCCCAAAACCCCCAATGGCATGCAAAAGCAGCTAATCACATCTGCAGCACGGGGCTGCCTTACCCAAATGTTGCCATCTGGCCGGGTTTGGGTGCAAAGACAGAGCTCTGGTGGCTACCCCAGGTGAGAAGCCAAGCTTTGGCCAAAGGCATCAGGTGTGAGGAGGCAATGAAGGGCCGACTGCCAGAGCTGACGGGGCTGCTCCATTTCTAACAGCGCAGTTTTAACAGTTTAAAGTGCTCAGAACAGTGTTCCTGAAGAGCCTTTGTCGGTCAGTCCTGTGGGACTGACCAGGCACACAGCTTGGAGAGCCTGACCGTGTTGTCTCTCCTGCGTCCTGCGATGCAACAGGAGCCCTGGGCCTTGGGCAGCACTACGGTGAAGGGAGCAAGCAGCTGCCAGAAAGCTGGTGGCCCATCCAGATGCTGGGCTGAGCCAAAGCTTGGGGCTGCCGGGTGTTCCAAGGCATCGCCGGCTTCTCTCTGGAAGCTGAGTGGCTAACACCACTCTCAGAGTAGAGACGAGGGGTCCAAGTGGGCTTTACTAATCCCATGCCTTTCACCTGTCATCCCACCCTGAGGAGGGCTGCGGAAACTGCGGATGGTTTTCCTGGAAGAAGAAAAGGCTCACCAGGTCCATCAGATACTCCCCAGACAACGAAGAGTGATGCTGGGAAGAGGGACTTGTTCTGCATGGTGAGAGATAAAACCTGGAACAAGGGGAGAAGTTACAGGAGGAGATTCGGGGATGAATATGAAGAACTTTCAAAGGCCAGAGCTCCTTGGAGGCACCATGGGCTGCGGTGACAGGCAGTGAGCTCCACATCACTAGGGCTGTGTGCCCAGGCTGGTGGATGACTTCGGTGAGGTGAGCAGGTGTCCCAGGCCTTCAGGAATCCTTGTCACGTTCAGATTGTGTCTTTTTTAGGCGTCGGCTCTTGGTTCCAGCCTTTGGAACCAATGTTCCTTCTCTTCTTTGACTTACTCACAGATAATGGATCTGACAGCTTTGCTCCCAGAGCCACCTGTACACCGCTCTGCCAAGCACCGGCCATGCCGGGCTGGACGCCACTGACACACCATCCTCCTTGCCTGGGGCTGCCCTGGGCTCCCAGACACCTGGGCCCTGAAGTGCAGTAGGGGCTGAAGGCTCGGGCTGAGGCAGCAGCATCTCCTAGGCCAGGAGTCCCCACCTCCGAGCCGCAGACAAGTACTGGTCCGGGCCTGCTGGGAGCCGGGCTGCAGGCAGTAACACCACTGTAATGCGTTTCGGTCACCCCGAAACAATCCCCCACCACTCCGTCCATGGAAAAACTTTCTTCCACAAAACCAGTCCCTGGAGCTAGAAAGGTTGGGGACAGCCAAAGGCTGCCCTTTGCTGTGCAATTACCAACTGTCCTCACTGAGAAGACTCCCCACAGTGCACCCTCCTGGGCTGCACTTGCCTGACTGGCTCTGAGATGAGGCTTCCCTGGAGCGGTGTGAGGGGGGCTCGCTGCACGCCACTTGCCTTGCAGAATGCCTTAAACATGGTACATGCTGGACAAAATCTATATGCATGGTTTTCAATCAGAGAAAGACACATTCTTCTGACTCACGGCTGGGGAGGCAGCTGCTGCTCCTGGAACCATTTTCCATTTAAATCCAGCAATAGATGACAAGTCTGGATCATGCACAGAAGCCACCCAGCTCTTGGGGCCAGAGATCAAGACCATGCAGAGCAGGCTGTAGCCTGTGAGCCCCACGCTGCTGCTGCTGCGTCCTGTAGACACCACTCCTCCTCTCTGCCGGTGCGGGGCCCACCCTGCTAAGTCCCACTGGGGAGGAGCTGGCGTGGGAACAGAGCTAGAGGAAGAACCTCTGAGGCCCTTGAAGGCATTGCCTTCCTAACTAAGAATCCCAGTAGACTTTCTGGGCTTCTGGTCTCTGTCTAGCAAGCTGCCCACAGTGACCTGAGTACCGACCAGGTATCCAGGCGATGCTCAAGCAAGAGTCTCTCTTCCCAGGTGGAAGGGCCCGAGAGGGAGGGGTCATAAATGGGGACCCATGATGATGGCAGTGTCACGCGTCATGATCCATGCCAACACAAAGGGGTGTGCGTCCCTAGCCTACGGTGACACCAAGGCAGGCTGGAAGTATGGCCTGCTGAAACGGACGTCCCAGGTGCAGGGACTAGCTTTGAGAGCTGTGAGCCATTTGGTTTAGTACACTGTAACTAGTTTAGGATGGGTGAGACACAGGGTCTGCGTGGGCACCGGGGGCAGCAAGCTGACCCTACAGAAGAGCCTGGAATGCACGGCTAAAGGATGCTGATGGCCCCTCGGTATGCGCCTGGGGGAACCACGCGCAGAGGAATGAAACTGTGTCACCTGCCACGAGATGGAGAAACCAGAAGGCACTGTGCTCTGTGTAATAACCCAGACCCAGAAGGGCAGATACTGACTCCATTCACAGGAGGCACTTGGAGTCGTCAGATTCACAGAGTGGGTGCCAGGGCTGGGGAAGGAGGAACGCGAGGTTAACGGGCCCGGCCTTTCAGTTTGGGGAGATGAGGACGTTCTGAAGATGGACGGCGGTGGCGGCTGCACCACAGCATGAATGCGCTTCACACCACCGAACTGTGCACTTCAAATGGTCACAGTGGTGACGTCTGTTAGGTGTATTTTATCCCAATGCATTTATGAAAGAACAGAAAACGTGCGGCAAGCACGGTGTCCCAAGAAACACACGTGCAGGACCGTCCTTCTCCAGTCCGTGGAAGTTCAGGAGCCACAGCCGGCCTGCCCCAAAGGGTGCAGGGGTCCCAGCCCGTGGGCGCTGTCCCAGACCAATGGGCAGTTCTGCACAGCTGCTGCCTCCTGAAACAGGGGAACTCGTAAATCACCCACTCCCCCAGCCTCCCCAAGTGCTGAATAAACTTCTCCGATTGTGTGCCTCTGGGTTGAGGGGAGAAAGCAGACAGAGCCGGAACAGCCAGGCGTCCCTTTGAAAACCGGCCCCCTCTCCTAATTAACGAGACCCCACACAACTGAGCAGATGCCAGCTTCGGGAACTTTCACAGTGATGAGCTTTGATCACGGTGGAGTGCACGGTGTCTGCACAGAACAAGGGAGTCCACGCAGCCAAAATCAGACGCCGCCTGAGGCCGCTCCGCTCCGCTCGACGCCACCAACAGAGGACCTTTTAGAGACTCAGCAATTGAAGGGGGGCAGTGTGGTGGGGGCCAGGTTTTGGAGGGAGCGAGACACAGCTGCTGCCAACTTGAAGGAGCATGCTGGGAGCCAGAGTAGCCTTTTGCCTCTTCCGACACACACACCGTACCCACAGACAAGTGGATGGGAAGGGCGCGTTAAGTCTACACTGAACCACGCCTCAAAAGAGTTTTCTAAAACTGGCGTTCAGTAACTCAACACTGAAGTCACCATACTTGACTTTCTGTAGGAAAAAGACCCTTCCTTGGTTTCCCTTCTTTCCCTTTGATTCTAGTCTCTCCACATTCAAAAAGAACTGCCATCCGGTGAGTTCACCCAACAATTTCTGTCACGCTACAAATCACTTTCTGCTTCTCGGAGAAAGTTACAAGGCAAACCCTTGATGTTGCTGCTGGAATCAGGCAGATGCGTCCAAAAGGCTGATTCACCACTTTGTCCCCCCCACCTCGAATCAGCTCTTCCTGGCAAGCATTATGAAACACCCCCGCGTACTAGGACTTCCGGTGATCTTGTCTCCAGAGAAGCAGCTACCCAACTGCAATGCTGTTTGCATGCGACAGACAGAAACAGGCAGGAAAATGCTGAAACCGCAGAGTGAATACAAACGGTGGGGATGTCTTTGAGCCACAACTGTTTTCCTCTCTAGAGTCATTAGTGCTAATTACTAGCAACTACCCTGGTGACAAGTGCTCACAGTTACTTAGTTGCTAATTAGCTTCAATTTACCGCTCTGAATGTGTGGTCACAGGTATGTATTTGCCTGGGGAGTGAGGAAAAAGAGCAGGTACATCAGGCCTTAGGCTGTCCTTACAAAAGGCATCACTTGCCTGACCAGCTGCACCTAACCCAGCGGCTCTCCAACCTTCCCGGGCACCAGAGTTACCTGGAGGTTTATAAAAGCACAGGCTGCTGGGCCCTGCTCCCAGAAATTCTGATTCAGTACGTCTGGGTAGAGTCCAAGAATTGGAACATCTAACAAGTTCCCAAGTGATGCTGCTGCTGCTGGTCCCAGAGCCACCTGCTGAGAGCCACCGGCCGCACTAACCTCGGCCAAGGCAGGTGCTGCCTCTGCTGCCCCGGGCGTCCCATCTGCCACAGGCAGGTTGTGCAGCCAGACAGGTGCCTTGTGGGTCTCACTCACTGAGCGTCGCATAGCACATGTGCCACGTGGAACAGGAGGACACCTACCGAAAGATGGGGATTCTAGAAATGATTTGTATGTTTCCCACCAAAACCTACCTGGGGATTTGACAATCTCTCTATCCTGCTTTTCATTTGGACAGAACAAAGCAGAGAGCGAGATTGTACAAGTGAAGTGTGTATGCTCATGTACCTAGGCTTCAGCTAGCTTCAACAACTTGGCAATCCAAAAAGTCCTGTGCTAGGCTCATCTCCAGCCCTGGTCTTCAGAAACATTTTAGGCCTAAAGACCTAGAATGTGTGACTACAGCAACAGAATAACAATTCTAGCATCTACCCGATTAGAGAATAAACCAGAGGAACGAGTGCATTCCATTCAGCAAACTGCCATAAACTGGCAATGTGCTGGGAGTAAAGAATGTAAGTAAACGTGGTAACAGGAATGACTCCCCACGAAGGCCCACCTCACACCAAGCCCTGTCAAGGGATTGGTCCTCACCCTGTGGCCGTGGGGGTGACGTCAGCCAATGAGCCCGAAGTGCCTGCTGGGTCCCACTTCTCCTCAACGCACTGTGCACACGTTTACCTACTTCATCACCATAACAACCCTGTGAATGAGCAACTTTACAGATGTAGAAACTAACTCGATGCCACTCTGCTAATACAGGGTGGGCACAGTTGTGAGTACATGAAACAGTTTACTCTTCTATTGTTATTTATCAACACTGCATTATTTATTAGTGCTATAATGGTAAGCTTCGTTTTGGCCACCCCTGTAAAAGGTGGAGGTGAAACGTGCACCCAGGCCACCTGCCTCCAGAGGTGACAGATGGTGGCCCTGCCATCTGCGCTCCACTGTCTCTGCAGGTGCGTGACAGCACCTGTGTTTCAACAGGTAAGACAGCAAAAGCCCAGAGAGGTGACAAACTGACTTGGCTTTTTTTAAAAAATGAATTTACGGGGGTGACATTGGCTCACAAAACCATACAGGTTTCAAGTGTACAACTCAACAAAACGTCACCTGCACACGGCATCGTGCGCTCTTTGCCCGAAGCAAAGTCTCTTCCCGTCTCCATCTATCCCCCCTTTGCCCACCTGCACCTGCCCCTTCCCTCCCTTCCCTCTGGGTATCACCACACTGTTGCCTATGTCTCTGTAGTATGTACACATGCTTCTAAAAATCCCTTCACCCTCTTTCACGCAGCCCCCAACCCCCTCCCCTCTGACAGCTGTCAGTCTGTTTCATCAGAGCAAAACAAAAACTGACTTAGCTCTTGACTGTGAAGTCTGCATGCCATGCCCAGGCTCCTGGACGACTGGCGTGCGTGGGGTTCCTACTGGAGAGGAGGCAGGAAAAAAATGAATGCAGCTCAAGGTGGTGGGGGCCACGATAAGCCTACAATGTCAGGCACTCCATCACACAGAAAGTGACTTTCTTTCTGTTCTGCCGATGGGCTATTAGACGGCTAATGAGACCAATCTGGGGCAGCCAGAGTTTGATCCCATTTGGAGAGACACTGCCACGTGGCAGAGGGACTTAGGTATCTTCACACGTGGCTTTTATCGTTACTTCTTTGTGACGTTTCCCATGCCACCTGCACAAGTCCCACCTGTGCAGGTACTTCCTGATGCCTTTCTGGGGAGAGATCCTGCAGTTTAATGCCCTGAGGGGTGACATTTGTTGAGCATCCTTTAAACTATCAAGGAGTCCTGAAGGTTCTGACACAGACGACATGGGTGGTGTCTCCCTGGTGTTTAAAGAGGTTTTCTACATGTTACCCACGTTGCCACTGCTGAGAGCAGAGCAGGAATCGGCTTTGCGTTGTAAACCCCTGAGCAGTTCTGACCGGTATCCTGGTGCCCAGATATTCCGAGGATTCAGGTGCACTGAGCAGTTTCACCAGTGAGGTTAATCCCATAAAGACAGGCTGACTCCAGCCCAGAGAATGAACTTCCCTAAAGCTGGGACTTTGCAGATCCTGCTGACAGGGTTGGAAGGCTCCGCCTGGAAAAGGATGAGGTAGGAGATACGGGTTTTGGTGAGGAGCGTCTCTCGCAGGGTGGTCTGCGCTCACTTCCTCTTGGTGAGTTGAACTGGAGTAAGGGCAAGGCGGTTTCCCCCCATGAAGCGAAATGTCATTTTTCTACTTGGTGGCCAGCCTTTCCTCCTTTGACCCCACTGGGAAAGATGTCTTTGGTCAAACTGTCCACCTGTAGCCCCGGCTGGTGTGGCTCAGTGGACTGAGAGTTGGCCTGCAAACCTAATGGTCGCCAGTGCGATTCCCGGTCAGGGCACATGCCTGGGTCGTGGTTTGGGTCGCTGGCTAGGGGCACGAGAGAGGCAACCGATCAATGTGTCTCTCTCACATTGATATTTCCCTCCCTCTCTTTTCCCCTTCCTTCCCCTCTCTCTAAAAATAAATAAGTAAAATATAAAAGGCCCCGTCCGACTGTGATGGCCACCCACACCCATGGATGAGCCACAGTGTTCTCATCTGGTTCCTTTACCTCCCAGGTGGGAGCACTGAGGCCTCGGAAAGGGACCTGCGGTGGGTGGGCAGGTCACGAGGTTAAAGCAACTCTTTTAGAAACCACTGTTCTTCCTTTTCAGTCAAAAACATGCCATGAAAGGAAAATCAAAGTCATGGGTAGAACTTCATTATAAACGCAACGCGAGAGCACAACATTTTCCTCTAGCCGGCTCTCTCTGACATCACTGCTTGTGCCATGAAGTGGTACAGTCCTTCTCAGGAGGAAACGGACAATGATGGAGAATGCTAAGGAAACTGAAAACCTCTGACCCGAAAATAACAATTGTTAATTTATATCATTAAAAATGCAGCCGAATCTTAATTAAATCTTCAAAAAAAAAATCAGAAACATCCTAATTGGCCCAGAATAGGAGACTGTCTTAACAAAATGATGATGACACATCACTAGACGGAACATCACCCATCCATTGAAAGGGTTCAGTCTGAAGATCAATCACATCACGTGGAACAAAAAGCAGGAATCAGAACTGCCCTTGGAAGGAAGACGACTGCCTTTAAAAATGTAGAGAAAAATAAACTAGAAGTAACTAGTGCAATGATGACCATCTCTACGTAGTAGGAGATGTCTGAGTTCTGCCTCCTCCTACTTCTCTCCACCCATCTTCGCTGTGTGCTCTGATGCACGGACTTCGTTCCATAAGGAGGAAACGCACCCACCGTCCTCTTTTTATTCACCTTTGTGTGCCTGAGTTAGATGTGTTATATCACCCTGACCACGGTTCTAGCCAAGAGGCGCCTAATGCCCGAGCATCCCAGAGGATGTAAACGTTGCATCCAGATGGCTTTGCCGGCGAGACTCAGGCAGGAGTGTGCTGCCAGGATGTGCGCTGGTGGGACCACTGATCAAATGCTCAGAGAGAAGTAAGGTTTGTACAAAGGAAAAAAAAAGACATTGCCGGAGAAGAGCCTTCTGCAGGAGAGAATGTCATGTGCTGGTGAGGAAAACAGATTTGTAATGAATGCAGCCAGTTAGTAAGATTAATGAAAGGGGAAACCACTTTGCATGGTGGTCAATCTGCAATAATTTAAGGGTAATCAAGACTAATTCCAAGATAATAGGAAAAGTTACCCATGTCTAAATTTTGGCTGAGGTTCCCTTGTGTGTTAAATGGGCTAACCTTTGTGAAATCAGAGTATTATTGGGCACAGAGCGAGTCAAGCACTTTTTGGTTCCAATTGCAGACTGTTAACACAGCCAGGGTCCCGAATCCTACAAATGGCGTCTGCAGGTGCTGGGGACCAGGAGCAAGGAAATTACTAAGTCGTACACAGGTTGATGAGTAGATCCAGGAGGGAGGGAGAGACAACTCTCACATAAATGAAAATAAAACAGACACAGACAAAAGAGGAAATTAAATACAATCTCCCTGGACTGCAGCAGGACTGATGGAATCTTTGTAGTGAAAGTGGTGGGAGTTCATTCTTCTGACCTTGAAGCACACCCACATATTTGAAAAGGCGGCGTGTCTCGGGCAAGGGGGGTACTGACTGAAAGACTGTAATGACAGATGCAGAGAGCTCAGGAGATCCAAAGGCTGATGCCTGGTCATTCATTCACTCACACCAGTGATGCATACACATACATGCAAGCACATGTGCACATGCATACACTTATGTTACACATGACACACATCTACATAGGTACATATAGAAATGTTCATATAGGTACATGATCTCATACAGCCACAGTTCAGTCGGCCAGACTCTGGAGGAGAGACAATCATCTGAGTTCTAATGCCATTTAAACTGCACCGGCAACACAGACCCATACGAGCTGACACAAGCACTTGACTTTATAGAAGGGGACAGCTAAGGTACGAATAGAACGACCTGCCTAAGTTCGCTAAGGGTGCAAATAACATGAATGAACTGACAGCCTGGTGTGGGCAGTGCGACCCAGGCCCTGGGCTAAGTGCTTTATCTGCAGTACCTCCTTACCCTACAGAGGAAACAACAGAAACAGGTATTGAGAAGTTCTTTCTTTGCTCAAGTTCTCAGCAAACAACAGAGCTGAGATTGGCCCCTGTGTGGTGTGACTTCAGGGCCCAAACTGCTCCTGTTGGTGGTGAGTCCTGGACGTTTCACACAGGTCTCTAGACTTTGGGTCCAGGGCTCCTTCCTTTACATCATTATGAGTGGCTTCTCCGGGGCTAACTGATGCAACGAGACCTCGACAGGCAGCAGGCCCATCCCCGCCAGGTTATCTGTCCTGGATGTCTAGGAAAAGGTAAGCTTCAGGGAGCAGAGGCCTGGTTTGTCTTCACTGCTGTATTCTGAGGGCCTAGAAGAGTTCCTGGCATATGACGGGCACTCTGTGTATATTCGTTGAACAAACAAACTAATTTCGACAGGGAAGGGAGAAAAGAAAGCCAGGGTTGTCTTTTCTGGAAGAAAAATGTTGGAGCTGGACCAGAAGTCTGGGCTCAGCCAGCACTCATTCGACACCACGACCGTAGACTGAAGAACCCAGAGAGCGGGCCTGGTGGTCAGTCCCCTCGGCTCAGTCTGCCCAGCAGCCTCCTGACATGCGGGCTGGCGCACGTGCACGATCCTACGACTGCCTGAGACAGACTTCACAGACGGACTGCGCCCCAGGGAGTTAGAAGCTCAAGGGGCGCATGTGCGTGCACATTCGGGGGGCTCTGACCAGTCTGGAGGTCGGCAAACAAGCCTATCGTGTGTAACCCTCACTCCCACCAGCCTCTTTGACCTCAGAACCCTCCGACACAGCAGCTGGTTAATAACTTTGGAAAGTAGTGTTTTAGCACATTCTCCAGCATCACCACTCACAGAAGTGCCCACAGGGGTGCCATTGTTAACTTTTTAAATGTTTACTGGAGCTTTAAAAAGAAAACAGACATGCTTGTGCTGGTCCTGGGCCTCAGGATGCCACCAACTCTTTATCATCTACACCGACAAAGGGAGCGGGGAGTATGAATAATTCAGAAGAGCTGATGAAATCCCCAGCTCTGAAAGGCAGCATGCGGCTTTTAATCCCTGCATGTTTCCCTTAATTGTAAATAATTATTGATGGATACTCCGGAGGCCCCCCAACCCAAGCCATGGGAAAGCAAACCCTAGAGTACTTGGAAAAACCACTGAAGGAAGAAAAATTGGGACGTGGCCGCAACGCCTGACTTAGGGAATGGGGTGCACGGGCCCAGCCCCAGCCCCAGGTGTGCACCTGACCGACATGGCACATCCTAATGAAGAAGGAGTAGATTTGGGTCAATCATAGTGACTTCTTGGACCCCAGAAATCAGGGTCATTCAGTGGAATTAAATGAGAGCAAAAGTTTACTGTCTTCACCGCCTTTAGAAAACTCCAACCCCTACAGATTTTTCAGTGATCTGAGGCTCCACTTCCCAAGGCAGCGGGGCCCAGGGTGAGACTTGAGGAGATACAGACAACACTAAGGAGCTGGAGCAACGGCGAACATACAGCGTAACTGGTGCTGATTGCTGTCCCAAACACACAGTACTCAGATGGGTCTCACACTAACCCTCGGTGCTAGATACTGTCCTTAGTGTCCTCATTGTAACATACCAGGAAATGGAGGCCCCAACCAGCTAAAGCACCTGCCCAAGGTCACACAGCCAGTAAGTGGCAAACTTGGGACTTGAACCCAGGCACACTGGCTCGGCAGTCCAGGGCTGACCATTACAGAATCCCATATGCTGTCTCCCCAGAGGGCCCCTCCCAGGTCACCAGGCCACGGACAGTTCACTAGGATGGGAGGTGATGTGTGAGAAATGAGGCCCACAGCCTGCAATAAAGAGTCTAGCTCTATCCCAGGGGACCTGCAGGAGGGCTGGCGCTGAGAATGGCAGGTGTCATAGTCACTGATCAAGGTGTAGATCACATTCTGATGCACCTAGCAAAACACACATGGACAGGCAAACAGAAAATTCCATTCGTCAGCTAGCTATAATGCTGTTTTAGGAAAAGGAAAATAAGAGGCTTTGCTTGCTATGGCCAGACACCACCGTCAAACAGTACTCTGGTTTTCTGCAGGAAGAAAGAAACTCCATGAGAGTGTGTAGAACAGTGAACACAAACCCCAGACCCAGAGGAACTCCCCAGCACAGTGACCTCGGAAACACCCCCAGGCCTGAGCCGCCTACAGGTGAGGAGGACAAATGCCCCAGAGAGGAGCTGATCCCAAATGAGACTGCGGGTGAAGTGGGGGTGGGGTGGGGTGCCTGATGGAAGAATGGATAAATAATGCATGGATTCTTCCCCAGAGATGAGGAAGAGAACACGGCTCAGGTTCTGCAAGTTCTACTTGAAAATCCTCTCACCCCAGAAGGGGGCGCTGTTACCTCTAAAACCCACCATACACTACAGGTCCCGAGGCAGGTCACCAGGCCGATGAAACAGGGCCTCAGACCCCTCACATCTCCCAGGTTCCCCTCCAGGTTCCACACCCCTGGGCCCTGAGGATCCCTTCCCAGATTTCTGCTAAATCGCGGCTGTTTTTAACATCCTCTATGGAAGGAAGTCTGTCACTGCACCAACAGAAGAAAGTCAGCATTTTAGAAGTGAAGAACAAAAGAAAAACAAAACTTTCTTTTAGAGGCCTGATCTGGATGGCCAGGTCACGGCCCGCACCCTGCCTCTAACGTGGGGCGCAAAAGAGAACATTTGTAAGCCGTGTGCTCAAGGGGGATTTGTTTTTTCCTGATTCACATGCAAAGAGCACGTCCTTTTCTGTGGGTTGAGAAGCTGCTCTGGTTTCTGGCTGCGGACAGGCCGAGACTGTCCCTACACTCCTGCTGTTCTTGAGATGCCTGCTGTGCGCCTGACACGCACAGGTGGTGTTGCTCTAAGGAGGTTCCCTGGACTCCACCCCTGTGCAGGGAGGAACCTCCAGACTCTGTGTTTGTAATAAGCACCTCGGGTAACCCAGCCTCGCTCTGCAGAAGACTGCAGTTCCCAACTGTTATCGCTCATTCACATCCTCTAAAACCTCCCAGGGCATGCGGCTGAGCCACCGTTGGTCCCGGGGCTGCTTCCCCAGTCCACACCTGAATCCCAGGAGTGCTCTGCTTGAATCCCTCACGTCTTCTGCATCTTCCTGTCCAGCTTTCAGCCCTGCTCTGGGAAGCATGGCCTGACACCTTCTCAGGGTTACTGTGGAAATCACAAGCGCTCCTTTCATGACTTGTGTTTGGGCCTGTCTTCCCTCGTTGTAAAAGGCAAGTGTTGAACTAAGTGTCCTGCTTCCCTTCTTGTCAATTTAGGTAAGGCACAGCAACCTTCCCACTTGATTCGTGCCATTGTTCTTACTGGTGCCTGAAATCAATGTCTCTAGGGATCGTTCTGTAGTTCACATGCCTCCCCCTTGGTTGGAGGAGAAGTTCCTTGAGGCCAGGGCATCTGGCTTTCAGCCAACTAAAGAATGAGGTATTCCCCTGCCCGGTAACTATGGGCTATCTCAGGAAGGACTATGGCATGGTGAAAGAAAAGCATGCAGGGGGCATGTGTGGTTCCTAGAAACCTTGTTCTCGAAGTAGCACACTGTATCAGTTAGCATGGCTGTGTAACAAATCACCCTCAAACGCAGTGGCTTAAAAGTGCAGGTGGGCAATCTGGCCTGAGTCAGCTGGACTGTTCTGATTCTGGCCAAAGAGGTGGGTGTGGCTTGTTCAGCACCTGCAGTCCTCTGGGGGGTCGGCTGAGGCTGGCTGCTATAGGACTTCCCTGAGAGTTCTCACAGGACAGCTCAGATGATGGGGCGTCTCTCGGCCTGGCCTCACATCCTCTGGCAGGCCAGCCCGAGCATGTTCACGTCATGGCAAAAGGCTTCCAAGAACAGCCATAGGGTGAGCCCCAATGCTCAAGCACTGGCAGGTCTCTGTGGCATGCTTGTCACTGTCCCATAAGCCAAAAGAAGTGACGAGGGCAGTCTGGATTCCAGAAGTTACGATGGACTCCACTTGATGGGCAGAGCTGCAAAGCCGTGGTTGCAGGTCATGGGCATAGGTAGGGAAGGCCTGTGGCCGTTTTTTGCGAATGCACACACGCGCACGCACACACACACACTTTTGTCTGCTCACATCCCACCGCAGAGTATCAGCTGGTCTGAAGGAGGAGCTGGGGAGTGTGGCCACACGCCAGCTTGAACTGTTTTCCTGTGGAAGAGGAACTCCCATTTTGGGAACAGTCAGCCCTCTCTGTTTCAGCAAGTTTGCCCACACTGCCCAGTCCCCATGGACAGGGGCTCCCTAGCTCGTGCGCTCTTACCCACAAAGCCTGGGAGGGCCCCTGTCCTGCAGCGTCCCCAACAGAATGTGTTGTCAAACTCACAGATTTGCAATGACCTGGGAGTTAAATAATGGTTATCTTGGTATATTTTCTACATGCATTCCCTATTTTTAAAACATTTTTGAGAGGGGGATGTTAAGTCTCTTTTTCTATTTAAGACTTATTTGTATTTCTTCCTCCGCTGTGAACTATGTGTTTATACTGCTTGACTGTGGCTGTTGGGCTTCTTCATATCAGTTTCTATGAGTCGTTTATGTATAATGTTGAGATTAGTCCACTGTCTGGGACAAGGGTCACAAGAGTTTTCCTCCTGGGAACTTTTTTTAAAGGTTTTATTTGAGAGAGAAGGGAAGGGAGGGGGAGGAATATTGAGGCACAGAAACATCAATTAGTTGCTTCTCACATGCCCCCTACTGGGGACCTGGCCCACAACCCAGGTATGTGCCCTGACTAGGAATCGAACTGGTGACCCTTTGGTTCACAGTCTGGTGCTCAGTCTACTGAGCCACCCCAGCCAGGGCCTCCTGGCAACTGCTAATGAGGGCTGTGCGCTGGCCATGGCCTGGCCGCCCTCTTGGCTTGAACGTCACCCTTGGCCAGACACGCCTTCACTGGTCACACCTACTTGGAGGCTATGCCATTATCATGCGTATCATGTCATTGACTTCTTTCAGTGTGCATTTCTACTTTCTTTTTTCCTCCCATGTTAAAAAAAACACCACTTTTAATTTTCAAAAAATTATAGATGCGCAGGAAGCTGCCAAACAATGCAGAGACGTCCCCTGTACCACCGCCCAGGGCCCCCCATGGTGTCACCGTGGGTAACTGCACGCCAGGAAATGGATGCAGGCACACTGTGTGTGCAGCCCCGCACCGGTGTCACGTGTCCAGACTCATACAACCCCCTCGGCAGCCAAGACCCAGAGCTGTTCTGTCACAGCAGTGACGCCCCCGGTGCCCCGACTCAGTAATCAACTCGGCTCTCTACGCCCCCTTGCCAACATCCTGAACTCCCAGCAGCTGCTAATACTATTTCCTTTCTAGTCCATGTGCTTTTGCTTCAAACTCTCGTCAACTTACGAAGTCTCCTCTAACGCCCCGTGTATAGAATCAGAGGCCAAAGTTGCTCACTCGAGCAGAGGCAAGTGACCAATCCTGGGGCCACAGAACACCTCACCTGCCCTCGCTTTCCTCCGACCACTCCTTTCCCGAATTACCTCAGGCGCCAGGTGACTGTCTTCCACCCCAGAGGTCTTACCGTCAGCTCATCTTTTTTCTTGTTCCTACCCAGGTGTGAGGAAAGGAAATGGTCGGGTCTGTGGGTCTGAGAAAGCCGCTTCCCTCTCCTGATTGGCTGAAATCACTGGCCTACCAACACTTGCAAGGGAGAGCCCTGACCGGTGTGGCTCAGTGGGTTGGGCATCATCCAGCAAAGTGAAAGTCGCTGGTTCGATTCCCGGTCAGGGCACATGCCTGGTTGTGGGCCAGGTCCCCAGTTGGGGGCGTGTGAGAGGCAACTGATCAATGTATCTCTCATGCATTGAGGTTTCCTTCGTTCTCTTCTCCTCTCTCTACAAATAAATAAATAAAATCTGGGAAAAAAAACCCTTTGCAACATAGCTGAAAAACCCCTCGAAGTCAAACAGAAGCTGTAGGTCAAACTCAGTCATCTGGGAGCAGGCACAGTGTGTGTGGTGGGGACGGGGGCACGGAAGGAGGCAGGGGTGTTCTTCTGGACTATCCACTGACCTTATCCCTGGTGGCAAGGGCAGCTGGTTGTGGTAAAAAAACCCAAAAAACAAAAAACCAAAAAAAAAAAAAAAAAACAGGCAAAGGGACTCCAGAGAATCCCCTCTGAAATGCAACAAGGTTGCTACTACTGAGACGGTTGAGCATCTATTAATTTAGTACATAGATCTTCTGGTTTTGCCAGGGTCTAAACGTTTAATCTTTTGTTTAGAGTCTTTCCATTAGGCCATGTCTTGCTGTCCTAAATAATAATGAGGACAGAGAGGAAGGAAGACGAGCACCAAACCTGACCCCATTCTGCAGAGGGTCTCATTACATGCTCTGCCATCAAGAACAGAGGGGCCCCTGCTTGATCTCCCGGCAACAATTCACTCGGCTTGATCCTTGAAGATCGAGGCCCACAGAAACATGTCTTCAGTGAAACTGTCTCCTACGCAAAGGCTGCTGTCGCTCCAGAGCCAGGGCAGCAGCATGATTTGCAGCACAGAAGGTGTGACCTCCCATAAGACACTGGGGCATGGAGAATCTTGACTGTGACTGCACCACAGAGTGAAAAAAGAGACAGAAGCGAGCTGCCCGCTGCAAGAAAGAGCCCTTCAAATAAATCTGTTGCCTGTCCCTGAAAACAAAGAGAAACAAATGCAAGTGATACATAATATACGATTAGGATGCTGGCCCCAGACATGAAAATTTATCTATTAAATACCATCCTGCCTTCAGTTTGGTTCAACAACTTGATCTGTTCCTAAGTGACTTCCTAAAGCCTGCATGCTCTGTGTCTTTCTCCAGCACACTGGACTCACTCACGTGGGCTGAACTGGGGCCCAGAGCAGCTGCAGTGATGGGAGACCTGCAGTTCTTTGCTCCACAGTGATCACCTGCATTCCACCTGTTCTATTAGCTGGCTTTCAGCGAAGACACGGGGTATCGGTATTCTAGGCACATGAACAACTAAGTGGGAGAGCCAGGGCTTGCCAAAGGTGGAGCGGGCTGTTCCGGAGATCGGGTTGGCAGTTTCTGAGACTCTGAAACACGGAGTCACTGTGTGGCTCCACGAGTCTGCTGCTGAGGCTGTTCCCAACAGAACCGAAAATACGTCTACACAAAAGCTGCGTGTACACACACTCACAATGGCACTATTCGTAAGAGCCCAAAAGTGCAAACCACCTGAACGTCTACCAGTGATGAAGGCATGAAAAACTAGGGTCTATCCACTCAATGGACTATGACTTGGCCACAGAAAGGAAGCACGTACAGATACCTGCTACCACATGGATCAGACCCTGAACATGACGTGTGGGGAAAGAAGCCACAGACGATCCCACACGGTAGGATTCTGTGTATAGGAAATGTGCAGAATAGGCAAATTCTAGAAAGAGCAAAAGTATTAGCAGTTGACAGGAACTGAGGGGGACAGGAAGGAGGGACAGTGACTGCTAATGAGCTAGAGGTATCGATTTTGAGGTGATTAAAATGCTCTAAAATTAAAAAAATGGTGATAGTTGCACAACTTTGAATATTTGAACACACTAAAATTCACTGAATTGCATAATTTAAAAGGGTACATTTTATGATATCTGAATTATTTCTTAGTAAACTTTCTATATAAAATAAGGTGTGGATTTGCCTAGTAAAACACTTCAAGGAAAGACCCAGGAAATGAATGCCTGCAAGAAAAATTAGTACAGGAGTGGGGGATCAAAGCCAAGTTAACTACAAACTTCACAACTTTGGATGAGCCAATAATTGCTCCACGCACTACAAATGATAACCCAAGACCCTCCCGCCTTTAGTATCTCCTTCACACCCACACGGCATGACCCACCACTCAACATTGTTTGTTGATATTTGAGAAATCAGACGCAGGGGGACAAAGTCAGTTTCCAGGGAGCAAAGCCGACACCAGAATCTGGTCACTCCATTAACCATTTACGCCAGAAAGACGTATATGCCGACAACGCACACGACCTTGACATTCTGTCTTCCAGAGCTTCTGCTCTAATGAGGGAGGTATGTGTCCACATTTTCAGTGGGTGTGAGGCAAAGCCCTTAAAGAGGCCAGTGGGAGAAACTGATGACTCACGAGTAAGGGAGAGACGGACCCTGCTGGGCTCAGGGAAAGCAGAGTGGACTTCAGAGAGGCAGCGATGCTTGGACTGGACCCGTGGCCTGGGAGGCATTTACCAGATGAGTAAACGCCTGTGCCTGCCAGCACAGGCATCTGTTCACATTTCAGTTAGGTTCTCCGACTACGGGTTGAGATCAGAACTCTGCAGGGTACGTACCATCCGTCCCCGGGTGCATGACTCAGGAGGAGAGCTCCAGCCCCAATGGGGACCTGGGCGGAGCTCCCACAGAGGACCCTGAATACAGGTCCTCCAACCCCAGACCACTTTGAACGTGCAGGGCAATTCTGACTTACTGTTTTCCTTTACTCTGAGGAAACCAGCCCTTTCCACTTCCTGGACTTTCTCCTGTTCTCTTTGTATACTAATTAATCGAATACTCAATTAATCCGCTACTTAATTAAAAAGCTACACCAGGCGAGGCGCTGATAAAGCAAGGCTTGCTCCCACGCAGCTCACAGTTGAATGCGGTGTTGTCAAAGCGTGGCCCCAGGACAGTGTTTGCGCCCCCAAAGAAGTGGCTCAGTGACAAGGATCCCAAGGACAACCCCCAAAAGTCTGGGGAGCTACACCGGGAAATCTGCTTTCCCGAGCATGCCACGGCCCTGAGAGCGCGCCTTGAGAAACAGATGGGACCCCCACTCCACTCGCAGCGCTCTGACATAACACGTTAATCCTCTGACTACCCGGGGCCAGACAGCACCGTGACCTCCAAAGCCTCTGGAGGTGCCTGAAGGAGATGGGCTTACGGGCCCAAGGTCACACAGCCAGACGGCAGAGTGGAATATGAGTAAGTTCCTAAGCTGGTTTTGTGACTGTGTGATGCTGTCCCCCTGACAGAGGTCCTGGTGAGCCCGGGATGCCTTCCCCGAGGTGAATCCTGACTGACCTGGGGGAGAGAAGGCCCGTGGGCAGCTTTGCAAGCAGCCTTCAACGACCTGGAGGATGGTCACCAGTGAATCAGTTGGCCTTGGCAGCAGGGTCTTAAGGACACAGAATTCAGCTCAGGGAGGGGAGGTTAGACACCGGTGTAGGCTCAGACAAGGTTTGCTCCAGGTGCCCAGAAAGAGAGGAGACCGGCTGGCCAGGTGACCTGCCTTCCGGTGATGCCTGCCACCGAGCCCGCACGCAGGGCAGGCAGGGGTTCCGTGGAAGGGCTTGAAGCCCCGGGTGCCGAGACGACCCAGAAGGGCTGTTGTGGCACACAATTGGCCACACGCTGAGATGCAGCAGCGGCGTGCGACTCTGACAGGCTCGGCACCTCCTAGGTGCTTCGCTACTACTTGCTGAGTGAATGAATGAATACAGCAGAGATGAGGAGGACCAGAGACAGGTTGTTTTATCTCCATCACATGCTTGCTACGTTACACCCTCTTTCTTTTCTCACACCATGACATCCATAGGCTTGCTAATCTCACAGTGTCTGCTTTTTCCACACCTGTTATACTGGTCTCTGTCCCCACAGGCTCTAGGATGGGTCTCTGCACACGTAAATCAGTGATGGCCCAGACATACCAGTCCTGAAAAGAGGGAGACGAGGAAACACCTATTTACTGAGTCAGGTGCCAACCTGTGTATTTCACATGGCTTACCTCAAATCACCCAGAAACCAACACCCTAAGCAGAGATTTTCACCTCCAATTTACAGATATAAAAACTGAGGCGAAGAGAGGCAGCCACGGACTCCACAGAAGAGAGCTAGCAGATGGCACATTCTCCTCCACAAATGCTTACCCTCATCACAAATAGTGGCTTAAGCACTAGTTTTAGGCGGCTTGGGTCCTCCTGATATTTTAAGCTACAACATTCAAAATGGTGCTGATTCATCAGAATGAAAAAAAGAATTCGGAGCTATGGCGCTTCCCCGTCACACACATGACAGGCAGGTATTCCGTCCTGTAAGCGCTGAGCACAGTGTCAGGCAGGACTGGCCAGGGATGAGGGCTGGATGGTGTCCAGAGATCCAGTTACTAGAGATGGCCTTGCGGAGTCTGGACCAGCGTACCGAAGGGCCAGCACAGAGCAGGGCGTGCCATCACTCAGAGCTCAGGACATGCTTGTTGGACCTGATACTCAACTTCCAGGTCTTTCAGTGGGAAAATGAAAGAGGTAAATATATTCAGAACAAAGAAACACCTAGCAGATGCCTCACTGTGAGGGGCTGTTTCCGAGGCTCGGGCACAAACCCGACAGACGGGTTGTCGCAGGAGTAGAAGGCCGGGGGCCGGCGTGAGGCACAGACGCCAGCCTTTCGGGAGCTTTCAGACGTTCCTTGTACGAGCAGAGACGAGGGCTGTTTGGCCTTTGTAGGTTCCTATAAAAATCTGGATAATTTTAAACTATTCTGCCTGACAATTTTATTAACACTGTCAGCTGCTGGGTGGCTCGGTCTGTGCCTGAAAGAATGAGTCACATCGGCTGAGCTGTACTTGGAAAACCGTCCTGGTGTTAAATCAGCCGACAGCAATGGGGGCCTGTCTGCCCACGCCACGCCTCGGAAACCCTCTCAGGCAGAGAGGCCAACGGTGGCTCTGAACCTGGGCGGTGCTCTCTGAGCCTCAGTTTCCTGGTAAGATGGATGCAAAACACCCGGACTCTGTGGATTTTTACCGGTAATTAAGTGAAATAAAATAGAACAGAGAAAAGCTAGTCGGGAGGCTGAGACTTGGTGTTCAACGTTGGTTTGTGTTTCTCTCTCGTGAGCCTGAGGTTGTTTAAAGGACCTGGGTGAAGTGACTCCTGTTAATCAGTGATAGGAAGCCATAGAACATTCTGGATAATCATGCTACTTACTAGTAAATGTTTACATAACACTGTGTTGGGAACTACGCTGGATGTTTGCGCATGCTGTGTGACTTAAGCTCACATCGATTCTACGAGGGACTAAATGTTGTCATCTGTGCTTTATTTGTAGGGAAAGAGAATCCTAGAACTACTTCAGAAACTTCCTGATTTAAGACCAAAAGTTAGTTAAATGCCAGGGTCAGAATTTACCACCCAAGGATACACTCTGGCATTTTAAACTCATTCATTGCACGGAACATTTGGTGAGTATATTCACTGTAGAAACGCATATGTTTAAACAAATTTCCTTGTCTCCTATTAGTCAGATGTGGGAGCCTTTAACTGACCACCTAATCAGCTTCCATCTCCTATTTTCTAGGTTTTTATCTTTTTGTATCACATTAAGGAGAACTGCCCAACCTTGGCTTCTAACTTTTGACCTTTGTTTTAATTAGTGTCAGCTTTCATACCTTTAATTTCCTAGAGCTCTACCTGTGTTTTCTGACCGTTCCTTTACGCAGGATCCTGTTCAGGTTTTATGACTGAAACGGCCATTTGACCTCGCTGAGGACACTGATTTCAGCTTTGAAAGTGTTTTGCTCCTTCCTCTCTGCCTTATCTTTCTTCCTCAGTTTTTCAACCTGTCAAAACGGATCTCTGACTTCTACATTCGAGTTTTTTCTGCAGTAACCACCGACCCTTCGCAGTATGGTGAGCAAGGTGCTAAAAATGGCTTGACAGCTTGGGGTTTGTGGGTGAGCTTCCTCTAAAAACAGCCTCTCCCTCCCCACCCCCGGCTTTATTGGGATACAACTGACACGTAACACTGTGTGAGTTTGAGGTGTACAACACGTAGATTCGATACATTCATAAATCCCCACCACAGGATTAACTGCCGCCCATCACACAAGTTGGTGACACCAAGTTTTCCTGGTGACAACATTTAATGTCTTGAATGTCTCTGAGCGGCATTCAAGTCTATGACACAGTATCATTAGCTGTAACCAGCGTGCTGTTCACTAGATTCCCAAACTTGTTAATCTTGTAACTAGTAGTCTGGACCCTCTGACCACTACTTCCTGTGAGTGGGCTTCTGGGCTGTTGGTCTTCACTGCAGGACCATGGCCTTTTGCTGGGTCCATCCATCAAGGCCCAGTGCAGAAACAGCAACCCCACACAGAGGGGCCTTCATTAATAAAGGGCTGCTGGCCTGGTGTGGGCTGCTGCCGAAGCAAAATGGGAATACTGACATTCCGTGTGACTAGCACCTGAAAGTGCCACCTGCCATTCCTAGGGTTGGGACAATGAGAAACAATGAGAATTACCAGACTTCAGGGACTTGGAAGCCCCCTGCCCTGATCTGGGCCCAGGCCTCTGATGAGGGGGCTCCCCAAGGAGAAAGGGATGGATGGACTGGGGCTGGAATGAAGTGGACGACCAGGCAAGGAAGCCCTGCTGGGATGGTTTTGCCAAAACGAAAGGTAGACTACCAGGAGCAAGTCCCTTCCTCGCCCAGCCTCAGTTTCCCTCCAATGCCCTTATTTGTAGGACCTCACGGGAGCCACTGGCAATACAGAAATGCCAGCCAAGCCCCAGCCCCAGGTACTCAGAGCAGAGTCCAGGCGGAGGCTGGAGGCTGAGAGTAGTAACTGAAAAATTCTCTTACAGGAGCAGAGCCGGGTATCTTGACATCAGTATCAGACCCTTGGTCTGGGCTGTCTCCCCAGAGACCTCATACAATTTCCCATCTGAAAGACACAAAAGCTGCCGAAGTCTTCTGAGTCCTTAGTGGAGAAGGGGGCTGGGGATCCTCCCTTTCAGGACACAGACTTTCAGGCAATTTCCCGAGTTCACTCGGGATGCCCCAACCGCATCTGCGCAGCCTGCACTGCATTGAGCCAGGCGGACGCAGTGAGCCCCAAGAGAAAGCGCCAGCGCTGTGTGGGCGGGGGAGGAATGCCTGGCTGCAGGGGCTGCAGGGGCTGCAGGGAGGGTTCGGGTCCCCCTGGCTCATACTCAGCCCTACTCCATGCTACCTTTGGGGGTGCACGCAGCCTCTCTCTTGAATGAGCCATGTCTGGGCTCAGCAGAGGCACGCAGCCCGTCCGCTGTCTCGCGACCCAACTGAACCGCTGCTCACAGTGCTGGCTGCAGAGCCCCAGTGTGCATCAAGCTCCCTACACTTGCTGACGGCCCTTGTCTGCTGCCCTGCTCTCCCACCGTCTTTGTTCTGTGAATGCATTTGTCGTATACGCCTTCCCTTCCATTTCAGGAGACTTTGGGAAGGCATGGAAATAAGCTCATGAGCTCAATCTGTCACACTTTATGAATCACTTTTCTTTTAAGAAAAAGGATGTGTAGGTCACTTAAAAACACATGTGCAGGCCAAAACATGTGTGCGAGCCAAGCCTGTGTTCTGGGCCATCGCCCACAACATCTGCGAGGCACTAAATACCGCACTCGGAACAACGGACGGAATGCCAGCATAATTTGGGTCATTTTGCTTGCAAAGAGGAGGCTGAAGAACAAATTAATGGTAGAGAAGAGACCAATTGAAAACAGTTCGCAGCTGTTCTCTCACTCTGAGAACAGAATTAAAGGGCATGAGCACAGAACGCACCATGAAGGGTTCTGACCCAAACTGTCTCTCACCTGGATTACTGCGGGGGCCACACTGGTCTCCCTCCCTGTAATCCCCCCTCTACGAAGGGTCCCATGGTAGCCATTTTTACTCCTTGATTTAGAACTGCTAAATACAATACCGAATGAAGTGTCAATCAATGATGGGATGCTAATAAGCAAGTGGGGCCCGAGCAATGCTTTGGGGAGACAGTGATAAAGCTGGCAGACTCGGCTCCTGCCCCCTCAGCGCTTACAGCTAGAAACAAATACAAGCCAGGGGGCATTTCCGATAAAAGGCAGATCTGACCTCTGACCACCCCTCATCTCTCACCTTGATCTCCTCCCATAAACGAATCTGGCCTTGCTGTGTGCTGGAGAGCCGGCTAAGCCCCACATTACCATCCAAACACAGTCCTCAGCACTCGCCCTCGAGGTTGCTACTTCAGGTGTGATCATCCCCATTTTTACACATGAGGCTTACAGCAGGGAAGTCAGCTCGAAAGGCCACTGAGAGAGCAGTTTCCTGATCGCCGTGGCACACGACCACAAACTCGGTGGCTTCGAACCACAGAGTCATGGTCTGGCAGTCCTGGAGGTGAGCAGGACACCCTTCCAGGCTGAAGGTGGGGCGCTGGCTGAGTTCTCCCGGAGGCTCCGAGGGGAGAGTCGGCTTCCTGGCCCGGTGCACCCTCTTCAGGTGCTGCTTGCAGCCGTGTCCTCTGTCTCCTGAGCACAACACTCCAGTCTCCGCTTCTGTCGTCACACTGCGTCCCTCTCCAGCCAAACCTCCCTCAGGCTCCCTCCTGTAAGGATGCCCTAAACCATTTTTACTCCTAACACCTACAACATCAAATCTGTGGGACTTTTCCTCACACCAACCGATTCTCCAACTCTCTGAACACCAGCTTGGGGGACTGCAGTCCTGCTGAACTGACACGAATCACATGGAGTTGGCGCAGACCCCGTAACTTCAAAGGCTCAGGCCCACAAGACCACCTTCACTTCAGCTTCATTTCTGACACCAGTTGCAAGTGTTGGGTTCCCAGGGGGACCCCCGTACTTCTGTCCAGCTAGGATACAAAGTCAAGGGCTCTCACACCCTCACCTTTCCAGTCTAATAATTTGCCAGAACGACTCACAGAACACAGGAAAGCCCTTTACCCAGTTTCTTATAAAAGGTTCAACTCACGAACAACTAGATAAAAGACACACATAGGACAAGGTGTGTGGGAAAGGGTCACAGAGCATCCGTGCCCTCTGGGTGTGACGCCTGACAGCACCTGTGTGTGTCAACCAACCTGGAAGCTCACTGCATCCCATCATTTCAGGGTTTCAGTGGAAATTTTAGTTATGCCCGATTGATTAAATTACTGGCCACTGGTGATTAACTCCACCTCCAGCCCCTCTCCTCTTCCTGGAGTGAGGGGGTGTGAAGGTTACAACCCACCAACCATGCCTTGGTCTTTCTGGTGACCAGCCTGATCCTGGAGCCATCTAGGGGCCCACCATGAGTAACCTCATTGCAATAAAAGGCATTCCTAGTATGCAAGAAATTCCAAGAAGTTCAGAGGCTCTGTGTCAGGGGCCAGGGACAAAGACCAAATAGGTATATTTTGTATAATTATATCACAGACACTCATTACGATTAGGGCTGACCCACAGTCCAGGATAACCTCCTCCTCACAAGATCCCTAACTAAATCACAACTGCTAAGTTCCTTCTGACCTATACATAGGTTAGCTTTCCACAGGTTCTGGATTTAGGACGACGATGTCTTTTGGGGCATCTCTCAGACTATATTGCAGGCAGAAAGAGGAAGGCCGGGGACTCGGACCCGAGTCTTGGGCCCCAAAGCACTGTGTTTCAGCGCCCCGCATGCGTGCCCCCCATGACCCAACCTTTGGCCACATCTGCGACCGCTGTGCCCCAATCTACTCCCCCACGCCTTTTCCAAGGCGATCCTTTTGCCTGAAGTCCCCTGTACTTGGCCCAAAATATCCGACTTAACCTTCAGCGCCCGGATGACGAGCTTCCCCTCTGCTCCGTTCTCCTGTCCTCCTGAACAGAACTGGCTCTCCGTTTCCAATGCCTCCGTTGCACTTTGGTAAATTAAATTTTCTGCACAAGCGATGACCACATAACCTTGCAGCTGTTTCTGCCGCTTCCTTCCCCTTCTCCGTCTGTACAGGGATTCCTCATGAACAAGAATCCCTTTCCTTTCACGCACGTTGTTCACTGTCTGCCATGGGACCCTAACCTGGGACACGGTGGGCATTCCATACATGTTCCTGAGTCGAGGCTAGTTAAAAAAATAAATGAGTTGTATTATCAAGACAGACTGTGCAATCTTCTCCAAAGGTTAAAAGAAGGAGAATTAAACCACGTTTTTGTTCATTTTTATATCACAGTTTTATATCACCCCCATGAATTTACTGAACTCAATGCTGGGCATCACACCAGCTGCCAGGAACACAGAGGTGAACAGAACAGGGCGCCTACCTGGGAAACAGGGCAAGGAGACCCCTACCATGGGCCAGCCGCTGTGCCTGACGCTGCCGCACACAGCAGCTCACTTAAGTGGGAGGTCTGCCGGCCAAGAGGGAAGCAGCCTAAATGAGATCCCCGTGGCCTGCCTCTGCCGGCACGTGGGTTCTGGGGAGCGAGTCAATGATCTCTGATTACTGGCAGCTTTGCTGAATTTTCAGAATGCTAATACAGGGTCAAAAGACATCTTAAGATACCTCCTGGACCAATGTTTTTGAAACTAGAGTTTGCGATGCATTACAGGGTTCTGAAAATAACTTAGTGGGTTTTGACAGGCATTTTAAAATTTAAACTATGCCAAACAGATCAGGAGAGAACTATAAAACTTCAAGAACATAGTAAGGCTAAGTATTGTTTTGTGAAGATACTGACTTACTTGCACACTGATACAATGTGTCTGTATAGATGTGTGTATGTACATATATGTATGTGTCTGTGTGCATGTATATATAGATGTATGTATGTATGTATACACAGACAGGTACAGGCATATATTTTTGGACTGTGATGTAAAATGTATTGTGGGATACAGTTAAAAGGCACGAGGAGAACCAGCGGCCCTGCATCCACACTTAGATACAAAGCAAGGCCTGGCTGTGGACTCCCGCCAGCTTTAATCAGGGGCCTGGCAGGCGAACGCCCCAGGCCCACGGGCATCTCTCCTGCCCACTGGTTGCACTGCCGCCCCTGAGGGGTGGGATGTTCTTTCATTAAGGGAGCCAGTGGGGAAAGTGACCTGCTCAGTGTATCTTCTATTAACCTAGGCTGACCTGACAAACTCACGTGCAAAGTTCCTTTAAATAGCCCACTACCGGATTTCCTTCTGACTGTCAAAGTCAAAAGCTGATTACCCAGAAACGTTCTGATTAAATCCCCTGAACTCTTAAGAAGTGCGGTCCTCGGGGAAACTTTCAGGTTTAGAAGTTTTGCTGATGGGACCGAATTTCCACCTCTGCCACCTGCTGGCCGTGTGAGCTCAGGTCCCTCAGCTGTGCCATGGGCCGTGAGGCCTGGTGTGAGGGGGCCGCTTCTTCCTTCCCCGGGAAGTCTACACAAAATACCAGCTCAGGAAACATGAACACCTCCTGCCTTCCACTCCCTTTCTATGAATATTTGCAGAGAAGTTACACAATAACCACATGCCAACCACACTAATGAGTCAAGCAGAAGGACTGCTGAGAACATGCCACTTCTCATTTAGCAAAAGCATCAGAGCCACATGAGCTACCCTTGCGTGGGTGAGGGCCTCACCAAGCACCGCCCTCCCCTCCCCCACCAACTACCCTCCTCCCCCTCCCCGCGCCAACCAGAAGTTGGAGCTTACCGAGTACCCAACCCCAGCTGGGCTGCGTGTGCTCAATTCCACGGCCAGCCCAGTCCTGACCTTTTCTGGGATTTAGGATGTCGGCTTGGATTTTGATCATTGTTTGAGCTCTGGACACAAAATAAAGAGGGTGGTACTTTTCCCTGGGAGGCACAAGCGCCAGGATTTTAATCCCGCGGCCAAACACTTCTCCCAGATACGACCCTGCCCCGCCAGCCCCGCGAGGAAAGCAGCAACTGCAGCAGCAGCCGCCAGCTGATCTGGGTAACTGCCGGGCAGTGAGTCCAGCCCTGGCTGTGCTCTGCATTACAGAAGGAGCCTGTGAAAATGTGCATGTCCAGGGCCTACACCTGGTTGGTAAGGGCTAGGCCTGGGCACCACTCTTTGTAAAGCACTCTCTGATGATTCGCACTTGAGGACATGCATTTGGGGGAAGTGAATGGGACAGAGAGGGAGATGATCTGGACCAGTCCTTAAGCCAGCCTCTGGGAACCGGCAGAGAAGGGACCTTGTTTTCCTGTGGGGAATGTACAGCAGGGAGCCAGTTAACCAACTGGCTCATCCAAGGACACACAGCCAGGGCTGGGACTTGAACCTGGGGCTGTCTGGCGCTTTGTGTAGCCAGGACACTGCACTGTTGAGCTCAGAGCACCTGGCGGCACCTGTGTGCGTGCAGGCTCGGGGCCACATCCTTGCGCTGTTCAGGAGACAGGACTAACCCTCTGCCATTCTCTAGAATAACAAAAACAGTTGGAAGCAGCCCAAGACTGCAAAACAGAAGGCCCAAATAGACAAATAATAGTAAGGCCGTACCCTGCACTACCAAGAGGTATAAAAATGACACAGTGCTGAACATGGGGAAACGGCTGCAACATGTAGTTAAGAGGAAAAAATCTGAGTATACCAACAGCATTACACTGTGATTTCAGCTTCACATTTACAGAAACAACTTCATATGCACAAAAAGTGCCCGAAAGGCAATGCACTAACACGCTAATACCACTTGACTCCAGTTAGCGGGAATGCGGGGGTTTTATTTGCTTCCTGGTGCTGACATGAACACACGTTTCACTCATGACACGTGCGTGGCAAATGCACCAGCCTCCTGAACCCCAGCGATGCCCGTGACAGAACAGTCTGTTCCTGGGGATCTAACAAACTCTGGTTCGCTTCTGCAGATGGAGCTCTTTCTGCTGTTCCAATAACGTCCAGTGGCCGTCTTCCTGCTGCCTGCCCCTTGTCCCATCTGGAATTCTCTTCTAAATATTTTCTTCCCCCAAATTAAAAATAAATTGCTGATGTTATGGGCTATTTGTGCATGTCCACAAACCTGTGCCAGAGAAACCAACACTGAGGCTGAGCACCTACTGTGTGCTCCTGTGAAAACATTAAGAGGTATCCGAAAGCCTGCCTCCCGTGCAACGGCCTGCACCCTCTCTCCAGGGACAAGGCTTGGGAAGCGGCATGCCTTGGAAGGCAAATGTCATGTTTTGAGATTTGGGCTGGGCCGAGCCAGCGGGTCACCGTTCACTCTCAGGATACCTGAGTTCTCTTGGGAACCCGCACCAGGGGCTGACTTTATCTGCCTGAGACGGTTTCCATGCCTGGATATAACCTCAGTGTCCAAGTCCCCCGGTGACTCCAGGGCTCCTGTGACTTGCCACAGGAGCCGATGGGGAAAACGAGAGAGGGTGGAATCCAGAGCTGCGGAAGCTGAATACCTCATTCTGTTTATTTAATAACTGATTTTTAGCATCTACTGGGCTGCGACTGGGCTATCCCTTGAAGCCAGAGTCCACAGGATTTACTGGCAGATAAATGCAGAGTGTGAGGGTAACAGAGGCTTCAAAGGGACTGTGACTTCAGAAGCTTCTGGCGCTGCCTGACAGTGTAAATCTGTGTAAGATTTGGGAACCTGGTGGGAGCAGAGATCTCCCTGTCAAAGCCATTTATTTTACAGGTTCATCCATTCCTTCACCAGTCGTCCAATTAACAGTCATTGAACAAAAATCTACCCTTGGGTCAAAAAGGTGGAGCGACAGAGACCCGCATCACACAAACTGAAGATCTTCCGGGCCATCTCCCACCTGTAGCAACAGAAAGCCCCGAGCTAGCTCACATTCCCTAAGATCCCTCCCAGCTCATTTTCCCTCCTGTGCAGGCATCTCAGTGAAGCTGCTAAGGAAACTCCTTCACCTCCTACTGCTTCTGCACAAGACCACGAAGAATATTTATCTTCCAACGTGTCACCTCTCTACTTTGACAAACACTGGCTTCTTTTTTAATTGATGTCCTGGGAAGGCACACACCTCATCTGCTTGAATAATGGCACAGTTAATTAGGCCAAACAAGGAAGAAAGCCCAGGACAGAGTCCAAGCTGGAGGTGCTACTTAGCACAAGCAGCGGCCAAGTTCTCTGGGAAGAGTAATTTATAAAGGGAAGATCAAGGAGACATTCAGCTAGGTCAAACTTTTAATTCAGGTCGCACTCGTGGGTAAATAGGCCCCTAAATCTACCTTTTCCACCTAGACAGAATAAAGCTCTAAATGCTAAAATTTACCCAGGTACCAAAAAGTTCCCACTATCAGAGGTCAGCCCTGGTCACCAAGGAGGAGCCCCTCCATTTGAGCTGGGAAAAGGAGAAAGGGGCATGTGGGAAAGAAGTTAAAAGAGAACGTTTTGTTTATTTAGAATGGGTCCTATTGGCCAGCATGCTTCTCAAGAGTGCGAGTGACAGAAATTTCAAATGACTCAAGACATGGAAAACGGGAAATTTTGCTTCGAGCGTGGAGACCGTCTCTCGTCAGACCCTCGGACATGCATGCTTGCTCTCGGTTGGTGTGGCCGTGCAGGACAGAGCCTGCGCCAGCTGGCCCCACGAAGGCTGCCTGCCGAGTCTGCCCTTGGCTGGCCGTGCAAACGTGGCTCCCAGGAAGGCCCCCACTCCTTCCTGTGAGTGGCCCCCTGTGTCCACGCTGTTGTGCAGACATCATGATGGGCACCTTCCGGGAGTCTGCAATCCTGCTCTATGCTAGGAAGGGGGTGCCTCCGTGTGCAGCCCCCAGTCAGAGCCCTGGGTGTGAGTTTCTGATGAGCGTCCTGGGTGGGTGGCACTTTGCACATGTTGCCACAACTCGCTGCTGGAGGAAGTCAGTGTGACTGCCCTGGGAGAGGACCCTGGAAGCTGGAGGCTGACCACCTCGGGGCTCCACTCATTGCTGACTTTCCTGGGCTGATTTTGCTTTATGTACTTTTGCTGTAATAAGTGGTAGCCATGAGGATGACTCATGCTGAGCCCTCCTAGCAAACCACCAAGTCTAGGAGTGGTCTCAGGGACCTCTGACACTGGGCAGCATGACTAAAGGAGGTTCCAGTCTCACCTCCTCACAGTTTAGCAGCTGAACTAGAAAATCCTTCCCAGAAAGTTCCAGCAAACATTCCTGGCTTAAGGCTCACTCATTCTGATTGGCTCAGCTTGGATCACATGGCCTACCCTCCCCAGACCAATCACCACGGCCACAGAGATGGCTGTGAAATTGTTGCTGGCTGGGACTGGGTCATGTCCCTTTATCCCTGCACCCCTTATGTACACTGAAAACCCATGAGACAAGGAGAGGCATGGTTTTCAGAAGAAAAAGAGATATTTTGTTTGTGGAGGAGACATGTGAATGCCCAGTGTGCAAAACAGAACTTCTACCGGAGTGGAGGGCCAATGTTGTATATTATGGAGAAGCATTTGCTGTACTTAAATCCTCACCACCACCACCACCACCACAAAATCACTTTCTCACTCTAAATCTATGCCTCCTCTTGTATTCCCTACCCGATCTCCTAAACTGAGGAATAAGGGTCATCTACAAATCTTTGCTCTTTGGCCACACACCACCAGTGACCTGGCCATCCATTTCTAACAGATGCTGCTGCTGAATCCAGCTCTACCTGAGCTCGGGCAGCCATCATTTCTGTCCTGGATGACTGACATGGCCACCAACCCGCACTCTGTTTGGGGTTTTACACCAGCCAACCCCTGTACCACTGCAGCACAGACACCTTCCGCACAGGACTAGTGCAGTCCAACCAGAGACTGCCAGTGGACTCCACTGTCTTCCGGAGAAGCGCAAACCCCGTGGTGTGGCATGCCACACTGGACCCTCCGGCTTCCAGCTACTTCCCAGTCTTCTGTCATCTGCCCCGCCCACCCTCCCCCATCCAATACCGGGTGTGAAACACACCTGTCGCAGGGAGCCCCCTGAGGTCTGGCAACCTGCCAGGCTGCTTCATGTCTCTGAGACTTTGGTCCTTTCTCTTCTCCTGCCCGGAATGGCCTGTCCCCTTTTTCCACATCTCTGGCCAATCCGTACGACCAATTTGTCTTCTGCTGTGGGATGGCCTTCCCAACCCCCAGACAAGCTAATAATGGACCCCACAGTGACACCACTGTGCTGGTACACGCCCCGGTCTCCGACACTCCTTTCTCGGTGTTATTTGCCCTTCTGAATTCTCCACCCGAGCGGCATCTCCACGAGGCCCGGTGTGCCACCTCGTCTATCCTTACAGCTCGGGACGGACTCAGAGACTGACGGGGGAGCGGTCCCTAAAAACCTGCGGACGGAATGGAGAGAGGAAAGGCAGGCCGTGATCCTGGGCCTGCCACCGACTGGCTGGGTGACTTGGGTTTATTCCTTATCCTATTGAAGCATTAGAGCACCTGCCTTCTAAAACGGGGGCTGGACCGCACACTTGTCAGGACTGCTGTGCGGATGCAAGGAGCTGATACAGGTGGGACATCGAGATGATGCGCGCAGTCCGGACTGTACCAGCATCTATAAAAGCAAGTCCCTCCAAAATGTGCCGTAACGATATAATAAGGGAAATGGAGTACAAGGTCTACGGGAACTCTGTACTGTTGTTGTAATTTTGCTGTAAGTCAAAAACTGTTCCATAATTTTAAAGTTCACTAAGAAAAACAAGTAAGTTCCATCTCAGCCAACTAACCCTGCCCTCCATCCCGCCTCCCTACTCTCCCTAACCTTTCATGGCTGCCTCTTTCCTTCCAATCTAGTACCACATCTTTTCAAAAAGAAAAAGAGGATTGTTGGCTGGATTGAAGGAATCAGCCTTTGAATCTTGTAAAATGTTTTGCACCCATGAGATACGACATGGGGTCTCTTTGGACATCTGAGCAGAGAAGAGGAGATGCCCCAAACTGTCTTGTTTCTCTGTCCCTACGTCATCCATCCAGTGGCAAACAAGAAAATGGAAACCAGAGCTTCCTTTTCTAATGGAGATGATTGTTAATAGGAGAAAAAAAGATCCTCTTGCTTCTAAGGAAGCTAGTAATTTCACCTGGTCCTGCGCTGGCTGACGGCGCTCCCTCCATGGGCCCCTCCATCCATCTCAATAAGGAATCTGCACGCACAGCTCTGCCCACGGCGCTCTTCCAGATGGGCAGGCCCCGTGCACTGCGCCAAGAAGAGAGCGGCCATTTGTCTTCCTGGACAGGCCTCGTCCGTCCTTGTCATGTATTCAATGCTGCTAATAATCTATGTATATGCACTTAGGAGGGGAAAAAAAACTGTGTCCTTGTGCTGGTCCCAGAATGACAGGCACTGGTTTCCTCCCTTCAGGACAGCACAGATGAGCAGCAAGGTGGTCCCTCTTGTCATTTCGAGGAAAGCTCATAAACTCCAAGGGTTCAGAGTGAACCGTGGCCCTCTGTGGATGCGGACACTTCTGAGTCTGGTCAATTCAATCTCACTTTCCCTCGGTATCACGGATCCTTTCCGGTTCGGGGAAATGAATGTATTTATTTGTCACCAGAAAGAAGAACTTCGCTACTGGATGAGCCACTGTCTGTGGCTCTAGAATAAAAAATTCACAGTGTGAGCATCTGTGAGGCTAATGTGGGATACAATCAAGAGGAATAAGGATTCCGTGACTGATGTGGCTTGGTTGGGCATCATCCCCCAAAGTGAAAAGCTGCTGGTTTGATTCTTGATCATCGCACGTGCCTGGGCTGCAGGTTCAGTCCCCAGCCAAGGTGTGTATGAGAAGCAACTGGCAACTCATCGATGTTTCTCTCTCACACTGATGTTTCTCTCCCTCTCTTTCTTCCTCCCTCCCCTGCTCTAAAACAACAACAACAAAAAAAAGTAAAATGAAGGATATCTGAAGCACACCTACTAGGAGCCTAAACCCAGGGCTGATTCGGAAGGTCATGAAAATAGCGCAGGGTTGGGGGCTGCCCAAGTTATGGAATGATACACGAGCTATGGAACATTCTGAGTTCATTTCCTTGCCAACCACTTAAAACCACCACCTGACAGCCACGGTGGACTTCCATCGTGAACGAGGGGCCACTAAGGAAGTAATGTTCAACAGAGAAGACTGTGCCCGCAGGGGACACACAGTGACGCCTTGACATAGTGGTGGTTGTGATAACTGGGGGAGGGGGTGCTGCTGGGTAGAGAGGCCAGGGACAAGGCTGACCATCCTTCAGTGCACGGGACAGCCATGCACAAGGAAGAGTTAGGCAGCCCCAATAGCAGGAGTGCCCAGGTGGAGAAACCCTGCGTGGAAGCACTGATTCTCAAGTCATCAGCGGTGTCCAAGTTGTTGGGTGATGGGCGTGGATCAACTGGAAAAGTCCCAGCAGGTAATTCTGATACTGAGCGCCTACCTTTCGACTCAGAATTACTACGCAAAAGAATGGGGCTGTAAATGGCCATCAGGTTACTGCTCTCACATTCCCATTCATCCAATGAGATGTGTTGTTCACATAGACCACGAATAGAATTACAGTGCGTGGAAGGCCCCTGTGACCAAGATACTTGTAGAGCAAAGAAGAAAAGACATGGCCTCAGTACTGAGCACATGATTCTAACGATGGAATTGCTAGATGCAGGATCCTGACATGCCCGGGGTGAGTTCAGAAACCCTGCGTCTGATGAATCTTTGTCTTTGTCACCAAACATTCATTCAGCAGGTGTTTACTTCTTCCCTGCCCCCACTCCGTCCTGCACCCGTCTCTCACTGCCACCCTGGCTGAATCCCCCATGCCTTAATTTGGTCCCAACCTGTTCTCTGACTGCCCCCCCCCACACCTCGCTTGGAATGACACAGGATGGCTCTGTCCCCTCTGCGCGTCCATAGTAACTACGGTCACAGTCCAAGTTTCCTTGACTCGGGGCAGCTGATAGCAGCAAATGTTAGAAAGCAGTCAAGCTAAACAATTCACACGAATGGCAAGCAAGCCTGAAATGTCCCCAGAAGTATCTGATTTTCCCAAAGAAGGATGAGTTAGTCGCACCAATTTCTAATGGACTGAACATTCGAGAGTGTAACTTGCACATCTGGTATCAAGTAGGTATTCCACAGACAGTTGCTGAATGTCTGAATGGGAGGGACTTCTGGGCAGAGTGGTGCTCTGCAGCTCTGGGTGTGACGCCTACACTTTTCAACCCCTGCTCCTGAAATTAAATAAAAAACCCCAACGTGCTTTCGTTCCATGTCCCTGACCTCCCTTCTCTCTGTGCCCACACAGACGTAAAGATTCCCTTTCAGGAAACAAGCAGCTGCTCTCCACAGGGGAGGGCCCATCAGGAGAGGGTACCCATTCTGACATGTGAGAAACAAGTGATTATTTACCAAAAATAGCAAGCGCACCAATGTCTGAGGGACCCGTGGTCATACAAATAGAAGGTAATTGAGGAGTGTGCCCTGCTGAGACCCTCCAGTTCTTTCATACTGACCTAATCAGACTCCCGATTCGGCTCCTTCCTCCCTCAGTCTCACTACCCTCCCTGGCTCTCCTCTACCGTCCCCAGATAAAAGGATCAGATAGGGACATAATACTTATAAAAATAACACCACACTCTCTGGATTCTGAGAGGCCACTGATTGCTGGATATATCGAAACATTTTCCACAAGAAAAAGACCATCTGTCAGGCTGCTTCTGTAAGTCACATCAATTTTGGAAACCGCACCACGTGAAAGCACCGCCTGGGAGAGCTGAGATGACAGGACACCACCTCGCCCAGCCTTCGCACCTGCTCAGACGGTCTGCACAGGAGGCAGCAAACCGGGCCGCCCTCCCTCCGGGACCAGGACTCACGGCGTCACCGCCCCTGGGCTCTGCAATGGGGCGTCACTAAACGTCCAGGAGAGGAAACTGTAATCACCCCGTGAGAACATGTGTTTTAGTACCAGAAAGCTGTGCTTTAGTTCCAGAAAGAACGCATCGGAAGATATCTCTGGCCCAGACCTGTTTTATTAAGATACAGCCCTTCTGCCCGGTCTCCGCACGTTCACAACGGAACTGTCACCCAGTGCCATCCGGGCCACTTTCGGTTCACGGCTACTCCCTGTCCTTTGCTGGACCCCAAGGGGCAGTGTCCTGCCTTACACGGGCCACGGTCACAGCTTGCTTGGACCTGCGCAGTAGCCAACCTCCTACCTGTCGCCAACCCTCTCTCTCAAGGTGCTGGTTTCCCGCGGAGGCCCCCAGATCAGTTCCCTTGCTGCAGCCGAAGGGCTCTGTGCTGATCCGAAAACCTGCGCCGGCCTCTCTGAACCGGAAACGCTGCGCCATCTTTCAACTACTTCCCGGTAAAACTCCAGCCGGAACTCAGAAAACCCTTCGTACTGCTCGTGCGTTACTTCTCACTCCTCAAATCACCTACAATCACATGCTTTATTTGTTTGCTCGTTCAGCAAATATTTACTGGGCACCCTCTCTCTGCCAGACACAGTTCTGGCTGCTGGGAATACACCGGGAACAAGACCGCGCGGGTCTCTGCCCTCTTGGGGCTGAGGCATCAGCAGGAGAGGCGCACAGAACCCAGGGGAGGCCGCTTCGGTGTCTCGATGAGTGACTATAAACTAATTAGAAGGTGATGAGGGCTATTTATTTTTTAAAAAATGAAAGCAGGGCAAGCAGGACGGATGGTGTCTGGGCTGCAGGATGAAACTCACTAAGAAGCTGAGATCTGAGCAAGGACTTGAAGGACGTCAGTTACAGCAGCATGTCACGGGGAGACATGGGGGAAAGGCGTTCCTGGCAGAGGGGGCATCAGAGCGAAGGAGCGGGAGCCTGCTTGGCTTGTGTGAAGAGCAGGTTTTGTGCTGCTTTCACAGTTTGTGTCTCTGCTCCTCTCTCCCTGGGCCTCAGGCCTCTGCACACAGCATCCCCTCCAAGTGGGGCCGCAGAGGCTGCCGCCCCCAGGCCTCCGCCCTTGAAACACCTTCCCGACATTCCCAACCTGCTTTCCCTAAGATGGGACCCCACCTCCCTCTGAAGTGTCCCTTTCCAGTCCTTTCTGCACTTTAGTGTAACTGTGTGTCTGGTTGGGCCCAGGATCTAGTGGCTGACAGCACGGGCCCAGGGGTCAGCCTGAGCTCCGCCCGCCTTGGATCTAGGCTCTGCTCCTGACCTGCTGTGTGACCCAGAGAAGGATGGTAAAGGCTGCGTGAGAATGCCCCATGCCTGACACACAGGAAGCAGTTCATAGAAGTCAGCATTACCACTAGTTTCTGCCCAGGGTCTAGGGCAGGTCCACGGGCTCAAAAGATAACGGCTTCTTGAAAGAAGGAGTGACGAATGAATGTGGGGGGGGGCAGAATGGCAGGGCTGAGGGGGTGAGGAGAAGGGGGTCAGGGGAGTGGGTAGGAAGGGAAGCAGGCAAGCTTCTGTCCCCGTATCTTGCAGAAGTTTCAGGCTGAAGAAGAAGAAGAAAAGAATGGAGAAAGAGAAAAAAGGGAAGCATCATTTATTAAGCACTATGCAATGCAGAGCCGTTTCTAGACTTACCACCAAAATAAAGCTTCTAGCAGAGTTATTAATGTATCCGTCCCCCATTTTTGTAGAACAACAATGAAAAAAGGCTCAGGGAAGTTGAATGATGTTTCTAACATAGTAAGAGAAGGCAGATCTACTTCAAAGTTAATCTGAAAATAATTAAAACCTCTCCACCAAGTTTGCCAGGAAGAAAACGCTTGCTGTTCCCCCAGGGGCCAGCATCTTGGCTTGTCAGATGGGAGGACTGAGGACATCCCATGAGACAGTCGGGGGTTGGGTTCCAGATTCTGAATGGAGGGCACCCTGGGGTGGGGGGGATTGGGTGTGTGGGAGGAGGATGAAACAAAGTAACCGGTGTCGGAATTTCCCAAGAGGAAAAGCAATTCGGAATGAGACGTTAAAAACAGAACAACGGAAGCGGGTGGCGAGGAGGGAACTACATCAGTAGGAAGAGCGCGGGAGTGCGTTTGAAACCCATGGCGCAGACAGATGAAAAGGCGATGCCAGGCTTTCATCAAAACCTCACGATGGAGGGCAAAGACCAAGGGCCCAGCCGCCCTCTTCCCAGCAGAATGTCAGCAGCACACCTGCAGACTCTGGCCGGTGGAGTCATCGTGGAGCGCTTTATGTGAGAATTCCCGTCTTTTAAAATTTCTGCTTTCCTTTCCTGCAGCAAAGCAGTCCCTCAAGCTCAGGACCCACCAGGAGCAGGTGGGAGACGAGTGCGGCCCTGTCGGCAGTGAGCCCAGGAGAGGCCACGCCAGGCCTGGCTGAGGATGGGCAGTGGTGCTAATCAGAGAAATCGGACAGGCGCAAGGACACCAGGTCTTTCTGGGTTCTTTTCATACCAGCTTAAGGGGAAGGAGGGACAGACATAAAGCTTCGTTTGGTGGCAGGTGAAGGGAGGGAAGAGGGGTTGGCAGTCAAAGGAGAAGGGACACACATGATGAGGACAGACAGACATGGGAAAGGAGGAAGTAGGGAGAAGGGAACTCCCTGTACCGGCATCATCAAATCGCCTCCCAGACCTCACATGACTGCAGGGAGATGGTGGCCTTCTCTTTCTACAGGTCCAGAAGCCAGATAGAGGTTAAATGAGTACCCCAAGGTCATCCTCCGGGTAAGTATGTCAGCACGGGTTTGAAACTTGGTGAGCTTCCCCCAGCGGAGATTCTCCCACGCCACCAGTTCCACCGAGAGGCTGGGAGATGAAGACGGGGGTGAGGGGGGTGAGTGGTGTGAGAGGCCGGTGGAGAGGAGGGGAAGAGAGGGAGGGCCAAGCCAGGCAAGGGAAGCAACAAAGACAGACCTGAAGAAATGACAAGACGTGTTTAAAAACTCCTTCAAGGCAAGCGATTATAATCACAAAAATTCTACAAATATATTTTCTAAAGTAATACTCTCCAGGTTCCTCGTATGCAGCCTTCTTCCATTATTCCACACTGACAGCTGCCCCAGCCCCTCGTGGCTTTGTGGACCGAGCTGCAAGGTGACGGAGCAGACATGCTAACGATGTCCCTGTTATTCTGTGCACTCTGGCGTGAGTCCTTAGAGAAAACCCTACATGGGAAGAGTAATGCACATTATCTTTTGCATCACTCACAAGGACCCTGCTGGCATGGTTCATAGTTCACCTCGGCCCCAGAAGTTAGGTAACCTGGACCACGATCGCAGGTCACCGGGTGAGCCCTGACTGGGGCTCATTCAGCCAAGCCATTCTGAGTATATGGGGAACGCTCCTGGGGTGCAGAGCTGCTGCGAACACGGTGTTCCGGGAAGTCACAAGCAGGGCCACATTCTGGAAACCGAGGTTTTATTGCTCAAACCCTGGGGAAGCCATGCTTCTCTCCACGTCTGTTTGCCCCTGTGTCCTGGGGGCCCAGACCACCCCGGCAGTGCCCTCTGTGCAGTGGTTTACAAGGTCACATGGAGTCCTTTCCTATACCTAACGCTGGTCTCCCCACAGAGACGCTAAGCTGCACCGTCTCCCCTTCTGAGGAGTGCAGGGTGCGGTGTAGGCGGTGGTATTGGATTTGGACTCGGACACCCTGAGTTCAAATCCAAGTTCCACGACATAAGAGCTGAACCACAGGGTGAACCACAGGAGGCTCTGCCTCCTGAACACAGGTTCCCAGAACCTTCACGCAGGAACATTAATAGTAATTATTTCGGGGGAGCGTTGTGAGGATTGAATGAGTTTACCCATAAAAGGCTTAGGAGAGCAGTTGGCACAGAGTAAAGCACTTAAGAATGTTAGCTACAATCAGTCCACAGTGTGTCTGTGAGGTTCCCAAAAATACCCACTAGCATGACCCGCCCGCCCGCCCACTGGGGCTCCGTGAGGGACAGTGGACGAAGGCCCACCAGGGCTGGGCAGTGTGACCAGTTTGGGGGCCAGAAGGTTACACTAGGGCAGGATGAGCTTCCCAAAGGGAAGGCCTTTGTCCCTGACAACGCTATCTTGACTATTTAGCATGGCTTTCTTCTAACAGTTCCAAATTATGGTTGTGTTTATTGACTTATTCATTCCTCACCCGAGATCATGTTCACTTTTAAAGACAGGGAGAGGGGGAGAGAGGGAGGTGGGGAGACTGATTGGTTGCCTCCCATATGTTCCCCGGCCGGGGACAGATTCTGTAACGTTTCGGAATACAGGACGATGCTCCAACCAACTGAACCATCTGGCCAGGGCTGACTGTGTATTATTTATGCTATGCCTTTAAAACGGCTTCCCCAGATGGCTAAGATCAGATATAATTTCCATTTTTTTTTGCAGTAAAACTACCATGCTAAAGGGTTGTGGGTGAACAGAATCAGTGGTCACACCTGAATGAAATGCAGACCCTGTCTCCCAGGTCAAGGGGTACCCCCCCTGCACACACACACACACACACACACACTCGAAAGCCTGAAGAGGGGGGCAGGCAGGTAGAGGCAGGAAGAACACAGACGCCAAAGCCAAACAGTTTGGGGTTCAGCTGTGCTGTGCAATAGCTCTCGGAGAATAAAAAGTTATTTAACCTCTCTTGGGCTCACTTAATCTTGCTTTTTAAATGTGCAAAGTTTCTAGCCTGGTGCCCGGGACAGGAGAAACACTTAAGAACTATTTGTTATTTTCCCTGTGCTTTACAAATGCTCATTCATCTGCTCCTCGCCACGTCCATGGCGGGGACCACAGCAGGCGTTTCAGACTGAAGGGCCCCAAAGCGAGCTCCTGCCCTTTCCCTACAAGCTGCTCTTTGGGCAGCCACCCCTCCCCACCCCTCAGCAGTGCAACCACACCCCTCTAGCCGCCTGGGCCATCTGCCACTCCCACCACTCTCTCCTGCACCCAGTCCACCCTAATACGGCCATGTCTTTCACCGTTTACTGACCCCTGCAGGTCTGAGGCAGCAAGGCCTCCCTGGCACACTACCGTGGTCCCCTCAGTGGCTTCCTTGCTTCCTCTTCCTCCCTCCCACAGGGCAGCCAGTAGGATGCATTAAAAACATAACTCAGATCCTGTCACTCCTGCTCCAAGCGGGATAATGGCTTCTTGTATCACTAAAAGGGGAGACAAAATCCCCCCAGGCCCCACAAATGCGACCCCATGATCCGACCTTGCCAATCCGACCCCCTCCCGGGCTTACTCTTCTCTGTTCTGGCCTCCTTCCTATTCCCTAAACAAGCCAAGCTGCGTGACTCCTGAAACTTTCTTTACCTGGCTGTTCCACGTGCCCAGGACACTATTCCACTCTGCTGGCCCCTGGCATGCTTGCTTTCTATACTTGCTCTCTTACCTCCTTCAGGTTTTTGCTTAAACACCACTGCTCTTGTGAGACCTCCCACTACCACCGTATCTGAATATTAAAACACACGCGCGTGCGCACATGCGTGCACACAGGCATCCCCCATCTCCTTTCTCTGATTCCCTCCGGGGCACCGATCACTGTCTACTGTACTGTATATCTCACTCATTTGTTTGCTGTGTATCTCCCCAACTCACATGTGCACTCCCGTGGGGGAGGAATCGGGCTTGTTTTATTCTTGCAACATTCCCAATAGTCAGAAAACGATGTGGCACCTAGTGAGCTCAGTCAACATGATTGAACAGGCAACTCCTAATTCCAGCCATCAGCGGCATGTCGGGGCCTTTCTGCTAAGAATCAGTGGCTCTGAAAACACCTCCACCAGCTGGAGCAGGCTCAGTAAGGATGCAGGCGGCCGACGAGGGGAGGGGGCGCTCTCCACTTAGTGGAAGTCAAGGGTTGGGGAGTATGTGGACGTCCCCCAGGGGCACCCTCAAAGCTGTGCGTGGTAGAGGCTGGGAGTGGGTCCCACAGAAAGGCTTCTCACAGGGTGCTCCGTACAGTGAATACAGGCGACGGAGATTTCGTGGCACCGCTGAGGAGTCAAGGGTGTACGGGATGTGAGCCTAAGGAGCACTCCAGCCCCAGGTAACAAGCTGTTCTGCAACAGAGCTAAATTAACAAGGCCTAATTGCATCAGTGTCACTCAAAATGTTTACAGTGAAAGATGTCAACAGCAATTGCCTTCATGAGATGGATCAGAATGTTCTCCGTGTACGGGTCTGTCTGAAGGGCCTTTCTTTCAGTTCCATGACCTGGCTTCTAATTGGTCCAGTTTAGAAAAACAAAAGTGAAACCCCCCACAAACCTGTTCGAAAGAGTGCCATATGGAGAAGAAAAGAGCTTATTTATTTTCTTTTTAGCCTCCCTATTTTCCTGGAAAAGCTAGGGTGAGCCTGGAAAAACGTCAGATGTTTTTATCCTCCGTGGCTGCCAGGAGATAAAAATGCAGTGCAGTCTGCCTCGTCTTCGAGCTCCTGGAAGGCGGGGGCCACGTGTCCGACAGTTCCAGGTAACAGCACTGTCAAATACATTCCTCTGCACAGTGGGGGCCTGACAAATGCTAGAAATCAATCTGTGAACGAATGAACCAATACAACGCAGCCCCATCTCTGTCTTGACCTTGGCCCACACACTCTGCTCTGCTCCAGGAATGACCTTGAATCACAGAGCCCACCAAATCCAAATCCCTGGGGCAGCCTCCCTCTCCACAGATGATACCGGGACTCAACACCACAATTCCACGAGTGTTGTTATTGGCGGCAGAACCCCACTTGCTCCACGGCAGGTCCTAGCTGGGCCAGGAAAAACTATAGCTTTCCTAGCTGTAATTAGTAAAATGATACCACTCGTTCCAGTGATTTTACTACGTTCGCTTATTATCCAAGGGAGACGTGTGGCCGTAAATGCAGGCTGCAGGTGGAATCGCCCGGGGAGCCGACTGGCGTGGGAGTCGGCATGCACGAGGGCGTGCAGGGGGCGCAGGTGGGATCAGCACCTGTGAGTGAGAGCTAAGGGGCAAAGGCGGGGCAGGGCAGAGGGAGGAACCTGGCCGCAAGACAGTCTCAAGGGAACACTGCAGCTGATGGTGAAAAACTTTCCATTCTCCAGTCGCTGTGCCATGTGGGGCAGCCCAGGAGGGGGCAAGGTGACTCTTCTCGCCTGAGGCCAGCCCTGAACAAGGCCCATAGCTGCGGGCCATCTGCAGGCAGCGCTCCCAGCACTGGGGAAATACGTCCTTTCTTCCCAAAGGGAAATGCAGGCATCCACTGCACACGATCACTAAATCCTATCTGGCAGCACAGAGCACAATGCCGGCCACCTCCTCCATGAGGCCCCCCCAGATGCCTGCTCTGACCCCCTTCAGGAGAGGTGGTCATTCTCAGTCCCCTTCATTGCGTCAGCACACTGCCTGACACCTAGCAGGGACACGAAAAGTGCCTGTTGAGTAAATCACTATATACTGAACATGGGCATAAATATATGAATAAAATACAACCTAATTATTAAAATAACTGCCCCCCAGTGAGTTCGGTTAGATCCGAAAAACAAGCAGAAATGATCAGGGAACTTGCAAAGAGACACAACCAAAGACAACACATGTGTGTTCTGCTCTCAGCCCGGCACAACCCTGCACCCCAGGCTTTGGTTTAGCAGTGAAATGGACAGATCCAAGCCTTCCGTGACGAAGAGACTGGAGGCACACTCAGTTTCAGCACTTGGGCTAAATGAGGCTGTTATTAGGGTCCATGTTGACTTGGGTAAAGGAAGTCGGTTTTGATCTCGACAAGGGAAACGGTCTGAGGGTCGGGGTGTCTCCCGCTGGACGTGCTGAGGGAATGTTTCCCACTGGCCCGGACCTCAGAGGCTCCAGGAAGGAAGCGGGCAGACACCAGAGCAGGCGACGACTTCGTTCTCCTTCCCCAGCATAGAAACAGACCATCTGGAAGAGCCTATGATTTGTGGAAATGATGTCACTTAAAAGCACTAAGTGGTATCTCACCTTCACAGGACACGAGGTATAGAGGAGGCAAGAGAAATTTTAAACCCAGAAGCCAGGGTGCGATATTAAAAAGGAAACTAAAAAATAAAGGAAAAAAGTGAGTTTCTTCAGCTGAGAAGAAACTCACCAGACTATAAGGAACCTCTTGTAAAGCCGAACATACACACCTCTTTAAAATAAGAAACCACGACGTGAATGAAAGCAAAAGCGGTAAGAACCTTTCCAAACACTCTATAATCAATACTCATCTCCAACCACCTCACAGGCTCTCTCTGCAATCAAAGTATCATTTGATAAAAGGAGAAATGCAATAAATGTGTGTCTCCACACAAGCAAATCAACACTCAATTATCTGCATACAGAGATTCACATTTGATATTTATCTCTGACAGAGCAACTCAAATTGGGTTCTTTCTATGAACACACACAGGCCTTACCTCTCTGTTTACTACAGAAACGCAAATTCCAGTTTCAGGCTTTTCAGAGCCCAAAAGAACTGATACCCAGCTGCACTTGGAATTCCTCACCCACTTCATCAGCACGCCCTCATTAAGAGGTCATGCCTCACATTTTTTAAAAGGACAGTTACTACTCTTGGCATGCTGACACCTTCAAAGATAGCAGAAAAAAATGGGCTACCTTACCTTTGAACTTGTGGAACACGGCCCACAGCTCTGCAATATCGGTGGCGAAGGTGATGTCCGTGTCGAGCACAATGACCCTCTCCAGGTTGGCGGGAAGGGTCTTGGTCAGGACGAGCTTCATCAGCCCGTAGATCCCAGAATAATGCTTGTTGGGGATCCAGGACACCTCGGACTACACAGGGCGGCGAAGGCAGGGAGGAGGAGAAAGAAAAAAAAACCATCACATTAATTTTTGGCATAAACATCATCAATAGTGCCTGGTACAGAAGACATGCCCAATAAAAATTGGCTGAATAAATGAACGAAAATTTTCTTAAAGATTTGTTCACGTAATTTGCAGTTTGCTATGTGAAGCTTTTTTTGGAAAGAACACGTTTCTGAATCAAGAGAGATGAAAAGCCATGTTTGTAGAATAACTATTATATGTAAACACTATGCTCGGGTTTTCAAAATAATATTTTTGTTATTACAGAAATTACATGGGCTCACTGGAGTATATAAGAATATGCACAAAAGTAAGAAATAGGAGTACAAAAATTGAATCAGACTACATATATTTTCTGCAAACAGTACCAAATTTTCTCCTAGGTAGTGGCATATCTTTTGATCATTAAGGATTATTACTTAAAGCAGGGGTGTCAAACTCATTTTCACCTGGGACCACATCAGCCTCGAGGTTGCCTTCAAAGGGCCGAATGGAACGTTAGGGTCGTGTAAATGTAACTAGTCCTTAGCAGTTTAGTGAGAGCTCGGTGCTGCCGCTGGGTAGAAGCAAGGTGAAGGGTGGGATTCGGGCCGTGGGCCTTGTGTTGGCCACCTGTGACTTAAAAGTTTTATTAAAGCCAGTACGCCTGGCTCATCTATTTTTTTAAAGTGGCGATTAAACTAATCAGTTTATTGCCTTCTCCTGGTTCTCACACACACACAAGAGGGGAAGCTGGTCATTATCCACGTAACACTCTTTACTGGGTAACAAGACACCCACGCAACTCTCACATACCTGTGCCCCATAAGCCCAAGGAGGGCCACCCCTGAATGTGCACCTGCTGTAACAACCAATGTCCGACAGGTGGGGAGAGCTGAAAGCAAGTCACATCTTGGTACCACCTGGTACCCCAAGTCAAGGCTAGAAATAACGCATAACGCTAGTGTGATGACAGCTTTCCATGGTACAACGGATGCATGAAGGTCACTCTGGGGGGAGGTACCCTTGCTGCCACGAGGAGTCTGCGTGGAAGCCACGCACGCTTCTGATTTCGGTGAGGTTAACACTGGTCACACAGCTCTTCAAGACAAAATGTGGCCACCTTACCAAGAGTCCACAAAATACCCATCCCTTCTGCCCTTATAATTCCATTGTGAGGACACTTATTCTAAAACATTGGCATCAAACTTAAAAGCAAGAAACTGATAGCATAATGCACAATCCACAGTGTAGATTAAGGTGTATTAAAAGGTAATTTGCATGTGGTATTAAAAGAAAAAAAAGCAAGTTTTGAAATGACTTCTGCTTAATAACCTCTATAACCAAACAACATGAGAACAGAGCCACACGAATTTACTCAGGGAAAAAAAATACAGCATGACATCAAATTACCCATGGTGATTGTTTTGGCATGACGTGTGATAGGTAGATAGATGGATAGATAATGTACATATGAGATCTGTCCAGAAAAGTCCGGCCATTGTTAATGTAATGAGAATGCTTTGCACAACATCATGCAACCTGGCAGCCAAGGAGAGTGGACTGGAATGCGCATGTGTGGACAATGACTTCACTGCACTAGTCAGTGGGGGTGCTGACACTGTTAAGTGAGCAGGTGTGCTGTGTGGCCATCACATTCAAAAGGACTGAGTGAGTAGAACAATGAATCAGCATCAAATTTTAAGCTTGAACATTCCTCCGTGGAGACTATTGAGATGATTCAGAAGGCTGCGCTATGGGCAATTGGTGATTGGCAGCTTCATCATGACAATGCGCTCACTCATGCATCTCGTCTGCTGTAGATTTTTTTGGTGAAATATCAAATCTCCCAGGTGACCCAACCACCCTATAGCCCAGATTTGGTGCCCTGCAACTTCTGGCTTTTCCCAAAACTAAAATCCCCTTTGAAAGAAAAGAGATTTCAGACCATGAATGAGATTCAGGAAAATACGACAGGGCAGCTGATGGCGATTGGGAGAACTGTGTGAGGTCCCAAGGTGCCTACTTTGAAGAGGACTGAGATATCATTGTCCTGTGTACAATGTTCCTGGTATCTGCTTCAAGGAGTGCCTGTAGTTTTCATACATGGCTGGATACTTTCTGGATTTAACGAACCTTTTATTTTTCAACTTTTTAAAAGGGACAACTAAAACTGCTGTAAAGACAAAGTAAGCATGGCAGTCTTTTTTAGGCACACCAAGCCCGGGCGAGGGTGGGGACACAGAAGCTGATTTAGGAGAGCTCTGAGAAAGGGCCCCTGTGACAACACGTCTCAAACCTACTCCATATGACGCTCTCACCTTCAGTTTATTTGAAAACATCACTTTAGTTACTCTTTACTTTCAGTTTCACAATGGCCCTTTGCATAAATGAGTGTAATTTTGGCCAGGAAAAAACCTCCATAAACTGATGGACTGAAGTGATTATCATGTATCAGTCTCAAGAAAAACAATCTTCAATGCAGTGGCTGCGGCCCCTGTCACCTTGCACCTGGGCAGCATGGAGGGGGGAAGGAAGAGGCAAAGTTGAAGTCTGGACTCCATCCCCATAAAAGGTGCTGATCTCTGTAAGCCTCAGTTTTTTCACCTGCAAAGTGGGGATGCTGCCTTTGTCACACGGTCGATGTAGAGTTTAAGGGAGATTAAAGAACTTGAGTGCTTCGTACACGAAAGACCCTCAGTGAATGTAAGCCCCTAACTTCTGCCCAATTTCCCCTCCTCATTTCGGGTTTCACAGGCGGCCATGCCTGTCAAACCGCTTCCCGCTGAAGGTGGGGTGCGGGGCGGGTCTCCGGAAGACTGCACAGCATGAAACCTTGGGTTCTGGAGTCAGGCACACCTAGAGTCGGGTTCTGGCCTTGTCACTTAATCACAGTGTCAACGTTGACAGTTTGCTTGGCCTTTCTGAGCGCCTGCCATTTATCAAAGGCAGTTTCTTCTAAGTGCTGCCCACACTGTGTCGTCAGGGTGTGGGCAGGAGCAGGACGCTCCAACTGGACAACCTGGGCTAAACAGAACCATAAAGAACTGACATGCACACAGAACTTAGGGGCCTAACAAGGCCCGAGCAGCAGCACCCACAGAGCGGAGCAGTGGGGGGCTGCTACCACCCAAGGCCTGAAGGGCCAAGGCCAGCAGCTGCTGGAACCCAGAGAGAAAGCCATGTGAATAAGCCACCTGACAGGAGCGGTGACCTTTGGCAGGGGGACATGGGCTCCCTGTGACAATCCCACAGGACAGAACAGGGGGAGAGACCTTGGCCTCTCTTTCCTCCTACACATTGATCGCCCGCTGGACAAACTCAATGAGTGTAGAAATTTGAACCTTATGCACCAGCCTCTCGGGGCACAAAGCAGGGTGGAGAAGGGAGAGGGTGAGGCTAACCTACCGCAACCAGCACGGTCACTAAATAGGTCCAATCATAGCAAGATCAAAGCACAACGCCTCACACATAAAGATGCAACATGCACATCTGTGGCGTGGGTGGGGGGTGGATGGGTGGACCAACACACGAAGAGACGAACGAACGGCGCAAGAAGGTGAGTGATTTGTCTATAATCTGCAGCAAGCGAGATGCAAAGCTATGGTTGGAATCTGTCGGGAGGAGGTTTGCATTCTTTCTCCAACCCCATTCTCCTTCCTTTGGAGGTAGCTCCCTGACCGGCCACATCTGAGGCCTGGGGGCTCTGCGAGGACTTCCCTCCAGCAGACTTTATAAACCCTCCCTCCTGGATGCCCCAGCCTTTGGAGCTCAGCTTGGCTTCTTCTCTCCCCTGAGACTGTGCCGGAACCGAAGCTTGGCAATCATCGGGCCACGCTGCAGCCAGGCTATTTCATCAGAGCTCTGATTAACTTCATCCGGGTTGGTTTCCGTCGAAGCAGGAGAGCTTGGAGAAGACTGGACAGCAGAGCACCGGGTTAAGCCATCTAATTAGATTGCCCGACTTGTGGATTTATTTTTAACACACATGTGAGGCACTCGGGGCACTCGATGCACTGCAGAACGGTGGGACTACAGGAATAAATTAATCTCAGCAGGAGCCCAGGCCTGCATGTCACTCCAAGTTGCCAACTTAATATATAATCAGTTAAGTTGGCAACTTGATCGTACAATTAGAGGTAAGAGAAGCATTCAAATGAGTTTGTATGCGGAAAGCCAACTAAGGAATCAATGGGAGAAAAGACCATGAAGAAGCAGATACATGTACTATAAATGGATCATTCTCTTGGAAGTAGCATAAAATGTCCTCCCCAGCCCCCTACCTTTATCCAAACCCTGTGATTCCTTCATGTCTCAATTTAGAAGGCACCGCCCCCTGGTGGCCACCTCCCTGCTGCCCCAGGCTGCGTGCGGGCTCCAGACCAAGCTGTCTCCCTCACTCCTGCAGAGCAGGCTGCCACGCTTGTCTAATTTCCCGTGTCTCTCTCGGGCTCTTGGCTGGAACTCCTTGAGGCAGGGATGATGTCATTTTTACTGTGGTAACGAGCCATTATTCAAAAAAAAAAAGTCTGATGAATGTGCATGACTGCAGGGTTAGCCAGGCCTGGGTCATTCAAATGCTACCTCTGACCTTTTCCGCTACTAGGAACAGAAGCATGCACAACTAACTGCTCAAGTCCAGGGTCAGGGGGGTGCAACAGAAGAGGCATGGCTGGTTGGGCTCCATAGCCTGGGCCTTGGTACCCGTTCCACTGTGAATGAGCTGTGTGACCTCAGTCAACTTATTGAACCTCTACGGGGCTTAGTTTTCCCATCTGCAAAATGGGAGCTTAGAACACTTCACCGAAATTGCCAGGAGGATCGCCCAGCTGGGCGGACGCCCAGTGGGCCTCTGTATAGACCACTTCTCTCCTCCCAGGGAACAGCAGTCCACACTGCCAAGGCCCAGATGATTCAGGGTTTTGAGTTTGGTAAGAGTAAGGAATTATGGTTCCTCTGACAACACAGGGGAAGTTGGGAGCGGACGCAGCTTTGCTGGGCAAAATAAGCCGCCCATCCCCCTTTCCTATGTTTCTACCTCAAGACTAACCCAATGACAAGCTGAGATCTGCTGGGAAACGCAAGACCTCCTCTGGTAGATGATCTCCAAATGGGACAGCATGTCCCTGGTCTTAGGAGGAAATGAGGGTGAGACGGGCCCCCTACGCTGCCTTGTGGGGCAGTCTCTTGGTACAATCCACACTGGCATTGATCTCACTGCCACGCCACGGTAGGCTGCAATCCCGTCAGGGACACTCAGTGACGGGGTCAGTGGCCAGAAAACTACCCCACCGAGGGAGGGTGAGGAAACCTAACCCGGAGAGTTTCTCGCTTTGCAGTTTGCCCTGAATACCCCACAGAGATGCCAGCCCCTGGCAGGGCAATAGCCTAGTTATGTCCTTCATCATTATAAACACACCAAAGCGTTCATGGGATTAAAATGGTAATAAAACTGCAAGTTAGCCTTATATCCACGGACATCTTCTTACCCTTGAGATGGCTGTTAAAATTAGGCTAAGCAGCATGCTCTACGATTTAATTAGCAAACAGGCAATTCTGCTCAAGACCACCACCTAATGCACTGACGTAAAGGGGTGTAGGCCACCCCGGGTTCGAAGGGTTTCTGAGTGGGGGGCTTGGGGAAGGCTCTCAAGGGGAAAGTCACCTGGCCAGAGCTGGCAGTTCCTTGGGAGGTTCTGTCAAGTTCTGCAGGTGGTTCCAGGGTTCGCTGAGGCTGGGCGGTCCACAGGAAAGCTAGCGGGAAAGTCTGACCGGGGGACTGACGTGGGCATGGAGGCTCACGGTTGGCCAGAGGACACGGACCCACAGGTGACTGCTGAAGATGTGGTGTCTCAAGGGTGAGGTCAGGTTTCTGACCTTTGACAGATGAGGGCAAGACTGGGGGAAAGGCTGGTTTTATCAGGTAACAGTGTCTGTTTCTACTGGAAGATGTTAATTTTCAGGAGACGTTGGATGCCCCGGTAACAATAGACAACATGATCTAGAGTTTATTGAGTGCTTACTGGGTGCCGGGCATTGTGGGGAGAGCTCGCAATGGGCCGTCGCACTCAGACCGCCCATCCCGTCTACAGGTCAGGCGTTGTCATCGCGGTACGGAGTTTGGAGATGAGTCCGGCCCCTCACCCCAACTTTCAGGCCCTCAGCCCTAGACGTTTGCTCCTGAAGTGACATGTTTCTCCCTTGCCATAGCCCCTGGCCTATTGGAATGGGCTTTTCAAATCCTCTGGGTTACCGTCCAATCATAACTCACCCGCTGCCTCTGTCCCACCCAAATTTAGGCTTATCAGGAAGTTGTACCGCCTGGCCATTAGGTACGATGCCTTGGAGGTGGGTGTTCCTGGCTTCTGGGTCTCTCTGGGCCTTCATTTTATCATCTGTAAAGCAGGGTTACTAGTACCAGGCACTGTCCCTTCTCTTCCCGGGGAGATTTTTTACTCGTAGTCTGTAAGCTTTTCTCTGTCATCCTGGAAATATTTATTGCTCAAAATAGATTTCTTATCCATTTCAACATTTTCCCGTGAACGACAAACCACCTTGACATATTTTCAAAAATTAAAAAATGAACTCATCCTGCTGCATCATGTCTGAAAGGGCCTTGGTACCCGTTCCACTGTGAATGAGCTGTGTGACCTCAGTCAACTTATTGAACCTCTACGGGGCTTAGTTTTCCCATCTGCAAAATGGGAGCTTAGAACACTTCACTGAAATTGCCAGGAGGATCGCCCAGCTGGGCGGACGCCCAGTGGGCCTCCGTATAGACCACTTCTCTCCTCCCAGGGAACAGCAGTCCACACTGCCAAGGCCCAGATGATTCAGGGTTTTGAGTTTGGTAAGAGTAAGGAATTATGGTTCCTCTGAAAGGTCATTTGCCTTTCATGCTGTTTCTGGGTGGCTGTCTCGACAACCCACCTGTGCGTTCAGAACATTCTTGATGAGCAATGGAGGGTGAGGCAGCTCTGGGTGGGGGCGGGGACTCTGGAAACAGCCAGGAGAGGGGGTCATGGAAGGGGCACCAGCCTCGGAGTCCAACTGGCTGACTCCAAACCCTGACCCCCCCACCTCTGTAAGGGCAAGTTCATCTCTCTGAGCCTCAGTCTCCTCGCCCATAAAGTGGAGAAAGTAAAATAACCCATTGCACGAGGTTTGGAAAAACACGAAAGGAGGCGGGAGAACGAAGGCACCCAGCACAGTGCACGGACGCGAGCCAAGGGCTCAGCAGCAGCTTTTAAACCAGTTAACAGCAAACACTCGGGAGTCTGCCTGGGTTTGCATCCTGGCTCCATTGCGCATTGGCCTGCGCTGCTTCGGGCACGTACCGTAACTAAACCTCTCTGTGCCTTAGTCTTCTTGTCTGTAAAATAGGCGTCCATAGAGCACACGCTGCACAGGACTGTGAGAATCCTGGTGCTGTATGTATTGGCCACTGTCGTTAATTGTTAATGTTACTGCTAATGGTGTTTAATGCAACACAATAAATGGGACTCATATCTATTAGCTAACAGCATCTGAATTGTATTTACCCTTGCCAGCAAAAAAACCCCTCCTGTTTAGCTCAGTTGAGATCACTTAAATAAACATTTACAAAGAACGCCGGATGTGGGTCAGGTGCCGAGGAGGGGTGGGGAACCCGAGTCCGTGATGAGTGAGACACGGCCCATGTTCTCGAGGGGACCGCCATGTAGTGGGTAGTCATCATCCTTTGCTGCATTACCTCCAGTTACCTCAAACTGCAGCAGCTGAAAGTGGCAAAAGTAATTTATTATTATTTCACACAGTTCCCGGGTCAAGAATTGGGGTGCACATTCGCTGGGTGCTTCTGGCTTGGGATTTCTCCAGAGGTTTCAGTCAAGCCTTCCACCGAGACCCTAGGGTGCGTGGGGTCCCACATGCCTGGCAGTTGGTGCTCACTGTTAAGGAGCCTCAGGTCCTTGTCCCACGGGCCACCCCGCGGGGCTACTTAAACGTCTTATCAACCCAGCAGCCGCCTTCTCTCGGAGTGAGGGGATGACAGGGAGTGAGGGAGAAGCTGGGGCGTCCTTTAGGACGTGGCCTCACAAGGCACATGGTGTCATTTCTTCAACATCTTATTGGTTACAGAGGCCAGCCCCAGGCAGCATGGGAAGGAGCTAGACACAAGTGTGAACGCCGGCAAGGGAGGAATATCGGGCTGCCACATCAGTAATTATATGATGTGGCCTGGATTATAATCAGGTCCAAGAATGTCGACTGAAGGGAACGTTAGGAGGGGAGGGAGAGCAATCCCTTTGAGATGTCTGCAGGACATGAGCATGACATTTGGTACTGGACACCGAGTTTCTCAAATATTAGGAGAAAAGGAGGAAAGGAGAGGCACTGGTAGCACCATTTAAGACACAGGGATATAAACAAGCAACCGTGCGTGTGCGCGTGTGCAAAATAACTTCAGTCTGATACACTTAGGTGGAGCTCGGAGTTGGCAGTGGTGGTGAGGACGCGGAAAGGCGGGAAAGGGTCAGGTGTCAGAGACCGCGGCGTGCCATGCTACAGAGCAGTGGGCAATGGAGACGGCGGGGAGAAACGAAAAGGTTTTCATTAGCAAAGAGACACACTCTCACTTCTGGAATATGTTCTAGTGACCCGTGAAGGAAAAGATTAACAGGAGGCAGCTGAGAGGCACCAGAACCTCGGCGGATGCTGACAAAAATGAAGAGTCCCAGGGCCACACCCCCAGAGGTGAGGACGCATCCGGTCTGCGGCCGGGCCCAGAAACCCATATTGTTAATGGGCACCCCGCACAATCCCAAGGTAGCCATCCCCAGAACACGCACTAAGAAACACCAAGGTAGGAGATGCAGGAAGCACTGAGCTTTCTCAAGGGCTTGGTGACTGAATCATTTATACTAGATCGTCAACCAGCTGTCCGTTCAGAAACAAGAAAGAAGAGAGGCCCAAACTTAAGGGGCCCACCTGAACTTGACACGGCTGGGTACATGGGGAGAGAGACCTTCCGTGACGATTAACGAAAGACAGTGCTGACAGACGACCAGGAGCTCTTCAGCTAACCCTACACTTCACGGCTGACTCATGACAGTGGGGCCACGAGGGTTTTCCTGGCCATCCTTCTTTGTAAACTCAGAAATCCCATTTCAGTAAATGCCACTCTAGCTCAGGGACTGTGAAATTCTATGGAACCAGCATCAGCTGGGTGCGGAGTTACATCCAGCAAAAGTAGGTTTACGCAAAACCAGACTTTATTCTTGCATTATTGATTGATTGTACTATTTTCCACATGAACAACTGTAAACCCACTTTCGCCTCACCCTGGATCTCACCGTCCACCTCCCCACAGTGGAAACCTGGAAGGGAACCTTGCAGGAGGCTCCCCCGCCCCCTGCCCCCGGCCCGCCGCTGGTCTTCACAGGTGACAGCAATCTACACTGGGCAGCAATCAATTCGTTCGGAACTCACAACCCTTGCCTACAATAAGTCAGCTGTCTTCCACCTGAAATGCTCGTTATTCAGAAATCCACTAAGAAACCATCTTCCACAAAGAAAATTGATTCTAAAACAACGGCAAAGGTAGAGTGAATCAAGAGGAACGTGGTCACAGATCCGTAAACATGTTCCTCCTCCTATCAGTAGCAACAAAAGCCCTTCCTCTCTCATGACTGGCAAGAAGCATCCTCTACGCAGCCTGGCGAAGCTCGGGGGGTGGGTCACCGGAGCACTTACGGACTTGCCTGAGCACCCCTCAGTACTTGATGTTACGAAACGAGGCATTTCAAAGCACTGGGAGCTCTGATTTGTGACCTGGACTGTGACAGTGGTTTAATTTCCTGAAATATAGCTGCCTTCTTAACTAATAGATTTTTCAATGCACCGGGGAGAAAATTGCATTAACTCCCGTGTCGCCTGACCTTAATATTTTTAGAAGCTGCAAGGCTTCATATTACAGAGTGCAGTATGCATTTATGTCTGTACACTCAGAACAGCGTCTGACACACAGAAGGCACTCGGCGAACTGTGTTGACGAAGCAAAATAATGCAGGTGCAGAGGCAATGCTGACCGAGAACCATTCCTTGTGATGGGGATGTACCGGTGAAGCTGCCTCCTTTATTTATCGTTCATCCAAACACCAGATGGCTGCTTTGAGGGAACTATAATAGGGCAGTTTGGGGAGACATACAGACAGGTGATGTCAAAAGGCATTATTACAGCAACCACGATAGTGGTTTATCTTGATGGGGACTGGTTGTGGCAGGGTGATGGGATGAAAAAGTCATCCAGGTGGCTCTGGTGATATTGCTCTAGTTCTAAGTTAGATGGTACAACGTTCTGTCAACGTTTGTCAGAAACGTTACTTATCTGCGGTCTTCGCAGGTGTGCACTGAAAGATATCGCAGGGGACTGAAGGGCGAGGATGTGACTTACACAGACACAGGACTTGGAGTTAGGGGAACCCCGCTTAACCAGCAGTGACACAGATGCGTGCACACCCATGCACACACTCAACTGCTGCCCACAGTGCCAAAGGACATAATCATTTTGTTAGTAAATGAAAGAAAAAAATAATATAAAGCTCTTATTTCTCTATCACTTTAACTCTTCAGCATGCATTCTTAATGGAGCAACAATTGTTTCTTGTGGGGCAAAAATGTTTTGGATATTACTATGATTTGTTATTAAATTCTCATGGTGGATGCAAATTAGAGAGTACAATTAGAAAAAGATATACCTAAAAAGGCTCCTGGGGATAAGGTGATACTAACTTTTTTAAAAGGTTGAGAAACTTTGCTCTGCAGGATTATACAAGACCAAACCAGCCACAGAACAGAGAAGTGTGCAAAAAACACACAAATAAATCAAAAAACCAGAACTCAGTTATTAGCATCTGCTGAATCTAGTAGTTCTTCCTGAATTTAATCAGAAAACATGACATGGTCTCCAGGTATGCGGAGACTTGGTGAGCGCTTTGCCCACACTCTCCCCAAGTGCTTCGCAGGGAACCAGCTAAAGGGCATCCTAGGAAGCTGCAATTAAAGAGGCCCCACGCTGCTCTGCATGAAGGAGGTGCTCTTCATTTCCAGAGGGCTTCGCAATCTTTCGGAGGTGAAGTGCTTGCCTGTGACTTTCCTGTTCCCAGTTTCGGAGATCACCCCAAAGGTCACTTCAGCGATTCTAAATACACGGGAGGGCAACCCGAGGCAGATGAGGAGGGTTGAGGAGGCCGAACGGGAGGTGCCACTTAATTCACTTCTGGTTGGTTAAAAGACTGTTTCCTTTCACAAAACAAGGAAGGCGAAAACTCTGCTGGTTCAGTAAAGAGACTCAAAGGAAAGCCTTGTCTGTGATGGAATTTCTCCTGGCTAAAAGCCAGAGTGACCCTCTTTACTGGTCACCCCCCCAAAGGATGATGTCTCTGCTCAGCTCTTACAAACATATCTAACAAACATTAACCAGAGACCTTCACCGCCATTGCCAATATTTTAATGTTGACACCTTGTTGCGGCTGAGTTGGACTGTGGACTTATTCACATTCCCTACCCCACCCGTAACAGACCCTTCCTATTTAGGTGAAGGGTTGTCAAGGACACCAGGTGTGAGCGTGGCTGTCTAGCTTGTCTCCATTTAGAATTTATCACGCATGAAAACGCAGATGGGATGTCACCCTTAGAAAGTCCTACGGAAGATGCTGAACGGTACAAGATAATCCCATGAAGCCTCGCTTCCATTTGGGGATTTGGTTCCCCCGATCAAAGGGATTCCTCATGCTCTAAATCCCCCTTCAAAAAAATAAAAAATAAAAAATCACCTAATTCTGAAAGTGACTCACTTATCTAAACCTTCACCGTGTGTGCCAAACTGTATCCGTTGCTAAGAAAAGAATAATGAATGTAGAATGTTCCTATTTCTTAGGAGATCATAGTTAAAAAGAAAAGAGTATTATTATATTTAGGATAATAACGATACTGCATTTGCTGAGAGCTCATTATGTAATAGACACTCTAAGCCATTTACAAATATTATCTTTTAAGTCACACAATAACCCTATACAGTAGGCATCAAGGAAATAACACAATCTTAAAGAATTATAGGAGCTGGGACAGAAAATCAGATTTGGCTCATTCCAAAAATCTCAATCATTTTGGAAATGAGTCCAAATAAGATATTAAAATGATCATTAGGCAGCGAGAGCTATATATAGTCATACTAGAATTCCTGAGACAGAGCAGCTAATCACACCTGGAAACAGGAGGTAAAATCAGACAAGGTGAAGGTTTTATTGATCGTATCCGACTCTCAGCCCAAACGAGCACTCCAGCACAGGGGGAGCCAGTGCAACTGCGGGGAAGCCACGCGCCTCCTCAGGACCAACGTTTCTCCAACGCCTGGAGGATGCTGAATGGGCAGTAACGCCCTACTGAAAAAACTGTTAATGATGCCAAAATAAAAAGCAGAGAGGAAAGCCTGAAAATGAGTCTAGATCCCACAATATTAGAATGGTTCTGAATTTCTGTCCCTGTGCGTCTGAAGAGTGTGCCAGAGAAAGGCTTGCCCTCCGATGCCCAGCCCTCACCGGAACGGTGCTGCAGAGGGTCCTGAGCAGTGGCCCCCTGGAGCCTGAGTGTCTGCCTCCCGGCTCTTCCTGGGACTGATGCAGGCCCGTTGCAGCCAAAGTCCAGCACTGACTGCACGGCAGACTCACCTGGTCTTACCCCGGAACACCTGATTTGGGGTTCCTGGTGGTGGGGCCTGGTAGGCTGCTGGTTCTGGTTTGATCATGATCAGAAGTTACACTGTGGAAAACAGGATGGGGAGTCCTCAAAAAATTAAGAACCACCAGCCCTGACCAGTATGGCTGAGCTGGTTGGGCATCATTCTGCAGAGTGGAAGGCTGCCTGTTGCGTCCCCAGGCAGGGAGCCTGCCTGGGCTGCAGGTTGGGTGCCTGGTCTGGGGGCATACAAAAGGCAACTAAACAATGTTTCTCTCTCATATTGATGTTTCTTGCCTTCGCTACTCTCCCACCCTTCCCCCTCTCTAAAAATAAATAAAAACTTTTAAAAAAGAATAGAACCACTGTATGATTCAGCAACCCCTCTTCTGGGTATTTATCTGAAGAAGACAAAAACATCCCCTCAAAAAGATATCTCTACCTCTCTGTTTGTTGCAACAGCCATAATTTGGAAACAACCTAAGTGTCCACTGATGGGTGAATGGATAAAGAAGATGATGTGTGTGTGTGTGCATCTATCATGGAATAGTATGCGGTCATAAAAAAGAAAAGGGGAAATCCTGCCATTCTTGACAACATGGGTGGACCTTGGAGGCATTAGGCTAGGTAAAATAGGTCACATGGAAAATGAGAAATACTGTATGATTTCACTCAGACATGGAATATAAAAACATACAGAAAAATAAAAATGAAACAAGTGAACAAACAAAACCAAAGGAAAACAAAGGTACCGAGGCAAACAACAGATGGTGGGTAGTGGAGGGGAAGGGGCGTGGGGGGAGGGGGAGAGGGGGAAGGGGCTCGGGGTACGGTTGTGAAATCTAGGGGTTTGGTGCTGAGCATGACGCAGTGCTTAGAGGTTAATCTGTATAATGTGACACACCTGAAATTTATCTAGAAGCCAACGTTACCTCAGTAAGAAATACATTTAAAAAACAAAGAAGAAAAGATCACAGGTGAAGCTAATTGTTTTTGCCCTAGCATAGTTTTTTGGTGCCATTTTGTGTTATGAAAGCCTATCAAAGAATTCTGTACGTGCAGTCAAGCCTGAGGTACACGACAGGTGGAAAATGAACCAACCGGACAATTCTGACTTCTGGTTAGGAAAATCAAGATGCAAATTAGTGGCATAGCTCCGTAACTTTAGTTCGTTCTTTGATGTCTGCTTAGACATTGTCAAGTTCCTATATATAGTTGATAGAAAAAAATTCCCTGGTGTGGGAATATTGAAGCCTTCTTGACCTGACAGCAACATGAAATAAGGAACTGAGCACTGCACTCAGAGGTTCAAAATCACTAGTGGGAGCCTGGTCAACTCCCTTCTCAGATTCTACAGGTGAGCAATAGAGACAAAGGCACTTACTTGTTCTGGGAGACCGAAAACGAGATGCTGTACGCGGCCGCACCTGAGAGTGCCCGACGGCATCCGCACTCAGGAGCTGCGAGTTAATTCCGAATCTAGAAATAAGGACTGTTTCCTTATGTGACAGGCAGAACAAAGGCCTGACCACAGTGAGCCGGCGCAAAACGCTAGCGCCTTCCCACATCTCCCACCGTGGGCGTCTTCCCGGCTTCCTTACGACGGCTGCTCTTGGAGGGCAGGGTTTGCGCACTGTGTGTATGGAAGGCGAAGGCGACAAGCCCCCTCTGGGACGTGATGTGTGTTAAGTCGCAGGACCACTGCATTGGCGGTAACAGGGGCCGAGAAGGGCAGTTGCGGCAATGCCATTACTCCCACGAATAAGATGCTGATCACGGCTTTCGACTCTCTCTTCAAACCTATTATTTAGCCAGAACGGAGATTTAAAACCAACTGGGGTTCTTGAATTCAGCCTGGGTAAGTGGTTAAATCCAATGAAAGTATTGTAGTTAAATGAGTTTCTAGCAAGGGAGTTGAGTATATAAATGGATATTTAACAAGTCAATTTGTGAAGCATCCGTCTTTTTAAAAGATAATAGGAATGATGACAATAATCGTGCGTGAACAGCATTTGCTAGTTTGCACCGGTTTCCAATGTATTATTTCATTTGATTCTTGAAATCATTCTGTGAATCAAGGAAGTGAGGAATTCGTGCCTCCACTGTATGTCTAGGGAAGTGAGACTTTTAAAGCATCATTGTCCAAGGTCACACACAGCTGGTGAATGGTAGGGTCGCAACTCACCCCTTCTGACCTTCAGGAAAATGCCCTTGACGAGGCCCATGTAATGCCTCGACTTGATCGTGGGAAGCAGACGGAGTTACCAGACTGTGCAGTATGGTCTATTGTTCTTCAGCAGGAAAACTCACATTTCCACACCCACGGGCACCTCTTCCCAAAATCAATTTGGTGACCGGGGTGCAGCCAGGGACGAAAACCTGAAATGTTTCCAAGTTTCCTATTCAAAGTGATCGTTGCGTAGAAATAATTCCGGTTTGCTTTCAATTAGAGAACAAGTAGAACCTGGCTGCCCAGTGTCTCCGAGGAGGTTGGACAGTTATGAATGGATATCACCACGGGGCCCACGGGGCCATGCGGCTGGTCCTGGCAGCACCTGGATGTCGCTCACCTTTCCTGTGGCTGGGAATAAAAAGATGTACGTCCATTTGGCTGGTCTGTAGCTTAGAGGCTTGAATTTCCTGGCCCATTGCCTTCACATGCAACATAGCCAGTCAGGGCCTGCCTGCACAGTGGAGCTGCCCCTAATTTTGTCCGATCCTAATGCACATTCTCAACCAGGGGCGATTTTGCCCCCTAAGGCAGGGGTTCTCCACCTCCAGGCCACAGACTGGCCCTGGTCCGGGCCTGTTGGGAATCAGGCTCCACAGCAAGAGGTGAGCTTGAAGGTAATGTGCTTGCATCATCCCTAAAGCATCCTCTCCCACCCTGGTCGGCAGAGAAGTTAGCCTGCATGGAACTGGTCCCAGTACTACAAAGGCTGGGAACCGCTGCCCTAAGGGACACTTGGCAATGCATGGAGACATCTCTGGTTGTCACAACCTGAGGGGAAGGCGTACTGGCATCTAGTGGGTAGAGACCAGGGACGTTGCTACATCTTCAGACAAGAGAGACCCCGCAGCAGAGAATTATCTGGCCCAGAACCAGTTGAGGCTTCACAAAGTGCTAGTGACACCTCAGAAACAAGTGCATGGATGAACAAGCAGAATTTTGGTTTGTTCCTGGTACCAGGGTGCAAGTTCGCCCCAGTGTGGGCCTACTAGAAAATACTACATCATCCAGAATTGGAGAAGAACCTCTGAGGAGGAAGGAGGCATCCTGACCTAAAGAAAAAGTGACAACTCTGTACCCCTGCAAATAAGGAAAGGAATTAAATGAGGCTTACTAATGAAAGAATATGAAGTCTAAAAAAGCAAGACTGTCCAGTGGCTGATTCAAGGGCCTCCTTCTTGGCCAGCAGCAATGCTCTAGCCAGGCCCTTGGCTGCCCCTGTCCCAGAATGAGGGGTCTGTGTTTCCACCCCACTGAGCACCCCCTCCGCCCAGCAGGTAAGCCTCATCCTACACTCAACTTCACACTGAACCAGGGGCCCCAAGCTCCAGGTGCGGGGCAGCTGTTTTGCTCAGACTTTATTCTCCAGACTCTTTTACTTCAGCTCCCTGGTGTCTGAGCTCCAAATGTTAACTTCACTAGGTCAAGAGCTTTCTCACGCTTGCCCTATACAAGGAGAGGAGAGCAGGTTCTTCCCGCTGGATTTCAGTCTCAGGCTATGCCTAGGTTTGCCCCAACCTGGGCTCACCTCGTAGCCAGATGCCTAGAGAACGGCATGCTTGAGCACCTGCTAATTCGGCACTCCGTGACAATTTGTGGGGGAGGGGAGTGGGGGGAGAATCACAATCACACTAAGTATGAACACCTTTCCACTGGGACAGCTCCCAGCCATGCATATCACACTCCCTGCCCACCATCTCCAAGAGGATGTCTAGATGACAGACGGAACTCATGCTCCGCCCACTAACGAACGCCTGCTCCCTCCTCAGTTTCTCCCAGTTTAGATGCCATCGCCACACACCCACCAGCCTGAACCAGCATTCTAGGTGTTGACCTTGATTCCTCTCTCCCTTACTGCCATATGCAGCAGGTCCACGCCCCGTCAAGGTGCTTGTTGAAATCGACCTGCCTTAAGTCACCTGGAGAGGATGAAGGTGGTCTATGGAGAGAACTTTCGACCACAACACTTCCATATCCACTCTTTGGGGACTGTCATTGTGGGAAAAGGCAAGCTGGGAGAAGAGGAACCAATTCTATTCTTCTCTGATTTTCTGCTCACCCACTAAGACGCCCTGCCCCCAGGATGCCACTAAGTCTCTGGGCCTGAGAATCTTAAGATCAGGGTCTTGGACTGGTTTGCTACTTCAACGCATGTTCCACAGGGCCCAGAGTTGGCATCCCAGTTATTGCAAGTTATCCAGTCAGTAAGAGAAATGAAAGTCAGGGGGGAATGTAACAATGCCTATCTTGTCCAGCTCCCTCTTCTGCCCTCGAACCCATTGAATAAGTCAGGGGCACTGATCTTTTTTTTATTGTAGTTCAAGTACAATTGCCTCCATTTTCACCCTGCCACGCCATAACCCCAGCCCCACCCAACCCTGTCTCTCACCCTCAAACCCACCCCCTCTGGCTTTGTCCATGTGTCCTTCATACATGTTCCTTGATGGCCCTCCCCTTGAACAGGGCAGGGGCACTGATTTTAAAAATGGAATCTGCACACTGTGAAATGAAAGTTCAGTTTTCCAAATACAAGGCCAGTTTGGTCCACACTCACCCGCTACTACTAGGCATGGTTCTCTCCACCTTATCCCCGCAGCGGGTGACTTCCTCTGGTACACATGGTCTCCCCACCCGAGCCTCCTCTGTGGGGGAGCCAGCCACTATTTTTACTTTGGAAACTCCCCTGGGGCTTTGGAAGACACTATGCATAGAGCAGACATCCAATTTGTTTTTAATTCAAATGTGAACATACTGACTATATAGACACTGAAGACTGGAAGGTAAAAACAATCCAGTTTGTTGTCTCCTGTGGGTGTCCTGAGCAGTTCTGGGTGACAGTTTTAGTAATCTGGTTTATTAGTTTCTTCTACTATCAAAGGGTGTAGGCTTTACACACAAAAAATGGGAGGGAGTACCAGGCAGATGAAAGAAATTCATTTCTCTTTTCTGACAGAAAAGGTACAATGATAAGGGTATTAAATTTTATAGCTAAGCTCAGTAGATAATAAGTAGGCAAAGGAGTTCTGGTTGGGAAAAGGTGTTCTCTTCTTTGGGCAACAAAAGCCTGTCATTAATTCACAGAGCAAGACAGAAAGCTCTACGCCTTCTCCACACACTCCTCAAACCTGTGCTCTTAAAAATAATAAACTGAGCAAGGGGAGTGTGCGCCTGTTCCCTTTCTCTTCTGGAAATCACAGCAGTGCCCCTGGTCCAGCTCCAAGTCCCATTTCTCATGGGAAGCCATCCCCGATGATCCAGCTGGTAGCTGATTGATACTGCATGGTTCCCAATTACATTAGTTTTCACTAAATTCTTGGAGAAGACATTAGCTTTCCTACATCTGAATTCTCCCAGAACAGTCTGCATTCAGCAAATCCTTATCTATTGATTGATTTCTACCCAGGTACGGACCTGAGTTGCTTCCTCTTAATTAGGAGATAATTCAGCTATCTATTAATTAGAGTGAGCATCAGATTTTCCCAGCCGGCCAGTGCCCCGTGCTACTGAGAAATGGAAACCCCTGGCAGCCCATCCGCCTCCATCCTGGAGGGGGGATGGGAACTACCCCCAGGCATAGACTTGGAAGGTCCCAACAGTGTCATCCAACCCCAACCCCAAACCAGTTAACTCGGACGTCACAGATTCAAAAGAGAAGGCAAGGGAGAGCAGCTACACTTTGAAGTATTGATCAGCCGGCTTCCTAAATATGCATTTAGATTCTGTTGGCTGCCTACCCAGGGTCACTCTTCCAATTCTCGACTGGAAAGACTGCCAGCAGAAAGACATACGCATGCAGACATGCAGACACGCATGCAGACACGCATGCAGACACGCAGAAACGCTCACGCAGAGACGTTCGCATCTCCCGTCTCCCCAGCAGACCAGACGCAGGCCTGTGACACAACCCTGGCCAATGCCAATGAAGGGAAGTCTGCTGGGAGATCCTGGGGAGAGGGTTCGGACAGAGTCGGGGGTGGCTTTTATTCCCCTTCCACTGTCCTGCTGAATTTGCTATGACCACTGCAACTGGGAGGAGCCCAGGAGAATCCTCACGGTGACCACCATTTCTCACAGAACTGCCAACCTTTGGGCTTCTTGCTATGTGAGAAAATGGATGGGTTGTTTAAGCCATCTTTACTGTTCTTTTGTCTTACTTGCTGCAACGCATCCCCTTGTGTTTTAACTAAGGCACTTCAGCACCTTCTCCCTGGGAAGTGTCGCCGTAGGAAATGGTGAGTCTGAGACAGATGGCCCCGCCCTACTCTCAGCCCACCAAGGGCGCACAGAGGAGTCTCTGGGCAGCACAAAAGGGCGTCAAGGGAGCCCTTAGTGACCTTGTTCCCCATTCTGTGCCTTTACCTGTTCTACAAAGACCATGCAGCTAAGGCCTCTGTAAAACAGGCGGGCTTGCCAATGCACAAAGCCCCAGGGAGTTCTTGGGGGCTTTCCAACCAGATTCTCACCCACAAGCCCCCTTACAGACATGGCAGCACCCTGGATGTCCACGACCCCCACGTGGGTGGGCTGGAGCCCACAGCGGGCGTCTGCTCTCACACCCACGAACAACGCTGCCCGTGACACTGCAGACCAACAAGGCTTCCCTGCTTCGCGGTGCTCTCTCCCTTCTTCTCCTTCCCTTCCTTCTTTTAGAAGAAAAAAAAAAAAACCTGTATTTTTAAAAAACCGCACTCCTGTGGAAATTTTATAAAATGTAATAAAATAAGAAAACCCCCACTGGAATCCCTGTAGCCAGAGGGAACCCACTGCCATACATTCTTCCTTTTATAATAATCATGTAACTAACAGAGAAGCCTTTAAATTGGGGGGAAGTAGCTTCGTGTCTTTTTTTAACTTAATATTAAATCAAAAGTACTTTTCCCTTTTCATGTATTGAAGCCATGTCCAACTTTTATTATTACATCAATAAAATCTGATTTAAAAAATGATGTTTGAAAAACATTATCTGCTCGTGGGGCTGGCCACTCCATCCCCTTGTTCTCCCTTGCCCACGGCCAGCACTTAGGCTGTGTCCAAATTTTGCCCCTGTAATGAAACAATGCCAAGATGAAATCCTTGCACTCAGTCTCTGTTTCCGCAGACAGAGACGTCCTGCCTCAAACAGCTGATACATGTTTGTGACTATCTTGGGACATATGACAGCACTTTGAAAAAGAAAGGTGTCATTTATAACAGCAACTTACATGAGAGCTGTTTCCAGTGGTTACTGGCCACTATTGGGTAAGACTTTTTTAAAAGCCTTTGCCACTCCGATGTAAAATGTTATCTTGTTTTCCTACGTCTTTGAACACTTAGTGTTTAGATTAAGTCCAATTTATCAATTATTTTCTTTTTCAGTTTGCTCTTCTTGCGTTCTTTGCCTATCCTCAGGTCATTCAGATTTTCTCCTCTATTTTCTTGCCCTCTGTTCATTAGTTGTAGCTCCCACATTTAAGTGTAAGATTTAGGTCAAACTAGCTTTTATAAATGGTATAAAGTGAGGTTCAAGGTTCATTTTTTCCCGTATGGATACCTAATGTTCCATCATTTTTTTTCTTTCTCATTTTGCTCGCTTCTTACCTAATTTACACAGGCTTTGTTTCATATGCAATAATCGTCCCTATTAACTTAGTCTTAATTGTACTTATCACTTAGCCAGTGGTCACATTTGAGCTTTGGAGAAACATAGCTACCTTTTCCCCCCGATGAAGAGAGTGAAAGGTTAAAAATTACACCTCAGTTACACCACAAAACACACAAAAAACTTACTTTGAAACCCAATGTGTACACCCCAAGCTGTTCACACTTGTGATCAGCCGGCTGTCTGTTTTCAAGAGCAACTTTTGGTACCTGCGTTTGGCTTTGCAAACGATTTAAAATGATTATTTACAGATCATTCCGAGTGTAACCATCCGGTGCAAACTGCCTGCCCCTTCAGAATAAGACCTCTTGGTTCATGAATATTCATTTGGATTACTTTGCTAGTTGGCTGGCTAATGACCTTTGGTACTTTCTTCAGGAAGTATACACTGGTGCATATTGTGAGTTCTTGCATAGCAGGTCATTTTTCTTCTGTTATTTTTATACATAAGACAACTGGGCTGTATCCTTGGGTCTCTTTATGCTAAAAATTCTATATATGTTTTATTAGAACATCTATTATTGTAGTAGAAAACACTGAGATAGAATTTCTGTTGTTCAAAAATGATGTGCTTCTGTCCACAGATTGTTGCCCTTGCATTACCGTATAGCCTGAAAAACCAAGTCCTGCCCTTGGTCCACAGCCACCACCCTTATGTGCCTGCTGAGCACTTGAAATGCGGCCCGTCCAAATAGAGAGGTGTGAACTCTGCATGCGATTGCAGAGACTAAGTATGAAAACAGAATGTAAAATATGACACAAGAAACTGTTAACATACTGATCATAGGCTGAAATGATAACAATGTGGATATAAAGGATTAAATAAAATACATGCCTAACGTGCACTCGATTCGTTTTGCTTTTGTACGTGTGGCTACTAGGATGTTAAAAATCGCATCTTGGTATTTCCACTGGGCGGCACGGCGCGAGGACCGCACTAACGGGTCCACTCGTATTTTGCTTCCGCGACACTGAGTGGTTTCAAGCCTCTTTTATAAGTTTCCGTTTCCTCATGTGGCAATGGGGGAAAATCATCACAGGCACCTCAAGGCTTATGGAGGGGATCAAATAAGTATATGCATGTAAAGCTGTTATGTTGGCACATAATCGATTCTTATTGATGAGAGTTATTATTATTCTTACCAGAAGAATCTTTTTAATTCTTATAATTCAAATATTTTTCCAGCATGTGCCCTGGTTTGAACAATTCATCGCTGATTTTACCTGGATTGCAGGGGGCCCCTTGGACTGGCACGAATAGAATTCTTTCCAGCTCTCAACAGTTTGGGCGACTATGGCATCTTTTGGATGGATCGCCTAACACCTTGGCCTTGAAGCACCTGGGGCCCCTCATACTCACTCACTTTTCACCACACTGCTCCGCGACTCCACTCCAGGCTAACACACCAAAAAATGTGCCTCATCTGAGACCCTGCTGCTCTAACATTTCAGTCCCCAAATCTATCCTTCTGCGTTTTTCAAAACATTTGGACAGAGACTCTCGTTCCCACTGGGAAGATTCCCTACCCTCCTCACAATTCCCAGCCTGCTCCGCCCGTTTCTTTTTCATTACCCACAAAATGTCTCCGGCGTCTCATTTCTTTTTCTTTTGGTCCAGCTTACGTCCTAAAACCCACCACGACAACCGTATACTTGTATCACAGAAATTGCTTTGAACTCAAGTTCTGGCAGGGTTCAGGTTTGCAGTACAAGAGACTAGCCCTGCAGTGAGGGCCAGAAGAACCAGATTTCAGCATCCCCTCTGTCCCGATCACCCGCAGTCTGTTAATTCCTTTGGTAAACTCTTTAGTGGCAGGGAAAACGGGTGCCATTTCTACAGCATGGAACTCGTGAGAGGAGGCAATGAAATGAGAGGTTCACGAAGGCATTTCCTTTTTTATCCAGGTGAATAAACTGTGAGTGAGAAAAATCACAGCGATGACGGTGAAAAGGGGTCCATGCTCAGATGGGAGGCGTGGGCCAGGGGACACCTAGTTGCTTTCAGTGAGTTTAAGTCTCTGAGCTCAGACCATGTCGCCTGCACAGGTTGGGAAAAACTATCCCATGAAGAACCACCCAGAATGGCAGATCCAGGAAACGGAGACAAAAGTGAGTACTGTCAAGGAAGGCAACGATGCGAAACTGCTTATTACGCAAACACGCTGAAGACATATGTAAGTGTCACGCTGGGCTCTGAGCCCGGCCACTCAGGATAGGGCTGGAGGAATGGGGGCGACGAGGAGAGGACCCGGTAGATGTGCCGCGTCCTCAAATGCCTGATTCATTCATTCTGCAGGCCCAACGTGTAGCATCCATGCATTGACTGGGGGCCAGTACCAGCCAGGCTTAGCCCTAAAAGCCAGGCATAGAGTCACAGGCCCTGTTCTCACAGTGCAGTGGGGAAGGCAGGTGAGGTAACACACAATGATATATAATATATATATATATATACACACACACACTTGCATGGGTCTTTATTAATGCTCGGGACCAACAGAGAGATTGAAAAGAATAAAGATTTCAGTGCAGTACGAGGTGAAGTTCCTAACAGAGTTGCTAAATATGGAACAAAGTCCTTTGGGAGGTAATGATCTCTTATCTCTGGAAGTATTCAAAAGCAGAAGAGTAATGACCACTTATGTAGAATATTATAGAAGAAAGCGAAAGGTTATGCCGGATGAATGCCAAGTTCCTTCCTAATTAAGATTCTATGACTCAAACGGGGACAGGGCCCATTCATTAGGACACTCCGTTCTACAAAGAAACATTTGCTAGTGTATAGAGTGAAATTGTACGAATGACACAGACTCTTTTCTAATGCAGGTTACAATTTCCCTTGATTGTCTATAATTTCCCATGTCTAATAGTTAAAAGCCGAAGACTCGTCTTCGAAATACAGAAAGGTGTATTTTCAAATTCATGTCACTTATCCATGTCTACTGTGTGAGGTTGCCCTTGCTATCGAAGAGAGAAAACCCTAACACAAAGCCAGCACTGCTGGCCTTAAGAAAACGTCCAATAGTCACAAGCCACATAGACAATCTGGGAACCAGTAAAGCAACAAAGAGAACAGGAGAACGCTAACTTTTTGAGACTTGGACTTGACATTTAACATCAGTCAGCCCTCCTGTATAACAGGAGACCCAAAAGGAGAGAAGGAACTAGACCATGAATCCATAAACTACTTTAGGAAAACAACCCAAAATGCAGCGGTCCTTTGCTCCTTTATAGAAGGGGAAGGCGAGGTATCTGGATATGATGGGTGTGGGAAGAAGAGATTTAAGAGGTTAATCACAGCCATCTTCAAATACATGAGCAGGGAGGAAAGGAAACTCAATTTGTCGAGTGCCTACCACGTGCCAGGCACTGTGCTTTCCGTTACAAGACCTCATTTACTGCATTTAATTTTCACCAACAACGAGAGAAGGGTTAGGGTTAGGATTCTGAAAGACGACTAAGCTCTGTGCGTTACTCCTAGGCTTACCATGTTATTAAACTGCCCAAGGCAAGTCCAGAGATCAACTTCACTTCTCATTCTTCCGCAGGGTGTCGCAGAGCAGATCACGTCCTCTCTGAGACATGTCCCAGGGCTTCTGTCGCTCCCCTGCAGGCCAAGTCTAACAGTAACTGCCCCAGTGCCCCCGAGATGTGTGATCACAGCACCTGCAGCCCAAGCCCCGCCAAGTGTGGTGCCTTTGAACTACACTCACACCTTGGTACTCAGACCTCATCAGACCTGGTACTCGTTGCATTTTGATGGGGAAAAAAGATGTTTCAGCACTCGGCGCCTTCTCGGACTCGTCACACTTGCTGGAACTTGTTGTAGACACGATGCTGCCCCGCCAGAGAAAATGCTTTTTCGCTTGTCGCTGGTTCGCCACTTGGTGCCCCTCTCTCACGATGAAACGGGGGGCAGTGTGTCAGTCTCGTGGTAGCTTGTGATCAGTGCAGAATCCCCCCACACACACTCGTCATTACTGTCTTGTACGTTTGTGCATTTTAAGTGCTAGTCACGGGTCACACAACGGTTAAGAGCGATACCACGAAGCCTAAAAGGCAGTTAATAAGAACCACCATTGAAAAGAAAAAAGAGGTCGTGGCTAAGTGTGGGAGTGGTGTCGGTGTGACTGATAATGCTCTTATATCCAAGAGCCACGGGCCACAATCTTGATGAAGTGAGAAATAAAGAAACGATTAGGCAGCGAGTGTTGCCAAAGGTATAAAGCCTGTGAGTGAGCAACGTTCACAGACATTGGAAGAAGGTGAAAAATCGCTTTACATCTGGATTGATGAAAAACAGTTAGCGGGTGACAGCATTTCTGCGGCAATAATTTGCAAAAAAGCTAGGCAAGCACAGGCTGATCTGTTGAGAGACAAGCCCGGAATAAGGGGGGAGAGCAGTGACGGGTTTAGAGCCGGTCACGGATGCTTCGATGGATTTAGAAAGGGGGCTGGCACCCTAGTGTGGTGAGGCTGAGAGGCAGCTGGGGCTGACAAAGGGGCTGCCGAGAGCTATGTCACCGAGTCTAGGGAGGACGTAGAAGCTGAGGGTTTTGTCCCCCAACAAGTGTTTAACTGCGACGAGACTGGTTTGTTCTGGAAGAAAATGCCTGACAGAACCCACGCCACGCAAGAAGACAAGGCATCGCCAGGGCACGGGCCGATGAAGGCCAGGCTAACTCTGCTGTTGTGTGGGAATGCTAGTGGGGGCTGAAAACTCAAGCCTCTACTCGAGTATCACGGTGAAAACTCAAGTTTTCAAGAGAAAGAACGTGATAAAAAGCAAGTTGAGTGTGACATGGAGGGCCGATACTAAACCTTGGGAGACAAGAGGCTGTTCTTTATAGAGTAGACGAACAAAGTTTTTGGCACCAGTGTGAACAAATATTTACAGGAAAACAGACCACCTCTGAGGGCTTTGTTAGTTGTGGATGATGTTCCAGGCTTGGAGGACGACCTACTGGAACAGCTGAGTTTTATAACCTTAAGTTCTCGCCCCTAACACAACTCCTCTGCTCCAGCCCACGGGCCAGCAGGTCATTTCGAACTTCAAAAACCTCTATACAAAGGGGTCCTTTTCCAGAGATGTTTTGAAGTAACCTCAGATACACAGTTGACAACTCAGAGAGTTCTGGAAGGACCATTTTAATATTCTCCACTGTGTTCCTCTCCTAGATGGGGCCTGGCATGAAGTCTCTGACATGACTGTGAACTCTGCCTCGAAGAAAGTGTGGCCAGAAGCTGTAACTCCAAGAAACTTTGAAGGCTTTGAGGATGATCCTGGTGGCCCCACAGGGGAGCATATTGCATCTCTGGGCAGGTCCATGGGCCTGGAGGTCAGCGGTAAGATGATGAAGAGTTAGCGGGGGAGCAACGAGCAGAGCTCAGCCCTGAAGGGCTGCGGGGACTTCAGAAGGAGCAGCAGCAGACAGTGGCTGGGGACGTTTCTTCAGGTGAGGAGGAGGGGAGGGAGGAAGCCTCGGCTGCACTGATGAAAGAAATGTGCGGTGAACGGGTTGAAGTTCAAAACTCTATGGAAAAGTATCCCCCGGACAAAGCTCCGACAAGCCAAAATGGGCCCCAGTGTAATGAACAGTATCACACTTCAGAAACATTCTGGGACATAGACAGAAATGAGTTTCTCTTGATAGATTTTTAGTGAATCTCCCTAAATCGGAGTCTCCAAAAGTGGTCAGTGAATCCAAGAAACAGAAAACAGAAGAAACCGCTGCGAAGTCGCTTGAGATTGTCTTGGAAGAGGACCCCTCTTCCAACAATTAACCCCTCTCCTCCTCCTCCTCCTCACCACCACCCCAATGTGCCAGGAACTCTCGGTGCAGGTAAAATGGGGTTGAATTTTGTTTTGTTTTCGGTGCAGGTAAAATGGGGTTGAATTTTGTTTTGTTTTTATGCAATTGCTTTCTTTATCCACGTCTGTTGAATTTTAAGGCTCTGTATTGCGAAACGACCTCATTAACCTTAGCTCAGTAACATGTGGACATTCTGGGGAATTTTCCAGAGTTATTTCTAATTACCTTGTTTCTCATGGGAAGAAGCCATTCAGTACTCGTCAGTTTTGGCACCCATCAGGAGTTCCGGAACAAATTAACGATGGGTACCGAAGTACCTCGGTACAACCTGGGCCTGGCGATCGTAAAACCCAAACCCAGTTCTGGGAAGAGGATGGTGTTGGAAAGACTCACAGATGAGATTTTAGGAGATTTGAGTTTGCTGGGTTTCATTGGTCCACCAAGAGCTATGGGTATGGGGCTTATTTTCACCTGTGAGCGCATGGCATCACGAGCCCCGCCTCACTGAAGATGCCCATCACTCGGAAAGCGTATCTTCCTAGGAACAGATAGGATGGGCAGCAGTCTACCCGCCTTCCCTAGTGAGAGGTACGACAGAAGTTTGACTCCCAAAGGACGGCAAGGGGCTGAGGGACTGCCGTCATCTAAAGACAGCCTCCGCAACACTCTGCAAGGGACCAGTACAAAGGCAACCGAGTACGAGCGGAAAGCCAATTTTCAGAGTCCCTATTTTCTGTACCCACAGTCCCGACTTCCACTTCATACTCTTCCTGCTGCTGGTAACGAGCAGGCATCAGGTCGGAGAGAAAAGGAGATGAATGAAGGCCCCCAGCTGGACAGGGGAGTCATGAAGCAGCCCCTGCCCCAGCCGCTCCCCTTCCCGAGCTCGGGATCATCCTCACCCCGGTGGTGGCATGGCATGGGGGTGGCGTTCTGGGCCAGATGGGGGCAAGATCAGAGGCTGACAGGCACGGAGGGGTCACGTCACAGCAGAAAACTGGCACGGCGTGTTTTGCTGATTAAGGCCAACTGTCCAGAGAGATGACTGTTGAGTTGAGCAAAGGATCCTTGGATGGGAGTGTTGGGGCCATCCCCAACTCAGCAGCGTCATTAGTACGATGCTTTTGTCCCCAGCAGGAAGCTCCGCTCCCAGCAGGCCTTTTAACAAAGGGGTTGTGCTTATCACATTGGTTCTTCTGAAACAACCAGAAAAAGAACACCCCCGAGAGCTTACAGAACCTTTGTCTAGACACAATTACGGTGTCTTAGTTTAACAACAGGCCGTGAGAAAGAATTACGACACAGAAGAAAGAGCATGGACTGTAGAGTAAGGTATTTCTGGGCGCTAACCCCGCATCTGCCGTGGAATCTCTAGGCACGTGGGTTTTGGGATCTTTAACCAGCCTCACCCCCGGTTTCCTTATCTGTTTAACTGGGATTTCAACAGCAGCTCTTCGCTGTGAGCGTTCCTTGGGAGAACCCCATAAAACATGGCCAAGTCTCCCACAAATAAGGGCTGTTACACCACAGTCCGTGCGTGGGCTCCAAAGTCACTGAAAAAGGGAATTTTGAGTTCAAGTGCCACTCAACAGAGGCAGCTCCCGCCCTGTGCTGCAGCCCGTGTCTCCCTCCTTTCCATACCTGTGTCCCTTGAATTATATGATCCCACAGCTCATATCTTTTCTCCTGGAAAGGGAAAAGTCAAATATCAGCCCTGGCATTTATTAGCTGCCTGATCTTAGGCAAACACTCTTCAGCTTTGTGCTTCAATCTATAAATCCTCTGCGAGATGGAGGTAATAAAACTTCCCTCTGCACCCCAGGGTGGGCTGTCGTGAGACGTGAGTGACAGCATGCCGCCATCTACAAAGCTCGACACAAAAATAGGCCCTGCTCTCATCCTGGTCCAACTCCTCCTCTGCTGACAGGGGCTACGTGCCTGGAGTTGGGTTCGCAGCCTAAGGATGTTCTCTAAGGATGGTCCTGCTGATATGAGGACTAGAAGCCAAGAATGAACACGAAGAAGACCAGTGAGCATTTCAGGGGCCACAGAGATGATCACTATTCACAGGGCTGAGAGATCACTATTTGCAAATCTACGCTAATTGGCAATTATGGAGGGATGCGTCCCATTCCCCCCAAATTCTCCATGGTTTGTCTTTAATCACGCACCGATCCTTCAGGAATGTCCATTATCCAGTACTACAGATAGAAGGAGGGGCCCACAGGAGGAACCGGCTGTATCGGGGGAAGCGGCTGTGTGTCTCGGCGGGGGCTACCGACTGACACGCTTCCTGACCGCAGGTGGAGATCGCAGCTCCAGTCCCTTCCTCTCCTGCTCTACCCCCTCCTCCTCTAACATCAGCGAACGGGAGGGGTTTTATTGTGTCCCCCTCCTGGTGTACCTGTCACAGAAAGACACCCACCTGTCCCAGGGCTGCTCTGGGGGCTTTTCCTGGGGTGGTGACGATGGAGCTGCCTTATTTATGCCACCGCAGGGTCACGGGCACAGGTGGCCTCGGGAATGTGGCGAGCCTAGACGGTGACAAAGAAACCCCTTCCTAGTGAGTCTGATACTCTCAGAGACTCATTCCAAGTTGACTGCACACCACTCATTTAACAAACATGTTCATGAGCCAGGTATTGCACCAGGCGTGAGGATGCAGGGCGATGAGAAGCAAACAGGCTACAGCCCTTTTGAGGCTTTCCATCAAGGGGAGACACAGACATGGACCAGCTGACCACACAAAGGCATGAGAGAGTACAGTCTGCCCTGAGGATAGCTGAGAAACGTCTGTGATCCTGTGACAACATACGACAGCAGAACCCCCACGAGAAGATAAAAGCAGGGAAGATTTCTCCGAGCTCCAGCAGGCAGACCTCGGAGAGAATTGCGGGTTAAGTTCCAGACCACCACAACAAAGCGAGTAAGGACGGAAAGTCAGCTGTAATCGTGGTGCTGATGGAGGGTCTTGCCTTCAATTTGTGAAACACACAACACCTGGGAAGTGCAATCAAGCAAGGTGCGCTGTACGTGGTAGCTTAAGCAAAAGAATTGGGAATTTATTCACTCTGGGGGAGAGAAGGCAGGCTGGGGGGCAGAGGTTAATGGATAGAACAATGTGCACAAAGGCCCCAGGTAGGAGGGAAGGAGCAGAGCAAATCTGAAGACCTCGTGAGCGACTCGGGATGCCAGCGGTGCACCAGGAAGCTGGAAGGAGGCAGGAGCCTGGCTATGCAGCAAAATGCTACTCAGTATTAAGGAGCACGGTAGGTTTTACGCAGAGGAAAGATGTTGGCATTGGTCGGGCTCGCTTCTGGGAAAGTGGACTCGTGCTACGGACGGAGACTAGGTCTGGGGGAGGAGAAGGGAGCAGAGCAGACGGAAGAGACTCATCTGGGAAACACCTGCTGTTGTGCCGGGGGAAGATCACGAATGTTGAGACCAGGATGCCAGCAGGGCAGACGGAGACAAGCGAGGGTGTGGGATGGTTAGATACAGGGTGAGGAAAAGGGTCCTAGCAAAGACCAACCGTTGCGTTCTGGATTAGCAACGAACAGACAGATGGTCATGTGAGGAGCCAGGAGAGGCTCAGGTCGGGGAGAGCGGGCAGATCATGGTTTTGAGTTTGCTGAGCAGCCGTTACGTGTATATGATTGCTACTGTTATCAATTATGGAAAAACGACGTTTTACAAAATGCCTTCCTACTCATTCTCCCTCTTGGATGCTTACCTGGTTCTGATCTCGCGGGATATAGGACTGTGGCAGGTAGATGTGTAATTGGTGGGAAAATAAAGCGCAGGTGCTGGGCATCTTGCGTGGCATAAGCAATAGCAGAAGTCGGGCTCTACGACAGGACACTAGTGATGGCAACCTTTAGAACTCATCTAGATTGTATTTAAAAAATTTTTTTTTAAACAGCCATGGAGCCTTCAATGTGAGTATGTAAACTAATGAACGGGTCTACCTGCATTAAAGGGGGCAGGAGAGAGTCAGAAGCCCTATCTCCTCCCCTCTCGCCCCCCTTTCCTCCCACACCTCCTGGAAGTTCTGGGGCCCCAAGAGCAGGTAGATTACAGCCCTCGGCACCCTACGCCTTCAGCCTCCAAACGCTCCACGGATTTCCCAGTAGGCTTTACAGTCGGGGTTCCTGTAACCCTCTGCTGCTGCGGCCGTAAAGGAGAGTGGGGGACTGTAGGAAAAATCCACTGTTCAGCACCTGCTGCAGTCTGGGCACTGCTGGGCCTTCTCGGGAGTCATCTTATTGGGTCCCTTCCCAATAAGGACAGTCGGACAGTTGGCGCTGTCCAACCCACTCAACAGCTGATGCAGCCAGGGCGCAGAACCCAAATCAGATTTCTTCAGTGACAAGCTAGGAGATGAACGCGGGCTTTCCGCTCCCCCCACCTGCCCCCGCCCTGCCACTCTGTGTTTTCTTTAAAAAGTAGAGAGTACAGGCTCGTAAAGGCTCAGGGTTGCCAAAAGAAAGGGAAACGAAAGAGGAGGAGGCAGAGGCATCCTTCTGTGCCAAATGCCGCTCCTCCCCTCCGGTTGCTTCTCCCCACGGTGTTGGCGCTCAGACCCGGGGAGACAGAGCGGCTTGCTTTCACCTTAATTAGCTCAGCAATTTGCTAAATTTTGTTTTTCCCTTTTTAAGAGTGTTAATCAATTTTAGCTCAGAATAGATTGGAATGGCACAGAAATTACCACGACAATCCCCAAATGCTGAATTCTGAACGTCTCCATCAACCTCAGAGCCTGAAATATGGGAAAATCAGAAACTCTGGCCGGCATCTCTGTGATCTATTTAAAATGTTATGGCTCTGAGATGAAAAGATAATGGCTTTATGAGGTTTGAAACAAGCAATTTGCTGGCATCAGCCTCATGCCCAGGTGTTACTCCTTCCCCAGGTGATTGGAGACAGAGCAATGCGTATTTCTGCAAAGTTATGTGTTCCTCTAATAACAGCAATTTGTTAAATCCACAAGCATTACAGGGTCCCGGCTGTGTACCAGAACTGCGGGAGAGGGTAAGATACGCCCCAGTCCCTTTCCGCATTAAGAAGGTTTGAAGCTACAGCAGTAGACAGACAAGCGAATAGAAAATGTGTCCCTCTTTCCTGGAGACATCGGGAAAGGCTCTCAGACGCGGGGGCAGTGCACCCAAGCTCTGCGGGGCGAGCAGGAGTTGCGACAAGGTGTGTGGAGGGGCATGTGAGATGGAAGGGATGGCATGAGCAGACGCTCCAACACAGGGGGAGGGCAGGGAGGCAGACGTGGCTCCTCAGAGCTGAGTAACAGGGAATGTGCAGGAATGACGAGAGGCCAGGGCCAGATACGCGGGACTTCTGCACCGACTGCGACTCTTGATCTTGGGCCAAGCAGAGGGGCACAACAGAAGGGGCACAACGCCCTGCCGCAAGGGTGTGACATGACCAAAGGGGTCTCACGGGTCAAAACCCTGCAGCTCAACACAGTCCTTAATAATGTATTCAGCAGTCTTTTAAAACACATTTTCACATACACCCTCTCACTGAAGCCTCTTGTGACCGGCTGAGGTTGGTGTTGTATCACCTTCCTACTAGTCAGATAACCCACCTGGCGGAGGTACAGGTTATTTATTTACTTGGTGTCTTACGGCCAGTAAATGACAATCCACGAATTCAAGCCCAGGTCCATTGGACTCTGAGTTCAGCACTGACCTCGCGGGGTAACAGAATTCTCCAGATAGTATCGTCTGCCTCTTTCAGATATATACCAGGCCAACGGCCTGCAGACTCTACCCAAAGCCTTGGCAGCTAGAACCACACAGACCATTGTACACTGTGCCAAAGGAGTGGTCACTTTAAGGTTTTGGAGAATAAAATCCGGTTCAGGTGGCAAACAGCCTCAATGGTACCCTGGGCATTTCCAGCTGGGAGCTGAGATTTCTGCCCTTGCTGAGGTCCACTAAACCACAATCAAGAGAAGCTTCCAGCTGGCAGAAACCAAGGAGGCGCGGCTCCCTCCTGCCCGTACCTTGAGCTCATCTGCGTTGTAGAAGTCCACGCGCACGGCGGGCACCATCCATGTCTGGAAGAGCGTCGCCAGGATCTGCTCTGCGATGGAGTCAGCGATGAGGTGGAAGTGCAGAGGGTTCCGCCTGCGGGAAGGGAGAGGAAGCTGGGTCAGGAGGGAGCGCGACGGCCTTGGGCTTCCCAGGCTCCAGACTGGCGAGAAATTAGGTTCCGTTGTTTATAAGCCACTCAGTCTGTGGCGTTTTGTTACAGCCTTCCCAAAGAAACACAACAACTACCACCAACATTAACTTATGAAACTGTTATTTTTCTCTACGCTTTGGCATCATTTTTCAAATAAAGCATTTCAATTAGTTCCTCCATCCATAGACCAAAATAAATGAGTTGAATGATGAAACATCCAACAAAGAGCTATCAGGCAGCAAACACATATGCGGTGTGACAGATGAGCGCACCCGGGGCCCTCGGGCAGCGATCAATCTGGCAGAGAAGAGAGAACACAAGGAACTGCATCAACGTTAGGACACGCAGGTGGCCTGATGCCGGGCTGCCACACGCAACGAGTGGCACACGTCGCACGGAGCCCTGTGGACAGACTGACGTAGATGGTAAGTGAAGGACACCCCTTGAGCTGGATGGTGAACAACCTGTGCAAACGTCCAGGATGGTCTGCAAGAAGAGCCCAGAAGCAACAGGGCCATGAGGGTGCAAGAAACCCCTTTTCCCTGGCAGAGACCACAGGAAGTTTCCACAGACCATGGCAGTTAACCGGGACCTTTGCATGGGAAGAGATGGAGGAAGGCGTTCTGCAGGATGTATACAGAATAAGGAAATGATCAGAGGTAGGAAAGTTCACAGCTTGTCTGTGCAAGAATGATAATCTTATTTGGGAGGCTCATACACTGACATTCAATGGGCACCTACTACATGCCAGGAATAGGCAGAATAGAGAGAGAGAGACCTAACGTTGATCTGGGACAGAGTATGTGACCTCCTGAGAACCGTGACTTGCATTCTCTAAGAGAAAGAGAGCCAGACAGCTGTGGGGGGACTGAACTGGAAGCCCATCAAAGTTGTAATCTGGGAGGTTACCCTGCTTACAGAGAAGATGCACCAGTGTGGGGTAAGAGGAACAGGCTTTTAGAGAGGCCACCCCTCCCATGATCTTCCTGTGGTCCACTTAAAGCATCTTCCCAGGGGGGAGAGTAAATCAGCAAAGACACTTAGCTCATCCTTAGGGTAACACTAGTCAGAGGGTCTGGTGTGCCTCATGAGCTTCCCCCATTAGAAGACTATGAAGATGCTTAATCAGGGGACACACGGGGGCTCCCAGGCCAGGTGACCGGCAAGGCCCTGGCAGGATGTGGACACTGACTCGGTGACCAAGTGCAGGCCGAGCAGCAGGAGCTCAGGTCTCTTTCTGGGGAGGTGGGGCGCTGGGAGAGGCTCTGCCAATGCTGCACCGTCAGTGCCATCACGAGAACGTGAGTCCCGTCCACGGCACCTCTCAGTGGCCTTGCAGAAAGCACCTGAAAACCTTGCCCAGACCACTTCTCTTGGAGTCTCCATGGAAACCTGAATGCTTCCCCTGAACTTTAATTAGTTAATCCACTGCCAACCAGATGGTCCCACCTTCATATCCCACAGACCCCTTGGAATTAAGACAAACCCAATTATAACCCTCCTAACAGGCCAGATCACTATTTGCGGAGTGCTTGTTCAGTACAGGTCTCTCCTCAAGAATCTAAGCTCCAGGGGACAGAGACTTGGGTCCATCCTTTACCGGTGTACCTTAGCCCCCAGGAAAATGTCCAGCACATTAAGTTGGGCTCATTGTGTCCTCACCTGTCCCCTTACAGATTACTATTGTTGAGTTACTTAGCAATTCTACTCCTAGTTGTATACACAAAAATATGAAAACATATGTCAAAAGCTTGTATACAGACCTTCACAGTGGCGTTATGCAGGAGTCAAGAAGTAGAAGTACCCCGGCCAGGTGGCTCGGTTGGTTGGAGCGTCGTCCAGCAAACACCAAAGGCTGGGGTTTGATCCCTGGTAGGGGTGCGTGGGGGAGGCAACCAACTGACGCTTCTCTCTCTCTCTCTCCTCCCTGCTTCCTCTCGCTCTCAAATCAATAAACATATTCTCAGGTAAGGATAAATAAAAAAGTGCAGACAACCCAAATGGCTACCAATAGGCGAATGGATACACAGAATGTGGTATACCCACGCAATGGGACGTTACTGAGCAAGGAAAGGAGTGAAGTCCTGAGAGATGCGACAACAGGGACAAATCCTGAAAATACTATGCTAAGTGAAAAAAGCCAGCCACAAAACACTACATGTTATACGATCCCACACCTATGAAATGTCCAGAGTAAACAGATCCAAGGACAAGGCAGATCAGTGGTATCAGGGGATACAGGCGGGGGTAATAGGGGTTGACCGCCAGTGGGTGGTGGGGTTTCTTTACGAGATGAAGACCATGGTCTAATGCTGGATAGCAGCAATGGCTGCACAACCGAGACCACGCTGAAGACAACCAGCTGCACACTTCTACACAGTGCATTTCACGGTCTGTGAGTTACATCCCAACACTCACCTGCCTGTGCTGGGGAGGGAGGGTCTGAACTGGGAGTTCAGCGGGAGAGGGAATTAGGCCTGGTCTGCTCGGCTGTCCTTCCTCGGGGAGCTGTGTTCTTGTGCAATAGGTGGTTTGCCCCTGTGAGAAAGGCCTGTAACTGTCCAGCTGCCCTCTGACCAGAAGGTAAACCCAGTTCACAGGGATGAAAAGAGAGCCTGATCATGGCCACACTTGAAAGAACACCCCAGATTTCAGGACTAACAGCAACAGCAGGGAGGGTTCCGTCTCCACATGTGACTCTGGAGTCTAACCATGCATTCGGTTTCTAATTCAAAAAGGTAAGAGAGCTAGTTTTAGTGACAGGGCCCTGCAAATTCCACAGTCAGCCACAGGGGCCGTGCCTCCATCCTGTTCTTTTGTTCAGAGGGACATTAGCAAGAGTTTGATAGACATGAAGGACATATTTGCACCGAAATGAATTTCACCCACTAATGAGAATAAGATGTCATTCACAAGAACCAGAAAGGAATTTTATTTTCTCAATTTAAGATTTAGCATTACCTAACTTTCTATCTGTACAACCTCTAAAAGAGTTTTTTATACTGGTCACTGGTTATATATGCATTTTGGAAGCACCAGCTTTAAGCACAGGAGAAAAGGCTTTTCTGCCCGTGCAGGCCAGTTTGGGTCCCACAGAGCTTGCCTGGGTGTGAACACCCAGACATCATCGCTGACATCTGACAAGGTCATGCTTTTGCAACCAAGACAGCAGCAAGTGCACGCCCCATCCTCAGCAGACCCTGCAGACTTGGCTTGTAACGCGCAAGGCTTCCCTGCCTTTGGCTGCCTTAGCCGCCCCCCTGTTCCAGGTTGGGATGCAATGAATATGGTAATACTAAGAGGCAGAGATGGTAACACCTTGCTCCTCGCCTCGTTTTTCTTACATTGTCAGGAGTGTGCCACAGGCCCTCCTGGACCATCCAGGGTTGGTTTTTATTAAAAAATACAGGGGAATCTGAGCTAAAATAATCCTCGAATATTAAGTTTAGAATGGAATCGCAATTTGAGAAGAGAGAGAGCCTGCGACGGGGATTTGAATGCCCATGGAATCTGTTATGCTCGTTTTTGCAAGGGAACTCACTGCAGAAGAACACAGCAGCCAGGATGAGGGGTTTTCAGTTCTTAGTTTGACGGAGGACAAGTGGCCTTGACAATGTGGGGCGATTCAAGGACAAGTCAGTCTCATGTCAGAACAGCTCTCCATGGGAGAAGAACAGCACAGCTTTCTAGGAAAACGACCTCCTGGGGTAAAATCGGCATGGATTCTAGGGTTTGCAGAGCTGAGGTTGGAATCCTGGGAGCATCACTTACTCACCAGGGACCTTGAACAAGCTATTTAACCTCTACAAGCCTCAGCTTCCTCATCTATTTGTGGGAATAATGGCATCTACTGACTGGGTCAGGATGAAAGGCAAATACCATGGTCAAGAACAAATATGTGACATTTAGCATCTGACCTGCACAAATGAGTTCTCTTCAGGTTCACATAAACACAGGCACGACCAAAGAGCACAGCTCTCTTACCTGTTTAAAGATATTACCTGTCCATATTTTCTCCTTTTTTTTTTATCCTCACTCGAGGATTTTTTCCCCCCACTGATTTTAGAGAGAGAGGAAGGGGGAGAGAGAGACACTGGGGATCAACTCCACAACCTAGGCATATGCCCTGCCTGGGAATCGAACCCTCAACCCTTCAGTTACAGACCAGCACTGATCAACCAAGCCACCTGGCCAGGGCTATTCTCTCTCTTTTATTTTTAACTTCCTTGAGATATAGCTGACAAATAAAATTGTATATACTTCAAGGTGAACATTAAATATCATAAACATTTAAGGTAATGTTTTTATATGTATGCATTATGAACTAATCACCATAATCAATCTAATTAGCATATTCATCCTCTCCTGTGGTTAGCACTTTCTTTTTTATTCCATGCTATTTTCTTAAGTCTCACTAGAACATTTTGAAACCTTCATTTATTTTATACTCAGTACTCCAAAAATACATTCCTGGGAGGATGAAGATGATTTTAGAGACAATAATGATAGCAATCTTTCCCTCAAAATAATAATTTAAAAAAAGATACTCAAAAGGGTAACACTTTTTTCTTCCTCATTGCGAGCTCAGACTTTGAAGCTAGGTCGGCTGGGTTCAAAACCTGGCCCGCCCATCCCCCCTCTGCATGACCTTCATCCTTAACATTTTTTAAAAGATTTATTCATTTTTAGAGAGAGGGTATGGAGGAACAAGGGGAGGGAGAAAAAGAGCAGAAGAGAAACATTGATGTGTGAGAGAAACATCAATTGGTTGCTTCTAGCATGCCCCTAACCTGGGACCTGGCCCACAACCCAGGCATATGCCCTGCCTGGGAATCGAACCTGTGATGTTTCAGTTTGCAGGATGACACTCAACGCACTGAGCCACACCAGCTGGGGCTTGACTTAACATCTTGATCCTCAGCTTTATCGCCAGTGGAATGAGGACGATAACAGTATTCACCTCAAAGAGGCATATGAGCATAAAATGCATTAATACCTGAAAAGCAGTAGGAACAGTGCCTGATACATTTGCATGGGTTACATAAATAAAATGCAGAGATGTTTTACATAGATCATCTCATCTGATATTCAAAACAGGCTCTTTGATGGCTTGGGGAACAAGCCAAAGCTGCAAGAAATAGTGACTCGCCTAGGGCCACCGGGCTCAGAGATGGCCAGACCAGAACCATAATCTAGCTCTGTTTGTTTTGTTCAAATCCTAGATTCCTCCCTTCACATCCTGGAAACTGCTTCTATGATAAGTTTAAGCCTGAATAAGCAATAAGACGATCAGAAGCCAATACTGGTCACAAATAGGCTGTTTCATCCTCCATCGTCTTCAGGGGAGCGAGCGCAGTTAAACTGAAAAAACAAACCAGCTGCGTGATTGCGGAGTGAGGGATGCGCCCAGCCTCTCCCGGCCAGCAGGGCTGTAGAGTGTGAGAGTGACTAGATCATCCTAGCAAGCAAGTATTAAATCTTTACAAGCTGGCCAACCTTCCTGCCCAGGAGGTAAACACTTAAGTTACTAAATAAATATCTCCTTTCTCTGCTCACCAAAAGCTCGGTTTCCTGGAGGAGCAGCTATATTTCCCAGTTTATCTGCAGTTGGGATGGGGGTTACAGGCATTCCCCCAATTCTCCTTTAAACGCCTTTCCACCTAGGTGACGAAAACATATATCGTGCTATTTTCTATTAAATAAACTTTTGCTCACATATGTTTTATATTCGTTTTCTTTCTCATCCATTTTTCTGTCACCATAGAGGCTGCAAAATGAGATGGCCAAAAATAAATGTGAAGCGACAACAAAAGATTGCCACCAACCACGACGTGCAAAAATGCCATTTTTTATTGATTTTCTGCTGGTCTTTCACTGCCCCTTCCCCCGTATTCCCACCATGTATATATATATGTGGATGCACACAACATACATGTTCATAGAGTGGAATGATATTATACATGTTTTTGAATTATACTGTCACTTACTTTGTATCATAAACTGTTTTTGTTTATGTTATGACATACTTTTGAAACCAACTGAGAACATGGTTTACTCTAAGAGGATGTTCCATTTATTTAATCTTACTATTTCTAAGCGTTGTTCTAATTTTTATAATTATAAGTAGTATTTCATAAAAGCCTTTTTGTAGTTAGGATTATCCTTTTAAGAGAGAGCCTGTAATGTAGTCATATAGGGTCATGGTGTTGGACATAATACTCTGACATTTCTTTCCCCCCCAAATTCTCAGAGCAGTTTTCGGTGTGGGCACCTGTGTGTACGAGCGCTCACATCCCTCTTTTGCTATCTTTCAAAACACAGCCCGCCTGCTGTCGCTAGGTGAACTGCAGAAGCAAAATTGAGTCTATCTCACAAAGCAAGCCTTCAATACAGAAAGTGCTGAAAATCTTGTCTGGAAACTAAATCTAATTACACTAATTCACAGCGAAATCCAAAGGAGGCATCCTGGCCCACTGTTACTCTATTATTTTTAACATTAGAAAGCGTCTGTGTTTGTCGAAGTGTTTTATCATCATGTATTTGTTAATCCCCATCATGAGCATTGGAAGCAATGAAGCTATTTATAGCTGGACTTTCTGGGCTGGAAATCTTTCAAAAGTCCTATTGTCTCCATAGCTAAGCTCACTGGCACCATCATTATCAATTTATACAATGATTCTCATTTGTAGAATTTCATGGATGGGAGGGAGAGAAGAGGTTATCCGGTTCAAAAAGATCAAGATGTCGCTGGCGTGGGGCACAGAATTTTCACAGCACGTCCTAAGAATCTGCTTTCTTCTCCAGTCCCCATGCCTCCATGAAACTGCGGCATGCCATCAGCCGCGGACGATGAAACTCCTGCTCTTTCTAAATTTAACATCCTTGTGCTTCACTGTCACCACAGAGTGGAAGTTTGCATTCGATGGAATTCTTACAACTACGACAACTGTTGGAATTAATGTGACTTGTAGCTAACGCAACAGCAACAATACTGACAACCAACACACCAGCAGAAGTTTCCGTGACCTGATAACTGGCCATAATTGAGAAATACATAACTGATGACCTGTAATCATGCAAACACACTTCTCTAAACAGTGGGCTTTGTCTTCAGTTGAGGAGGGCCCAAGTTCTTTGGTGGAGACAAGAACTGAATACATAAAAGGCTGAAAACCACTCAACTAATTCAATGCTTAGCCTCCAAAATGCCTGGTTTCAAGTGACGGATGAAGGCTGCAGAACCACAGGGAGTCTCGAAGGCAGTGGGAGCGATGGGTGTGTGGGAAGGGCGCCTCCCCTCCAGTCAGGAGACAGAGGGTGGAACCCCTCGCCAATCCCATCTCCTCCTCACTGACCAAGGAGGAGGAAGAGAGAGCCCCACCCCAGAGAGCATTCCGTTAAGGGGTTGCCTGCTTCTCCCAACCCCCTTCCAAGGGGCAGTGAATCTGGTGTTCGGCTGACCTGCTGTCTGACTGCAGGCACAGATGGAGGCCCAGGTTTGTAGTGACCTCACCCATGCTACATGGTCTGTGTGACCGGGTAAAGAGATTCAGTTCTCTCCCCTTGACAAGGAGAAGTCAATGAAAGCTTTTAAGAAATCAGTTTGGCCCGTCTGAAATATCACGCAGGCATTAGAGGGAATGGATCTGGGGAGATGGGAAGGACGAGTGGCCGTGAGAGACTCTGTGCCTGAACTCAGCCGGGCACCGTGGGGAGGGACAGGAAACAGTGGGATGGAAAAATGTGTTCAAGAAAGATCCTGGAGGCACTGATAATGGATGGGCTGGTCGGGGGACTGAACCCAAGATGAACCCCATTTCCTGCAGGCGTGGCAGGTCTTGGGCATCCACCATCCCTCCTATCTCTGCAGGCAGTTGGATTCGAGTCTAAAACTTTCCATTGATCCGTTCGGTTGCAATCGGAGCTTTTCATGACTACTCCTACTGCTTGAGACCCTTCTGGAACCTGACTCGGTCATGTGATCCATTCCCATACTGTTGGCTACCACTTCGGAGAAGCTTCATCCAAACTCTTGGTAAGATATTTTGACCAGAGCCAAGGCACTGGCTGGAACTGGAGACTCAGGTCTGGATATACCCTAAGTAGGCTGAGATATCAACCCAAACAGTGAGGGCACAGAAGAAAGGCCATGGATAAGTAGAGGCAAACACCAGGAACTTCACGGGGACAAGCGATGACTCAGAAAGGCAGTGTCATTCCCAGGAGGGAGACAAATCTACCTTTTGTCCAGGGGGCCCACGAGGGCCCACGAGGGCCATGGATATCATCTACAGGTGGGCAATTTTCACTTTAATAAAAGGTAGGACCTTCCTCATGGTCAGAAGTGCCCAGAGGTGGGGGAAGGAGTAAACAACTTATTTTAGGTGTTTACCAGAAAAGAATAAACAACTTATTTTAGCTTGCTAGGGCTGCCCTAGCAAAATATCACAGAATGGATACAAAATACCACACATGGAGTGGCTTAAATAATCGAAATTTATTTCTCACACTTCTGGAGGCTGAAGTCCAAGATCAAGGTGTTGGCCAGGCTGGCTTCTTCTGAGGCCTCTTCTCTTAGTTTGTAGGTGCCATCTTCTCCACATGTTCTCACGTGGTCTTCACACAGTGGGTGTCTGTGTCCTAATCTCTTCTTATAAAGACACCAGTCACACTGAATAAGGACCCAGCCTACTGGACTTCATCTTAATTGAATTACCTCCTTCAGGATCCTATCTCCAAAATTTGGTCACATTCTGTGGTACTGGGGGTTAAAACTCCAACAAATAAAGTTTGGGTGGAGGCAGGGGGGGAAGGAAACACATACAACTCAGCCACAACCTGTCAACAGGGATGTGTCAACAGATCTCTGGTGACTGTCAGGCAAGGGAAGTATTGTGAAACAGCACCTAACTGCTGCGATTAAATATAAGTAACACAATAATCTCCCCAAGATCTCAGACAAAATTACATCTTCTCGGCAGCTTAACTGACTGTTGAGGAATGGTGCTCAGATTTAACCTTTCCCCATGGAAACACACACATGCACACACACACACACCAGCAGACACGCTCCAGCAGAATGCAACCATCACGCTCACCTGTGAAACAGGACAGACTTGACCAAGGTGACGACATCCCGACTGGCATTATATCCGGCGCAGACGATTGCAACATGGATTGTCTGAAAAGCAAACAAGAATGAGGAGAGCAGTTAGACCAATGGCAGAGGGCCTTCCCGGTGCTTCCAACCACATGACAAAGAAAAACTGTCCTTATTTCTCACTGGGATCATTAGAAAACAGAGAACAGAGGCTGCATCTCTGGAAAATAACTCGAGACAGTTTTATTAAGGCCTTTTTAATCGGTTTATGGAGCTATCATCATTTGGAAGCCATTAAGGCTCTTTTCAATTACATTTTGGGGACGAGAGAAACGGCGATTGGCTCAAATGAACAGTGAGTTCCCTGCCCCCAAGCTGGGAGACAATGACAGCTGGTAACAAGAGAGAAGAAAGAAATATGCCATGAAAGGATGAAGTGGCCACCAGGGATCTCCAACTGAGAAGAGAGGGCTCCGAGAGGTTGTGAAATGTTCTCACAAGATGTCTCAGGTAAAGGTCAACTTGGCAGGATGTCTGGGTCGCAGCTGGGATATCATTCAAAGAAGTGAAGACTGGAAGAACTGAAGGGAAGCTGGTGGGCCATCTCATCCAAGTAGTTAAGAGCATGGGCCCCAGAAGTGAGCGAATGAATCCTGGCTCTGTCCTTTAACCCAAGGTGACTCTGCAAAAGTGGTAGTGTCAGGTGACTCTCTGTCACATAAGGGGCATGACACACATCTTGCAGAATATCATGGAGTATGTGAGGGGATGACACCGAGGACAGGACATGGTGCTCGGCACACTGCATTCCAATCATAGCACCGTTGTCCTGGAGACCTGACCTTACCCAATGGAGTGAGTGCCTTGGCACCTCGGTGTGCTGGCATGGACTCCAGGCGACAAAAACACCCACCTCTCCAAGCCCTCCAGGCTACCCCAGGCTTGGCCACCTTCTGCTACCAGCAATGTTTCCTATTTATGGTACCCCCCTGGCACCATACTGGTATTAGTTTCCATAACAGAATGAATGGGCCACAACTTGACAAACATCGGAAAGGGCTGCTCTAGGGCGCCCCCTACAGGAACCATCCAGCCTCTCCCAAAACAGTTCCAGGGATGGAGGGGTCAAGCTTCTCATGCTGTCTCATTTACAAAGCACAGCCTTCCTAGCCTCGACACCTGCCTCCTGACCCCACTACGACCTGTTCAGTCCTGGGAGGACCACAGAATGAGCATGTCCCCTTTGGCACCCAATACTTCAATTAAAGGGAGGGTTCTTGACGGGCGCCTCTTCATTTTCACAACCACCCACAGCCCTTCCTCCCATGGTGTCACTTCCAGACTCCCTGTTCCCCTAAAGGGCCGCTTCAGAATGCAGTTCTAATACCCTGGTCGTTCCCACACAGGCTCTGAGGACAAGGACACCCCTCACCTGAGACACCACCAAGGGAAGTCTAACCATCCCGGGGACGAGCCATCCAACAGTTCCAAACACACTTCCATGACCTCTTCAATTCCAATGGCCTTCCCACCTCCTGGGCCACAAACTCTCAGTGCCAGAAGCTGAACCTTAGCTATGCCCAGACCCTTGCCGTCTCAGAAGTCCTGAAATCATGGGCTCCCCACCCCTGCGGGGTTCTCAGAGTCTCGCGCCCACGACACCTGCTCCTTGTGCTCACAGAGAGTCCCTTTCTGTGCTATCACTACTCACCTGAGTGGCCATCGTCTCACGGTACTCTTGGCTCCCTTACATCGTCACCCCCACACTTAACATGCAACGCCCCACCCCTGAACCAGGGCTGCAGGGTCCCTCCTCCACACCTGTACCTGGGAATCAAGCAGGAAACTGAGGGAGGCGAGAGAAGAACAGTAAGACTGATGAGAACTAATATGCACTGAGCAAATAAATCACTATATTCTAAGTCCTGTGCTTAATTCTTTAGACAGATTAACAGATTTAAGTCTCATGGTTGGATGGGACAGGTAGAGCATTATTATTTCAGAATTACAGATCAGCAAACGCAGGCTTAGCGAGGTGAGATTCGGATTCAGGAACGGAGAATCTGAACCCCAAGGGCACACCAGAAACACCCAAAAGATTGTTGAAATAGCCCCTGTGTCCTGGCCCCACCTGAGACCAATGAACTCACAACCTCTGATAGGTTTACGGACCCTAAATGACTCTGCTGAAGGTGCTGGCTCTCAACAGAGGTTAATGCAGTCCCCTGTCCCCCTGGAACATGTGGACAATGCCTGGAGACATTTTTGGTTGTCGCTCTTGGGGATGTGCCAACCCCAGGGAGAGGCCAGGGACGAGGCTCAACATTTTGCCAGGCGCAGGACAGCCCTCACAGCAAAGAATGAGCCTGCCCGAAAGGTCAGCAGTGCTGCCGTTAGAAACCTTCTTAGGAAGGAGGAAGTTGGTTAGGAGGACCTCAGCTCCCATGGGGAACAACGCTGCCTCTTCTCAGTCTAATTTATGCTTCGCTTCTTGACCTGTAAGATGAAGGCGCCAACCCTCATCTTGGCAAAATGTCCCAGAAAGACCAAAATGCAGATGCGACTGTCACCATTTACATCACAAAGAAATGGTAAGCGCTTACACCCAGGAAGGGGTCAAGAGCGGGTAAGAGCGCGCTGAATCGGGCTCTGTGGAAGTAGAAATATTTAAACATGAGGCCTCTGAGATATCAAACTTTACCTTGGTTTCAGGGTTCGGGGACTTTTAAAAATAGGCCCATTAAATGTAACTATAGCCACGTAGCCTCAAATATGTTACGTAATTTTCCATCTCTTTCTTTTCATCTGCTACACCTACCATCCCGGGTAAATCCGTCGCCCGGAGCCCTAGCAGCCGCTCCCTGTTACCCAGGAGAGCGGGAAGTCCAAGGGCCATGAACGTGCTTTGGGAAGAGTTTGGGGTGGTCCCAGATCTCGGAGGTGCGGAAATGAACGACAAGAGTGGGCAGGGGGTGGGGAGAGTAGGGGAAGGGGACGGATGGCCCTTGAAGAACAGGGTCACAAACATGGTCTCACCATGACACCTTTGGATCTTCAAGCTATAAAGTCCAGGTTTTCCTTTCTCACCGTGGTGGCTTAAAGACGGCCCCAGGTACTTGGACACTCCTCCCATCAGAGGGAAGTGTCTAAATATCGGATTCCGTGACCACTGGCCTGCTTATCAAGCCTTTCCCCCTATATCTGTAGATGTCACACGTGCCTTCATTGGTGACAAAGGCTGGGTAGGTGGGGGGATGATCTTATTTACTCCTCTAGACTCCTTCTCTGCACCTTCCCCAGCTTGCTGTGTGCCCAAGAGCCTGGCCTTTATAGACTGAAATGCTGGGTTCCTATAGTGTCTGGATTCTGGCTAAATTTGGTCAAAGAAGGGCAGGAGGAAGGGGCGGCCAGGCTCCCCTGCTCCTGTCAGGGGCCCTCCCCTCCCACTCTTCCAGTTCTTGCTGGGTTCCCAAGGCCCCCACCTCCCACCCCTCCCCTGGGATTTGCAGTGACTCCTCAGGGAGCTTGGCAACCCTCGCTGGTTTCCCTCCGCACGGCCCATGCCTCCGGCCCTGCGTTAAACCCCCCACACCTTTTAAGCGGGCTGTGCTCCCCGAGCACCTCTGGTGACCTTTCCTCAGCTTCCCATTTGTCCTGGTGGCTGGAAGGGAAGCCCAGAAGACTTAGAAGCCTACATATATCTCGTGCTTATCCCTAAAGAGAAACAAAGCAGGAGGGCACCAAGGTGCCCAACTTAAAAATGTGTAATTGGAGTTATACATTGGAAGGAGATCAACAAAGATCTCAGACACATGGACTGCAAGGCTCTTTCTAAGGAGGCCCATATAGGCTCCTGGTCCTTCCCCGGAGCCCGGAGTCAGGGGCCCTGCACACCTGGCACATCTGGAAGCTGCCCCTGAACCCTAGGTTGGAGAGCGCCATTGCTGTGAACCAGGGACATTCCCAGGGCCACTGGGGTCAGGGAGCGACTTCTGCTTTTAGGACCTGCAGGAGGAATTCAGGTGTGACGAGCATTTTTTGGAGTTTCCAACATGACAGAAAAATATCCCCCAGCATTGTTTTCTCATATATGCATATAATCGTTGCCCTGAAAAAAATTCAGACCAAACTAAGAGGTGGCAGGCAAGAGGCAGCCCAGCCCTGCTGCCTTGGCCGCACTATCAGCAGAGACCGAAAGGCCTGGTATACACCCTTCTGGGCATTCTGCCTGGGGGCGCGATGCAGGAAAAGCATCTCCTACCAGGTGTGGGGGAGAGGGGAAGCCCCCTTAAAAACTGCAGAAAGTGAGGCCCAGTCCAGATTCTGGACCGCAGCTCCAGATTCCGGTGCTGGAGGCAGGGCCTCCCACAGGACGGCTGCTGCCCGGTGGCAGCTGGGAGAGGCACGGAGCTGGGGACAGAAGCAGGAACGAGTCAGTGAAGAAAACCAGTAAGAGTCAAGAGACCGAGGTTTGAGCTGCAACTTCAAAGCCGAGTTGCCCTACGACCTTGGAGCAGCCTCACTGGCCCATCTGTAAAATAGGGATAAAAATGGGCACTCTATTAGTGGCTGTGAGGATCAGACAGTGGAGAGCCAGAAGGTGTGTGCACCCTGCGAGCCGCTGACTGTTGGTGTTTACTGGGTGTGCACACAGCTCGAGGAGACGGTGGCCTCACCTCCCTGCTGTAACTCGCCAGTTTTTCAGGACACACTACTACCCACCCTCAGGGGGCTGCTGAGGAACCAAAGTCCGTGGTTCTCAAACTTGAACATGCACCCGAGTCCCCGCCAGGCTATTAAAATGGAGTGCTGGGCCCCTCCCCGGAGCTTCTGAGGCAGGAGGTTAGGCGAGAGGCCGGTGGGGAGAGGCCGGAGGATTACCTGCGTCCGGGCGATGCTGATGCTGCGTGGCCGGGGTCCACACTTGGAGAACCACTGCTCTGTCTAAAGCCCTCTGAGGAGGGTCTCTGATAAAAACTCAAGAGCTGTTGGCTGTGATTATGTTGAGAGGGTCTGAGGGGTTTCACAGAGCCTATTTCCAACACCTTTTCTGCAGACAACACCACTTGCCCCTTCGCTTGCAGAAAACAAGTGGTAGTAGCACTGATCCGCATGCTCTCCTGTCTGGGAATTTCTGGCTCTTTGGGGTGAGGAAAGGGCAAAGGGATGGAGGCTTCCACTGTGCAAGGAATGAAGCCCTGGAAATGAGGAGAGCTGATGGCCACCCCAGCCCTGCCTCGGGCCAGCTGGGTGAGCGGGGCCAAGTTACCTACCCTCTCTGATCCTTAGGGAGTCCTTTGTAAAGGGAGGGATTTATTATTGCTGTACAGAGTTTTCCTAACACCCAAGGTTTTCCAAAGTTCAAGATGAAGGAGGAGAGACACAGAACAGGTAAGTACCTTGTCCAAGGTCCCGTGCCTCAGCCAACTGGTGACAAATGGGTTGAATTCAGAGTCTTGCCTGTAAACCTACACACCCTGGCTCACTAGAGCACATATGTAACTATTAACATTTTTAAATAGTGCCACTAATGTGTCCTTTAAAATCATTTTACAAACCTTTACTAGTGGTGCCTACAAATCTTAGGCACCTCTACTCTCCTGGGAAACTACCAACAGAGTTCTACTTATTCCAGATACTGAATCATGGACCCAAAACACAGAATTCACTCAGCCTTATAGGAATCAGGAGGCACCTCCCAACTGCAGTGGAAGCCAAAGCCCCAGGGGCTCAGCCAGGGGCAGGTGGGCTGCATAGGCTACAGGGCCCACCGTGAGGAGAGGATGGGCTGAACTTCCAGGTGTGACCCCAAGGCAAGGCCCAATAATAAACGAGCAAGAGCAGAAGACCCACCCAGCATTCTCCATCCTGCATATTCCTGGCCTGCTCTAGGACTGATTCGCTCGTGTTATGAAGAATATCCCAGTCTGAGGAATCAGAAAAACAAACGTTTCATGGAAAGCACACGAACAAGTGAGACTGACCTGGAGTCAACAGCAGTCTAATGGGCAGAGTGGACCCATGTTTGGGGTAGGTGGGTTGTCCAAATGAGGCCTGGTACGGATCCACCATGGCCGCCATGTGTTACACTCCTCCCTGTGGGGCCTCTCGGTGACTGGCCTGACAGCTGACACACATGAACCAAACACTCAATCACTCTACAAAGAGGATTGAGTGCCTACTGCACAACTGACCACCTACTGCCCGCTCAGTTGTGGGTGCTGGTGGTGTAGCCGTGAGCCAGCGAGACCAAACCCTTGCCCTTGCCATGGGAGTAAATAGTTTACTTGGGGGACGTGTGTGTGGGTGGTGGGTAAGGCTGAGATTTTAAAGTGAGCTTATCTGGCAGCCATCCCTGAGAGGGGACCTGGGAACGCAAATGTGAAGGGAGGAAATGAGCCTTTCAGGTCTCCAGGCAGAGTGCACCAGGCAGGGAGCAGTGCATGGTAGTCAGTGGGCTCTGGGACCACGGAGGAGCCTGGGCTGCCTGGACAGAGGCAGTGAGGGCGAGCTGAGGGGGGACCAGAGGGGCCAAGGAGGCTGACCCTGAGTCCTCACGGGCGTTTGGAAGAACCTGCCTTTTCTGCTATGTGAGCAGAGCAGCCACTGGAGAGCTCAGAGCTGAAAATGGCATGATCTGACTTTTATTTTAAAAGGCTCACTCAAGATGCCAGTTGAGAACGGACGTTTTGTGCGTGGCATGCGTGGGAGGTAGGGGAGCAGGCAAGGAAACAGAGAACAGTCCAGAAGTTACTGCAATAAGCCAAGTGTGGTGGATGCTGCCCAATGCCCCTTCGATGGGGTCCATGTGGCTCGCTGCGTGGAGGAAAAGTTGTGAGGCCATGAGTTGTCACAACTACAGGAACTACCTGGAGACAGCAAGCCATCTTTCCAAGGTCAGCCCCTTTCTGGGGGGACCACATCCAATAAAACCCACAGAACCCTCGGGTGCCAGCCCCCTGGACACACCTTTGTAGGCAGTGTACGTGAGAAACTCCACCTCGGGGCGTGCTTCATGGCACTGTAAGCAAGAGGTGATGTACTGTAGGACAGGGTGGTAGTGGAGGAGGTGAGAAAAGGCCAGGTGGTGTATCTTCTGAAATCTCTCGTGATTGCTCTGCAGTTGGCTTCCCCAGTGGAGGAAGCAGAATATCACGGCATCGAGATTTACGGCCTGCGGTGAGGATGAGGAGCCACTGTGCACTGTAGCTGAGAGTACAAAACGGTGCAGCCACCACAGTACAGGGCAGGGTGTCAAACTCGTTTTCACCGGGGGCCACATCAGCCTTGCGGTTGCCTTCAAAGGGCCGAATGTAATTTCAACTCCTTAACGGTTGAGGAGGAGTTACATTTATACAGTCCTAAAATTCTTTTCGGCCCTCTGGAGGCAACCACGAGGCTGATGTGGCCCCCAGTGAAAATGAGTGCGACACCCCTGGTGCGGGGTATAATGGTTCCTGGAAAACTTAAAATAGAATTTTGATATGGCCCAGCAAGCCCACATTTAGAGATGGATTTTACGTAGTCTCAAAAGACACCGAAAGCAGGATGTGCAAGAGATATTTGCACACCCCTGTTCATAGCAGCACTATTCACGGAGAAGGGGAAACAACCCAGATGTGCACTGTCGGATGAGCGGACAAACAAACCCTGCGTATGATGTAAATGTACGATTGTTCAGCTTTAAAAGGGAAGGAAATCCTGTCACGTGCTGCAGCTTGCATGAACTTGGAGGACACTGTGCTGAGTGAGATAAGCCAGTCACTTCAGGGCAAACGCGGAGTGCTCTATCCCACTTCTGTGAGCCGCCTGAAGTCCCAAATTCAGAGACAGAAAGTAGACCAGTGACTGCCAGGCAGCAGGGGGCGGGGGGGAGTGGAAGAAGACTTGCTTCACGGTGACAGGGTTTCAGTTTTGCACGATGAGAAAGTGCCGAAGGTNGGAAGGAAATCCTGTCACGTGCTGCAGCTTGCATGAACTTGGAGGACACTGTGCTGAGTGAGATAAGCCAGTCACTTCAGGGCAAACGCGGAGTGCTCTATCCCACTTCTGTGAGCCGCCTGAAGTCCCAAATTCAGAGACAGAAAGTAGACCAGTGACTGCCAGGCAGCAGGGGGCGAGGGGGGGGGGAGTGGAAGAGGACTTGCTTCACGTTGACAGGGTTTCAGTTTTGCACGATGAGAAAGTGCCGAAGGTCCCATCGCACCACAACGGGAATACACTTCACACTACTCATACTGTAGGCCTAAAAATGATTACAAGGGCACATTTCATGTTCTGTGGTTTCACCGGGCCACGGTTCAAAACCAAAGAGATTTACAGTGTGGATCTGCGCTTTTTAGCTACGTGGCCTCCATAAGCCTAAACCTTTCCATTTATAAAATCAGGACGATTAAAATGATTTCATGAGCTAACATACATAAAATGCAATGCCCGACACCTAATCCTCACACAGTAAGTGAAATCGGGTATAATTAGCTTCCTTACCCTCAACGGCCTGCCCCTGCCTTTCATGGGGCTTGCGCTCTCACCGAGCGCGGTGGGGTGACTAGCTAAGCTTCCTTATTTCTCAGTTTAGGGTGCACTGATGTACCACCTCACCTATCAAACGCCTTCCCGTCAGTGAAGATGTAACACCACCTACTGGAACCCCAGTTTCCTCGTCTATTAGAAAAAGGGGGTAATAATAAACACATCAGCTTCCAGGGCTGTTGGACGGATTGAGATGATTCATGCAAAGGCTTACAGCGTGGCGTCCTATACATAGGAGATACGTATCAGCTGCCATTATTATTATTATAAAAGTTTATGAAACGATAAGGCTCTACTTTCAAGGACTTGAGTGCTAAATATTCTAGGAAGTCAGGGCTCAGTCTCTTCCTTGTGCCCTCACGCCCACTCCCCATCACGTAAGAACCGGGACAGGCTCTGCCCCACTGAGGGAAGGAGGGCCTTTGGCTCTGCCAGTTCCCCCTGCTCCGTCCAATGCTGGCACTGTCTCTATCCTCGTCACATACAAAGGGGCAGAAAACACAGGAATGGGGAGGGGAGCCACCAGAATCATCCATCACCTGGGCCACGATCACGGCTACGGAAAATGAGGAGAGAACCGTCATTCTCCCCCCACTTTAGTTTCATCGTCTGTAAGAGAAGCTGGCTGCATCTTTACTTGTTTTTGGTTTGGGTACATTTTTTTTTAATGTGTGTTGTGTGCCCCTATTTTTTCCCTAAGATTTAGTTTAATTAAAAAATACAATAAATGTACATTTTCAAAAATTAAATTTATAGGAGAAAGCGATACAGATGAAAGCAGGCCCATTCAGGAGACTCAGACAGGAGGCTGCCAGAGATGGGGCCCCTGGCAATGGCCAGGGGGGGTGGCTAGCCCCCAAGAGTGTCCTCCCAGATTCCTGCCACCTGCTATTCACGGCCTTGTGTGAACTCTCCTACACTATCAGGGCTGACATGTATGACCAACAGAACTCGGCAGAAGCAATGGTATATAACAGAACGACCAAGGCTGGGTCATAAAAAAGAGTGCAGTTTCTGCCTTGCTCTGCTGAATTACTCCCTCCAGGAAAGCGAGCTGTCATGTGTGAGAACACTCAGTCCAGTGGAGACAATCAAGGAGCCCAGCGAAACAGGGGCTCCAGCCAGGCCAGCGTGCCACCTTGGGCACACAGCCTCCAGCCCCAACCAAGCCTACAGGTGACCACAGCCCCCGTGGGCATCTTCACTACAACCTCGTGGGAGACCTAGGGCCACAACCCTAACTACTCCTGGGTTTATCATTTCCAGGAGCTGTATGAGATACTAAATGCATATTGTTTGAAGCTGTTAAGTTTGGGGGATGACATTCAATGAGGCAATAAACACTAGAGCCAGAGAAGGTACCTAAGATACGGTGGGAGCCAGGACACCCTGAAATTACCGTGTAAGAAAACTTACTAGGCCTCCTCCATCTACGACATTTTCTAAGTTCAGGGCCTGCCATTGAGGGAAGATATCTTAGCAGATCTGCATCTTTGAAGGAGCCCCGAACATGACAAAGGAAGCCAACGAAGTATGAATTCAGATGTTATGACAGCATTATCCAACAGCAATGCGATATTACGGGAGGGTTGCGGGCCAACCCCTCCACTGCTGGGATGGTATGTGAAATCCTGGCAGATAAAGTACAAACAAGGAAAGAGATCAAACAGCCCAAAATACTGTGGGTTAGTTAGGGGCTCAGAGAAACGCAGGTGAGAGGTGACAAGTTTTATAAACATAAAGCCGAAAGCAAAATGGTAAATCCCTGCTGAGCTAACAAACGCAGCCGCAATCTGGAAGGCCATTTAAAACAACCCAGCTTCCTTAGAAAAGAGCAGACACATCCTTGTTCAGACCTACTGAGAAATAAGAGTGCTTGGAGAGCTGCTGTGCCACCCCCCTCCCCGTGTGAAAGACGACCCCTCTATCACAACTGGTCACCTGACGCCTTCTGAAGTGAGGCACCTGCCAGGCACAGAAGGACTGGGGTGCTGAAGCTGATGAAAAGTGTGGGTTTCAGGGCGACAATCCACAGAGCGTTTGATACAGTGGTTCCAAACACGGGTGCTGGAAGCCAACTGCTTAGATATCATGCAAACCCCACCTCTACCTGTCAGTGTGACTTTGAAATAATTATTTCGCCTTTAGGAGTTTCCTCACCTGCAAAAGGAAGAAAGGATGTGGTGTAGACTAAACGAGCTCTGTTATGTAAGCGTGGTATCTGGCACACTTTAAATGCGTCAATGGTGACTTTTAGGCCGATTACATTACCACTAAGGAAAAAAGTTCAAAGCACAGAGTAGAAGGAAAGAAAGATTCTTCCTTAAAGGTGGTCTGACATCAGAGAGTACCATCCACCTGACGTTCCATAACAACAGTGTCGATTGTTGCTATCTTACAGCATATCCACAAACGGACAGTTCTCCCATTGAGAGATGGGGTGTGTCTCCATTGCCCAGAAACTGGGTGGGCTTTTGTGAATGTTTCAACCAACAGGCTGCACTACCAGCAGAGGTGACACTATGGGACTTCCAAAGACAGGTCATAAAGTGCTTCCCTTCCGCCTTGCTCACTGGAGTACTTGGACTTAAAGCCTTCAGATGCCTGCTGAGCAGCCTGCTGCCCTGGAGCCGCCAGGCTGTGAGGAAGCCCAGACTAGCTCTGCAGAGAGGCCACACACACGGAGAGGCCCCAAGTCAACACAGAGTGATGCGGGGCCAGCCCCGCTGCTCCAGGCCTGCACTGTTTCGGCTCCAGCCACCAACTAAGGACAATGGTATGAGGGCCCCTAAACCAGAACCACTCAGCTAACCACTTCCCAAATCCCTGAGCCCCCCAACACACACACACACACAAACTATGAGAGGTAATAAAACAACTGGTGTTTTAAGCTACTGTGTTTTAAGTGATTTGTTAGACAGCAATAGGAAACTGGAGTATCTGTCATAAGTATACGTGACACTCCTACAGAGTTAGCTTCCCACCTGCTATCTCATTTTGTCCTTGCAGTTACACTGGGAAAAACAAGGTCTCCTTTCCTAACGATAAAGCAGCACTCCGCGGGAATACCTGGATTGCCCAAGGTCACATGACTAGTGAGTGGCAAAGCAAAAATCCCTAGTAAGAAACTCTGACCTCAGGTCCAGTGATTTTTCTGCTGTGCCATAGCTGACCCCCCAAAATAGACCACAATGCAAGAAAAATATACATATTGGCACATACATAGGCACGAGTGGAGATAGAGCCACTCTGCTCCGAGTCTCAGGGCACACGGAAACCTGCCCCTCACGGGAGCACCCCTGCCTTGACACCCGAAACACACGGATAATGTGGGCAGCTGGTTGAAAACGACATAATTAAGAAATGATCAGAGGACACAAGGACTGGTGAGGGCCTCGTATTTCTAACACCAGATGACTCCGCGGACGGCCTGGCCATCGTCACAGAAGAGTTTTCAGACATACCTGTCACACCCCAGAGAAGTTTCAGTGCAACAAGAGATGAAGGTGACGTCCTTCGTCACGGGGCCCTGCACCTGACAGCCGGGCAGGACGAGCTTCAGCCCTTGTAACCACCACGTGTCACCTGAAGACCTGCTTCTATTTTGACTCCATGGAATGACATTTCTTGTTTGCCTCTACAGCGTTTTCACTACGATTGATAAATAACAAGCCATGGAGAGAGCGGAAGTATATTGCTAATGGGTATGAAGCCAGCATCGCAAGGTAAATGTGCACCCACAGTAAATCACTTTGGAATAAGACACCAGGAGATCAAGACTTTCAAATTCATCCGTGAAAGATGTGAACAGGACCGGGGGCTCATCACAGACTAATTTTACCAACAATCACTTTTTAGGGGGCTAAGAAGTAATGGTATCAATTAATGCCAAAGAAAGAGAAAAAAACATATAATTCTCAGATGCAAGTCAAAAGACTAAAAAAAAAAAAAAAGCCTGAAGCAACCTAAAGGTCCAAATTCCTATATTCCCACATTATCTTTCAAAGAGTGCAGGGATAAAAGAATCCCCTCATGTGTTTATATGTTGTGCCTTCAAGCAGTGGTTTCCAAACATTCTCTACTATCTCAGAATCACCTGAATAGATTGCTTTAATACTCATATTCTTGGGACCTACTCCTAGAGATTCTCGGTTAGTCTAAGTGGGTCCCCTGAATACGCATTTTTGACATGTAATTCTAATGTACAACCAAGTTTGGAGACTGCTAGGTGACAAAGGATGTCCACTGTAACCATACTATCTGTTTTCTCTAGAAGCAGACCTCCAACATGTTAGTAGAAAACACGGCTTCCTTGAAAGAAATCTATCTTTTCCAGGCTCCCTTGCAGCTACATTGGCAGCTTAAGGCAGCCCTGCAACAGAGTGCAGCCAATAGGTCCTAAAAGGAACTGAATGTGAAATGTGTAAGACATGTTCTTAAAGGGAGGTCAGATGCTCCATTCTAATGCTACTTCCTTCCTGCCACCTGGAGTGTGGACAACATGACTGAAGTTCTGACAGTCACTATCCATCAGGAGATGACCTTGAGAATGTAGGCAAGCAAGGTAAGTGAACCATAAAGGAAGCCCGCCTCCCTAACACTGACAGCCCTACACCAAAAGCCTCCAGACTTCCTGACCATAAGATGAAATGAGATGCAGAGTCACCGTTCCTTGGGCTTTTTGATACATTACAATGAAATCTAATACTAATACACCTACCTATCTTAGAGTCTGCCTAAAACTCTAACATCCACCATCCAAAGGATATGAGGCAGGAACTTGATTTTAACCCATAATTTACAAACAAGAAAACGTGAGTACAGAAAAGTGATACAACTTGCTCAATGCCACATGAGCAAGCTAGGAATGTGCCAGCATTTAGACTCGTCTCCCAACTTCAAAAGCCAATAGTCTTTTGCTCACACTATTTTGCCGGGCACTCAGAGAAGAAAGTCCTTTTTTTTAAAGAAGATTTTATTTATTCATCTTTAGAGGGGAAGGGAAGGAGAGAAGGAGAGAAGTATCAATGTATGGTTGCCTCTTGTGCATCCCCCACAGGGAACTGGCCTGCAACCCAGCACGTGCCCTGACCGGGAATCGAACCGCGATTGTGTGGTTCGCAGGCCCGCGCTCAATCCACTGAGCTACACCAGCCAGGGCAAGAAGGTCCTTTTAAAAGTAGAATGTGTACCTCTCAAAAACTGCACAGAGGAAGGAAGCTGCTGTCCACACAGGAAGAGAAATCCCCCTTTTCTCCCTCAATTGCACTTCTCCCTTTTCATTTTCTTTTTCTGTTTTTCACGTTTTTGGTTTTTCTTCAGTTCTTTAAAAGTAGGGCTGGGTCATAATAATGTAAATTATTATACTCAAGGGGGAAAGCTCTGTTTCTGAGCCTTCCCACCTAATTAGCAGAATTCCATCACCTACTCCAAACTGACACCATGACCATCCCCTGAGAGCACAGAACCTGCCAGAAATCACACAAGCTTTCACCCAGGCACAAATAGATGTTTCCCTGATTAGGGACCTCCCCAAACCAGCCTAGACCAGGGGAATTTGTGAATACTGCTGAGTTCCCATTTTCTTTTTTAAAGATTTTATTTATTTTTAGAGAAAGGGGAAGGGAGAGAGAAAGATAGGGAAAGAAACATCCATTGGTTGCCTCTCACAAGCCCCCAACTGGGGACCTGGACCATAACCCACGCATATGCCCTGATGGGGAGCTGGACTAGCGATGCTTTGGTTCACAGGCTGGCTCTCGGTCCACTGAGCCACACCAGCCAGGACAAGTCCCCACTACCAAAGATGTAAAATAGAGATGTCCAATAATACAGGCCACTGTCAATGATTATGGGAGATTAAATGAGACTGGGCCTGGTGTACAGTCAGGACTGAATAAACATACAGCATTGAATACCACTGACATTTTGCATTTCTCTATTTGTTAATTGCCTCTTTCTCCACCTCCCAACACTACAAGAACTAGAAGAAAGGAAGTTTGTCTCTTTTTCATCCATTGCTATGTCCCACCACAGAGAACAATGTGAGATACGTAACAGAAGCTCAATAAGTACTTGTCGAATGAATGAATCAATGAATCAATGAGCAAATGAATGAATAATAATGCAGTAAAGCCATTTCCTGCCCAGGTATTCAGTGCTCGTCTGACTGACCAACTCACCGTGTCCTGAATTCTTCCCGCTGGGATAGTGCTTTGCTTCATATTTTTCCTACTCACGTGTGCACTCCTCATTGGACATACTCCATCTGCCTCTCTCCAGATCTCCACCACTCTACACTCCAGCCAAGAGAAGCCCTACCGTCCCCAGGGCTTCTCCCTGACTGTGCCCGTCCAGAGTCTCCGCACTTGCCACTGACCTTCCATAGAACTGGTCTACATCACTCAATAAGCCCTACACTCCCTTGCAACACACTGTGCAGTGTCTAGAAATACTAGAAATACTAGAAATCACCCCATTCACATGAATGGGTTCGAGTTTGCAAAGCTGTCTCTTCAGGAAGTTTGAAGTCTAATATTCTGAGATTGTGCCCAGGAAATGAAATAAAGAAACAGCACATAATACCTGTGTCTACCTAAAAATCATTTCAAAATTGCCCGTAACTGAAAGCACACTATGTGTACCTTTATATGGACATCCCAGTTAACTCTCACGAGAATTCCATGAAGGAGATACTAGTTTTTCAAACTTATTTACAAGGCATCTGAAGTTCAGAGAGTTTGGGTAGCTCGTTCAAGCACTCACAGCAGAAAGCACCAGAGCTGGGGTAAAAAAATCAGGCTTCTGTGTGTCTCAAAGGGTCTCGCTCTTAATAGGTGCTCTAAGTCATGTCCGAGAGAACTGAAGAAGCAGGAAATGAGGGAAGAGAAGAGGAAGGGAAAAGGAAGGGAAGAGGAGAGGAAGAGGAGAGGAGACAGAGAAGAGTGTGTGTGTACTCAGTACACATATAATCATGGCTACATGAATGGGGGGAGGTGAGAGGTGGTAGGTCGAAGGGTTGGTAGGTTTTACAAATGTCCAAAGAGTTACTAAGAAATAAAGCATACTCTGAAAGAGGGAAAATGACATCAAGCTATAAAAGCTCAAACTGCTGCCTTAGATAAGCAACAAGTCTTCTGAATTGCAGGAGCTGTTCGCAAAGTGCAAATGAGACCCAAGAGAGCTGACCAGCAGGGCTGCAACCCCAGGTGCACCACTCAACACTGTAGTCTAAGTAACAAGGGTCGTCAGGATGACAAGTAGGTGTATAAACCTTTGCAGGTCCAAACGAACTGCAAAGAAAGGAGAGGTGGGTTCAACCAGCTTGCGCCTTTTAATAACTTTATAGTATATGTTTTCTCACTCCCATTTTTCAGATGGCAAAACCGAGGCTCAGAGGCTAACGAACTGTCAGGCCCAACAGCAAAGTTAATGACCATTCCAGATTCACACCCAGGACTGGGTCAAGAATGGCAGCCCCGTTCAGGCACCTGGCAGTGCTTCCAGGGCAACATTTGCAAGAGGTGGGGACAGGTGGGCCTTCGGATGGCTTCAGATGTTCTTTACCTCACACTTCTCCACGACCGGCTGCTGCCCACACTCGGAACTGTTGCCCGCCACGATGCCAGCACGAAGGTTCTCGCTGTCCCCAGTACCCTCCTCCATGGAGTAGGTCTTGGAGTGGTTGCCACGGCGATGGGCTGGGGCCCGGCCCTGGGCCAGGCTGAGCTGCCTGCGGAGTGCCCGGTTCTCCTCCTCCACCTCACGCATGCGCACCTCCAGGCTCTCGCGTTCCCGCTGGCCCGAGGCTGAGTACCGTGGGCTGTGTGGCTGGGACTCCAGTGGAGACAGGGACACAGGCTTTCCATCTGTGGGCACAGAAAGACCAGGGAAGAGTTAACCCGGGTTGAAACACACCCCAGCCCCTGCATGTACCCTAGACAGCCATTACTGCAGAGCAAAGTTCCTTTCACAATCCCATTTACAAGGGAAAACAGATGGAAAATGGGTTACAAATAAACCCATCCAGACTGAACTGGGAACGAAGTGGAGAACAGAATGACTTATTGCGGCGATAAAAACTAACATGCTGTTTAGAGAAGACAATCATAATATAATTTTTCCTAATTAAATGCACTGTCTTCTTTTCCCTACTTGGCAGGTTACTCTGTAGACATCCTTGTTTTCAATAAAGCATTATGAACACGAGGAAGGAGGCAGAGGTGAGGAAAGAGGAGAAAGGGAAAGTGAAGGGAGTAGGAGGACATGAAAGTGGGCGAAAAAAGGAAGAAAATAGGGGGGGGGATATGAATAATGATTAAGCCCACCTATTTTTTCCTATGCAAACTCCTATTCATCCTTCAAAACCCTGTTTCAGAAGCATCACCTCCCATAAAAGCCTTCGAATGGCAGAGAAAATATCCTTCAGCATATCCCCAAAGTATTTTGTACATGAGCACTACAAAAACCATATACGTGTATCTGTCATAAATTATTTTATCAAATGTATCCTATGAAGATTAGGAGTTCGATGAGGACAAAGGCTGGTCTTCCTCCTCTCTGTGGTTACATTACCATAATATCCAGTAAATGCTGGAAGGGTGGAGGCCATGCCAACAGTAAAATAGTGAAGGGCAACAGGAAGAAGAAAGTAGTAACGTGATCAATCTCAAAATTTTCCCAGAAAAGCAGTTACGGTCAAGCTGAGGGCCAGCACCACTCCATTTGACAATCATATGGAGAAGACAAGTAGGTCTTTCAAAGTCACACGACAGAGTGTGCTGATGCCTGAATGCATACCCCGCTATTTCATATGCCCAAGCCTGTACACTTTCCACCTAAATGCAGTTTTATAATACGCTATACAGATAGCCACACATTTAAAAAATTATCAATGTGAAACCCCATCTCCCCAGGATACTTAGCATACCATCTTGTGTACAGCAGGCGCTTAATGCATGCTTACCACTGAGGAGCCCCAGGGACACCAGATGCACCAAAAGGTGTCACTCCTCTGTCCCTACACCCCAGAAATCCCGGCATCCAGCTCCACCGTGGCTGCCCCAGAGACGGAGAAAAATCGCATCTCCAGCAAATTACCCTCTCTCGGCCACCTGCCAGAAACACTCCTCTTTTTTTGTACTTCAAGTTTTTCTACTTCCTGCCCAGACCCCACTGAGCTTTCAAAATGTCCCCGAGAGTCGGTGTGACTGATAAACCTGAGGATCAAAGAATGTGGTGGATTCCGCCCTGTGGGGCTCACCTGCGCTGTGGACTGCATGGCCTCGGCCCAGGGCCTTTGATGTGTCTCTGGGCCTTCACAAACACAACCCCTTTCTTCCTCCTAATCACCTCGGGGTGAAACTCCTGAGCTCCCCGTCCTCTACCATGAATGCAGCAAATACCGACCCGCTGAATTACGCTGCCCAGGAGTACAAAGCAAAGGCCAAGGTGAGTGTGGGGGGACGGGAGATCACAGGTTGATTGGGGTTGCGTTGTCGCCAAGCTGGACAATTACAAGCTCTGACCCAGGCTTATGAAATGGGTCTCCCTGTTTGGTCGAATCAAATTAGTTCCACGGAGAATGAAAAGAGAATAGGCAGCTAACAGCAACTGCGTTTTCTCAGCTGACATCAGCGTGGCCAGCAGGGGTGGGGAAGATGAGCATGGAGCCTGGCGGTGGGCAGAATCACACTTTGTCTAGCGCCTGTGGCATGTCTGCATGTACTGGGTAGTTCATGCAGAGAATGTCAGGTCATCATAGCACAAGCAGGTGGCAACTGGTGTCCCCATTACGGGTGAGGAAACTTGAGATTCGAAAAGCTAAGGCATGTCCCCACTGTGGTGCAGCATGATTCGAATCAAGGAGAGCTAGAGGTCCAGGCACTCTGGGATACGGGGGTCTTAGGGAACATCTGGGCAGAAACCCGAGAAACTCTGGAAGCCCACAACACTAACAATGAATGGGAACTCCAAGGGTGTTCTTTGGAGGGGCTACTTAAGTGTTCTGAGCTTCAGTATTCCCTTCTGTGAAATGGGAGCAGAAATGCTAACCTTACGAGGATGAGGGAAGGCCCAAGTAAGATACCCAAATACAAAGCACTGAGTACTGTGCCCATAGCTGGGAGTCACTCAGTATAAAGTAGTTCCTCCAACTCCTTCCCCCTGGGGTTGGCGATCCTACAGGTAAGATGAGGTGATAATGTCAAAGGCTGCAAATGTTCTGAACACAGCACTATTCTGAGTAGCACGTGGGAGCAAGCCACACTGTGGTTTGCTTTGACATGTGGCATCTCTGAACCTTCTCGCCTTCAGCTTTAGGTAGGTCAAAGGTCATCCAGGCAAATGCAGACGATGAGGCAGGTATCCCATGGGGGCTGCATCACCTCCCGTACGCCTCTCCAGAAAGCCCCACATTCTACACGCTTACGAAAAGTAAATTTTAATTCTTTGATTATGTGCTTATAAAGAAAGGATAATTAGGCAAACCCTAAGCCACTACGATTCCAGGGATCCTGACGGGGAAGTGCTCTCAACGTTCTGCGCCAATTTCTATGCTCCTCAGACCCCAGATGTCCTTCACCAAACTTTGCTCTCAAAGACGTCCGGGTGTTTTCTGCACTTTACAACTCTGTCACCACTGAAGACAGACAAAATAATAAATGCCAGGCCTCAAAGAGGGGAGGTCACGTTGGAAAAGTCAGCACTCACGCTATGCCCAGTGCCTGGCATGTACCCAGTGCTCAGCAAAGGGCAGGATTATAATTTCTGATGTGTGTCTGTTTTAAGGGACATTGGCTCGAGCTGACCCCTCTTTCTTCCTCAGCCAGTTGCTGCTTTGGAAAGGGAGTGTGCTGGAGACAGGCTCCAGGCTCCTCCCGGCTCTCATCTTCCAGGCTCACGGCAGATGGGCCCTGCATCTCCACCGTGGCCAATCGAGGCGACGCTGCGTGGACAGAGGTGGGTAAGTGGGGCCCCACTTCTCTGCCACATTTGTGGCTCATTCTGCATTTATTCCTGACCCTCGCTGTTGTTCCTGGATCACTCATCTCTCTGGCTCCTGGTTTTCTCGTTGCAGCTTCTCCTAACCCTCCAGGGCTAGTTGGCGAGGGGGTTAGGGTGGTGAAAGGCTGGCCACCTTAGATGTGTTCTGTACGTCTCTGTGATGTCTTAAGGGCTCTGGTCTCTCCCAGAACAACCCCCTGTTCTGTGTACAAATCGTCATTATAAGACCCATCACATGAGATTTTTGGCCTATGAAAACGACTGTGCCTCCAGCAGTATTTTTCAGTTAGTAATGAAGAAAGAGTCCTCCCCAACCCCCACCAGCCCGCCCCAAGCCATCCTGGATAAAAATTTGGTCCTAATACATGGCTTGCCCCGTGTAAAATTTATCACTTGAATTCAACACATTTGTCTATACCCTGCTCATCAAGACAAGTCTACTGATCACATGTTTGATGTGTGTCCAAGTGCCGCAGAAGTTCCTACGTGCACTCTTTCAGCTTCCACACTCATTGTGTCGCAGACTGGTAACAGTTTGGCAACTGTGAGAGAGTTTATTTTACATGTCAACTTGCCTGAGCCACGGGGTGTCCCGATACGTGGTCAAACATGATTCTGCGAGTTTGGGGATGAGATTAACATTTGAATCGCTAGACTGAGTAAAGCAGACTGCCCTCCCCAATGTAGGTGGGGACCTCACCCCATCAGCTAAAGGCCTGAATGGAACACAAAGGCTGACCCTGCCCTGTGTAAGACAGAGTTACAATTCCTGCCTCGCAGCCTTTGAACTGGGACATTAGTTTTTCAAGGTGTGTGTGTGTTTCTTGCCTTCGGACTTGAACTGAAACTCTGGATCTTCCGGGGTCTGGAGCTTGCTGGCCTTCAGACCAGAATGACACGGTGGCTCCTCTGGGGCTCCAGCCTGCAGACTCACCCTGCAGATCTTGGAACGTGACCACCTCCGTAATCAGGTGAGCCAATCGGTTATAATAAATCTCTTTGTGCACACACCCCCACACCCTATTGGTCTGTTTCTCTGGGGAACTCTAACAAGGGCAGACAATAATCTGCAGACCATACTAGGAGTGCCGCTGTCCAATATCTGGTTTCTTCATTCCCAGGGCCTGGCATGCTTATTAAAGCATGTGAATAACAAACAAAGGGAAAGACTGGCATCCAGAACTAAAAAAAAAGCATGAAAAAACAGACCCAGCAAGTCTTAAACTAAAGTGACTCATTATAATATTAAATGCTAGGGGACGAGGGACAGATAACCAAGAGAATGAACAAAACAAATCTTGTCACAAAAACATGAGACTGGAATAAGAAAGAGCAGACTCCAAATTATGGTCTTGCCACTTACTAATAATAAACTTAGGCAAACTACTTAGCTTCTCTGTGATTCAGTGTCGCCACCTGGAAACTGGGGGACGCTGGTGACTGCAAAAGCATGCATTAGGCCGATTCAGAGTAGACACTCACATTTCCTCTGTCCGCCCCCACCCCTCCCAGTCTGCAACAGGACACACTAAGACAACAGCAAACAGAATTCCTAATTTCTGGGCCCCCTTTGCCTTTGCTTCTCTAGTACCTCTCCTCCAGGTTTCCATTTTTTCAGATGCACGTAGTCTGTCTGCGAGGTGCATCTCGGTCACATAACACCAAGGTGTGTCGATCTGTGGCTCAGCCCACTTTGAGTTTAAAATGTTAAACGAGACATCATTCAAAACGTTAGTTTACAACACCTTCTGCCTCCCTCCAAAACATACATACATTTCTCAACAAACATACATTTATCATCCGATTGGAATCTCTGACTCCACTTGAAATGAATGCACGGAATTAAGAATAAAGAACATCTAAGATTCGGAACAAAAACGGTAGATTGACAATCAGCCTCCCTGCAGTGTGGTGACAGAGATTAGGCACGTGCCACCCCACGCGTCCTAAGCGATGATCTGGGTCCATCTGCGTGCACTGACTGTCTCTGGGTGAGGGCACTCAGGCTGCATGGGGTCCACCCTTTGCAAAGAGACAGAACTGCAGGCCCCATAAACAGAGGCGGGGCAGGCACCTGGGTGGGCTTCCAGCCCTGGGGCCACCCATGGAGGGGGCTCAGACCAGCCTCTTCTAGCGGTGACAGAACCTAGACAGATCTCTGTGGTCACAGACACTAAGATCCTGCACTCATGCCCAGATTTCGGGAGGGCCGTCCCCTGCCTCGTTCTCCCCGTGATGAAGACGCTGCATTCTTTAACCTTTATATGGCAAAGTCCCCCCACGTACAATCTGTCACCAGGGCCTGGCAGTGCTTCCTTCCTGGTGTTTGAAGCACTTGCTTCTCTCATTCTATTTCAGACATTCTACCCCAAACCAAGCCTTTTCATCTTATCCTAAAACAGGGGTCATCAAACGTTTTCTGGAAGCCCCGGAGAGTAAATGTGGTTTCTGCTATGGGCCATGCGGTCACTGATGCTAGCACTTGACCCTGTCATCGTAGTGCAAAAGCAGACACAAATACATGACGCATGGACACAGCTGTGTCCCAACAAAACTTCATTTACAAAAGTGAGGGCTGGGTCAGACTCAGCCTCGGGCCCTGCCTGGTTTGCAGACCGTGTCCCAGAACCTCCGTCTCCTTGCTTACTCTCCCTTCCTCCCTGTCCCTGCCGGCCTCAATCGTAGGTGCTAGGGATAACGTTCTACATGACGGTCCTATTCCCACCACACTTTGCAGTTTGACAACATACAGAAGTAACTCCATCTACTGCAAGGTCATCTACCAAATTCAATGAACACTTGGTTAGTGCCTAAGAAGTACCTGCAGGCTGCGTATCGCCTCATCATAGTTTATACAACACTTTAACGAAGTGAGTGTTTCCACCATCCCTATTTGAAAAATAAAACGAGAGAAAGAGACACATGATTTAACTTGCTCAATACCATCCCAGCACCAAATGACCAAGGAAGAACCTCGAACCCACGGTCACTGGCCTCAACTCAACTGCTCTTTTTGCCTCAAACCAGAACATCTCCTATCCAGCCCACTCCAGACAAGTCCAGTCTAATTTGTTGTTGCTACTGCTTCATCCCTGGCTGCTTGGGCCAGTCCTTCTCGATCCTTGTTACCATTATACTCCCTGGGGAAACTTTAAAAAAATATTGATGGGCACAGGCCCCATCCCAGATTAAGTAGCTTAGAATCTCATGGGTTGGGGGTCTAGTCGTCAGCACTTTTGGAAGCATCCACCCTCCTGAGAGTCTCATGTGGAGTCAAGGTTGGGAAACACGGATTAGCTCAGGCATACCCGAAAGCCTCTGGCTGAGGCATCATAACCCTCTCTGTAAGCACGCCCGGTGGCCCCTTATGGTGACTTTCAGGAACTGGCTTCAGTGCAGAGGCGGTTGCAGCACCACCACACTGCAGTCCCACTATTGCTCAGACTGGGGCCCCAGCTTCCCCTTCCCCGAACAGCACCCAGCACGTAAGCCGGGCTTCCTAGAACCCAGGCTGCCCGGATGGCAGCTCCTACCAGCTTGGGGCTGTTTTGATCCTCTGAATCCCGTTCCCAGCAGGATGAGGGCTCTCTGCAAAGCAGGGCCACTGCTGCAGCTGCTGGACCCTCTGGACTCCCTGGTGCCAGGGTCCTTTCTCGTGACTGATAGGTCCCTTCAATTCCATGATTTCTCCAATTCTTCACATTCCACGTTAGGCCGTGTTCATCAAGTAAGAATCTTAAAATGTCTTTTAAACACAGAAGGAGTGACAATACAATGCTCCTTTTGATGCACTTTGCAATTGCAAAACAAACAGCAGAGCCAAGATCATTTTAGAAAACTCAGTTCCATTTAAAAGTCTCACATTTAACAATCAAATTTTTTTTAAATTCTGGTTACTGGATGTCCACATGACAAGCTGATGAGTTACCACTTCTGAGCGGTTTCCAGGTCCAAGTCCAAAGACACAGGTCCCGCGGGCCACTTCCCGACATTCCAGACTGTGGACCCAGCTTGGCTGTGGGGAGGAAGTGGCAATATAGCACATAATGGGTGCTCGCTTGTTAGGGGGTAAACAGGGAATGTTTCACACCCACACTCCCCAAAGTGATTTTCTGGGAGTTATCTTTGTCTTTGGCACCCAAAGCCAACTTTCATTCCAGCAAAGGACTTGGCGATCTCTGGCCGAGACTGAACAACAGTGAGAAAAGAGCTCCTCGCAGGCTTCGAAAAAGAGAACTTGCAGCCACAAGGCCTGGGAAAGAAGCCGAGATTTGTCTCCTCATCCCAGGCGAAATGCGATATGACATTATTTCCCAGAACCTTGTCTTAAAGAGCTTCATTAAGTCAAGAAAATGAAGACATTTTTAGCACCATTTGCTGTATCCGTAGCGGGATTTTGGCTGTGAGTGCTGAAATGTACCCTAATGAGCCATGATGTCAGTGTTTTGCCCCTTGAAACTTGAGATTCAGTGATTTCAAAGCTTCACATAAGTCGGTTTTGGCCAAATAGTCTAGGTTCTAAAAGTTTGAGACAGTTGGTTTTTGAACTACTGGCCCCACAGCACGAGAAACTGAGTGTTTCCGCTTCTAAAGCTGGCCAACCCCACTGCTGTTGGCTACCCGGGGGGTGTAAGCAGGGACGGAAAGATGTTGGTCCGTGGCGTTCAGATCACCGCCACACAAGGCAGAAGATCGTGGACGGGGCGCTCTGTTTTCATGCAACTGAACGACTCAACAGCAGTCAAGGTCACCAGGCTGTTTTCGTGACCACCGTTGGCGCGTGCCAACACACTGCGCCCCAGAAAATGCGAGGAGACATTCCTTCCAAACCAGGAGAAGCGACCTGCGTGTGAGAGCACAGCGAATCCACACTCCAGTCATCTCTGATCACCTCCTACCCCCATGCAGCTCTTTAACATCAGTCATGCTTTGCTCCAGCGTTGGTCTCCACCAGTTGAACTTGAGAAAGCAGCATCTGCCCTTGCATGTGAGTCGATGCTATAAGGAATATTCTAACACGTTTCACAGCAGAGAGGACGTGAGTGTTTTTGTCACGGGGGTGGATTCCTTCCATTGCACCCCTTTCCCGCAAAACTGCCAAGTCACCTACACCAGTGTTCCCACCCTCAGCCCAAGTGTGAATGAAAAACAAGCGAACACACGCAGACGCCTGCCCGAGCGTCCCCGCGCCTACAAAAGGCTGCTCTCCGTTTCTGTCTTGTCCTTTCCTCACAAAGTCTACCACCCTCCTCATCAGCTTGACTGACTTAAAGCTATAGTCCAATTCCCGACAGTATCCATGCTGAAATAAAGAGAAAAAAAAACCTTCATCGTTCCCTTTTTCACTCTTTCCTGACAAATCCAAACTATCCTGTAGGGAGAAACTGGAAATGAAGAATGAAGTTTCGTCGGGAGAGATGTGGGAGGGAGAGAGGAGGAGATTTTATCGGGAGCTCAGCTTGACACACATAAGGCTTTCTCAGGACGGGCACTTGGCAAAGATAAGACATTACCAAGAGCAAGACAGATGTTTGGGTAAAACATTGTGCTAATGCCTATTAAGCAAAACCTACCGTCTCTACTATTGACAGATGGTTATTTTCTTCCAAGTCCTACTCCTGGGATGATGGTAATCTTTTATAAGGTGCTTCCAACAGTAACATAAAAGCAAGAGGAATTAAACTAAGGACCTTTAACAGTTTGACTCCATGGAGGCAAAGCCAGGATTTCTCTGGGCAAGTGGAGAAGAAGCCTGTGCTGGGGTGTAGGGAGCACAGAGAGACGCAGAGGAGGCAAGAGATGGTTGACAGCGGGGCCTCCAGTACCAGGTCCCAGTTCCTGGCCCCAAAGAGAAGAACCCCCTTCAGGACAGAGGCCTGCCTGAGACTAGCCCACCTAATGAGACTGGCCTCAGGGGCCGTGTTAGGGCGGGGACGAAGAAGCTGCTTTGTAAAGAAAACAAAAAAACCCAATCCAGGCCTTGCTGGACTTCTTGGATTTGCTGCTGAAATCTCCTGCACTTCACAACTCCACCTTCTGATCCCGAATTGCACCCCAGAGAACCAGTGATCTTCACTGACCACTCTTTCCAAAGCCCTTACACGTGGCAGGCCCTACCCGACGTTCCTGGGTCGCATGACCGGCCATTGGAACAAGCATTAAGTATCTGTGCTATTTCCTTTGCAGGCATGGCCGCCTGGTGAGTTACCTTTGGCTCTTCGACCTCTCCCTGGAAAATCCCTGGAAGCGTCCTCTATTCTGCTCAGGGTCAGCTGGCCACGCCATTCCTCTCACTGTCACGGGATTTCCTGCCACCTTCTATAACATGGATTTAAGGTAGTAGCTCTTCCTACATTTTGGGGCTGTTGATGTATCCTGGTTCACCCTCTGCCTACCCATCCCCCAACACCGATTCAGGGCAGACACCAGGCCAGCGAAGGCAGGGTCCATGTTGAATCTCCTTCGATTCCCTTGTGTCTTACATAGCACCAGTAAGCACTGGACATTTTCATGCACTCACTACGCTGTGGGAAGAGAGGACTCGGGAGTCACTTGCTACTCCCACATCCCAAGGACAGACCTTGATTCCTATCCCCAAAACCTTCTGGTCCTTCTTTCAGCAAAGGGCGTCACTCTTGCACAGGCCAAAAACATAGGGCTCATTCTTAAAATTCTTCTCCGCTGTTCACAGATGCTGCACGAGCAATATATCTGAGTGCTGGCTGCACCTTCCAACTTTTCCCCAACTGTTCTTTCCAACACTGCTGCAGCCCCAGGTTTGGCCATTTCTCACCTGCACCCAGTCAATCGCCACCTTACTGGACACTCTGCTTCAGACAGTCTACTTGCCACTCAGCAGCCAGATGACATTTAACAATGGTCCTCAGGTCCCTAGTCTGCACAGACCCTCTGTCACGGGGCTCCCGTCAAACTTAAAACAGACCCCAAATGTCTTACGGTGGATGGCACGGTCCCACAGAACCTTCACCTCAGTTACCTTTCTGACCTAACACGATCCTCCAGTCCTGCTCTGCCCGCCACACGCCCTGCAGATGCTTCTTCAATGTACCAAGAACTCTCCCACCTCAGGGCCTCTGCACTTGCTCTTGGCTTTCCGCCCTCTTAACTGAGGATTCTGCTGAGACACCACTCCTCAGAGAAGAATCTGTAAACCAGCCTGAACAACGCCACCCTGACCGACCCTGCCCTCCCACACCAGCTCAGTGTTTCTCTCACTTCTCCATGGCACACACACCGCAGCACTGCCCCCGCCCCCGCCACACACACACACACACACACACACCCCTTCTCATCTGCCTGTGTGTCCACACCCAGGATACAAGTTCAATATTGGGTTAGGGTCTTTTGTGGCTCTGTCTCATCCACCACTGTATCTCCGGGCCTAGAACCAACACATAGTAGGCACCCAATAAATGCCTTGAAAGACTGAATCAATAAGTACAAGCAATTAAAGGAATTGTTCACTGACAGAACTGGATCTAAATAAGGGTCATAAGCCCTGGCTGGTGTAGTTCAGTGGATTGAGTGCGGGCCTGTGAACCAGATGATCATGGTTCAATTCCCAGTCAGGGCACATGCCTGGGTTGCAGGCCAGTTCCCAGCAAGGGACATGCGAGAGGCAACCATACATCTATATTTCTCTCCTCCTCTCTTTCTCTTCCCCTCTAAAGATAAATAAATAAAATCTTAAAAAATACATTAAAAATAAATAAATAAGGGTCATAATTATAGCTCCCTTACTAACCATCCACTCTGGCTGAGTCTCACATTATCTAAGTCCCAATTGTTGGAGGCAGCTTATGTCGTTCTCATTTTAAAAAAGAAACAGATACTCGTTGACCCTAAGGAACTTGCAAAGATGTACTGCAAAAAAACAGTAAAAGGAGCAGGTTAAACTGAACTCCTCCAAAAAAAAACAAAAAAACCTGTTTTCACTCTATCTTCTGCCTTTAAATAGATCTTTCCAGAAAATAAAAGTTGCATTCCCACGTGACAAGCAAGGGACACACTTACAAGAAAGATAAGAAGCAGAACGGTTTCGACAAGAATGAAGAAGGGAAGGAACTTCCTTCAGACAGATCAATACAAACAGCATCTAAACAGCATTTCTGAAAGCCCACTGGACTCTGCCAGTCACAGCTAAAACAGGTGAAACCAACCCAGCAGCCCAAATGCACCACCAGGCCCCCCGGAGGGCAAGGGTGCACAGGGAAGAAAGAAAAGGAGAAGCATAAGAGGAGGAGCGCCCTGCTGTCTTCATCTGGACATCCTGGGTATCCTGCCTCAGAGCCATCCTGTGTCCTTTAAAAGGATGCTGTCAGTTGCCCAGGCAGGTGAGCTACTGCAGGGAGTACAAGGGGCTGTAAGCAATCCCACCACAGAAAGTGCAGGGGGGCGTCTACTCTGCCTTCTGTAGCCCACAACACTGAAAGGAGGTGAGGGCAGGGGAAGATGTGCACGTGATTCTAAACAGGTCGGGAAGACTGGGCTGGCAGACTGTGGTCCCACGAAAGTGGAGAAGAGAAAAGGGGGGGGAATCACAGACCGTTGTCTGCAATCACCACAGTATTCAGAGGTTGGTTGGAAGCCAATGGTGGGTGGAGGGTGCCTAGAAATGGTTCACTCAGGTTCTCTCCTGATGAGTCACTTCAGCTGCTCATCCACAGAATCTCCAGCTGATAATTATTAAGCCACACGTGGGCTCACATTTGCATATGTAAAGCACACTTCCCCATACAGCCACAATGGGAGGGAGAAGACGCTTCCTGATGGAGTGGCTCTGGGAGGTGTGGGTGGGGCTCCAGCCGGCTGTGTGTGCAGCTCCACACTAATCAAGGCAGGCATTCAGCAGAAATACGCCCACATCCCATAATACACCATTTGTCAAAATCCAGAGCTCAAAGAAGAAGAGACCTCTCTCTCCAGATCTGAGAAGGACGAATTCCGCCACAACACCTGTCCATAAGGAATGTGATTAACCAGTGGGGCGCACCCAGGGACACGTACGCACACCTGGGTTGTTTTACTGAGTGATGGAACGGTTATTAGTTTCTCCGAAAGGAAGGCTTCCATGCTCCCCACTTATTCCTGACACTTCAGTCTCTGCACCTGTCGGAGGAAGACACTGCAGTCCCGAAGAAGCCAGAAGAACATGCGAACAGCGTCCAGTTCCAAGTATCGGACGGCTCATCTCTGCTATGACATTGATGTTGGCTTGGGAGGAAGAAAGTTGTTGCTTAGCAAGTCTCTCCTCTCAGAGGAGAAGATGCCACACAGAGCAGAGTCACCACTCCCAGGAGTAGAGTGAGGACACTCCCCTTTGTCCCGGTTGAAACATTCAGGGACTTGGAAAGACCAGTGCCCTCTGTGGACGCTGCGACCTGATTGTAATAAGGAGGCTCTCAGGCCCGTCAAAGCTCCACATTTATAGGCCGTCTAAAATCAGACCCGTGACCTTCTGAAGGCAGAGACGGACAACAGGACACAAAACAATATAAATTATGATCCCTGCATCTCTTTATTCTTGCCGAAGTCTGGGTCCTCCGGGGCCTTTGGAGCCCTCGTCTGTAAAACAGGAGGAAAAATGCTTCCGCGGGGACCCTCTTACAGCGCCGTCAGGGTGGGCTTCATTTGGGAGATCTTCTACTGATTTATATTCGACAGATGGGCCTTTATTTGACAATCAGCTAAGGCCATGTCTGTAACGATGTGCCCACGATGAAATCTACAGTGCCTTTTTGGCTTAAACCACAAAGAAACTGCCAAATACTTTTAGCTTCAGTATCTTTCAAATCTAGGCAAAACTTAGAAGATATTTATGAACTAAATTGGAATCCCTTTGATAGTTTTATCCTTTACCCATTTTTTAGTTGCCTTTCTTACATTTAACTTGACAGCTGGGTTTTGGGGCTTTGTTTTGTTTTTTTTTAACAGAAATTGGCCTTTAGGTCATTGTTCCCAAATATATAAAATACTTTTTTAATACAAGTTCTTCTTTCTGTACTCATATTTCACTGCTTTATGTAATAATTACATTATTTAATTATATGATAAAGACAGACCATAACACTCCTGGTAACATTATTAAAGTGACTCCTGTGAAGCACGCAGTTCCACACGGCCTCAACACGGCCAAACAGGTCTGAAAGGTAGGCCAACAGGAAACTCCACGTGCAGGGGGCACCGAACAGCATTTGGACAGAAGCACGGAGGGATGCTTGGTTAGTGGATGTGTTCTTAGGTGCAGGTGAGTGAAGAATCTTCCACTGAGCACTCACCTTGTGGTACTTCGGGGAAAAGCAAGTGAGATCATGCCAAGGAGGCATTTAGCATCCCGTACTAGGCGTTAGATAAGGACTTGGCAAACATTCCTATTATTTATCTTCTTACACTGGTCAGGCCATTTCTCCCATACACCATGGAAGCTGGCTCTAAAACGACCCCCGCCATGAGGCCATTTCATTCTGATAAAAATAATCCTCCTCTACGTTGCTAGACCACTAGAGGATCAATTCAGATCATCTGTACACTGCTAGTCCATAGATCTTTCATGTGGGTTGCGTTGGCAGGGAAAGGACTGTCATCCCCACGAGGCAAGTGAGATCCAAAGGCCCACAGCCACCCATCTCCATCTCCAGGCACACAGGGAGCAGGACGAAGAGACCAGAATTCCCTCTCACGAGTTCACATTCCCTGTAATTGGTTCTAGTGCCCATTTCGCTGCTTATGGCTTCCATAACCTTGCAAGCAGTGCAAGCATTCACTGACACGTAAAGGTGCGTGGAAACGGATCTTCCCCGGAAACAACGAAGGCTCACCGGAAAGGAGACCTGGTGCATCTACACAGGCCCCTCCGCGGACCTTGTCCTTCCACATGAAATGTTCCGGCAGACCTCAAGTCCTGAACCCTCAGGCCATGTTTCCGAAGTCTTCTTGCCTACACAGTCGCAGCAGAAGTGAGGCAGGTCTCCCCGGGCAGCGCCTGAGCCAGCACCAGGGAGGAGACAGAAGGGGGACCAGCTGTGCTGACCTTGGGCGAGTAATTTCACACCACTGAGCCTCAATTACAGGGAACACTGCTCCGTGTTACAGGGCTGCGCTGAGAATGCATTTTACAAAAGCCAATGGGAAAGGCCTCAGTAAAGTAGGGAATCTTCCAGGGAGGGAACATGATGTTCTTAAGTGACTCGGGACTTCATTGGGATTAGTATTACTGTTATTGTTAGCAAATGTTCATGCACTGTGTTATTTAATTTAGCAGTCAAAATAGACATCTATCGCAGATGATAGCATTATCATCTTCCTATCACAAGGATAAGGCAAAACTGAAGAAATACAACATCCATGGAGCTCTGAAGAGCGCCTGCGTGACTCAGCCGGCGCAGGAAAGGCCCCCCCTTCTTCCCTGACTTTCACCACATTGGGAGGCTCTGGGATGTCACACTGGTTCCAGGAACGAATGTTGGGAATATACAGGACCAGTGTGCGGGTGCCTGCATGACCACCATCTGCTGCCTGAGGCCTGGAGAGACCCTTCTCTCTGGTTCTGGCATTAAACCCAGGTCCTGCTCCCTCTGATAAAAGCCGTGCCCAGTCCCCAAGCCCCCATCGCCTCTGCATTGAATGGCGGCAGCTCAACTGTATTTTCTATAACACTGCAGTGGGCCGGGAGCTCGAGCTATCAGGCAGCCGAACGGAGCCCCCTGTAACGGAAAGAACTGGAAGCAAGTTATCCCTACAATTTCTGAACCAAAGAAATGTGCACACGGGGCAAGGTCTCACAACATGAATACATGCAAAAGGACCAAAATGACCTCCACCGTGATTTGTATTACAATTTATGAGGCCATGTGCTTATTATACCTGGGGAGGTCTGAAGCATGCAGCCAGGGAGCAGACGAGGCCACGGGAAACAAGAGACAAGGCGTGTCCCTAAGGTCACTCTCACAAAAAAACATCTTCATGCAAATGAAAAGGGCCCTGCACTTGTCAACCCGTCTGGTCTGTTCGGAAATGTTATTTTGATTTCCTCTTGTCGACAAGCACATTCTGAACAAGCTCCAATAAGTTAGTTATTCATTCATTCCCACATTAATAAAGCATCTGCAATATGACATTCGTCTTCCATGGAGCAGCTTCAAGCTCAATTAGGAGAAAGATAAGTAAAGATAAAATTACAATGCAAAAAGATAAGGTGGAAGGATTAAGGACAGTGGGCTTAGGAAGCCTTGCGAAGCGCCTCCTAAGCTGAGTCTTAATGGTTCAGGGAGTCACCACGGTCCACAAAGAGTGTTGAGAATGAGTGGCAGGAAGCAGGATTGAGCAGGGACACGTTCAAGCAAAGAAAACAGCATACACAAAGGCTTGGAACTGTGGTTTCCAAACTGCATGTCACGGTGGCCCAGGAAATCCACCAGGCACCACAGGATATTTTCGAATTTCCAGAGAAGCAGAGCAATTCTCAGTATCTGCCAAGCACTGCCTGAGCTACCTAATCAAGGTAGTTCACAGTTTCAGCATCAGATACATCAGACAGTACTGCAGTCCGTGTGTGTGTGTGTGTGTGTGTGTGTGTGTGTGTGTGTGTATTTTTGAAGCTGGGTTTTCAGAATCTGCTATGGCAAAAAGCAGTAACTGCATGAAAACCGGTATGCAATGGTGTCCGGGCCGATTCCAAGGTTTGAGAAGTTGTCAAGTGCCCAACAGGTAAATACATCCCATCAATAAGGAATTGTGGTTATTTAAGAGTAAACTAGAGTTTCCTTCACTTTATGTGTTTTATTTTTTCAAGCAGCTACGAAATTGGTGGAAAAAATTACTGAGACATCGAGTGGTGAGAAAAATTAGAGAGATCGAGAGCCACGAGAAATGGGAAAATGGGGGAATCTGTGGTTTAGAGACCAGAGGGCCATGTGCTCACAAAGGACAGAAGATACTTTTCCTGCGACTGAGGCACTGAGGGCAAGGCGAGGCCCAGTAAAAGACAATGTAGAAAGACAGGCGGGGCAGATCCCAGAGGGTCTCGCAGCACCTTGAAGAACTTGGCCTTCGTGCCGAGGCCAGTGGGAGCCACACACGAGTTTCAAACTTCCCTGCTGCAGAAAATGCACCACCACAGGAGTTTTACTGGCCCCTCAGAATGTCTGCATTTCACAACTCGTCACATGGGTACCACACGCTGAGCCCTCACTGAGGAAGGAGGAGCGAAGCCAGACCAGGTCTGATGAAAGCCTGGCTGAGTTCTCTCCGGAGTGGCTCACTGTCTCCCCTGATCCGCTCAACCAAAGTAAAAGCTCAGGGTAAAGTCTACAAACAAAAGTCATTGGGATCTCGCATTTGTATGCGTGTCTCATGGTCTGACATCAGTCCACCCACAGTGAACTGAAGCCCTACCTCGACCCCCACACAGCACGCTGTCCATGCGCCCCCCCTCCTTCTACACTGTGGCCAAAGCTTATGCTCCCTTACGCCTCTAATCCCCAAAACAACTTTAGACACAAAGAGACAGCTGCATGTGAAATCTGAATTGTTCAGCTTCGAGAATATTTGATACGTTCAGCACGCTGAAACAATCTTTGTTGTCATTTCTCTGAAGTGCCATGGGAGATCTCTAAGAATGCTGGCTATTGTCTACGTGTGTGATACATCTAACAGTGGAATAAAGAAGACTGAAAACTTCACTCGGAGAACATTTTATATATGAAAGTATTTTTCGTTAAAATGTGATGTTTGAGGAAAACTTTCACCAGGCTTTAAAAAGCTTGTATTGATCTGAATCTAAATGGGTTACATCACCCAACTCCTCCAGCAGCCCCCCAAGTTAGCAGAGGGTGGGGTGCAAGCAAGCATCCTGGTCTCAGAGAGGAGGGGGGAGGAGGAGGAGGAGGAGGAGGAACAGAGCGGTTGTAAAGGCTGGCCTAGAACCAGCACGCAGCCGAGGACCCAGGACACTAGCGGCAGGCCCACTTGTAGGGACAGGACAGAAACTGTCAGGGCACCAGGGGCCAGTCCCAAGGTCTCCGGAGAAAAACCTTCCAGCTCTGAAAACTTAAGCAGGAAAAGGTGTCTTATGTTTATCAACCTTTCCACCTCCCTACTCTCCGGCTCAGGACGAGTGAACTCACTAGCGGAGCAAACAAACCGCCTCTCCTACCACCCCTGCCACTCACTCCTTCCCAGGGAAGGGGAGCAACTGGATGTGATTGGTAAGATCTGCGCATGCTCAGTCTGGCCCCGTTCCCGCCCTCCCCCTTTCCTTCACCGCTGTCCGCCCTGTGGAGAGCCTGGGCCACGTGTCCCCAGGGAGGGGACCTAATGAGCTTTGCTATGCAGCGGAGGCTGTCTAATTTGGGTGAGGAAATGAGTATACCTGGTTGAGACACATTTGCTAAGTGGTTTTAAGAAAAAAACAATCGTTTCACCTCTTTCTGCCTGGTCCTGCGTCTCTCAGTCAGGTCTCCTCTCAGAAGTTGAAGGCGGCAGTATTAGTTATTGATCCCTAAAACCTGGACACTGGAGAGAAGCCTAAGCATCAAGTTGGTTAGCAGACAGGCAGCTCTGGTAGGCCACCAGTCACCTGCATTTCACCAGTATCTACGGAGTGCCTACGATGCAGAAGCCAGTATAGTATGTGAGCTGCTGGGGACACTTGGCAGAAAAGGCAGATACAGTCTCTTCTTGTGCGCTATTTACAGTTCACCAGGAGGACAATCGACCCCTGCCAATCAATCAGTTAGTTCTAAGTGTTCTATGGATGGAGGGCCGGAGACCGGGAACCACTCCCAGTACCAGGCACTCTCCCTCACTTCCAGACCGCTGCACAGCCAACCCCGAGCAAGCCCTACTACTCCGCCTGCCTGCCCATCACCTGTTCAGGTGATCGGATTCTCCCCACCCCCACCAGCAAGTCCGCATCCCAGACCCCCGCTGGTCTCTGCCCTGGCCTCTTCCTGTGACTGCTTCCGCCTTCCAAGTGATCCTCTTGGATCCACTCTTGCGAAAAATTGTTTTTATGTTAAAATAAACAGGACGTAAAAATGACCACCTTAACTATTTTTTTAAAAATATTTTTTATTTTTATTTTTTTTAGAGACATGGGAAGGGAATGGAGAAAGAGAGAGAACTATCGATGTGATAGAGAAACATTGATGGTTTGCCTCTCGCATACACCTCAACGGGGGGCCAAACCTGCCACCCAGGCATGTGCCCTGACTGGGAATCAAACCAGAGACCTTTCACTTCGCAGTACCACACCCTGTGAACTGAGCCCCATCATCCAGGGCCATCAGAACTGTCTTGGAGTACAGAGTTTAGGAGCATGAAGTCCATTCACACTGCTGTGCGGTGATCACCACGTCCATCTCCACATTTCTTTTCATCGTGCAAAACTGAGACTCTGCCCTTGTCCAGCACGAACTCGCCCTCCCGCTTCCCCTCCGGCCCCAGGCAGCCACCTGTCTACTTTGTCCCTGTGGTTTTAACTGCTCTAGGAACCTCATGTAAGTGGAGTCATACAAATGGGTCTTTTTCTGGCTTATTTCACTTAGCACCATGCCCTCGGCCTGGATGGGTTTTACTTCCATTCTAGGCATACTTGCCAGCATCCGGTAGCACGTCAAGGGACTTTTGTTTCCTTTAACAAGTTCACCTAAGAGTGGAACCTGACTCGGGCTGGTTCAGAGAAGGCGTGCCTGAGAAAGTCAGATTCGATCCAAGACTCGACAAACAAGAAAAAATCAACCAGGCAAAAGGGGGAGAGGTAGAAGATCCAAAATAGGAGGGCAGGAGGAAAGCCTAAGGCAAGAAAGAGGTTGGCATACTTGGGAACCTGAGAACAAACAAACACAACACAGAGGCCAGAGTGGGGGGAGCAGGTGAACAAGGAGGGGTCCAGGTGAGGGGCTGCCTGATGTGCAATACGAAAGTCCTCAGCAAACTAATGCTCTGATCCTGGAAGTTCTGGTATAAATGGTACCTGATCTTGAGGGACTTGCCAGAATTGTCTCTAACTATCCAAGATCATGCCCCTCACCCAGCAAGATTTATATGCAGGACAACAACTAATTTCCTGTATGCATTGCCTCAAATCCCACCCGTCCCCCCAAACAGCTCTCTGAAGAAGGCATTCTCTCCAATTGAGAAGACAGTAAATTGAAGTGAAAACAAGGTAAGCAACTGGCCCAAGGGCATTCAGCTACAACTCAAAAGAGCCTGGGACAAAGATCTGTCTTCAGCATCCATGATACTATCACCAAACCATGGCTCTTGTAAAGCCTGGAGGTGTTTTGTTTTGTTTTGCTTTGTTTTTCTTAATGCTTAAATTCTTATTCCCAAAGACAGTCCTATGGTTTTGATGTATTATAAACACCTACAGTATAAGTTGTAGGTTGATATTTTGGTAACAGAAAATATTTTTCTGTTGCATAAAACATCAAAAGTGGCTCACGCAGGTTCACTGCTCACTATACTTGCTGAGAGAACCACGGCTCATAGCTCCAAGCTTCCTGCAAAGAGGCCAGATTGTGGGGATGAAACCAGGGGAGCAAGAGCCCATCGGTGAGAGGTGGGCGGTCCTCTGAGAAATGTCACGGCCCACGCGCAGTTCCTGGCATGCGAAGAAGTGGGTTCAACCTACACGTCATGTGCTTCCAGATTCCAAGGCCAAAACCTAGCTAGCCAGCTAAAAACGGTTTATAAAGACGATGAAGGAGAGCTCAGGATGGCATGAGAGAGACTAGGCAAGTACGTGAAAAGCTAAATGCATATGAAAGATCAATAAACTTTAAAAGCTGAAGTCTGCAATAATATGCACCATGAATATTAGCAGGGTATTTTATTCCCATCAAGACTGAAATGCTTGAATAAGGGTTGACAACGTTTCCTATAAAGGTCCACATACTAAATATTTAAGGCTTCTTGGGTCACATGGTCCCTGCTGACACTATCCAACTGTGGTACTGTAGCCCAAAAGTAGCCACGGACAGCACATAAATAAAGCTGCGTTCCAATTGGCTTTACTTACAGGAATGTGCGGTGAGCCAGATTGGACTTGCAGGCCACAATTTTCCAACCCTGTCCCTCAAGGTCAAGAACAAGTCTTCTCACACCCTTCAAGGCTCTAATAAAGAGCTTGGATATCACACAAGAAAAATAATGACAATGTTTTCCCATTAAAAAAAAAAAAAACGTTCACAAAACCCAACTCTGCGAAGCAAACATTACTTATCCCCATTTTATAGAAGAAGGAAACTGAGGCTCGGGGACCTTGAACAGTTGGCGCGGGGACTGCCCAGCCTGCAAATGGCAGAGGCAGGAGTAGTATCCAGGTGTGCTGGCTTTTAGCACTCAGGCACTTTTTGGCAATGCCAGGCGGCTAACCGCTTAAGGATGGGCACACATCCCTTTGGGGAAAAGACAGGAAGACAAGGAAATGGTCCTCAAGATGCAGCAGCTCCAAATGGCATCAGTGTGCAGTCTTTCAGGCGTGAGCAACAGAATCACATGCAATTTGGCCCAACTAGAAAAAAGACAGTTTACCATTGACACAGGGAAACTGTACAGGGACACAGCCCTCTGAGCCTGGTAGGAACCGGAAATCAAGGAAGCTCTCCCTCCATCTCTCTCTGTCTCTCTCTCTGTCTGTCTGTCTGTCTCTCTCCCTCTTCCTCCCTTCCCTCCATCTCTCTCTGTCAGAAGCCTGAAGGTCTCTCTGTCCTCAGGTGTCGGCCACATTCTTCCTCTCACCCAGCTGAGGTCCTCTGCTGGCCCACAGGTGCCTGTACTCACGCTCCAGGTGACATGTGAACAAATCTACCTGCCGGAGTGGTGCCTTTGCCCCGACGCCATCCTCTCCTCCTGCTCTAGACCCACAGCTTATCACCGGTGTTTCTCTGTGCAAATTATGGGGGTGGGGTACCCTGTCCTTCACAAGCAAGCACCAAGATGAACTAGGCGTAGACCACAGGTACAGTCATAGTCCACTCAGCCATGGTCAAGGACGGAGCAGGCCCGGGGTGCCAGACACAGTTAGGAACGCTGGAGCCACAGTAAAAACTAGTTGTTTGAGAGATGGGCAAACACACTTCAACATGTCTAATATCAGAGAAAAGAGATTGGATGATTGGGCGCCAGAGCCCGAGAGAAACAGCAGACAGGGCGGGGGAGCACAAAGCCAGCCTGAAATCACAAAAGTACTCAAAAGAAGTGGGATGTGTTTACTCAATTCAGGGCGAATCTGGAGGCCTTGGGAGGAGACCAAATGAGAGTGATAAAAATAATCTTATAGAGAAAAAATCCAATATGCCAAACTATAAAAATACAATCGTGGAAAAGGCTGTTCTTATTTTGTGTAAAGGGATTCAGTTCACCAGTTGTGGAAGCCGTGTTTCATCCTCAAAAAGCGCAGAATGAGAAGGAACAATTATGAAGCCGGGACCCTGGCCAGGGTGGTCCAGTTGGCTGGGCATCCTTCCACAAAGCAAAAGGTCATGGGTTTGATTCCTGGTCAGGGCACAAGCCTGGGCTGCAGGTTTGGTCCCCAGTCAGGGCACATACAAGAGCCAACTGATCCATGTTTCTCCCTTACATCGAAGTTTCTCTCCCTCTCTTTCTCCCTTCCTTCCTGTCTCTATAAATATATAAATAAAGTTTAAAAAAGAGAGAGAAAGAGAATGAAGCTGGGGCTAAATTCTCACCGGGGTTGCTAATGGACACAACAAAGTATCCATCAACATTAAAAAAAAAAACCCTCAACATATATAATCCCCTGAATGTGGGCCCAAGACATTTGGGGGAGGAGAGATAACTGACATTGCCCAGAATCCTTCACTTTATATAAGACTTCAATCCAAAGATGCTAGACTAGGGAACCTCATTATTGTCTTTGATTGCTCTGTCCGAACAGTCAGAGCAATCCGCAAGACGCGTCCGCAAGACGCGAGAAGATAAATCTCGGCTCAAGTTCTGTTTTTAGCACCAGCACCAGAGGCGGCTCGTTCTCTCTCCAGCTTCTCTAGGCTGACCCAGATCGCGCAGCATTTCTTAATGACATGCTGAGACCCGAGGGGAGCGTGGTTAGTACGTGACGTATCTGCCACAAATCCGGGCTGTGTGCACCGTGCAACAGGGCCTTTCCTCACAACTGCGAGGAAGAGGCCCGTCTGAGACCATTTTGCCTTGTGATGGCCAAGACATTACGATGACAACTGGGGGTGACATCTCCATCTGATCCCTTTCCTTGACGTTCTGCTAATACAAGAGTTCACCTCTGGGGAAATAGTGTCAGTGCTCTGGGGCAGTGATTCTTCATAGCAAGATTATCTGAAGAGCTTTGGGGAAAAACACATACACACACATGTATCTGCCAGGCCCTTTACCCACCAGCTCCAGCCAATTCAGCAGGTACAGACGGGGATCTGGAAATCAGCCATCTGCAGACTCCTCCAGATGGTTCCATTATATAGTCGGCTTCAGAATCACAGCTTCAGGGCACAAACAACTCAAACAAGGATACACAGGCACTCTGGGAAAGGACCCCTGTGGCCCAAGGAGCTAGGTTTGGAGCTGCCTGTCCAGCAACGGAGGAAACTACCTGAGCAGAACCACCGAGCCACACATCCAAGGGCTGGCTCAAGAGAGACCTGAAAGCGGAGCCCACTGGAGACATGGTGAGAGGAGGACCACTTCTGCATTAGGTGGGAGGAAATCTGCATGGGCTTGGAGTTTCACTGAAACCCTGTGACTCTAAGATTCTAATGGGGACAGCATGTCCTGAGGCCTCTGAAGAGGTGTTCAGGCTGTGCAGTGATCAAATGTGACAGCAGAGTCTGAGCTTCCACCCAACTGCGCTTCCCCAGTGTGCCTTTCCTTCTCTTCGCTATCCGAACTCACCCTCGAATACTCCCAGGGTGTTTCAAAAACCATCCCTTTCCCCAGATGCCTTCTTGAACTGACTCGACAAACACGAGTCACACAACTGAGCATTTAACCCACAACTGAGCATTCCCCTCTGGCTAGAACACCCTTTCCCCAGACCTCTCCACAGCTTCCTCCTCATTTCCACGGAATTGCAGCTCAGACACCACCAGCTCCGAGACACCTGCTCCGAGACACCTGTTCCGACCACTCGATCTCCACCTCCCACACCACCTACCCCTGGTTATCTGTCTCCCCATTTTTCCTCAAAGCACATTAACACAACTTGACATTTCATTTTTATTGCATTTTTAAAAATTTTATTTATTTATCTTTAGAGGGGAAGGGGAGGTGAGAGGGAGAGAAATATTAATGTATGGTTGCCTCTCGTGCGTCCCCTGCTGGGAACTGGCCTGCAACCCAGGCATGTGCCCTGACTGGGAATCAAACCGTGGTTGTTTGGTTCACAGGCCTGTGCTCAATCCACTGAGCTACACCAGCCAGGGCGACATTGTATTTTTAAACGCAATCTCTCTCCCCTCCATTAAGATATGTTGCCTGAGATTAAGGAGTCTGTTTTGCTCACTGTTTTTCCCTCCAGTGTTTAGAACAGTACCGGACACAAAGAAAGAACGTAACATTCGCCGAGGGAACAAGGAGTGGACGGCTCCATCTTCTCTCTGCCCGCCCCTCTGCTTGCCACAGGCGGCCAGGAGTCCAGCGGTTTCCCTGTGGAGTTTGCATGTTGAAGCCCTGATGCCTGGCACCTCAGAATGGGACCTTATTTGAAAAGGGGGTAGTGGCAGATGTAACTACTTAAGATGAGGTTATACTAACATAGAGTGAGACCTTAATCCAGCAGCCAGGAGGACTGGTATCCTCACGAAATGGGGAATCTGGCAAGAAACAGGCATGCGCACAAGAGAACGCCCTGGAAAGACTGAAGTAGGGCTGCCACAAACCAAGAAACTTCCAGAAGCCTGGGAGGGGCCGGGAACAGGTCTTTCCCTAGCACCTTCTGAGGGAGCACGGCCCCGTCAGCAACTTGACTGTGGACTTCTGGCCTCTGGAACTGTCAAGATGATCCATTTCTGTGGTTTGACCCACTTGATTCGTGGCACTTCATAACGGCAGTCCTCGCAAATAAACACACAGGGATTCCAAACAGAGGAAGAGCCATTCCAGTCTACAACTGTTCCCGGTCGCCACGTGGGCCACCCAAAGCAATGTGCCATGTGTCCAGTTTCATAAAACGGGACTTCCATGGAGCCTGCGGACACCGATAAAGGTGGTGAGTACCAGAAGTGGACAGGGAGATGTGATGGCCACTTCCAGGGGGAACGCACTCAGGTAAATTCAGAGGCACAGGTGTGTTTACAACACAATCAGTCAGCAGTGACTTGCCTGGACCTTTCTAACTCCAGAATCGAGTGGGAGGCCAAAGGGGATCTTTGCTAAACAAACACGTATTGATTGGGCTCTGCAGTCATTACTGTCGAGAGTGGCTCTCAACCGTCCCCACCGAGGCTTTGCGGGGGGGATGCGAAAAACAATCTGCACAGCTGGGCCAGCCTCCTGGTTCCCGATGACCAGGCTTCTGGCTTTGGAAAAGGGCAAAGCCCACTGGCGAGTGTGAAAGATGCAGACGTGTCTTGTGTCTTCCAAGGAGAGTCCTGACTCCCAGATGTCTCACTGACACACTACCCAGAAGGCAAGCCATAATTTCAACTCAGATGTCTTCGCAGAGTACCCCCTTGTCATCTGCTTTCAAAAGAACTGAGAAGATGATGTTGTTGGAAATGTCATCTGCCTGGTACGCAGAAGCGAAATCAAAGTGCTCTTTGTGTTAAATGTGACTATCATCACGCGTGCATTTATCCAGAGCATAAATGCTGCCAATGCCCTCTGCAATCACCCACCCAGTTATCAGCTGGAGGAGGCTGCAGAGACAGATTCAGATTTCTTAATTCTGCTCCTTATTTCTTTTTTCTTCTTAATTTAAAAATATCACAGTGTTTTAATTGAACTCAATTTAATGTACTCTACCTGCCAGTTCCAACACACTTCATTACTTCCATTGCTGGGAAAGCACTTAAAAATCAAACTGCATAATTTGTACTTGTACGTCTTTAAGGTAGATTTATATCTGAAAGTACCCAATAGCCGGGGCAGCGTGGCTCTGAATATTACATTCTAACGAGTTGTTGTGCCCTAAACACGTGTAGAGAATAATGCAGAGGGATCATCAGTTATCTGAGTAGGTGGCTATTAAAAGAGAAGTTGAAAAGCCAATTCGTGTCGGTGGTTGTTAGGAGCGAAGCCTCCAGGGCCACACTGCGCAGGTGCCCACCCCGGGTACCAGCCTTGCGTCCTCGGGCCCACGACTTGTGTGTTCTGTGCCTCATCTTCCTCCTCTGTGAAAGGGGAGTATTAACAATACCTGCCTTCAAGGGGGGGGGGTGGTGAAGATTAAAGCCGAAAACATACACAGAGCTGTCAAAAGGGTGCCTGGTGTACAACGAGCACAATTTAAGCACTGGCTATGCTATTTCCTATAATATTAATAATCACCATGACTTGTACGCTAATAGTAATTCCTGCCCTCCGACAGTGACTCTGTCAATGAGATTTCCAGCAGATGCCCTGTTCACCTTTTCTGTTTCTCACGTGTAAGGGGGGGTGGGCTACCCTGTGTTCTCTGAAAGCGTTTGCTCGTTTGGAATTTTTACTTGGAGGATAATCTCTAGACATCTTAGAGCAGAAGACGTGAGATCATCTGACAGCCATCCGCCCAGTTTGGCACCTGTGGGCCTGCTCATGCCAGCCCCGGGTTGAATACACAGCCTTAGTGCCCTGGCCGGTGAAAAGAACACAGGGAAAGACAAGATACATAAATGAGGCGGTTACAGCACACGAAGGCACACATCCGCTACGGCGTGGCTTGGAGCAACCTGATGCGAACAGAGGGAAGAAACAAGGAGACACAAACCATCACGTGGCTCGCAGCATTCCAGATTTTATGCCCTGAAGATCTGTCCCATGTCCATGCCGGGAAAGTGACACAGCGTCACCCAAAATACGAAACTCATATGGGTAGTCTGAACTTTTTGTTAACTTTGCAGCTCTGTTAGAAATATTACATAAATCTGTTATACTGTTATGAGAGAGTTTATCCAAGCAATCTCTATATAGAAGTTGCACCGTGTTGTGCATGTAAGTAATATGATGATGAAAATAATTTATGTTGACACAGGGGTCTGTGAAAATTGCGTACCTTGGGAGAGGGATTATAAGATCCTCATATGGAAAAAACAGCCCCGAGAGACAAAGTGAACAAAAGGCCCATGATCTAGCCCTGGCCTCTCTCTTCCCCCCCGACTCTTCCTCATCCTTTATCAGGGCACCCCGTAACCCCCCGTCATCCAGGCCTCCTTACTCAGCCCTCAAGTCCCCTCAACCCCCAGGCGCGGAGCCTTCCGGCCCCCGCAGGCAGACATGAGTCCTTCTTTGGCCGGCCCTGCCGCCCTTCACGTAGCCCTTCCGCTTCGGCACCCACCTCTGAATGAAACCCTCTGCGGCCACATCTGCGTTCTCGGGACAGAGCAGGCTGTTCGACACCAGAGACCGTGCGTGTTTGAATCGGCGGGCCTCCAGCGCCTACTGCGCTGTCTGGCATAGAGCAGAAGCGTGGTGAAAACGCGCCAATGAGCGTCCCGCCTGGCGGGCTGCAGTTACCTAATCCCAGAGAAACGCCAGATCACCAGCGGCCTGATCTCACTGGGACTCAGGAGGCCAGTCCTTAGCCCAGAGAGACACCAATGGCAGAAAGTAGAGCTGGAAGTTCGAACCCAGGTTTCCCGGCTCCAAGCCACGGTGTAAAGAGTAACGTGACAATGACGATGATAGAAACAGTAACGGGTAAGGTATTACAACGCCCTGTACGACCAGCTCTGTGCTAGGCACTTCGCATTTGTAGTTTATTCGTCAGCCTTTTAACACCAGAAGACACATGCTGCTCTCAGTTTCATGTTTACAGGGGAGGAGACAGAGGAACCATGTGGCAGGGCACCAAAGTCACACACCTACTAACCGGTGGAGGAGATGCCGGAAGCCTCCCTTCCCAGCAGGCCGGCTGGGCAGACTTTCGAGGGCCCCCCTCCACGGCCCTCGCCAAGGAGCCCACGTGGGGTTCCAGAAGCACCAGCTGGACCTGAGGGGTCTCTGCAGAAAAGTCCAACCCCGTCGGGATGGCAGTTTTCAATCTTTTCCATCGCGTGGCACACATAAACTCATCACTGGAATTCTGCGGCACACCAGAAAATACATTACAGCTCTGGCCAAGCTGACCCCCCCTGCCCCTAAAAATCGGTATAATATTGACTCATTCACACTGCATGGCTCTTGTTGTATTGGGTGTGGTCATTTTTGTACTTGACAGTCTAAGGGAAGAGAGGCCAGTGTCCTGACTCATCGGTCAGGTATTGCATGTTTTTAAAGTTCTGGCAGCCCCCGGGTTCAAAATCGCTGGTCTGGGACACACAGCCTCTGTGCATTACCAGCAATAGTCAGAATAGCAGCAAGACCGCTCTTGCCTGAAGGCTGTCCTTTGCCTGCAAGCCAGGACGGCAGGGAGGTGTGGAGAGTAAACTGCTCTGAGACAGTAACATAACAGTTTTACAGTGAGAAACTCTTTAATAAAACATGAAGCAGGATTTAATACCACGTGTGCTTGCCCTAAGTCGGCTGCATCAGAAATCATCGGGGGTGGGACAGCTGGTGGGTGTGCAGTGTGTTGCGGGGAGGAGTGTCATACGTCACCTCTCTCCTGGCATCCGTTCCCTCCTCTGCCCAAGCCCCTGCCACAAAAAGGATGGCAGACTTGCAGGGAACATACGAGAACCATGATACAATTATCAAGGCAAATAAGAGCATAGAGATCTACAGACCAGCCCAGGCGACCCACAGGTTTTACAAGCTTCCTGTCCCTGGCACCTACAGGGTACAACCTGCCCTCAAGAACCAAGACGGGTGCAGAAGAATCCGTAGAGAACCCTGGAAGGCTTCTCCTTCGAACAGCAATCTGGTGTTTCATCGACTTCCTGTGTAGTGCTGCCCAGGAGCAAAGGTATCGCCCATTTAGGGACAGTTCACAGCTGCACAGAACCCCAGGAGGGACTGGGGAACCTTAGGACCTAGCTCATCAGGAGGGTCACTGTGTGTATGATAAGTTCCTCATTAGCACAGGAATGAAGAAATATGGTTGCCAAGCGAGCTAACATGTAGCTAGTGTAGCTAAGAAGCAGGGAACTCATTACATAAAGCTACTCGCTACCCTCTCTTCCTTGCACCTCCCCCTTTGCCCCCCCCCCCCCCGCAGGATGCCACTCGAATCCATTTGGCTTCCCCTTCTGTCCTTCCCCTTCTCCTCCAGCCTCTCCAGTGTTTCAGCCGAGGCTCCCAACTTTTCCCCTTCACTTCCTCAAGCTGCCAGAGGACGTCTGCTGAGGCTCCATGTCACCTTCATCTGAGGACATCCAGGTGCCTGGGGTGGAACTGACTGACACTGTCTCCAAGCTCCTCGCAGCGGAAATTCCCCTTGGCATGAGCACGTGACCAGAACATAGCCCAACTAAACCCTCCCTTCGAATGTGCACACAGGGATTCGGGGGAGAGTGCCGCTGGCTGGGGCAGGGGTGTGGGGGCGGCTGGCACGGGCCCTGGAGAGGACAAGGGTGAAGGCAGAGGGATGGGGGCCTGGAAACCCTGGTCCCAGGGGAGGCGCTGAGCCAATGCAGGGGGTGGGTGGGGAGGGGACATTGATATGCAAAAGAAACCCCAGATGATTCTGCCAGACACCCTGCAAGCAGATGCAGGTCTTCCTGGACGCATCTATTAAAGCTTGTGGGAGAGTCATGGAAACAGGAGGGTGACTAACACACACTGTCAGATGGCACTCAAGACTGCATCCCCGGTACCCAAAGTGGGGAAACCAGCCTGCCCCTGAGGGCAACTGAGGTAGCCCGGGCTTTCTGTCTGGCATAATGAAGACCTCTCGGGGCACGCATAGGCATAACAGCATCTGGATCCCCAGGGAAGTCCGTCCGGATGATGCCTGTCGCTCCTGGCCCACACGCCCGGTCGGACNTTGCCCCCCCCCCCCCGCAGGATGCCACTCGAATCCACTTGGCTTCCCCTTCTGTCCTTCCCCTTCTCCTCCAGCCTCTCCAGTGTTTCAGCCGAGGCTCCCAACTTTTCCCCTTCACTTCCTCAAGCTGCCAGAGGACGTCTGCTGAGGCTCCATGTCACCTTCATCTGAGGACATCCAGGTGCCTGGGGTGGAACTGACTGACACTGTCTCCAAGCTCCTCCCAGCGGAAATTCCCCTTGGCATGAGCACGTGACCAGAACATAGCCCAACTAAACCCTCCCTTCGAATGTGCACACAGGGATTCGGGGGAGAGCGCCGCTGGCTGGGGCAGGGGTGTGGGGGCGGCTGGCACGGGCCCTGGAGAGGACAAGGGTGAAGGCAGAGTGATGGGGGCCTGGAAACCCTGGTCCCAGGGGAGGCGCCGAGCCAATGCAGGGGGTGGGTGGGGAGGGGACATTGATATGCAAAAGAAACCCCAGATGATTCTGCCAGAAACCCTGCAAGCAGATGCAGGTCTTCCTGGAGGCATCTATTAAAGCTTGTGGGAGAGTCATGGAAACAGGAGGGTGACTAACACACACTGTCAGATGGCACTCAAGACTGCATCCCCGGTACCCAAAGTGGGGAAACCAGCCTGCCCCTGAGGGCAACTGAGGTAGCCCGGGCTTTCTGTCTGGCATAATGAAGACCTCTCGGGGCACGCATAGGCATAACAGCATCTGGATCCCCAGGGAAGTCCGTCCGGATGATGCCTGTCGCTCCTGGCCCACACGCCCGGTCGGACTGAACCGGAGTCCTGGGCACGCGTCTCAGGAACGTGCATTTTTCACAACCCTCCTGGGTGGATTTCATTCCCTACATGAAGCTGTGGAGCCAGGACCCGGTTCTAATTCTGTCCCTTTGGATTAAGACAGCTCTGGAAGACACCCCTCACGTGAACAACGTCCCTGCCCAGGGTGACCGTGGGTCTGACGCCCATGGGCCCGCCACGCTGTGGGGAGAAGAGGACTAACCCCGACTGACAACCGACGCCTGGACAGCCAAGAGCACGCAGGCTGCATTCCCAGCCTCAACTTCCTCCGCAGCAGGAAGTGGATGATCCCGGCGCGACCCTGCCTGGCTGTGCAAGAATCACACTGGAGACGGTGTGGGGGGCGATGATCAGAGGGCACAGGAGAAGTGCTCAAAAGATGAGGCACTGATCTGCGATGGCATCTACGGGCCCGTCGGTCCACAGAGTGCAGGTGGATATTCTGAGTATAAAACCAAAGGTGGCAAAATGTGCAAACTGCCCCCCCCCTCCTGCGGGCACCTGAATCTTTAACCCACGAGGAGCTCAGGGATGCAGCGGGCGTCTCAGTCTACAGAGGACCAGGCTCTGCAACAATGTCTCCTCTCGTGAGCTGGAGCTTAGGACCAGCCCTGCCTGGCCCATCTCCCCTTCCCCTGGCATATCCAACCCATTGCCAAGTCCCAGAGGCGGCACAATATATGCTGAATCTGAACATTTCTCGGCACCTCCACAGGGACCATCATGGCCTAGACCACTCCCACCTCTGTCTTGGGTTTAAAAAGCCTCTTTCCTGGTCCCCCGACTGCCAAATTCCTTCTAGCCAACGCTGTCTCCGCACAGCGGGCCTCTGCTCTGAGCCCACTGATGTAGAGTTGCCAGGCTTAGCAAATGAAAATACAGAACATCCAGCTATGTCCAAACCAGACAATAATCCAAGGCTTATCTGCAATTCCAGTTTAACTGGCTGTCCTGTATTTTTCACCCACCAACCACGTATCAGTGGCTCCCCGCTGCCCTCATGAGAAAAACCGATCTTCTTGCTACTGTCTGGGAACCACAGCACTGGCCGGGCTCTGCTCTCGCCGCTTCCCGCCGGCCATCTCCTGTCTGGCCTCAGGACCGCTACACTCGCCGTTCCCTGCATCTGGAACACTGTTCCTGCAGTCCTCTGCTTGGCTCCGTCCTCTTGCCGCATTCAGGCCTCTGCTCCTACACGGCACCTTCGAAGGACCCTCCCTGTCCCCACTCTCCACCCAGGCCCTCAGGCTCCGTGTCTTTACCTATTGCCTATTATAATTTTATTGCCAGCTGACAGAACTGATTTCTGATCCAGCAGCGCCCTTAAGTGAAAAGAAGTTTTATGAGGAGGACGGTTATTTTAGTCATCACAGGGACATGGATGCCTCCCCAGAGCTGATACCACGAGTGGCACATAGTAGGTACAACATAAATATCTGTTGAATGGATGTTCGAGGAGGGTCCCAGTCCACTCTGCTCAAGGCAGCCACGCCAGAAGCTGTGCCCAGTCCAAAGCCTCCCACCACCAGCAGCAGGTGCCCTGGTCTCAGTTATGCCAGGTGACAGGATGGGAGGAGGACGTTTATTCGTCAGGCGGGCCCGATGCCAACATGGGTGCTGCCCACCTAAATAGAACAGATACACCAATACTAACTCCGGTCCTCCTTCTCCTGGAACGGGGGCCCCACCCTGCTTCTGTCTCGATGGCAGACAGTAACACAGGCCTACGCACAACGTCACAGGTTTGTTCCCTCCTAAGCTGCACCGCAACCACACAGCAGGGTGAGGGGTGTTCTTGTCTTCCTTGTACTGGGGCAGGAAGTCAGTGCTCAGAAAGGTTAGATCCCTTACCCGCGATAACACAGCTAGTAAGGGACAAAGTCAGGATTAACTGTAGCAAAAGGTAGCCAGTTCAAGGCAGGGACTCAGGCTGCCTGGAAGAAATCCCGGCCCTGGCCCGTCTCTACCACCAGGTCCCTCTGCGAAGCAGCGACGGGAAGAGTACCCACCTCGTCACCTTGTGCTGAAGCTGGAATGAGCGGGTCCTGCCTGGCACACGGCAGACAGTACCTGGCACACGGGAGGCAGAGCCTGTGCTCCTGCTTCAAACTCAGATTTTGGGAATTCAAATCCTGTGCACTTTGCATGGCTTTGAACCCAGGCTGCTGGCTCCCAAAGCAGTGCTTCCTCAGCCCGAACCTTCCCAGCCTCCTCCGCGCCTTCCTCTCTGGACCTTGTTCTCCTTATCTGCAAGCTGATGGACGTGGCTCTGCTGGTCAGTAAGTCTCCTATGCTGACCAGCTGGGCGCCCCAGGATTGGTCAACTTCCCTTCTGCTGGTTGAGGGCCTATTAATCTGCCTCACTCGGCCTCCCTCATTTTTACCGCCCCCTTCGGTGATTTCCCCCAACACTGGCCTGAGCTTTGCAAGGTTTTATGCCTTTCCTGAGCACATATCCAAATGTAAAAACACTACATTAAGCACCAAGCCCTGGGTTAGAGCTCCACGCCAGTAAATTAAAAAGTTACAGTTCCCACAGTAACCATCTCTCTTCCTACCATGTCCATATTTAGAACTGTGTGTTACTGTACGGGCTGACAGATTTAGTGCCTTAGAGTGAGTGAGTGAGAGCGTGAGAGAGTGTGTGTGTGTCTAAGTTATAAGGAATGCAAAAACTCCATCTCTGAACTTCCCCGGCTTCGGGGGAGGTTAAACCCTCAGCCACACACTGCGGCAGATCGCTCCACCCCCAGTGCGGGGCCCCTCGCGAGGGAAGGCAGCGCACTTCTGATGGGCGCTCACGGGCGCTCTGCCCTCCTGGGGTGCTGGCCTGAGGCAGGAGGCCCGGCCCAGCGTGATTCTGAGGCTGTGTGCAAGGGGGGGACTTGGATTCCCTCGGAGTTTGGGGATTTGGTTTGGCTGGTAGCGAGACAGATAAAAGCAGAGAGATGAGACAGAGATGGGGTGGAGAAAGAAAAATGCAGGCAGGAGCAGAGGGCTGGGAAGAGGGATTTATGGAAATGAAAAGGCAACGGGGCTGTAGAAGGGGGTACGTACTGGGGGAGTCCAAAAGGTAGAAAAAGGCCCAAAGAGAGAAAAGAGGACTGGGCCAAATCCCCGAGAGAGAAAGGGAGTACTATACATTATCGGTATCTTCTCGAGTACAATGCATATTTTGCCCAAATTTTTGAGGGGAAATAAGCCTGCACACTGTACATGGGTAGTACTAATTCTGTATCTATAGAAATGCTTTTATGCTTATGTGTTAACAGTATAACTTTAAAAAGCAATAATGATATCTGTGTGCAAAATGATACCCTGGAGCAGGAAAATTGGTCTTGTTTCTAAATATAAATACATACATACATACATCTATACATACATAAATAAAATAATTGAATTGAAAGTTAAAATGAACGATTTTTTTCCCTGAAAGTTTGGGCCCAGAACATGAGTGTGCAATGTCCTTGGTATAATATGCGACAGGAAAATACAGTAACGGGAAGAAAAGCCAGAAAAAGAGGACAGTGACAGTGAAGAGAAAAATGATATGAATAAGTAATCTCTTAAACACTCACAACGCACATCTTCACAGCGCAGGTTGGAGAACTTTACCGTGGATGTTCAGTAACAGTAGCCCCTCATTTCCCCCAGGTGCCAGATGCTTCCATGGGTAAGCTCATCGAGGCGGAGCCACGCAGGCTGGGCACCCACACTGGCTTCGCCCTATAACAGCGAAGTGGTTCTCAGCAGGTTGGTTGGCTTCTTTAACCCTCAAGTTTCCTCATCTGTAAGTTGATGACAACCGTCTTGCCTCATGGGTGGCCCTGAGGACTGAGGGGATGCATGTAGAACCGATAAATGCCATATAAATGTAAGTGCTACAGATACTCATTTTAGTCATCACCACTGTTGCCCAGTACCCCCAAAGCTCCAGAGGTAGGTATCTCCCTCCCCAGTCGACCTTGAAGACACTGCCACCCAAACCCACATGCCCAGGGATCCACAGGGGGCAGAGTTCAGATACGCTCCACGCTCCTGTTCCTGGAAACCATGGGGGAGAGAACGGAGGGAAGAAGAATGGAAAAAGAGGGAGGGGCGCCTCTTCCCTTTCGGCAAGAGGGGAGTCCGTGAGGGGAGTCAATGAGACCAAAGGAGTGAATAAAGAAATCCTGAGACCTTCCTGACGAAGGCAATCAAGTTGGAGGTCACCCTTTAGGACCACCTGGCAAAGTCAAGTCCCTCTAGCCAGCAAGGCCAGGACTACATGGGGGTCCCACACTGCCACCTCCCCTTCTGGCTGGTCCTCCCATATGGTGTCCATCCACCCATCTGTCTGTCCATCCATCCCTCCCTCCCTCTCCTGGACTCATCCAGCACCTCAGAGACAATGCTGCCACAGAAAACAAGGGCTCACATGGTCCCTGCCTCGGAACCTCCTCAACAAGCAGGACAGGCCCTTCTGAGTTCCGGGACCTGCATTAGAGCCGGTGAGGCGCAGGCCCCAGACTCCCGTCTCGGGAACGCCCAGGTTGAGTGTGGAGCCCCGGCAGTTTGGCTTAAGAGCAAAGATTTGCTGTGGAGATCATTGAATGAAAATCAATAGAGAGACCCCACCACACACACACACACACACGTTTTGTGCCATTGCTCTCCAATGTCCAGCTACGTGCAGTAAGCAGACAAGGAGGCAACCACACTGCACAATGTTAATCCGACTGACATATCGAGGGAGGGAGGGAGGGAGGAGGAGGAGGAGAGGGTGCTGGTCAGGAAGACTGGTTTCACCCGTTTCTAAAAGATGGCAGGCAGGAGGGGACTGAAAATTGATACATTGTCGCTCTAATACTACAAGCCGTGGACACGACATGGATCACAGAGAAAATGTGCGTGGCTGAGTCCTGGATGCGGCCGTACCGGTGGACTCATTTCTCACCAGCAATAACTGACGGCGCAGTAAGAAGGCTTGAGAGCCCACGACGGGAAACCAGCCCTTCACAGGCCCAGAGGAGGCGAGTCAGCAGGCAAGCAAAAGACAGGCCTCTCGGCTCACATCCATACATCTCCATATAGACTCGGACATAAAAACTGGCTAAGCCCCATTCATCTCCCCTAAGTTTCCCAGTGTGGCCTGGCCCATTGCAGCTAATGTCTAACGAACACTTGTAAAGGCCAAGACTTTTGTCAGCAATTAGCTTCCTCCTACTCTCTGGGCCAGTCCCTTCAACGGTTCTGACGTGGAGACACAGGGAGACCCCTAAGGCACCAGGAAGAGCCCTGGCCCGGGAGGGGTGAGCCCTACACTTGTCTGGGCGGCACCACGAACACCGAGGAGAGCGAGTCTCCTCCTTCCCTCTGTTCCCATACTTCACCTTCTCTTCACCCTCTCTTCCCAACGAGAAGGCCACAGTGTTGCAATACGCCTCGGAAGGCAACACCTCCCTGTTCCTTCGACAACTCATTCCAGAGAATACAGTGATCGGTGCCAAAAAGCGAACACAGACCAATTTCTCATGACTTTTTAAACAGGAGAATTTATCATTACAATTATAATTAAAACTTTATAATGCATTGCATGTTAAGCCAACTGCCTCCTCCCGATCAATTTCCGAAAAGGAAACAAAGACATCGCAGACACAAAACACCTGTACACAAGTGACAAATGCTCTCGTTAGGATGTGAAATATTCAAAGCGCTGCTCCCCGATCAGGAAGCTGTTCACGCAGCTGTCAGCAAACAGTTGTGCGTGCAAGAGCGTGTCTCGCTAGCCACCCGTCCCTGCTCTGGGGAGGCCTGGGGGCTTCTCGGGATCTCTCTACTTGCTTCTGATTTTCTACCTGCTGTATCTGGTCAGCACCTTAATGCTAATCACGATGCATTACTTTGTTAAAAGTATTACACTGATTTTCGAAATGCAAATACAAATTTCCCCGAAGTAGAGGTCCCTCCACGAATGCCCTATTGAGATGTGTATGTTCTACGAAGTTTGGGGGGAAAAATAAAAATAAAACAAGAGACAGCAGCATTTGCCCACAATCCCCAAAAGACAGAAAGGCAGAAACGTTGACCCATAGATGAACGGATAAACCTCACGTGGGAAGGCGTACCATGACGTGTGTTCAGCCTCAGTAAAGGGCAATTTTGGCACATGCCATAACATGAATAGACCTTAATAAGATAATTATGTCACGTAAACAAACCAGACACAAAAGGACAACTATCATATGATGCCATGTATGTGAGGTGCCCAGAACAGGCAAATTCATAGACACAGAAGGTGGAAGAACAGAAGTGACCAGGAGCTGGGGGAGGGCAGTGGGGACAGTTACCGGTTCATGGGTGTGAGGCTTCGATTTGAGGCGATGACAAAGTTCTGGAAATGGATGGTGATGACAATTACACACACGGTGGATGAACTTAACTCCACGGAGGCATACAGTTAGAAGTGACTAAAATGGCGAATTTTCCAGCATGCACGCTTTGTGGCAACTACACAAACAGAGGCATTCTGCTAAGAAAACCTTTGTCCAGGAGCCTGCTGTTGGCTGTGTGTCACCCACCTGTACATGGACCTAGAGAATTTCAGGATGGGGTTTTCTTGGGGACATGGCCGCTTGTTCAATGGCGTCTGGAAAGTTAGAAAAGAGCCTTCATGGGTGAGGCAAGGCTTTCAAGGAATGTGGACAGGCAACTCCAATATTTCCAGACACTGTCCACCCGTCCACCCTTTTATAAACAGGCTGAAAATCTGGAGGTACCAGAATCACCAGCTTTAGCGATGGTGCCTGAGGGGTGAGCCCCAAGCCATCTGGTTTCCAGTCCCTGTTTGAAAAGACCTCTGCTTGCCTGACACCAGCCACCAGGGTAAGACCAAGGTCCCTGTGATATTGCCACCTGTGCCCATCTGAAAGGTCAGGAGACAGACACATGACTGAGGTATTTCTAAGGCTGTTGGACTCACTCGGTACCTACCAACTAAGCAATGTTCAGAAGCTGCAGTGGGAAGCTTAACTCTCCTGCACCAGACACCTCTGGGCTGCTGCTGGTCCCTACAAAACCAGCTAAGCTTTACGCACAACCAAATCGACGTGGATAAATTCATACGCACACATGCGTGCACACACAGGCAAAAAAACAGGACTGAGTGCCCCCCCCCCCCAGGTCTAGTCCAACTAGAAAAGTGTGCACTTAACCATACCCAGAAACGGACAGCTGTTGTCTCTGCAGGGCTGGCACCAGGCACCAACTTTGGGCAGACAGGCGGGGATGGGGACATTAAAGAAGCCGGAGTTGGGGACTCTCGTGATAGAGGAAGAGAATGAGAGTGACCGGGCAGCTGCTGTGCATGGGTACGCCACCCGCACTGTATCCCCAACCCAGGTATCACACGGTGGCCTGATTCCTTGTGCTCTCTAGCCAGTTCAGCAAAAAGCGCCCTGTCCCATAAATAGCAGCCAGGCAGCTGGAATAACTCTTTTAATAGCCGCTGGCTGCCTGATGCAGGACAGGGAGGGACCCCACATCCTCTAATATAGTTTAAATTTTTGCCGGTATTTTCCTTAAAAATTTTTCAAACAAACCATAAAAGTGAAAGAACTTTTCAGGGAACAAATATCCCTACGCCTACTTTCTACCATTAACCTTACTTGCTTTATTCTATCTACCTACCCTTCTATCCATCCATCTATCAACCCACCTTTTTTTAACTGTATTTCAAAACAGCAAGCTCGTCATCAGCACGTTATTCTCTAGGCACTTCAGTGTGTACAGCATTGACTGGGGTTCGGTGAAGTATAACCTTTTTCCTTTGAGGTAAAAGGTACGTGCAATAAAATGCACAAGCTGTCACAGGAGTTTGCCAAAAGCACACACCTGTACAGTATGTGCTCACTTAACGTGGTCCACAGGTTCTTGGACACTAGACTTTAAGGGAAATGACGTATAATGAAACCCATTTTACCATAGGCTAATTAATAGAAATAAGAGTTCGATTCCTACAACCTATTTCTGGTCACAAAAACCACCAAATTTCTAAATAAAGATCCAAAATACTTCCCAATATTAGGCACTGAAATAAATGTGAGCTATACATACATTTAAGAAAGATTCATACAAACAAGATAATTATTTTCCAAACTGCTTATCCCAGTTCAGGGTCACAGGTGGCCAGGGCCTCCCCCGGCAGCTCAGGGCGCCAGGTGGAAGCCAACCCTGGACAGGATGCCTTCCGATTTCAGGGTCTCTCTCTCCCACGCACTCTCAGACTGGGTCATCCAAGTCACATCAAACAGGCGCATCTTTGGGATGCGGGAGGAAACCGTAGTCCCAGGAGAAACCCACGCAGAGACACGCAAAACATGCAAATACCATACACACAGTAGCCCTGACTGGAAATCAGTCTCTTTAACCTCATCAGTTATAACAAAACAACATTATTCGAGGACCTCCTGTATAACCCAAACCCCTTTCAAGGTACAGAACATACTGGGGTGAAGACGTGATTCACTCAAAACCCCTCAAAGTCAGCCTCCCCCTGCACACCACCTAGGCCACCATCTTTCTGATTTGTTCCTATCACCAATTGGTTCTTCTGGTCCCCAGGCTTCATCTATTAGGAATCACAAGTATATCATACTCTTTGGGGTGAGCCCTTCCCAGGTGGCATCTTTGTGACTCACCATGTCGGAGCATGTACCCAGCATTGGTTTCTTTTGATTGCTCAGTGAGGGGCACACCATGGTATTAACACACCCCAGCTTGTTTAGCCAAACTCTTTTTTATTGTTTGTCTTTCCATTACCATTTATTCCCCCCCCCATACCTTCTTTCACCTCCACCCAGCCCTCTTCCCCCTGGGATCGCCGTTATCCATGTCCGTGAGTCCTTTTTCTTTTTCCCTCAACCCCTCCACCCACCCTGTCCCCACCCAGAGCGGTCAGCCTGCACTCTCTCTCTCTCTCTCTGAGTCTGTCTCTATTTTCCTCGCTAGGCACTGTCTTATTGACGAACACTGAAACTCTGTTCGGTTCAGGCAATGACTATAATTGGAACTGAAGGGTCAGAGGACAGGCGTCTGTCTAGTTTATAAGGAACTGTCAGACCTCTGCGAACTGGACAAGCCCTCCGACACCCACAATGCATGACAGCCGCCGTTCTGCCAGACTGCACCAGCCTCCGATGCCGTTGGTCTTTTCCATCTCAGCCCTCCTGGTCCATTGACGCTGGCATCTCACTGGGGCGTTTCCTGCCTCCCTTGGCGGGTCCCTGAATGTTTTTTAGAATGCCTCTTTTTTTTTTTTTTAGAATTCTATTTGATTCACTGATAGTGGTTTCTTTTGGGCATCTCTGCACCTGGCCTTTTGAGTGGCTGCTCTGAAAGCTGCATTAATACCTGCGTCACTTATCAAAATCAAGTGGGGCCAACAGGTGAACAATGTCACAGCCACCTGAGCAACATGCAGAAACCTTGGCATCCTCTTATCCTCTCCCATTTCCCACAGGCTTGTTTTAATACTCCTCCTGGGTACGTGGAGAGCCACACGAGACATTTTCCCAGCGCCTTCACATCCAGGACACCTACTGTGAAAGTTCCCACTGAGCCGACACACCTGCTGAGATGAGAGTGGCAAGGAGGGCCATCAGGAGGCGAACCACCTCGTCTGCTGCCTCTCTTCTTCTCCGAAAGCCTGAGCGAGGGGCAGTCATTTCTCCCTGAGGCACCTGTGCTTAGATCCCTGAGTCCAGCCCCAAACTTCATGAGTACCACATACCGCGCCCACCTACTGAGTAGGCGCTGGCACAGTGTGGCCCTCCCAGGAGGGGCTGTCCCAGCGGCTTCTTAACCCGAGTTTCCTTGGTGGTCTGCTTTCTGTGTGGCTTGGAGAACGGCAACTCGCAGCTTAGCTCCCAGCCTGTCTCTCTAGCTTCTCCTAGAATTCTCCAGGCACCTAATAACGTCGGAGTCCTTTTGTGTTAAATTCATGCGCTCTCTGGTCTGTACCGGAACTCTGAGAGACAGAGTCCTGCAGCTAATTATCGCCAGAGCGGGCATCAAATCCCAGATCTGTTCTTTCTTCTACCCTGTGCTGCCGCCGGAGCCTCCCTCTCGACAGACAATGTTCTTCAAAGAAAGAGAAGTTGGAAGTCCCACATTCTATTTTAAGACCATGCGCACTGGAAGGAAAATGTTTGTATTTCAGTGTCATTTCCTCTGCCCAGGTCCACACACGTGCAGGTATGTTGACCGGAGCCGGCTGCACCGCTGCCCGGGAACCAGACACTGTGGCCACTCACTCGCCCAGCAGCACTGCAGTGACAGGGATGGGCACGCTTTTCTGCTGTGGAGCTGCCACTGGAGCTGAATTAATCGAGACATCTGTTTCTTAAAAGATTGAACTCACTCCGGTAAACAGAAGCGTGTCGTCTGCAGTAGCTCCTCACGCCTCCTGTGGCCGAAACCACACCTGGAACCTGAAGGCATGGAAGTCTCAGCTCAGCTGCCCCCCGGCTCCAGCCATTTACTTAATCTGTTCTGAGCTCCCACGGCCCCAGCCCAACTGCCGTCCTCGCTGTGATGGACACGTTTGGTTTTTGTCCCCAGTGTCTGGAACACGGCCCCCGAAACTCTTAGTATCTCTGGAATGACCAGAGTGCCTTGTGGATGCTAATGAGATGACTGGTGGCTGGAGACCCCCGGAGAGCTTCAGGACAAGCACTGGTCACCAGAAAGACCAAGGCATGATTACAGGCTTGGAACTTTCAGACCCACCCCACCCCCAACCTCCAGGGAGGGGAGAGGGGCTGGAGAGTGAGCTAAGCACCAGTGGCCAGTGACGTGCTCGATCACGCCTGCATAATGGGACCTCCGTAAAAGCCCCCAGATGACAGGGCCCAGGCAGCTTGCAGGTTGGTGAACGCATTAAGGTCCTGGGTGGGCTGCATGGACGGAGGGAGTGCATGCACAGTCCCCGCCCCTCTGTACCTTGCCCTACGCATCTCTTCCATTTGGCTGTTCCGGAGTTGCATCCCTTATAATAAACCAGTATTATAGGTAAAGCATTTCCTGAGTTCCAGAGGAGGGGGTTGTGAGGTTCTGAGAACCACCTGAATTTACAGAAGGTCAAAAGTACAGACTACAACCTGGGGCTTGTGACCAGAGTCTGAGGTGGGGGCAGTCTTATGAGACTGAGCCTCTAACCTATGGGGTCTGTATGAACTCTGGGCAGTTAGTGACAGAATTGAATTAAATTGTAGGCTGCCCAGGTGGTATTCAGGGAGCTGGAGAACTAGTATGGGGGGAATAAAACCCACACATTTGGTGTCACAGATATTAGAAGTAAAAACTGCCCAGCCTTGCTGTTCCTTAAATAAGACAGCATGTTCCTGCCACAGGTCCTTTGCACTTACAACCTTCTCTGATTGGAACCGGCATCCTTTTGATAACTGCATGGAGTATACCCTCACTTTACTCCAGGGTCTCCTCACAAAGTCCTCCCTAACAGCCAGCATACCTGGACTACTTCTTCTTCCCACAGCACTTACACAAGTCAGTCTCATGTACCTATTTCTTCACTGACTCTCCCCTTGGGGGAGGGGAGGGGCATGTTCCACTTCAGTATGGTGACTGGCACGCAGTAGGAACTCAATAAATAGTTGAGGAGTGAATGCCTGCCTGCACACATGTCGAATGGGAACCCCAAGGTCCTCATCTGTAAGATGGAGGTCACAGTGCCATCCCTGGATGACTGTCATAAATATCAACAGGGTGGTTATACGAAAACAGAGGAAACAGGTGCCTGGCATGTGCTGTACATTTTAAAATAATGCATCAAGGCGAAGATAAACTGCTCTTCACATTCCAATGTGTCTAAAACGAGGAAGGCTCCAGCAGTAACTGAGGCCTACCTAGCAGTGGTCCCTGGCTGCCACCGCTAAGACGATGGGGAACTTGAAGAATGGGCATCCGTGTCTCCCCTGAAACTCTGGAAGACAACAGCAGGGGTCGCTCTTTCAACCCTGTGAACCACACGGTGCGGGAAGGGGCAGGAGGACATGGGGAAGCAGATGTGTTAGCAACATTCTGCAAAGAGGAACCAGGGGCAGGCTAGCCTCACAGAGCTGTAAAGTACTCTTAAGCACCTTCTTGTAGGATTCTTGTAGGAAACCTGAGGCTCACAATCGTGCAAAGGGTGACACAGTGCAGAAAAGCGGGTGTCAGTGACACTGACTCAGAAGAGACTTGGAGGAGTGAGACCCAACGTGAAAAAGCTTTCAGAACACCCAAACCAACGTATTCGCCGGTGTTTTCCTTCGTAGGCAAGCGTAGCAGAACAGGAGGAAACCTGGCCCATCTAATTAGGTCTGAAAGGGGCCTCACCGTAAACACAAAAGATTCAAAGGGAGAAGCAAGCACTGTGCCACAGCTTAATTAAACGCCTTTTTAAATTTCTTGGCTTTATATTACAGTTGGCAGTATCTAAGATGAGGTAAAAGCAGAATTCATTTGAAAACAAAAATTAGGAACAAGACTCCAAAGCTCCGTTGACCCCGGATATTTCTCTGCTGGTTCATGCACTGACTTCCTTTCCCTGCATTTAGTTCCCATGTCTGCTTTCAGGCCTGACTGACACTGCAGGGGCCCCCCCAAAAGGAAACAAACCTGTGTGTTTCTCAAGGACAGTGACCTCCGGAAGGGTTGCCTGGGGACCAGCAGTGTCTCCTGTCACCTGGGAACTTTGTAAGAAATGTGCATTCTTAGCCTCCCAGGCCCACGGACCCACTAAATACAACACTGGGGGAAGGGGAGTTGCTGGAACAAGCCCCCCCGCTGACTCCAACGCGCTCCAGGAAAACACCTGCCCCAGACACCATCAGCTGGCCCACTCATTTCAACTACTCACTGAAGTTTAAAATGTCCCGGAAATTCAGCCTGTACCAGGTACACTGACCAGGGACCAAATGTTGACTCACAATCTAAAGAGGAGGACATGTGCAAATTACTAAATAACACAAACCGAAGGACATGAGGGCAGACAAAGGTGCCAATACCACGCTCCATTCAAGGGAAAAAGGACTAATTCTGACTACACATTCCTGGTGGGCTTCTCAGAGGAGGTGGCCATCGAGCTGGATCTTGAGAAGGATTTGGATAAGCTTTCCATGACAGAGAAGAGAGACTAACACTAAGGAGCTAGGACAAGCCAAGGGCACAAGTATTTTCAGAGCCCTATCAGCACAAGGGGCTTTCCCCCAGGTACTCTAAGAACCTGATTAACTCAACACCCAGCCTCTTTTAAGTTTTCACCACGAATTCCACTTGTGACAAGGTCCGCCAAGTTGCTGCCTCATAGCCATTCTCACTTTTCTGCTTAGGAACAGAACCCTGGTTACATTTAGGGGAGCAAAGCAGCCAGAGAAAAGAAGAGACCTCACAGCCTCCACGGCAGCCAAGCTTGGCTGGCCTTCCCGATTATTCTTGGCTGCCGGGCCACGATGAGGACACTGACCCTCTAGCGCCATGTTGGACACTGAGGCGCCTTGACTGAGAGCTGAGTGCGGCACAGCAGAAAGACAGAATTCTGGGGAATCGAGACACCGTTAGGTCACCATGACAACGCCCCACACTGCCAACATCCTGACTCCTTGGGATGAGAGACAAATTGCCTTCTGGTTTAAGCCACATGCTGCTGAACCTAACAGTAACTGAAACACTACTCATTCCCAGCAGCCTCCTTTGAATCTGCAGGAGTCCAGCTCCTCCTCCTCCTTCGCTGAACACCTCTGCCTCCACTCCCCATTTCCCCTCCATCTGCTGCCGTTCTTCTCGAGAACATAATCATAGACCCATCTGACCCTTCAGGCTGACAGCAAAGTAGGGCACCATCTCCCAAGCATCTCCACTCACCCCCCCCAGTTCCTCCTTCCCCTCTACACCCTCACTGCTCAACGGAGGGGGGGGCAGTGGCCAACCACGTCCACCCCACTCGGGAGCCTGTCCCACAAACAAGCAGACCCTCAGGCCCAGCCCAGGTTTATGAGTTAGAGTCGGCATTTCATCAAGATCCCAGGACATTTGTAAGCTCAACAATTTGAGAGACACTTGCTGTGGACATCATCCTCACCTCTAGCTGTTCACCTCCAGACCACAGATCAGAAAAGCCATTCCCTGGCTACACCTCCCTGCTCCTCTGGGTCTCTTGCTCCTTGTCAATCTCCCCTAACGCCTACAAAGCCACCCACTCACTCCCCCTGAACAAAATACTTTCACACTTCCCTGCTTTTGTTTTTGTTATTCCCTCTGCTTAGAACACCCTGTCTAAACCTCTGACACCTGTGGGTCTCCCAATCGCCCTTCAGTGCAGGCCGGTTCAGACGCCACCTCTGGACCATGCACAGCATCGGGGGGGGCAGGGGCTGGGCCTCCCCCATCAGCACGGTGGTACAGCAGCAGGCTCTGGAGCCTGTGCCGCTTGCTACCTCGGACATGTTAAGCAACTGCTCTCTGCCTCAGTTTCTTTCTTCTACAACACCTGGATAACAATAGGAACTACATTTCACAGGGAAGTTCTAAGAAGTCAAGGAAGTGGTAAAATTAAAAGCACTCGGAAGAATGCTCGGCACATAATCGGCACTTAATGAACGCTAGAGCACAGGCTGAGACCCAGCAAAGGCGCATGCACACAGCAGGCGCTCGGTTGACATTCACGGAATCTGACTTGCAGTCTCTCTGGACTGAATTCTGTGCCTTAACTTTTCCTGGGCTTGGGAGTCCACCACGCCCACTCTGCTCCATGGCCCAGAGAAAAGCCGGAATCCAGTCCCCAACCGGGACATTATTTAGATGAAAAAATGCTTTCCGCAGCCGTCCCAGTCTTCGGAGCCTCGCCAAGAAATAGGGAAAAAAAGCAATATAAATGTTAATAGGAAATTGTCTATTCGCTTTCACTTAGGCTAATCTATTACAGCACAACAAAGAGGAATTAAGACAGCTGAAGGGACAGGGAAACATAGAACCTGACACGCTGAAGCCCGAAGGACTTCCGTTCGCAGGAGGAAATGCGATTCCAGGCCAACGAGGCTGCATGGAAATCTGGAGCGAGGGCTTCTCCTTGGGACGTCTCCATGGAGGGTGGGAAGCATGGTTCCTGCCCTGGTCCCCCTTTTCCCGAGCACCCAGAACCAGTGCTATGATGCGCAGGCATGGGTCTGCATGGCGGGGACAAGAAGGTGACCACTGGGACAGGCCAACAAATACACCTATAATCACAACGCAGCGTGTGTGGTTACGAAGCCAGAGGAGAAGCACATTACCAGACCAACGGGATGGGAGAGAGAGGAGGTCCAAGGAAGCCTTCTTCCAGAGAAGACCCTGACACTAAGTTCCAAAGGGTGAATAGAAATTAGGCTGGCAAAGGAGGCAGGAAAAGGTAACCCAGGCGGGGAGAATGTCAGGTACAAAGCTGGGGTAGGCTGATTAACGGCTTCCCAAATATGCCCATATGCTAAATCCTGGAATTTGTGACAGTTGTATTAAGGGCCAAAGAGACCTTGTAGGCATGATTCAAGGGCCTTGAGATGGGGAGGCTATCTTGGACTATCTGGCGGAGCCTGGTGTAATCACAAGACCCTTGTAAGAGATGCGCAGGAAGCGATAATAACATCAGAGGGAAAGTCAGTATGATGACGGAAGCAGAGATTGAAGTGATGCCCTTCTGCAAAAAAAAAAAAAAAAAGCAAGAGGCCCAAAGCCAAGGAACCCAGGCAACCACTTGGAGCTGAAAAAAAAGCAAGGAGACGGATTCTGTGCTCAGAGCCTCCGGAAGAAACCAGGCCTGTCGACACCCTGACCCCAGCCCCGAGACACTGACATTGGACTTGTGACCTCGAGAAGTAGCAAAGAATAATTCTGTCTTATTTGGAGCAGCCGAGTTCATGGTAATTTGTTAGAGCAGCAACAAGAAACGTGTATCCATGTGTTGTTTGCGGGGCATCTTCAAGAATGTTAAATAAAACTGTCAGAAAAAAATGAAACTGAGGAGGCAGTGAAATCATGAAAGGATCTGGACACCAGGCCGAGTTTCCCTTGCACCCGCATCACGGGCAGCTGCTAACGGATATTAAGCAGAAGTGTGGGGGATACAGTCAGATGACCCCTCTAAAGCACTGAATTACCAAATATTTAGAGCTTAAATCTTAGGAATTTCCACATGTCCAATTTCCCATTTCACGGACTCCCGTGTCTTTTATCGTGGGCTATAATGACTTTAGGAAAAGAAGGATCACACTGCTGGTGCAGATTAACTGTCTTTGCAGCCCTCCAAAGCCCACACTAATGGTTTCAACAACACGTGACCTGTATCTGCAGAACAGCCATCAGGTGCAAGTCCGTGCGTGTAAACAGCCATCTTGTACTTAAATCGGGGACTTTCCCCCCAAATCCTGGCCAGGCGGTTGCTGTATTCCTAGAAGAGGCACACTCAAATGAACACTCACCACTACCCCACCTCACGTCCCGGAAGGGTCAGGCGACCAACACTTGCTGAGGGCTTACTCAGAGCCAAAGCTTTGTGAACAGTCCCTTGTCGGAACTCCCAGAGATCCCCAGAGGAAGAGCCCTTCTGGGCAGAACTCTAGGTACTAAGGTGGGGAGGGGGAGTCTCGAGTGACCCACCCCCACCCCTGATGACAACTGCTGCAAGGCACAGGACCTATCAGAGAAACCCAGGCGGAGGAGACAGGCCATCCCCCGTGCAGCCAGACCCACCCTGCCCCCAGTCTGCGTCCACACACAGAGTGGCCTTTAGACATCAGATCCCAGCCAGCCTCCAGGCCCTTGCCCTTCCGACTCACTCTGCGTCTCATCCTCCCCAACACCTCCTCCTCAGGGCCTCGGCCAGCCCTGCCCTTTGCCGAATGTCACCTGCTGCCAAAGGAATCACTTAGGTGGCATTTAAGCAGCCCCGGATCTGAACAAGTTGGGTTTAGTCTGGCACTGCCACCAGACCCCTGAGGCCACAGGCCAGGCCCTGCGGAGGTTCCAAGGCAGTGCCTTGGCCGTAGCTGAAGCAGGGGACCCAGAGACAGGGGTGCTCGGCAGACGGAAGAGCTGATTTCAGAAATCACTAGCCCCATCGAGGCCTCAGTTAGAACAGTGGAGTGCTGCCTTCACCATCACTCAACTCCCTCCCCCAAAAGGACATCCCACACACTGAACTTCAGGCACGTGACCGTCCCCACGGTCACAGAGGGCGCTGTGGTGATAAAACACCAAAGCAGACGGACAACGGGGGGCACCTGTGGAGTTTTCCAGTTTGAGATATTCTATTTATTTACTTACTTACTTATTATTTTTAATCCTCACCCAAAGATAAGTTTATTGATTTGAGAGAGAGAAGGAGTCAGGGGGTGGGGGGAGAGGGAGAGAGAGACTATGGGTTGCTTCCCTTATGTGCCCTGACCAGGATCAAGCCTGTAACCTGTATATGTGCCCTGACTGGGAATCGAACCCATGACCAGTATATAGAATGACACTCCAACAACTGAGCCACTCAGGCCAGAGCGTGTTCTGAGCTATTTTCAACGGCACTGCCAATGAGGCACACAGACAGGCTTTACCCTGCCACCCCTTTTTTTGGGGGGTCCATATTCAGGGACGGTACATTCCTAAAAATAGAATCACTGAGTTAAAGGGTATGATGCACAGTTTATAGACCCTGCGTTGAACTGGCAGTGTCCTGTCCAGAAAGAGTGACACAGGTGTCACCTGCAATTCAGATCCAAGCGCCACTGACTGGATGCGGACTTTCCAGGACCACTTGTCAGCATCACGCAATGTACCGTTAGCTCCCGGGACTGACGAGGAGAGTGAAGTCACGTAAGTAGAGCTACTTGGCCAAGGCAAGGGGGCTATTTTGAGATGGGGCAGGGAAGAGAATCCAAGTCCCAGAATCTGCCAGTTCCGTGGTGTCTGCTGAATGATTCAGATCTTTGCGTTGGCCGCCCCAGTCTACCGCAACAGCCGCCACTTATAAAAGGCGCCCGCAGGCCAGGCTCTGGACCGAGCACTTTGTTAAATACATCCCCGCGCCCCCAAGTCAATGAGGCAATCCTAATGGTGATGTCACCGCCGATGGAGACCGCGCCCACCTGCCACTGAATGCTTACCACGTGCGAGCCACTGTGCAAAGTACGTCACACTCACACATGAACTCTAAAAACTATACACGAGGCATTACTATGCCCAGTTTATAGATGAAAGGAATGAAGCTCATAAAAGTGACTTCCCTCAAGAGTTCCACAGATTAATCATGGAAAAGGCACCCATCGATAAATGGATTTGAACACAGGGCTGTCTCCCAAACCTAAGCGTTTAAGCGCCATGCTAGACTGCCTGTAACACTAACAACGCCGGGGTCACGGTTGGGAAGGTTTCTGAAGGGACGGTAGGAACAAACAGCATTCCGTGTCGGCGTGTCTTCCCTGCGATGTGCTGGCGGGTGCAGCTCGGCAGCGCCCCGTTCATCTCAGTGCCACCCGACGGGCTGCATACAAACGCACGTCTTGCTCTTCTGGGGGCTGCCTCCCAAAACAGCGAACGTGGCTGACAAGGACCGGCCCCCACCCCAGCACACGTCTCTGACAGACGCCTCCAATGTCTCAGAGGGGTTATCTGATCAGAGCCCAGGAAGGAACATGAAGGCTCCCGCTCAGGGGCACCCAGTGCCCTGCAGAGGCGGGAGAAGAAGGTCGAGCACTCCTAGAAAGCAGTGGACGTAGGTCGGTATAAGGGAAAGAGCATCAGGCTGGGAAAGAAGTCTCAGGTTCAAGTCCCAGCCCCACCAATAACTCAGTGGGTGATCTGGGGCAAGTCAGTCTCGGCCTGACAAAGACTGATACATTATTAATTAAACAAATAACTTGATGTAGTTTCAGACACCCCTCGGGAGGAGGCAAGGAAGATTCTACTAAAGACTGAATGGCTTTAAAGGAATGAAATGTTCAGCAAATTGAGACAAGATATGTGGGCCCCAGATCTGCACAACTAACCTACAATCTTAGACATTCTTTTCCTTGGCAGGCCCCCTCTGCACCGGCCCTCTCCCGGTCTCAGGCAGCTACCACCACAGAAGCCTCTTGCCCTGACACCAGCTCACAGGCCACGATGACTGCAGGTTCAAAGCAGCCTGAAAAAGAAATCGCGACCTCCATCAAGTAAGAATTCTACCGCCAGGATAACCAGAACTAGCCCACGAGACCAAGCCCTGCTGAATGCGGCTGTGCCTAATAAAGAATCGGGAGGGAGAAGGGGAACGAGGCCACGCTGCCACGCTGGCTTACCTTCCTCAGCATCCTGATACTGGCTGGGTGTGACTGCTGCTCGTCATCCTCTGCCAATGGCTAAAACGAGACCTCCTGGGACCACACCTGCCCACTGGCATAGGCAGCTGAACTTGCTCTTCCACACGTCCATCCGCGAAATGCAGGAAGTGCTCAGAGGAGTGGGAAAAGCAATTGAGGGCCCCATAACAAAATTCACAAAGTCAAGTTCAGCTTGCCCGAGATGCTCTTTTCATTTGTGATTTGAAAGCGAGTCTCCCAGTGCTCCCAGCTGCAAATGGTTGTGGGGTTCCTCTTGCTGGGGTTTGCGGCCACACCCGTGGTGCACAACCAAGATTTTCCGGGCACACAGAACCCCAGGCACGTAGGCACCATCCCCCCTTCTCTCTCCAACTACTCTAGCTTCCCAAACAAACTCACTCCCTGCTCTCAAAGAAACTTTTTTTTTTTTTAAATCAAGCTGCTTTGGGAATAAAAGCATCGATTTATAAATCCCCTACTTGGCCCTGTCTACCTGCAAAGATACAGAAAAGTCTTGGAGAAGTAAAAGAAGAGGATTTTGTTTCTCTTTTTGGCTTCCAGATGGAGCTGCCTCCCACGGGCTACCCCCACGCCCAAGTGGCTGATGTCACCATTGTGATTTTGGTAGCACTCCGCAGACCCTGGGGGTGAGTGCCCCCAGGAAAACCCACAGCACTGAGGGCACCTGCGAAAGGCAGAGAGAGAAACGTGGAAGTCAGTGTGTACTTGGCTCTGGAAGTGTCTGCAGAGTCACCAAGCAGAGACCAATCACGTGGACCCACGTGCACAGCGGCCAGCTGGGCCAGCTGGGGCCTTAGAGAGGCAGCGACGCTTGGCGGGCTGATGGACTCTCAGGTGCCAAGAATGACGGGACCCCGCACGTGGCCCCATCAGACCCTGGGGATAAACTCCTAGGATGACGCAACCACATGGTCAGGAGGAGGAACAGTGCTTTCAGCCGAGCCGGCCCCACCACGTGAACACCTTCCGTAGATCAAAGAGAAGCCGCTGGCACTCAGCGGGGCTGCCATTTACACAGGGGTGTCGTCAGCGTCACCGCGCATCCTCCCCGAGTCTACTGGACGGAGCGCCTCGGGAGGTGGCTGTGCTGGCGAACGTGAGCATGGAGACCTGACAGAGACTCCAGTCTGCACCAGCGTGGGTACTTGGCCGAGCCGGGCTCCCCACGAGGGGCCACACTGCCACCGAGACATTACACTGTGTGCCTTCCGATTAACTGCACCTCTTCAGGTGAATTTCACTGTACTGGGTGGCTAGGGCTGCCATAAAATATCCCAGTCTGGGTGGCTTGAACAATAGAAATGTATGTTTTCACAGTTCTAGAGGCTGGAAGTCCAAGATCAAGGTGTGGGCAGGGCATGTTTCTTCTGATGTCTCCCTCCTTGGCTTGTAGGTGACTGTCTTCACGTGATCCGTGTGTGTGTCTGTGTCCTAATCGCCTCTTCACATAAAGACACCAGTCCCACTGCATTAGGGCCCACCCACAGGATCTCCTATTATCTTACTGATCTCTTTAAAGGCCTCACCTCCAAATACGGTCACACTCTGAGATACTGAGCAATAAGATTTCAACCTATGCATTTTGAGGGGGCCACAATTCAACACATAGCAGTCATTCCACCTTTATACCACGGAAGAGCATGACACACACAGGAAGGTTCGGGAGCTTACCAGAGGGACAGAGATCTCAAAAGAGTGACATAGGACTTGGACCCGGGGTCCACCCAACTTTATCCCAAGTAGTCACTGGCACAGAGAATACCAAGACCATGTAACCCATTTGTCTCTATTCAAGGCTGTGCTGAGCTACCTGTTTTCCACTGCAACGCACCAATTTTTATTTTTTTTTCAAAACTTCCTCACTGGCCATTCAACGGTGGGACCATAGCAAACCGCAGCGAGCCCCACTGGATTGATGCCTGCTCTCCAAATTGGATTCCATGCCTCTTCTTTCCATGACGGTGCCTCGTGGAAAACCTGGCACATAGGAGTGTCCTGATAAATGCTGCTGGAGGCATGAACAGATGTCCGAACGGAGAAGTGGTCAAGGTAACCTCGGAAGACCTTCTCAGCTTTAAGTTCCATGGTTCTGCTCTCACATGGCTGATGACTGCATCAGACCCAGACCGGGGCATCTCCCTCCCAGCCAGCCAGTGCGCGCCAGGGCAGCATCACCCGGGGCAACAGTGCAGTTGTGGGAAGAGGCCCTTGAGAATAACGGCCTTTGCCCCGTGCGGAATGATGGAAGCCCCGGGACCAACTCAACTCTCTCCTTAGCATCCATCTCCACAGGACTTGGATGTACTTCTGACACACCTTCCTCTCTTGCCAGATCCTCACTAGGTGGGAGGTGGGGGAAAAAAGGAAATTTCACCGTCATTATCTAACTCCACTGTCCCCACTCCTATTAGGAAAATGCCATTGTCATTCAACAAATATCTGGGTGAGTAGCCGGATGAGCAAAAGCTAGCCCGGGCAGGTTTTAAAGAGGCAGAAGACAATAGCTCGTGACAGCATGGCGTTTATAAGCCACTCAAGCGGATAAAGAATGTCCAGGAATGCAGAACAATGTGATACAAATTGTATTAACACGTGTTAGGCCTTTGTGGAACACCCAGTAATGAGTGTAGGGCTAGGGTTTTAAAGAATAAAGTCTTCTCAGAAGAGAAGGGACTGTGAATTAGTGAATCCAATGAGGGGCTAAAGCTGAAACCTTGACCTTGGCTAGGTCTGGGTCTCTTGTACGGCCAGTGACATGAATTGGCCAGGGCACTGAGCAAGGTGGGAAGAACAATGGCATAAATCATAGGCCCGGGAAGCCACACCACATGTAACGGGAAAGGGCTAACAAGGAACTGGGCCGGCTGGAGAAGGAAGAAGGGCAGACAGCGAGCCTCAGGGGGCAGGGGGTTCCGGGGGGACCACGAGTGGCCCTTCAAACTGAAGCATTCAGGCTGGATACAACGGGCACCCGAAACCCATTCAGCTTCCTGAGCAGAGGAATAAACCGATGCGAGTGGTGTCTGAGGAATGAATAGCAACCCGGCAGCCCTGGTTTGACTGGAGTAGAATGAATCAAAGAAGGTGGCCCTGATACCAGGCACGGCAACTCCAGGGGTGAGAAGACCCTACACACAGAATACTGGAGGGGGAGGCAGCGCAGTCCTGCAAGGCGGGGGACGCATTTCAACAGGAGGTCACTCTCTCCACAAAGGGGTATTGGAGCAGAATATAAATGCTGTACAACGGTTTTCTCAGGAGATCAGTTAAAGTTTTTAGACATTTCCAAGGCAACAAATCACAGAACTGGAAAAGACCTTTGATAGCCAGCTGTGCCAAACCCTTATTTTAGAAAATCATTCATTCTTCGCCTATTCGGCCCCTACCGTGTCAGAGGCGCACAGTGCCAGGGGTGGCAGGAGATGTAACGGGATGAGGAACTCGGAGTCCAACCTGACCCCACGGAGTGGTAGCAGTTTCACAAGGTGAAGGCGGCGAAATGAGGCAGAAGGGAGGCAGGGGTCCGTGCTAGGGCAGGGGTTGGGCAAGGACGGGTGGGACCCTGGGGCTCCCGCATTTTGTAAACTGTGGGAGCCAAGAGATGGAGGGACGCCGCTGCAGGAGGAGAGGTGGGGGGGCAGAGCGTGGGACCCGAGAACAGACTGGATCCCTCCTCTCAAGGAATCTCCAGCCTCTGTCCTACAACCCTCAGCCGCACCCAGCCCCGATCCGGAACGCTCTCTCCTTTCGCTGCAATGTGCCCCAAAACACTGAATGCGAGAGAAGGCCGAAGGGTGCTCTGGAACCCAGAAACAGGGTCTGTCATCTCACCGTGAAAAAGTGGGGTGAGCTGCCCCCCTAGACGAATTCACGTGGTGCTGTTCAGGAAAACACATGCTGCCTTCTCAGCCAAGTGGTGTGAGCAGAAACACCCCCGAGAGCAGACAGAGAAAAGAACACAGAGCCGGGGAGAGAGAGCAGAAACCTCAGTTTTCAACGAAAGGTGCCTCTTCCAGCTTGCCGAAAATGCACGAGGGCTCACGGTGGCTGTGTACTTAGTGGTGTGCCATTGATAGGTGAGGAAATTGAGGTCCAGGGAAGTGGGGTAACTTGTCTCAAATCACCCAAATGGTAGAAGTCAGGGCCAAGATTCCACCCTGAGTAGTTTGATTCTAGAGAGCTCTAACCACTCCCACCACCTGACTAACAACCTTGTGGGGTGAAGAACAAGAAGATGAATGCTACCTTGGTATGGAAGCCAAGAAACCTGGATGCCAGGCCTAATGCTGAATGTGGATGGCCTTGGACCAGTAGGGATGGAGGCCTCATCCTTCCCTGAGCATTCGAGCAGCCTTGAGGCAGGCAGGACCCGATGGGTCGTAAGGACCAGATGCGCCATGGGACCAGCAGCCTTCAAGAGGGGAAAAGAACAAAAGGAGAGTGTTTGCTGAGTCAGGGCCCCACTGGCTGCGAGGCTGAAGGACAGTCCAGGAACTGGGCGACCAGGTGAGCCACACACTCCACTCCACCATCAATGGAAAACCATTGGGAAATTTCATCTCAGTTCCAAGTTTGGTCAAGACACAGAAAAGAGCAGGTAGAGAAATGGAGGAAAACTGGAGTGGTTAGAGTCACAGGAATTGAGAAAGGGATGCAGCAGTGAAGAGAGGGATGAAGGGGGGGAGCAAGGGACGAAGGGGTGCGCAGTGAGAGAGGGATGAAGGGGTGCACAGTGAGACAGGGATGAAGGGGTGCACAGTGAGACAGGGATGAAGGGGTGCGCAGTGAGAGAGGGATGAAGGGGTGCGCAGTGAGAGAGGGATGAAGGGGTGCGCAGTGAGAGAGGGATGAAGGGGTGCGCAGTGAGAGAGGGATGAAGGGGTGCGCAGTGAGAGAGGGATGAAGGGGTGCGCAGTGAGAGAGGGATGAAGGGGTGCGCAGTGAGAGAGGGATGAAGGGGTGCGCAGTGAGAGAGGGATGAAGGGGTGCGCAGTGAGAGAGGGATGAAGGGGTGCGCAGTGAGAGAGGGATGAAGGGGTGCGCAGTGAGAGAGGGATGAAGGGGTGCGCAGTGAGAGAGGGATGAAGGGGTGCGCAGTGAGAGAGGGATGAAGGGGTGCGCAGTGAGAGAGGGATGAAGGGGTGCGCAGTGAGAGAGGGATGAAGGGGTGCGCAGTGAGAGAGGGATGAAGGGGTGCGCAGTGAGAGAGGGATGAAGGGGTGCGCAGTGAGAGAGGGATGAAGGGGTGCGCAGTGAGAGAGGGATGAAGGGGTGCGCAGTGAGAGAGGGATGAAGGGGTGCGCAGTGAGACAGGGATGAAGGGGTGCACAGTGAGAGAGGGATGAAGGGGTGCGCAGTGAGAGAGGGATGAAGGGGTGCGCAGTGAGAGAGGGATGAAGGGGTGCGCAGTGAGACAGGGCTGAAGGGGTGCGCAGTGAGAGAGGGATGAAGGGGTGCACAGTGAGACAGGGATGAAGGGGTGCACAATGAGAGAGGTCAGGTATATGTGGGTACCGTGCATTCTACTGAGTCCAATAGGAAAAGCTACTAACGTACTATTTTTTTCTGAAAAGGAAGTAAGGAAGTAAAGGCAACAATAGGAAGAACAACAGTCAGTAACCTTGGCCCCAGCACTCAACAGCTTCAAGGGGAGTCAAGTTGAAGTCATGTCCTTGTGGCAGATTCCACTGCCTTCAGGAATTTGCCTTGGGTGTAGTTGTACTCACAGAAGGGGTGTCAAATATTGTTCCTGGTGACAATGACAGCTACTCATTTACAGCCACCCAATCTGCCTATCCTCATGGCTAATTTGTTTTGTGCTTGTCCTGAAACTCTCCCCTTTACGAGCCTCTCCATCTTGAGAGCAAAAATCAGATCACCTGAGGGCTGAGAATTACTAAGACTCTCAGAGCTTCATTTTATATCTATTTTCTTATAATCAATCAGTTTTATTTAAAAAGGAGGAGGTGGTAGGGAAATCTACAGCCCAGGGAAAATGGATATAGCTTAGAGAACGATTATACATAATCGTCCCAGAAGGGTTAGTCGTTCAGATGATCATTAAAGAAATGGATGGAGCTGGTTTTACAAAAGGTTCCAGCTCCCACTGCACCCGCCACTTGGAGAACAAAAGAGAGGGCTATTTCCACTTCTGGAGCCGCATTAGAATGTATCCCAAATAGCCTTTCACTAAGAATCTCCCTGCCCTGGCTGGTGTAGCTCAGTGGATTGAGTGTGGGCCTGAGAACCAGAGGATCGATCGCGGTTCGATTCCCAGTCAGGGCACATGCCTGGGTTGCAGGCTAGTTCCCAGCAGGGGACGCATGAGGGGCAACCATACATTGATACTTCTCTCCTGTCTTTCCCTTCCCCTCTAAAGATAAATAAGTAAAATTATTTTTTTAAAAAAGAATCTCCCCACCTCCCCTCTACCTCTCGTATATAAATGCAGAACACCTGTCTGGCTGCTAGATGCACAGGAACGGACAGGTGGGGGTCACTCAGTACGGTGGTTATTGGTGGCTCATACTGAAACACACCAGCCAGCACACCCAGATGGATGTAGGTTGACATTTTAGTTAATCTAACAATACCTTAAATATCTAGTTGGTGGTTCTATATTAGGCTTTGTTTGTTCAGGTGTTAAATTTCTTCTTTTTCAATCCCTCCCTGCTCAGGTGTAAATTTCTTAAGTCATAAGTAGTCAGTTCATGTACTGGTTTGGGTGAAAAGTCCGTTTAGTTTTTTCCATAAAATAAAAGACAATGTTTTCAGTTTCACCAACAACTTTATTGATTTGAATACTTCAAGCACGTCAGCTATCTCCCACGTGGTAGAATGTTGATTGTTCTCAATTAATGTCTTGATCTGATTGCTATCGACTTCAATTGGTCTACCCAGCCGTGAAGCATTGTCCAGTGAGAAATCTCCAACATGAAACTTCACAAACCACTTTTGACACATTCAATCAGTCACAGCACCTTCTCCATACACTGCACAAATTCCTTGTGTTTCAGTTGAGTTTTTACCTTTCTTGAAATAATAAAGCATAACATGCTGAAAATGTCGCCTATTTTCTCCCATTTTCAATATTCAACTGGCTACACAAAAATTAAATGCACCCTGATATGACAGCTGTCACAATACAATCTAAGAAAAGTGTTTCAAATAAAGTTACAGACAACTAAGTGCCTACTAGAGCCACCCTATAGAAAAAAAACAAACGAACTTTTTGGCCAACCCAATATTAATTTCCTCTTCTCCTTTGATACTCAGCATTTAAAACACATGATCACATAACTGCCAAGAACTGAAAAAGCCGCTCTCTGCCTGGAAAAAAGGAAGCCCTGGCTGTGGAGTCACACAAAACAGGGTTGAATCTTGGCTCCTTTGCCTGAGCACCGCCAAGCACACCCCTCCCCTCGGTATGGGGCGGTTGCTAACCAGATATCCAGGTAAAAACCTGGGGGCTTAGTCAGCCGCCACGTGGCCTTCCCAGGCTGGCTGCGCTCACACTGCCCACGGGGCAGGCAGCCCTCTTCCTGAACTGCAAAGCAGCCGGTTCCTCGATAGCTCCTCCACCCTCCAGAGCAGCGTCTCCCAGCCTCCCGTGGGCATCAGAGTCACCTTGAGCGCTGGCTACAAACGAAGGACCCGGGGCTCCACATCTCCCGGGCATCTGCTGCAGTACGTCTGGAGTGGAGCCCAGGAATTTGTTATTTCAAACAAGCTCCCAGTTCAAAAACGCTCTCTCCCAAATTTTCCAATGCAGTGACATGTGGCAGGGATCGCAAATCCCACCCCCGTCTACAGCTCCAGCTGCGTCGCCGTGCATGCCAGGCTAAAGTTGCTACACTCTGACACTCGGCTCAGATCTCCCATGTGATCACAGACAGATGTCACTGAGCAAAGGACTCGGGCCCACATGCTGTGAATCCCCGCTGACGTGGGCTTCCCTGTCATTGTTCTGAAGCCAACACTAAGAAGTCTCTCTAAGGAGTTACAAACCATCCACAATTTATTTAATTTTGAGTTACTTCTCCATTGCTAACGCCTAATTCCAATTTCATGTTTCCCTCTAGATACGTTGTTCCAACTCTGTGCACAGTCTGCGCTCAAATTTCTACCTCACCCCACGTGCCTAAGTAGCATGAACACAGGTAGCCTTCACTTGGTGAAACAGGCAAACCTTCCGATCAACTTCCAGAGAGTCACGCCTATGTCCTGGGGCATCCAGATTTGGGGGAAAAATACAGTACAGCAGTTAGATTTGAATTTCAGATGAACTAGTACTTTTATTTGAGTGTTACTATATTTCATGCAATATTTAGGATAAACGTATACCAAAAATCGTTGGATGTGTATCTGAAATTCAAATGAACAGAATCTTGTATATATTTTATCTGGTCATGCTACGATACCTGTGCCTTTACTTAAAATTATACACACACATATACACATATACATACACACACATATACACACATACACACATATATATCCTCTACTATATGTTACTTGCTACAAATACAAGCCGGATAGGCAGTGGTATGTGGTAAATATTTAACAACTGGCTGTTGGGGAGAAGATGTTTTTGGTGTTTGCTCGTGCCTGGAGCTCCTGCGACCATCTTGCAAACACGAGGGAGCGGAAGACCTGCAGGGATACCAGTCCAGGGCACCGACATCGCTGAGCCACAGGACGGATGGAGATGGCCATGCACCCCCAACACCGTGTGTGGAAAGACAATTAGAGTCTTGTCTAAGCCGCTGTCCGTTGGTTTTTCTGTTACCGTTACCCCAGTGAATCCCAGCTGATAGACAACACACACTGCTCTTTGCTATGGATCTGATATTCCTCTCCCAGTGGACAATGGAACCAGTTTGGTGGTCCTTGATGGGTCTCTTCTTTCCTCCCTTCCCTTTCGTCCATTCATCCAGCCACCACAGGGTACCATTTACTTATGTTTTCTATTCAATGGTGCAATACTCTAGACCTACAGGGGGACCTCACAATTAGTGCCTCTGACAGGTGCTAGGAGAGTCGGTCACCTATGTTTCCCACCAAGGGCCTCTGGGAAGAGTATCTTGTAGGTCTGCTCTCAGCCACCACGGCCGCATACAGCTTTATTCCTTCCAGTACGGATAAGGCCCCAGACCCTCTCCTGACCCAGTTCTCCTCATCTGCTCAATACCTGCTGGGGGTCAGATGGCAACACTGTAGAAATCCAAGAAAAGCCAGAAGAGCCCTGGGGGACCCATAAATCCATGCAGGACACCCACCACAGGACGGGAGAGCTCTCAGCCATAGGTTATCTGACAAGGCTGCTGACTCAGCCTACCCTTCACTTGTGAGCCACCCCAGGTACTCGTGACTGTACCAAAGAAACTAACTGGCATTTATTTCTCTCTGATAACAAACAAAAAAGAAAACAATGCATTAAGGATACAGCTTACTGAAAACCACACATAGAATCACTTAACCAATCATGGGCCAATTTTTTCCCCAAACATATTCCTCCCAAGTCACCTCCCAGAGAGCCAGGCCGTGCACCCCCATTCCAACCAACCCTGCCAGGCTTCCCTGCTACACTGCCCATTCATTCCCACCTCTGAGACCTGCTTTCACTGCTCACCACTCTGCTTGTATTCCCTCCATCTCAGCTGTAAAGACTTTCTCTTTCTGACCTCTAGGTTCCCACTATATCTTGCGAATACACACCATTCAAACAGAGGTTCAACCACAATACTGCAGAGTAGACAGCCTCTTCTGACTCGCTGCAGACAATTCCGGGTACCAGCTATGCTTTTTCTCCAATCAAGCCCAATTGCTATTATTTGTTGCCAGCTCACAGTCCCTTATGAGCACATTGACTAACCGTGTTCGAAGAGCAAACGGCCAAGCAAGTCAATACCTGGAGCCATCGATCAAAGAGACAGACCCTCGCAGAGACCCTGCCCCCCCTCTGAGGACTCCCAGCTCAGAAACCTCTTGTCCAAGTGTGGTCCCCTCCGCACCACAGCCGGCCCGCCAGAAGACCGCACCTGGCAGGGCCAAACCAGGTGCTGGGGAGAACTCTGAGACAGTGACCAATTTATGAGGGGGTCGAGGTTGGACAAATTGGAAGGTGCACAATGAGGCTAAAGAAAAACAGAGAGGAAGCTTTTATGGGAAATCTGTTCACACGGAGGATAATTAATTAGCGTGTTGACTGGACTCCCAGAGGCAATTCCAGAAGCTGAAGCACGATTCTTTCTCCGTAGACTTAGGTTCTTACCGGGTGGGAACAACATCAGCTGACAAAGGGCTGGCTGGCCATGTGGCCAATGGGCTGATCTCTTTCCACCCTGACCTGTGATTATTTTACTGAGCATGAAGGGGCCACTCCACCCTAACTCCAAATCAATATCATTTTTAGCCTCAGCCCAGCCTGGGATCGCACCGTCCAGAGGGAAATACCTAATTTAGTCCAAATGTCCTAGACAGACCCATCCCTGTCTGTGTGTCCTCACCCTGACATTGTCCTCCCCTCTTCTGGTGACGCCAGCCTTTCTTCTCCCAGCCAGCTCATTTCTACAGACACTTTTAAAAGTCCTACAATGTGCAGTGTTCTGTAAGGTGTAGAGGTTGAAAGGAGAATGAAAAAGGCAGTATGGCTTCCAAGAACCCTACACGCAGGCAGACATAGCTGTAATCCCAGGCAGAGTTGGGTAAAGGGTAGTATACCAAGTTGAACCAATAGGTCCTGATAAGGGCGGGGGGTGGGGGGGAAGGTGTGGAAACTGGAGAACAAAGACATTGTTGGATACACTGAGGTATCTGTGCTGAACTTAAAAGAAAAAATCCTGCCACCCACACAGCCATTCTGAGCCCCCATCTTTTCCCACCCCCACCCCCACCCCCACGCACTATGGTGTCTTCAGAGCACCTCACTCATACCCACAGCTCCCAGCACCACCTTCAGCCTGAGCAGGCCCTGGCTCCAGACAATCCCAATGCAACTGGGATTCCTCACTGAGCCTGGCCCCCGTGGCAGCCGACACGGGGAAGAGAGCGAGGGAGTCGGGAAGTACCAGAAGGAAAACTTGGGGCCGGGGCAGAGCAGTGCAGTTCCCTGCGCAACGTGGGAGAGGAGGGGCAAAGGAAGCTTAGTGGGGAGTGTGAACCAGGGAGGGGCCACCAGGCACAGCGTGGCGGGGGGGTGGGGGGGGGCTGTGTGAATGGCGGCAGGCAGTGGGGTGGACAACGCGTGCAGAGAGGCACGGGCCGGGAGCAAGGGGCGCGTGGGCCACGGAGCGTGCCACAGGGACGATGCCGAGTGGGGATCCACCCGTTAGGGGAGCGACGACAACCAAATGCATGTTTTTCTCTCCTAAAAGGTCTGCGTGCATTGGTGGGAGGGATGAGGGGCCTAGAATGCGAGGATGGCGGGCCTCTCCTGGTGACGCCGACAAGGCTGCGGGTCAATGGCGTGAATCCAGAGCTGCCGCCGGCCCTTCACGCCCTCATCTATAGGCCCAGGTGGGCTCATTAGCCAGGGAAGAATTATCTCAGCGTAGAGAACGGAAGGGCCGACATAAAGCAGACCAGACAGGTGGCTCTCAAATTCTAGCTGAACGCCTGAATGGACGAATACATAAAATCCAGGTGGCATTCACTGGCAGGCCCCAGTCATTCAATGCCCGGGCGGGGACTCTTCGGTGTAAGGCAACCCCTCCATTTTTTGTACACCCCACATTCCCGAGGATGAGACTACTGCGGAACTGCTGAGCGGCAGTGAATGGTTTACAACCGGCAACACACGCAGCAGCTCAAAATGACAACATGAATTTAACGAACTTGAACCCTGGTGAACTTTCTAACAGGTCCGCAGTTATTTACACCGCCTGAGCACTGCTCGCCGGAGACTCAGGTAGAGAGGACACATCTATCTTTCAAACGTTAACTTGCATTTCAAACTTTGACACAAAGAAGTCATCTTTTTCTCTTTCAGACTCAGGAAGCTGAGAATGACTGCCTTTTTTCCCCCTTTTTGCCCCACCCATCCACACATCCATCTGTGTGACCAGCATCACTCTGCCCACACGCCACGCACACCCCTGGGCCTTAGGAATGCACAGAGAGAGCCCCTATTTAGAGAGACAAACAGCAGGAAATACGATGTAATGTGTTAAGTATTAAAATCAAAAGACAAAGTGCTAGAGGACGCAGGAGAGAATGGTTTGGGGAGAAACGCGGGAGGGCCACGGCACTCATGCAGACGGTGTGCACCAGTTTCCTGGGGCTGCCGAAACGAAGGCACCGCGGACCGGTGGCTTAACCAGCAGGTGTTCACCCTCTCACAGTTCTGGAGGCCGAAGTCCAGGATCAGACGTCAGCAGGGCTGGTGCCCTCTGAGGCCTGTCCCGGGCCTCTCCACCAGCTTCTGGTGGCCTTGCGCTTTCCTTGGCTCTTGGACGACAACCTCCCTGTTTCTTTGTATCGTCTTCCTTCTGCGTGCGTCTCTGTGTCCAAATTTCCCTTTTTAATAAGAACACCAGTCATATCGAATTAGGGCCCACTTTCCTGACCTCCTCTTAACTTGATGATCTGCAAAGACCCAATTTCCAAACAGGTCACATTCACAATGCCCAGGGGTTAGGTCTTCAACATCTTTTCTTGGTGGGGAAGGGGGATGAAATTCAACCCAGGACCCGGTGAAAGGCTGTGTCTTGAAAGGCAAACAGTGGTCCCATGGATCGGACGGCAGCAAAGAGCACTCGTGTGGACAAGGGGATGGAGAGACGGGAGACCCTGCAACAGGTGAGCAGACCGGGGACGCAGCTCGGGGCATGGCAACGGGACCAGGTCACCAGGGGCCTTGACACTGACTTCGTCCCGTTAGTGCCGAGAGGCTGCCAAGCAGTTTTAAGGGAGGCGCCGACACTGTAGGACTGCTCTGGAAGACTCCTGTGGGCACTCACCAGACCCTGTCACTGGAAAACTCTCCGAGTTTCCTCTTACTGCCACGTGGGCCCTCACATCAGCGCCCTAGAGAGAGATGACAGCCAAGCCAGAAGGACCACGCAGGTCCTCCAAACGGTGTCCCCCAAAACCATGAGGTGGTCTCAGGGAACAGCGTGTGGGTGAGGCCAACAGAAAAAAAAAAAAACAGGAGGAGACGTGAGGGTCCGGACCCTGNGGTGGCCTTGCGCTTTCCTTGGCTCTTGGACGACAACCTCCCTGTTTCTTTGTATCGTCTTCCTTCTGCGTGCGTCTCTGTGTCCAAATTTCCCTTTTTAATAAGAACACCAGTCATATCGAATTAGGGCCCACTTTCCTGACCTCCTCTTAACTTGATGATCTGCAAAGACCCAATTTCCAAACAGGTCACATTCACAATGCCCAGGGGTTAGGTCTTCAACATCTTTTCTTGGTGGGGAAGGGGGATAAAATTCAACCCAGGACCCGGTGAAAGGCTGTGTCTTGAAAGGCAAACAGTGGTCCCATGGATCGGACGGCAGCAAAGAGCACTCGTGTGGACAAGGGGATGGAGAGACGGGAGACCCTGTGACAGGTGAGCAGACCGGGGACGTAGCTCGGGGCATGGCAATGGGACCAGGTCACCAGGGGCCTTGACACTGACTTCGTCCCGTTAGTGCCGAGAGGCTGCCAAGCAGTTTTAAGGGAGGCACTGACACTGTAGGACTGCTCTGGAAGACTCCTGTGGGCACTCACCAGACCCTGTCACTGGAAAACTCTCTGAGTTTCCTCTTACTGCCACGTGGGCCCTCACATCAGCGCCCTAGAGAGAGATGACAGCCAAGCCAGAAGGACCACGCAGGTCCTCCAAATGGTGTCCCCCAAAACCATGAGGTGGTCTCAGGGAACAGCGTGTGCGTGAGGCCAACAGAAAAATAAAAAAACAGGAGGAGACCTGAGGGTCCGGACCCTGCTTTACCTTGAGCTGCAACATTCAAAAAAACCAAAGAAGTAAAACATTTATTGAGAGTCAATTCATATACCATACAATGCACCCTTTTAGCCCTAAGCGCTGTGGGTCAGTTGGCTGGAGTAGGGTCCCGGACACTGAAAGATCATGGGTTCAATTCCCAGTCAGGCATGTAATGGAGGCAACAGATCAATGTTCCTCTCTCACAGCGATGTTGGCTTCTCTCTCTCCCCCCTGTTCTATCTCTAAAATCAATAAAATATATATATATATATTTAAAACCCTTTTAAATTATACAAATCAATATTTTCTAGCTCATTCTCAGAGTTGTGCAAGCATCACCACTAATTCCAGAACAATTTCATCACCCCAAAAAGAAACCCCGATCCACTCAGCCACCCCACCCCCTGTCCCCAAGCCTTGGACACCCCTCGTCTGCTGTCTCCACGGACTGGCCTCTTTTGACATTTCATATCAACAGAACTGCACATTATACGAGGCCTTAATGTGTTTGGATTCTTTCCCTTCATGTCTTCAAGATTCAATCACGTTGTAGCACATGTCAATCCTTCCACCCCTTTTTATGTCTGAATAATACTCCTTTGTGTGACTACACCCCATTGGGTTTATCTGTGCATAGAAATCCGCGCAGTTTCCACTTTTTGGTTATGATGAACAAGCTGCTGTGAACATTTGTGTGTACGTTTTTGCTTGAATATCTGTTTTCCATTCTTTTGGACACAGGACCAAGCAGGAGTATTGCTGGAGGACATGCTCATTCTATGCTCAGGCTTTTGAGGAACCACCAAACGGCTTTCTGGAGTGGCTGTGCCATTTTACACTCCCCCCAGCAGTGCACACACAAGGGTCCCCACAGGCCAGTCTCCATCTTCCTGATAACTGCCGCCCTACTGGGTGTGAAGCGGTACCCCGCTGTGGCTTTCATTTGCATTCCCCCGTGACTAATGATGCTGAACATCTCTTCATGGGCTTATTGGCCATTTGTACATCTTCTTGGGAGAAGTGTCTATTCAAGCCCTTTGCTCATTTTTTAATTGGGTTATTTGTCTTGACATTATTGAGCCGTAAGAATTCTTTATCTGCTCTGGATACAAGTCCCTTATCAGACATATGATTGTAAATATTTTCTCCGTGGTTTCAGACTGTCTCTTCACTGGCTTGTGGGTATCCCGTGACACAGGAAAGAGGTACATTCTGATGAAGTCCAACTTTTTATTCTCAGCTTTTGCTTGTGCTTTTGGCATCACATCTAAGAAGTGGTTGCCTAATCCAGAGTCACAAACATATTCCCATTTGTCCATCTGAGTCTTACAGTTTCAGCTTTTATGTTTAGTTGAGGTCTGTGATCCATTTTCAGCTGATTTGTATTTTTAACCTTTTGAGATGATGGCAATCCACACGAAATTTGTTCAACTCTCCCACCACCGCCCAGCTTACTTTACAGGCTGGAGAAGGGGTGGGGGGTAATTTTCCCATAGCCACACAATGAGCTCCACGCCTGGCTGACTCAATTCAGGTTTCTCTGCCTCGACTGACACAGATGCCGCCGGCTGTCCCGGGACACTGGAGAGACCACACCTCCCAGACACACCCAAGGCCCCCCGTGTCCTGTAGGTCCGAAGGGATCCTCTTCCCACCTTCACAGAAGGCCGTGGCAGCCCACATAAACATTCACATCAGCTCTGCAGTGGCTGAGATGACCCTGATGCTTTGGACAGACTGGCCCCTGCGTGTCATCTGCTTCTCATTCGTTCCAGAACACTTTCTGATTCATTTCAGACCCTGCAACCACACCCCCAACCAGCTCCCAGGTGTTAGGGGAACATCGTTCTCAAGCCCTGGCTGGTGTGACTCAGTGGGCAGAGTGCCAGTCTAAGAAGCGAAGGCTTCGCCGGTTTGATTCCCCAGTCAGGGCACACTCCTGGGTTGCAGGCCAGGTACCGGAATGGGGGCACGCAAGAGGCAAACACACACTGATGTTTCCTTCTCTTTCTCCCTCCCTTCCCCTCTACAAATAAATAAAATAAAATAAACATCTTTCTCAAAACCTCTCTTCCCCATGTGGACTTTTATCTCATTCACTCTGTTGATTTCACCAAAAACTTACCATGCACCTTGTCTCTGGCCCTGGGGAAAACAGCCTGACTAAGATGACACAGCCCCACCCTAAGAGGAGCCGTTGTTTCCTCAGGGAGAAAGGACACACACTCAGTGCTGGCTCTTTATCTCCCTCCCAACATTTAACAACAACAACAAACGTAATTGCCAAAATTAATTACTGCCTGCTGGCTCAGTCCTTTGTGCTCTAAGTATATTATTTAACCCCTTAACAACTTTGCAAAGTAGCCCTGGCTGGTGTGGCTCAGTGGATTGAGCACTGACCTGCAAACCAAAAGGTTGGTAGTTCGATTCCCAGTCAGGGCACGTGCCTGGGTTGTGGGCCAGCTCTCCAGTCGGGGGCATGCCAGAGGCAACCAAGCAATATTTCTCTCCTTCTCTTTCTTCCTTTTGTCCCCTCTAAAAGTAAATAAATCAAATCTTTTAAAAAAGCAACTTTACAAAGTAGCGATATCACTACCACTCACTTGAACAGAGGGGCGTGTAGAGACAGCAGGAGCAGAGAGCGATGAGCTGGAGACGGCTGCAAGTACAAGGGATCTGGGGTTGAGCTGGACAGTGAAATTTTTCTCAGGGAAAAAGCAGAGAGTGGGCAAAAATAAAGGCATAAAAATTTCTGCCACGTTAGAGGCAAAGGGAGCAGAGTAGCATGGCTGGGTTGGAGGGAGGTGGGGGTCACACCAAGGGCGAGGGCACAGCCTCTGTCAGAATTCATATTCACACTCCGCAGCCTGGAGAGCTAGCAAACCACATGGGGAAAAGCCACGCACAAACTTGCCTTGTGCCGATAATGTAACATTATTACGTACTCTGTGCCTTTGAGACCATCTGCAAAAAAAAAAAAAAAAAGCTACCAACCCCCAGGAAACCACCGTTAATGTGATTCAGTGTGAGGGTGAGATCCAGGGGTGGGAAGGCAGAGATGGGGCTGTTGGATTCCTCACAATAAATACTTGTATTTCAGGTAATTGAGTTTGGTTCTTAGCGCTGTCATTTTCTGCTAATTGAATGTCCTGGGAATCCCTGAGTGGGAAGATTGTTCGTGGAATGCAAATACAGCCTATTCTCAGAAAAAGAACCAGTTTCCCAACCCAGGTGCGCCTGAAGGCTGAGAAAAGGCCAATGCCACGGAGGACAGGGAGCCTTAGAGCTCCTGGGAGGTGGTCCGGGTGTGCAGGCCGCCGGCTGAACCCCGGGGGCAGGGGCGTCTGGAGCTTCTTCCCACGCAGGAGACTGATCCCACCTTCCCACACCTGGTGCCGGCAAGTCAGCAGGAACTAGGGCCTCGCTGACTCCTGGGATTGAGGAGAGGTGCGAGGGAATGAGAAAGAGGGGACCCTGCCCACCTCCCCATCTCTGCTTCCAAGAGGCAGGGACCTACCCCTCCACCTCCAGCTGGAGGAAAGTCTTCCTGGTGCCGGGGACCCGTCCCCATTGACACCTGCTGCCCTGGCCTGATTACGCACAGCAGCCTCCTTCATTCTTTACAGCCTTCCAGTGTGGGTGAGAAATTGTACAGCCCTCCTCGGTGGGCAGAGCAGGACGGAGGCTTCAAGATGCCCAGAACGGAATCTGGTTCTTTCCCTGTTCACCCTTACCGGCCCAAGGCCTCCGTTTCCTCACCTGAAATGTAGACTAACAATCCCCAACTGGCAAGTTTGTTTGTGAGGATTAAATGAGACCACGAGCCTCACGTTCTGTGGCAGCACAGCACCTGGCTGGTGACCGAGTCTCGGCACACGGGCGGGATGCGCTGCTGGGGGCGGCGGGCTCACACGATGGAGCAGCCTGGGGTGCTGAGCTTTGACAAGGGGCTGCTTCCCATTCTGCTTCTCGGGCCGATGCTCCGCCTCTCCGCCTCCTGCCCCCAGCATCCAGCATCCTCAGCTCACTGCTAATCACAGGGACAGCGCATGAAAAAGGCACCCGGGTAATACGGGTGTTCTTCTCCAGGGGCTGAGTAGGGTTTCACAAACCCGAAAACCCAACAGCTTCCAGCTGTGGTACTGCATCCTGCTCTCCTCTCCTTTCCCCAGCAGCGGCAGCGAGGACAATGGAGCCGGGAGTTCCCACTGGAGGGAGCCCCCTCTCCCCTGCCCTCCATCTCCTGACAGCAGCCTTCAATTATAGAGTGTGATGCTCAGACACAGAGAGGGGAAGGGAGAGGGGCCGGAAAGTGACCCCCCCCCAAACGCACCTGCAGAAACAGGTCACAGAGCTTCCCACAGGCACCGGAGCAGCCCTGAGCTCTTGTCGGGGGAGGGGAGCAAGGGGCAGGGCAGGAAGAGCAGAAAAGTGTGCACGTGGCTCCTCCCTGGGCCTGATGAAGATGAATATCTCCTTCCTGACAAGATGAGGCAGCTTAATCGCTGCTATTAATACAGCATCACTGAGGGCCAAAGACGGGGGCATGGAGGGCGGTGGGGGATGGGACAAGAATGCCTGGCCAATGCGGTGCAGAAGCAGAAACGATGTGCAAACACTGACCGGGCGGGGACAGGAGCTCCAGACTCCAAAGTTAACACAGGAACCTGCTGGCTGAGGCCTGACAGTACGCCATTTCAGAAGCGCTTTTCCCAGAGAGAACATCTGACCTTTGAGGTTAAACAGGCTGATCTCAAGGACCACAGCGGGTGTCCCGGGGTGATCTCAGCGGACAGACTGACCACCCCTCCTTGCCATCGCGTGGTCCCGACCAACCAATGACAGCTGAGGTGCGGGCTCCCGACTCTGCTCACCACGATCTACTCCTCGTCTTGCTCCCAGACACAACCCAAGAGGCACCTTCTTCGTGCGACTCTCCTTGGCATCCCCAGAGGGTTCCATGTCCTTCCTTCTGGACTCCCAAAGACAGGTGTACATACTCCTATTAATTATTTTGTATGTTCTACTTCTATTACGGCAATTATTTTGGATTGCCATTGGGAGTCGTCTCCTCAAAAAGAGATTCGCTACTCTCAGACTTAAAATTCTCACTTATCATCCCGTAACCACCCTTACCTATTAAACAGTCTCCGTCACCTAATGTCCTGGTTTCCTCCAAGGACCCATTATTCCCAGGAATGACCACATGGAGGAAGGTCATTATCACCTAAGACCCATAAAAGAACAATTTTCCTTGAGGGCAGGGACCAGGGTTTAACCTTATCCGTGTCTTTCTCAGACTCTGGTCCAATATCAAACATACGGGGTAGGTAATACATCTTGGCTTCAACATCTACAGGAAAGCAGGGGAGTAGGAAAGAAAAGCTGTAAAATCAGCTGGCTGCTGTGCAGAGGAAACCTCAGCAACCACCAAGGGCTGTGCGAACGCATCGGGGTGACACAGGTCTTCCCCACAGAGTACTGAGACCTTTCTCAAGGAAGAGGCCATTCAAAAAAAGGCAGCAAAAGGGTAACCCCTCCCACCCCCTGCTAATCCTCACTCATCCGAATGCTGGGTGAATTTCCACCTCTAGTTAGCTCGGGATTCCCGACTGCCAGACCCCACACCATCTGACATCTGGGCTTAGGGGGTTGGGACACATGGAGCTGGAGTGGGAGGACCGGAAGGGCGGGCCCTGTGCGGAACACGGCTTACCCTCACGTTTCACAAAAAGGACCAGCAGCACCTCATCAAGTAGAAGAAGCCCTCCTGGCTCGAAGGGGACTCGTCTGGCACTGTCACACGGGAAGATGAATCTTCATCGGCACGTGTCTGATGAGCCGATGTATGTGCTGTGTGCAAAAGACAGTGCCCTGGGCACGAAGCACATGTGTGTGAGAGGCGCACTCCCGTGGTGTGGGGCCTGCCCAGGCCTCTCTGCCCAGCTCCAAAATAGATTACGGTCTGTTTGTTTTTCAATGAAATTTATTGAGATGACATCAGTTAGTAAGATCACATTAGGTCTCGAGTGTGCGTTTCTATGATGTATGATGTCTATGGAATTGTGTGTCCATCACCCGAAGTCAAATCCTCATCCATCACCATGTAGTTGGCTCCCTTTACTCCCCCCCACCCCCTTCCCTCCGGTCACCACCGCACTGTCGTCTGGGTCTACTCACCTAGGCTCAAAAAAATAAGTGACACGTTGTGCAATAACGTGCTTCCCTAGACTGGTTAAAGAAGACAAATTTAAAAAGTGACTGCGGTAAAAGTGACCACCATCTCAGCTACTGCATCACCCCCACTGTGTACAACACACAGTAGGGGATTTAAAGAGGCCCCAAAGTCCGTCTGAACCATGAAAGTGCTGTCAGGCAGATAGGAACGTAAATGTCATAAATGTGCACACAAACCCAGCAACTGAAAGATCCACTGGGGGTCGCCTGGGCTGTGCTGCAAACACCCCGGGGAATGGAGACTCTCCCGAAGCCGCAGGTCTGCCTGAGCCCAGGGCAGAAAGGCAGAGCCAGCGACCACCCCCAACGGTGCTGGGCTGGCACCCATCCTCGGAGCAGAGGCCTCTGGCTGAAGCACCAGCACCCACCACGCACCACCACCCCCTGCCCCTGCCACCATACACACACACCCAGGCCAGGACTTCTTCATTAAACCCGGGCAGGGGCAGACCCCATGGGGAGGGTGTGTGAGGGCCCAGGGTGCTGCGGCAACACAGCTAGAGTGCCTGGAATCGCAACTGGAAGGGAGAAAGAGCTCTCTCTGCTCTCACTTTGCGCCTTTTTCCATTACACCCTGCTCGCAGCAAGTCCAGTCCAACCGCGTGCAAATGAAGCCTTTGCTTTGTATTTATTGGGCAACAACTCTGTGCCAAAAGAGATTTTTTGGTGCTATATTTTATTTGCAATTACAGACCTGAAGTGTATCGATAAATGACCTCATCAAAAATAAAAGTCAGAAGACAACTAGATGCAATTTGCTCAGAGCCCAATACATGTCGGCTGCCTGCATAAATCACACTTAGGCCTCAAAGTAAATCTATACGGAAGACACAGTTGTTCCCTTTTCTACATGAGAAGACTGAGGCTTAGGAAAAGGCGGACACCTGCCCGTGGTCACACAGCTGCTGGGTGGCAGAGACTGGGGTCCAACCCGGAGCAGAGCCCATGCACCTTCCACGCCACCTCGCTGTCCTCACTCTGAGCAGACAGAAGCTCCTCTCTGATAAGCAACTGCAATGCTCAGCACACACGGGAAGCCTTCCCACTTCCCTCTTGCCCAGGCTAGGCTCTCCTGTGGGGCCCCAGAACACTCGTACTGCCCTGTCACCTCTCAGCTCCAGGAGCACCATCCCCAGGAAGCCTTCTCTGACCTCTGGCCCACCAAGGCCTCACTGTTCCTTGTGCACTTTGTCCCCATAGGACCTGCAACACCTGGTGACTCCTGCATGCCTACGCCACACCCACATCCAGGAAAATACTGTACTCATCTCCATCCACAACACCCAAGCTATGGACTGAAACAAAAGGGAAGGAGGGGGGGAAAGAAAGCAGTGCATGGGCTCTGAGCCAGACAAGCATGGTCTGCACTCACTGGCTGTGACCCAGGGTAAGTTCTTAATATCTGCACTTGATCTATAAAAGGAGGGTGATAGGACCTACCTGTTGTGGGAAGGAAATATGAGTCCTTAGGACAAGATGCAAAGCCAGTGCACGCCAGCGTTCAAGTTCATTGCCCTGCAGGGAGACTGGATGCCAGGAATCGTCTCAAAGCCTGAGGCAGCCCTGCTTCTTTCCCCTGGGCACTGAACAAGGGACCAAGTGGAGGCAAGAGGCAATTCCAGGTCTCTTTTTGGTGACTGCCTATCATGGGAAAGCAATGCAGAGATTATCTGGGGCCACGGGATAGACCGAAGACAAGAGGAGACTCCTCTCTGTTCACCAGAGAGACGTCTGAACAGGACTCTATTAAGAGACGGGTGAGAGCAAAACATAAAAATTTTGTCATTCTCACTCTGAGAGATCCTTACTTATCCGCCCCTTCATGCCACTCACCTCGGAGTGTTTATCCAAAACATGAAATTAAGCTGTGGGTGAGATGCGCTTCTGTCTCCAGACTTGTCTCACTCACCACAGACTCGGAACGGGCTCCCACGTGCGCTCTGCCCGCTCAGGGCAAGGAGGCGTGGGCCTGTGTTCATTTCCGGACTGCCGATTTAAGAGGTTCAGAACCCAAATCACCCCAAATCTCACTAGAGTGAGCCAGCACAGGATTCTGGGGACCCTAAATCACAGGTATGGCTTCTGGGAAGGGAAAGGGAGGGGGCGTCAGTTCTCTCTGCTTCTCAGAACACGGTGACCCTTGTCTGCCCCTGAAGGCTGGACCCAACCATCCACAGAGCAGAAGCAACTGGCAGACAAGCCCAGGAGGCAAGCAAGGAAAGCCTCTAGTTAGAAAAGGTGAACACAACTGAGTCTGGAGAACAGTACATTTTCCAAGTATATGGGACTGGTTATACATACATAAAACTGACCAACTCCCCCAAATCTCCAGGGAGAGTGAAGGGACTGTGGACAAAATGGGGTACTGTAAGAAACCCTCAGTTCCTACCTGGGCAGGTCACGGTGGGCGGTCACGCCCCAGACCTATGTAACCTCTTCAGCGGAAGGTTCCTAAGCAGCCCTACCCGATTGTTCTCAGGCAGCCAGGTTAACAGCCTTTGAGATGCCAGGAGTAAGCGCCCTGGAAGGCACAACCACCTCGGGAGGGCACAGGATCTTAACTCCACTGTAATTCAGTCTCCACTTTGCTTTCTCCTACCTTCCTGCAATTTTCCCTGAGTTCCTGCCTTAATTTCACAGGCGTAAAAGAAACTGCAAAGTTGTTATTCTCGGGAGCATCTGAGATCTGCAACTGTCATCAGTTTGGCTCAAAGAGACTCTTACGAAAATTTTCCACAGATTCAGATGCTTCTTGTGTTCACAGAACCTCACTTAGTAAGAAAAGAGAAAGATCTAGAGCCAAGGCAATTTAAGAGGCGGGTAAAACCTTGGAGAGGTCGTGAGCACATGGCTGCCTGCGTTAAACCCTAGCTCCACACTTACCAGCTCCGACCCTGGAGCACAGTACTGGACTTTTCCGTGCTTTGGTTTCCCCTTCCACATAATGAAGTGTCAGTAGGTCCCGCACAGGGCAGATCCAAGGAACAATGGAGATAACGCCAGCCGAGGAGTTAAAGGCCCATAAACAGCTGCTATGGGCAGGGTCGTGAAAACACGACCCTATGTTTGCTGTGGCATCATTTACAACAGCCAGAATGTGGAAACAGCCCGTGTGTCCAGTGCTAGATGGGCAAAGAAGACGCAGCACACGCACACACGCACACCCCCCCCCCCGGAACGGTATTCAGCCATAAAAAGGAATGAAATCTTGCCATTTGCAACAGCACAGATAGACGGATGGACCTAGAGAATATTATGCTAAGTGAAATGTCAGAGACAGAAATAGTGTATGATTTCACTTACCTGTGAAATCTAAACAAACAAACAAAACCAAAGTAGAAGCACAGATACAGACAACAAACGAACGGTTGCCAGAGGGGTGGGGGAGGGGGAGGGGTTGGGGGAACACGCTGAGGGGGCATAAAAGGTACAGACTTCCCATTAAAAAAATAAGTCAGCCAGGGCAGTGTAATGTACAGCACAGGGAATATAATCAAGACCATGTCATGGCTTTGCATGGTGACATATGGGTACTACACGCACAGTGGCAATCACATCATAAGGCACAAAAACGTTGACTCACTATGTTACACACCTGAAACGAACAGAATACTGCAGTCCACTATAATCAAAAAAATTATTTTAACCAAGGGTTCCAAGATGACCACAGAAAGGTGCGGTCTCGCCATCTGAGGGGTATTGAAGACAGTGAATGCTAATAACGTACCTAGCACTTTTCTAAGCAAGTGCAGCCCACTATTTTAGTCTACACAACAGCTCTGAGGAGGGATGTTATGTAAGCGAGGTGCAATTAACACGGGAAGAGACTCACAGAATGACAAACACACGCTATTTTGGCTGAGGATAATTATACCCCCCTCAGCGGCGTGAGGACTAACATTCAAATGTCAAAGGAGATCAAGTCCAAAGCCGGGCTGCTGTGTAAGACAAACAGTAGGCACTCGCTCAGTGCAGCTCTCACCCACCTGATCATCACTGAATCCAAGTCCAGGGCCCATGAGATCAGCCCCCGAGAGGCTTCACTAGGGCCAATCAAACTTCCCACATTGGCCAGGAGACAACCACTCACCAGAGGCACTTGTTACAAACACAGACAGCTGCAGCCTCCCCTGCGGACTCTCAGCGGGACTGGGAGTGTGTTATTTCCTAAGTGCCCCAGGGTGGCCTGGCAACCTGCCTGTTAAACAACTGCCCCCACTGATTCCTAAACCAGAGATCTAGGTGTCCTCTGGTGCAGGACGAGGAGATACTGGCTCAGGTTCCTCTTAGGATAGCAGCCAAAGCCAAGTCCGGACTGCAGGGCTGAAGTCAGAGTGCAGGGTTCCAGACCCACGCAGGGCCTGTGGGGCGGACCCCGGCCTACCTTCTGGACCTCAGCCAGCACGCCTCTCGGCTGCTTGTCTCTCCAGCCCCCATTTCTCCTTGCCGTTCCACAAAGGGCCTCTCCTCCTCATCCCCTGGCTCAGAGAGGCCCGCCCAGGCCGCCCCATTGAAAGAGCACTGTTCCTCCCCACGCCCCACCAAGCCTCTCCCCCGCCACTTGCACACGCATCTCAGGCTGCTTTACTCCTCACTGTAGCATTTATCACCACCCTCGAGTTCATGTGTTAATCCTCTCTGTCCACCAGGGAGTGAGCTCCACTGGAAGAGGGGATGGGCGCCGGGAACACCTTTCCTCCTTAATGGGGTTGTGGGAGGGTTAAATGTTTATGAGAAAGCTAATGTTCAGCAGCGCCACGCTACCTAACCAAAACTGCCACCCATGGGTGCGATGGAGAGGCGCCTGGGCCCCAATGTCCCTGCAAGCACCCAGCACGGGCTCTGCTCCATCAGGAGAATGTAGGGATTGGAGGAGATGGGACACAGAGTGCCCTCTGCTGGAGCAAAAGTGCCAAATACCCACTATCTATAGGTCCCAGCCTAGAAAGAGAAGCCCTGTGTCCTCAGGTGTCTTCCACGGAGTCCACGAGCAACTTCACCCTCACAGAGCACAGGCAGCATATCAAACACAGCTGAACGCAAAATGACTCTGTGAACCGACTCTACGCTGGGCACAGTGGCCTCCTTTTCTATCCGCACAAAACCCTGTCCAGTAGGGAACAGCACCCCCAATTCTGGAGGTGTAATGAGGGCTCAGAGAAGTTAAGTCACTAGGCTAAGGACACACAGCATTTAAGCAGAGGTTTGGGAATGAGGTCCACGTGTGCTGACTCAGCTGAGGCCCCATCAGACACATCTGTTAGAGAAGTGATTCAACTTTGCATCGCCTTCCTCTTCGGTCCTCTTTCAACTTCTCACAACAGGTCACTGAGGTGAAATCACCAAATCACGGCCACCGGGCCCAGAGTGAGCTGCAGGTGCACCGTGACCATAGTTACTGTGTGTCTCAGTCTCCCCTCCCACGCCTGCCCCCGCACACCTGAAGGGAGTGCCACCGATGTCTGCAAGGAGGATGACAGAACTGGACACGTGCGACACACGTCTTCTGTCTTTACTGCAGATGGTGATGAAGAAGCTGTGAACTGAGTGGTGATATGGACGATCGGACGTGGTTCCCATTACATCTCTGGTTGGGGCTCTGAGCTGAGCTCAGTCCGTCCCCTCGCCTCCGTTTCCTCCCGGGGCCTAATTTGGACCAGGTGGGTGACCTTCCACCCTTCTCAGAACTAGAAAAAGAGAACTAACACTTGTTGAGTGATTGCTACTCTGTAACAGCTCCTCTACAGCCTTTATAGCAAGCGTATGAGCTGCATGTTGTATTCCCCTTTCCAGGGAGAAGAAACTGACCTGCAGGGACGTTAAGTCACTGGTCTATTGTCACTCTGAGATTTAAATAGCGTCACCTATCATTGAGGGACATGTTCACCCCAGCATCAGTCCCTGCCCTAGATAAAGTCCTTGTGTAGTTTTCAAAGGTTTTATCTGCTTAGGCTTAAGGCTGCCTAGATGAATCCCAGTGTCCGCTCTTGCTCTTCATTGCACGAGTCTCTGGCAGAAACAAAATGCAAATTGCCTTAAAGGACTAATCGAATTTTCTGCTTATATTGGCTCATAATAATCCCGCAAGCCACAGGACACTGTTTGCCTTCTCATCCACGATGGCCTCGTTTCCCTTGTCTGGGGATTTGTCTTGTCCTTACCTAAAGCCTGAGAATGTTGACTTTGAAGTGTCATCTACCAGTTTTTTTCTACAGACCCAAGCAGTAGAGACGGGCCTTGTCAGGCAAGGCCTGGGTGTGAATGCCGGCGCCCCTACTCTCTGGCTGGGTAACCCCGGAGAAAGACCTCAACATCCCCGAGCCTCGGTTTCCTCATCTGCCACATGGGACCAGCGTGAAGTTGTTTGCAGGAATAGGGGCAATAATGTGTGTAAGACCCCTAGCCCAGCCCATGGAGGAAAGTAAGTCAAAAGGTCCAAAACCGAAGCCCAGTGGAGGCAGACAGACTTGATAAGTCACACGAGCCAAGGCCAGAGAGAGGCTGTTTCTTCTCAAGCCAGCTCCGCAGGAAACAACAGTGCCTGGGACGACACAGGGGACGACACAGGGGACGACGCAGGGGACGACGAGGACAGATGTGGAAGCCGGAAATCACAACTCTCGTGTGCTATCTCCCACTACTTAACTGTTACTACAAACTCAAAAATGGTTACAGCAGTGGGCAGGCCAAAGCCAATACAAACGCACGTGGGGTGCAGCCAATTCTGTTTCCCAAGCTATAAATAGAAGCCATTGCTAAGCAGTCTCCAGGGTGGGGCAAAAGCAGGTTCACAGTAGTGGGTACGCAAAACCGAGCTGATGCTTGCATTGTTATTTATTAACTCCTGTATTATTTTCCATACGAACAACCATAAACCTAGTTTGCCCCACCCCCGTATAGTGTTCTTGTTTCTGTTATCATCTACAGTACAATACCGAAAGTTTTTCTTCTTTCCAGGCACGTGGAATTTATGAAGATGCATGCTTGTTGACTATTGCAGATGGAAATATTTGCCTAACGAGGCTTAATGTCCACGTCCAGAAATAATATTGTTTTGACAGTCACTGGAGCTACATCACTGCTAGAGTTGTGGCAAACACACGGGCATACTTCATTCTACCGTGCTTCGCAGATGTCACTTTCTTTTTTAAACTGATTGAAGGCAAGACCCTCCACCAGCAAAAAGATGGCAAATCCCTCTATTATAACACTTGCTTTCTGGGGGCGGGGGGTCTGCCACAGAACCTGCCTGATCTGCAACAGAACCCGCCGGGTCTCTGAGGCGCACCTGTACCACTGGGCTTGTTTCCAGCGGGTGGAAACACCCTCTCAGAATTAGGGCTCTGTGAGCAAATTTCAGATCTTGCCATCAGTGCTGTGATCAGACCCTCGGAGAGGGGACGTGGTCCAAATGGTGAGGCACAGCAGGAAGGAAAAAAGAAAGCGTGCTTAAATAAAAATGTTCAACATCTATCCCAAAAGGAAAGTTCCATGCTTAAAAAGCATTTGAATTTCAAAGTTAAACAGTGACAGAGATTCAAAAAAAAAAATCCCAAAGGCTCGTGAAATTTCTCTTATCTGCACAGAATGCAAAACCTACAAAAATGTCTTCAAATTCAGATACTTAACTATTAAGATTTGCAGAGATTTTAAAAAATGTACAGAAAAGTAAGTGAGAAACTTAAAATTGTCACAAAAGGAACACACCTGCATAACTATTGTCACACAGGTTAAAAAATAAATTATTACACAGCACCCCCAAATCTTCCTTGTGCCCTGCCCAGGTCTCTACCCCTGGATTCAGTTTCACCTGTTTGTGTATTTCTATCATTGGAATCACGCAGTACGTGCTCGTGTGCCTATCGTCTTAATCTTAGTCTCAACACTACCTGTGAGTATATTCATTTTCATGCCTCTGCAGCACTTCACTGGGTGAACGTGCCACTTGTTTTTGTTTATGTGACTGCGGATGGACAGCTGAGTTGTTTCCCGATTGGGGTGATTACACATGACGCTGATGGGACACCCCCCATCACCCCTCCTGCACCGTCCACGTGCCCCCGATCCCTCATCACGATAAAGCAAAGCAAATGCATTAACTTACAGCTCCCTGGTTCTCACGGCACCTCCTCAAAGCGCCCACATGGCAGGGCCCCCATTTTTTCCTGTTGGAATTTATCCTGGCGACCCTCCCACCCTTCATTTCAGGAGGAGTTTGGGTTGATACGAGTGGCAGGAACAGGGAGCTGAGGCTTCAGGAGTGACAAAAGGTGGGTGCGAGCCGAAATCCATTCAGAAATTAATCTCTGGGCCTCCACGTGGCACTGGTTTTAAACGCTTGGGACTGCCTCTCCTGAAGACACTTGCTGTGAAGCAGCCCCCGCACACCCCGACCAGGGGGAACTTCTGCACTGAGCCGACACACAGAGCTGCTCGTAAATTATCGGGAGGGCGGCATGTGTAAACAATTTTCTGAATGGCTGACGAGCACCCTCTCCTTTTCCCTCCTGCTGATAACTCAGTAACAGCTGAACGCCAGCTCCTTGATGGGCAGAAAAGAAAGAACCGCACCCACAAATAAAAATCACATGCCTGTGAGAAAAGGGGACCCAGGTGGAAAATAAGAGGCATGATCTAATTCCCACAGAGGTGCGTTCAAACAATCACTCCAGCCCCAGAATTAATGTCACAGCCAAGAGGAAGGTGGGGCTCCTGGCACCCGCCCCTGAGGTCTCAAGAGCACAGATGCTCAGCACACAGGGAGGAGCCTCGCCCACCAGTGCCTCCGGCTTCCCTCGATATCCAGAGTCCTTCCCAGTCAGCATTTCCTAAGGACCCACAAACAGTGATTTTCAGGCACTGGAAGGGTGAAGGTGAATAAAACAGTGTCTTGTCTCAAGGCATTCGTGAGTGTGTGGCTAGAAAGACACTGAACAACCAAAATATCCCTCAGTGAGGGCTGCCACGGGCATTTCCATATGGAATCAGACACCAGAGGGAAATGACATTGAACATAGCATTGAAGGTGTTGGCTGGGAGGAAGGGTCGTGGAGATGGGAACTGTATACGAAGCAGGAAAAAAATGAGGAGGTAGCAAAGTAGAATTTTCCTTAGGGAGTTCAATGAGATACTCATCCAAGCGAAAAGAAAAATTATGAGCTAAGGGGAAAAGCCTGTGCAAGACCAGAGAGCCATGAAAAGGGGCGTGGAGTTAATCCAGGAGGCAATGGGGGAACTGTGGGCTCTTAGTTTCAAGAAATACACTTTCTCAAGCCAGGAGAAAGTATATTTCTTCCCTTGTTCATTCATTCACAAACTGTTGGGGACCAGTTCATCTCCTGGAACCATAGTGGGAGCTAGAAATGGAGAGAAGAACACAAGAGAATCACTCCCTCCCCTCCAGATGCTGGTAACCTTTCCCAAAGACAGGGGGTTATACAGATGAGAAAGACCAAGGGTTGTGTTATGAAGGAGGGGGAAGAACAGGAGAGTTGGGGGGCCCGTGGCAAAGGAAACCAAGAGAGTTGAGGGTGAAGAGCAATAGCGTTAAAGACAGGAGCAGCCCAGTGAGCCAGGCGAGGAGAAGGATGGGAGGGCGGCCATGTCCCAGGGAGAAGGCACAGCACAGGAGGAGACCTGAAGCCACAGAGGGCAGTGCACCAGGATGTGCAAGTCCAGGACGGCTGGACAGAGAGTGCGAGCAGGACATCAGGAGGTGAAGCCAGGGGGCCAACAAGACACAGATTGGTGCTGTGACTCAGCACGTAGCTGTGGCTGCTCTCTGGAGGGTGGTGGAGATGCTGCTGCCTCGGTGCGCATCACAGAGGAACATGGGGCTGGAGGCCAAGGCTCGCTGCAACCAGGGGAGGCAACCACGAGAGGGAGGGAATGAAGAAGAAAGAGAATGAAGACCCTGGAGCATGGAGCCTGGGGGCGAGGAAGCTGGGAGTGTTCATTGAGGTGCCAGAGGAAGAGAGGTGGGCTTGAGAAGAAACAGAGCAAGAGGCGGAACTTAGGAACTTGGTGTTAGGTGGCAACCGAACATTCCCATGGGCACCCCTAACCAAGTGGTCACTTGGCTAGCCTTTGACAAACAGTTCCGGGAATGGGGAGCCCCCCCTTTCCCAGGTGGTGGACTCCGATACCTGGAAAACCGAGTGGTTGGAACAGCTGTTCCCTTACACACCGAGGAAGCGCCTGCTCCCCCAACACTTTACCCACGGATCCTGGATCCACACGCAGGAGCAAATCACAAGTCATTCCCTCTTCCCATGGGTTGGAGAGGCCCTTTCTAATGCACAGGAAATGCTTAGGATCATACCCTTGTGGAATGTTAGCACCTCAAGAGGTGTGCTTCCTGTTCACCATGTCATTTCACACAGCAGGAGACGAAGCTCTGAAAGAGGAGGGGCTGTGCCCGCCGCCCCCACCCCCACCTACTCTGGCTGATCGTAGGACCTGAGACGCTTGACCCCACCTCGTGCTCGCTCAACACCTTGCGCAGTGTGTGACCGAACTCCAAACTGACGCTCAGAGCGTGCGCATCTCAGGGTGAGTTCTCGTCCGCTCTCAGGAGATCCATTGAAATTAAACAGGGTTGAAAAACAAGTCAACCCACATTAACTATGAATAGCATTTCCATGAAAGCAGACAGCAACTCTGCCCCTTATTTACGGCTCCACATGCCTTGAAACAGAAAACTCAAGGGTGTCAATAAATAGATTGCCAAGTTGTGTTTACAGGGACAAGAGTGTCCCCGCAGGACCACTTGGAAGCGCGCTGATGGCTGTGGCAACGGGCAGCAGCCCCACGGTAGCCTTTTCCGGAGTCTCAGGGTCTCTGGGGTCAGGAGGTCAGCAGGGCGTCCCGTCCAACCGTCCCCCCGACGCTCACCTCCCTCCCACCACACTGCCTTGTGTTTGCACACGACTCGCGTTGCTTTTCACTCCCTCCCAGGGCAGCTCAGTCCAGCACTGGGCAGAATGATTGTTGCTATGACAAGCTGGACCCCATTCTGATATGATGGCCCCAACATAGGTTCAGGGGCCACCAGAGTGCACCTGATCTCCCTGGCAGGTGACAGCCCTTTGGCGATTTGCTGACGCTGACCATATACACCTGGGGCTGCTGTTCCCCCAAGTGAACAGCCTCAATTCTTTCCGCTGCTTCTAATGTAACAAGCTTTGGATGGGCCCTGCCATTCACCCAGCTCCTCCCGAGTGTGCTGGGTTACGTAGACTGTTCTAAAAGCACAGCCTCCAGAAACAAAGGCAGTGGCCCGGCTGTGGACGGTTCCCCGTGAAAAGAAATCTGTCACCTTTATCATTCTAGCTAGAATACTTCTGTTCATGTACCCATCACCCAGCCCCTACTTCAAGCAGTTTCTGACTTCGTCCCAAGGGCAGGATTTACTGGTACGCTTCACGATTACAGGTATAGTGCGCACGCCCAGCCTGTGCGTGCTGCTTCAGAGTATTTTCTCAATCCTCCCAGTTTCCTACGCTCTACCTTCTAGTCTAGTGAAATCATTCAAAGTCAAGGATCACAGTCACTCCATCAGCCAGGGTGGGCGACAACGGGACGCTGGAAAAGACCCTTCAAGGTGACATCAACACATGACTGAGCACGGCCAGTTATGAATTCTCTGGAACGCAGATCAACTTCTAGTCTGTCCTCTGAGAAATCACACCCCTTACCTTGGGGGACCGCCCCTCTCCCAATATCACTCCATACGTTTCAGGAAACTCCTCTCTACCCTATGACCAGAAACAGGCACAGGGCTCTGGGCCGCCCTCACCAGCCTCCCCAGTCACGGTGACTGGGGTCTGGACAGGTAACCAGAGGCAATCCTGGAGAACTGGGGGGAGGAGGAACCCCTCTTTCTACAGGGAGTGGGAGGTAAGTTGTAAACTAAAGTTTCTTCTGTTTTCAGGGTAAGAGCTACCTGAAAGAAACCACAGAAGAGACAAGGAGAGCAAAAGGATGAAGAGAGACTGAGCTACATGACTATCATTTGAGCCCCTGGATCCAACCCTACCTGAAGCCTGTCCTGTCTTCAAACTTACAAGTTTTGTTAGTCCCCAAGTCTCTCTTTTGCTCAAATCTTTTAGGGCTGAGTTCTATCAATGAGTGCAAATCAACATTCTGCAGCTCCCCCCAAGGCACCCAGAAATGACACCCAGTCAAACCCCTTGCTGAAGTCTGCTACCTCACCGAAGCCCCAACCTGCAACACAGTTTCGTGGTGTAAAAGTCCAGCTCTCAAGTCCAGTCATCCGGGCCCCATCTTGCCTGGCTTTGGGGCTATGGGAAGATCACTGATGCCTCTCTGCCTCATCTCTTCATCTGTACCTACCACACTGGATTACTGTAGAGAAAGTCTTAACACGTGTAAAGTCCTTACAATGAAGTCTAGCAGGTAGAAAACGTTCAAAATACTACCAGTTTATATTGCTGTCATCATAATTATTATTGTTATTACTGTCATACTACTACTGCTATTACTATCAGTCTAGCTATACTGTGAAAGTCATTTTAATGCATTAAACTTAGTCTGGTAGCAGGTGCTCTTAGCCTTGTTTTATAAGGATTCCTCTGTCATTCCTAGGAGAATGCCTCCTTACAAGCTCTTCTAGGATTCTCCCCGACTCACCTTTCTCCTTCTGATGCCCATGCCCCAAACTAAGCATCCATCCCGCCAAGGCATAATTTATTCCATCCAGCTGCTTAGATGAAAGCTCCACCCCCCGCAGGGAAGTGGGGACTGGAGAGTGACAGGGGCGTGTCACCGGGCCCCTCCCTGCTCTGCAGGCACACAACCCCGCCTCGTTTATATTCAGTCTAGCTAACCCAGGGCACATCTCAGAAAGCGAAGTGGAACTCCTAATTAAAAGGTAGCCTTGAGCTGTCAATAAAATTATGCATAAAGGAAATGTTTAAAAACACAGTAGCGACTTCCTTGAGCCCTATTTTCTTTCATGTTTCTCTTTTAACTCAAGTGTAGAAGAAAGCGTGCTCCACCACACGGCCGCGCCTCCCTCCCCGGGGCGCAGAAAATCACCTCTGACACACAACACACAGCGCTGCGCTGGAAACTGCGGCCTGGAAGGACGGTTCGTGAGTCCTGTCTGTCCTACTGATTTCCGGAAAGACACAGGGATTAGCCTTGGTTTTCACTTGTTTGGGGAGGGCCGCTCTCCATTGCATTCCTGTACTGGGCCCGTCAGAATGACTGATGGTGCCTCACACCCAGCTCGGCCCGACAGCTCCGACATCCGTGTCTGCAGCCTCCTGGCTGGCCTCCTCGTGCCACGCACAGCGGCATGCGGCCATCAGCGTGCGTTTGCCCGGCCCTGTCCTCCACCGCACTGTGAAGGTCCAGGCGCCCCACCGCCGTTCCTCTAGCCCCTGATTTAGCAGAGGGGTTGGACCCCAGCGGGAGCAACAGTAACAAAATGTTGGCAATGGGAACAAATAAAGGAATAGATGGGAGGAGAAAGAATGAAACACCCGGCTCCATGAAGAGCCAAGTGATCCCTCGAGGGCCCAACCTTTTCCACTCGCAAAGCTGGTGTTTGACATTTGTGTGACCTCCACCACGCCGCTGCGTCCACTTTAGCTTGCTACTATGTTTATCTTTTTCTCCTCGCACTACTGATTCTCATCCCCCCCCCACCCCCCAGCTACCTGGGTAACCCTGGGCACGTCTGTCCCTGTGACCGAGCACAGGCATTCCATTCCACACAATGACAAGCTGGGACTCGATGACTTGCAGGCTCGTCCTAGGTCCCTGGGACAGCCAGTGGTCTCTTTCTTCCCCCTCTCCCTCTCACTTCGGAAAAGCTTCCTCTTACCTTCAAAGCTCCCGGCAAACAGGTAGAGCCAGGTGACGGCTGGGATGCAGAGAAGAGTCAGCGAGGCAGCCAGGAATCTCCGCCTCCCTCTGCAGATCGCCAGCATCCTCTCAGAGGGGGCGGTCCCTACGCCCAGCGCAGTGTCTCCGCCCGGAGTGTAGAGTCCTCGGCCTCCCTCATTATACTCTCTGCAAGGGAAGAGCAGAGGGGAAGGGCTGAGTTCTTAGCACGGCACAGGGGTGCAGGCTGCAGAGACAAATGGCCTGCAGACCCCGAGAGCAGTCCAACGCGTCCGGGGTTTCCTGCTAACCTCTTATCCCGGGAGACGACGCCGCAGGCTTGCAATCTGTCAAAACTGAGGCAGTTCAGAAAACAAACAAATAAAAGACGACAAAAGCTGCAAGGAATCTCTCTCCCCCCCTCTCGTGTGCACACACAACCCACACCCATGCACTTGATACTACAGGTTACTTGTGAAGCCTGAACAAACACACTCATTAAAGGAGCATTTAGTTAGCACCTGGCGCACACCAAGCACTAACCAGGCGCTGCGCTTTGAAAAAGCAGAATGAGGGCTGGCTCCAAAGAGCACAGCCTGACAAGAGAGACCAACAGAAGTCATCCATGGGAACGCCTGGAATGTGGCGACTGAGATTTGCAGGAACCTCTGGGGAAGGACGACAAAGTTGCTGCCTGACCCACGTGCGGTCAGGATGGCAGAACAGTGCCCGCGACCCTGGCAGGAACTGTGGGGGGCACGCGGGGCCCATGGGTGACACAGTCAGAGGAGGGGCGATCGGAGAGGCCACAACAGCACCTGCAGGAGACTGCGTCTCCGTCACGGTGGAAAGCCTACACACACCCAACAGGGACCACCTTTGTGGCGTTCGTTTCTAACATGGAGGACGGTGTCCAGACAGGCGTGGAAAACAACTGAAATGTGCAGAGAGTGGGGAGGAGCACAGAAGTGACCCGTAACCGGTCTGCAGAGGGACAGTCCTTAGACCACGGAAGATCGGCTGAAACGTGACAAAAAGACGGGGGAGAAGGCAACACAGATAGAGGCAAAGGGCCCAGTCTTTCACCCAAGTATAGAACCAGAAACTCCCGTGACTTAGAAATGAATTAAAAACCAACAGACCACCCCAGCTGGTGTGTGTGGCTCAGTGGATTGAGCGCAGGCGTGAAGCAAAAGGTTGCTGTTTCAATTCCCAGTCAGAGCACATGCCTGGGTTGCAGGCCAGGTCCCCAGTAGGGGGCACGTAAGAGGCAACCACACACTGATGTTTCTCTCCTTCTCTTTCTCCCTCCCTTCCACTCTCTCTAAAAATAAATACATAAAATCTTTTTTTAAAAAAACACCTTATTAAAAAAAACACACACACAGACCATGAAATCCCATCTCCACCTCCTCCTAACACACAGGGCCTGGCACAAATAACGCCCCTTTTTATTACACAATCATTTTTTACAAGATCACAAGCATGTGCTTCTGTGACACAATGATATCACAATGGTCTCGCTGGACTGCCTCCCTTCCCCGCCAGTCTTGCTGTTTCCAGGAGACAGGTGGCCTGTCGGATGCACCTGGCATTCCCTAAGATTTAGCAGGTGGCCTGTCACCGGCAGGTGCCTGATAATCGTCTGCTGAACGAACAAATGGAATCGGAATCTAACCCGAGGAGACCCTCCAAAGCTCCAGGAGTTTGTGTTCAGCAAGTTGCCGGCAGTAAACCCCTAATGGAGCCCATCAGAGCCGTCAGGGGCCGGCCGTTCCTGTGCAACCGCTCCTGACACGTTTCTCAATGGCCCCCTTCCGCAACCCATGCGAGACCAGAGGTCTGGAGGCTGTGCACTGGAAAGCAAAGCCAAAGAAAGCAAAATCTACTTAAACAAAGAATGTTAACTTGAGGGAAGTCTGCCCTGGGGGAAGAGTGAGAAACCACAAACACGCTCCGCTGCCCACTAGGAACCAGAACCGAGGAAACGCGGTGGTCTCCTAGGAAGAGGGCGTGCTGGGGAGAAGGCTGTGCAGGCAGGCAGATCTGGATTCGAATGTTTTTTCACTTGTTTAATTTTCAGAATAACCTATGTTTCATCCCCATTTTATGGACAAGAAAACTAAGGCCTGAAAGCATGAATTAACTGGCCGAAGGTCCCAGGCACCTATGGCAGGGACACCTAGGGCTCTGCGCTCTCTAGGGGATTGACTCGAACAACCTTCAGGGGGCATTTTTCTTCTGATCTAACTTCAATCCTTCATATTGAATATTATGAATATTATTTTTCCCAGGGTCAAATATATCACCAATGTTTGCTCCCATACCAAAGGGGGGAAAAAGTATAATACACAGAAATATAATCAGAAAGCTACAGATGAATTTATACTTTAGGGGAAAACAGGAACATACATATATGAAACTGAACTCCAGTGGCATTAATATATTTTTTTAAAGATTTTATATCTTGCCCTGGCTGGTGTAGCTCAGTGGATTGAGCATGGGCCTGCCAAGCAAAGTGTTGCCGGTTCGATTCCCGGTCAGGGCACATGCCTGGGTTGCAGGCCAGGTCCCCAGAATGGAGTGCAACCACACATTGATGCTTCTCTCCCTCTCTTTCTCCTTCCCTTCTCCTCTAAAAATAAATAAATAAAATATCTCATAAATAAATAAACAAATAATCCATGAAAAGATTTCATATCTTTATACAGAGGGGAAGGGAAGGAGAAAGAGAGAGAGAGAGAAATACCAATGTGTGGTTGCCTCTTGTGTGCCCCCTACTGGGGACCTGGTCCGCAACCCAGGCATGTGCCCTGACTAGGAATTGAACCAGTGACCCTTTAGTTCGCAGGTCGGCACTCAGTCTACTGAGCCACACTGGCCAGGGCAAGTGGCATTAATATTTAAATAACACTTTAAAAAACGCTTTAGCCCCGGCCAGTGTGGCTCAGTTGCTCGCAGTTTTGTCCAGTAACAGAAAGGTTGAAGGTTCATTTCCCACTTGGGGCACATGTCTAGGTTGTGGGTTTGATCCCCGTCCAGGTGTGGGCCTGTGCGACCCCCAGTCCAGACACGTGTGATCCCTGGTCCGGGTGCCCATCCCCAGCTCGGACACGTATGGGAGGCAGCCAGGATGTTTCTCTCTCACGTCGACGTTTCTTTCTTTCCCTTTCTTTCTAAAAGCAATGAAAGAAATGCCCTCAGTTGAGAATAAAAAAACATATTTTAAAAAAAGCACTCAAAACACTATTTTCTTCCTTTTCCTATCTCTAGCTGCATAAGTTCATTTCAATTTGCACAATTTATAAAAAGTTTTAAAACAGAGTCAAGGTTGGCTTGCATTTTATGATAACACTGGCACCTGAAATTAAACTCAGCAGGTAAAAAAATATTCCTTCACGGATTTGACTTTTAAATGACACCTCTGTGCACTAAAGACACATTTTAAAGAACAATCTCCATTTACATCAGAAGTTAGTCCAGGAAATCAACATGGAAACCAATACGCAATGAAGAAGAAAGGACGAAAACTCAAGGGGGGCTGGAAATTACATCCCAAACGTGTGCAGATGACCTGAGAACCCCCACCTCTACCCCGCCCTTACCTGGTGAAACAGGGACTGAACCCCTGTTAACTCTGAGAGTCCTCCCCAACTGCTCCTCCCACAAATCCAACGTCCGATTTCTTGACCAAGCTGGTCAATTTCTCCTCCTGAACATCTACGCCATCTGTTCCCTCCCAAGTCCTAACCCAAAAAGGTCACACTTATAGAGGACACTGTACGAGCCAGAAAAATGATCACGATCCATTAAGCCACGAAAAGGGGATCCAAAGCTGAACACAAAACACAATCGCACGCTTCCTTCAGTCCAGTGTGATAAACGGTGTACACGTGTATAAATACCTCCATAACTACAGGTATGAAATACAGATAGGTGTGAGTGCTGAAATGTATCTCTTTGTACAGAATGGGCCATTTAAATTCCATGAATGTGTATTTCACCAAATGTCATACAAGGGGTCTGCACTGCTTTTACAACTTAAAAATATTTCAACGCTTGAAATCACCATGTCTTGCTGTTACGTTACCTGTGATCCCAAACACCTTGATGCAGACCGTGCTGGACGCATGCGTTGGTTTTACGTTACTTACTGGGTGCGGTGGGTTAACATCAGCGGGATCCTAATTGGGAACATACCCTGCAGGGGTGGCTAATCACTGAAAGATTCTACTCAGAAGCCGACACTCCCAACACTGTGCTCCAGACCTCCCCGATCAACGCCAGAGGCTGTCTTTTAATTAGCACTGGGGCTGTTAGAAGTGACTTTTCGAGAGTGTTCAAGGTGTGTGGGTTGTGTAGAAACACTGCACGTGAAGAAGGAACAAAAATCTAAGTCGCCTCAAAAAAAAAAAAAGTCTAAAGAACCCACCCAAAGGCCAAAAGCCTTCAGAATCACTTAGGGTCCTGAACTCATCCCATGGGCATTTCACAGACGTGGGCCATGGAGTCACACATGGTTACCCCAGTCTCCAGTGACCCTTTCTTACAAGGTGCTATCCCAGTTCCTAAGACCGCAAAGAACTGGACTGAGCTTATAAAACAAGTTCCATGGCAGACGGCCCTCAACAGAAGTTGGCTTGGCCATTACCATCATTTGCATTATTGTTGGTGCGAATCGCCAGCTCATGCCTTTGCCCAAGCCCTCCTCTCACACACACCCTGGCTCTCCTGCAGCGTCCCGTCTCCCCCACCGGGGGTTTGAGCCCTACGGCTGCCGTAGAACCTCTCTGGCAAGTCCAGACCTGGAGCCTCTTTTCCTTCCTGCCCAAACTCGCTTAGGTGTCAGCAACACATTCCTGATCACTTAGTGGTCTTCTAATTATGTCCTGTGCCCTAGTCTCTCTTCCTCAGGCTGAAACCCCTGAAGTGCAGAGGATCGGCTGTGTTTTAGCCTTCTCCACGAGACCAGCATCTAAGACAAAGGTTTACACTTGACCATCTCTCTCCAGTGTGTGGTCCCTGGCCCAGCAGCGGCGGCAGCAGCAGCAGCAGCAGCAGCTAAGATCTCGTCAGAAAGGCAGAGTCTCAGGCCCCTACCCAGCCCCCCTCGATCAGAACCTGCATCCAAACAAGATCTTGGGTGCTTTGAGCGCACATTACGGTTTGAGAGGTCTGATAGCCGTGTGCCGCGTAACGACATTTCGGTCGACGATGGGACACCTATACACGGCGTACCATAGAGCCTAGGTGTGTGCTGGGCTCTACCATCGGGTTTGGTGTGAATCCACTCTGTGACGCTCGCACAACCACCAAACTGCCCAAGAACGCATTTCTCCGAGCATGTCCCCATCGTTAAGTGGCACACGACTGTACTAAAGCACTTAGTAAATGACTGGTTAACAAAACAGAGCTGGTCTCCCTCCACACCTACCTGCCCTCCTCACCTCACCCCTGCAGGGGCTGGCCACCGCACTCTGGAGAACCATTCACGTCCCGGGCTTCGCTGATTGCATATTTATTACAACAATTCTCTTGACCGACAGAAGCAGAGTTTCTGGAAGGAAAAGTGCCTCTTTCTAATTACGCAAAGGCACCTTCTGGACTGGAGTTGGCTCTGATGACCTGCTCCACTCCCATCAAAAACACTTTTCCTCCCTCTGAATAATACCACCCACAGAGGCATCATTACACCCCTATTATTAAAAGGAAAACTGAGACGAAGAGAGGCTAAAAAGACACTGACTTAGTCGTTGGAAACCCCGGGACTCCAACTCTAGTGTTCCCTGAGAAAACACAGGCACAGTTCTTTGCGACAGGACATACAGACGGATGACCAGCCTGTCTCTCCTCAACGGAACCTGCTGCCTCGAGGACAGGCACCTTGTCTGTGCCGGTCACCGCGGTTCTTGTTGTTGCTAGCACAGTATCTGACATATAAGAGGAGACCAGTAAACCCTGAGTGAATGGATCAAGGACTGAGTACCTCAGCCACAGCCAGCGGCCTCCCTGGATGTTCGTGTTCACACAGCCACTCCTCACACGAGCCTCAGCCTGCGCCCTCCTGCCAAGCCCAACGGTGGAATTCTGACACCTCCTTTACGTGATCAGCAAACTCCTCTTGCCCCTCAGCTTCCTCTCCCTTCCTTCCACCTCCCGCCCTGGTGAGAAAGTCTCCCGATTGCCCAGATCACCCCAGGGAATCTCACTGCGGCTCTTCCTAGGAAGACCCTTTCCTCCCGTGGCTCACCTTCCTCCCTCCAGGCCCGTCACTGTCATTGGGCAGCTCTACTTCCCACCACACATCCTTCCGCCTCTTCACCGCAGTCCCATGACAAAAATGGCCGATTCAAAACGTTTGCCACTTCACACAGGCCAGGTTCACATTCTAGAACCTGATGTCACCCCAAACAGCACAACCATAACATTCAAATTTCATCCTCACCCCCTGCCCCACCCCATCGATTAGCCTTCCAGGGCTGCCATTACACCCATTCTTCACTGTAAGACCCCTCCCGGTCCAGATTTTCTTTACCGTCTCTTTGATCTGGCTTAGATGCCACCGTTCATCATTACAACCCCCCTCTGGAATCACGAGCGCCTTCTGTTTCCCAACTGCATTCGCCTGGGAAAACTCCATGAATCAGATGAACACAACCACACTCGCTCTCCACACCTTTACTTGGGAAACCAAATGCTGGGCAGGAAATCGCACTAGCAGGCAGGTCAGGTAGGTTCGTTCCCTTTAATCATCTCTGATTTCACAGGGGCAGTCAGCTGCTCACAAATGCGAACTTTCTCTGGCAAACAAACAGCCTGTCCTCTGAGAGAGTTATTTCATTCCTGCCTTTTTCTTCTCACACCTCCCCTTTTCTGAATGGTGAGTTCCAAGAGTGTTCCAGGATGCAGGGCGGGGCCGTTTTTTTTCCTCTCCCATCCCATGGCTTGTAAAACTATCTCCAGGCTGACGGCTCCATTTGTCTCCCCAGCTCTGGCTCCTCCTCAGACCTCCAGGTTCACGGGGATGATAATCTTCCTCATGTGTCCCAGACCTCAACCCGACACCCCCTTCCACACCCACCCCCTCTAGAGATGCCCCACCTCCACAACTACCACCTACCCCACTTCTGGAGCCAGACACCCAGGAGCCTCTCTCGACTCCTCACGCGCCCCTCTCATCCCGTCCAACCCACGCATCCTCCAGTCCTGCCGTTTTCTCTCTACAGCACGTAGTCTCTGCGATGACACATCTATTGCTTTCCAGTTTTACTGCCACTATGTGAGTCCAAGCCACCATGAGGTCATGTTTGTGCCTGCAGCAGCAGCCTCCTAACCCAGCTCGGTTATTAAATTCTACTAAATGTGTCCTCTCAGCTCTTAAATCCTGCACTGGTTACCATGCTCACAGGAACCCACATGCCTTGACTCCTGACTACCTCTCGGGCCTCATCTCTGGCCACTGGCCCTTTACTTCTGCTCTCTTCTAGCCACATGGGCCCTGCCACTCCTGGAATATGCCTCAGGGCCTTTGCACATGTGTCCCCTCTCCCTGGAAAGCTTATAGCGCTGCTCCTTGCTTGACTGAGTCCTTCTCCTTCTTCAAGCCTAGATCCCGAATGCTGTTGCCTCAGAGAGGTCTTCTCTGACACTCGGGGATCCTCCTGGCCCCGTCCACTTCACTCTGTCTCCCACAGAACTCAGGCTGTTTCCTTCAGGTGGGCACCCATCGATTTTGGAACTATAAAATTATCTCGTTACTTGTTTAGCGGCTGCCTCACCCACCAGATTTCAGTCTCCACTTGGGCAAAAACCATGACTGCTCTATACTCAATGGATACCCAGGCACCCAGGGGGCAAGCCCAGAATGAATGGAGGAACCCCCAAATGAATGAAAGTGTTGACAGAGCCTCAGCCACCAGGGACCTTGTTGTCACTCCAGTATCCTTTCAATACACCCCTTTCAGACAAAACCCTGCCCACAAGCTGTCTGACTGCACAGCACGTGGAATATAAGGACCAAAGTGCTCCCACCACCCTAAGGAGGTTCCTGTGGCAATGATGTGCCCCTCAGACACTCTCTGTTTCATTTGAGGTCACTCTGGTCACCTTCCATCCTCTCTCTTCCCCATAGAGAGAAACACACGGGAGGCAGTTGGCCCTGCCTCTGGGCCCGGAGCATCCGTCCTGAAGGCTGATCTTGTAGTCACGTCCTCACTCCCCCTTTCAGGCACCACAGCATCCCCCCCCCCACTCTGCCGATGCTCTCTGGCCTGTCAAACTGGCACTCCTCACTTCTTTCTGCATTTGGACAATGGCATCTGGCCTTGCAGGCACTGTTTAAACACTGATCATGCGAACTACAAGAGGAAAAGCCACATGAAATATGCTTTGGAACAAACATCGAAAACACGGAGTTCGCTGTCTTTTAAGGTTCATTCCCAACTTAGTTGTCTTGATCCTGCTGTGAAGTCAAATCCTCCTGCTGCAGGGGAGCGCGTTCTTTTGTCTTTGGAACCACTGTGATGTCCCAGATCATGGGGCAGAGGCCTTTCTGGGGTCTCTGGGCCAGTCTGCCAACGCCCACTGCACACCATTCTACAATTAGGACACACTGCCTGCGGCCTGAGAGTTTTGCCCATCTTGGTTCTGCTATGTTAAAAACAAACTCGAAGGCACACTTGCCTTTCGCACGGACCTCGCAGCATTTGTGGAGGACTGGGGGCCAAGATCTGGGCCATGCGCATCGGCCGGAGAATCCAAGGAAGGCATCGGAGATCCCGGAGGCTCCCATCATCTTTCATAAAAGCACACGGCCATATCTAGCATTCAGGCTTGCTGCAAGGGTCGAAGGAGATCAAACGAAGTCTAAGACATGACCGCACACGACATAAGATGCTGTAGTAGTATTCATCCCAACATTACAATAAATCAATTGACTTTTAGCTGCTCGACCAATCAGATTCTAAGAACAACAGAGAGACAACTGCCCCCTTGCTGTGATGGCACAAAGTGGACAGAAGGGCGTCTTAGTCCATCTGGGCTTCTATAGCAAATGGACCATAGACTAGAAGGCTTAAACAACACATGTGGATTCCTCAGAGCTTGGAAAGCTGGAAGACCAAGATCAAGATGCCCACAGCTTCCAGGTCTGGTGAGGACCTGGGTTCCTGGTTCAATCTTTCTGCTCTGTTCTCACATGGCAGGAAAGGGGAGGGAGCTCTTTCGGCCTCTTTTACGTCAGGGCACTAATCCCACTCACGAGGGCCCCACCCTTGTGACCTAATCACCTGCCAAGGGCCCCACTCCTAATACCATCTCATTGGGGGTTAGGATTGAACAGGTGGATTTTAGGGGGCCACAAACATTCAATCCATAACAAAGGAGGAAAAGGCACTAGCAAATGGGTTTCCCTGGTCCTGCCTCTGGGCAGCGTATATTTGTAAAGACAGAACTATTGAAAAGGAAAGAACATCCTAACATCTACCATTAGAAAAAATAAAAACGACTGTGCTTTGCCATTGATTATGATAACAAACAGTGCATTTTCCAACATGTTACTACTCTTTATAAAAGCGCCATGTTTACTCTTTACAAAGGAACAGCCCCTTGAAACAAATGAGATGTCAACAGTTAATACCAGGCAATAATTCTCTCATGAAAAATCAATGCACTTCTTTGGATAAGACAGTGCCTACTCTTGCAAAACTACTCCTGTTTTCCATGAACACCTTTAAAAAGTTTCAAATCATAGAAATTCATTTTAATAACATTTTATTTAGCCTAGCACAGCTCAAATATCAATGTTGCAACGTGTAATCAACATAAAATATTAATGAGATATTTTATGCTCTTTTTCTCATACTGTTTTCGAAATCCAGACTGCACTTTATACTAACGGCCCACCTCAATTTTTTTTTTCAAATTGGAAGAGCAAGTCTGTTTAGAAAGTCACAGAGGTAGCAGGAGTGAGCCCGCTGGGCTGCAGGGGCTCAGGAAACAAGCTGCAGAAGCAGAAGGGCGCTCGGAGCCCAGGAGAAAGAAGGCAAAGGTAACTGGGCCTGGGGGAGAAGAGGGGAGAAGGGAGAGCAGTGCTCCTTCTGAGGGGGAGAGCACTGTTTGCTCTTTCCAAGGAATATACGAGAACGTTTATTTAGAGAGTTACAGAAGTAGTCAGAGTGATCCTAAGGAGAAAGGGGCTGTGGAAACAAGCTACAGAGGCAAAAGAAGGGTGCTTGGAGCTTAGGAGAGAGTCCGCTTGCAAAGGAGATTTGAGCGGGCATGCTCTGGGGCGGGGCATGGGGCGGGGGAAGAAGCTATAAAAAGAGAGAGAGAAAGAGAGGGAGAGAGCGCCACCCTCTCAATTTGAACTGGGTAGATTTCAAGTGCTCAAGAGCGACAGTGCTGAACAGTACAAGTGCCAGTATCTTCTGAGCCTTCACATCACCCTGTTTAGGGAAGTAAACTTGGCTTCAGGCATGAGAATGGAGTTGAAACAGAGAACCTAGGAGGCTGTGCAGTGATACAGGCTGGATGACGAGCATCCTGAGCAGGCGGACCTAGAGAGAACTGGGTTGAACTGATGTGAGAGCTCAGGAAAGCAGGCCACACTTGGTGGGCAACAGGGATACCAGGTACCATATTGATGGTCCCACATGATCTTATTTCGCTCAGGCTTTGCGACCAGTCTGTGCGATTCCACTTTACAGGCAGGAGCACAGAGGCTCAAAAGGCTAAGTGAGTCTGGCCACACGGCTGGGAAGAGGGGCCCTGGGGCGGACCCCAAGCCTTCTGACTTCAGATCCAATGTGCTTTCTTCAGTGTGGCATTAAAGGCCTCCACGACGTATTTCACACTCCCCTGACTTTCCTCCTGCTGCCTCTGCTTCCTGCTGGACTAGCTCCTACTTGGTGAGCCTCTAAGATAATGATCCTCAGTTGGGGGTAGTTTTGCCTCCCGTCCCCAGAGGCCTTTGACTGGGGAGAATGGGGGGCTACTAGCACCTAGTGGGTAAAGGTCAGGGATGCTGATAAACATCTTACAAGGAAAGCCCAAGACAGCCCCCAACAACCAATAATTATTTGCTCAAAAGGATAATAGGACTAAGGTTGAGAAACCACACTCCAAGGCACCACCATCCCTCATTATCCAGCTCAGAGCATGTTTCTATGCGGAACATGCCAGAAAGGACTGCAGAGTTCACTGTGGAAATCATTCCCTCCAAAGCCACCACCCTTGGCCTGGGGAAATGCAATGCATTGATCTGCATCCCAGGTGCCTTCCTTAATTTCCACCCCTCCGATTACACCATGCAACCCAGATTCTGCTTTCCAAGGTCAGGAGCTCAAGCTGAATAGAGGTGCCAATAGGCAGGAGGTGTGAATATTACTTGTACCCCCGGGAGCTCTCCTTGGGGTAACACCGGTGGAGAAGCAAAAAGGGAGAAAAGATAGAGAAGCAATCAAAAATTTCCACTTACAGCATTAACCTCTTTGACAATGCATCACCAAACAGATCTTTAATGCAAATTGATCTTTCCCGAGGATGTGCACTTTTCCTGGGGTCAGACCACAGCTCCGGAAGGCAGATTTTTATGTTTTCTTCTGAATGGTTAATCAGCTCTTAATCACATCCACGAGGCTACCCGCGAAGCCACCCGTTGGAGTGTTTTGGTCTCCATTCTTTTTGATTTTCACTCTGGAAAAGGATGGCTTACGCAGGCAAGCTTCACATTCCCAATTCCGCTTAAGCAAACACTCATAAGCATTTAACAAGGGCCAATGCTGCAAAATGCACTTCAGCCCTCCAGACCGGTGAAGGATTACGTGTCCGACTTACAGAATCTATTTTTCCTCCGTGTTTCAAGGCCTGCGGAGATTTTACGTAGATAACTCTTGCAGCACACGGTAAAAAGAGGGCAGCTCCGTCCTTCCCTTTTCTCTACTCCTTGCCCTCCCTCCCTTTCCACTCGGCACAAGTTCACTGGGCTTACACTCTATTCCAGGCACAGAGCTGGAGGCTGGGGATACAGAAGTAGGTGCCTCCTGCCTTTGAGGAGCCTTGTGAGAGCTCAGGGGACAGACAGACACAGACGCCATGACCATGAACAGAAGGCAGCACCGGGGAAGACATGGCTCTTGGGGGAAAAAACATCTAAGCTGAGCCAGAAAGGATGGTGCAACTTCAAGGGGCTGGGAAGGAAAGAGTCACCCCTGGCAGAGGGAAGCACTAGGGAAAACACAGGGGCAGGCCTGGCACCGGGGAATGTCTGCCAGTCACTCCCTTCCAGAGTCAAATAAGGAGGCTGATGGATGGAAGGGAAAAAGATTAGGATGACTGTGAATGGTAAGTGAAGGAGAACTTGAACTTCATTCTCTAGCCCCTGGGCAGCTACTGAAGATTTCTGAGCAGAAACTAGGCATCTGCGTTTAAGAGAAGGAACAACTCCAGCCGGAGGAAAGTGCAGCCCGGGGGCCAGCCTGAATGGTTCTGCTGGCAGACTCATCTCAGAGCCATCCCGATGGCAATGCTGGTCCTTGCTTTGGGGACAGGACTTGTTGCCACAGTGCTGATTTGGTTAGGATGTGGACACAATGGACTGAATGTTTGTGTTGCCTCAAAATCCATNGAGGATGGTGCAACTTCAAGGGGCTGGGAAGGAAAGAGTCACCCCTGGCAGAGGGAAGCACTAGGGAAAACACAGGGGCAGGCCTGGCACCGGGGAATGTCTGCCAGTCACTCCCTTCCAGAGTCAAATAAGGAGGCTGATGGATGGAAGGGAAAAAGATTAGGATGACTGTGAATGGTAAGTGAAAGAGAACTTGAACTTCATTCTCTAGCCCCTGGGCAGCTACTGAAGATTTCTGAGCAGAAACTAGGCATCTGCGTTTAAGAAAAGGAACAACTCCAGCCGGAGGAAAGTGCAGCCTGGGGGCCAGCCTGAATGGTTCTGCTGGCAGACTCATCTCAGAGCCATCCCGATGGCAATACTGGTCCTTGCTTTGGGGACAGGACTTGTTGCCACAGTGCTGATTTGGTTCGGATGTGGACACAATGGACTGAATGTTTGTGTTGCCTCAAAATCCATATACTGAAGTCCTAACCCTCAGTATAACGGTATCAGGAGGTGTGGTTGTGGAGACACAAATAGGTCACAAGGGTGGAGCCCCCATGCATGGGATTAGTGCCCTTATAAAGGGAACTCTTTCTGCCGCGTGAAGACACAGGGAGACGCTGGCACTTTACAAACCAGAGGAGGGTCCTCACCGGAACCCAACCCTGATCTCAGATGGGCCAGGCTCCAAAACCGTGAGAAGGAACTTCTGTCGTTCGTAAGCCACCCAGTCGGGGTGTTCTGTTCCCAAAGTCTGAACAGACAGGGCAGTGAGGCTGCCCGTGCTGAGGGGCGGGACCTCCGGCTGCAGGCAACGAATCCCAGCTGGTCTCAGGGTTACAGCAGCACCACTCTCCTGTGACAGGGGCTGGTTTGGGGGTGGCCTGTGACCCAGTCCTGATCACAAGCTGCAATGGAAGAAGAAGTCACAGTGTCACCAAAGCCACGAAGGGAGAGAGAGTATCATGAAGGAAATTCCCCTTTCAGACAGAAACAACATTTGCTGCAGATTATAGAAAAAGTCTCTAAAATGATAGGGTGAGCCCTGGCTGGTGTAACTCAGTGGATTGAGCACAGGCCTATGAAGCAAAGGGTCACTGGTTCGATTCCCAGGCAGGGCACATGCCTGGGTTGCAGGCCAGGTCCCCGGTAGGGGACACATGAGAGGTAACCACACATTCATGTTTCTCCCCCACTCTTTCTCCTTCCCTTCCTCTCTCTCTAAAAATAAATAAATACAATATTTAAAATGCCAGAGTGAGTGAAGTGCCTCCTGGTTTCACCCTATTTGAATGATGCTGCGTGGTGGCCCTCAACGGTCATGCATTTTAACCTGTTCCGCGTTCCCCTAAGTGAGGCCGCGTAAATATCCTCCCAATGAAACAAAAATGGCCTTTTCTTTTTATGGAGGTGAAACTCGCGTGACATAAAACGAACCATTCTAACACGTACAATGCGGCGGAGCTTAGCGCACGCGCCATCTTGTTCAACCACCACCTTCTCTAACTCCAGACAACCCCCCCCCCACTCCCGAAGGAAAATCCCACTCCCCTTACACAGGCACCCCCTCGTCCCCACCCCTCGCCCCGGCAACCATTAACACGCTTCCTGCCTCTGTGGATTCACCAATTCTGAGTATTTTATGGAAGAGGAATGACACACTGTGTGGCCGTGGGTGTCCAGCTTCTTTCGCTGAATGTTTTCACGTTCAGCCATGTTCTGGCAGGTATCGCTACGGTGCTCCTTCGCGTGCTGGGTGACATCCCCCCGCACGGACGCACCGCTTTGTTGATTCATTCAGCAGTGGATGGGCATCTGGGGCGGTCCCACCTTTCGGCTATTGTGAATCATGCTACTATGAACACCTGGGTACAAGTGCTTGTGTGAGAAGAACGGCTTTTCCTAAGGTTCTCTAAACCCCTCTGCCCTGCGCACAGAAGGATGCTCCTTTACTAAGCATAATGATTTTAAATTTCTAGGACCGGGCACCTAGGGAGTCCAAGCAACAGCAGCTGTTGTAGCGACAGTGGCAACAGCCTACAACATGCCTCTCTCTCTGCTGGGCACCTGAGCGCGCTTCCATCTCATTTAATCTTCTCACAGCTCCTGCTATCGGTGAGCGAACATTCCACCATGGGGACGGCGCAGCTCGGTCTGGGTTAAATAACACACCAGACATCACACGATTAGTATGGAGCAGAACCGAAGTTCAACACCGTGCCAAGGCGCCCAGCATGCGATCCGGCACACAGCAGCTACGCGATGCATATGAATTCATTAATCAAGTATGTAATGACAGTTTGATAATTAAAAAACAAGAGAACTGGTAGGCGGTAAGAAGGCACAGTCAGCCCCTGACTTTCCCCCTCTCATAACTAACTGTACTTTCATGGCATAGAATGCTTAGTGACCCAGAGTATGAGTTTCCCGGGACTGTGGTAACGGAGGACCACAAACAGGGTGGCTTAAACAACATGCATGCGCTGTCTCACAGTTCCAGAAGCTACAACTCTGAGATCAAGGCGTTGTGAGCAAGGCAGGCCCCCTCTGAAGGCACTGGGGGAGGACCTGTTCCTGGCCTGTCTCTGAGCTTCAGATGGTCCCTTGGCTGTGGCCGCCCACCTCCAGTGTCCACATGGCCTTCTCCTGGTGTGTGTGCCTGGGTCCACATTCCCCCTTTATAAGGACAGCTGCCACACTGGATCAGGCCCAACCTAAACCAGTAAGATCTCGTGTTAGCTAATTATGTCTGCTAGGACTGTATTTCCAAGTAGCAACACACTCTACAGTGCTGGGGATTAGCACTTCAGCTCATGAAGTGCAGGGAGAACACAACAGTCACCTTCACGAGCGTGCAAGAGTCAAGAAAGGGAAGCACCACGAGTTGGAGTGCAAGGAGGCATCTTAGTCCCGTGGGGTCAGGGATACCCAGTCCCCAGAGGCAGCCTGTCAAAAAGCAGCAGGACTGACTCAAGGTAGCTGGAGGATGGACAGGATGGCCTGAATGCTACCAGAGGTCTCCATGCTCATGGTGTGAAAGAAAGAACATGAGACCAGGCTTCAAGAAGCCTAGTTCTGGCCCTGCTCCACCAGCAACTTCCTGTGCAACCTTCTCTGGGCCTCAGCATCCAATGAAAATAAGTGTGGGTCCCATAACTGGTCTCTAACACCCAAAACACAGAGTCTGCTTATCACTTCCAAAATCCATCAGGAGCTATAAATCCCTCCTCTGCAAGGGTGCAGACCTGTTCCTGGCTTCTAACAACCTCCAGGCAAGAACTTTCAGCTCACGTGCCCGCCAGCTTCAAAGTTAGAGATTAAATCTCTGGCATCCAGGCTTCCATGAAAAAATCAAATTGCTCAGCTATTTCTCACTCACACAACGCCGCAGACAGACGCAGCCCACAGAGTAAACAGCCTAGTTAATAAGTGCAGCTTCATTAGTTGTGGGGCTGTCAGGAGAACCCAATAGCTGTGATCACACACAAAGCCGTCCCCGTCTTGGAAGTCAAGCTAAATGTTTTCCATTTTTATCACCCAATTCATAACCTTGCTGTCTGGCTTTAAGAATCAATAACCTGGTGGTTTGGGTCTCCAATAAATTTGTCTTCGTTTGGACGTTTTTTCATTTCCCATGCCGACTGACGAGAGCGGGATAAGGTGAGTTGCTCCTCTCACTGCATTTGTTTTCCCAAATCTATAATTTCACACTGACATGTTCCACACGCCCGTGCAGGCAATGAGGGAAGGAAAGCAGATACCAGAGGCCCCGTTCCCGACATCAAATATGTTTCCAGCTGGGGTCATCTGGGACGACCCATTCAACGGGTCTCACACGGGCAGATGTCAACTGATGGACCCCAGGTGACCCGTCCTTCACCTACCGAAGAATTTTTATCCAGCACCTACTAAGTGCCAGACCCTGTGCTGGGCAATTTACATGAGCTATCTCATCGGTCCTCACGAGACAGCTGCCTGAAAAACTACCACTGTTTTATACATACACGAACAAATAAACACATTATCTTTATTTTTATATGTAACACTGAAACTGAGAAAAGAAAGCAATTCTGGCTTTGTGGGTAAGAGAAAGCAGCAAGAAACTTAAAGAACAAGCACATTTAAAGCAAACACACACACACACAGAGAGACTCAAAAGTAAAACTGGTGAGGGGGGAACTAGTCTCTAATCCAACATTATGATCTGAATGAGGAAACTGTCAGACGAGGGAACGTCATGCCCAGAGCCACTCAGGAAGCAAAATCAAAATTAAGTCTGAGCCTTCAGGTTTTGTTGTCTTGCTCTGCTGCTTCGGTTTTATTTTCTTCTTCTTCATCCAGTCAACACATTTTATCCAATGTTTAACAGATCTAAACATGGAGGGATTTAGGACCTGGAAGCATTCCAAATGGGAGGGAGAGAAACCCTTCAAGAACTTCCCAGTGCAAACCCACAGAAATAGGGGTTTACCTGGGACTCCAGAAAGGAGGGGATGAGAAAGGACCGCTGATGATAGGAGGGTCCTGTGAGGGCAACAAAATGTTCTAGAATTGCCCTGGCTGGTGTAGCTCAGTGGATTGAGCGCGGACCTGCGAACCAGGTGATCGCTGTTCGATTCCCAGTCAGGGCACATGCCTGGGTTGCAGGCCAGTTCCCTGCAGGCCAACTCCCAGCAGGGGACGCACAAAAGGCAACCATACATTGATGTTTCTCTCCCTCTCTCCTTCCCTTCCCCTCTAAAGATAAATAAATAAAATATTTTAAAAAATGTTCTAGAATTAAATAGCAGTGAAAAATAGCACCACCTTACGAATATCTAAATATATACAACCACTGAATATAAAAACCATTGACCTGCATACTTTAAAAGGGTGAAATTTATGGCGTGTGAAGTATACCTCAATGAAAAAAGTAATCGGTGACATCAGAACAGTCAGGACTTAATAATGCAGATTAGCCCCTATCAAAACAATCTAGTAAAAATAAAGATCCCACCAGTCACGCTTATTTATCCTGAGCAATTTCAAGGACAAGCATGTCGGGCAAGACACCGTCGTGATTCGCCTGCTTTGATCTGCACAACACTTCCAGGTCACAAACATCACTGTCTCCAGTTCACAGGCACAGAACTCAGCCCAGGGGTCATGAGCTCCCTCCAGCTCATACGAGGGCCCACACACCTCTCTTCTGGGTCCCCTGCCATAGCACTTAGCAAAATAGACTTAGCTGGGTCTGGAGCGTGAGTCCCTTGAAGCAAAGACTATGTTTTCTCAAGAAAAGAACAATTTTGGAAGAGTGGTCTGAGATTTACTGGACGGCAGACTGAGCCATGGGGTGGGAACAGAGAAAGAAGGTGAGAAAGTACGCTAAGTGAAATAAGCCAGTCAGAGAAAGACTATTATACGATTTCGCTCTTATGTGGGATGTAAAGAACAAAATTAACAAACAAATTAGAAACAGACTCATAGATACAGAGAAGAGAATGTCGGATGGGAGCAGGGAATACTGGGTGAAAAGGTGAAGGGATTAAAAAAAAACCCAAATTCATAGGCACAGACAACAGTGTGGTGATTACTAGACAGACGGGGAGTTAGGCACGGGCGGGGGGGGGGGGAGGCGGTGGGGGGAGATAACGAGGGATAAATGGTGGTGGAGGAGACTAGGCTTTGGACGGTGAGCACACAGAGCAATGTGTAGATGATGTAGTGCAGCCCAGCACACTCGAAACCTGTATTATTTTATTGACCAATGCAATCCCAATAAATTCCATTTAAAAAAGAGAAGGGAAGCAGGCTGAGAAATGAGTTTCCAAGAAAGGAGTAAGAGGTGTCGAACAGAGGTCCTCCAGGTAAGAGGTGTCGAATAGAGGTCCTTCAACTTAACCAAACAAATACCCGCTGCAGCCTACTGAGTTTGAGAAACGGTGCTCACAGCCCAGCTGGACACAGGGCCATGGCCAGGGAACCAGACGAGCTCAGCGTTCATGCCACTGCCCCATGCTGACAATCTGTGCAGAAAGGTGGCTCTTAACCCACCCCCACCCCCCCCACCCCCGACTCTGGCTCACCAGGCTCTGGAGGAGGATGAGGGCGAGGAGGGGCGGGGCAGGCGGGTTAGAGTCCTCTCTCATCAATGGGCGAGAAAGAGGACTCACGTACTCAGAAGGAACTCCGAAGCTGGTAAAATCCATCAACACTGAACTCCTACGACAATCCTTCACCGTCTTCTTCCTCTTTTTTCCCTTTTGTGAGTGACGATTCAGGGCAACTTCCAACTCATCCTCAGGGGTCACTTCCTCCGTGAGGCCAACAACAGTCAACTTAACTAGAAACCTTTTTTATGTGTTATTTTGTTTAACAATTGCAATAATTGCTTTACCACCAATGAATAAAACAATAATGTTACCAGTAGTAGTATTTCCTATCATATATTGAACAGTATCTTTCTGCCAAGCACTGTATTTAAGTGCTTTATATATGATGTCTTGCTGAAATCCAGCCCTATAAATTAGGTAGGACTATCCACATTTTATAGAAGAGGAAGCTAGGCAATTTGCCCAAAATCACAGAGCCAGTAAGTACCGAGCAAGAATGCAAACTCAGCAATCTGATTCCTGAACATCTATTTTCCTCTATACCTCCCATTTACAGAGTGGGAACCCCTGGCAAAAAGCTAAAGAATTTCAGAATTTTCTTCTCAGTTTGAGGAAACAGATAGTAAAGGTAAAGATGTCTAATGCCCTGATTTGCTTTTTTAAACTACTTTAGAGTTTAGGTACTCAATGCAAGAGTAGATAATATATTGAAAATTTACAGTCAAAGTGATATTCTACCCTCAGAGAAACCTGTACTGCTTTCAGAGGGTAACTGCAGGCACTAATAAGCAAAAATAAACTGTTCATATACATACATATATATCTATATATACACACACATATGTAGAGTTTATATTTTTACAAATGATATGTATAGTATACATACACATTATATCCAGGTCTGTCCAGAAAGTATCCAGCCACATGCTATGAAAAATAGAGACGCTTATTGAAGAAGATACCAGAAACATTGTACATAGGACAGTGACACCTCAGTCCCTTTCAAAGCAGGCACATTGGGGCCTCACACAGTTCTCCCAATCTCCATCAGCTGCCCCGTCGTATTTTCCTGAATCTCACTGACAGTCTGAAATCTCTTCCCTTTCAAAAGTGATTTTAATTTTGGGAACAGCCAGAAGTTGCAGGGCGCCAAATCTAGGCTGTAAGGGGGGCTGAGTCACCTGAGTGATTTAATGTTTCACCAAAAAACTCTGCATAAGACGTGATGCATGAGCAGCCACAGTGTTGTCAATCACCAGTTGCCCACAGCTGCGGCCTTCTGAATCATCTGAATAGTTTGCTCAGAGGAACGTTCAAGCTTAATGCAAAATTTCACGCAGATTCATTGCTCTACTCTGTCATTTTGAAGGTGACAGCCACACAGTAAACATGCTCACGCAACAGTGTCTACCACCCCCAGTGACTAGTACAGTGAAGTCATCATTGTTCATCATGCACCTTCCAGTCCACTCTCTTTGGCTGCCAGCTTACATCAAGGTCGCACAAACCATTTTCATCAGGCAGGACTGTTTCTGGACAGACATATCATATACACCATACCTTGGGTTGGCCAAAAAGTTTGTTTAGATTTTCCCATAAGATGGCTCTAGTAATGCTTAGGTGTCTTTAAATTCACTTGACACAATTTTGTTTGATTGTATTGTGACAACTGTCATATCAGTGTGCATTTTAAAAAATTTATCAAAACTGGTGAATTTCTGTGTAGCCATTTTAATATTGAAAATGGAAGAAAATGTGCAACATTTTTTGGCATAGTATGCTTTATTATTTCAAGAAAGATAGAAAACACAACTGAAACACAAAAAAAGATTTGCGCAGTGTGTGGAGGAGGTGCTGTGATCCATCGAATGTGTTGAAAGTGGTTTGAGAAGGTTTGTGCTGGCAATTTCTTGCTGGACGATGCTCCATGGGCAGGTCGACCAGTTGAAGTGGACAGTGACCAGATTGAGACATTCATTGAAAATAATCAACGTTATACCACACGGGAGATAGCCGACATACTCAAAATACCCAAATCAATAAAGTTATTGGTGAACATGAAAAATGCATCTTTTATTTTACAGAAAAAACTAGATGGACTTCTTGGCCAACCCCATCTATTTTATCTGTCTCCTATCCATCTCATGAATATGGAAGTCGGACCACAGAGGCGTTCATCGAGTCACTGGATGAGTAACTGGCCCACCCCCCTCTCACAGGCATGCCTGGCGTTCTTTCTAATACACCCCACCACTGATTTCCAGAACAGCTGCTGTGTGTGACGCCCACACCCAGACCGACAAGGACACAAACGGAAGTAACATGAGGAAATCCAGGGCTTCATCTCTACAGACCTGAGATGTAAAAAGAGAAAAAAAAAATCTCTAAAGCCCAGGCGTACCAACCACAAGACCAGTTGGAAGGGGGAAAAATACACACCGCAATTTGTTCTTGTTTACAAATAGTTTTAAGCTATTTGTCAAACAAAATGAGTGTGTCTGCCAGATGAGATCCCAATTTTGTAAGTTCATTAGCGGCTGGTGAACAGAAAGGGTCGCCCTGGTGATTTAATAATTTGGCTCTGACTCTTGTCAAAGCCACTTAAAAAAAAACACCAAAACAAAAAAAGCCATTGGGAGGAAGCGTTATTTGATCTAATTTGTGCACCATTTCCTTGCAAAAGGAGCAGACACCTACAGACATGCGGTATTAAGTTGCCACAACCAGGACAGGATGGGGAAAGAAAACAAAATCGTAGGAAACATTAAATGCAGTGTTGGAAGCCACAGGCAGCATTAAATTGCCTGGAGGCCAACTCTGACAGCGTCTTTTTGTTTTGTTTCTTTAATCCAGTAGGTAGCAAAACCACACTTTTAAATTATAAAAGTTGGGATCACTAGGAAATGAGGAATGCGTCTTCCAATAAGGCCCTCCTTTGGAGGAAAACTGATTTTTTATGATCCGAAACCATTTATTGTAAAATGCAAAGGAACACCAAGGATTTTATTCAAGTGCACTAACTGGAATAATGAAGCATCCCCAATACACTTCTCTCCAACTGCCCCACCGAGAGCAATCAAGGCACGATTCGGTATCCCCACTGCACAGCCAAAGGACACTTCTCTTTTGAGTCCTAGACGCAGCTTCTGGCGCTCCATTTCAGGCTCTCCAAAGCTGGGAGAGGTTACCTGGGAAAAGGTGAGTTCTTCTTTCCAGGAGTCGGGAAATGGTAAGAAGTATTCTGACCTTACAAAGCAGCACGGTGGAGGGAGGCTGGGGGCCGCCTGACTCTCTCCACTTGGTCCAGAGGGGCTCTGACCATTCTCCTCCTTCTAGAGCCTTCTCTGCTGTCAGGTCACACTTCTCCCATCCTCAGGAACAGCCTCCTTTCCTACCAGAATTTGCAAGGTGATTTTACTATAGTCTTTCTTCCTCTTGGAGTGTAAGTAAGCTGCAAGAAGGCAGGGGCTTGCTCCTCCCTAAGTGAAGTGAGTGACACACTCTACTGTCAACCAATGGATGATACTACTTTTTACTAGTAAAAATACACACCGAAGATCTTCAAAACCTCTGAAGAGGCACTGGAGAGGCAAATTTCAGGAGCTAAAGTGCAGTAGGTAGGCTGGTGACCTTCACCCAGGTAGTCACATTGTTCATCCTCAGCAAAAAGTAAGGGCAGGTAGGGATTGATCAGGGTGTTTTTTTTTTTAAAAAAAATGCTCTTCTAAAAGGCAGGTTTTCATGGTGACATCTCAATATTTTTCTGAAATGTCTTTTAATTTCTAGAATTTCAGACCAGATACAAAATAATGTACATTTTACAACAAAATAAAAGCAATTTTATGACAGGCCTTTTGGAATGCCTTTCCTCCAAATTACCCAGCAGGTCAACTCCTAAATGTCCTTCCAGACCCCACTTGGCAGTCACTTCCCCCATGAAGCCTTCCACATCAGGCAGAGAAAATCATGAAGGTGATTTTCTCCTATGTGATCCCAGGGAGACTGACGAGCATCACTTTCCACCTGGAAGTACCTGTTTCCCTCCTACCTCTCTCCCTAGACTGCACCCCAGGGAGACCGGGGCCGCACTCAACTCACTCCTGTACCCCTGACTTAGTAGGGTGTGGCCAGCTGCCTGGACATAAGGGATGGATGGGTGGGTGAGTGGGTAGACAGCCAGACAACTGGATGGCTAAGAGGATGGATGGGGGATGGATGTACGGGTGGGTGGACGAACTGACTGATGGAAACTTGAAGAAGAGTAAGGGATATCAGCAAAGATCAAAGTGTTTCCTTCTCCAAACCTTTTCTGCAACTCCTCCGTGATAACAGGCATAAGTGTGTCCTTAATGAAGTTCCCTTACATCAAGGAAGGGGCAGAAGATTTATTTCCCCAAATTTCTCGGGGTTCTGCTTTTACAGAATTTAGACCTTCTCTCTTACACTGAGATCTCCTTCCATGCCTTAGTCACCTCTGTAGCTTACACAATGTGCTATGCACAGAATGTTCCGGGAACGAGTCCCTCCTGGAAGCCTTTGGTCATGTGAACTGGTTTCTAAAGACAAAGCCAGACAATTTACGAGTAGGACATGCATGTATTCAGGGTCCAAGAAAAGCTTGTGATATTCAAGGGTCAGTAGGGCGACATGACTGATTGCTTAATGAGGCAAACAAACAAAAAAGGGAGGGGGTGTCACAGGCCCCTACGACCAGGCCCAGGTTCCATAGCTCTAGGAGGACTCGGCATATGCTCATGGCCATGACTTTTGTAGCAGAAGGACACCAGGCAAACTCTGCAGTGGGCAAAGGCACACGGGGACAAAGCCTGCAGGAAGCCAGGCACAAGCTTCAAGAGTCCCCTCCCAGTGGCGTCACCCAGCATGCACCCAATTCTCCCAGCCATGAGCTGTGATGACACCACAAAATGCGGTCTCCCAGGGAAGCTGCCTGAAGACTCAAGCGTCCAGGGATTTCACTGGGAACTGGTCAGGTAGGCATCCTTAGGCTCACATGTACCCAAATTCTAGATGCCCAGGAAAAAAAAAAGATGTTCTGTATAAACTATATTGTTTGCACATGGCTCAGGCACAATGAGCCACCCACCGGGAATGGCGGGAATCCTCCTAAAATTCAAGTTCTTGGTCATGAGCCAAGGGCCAACCTTGTAAGCAGACCTTCTGTGGATAGCACCCAGGCCTGCTGACTCTGCACAGTGGGATGCCCCTAAAGGGGCTGTGACCAAAGGAGTCTTCTTGGGAACTCATTGATAACAATAATGCTGCCTTTGTTGACAGCAATTCGGAATTTCTCTTTGGAGATTAGCCCAGAGCCCTACATATAAATTGTGGAGAATCTTCAACCTACAAAGGTAGATTTTATCCCCAATGACCAATGTATATGCAAGCCCCTTTGGTTCTAGCAGTGAGTGAACAATAAAATATGAAAATGGACCTTTTCCACCCTGGTCTTCAGGCACAGAGGACAAGACCACCATCCATTCAGGACACACATATCTGGCATCTCCTGAATACCAGGTAATTTCTTGGTTGCTGGGGACACACATACGAAAATAAGGGGGCAAGAGACCCACAAACCAGCTCACTGGGGTTCAGAACAATACACATTCGCCGTGCACACACCTGGGTACCATGTCCCTCAGAACACTTGACAGAGAACAGGCTGTTTACCCATGCCCTTTTGATAGCCTAAGCGACCTACTTTTATGTTCCTCTGGAGTAAGACTGAAACTGTTTGCTAAAATAAATTCTAAATAATTTTAATTGCATTCTTTTGTTCTCCAATTGCACTCATTTCCTAGCTGATCTTGTCCAGACCCCATGGCCTTATTTAAATACCACCTATGTGCTGGTGACTTCCAAGCTACATCTTCTTATCCCAGCCTTGCTCTCAAACCCCAGGCTCATATCTATCCAACTATCCAGCCCGTGTCTTTGCTCAGATTTCTAAAAAGCACCATCTATTCAGTAAAACTAAAACCAAACTACATTAACACCCTCCCCCAAGCTGGTGACTATTGTAATCTTCCCTGTTAGAGTGTATGGAGGTGCCCCCGGCTCCTTTCTGGCTGCTCCAATAAGAAACGAGAGTCATCATTGACTCCTCCCTCTCTGTCAGTGCCCACATCCAAGGGGTCAGCAGAGCCTGCTGAGCTCACCTTGGAGACACACCAGGTTCTCTCTGGGTACTTGCCACCTCTGTCACTACTTCAGCTCTGGCCCAAGCCACCAACATCTCTTGCCTGAATTACTGCCCTCGTATGCCCACTGCTCTGGTCTCTCCACTTTTACCTGTGTCCTCAGTCTTCTCTGGACACAGCAGCCAGAGGGATCCTTTTGAAAGTAAGTCAGGCGGTGGCCCTCCTGTGCTGGGACCCCTCAAGTGTCTCCCCACGTCATTCGGAGTGAACGCCGCGCCCTGTGATTTTCCCTGTTGGACCTCAGCTCTTAGCAGGGCCACCACATGACACACCTGCGTGTTGTGCCTGAAGCAGTTGGTGGCACAGAGAGGCTGAAATCCAGTCCACCCCTCTGGTGAGCCCTGCACTCACCAGTCATGCTTCCGAGGGACGAGGGACGTTTGTGTTTCTAATTGGCATGTGGACACCGGGGCCAGCAGTAGCCCTGTCTCAGCCTTATACCCTCCCTCAGCCCGTTCCCGGGACATAGAGGACGCGCTCTCATCCAGCCCTCTGCCTGGGACACGCTCACCCACCTCCCTTGGCCTCTCAGTCACCTCCTTAGGCGTCCCTGTCTGAAACGACAACCAGCTGGCACACCCATCTCCCTGTCACTGGGAACTGCGTTCAATGTCCATCTCCCCTCACCAGAATCTTTTGCTAGTTTAAAAATGTATGAGCATGAAAGGCAACATGCCTTAAACTTGACTACGTTAAAGGGAACAATTCATCCACTGCCACTTAATGCGTTTACAACATGCAACCCCCATCTCTATCCAGTTCCAAAACAACTCCATCACTCCAAAATAAACCTCACCCCCACCCACCAGGCAGTTTCTCCTCATTCTCTCTCTCCCCCCAAGGCCGTGGTGATGAGCAGTATGTTTTCTGTCTCTATGGATTTGCCTCTTCTGGATATTTCATGCAAATGAAATCATAGAACACGGGACATGTACAGTGTCTGACTTCTTTCACTGCCCCTCGCTAGACTTCAAGTTTATGACCACAGTCTTTATTTTATTCACCACTGTATTTCCTGTGCCTAGGAACACTGCCTGGCAAAAAAAACAAAAACAACAACAACAAAAAAACAACTACCAAGTGGCTAAAAACAAGCATTCATTGAATGAATGAATGAATGAATGAATGAGTAGAAGAGTAAATGGATGGTAAATGGGCACAAGGCTGAGGAGAAGGAAAGAGAAAACTAAACCAAAAACGGATCCATGCAGGGTTCCCTGGATCAGACAGGACAATGAAATGGAGACCAGAAAACCAGAGGTGCCTGCAGCAAACCCAGCTAGAGAAGAGCATTGAAACGGTGCAGTCTGTGAGCCCGGCCTCCAGGACAGCCTAGAGCATCCTTATAAATGAATCTGGTGCGTTTCCGAGATGCAGCGTTTGCAGGACCTCCAGCACAAAGCCCTCTTTACATAATCGTGTACTGGAAGAGGGCAACTGGCTGTGGAACACTTTCCAGGAACGTGATTATGTTACTATACTGAAATCATATGTAATATGACATCTCTTCCTAACGATAAGCTCCTTAAAAAGGGAAGAGAGCTCAGTCATCCCTGAATTCCGGCCCCCACAGCAGTGTTCAGGCCCCTGAAGGTTCGCAGTGAGCTGCCCTGCTTGCAGGGAGACAATGAGACTGAGCCCTGACCTCAAATCCTCTTCCTTGTACTTTCAAACCCTGCAACTTCAAGCAACATAGCCGGACAGGCAGTTTGGTGCAGCAGGTAAGACGACAGCACGTCATTAAGAGCCAGGACTGGAGAAAGCTGCCCGGACACAAGCCCCAGCTCTGCCACATCCGAGCTGCGTGACCCCGGGCAAATTTCGCAGCTCCTCGGTGTTCAGTGTCAACATCGGCCAAATCTGGATGACACCCACGGGATCTGATTCATAGGACTGCTGGAGATTAAATGAATTAGTGCACCTGGAGTGCTTAGAATAGGAACCAGTACTAAGAAGTGCTTCATAAAGTTCACTATCATAATCAGGTCTTTACCTTTTAAATTCCTCCACCTGGCTATCTGGGAAAAGAGCGAGGAAGCCTTGTCAGAGGGCTGGGAGGGTCAGCTGTTCCCACCCCACGCCCATCACAAAGGGATAACGGTACCTCAGTACTTGTCTTGTTGTTAACTCATTCCCACGAGTGGTGAGCAAGCAAGGGTTGATGAAGCGTTATCTCTTGCCAGGTGGTATCATGACTCATACGAGTTGTAGCAAGTGCAACGAGTAGCGAGCAAGCACAGAGCGCTGGAACATTTTTTCTCAGCAAAATGGGATGAGTACAGGGTTTGACTAGTTCTGAAGCTGACAAGGACTGAGGTATGACTGTCCTTGGCACTAGTCGGGGAAACTCATGTAGATAACAACCCTTCTTCAGTAATATGTACATTTAACCAACTGGTATTGGTTGAGTGTTTACAGGTGCTGAGGCACTGTGCACAGTTCTGGGATCACAAACATAAGGAAGATGCAGAACTCCCCTACCCTGAGGATGCTCACGGTCTGATGCGGGTGGCGGGCAAGGCTTCTGTGAGGATGCAGTGAAAGGATTCAGCGGTTCAGATACCCTCAGGGGACTTTGTTTCTGCATTTTCCCCATGAAAATAAGACTGGGAGAGATGTTCAATAGTGACTGTGGCAGTGACCCTCAGCCTTGGGACCTGGGGGACACTCTGCACTCTGCTTAGGAGACTCCTCTCGAAACCCCAGACCCGTCATCCAGTCTCCTCATCCTCTTGGTGGTGGGTCTCAGCAAATCCTTCCTCGTCCCCCACCTGTGCAAAAAGAAGGTCGGGGTGCCTAGCCCTCTGCATTGCCCAACATGGCACACAACAGCTTATCCTGGAGTACAAGTTCAATCACATGATGCGTCCAATCCAATGACTAAGCAGTGAGCTCAGGGAACAGATCTGTCTTGATTAGGGCTGATTTCCAAGGGCGTAGCCCAGCATATGACACAGAGGAAGCCGTTGGTAAATAAATACACATTGACTGAATGGATAGACAAATGGATAGACAGATAGTCAAACAGACCTTCCTCTTTCCTCTGTATCTGTAAAGCCAGCACTGCCCCGTACAAACAAAATGCTAGCCACACAGGCAATGTTAAATTACCTAGTAGCCACACGAAGAAGCAAAAACAAACAGGTAAAGGTGATATTAATAATATATTTTATTAAACCTAACATATTCAAATATATCTTATAAACCTGATACGACGCTTTCAACATGTAATCAGTATGAAAATAATGAGAGTTTACATTCCCTAATTCCACACTAAATATGAAATCAGATGCCTATTTCACACTTACAGTAGCACGTCTCAATTTGGATGCTACATTTTCCATGATTAAAGTGAAACAGAGTCCCCCCCCAAATAATAAACTTATATTTAAAGAAAAAATATTCTACCTGGCTTCCATTTTAAAATTCAAAGTATTAAAATTAAATAAAATTTGAAGATCAAGTCCTCAGTCACACCGGCCACATTTCAAGAGCTCAGCTATCAGCTGAGGGCCGGGTGCCTGTACAGGAGGACACAGACACAAACTACAACAGTCTGCACCCCGCAGACACGGGGCCCTGCACCCTGAATGGGACCCAGCATGCAGGAGAAGGGAACAAGCGGTAACAGTTACGGTGGCAAAATTGTAGATGCTCTGCAATCCGTTCATCCTGAGCAATCACCGGAGTTTAGGTCTGGCCGTGTTCACGCGACGCGCGCAGGACCCGGGGTTGAGAGAGGGTAAGCACGCCGACGGCAGATGGACACGCCGCTGTACCGTGGCAGGGCAGGCCTCAGGCTGCTGAGAGCACCAGTTCTCCAGCCCTGAGCACATCAAACTAGAATTCTCCATCCAGGCACGGCCACGTGCCTTATACTGGCCAACGAAATAAGAATACAAGCGTTCGAGAGGAAGCTTCGAGAACTAGTGGTATGCCTTTGGCTCTCTGCCAAGAAGACTAGCAAGGGCCCTGACAGAGGCGGCCTCATCACCCTGGATCCCAGAGTGGAGATGGCATGGAGCATAGGCACCAGTGACCAGCCACTGATCAGTACGCGGTTGGTTTGAAGGGAAGCTCTTGCCATCATATGCTGGGTAACCTGTTATCCAGCATAACCCAGCCTTCTGACTGACAGGTGCACGGCCAACCCGTGAGTGAAAGACGGGTGTTCAGGACAAAGCAGGAAACTCTGAGCTCTTCCTTCTTCTGTCTACCTGAATCCTGCAGGCTGCTGCTCCTCGAAGTCAGTCAGAGGGCCATCCTGCCACCAGCTGTGGTGGGGTCTGGTTTCATTCCTACTGGTATTACTGTATTTCTTACAAATAGCTCATTAAGGCAATTATCAGCCATTAGCACAGGAGTCCAAGCATCAGGACAATCACACGCATTAATAAAACACAATTTAGCAGAGCAAGTAAAGACACGAACAAATGAGGCTCCCTTGTGGTGCACTCCAGGCTCCCGCTGAAGAGAATTTCCACCACACTGAAGCCATGGATGGCGCGAAGTCTAGGCTGCCAATCTCAGCGCCTCCTGGGTCACTGCTGCCATGAGACGCAGTTCAGCCGACTACCCCTGAGCGAGTCTTTAAGGAGAAGCAGGAGTCTGCAGGCAGAAAAAGCTAATAGGCTTCCTAAGGAAAAAAGAAGTCCCACATCTTAGAAACAGGTGAGACTGTGCGAGATTTAAAGTGGTCGAGTTAAGGTTTCGTGCAAAGAGGTGAAGCCCACGGCCGGGAAGGCCGGGGCCTGACGGGGATCAGGCTTTATACATCATATTAAATTGTTCGGACTTTTTCCAGAGGCCGTGAGGAGCAATCAAAGAGGCTTAGGCAGGGACTGCCATGAGCTGCTCTGAGCTTTAGAAAAACCGCTGCGACAGGATGAGAGTGATGGATTGGGAGGCAGACACAGCGAGGAGGAGACTGGGCCTGCAGCTAATGCAACGCTCCAGGCCCGGGATGATGGGAACCCTGCCCAGGCGCCCTGGACGGAGATGAAAACACCTGCTGAAGACATCAGGAGGGACGAGGAGACGGGAAACTGAATTGAAAGAGGGTTCCTAAGGATGGCTCTGAGATGTCAACCTTGGGGACATGGTGTCATGAAGCAACTTTTAGAAATTATGTGGATAAGTTGAATCCGGGTGGGCAAATGCAGAAAACAATTAACAGAAAAATATAGGCACTGAAAGCTCATCTCTCTTCCCATTCAAGAGCACTTAATACGTGCAGCTCCAGGAGCAGAGGCCCCAGAAGCTGGTCCCTGGGGTCAAGGCCATGCTAGGCTCCAACATGCTCTGAAACGGACTGAGAACTGTGCCTGCCCCACTCTGCCTTTCTAGGCTTCCAACAGAGAAACTCACCTGCCCCTAACATGGGACAGGCACTCTCCCTTTGGACCTGGCCCCTTCTGCCACGTATCATCGTCTCCTCCTAGTCACGACTTCCCCCAGATGTGTGCCCGAGTGACAGTTCCACACACCACATTGCCATTTCTACCCACTCAGGCGTCCGAGGTGAACTGGGATTTGAACCAGCGACTCCCAGGGTGTCCTTGCCAGCCAGGGTGAGCGGTCACTGGTGAGACCTCACTCAATCACACGTTCACCTTTGATCCACTGTGGCACAGGCACAGATGGCGCAGGCCTCGAGGGCTGTCCTGTCCATCTATCAGCCCCTCTGAGATGTTTCCCCCGGGACTTCGGCCCAGGACTGAGTTTCCCTTTGTGCAGAGCGTTTCAGTCCACTGGCATAGTCAGGTCTCAACAGTCGTCGAGCCAACAGCACGACACGGTTTGTTCCCCGGCCCCAACGTGGACGACACCCTGACAATACGCCAGGCCCTGTGCCAGCTAATGAAGCTCACAGACGAAAAGAAAAGCATCCGCCCTTCAAGGAGTTCACAGACTCCTCAAGGAAGGGAAGAAGGACAAAGACAAAAAATATAGTTAATGCAACTGGTTCTACTTGCTTCTCCGTTTTTTCCCCATTAGAGGCCATCTAATTTGAATGTAAACACCAACCAGTATTTGAGCATCCGTTTAAGTGGTTCTCTTAGCCCCGCTGGCCGCTGTAACAAAGTATGGTAGACTGGGGGGCTGTGCTAACCACAGAAAAGTATTTCTCACAGTTCCGGAGGCTGGGAAGTCTGGGACCAGGGTGCCAGCCCAGTCAGGTTCTGGTGAGGACCCTCTTCCGGGCTGCAGACAGCTGACCTGGTATCCTTCCATGGGAGAATGCTCCTGGTAGGACTCTTGCAAGGGCACTGATGCCAGTGGTGAGGGCTCACCACCCAGGGGTCAGCCCTCATCACCTCATTTAATTGTAATCCCCTCCCAGAGACCCCACCTCCTCATGCCATTGCACTGAGGGCAGGACACCAGCCTAGCAATGGAAGGGGGAATGCAGACATTGAATGCACCACCACTGCGGTGGTGCCCTTGCGCATCCACTGCATAAGAGTTCCCTTCAAAGAAGCCACAAGCTCTCCCAGGGAAGGATGTCACGCTTGAGGCATCCAGTAGTGCACCGATTCCTTAGCTCATCTTTGGAGAGTCAGGGACCCCAGGACCAGAAAGAAGACAGGGTCTAACACTGTCTCACAGACCAGGAGACAGATGGAACAGAACCGAGAATGGCCACCACTTGTTTTCAGCAACTGGTTTGCTAGGCACTCCCATTTGGGCACAACCCCAGGGAAACTTGGCTCCACCTCCGCTCGCAGCCCGGGGGACAAAGCACTCCATCAGGCGGCTGCTTCGTTTCTGCTCATCGACCCTCTGGTGGTGAAAGGCGTTTTCACCGAGAACACAGGCAACCCAGGCACCGCCGAACACCACCACGCTCTTTCCCATCCTACTGGCTGTTTTCAGCGTTCCCTAACTCACCTGCATTCTGCAATGTTTCCAATGTTAAACTCCTTAGAGGAAACTATTTAGATTAAAACAACTGTTACATCACAACAGCTTCATGAACACTGAACAGACAGGAAAACACAGAGGGAAACAATTCTTTACTGATTGTTCAAATCATGCCAGATACACTCCACTCTTAAGGCACTAAGCCTAAAAAGATAAGCATTGTGTCTCTCACTTTAAATGGAAAAAATTTAAAACGATCACTGAGGTTAAGGGACTCACTCAGGGAGGGGTACGGAGGGGAACATTGAGGCTCAGATTCCAAGGCAGGTGTGTCTGACCTCCAAAACTGACATCCTCTTCATCACGCAGTATTTGCTCTCACTCAATCATCGCAATGTGCAGAACGCTCTCCCGGGAAGGCCAGTCTGATGGACTGTCACCCTTCTCCAAGGGCCTCTATTACTCATGTCATTCTCCTCAACCTGGCCTCCCCCACCACAGTCTGGCCTAGAGCTAGGGCTTTGGGGGTGGTGGGGCCAGCAAGTGATGTTTTCCCAAGAGTCCCCAACAGGGTCAAATACAGTACAACTGACCCCCAATTAACATGGAGGTGGGAGTGCCAACCTCCTGTGCTGTTGAAAATCAGCCTGTTAGTTTGACTCCCCCAAAACTGCCTAATAGCCTGCTATTGACCAGAAGTCTTACCAGTAACAAACAGTTAACACATACTTTGTATGCTATATGTATTACAAAAAGCTAAACCAGAAATATTCAACATTTTTCATCACAGGGCACATGTGAAAATTCTGTGGCAGACCAAAAATTATATACTTTTGCTGAGCTAATGAAAAATAGGTATAATTCTGATTGACCTACAAAAAATAATAATAATAATTACCTATCCCTTTTACTTCAGAGTGACTTTTTAAATATCAGGTGCCTATACTTGTATATAAGGATTTCTGGGACCAAGCATTAACCAATCAGATACAACCTTATGCAATGTGACCAGTAAGATGCAACTCTATTATATGAGCTAAATATTTATGGTCCAAGAGAACATTCACACCCTGGCTGGTGTGGCTCAGTCGATTGAGTACTGGCCTGTGAACTAAAAGGTCACCAGTTCGATTCCCAGTCAGGACACATGCCTAGGCCAAGTCCCCAGTGAGGGGGTGTATGAGAGGCAACCAAATGATGTTTCGGTCCCTTTCTTTCTTTCTCCCTTACCCTTTCTCTAAAAATAAATAAACAAAATCTTAAAAAAAGAAGACAGGACATTAACACCAGACAGTTATTGTTGTGTTGACTGTTGTCATTTTTTCACTTGGCAATCTATAGGAAAAGAGGTCAGTGCCCCCTGACTAAATACTCAGGTATTGCATGTCTTAAAAATTCTTGCAGCACACTGGTTGAAAATCACTGAACTCACTATAGAAGAGAAGATATTATTAGGAGAATCATAAGGATGAGAAAATACATTTACAGTGCTGTATTTCTTGATACCATAAGTTTATGTGGTCTGTTGACAAGATGAAAAAAATCCAAGTGTAAGTGGACCCACACAGTTCAGACATGCACCGTGCAAGGGTCAGCAGTATTTGGTTCCTGACAGATCGATAAGGATAATAACTAGGACAGTTAGCTGTATCTGTCAACTTGGCTAGCCAACAGCCCCAAGTTATTGAACCAAATGCTAGCTTCAGTGTTTCTGTGATGTTATTTTGTATTCGGTCAACTTCTACAATAAGGTGGCTTCAGTCAAGGTCATCCTCAGTAACGTGAATGGGCCTCATCCAATCAGCAGAAGAAGACACCCTGCCTGGAGGCTGCAGCATGAACTCCTCCCACTGGGCTTGCAGCCTGCCCACAGGTTCCAACCAGCCAGCCCCAACAACCACGCGAGCCAAGTCCCCAAAACGAAGCTTCTGAGTACATCGATATCTATAATCTACACCTATAATCTCTGGCTCTAGCTCCATAGTAAGTCCTCACTCACTCTCATCGATAGGTTCTTGGAGCTGGGGCAAAGCAATGTGTAACAAAACCAATGAACAAGAGTTAAAGTCCCACGGAATCTCATCAACTTTGTAAGGAAACGACACTGAGAGAAACGACGTCATTTGAGAACCTGCGGCATATCTGTATCTCTCATCAGTTCTGTTCCTCTGGGGAACCCTGACCGATAGGACGACTAATGTGCATAATAACGTGATTTTGTGTAAACGATTCCACTTGACCCCCACATCAGTTCACCAATGCAGGACTTCTTTTCACCAGATGAGGAAACTGCAGGTCCCTGCAGCTAATAAGGAACACGTAGACACTGAACAATACGGCCATGATTTAAGACTCAGACCTTTGTATTCACATGGTCCCTGCTTTCCCAGGGACACACTGTCCCCGCAAAGTCACCATGACCCCTGGTGAGAATACCTGAAGGAAGAAAGAGGTTTATGAATTTGTCTCTGGCTACATTTTGAAAACAGCCCAAGGAAGATGGGCACTCACAGTCTAGCCAAACGGTTCCTTCCCCTCTTAGTGAGGGGAGACACAGTCTAGCAGCCCAGGGCCTCGAAGGTTCGATTCCCCCCAGCATGTAATGGTGTCAGGTCAGAGCTGAGGGTGGGGCTGGCCGAGGCAAGCGTTTCCCTCGGTCCTTATCGCCTTGACTGAGCCCTGGGCCTCCCTCATCTGCTCCCTTATCAAGCTGTCCAGCTGTTCAACGTGGATGACAACATCGTTGTTCTTCATTAATTCACTGGAAGCCTTCATGTAAACCTCATTAACGGACACAGTAATTGCTCTGTGAATATTGTCCATTTCCCAATTATGTTCCTCATCTCATGCCGGGAGAATCGGTCATGGGAGAAAAAGCACCAGGTTGCCTTCGTCTATTTTACGAGGGGGTGAGTGATTGCTTTCACAGGGGTGTCTGCAACCCAAAAAAGAGAGAGAGAGAGAGAGCTCTTTTCATCCAAGACCCATTCTTGGGAATTTAAGAGTGAGCAAAGTGCAGGTCCCCAGGGGCGCACACACCTGGGCCTGCAGCTCGGGAGAGAGACTGGCCGGCCATGAGAAACGAAGTCGCAAAACAGAGTGCGGGAGGATCTGAACTCCTCCCCCGCCTGCCCCGCAGGGACGTCACAGGAAGGGGCGCGCATAGCCACATGGCTGCCCTGTGAGCACTCAGCCTCCCCCATCAGCAGGGGGCAGGAGAGTACTCCCTCTGAGGAAAACCCCAGGGAAAGGCTCTTTATAAGCAAGGAATTCAGCTTCTGAAGGGCTTGTAGATGCTCCTAAGTACTTCTTATGAGACTATCAATTGCTCATCCCCTCCAAAAACAAAAACAAAAAAAACAGGCAAACCTCATGAGTCCAATTATCCCCAAACTTCCCCTCCTTTGCGTTCAAGTTTCTCATGAATGTGTACACGAAGACATGGCCTGGAGTTTGGAGGCCTGTACTATTTTCACAAATAGAAAGAGTCTAAGTGATAGAAACTCAAGACCCAACTCAGCAAACACCCCCTGTGGCCTTATAGGAAAGAGATGAGGAGTGAACATCACTGAGGAGCGGAGAGGGCAGCACCTGGATGCTTGTGCCTGGTTCAGTCCTCAAGAGGCAGTTTGGGTTTAACAGACGGTTGGATGGATAGACGGATGGGTAAGTGGATGGATGGAGAGGGAGGGAGAGAAGGAGGGAGGGACAGACGAATGGGCAGATGGATGGATGGATGGATGAAAGAATGGAAGGAGGGAGGAAGGGATGGATGGACAGATGGATGGATAAATAGATAAATGGATGAAAGGATGGATGGATAGGAAAAAAGGAATAGATAGATAATAGACAGACAGATGGATAGATAGATACAGGCAGATTATGTTGGGGGCCAAGATGTTAAGCCAGGTCCATCTGTCCTCCAGTGGTAACACCCCATCCATCACAGTGTTGACTCTCATGCAGTCATTTCAGGTTCTAGAATGTTCTCCCGGGAAGGCCAGTCTGATGGACTGTCACCTTCCTCTAAGTGCCTCTATCATTCATGTCATTCTCCTAAACCTGATCTGCCCCCACAATCTGTCCCTTGAGCTAAGACACTGGATGAATATGTATGTGTAAACACGTATATATGTACCCACATATATACACACATACCACACATGTGCACGTATGTGTGTAGGTATGTATAAACATTTTTGTATGTGTACACACACACACACATACAGCATCAAGGGTATGCATTTGAGGTTCACTAACTCTACAATAATTAGCTTTTCCTTTGCCAAGGCCACAGGGGCCTTCCCCACCTGGCCCCTGCCCACAGCCTTGCCTCCCACCTCAGCCCTTTGCATTGTGCAAAGTGCAATCCCGATACCAGCCTTTGCAAGTGCTGACACCCCCGCCTGAAATGCATGTGTGCACTCACACATTGAAAGCACCTCTCTATCAGGCACTGTTCCAAGTCCTCTGCGTGCATGAATTCACCCAGTGCTCATAACAGTCCTGCGAGGCAGGCAGCCTTGCCCTCCCCATTGTACAGCCATGGAGACAGACAATACCTTGCCCAGGGTGTACCAGCCAGAAAGCAGGTGGGCTCCTGAGTTCGAGCTCTTGACCCCTGGCTGGACCATGTGTCAAACTCTGCAGGTATCACTCCTCATGGAAGGCTCCCCAACGCCTCCGCCCTCCCCTTCCACCAGAGCTAAGGAGCCCCCGCAGCCTCTGAGTCCAGTGTCGTCCTCAGGCTGCACCACTCCGTGCCACACTTGGTCACTTACTCATCTCTCTCTTCCCTTGACCAGGGGTGTCCAGCCATGGCCCATGGGCTGCATGCGGCCCAGATGGCCATGAATGTGGCCCAACACACAATCAAAAATTCACTTAAAATCTTTTTTTTTTGCTCATCAGTTTTTGTCAGGGCTTGTGTATTTAATGTGTGGCCCCAAACAACTCTTCATCTTCCAATGTGGCCCAGAGACACCAAAAGGTTGGGCCCCCCTGTGTCTAAACCAAAACATCCTGGGGGCGGATCCCACAGATACCCAGCATGGCGTCCACTGTTCTCTTAATGGTCAAACTCGATTCACAGTCCAACAGAGCTTTCAGGTTGGGTCGCCAAATTCACATATGCAGAGACCACAAAAAAGCAACAGAGCCAAAGACCAGAGGACGGAGCCGCTGAAGCTGCACATAGTCTCCGAATCCCACGGGGGCAGGAAGAATCCAGCTGCTAAACAGGGGCCTGACAAATCTGCTCACGGGCTCCTCCGCAAATCAGCTCTCAGGACCCCAGCTTCCGAGAACCGTCACTTCTGTAAGTTACGCCTTACCTCTTCTCGCTGGGTCAATATTATCAAGGGGGTCGGCAGTGAGGGAGGACAAAATCATTATCCTCCGTGACAGGCAGATCGGGGAGCTGAAGCCAGGAGGGAGGGAGGGCAGGGCGGCACATGGGGCGGATGACAGAGGACTCAGCTTGGGACTCCAGTTCCACAGTTAACTGGACCTGGGACAGTTCTGTGTGTTAAGGTCTCGCCAGTAAAAATGGGGATAATGTTACTGTACTCACAAACAGCTAAATCTCCCCGCATCCTGGTGGTCAGCTCATACTAGTTGAATGGAGGACACTTCCCTTCCTTCTCGAGCTGGGCCACAGGGAGCGAGGGGCTCGGGATTCCAACCTGCAGATTCCAACCAGGGGGCAGGGTCAGAAGGCCAGTTCATGGCTTTGTTCACGTGCAGGGACTAACGGTCCTTATGCAACCATGGCATTTTTAATGCCCAGTGAATACAGGTCTTTTAGCAGAAAGTTTTGCCTTTGAGGGATCCAGACAAAAAGGTCGGAGGAGACAAGTGAGTCAGGAGGTTCAAGCAGGTGCTGTGCGTGGTACACTCATTTGTTCACAGATATTTACTGAGCACCTATTATGTGCCAGGTACCAGTAAAGGAAGGCCCAGCATTTCTTACATGCCTCTCAGCACCGAAGTGCTCTTCCTGCAGCATCTTACTGGGTTTTGAGACATCCACTGCCCTGGCTCTTTCCAGTGCCTGCTCTCCACAGGCTCGAGCCTCGGCCCTTGTGTGAGATGCTGGTCCCAGCATCACAGGACGGCTCTTTCTGCCTCCTCAGGGCTCAGCTTGCTGCCAGCTCTCAGAGGGGCCTGCACACGCTTTCTCATCCAGCATGACCCCACGAGTCACTCCCCACGAGAGTGCTGTCTTCAGTGCGTTCAGGGCACACATGAAGAGCCGAGATCGTCCTCTTTGTTTGCTTGTTTATAGTCTGTCAGTCCAAAAAGAATGTTCATTCCAGGGGGCAGGGCCCCTCTCAACTCACTCTTGGTTGTCCCTCCAAAGCTGGGTAAAAAGTAGGTGCTCAATAAATACTTTTGAATGAAAGGAGGAGAAGAAGAATGAGAGAGGAGGGGAGGGTGTGAGCTCGGGTCGGCCGCACTGGAGTGTCAAGGACTTGAGAGCAGGCAGGAGGTGAGCAGGCTGCCTGCTGCCGGCAACAGGGAGGAGGGCCTTGGACAAGGGGGGTCCCGATAAATATCTGCGCGGCCTGTAGAAGCTTGGCTTCCACTCACTCGTCCTCAGAGGGCAGCAGCTCTGCATGCTACCCTCCTGTGCCCCATGGACCTGAACTGAAGGGACGGAGCAAACATTTGTTGAATGATGACCACAAAGAAGCCTTGCCCGCGCTTTCTGGTTTGTTTCTAAACACATGAGACGTCCCAGGACCATTGAGCCCAGGGGCTTGTAGAAAGCTTGTGGAAATCAGCAGATGAGAGTTCAGATTGCCCAACCTCCAGAGCTTGGTGCACGGTGACCACCATCCCCCTGGGGCAGTGAAACAATGTGCCAGTCCCTCGGCCACCCCCAGCAGTGTGCCCACTCCACAGCCAGATTCTGCCTGAGGCTGCAGGTTACACCTCATCCCCCTTTCCTACCACTGTCCCAGGAACCGGGGCCGTAAATATTTAGGTATGTGGGACATGTACAATAAACACATGCTGATAGACTGATTAATCCCTGTGCTAAAAAGCCACTTCAAAGACCACCAGTTTGACAAGAACAGGACTCATTGATTTCACCTGTAGCCTGATACCAGCTGTGAAACAACTTCGGAGTTCATGAGGGCTTCCGTAGCCTCTGTCATCTGGAAGTATTGATCCCGGCAGCCAGTGTCTGCCAATCTCATTGTCACACCTCATTTTAGCTTCCCCCACTGGCATGTGAGCTCCCCACCCACCTAAGGCCCTACAATGTGCCACAGTGGGGCTAGGGAAGTGCTCTGGATGACCTTTGGGAAGTGTGGGCCCTCTGCCCACGAACTCTGTATCGCCCCTCTGCTGGCCTCAAGTGAATCCCAGGTTTTCCTCCCTTCCCAACCGTACAGCGCACTCCAGCAGGAGCCTGCGGCTGGCGACTCGTCCCCACCCCTGGTTTACCTCGTCCTTCATTTTCCTGCAGCCACCACCTTCACCACCATTCCTCCTTAGGACCAACTGCCAGCCCTGGATGTCATCTAAGAGTTGATGACTCAACTGTCTCAACTTCAAATAATCCCCTTGTATTAATTACTTAATTAACTTTATTAATTACTTAACCCTGCTAAATCCCCTTCATTTGACCCACAAACTCACCAACCAACCTCCCACATTTCCCAAAAGGGGAAAAGATTAGCCCGAATGTGAATCTTGCCTTCTGTAGAAAAAAGTTATGTGCCTTTGAAGAATTTTATTAGTTTCCCAGAAACTCAGTTTTCTCACCTATCAATTGGGTCATCTGTGGACAGCAGCAGCTATTCGCCCAACCCTGGCCACAGGGTAAGAGAGATGCCCTGTCCTCCAGGCAGTGAGGCGTGACCATGTGACTAAGTTTGGACCAGTGAGACAGGAGCAGCGGTGACGTGGGTCCCACCCTCACCACTCCGAGCTCTTGCCCTCTGATGGCTGGGCATCGGTGTGGAGGGCTCCGGAGAAACCACGCGTGGTCAGGGACAGAGTTTCCCTCTCCCCAAGTCACTGCGTGAGGCACAGACACCCCACCCCTCCTTTATTCTCGCCAATTACCCATTCGTTTGGAGAGTGAGAAATAAGTATCTTGAATGTGAGAAATAAATACCTATACATTCTTGGGTCTATTCAGCCTGCTCTAACTAATACTCCTTTTTCCCCACCCCAGACTAATGAGACGGTTATTCTAGTTAAATAATGAAAATTTGCAAAACATCTATTGTAAGACCATGCCTAGGGCCTGGCAATCTAAAAGGCATTTGATTAACTTTCCCCCCTCCGTTTATTTTCCCCTATAGCATGTTGCCCCAACTCTTTAACATGAAAATAGAGGTTACCAGCTATGAACTTCCCCACTGCAGTAAGCTATTTATCCATTTTCATCAGTAGATACTAAAAATGATCAACAATTAGCATTTGCGTGTCAAATGTTAAATGCTTTATGGGTCTGATTGCATTTCATCCTTACAATAACCCTATCCGGTAGGTACAATTATGATTCCCTCACTACAGGAATCTGAGGCTCAGGGTAGGCTAACGTAGACCGAGGACTTGACTCCCGAGCTGATGTTCCTGGCCGCTCCAAAACAGGATTACCCTGTCCAAACCCAGTCTGCCTCCTGGTCTACCACCTGCTTGCAGGTCCCAGAGTCTGAGTAAACCAGGGCAGGACCCTCCCCCGACATATACACACCAACCACAGATGACAAATGTGTTACATAAGTAAGAAATAACTCTTTGTTATTGAAACTGCAGACATTTTAGGGGTTGTTGATATAAATAGCACAACCTAATCCAACCTGATGAATATAAATGGTACATTAAACAAGAATAACAAGCCCCATGAGTCATCTGTCGAGAGGCCTTCCAGTGAGAAACATCGCAAGCCCATACTCGGACCATGACCCAGACCTTGGCTGCCCGAAGGCTGTGGTGGTGTGTGTGTGTGTGCATGTGCGCACGTGTGCCTATCAACAGGACCAGAGAGCCAGGAAGCACCTGTCACCGAGGCCTCCTTGCAACAGTGTCTATTAGAAGCTGCAAGCTGCCCAAAGGCAGAGGCCAGGTGTTTTCCTCCCGCCTCCTGCCTGTAACCCAGCACAGCACCTGGTACAGAGCAGACGTCAGCACATATTCATCTGTGCTAACCACCTTGCCTGATACCAGGAAAAAATAAGGACAACAGTTTGCCCAAATCTACATGGAACTTGTAACTGGAAAAGGAATTTGGCCCAGCCATTCGTGCTAAGTCAGAGCTCCACCCACCCTATCAGCTAGGTCCGAGGACACGTGCATTCCCTGCCCTTGCCCTTGCCCTCCACATCTGAGGACAGAGCCAGTGACTCACGGCACACAGCCAGCGTTGCTGGGGACAGATGCATCTGCACACAGGCAGCACTCCTTCTGCCCAGTGCGCTTCCCTTTACACTGTGAATGTAGCCCGTTCCAGGGTCAAAATGCCCTTGTTCAAACTGAGTCATGTGTACTTCATGCTGCCCACCCTACTTAACGGGAACGTCTTGGTAAAGAGCATTTGGTTACCGCAAAGCACCCCACAGCCCAAGGATAATGCATTCCTCAGCTGCCCCACTACGTGCATGAGAGCCAACATCGCTGCAGCCGTGCACTGCCTGCTCACTAACTTCGCGCCGTTGTGCCGTGCCAGGGTTAGTTGGGTATTCCCCTTCCATCGCCCCATCCAACCCTCAGAGCAGTCCTACAGGGCAGACACTATTACCCTCACTTTACAGGTGAGAAAACGAGAGAACCAAAAAGTTCAGGTCACGTGCCAAAGCTCAACGCACGGGCCCCTGGGTTTGGTTCAGTTTTTACTGACACTTCTTAGTTACATGTGTTTCTCTAAGCCCACAACCTACCTGTTCACCTACTTGTTCTCTGCCCCTGCACACGCGTATTGGGTGTCTGAGGGACTACTGCCTCCATTTTGCACAAGATTTAAATTTATCTAGCAAAGGATGGTTTCAGAATTGAAAGGTCTCACCAATTACAAAGTCTAAACACTTTCTACTAATAATAGCACCTACCTCACGGGGCCGTAATGAGAATTTGATGGGTTAGTAGAGCAAGTGCTAACAGTGCCTGGCACATAGTATGGCCTCAATACACACAGATGTTAGCAGTTTGTAAAACTAAATGCAATGAGAGCTACTGTCCACCAGTACATTTGAGCACAGTTTGCTGAGGGCGGAGGGTGGGGGGTGGGGGATGAAGGCAGCTGGGCAAGAAGGACCATGTTTAATGTCACATTCTACGACCACTCGCCCCAGTCACGACACTCAGGCCTTTGTTTTCTCGTACACAAGGTGATGGGAGATGGATTAGGCCACCTTCAGGAACCAGCCTTAGAATGTCCTCATCTGTGATTCTAGTGGGTGATCAATAAATGAGCGACTTAATGACCGAGCATCCCAGGCAATCCCCTGGTCTGCCCTGCAGGGCTTTACTACAGAAAATGCGGGGGGACCCCAGATGACTACGCCACCTTGAAGGAAAGGTTCACAAAGAAACACTCCACAGGCCAGTTTGTTCATTTCAGAAAACAGGTATTTACCAGTCCTCGAATGTGGCATGGTGACAGAGACGGAGGAACAAAGCCCACCTGGCTTTTCCCACTACCCATCCATCCGGACTCCAACAGAGCCTGGCTTTTCCCACCTGGCTTTTCCCAGCACCCATCCATCCGGACTCCAACAGGGCCTGGCTTTTCCCACCTGGCTTTTCCCACCACCCATCCATCCGGACTCCAACAGGGACTGGATGCTACTATCAGTGAGAACAAAACAGCAGGTGCAGATATGGGAGAGCACTATGCTGGGGAGGAAGCGGCTGGGAATGCGGGAATGCGAGAAAAACACTGCCAAGCGGCAGGTTTAGACAATCATCAGAACAGAGCTAGGGAGGGAAAATGCTGAGGAGTACACCCCACCGGTCCCACACTCACGAATCTGCATGCCAAGGACACAACAGGGCTGCCATCCGGGATGCATTTCCAACACGAACTTGTAGATTTCCTCTTTTTAAAATTACAGTGGTTTCCTTTGAATTGCAGTAAAATCCCCTATGTCTGCTGTAACACAAACTTAGCAGCTTAAAGCCACTGAACATTCTCTGGAGCTCTGGAGGCCAGATGGACCGTCGAGGTGCCCCGGGGCTCTAAGAGAGAACCCTGGCCTCGCTCTCCCAGCTGCTGGGGGCTGCCAGCATTGCCCAGCTCGTGGCTTCGTGGCTCCAGTCTCTGCCTCCATGGCCAAGGCACCTTCTCTTCTGTGAGAGCCTCCCTCTCTCCTCCCTCTTATAAGGACGCACCTTCCTGCATTTAGGGCTCACCCATTGCGCCAGAATCACCACCTCACCTCAAAATCATTGACTTCATCATGTCTGCAATGGGTCTCGCCTTAGTTATTCATTACATTTATTGGGAAGACATTGGTCAATGAAACTATATAGCCTTCAGGTGTACAATTCAATAATACATCATCTGTATATTGTACTGCGTATTTACACCCCAAGTCAAGTCTCCTTCCAGCACCATTCACGCCCCTTTTTCCTTCCTCTACCTCCCTCCACCCCTCCTTCCCTCTGGCAATCACCATACTGTTGTCCGTGTCCAGGAGTCTTTTTTGTAATCCCTTTACCCTTTTCACCCAGCCCCCAACCCCCTCCCCTCTGACAGCTGTCAGTCTGTCCACTGTGTCCATGAGTCTGTTTCCACTTTGTCAGTTCCCCTATTTCAAATTAAGTAACACAGGTTCCAGGGATTAAGACCTGATATCTTCGGGAGACGTTTTATAACCTACTATATTTTTCTTTTTACCTAATTTTGAAGAAAATCCAGAAATATTTAACCTTTCAAAACAGATGAGTAAGAGTCATAACCTGGACTATCCAAGCTGGAAGCAACCTTGGACATCGGCTCATTCTGGCCTCTTGCATCTAAAAAGAGGAGCCCTGGGCTGCATGGGATTTGCCAGGGAAGAGCCAGCAGCCCCCGCCTAGGAAACAAAAGCTACTTCAATCCATGACGTTGCTCAGGACATTTCAACGAGTTCACTGAATAGAATATTCTACTATCCTCCTCTACCTCCCCAAACAAAAAACTCTATCATGTACAAATTCTGGCACATCTACCACATAAAAGGAGCCACGGCTCTGCAAAGAGATGCAACTCACACACACACGCACACACACACACAACAACAACAACAACAAACAACAACAACATCTGAGTTAGCCCAGCAGACTAAAAATACAAAGTGCAAGGATTCTGGCCTGTTTCACACCTGGGCAGCGTGAACTCGGACCAGTCGTGAGGCGGCCTACCGGAGCCACGGGAGGTGTGTGATGGGGAGGGAGCTGATCAGGGCTCCTCTTGAAGAAGACAAGGCTGGCACCACAGTGCACAGCCGACCAAAGCAGAGACCAGTGAGCCATGGGAACCGGGAAGGAAGCTAATTCCCTGGTCCTCCTCCATAGTTCTCAAACGGTCAGGAACAAGAGCTCCTGTTAAAGCATAGATTCGGGGCCCCGCCCCAGAAGTGTCAGATTCTGTAGGCCTGGGGTGGGGCCTAAGGACCTGCATTTCTGACAAGCCCCCAGGTGCTGGGGAAGCTGCTGGTCTGGGAACCACACTTTGAGCATCCCTCTTCTCTCGAGGACCTGGACACAGAGGGGGCCAGGGGAGGCGTGGGGAGAGACGCAGCAGAAACGCACCAAAAGGGATGCATAGCAGACAGTGCTGGAAAAATTCCTAACATGTTGGTAGATGGGAGGAAATGAGGTGGCAGAAAGGGACACGGTGGTATTTGCCAAAAGAGGGAGTGCAAGGGGAGAACATTTGGGAGGCAGAAAGATGAAGAATTCGGAATCTGACAAACTAAGTTCAATGTCACCTGCAGAACAGGTGGGAAAACATATCCACACACCAAGCAGCTGAATGAATACAGGAGGAGCCACGGAACCTGCAGGTGACCTCCCTTCGAAGGACAGGAAGTGTCTGCTCGGGGGGCTAGACGGGTGCGGACAGAGTCCAGCTGGGTCCCGAGGATCATCTTCCGGAAGGTGCCGAGAGGTGGGGACTGGGTGGGCGATGGCTGAAACCTCCCGCTGAGTTCGGGAAAGGTGAGGGTGGAACTGAGGTGTTTAGATCTGAGAGCCAGGTCACCGAAAAGATACATAACAGCCTATGGGACAAAGGCCAGATTCTGACGCCCAAGGCGATGATGGGAAAGCCTTGCCACAGACTCTTCTCGGAAGCCTGGCGATGGAGGATGCAGCAGTGAGCCAAGGTGGGGAAGAACGGGGTTCATACCTTTTCGATGAGGGGCCAACTCTCTCTAGGGGTCAGAGAGCCACCTGAAGACGACCTAAGATGGACGAGGTAAGCAAGAGAAGGGGCGTGGTATGGCCCAAGGCGCCAGAAATTAGTAAAACAAATTAATAACAACTCTGAGGTGCCTTTAATGCCAGCATCCAGTACTGCAGGACCCTCCCCCCCGAAGGGGCACACTTGCTTCTAAACTCCCAGCCCCTACAGCAGTGAGTGCCGGGTACCAGTGGTATTGTTAGTAAAGGGTCACTGAATGAATGAAGGGAGGAAATATAATAATGCTAGAATTACAGAACACATTCCCATATATAACAAACTATGTAATGAATCTGTAAGTCGTATAAAAGCAACCCAGAAAGACAAAAGGAAGAGGACCGTAGCCCAATGCAGGTTCACTATGTACCCCATCTTCAGACTTCTGTTGTTTACACTGCGTTCCGGCATTTCTACTTGAAAAACGTTTCTTTTGAAACTTGATCCAGAGAGAGAAAACACAGTTGCCACTCTATCCACCCAATGCCACACTTTCTTCTTCTCTCCGAGGAAAGAGGAGTTGCTAACCAGAGGATGAACACCAAAACACTCATATGCCCCCCATTGAAAAGGAGGAGAAGGAAGAAAAAAAGGAAGGAAGGAAGGAAGGAAGGGAGGGAGGGTTCTTTGCCTGTAAAATTGGGGTGGGACCCTCCCTACCCTTTACTCAAACACCAGAACCTCCTTGCCAATCCCACTTTTCACTCTGGGCCCTCGCACTTGCTGTTCCCTCTTTCTGCAATGCTCTGCCCCTTACCTAAGCGGCTGCTTCTGCACTTCATACAGCACCATCACGACGTGCTACCTTCTCCGAAGGCGGTGAATAACCTCTCCCTAAAACACCCACCACCCTTACACATGCTCAGCCCTTGTCTGGCCCCCGGAACTGTTAACCCACCTTAGCTTCTCAGCACTTCCTGCACTTGACCTATTCCCCGTTCGTTTGTTTATTTATTAGATCATAAGATCCACCAGAACAGAAGCTCTGCTTGCTCACTCCTGTATTCCCAGTGCCTACCACAGTTCCTGACCCATAGTAGGTACTCAATAAGTGTTTTTTAAATGAACAAACCAGCCACCATACCTCCACGGAATCCTCCCTGCCTTAACAATTCCTCTAAGGGCTGCTGGAGAAATCTGCTGGAACAGTAGAAGCTTGTCCCAGCACGGCAATCAGATGAAAACTGATGAGTGGCAGAAAAATCCAGCCACCATCTGGCTGTTCAAGGACCCCTCCCGGGTGCTGACAACATTGTCATTCAAGATAATGAAGACGAAAACCAACAGTGATCCGGGGGGACAGGTTCCCAGGAGGCAGCAGGGCTGGACTTAACCCCTTCCAGACACCCTGAGAAGAAACCACCCGCCCCTCCCAAGGGTGGAGGCAGGAGGCAGTCAAGGTCTCTACCGAGAGATTACAGAGAACCTGTCCCAGGAAGAGCTGAGATGGAGAAACTCTGAACAAAAGAGACTTGGCAAGACGCTGGCCATGGGGAGGTGCAGGAGGCTATCGCAATGACAGATGAACTAGACCACTGGCCCATCAGTCAACAAGGTCCTTCGGGCTGGGACCCAACTATGCTTCCAGCTCATTTATTAAAGCAATGGTATGTGAGTCGGCTCTCAAGGCCTGAGAAGGACGGCCACTTTGTCTTTAAGGGACACTCCCTCTCTGAAGTTTACAGAAAGAAGGTGTCCAGCTTGCGCAATTTCCATGAGCAAGTGCTGACCACACTGGACTGGAACATACAACTGAAGGGAGCTACAGGGAGCAGAGACTAGCACCGCGCAGATGCCAAGGCGGAGGGAGCTGGTGGCTGCCCACGGCTCCCTCCTTCCCAGCTTGGGAGTAAAGGATGTCGGGGACGCGTTTCCCCCGGGAGAGGCCAGCACGGTCCACACCGGCGCCGGAGGGCCTGGCTTTGACTTCCACCCCTGCCACTTAGCAACTGTAGTACCTCCATGCCTCAGTTTCCTCAAAGATACTCATAAAATGAAGATCCCCCTGAGTACTGAACTCCCAGAGAATTGCACAGAGTATGCAACGCAGAAAAGTATGTCACGCAGAAAAACAAGGGCTGTTGAAGGCAAGCATTCTAGAGGCTGGAGACGATGGTGATGATGGTGATGGTGACGATGGCGATAAAAATGATGATGGTGCTCACAATAGTGGTGATGGCAGTACTGACAATGATGGCGATGGTGACGATGACAGTGACAGTGGTGGTGGTGGTGGTGGTGATACTGCTCGTGTGTTGGCAGAAATTTGGGGCCTACACAGATCAAGGGAGTGACAAAAAGTTCAAGAAGAATTTTGGGTTTCGTAAAAATTCAGTATGTGATCTTGCATTGGAGTGCCTGGGAGCACTGCTCCTCTGCTTCTCCTTTTCTGTTCCTCCAGAGACACATCTGAAGACGAGGAGACAGGTCTGGTGAGCTGAAAAAATGCCAAGCGAGAGTAGGGAGAGAGCTGTAGTGAAGGCGGGCGGGAGGCGCACCAGAGCTGACTCCTCTTCCTCGCTGCCCCAGGACCTAACGCCTGCCCAAGGCCTCAGGTGGCCCCTGTGGCCCACAGGAGCACCCTCAGGGCTGACAATGGCCAGCTGCTACAGGCCAGGTGAGCTGCAGCCCCAGGCTTGCACTGGGGGGTTCCAGCTGCCGTCAGGCTCAGCACCCACTCTCCCAATGAGCCCCAGGCTAGCATGGGCTGAGCGTCCAGGTGAGCACCTCACAGGGATCCGGTGCAGCTCAGCAGCAAAAGGCAGAGCAGCCTCGTTGAGTTCCGGCCCAGACCCCAGCAGCCCAGACTGCGCTGTGTGATTCCTGGGGGAGTCCACGGAGACTCTGGGCAGGCCACTTGGAACTGTGCCCAGCAGACAGTAAATGCCCGGTAAGTGCTATTATTAGACCACTGTTGTCGGACCAGCCCAGACAGGGAGGCACCACAGAGTGTCCAGGGTGCGGCCCTGCCCACAGGTGGGTAACGCAGGCCACAGTGATGCAATAAGCCCAGGGCACACACGCACCTGCAGCCGGAGAGCATGGCCTGGAAACTCCCCAACACGTCCCACTTTGGGGGCGGCATGGGGTCTCCTCCAGACCCCGGAAAGCACCTGCCCAACGAGGAGCTGAGACTGTGTCAGAGCCGACTTTCACGTCGTTAATTACATTAGCTCCTCAATTAGATTTTAAACTCCTCAGGAACACCTCAACAACTGAAGAGCACTACAAACCATAATCAGATCTACAGACTATACTACGAACTATGCTATAGTACAAATCTACAAACCAACTACAAACTATAATCAAATCAGTAACCCCCTGATACGGGCTACATTGTGCCTGCCCTTCCCTGCTCTTCTTCCCCACCAGCCCTTTATTAACTCCTATGCTGAAGTCCTAGCTCCCACTACCCCTCAGAATATGACTATGGTTGGAGACTGGGTTTTTAAAGAAGTAATTAGGGTAAAATGATGTCACTAGGGTGCTCCAATATGGCCCAATATAAAAACGGACTAGGACAGAGACACACACAGACAGGACCATGTGACGGCACAGGGTGCAGGTGGCCGCCTACAAGCCAAGGAGAAAGGCCCCAGAAGCAATGACCCTGCAGACACCCTGAGCTACTCTGGAACTGTAAGAAAACGAACTTCTGTTTTGGAAGCTGCCCAGTGGGTGGTACTTGGTAATGGCAGCCCTAGCTACCCAATGCGTCCCGTCAGGTCGGTCTGGATGCGTGATTATTGTCTTGTTAGCACAAGAACACCAGAGTTGTCAGACTTGCCTGAGCCACTCGGCCATGCAGTGGTAAATCTGGGATTCAGGAGGAAGAAGCCTGGCTCTTCCCACCACAGCCTAAGGATTTGACACCTACTCAAAAATATTTATTGAGCATCTACTATGTGTGCTGGTGGAGCTTAGGACTAAAGGGGGAGATAAACAATAACCGTCATCAGATAAATATAAAATATCCACCTTCAGAAATAACCGCAGAGTGTCGGGAACACAAGCAATTTTTTCTCATCGTAGCCTATATGGTTTTGAGTATAAACACTTCGGCCAAACAAGGAAAGATTTCTTTTCAAAAAGCTAAATCATAAAAAGTGAATATTCGAAAGGAAAGTGCTGGGGCGGGGGGGAAGAGACTTGCTCACTCATCTCACTCTTCATTAAGAAAATGGAAAAAAAATCAGGCAGGAGCAAGTCATAAAATAAGCCCTGGGTAAAGTTTCTATCGTGTTAATCGCCTCAGTGAGGACGCGAAGGTTTTCAAAAGGAGTTGGTACAGATTTCCCGGCCAGGACAAATTTTCCTTCTCAAGTTTGAGGCCAAAGCCCTTTCAAAGAATAACCACATGCAGGGACACGGCCTTTGTTCTCCTTCACCCAGATGAGAACTCACGCAATGGCCACCAGCACCATCAGAGAAAATTCTTGCAAAACTGGATCGAGCTCCGCTCCACAATATAGCTGTGTGTGTGTGTAAATTATGATAACATGTTTATCAGGGGTTTCTTGTTGGTATACTATTTGATTGCTAGAGAAGCACTTACACAATATATGGCATCTTTAAGAGGTCTGGTTCTTTTTGGGTTTGTTTGTTTCATTTACACTCCCGCACGCTGGGCTCTGCAATGCATGGCAGGCAGGTCTGTGCAAACCCTTCCTGGTTATCAACCCCGACCACGGGGGGCTGTCTCAGCGGGGATGAAGCTGCCCTGCAGCCGGCCAGAGAGGCTGCAAGGACTCGCATCTCTGTGACCCTCCGCGAGAGGGAGGCGCTTTGGCAGTCACGTTAATTAATGTGTCAGAGGGCTTTTAAGACAGAGCCAGAAATTCAATAGCAGTCCCCAGGCTCGGGCATCGGAGCAGCTAATGGAGGCCGGTGAGGAATGCCATTTGAGGACCTGGCAATGTCTACGAGGCCTCGTTTATTCGTGCTGAGACACACTGGCACGAACTGCAGCCCGACGACTTGGAGAGTCAGTGTAACTAAGACTATAATTCTAAGATTCTAATAAGTTAGAATCCAGCCTCCGCGTCTCATCAGGCATAGAGAAATCCCTCCAAGTCCACGCGGCATTCTATCATCTTAAAAATAGAAGAAATTGCAATGTCCACGCCATAGGATTACAGGGACACCAAAATGAAATCAAGCACATAAGCTCTTGTTTCCCAGACCTGACACCTACTAGGCACTCAAGCGATGCTATTTAGGTGGACGAGGTCCCTGCTGACTGGAGAGAGAGACCAGACAAGGTCAGCAGCTAGGAGTCACTGCATCACTCTCGTCCTCCAGACTGTTAGCCCTGACCCAGCTTGACGTGGCAGGTCAGGGTCAGGGTTCTGGACCTATAGATGGGACTCAGTGAAGCCCTTCAGTCTGCATGTGTGTGTGTGTGTGTGTGTGTGTGTGTGTGTACAGGTGCACAAAGGAGCACTTTCGGAGAAGAGGCCACCTTTTAACAGCCTCTCCAAGGGATCCACACCCAGGCAATATTGCCAACAACCAGTGTGGAGCCCAGCTCACTACTCTAGTCCAGCCAGCTCCCCGTTGCCTGGACAGAGCGCTGTGACGGAAGGAAAGACAATGGAGTTAGACGGTTCAAAAGTTCAAATCCTGGCTCTCTTACCTACTTGCTAAGTGACCTGGGTGGAGCTCTTCGCCCCTCTGAACATGCTACCTCCCCAGCAGCACAGGGTCAAGGCCACCTGCTCAAAGGGTCGCTGGGAGGGTCAAAAACAAGAACAAATGTCTGGCACGTGTGTTACGTCTGCACAAGTGTGTTAGTCTCCGTTCAACAATCCCCTTGGGAGAAAAGAGGGCTCCCCTTGGCCGACAGGACCAGGTCCCAGTCTTGGGCCACCTTGCCATCCATTTGCTGTCTTACATACACCATGCACCCATTCCTGTACCAGGCCGGCTCAGTCTTGCCCGTCTACACCTATAGACAATCCCATGTTGCCTCTATTCCCCCGAGTTTCAACCCACGCCCAGCTGCACAGTGCAGTGTCTCCCTGGAGCTCTTTGGTTTCACGTGGCAGCACAGGGTGGTGAGGGTATGGGCTTCCGAGTCAAGCCACCTGGGTCTCTCCTCACCGTCCCTTAACCTCTCTGTGACTCCTGCTCCTAATCTGTAAAACAGGGACAATCACAGGCATCCACCCAACAGGGGAAAAATGAGCTACACTCACAGCAGGAAGACACGGTCTGGCATGACATCAGTACTAGTTGTGATTAGGATCTGACCACAGGCAACAGAGACTCAATGAGAACAGCTCAGACGATGGCAGTTTACCACAAACACTCTGAGGACAGAGGGAGGTAGGCCTTCCCATGAACCTCAGAGCAGCAACCGTGGTGCAACCAAGCAAGCAATACGGAGCCAGCAACTGGAACCCAGGCAGCGCGGGGACCTCTGACAGGAGCCGACTTGGCTGCTGCATGTGTCTCTAAGATCTGGTCCTGTCCTCTCCAACCTCACGTCCCACAGCTGCATCTCAGCGATGACTCTTCTCTGTTCTTCGAGCAAGCCAAATCTGCGTGTACCTCAGGACCTTTGCACTTGCTGTTCCCTCAGTTTGTCTTTGCACAGCAGCTTTGTCACAGCCTCCAGCTGTCCCCTCCCTGAGAGGCCTTCCCTACCCACCTAACCCTCTCCTTCCACCAGTCACTCCGAGCCCTTCAGTCTGGATTAGTTCCTTCAAAACACTAACCTTAAAAAATTGTTTTTTCTATATTCCCCCGCTATGAATATAACATTCAAGAAGGTAGGGAATTTGTTTATTCCTTGCCACCCATACCAGGGACACAACTGTTTTGCACATGAATGAATTCCTCCCTCTGCTTCTTTTCCTGCTACCAAGTGGCTAGTTATTATCTCTGTATTTCTAGCCAGAATTTCTCAAAAGCTGTATGTAACTAATCACCTTTAACACAGTAGGATACAGATTCTTATGCTAGCCTGCTATCAAGGAGACTGCCCCAGACTCCAGAATGGCCACTCTTTGTCACTGCTCACCCTTAAGTCAATGAGCAGAGAATCCTAGGACAGCCTGTCAACAAAAGGTGAGGATGTGGCAGACCCCAGGACCGTGACGTCAAAGGCACAGAGGCTTTCTAATAACGTCCACTCCACTCCCAGGCAGACCCTGGAGATACTGAAGGTTTGGTTCTGGACCATCCTAATAAAGTGAGCATTGCAATGAAGTAAGTTGTAATCTTTTAACGGGAGGAGGGTCTTGCCTTTAATTAGTAAAACAAACAAACAAACAAACACACAACAACTCTGAAGAGCAACAAAGCAAAGCTCCATAAAACAACATATAAGTACTGTAACCCTAACAACTTGATGAATTTCTTCACAACACTTTCGTCCCTGCCTGTAACACCTTCAGGAAAGGCTAATCGAATGGAGACCAGGAGTGAAGAGACTGGGAAAGGCAGACTGGAGAGTGAGCACCAGGAGGACAGGCAGCACCACCGGTGAAGAGCATCTGTAAAGAGCTTACAGGAAGTTACACAGATAACGATGAACATCTGTGGCGTCTCCAAGAAGCGCCAGGAGGAGAGTTGATCCAGGTGAGAGGGTGCACACGAAACGGCCCCAGGTGGGACGGAAGGAGGGGTTCGGGGGTGTGGAAATTCTCTTCCTCCAGCTCCGGGCCAGGGAGCAGCTTCCTCTTATCCCAGCGCGCTGTGCAAATGTGATCGTTTTCCACAAAGCCACGGGGGGAGAGAGTCCGGAGGCTCTACGACAGGACAGGGATCAGCAAACTGTCTACGTAAAAGGTCAGACAGTAAATATTTGAGGCTTTGCTGGCCATATGGGCTCTGCTGTAGCCAACCACTCTGCCGGTGTCCTGGAAAGCAGGCACCGACAACAGCGAACGAATAGGTGAGCCTGATGCACCATGGAAGCTGTATTTGTGGACATCCACACTTAGAGTGCATGTAATGCTCACCTTAAACAATGCAAAAGCCATTCTTAGCTCATGGGCTGCATGGAAACAGGTGTTGGGCCCTAATAGGCTGATGCCTGCTCTAGACCACTCCCCATGGCTCTCTCTTACCATCACAGGGTCTGGAAGGTCATGGTCCTCCTGACATTCTACGGCTGAGACCAGGGCTGCTGGAATGTCCTCTACTCAACCTTCAGTGACTCAGAGCCACTAGGATCTCAAACAACGCCTGTTAAAAACTGCCCTTGGAACTCTCCGGAAGCACCTTTGCTGACACACCTCACCGGCATCCTGGACCAGCCCGCCCCGCTGGCGCAAGGCCCCCGCCCCGAAAGTGCTGCCTGGGGTCATTCCTGTGTCCCTGTGACCCCCCCGCAGCTCCTGAGTCTCCCCAGCGGCGTCTGCAGAACCTGCCCAGCCTGTCTTCCCCAGGACAGCTCTCCAGGTTTTTGGTTGCCCTGCGGGAGGAAACAATGCAAGGAATGGACTACACGCAGGATGGCAGAATCTGTACCAAGGGAGAAAGCAGAGAGGAGTTTTTTTAATCTAAACATCAGCCTCAGAAAAATGCCAGTCCACAGACCTACTAGGAAGTCAAGACATGACTCACGAAAGGAAAAAAGATGTTTCTTCGAAACCTGGCAGAAGAAGTCCCCATTACACATTTGTTGAATGAATGAAGAAATGATGAACAAATAAACATTTTTTTAGCATGCCTGAACAGAGAACATTATCATTCTACCTAAATTTGTCCTGAGCACAAAAACAGAACATTTGGGTGCTGACGAAGGTGGCGCAGTTGGCTGGAGCATCGTCCCGTACACAAAAAAGACCAGGGGTTTGGTTCCCAGGCAGGATATGTACCTAGGTTGCAGGTTCAGTCCCCGGCTGAGGTGCACATGGAGGGAACCACTCATCGTTTCTCTCTCGCAACAATGTTTCTGTCTCTCTCCCCCCCTCCTCTCTCTCTAAAATCAATAAACATATTTTAAAAAGATTAAGTAAATCAAACGTTTACTTAAAAAAGACAGAACAGTTGGTGAGAATAAGATTTAGTAGCCTACAGGATTAAAAGATGAATGCTCCAGGGACCAACTCTTTTATGAAATCTTTAATTCCCTAGACCCAGCCTGTCATTCTCAAACTATCTCATTTGCATGAATTTTTAAAAAGTGATTACTAGCTACCCTTAGGTTTGAGGCATCTTCACACGCACACGCACACACACACACGCACACACACATACACACTGCCTCACTGAACCCTCACAGAGAGCACACTATTCATAGAAAACCAAGATCCTTCCTTTTTTCAGACAAGGTCACCAGATCTAGGCAGTGGGGGCTTCGGATTTCAAACGCAGGTCCTCCCGGCCTTAAAGCACACACTCTTTCTGCTGCCTATGACACAGAATTGTTCATTCCAATCACTTATGGATTATGAAATCATTATGAAGTGACCCAGAGGCCACATCATGAGAGAACACGCCTTTACAATCCTCTAAACAGCAGAAGCTAAGAAACGATACAAACCAACCAAGGAAATTGTGTCATGTGGGAAGCACACATCCACCTGAGAAGGCTTAAAATTCTACCTTCTTTCACACTTCAATATAAAAATATCCAGCTGAATGGATGTCCACCAAAATGGACAGCTCTTCCTTAAAAATCTAGGAAAATTAATAGAGGCCATGAACATTCAAAAAAGGACCCCGTTCAGGAAAATGGAAATGGTCCTAAAAATAGAAGAATCCTTTTGAAGTTTTATCCGTAGTTCGTAAGAACTGCTTTTATACATATTCAGTGAGAGCAATTTCTGGAGGCCAGCTCACTTTGGGGAAACACCAGAAGCTCTACCCCAGAGTCTAACCTCTCACGCCAACTTTGATCCCCCAAAGTTGCTGCTCCTTGCCTGACAAGAAAAAGTCGAAATGTGGTTTGAAAGGTTCTAGCACAGGCCCTCCTTGGCCAGGTAGGTAGCTCAGTTGGTTAGAGTGTCATCCAGATACACCATGGTTGCGGGTTCGATACCCGGTCAGGGCACATACAGGAGTCAACCAGTGAATGTGTGCATGGGTAGAACAACAGGTCAACGACTGTCTGTCAGTCTGTCCATCTCTCCTTCTTTCTCATTCTCATCAGTAAATAAAGGCAAATAAAAAATATTAAAGAAAAAGAGGTTCTAGCCTATTTTCCCTTGCATATATCAGGGCATGGTTTTTACCACTCTGAAGTGTTTTTTGACTTGTTACCTTCCTTCTTTTTCCCCCTTTACAAATATGTAATTTTAAAAAGACTGACAAAGATTTGTAAGGGGGCTTTTCTAGTTGCAAATGACAGAAAAACTAGTTATTCTAAATGAAACAGAAATGGATGGCTTATAATGTACAAAGCCCTTGGGTAACAGGTAAGGTTTGATCTTCCGAGGAATGACCTGGTCCCTCCCCATTGCTCAGCTCTCTACTCCCAGATGCCAAGCTGCGGTGAGACCGCTGCCAGGACAGACACAGCTGGGATGGGCATGGCCGCTCCCCCAGGGTCCAAGGCCCGGGAAGAGAGCACACACACCTTTCTCAACAGTCCCTAAAAAGCCTCATCACATCTTAGTGGCTCCATCCAGACCCTGTGCCCACCCAAATCACTATGGCCAGGGACCAGTATATGTCACCATGAAGTCGGGCACAACATCATCTCCCCCGAAGTTTATGGGCTCAAGGGTGGATTTCCAGAGAAAAAAACTGAGTGGGATGAATGGACGCTGAGTTGGAAAACCCAGAGGGGCCTGAAGTCCCACAGACAACAAGAGACAAAACCAGGACTCAAGTAACAAATCTTCCGAAACCAAGGACTCCAAGAACAGTGGCAAATCTCTTTCAAACCCAGGGAGCCAATCACAAAAAGCCCTTCCAAACTGAATCTCTCGGTCACAGCATTCTAAAATATTGATCAACCACCCACAAAACTTCAAAGGAAGTCAAGTTCCCTTCTCAACATACAAATTTGGTCAAATTAAACAAGGTTACCATGATCTCAATCAAAATCCCTTTCTAGCTCTGAATGGTTCCTCGCCATCTGGAACGTCAGATCGCTGTACTCAAAAGCAAAAAGGAAACGCTTTTTGACCTATTTTTGTCCCAGGTCTAATGTCAAGCACCGGGTCCTATTTATGAAGTGACTTCAATGAGAGCTATGGCACTGGCCATTTGCAACTCTGCAATGACACCTGTTATTCAGTTCGAGATTACGGACTCGAGCAGTGGGGTGTTTTTTTAATAAAAAATAAAATTAAAAATAGATTCGCCACTGCCTTTTTAATGAAACCAGTAGCTGTGCTGGCTTAGAGAGGAAATGATATATTTCTTGGGATTTTTTAAAATATTGATTTGAGCAGTGCCAAAAGAAAAGTTACTAATATTCACCTCCTGGGAAATTGTACCCTGCTTCTTCCCCCACACCTCCGCCACGCACCCAGGCTGCCAACACAGGCCCTCCCACCGGCACAACACAAGCCCGCTGAACCCGGGCACATGCAGGTAACAGAGCACCGGGTGCAGCTTGACAGGTGTGTGCCGAGGAAGAAAAACGACTGAGCCCAGCACAGTCCTCCAGCACTTCCTGCGACGACGTAAATGTTCTACCTTCCCGCTGTCCAATGTGGTGGCCTAGCTGCCCAGGACGACTGAGACGAGAAACTGAGTTATTTTATTTTACTGTAATTAATTTCAAGGAGCCGCATGCAGCCAGTGGTCACTGAATCAGGGGCCACTTGCAGAATTCCTGCCGCACGTTTGGTACTGCCCTCTCCCACGTGTATTTTCTATCCCAGCACAACCCAGCCGCCTGCTGCTCTCCAGGTCGGGAATCTATCGGTGCCCCCGGGGTTCCTCCACGTGCGGGTCCAGAATTTCCACGCCTCGCCTTCCTGGTAGACTCCTTTTCCTCCAGAAAACCCAGCCCAGGTTCTGCCTCTTCTGTGAAGCCTTCCTGGCTTTCCCTTCTCGCCTCCCCACGTGTGAGAGGGGGGTCAGCCCTGCTCTTCTAGCGCCTCCGTGCTTGGGTCTACTTCTGCGGACGTGCTCACCACACTACAGCGGGCGACACGCCTGCGCCCTCCACGGTGGAAAGCAACAGAACATGGCGAGAGACACTGACTGGAGACAGCTGACTGCCTGGTGGCAAATCCTGCCTCCAGCACCTATCACCTCAGGCAAACTACAGGGGCAGCCCGGGCTGGAAGACCCATCTGTAAAACGGGACCAGTAACGGTAGCCCTCCCTTATGGTTGTTGCAAAGATGCAATGGCCAAGGGCAGGTAAAACATTGGCATGGTGCCTAACAAAGAGCAAGGTCCATAAACTGGAGCTCCTATGCTTGATTTTTCATTAAATTATTAGACTGGGCACTGCTGAGTGTGTGCAAGGTCTTAGCCACCCCTGTAACGCAGAGTAAGAGCATATAGTAGGCACTCACTAGAGACTAGAATGACAAATTATGCCTCCAGTGGATGGGCACTAGCCTCATTCTAAATGTCAAACTAAAGAAGAGATCTCAGCAGAGGTAAGTGGGGACAGAATGACGAGGATGCAGGTCAAGCAAAGGTCTTTATGGGGCTTATTCAGACCGCACCCAAACTCACGGCCACCGCCACTTGCCTCATGTGTCCCACCACCAACCCACACCCTCCCACCCTGGCCAAAACTCTACCGAAATGTTCCTGGTGGAAGTAAGTCCTATTCTGCAGGTCTGGGGGATGGTAACAAAAGTTTAAGGGCCACTGATCTAACATCCGCACGAGAGATACCTTTAAGCAGCTCTAGGCTCCAACAATCTGTTCCTGCCTCTCTCCCTCATCCTCCAGGTTATCCACTTACCTCTTTTTGTAGTTGCATAAGGGGAGGAGAAAACCCCTCAGTTGACAGAACCAGCCCTGTGAGCCTGCATTCTAGGTATGCTCCACCTGTGCAGGGTGTCCCCAGAGGCCCTCTGAGGCCTCTGGGTTCTACCGAAGGCAAATAAAAGATTGAGCAGCACGTGAAACAAGCGTTCAAAATGATTAAGTGCTCAAGGGACAGGCTTTCCAGCCCGTGTAGAGTCCCAGGAGATTATTCATGTCCCGGATTCCATGTTATCCTCCTGCTACAAGGCCCCCTGGCCCAGGCACTCGGCCGAGTTGACTAGGAGAACGAGTCGGGGAGCTTGGAACACACCAGGCGCTTTGCATGTGAGAGCGTTCAGCCCAGCCTCCACTTCAGGGAAAAGCAGCTCCAGAAACCAGGAGACCTGTCTTCTGGGGGACCCTGTGCGGGTAGGGGTTACGGAGTAACCAGGAGCATGGCTGAGAGGTACAAAGAACCTCTAACAAGAGGTCTGGAGCTCTGGAGTTAGCCCACAGTGTAAACTTCGGCATATCACCTTCCCCCTTTGGGCTTTAGCTTCCTCGTTTATAAAATTTGGGGGTGTTTTCTAAACTTCGTTTTTCCAGCAGCAAAAACTCCTTTCTGCCCCAAAGGAAATCCATGAGCAAACTCCAAGATATAAAACACGCAAGTGGAACCGCCAGGATGGAGGTACATTTGTGGGCCTTGTGAAGCCCCGCGTGCTTGGGCCTGCCTCCTGGACTCCTGGAAACTCGGCGGGCAGTGCTCGAAGGCCAGAGCACCTTTCTGAGATCCCATCAAGTGGAAACATTTTCGTTACAAGGGACCTTATGATGGCTCGCTATATGGAATGGATCAGAAATAGACCGGGTTCATTGTTATTTCATCTAAAATGTTTATTATGGAAAATGTCAGGCATGTGCAGAACAAGAGAGAATCCCTAAGAGCTATGACCCAGCCTCAACAATGACAAAGAGGTGGCTGGTCACGTTCCCTCCTCACCCTCCCCATCCCATGTCCCTGAGACTACTCTGAAGAAAACCCCCAGGGCAGTATCCCCTGGTCGGTTTCACGACCACACTAAGAAGAGCCACATTCATTCCTATATCATGGACGGTGTTCCCTGTGCGGTACTTTACGTGCGTGGCTTATTTATGCTCCATCTACATGTTTGTCCCCCTTTTGGCCCATCCCCCCCGCCGCCCAACCCTCTGGCAACTACCCATCTGTTCTGTTTCTATGAGTCTGTTTGCTTCGTCTGGTTTGTTCCTTTGTTTCCTTTTTTTAGATTCCACATGGACTGCTCCATGGACTGTGACCACTTTGGAAGGTCGACAGATGTCAAAACACTGTGTTGTACATCTGAAACTAATAGGATATTATATGTTGACTTAAATTAAAAAGAGCTTTACACTACAGAAATAAACTTTTTTTTTCTGTAACATCATCTCACATCCCAGTCCCTGCTCCTTATAATTAATTTGATGAAGGGCTAAGTCAGTTTTCTACAGTTCCCCACAGCCTGGAGGTTCACCCTGACCACTGTCCGTCATTCCGCATGTACCCACCCCGCAGGCCCAGTGATGCCATCACTACATCAAGGGTCTCAATCAGCTCCATCCGAGGCACCGAACGCCCGGTCGTCTCTCCGTTTCTCTGTTGGCAGCCCTGGGGGACCCCTTTCTGCACGAGACGGATTACTCTTCAGTTTCTCACATATCTTCCGATGTGTTTCATGCTTACACACACACACATAAAGTTATCCCTTTGTAATGTTTGCCCCAATTATAGTAAACCCTACAATCTGGAAACATTTTATTTAACATGAAATTATTAATATTTTTAAATTAGGATTCAGTAAGGCGCACTTTGCGCATTAACAATACTGACTATAGTTTCAATTCCGGCAATTCACCCTTTAAATTCTGGCATTGGTCCAGAATAGTGCATTTACACTGTAAGCGACCCTGCCAACCAGCTGTTGCATAAATGAGCAACACCACTGAGTCCCACTGATGTCTAAGGAATAGCTGCGTGGACACCACCTGCTGACCGGCAGAGCAGCCCCGTCGGAGGCACGGTGTAAGAGTCTGCCGGAAACCCGAAGCCGTCTTCTCGGATTAGAAATCAGGAGAAACCAAGCACATCCTGTTTTTCACCACTTTGCACTGGTTTTTTTTTTTTTTTAAGTAATTGTTTTATTTTGTTTTAAAGAAGCAGGACTCCATCTTTTGCTACCTTAACTCACTCATTCACCAGTTTTCTCCCCCCACCAAATTGCTTAAGCAGAAGCCACGGCCCTGGATCAATCATCAAACCAGTAATTCCTGCTGCCCCCACTAATGCTAACGAAAGCAACAGCCTGTTTCCACGTAGCAGAGTCTTAAGAGCTCCAAAATAGCAACCACTGGGAACTTCTTTGGTGAAAAGCGACCACTGTCCTCGGCCAGCTCCTAGCCCCATGAAAGAAGCCAGAGACATGGGCCATCAAAACAAAATCAGGCAACCCAGATTTTTTTAAGTCCTCTGTGGGTTCGTGGACTAGACGTATATACTAACACCAGTGTCTGCTGTGAAAGCTCGGGCTGTAAGCGAGTGGGTGCTCATCGGGAAAAAACTAATCAAAAATCCCCCTCCCCGCCTACCTATCCACCCCAGTACTTTTCACTACAAATACACTCACATCAAAAGTACAGAGTGTAGACCAGTGATTTTTCAAACCAGTGTGCTGCGAGAATTTTTAAAACATGCAATACCTGACTATTTAGTCAGGGGCACTCACCTCTTTTCCCTTAGGCTGTCAAATTTTTAAAAAATGGCAATAGCCAACACAACAGTAGCCATCCAGTGTGAATGAATCAAAATTATACCTATTTTTTGTCATATCGGCAAAAAATATATCTTTTGTTGTGCCGCAGAATGTTAATAGTTACTTTATGTGTTCCAGAAGATGAGGTAGAGAATCGCTGGTGTGGCAGAACGGAGGCGGGACGGTGGTGGAGCGGTTTGAGACCAGGCTCAGGGGACCCAGCGCGCAGAGTGAGAGAGGGCGGGCGTTGAGGGTATCCAGCCAGGGACTCTACCCTGCTCTTCCTCAGCTCAGGGCCCACCAAGTCGATCAGAGTGATGGCCACCCCCTGCGGCACTAATGCAGAGAAGGAAAGAGGCCCGCTGTAACCTGTCCCCACACTGGGAGCCCACCCCACCCTGGCCCTCTGACAAAGAAGAGAAGGGGGCATTCCCGAAGTCATTCATACTGAGACAGAGGTGCCCGGTGCCAGGCACTGGGTTCCTTACACCCTAGTGGTTTCCCCAAAGGTACACCCACCAGCAAGTAAAGACCCCTGGTTCTGAATTAACTGCTATTCAACCAGTGACTCGAGGCAAGTCCCTTGGGTCCACCCCAGAGGGGCTTAGATTCGGGTTCTTGATCCATCTCGAAGTAGCCCCGGGCAAATAACTTATCTGAGACACCTCTTGCGATCTCCAAATTGGAGGACCATTTCCACTACCTTCCAGGCTCTCTCAGAGGATTAGAAAGGCTCATTCATAATAACAGCTAATTCCTTTCTTTTCCACTCACCCCGCCTTTCACTCACTCTGCTTCCGTGTCATTCGTCCGCATGCCCCGTCCACTCTGTCTGCACCCGTCACCAAGGACTGTTCCCACTCACTCAGCGGGCACCTGCTCTGTCGCAGGGGGCCGAGCACAGGAAGATTGAGCAGGAGATACTGGCCCTGCACCATTTTTGGCCTAGGGGCAATAGTGTGTCATCAGTCTCAGTCCTTAGGCAGTACCTTCATGTCCCCGGGTCATCCCAGAACAGGATACTGCATCAGAATAAACCTGTTCCCCCAGTCCCAGCTCCAGCAGACACATCCCCCCCACACACACACACAAAGGTCCACTTCACAGACACCTCGACCGCCTGGGGAGGCTTGGCAAGCAAATGTTTTATCATGAACCAATACCTCTCCACTCCCCCCATCCAGCACCCCACCAACCTCACCATACCTTCAACAGCGCCCATATTTCCAGGGTGACGTGGGTCCTGGGGACAATGGCAAGAACTCCAGCACACTGGAACAGACCCACGCTAGAGACGTAACCTTCAAGCAATAGGTGTGTTATTAACAGGTAACACTTGCTGACAGCTCACTGGGTACTAGGCACAGGGCGAAGAATTATGAATACAGGGTCCAGCACGAATAACACTCCCCTTTTAATGCAAAATCATAAGCAGATAATTCTGCAACATAATACCACATGACATTTTAGGTGAAATGTTCAAGTTAAAACTATAATTACACCCATATTATTACCCTACCAACCACAGTCAAGCAGGCTTTATCTCTGCCCGACCCTGTGTGTTAATTCCTCTAGTTCTCATTGCAAACCCATTGTATCTCATGGTGTGGATACGGTTGTTATCTCAGTTTGCCACAGGAGGAAACAGAGGCATGAACGATCCAATAGCAGGTCACACGGGGCCACGCCGTTGCCTCTGTAGACTTAGGTCTTTCCTGACCGACAACAGAAAGGGACCCATACTTCCGTCTGCGAAACCATGGCAGCCACAAACACACGCATTTAAATCCTCCAGGAGAAAAAACACATTAACTCTCTAGATTGATAAGAAGATCCAGGCCCTAACCCAGGCCCCACTTCCACCAGGGACATGACCTTTAAACAGGGACCTCCCCTCTTCCGGCCTCAGCTTTCATCTAAAATTGGAGGGTCCTACATCACAGCTCTCGTGTCATAGGGTTATCTATGAGGACATCAGAGAGCCGTCTTAAGACCTCAGGACTGAGGTCGGTCAGAAGGACGTAGTTCAAATCTAGCTCGGTGACTGTGGGGGCGGGGGGTAACTTAGCCTTTCTAGGCCTCAGTTTCTTCATTTGCAAAGGCAGATACCAATGGATTTGTCGTAAATGCTAGAGGAAGCTATACGTGCAAATGCTGAATATAATGTCTGGCATATAATACCCAGCAAATGGTAGATGGCGGTATTATTATTATTATTATTATTGCCATTGTTATTATCATCGTTGACACCATTACTATAATCATCATGACCGGAATTGCGCTGCAGAAACTCTCACCCCTTCAATCCAGGTAGACTCTCTAATCGTATACGGAAGGATAATCTAGCTAACACATTTTCTGGCGTAAATCCTTGAACAACCAAAATTAAGGCTGACTCAGAGGGGAGGAGACAGGGTAGATGGTTAAAGGAGACAGCTGGGCCTGATGGTGAGCGGGGCCTCGTGGCGTCCCACCTTATTATAATCCCATCCCCACCCCAGCACGCCCCTCTCGCCACACTCCTGCTCCACCACCCTGCAGGCAGCCTAAAGGGTGTTTACGTGAACAGCTCTCCACCCAACAAGTCCACATCCGATGGTGGAGCACAGGCAAGGTTCCTATGGCAACCGTGCTTTCTAAAGTTTGGGGAGGGGAAGACAAAGGGTCACTTAGCACCTGGATCTTGTTTTGTGAAATGCCTAAAAACTGCCTGTGATTTTCTCCTCCACAATTGCAGGGAGGCCCTACACTCCTAAATACATGACTGTTTAGAAAGCGCTGTCCCAGGCGTGACCAACTGTGTGAAATAAGGATCACTGAGTCTTTTTTACAAGTTAAAAATCTAACAATTAAAGTTGAGTGCCCATCTGTAGAAAAACCAGGGTAAGACCTCGGGTCCCCTGACATCACACCAAGCTCTTCTCAGGACCCGCCCTGCGTCAGGGAATTGGACCTTCCCTCTATCGGCCCAGCCCCAGGCAGTCCCTCCCCCTCAGCCACAGCCAACGTGCCTTGAAGCACCTATACCCCGTCCTGGCTTGTTAGGACCACCGAGAGTGGGTGTAACTTGGCCCTCCAATGGCACTGTGTGCACCCCAAAGCAGGTTCATGCCAAACACGCCCGGATAGCTCTTAAGTAGCAACCACCTTAGGGCACAATTAGTTCACAAAAGCGTCGTCATTAAGCGGTGGAGCTTGGAAGTCACCATATAATCATATGTGACTTACAGTGACAAAGACCTAAGCTTGAATCCCAGTTCTAAAGCTGCTTAGCTGTGTAATCTGAGCAGAGTGCCTTAACTTCTCTGTGACCCAGGTTCCTCATGTTTCATGGAGTAACAGCACTTATTTCAGGAGGTGACTGTGGGAATGAAGGAGAGCTGGATGCAGGTGACAGTGTGAGCCCCAGAAAGCTGAATGCTATCATTACCATTAATGTTGTGATCAACGCTTTCATCAACATCATCACATATTTACAGTTAATATAACCATGTGTGGGGCCCGGCATCCTGCCCAGCACCACGTGGCCAGTCGGTGCTGCAGCCCAGGAGGGCATTCCCAGCCGCCGCCTCCCTCTTCCTTTACCGTCTCCGCCATGCGTATCACACAGCAAGCGCTTCGCACTACTCGGAAATTACAGAATGTGGCAACGGCAGGGAAACCCAGTGAGTCATCTGGTCAACCCTCTCATTTTGCAAATTAGAAAATTCAGGGCCAGCAGATAACGCATCTGTTCAATATCATTCAGCTAGGAATAATAACCTACACATTGGTGTAGCGATGCCTAATTACAAAGTTTTATTCACCAGGAGACACGATAGTGAAGCCTCTGGGCAAAGACCACCAGGAACACAGGGGAGGTCAAGCAAACGAGGTTTTTAGGCCACGGAGAGCCACAGGTGTCTCAGTAAGAGGGTGACAGGGGATCCTCATTACAGAATTTGGGCTTTTCAGTGATTTTGGGGAGGGTTCAAGGAAGCATAGTTTTGCTCTAGTCACGGGGGTGTCCAACCTTTTGGCGTCTCTGTGTCACACTGGAGGCAGAAGAGTTATCTTGGGCCACACATTAAATACATTCCAACACGTGATCACTAAAAAAAAAACTCCAAATGGTTTAAGTAAATTTACGATTTTGTGTTGGGCGGCATTCACAGTCATCCTGGGCCACATGAGGCCTGTGGTCACCCGCAGGTTGGCCCCCCCTGAGAGTCCAGTGGGCGCTGACACAAAGCAGGAATTCTGCGGCCAGGCATCCTTGCAATGTTTACCCAGAAGGCAGGAGGCACAGCGCAGGGCTTGCGCTTGTCATCCACAAAGAAAGAGCAGTCACCCGTGTGGGCTGAGCGAGGGGCATGTTTGGTCACTTTTGTGGCCTCCGGTTGTTCTTGTTTTCATCTGTGCTTAGTTCTGATTAGGGAGAGGTCTCGTTTTTGTCATCACCGTCACGGAATGGCCTGGCCGCACATCGGTGTGCTGGGAAATTCTTCACGCCCAGCAGGAGGCCACCAGGGCCTAGCTCCCACGGGCAGGCCAGCTGCGCACTGACAGCAGCAGCCAGAAGTTGCTGGGGCTATTTCTTTGCTCAGCAATTTGTTCAACTATTCACAACCCGTTTTTGTCAGGGAATGTGAAGGCGTGCTAGATTTAAAGTAAACAAAGATCCCAACCCTTAATAAGGTTACATTCCAATGGGGGAAAGAGTTAATTAAAAATAAACACAAACACATTAAAGATGTCAATTCTATTACGTGCTTGAAGGTGATAAACCCTGACTGGTGTGGCTCAGTGGGTTGGGTGTCATTCTGCAAACCGGAAGGTCACTGGTTCAATTCTCGGCCGGGGGAACTTGCCTGGGTTACAGGGTCGGTCCCCAGCTGTGGCAGGGGCAAATGCAACTGATTGATGTTTCTCTCACACGTTGCTGTTTCCCTCCCTCCCTTTCTCCCTCCCTTACCCTCTGTCTAAAAATAAATAAATAAAAGCTTTTTTTTAAAGGTGATAAGCGCCAGGGAAATAAAGAAAACACAGAGCCAAGGGGACTGGGAATGGCAGGCAAGGGCGGCAGTGATGCTCAAGCTCCTCCACAGGGCGTGTAAACCCAGGCTTGCAGGCAGCGAAGGGGGTAACCATAGCAAACAGTCCAAAGAGAAACCAGCCTCTCAGAAACGAGAAAAGTGAGACTTGGAGAGGTCAGGGATTGTGTCCCAGACTGCCCCGCAATTACTTGGTGGAAGCGGGGAGCCCCGGGCTCCCCAGGTTCTCTGCCAGCAGCTGCCTTTCCAACACAACCTGGATCGAAGGTCATCCTGGTGCAGGACAGACTCCAGACTCACGGGAGAAAGTGCGAGCTCTGAAGTCAGAAGGAGCTTCCGCTCTCTCACACCCTCCCAGGTTTACAACACATCCGTGTACACCTGTACTGGAGGGGAGCAGAATACACCGCCCCCAAATACGCTGCTCTGTACCATGTTGAGCAGAAGGCACTGAGGAAAAAGCAGACACAAGCTGGCTCTCTGTCCTTACCCATCCTCCTGAACTGAGGGCAGAAACTGCCCTGTGAAGGGGCCCCCACCCCTCCCACGTGGTGGCGGTGGGGAACGGGGCAACCTTACTACCATGGGAGATGGAGATGGCACCGGGGACAATGGGTATAAACAGACCCTGCTGAATAACCCTTTTCTGTCATTAGTGCCCCCACCTATTAGCCTTCCCACAATGCACTGCCCCTAAAAAAGCTCCGAAGCCCCTTACCTTAGTACCGTCACCTCTCTGCAAATGTATCCTTTGTCAGAACGGTATAAAAGCCCTTCACCCCAGCAGCTTCTACGGGGATTTTCTCCACGAAGCTCCCTCCCTCTACCCTTCTGCCACCTAGAACTTTTAACATTCAGTTAAATGTGCACACTTCTCCCCTCTCAATCTGGCAGCGTATTTCACAAGCCCGGCCCCTGAATCTTAGAGGGCAGAGGAAACTTGTTCCCCCACTGTTACAGCTCCACCTGCGAAGTGCTTTCCTGTTGCAGCCGGGCCATCTCCCAGCACTTCCCTCGATAGCTCAGTGACCCGAGGTGCAGCCCGACCAAGGCCTCATTCAACAAAGGCAGGCGTGAGGCTCTGAATGCTAGAGTCCCTGGTTCGGTATCGCACAGCTGGGAAGAGGCAGTTTATTTGCTAACCCTGACTGCCTCTGCCTATTTCCTTCGCTGCAACTATTTTGCAAAACACCACACATCGGTGTGCTTACAGATACATACATATGAATGTGAGACCGACCTCGCACAGAGCTATGAGGCCTAAGTAAGTATGTGTAAGGTAGCAAGGATGCCTTCCTCCCCACGTAAACGAAGCTGGGACAAGCTTTGTTCAGAAGCATGTTCATAGAAATGGGACTTTGTCTTCTGCACCCGCAGAACCTGCCTGGGGTAAGGACAAACTATTCATCGGATGGATAGATGGATGGATGGATGGATGGAAGGAAGGAAGCAAACTTCCTTCTGCTCTTTGCTCTCAGTACTCCAAGGATCCTCCCGCCCCTCCACAGAATAACTCTTGGCTCCACTAAGGACAAGAAGTGAGTGCAAGAGTGAAACTGCTCTCAGATGTCCCCAACTGAGTCCCAGCCAGCCAGGCAGGACGAGGGCCAGCCGGGTGTGCAGCCCAGCCTCACAGAGCACTCTTTTCGATCCCGGACAAGATTCAAGTTGCCTCCCAGGAATGAAACAGTCTACCAAGACACTCCAGAATGGACCGTGGAATCCATTTGTATAAAAAAGGTAAATAAATAAAATAAACCCATTCGACTAGGTAACATACAGCCATAGTTGAATGTAATTATCAACATCCTTAAAAAAATAAGACGCTTGCCCCAGGTGTAGAAGACAAGCCACGAGGAACTGGTCTGGAAGCTCTGTCACAGACAAAACAAACTCAGACACAGAAGTGACCATTAACTACTTTAGCAGTTGCCGGTAACAACAAAAATCTGGTCCAGACAGCACCAGTTTCAGTTTCTCGGTGTGAGGGCTCCTTTTCGTGGCTCAAGGGCTGACCTTTCACCCTTCTGCTCACATAGGCCCTCTCCCCCAACCTCCTTGGTTTTGAAAAAACACACGGTAAATTCCCCAGGGCTTTCATCAGGCGCCCTTCCTCATTTGAAGGGTGACCTTGGCAGAAAAGAGGCCACTTGGTGAGTTCCGGGAAAGTAAAAACAAAACGTCATGGAAAAGATAGTCTAATCAGCAAGGCTAATTATAAAGAAAGCAAATCGCTTTTTCCTCCCCGAGTGTCCCTGGTTTATTAAAAATAAATAAATAAAGACCAAGCTAACAAAGATGGCCTTTGTTGCTGGTCTGAATGAGAACAGAAGGAATCTTGCGAGGAGACAGTTGTGACTTATGCTACATATAAAACCAAAAACGTTGGCTTTTGAAAGTCATTCATATATTTTACAGGTGACACATTTTCAAATATATTATGTGCCAACTAGAAACAGAAAACTGGGGAAGGTGCTGGGGGTGCGATGGGTGGCGGGGGGCACGTTGAGTCATGCAAGGCTCTGCCCCCCCTTAACCTTATGGCCTGATAAAGACGACACACTTTACACCCGCTGACGGTGGCGGGACCGGTGGGCATTCAACAGAGAGGGGTGCTTTCCACCCAGGCAGGAGAGGGGGGGTCTTTGTGGACTGACATTTCAGCTGGGTCTTGAAGGGTGAGTGGGAGCTGGAGGGTGGAGAGACAGAACACAAACAGTAAATGATGGGGCCAGGATTCAGCCTTGGACTCTAAGAAGAGGCTTCTGCCTCAGGGTTGCTTACTGCCGGCCTCCTGCGGACCGGCCCTGGGCAACAAGTATGCATAAGGGTGGCCCCTGGTGTTAGAACAGAGACAGAGCCACCTGGTCCAGGAGGCAGTGGGGGAGAGCTCCACCCAGACTTCCACTGAAGGGGCTCCAGAATGTTCCACGCGCAGGGCCCCACCACAGTGAGTGCTGAGTCGGGGCTGTCACGGGTCTCGGGGGCCATGTTCCTCTAACAATGTCCTCTGCGCAGACTGCCACACACCCCTCCACAGATGGGGGACAGGGACGCCTCCTCCGGCAACCAGCTGTGTGGGGGGTCCAGGTGGTCCCTTCCCTCTCAGGGTCTCCATGAAGACCAACGAAGAGGCTGGAACAAAGCCCCTGAGGTCCCTGCAGCAACTAGGAATGGTAAACAGACATCTACCGACCACCAGCAAGGAGAGCTGGGACTCAGAGTCGTTCCTGGTCAGTGGGAGGAAGCCATTACATCTTCGTTGGGGGAGAACCAGAGCAGAGCCCTGAGCTCAGAGAAGGCCAGCGCTGAGCCCATGGCCGGCCCTCCCACCTTGAGCCAGGTGACAGTAGGCAAGTCACTTAAGCACAGTTCACCCAGCTGAAAAAACGGTGGTTGGCAAAGGTCACTGTGAGGATTTAATGAAAAGGCCTCAGAAACGCTTCTCATCATACCTGGCACACAGCAGGTGCTCGGCCAATGGCAGATGCACCTGTTTCGTTTGTCTCTAAACATGGGATCTGAAAAGCAAACACAGTCCCTTCAACTGACAAGTTCACCTGTCAGATGAACTTGCCTATAACTAATTTTATTTTCATTTTTCTTCCCATTGTTCTGTGGCTAAGAGCAAGCAGAAAAGGCTCAAACAGCATCTTAGGCCCAGGTTTGTGGGGCAGACGGAGCTCAGCAACCTCCAGGATTCCCCTCATGGCCCGCACGGCCCCTCTGTTTGAAGCTGGAAGCCAAATGAAACGGACTCTCCTCAAGGCCAGAAGAAAATCCACTATTAGCCTTTGATACTCGAACAGCAAGAAAAAGGAAGGAAGGACAGAAGGAAGGAAGGAAGGAAGGCCAAAAAAAAACCCACCCAAGAACAATAAAAAATAAAAATAAAAAAACTGATGAAAAACCAAAATGCTGGAGTTCAATGGATTTGAGCCATAAACATCCCTGAGGGACACGCAACTCTAAGACACGATGGGGTCCCTGAAGGAGAAAGCTAAGTAGCATTCGGCTGGAGGGAAGCTACTAAGGAGACACTTATCTAAGCCTTTCTGACAGTTGACCGTATGTAGATGTCAGCAATTAGAAGTTGACACGGCCCCCTACGGAAACAAAATCTTATTTTAAACAGAAAATGGTAACAGATTAGCCGGACAGAAACCCCGGCATATCCCACAGGAGACCGTGCCTAGAATCACCGCATGCTCCGAGCCGGCCACGCGTCAGGCCCGGGGCTGGAGGAAAACCTACCCGCCTCGAGGGAGCCCCCTCTGCAAACTCCGACCTGTAGCATGACCCTGTCACATCACCATGCTCGCTGCTCTCAGAGCAGTGTCACGAGATAGTCAGTTTTGAGACACAGAAAGAAAGGCAAGGATTCCACACAAACCCCACAGCCTGGGATTCGGTCAGTACATCAAGAAAGCACACTTTGGGGGAATGACGGGCCCCCGCAGAACAGGAACAAAACGCCGTCGCGCCTGCTTCTAGTGATGGCCCCTGGATTCCCACAAGGCTTCCAGGAGAAGCACTGCCCTAGTGGGGACTCAGGAGAAGGTCCAGGGTCACCCCAGGCCTAACGAGGGCCAAAGGCTCCTCTCCAACCCCAGCACAGACAGGGCGACTTCAGAGGCCCAGGGACGTGAACAGGGCCACCAGCATTTCCATGTTCACCACCTACCAAATATTCCCAGCGGTGAAAAAGAAATGCTGTCGAGTATAAAGCTACATCCAAAGAGATACCTGATAAAAGTATTCAAATGAATCGATGAACAAATAAATGAGTGAATGAACGAATGAGCTTGAAGGACAGTGGACGATGTACAAATAGTGGGCCAGGCCCTGGGTGATCCAGTTAATTACCCTATCGTGGGTGTGGCTAACGCAGCGAGCTGTTGCCAGGTGACACTAATAAATGATCCTAGAGCAGTCTGCACACAGTGCTATGTATAAAAGCTTAATCATCTTTAACCAGCGTGACTAGGATGGAGACGGCATTTTCACACATGCCCTTCGGCTTCTATTCTGGGCTCTGCTCTGACTCACACGTCAGCTGGGGCTGCTCACGCCCTCTGTAGCGCCCAGAGAGCCCCGAGCCTATGAGGAGCCAGCACTCACCTCTCAAACCTGGCAGCAGCCTTCCGTGGTCCTGGACAAACGGGGCCACCCGAGCGGGAGGCACTCCACTGCCCAGGCAACTCCTACCCGGCCCTCAGACTGGCCTGCCGGCCTGAGCAACCTGCATTCGGGGCCTGGTTCTACGACTGAGTGGGCAGAACTTCCCAGGGAGGAGGCAAATGGCACCACATCTCTGCGTGTGCTTGTTTCCAAAGCCTAAAGCCTCATTTTGGCAGGTGGGCAGCTCCCTGCGACACAGCTCGGCGCCCCGAGAGGGGCTGTGTTGAATCGCTGGCTCTGTGTCCTGGCAGCAGGAAGGGCCGCAGCAAGTTACTTCAAGTCCTTCCGGCTCAGGCTCCCCTGGGTCGTGTAGTAAGGAAAACAGTGTGTGCTGCACAATGGTGTCAATGAGGAAACTTCAATAAAGTGCCCAAGTGTTTGGTAGGAACTAGGTTACGTTTTATCTGTTTCAATAGTATGTCAAGATGGGCAGACGACAGGAAGAGATGTGGTTCATGCGGCAAATGATGTCAGCCATCTGGTCTACCTCTGCCTCACCCCTCTTCTGATCGATCATTCACGGAAGGGGGCTGACCCGGCCTCCTGCTGCCCACCCTGCAATCCCTTGCACACCACCTTCCCAACTCGACCACACCTGTGTTGCTTCTCACCTGGCTGAAAGGATACAAGGCATTTGGAAATGCCGTATGGGAATTCATACCAGAATCCTTCATCTTCACAAGCCTTACTTCCATGGGGTCGCAACAGGGACGCTTGCTTATTACAGGTCTCCCATGTCCATGGGCAAGTGGGAACACCACCTTGTAGTCCTCAAGATCTGTGAGAGGGAGCTACCATGACCTGCCTCACCCTACGGAGTACTACCTGAGAAATGGCAGGTTTGGGAGGCTGGCTGCATACAGTTTATACAGGCACATTAAAATAAATCAGCAAGCATTCACGTAAAAATTCTCATCTTGAAAATCACACTTCAGAACACACAGGACAGATGACATCCAAGGTTCTTCCCGTGTTTGATATTCTACAGTGAGTTCCGCTAGGAGTGGACCTAGCTGGGCGCAGGCGGGGCAGGGGGCGAGGGGTGGACAGGGATGCAGTGACAGAAACAATGCTACTGACGGCGCCTAAAACAATCTCCATCCACTTCTCCCTTCTCCCATCACTCCCAGCACCCACCACCCCAGGCGTGGCCTCCTCTTGCCCGTAGCCAGCCCTCTGCAGCACATCCTTAACGGAAGCACAGGCAATTTCTATTCCCACCCAAGTGGATTCTGCCCATCAAGAGCGTTTCTGGATACTTGATTGGACTCGCTCGCTGAATGCCGCTTGCCGGTAGCTGCCTACAGCCCCTGGTCTTGTCCACCGAAGGCCACCAGTCACGTCTGATGCCGCTGGTTACTCATTTTCCGCACGGCTGCTGCACGGCAACTCAGCTTACGGACAGAGCAGTGACCATGGCCGACCTTGAGGGGCTCCAGAACAAATGCGGGGCGTGAATTCACCTCAAAATTAAATGGGCTGCCTAAATGCTCAGACGGAATTATAAAAGATGATGGAAATTCGGGGCAGGAGTGGCTGACGACAAAGGTGAGAGGGGGACATAAGATTTATGAACTGGGCCGAAAACCAACAGAATCTAGACAGGTAGAGCAAGTGCGGGGAGGAGAGGGAGACCCCTTAATTGGAAACACTGGTGGTCGAGAGGCGCTCCTCTCTCCAGGCCCTGCCCCCCAGACCCATTTCCTCCCCGGGGCCAGCCCCTTCAGACTTAAGCCAACTGCTCAGACTTGGCCAACCCCCTCCCATTGGCTTGTTCTGACCCTCAGGGCCAGCTCACCTTCCCCGCTCCCTGGGCCCTGACCCAACACTGCGCCCTCCAAGTTGGCATTAAGTGCGGCAGGGCTAAAATTAGGACTGTTTCCATAGATATCTAGGCGTCTACGTAGTAGATCTGTTCAGCTCCCAAGTAAGGGGAAAAAAGATTTCTTTTTTTTTCCATTCTGACTGTAAAGCAACTAGAGGGTTCTAGAAATTCTAAGCTGGCTCACGTCTGCACATGCCGCTGAGGCTTGCTGACCCTGTGGGAAGGGAAAGAGGAGGTTTCTCGGGTCTGCGCAGGGGCACAGCTGGGGCCTTGTCCCCAGTGAGCTATGAGGCAGCAGCTTGAGAAGCACCCGCCTGGGCCACGAGTCCACACCCGCCCTCACTTCCTCCGGGAAGGGGGTCCCTTCTGGGAGGTGGTCCTGCCTCCTCCTCCTCCCACTTCAGAGACAGCAGATCAGGGAAGTTACGGAGCCGGCTCGCCCCGTAAGATGGACCGCTCCATTCAGTTCACACATGGGAAGCCTCGTGTTTTCATCCACAGTTAAAGCGTGAGGCTCGGAGATGTTCAGGCAATGGCCATGGCTACCAGCAAAGGGCAGTCATTGTGATAATGACGACAGCGTGACAACAATACCAGACACAGCTGACGTTGACTGTTTTGTCCCAAGTGCTATGCTCATTGCTTCTCGTGGATTCTCTTGTTTCATCCTTGTATGGGTTGAACTGTGCCCTCCTAAAAAAGACATGCTGAAGTCCTAACCCCTAATTACTCACACTGTGACCTTATTTGGAAGAGTCACTGCAGATATAATGAGGTGAGGTCATACTGGAGGAGGGCGGGCCCTTTATCCAGTATGACTGGTCTCTTTATAAGAAGATGGTCATGTGAAGACAGACACACGGAGAGAATACCAGAAGACGCCAGGGGGTGGGAACAACGTGTCTACAAGCCAAGGAAGACCAAGGTTGCCTGCAAACCACCAGAAGTGAAGAAAAGGCAAGAAGGATTCCCCCACAGCTTTCCATGGGAACCGGGTCCTACTGACAGACCTTGACCTCAGACTTCCAGATTCCACAACCGTGACACAGTGAACCTCTGCTGTCTTGGGCCTTCCAGTTTATATACTTCCCTCTGGCAGCTGCCAGAAACTGATAGCAGCCCCATCACAATTCTATGAGGACTTAGGTGCCTAAACAGTCGGGTTTCACACAGGAGAACATAAAGCTGAATTGATACCAGTGGCCAATATCAACAAGGTGCTAAGTTGTTTACCCCCCACAAAGACCCTAATCCCACCACAACCCCACAGAGCTTTCCCGTGTTAGAGAAGAGGAAAGTGAGGCACAGAAAGGTTAGGTAATTTGCCTCAAGTCACACAGCTCAGGAGAGATGGAGTCAGGATTCAAACCCAGATACAGAATCTGGCTCTTACCTACCATGAGCACCGAAAGCCACAAAAGAGTGTGTAATCTGGCCTTGAACGCTGGCGGTCTGGTTTCAAGGCCCACATCCCTGGCTTCTCTGTCACCTTTCTATTCCAGCTGCCACACAGAATGCTCTGCACTCAGGGGCCCTTACAACGTTTGTTTGGTGACACAAACTCAATTAAATGGGCAGTGGCTTGCACACATCCCATTAGTTCACATTAATTTCAAATTAGTTCATTGCAGCAGTTAAAGCTGACCCAGGTCCACACGGACGAGAGAAATCAGGACGGGAGTAACCGGGTTACTGAGAGTACTCAGTGGGCAGAGTGACAGGGAGCTCCTCTCTCTCAAAGCTTTTATGGACTAAGTCACTTCAGTAAACACTGCACGAGCACCTACTATGTGCCAGCACTGTGTCAGGGAATGGGAGTGCAGCAGATACAGCCTCGGCTCAGGACAGACATGCAAATGGCCCAGCTGCCACGCCCCCTGGCCAGAGTTACCGGTGAAGTCAGAACACAGGTGCTTGTGGAGGGGGAAAGAGGTAACCAAATCTGCCCAGAGCAGGTGACATTTGAACTGTATCGTCCACTTCATACTTTTGTCTTATTTTAAGGCTAACGCCAACACCACCCCTGCACACACACACTCACACACACACACGCCTCTTTCCTTCCTTCTTCCTCCTTTGTTTCCTTCTCTCTGCAACTTTTCCCTGAAATACTAGATTTTTCACAGCATGGACCACAGTGGTGACATACAGGACATTCAGACATCTTCAATTTTCCTAATTCCTAATTCCTAATGAAATGAATGAAGTTCATTATTTGCCTTAAGAAAAAAATAGTTTCAGGGTCAGAGGCTTGCAGAACTAAAATGGAATAGATCACTAGTCATTGGTTATTAGCATTAACTCAGCTCGACTCTCCTTCATTTGCTGATACAGAAATACACTATTTCCCCATCAACGGGGAGGAAAGAGCAGTAGGAAAAACAGTGCGGGCAGAGGGGTGGGAGGGGTGTCAGAAATGGAGATGAGACGACCTGGGAGCCAAGGGAGAAGGATCTAGAAGAGAGATGTGTCCTGGCACCCACCTTCCTGCCGGCCACCCTCGCCCACCCTCAGGGTCACCGCACACACCCAAGAGCTGGCATGGTCACCAGGCGGCACGTGGCCTAGTGGAAAGAATGCAGGCTCTGATGTGACCCTTCCTCTGTCACCTTGTCAAAGGGACGACAGCGCCTGCCTCACACAGTCATTCCCAGATCAAGGGCGCCAGAGCTGCTCAGAACGCCGAACGTAAGTAACAGAGAAGACACATGAGAAACCTTAGCCCTTACGGTTGTTAGCACAGTCTTCACCATCCCAGATTTTTAAAAAATATTTTATTCATTTATTTTTAGAGAGAGAGAAGGGAAGGAGAAAGAGTGGGAGAGAAATATCAATGTATGGTTGCTTCATGTGTCCCCTACTGGGAACTGGCCTGCAACCCAGGCACGTGCCCTGACTGGGAATCGAACCAGTGACCCCTTGCTTCACAGGACTGTGCTCAATCCACTGAGCTACACCAGCCAGGGTACCATCCCAGATTTTAACACGGGGCCCGGGCAAACCAAGAGCAGTTCCCCTTCTCCATTGCTGCCGCTGCCACCACCAAAGCCACAGCACAAGCTTTGAGCAAGTCATTCAGGTCCCTAGGCCCGAATTTCCGCACAAGTCCTCATGCCGCGTGTGGAAGAGATGCTGAGTGGGGGCAGTGGGAGGCCAGCTGGGCTCCCAGTGGGAGCTGGTCCTCCTGGACAGAAGGTGGGGACCCTGGCGAGGACTCCTGGAACCGACCTAACTGAGAAAACAAACACACATACAGCTTTTACAGGCAAGCCTGACCCTTTTACTAGAAAACACGCTCGCTCACCTCTGCCCTGCAGCAGGGCCGTCCTTGAGGATGGGCCGGAACTGGCTGCCTCTCCCAGCATGCTGACCATGCGAGCTGGCAGGACCTGGCCCCGCGAGGGCGCACACCCTCGTGGCTGAAAAGGCTCCACTCTGTGTTTGGCTTTGTTATTTCTGCACTGCCCACAAACAGCCCTTGGATCAGGCATGAGTAGTTCTTTTTTCAACCCCCCTGGCACGAGCGGCCCACGGCAGAGGCAGCCTCCATTAGCATGTGCTGTTCCTGGCTAATGAGCCACACCGTGGAGTCTGTGTGGTCTCTCCTCAACGGTGCCCAGGGGTGACCTCCCCCATCCCCGCTCAGCACTGAAGGCCGGGCACCCCCAGGGAAGCCCTGATGCATGAAGGCACCCAACAGCGGGCCTGACCATGGTCACCCCAACCAAACCACTGAGCCAGACTGGGTCAGCAAGCTCCGGCCCCCTCTGCCCGCCTCCTCACCACCCTCAGTGCTGACGTGGCACAACCAAGGAGCACTGTGTCAGTGAGGGAAGCTTTGCCAGGGATCCGCTGCGTGGCCAACAGTGGCCCTTAGTTGGCCAGTCAGGGGCACCCATCAGGGGGCCTGTAATCCACTCTGGCATTAAACCTGCAGGGCCCCCGATCACCTTCACGTGACATTCTTCACCCTCCCACTGCCCGCACCTCACATTCCGCCTGCTCCGCCCCTCCCACCAGGCTGGGGTCTGCCTCGCACTCCCATCCCCCCTGCCCTCTCATGTCCCACGTGTCCAAGCACAGGGCCCCAATTTCACCTCCCCGGTCCCCTCGGCCCGTCTCCTCCCCTCTCACCCCCACCCTGACACTTCCTATGCCCCCTCCCCACCCCACGCTGCCTTTTCATCCTCGCTCCCTCTTTATGCCCCTCTGGCCTTCTATGTCCCTGCCTCCACTCAGGGAACTTAGATGAAACCATGGTACATTATTTCCACAGACTGTGCTACCTTTGTGACAGCCAAAACCTCATCTTCCCTGGCTGATTTGGTCCTTTGTGAAGATTCCTGAGGATGAGCCATGGAAGGCGCTAAAGGTCAGAGGGGCGCAGCCAGCCGGGCTGTGGACACACCTCCCAGGCAGGATGGGGGGCGCAGACATCAGAGGGGGTCTCGGCTGCCCCTGAGATTGCACGGCGACCGTCCTCACTCAGCCGGGGATCTGTCTTCCAGGAGCACGTCAGCCGTGGCGAGAAAAGACACAGCTCCACCCTGATCTGACCTCGGAACTCCACAAACGTCTCAGGACTTGACCCAAACAACAGAGCAAAGGAAACACAGCGACAGACACAGGACAATTCACTCCACAAACATCGCCCACACTTACTGTAAATGGGTATAAAATAACTAAATCTGTCCCTTTGTACTGGAACTGCTTTTTTGTGGGTGGGAAGGGGCTGTTTCGGAAGTACGTGTAACCCTTAGGCGAGGCATCCTGGGTAAGCCTACAGCGCTGGCTGCCCCCGCCACGTGCCAGAAGCCCCGCAGGCAGACAGCTCCCGCTTCAAAGGTCGCCTCCGCTGCTTCCTGGCTGTGAGGCCTGGGGCCGCACACTGACCCTGGGTGTGCCTCAGTTTCCCTGTGTGTAAACGCCTGCCTGTCTCGCACACACCAGATTGCTCAGAGACTGTGATGCATTGTGTGTGTTCTCATCATCGTCATCACACGAATGTTCGCTGAGACTTCAACACACCACACCGCCATCCACGTGAACATGAACACGGCCCCCAGAGGCAGTGGCTGCTGCGATCTCCATTTCCCAGATGGACAGAGGCGAGTAACTGGCCCAAGGTCACCCAGCTGAGCAGAGAAGGCAGGGTTCAGCTACAGACAGACCACCTGGCTGCAGTTATACCTTCCCATCTCTGATGCCAGGCCCCACGGCCGGTGAAGAGTAAACCGCTGAGCAAACTCTCTCGCCAGCAATGTTGGAATAAGGTTGGCTTTATTTTCATAAGAACCACTGCCCAGAAGGATGACTTTATTTCACCTTTTTGAATTAAATTTCAGTTCCAGAGGCACTGAACCCAGTGTAACAGCCTTTATCTCCGCCTGTTGTCTACCACCCTCGTGTGGGAGAGAAAGCCCGGCTGGGAAACCGCCTGCGAGAGGCTTAGTGGGTCAAGCGGCATTCTCCAAGCCAGAAGGGCTGGGGGTATCTGCATTCCAGAATAGTTGGCGAATCGCTCTGTGGCCAGGGCCAGCTGCAGAATGACAGCCACCACCTGTCCCTCTCGACTGAGGAACAGTGTGGGCAGAGGGCTGTGCCATAAGCAGAGAGAAGCTCCTCGGCCTGAAACCCATATGCCCACCTCCAACCATTTCCAAGCGGCCCCGGGCTGGGCAGAGGCAGCCCTGCTCACCTGCCACCCCAGCTCCATCCGCTGAGCGTTGACTGGTGCCAAAACACGAGGCACTCGGAGGTGGCGGCCCAGGCAGGCCTCAGAGCAGGAGACCGGTGAATGTAGCTCACCCCTGGCAGCACCCGGAGTGTGCACTTGGGGAGCAGGAAGCTGTCTGAATTTATTTAATTGTAAGCTTCCTTTGCCAGAGCGTAGCATGCTTGTCAGCAGAAGCAGAGGTAGAGATCAGGGGGCAACGAGGACCCCACCTGCCCCACATGCTGAAGCCTCCTGCAGCCCTGTCCCGGGTGGGCTCCGCCAGCCAGGCCACTCTGGCAGCTAAGGGGTGGCCTTCAGTTCCCCTGGGCTTGGGGTTGCGCCCTTGGGATAAATCGGCACCCTGGGCTCTAAGGGGGGTTGGCTGGTCCCTCCTTCGCAGCATCGCAGTGGCCGCCCCCGAGCCCCCACCCCAGAGAATGATCAGTCCTGCAGTCTCAGCCTCAACCTATGGATCTCAGACCACAGGTCAGGGAAGGCAACGCAGGGGCTGGCCAGGAGCAGGACAGCTCCGGGTGTGAATGACTCCTCCATTCTCACGCCACAAGACCTGGGCATGTTGCAGGACTTCTGTGAGCCTCAGTTTCTCACCTGCTCAATGGACACAAGAACCAGGTTAGAGGGAAACCAACCCTGGAGAGCATCGGGGACACGGGGCTGAAACAAACCAGGCCCCCAAACTCCAATCTCTGGGACTTGCCCGAAAGCGAAGGCACACGAAGGCAGCCTATGCAGTCAGAAGTCAGGACAACGATTCCCACGGAGGGGGCAACAGGACAGTGGGCGCAGTGGTGCTGGTGATGTCCCGTTTCCTGACGTGAGAGCAGGTTATGAAGGTGGATTCCCTTTGTGAAAATACACCAAGCTGCACACTTACGCATTCTGTACGTGACTGCTCATATAATGTTCTATCTCAACTTTTGAAATTTACTAGAAAGACATGCCCTGGCTGGTGTGGCTCAGTGGATTGAGCACCCGCCTGTGAAACAAAAGGCTGCCGGTTCGATTCCCAGTTGGAAGAACATGCCTGGGTTACAAGCCAGGTTCCAGGTGGAGGCAAGCAAGACGCAACCAACAGACGTTTCTCTCATACATCTATGCTTCTCTCCCTCTCTCTCACCTCCCTTTCCCTCTCTCTAAAAAGAAATAAGTACAATCTTCTTAGAAAATCTACTAGGAAAACGAACCAGAAACAGCTTTTGCATAGGACACGTAAACTGGCCAGTCTTTAGCTCAGAGTAAAAACTCTGAATCTGAACGTGCAGGCCCCCTTCCTACCCGAGCCCCCTCCCCCGGGGCTGTAACTACAAGGCCACCACAGGATGACACAGTCCTGCTTTCGGGCCCCACAGTGGACCGGGGGTCATCCCATTCAGTGATGCCAACACAGCCTCACTGCCCTTCACAAATATTTACTGAGCAGCTAAGATGTACCAGGGATGGCTGGAGATATGAACAAAAACGAAGAAAGCCTCTTCTTAAAAAAAAAAAAAAAAAGCTTAGATATTGAGCCTGAAGAGGGGAACAGGTGCCACTTCCTGAGGCCCCACTGTCCACACGGTGCCCAGGGTGGTGCATCTGCCATGTGATGCCACCTTAACATTGTTGCAAGGTTCAGTCTTGTCCGGTCGCTCCCTGGGGGCAAGAGGCGGGCCATCCTGCCCCTGGCCCTCTGCTGCAAACCAGCCGGGTCCTGCCAAATGGAAGCCCAAAGCCTTCTCTAAGATTTGCTCTTTTTCCTCCACGATTTGCTGTGGCAACTAGCACAGCAGGGCTCTGGGGACAAATCACCTGGCTTCAAACCTCAGCTGTGTGACTTTGGATGTCTTAACCGCCTCATGCCTCAGTTTCCCCATTTTCACAATGGAAGAAATGATGACCTCTGAGGGAGCCTGAGGATTAAATAAGACGATTCTGTCGGATGTTTAGAACAGAGCTCAGCACACAGCAAACACTCGGCATGCCTCCGCTGCTATTACTTCCACGGTCTCTGTGAATTCCAGTGATGTTACCCCAGCCTTCATTTTCCACAGGAATCCGGACCCCCAGGCCTCCGCTGTGCCCTCCCCTGGGCAGTCACCGCCTCACCCTTCTCGGGAAGGGGAACCAAATAGCGGGCGAGAGAGAGAGATGGAGGAATGAGGACAAGGGAGACGGGAGGAAGAAAACTCATTTTCCTTATAGAGCCACCTGATCTGTGGCTCGGCCTCCCCCCAAGACCCATACTGTCCAGCTCAGTCGCTGAAAGCCACATGTGGCCCCCGAACACTGAAAACATGACTGTCTAGATGGAACTGTGTGATAAACACATGACACGCAGCCGATCTCAAAGACCTAGTTTGACATGAAGAATGTAAATACCTTGGTAATTTGTGAACATATTTCAGTTATACTGACCTAAATGCAACATGTTGCTAAGATTAACTTCACCTACTTTCTTTTACTCTTTTTTAATGTGGCCATTAGAAAATTTAACTCTTTATGTGGGGCTGTATCATATTTCTACTGGGCAGCACTGTTCTAAGGTTATCAAGGCATCTTCCTACACAAAAGCAGTTCCCTCCTTCCAAGGCATCTTCATTCCACTTCTTAAGACAATGTTTCCTCTTGACACATGAATATATTTCGGGCAAAATTCCCCAGGGAAAGCAACCGGGAGTGACGGAAGTGGCTTGCCTGAGGCCATGTGGCTAACAAGCAGGAGAGCCCCGGGCCCCCTCCAGCCCTAACGAGATGCTGAGTTCTCCCCAGGGCTGGACACGCTCACTCGCCCATACGGCTCAACGTGTCTTTAAAACAGTGGTCCCTCCACGCCATCACCCTGGGAAAGAGTGAAGAACTCACATCCAGTCACCGCCACCAGGATGACCAACAGGTGGCTGCGTTTTGAAGAGTGAGATTGCTGGGCACCTGGAGGGCGGCCATGGCTTCGGCAGGGTGTGGGTGACCATTTGCAGAGGTAAAATGGTGACGTACGGCGTCTGAGTGTGGCAGTGGGTGCCGCCGTGGGCCAAGCACGCCGTGCCTCACACGATCGAAGAAGGAATTCTCCCATCACCCCTCGAGACATGGAGTTTTCAATGCCCATTTCACAGAGGAGGAAACCAACTCCCAGGAAGGCCCGGTGATTTGCCCCGTCACTCAGCAGTCAGTGGCCTCTGACCCTGGCTCTGGCCGTCCCCCGTGCTCAGATGCCCTTGTCCACCAGCAAGTCTGGCTCAAACCCTTTCTGTAAATCAGTCCGGCTCTTTCTCTTCTCAGAACATCACTCCTTCCTTTGGTCACCCGAGAAGTATACACACTATCTATCTCATACTCACCACAAAATGTTAGAACACATTGCTTATAGGTCTGTTACCTCCATCCTCAGTCTGAGCCTCCTCGCAGGAGAAGCTATCACTCATCCACCTGTGATACTGGGTTCCTGGTCCAGTATCATCAGGCACACAGGACTTACTCAAAAAAAGAGAAAAAAATCTGTTGCTTGAATGAAATAATCAACTGACCGGCCCATCTTGACACCCTGGCTTTTTGTTCTGAGTACCTTTTCCCAACCAGCTTCCCGGTCCTGTGTCCCAATGTTCCTCCCCACTGGGAGCTTCTCCACCAATCTGTTCGAATGGAGAGAGGCCAAGCGCATCGCTTTTGACTGTAGCTTGGTAACAGTAATTGTCACCTCTCCGCTTTTATTAATTGCTGGGTTAATCAAGCACTCCTAATTGTGCCCACCCACGCTAGCAGGAAAGCATTTCTGGGTGGCCAAGAAAACAGGCTTAAGCTGAAGCAAAAGACAGACTCTCACAGCCTTCTGGACCCTGAACGACGGGCCACCTCCTTCTGAATACGTGGGCCCAAGTCAGACCAGATGGGAGCACAGTCTTGACCGAAATCTCAGCCACCCATGGCTTCCAAGCAGCAGACAGGTGTGGGAGGGACCTCGGTCATAGTTTCTCCTTGGAGCCCCTCACCATCCCGTGAGGCTGCTGTCCGTATGCCAGCTCTCAGGCGAGGAAACTGAAGCTCGAGTGGGAAACAGACTACAGCCTCGCCCAGGGTCACCGCGCTAGAGGACAGAGCGCTAGGACTCAGGCCTCCTTCTCCTCACGGCACAAGCCGCGCCCAGTCCTCGCCACCAGGGACCTCAAGACCTCTTCCTGGTGGCCCGGCTGAGCCTCCCACACCCTCGCCGAGGCTGGCCACTTCAGCAAGACAGAGCTGCCTCCATCGATGGAAGTCTGCCTTCCTCTGCGACACTGTTAACCAAACCTTCCAGACGCAGCCAGTACAGATGTTCCCATCGGAACCCGCAGCTAGATCTTGCCTGCAAACGCTGGGAAAATTTTTCACGAGAACTTTTTGTCACCTCGGCTTCTCTTATTTATGGCACAGGCAGCAAATACAGAAGCAAAGGGACAGAAGAAAAAAGGAAAAGGTTTATTGTATATGCTGATATATTTTTCAGGTGCCTGCTTGCAGAGAATAAATGTTATCCTTCCAGATTGTCCCCTTCTACTTTATAAGCAGCTTCTTCTTCTTTTTTTTTAAATATTCAATAAAGATGCCACAGAGGCTGCCAGGCCAACTCGCTATGACATTCCCTGACAGGCTCCCATATGGAGAGTCTGTAGCCTTCCAGATGCCTTCCCATGCGTGTACCAGGTTTCTAGAAGCACAGTTACGAGCCCTCCTGGGGCTGGAAAAGGAGTCCTGAGCACAAGACCCGTTGCACGGCTTACTGTCCAGCTCAACGAGCAAGACCGCTCAAAGGCTGCCGTGGGCCCTGGAGCCGCCGGGGGCCCCCATGCTGAACTGCCAGGCGAAGTCAGCTCCCGCTCCTGGGGTGAGCGGGTGGGGGGATTCAAAGGGAAGGTGGGCATCTGTGTGGGAAGGCTGACCCCAGCTCCACCACTGAGAGAGGAATTTGAGAAACGAAAAGTGAAACAATCAGGGTTACAACCAAGTTTCTCAAGCGTGGGTAATAAACTGACCCCTTCCCAAGGGGAGAGGGAAGCTGGTTACAATGCACAGGTCTTATTATATGCAAATACATTTGAATTGCAAAAGATCACAGCAAAGAATCCCAGTAATGTTCTTCTATTTATCTATTTTTCAGTTTATCCTCAAAGTATAAACCCCCAACTTGAAAAGTTCTGTGGGACTGGCATACTGAATACAGACCGACAGGGTCCCATTTTGAAAAAGACCCCTCCCTCTAGGTCACTGAGGTTAAGCGTGAGGGTTGGGGAAATAAGTTCACGGAGAGCAGTTAACGAAATAGCAGTGGGGGACCCCTTCCAGTGTGTGAACGTGTCAACACTGGCATCCAGGGCTTATTCTCCTGGACACCAGGGGCGGTAACAGCAAAGACCGACAGCAACGTGAAAGAAACATCTCCCACGGCACATTTCTACCGCCCTTTCCACGCCAGCAAATCCGCCTGTGTCCCGCTACACTCCTCGCCCTTCTGCTCGTGAAAAAGGACAGTGACCCGGTGACATGAAATGCCTGTGTATAAAGCCGGTGGAACTTCCATGCAGATCCTGCCCATGGGCTACCACCTCTGTCCCCAGCTGTCCCCAGCTGTCCCCAGGGATAGAAGCACAGGCTGGTCGGGGCACTTCCCAGCAGGGGGCGCTGTTAAAGCTTAGGAAAAAAACACCGGGGACGAAATTCATCCTGGAAGGCAAAGGCGGTCTCATCTCATCAGATGTGGAACCAGAACATCATCCCTGACCTCTGTCCTATAAAATAACTGAAGACGGTAAATAATGGGCTATGCAAATACAAGTTCCATACATCACCCAGAGCACTCAAACGCACTTAATTACCTTGCTCGGCATTTTGAGCAAACTCCCAGGACGCAATCTGACAGTGACAGGTGCACGTAACTGAGCGGGAATTTTCATTTTCTTCCCTTGTTCTCCGACTTTCTTCGCTAAGATTACCTTGAACTGCAAGGGCCCCAAATTATGGAGATTTCAGCAGACTGATGGAGCACTCTTTTAATTTATCGCTCCATAATCCAATTTTCCTCACATTGGACCACAAATCACCCCAGCCTCTTCACAGACCCACAGGGGTCGTGAGGCATGACACACAAGAGGGATGAATTATGTCGAAAATGAGAAAACTCGTTACTCTGGGTCTCCGTTTCTGAATCATTAACACAAGAAGGCTGGGTCAGAGCATCCTGGAAGATCACGGGGGCCGCCCGCACCAGAGGGGCCTGTGCAGGGGGAACCGACGGCCAACATTTCCGTCTCAGCCGCACAGGACCCTTCCCGTGTGAGACGGTGGACGGGCCGTGCGCAAGCCTCCAGGACCAGGCCGTGCCAAGGGAACTGCCTGCCACCGCAGCCAGGCCGGTGCTTGGCTGCCACCTTGCAACAGCCCTGTGACCCCCATAAATGAGTGGGTTCATGCCACTCCCCCCGTGGCCCCCAGCTCACCAGACCTGGACAACTGGGCCCCCATTTCTCTCTGACCTCACCCCCACCTACTCGCCTCCATGCCCCCTCCCTTCTAGCCACTGAACCTCCTTGAAGTCTCTAATTAGCAGCTGAGAAATGGCCACAGGGGCTTTGCACTGACCCCAGCCTCCGCTCTTTCCCCAGACATCCCCATAACTCACTCCTTCACCTTCTCAGGTGTTGGCTCAAATCACCTTCTCTGAGAATCCCTCTGTAACCAACTTAAACCTGCAAACNTTCTAGCCACTGAACCTCCTTGAAGTCTCTAATTAGCAGCTGAGAAATGGCCACAGGGGCTTTGCACTGACCCCAGCCTCCGCTCTTTCCCCAGACATCCCCATAACTCACTCCTTCACCTTCTCAGGTGTTGGCTCAAATCACCTTCTCTGAGAATCCCTCCGTACCAACTTAAACCTGCAAACTCTGCCCGCCCCCCAATGATAACCCTCCATACGCATACCCACCCCCCTCCTCCCACCCACTAGGCTTTCTTTCATCCCATCGTACTTGTGAGAAAGTAGCATATTTTGCCGTGTACAATGCACACATGTTTTGCCCAAATTTTTGAAGGAAAAATAAGGAGGCGCATTATACATGGGCCGTGCCTGAAACACCTTGTATCTGTTCTTGTGTTCTGTAATTATCTGTTACATAAAATGTCTTGTATCATAATATGTTCAAAAATAAATGCTAAAATTCTTTTAGAATGCAAAAAAAACAAGTATCTAAATATAAATAAATAAAAATGGAATTAAAAAATTAAGATGAAACTTTTTTCCCCTGAAAGTCTGGGCCAAAAGCGTGGGTGCACACTCTGCCCAGGCGTGCCTTCTACGGGGCAAATATGGAGCATGAAGAATGTACTTCGATTCCACAGGAGACTCGGCGTCCTAGTTCTTTCGTTTCTCAGTCTCCTTCCCTCGACCAGAACATAAGGTCCCTGAGGACAGGGTCTCTGGCCACCCAGTTAACTGCCAGACCCACAGCCCCAGAGCAGAGCCTCACATACAGTCATGCTCAATAGATGTTTGTGTGATGAACTGAGACAAACACACAAACAAAAGATCTGCATGCAGGTCTAGCCTAGGGCGGCCTCTGCTCCCAGCCCAGCTGGCTTACCCTCAGCCACAGCGCAAGCTCCCCGAGGGCAGGAACTCAGCACACACAACAGGCCTCTCTGTGCACAATGCTTGACTCCATTTACCGGTCCTTTCTGAGCCATCCCTCCAGGCTGCTGGGCGCACACAGGTCAAAGCACTCGGGCATTTGCAAAGACCATCCTGGGCCAGCGTACCCGGGACCTCCTTCCTCGGGTGGCACTAAAGAGTGTGGCCTTCACACACAGCCACAGGTCGGGTGAGTCAGCCCAGGAGAGGCTGCCACCTTATGAAACCCCACGTTTCTTCAGAGGCCCTAGCACCGTGCCAGCCCAGGCAAAGGGCCCGACGTGGGAAAGCACTTGCCACATCCGAGCAACTGTTGAGTTTGGCTGGAATGTCACAGCTAAGCAAGGGCTCAATCTGTGGGAGACCAGGCAAGGCCATATGGGGGAGGCCCTGAAAGGCTGCATGCCACCATCCCGCAGAGCTGCCAGATTCTTGAGGTCACCGCTTACACTGCCCGGGGCTGGCACCCGGCCTTCAATCTGCCTGCCCAGGGGAAGGGAGGCCTCCCACCCCCCGCAAATCACCGTCTTAGGGAAACACACGCACTGACTCCAAAGGCCAACCCTCATCTCCGAGGGACAATGACCAGAGCACCTCTAGGTTTCCTGGCTGCTCAGGGCAACCCCCTTCCTTTTCTTGGAATCCTGAGCTCCCTGCAGCTTCTGAGGTGCCTGCCAAGTATCAAGGCCGCCACCCTGAACCTGAACCCACCCAGTTAATAAAAGGGCAGCAAAAACCTTGGGGAAATGAGAATAATAACCAGAATGGGTGTGAGAGCCAAGTGAGAGGAGATGCTAACTCCTCTCGTCCCCCTGTTCTGACCAATACTGGAGTCCCCGTTCTACCTGCGTGGAAGTGGAGGCTCGGATGACAGGTAACCCACTCAAGCTGGGCCGTGAGGAAGCTTGCGTTCAAAGCCAGTTTTGTTTGGCACAAGAGTGTGTATTCCACAAGCAACAGTACCTTTCATAGAACTGAGCAGAAACTACCCCTTTTGAAGTTACTGAAATAAAATTAAGTTGCTGCTGACCCACATGACTGCCAACTGGGGTCCTAGGTGAACGTCTCGGAGACGGGAGCCCCGAGTGGAGCCCGGGAGCCCAGAAAAGGCGAACACCCTTCCTTCGGATGGCGAGGCAGCGGGCAGGCCATGAGACCTGAAGTCCGAAGCCCCAAGTTCCAATCAGCCCCCTCTAAGCCTCAGTCTGTTGTTCATCTGCAAAATGGGACTGTGAATCCCTCCTGGACATCACGTGGTTGTGGGAGGGACCTTGTGATACAGGCAGAACAGTAAACAGCCTGCTGATGTGCTCTGTGACCTGGAAAGGCTGTTAAGACACAACTGGGAGGATAAAGAACTCCAGTGAGCCCTGCCCACGGTGAGACTGAGCTGTAGATGTAAGCAACGCAGCCGCCCGCCGGGGCCGAGTGTGTTTCACCCGAGCCACACAATTCTCTACTCACGCTGCAGCCCGGGTCTCCCCAAATCATGAAGGACAGGAATGCAGCCTTTACCATGAGCTTTCGGGAGACACCAAAGCCAGACACAGTGGCCCTGAATTACAAAGTCCCCCCGTTAACATCTCAGGTAAGTGAGCGGCCAAGGTGAGTGGTAGGCTGGGATCCTGGCCCACGCCAGCCCTGCCCCCAGGGGCTTGGCAGGGACACGTGGACCGGATACGCTCCTACTTCCTGCTTCATCCCAGAACTCGGCCCTCCCCCTTCAAGTAATTCCTCTTACACAGTGTTCCTTGAACTTGAGTGACCAGGGCCACGTGTGTGAAAAAGAGGTTGGCAGGAACCCTGGTTTTAGCTTCAATAATTTTAACTCCAATGTTATTTAAATGCTAAACTGTAAAACACTAAAATTAAAAAAAAATATTTACATAACAGATAGTTACTGAGTGCTAAGTGCCAGGCACTGTACTGGGCACTGCAGATTACAGACAGACGCTTCCGGTCCAGCAATCACCGGCGACCAAAGAGAGAAATTAAACAAAACATCCCACAGAAGCGGCCAAAATCAACTGGGGAAACTGCCTCAACGGTCTTTAAAAACACAGAAAGTAAGTTTCGACCTGGGCAAGGTGTTGAGAGAAGGTTGAGGAAGTGGTAAATAAACTGAGGTGAGAGCAGGAGTTTTGGGGGGGGGGACCAGAATTCCTGGCAAAGAGGGGCCCTGGAGCATCACGCAAAGCGGCAACGCCCAGGACCCCTGGCTCCACAACAATCCTGGGAGCGGAACACACTCGCCAGGTACCTTTTTTAAAATTAAGTTCAACATTGGTACAAGTTTAGATGCACTTCCCAGGATGGCACGTAAAGAACCACTTTCCCAGGGGAGACTGGTCCGCTCTGCCCACGTCAGCCGGCTGTTCTGAGGTTGGGGCCCCCAGGTTCCTGCCTTCTTCACACAGGAAGCCGCCCGTGTCGCCCCACGAGCTTTCCACAATTAAAGAGGCATCATTTGGTACCAAAGCAGGGCCAGTGCCCGGTTGTAAGTGCTCATGCAGAGGACCCAGAAGATAGTCCTATTAATTTGAGATGACATCAAAATGTCAATTTTAAAAAGTATAAATGAAACAAGTTTAATTACAAAAAAAGTCTCAGCGAACACCTGCAAGCCCACCAAGGAACGCTGTTTGAAACACAGACTTTTAGAAACTAAGTTGCCTTCTTCCCTTCCATTTTGTTAAAGTCTTCTAGAATCTCCAAAGACATGCCTCCCTAATGCATTTCCAACAGCCTCTCCATCTTCCTCCCATCCGAGCACGGTGTGTGTGCAGGGGGTAAATGTAATAACGTTGCTAGTCACACCAAGTATTCAGATCACAGACCGGGGTGAGGACGGGCTGACACGCCCCGAGCCCCACGACCTACAAAGCACTGTCAAATATAGCCTCACACATGACTCACAGCACTTTTGTCAAGGATCTCACCCATTTGAGAGACGAGAAAACTGGTGGTGTTTTCAGCAGCTTACTTAAGAGTCAGCCGCACACTTAGTCAAGTGCCCGATTTAAATCGAGGTCTGCCTGACCCCAAAGCTTGAGCTCCGCCCAGCACCACACCTCATTCCCCCAGAGAAAGCCCCAGACTCCAAAGTAGAATTCGGCACCGTGGACAGGGGCTGTCTCCCTCTAAAATTCTTACCCAGTTCCCTTCAGAAGCGACATGGCTCTCCTTTTAATTATAGGAGCTTTCCCCTCAAGCCTCCTCATTCAATATAAATGTAAAAGATTCTTATTCAATTGTATCATCTTCTTGTTTTAATTGTGTCAAGTTTGCAAGGGTAGCTGTCTGACAATTCCGTGGCACGGGTCCAGGAATTTCGCTCCCTGCTGGGCCAGGCAGGCTTTTGTGCATGACCAGAACGCCTTAGGACCATTTGTGACATTTTTTTTTCCAACAGGAAAAAAGAAAGCCTACCCTCTGGAGTCCATCCATTCATAAGTTTGAAAGATTAGAGCTTGAAGACTATAGGCTTGAAAACTCTACAAAACGGTTTCCCTAAACTTTTTTTTTTTGGCCTTCTCTGAAGTTCTAGCAGAGTCAGAAGTCAGAGGTTCTCGAGCAGGGTCTCTGTATCACGTCAACACCATTCGCTGGGAGCACCCAACGTAGGGAGGTGGGCTCTGGGCCTTGGTGTTTGCTGGGGGTCCCACTGGGGCTCAGCAGCAGAAAGGAAAGGAAGCTTCGCCTATAGAACATGTCAGCGGAACAGACAGGCTCAAGCTGCTGGTTGCGTCAGCTGCTCAAGAACAGGGTCTTGACTGAAGGGTGGTCCCCAGTGACCAGAAGACAGGGGAGGAGAGAGGTGAATGGAAATCTATGCATTCACTCAATGTTCATGGAGTGTTTGATGTGGACAAGGTACCGGACTCCACGCCAGGAACTCAGTGTGGTCTAGGAAAACAGACGTACCCTCTGCTCCAGGTGAGGTGTGCGATCTCAGAGGGTAAATAGGTGATAACTGCTCAGGCAAACACAGATTACTGGCCCTGCCAGTGCTGAAAGGGAGCCCCCAGGGGCCTGACACACAGAAGCCAGGAGCCCACCCAGCCTTCCCATGCCCGCAGACCCGCCGTCTGCCCAGGACCGGCAGAGAACAATGGCAGTCAGGTCTGCCAAGGAGAGGAGAGGGTGGGGCCCTCACCAGGTAGCTCAGTTGGTTGGAGCATCATCCTGATACGCCAAGGTTGCAGGTTTGATCCCCAGTCAGAGCACATACAAGAACAAACAAATGAATACATAAATAAGTGGAACAACGAATCAATGTTTCTTTGTCTCTCTTTTTCTCTCTCTCCCTCCCTCCCTCTCCCTCTTTTTCTCTCTCTGTAATCAATCAATTTGAAAAAGAGAGAAGAGGACAGGGAACTAAGGACCTGCAGGCACCTGCCAGGTTCTAGGAACAGAGTCAGTACAGCTCGGGGGCTAAGAGCAGGACTCTGGGCGCTCCGATCCTGGTCTCTCCCCTAAGTAGCCCTGTGGCCCTGGGCAAGTTGTCGCAGGCCAGATAGAAAGTGGGGGCCATCATCATGGTTCTCCTGTCGGGCTTTTTGTAAGGATTCAAAATGCCAAAAAAAACCCACTCACACCCAGGTTAAAAAGAATGCCAGGCACATTGCTGGTGCTAAAACGAAAAGAAAAAATCCTAGCTATATTTTAACAAATGAATCTATACAACCCTAGGATGTGGATTCTACCCCTACGTCACAGGTGAAGGGGCAGAAGCCTGGAGAGCTGCTAAGGAACTTCCCCAAACTCTCTCACAGGTAGATGCTGGGGCTGGGGTTCAGATCCGGGTCGCCGAGAGTCACCAGGAAAGAATCTCAGGGACCCAGAGTTGTTGGGCACAGTTCTAATGGGGGGCGGGCTGCTGGGGACTGCTGCCGACTCCTGTGTCGCCTGCAGAATGCCGACATCCACTCAAGAGGATCGCTATCTTGTGGATAAGCCAGCCTTATTGGACAGCAGATGCCAACGCTGTTTAGGACTGACGGCGTCACGACTCCTTTTGTTGTGCTGCCTCAGTTTCCCAAAAGAGACAAGCCTTTCGGAGGCTGGAAACAGAGGTTATGAGGTTGTGGAGACTCGAATTTTCACAGATCTCTTGGTCCTGGCAGCTCAGCAGGTTCACTGCCAGGGCCTTCCTCACCCAGCACTGATCACTAGGCACCACCATGTCCCAGAATCTACGCTGGGGACGCATGTATGGCTCACAGCTCCTCACAGACCCATGTGTGTCCACTCACAGCTCCTCCACATGCAAGCCCCTTGCTTCTCTTCCCTTGTCTGATTCAAACGCCTCATTTAAGACTCAATTCAGAGCTCACCACTTCCAGAAGTCCTTACCTTTCTAGGCTAGATCAAGAGCACCCACTCTGTGCACTTCCAAATACCCCTCAATATCTCTAGTAGTTCCACCTCTGGGCTTGCCTCGTTGTTCTTTAAGGATCAGAACCAAAATCTGTCTCCTTACCAGGCTATGACTTCCACATGGAGGTGAGTGAAGCCACTATTCCCTTTTAAATAGATGTATTCTTTTTTTTGGCTTGAACAGACATCTTTTAGTACCTACTATGTGCAAAGCACCATTCTATGTGTGAGTGAGTGATACAAAAACGAATGGAGAGGATGACAATCTAATGGAAGAGGCAGGTGCAGGGAGCACAATGAGACTCTGAAGTTACCGCCTGACTTGAGCAGCGGCCTACCCTCTCTAGCACGATTAACTTATTTGGAAAAAAACCATCATCAGTACCTATTAGTGTTTCTTAAGATGACGAGGAGAATTACATGAGATCGAGCCTCTGTAGTGCTGAGTAATCACATCCCTGGCGCTCAGTAGGGATGCCAAACACGTGGAGACGAATTCTTCATGATAAACATTGTGAATATTAGCTGTTTCTCAAAGGGGGGTGTTGCTCTCTGACACCAACATAACTTCAAGTCTTAAGAGCCTTCTTTTGGCCCATTGAAAGCCAAGTCATTAGCTATTTAATGGGAAACTGGCAGCAACGCGACTGGTTTTGATGAGAAATCAATTCCGCGACAGCACAGATTTTAAACTCAGAAACCTCTCTGTTCTGAACTGGGATAATAACACGGTCTAAAAACGCCTTGCCCCAAGGCCACGCCTCCGTGAGGTTTCCTCTGATTCCACACCCAGCGGACTCTCCCTCCTGTAACTCCCTTTACTGCCTCCTTCCTCGAGGCACTCGAATTCTCTCTGTCCTGGAGGAGTTAATGATCTTGGCCTGACCTTCCCACCACCATCACCAAACTCCAGAGCGCCCATCAGAGAGCACCCACACCTGAGTCATATCCCCATCCCGCGGTATCGGCCATCTGTTGCCCACCAGTGCCGCGTACCAAACCATCTCAAAGGCACTGTCTGGAGGCATAATCGCTGATTTGCGCTCATGCATCTGCAGGTCGGCGGAGGCTCGGCTGATCGAGGAGGGGCTTGGCCCCTCACCAAAGGCTTGCGGGGTGGCTGGGCGGTTCTCCTCCAAGTGTCTCTCAGCCCTCAGACCAGCGGGCTAAAGGACATGCTTGTTCTCGCACCCAAAGCGAAGAGGCAGGGGAAAAAAGCAGCAACACGGAAGGGGGCTTCCAAGGCCTAAACAGAGAACCAGAACCCCATCACCCCAACTCATCCTTCGGGTCCAACAAAGCCATTTGGCTGGGTCCAGACTCAAGGCTGCAGAAATACACTAGTTTGGGTGTAGCAGTTCAGAAAGGTGTGAAGAACTGAGGCAAACAGATTCATTCATTCATCGCACCTACCACCCAGGTGCTTCATACATATGAATCCTCAGACACCGAATAAATGAATGATGAATAAATGAATGAATGAATGGATGTTGAGTAAATTTCAGAGCCTTGTCAAGACACATGACAATTTACCAGCTGCCACTGTCAATCCTGAATCTGGCATGACAGTAACACTCTCATCGTACATTAGTTTGCTTCAGGTCCCTAACCTTGTAGGTCTCCAACACATTTTTTCTCATGGATCTTTGATTATAAAATAAATCAATACATCCATTCACACCTGGGAGCCCACGTGCACACGTTCCCACTCACTAAAAGAAGACAAATTCGACACTGTTTTACATACATGGGGGGAGGGCGGCAGCGAAAGGGGAAAAGGTGAAGAGGTGACTTTGAATCAAACCTACTGGTTAATTTTCACTGAACTACCTAGTTGAGGTTGAGCAGAAACACATTAAAGTCCGTGATGCATCACTGAAGCCACAGCAGGGGGGAGGGCTCGGTTTGGAGGACATAAAAGACTGAAGCCTGCAGAAATGTCTTTTCCATTACAAGGTAACTGCTCAAAAAGAAACACATTTTAATTGGCAAAGAAGACACTGGCTCCAAGAGGGTAGGTGAAATAAAGTTAACTCGCAGCTCTCCAGGCCTCCTGCCCCGGAAAGCCTGCAGCTCCCCCCAAGCCCAACCACAGGAACGAGCCTTGGCTTAGTCTAGTTTCCCCTCTGGGTCCCAGCTGCAGGCCCTCATGTGCTCATTTGCTCAACAAATATTGACCAAGAGCCTTCAATGCACAAACCCTAGGGAGAAAGAAACCCTGCCGTCATCTGCTTATGTTGGAGTGTACTACCCAACACAGGAGCAAACGGTGATGCCACGGAGCAAAAAGAACAGGGTCAAGGTGGTGGTGGGCGGAGCTAACAGTTCACAAATCTTGATAGGGCGAAAATCACCAAGGGTTTCACCTCCCTAAGGGACCCCCTTAGGTTCTCCAAGCTTCGACTTCCAAAAGCTTTTAAAATCTATCACCAAATGCATTGGTACAAAGCACCCAGGACAGGTGACTTATCATGTCATTCGCTAGAGCAGAGACAAAAGCAGGGTCCCTGCCCACGAGGCGTTTGCAGTCTAGAACCTCTCACCAAGAGGAACTCCAGCGACTTGGGAAAACCACGAAGCCCAGAGGTAGCCCCTAACTCGGGGCAGTGACAAAGGCCATCTGTGCGTCCCAACCCTCCATCCCTGCTCTGTGTGTTGAACAGGAAGTGAGAAGTGAGTGGACCCACGGAAGATGCAGAGGTTAATTAAACCCACAGGAAAGCAGGAGTGTGACTCACCGGGCCCCCGAATCGGGGTCCTGGAAGCCAGCGCTGTGGGCCTGGAGTCCACGGCCACAGCGTACAGTGTCTGCCTCTCAGAGTGGGGTGGGGGTCGTGGTGCTGGCAGGCAGAGACCACGGCCCCCACCCTTGGCCCCCGTCTTCACCGCCCCTGCCATACAGAGGCTCTCCTTCCAGTGTTCTACCTCTTGGCTGCATGTCGTGTGCTCATCTCCTTGGGAGTTTTCGGTCCCAGCGCCCAACTGCACTTGAAACCAGTTGGATCAGTCTTTCTGGGGGTGGGGCCCAGGCAGCAGGAGATGTAAAGCATCCCAGGTGGTTCTGGGGTACAGCCAAGTCTGAGCAGCACTTTGGCCCCTCACTGTCCCCACCTGGGCCTTGAGCCCCAGCTGAAACTTCCCTCCCAGACCACCTGGTCTCCCTCCCTATTTCAGTGTGAGGTTTTAGCTGTGCCCCCCTACCCCACACTGACCTACTATGGTCCCTCAGAAACTTCCAGGTGACCTGTGTGCAGCAACTCTATTTCCCAAGGAAAACTGGGATGTGGCACTTGGCACAGGCCACCCCATACTCTCCAAGGTGGTGAGCCCAGGCAAGTTAGAGCACAGAAAGTCCAATGACCCAAATGTTGTGTAGTGAGCACCTGTGTGTGTGTGTGTGTGCACGTGTGTGGAGAGGCAAGATACGACGTTAGGCCAGGGGGAGCTCGTGGGGGATGGACAGGAGCGCACCTTCACACAGGTGGGCAGAGTCGGTGCTGTTGTGTTCAGTGATGTCAGAAACTACACGAACAACTACCAGCTTCCCACCGACAGAGATGGGGCACAGCCCCCCACTCAGAAACCAGAAAAGAGCCGGAAGGCACGAAAGGATGGTGCAGCCCCAACAAGGAATGAATCTGAGCATAAACAGAAAACAGAAAAGCAGGCCACCTGCCTTGCCCAGTTGACAAGGGGAGATGGAAGCCCAAGGGGACCAGGGTGGAGAACGAGGATAAAACAAAATCACAGTAAGCCTCAGGTGAGGCCTCACAGCGGTGACCGACTGCTGCATGACTGCTCACTGCAACGGAGGAGGCTGGAAGCAGCACACGTTAGCTCACAGTTTCCGTAGCTCGGGAGCCTGGCCGCGGCTCAGCTGGGTCCTCTGCTCAGAGGGTCCCATGGCTCTGGTCAAGGTGTCCCAGTGGCGTCCTCGCGCCGGGGCTCTGAGGGAGAACACACCTGCAAGCTCACTCGGAAGCCTGCGTGTCCTGTGCCGGAGGACTGGAGGCCTCAGCTCCTCGAGAAGCTCCGTGGGTTTCCACGGCATGCCAACGTCGGCTGGCCGGCCAGCGAGGAGAGGCTCACAGCCAGTGAGCCGGCGGCACACGAAGCCACGGAGGTGACATCCCATCTCCTCTGCTCTGGTCCATGGTTACAGCAAGTCACAAGGGCCACTCACACTGAGTGGAAGGGACCATGGGACAGCATGAACACCAGGAGGTAGAGCTCACGGGGACCACCTTTGTTTCACTGTGATAAAATATACATAACAAAATGTACCGTTTTAACCATTGTAACCATTTTTAAGTGTACGTTTCAGTGCCGTGAAGTACATTCACACCATTATACAGCCATCACCACCATCCACCTCTAGAACTTTCTCATCTCTCCACACTGGAACTCTGTCCCCATTAAACATTAACTTCCCCAGACCCCTCCCCTCCCAGCCTGGCGACCTCCGTTCTCCTTTCTGTCTCCATGAATCTGACTCTTCCAGGAGCCTCATTCAAGTGGGGCCATAAATATCTGACCTTTTGTGACTGGCTGATTTGACTTAGCAGTCACCTTCCAGGTTCGCCCACGTGGTGGCATGTGTCAAAACGTCCCTCCTTGGGAGGTCGAGTAAAAGCCCTCCGGGAGCACGCGTCACACTGTCTTTACCCATGTGTCCATCAGTGGACACCTGTGCATATTCTCTGGAGTATAGGCACTTCTGGGTCCCACGGCACCGTGGGCCCTTTGAGGCCAGCGTGTACCTGCAACGGGGCAGTGGCTTGGGAGCCTGTGAAAGCTTTCGACGGGCGGAGGGACAGTGAAGGGTGCCCGGCCCTGGGGAGGAGCCTCTCCCTCAGCGATGTTGTTCCCCTACGAGAATGCACAGGCAGCGCAGGGTGTACAGTGCCCCGTGTACCAGGGCCCAGGGACACCATGTACCCCCCCACCTATGATTAGTTTGCCCCTGACTTTCTGGATTGTTCTGCACTTTCCAGGAATCTTTTTCTGTTGTGCTGTTTGCATTTTCCATAACTAGTTACTTGTTCTCTCTTCACACTCAGACAAGCCCTAGTGAAGGTAACAGCGTGCCCAGCACGGCCTTCAGGGCAACTGTGGGTGCCACAGACCAGAGCCCCGCCCCTCCAACCACATCTGAGGGTAGAACAGGTCCTCAAAAACAGGACACTCAGAAAGACTTCCGAGCCCTTCCCCCAGCCTTAGCAGGACAGGGGCAGTCCCTGCAGGAATGAGGCAGGTCCTCTGAGGAGCTCCCCTCCCCAAAGCCCAGGAAGCTGCTGAAATGAAAAGCCCAGGTTGACTCACTCACAAATGTTGAAGGAGACACACCCTTCTTTGCAAAGCAGCTGGCCACCGCCATCAGAACTCGAGAAAACAGCCTTCAAATCAAGCCCATTCTTTCCGAAACCCTCCCACACCCACATCCTCTGCTTTAATTTTTGCTTACCCAACAAGCTGCATGCGGTATGCTCTCACTGCCGGCTCACGAAAGCGAAGTCCCTGGGCTCTATGACTAGGAATAAGGGGCTCTTTCCTGCTGTCCCAAAGTAGCACAGGACGAGAGAGGGCAGCTGCCTGGGTCTGGATGGCCACCCAGGGAGCCTGGCTCGGTGGGCAGAAATCAGGACAGGTGGTGTGATGGGAATTCGCAAAGGCGGCAAAGCAGCCCGAAGCCCTTATCTCGATCCACGCCACCTCACCAGTGAAGGTGACATCGGAGGGGGAATGCCAATGAGGCCTGCGGAGCTCCAGACAGCCAAATACGGGCCGCTTTATTACGGAGTCTAAGTGACTGCAAACGGGCCATTATCAAATCTCTTCAGTGACAAAGCTCCATGTTGAAAGGAACAAATAAAAATAAGTACATTAAGCGCAATAAATCACAGGGCCCTGTCGCTGAGACCCATTATCCCTGGGGGATTACGGGACTGTTTTCCTGCCTGCCTTTCAGCCATTGGATCCTGGGTTTCCCATCATTGTTTTAATATTGCAGACATTACTCTCCGTGCCACGAAGTGCCTGCTGTTTTTCTGTAGTTCTGAGTAGCAAGGGCATAATTTGTTTTATGATTTGCTTGGGAGGGTAGCTGTTTTATATTCATCTTTAAAAGATACATTCGGTAATCGTAGCAATGAGACCCCTGCTTAAAAAACAAGCCCCAGCCCTGTCATCCCGCGCGGCATCCACGCGGCCACGGCTGCAGCGACCCAGAAGGTGCCCAACTATTTACCAGGAGAGCCGTACTGTTTCTGCGTGCCCGGTAACAGCTTCAGTCATGGAGAAAGAGCCACCGGATCAGGCGGAAGGCAGACTGGGCTGGAGGCAGGCAGCAAGAGGCTGGAAGGCCAGGGGCCTGGGCTGTACCAGGAAGTGGGTCTGACCTTGGACGGGTCCTCTGACCTCCAGGGCTGCCGTGTCTCCAACTGCCAAATAAACCAGTTGGTCCACATCCCCTCTCTGGAGGCCTAACGATTCTGCATTTCTGTAAGGTGCAGAGGGAGGGTGAAACACCTTAAGCCGGATAATACTTTTATTTCCTCCTCTTTCCCAACAAGATCATTACCAGATGCATCGTGAGATAAGACAAGCCATTATGCCACTGCCCAGGCCATCCTCCAGCAGTCCCTTCTCCTCTGCATGCTGACACCTCCCCTCCTGCCCCCTGGTTCCCTGAGAAGGTGTTTTCCAGGACACCTCATTGTGAATGCTGTGAACAAGCCCGCTCCCCGTTGCGTCCACTGTCTCAGGGAGGGCGCAGAAAGATGGGTACACAGGGAGGAATGCGCCAGGCAGGCCGCCACAGCAGCCCCCACTGACGTGGACCCGCGCCCCCATTGGAAGTGAACAGGCAACAAGCCCCTTTCGCTCTGGTGCAACCCGGTGCCGACTCCCGCTTGCAGTGTGGAGATGTCAGCAGCCCTCGCAGGCGCCCACTTCCATGGCCACATCGACACCCCACCACGAAGAGAGTACTTCTTGCAATGCAGCGTTTCCAGGTGGAGCGCTGCGTGAGGCGGCCACGTATCTACATTGACCCCAGACCTTCATCGCCTCTCCGAGAGGCGCTCACATAAAGCCCGCCCGATCGTGGCCAACTCTCAAATACTCTCTAAAGGACTCAAATTCAGGAAAGGCAGAAGTTACCAGATCTCCCGTGTTAAAAACAGAGCTGGGTTTTACAAATCACCAGAGCCCACAGAGCAGCCTCTTAGGAGTCGGCATAAAGGGGCCCCCTTCTCGCCAAGCCATTCCTCTGGCTTTGCAAAATTTGGTGTGACAACCCGGTAAATGCCCCGTGAAGTTAGACACAGGGTGGCTGTTAGCCTAGAACACAGGTGGCAGTTGCCAAGGAGGGAGCTCTGCATGCAAACAGGAGAGCGAGCTGGGAGACAGCCTTGCCAGGTCACCCAGATGGGCACTCCAGGCAAACGGGACCTTCTGTCCTTCCCTCGTCACCCCGGCCCAGTGCCTGGCAAGATGATCAACAACTGTGTGTTTGTCGAATGAGTCAACGAAGGGATGAAACAGAGCAAAGAGATGTGGACGATTCACAGCCCCTGGAAACTCCGACCCAGTTGATGGGGATAACGCTGAGATCTATTTAACAGAGTGAGACTTCGGCAGGGCTCTAAGCATCTCACAGAAAACACATAGATATGTATACACTCTAATAGCAATATGTCTCTCCTATGCTTTCTGTAAAAGGAAGTTGAAGACCCCAAATCCTTTTGACATCAGTGTGAGGGTTTTGAGGGTTGTTTTTGGTTTGTTTTGTAGCTTTCTTACCATTGCAAGTTACTAGGAGGAGGAGTTCTGAAAACATCCTTAACCTCTGCCCCAAGGAACCTCTGCTGAATGGCAAAGTATAATTCATACAAACAAAGCCATAAACATACCACACATTCCCACGCTCTCCATGAAAGATTCAAGGGTTGGGACAGATATCTCAGGATTTACTTCCACGTGGTACTGCCGGGCAGAGTGAGCGGCGAGCAGGTCAGGACCAGGCAGGTGACCAGCCGTGTCAGACCCCCTGGCGGGGGGGTCCCTTTGAAAGCCTGCTGTCAGCTTACGCCTTGTTTCCAGCGAACCCAGGGCTCAGGTCAAACGCTCCCACTTCCCAAAGGGCCTTGAACTGAAAAATCGCACAGAACGTGTCAAGTGTCAGATCTGCATGCTATTTACATACCACGTACTGGGAATAAGAGGCATCTATCATCCCGGGGGCAGGGGCAGGGGGACATTCTGCCATCGCCCAGAGCACTTTGGGGGGCGGGGTTCCTAAAGCACTTCCTCCATGTGACTGTATCTGATCCTCAGGCCGAACGAAGGAAGGAACCCGTGATGGGCCATGGAGGGCGAAAAGCTCAAGGAGTTATAGATTGAACTGTGTCCCCCAAGAAAGACATGTTGAAGTCCTACCCTCTCCTGGGACCTCAAAATGTGACCTTACAGGAAAACAGGGTCTTTCCAGAGGATTCAAGGTAAAACGGGGTCAGTAGGCTGAACCTCAACCCAATACGACAGGTATCCTCATAAACGGGGAAATTCGGGCACAGACACTCGTACAGACGGGAGACAATGCAAAGATCCACAGGGTGAAGATGCCCGTGCAACTGGAGTGAGGCTTCGCTACCCTGAGGATGGCCAAGGCCTGCCAGCCAACCCCGGAAGCTAGAGGCGCATGGAAAGATCCCCCTCTAGGGCCATCAGAGAGAGCGTGGCTTGCTGACACCTGGAGACAGCTTGATTTAGGGCTTCTGGCGTCCCGAACTGGGAAACAATTCACTTCTCCTGTTTGAAGCCACCGGCTCTGCGGTGTTTTGTTACAGCCGCCACAGGAATCTAACAAGAGAAGGTAAGCAAGCGTCGTACCCAAGGTGAGCTGGCAAAAACACGCAAACCGCAATAAGCCGCACTCTGTCAAAACTGCCGTGACCAGCTTTTGGTAAAGACGACGTCTTAGTCGCTGAACACTGTCCACACTGGCATAGAAAGAGGAGATAATATGTGGATGGATTTTTGAAAATTTCCTCCTCCTCCCAGGTAACAGCCATGTGCTTCAGCCACGTCCTGCAGCAAAAACCTTTCCAAAGCATCCGTTACGATTTCTGGATTGGACATAAGCAAAATTTGGGTGGGAGGTTTTGACACGAAAGGACTGCAATTTGACCAACTCCCTCACCGCAGTCTTTCGGCTGTGATATTCCATGACAAATATCGACAGAGCAGACAATGAACACACAAGCCATGTGAGAACAATGATAAACCAGGAGCGAGAACAATGACACCTGCTTGCCATCTGCTGAAAGAAGAGGACTTTCCACTGGGTGTGAATGGAAAGCGATTTCTCTCGGACATCCCAGCGGCCCCTTAGGGACTCGGGCCAAATTGACTGACAAACCCCCACACCTGCAAACTTGGTCCCCAAAACACAACACGTAGAATGACAAGCCTCCTTCACACACACCAGTCCTGGGACAAGGAGAGAGCCAGCTGAGCTCTGGGCTAGGTAACCCACCACTCAGTGTAGAGAGTAAGACATGCTGCTGGTCTGAGTGCAAATCCTGCCTTAGGGGAGCCTCCAACCCCACCCCCCAAAGAGTCATAAAACACTTTGCAAACAAGTCAGGGCATTTCAGAGAAGCTGTTACTGCAGCAACAGCTTAGGGAGGCAGAAGGCCCAGATTTCCACCATTGATTCCTAAGCACTTTCGGTAAACTCACCACCTGTTCGTATCTCTACACTTTGTCTTCTCCCTACTCCTATGAACGGGAAAAGTGCGCCCAAATAACACGCTGTGTCCAAGTGCCAAGCCTGACATTGTCAGTTCGCTCGTGCATAGGTGAATCCCTTACCAATTTGTACAGCAAACCAGGTTTATACATTAATATTAATCTTCAAAATACAACCCGCTCATGACGTTAAAACAACAGGTGGCGTTATGGGCTGAATTTTGTCTCCCCCAAATTCAGAAGTTGAAGCCTAAACCCGCAACCAGCCCAGAGTGTGATGGCATTTGGAGATGAGGTTTTAAAGAGGTGATTCAGGTTCCGTGAGGTTACCATGGTGGGCCCTCAGCCAGTCGGAGTGGCATGCTTACAAGAGGAAATTAGGAAATTAGGACACAGGGAGAAGACCAGGTGGAGGCACAGGGAGAAGACAGCCACCGCAAGCCAGGAGAGGAGCCTCGGAAGACCCTGCCGACACCTTGATCTCGGACCCACGGCCTCTAGAACTGTGAGAAAACGGATTTCTGCTGTTTCAGCCCCCGGGCTGCGGTATTTTGCCACGGCAGCTTGCACAGACTCACACAGATGGAGTTCCACAATTTTTAATTTCTTTTTGTTTTATTGTATAACCAACAGTCATTAAAAAAAGAAAAAAAGAAAGAAGAAAGAGGAGAATACACTAACGGGATTTTTCTTTTTGGCACTTCCTTAAAAGTCTTGAAACTACCAAAGCAGGGGACAGCAGGCATCACCCGTGTCACTGTGTCTACCCATGCTGGCCATCGGTGGGTGCAAGGGAAGCACGTGCTAGAGAGTAACAGGGTCGCAGAAAACAGACCTGCAGTCTGAGTGACAAGACTGCGAGATCACCGGGTTAATCTTCCTGCTGAACTCAGCTGGGTTTCCGTTTGCCCAGCTTTTCCTCAGAAACCACCCCTCCCCCAGCACAGGGGTGGGCAAAAGTAGGTCTACAGTCGCGTGTCTAGAAAGACATGCAGGTTATGATTATTCCGGTAGCTCTGTTAACTCACAAGAACGTCACTCACAACTCTCATCCTACTTTGCCTACCCCTGCACAGTCAGGAAGATAGTCAGTAATAATTCCAGGTGAGCACTGGAAATAGCAGGGGGGACACTTTACAAAGTGTATGACTGTCTAATCACTATGCTATATACCAGAAACCAATATAAAATAATAGTGAGAGTAAACCATAATTGAAAATTTCTTGAAGTTAAAAATGGTAAAAATAAAATAAAATACATAGATTGTGATTTTTTAAAAAGAATATAACAAAACATCACCCCTCCGCCACTCTCCAGGCAATTCAAATTGGACTGACCCATTCTCCTAGGACCAGGGAGGTGATGTCAACCCTTCTAACCGGCTCACGACCAGATGCTCTCCTTCCGCTGTGATGGCCACATGGACAGCATGTAAAGCCAGAGCTCCCAAGGACCATCTCTGCCAGCCATGGGGACACTCTGCCCGAAAATGACACCAACAGGAAAACAGAGTCAAAAGATGGAGCAACAACTTCATGATGGCCCCTGGTGCACCTGGATCCAGCACTACCTGAGGCTGCCCTCTATTTTTCTGTGACTTAGACAGTTAAAGTCTAAATTTTTTATTTGTTTGTTTAACATCAGTGTGCATTGGGCTTCTATCATTTACTCTAACACAGTCCTCATCGTACCCCCGAGGCACTCTGGCATGCACGGCCCCGCAACCAGCTAGACAGCTAAGAGTGTCACCAAAGTTTCAAGGGTGCTTCATCAAAAGAGCAATGCATGAACTTCCAGAGACATCAATCCATACCCCTGAAATTCTATGAAGAAATATATATCTATCTATCTCTCTATATACATATATCTGTAGATATATGTAGATAGATATATCTGTAGCAGAAAAGAACTTAAGAATTACTCACCCCAACTTCAGTATCTGGGGGGAAGTACAGTACAATGACCCTCAAACTCTACTGGAATTCTGAAGTTTAAAAAATTTTTAAGATTAAAAATTTGTACGATTTTTAATCTTACCTACTCATTAGGCTGACATCTGAAGTTTTCATCATAAACTAAATCATGTCTATGGACATAATTTTCAGCATATGATAAACATGAACTTTTTAAAATAAAAATCTTTGTCACATTTATTTAATGGGATCTCGCAATCGGATAAACACCATTCATTTTAAAAATTCAAGAGCGAGTTCTTTTTTTTAATCTTTAAAATGTTACACCATTGCTTACCCTGAGAAAGCAGCCCAAATGCCCTGTTTCCGGCATCGAGCGTAAACAGGGAAAAGAGAACGCAGAAAAGGGTATACCCCTGAGGAAGGCCTTCATCAGAAGGCCCCCACGCACCAGTTTCAAACAGTCCCTTTGTTCGCTGTACCTTGAGGTTTTCATACCCAGATCAAGGTACCAGAGTAAGATCAGTGTCGGGGAAGAGATGTGCCTTTAGAGGATGGGAAGGATGACTGAAACTGACGACGGGAAGGATGACTGAAACTGACGACTGGAAGGAAGAACCATGGGCCTGGTAAAGGTGATCTCAGGCCAATCGATTTGGGGCAAGGGTCCACAGGGGAGGCTGAAAATCTAGAAATCGATTCCCTTAAAACTATGGGCACCTGCATACTCCATGGGAACTCTTCATGTGTCCCCGGGGTATGCATACCCCAGTGTCAGATGACCTGGGAAAGTAGATTATGAGACAGAGATGAAGAGACAGGAGTCCGCAGACACAACTCGGTTGCACCCCCTGGCTTTGTCACTTGGGCAAATGACCCTGTTTCTGAGCCTCAGCTTCCTCACCTATCAAACGAAACCGCTCAGCTCGGAGGGTTGTAGTGAAGATCAAGGCCGTCCTGTGGGTACAGCACCTCTCGCATGCCCGTAAGAGACATTCGGCAAGTGGCAGCTGTCACTGTTACCACCATTATTACAGTCCCTGTTATTTTAAATACTGTTAATCACAACTTGCCAGGGAAGAGTCCTCCCTTGCCTACAACTTTCGTTCGCTCTCCTCTCCCTTACCTGTCACAGCTCAATTTCCCAACGACAGAAGGGAGCAAGGAGACAGAAAGTTCATGAGAAGAGCCCCGGGGGATAGCGAGCAAGCATGTGCCTTAATCTCGGGGCCTCTGGAAACTTTCTGAGACCTCTGAATGGAGGTGAAAAGAGGACAACGGGGCCCCTCTCACCCCCAGAAGTCACCTGTTTTCTCACTTTACCAAGTACGGCCACCATAAGGGGTGAAGAGCACATTATGTGTGTGTGGGGGGGGGGGGGAGGCACAGAAGCTGTAAATAACAACGGTTACAATTGCTAATACATACTAAGTGTTTTCTGAGTGCCAACGCTGTTCTAAGCATCACACACACATTAACAGATTTAATGAGCCCAAAGACGCTCTTTCAAAAGGAGTTATGGACAAACCCAAGCAAAAGGAAAAGGAAAATGTCAAACACTAAGACCCAGAGACTGTCCCTTCATGTGCATTAAGTCAGGCCACTGCTGGAAAACCAACAGGGCTTCCTGAACCATGTCACCAACGCCCGTGCCAAGCACAAGTTTGTAAAGTTCTGCCCGTGCCTGAACCACACAAACCCCCCGGTAAGCCCAGGGCTCATTGATCACTCCTCCGTGATTCATCGGGCCATCCCGTGCACGCAGCATCGATGTCCGGCTCACAAGGGCAGTGTAGTAAAAACCCAAACGGACCTCACAAATACTGCAGGCAGTGAGAAATATTCCAACATAAACACACGGTTATCCAAAGAACGGTCTCTGGGCACTGCCACTGAGCTTCCGCGCAAATTCATCCAGTTCTCCCTAGCCACTCCTCATCCTGTCTGATCATTTCTCCATCAATGATAATTGCAGCTCTGCAACAGGTTCTTGAAAGAATGTGGAATGTGGAATGTGTTGCCAGAATCAAACACGCGAGGGCAAGGCCTGCTGTAACTTGAAAGAAAGGTATGCTTTGGACCGCCTGATACCGACGCCCAAGGACTGATCTTCCCCATCAGGCTTTTAGAAGTCTAAGAGGAGAGAAAGAGGAGGCTGAAGATCTGAGAAAACGGGAAAAGCAAAGGGTGAAGACTGCACACAGAGAGGGGGTAGGGGTGGGGGTGTTGGCAGCAGGCAGCTGAGGTTTCACAGACCAACAGAAGCGGAAGCCACTGAGGGGGGGGGACACAACAGGTCTTCAAGCTCCCCCTCCTCCCACTTCAATATTCGGCCTCGAGGACTCAGCCTCGAGGACTCACGGGAAGACATTTCTCAGTCTGGATGGAGGGTGAGAGCTCCTTCTCCACCTCCGCCTTGACCTCCTCCACCCCCACCCCCCTCCATTTCTGCCACCTTCACCTCCAGATCAGCGCCATCTCTACCATCATCACCTCCAGCTCCTCCCCCCTTCACCACCACCACATTCCTTGAAGGCATCACTACACCCCAGGGAAGGCCCACAACCATTCTGGTCACTGGCAGGGGGGGCAATACATTCTTTAGGTTTCGGGATCCCTTGAAAAGCTAACTCACATCCGCCCACATGCCCCTGCAGCACAGTGCAATAGCAACACTTAGGTTCAGTAGGAAAGGATTATATTATGCCTGGACAACAAATTAAATGAGATTCAAAATAACCTCCACCATCACTACCAGGACCTTGCACTGTGTAGACACCGTGCTCCAAGCATATGGCAAAACCCTGAAGCATCCCCAGAGATACCGGATGCAGTCTTTGCTGAAAGGCTCCCACACTCTGGCGAGACAGCCAGCCGGAAGGACTGGGAATATGGTGCAGAGCCTGCAGCAGCAAAGGCAGGACAAGGCGCAGACGTAGCCTGGAGGAAGGGCTGCCTGAGCTGGGTTTTGAAGGAAAAATAGAAGTGCCCCAGGCAGATAAAGAGGGAGAAAGCTTATCAGGCAGAAGGAGAGGACATCTGCACAGCTCGGCTGGGTGGAGAAAAATAAGCAGTAAGGAAGAAAAACAGTGAGTTAGGGATTGGTGACGCATGAAACAGGCATGAGAGAAGAGGAGGCCGCAGGGAAAGGCAGGGACCAGTTCCTAACTCGCTTTGAGTGCCCTGATAAGGAAGAGAGCTGTTTTCCAGTTGCCGATCATAAGCCAATGAGATCATTGATCAACAGATCAATGAGATCAACAGATCATTCTGCTCTGGCTGGTGGGGCTCAGTGGATTGAATGCAGGCCTGCAAACCAAAGGGTCACCAGTTTGATTCCCAGTCAGGGTACATGCCTGGGTTGTGGGTCAGGTTCCCCAGTAGGGGGCGCTTGAGAACAACCACACATTGATGTTTCTCTCTCCCTCCCTTCCCCTCTCTCTAAAAATAAATAAATAAATAATGTTTTTTTTTTAAAGAACTTTCTAGAAAAGCCTTCTTTCTTTGAAGATTAAAAAGAAAGACTTTCTTTCAGGGACTGGACTATCCAATTTGAAAAAAACTTGTTATCCAGAATGGCTGACTCTCAGATTCCAAAAAGTGTGTCATGCAAACCTCTCAGCAAGGCCCTCCTCGGGCAGAGAGACGCCGCCAGTCACGGAGTCGGGAGTCCAGATGTCGGAGCTCCCATCGGTTTGCCCTCAGCCCTCCGCAGCCCACCACTCAGGAGCAAAAGAAGAATGTTCCATGCTATATCCCTCATCGGGTGTCATCCAAGGCTAGGGAGAAGGTCGTTCTATAACCCTGGGCTCATTTGAACAAACCCCCAACAAGAGTCTATTTTCGCCCAAGCTCCAGCCCCATGCTCGGCCAAGCCAAGGGAGAAAGTGCTATTTTAAGCATTTCGGCTGGTGTCACAAACACTCTAGTCCAACAAGGCAGCTTTTCAGCGGGCAATGAAAACCACCTGAACCTTCGATAGCAATGACAGGTGGGAGAAAAATTCGGAAGCGTCCCTCAGCTTCCACCCCACCATAACCGTTCTAGCCAGGTGGCCTTCAAAACTCCATATACAAACTTGTGCAAAAGCCTGTTCAGTGACCTCCCAACTTTCACCTCTCCCCACTCCGTCCAATCTGCCCCCAGTACTGTTACTAGGTTCATTTCCCCAAAACAGAGCTTGTAACAGTCAACACACCACCCTCCCAACCAAGCCACCCCGCCTTCTGAAAGCCCACAGCCCCAACCTTGCTTGGCAACTTCCTCTCCAACTCCCTGCTCACAGCAACTCAAGTCGGCTCATTGTATTGACCCAAAACATATGTGCACCCTGTCAACCGAACTCGGCCACTCTACCTCCCTTCATATCTTCCACTCAAATTTTAATTACCCTGTGTCCAAAGCCTCCACTCAAGTCATACCTCCCTTGAGTTGACGCAGCTGAAGTTGGCTCCCACCACATTTCGGCTTCCACGGTCCACAACCATTAACTGCACTGCCACGTGGCTTCTACTGTTGCTCTGAGCTCTTCCTTCGAGTCTTCTATTATTGCTTAACGTATCACACAATTTTCTGCAGTTGCTCCGACTATGTGGGCAAGGACAGAAGGCTTTCGATTTAATTTACTAATTGTTTATTAAAGGATTCCTCCTTGCTAGAAGCCAATGCAGTGAGATGCTCCCATCGATACAAGGATGGGCGTAACCAGCCACAGCACCGAAGGAGCTGACACGTAAGCGAGGAAGTAGGAAAAGTCTGCAGTTGCTGGCAACGCTGTGTGCACGGTGACAGGCACTTTGGGGTGTTTGGGGCAATTTTTCTTCTCACCCTGTCCTTCCACCATGTATTCACTAAGACCCATATCTAATCTCTTCTCTTTTCTTCCAGAGAGAGGGGAAGGGAAGGAGAAAGAGAGGCAGAGAAATATCAATGTGTGGTTGCCACTTATGTATCCCCCACTGGGGACTTGGCCCATGACCCAGGTATGTGCCCTGACTAGGAATTGAACCAGTGACCCTTTGGTTCGCAGGTCGGTACTCAATCCGCTGAGCAACACCAGCCAGGGCTAATCTCTTCTTTGACTCCCTCAGATCTGATGCTACTCACCCTGTGCCCACTGCTCTTCATTAGCATGGTACTGCCTTGCCAAGCAAGACAAGGCTACCGAATGCGTGGCAGGTGGCCTCCTCACCTCCGTAATCCCGATGTCAAGCAGGGACCTGCACGGAGCAGCCTAGGGAAGGCTGGCTGAGTGCGTGAAGGCAACGTCATCAAAGAGACAGAGTGCACAGAGCCTAGGGCAGGAAGGAGAGATTTTGACCCGACAATCTGGACCATTCTCTTTACCTCCCTAGCCTCAGTTTCTGCAGCTGCTGGTCCAGCGGGGCTCCAAGCCCTGGTGGCGTCTCCACATAGCAGCTCTGTGCTGCACGGAGGAGGTACCAGTGAGCATTTACAATACTGAGAGGGCCAGCTGCGAACAATTGACATCAACCGAGAAAAAGGAGAGGTCACCAAGATGGCAGAGGGCAGCTCTTCCCACTGGACCCAGAGCACACATGTTCCTTCCTCCCTGGTCTCAAGTCCCCTTGGCCCCCCTAACCCGAGAGGCAGGCCTCGCATCCACATCTGTTCAGAGCCATCATCACCAGCATCACCAGCTCTGAAAGTACTATCATCGACAATCCATCCTGAGCTTTGTTGCATTTGCAATGCTTTCCAAGTCACGTTCAAGACAGCCTGGCACGTGCATCTGAACAAAGTTGAGGTTGCGAGCACGCCCCCTCCTCTCAAGCCGGAGAAGTCCATCCCGTACAAACTGAGAGGAAAGAAACACACTAGACATTCCGGTATTGTACTTCCCTTGCCTTTTTACAAAGCCTACAATGTTCGCAACACAACAATGACCCCTAAGAGAACGTGTTTGCCGATCTAAAATGTCTTTTCACATTTTTTAAAATAACAGCTTCCTACGGAGGCCTCGAAGGGGCTGAGTGTGGAAGCCTCCAGGTATTCCCTCACCTCTCCCTCCCCCGTTGCCCCACACCAGTTTGGAAAACAGAACCATTCAGAATTCATTCACGAACTAAACCATCCCGTGTGGACACAAGCACTCATTAAGTGTGGGCCCACTAAGCACCAGGCACCAAGCCTGGGGGCGGAAAAAGCCCCACCTGCTCACGTCATTCTGCCTGTGCCTCGCTGGCTTCTGAAGTGACCGCAAAATGCCATTCCCAGACGAGAGCTGACAGCAGTCAAGGAGGCTGGTGCACAAATAGTGGTGACATATTAAGGATCTACGTTAACTGTTCTGGAAACAAAACGGGGGAGGGATGGTTCCCAGTTAGCCACAGAAATGTTAACCTCACTCAGTAATAATAAACATGGATTTAATGTAGCCAAGGCAATCCTACCACAGAATAGCCCTGAAGAGCCCACGATTCCCTGCTGGAGCTCAATTTAAAAAAAAAAAAAGAAAGAAAGAAATGAGGAAGAGTGAAATCCCCACATGCCGATGTCTGCTGCACACCCTCCTCAATCCGAATGCTACCGTGGAGAGCTGGGACCATCAGCAAGCTCCTTCTCCCCTCCTAGCCTTGGCTTTGGCACTTCAGGGGGAAAAACTGTGTTAAGAGCAAAACCTCTCCCGGCAGTCAGGGCTCCATCGCCATCTGCCCATCCAAAGCACAGCCCCTTAATGTGACAAGAGAGGCTAAAATTATGGGTGAGATGGCACTTTCCATTCTAGTCCCGGCCTGTGATTATCTGTAACTCCAGGTTGCCCAAAATTACCTCTGGAGCCTTAAATGCCTTCCATTTTATTTCATTCCTAGAATGAATTCTTTTTTGGAAACTTTCCTAAGAGATAAAGGAACAAAACACCCAAAAGCCCTAGATATTTCCGCTGCAGGGAAGAAGAGCCAGTAGGCAGGCATGATTTTGATTTTTTTTAACATCTCATGCATATCACCTCTACTGTATCCTCAGGCAGCACCAAATTAATTCCTTGTCTCTGCAATTATGAAAATTAAGAATCCTGGAAACTCTTACCAAATTCACTTTATAAACCACTTCTAGTCTTGATATATTCTTAGAGGTAGTCTGTGAGGATGGCTAAGAAGCTCATGCAGGAGGGGGTTATGACTGATACCTCCAAGAAGAACTAGTTATAAATAAGCAATCTGACCCAAGTAAGTAAGTGACATTATGTGGTAGGTTAGTGGTTACAAAGTTTATGTCACTACTGTGCTTCTTTCAGTAACAGAGTTAGGTATTAGGCTCCTTGACAAGTAAATGTAGTCAGTTATTTGTTAAAACACCAGAAATGTTTCAACTTGATTTTAATGGAACAAGTGAGGCTCCCAAAAGCGTCCATCATGATTGTATGAATCAAATACTTTGAAATACAGCTAGCTGTTTTTTAAAAAACTTGCTATGCATCCCTTTTGTAAAATAAAAATCCTTTTGTACCCCCAAACAATTACTTATCTTAAATGAGTTGCTCTTTCTTAAAAATTTTTTTTTATTTATTTTTAGAGAGAGGGGATGGGAAGGAGAAAGAATGTGGTTGCCTCTCATGTGTGCCCTACTGGGGACCTGGCCTGCAACCCAGGCATGTGCCCTGACTGGGAACCAAACCAGCGACCCTTTGCTTCACAGGCCCGCGCTCAATCCACTGAGCTACACCAGCCAGGGCTTAAATGAGTTGCTCTCAAGATCGGATTTTATATGCCGAGTTCTCCTACAATAGGGCACTCTTAGATTTCATTTCGATACTGAAATAGTAATAGTAATGTAACAAACTTTGTATTTACATGGCACTTCAAATCTCCTCTTTCCAATAAGCACTGCCCTCTTTACCCAGGAGGCCTGTGCCAGAGTGGTGAGTCAACTTCTAGCAACTCACAAACGTAGAGGCACTCGGTCTTGCTGACTTGTACTTCTACACAATTGCTCTCTGTCTCTTTCCTTCTTGCAAACGTCCCTCCCCACATACTCGCCCAGTAGCGCCCCTAACAAGGTAGCCTCCCACGCCAAATGTAAGGGATTTCCTTTTTATGGCAGAGTCCAGGCTTTGCAAAAACCCAAAGGGTCAAGTCAGGTTTTAATAACTTAATTTGGAAAAAATACTAACATTGTTAGTATTGCTTTTTGTCACAAAGCATGTATTCTCAAGTGGTTCTCCAGGAATAGTGTAACATCCCAGAACCAACAGGTTTGCACAATACCTAAAGTGAGCAGGCAAGTCTAGCTGCTTGTACAGGAACGACCTTGTGCACCAAAGAAGTTCCAGTGCAGGCTGCAGCACACAGACCCCACCCCAACACAGCAAAGGCGTTCTGACCCTTTTCTTCAGCACTGCGTACTTACAACGTTTTCCGCTTCAAGGCAGAGTACACCTTTGAACTGGTCAGACTTCTTCCCATTTCAGAGGTAGATAGCTTGAAATAGGCCAAGCTTTGCCACTCAGTACCTCAAGCAAGACCTTTCCCTCTCTGGGCCTCTAGATTCCTAGTCACCAGATTAAAAAAAAAAAAAAAACCCACACAAACAAACAAACAAACAAAACTCACTTATGTAGAAAGACAGGCCTAAAGCCCAGAGAGGTCAAGAAGTATTCTAAGGTCACACAGCAAGTTAGCACAGAATGATGTAACACTCCTAATTCTACATGAGCCCCCTTGCCTCCCACTCAACACAGGAAAGGGTAGTAATGACAACACACACACACGCCAGGCTTCTTTCACCTCCACTGTCCTGGCTCCTGTTTCTGAAAACCTAAATATACTTGGCCCTGGAGATTGCTGCTGCAACTGTGATTTTCCATTCTCTCTAATACCCTCTGGCGGTTGTGCTGTGGATTTTCTGCCTCACGACATAGTTTCCTCATTCCAGAAAACACACACACACGCACACAACCCCCCCCCCCAAGATTATAAAACTCTTCCTTTCCCAACAGCAAAAAAGTTGAGGCCAGAACTGACGTGATTCAAATTCAGGAATCTTGTTCAATCGTTAAAAACGACCATAACTCTACCCAGAAGCACATCTGACAAGACAGAATTTGTTCTCACAGAGGATTTCTCCCTCCACAGTATAGATCATTTGTCAGGGACATTGTCATTTCCCCCACTGCTGCGTAATCGCATAATGAGAGCCCCGGACGTAATTCACGTGCACAAGAAGACAGACTATGGTCCGTGAGGGACCCTTTTCTTATTCCCGTGGCTAATAGCTTGTTCAAGAAGAGGCAGAATGCTACGGGTAGATGAATGAAGGGCAGAAAAGAAATTTTCTGTTTTTTAATAAAAATGTGGGATGATCAACTAGACTCTTGGATCTCACCCAGCAATTGGTCTTGCCACCGTTTAAATGAATACGCAGAGCAGGAAGCGAAGGTACAGTACTCAGCGTGGATGCTATGTAATTATTTCCCTTCTAACATCCCGCTTGCTCCCCTCTAACTACTACTATTCCCCATTCACACACCACACACATTAAGGTTTCCATGTGGTTCTTCCCTCCTGGGACACCTCTCTGCCTTTCTACTATCCTGGCAATATCACACCCAGCCTTTGAACAAACCTGTACAATGGTACTCAGCTCACAGCTATGGTTCAATGTCTGACTCCCCTAAAAGGCTAGAAACTAAACGTGGCACCTCTATGCGCCAGACCATGGGATCTGCCACATAACAGATGCTCAATTATTATTTGTTGAGTTAAAAAGGAAAAAAAAAAGTCTTCTAAAATACATTTACTCAAGCCTTAACTTTACAGGCTGCTGCCTACTGCTCTCCAAATGGCGGTCCGGTCAGAGGGCAGCCGAGTGCCTCTCGGGGTCAGATACTCGAGCAGCAGAGCCCCATCCACACTAGCGGACCCTAGGCGGTGGCTGTAATTCGAAGGTGTACCCAAGGAAGGCCAGGATCCTGTCCCAACTTCTTCCCCCACCCCTGTCATCCGGCTTCCCTGACATTCACAAGACTTCATCCAGAGCCTCAGGACCTCAGTATATTTCCTCTCCAGGACCAGTTTTCACTAGTCGATGTTCAATGGCAAATTTAATAGTGTTTGCCTGTTCCAATCTCTTACCCCTTGGCTATACTGCGCCTATGAGAATCAATCTATAAAGCCTTAATAGCAGAAATAAAGCTTTATGCTGACCATTTTCCCTGGACAACAACAATAGCTCCCCTCAAACTACCTAAATATGCACAGTACACATGGGGAAATGATCAAAACCAAGATCTACCAGACCCCAGAGTTCAGGGAAATACAATAACTCATGTAGGTCCAAACACTGAGCTAATTCTACCCGCTGGGTCGGGTCTTTCAAACTCCACTAAGACCTAAACCTTGGCAACACCTGCCTTTTTCTGCGCCAGTGTTCTAAACTGGGTCGTCTCTTCTTGGACTCTCTCTCTCACCTGTCCTGTCTGCCCACCTCTGCCGTCAGCTTTGATGAGACTTGGCCACTGTGGCTAAGGTGAGCCTGGGCAATGGGCTTTGTTCTTCAGCAAAATAGAATTATCGTCCAGTGCTGCTGGAAGAAACCTGGACGTTCGTGATTTCATACTGTTAAAAATGCAGGGAGCGTCTGAGATGAAAGTGTAACTACATTATCAAATGCCATGTTACATCCAGAGACAACGGACCCTCAAAAGCAACACTGGGTGTAGGGGAATCCACCCCTACACAGCGGTTCATCACACAGAATTTTTGATTCTAGAGTGGGTGGTCTACAACCACCTATTCAACCAATAGTGGATAGAAAATAGTTACCCCCTATGGGGCCGTGTATAATGAGCACTTTTGGCCCAAACTTTTGAGGGAAAAATAAGGATGTGCATTATACAAGGGCATGATGATTACATACCATGGTATAATGGGTAAAATAATCCTGTGTATAATGAGCATAAAAAGGTTGGTGCACATTATACATGGCAAAATACGGTATTTTCCATCTGTGGTTGGGAATGCAAAATTATTGTTTTCCATCAGGATTTGTTGTGAAACCTGAGGATAGGAAGCTCTGTCTGTATTTTCTGGGGGGAAAAAGGGCACATAAGGGAACCTGCGCCCTAAAGGTCACCCGTACTCTTCTAAGATGACAGTGAGAAATTTCACCTTTAATGGAGTCAAACCTAGACTCCATCCAGAACAGAGGAAGCCGATTTTATGGAGACTGCTGAGGACGCACAGTCCAAAAACCAAAAGTCAGAGTTTTGATCACAAACTCTTAAGGAATTTTAAGTTAGCATGGTCTAATGCCCCAAGGATGGAGTTCACAGGAAGGTCTGTCTCCCCAAAAATCTATAAACCTCACATACTTAGACAAAACTGAGTTGCTCAGCATTGCACATAACACTTCACAGTTGACCTGTTCTGAGTTGCCCAAAAGACACTTAAGATGTGAGCAGGCCCCCCACCTAAGCATTAGCAGTGCGAGCATGCACCAGACACCAAAAAGTTGGGGGTCACGGCCCCACAGATACATAAAGCACAGCTTTTTGCAACATGAATCCTTATGATTTTGGTTTTTGTGTTTGTCTGTTTGTTTTCATTGAGTGTATTGGGGTGACACTGGTTTGCAAAACCACCCAGGTTTCAAGTGTACAACTCAATAAAACATCATCTACACACTGCATCGTGCGCCCATCACCCCAGGCAAAGTCCCCATTTCCTCCCCTTCTGCCCACCTCAACCTACCTTCCACCACCACCACACTGTTGTCTGTGTCTGTGTGCTTCGTGTGTGTGTGTGTGTGTGTGTGTGTGTGTAGTCTGGGTGAGTCCTTTCACTTTCTGTCATCCAGGCCTCCACCCCCCATCCCCTCTGTCTCTCTGTCCCTTGTGTCCATGCCTCTGTTTCTGTTTTGTTTGTCAGTCTATTTTGTTCATTAGATGCCACATGGAAGTGAGATCATCTGTGCAGGTCCTGTGTTTTCTTCATCTGCAGTGGAATAGAAAGAAAACCAGTCCCCCTAGTGTCCTGCCACTGTAGGTGGCTGCAGATGGCGACACTCCTGCCTCCGCTTTAAAGCACAAGCTCAGGAACCCAGAACCCAACCTTCGCCTGCGTCCCAGGAGGTGGAAGCGCTCCCAGGACCTGCAATGAGACGACCAACTTTTCACTTCCATGCTAAGGCCCTTCGAATTACGGTGTAAACGGCAAAGGCACCTGCATCCTCTCACCCCCAAAGGTTAACCCACAGCCCAGCCCACTTCATGAAGTGAGGCGGGCCCCCACTTGTCCGCTCCTCATGCCCACTGCAGAGTGACTGGTCTTTGAAACCCTCTCTCCCCCGCTAGGCAGACTGCCTTCCTTTCCCCTCCACCTTGGCAAACCCACAAAGATCTCAATCTTGACAACTTTTGCCTCTCTATCCCAGTTAGCTTTCTTCCCCACATGGAATAAACAAGGCCAGGCCCGTGAAATGTGTGTTCTCCTCAAAGCAATTTTCCCTAAAATGAAGTGCTCCTGAAAAATAAAGGTACGACAAGAGACGGGTGAAACCTTAATGCCAGGTCCTCACTGTTTCTTATCCCCAGCGAGGGCTCGGCATGCCTGTAAGTAACTCATTCATGTCACCCATTTGTGAGAGATGAGAAAAGAAACCACCCCTGCCCCCTTCCTAATTTAGAACCTTCCCTGATCTGAGGTCTATCCAAGCTGACTCCTGAGGTGGGAAGACAGGAGGAGAAAAATTAACCTCAGGGGACTGCCTCCCTCCACGAGTGAATAAGCACTTGGAGTTTCCACAGTGTCAGAGGGATGACAGCTGCATTTAGGCGAAGTGACCCCCTGTTGCCCACCCACACCACCCCTCCCTCAGACCCCAGAAAGGAAGCCAGAGCCTCAGCTCTCTCTTGGGGCACTTACATAAGACCCTGTAAAACTTCCTGTGACATTCACAGAAAATGTAAGCTGCTATTTTGCTCCCTCAGGAGACCCTTTTAATGGACTGAGAGGCAAAATGCAAGGATTCTCGGAATGCAGCAGAAATCTGCTGGACGGAGGTACACCGGCTCAGGGACGGAATAAAAAAATCCATCTCCATTAAACAGGGTCAGCAGGGGCGGGGAAGGTTTCAATGTAAGAGAGGCAATCTGTTCCTTCCGAAGTGACCCATTTAAAATCAGATGGTTCCAGGGGAAGCTTATAGGTTAAAAAAAAAAAATTAAACAGCCAAGACAGGCTTTGCAGAACTAAGGTTCCTTCAAGAAAAAAAAATTAAAAAGAAAGCAATGAGGCAATGAACAAAACAACTTCAGGAGGCACAAACTTTGGAGTCAATCGCTCCACCCTTTAGAAACAGTGACATTCACAGAAACGCCGGGATCACTCTGTATTGATCACTCATCACAAGCAGCTGTGCCTCATAGGAGTGACACTGTAGTTGGGTTTCCACTCTACAGAAACCGCTGCCACCCAACCACTGTCTCCTATAGAGGGACTCGCAAGCTGTGGCTGCTCACCCCAAATCCGCCTCCGCTCTCTGCAACAAGGAGCAAAGAAAAGTTCTTCACAGCATCACGTCAGGACAAGGCAGGTGGGGATCGACCAAGAGGGGCCGCTCCGAATACAGCGAATCCCCCCAAAACCCAGGTGCTGGTGGCGGGGGAGGGGGGTGCGGACACCTCACCTCCCGTTGCTAGTGGTAATTTCCTTGCTTGCTCCTAGTTAGCAGCTTGTGTGCCCGGTAGGCCCTGGGACGGGTCCTGGGGACAAGAATCTCAGAGTCTCGGGGACTTCCACCTCCAGCCTCTCCAGGGCTCCCGGCCCAGGCAACAGAGGGTGTGTCCACACTCCCTTCCTCTCCACCAGAATCCTGAGCATAGGTGGTACCAGCTACAGGTTCGGAGAAGTTGTCCAGCGCCGCTCTCCAGGGCGCCCCCGCGGTTGCTCTCGGGCACCCCCAGACTCTTACCTTGGCCGTGACTGCCGCCAGGCAGAGAGATCGCGGAAGAACTGGGTGACGCGGCGGCGCCGCCTAGGAGGCGCAGGGGGTCCGGGTCGGGGTCCCAACAGGAGCTGCCCTTTTCCGAACCGCTGAGCCGAGCGCACACTTCGGGGCAGCTCCGGGCTCCAAACGCTGAGAAGGTCCGGGTCGCCCAAGCTGAGCACTCTCCCTTCTTTCGCTACTGCTGGTGCCGCTTCTTGGAGCTGTTCCCTGCCTCGGAGACTCTTCCGAGCCGCGGGCGCCCGGCAGGGACAGAGGCCTGGGTCCGCCTCAGGCTGGGTCCGGGGAGGGGGCGCTGGGTTGAGACGCCGCTGGGGCCGGCTCCACCTCCCACGCTCCCAGCCGCTTCACCCCTTCAGGGAAGGGCCTGTCCGCTCCCGGCCCCGCGAGGTGAGCGCAGCCGCGCCCCCAGCTTTGGACGCCCAGGCTCCCGCACCGCGGCGGGGCAGCGACAGTCCGGCCGGGCCAGGCGCCGAGCGCGGCGGCGGGGGTGCTGCAGCCGGTCGCCGCGCCCCCGCCCCCCGGGCCTGCGCCGCCCGCTCGCGGCTCCGCGGGAAGGAGGCGCTGGAGAGGGCCTCGCCCCGGCCTGGGGCGCGGGGCCCGGGGCGCGGGGCCGGGGGAGGCGCCCCGAGAAGGTCACCGGAGCGGAGGCGGGGCGCAACGCGGTGGGTGCGGGGAGTCGAAGAGGGCGTCCCCGCAGCCGCCAGGAGCGCTCGCTGGCCTCGGCCGCCGCCGCCTCCGAGACGCGCCTGCTTCTCCGAGCGCCCAGCACTCGGAGCTGGGCGGCCGCTGCAACAGTCGCCCGCAGCCGGGCGCCACTAGCGGGAGCAGGCGCGCGATCCCCGCTTCCAGCTCCTAGGCTTGGCTGGGGCCGCCGTGCGGGTGCTGGCGGGGGGGTGGCGGGCGCTGGGGTCCGAGCTATGGGCTGGCTCGGCCGCCGCGTGCCCAGAGCGCCGGGCTCGCTCAGCAGCTGCAGTGACTGTGTGTCTGTGTCATGTCTGTGCAGCTGGGGGGGACCGCGAAACAGGCCGGGCTCGGAGCGGGGGCGGGGCCTGCGCGTTCCTCGGCGCCCGCCCTCACCCCGTGATGGCGCGGATGACCAGTAGCAGGCGCCTCTCCCGCAGAGGCTCCGCCCCGCAGTGAGGCTCCGCCCTCCTACTGCTTCAGTTTGCTCGCACACAGGCGGAAGCAACACCCGGATCCGGGATCCCGGCTTGGGTCAGGATGAAAGGGTGCTAGCCGGGAGCTCCCCGCCCTTCTTCCCCCTGCCCCGCCGCTCCGGGCTTGGCGAGCCTCGCGGAAAGAGGGGGAAGGGAAGCGGGGCAGGTCCGCAGCTGCCGTCGTAGAGACTCTTGCAGGCTCATAGGGCCCCGCTGCCTGTCCATCCTCCCTTATACAAAACAGCCGTCGTGGGAAGTAGGAAGTTTCCCCGCCCCCACCTTATACTCGGGTCACCGCTTCCCTGGTATGGGGCAGCCTGAGACTTCGAGGAGCCACGTTGAAGGGCTTTGACAGCGTCATTTTGGACTCTGTATCCAATCAGCTTGTCCAAGCCTCCCTATTATTTCAAGGAAACTGCTCATCTTTGTCCCTCCACCCATCCACCGGTGTACGCACAGCACGACCCCTCCCCATTTAGATTTCATTCCTGCTCTTTCCCTCTCAGCACGAGACCCCCGCGCATGTTATGCATCCCGTTGAATAGACTTCCAGTACTAAAGACGAGAGTAGGGCGCCAAAGGATTGGGTGCAATTGGCTAGGCAACAGGGGCGGGTGTATGAGAGTGGAGGAGGCATGGAAGGAGAGAAAACCCAGAGAAGGAGAAAGCAAAAAGGCAGGGAGAGGACGCTGAAGGATGGGCAACTCTGAGTGGCAGACAAGGGCTCCGGCGCGTGATCCACCTCCCGGGTTTTTCCTCCGCTCAGTCCCAGGGCTTCTGGGGTCCCCTCTCCCCCGGGTCCCCACCTCTCCCCAGCCGGGCGGGCCGACCGGTCTCTGCCTAGCCTCTGAGCACCTCTCTCTTAGTGCTGGAACTCAAAGGAGCCCACCCTAGTTCTAGGAAGGAGCCGGGGAAAGAAGCAAAAACAGAGATAAAGTGCTCGGGTGGGAGGGGGCAGGGGTGCGTCGTAAGAAAGGGATGCTGCGCTCGGGCTACCTCGCTGATCCCACTCCCCAGAGGTAAGGTTTGGAGACCAAGGGCTTCGGAGGTTCGGCAGGTTAGTACGCTTCGGACTTTGCTCCTGCCTAGGTAACTTGACTCTCGGTCCTTAGCTGGACCCAGTCGGAACCCTTCCCCAATCCCCTCCTTCCCTCCAGCTCTTGAAGCAACGACCCCCACCCCCTTCCCCCACCGCCGCCGCCGCCGGCTGTTCCCCAGCTCTGGAGCGCTGTTTACCTAATATCAGTGGCAGACCGAGCCGAGGAGCATGTGAAAAGAAGGTAGCGGTTGCACAGCAGCGTCCTCGGCGAAGAAGTAAAAAACGTTTGCCTTGAAGCTTTGGGATAAGTTAACTGCGAAGCTGGGTCCTGCTGTCTTATCTCTGCGTGAAAAAGTCTCACCCTGCACGTTTGCAGGGATGGGAGATCGTATCTGGTTTTGATGCCATCACTGTGTCTGAGAAGAACATTATACGGTAAAGTATTACCTAATATCCTAGAGACCATTAGAGTGTCAAAGTTTAATGCCAAGCCTTTTAGCTGGAATGCTGCTCCGTCCTTCCTCTGACGTGCAGCCGGGCCCCAGAACGCGCTTAAAACAAGGAGATCATTTTTATTTTTTGCGGGCGGACTGCCCTTCCTTCCTACTCTCCCTAGCCCCTCACCGCCCCCTCCTCCACCGCCGCCCCGAAACGGGTAGAGTTAAAGCAAGAATTTGGGCTTTTTATTTGGTGCTTTGCTTAGCTTCATTAAGGGTGCAAAATGCATTATTACAATACATTAGCATATTAATCAGAGTAACGTGATTGAGGACAGGAAGGGAGACCTGAAATTTAGGAGCAAAGAAAAACAGTAAAATAACAGAAACTAAAACATGAGCACGTGGAGAAGAAATATCTCCATTTTAATTAACCAAGTGTAGTGCATCCTCTAGACTGAATTTCAGAAAGAAAAATAGAGCCAGAGTGGAGGAGGGAGCAATACTCATTCTGGTCAGAAAGGTGCATTAGAGCATTTATTTCACTATTTGGGGATTGCACAAAAATTACTGGCATCAGTTATAAAGGACCTTAAATGTATCAGAGCTTTGCTCTGTCGATTTGATGCTATAGTGTTATAGTCAGTGGCATATCTAATGTTCTAAATGAGAGGAATGTTGTCCAACTGAAATACTATACAAACTGTACCCCAGAGCACATGTAAAGAATTCCTCTGTCCCACCCATGTTAGATACACATATGGAAAACCTCATGTAGGATGTTTTTGCCCGTGAACTAGAGCCTTTTGACACAAACCAGGATATAAATATCCTAAAAGGGATTTAGCTGTGACATAATATAGTATAAGGAATGCAGAATAAAATATGTAAGGTGATATATCTGTTATTTCTAAAGTGCCTGAATTGCTTTTGCTAAGAACTGAGGAGTGAAAAACCATCGAGCCCTCTAAACCCACTGTTACCTGTTTATCTCCACACAGTGTTTGTACCTGTCATAGGACTGATTCAGAAAAGTCTCTTTAATCAGGGTGAAGGAGACCTAATCCTTAAAAAAAAGAAAGAAAAAAAGAAAAAAGTTATCTTAAAATAGCCACTAGGGGGCCCTAAAGGCATCTCAAACAGGGAGCTGGAAAACAGGCTCTCACCTCGCGTTTCCTGGTCTCATTTTCTGTGTACCTAATGGAACTGGAATCTAAAGACAAGCGAAGAGCATGGTGCAAAATCTGGAGGCAAGTAGGGCTTTATGTTTTAAAAAAGCCCAGAGTCCCGTTTTGACTCACGAATCAAGAATGTGATTTCCCAATTCTCTGTCCCCTCCAAGAAACTACGACAAAAACAGGAATACCGCGATCCCTGAGATGAATGCAGCCCGACCTTTTTACCCTATTAAGTCAACCCAATCATTTTTACCATCGCAGGCACAGCCTCTCGAAGATTTGGTGGTGTTTTTTTTTCCTGAGTGTTTTGAACATTCTTCAAGTGCTAGGTAGCATGATGATATGAAATATATTCAGCCCTGGCTGGTGTGGCTCAGTGGATTGAGTACCGGCCTGTGAATCAAAGGGTTACCAGTTCGATTCCCAATCAGGGCACATGCCTGAATTGCCAGGCCAGTCCCCAGTTGGGGGTGCGTGAGAGGCAACCACACATGGATGTTTTTCTCCCTCCCTTTCTCTAAAAATAAACAAGTTAAATATTTAAAAAATATTCAGCAACCTGTACAGCAGAGCACCCACCAACCACCCTATGGGAATTCAAGCGACAAGGCACTAGAGCACCTGGAAGGCGGGGGTTGATTCTTTAGCTCTGAGTCCCAGTTAATGGTGGGGTGAGCACAGGGGCGGGGGGAATGGCCGGTGTAGCAGTAGTGATGGGGGAAGGGGCTCACTGCAGGGGGTCACTTAACCAGCCAGTATGAAGGGTTTCAATATTTTAACAAGTAATATTATATTTGTCAAAATGCCTGAATATTAGGCCTGGCCACACATAAAGCTCCCCGACACTTTCTGTAAACTAATATTGAACAATCAAATTTTCAAGGCTTCCAAATCCTTAGCAGTCACATAGCTTTCCCACGTCTTCCCAGTAAATAAGGTTAAGACATCCTTTATGTGAGGGTCAAGAATCAAACCCTCTCAGGTTACGCAAATAGAAGCCTAATTTATCCTTCAATCAGTGCTGAAGGGATAGCTGAAAACGATGTCCTACCCAGACACATTTCAAGTGAAAATCCAAGCTCCAGGCATGAAGCTTTCCTCTGTCGCTAGGGCCAATAATCAAGACATTCCTGAGCAAAACGAAATGCCTCCAACAGGGCTAAGCAGGGAAGAAGCTACTTGCTGGCTGAAGAATGAAAGAACATTGTGAAAGCTACCAAATTCACACTAATGGAAGGGCACTTCGGGCGTAATTTAACCAAAAACAAAGCGAATCTGCAGTTGAGATGTGAGACAAGGTATGGGGATAAAGTCTTTACTAGTGGAATGAAAAATAGTTTATGAAATAAGAAGGAAAAAGAGTTTATGTTTTTATCATCATATTCGGTGAGCAGGTGACATACGGTTGTTCTCAGAAGAGCGCCATTAGCTATCAGAAGACTTGCCGCTGAAAACTAATTAGAACGAATGTGGCTCTCGAAGGACTTTCACTGACTGACTGTGAAAGTCCACGTGAGTAAAACCATGTCAGGTACACAGCTCTCTGATCAGCTATTATAAGTTCTTAGCAGGGGACCCAGAGGCCTTCTGGAGACAGGAAGGGAAAATCAGTGCCAGAGAGGTTCAATTTAAAGGACAGAGCATGGGGTCCTGAACCTCATGAAGAAAAAGGGACCTCAGGCTTACTGGACCACAGTTCCTCAAGACTGTGTGTGTGTGTGTGTGTGTGTGTATATATATATATATATATATATATATATATATATATTCAGCACTGCTAAGGTCATCAAAGTTTTGAAATAAAAGGTGACGGCATATGCCTTTTGGTGCTTTTCAGCCAGAAACCCTGTTTAAATGGCAGTCATGGTTGTGTGAGTCTATCACTTACTGCTTTCTCCCCGCTCTCTAGGGAAGAGACCATAGAGCAGGACATCTCACACTTTGGTGTATACACAAATCACCTGGGAATCTTGTTAAACTGCAGATACTGATTCAGTAGGGCCTGGGGCGGAGGTGGGGGAGGGGTGGGCAGGGGATGAAGTGGATGGAGAGGGGCTGAGATTCTGCTTTTTTAACAAGTGCCTGTTTACGGACCGTTCTTTGGCTAGCAAGGATGCAGGGGACCTGTGCTGCTAACCAATGACATCCTATTCTTTGTTTTCTCTTCCTAAGAGTATGTTATTAACAGGGTGCTTCAAAGAGTAAACCCTGAGACAAGGATTTGGAGGCCAGAAGCTTATCTGGGAGGGGCTTCCAGGAAGCACAGTGAGGGTGTGGGGAAATGAAATAGGAAAGGGAGGAAGGCCAACAAGGGGTGAATTAATAGATGGTCAACGGGGACTCAGTTCTGATAAGGACCCTCTGAGGAACTGTGGAGAAAAGCATTGTCCAAAAACCTTCTGCGTGATGGGAATGTTATATAGTTGCACTGTCCAATACGGTAGCCACTCACCCCATGCAACCATTGTGTACTTGAAATGAGGCTAGTGTGATTCAGGAACTGATTTTCTTATTTTATCTCATGTTAATTTGTTTAAATAGTCACACATGGCTACTGTGTTGGACAGTGTAGCTGCAGAACATAATTGTCTCACAAAGGGCAAGAAACTTAAAAGATTATTTATCCACCAGATCCCTTCAGTCACTGAGGATTGCTCCGGGCAGTTGGTCACTTCCCGGCACTTCCATCGGACTCTCCTGGCCCAGCAGAGAGACGCAGGTAACTTAAAGTAGGAGACCTTCAGTATTTGTGGAAACTGCCCATGAAAGGTGGGGTTGGCCACCAGGCAGATCTAAGGCACCAAGAGCATTTGCTAAAAAAACCTAGATTTCACTTCGACCTATCTGAGATCTAGGAGTGGACCTCGAAGAGCATAAGCTAATGATGCATTCAGTATCCCTGACCACCATCACTGGTGCAAGGCTGAGCAGATAACCGAGGCTGGTCCAAGCAAGATGACTCTCGGGACTCCTGTTGGGGGTGCTGGAAGATTAAACATGTTCCTTCACTTCTGGACCCTGTGGTCCATGGATAGAAAGGTTGGGCAGCCATATTGCTGCCCCCCAAATAAGACTGTCACTGAGAAGCAAGGGCCAGAGACACAGAAATCCCATTCTGTGTCAGGACTGTTTTGAGCTACGTGTAGAGCAGGGGTGTCCAACCCGCGGCCCGTGGGCCACATGTGGCCCAGGATGGCTGTGAATGCAGCCCAACACAAAATCATGAATTTACTTAAAATATTGCTTAGTTTTATTACTAAGTTTTATTAGATAGGTACATTTGCTATATTAGTGATCACAAACTTCAGACCTGCTCAACGATTTTAAAACATTATCAAAAGGGCCATTGCATAGTTAGGATTATTATTTTTTTACTTATCTGTGGTGGCAGATATCACAGACAGCCCTTCTGCTTCCTGGAGACGCCAAAAGGTTGGATGCCCCTGAGTAGAGTATTCCCAGGTAATAGCATCTTAAATAATTATCTCGAGAAATCTCAAGATAGGCAAGTCCAAATTTGGCAAAGCAATGGTTTCATCAAGGACCCAAGATCTCTCTCCCTGGTCTGCCGCTCTGCCATCCTCCACACAGTGGCTTTGTGTGTTGCCTCATGATCACAAAATGGCTGTGATGGCTCCAAACATCACGTTCTCAAACCAGCATTCAAGGCAGAAAGAGAAAGGCAGGCAGCAAGTGCTTTCTCTTTTACTAGATTCCCTACTTCAGATGGACTTGGGTGAACCGTAATTCACCTTCTGGAAATGGAACACAGTTAGCTTTTGGTAGCCTAGAAGGAGAAGAAGTGGCTCTTGGGTACCAACTAATAGCACCAGCTCTAGGACCCTCGATGACACCGTTGAATCACTGACAAGGACCAACCCTGAAACTTACCCTAACTCTGAGCTCCTCCTTTTGTGAGCCAATAAATCCACCTACTGTGCAAGTTTTAGCTGGGGTTTCTTTACATGCATCCAAAAAACATCCTAACCAGTGTAGGTACACACCTGGACTCAGCAAGCCTCATCGTCCCTTCTGTTTACATCTTTGTTACTTCTGAAGGCTTGCATTGCCTTCCCTGTACGTGTGGCCAAATCTGGCTCAATCTTCCAAGTCCAGCCAGAACCTCCTGCTTTTAGAAGTCTTCCAAAAACTAGATGGACCATGGTAATCTTTCTCTGCCAGATTCATAACACTGCTTATCCTTCCTGCGTTTTTCAAGAATCGATGCAACGACCGTTGTCCTAGAGGGTACAACTTGTTCCCTCCACCAGAGAGTGAAATTTGGCTTGGAAATCATCTGCTAGTTTATGCATGGGATGAAAAGACAGAGCTCTGAGCAACAACACCTAGGTGCCCCTGGAGCGTCACCTGCTGCTCCCATGCTCCGCCCCACACTCATCCCACGTGGTTCGTCCGCCCGACTGCAGCTTTCCTTGGCCCAAGGATTTCTTTATCATTCAACCCTCCGCTGAGTCTGGAATGATACCCTGAGACTCGGTCTGCTTGGTTGGTTCCTCAACCATCATCACCCCCAGCCTATAGTTTCTGCCAGTATTTCTACCATAGGGGCTGAAGCCTGCCCCCAGGACCTCAGTTTTGACCTTCACAGATCTACACTTCTGAAGAACCTGAATTGAGAACTGCGCTGACTCCAAGTTCCTGTGACAGCCCTTTTCCTCACCAGGGCGACTAGACCTTTGGCTCTTACTTCTGTGTGTTTGAATGTGATTACCGTGGTCGCAGGATGTGGGGATTTGGGTTGATGACCTCTCTGTGAAGGGAGCAAGTTACCTTGTCCCAATTAAACTCCCAAACTCAAGCCTCATTGGTTTCCTGACCAATGGGAGGTTATGCCTCGGCTGGGAGCCTGGGAAGGGCTATTCCTGACAGTGTTTCACCCAGTTCTGCTACAAATGTGGACGTGGTTCCTATACTTGAGAATCTCCAAATCCAATTCCGGAGATAAATAAAGCATTTACTTTGCAGGAGTTAAATGATGGGAAAAAATAGGTAAATACAAAGCTGTCCTTGAGTACTCTTGAAAGATGCAGGAAGGACGAGCATACATCTGGCAGAGAGTGATTACCGTGGTCCATCCAGTTTGGGAAGACTTCTAAAAGCGGAGGTTCTTGTTGGACTTGGAAGACCCAGCACGATTGGCCATACGTAACAGGAAGGAAATTCAAGCTTTGAAAAACAACAAAGTTGTGAACAGAAATTGTGATTGGTTAAGGTGACGCATTTATTTAAGGAACCAGGAGCTAGGAAGCTAATTTGGATCTAGAATGACTTGGAAAATAATGTCTGAATCCCTACCATGTGTCAGTTACTGTGCTGACCATGGAAGATTTTACTAAAAATAAAGACAGTTCTTGTTCTTTTAGTGACTGACAGCCGAGTCGATGGGGAGGGGAAAAAGCATTAAAAGGTGATGGATTGAATTCTTAACTTTTCATTGACATCATCCACTGATTTCCCTCAATCACCGATCCTTGTTCATCTTACCCTCAGAATATCCTTCAGACCAGTTCTCTCTGCTTCATTCAAAGGGTTACTGCCTTAGTTCAGAACTATTTCTCACCTGGAAAAAGCCCTGTGACTGTGTGTAAGGCTTTCTTCATTCCTGCCTGCTCACCAAATTACCTCCACAAAGTAAATCTCAGCATATGTCTCACTAACTTATGTTTTACTTCTGTCTTATTTATTCTAGTTCCTTTCCAAAAGTATCTATCATTCTAGTTTGACCCCCATCTGTGCGGAGCTGGGATGCCAGCCCCAGACGGTGGTTTGGGAGTATCCAAGGAGCAAGGATTGGTTTTCTCCAGGGACTGTCGAAATGAGTCCAAAGCTTCCCTTGAAAGCATCACATGAAGTATAAATCCTGAAATATTGATTGGATCTAGGTAAAAAGGATAAAACAGAGACAACACACACAAAAAATTGAATGATGATTTTCCGTGGATTTGCAGTCTGCTAGGCACTGTTCAGAACACCTTCCTGTGCAAGCTCATTTAGCCACACTAAACCCTGTGAGGTAGTTACTATTACGTCATGGCCAATGCACAGCTAACTAGGACACAAAGAAGTCACATATTATAACTCTGTGAGGCGATGGACTTTAACTAGACTTATTGTGATGATCATTTCACACTACGTGCAGTATCCAATAGTATGTGTATACCTGAAACTAATCTAATGTTAGATGTCAAGCATATTAAAGAAAAGAATTCCGCTTACCAAAGATCACACCGTGGTTAACAGTAGGACTGGATCCCAATTGCAGGCTGCTCATTTCCAGAGCCTGTTCTCTCGGCCACCAAGCGATGTTGCCTCTGTCAAGTGCGCGCACCAGAACAGATAAGGGAGGTCATAGCAAAGACTCGGAGAGAAGTTTGGATGTACATCGCGGAGCTGCAAAGCCACAGGGGCTTTTAAAGGCTACTCGCAACCTTCCCTAACGGCTGGGGGCTGAATGGGTAGGGACGTGGGTTAGCACCCTACACTCTATCTGTGTCACCCACCAGAGACGTCCTTTGCCATTTCGCTGCCTGAACTCCTCATCATTTACAGGCACCGCCTGAGAGGACCACCCTGGTTAGCACCTAGCGCTTGTCCACACCACTTCCTATGTTCCTTTTCTGGGCTCTTCACAGCTTCCTTGTGGATTTAATTTCCTGTTTGTATTTCACTTTGTGTTCTCCTTACAGTTTGTTTTTCTAATTTAATCTCCATTGTATTCCATTCCCACTTAATCCCTATAGACCTGCCTGTCCCCAGCAATCACCACATTGTTGTCCTTACAATTCCTCCGTCCCGTCTCCCTTTTAATTTCCCTTTCTTTGTCTTGACGTCTGAGCCTTTCTGCTCCTGTTTAACTGGTGTCGAGCAGATTCTGAAATATTAATTTCTTCCCTATAGTAAACCATTTTAGAGGATGTCTCTTTCCTTCCATCTTTAGGTTGTTCTTCCCTTTCCCTTGTTCTACAGTGTTTCTCATTGGCTTCCTTCGGTTAAGCCTGCTCGTTCGTCCTCCGATAAGGGCAAACCCATCTACACTCAGCGTTTACCGATACACTGCTGAGGCTACCTACGCCTTTCAGACTTGGCTTAGTTGAGACCTAGAGTTTCTCAAACAGGCACGTGGTGGGAGTTACACCGAAAGGTCTACCTAGGAATTTCAAGCTTTTGCTGCTCCTATCGGTCTAATCAAGGTGGCCCGTGATTATGGGCATCTCTGTCCCCATGAGCAGCTGTGTGCTTGATAGAAATAACAACTCTACCAAGAGGCTCATTTGTCCATGTAACAGTATCGTAAGAAGTAGCAAAAGGCAATCTGTGATCAACCAGCTATTTCAAGCCCGTGAGGGAGAGGATCACAGCTCATTACTTTCTTGTGTCCGGTTATGGGGTCTTCGTTTGTGAGTGTCACCTCCGAAGGACTTGCTTGATGCTGTGGTTTTCGTGGAAAGGGTATACTCCCGCTCCCCAGTGGAAACAGGCTGTGGGTGGATGGGAGAGAGGAATTCAGGGGCTGCTGCTTCTCTTGGGAACAACCACCCGCTCCAACCGAACACGAGAAGACATAGTCAGCGGTCAGATTAGCCTAACCAAATTGTTGCATTGGATTCACCCTCCCATTGAGATTAATGTGGTACTGACCTAACTCTTTCCTGCCCAATATGGATAAAGTACATGCTGAAAACTGATGGAAAATGTCTCCAATGGAGACACTGGGGTTTACTGGAACATTCATGTGTTCAACCAGGACTTTTTAAGGACCTCCTCCTGTAACCTGGTGGCAAAAGTGAATAGAACAGATGTGTTTCTTCTCTCACAAAAGATATGACCGATCTAGTTGGAGAGATGAACACGAAACGAGCGAACACAAATATATACATAATTGTTAATTAGGGAAATGCTCCAGAGGAAAAGACGAAGGAGGTGTATGGGGAAAGGATCACAGTTAGGAGTTCAGGGCGACCTTTTCAAGGAAGGGACTGATATCTGAAGAGGGAGTGATTGATGAGGCAGGACGACAAGGCACGCGAGAGGGACTGAAAGACCAGTGCAGCTGGGCCTTAGTACGTAGAGAAGAAAGTCTGGAAGAGAAGAATAGGGCAGGAACAGCTGTTGCGGGCATTTAGGGGAACCCACAAGGGATGAATAAATGGATTGCCAAGTAGCGTGTGGGCCCTTGAACTCAGCGTGAGTTAATGCTGAGCCAAGTCTGCACAGTTCTGGGACTTTCTCCAACAAAATTCCATCACTCAGTCTTTTAGTTTGGCCTCTGTTAATGAGATTCCAGGAAACCCCACTTTACCCTTCAGGACGGCACACCTGGTCCTCTGGCCACCGCATCTTTCTAATTTGTGCTGAGGACCTGTGTAACCGCCTTATGTAGCCTATTCTTAAACTGCATTCTGGGAACACCCTATCCTAAGCCGGGAGGTTATTTGAAAACTGCCCATGTGCCTTTGACTCTAGACGGAGTTGGGATGTGATCATCTCCCTAATCTCACCCTGTTCCTTTCACGCCCTGCCCCACACCCTAGTCGCAATGGGGAGGACTCATTGTGGCTTTGCTGGGACCACCTTCCAATAAGTTGCCTGGCTTGGAGCTTCCCTATTGAGGAACTCATGCCCCATCCCAGTCTACCTTTAGAACAAAGGCCATAATGTTATCTTACAAAGCACTGGCTCCTTTGAGTCCAAAACATCCTGGGCTCCTCATTCTGGAAAGCCCCGACTCATACCAATAGAATTGACATATGACATCTTTAGTCCTTCCAATAAAATCTCAAGTGCAACAATCTCTTCCAGTTGCACTTGAAGCTAATTTCCTAGTCTTTAGACCTTGGTAGAAACCAGACGATTTGGTCACAGCCCTCCCTGCAGAGGGCTGTGACAATATTCAAGTTACAAAAAATAATTCAATCACTCTGTTCAGCCTTTCTTTTGCTGGACTCATGTAAATCCCTTAAAGAAACTTTTTCTGGTCGCATATTTAGACATTACTCACTGAAAGGTCTTTCAAGGACAAGTCATTATTTACCAGGGTAAAACCTTTCCAGAAACATCGACAGCCATGAGGACAACAATGCCTTGCTGGCTCTATAGCACTTAACTTTTTCCCCAGTGCTTTTTTCTGCACACACATTATCTTATTTCATCTGCTTAATGACTGTGAATTAGGGAGAGTGGATGTTATTTTTCCCCCTGGGGGAAATATAAAACAAAACTCTTCCTTGACTCACTCTGGTAGAAGTTCAGGAGCAAGCCGAACCGACAGAAGGCAACAGCCCATCACTGCAGCCTCCCTCAGCACCCATGGCTGACCTGTTCCTCTGTGGAATACCTGCGCCTTTTATCAAAGGTCACCTGAGGATAATAATAGCCCACCTCCAGTGAACATTTAATGTGTCAGACACAACTCCCTATATTTTTAACTGCATTTTCTCCTTCAAGCCTAGAGACAGAGGGGATGATTCTATCCTTACCCTCATGTCTCACGTGGCCACAAGGAAGCTTCGAGAGTTTAAGGGGCATACCCAGGAGGTCACAGCTCAAGTGTCAGGGGCAGAGTTCAAAGACAAGTGTACATGGCTTTTGACCCTGTGTTTTTAAACATGATGATGTTCTGCCTCAAGGACAAGTCGGGCGAATCCCGCCTCTGAGTTTCTTGCTAAACTCTCAGTGAGGATATTGTCCGTCACCCTACAGAATCTTCCTATCAAATGTGCCCTTTTAGAAAATTCTCTCAAAATGTACTCCGAGGAGAGATATGTCTTCTCTGGAGGAGAGGGTTTGTTTTTGTTGCCTTTGTGCTTTGGGTGGTGTTGTGTTCTTACTTTCTATTGACATAGAGGTGTGTCAGAGTTTAAGGATTAGAAAGATCTGGCTTAGAATGCTGCGTGGGAGTCAGACTGGATGGGCTTACTTTCGGCTCGGCCCAGGACTTGCTTTGTGGGACTTCACAGAAGTCGCTTTATCTCTTTGAGCCTTCATTAATTTCATTTCTGAAATAGGGATTGTAATAGCGAACTTAGAGATCATTGTGAGCGTTGGAGATAATGTATGTGAGAGTACTGTCACAGTAGTAATGTCTTTTTCTTTTTCTTTTTTCCTTTTGTTTCCGAGGGTCAGAATACTACTCCTTCTGGGGGGAAATCTCTATTATTTTGGTCTCTAGCAGGAAGGGTCCCAGCTTCTGATGTGGAGGTTGAAGAGGAATACATCATCAGCTGGGGATCTTGACGGTACTGAAGGTAAAGTGATGCCGGGTGACTTTGCAGAAGAGGGGCGATTTAGAGACCACTGGGCTGGGGGAGGGGAAGGTATAGAAGCTGACTCAGGAGATGAGGAACTGGCCCCAAACCTGACTAGGGAGCTGGCCTGATGAGGAAACTGCTGGGCTGCCACTGAGCACTAGTTACCAGACCTCACACCCCTGTTAGGAGCTGGATTGTTGGCCACAGTTTGGATGCATGGGGAACTTGACCTTGCAACCAGTGACCCACAAAATGGACACTCCACACATAGCCTGTTTTCTCAAGTTTTCCCACGATGATGAGTGGACCTGAGGTCACATGTCTGGGCCAAGACTGCAAAGAAACCTGGAGAAACGAGTTTACAGATTTCTGTCTTGGGAAGATGGGAACTGTGTGGAGGGTGTGCATTACCCTGAGATTACAAAGTGATCAAACGGTACCAGGCAGCCAGAAAGCAACAAATACCTGAATACGTATTACAGTGTAGACAGTCCCTCTCTGACAACTAAGGTGTGAGCGTATGCCTTAGGCGGAACCAATCAAATGTCCCCAACTAGGAATTTACCATCTGAGAGCACCAAGCAGACACCCAGGTCAACTGGTGATTGCTCCTGGTGGCCCTGGTGGAACTGAAAATCTGGGATAGCTTTCTAGAGGTGACAGTACACAGAGTGGCCTCCTACTCAGACTCTTTCTGAGGCCTTAGTTATGGTTTTGCTTCCTCAGCTTCGTCTAATTTCTACATTTGTCCCACACTTGCTTTTCCATCCCTTCCATCAACTCTGTAAACTATGCAAAAACATTTCAACAAAATAATTTCATATCTGGTGTTTGCAATCCTCATGTAAATAGAGGTTGTGGCCAATAGCAAACCATTAGGGAAAAGGGAATAATCTCTCATTGTTTCTGGACTAATTAGGGCTGTGAAATCTAGCAGATTAAAGTATATGGTAGTCTTTCAGGTTCCAAGACCCAGTTCCAACATGGGGGGTGTTGTGTATGGGGATGTTGTGTATGGGACTTTCCCCCACACCACCAGGCAAGCCTCTGACACCAGCAGGATGCCCTACAACCCAACTCAATGCTGACACCAATCCACCTCTTCCCCCAACTTCAAATGCCAGTGGAAAGCCCAGGATGTTACATGTACTTCTGACCAACTGGCAATGAATCAGCAGTTTTGTTTCCAGAACCCTAATATTTTTCCTTGAGTCCACCCACCTGCCTGTGTACCCTGGTCCAAAAAATGCAGAAGCAGAAATTTGCAGTATAGAAAGAAAAAATCATTTAATATTGAATTGGCCAATTTGGATACAGAGAGCTTATGTCTTAAAAATCCAACCCCCTGATGGTACACAGGTTGCAGATTATGTAGGGAAAAATCACAAAATATTGTAGGTGACAGGTTTGGGCTGATGCTGGGAGTTGATGTGTCAGAGGTGAGGTAGGGGTAACAAGTCATTTCTTGAAGTCTCAAGGACAGTTCTGAGGTCTTTTCCCTCATCTCTCAGGTCTCATGAGAAAGAAGCCAGGATGTTGGTCCCCCTTAGGGCTCAAGAGCTAAAAGACAACTTGGGTGAAGATACTATCTTTAGTGGGCCAGAGGTCCTGACCTTGTGAGCATTAATTAGGTCTGAGCTGCTGTCTTCTGCTGCCTCAGGGGTCACTGATTATTGGGGGAAAGTCTAGGTTTCTGGTGGGTATATATAGAGACAAGGGTATGATTTCTAGAGCTAGGATTTAAAACTAAATTTAATCAGCTCTGGCTGGTGTGGCTAAGTAGATTGAGTGCCTGCCTGCAAAGCAAAGGTTGGCTGGGTTTGATTCCCAGTCAAGGCACACGATGGGTTGCAAGACAGATCCGCAGTTGACAGTGAACGAGAAGCAATCACATACGGATGGGTCTCTCTCTTTCTCCCTCCCTTCCCCTATCTCTAAAAATAAACAAACAAAATTTTTGAAAGAAAAATCAAATAAATAACATCAAATTTAATCAAAGTCATAAGCACCGTCAGTCCCAGTTCCCAGGACCCCATTTTCCTTGCGTTTGATTGATTTGCTGGAGCGGCTCTCTCAAAACCTAAGGAACATCCTACTAGATGACCAGTTTACTATACAGGCTATGACTCAGAACAGCCAAATGGAGGCCATGCACAGGGCAAGGCATGGGGGGGGGCCCAGCGCCCCCGCACCGCCTCCAGAGGCCCCTCTCTCTAACCCGGAAACTCCCTGAACCCCTGCCTTTGGGGGGTTTTATGGAGGCTTCGTTACACAGGCACGGACGATAAAATGATTAGCTGCTGGCAACGGACTCAATTCTCCGGCTCCTCTACCCTCCCGGGAGGTCAGGGAGGGCCTGAAAGTTCCAGCCCTAATCCCCTAGTGGGTTCCCTGGCAACCAGCCTCCATCCCTAGGTGAGGTCCAGAAGTCACCTCATTAACATAGCAAAGATACCTTTATGGCTGTCACCTGCTTAGGAAATTCCAAGGGCTTTTTTATCTCTGTGCCAGAAACAAAGACAAAGACCCAATATGTATTTCTTGTTATAAATGACAATATCCCAGGTAGTCATCCAGTGAAAGAAAAGTGCCGGGTCACCTCAGAGGCCTCGCCCATTGGAAGGCATTGAGAGTGTTCCTGCCACCAAAGGACAGTGCTGTTGTCGATGTGGTAGAAGATACTTTGCTCACATGAGAGCAGAGTCAGAAGTTTTATTTGTTTGTTTTCACCTCCAGGCAGGTAGGATAAAGAAGGAAGTGCCAATAAAAATCTGGGTTGTCAAAGAAACTATGAGTATTTGTAATCTTTTTAAAAGGGAGAACATTAATCTACAGGGTGGGGCAAAAGTAGGTTTACAGTTGTTTGTATGGAAAATAATCCAACAATTAATAAATAATAGTACAAGAATAAACTGTGGATTAGGTACTCACAACCATAAGCCTACTTTTGCCCCACGCTGTATGTATTCTATTAAGACAGCAAATAATTGAAATAGCAAAGACAATTGCAGCTTCTTTAGACGTGGAAAGTAACTTTCCCGGGCAGCTGAAACCACCTCAAGTCAGTTTCTCAAAGACTCTTTTGTTAAGACAATATAGTTGCATGTACGGCACCATTACACAAAATTGTATGCGATTTCTACAGCTGAAGTAAAAGACTGAACATCTATTTCTTCTCTCTTTGAGGTTTCTTTTATCAGAGGCTAGAAGGCTCTGCATTCAAACTAAGCAATGAAATCCTTTGGTAGCGAGGGAGGAAAAATAGACCGAGAAGCTGAAAGCTTACAATGTGGAACAGAAAATGGGCCAGAAATTTTTTAACAATTATTGTATGAACGTGTCATATTTTGCAGTTCGAAGACAATGAGGAATTCATAGACTAGGGGTGGGCATGTAAAGAAAGAGAAAGACATCCTCAGGCCTCCAAAATGTTGGCTCAAAACTCGAACCAGGGCCCTGGCTGGTGTAGCTCAGTGGATTGAGCACGGGCCTGCGAACCAGACGATCGCGGTTCGATTCCCAGTCAGGGCACATGCTTGGGTTGCAGGCTGGTTTCCGGCAGGAGCCAGTTCCCTGCAGGGGATGCACGAGAAGCAACCATACATTGATATTTCCTTCCTCTCTCCTTCCCTTCCCCTCTAAAGATAAATAAAAAAATAAAAATAAAAAAAAAACCCTCGAACCAGGGACTTTCAGTACCAGCAGTTATCTATTGCAGCTGAAAACCTAATGCAAGATTTGATCCTGTGGATTAGCCAGAGCGATGTTTGCTGAATTGAAAGCATCACCAAATGTCTTGTATAAGCTGGGTTATGGCTGAGGAAATAGTGGGTCTTCAAGGGCGGGCATGGGGATGTGTGGCAAGGTTTGGAGCCCTGGGAACTCCCAATTCTCAGTGATTCTCCTGTTGATTCCTTGGAAAAGCAACCTTCCCGCCCAGTGCTTGATGGTAATGCTCTTGTCTAAAGGCATTATCTTTGAAAGAGAACATAGTTCTATGCATAAATTCTATACCTATAAATAGACTTATACCCTAGTATTCCTTGAGCTGGGAGTCCAATTAAAAACTTAAGTGTTGGTGGAAAAGAATCAGTCACAAAATAATTTTGATATGGATTTTGATACATGCTGGAAAACTTTGAATTCAGCATTTTAGTTCAAACAACTGGGATTGGTTGTAATTGATGGCTTGGTTAGTTGACTGAAATGTACAGAGACAGAGAGAGAAAGAGAGAGACAGACCAGCCCCTCAATGGTAATAAAGGCACAAATAAATTGCATTAACACTTGCCTAAATCCTCTTTTACTTTGCTGCTCTTCCCTCATTCTACATCTGTGAAATCACAGGATTTTCCTGGACAGAGGAGGAAACAATTTGAGTTTGTTCTACGATGGGCCCACATGGTGTGCCTGAGCCAGGACTGTACCACTGCGGCAACACTCATGGGTGGGGTGTAGGCTGGTGGCAGAGAACAGCCCTGCCAAGGACAGGGTTTGGACCAGAACATTCACAGACCAGTCTCAATTGAGTAGGGATAGTTGAATTGGTGCTGCTAGTGGAGCCGTCTTTTCTTTCTTCCTGTTAGGATGGGCAGGGTAGGACAAAATGGCGGCTGAACTATAACCCAAAATGGCCGCTAAACTACAACCCGGAAAAGACGGCTGACATCAAACCAGAGAGCCGAAAGGTCCTACTCTGGGGACTGGGGAACCTCACCCAAGTGCACAGACCCCAATAAAGCTCTATACTGCCTAACTTTGTGGCTGATTGGCATTTCTTCCTTGGCAGAGCTGAAGAAAACCTTTCACTTCCTTTCTTTTTTAATAAGAAGAGGGTTATGAGGCTTTGGGGTGCCCAAAGGGGTAGAATTCAGGGAACTTTAATTTAATATCACCTTTTTTTTGGAGGGGATGATGCTACCTAGGACCTGCACACCCTTTCTATCAATATTATGGTGAAAGTCCCTATAATGAGGGCCTTAGTGCAATACATTCTTAACCCCACAAAGCAAACTGTTAGGACATGTTCCCTCTTTCCGGCAGCTAAGAGCCACCTGACTCAGGTTGACCAATTAGAAGCTGCAGAATCTTAGGGAGGCAGATGCAGATGTTCAGAAGTTCAATTGTTCTACTCAGACTCACTCTGAAGTATGTCCTTATCTATGGTCAAGGCTCTTGAGGCCCCCTTTTGGCTTGCCAGTTTGTAATTGGAGGTTTAACAGCACTCTCCATTGCATTACACACCACCTTACTTTCTTCCCAGAGTGTTCTTTCTGCTCACCTTAACCAGAAATGCTTTCTTTTGTTTACAACCCAAAGGCTGTTTGATGTAAGAACTCAAAGCATGACGCTCAGTACATAACAGACGACCAGTACACCACAGTAACTTAAGTTTCTTTCTAGTGAATGCAGTTATGTTTACAGTCTGTTCTGCCCTGATCCTTGCACCTACTCAAAGTTGCCTTCTCTCTAGAACCTTTCCTGTCCCTCTCTGTCACTAACAAAATCCAATCGTCCTTGTTTCTAGTGAAACCTGAGGTTTCAGGACTATCCAGAAATAGCTAGTGTTATCATTGACATTTTGGCTACAGATTTTTGGCTTGGATGGTATCAGCTGACCTACCCTTAGTTCTAACATCCAGAAATTCTACTTAAAATTTCAAACATCATTTTGCTGAAGACTTTAGACTAATAATACATATTTTTAAAAATTACACTGCATTTTATGGCTTCTGTTAAGGATACATGCTTAGTTAATTAGTTTAACTTATGCAAACTAACTCAGAAAAGTTGGGGTTGGTTTGAAGGTATAAAAGTTACTGTTTAAGGAGGAGATATTACTGAAAGTTTGTGAACAAGAACCTGACTTAATGATCATCATGGAAAAACAGCTGTGGAGCCAAGTGCCTAATCTGGCAATGAGTCCCCTAAACAACTAGAATCCAGCTGCCAACAGACACGGCATTCTTGTGCAACGCGACAGGCTGCCCTGAGCAGAAAATACATTATTACTTAGGCTTTTAAAAGGTCAGCTTTGCAGGGGTGATTTCAACTCTAAAATCCTCTCTTCTCACCCTTCCTGCCTTTCGGGAACACCTTCGCGAGTCACCCTGTCCCCTTTCTCAGGTAAGCTCCTGCTGCTCCAGTTCCCAGAGAATCATTGGGGAAAAGAAAGTGGAACTCTTGTTGTCGGGGCTGTTTCAGTCATCGGGAACTTATTTTCATGAAAGACGTAAATGTTCCACGGTCTCTTCTGGGTTTCTGGACCCAATTCCAAGTCATGGGGGTGAGGGATGAGATGGGGTGTCCAGGAATTCCATTCAACCCAATCCTGACTCTAGTTACCCCAAGACAGCTCAGGGGCTCAGGCTGTAGGGTAAGTGGGGGCAGTCTGGCTTCCTCACCCAGGTATCTGGGTAACTAAGGGAAGCAGTGTTTCCATAGCCTTGGGGGGACCTGATAAGTAGTGTTCTCATAGCCTTGAGACTGAGTCCCATAAACTGTTTCCATAACATGAAGTGGGCTCATGTGCACAGAATTATCCTATGTTATACAATTTTCTGGCATTTTTCTGGCTTTGTTTGCCTCTAATACTTAAACAGGGAGGGACTCCCTGCTGGGTGCCATGCTGGGGAGCAAGGGCCATGACATGTGACAAGAAGAGACATTCAGATAGATGCGTAGCTTGCAGGGTGCATGGCTTGCCCACCGGTGAAGAAAGGCATGCCAGACATCCCAACAGCTCTGTGAGTATTTTTTCTTTCTGCACAGGTACCATGAACTTGCCTGGACTTGAACGGTCATGACACACAGGCCCACAAGACTACCTCTGCCCTATTTCAGACACCAGGTGCTAATCTATGTTGTCCCCTATACCTCTGACCAACTGGCTACAAATCAGAGGTTCCCATAACCCTCTGCTCACAGAACTCAGAGACACATTTTAATTACTAGATAACCAGTTTATTATAAAGGGTGTGACGGAAGAGATGCACAGGGCAAGGCATGGAGAAGGGCCCAGAGTCCCAGCGTCCTCTCCAGGGGTCCCACTCTCCCAGCACCTCCCTGTCTTTACCAACAAGAAGTTCTCTGAACCCCATCTTTGGGGGATTTTTATGGAGGCCTTATTTTACACACATGGCTGATTAATTTATTAGCCATAGATTTAACCTCCAGCCCTCCTCCCTCCCCAGAGAGGTTGGGGTGGGACTGAAAGTCCTAATCCCTAGTCACACGGTTGGTTCTCCTGGATGGCTTTCACATAGAGAGTTCCAAGGGTTTTCGCAGCTCTGTGCCAGAAACTGGGAGGAAAACCCAATACATATCTCTTATTATAAATCACACCATCACACCATCCAACCTTGCCAAACTTGTAGTACAACTGGCTCTTCCACCCAAGGGGTCTTAAGCAAAGTTTGGAGAACCCACTATTCATTGAATGGTTCTGGTCAGTGGCCATAAACGCATGTCCTGCAGGAAACAGCCAGAGGCAGTGTTTCCAAGACGGCTGCCTTATCATCCCTGGGCCAGAGCTCCTGCTCTTTGTTAAATATTTATTTATAAAACACTCCTAGGCTACTCCATGTCCCCTTCCAATGAAGGTGACCCCAGGAGGCCTGATTATTCTCTACTTCCCAAAGCAAAGCCACCAGCTGCGAACTGGTGCCAGCTGGGCATCGGTCCCCCCACACAGACCACGTGCAGTGCCAACGTCACATTCTCTTTGTCCTCACTGACCAAGCCCCTAGCTCCTCAGGAAATCCTCATTAGGCTGAATCCAGAGGCACTTTCCCCTGGCCAGAAACTGGGTTAGAAATACAACTTAATGCAGTTCTGGCCGATGAGATGGGAGAAAGAAAAGCTGAAGCTTCAGGGGCCAGTTTTCATTGCTGATGAAAAGGGACACTGTGGAAGAGATGGCCCCTTTCCTTCCTTGGACGTGGCATGTCATGCTCGGATGGCAGCAGCTATCCTGCGACCAGAATTCCAGCAAGGACAAAGCTAACACCACGGTACAGTTGAGCATTAGATGAAGTCCTGGAAATAATCATAAAAAATAACATCAACAAACACACATATATGCTTGCACTGTTCTGGACATTGTAATGCTTTAGGTCATGGGTTTGAGAAAGTTCTGCTGCTAAGAAAGAGGTACATAGAGTGGTAGCTTGAAGGTCAACTGAGGGTGTCATCAATGGTACCCATAAGATTTGTCCCAGCACTAGCCCAACATTCACAAAATTTTAAAGCTTGTCCATCTTCAGCCCCTGAAGCAGCGATTCCAAGCAACATTGTGTTCTGAGAGCTCAGCCCTCAGCCTGCACTCCTCGTTGCCAGAGACTATTGTGGAGAATCAGTGGTACCTGAGGGCACGAGTGTAGACATACAGGAGGGACAATCTAGATGACAATCATTCTGGGACAGGAGAACAGAATCCAAACCATTCTGAATTTAAACTCCATCAAAGAACTCTCCCATCTAGTGGTTCGTCTGGGCACGATCCATTCGTTGCCCTGGGGAAGGGGGCTGATCTGCGTTCACTGTCTCTTCTCTAAGAATAAGCAATGGAGGTATGTTGGCTTCTCGAAAAGTTTAGAAACCCTTGCTAGCTCTTGTTATCTCCAATTCCTCTCCCATCGGCCACTCTTCAGCCTTCCAGGAAAGCTTCTGATGCAAGCTCTTCTTGGAAAATGACTCTTGCTGAAGTTACCCTTGGCCTCCATCTTGCTGGAGCCAATTCTCCTTTCATGGTAGGGATGATGTCTACTGTACTTAACGGAAGTATTCTTGGTGCCCAGTATACTGTCTGGCACATAATAACTGCTCAATAAATATTGGCGAATGAATGAGTGAATATATTCTGTATCACATGATGTATTGAGGCCAGAGTCAGGTCGAGAATTCAGGTTTCAAAGCTTTTGCTATTAAAACATATCTTGATTGAGCTTTAAACAGGGAGACTGAGGTGTATAACATCTACATTTTCTAAAGAAGAAAATAAGCCCTGGCTGGTGTGGCTCAGTGGATTGAGCAATGGCCTGTGTGCAAATCAAAGGGTCACACCAGTTTGATTCCCGGTCAGGGCCCGTGCTTGTGTTGTTGGCCAGGTCCCCAGTAGGGGGCATGTGAGAGGCAACCACACATTGACGTTCCTCTCCTTTTCTTTCTCCCTCCCTTCCCCTTTCTCTAAAAATAAATAAACAAAATCTTTTTAAAAAAAGAATGAAACAAAAGAACATTTTTGCTTCCTTGCTCTTATAACCAACTCCAGAAGCAGCACATCGAGCCTGGGAGTCACTTTCCCTTTCAAACATTCTTCCCAACAACGATTCTTGCCCAGCAAGCAGGTGCACAGTGGTATGTTTTCAGAAAAATTTTCACAGGCCTCAGTTTTATTTTGAGTTCACACCCTCCCTCAACTCTCCCTATAAGGCTCTGAAAGAACAGTTAGGCCCTGAAATTTTGACAAGGGGACAGGGTAGGGGGGTGGAATCTGTTTCAAGGCTTCCTTATTAATCATATAAACTGCCAGCTAATTACTCTAATGTACCCAATAACCCAAAGAGATGGGGATCTTTTGTAGAAATGGCGTCAGCAGCCAGGGACTGGGCCAGAAGCTCCAGCTGGTAGGCCCTGCTGCTCAGGCTGAGGCAAGCCACGCACCTTCCCAATTCACCGGTTAGGAAGCAAATCAGCTCTTTGGAGGTTTTCATTCTGTGTGTGTATGTGTTTAAATCTTTTCCACAGAACCTCATGAAATCTCAGACAGAAACAAAAGCAATAGACTTCATAGCTTCTTTGGAAGGGAATGGCCTTGGGCCATTGCCAGTCTTTATGGGAAAGACAAATGTTACTTTATTCGAGAGAATGATTATGCTTGGCTATCAATCCTCTTTTTGTGTGGAGTTTCCATCCCAGTACCATCGGACAGAATGGGTTGGGAAAGGTATTTACCCAGAGCATCCAAAAGCAAAGTAGCTAGATATGGCTTCTAAATGTCAGTCAAGGTCATGGTTTAGTAAGAGGGATGGAACATTAGGCCTTCAAGATGAACTAAGAAAAAGAAGGATAGGGTTGGAAGCCTGGAGTATTGAGACCAAGTTGAAATATAATGTGCTGGGTGGACCTTGGAAAGAGGGTCAGAACCAGGGGACCCTGGCTATTTGAGATCCAGGTTGATGAATGAGAGAGACAAGCTCTTTCAGTGTTGAATGCCAAGGGCCGTTTGCTCCTAGAAATGGAACATTGACAAGAGGCTTTCATGCAGCCAACCCAGCATCGCCCGCTTACCACTTACCTTCGCAGGACTCACTTCTCTGCAGAACCAACAAAGGAAGACAGTTTAGTGCCTGCTCAGGTGTCACCAGTTGGGTGTCCTGGTTGCCTTTGGAATAAAACAAAAATTTGCATGATACTCACCTGTGATGTTTTGTCATCTGGGGGTTATTTTCTCCCTGAAGAAAATTTTCTATATTCTTTATACACTATGATAGCTATATAGAGGCCAGACATGGGTATAGCAAAGTCTGAAATTTAGGGTAACAAAGTAGGACATTTCAAAATCAGGTATCTTCTGAATTAACCTATTTTTGGTGGTGATTTTTTATGGTGACCTCTGTAGGCTAATACTGTACTATTTATATTAAAGCAGAGGCTTTGAGGAAAGCTGAACATCCACATTTCATACAGACCAATGCAGCCCTTGGCCTTGAGGTTCGCAAGGAACAGGGAATTCACAAGTCCCCACCATGATGGACCAGAAATGGAGAAGCTTAAGAATGCTTTCCATGGAGCTGTGTCTAGATGTGCCTGGCTGCCTAGTAAGATCAGGGGAGGTAAGAAGGGCTAGAGAGTTACATTAATTTCACTTAGCGGGGATGGAGCATCTCCTCGTGGTAAAGGAAGGACGGGTCCTGATAACGACGCTCTCCAATCCGCCATGACCATTGTAGTACTCAGGTTTCCCCACAAATGCGTAGAGTGAGGCTTCAGCAATTCCAGACACAGTGATGCCCAGATATCCAAGTAGACTGTCTCTTTCAAAGAGGTCCACAAGCAGGTAGTCAGCCCCGCACAGGGTGGGGCTCTAGAGTAAGATTTTTAGTTCTTCAAGGACAAGAAATGTGTTTGATTGATTTCGGAACCCCCAGGGTAAGTTTGTGAAGGGCAGGGAAATGGCGCACGGCCGTCCATGCCCGGCCACAGATTGGAAATGCAATACCAGGCACATTACTGGAGCAGAAGTGGGTTACAAGGGACAGGGGAGGCTGAAGTGTATCAATATAGGGCCGCTCCGCGGAGACTATAGGTCAGAAAGAGGACTGGGGTCCAACTTCCCGATAGGACCAACTCTAATGATTCAGATGTGCAGCAGAAGGCTCTGGTGCCAAGTCCCGGACTAGGGGTCCGGAGCTCCCCTGAATGCCGGCCTCTAGGTGGCCTTGAGAGGCGGCGGCTGTGGGGGAAGGGCCAGGTCTCTGAGGCCAAGGGGCTCCTCCCCTGTGATGAGGAGGAAGCTTCCGGTTGGCGCTGGGACACATCGGCATCTTTCTCTTTCGTGACTCATTTTTTCAGTGACATTTATTTCTCTGTCCTCAGTCAGAATTTCCAATCACTACCACTGCTCTTTGATATTTTCTCTTCAAAGAACCCAGAGACCCATAAGCTGAAGTCTTCCAGATGCTCTAGATGGGGCTGATATTAGAGACACACAGCACAGCCATGCAGATCGTTCAAACACTGAAATGTTCCCCTCTGGTCAGTGAGCAGCTGCTGTGCTGAGACCTTTGGGGTTGGGGGAGGATTGCGGAGTGTGGTCTGCCAATATCATGGCCTCCCAGCTTTCCCTAAGGCTTTAGTGTCTCTTCCGAAGCAGTAACTAAAGAGTGCGCAGGGTCGGAATCAGCCTGAGGGTGTGTGTGGGGGGGGGGGGGGCGGGGAGCTTTGCCATGTACCTGATTACAGATATCACCCTGAGATGCAGTCATCTCCAAGGTAAAGCTAACTGTGGGATCAGCCGTGGATTCAGGGGGTGTGAGAGAGAGTTTAAAGCAAGAATTAAAGTAAGAAGTTTTATGGGGATGTTTGGTAAACAGAGGCCAGCTCCCTGGTCCTTATTCTCCTGACACTGGATCTCCAGACCGGTCCAACCAGCACATCCATGGACTCAGCATGGTCTGAACAGCTGCATGTACCAACCACCTCTTGCCCTCCTTTGCTTAGAGCTGTTTGTCACCCAAGAACACGAAGCAGAACAGATGTGTGGGTTGGGACAGGGACTAAATTCTGGAAGGCTGGGATGGCTTGCGTGGCGTAACAGACCAAATCGTGTGGGAGCCACATTTTTTTGTTTTTGTTTTTATTCTTATTGTTCCTTCTTGTTGTGGGATCACTTTTCACAGTATCCTGCTCACCTGCTCGTGTAGTTGGACACTTGGCTCTTTCAAGGTCAAGCCAATCCTCTCTCAAAGGAATGGGTGGTGCTAAAAATGACCACTGAAGTGCCCTGGCCAGGTGGCTTAGCTGGTTGGAGCGTCGTCCCACACACCAAAAGGCTGCAGGTTCCACCCCTGGTCAGGGCACATACCTAGGTTGCAAGTTCAATTCCCCTGTCGAAGCATGTACAGGAGGCAAGTGATCGATGTTTCTCTCTTCCTCGTTCTCTAAAATAAAAAAACCCCATATCTTTAGGTGAGGATTATAAAATGACTGATTCAGTCCCATGGAAAGCACTGTCCTGACATGCTCCTGTTGAGGGGGGGCCCTGGCTTCCTGTTCAGTTCTTCGATCATAGCTCTGATTTGCTGAGTGACCCCATTGTCCTTCTAACAAAACCGCCTTTCTGGTTTCTGTTGCTCACATCCTGAGAAACCTGTCCAGTAGACCGGTAGTAGGGAAAAAAATTCACAAGAAAAAGACCTAAGTGTTTTAACATTAAAAGCCACATAGACAATTATTTTACACTGATGTAGATGCAGGGACTTGGAACCGATCAATAGTTTTGTTTGCTGGATTTGGACTTTGGAGACTCAAAGTGTTTCTGCATCCAAAATACTGTCAGCTGAACATTCCTTAAATACAGTCACACGCAAAATTAGCTTGACTTCTATGCGGCATGGCCATTGTCTTTTTGTCACTTCGGCAGAACCTTAGGAAATGAACATAAAGGAGCTTTTATTGAAAGGCTGAATGTTGATAGACGGAGCCACAATGAGCCAGCCCATGTCTGACATCCTTTCAGGGAATTCTAGCTATTTAGCAATTCATACCCTGCAGGAACGATTTCCTTCGGGCTTTTCTTTAATCCTTAGAAGAACTTGGGGGTGATAAGCACCTTCTGAGCTAACCGTAGGGGCTCAAATCAGGGGCGGGGGCGGAAAGTCTTGGGAACAGCAGTGGGGGAAATTAGCAAGGTTGAGTAACTCAAGTTTACAAAACAGTACGTGGAGAACCCAGCGATTCAGGATGCTGGTCATTTATTTTGACAGGTGTAGTTTATCTCTGCTCATTTATAATAATTATACATTGTGCAGACTCATTATCCTGCCCCCTTCAGTCTCCGTGCTGAGAGCAGTTAAAAGTAAATTTGGCAAGTGTGTTGGGCGGAGCGAGATAATGGGTGTTAATGACCAAATGGGAAATCTATACTTGAGCCCACTTTCGGTGAGGGTGGCAACACCTATCTGATCGTTGAAAGGGTGCAATCAGGCTTTCAAGTAACATTTCTGAACTTTTGATTTTCTTTCCTTCCCATCAGTGCTTCATTGGGATTAAACACATTCAAAGACTCACTTTCCCATTTCTTGCTGTTCTCCCCTCTCCAAAGAACACAGACTCCTTTGGAATTGAGAGTTCAGAATGGGTGTTAGAGTTGAGAATGTTTATTATTTTGGCCAGAGAACCTGGGAAGGAGATATAACTCACTGGTTAATCACGTTGGCCCTGGAACCAGAGACTTTCCAAGCGCTGTTATTTACTAAATTTGTGACCTACACCTTAGTTTTGCTATCAGTAACGTGGGATAATGATACTATAAACCTCAAAGGTGTGGTAGGAGGATTTAATTAGTTAATATAACTAAAAGTGCTTAGAACAGTTCCTGTCACATATTAAATACTATGTGTATGTGTATATTATTATTGTGATTTGTAGAAGGGAGGTAATAACATTATCTACCTTGTAGACAATGCTGTGAGGATTAAATAATATAATTCATAGAGCACTCTCAATAAAAATTAGTTATTTTTAGTATCCATTCTGACCTTGTATTATTAAAATCTGAGCTCGGAATTTTGTATTGAAACCTCACATTATTACTTATATAATGTACGGTTAGTTCAACAAGCATCTTCTGAGTGTCCACTCTTGGCCTATGACCCTAACCCTCAGAGAAGGCAGGGAAACCCAAAAGCAAACGGGTCACTAGAGGAGATGCTGAGAGACCCTCGACCCCAAACAGGATTGAAAATGGAATATCATAAATCGTGTTTTCAGGAGGACTTGTCATGAGGCTCTTCTCTAAGAATCCTTAGAACCATTCCAACAACTGGGTCTCTTTTCATCTGAATCTCTCTTCTCATGAAGGAGGTCCATGTCCTCCCACGATGCTCCTTGTCTCTTGGACACATGCTCTGGTTTTGCTCTCGGGTGTTTGGACGGCCATGTGCCCACATGGTGCTTTGTTCAAAGACGCTCCTTATTCTGGGTACCCTGGTGCATGCTTGCACAGCTGCAGGTGACAGCCCAGGACACCCCACCTTCTAACTCTCTTAGGTGACATCTTCCCAGCTTTGGGAAGCTCTGACAACGGAGAGAGCCTTTGACACCTAAACGCGTAAGCACCACCTCGGCTCTAGGGATGCCTTTTTTTTTAAAGGGCAAGTTTTAAATTATTTTTTATAAAGAGAGGAAGCAAGAAGTGAATTATATAGGGAAAGGTTTTGAAGATAGGCTAGATATTTGGACCATTGCTTGAAACGTCCACATCCTTGGGCCTCATCCGCTGGTGGTGATGGGATGGGCTCACGTCACTCCCACGCCCCCACTGCAGTGACTCGGAAGACCCTCGTCTTCTCATGCAGGATTATAGGTTATTGGGGGGAATCCTTCAGAGGATGATCTTCCCCTTCCGCTCCAGCTCTCCTGATTCGTCTCTACCCCTCTGAAATCTGCCGTAAGGAACCTTGCCATCGTCACTGTCCCACATGCCATCATGAGGTCTATGCAAGGGTGAAGTGACCTAGTCCTCTCCAAACTGCTAGGACTTTGGGTGGGAGCTTCTGGCACAGGTGGGGAGAGACACATCATGATGTGGCACATCACAGGATTTAAGGAGGCCCCTGGAAATCTGAGACTCTGGTAAGACAGTGGTAATCAGTCTCCATACAACTAACTGCCCAGGAGGCTAATTCCTGATGAAATCCATAACAAACATTGAAAACCCTCCTTCCCCTCTGAGGCCCTCAGCACTGATCCCACTATGTCTTCCATCCCTGGTCACCTCAGTCACCTCCACACCCCCAAGCCTCTCTGGCCATCCCTGGACTCCTGAATGCACTCCCAAATTGTCCTGCAACATCTTCTAAGTTAATGTAATTTCATGCCCATCCTTGGTCCCTTTGACTATATCCTCTGTGTTAGAGACAGAGAGAGAGAGAGAGAGAGAGAGAGAGAGAGAGAGGAGAAGAGAAGAGAAGAAGAAAAAAAGAAAGAAAGAAAGGAAGGAAGGAAGAAAGAAAGAAAGAAAGAAAGAAAGAAAGAAAGAAAGAAAGAAAGAAAGAAAGAAGGAAGGAAGGAAGAAAGAAAGAGGAAAAAGAAAGAAGAACGAAGGAAGAAAAAGAGTCTACACCTATCACCCCTGTGTTTCTCTGTGTGTCCCCTTCCTCTCACGGATGTGACACCCCTGAGAGCACCACCTCCCTGGGAGCCCCATCGATAGCGAGTTGTTATTCTTGTTCTTCAAAGGTCACCAGGGTAGGAGGCAAGACACACTTCCCTGGGGCTTCTCATCATTTCCTCCAGACACAGTGTCCCTCCATTCTGAAGCTACAGCTGAGAAAAAAACAAAGCAAATAAAGTTCTACTTTACTGGAGGGTGGTGGTGACAAAAACCAAATCCCTATATGATATGTTGGGTGGTGATAAATATTACAGACCAATAAAGCATGGAAGGGGAAGAAACATCCATGATAGAACCGTATGGAAGCTGGTCTGATGGGGAGTGAACCGCGCAGGTATCTGAGACAGGAACAGTGTACAAAGACTCTAAAGGCAACATCTCAGTAGATGATTCATCCACCATCCGGGTCTCTATCCTTCATTTCAATGCCTTCTCCCTTCCAACAATTTATTCCTCCACCAAATCGCTGGCATCTTTTCACACAATTATACCCTAGACCATGCTGTTGGCAATAGCTGAGTCATCTTCAAACTCTTGACTTAAGCCTCCTACTCCGTGATAACTACTTCCTACTTTTCCAGTTCATTTACTTGCTGAGCACTGCACCCTCCAACCCACAAACACCCCAGCTCTCTTTTGTTCTCTACCCCTTCCCTCTTTGCTCAGCTTAGATAACATGTCCAGCTCTTCGGTCAACATCTTGTAGATAGCCTGTTTTCCCTGCCTCTCATGTCGCCTCCACTGAACCAGCACAATGGACACCAACCCCGTTCTCCACGGACTCTACCTCTTAGCCTAAGTAGCAGAATATGGAGGTAGAAAAGCACATCCCGGCCGATGGATCCCATTTCAAATTCTGATAACAACTCATGGATGGACTTAGCACTGCCTGGCAGTCCTACTGGGTTTTCCTAACTCACTCATTCTCTTCCCATTTTGATTGCTATTTCATAACGTCTCCTCTCTCCTCCAGCTTCTCCAGCCTCGTCCCTCTGGCTGACGACTGCGTTCATCATCACTGAGATGATGGAATGAAGAGGAAGACAACTGCCTCATCTTGCTACTTCCTACTCTGCCTGTCAGCCTTTGTCTCTTTCTCTGTAACTCTGCCTTCTCTGCTGAAACAGTGGCAAATAGGTCCAGAACCCAAGTTCAGCCAGTCCTGGAGTTTTGCATTGGACCCCATCCTGCCCCATGGCTCGCCGATGTTGCCGCTCCTTCAATTACCCCGTCTAGTCCTTGCACCATCAAATTCTCTCTTTGTACCGGCTCATTCCCATCAGTACATAAACAAGTGGAAAATACCCATGATACTTAAACACTAAACAAGTTATCTTTAGGCTTCATTTCCCATCCCAAGCCTGAGTAATTTCTTTGCTCTCCTTTAAAGGAAAACTTGTTAAAAAATCTATCTATATTTGCTAGCTCCAATCCACTCTAAATCTCTCTCTTACTCAACCTGCTCCACTTAGGTCCCCCCGCCCACGCATTGAAACTGTTCTTTTTAAGGTTACTAATGACTTCCTGCCCAATTCCATGGTCAATTTTTGATCTTTATCTCACTTGGCCTCTCAAGAGCATTGGACAGTGCTCTTCTCAAAGTTCCCTTTTGACCTGTCTTCTGAACCCTTCCACTCCTCCCTTCCTCCATCCCCGTGGGATGCTCCGTCCTCAACAGCCTTTGCTGCCTTTACCTACCCCATGGGATTAAATACCATCTACATTCTTTAGAATGTTTTTCTCCCAATCTTTTCTCTCTGCTCTCATCCCTTCTCTGAGTTCTAGAATCACGTACCCAGCTGGCTATTTTCTGCATTCACCTGAAGAGGTGAATATCTAAATGGCAAAAGCAGACCTCTGGTTCTGTCTCTGAGTCCTCCTTGTCCCCATTAGTAAGTCACGACCGTGCACCCAATTTCTCAGTTTCCCCCAAATCCTCACTTCCCCTTAACCCCAGATCCAACCCAACAGCAACTGTAAAACTGTGCACTTTTCATTACCTCATCTGTTACCATTCTAACCAGGACGCTCTCTCTAATCCCTTGTGGGGAAATGAAACAGCCTCCTGATTGATATTCCCATTCCACTCTTGCTACATATATCCAGTTCTCCACACAACAGCTGGAAGGATCTTTTAAAACCATAAATCAGTTCATGGTGCTTGTTTTGTTAAAAGGTAATGATTCCCCAGGGTACTAAGAATAAGATCCCAAACTCCCTACAGTGGCCTCCAAGGGCTTATAGGCTCAGCTGCTGGTTATCTTGTCAAACCCAGCTCTCACCACTCAGTACCTGGCATGCTATTTGCTCGCGCTGCTGCGTACCCTGCTGCCTCCCTTCACTGGTGTCTCTACTTACACGTCACCTCTTCGGGGAGGCCTGTCCGGCCCCCTCTGTTTGGAGCAGGCCTTTCCATTACTCTCATCCCCCTTAGGGGGTCTATTGCTCTGTGTGGTTTTTATTCTATGAATTCATTATATATAACTGTGCTTAAAAAGTCACTGTAATTTATAACATTAACAGAATAAATAAAAGTCCATGAACACTTCAATAGATGCAAAAACATTTGACAAAAGTGAACGCATAGTCCTGATAAAATCTCTCCGCACACTAGAAATAGAAGGAAATGTTTTCAGTCTGGTAAAGGACATCTATAAAAAAACTTCAAATAACATCAAAATTAACTGTTAAACACAGAAGTTTTTCTCCATATGATTGAGAATAAGGGAAGAATGATCACTATCACCACTCTGTTTTTAATATTGTACTGGACATCTTAGCTTTTGTGATAAGGCGAGATAAAGAAATAAAAGGCATAAGGACCAGAAAGGAATTAATACAACTGTTCCTACTTGCAGATGTCATGATTATTTACATAGAAAAGTCTAAGGAAGTCACAAAACAACTACTAGGAATAGTAAGTGAATGTAACAAGATTCTGTGGTATAAGGTTAAGATAAAAAAAAATCACCTGTTTTGTATACGTGAGCAAAAATCAACTGGAAAATGGAATTTAAAAATTCTACTTATGATGGCTTTTAAAAACATAGAATACTTAGAACCAAATATAACAAAAGTCAAGCTCTGTACACTGAAAACCACAAAACGTTGCTGACAGAAATAAAATAACTACATAAATAGAAATATCTACCATGTTCGAGGGTTGAAAGACTAAAATGTATATATCGTACATTATTCACAGATGCCCATTGGATGCCTGAAACCACAGATGGTGTTTACCCCTATACATGCTATGTTTTTTCTTATACATACACACACTTTATGGCTTCTCATGGGCATATCCAAATCGTTGGCATCATTAATGTTGTGTGTTGGGGCCATTGTTAAGTAAGATAAGGTTTATTGTTATGCAAGCAATGCGTTATCCTGACAGTTGATCTGACGACTTGACCCAAAGTGACTGAGGGGCGGGGAGCAATGCAGCTCGGCAACTCTGGACAAAGGGGCAATCCGCATCCTGGGCAGGACGGGGCTGGTCGGTGTGACCTCATCATGGTACTCGGATGGCATGCACCTGAAAACTCATGGATTGTTCACTTCTGGAACTTCCCATTTAATATTTTCAGACCACAATTGACTGTGGGCAACTGCCCTACAGAAAGTGAAACCGTGGACAAGGAGGGACTATTGCAATGTGTTCATTTGTTTATTGTCTGTGTCTCCCACTGGAATGTTTGCTGTTTGAGAATGAGTTTTCTTCCTGGTTCATTCCCTGATGTATTTTCAGTGTCTATTACAGTGTCTGGTGCACAGTAGTTGCTTATTAAATATTTGTTGAATGGATGACTATGCTAGGATCCAAAACACTTTGGATTGTGCTCAGAGCCTCACATTGCTTTCCACGAAAACAATCCTGTCTTAATCCCTCTGGTTTTAGGAATCGAAACTGGCTCCAGCGGCCAGCCAAATGCAGAGTAGCCCCTTCACAGTCTTCCTCAAGTTTTCTGTCTTTGACCCGCAGACAGAACTCTAGTCTCCACCACTAGCTCCCAGAGTAAATGGAGTGCAGAGACTCCCTGCCCCCTTCGGCTCCTTGTTAGATCAGCTCCTGTCTCTCAGGGGCAGAGAGCAATAGATTCTAGTCTAACAGAGGGACTGGGTGGGGCTGGAGAGTTACCCCAAAAGGACAAGGAACCAGGAATCTGGCCACCAAAAGGGACGTTAAATTTTATAATGCTTCCCAATGGGAGGGTGAAGTCTAAAGCTGAGGGAGAAAACCAAAGAAAAGGCCAGGGCCTGGATAGACTTTGGAATGCAATAGGGCAGTAGGGAGGGAGAGCACAGAGCAATCATTAGGACCGGGCTTGTCTGCCTCCTGGGGAGCCGAGGGTGGCTCATCTATAAAGGACTGGGAACCTCGAAGGACTGGAAGTCAGACCGGGATTTAAAACCCAGATGCATGCATGGGGAAAGCTCTCACTTTCTTTCCCTCTAAAACAGGGATTTGACTACCTGCCATGCCTGCCTTGTACTACCGTTGTGACCATCAGGGAGAGTTGCTATGTATTAGGTAAAGACTCATTATGAGAGTTCCGAAGAGTGCTCAAGTTTAAGACTTCAGAGTGCATTATTTAATGTGAAGCAAAGCCTCATAATACAAAATCCTTTTGTATTCAAATATAAATATAAAAATCCACTTTGCTGCTGCATATATAATTGTGGGGAAGATAATTCATGCCTTTGGTCACCTGCAATAGTGTGCAAAACTGCTAGTCACTACGTCATCTTCTTACGTATTTGGAAGACACCTCTTCCACACTTGGTCTTGTTTCCAGCTCCATAATCCCTTTCAGAGGCTCTTTTATAAACTATCCAACAACAACAAAAAGCATACAATACATACAAGATTCTAACAAAGAAGCATCCAATACTTGGAAGAAAGACGTGATTGGTTCCCACGATTCACTAAGAGTAATTACCTTAATCTCCCATTTAAAAATGTCAATGTCAGGTTTACATTAGTCACAATGTTAGGGCGTTGGATTGTGCACAGCTTGTTTCTGTAATGAAATCTTCTTGGTAAATTCAATGATTAAAAACAGGGAGAGAGAGGTCCTCCTGGTTTATATGATGACAAACACACCGTAACTAGAAAGCATCGTTTCAATTAACTGTGCAGAAGTAGAATATTTAATAATATTGAGTGCTTTGCCCTTTATGACAAAGAAGAGCTGTAAGTAGGTCACATCAATGACAAGAGATGTCACATCTATCCCGAGCTTCACAGATAGGCATGTGTATTTCATGACATTTCTTATTTTCTGCTTTGAACTTTTGCTTCTCATCATTGTTTCTTTTTTTCTTAGTGAATTTACCTGACTTTAGGTTGTTCTGTGCCCTTGTCTACGATTATAAAAGGCAATCCACCAGTGTTGTCTTTCGGGAACTAGAAAAATCTAAACCATCGTTTCTACGGAGCTGAAAAGTGAGATGAAGACATGTGAGAGGAAGGAAGAACATGTTTCTGACCTGTCTCGATTCTAAATGACACCAAAGTGCAAACCATATGGCTGAGGCCTCAAAGCTAGGAGGTGGCCAGACTGGGATTGTAGTTCACGTCCAACTCTAAACATTGTTCTTTTCTATAGACACAGCACTGTCTCTTGTGGGAAGAATCACATGATGCTCATAAAGGATTTGGATGGAAATAGTGACGATCAGAAATGTTACAAAAAAAGCCATTTCATACAATGGTTTGAAACATCCTGTCCCCATTTGATACAGGGATTTGTGATGGTCTTCATGACCTATCACATCAGGGACAAAAATAGCCTTTGGCCCAATTGCTTCGAGTTTGAAATAAATCAGAGAAAGGCAATCAATCAGTCAAATATTTTTCAGGTGTCTTCTGTTTGCTCCCCACTATACTGGCCTCTGTGGGAAATGACAGTTCACACATCAAAGTTCTTTGGCAAATAAGTGAAGTGAAATAGTATTATTGTTACTAGAGAAAAAGTATATAAGGCGGTCCATCTTCAAAGAACTTAACATCTTCATGTAGGGGAGGAGTTTTCAAATAACGAAAGATCCTCCTTACCAAAAACAGCATGTAAATGTATTTAATTGGTGGTTAGATACCGGGGCAGGAAAACCTGTTCTATAAAGGGACAGGCGGTAAACAGTTTAGGTTTTGTGGGTCAGACTTTCTCTGTTGTAGCTACTCAACTCAGCTGCTATGGTGTGAAAGCAGTCACCAGACGTTGAAGGAATGAGCAGGCTTGTGTGACGATAAAACTTTATTTACAAACACAGGTGGCCCTCTGTTTTTGATCCTTGGGTTGTAGCCTGCTAAACCCTCATTTAGGTTGAATACGAGAGAAGACTGCGGAAGTGATCACTGTTAAACAGTCCTAGAAGCCTTATTATAACCTTTAATTCAGGGCCGACCCTCTTGCCAGACACTCTATATGCTGAAATTTAAGGCCCCCAGTGTAAGTTCCCAAGATTACACAATTCAGTAGTAGGCTGGCTTAGACTCTAACTCAGTTCTCTCTCTCACCGCAGTAAACTACCCCTGTGGGCAGACCTGCCCATTTCCCCCACTAACTTCGCATCTTAGAGAACATGGGACTTGAGCTGTTAACCACAGGACCGCCTGTTGCAATGTTATTTGCAATGGCCCCTTGAAGAATTGGTTCTCACATTTTGTAGCACGTTATCCTCAGGAGTTTTACAAAAGACTAATGCCCAACTCACACCCCAAATGATTTAAATCAGATCTCTAAGGCAGGACTCAGGCATCAGTATCTTTGAAATGTTTCCCATTGATTCTAAGGTCCAACCAGGTTTGAGAACCACTGTTCTGATGCACAGTGTTGTTACCAGTATCTATCTTATGTCAATGGTATCACCTGGAGTTATGCATGGTGGATGGTCCTGAGCTGAACCTCACTGATGAATTAAACATGTTATTAATGGAATAATTCACTGACTGTTTATAGAGCATCCTCAGTGAATGGTGCCAGACATTATTGTAGGTCATGAGCAAACAATAGAATGGTATAAGCTAGTAATGGAAGAATCACAAAACTGTCTTTGATTATGTTAAGCTATTGTATTTCCTTTTTGTTTTTAAAGATGTCTAGAAAAATACCTACGTGTGCTTTATTAATATTCTTCTTAAATTAAAAAAAATGTTTCAATTACAGTTGGCATACAACATAATGTATAGTTTCAGGTATTTGCTGTTTTGGTGTCCAATTGCTCTTTTCTGGAATAGCTCAGTATGCATGGTCATGGGAGGAACCCCCCACCCCCTTCAGTGATGAAGGCTACGGGGGCCTCTTTTATGCTGACAGAGACACAGCAGTATGTGGGTGACGTAGCAGTCACAACCGGCGACTTTGAATCCTGAGCCAGAGACCCAGTGACATAGGCCAGCTGAAGGTCATGTTCATGCCAGCAGCACTGATGATGGCCTTCAGCCAGACCACTGGTCTTTGCGTTTCTCTCTGCCTAGCAGTTTGCCAGTTTTCCAAACTGGTCTTCCAGTCTCTCACTGACTCTCAGGTCCCTAGTACTTCCAATGAATCATTCTTTTGGTTAAGTTTGCTGAGTCCGCTGGTGTGGACTGCAACCATGAGCTCTGATGGGCTTCCCCAATTTGAACACGAGCGGGGAGGTGGTTGTTTCATGGTCTGACAGCTAGTAAGAAACAGGATTGAATGTGCTTCTGTCTGATGCTAAAGCCCACATTCTCTCCACCTACTACTCTGTTTTGCACACAGAAGATGCTCAATGCATGTTTGCTGCCTGTGATGCTGCTGATGGTATTCCATAGTCCGTGGCTTGCTTTCTGTCAGCTCAGGAGCCATGTGATTCTTTATTGCTCTGCTGTTTCCATGTGTCTAAATACCTTCACCTGATGCCTGATACTCAGAAAGCATTTACATACAGGAAGATGATTCTGTTGTTCATTTAATTCTAATGCTAATTAAGTGCCAGGTGCTTTACCTACATTATCTGATTTAAGTATCCAAATAATGTGATGAGATGCAATTTATTTCCATTATCCTCACTTTACAAATGAATAAATAGGGGCTCAGAAAGACGACATATCCTTTCCAAAGGTCATGCGCTGCTAGGTGTTGGATCCAGGAGTCACTGAGGACTGACTCCCCAGTGGATGCTTTAACCTTTAAGCTTCCCTGAATTACTAAATTTAATCCAATGTGCACATTCCAGAAAAAAGTCAGTTTATGATATTTTCAGATTAAAAGGAAACTTCAAGGTTATTACTGCTGTAAATATTAAGCTCATGCCAATTCGTCGCTCATCCACTCAACAGGATCTGGCCCTATATTTCTAACTTCACTTCACAGGTTGGAAAAATTTTCTTTCAGGACAAGTAAAGCCTTGAGTAAATGGCTCTTTCTCCCCACCACCGGCACCCCCGCCCCTGGGTGAATCAATGATGGTAGGTAGAAAAGCACTATGCGAGCAAATTTGACATATCATTTTATCTATGGATTAGTTTCTTGATGGTGTTTTTAATTATTTAAACATCAAGAAAAAAAGTACAAAATGACAGATTTTTCCTTTCTCTTGCTGGTTTCTGTCCGTTCCGGGCTGTCCATTAAAGCTACTTGGGGTTGGTTACCTAGGCAATGGCTGGCATACTGGGGCTTTTAGATTGATCATCAGATTGATGGCAGGAAGTTGCATCACATGATGTGAATTTAGTTGCTTCTAAGTGGAAGAGTAGAAATTGCTGAGCATTATGAAAGAATCGCCAGAACCTTCCCCCACGGCTCCTTAATTTTAAAAATGAAACAAATGATCCTCTTTCAGGAAGTCACAGGATCTCAATTTGTCTCCAGAGGAAGAGGGTCTAACGCTTCCATGAGCACCTCTGACTTCACGGTTGGAAGGAGACGCTGTGTTCGAGGTGTGTGTGTCCAGGATACAAGCAAACTCAGCTATCTTCAAGTCAATGAAGAGTGATGTTTTCTACTTTCTTCACAAGGATGAGGATTAATACATGGGCAGCTCCTGAGCTCCTCTGAGAAGCCCCATTACTTTATCCGTACAGCACGTTGTACGGAGTCTCTAGAATAGAATAGTGAGCGTGTTGAGTAAAGAGCAGCTCCGTAGCAAAAGCACCATTATCTATGTGATCAAAAGAGTAACTGAAATGCACCCGAATGAAAGAATGAATGAAATTTAGAGTTTCTTAGTTAAAAAAATGCCAGGATTTAAAAAATAATGTGAGGATACAGAAAGCAAACGTTTGCTGACTAGCAACTATGAGCTAGGTACTTTCAGTCTATTTCTAATTTAATCCTATAACAACAGGAGAAAATTTGAAAGCTTGCTTTCACAAATATTTATTGAGCACTTAATACATACATGACTGTACCCAGGTTCAGGGAAGATCAGTAAATAATCCAGGATTAGAAGCCACTTTTGTTCTGCTCTGAAGGTATATTATTTTTCTCCAGGGATTTTTATGTCGGAAAAGAAGAGTGAAAAATTAAACAGCCCATCTGGGAGTTTTATTGTAAGAACTTATCTAACTTGCAAAACTCAATGTGCACGCATGCGCACATGACTTCCCTTTTTTCTAAGACTGTCTCTGGCAGGTTAAAATCTCCTTAAAAAATTGCCTTCTAGTTTGTGTTTGCCTACGATGATATAGCAATGGTTTATTGACAGGGGCAGCAAGCTTTTATGAACTATATATGTTTGAGGCACCGTATCTAATGCATAACCTCTAATCCTAACACAGCCTGTGAGAGAGGAACTGTAGTTGCCCCTATGCTACAGATGACAGGATTAAGTGTTCAGAACAGTGACTTGCCCAAGGTCACACAACAGTGAGTAGCTGATTAACTTGACCCATTTTTTGAATCCAGGTCTAACTCCAGAGCCCATTCTCAGAATTGCTCCAGTGTCATCTTCTCCTTTGAGCTAAAACCGATTCTTTTTTTCAGCCAGCAAGTGGTGGTGAATGTCAAAGTAAAAAAAAAATATGGGAGAAAAATGGAAAATCCCCTTCATTAGCATATTTTTCCTGCAAATGAAGAAATTAACATTATTCCATTTTATCAGTGGAAACCTTGATTGAGAGTCTAACATGTAAAATGTTTCACTGCTACCAGATTTGAAAAGCTCTGAGCTGCAGAGACCAACATTCAGGGTAGAATTTCAGGTGTGCTCATCTCCCCAGGTGACAGATTTCTCTGTGTTCTCTAACATGGTGTCAGCAGGTCCCACCCTGAGGGGGTGGGAGGATTGCCTGCTGTTAGGGTTAAACAGGGTAACCCGTGCAGCGGCTTAGAAGAACTTTCAGCGCAATGGGAGCATCATCACATGGTAATACTCCATGCAATAATAACCACCCCTGTGCTTTGTATAACTCATTTATATAATGATGCTATGCAAATGCTGTTCTAATTTCCAGACTTAAGATAACCACTTCTTTTTCATCCCCTAAAAATTTTTTTTAAAAAGCTACTGGCTCTGAAATTCCACTATTAAAACTCTATTCCTTTCCCTTTGGGCTTCGTCCGTCAGGTATATGGGAGTTGTCTGTCACGAATACCTCAGAGAAACTAGAGGACTTCAGACTGGACTTGGATGGAAGGGAAGGGAGGGAAGGTCACAGAAGCAGAACTGGGGAGCCAGGAGGGCCTTTGGGAGCATAGTCTCACCTCCTTGTCACCCACCAGGGGGAGAAACTTGGATGGAGAGAGAGTTAGTGAGCCCCACTTTAACGTTTGCCCCACTGCCCACCATGGATGTGTGTGTGTGTGTGTGTGCCCGCCCACGCATGCACGTCTGTCCTACAGATCAGCCATCTTGCTCCCTCTGGTGTTCACTGGGGCAAGGCTGATTGGCTTCAGGGGCTACATGCCAGCTGGGCCTCTTCGGCCTCTCTGTTTTTCCAGGTGGCCTCTAATAGTCTGAGGCCCGATTTGTTCTCATTTCACCTGGAAGAAGAGCTGGGGCCAAGAGGGTACTGATGGTCCCAAGAGGGGACCCATCAGCCCTGAGACAAGTCCCTTACAGGCATTTCCTCAAACCCAGAGCGCAGGTTGGCCTGCAGGGAATGGCATTCACTTACTAAGGACACAGCATCTTCCTGGTGTGGAAGACCTACACTCTAGTTTCTGGTTACTAACTAACAGGCTCTGGTGTGGGGCAAGTCACTGCCTCTCAGGGTCTTCATTTCCCCATATTTCCACTTAGGAACTTGGACACGAGTGACTGACAATCAGTGGCAGGTTGTTCATGGTCTTGTGCTTCCCTAGTGTATGTATGGCAGTTTTCCAGTCACCAATGCTGCGTAACAAACCATCCCACACTAAGTGATGTACAATGATGACCGTCTTGTTTAGCTCACAGATTGTGTGGGTCAAGAATTGAGGCAGTGAGCAAAAGAAACGTTTTATCTCTGTTCCACAATGTCTGGGCAACTCAAATGGCATTGGGGAGACTCAAATGGCTGGTGGTGACCCCGATATCTCAGAGGTGGGATCATTTGGAAGTATCGCCTGGTACCTGGGCTGTAATGACTCATCCAGATCATCGGTATGTGGCCTCTCCATGTAGCATGGTCTTTCATAGTGTGGCATCTCATTTCCCAGAGGGATGGAGGATTAGAGACCCTCGTAGTTCATCTTCCTTTGGACACCAGCTGGCTCCAAGGGGTTTGAAAACACAGTTAGTAGAATATTCACTGGCCGCCAAACAAGACATCATAACCTACCCTGTGGGGTCCTGGTTCTTATGCTTGAAACTGCCTGGGAGCATTCCTCTCTTTTCATTCATCCAAACCTTGTTAATCCTTCAATGCCATCTCTCCAGGAGGCCTTCTCCTGGATTTGTTACTTCTCTGTCTCTACACTCTTTTCTTGGAAAACCTATAGTCAGTCCATGATTCTACTAACCTCCATGCAATAATGATTCCTCAATTTAGAACATCAGTTCACTATTTCAGATGTTTCCTTTGAGAACCTGATTTGTGTATCTAACATTCTGCTTGACACCTCCATATGAGCACTCAATGGGAATGAAAACTTATGTCCAAAACAGAGCTCTTGATTCCACATTCTCCCACCCCTCCCAAACAAGCCAGTGTTTTCTTTCTTTACTCTCCCTCGTATCACTGACCGTTCTTGACCATCTTGAGATGTTTCCAAGAATCAAGTCCTAAGGAAGTGGCCAAACTCTATTCTGATTCTGGACATCCTTCAATATCAAATGGCTGTAATGGAGACAGCAGACAATATCTCAACCTGAGGTGGGCTGGGGAGACGACGAGACTGTCAGCAATTAGAGCAGGCTGTTCCACTCCCTCCTTCTCAAGCTGGTGAGATTCTTAATGGAAAAGGGGGACTTCAGGAGCCAGAAGACTCAGGTATGATGTTCTGTATTATATTTTAGCAGAAGTTCGGCAGTGGTGTGAATGTCTGACACCCTGATGGTGTGGACTCCCCTTAATGTGAGGATACGTTAGTGTCATTATCATAACTAGGTTTGTTTTCAAACTGGCTGGGGACCTCCAACTAGATTTAACTCTCTTGATGTTGGAGGTCGTGACATGGGCTCATCATCTACTTTCATGCCCTGTATATTCCTTCTCCACAGATACCTGAGGTTGACTTTGATCAAGCAGATGCCATAAACAATTAATGAAGCAATCTGGTACAGCAATATGGTGTCCTATTTGGGTATAAATTTATCTTCTTAGAGGAAATGATATCTAAAAGGACTGAGCAATTTGCACATCCAGATCTCAAATTTCTATGCCCTGGTGCGTTGCTTGTACACTACCCATACAACGTATCATAGGGAAGGGGAAAGAAACTACAATTTGTGAGGCATGCCTTTGGTGCTGTGACATTTATGTACATCACTGTATTTTATTCTCATGGGAGTCCATTGACAGAAGCAAGGCTAAGAGAGATACAGTAACATGCGTAAGTTTACCTGCCTAGTAAGCAAGTTGCATTTGATCTAGTTGATTCCAAGTTATCGGTGAGCAATCCAAGGTTTAAAGAGATTCAGCAAGGTGTTCAAGTTCAAGACCCAGATTTATGTCCATGTGTCCGCTTGCTACATCTGTGCTTGGATCTGTATACTTCTGTATCACATCCCCCACAAATGCCAGCTCCACCTCCAACAACAATGACTCTGGACAGATGAACAGAAAGATCAACATCGGATCCAGTTCTCCTGGCCTAAGGTAGAAATCTGAGGGCAAATCTCTTGCAAGGAAGTTGCTAAGCACACTTGACCTCTCCTAGGGGTATTGAAAACGGAGGATAGTTGAAAGGACTGGTAAGTGCCCACTATAATTTGTCTAACATTTATACCTCCTCTTAATTACCTTCTTGCTGAAAATAAATAGTGTTGTTGTGAGGAACTGAAAGAAATGTTTTTAGAGTAGAAATGTCTATTTATTTCCATAATAGAAAATTGACTATGTTATTGATCAATATGTCTCATCTGCCAAGTCTTCCTAATTATAAATTTGAAAGGCACACCCAGTAGCATAGTAACTGTCAAGCAATTATTGATGGAAAGCTGTTGCTGGAAGTCTTGATATGAGTTTCTCCAATGACAGACTGACAGAATGAGACACCAAATTAAATGTTTCATTTACGGAGCAAAATGTTTTTGTCCAATTCTGTCTCCAAAGAATTAATTAACAAAATAATCTTGTGAACTGTTTACTCCTCAAGAGACCTTGGACCTCACCCAGTGCCAGCCCGGAACCATGCTTATAAAGTTGCTATCTCATGTCCCAGATTAATGCTGTTTCAATTTAAAAATTCATTGGTTGGTAGCTCTTTATTTTTATCTTGTCAGAGATTCTTATAATCCCCAATCCCTTTCGCCGGATGAACAATAATTTTCTCACTTAAATGTCAATATCTCTGATACATGCATTTAAATATTATCCAAACAGATTGTTACATGAGATTTTTTTTTAGCATTTCTCACATTTTATATGCAATAAAGGATCTCAGAGATAGTTCCTTATCTTGATGTGCTCTCTGATTCGGCAGAGATTAAAGCTGTAGTCTGTCACAGGCCAGGATTGTGTGAAACGGCTTGAACTTCTGATGAACACACACTACCGAGACTAATAAACTCTAATTACACCACAGGCCTCTTCCGTACACCACCAATACCGGCTCAGAATCAAGGATGAATTTTGAATGGCTGCTTTTGTTGCATTTCAGGTAACAGTGATGTTGCATTGAAAATAAGAGAGAAAGGAGACAGCCTCCCATACTGACATATTTAGTGTAAGTGTTGGGGGTAAAGATGGAGAACCAACTAATTACCTCTGAGCAACTCACATGCTATTCAGTGTTCTTGTGCCCTTGGAGACTGAAATCTTGCCTTGAACTCTGGGAATGTCTTCTTACTCATTTCATTGACTTCTTCTATGTTCTCTCCATTCTCTCTTCTAGAATTCATTTGAAGATGTTAATATAATCTCCTTTCTTACTTTCTACCTTTTTATTCTTTTGCACAGCATTCTAGGCTAAGTCTACCAATTTTCCATGCTATTCTGCATGTATATCTATCCTGCTGTTCAGACTATCAAGTTTGTTTCAACTTTTAGGATTATATTGTCTAGGATGGCTAATTAGCCTCATATCTTAAGAGACTATTTTTATTTCATGAATATCTTCCTTTGTTCCTGTGAAAATATTTGCATTTCTTTCCTTTAAACTCTTACCTCCCTCCCTCCTTACATTTCATTGGACATTAGTTTTCCATTTTCCGAGCTTGGTGTTTCTGTCTTATGTTATTAGTTTCCTAGGCCTGCTATTACACATAGCCACAAACAGGGTGGCTTAAATCAACAGAAATGTATTCTCTCAAATTCTGGAGGTGAAATGTCTGAAATCAGGGTTTGGGCAGGACCATTCTCCCTCTGAGGGCTCTGGAGAAGAATCAAGCTATTGATCCTTCTTTACTTCCTTTATCTCTCTCTATCTACCCTTTCTATTGTGGTAGAAAAACGTACGACATGCAACCTACTCTCTTAACAAATTTTAAGTGTACAGCACAGTGTCATCAACTGTATACACATGGTTGTATGGCAGATGTACAAACTCTCGCACCTTGTGTTACGGAAACTTTTTATTCCTTGAACAACTTCCCCTTCCCACAGCTCTTGACAACCGCCCTTCCGCCTCCGGCTTCTGGGAGTCTGACTGCGATAGATGCCTCCTGGTAGTGGAATCATGCAGCCTTGGTTCTTCTGTGACTTGTTTGTTTTACTTATCATGATGTCTTCAAGCTTCATCTGGGTTGTAGCATACCACAGGGTGTTGCCTTTTCTCAGTGTTTATTGGTTTCAGGCTCTATGCCTGTTTTGTATTTGAGACTCCCTACCTTCATGTCTGTGGCTTCTCTTTGTTTATTACCATCTGTCCTGAATAATTGTGGGAAAACAATAGGACATTCCAATAATGGCCTTTCAGTGTTTTTTACCCTTTACTATAGGAGGTTCCCCATCCTTTCTAGGTATAAGAAACATCTTTCGGCACTGTCGTGGTCCTTAGCCAAAACACCTGTGCTGACAACTCTGGCTTGAATGGGGCGGGGTGGGACAGGAACCTCAGCGGCCCACTGCTTGCCACAGAAGGAGCTAAAGTGCCTGGATGCTTAAAATATGGGCTCCCCAACCAATCACCTTCATGCTTGCTGCAGGGTCCTTTTCTGCAATGCAAGGTGTGCATTGTCTCTAATCTTGGAGCATCCCCAGAACCTGGGAAGCCCCTCCAGGTGTTCTAGGCCATGTTTTCATCCCTCGATCTGGTTAATTTGCCTTCAGTTTCTCAGGTGTTTCTCTGATCTACTTGTTTTTTATTGATTTTTATCCTTTCTATAGATTTCATTTTTTTTTCAAATATATTCTACCAGTTATACAGGGTTTAGGGATAAGAGCTGATTCTGTTCCCTGGGCCAGGGGCACATGTCTTTTTTTTTTAAAAATGTCATCTGCAGGTACAATCTCTGTTGTGGTACCTACAAAACTGCCACAGGGAGAAAGTCCATGAAGAATGCCTTTAGTTAGTTGCTGGTGAATGGCTTTGAGGTTCCAACCAAGGTGGTTACCTGATCATTCAGGGTGTGAAAGACCCAAGTCAGCCACAGACACGCATCCAACTGAGTGGGACTAGGAGAGATGATGAGCAAAACGTTCCTGGGATCCCTATAAGGAGCCAGAGAGCTGAATTCAGAACCTACTTTGCTCAAGTGTATTTCAGTGGTGCCAGTTTGATCCTGAAATTAGACCCAGGACCGTAACTCAAAGTTAAATGGGTCACGGTTCACTCACCCTGGGTCTAGGAAGTTGGACAGGTCACGTCTCTCGGGGACTCAAATCTTCTTACCTGTCAAATGAGGAGTTGTACTAAAGTACCTCTAAGCCACTTCCAGTTTGGCCATTTTCAGATGTGAATAGATTCATATTGGCCAGGATTCAAGGATCCCTAAATCTGGCTGTGCGTCAGGGTCACTGAAGAGTGTATTGAAAATAAAGGTTCTGACCCAGCCCTGGAGATTCCGATTCTGCAGACCTAAGTGAGGGCCTAGAAATATTTATTTTTAATAGACTTATGTGGTTCTGCCAAGTCTGTCCTTCACCTGCCTGGCAACTGAGAACCACTAGAAGATTTGTAAGCCGTTTGCAGGCAGCCCAGGTCAGGGTCATTTTTGATCGTTTAAAAGGTCTCATTGGATAAAAACACTGACTTCTCTGTGGTGCCGGCAGCTCCCATCCTGGATTCTGGGTCTTGAAACTGTTAGCAGGTAGGGATAGACCGGGACCGGGTCGGCCTCGGGCTGGCGGGCAGTGTGTGGGTTCTTGACTTTGGGCAGGAAAGATGTCACAGCCCAAGTCCAGGTGATTTTATTTATTAAAAGCGGGGCAGCGAAATGAAGAAAGTGCTTAGGATGGAAGAAGCCTGGGCGGGGCTGCTCTGGCTCCCCCAGAAACACTACGGAAAGGAAGTGAGCAGAGGCGCAGGTGCCCTGGCTCGCTGAGAAATAAAAGTCACAGGAAAAGAAGGGAGGCAAGGCGAGGCTGCTGTCAGCTCACTGGAGAGTCAGAGAAAAGGGAGGCCTTCCAGCCAGGGCCAGGGGTAAACCGGGGTAAGCCGTCACTGCCCATTACTCCCCTGGGTACAAGTCTCATGGGGACCCTTAGAGTTTGTTTGTTTGTCTGTTTGTTTAACCCTCACTTGAGGGCATTCTTATTGATTTTTAGAGAGAAGGAAAGGGAGGGAGAGAGAGAAGGACCCATGTGTTGCCTCCCACACATACCCAAGCAGAGACCTGAACCCACAACCTGGGCATGTGCCCTGAAAGGGAGTCAAACCCATGACCTTTTGGTTCATTGGATGGTGCCCAACCATCCGAGCCATGCTGCCCAGGGCAAGACCCTTACAGTTTAGGAGACGGAGAGCAGAGAGGATCGGGTGTGCGCTAGCAAGAGGGAGCACAGGGTGGGTCCTTTGTCTTGAGACTTTTTATGTTTCCTTAGCCAGCCAGAATCCTAGGGAGGTTTCCGGGGTTACGTCTTAACAGAATATGCATTAGCTTTTCAAGTGCATCCTTTGATATGCTGATTCATCAAAATGTGTGTATAGAGAGGCCAGGATGGTTTTCTAGTTAGTTTTATTTTTAAAGAATGTCACGGAAGAGGGACCAGGATGGAGGCCGGTCTGCCCTAGGAAAGCCTGGCATGTGTAAACTTCAGTGCCCTTGGTTAGGGAGGGTACAGCCTCAGCCGGCTGTAAATTGCTTCACTTGCTTGGTCTCGTCTAATTATTTTGTGTCAGGTTTCCCTATTCTACTTGCCGAGGAATTTCCCCACTTCTCACTCTCCTGCCTGAAAACCAGCCTACACCTGTAGACCTCTTCCAGACTGCGTTATTCAAACTCATTTGGGGGCTAGGGAAGGCTTTGTACTTGACACTTTTGGATTCCTTTTTGTTAGCATACAGAGAGTCCCAAAGAGGCAGTGGGTTTTAGGAAGGGAATGCAGCCCCCCAACTCTGACTTGACTCACTGTGCGATGCCGGGCCAGGAACCCAGCCTGGTGTGGAGTGGGGAGTGCCAGCCGTGCGTGGCACAGGTCACATGCCACCAGCACAGCGTCTTGGAGCTCACGAGTGCTCTGAGGATTAATAAGGTGCTTGGCAAAAGGGCAGTTTCTAAAACCGTGGTGTTCAGACTCAACACTGATACAGAGCCAGCGGCGCTGTGTGTGCTGGGAAGAATACAAAATTAGAGATGATCTGATTTAATTCCGGGGGAGACCAGCCCAGGCAAAGGACAGGCAACTTCTCAAAATTGGAAGCATGGGAGAGAAACTGACATAGGATAACTTGGTAGGAGGGATAGGCAGGATTAAGGGTCCATCTGACGTTCATGGACATGAATTTAAGGAGAATGCTGTCAGCTTGGGTAGGGCCCCCCCCCCCTGCTGCTCCCAGCTTCATCCAACTCCCTGGGGCAGGCCCTGACCAGGCGGAGTGTTGGAGTAACCCATTATTTGGGTTTTGCATGTAGGCAAGTACAAGGGAGAAAGGGCAGGCAAGCAACTTGATGGAATATGCATGGGAGCGACCATAAGGACAGAGAAGCTATTTAAAATGCACACCGCAGGAGGGCTGAGTGAAATGCATGCTCACATGGAGAGGGAAGAGAAAGGGTCTGGGCCACCAATTTACCAAGTGGTTAAATCACGCTTTCCTTCCCAGGAAGGGTAGAAATCGAAGCAGTACCCACATGGAGAGTCCTTTACTCAAAGTCAGGAAGGCAGCAGGAGCAGGGACATTGGTGAGGGAAGTGTGGCAGGGCCCGAAGGGACCATGTTATCTGAGTGGGCCGAAGGTGAGTCCCCTTCTCGTTCAGGACAACACTCGCTCATAAGCCGTGTATATATGTGTATTTGGCTCTCAAAAACTAAACGCACTGTGAACCATACACTGATATCAGACATCAATGAAGGAGATTAAAATGAAAGAGAAATAGAGAATCTCATATTTTCTTCCTGTACCCAGGAGACTATTGTCTTCATTCCCTTCATAACACTCCCCCTTTGGGAGAATAATCTTCCAGCCCATGCACTCATGGGAATCACCTGCAGATCTTTTTTTTTTTAGATTTTATTTATTTATTTTAGAGAGATGGGGAAGGGAGGGAGAATGAGAAGGAGTGAAACATCGATGTGTGGTTGCCTCTAGCACATCCCATACTGGGGATATGGCCTGCAACCCAGGCATGTGCCCTGACCGGGAATCAAACCGGTGATGCCTTGGTTTGCAGGCTTGTGCTCAGTCCACCAAGCTACACCAGCCAGAGCTACCTGCAGATCTTAAAATGCATGTTCTGATTCCGTAGGTCTGGGCAGGGACTGAGTCTAACACATTCCCCTGAGATGCAGATGCCATTGGTCCAGAACCAAACTCAGGGCAGGAAGACAGGAGTTGACGGGAGTTGACAGGAGTTGGAACTACAGCTCCAGCTCCAGTCCCCAGCGATAGGTAAAATGATGACGCTGTTTGAGGGGGAGGGGGTGTGACACAGAGGGTAGCAGTAGAAAAGAAGGAAAGGACCTAGTATGTTTTGGCACCAGATATGTAACCGCATTGAGCTAGCTGTTTAGTATAAACTATCTTAATCCAATCTGACAATAATCAACATTATACCCATGTCATAGATGAGCAACTTGAACTTCAGTGAGCTTGAGATCTTTGCCTGAATATGGCAAATGAGTGCAGAATAACACATATGAACCCAGGACTGTTTTCATACTACAAATAAATACCTGGTTTATTGTAGTATACATGGGAAGGCACACAGGCAAAAATTAAACTCCTTTGTATTCCCACCACCCCAGAATAACTGCCATCAACATCTTGCTTTTATTTTTTGTGGGTGTTTACAAAAACCTTGGATCCTTTCTTGGGTGGCGTATAGGTCTGAGTTTGAACCTTGGCCGCATTGCTGATTAATAAAACCTTGGGCAAGTCACGGAACTCGATGCCTATTTTTCTCTTTCTGTGATGTGGGGGTGATAATAGAACCAAAACACAGTTTTTGTGAAGATAAAATTAGTCCTATGTGAAGGACCTGGATCACTCCTTGGCAGATAGAAGGTGCTCATTAAACATTACCAGTTATTCCTTTTATTATTCTAACTTGTAGCAGACACAACAACAGCAATATGCAGATGAGATGTACTGAGATTCCAGCAGTTCTCAGATATGCTGCAGTAGCTTCTTATATGCACACCTCACCAGGGCTCCCAATTGGGGGTTTTGAATCAGTAAAGGGGGGATTTGCATAGAAATATGAGTTATAAATAAGCTCCCAGGTGATTGTGGCCTGGGGACCACATTTTGAGAAAACTTGCTTGTTCATGTCTCAGTATTCCTATCCGGGCGGGGAGTGGGGGGCTTCTGTTGTTCTGGCTTTCTCTCTACAAGCCTGCACCACCGATAAGAAGTCTGGATGCCAGTGTTTAAATATCACATTATCATGATTTTGCTATTTATCTTAGGCAGGTGTTTTGCACCGACCTGGCCTGAGCCTCTCTCATCTCAGAGCAGCCAGGCTCACTCGGCTGGGCCGGGCCTGAGCAGTTCTCTGCCTCCCCCAGCCCAGGCTGCGAGGGGCAGTGTCTGCACCCGCTGCTTGTTCGCTCGCCCGGTGGGCCAGCAAGGGATGCCAGTGTGCCTCCCCTCTGCGAGGCAGCCCGTGCCTGTTCCCCGCGGGATCCCAGTGCCTCACATGGGGTCCGGAACACAGTAGGAACTCGGTAGGTGCTTGTTGATAAATAAACTCAATTGCATTAAATAGCCTGTTCAAACCGACTTTCCTGTTAACTAAACAACCAAGGTGCGTTGACCAAAATTAGCCTGCCACACACCTTTTGTGTTAGAATGCAAGTCAGAAACCAAAGCACTGAAGGCATTTTTCAGGAGCCCAAACAGATGAGTGCAAGATCTTTGACTTGGGAAGAAGAAATACTTAGCTGAGAGTGTAGGAGAGGGTGTGAGCACATGCCTGGCGCACCCACAGGGCTCAACAAAATGCTGCTTCCTGTCCCCTTTCCCCTGCCACCCAAAGATTTGGAAGATTAGGATTCCAAATGGTGACTGAGGTTTATTTACAGATGAGGAAACCAAGGACCAGTGAGGTTAGGCCACAGGCCAAAAGTCACACAGCGAGTAAATGACCTAGTGGGGCTTTGATCAGAGCCAGATGCTGCTTCCCTTCTCCAGAATCCTTTCCCTTTCTGTTTAATCAGAGTTTCCAGAAGTTGATCTGCTAGTCATTTGCTTCAAAATCAACACCTAAGTCTTGCAAACTGCAGAGTCTAGCACTTGCTCTGTTGAATCAGACCTCCTTAGAGTGGGTCTGGGAACTTACATTTCTGATAAAACAAGCAGGTGAATGATATACATGCTGAAGTTTGAGAGCCACGGCAAGCCAACTTGTAACTAACTAACTAAGGACATCCTGAAATCTGTCTCAGAGAGGCTCAGACTCTGAACCCCACTCACTCATTATTTAAAAAATTTTAAACTGTTACAGCAAATGCTTCATTGAACCCCACCATGAGTGGTTGGTAGCACCAGCTGGCAGCTGGTGGACCCTAGTCTAAAACCTCCCCACTTGTCCTAAGGTCACCACCTGGATGGCAGTCATTCTCCCTCCCTCTTAGTGGAAAAGCAAGGGGGTGACTTTAAAAAGCCAGCCACAAACTATAAGAAGCAGCTCCTACAAGGCCCCAGAGAGCTCTGCCAGAGTTCTTTAATGCAGACTGCAGAGCTGCTGCCTGTCACGACAGGTTTGCCAGGGAGCCGGGCCCGGAGGAAAGCATCAGAAACAGACTCAGAGAGAGAGAGAACAGACTGATGGGAGCCAGAAGGAGGAGGTTTGGGGGACTGGGTGAAAAAAAGTGAAGGGATTGAGAAGTACAGATTGGTGGCTACAGAATCGTCACGGGGAATAGTACAGCATGGGGAACACAGGCAATGATGTTGTAATAACTAAGCATGATGCCGGGTGGGTACTGGAAATAATAGCAGGGGAAACACTTTGTAAGGGGCATGACTGTCTAACAATGATGCTGTATCCATAAAACTAGTACAAATAATATTGAATGTGAACTGTAATCGAAAAATTTTTTTAAAACAGAAAAGAAACGTGCATTTTAAAGAGAGTAAACTGGATCTGGAGTCCCTGGGGAGCTACCCTTGGGCAGGAGCTGGGTACCGGGGATACTGCAGACAAGTGGGTCTCGGGATAACAGAGCCGAGGACACAGCAGTCCCGGACTCCACATCGACGCGCCTTCACCTGCAGTGGAGCTAACGGCCTGTCTCCAGGGCTTCTGTTGCTATCAGATTTATTCCTACGAAATGTCAAAAGGGAAGTGCTGCTTCTTCGATACAGCAAGAAATTTCTTTCTTTTGTCTCTCTCTCTCTCTTCCTCTCGCTCTTCATGTTGATGCCCTCCTGGAGAATTTTTGCAACCCTTGGTAAATATTTCTCTGTCAATTCAAATGGAAAAGAGCTTATAACTTCTGAAGAAGGGTACCGTTGCCTCTTTATGAGGCTGTTCTGCAAAGCAGACGAATCGGGCATCCCGGAGTGTGGCCAGTGCTGAGCATTTTGCACAAAGAGCAGAATCACAGATGCCTTCACTGATTCAGTTACCCGGAGGAGAAAAGGATTGCATTGCTTTTATTAAGCAGGCAGAGCTTCCTGTTCTTTGCATGGTGCTCAGCACCTGGATGCAGAGACACACTGGAGTTGGCCCTAAAGATATTAAACTCAAAATGGCCCCTAAGTGTTATCCAGCTTTCCTATGGCACACCTCCTCCAGGAAGCCCACTGGGACTTCTGCAGCCCAATAGTTTCTTCTAAAGGAACTCTAACATGTCCTGGGCCTCTTGGCTAGTTTCATTGCAGATATTACTTCATTTATTTCTTTATGCCATCCCATGAAGTCAGAATTATTAAACTTATTTTATAAATGAAGGAATTGAAACTTAGAGTTTAGTTTGAGTTGTTAAACAGCGCTGAAGTGAAATCTTACCTCTTGCATTATTGAGCTGAGTGATGTAGAGTGAATTGTTTACTTCTTCTGAGCTTTACAGCCTCATCTATAAAATAAAGAACACGCTGCACTTTTCAGATACATGAGAATCACTCATTGCCATGATGTATATATAGGGCTCAGCATTGTGCCTGGAACGCAGTAGGCACTTAATGAAACGGTGGTTATCGCTGTCATTATTACCCTGGAAATCTGCTAAGGTGAACAGCGGCAGAGCAAAGTTCGGTCCAGGTCTGCGTGGCTCCAACGCCCTGCACTGTCCTGGGCGTGCCTTGGCGTTTGCATCTGGGAAGCTTTGTCCCATGAGGTTTTCCTATTCACGTTTTTCTGTCCAGTCTCTATGAGGACATGGTCATGCAATAGACTTCCTTCACACTGGCTGCATCGCTGGGTGCTGGCATGCGGGAGACGCAGAACACACGCCTGCGGATGGCTCATCCAAAGCCCTCCTAGACTAGTCTCGGCTTCCCAGCCCCGTCTCCCAGGCATTCACCCCAAAGGAATGACTCTAAAATAAATAAGTAAGTAAGTAAATTGAAAAATAAACAAAACCATGTTGGAAGATCTACGAGTTATCTTGCGTATCTTTTTAAAAAAATCACAATCTGATTGGGGAAAAAACCCCACAATATAGAAGCATACCAGATTAAATAAGATTAAACTTGTAACCATACTGCGGCAGACGCCCACTGCACTGACATTGTTTGGTCTATATGGGAAAGAGCCCCTGAGTCCAGGAGAAAGCCCCAGCAAAGGGAATATGTGAGAGTTCTCCCTTGCATGCTGATCTCATCTTGGCTCGCCTTCCCCGTTCCGTTTTTTGGGGAGAGAGAAACCACCATCTTCTAAAAAGCTGTGGGCAAGGATCTGAAGTACTCTCTTCTACTTGTGATGCTAGACCTTGTCTGATAGCCCCTCTGGCTTATAGGGAGGTAGTATTATGAACAAGGGAGGGCTCTGGAGACACCAGGGGAAATCTCCATGAGATCAGGAGATTCGCTGCTATTATTCCCTGCTGGATGTGTTAATGAATAAATGACTGAATGAATGAGTGGGCCAAGACTGTGCGAGTTGCAATTCTGGCCCCATCCCTTACTAGTTGGAAGCTCGGGTGAACTTCCTAATTTCCTTTATTAGTTTTCCATGTTGCCTCACAAATCACCACTGGCTGAGTGACTTGAAATAACACGTGTATTATTCTGCAGTTTCTGTGAGCTAGGAATCTGGGAATAGGTTGGCTGGGTCCTCTGCTCAGGGTCTCACCAGGTTGCATGTAAGGTTTGGCCGGGACTGCCATTCGCAGCTGAGGTTTGAGGTCCTCTTCCAAGCTCACAGATTGTTGGCAGAGTTTATTTCTTTGTGGTTGCAGAACGGAGGTCCCCCTTTTTCTTCTGGCTCTTAACCATAACACGATTTCAGCCGACAGAGACTGCCTGCTGCTTCTTAACACTACGTCACTACAGTAGGCAGCTCACAATCTAACTCTTGACTTTTCTTCTAGGCCAGCAGGAGCACAGGTCCCTGACCTCTTTGGTTTGTGACTGCTGGACCCTCTGCTAAGAGTGCATCTGATAAGGCCAGCTCTGCTCAGGAAGACCTCCCTTTGTAGGAACTGCCCTGACTAGGAACCTTAATCATGTCTGCAAAAATCGATTTCGCCATATAATGGAACATAACCACAGCGGTGGCACGCTGCCGTGTCCATTGGTCTCGTCCAGACTTGAGGAGAGGGAATTATAGAAGAGCATGGGTCATTGGAGGTCTTTTGAGAATTCTGCCCACCCCAGTTCTTTAGGTGTAGGAGGAGAATAATACTGGCATCCACCTTATAATATTGTTTTGAGGATTGTATGGTGTGATATAGATTAAAGGTCTGTCCTGGATTAAGTGCTGGGTAAACGTAAGTGATTGTTTTCTTGTTCTAGGAGTCTGATATCAGTCTGCAGCGTATGTGTCCAGGGCCTCACTCACACTCTGGGCTTCGGGGCTGGTTGGATTCAGAGAGCCAAGAGCAACTTCGTTTAGGTAGGTCAGCCCTTTGACAACACCCACTGTTTCTCAAACTTCCTCTAACTTTCCGGAGAAAAGAGGGGAAACACGTACTCTTGAGTGATCTGGAGTGTATCTGAAGGAACCAGTCACTCCTTCAAAATTTCTTAGACGTCTCAGGTTGAACTTCCGATTTAAAACAAAAATCACGTGGGTTTAGCGTTCAACTCCAAAGTATGTGTTTGTTGTAATGGAAACATCTTTAAACAATGTGGATTAACCTGCTGCTTCTCCAATCCCCTGACAGTTCAATGTGTTTGAATATCCCTGTCAAGCCCGAGCAGAGGCCTCCCTGACTTTTAATGTCTTTAATCACATACCACAATCAGGTCACTTTTGAGCCTGTTCTTTAATATACATATAATTATTAATACATGGCATGCATGTACTACAGTATTATATATTAAATACCCGAGAAAACATCAAAAATGGACATTTTTTAAAAATGAGATTAAAAAGCAAATATGAAGTTCTAACATCATCTCTTTGTGTCCCCGTGGATAATTTTGTAAAATTATCCACAGGGCATAGATACTTCCTTGCACAGAGAACTAAGTGAAAGTATGTATTACAGACTCTGCACCATCACCCACCTGCCTGCCCACCCCATTTCTCAGGGAGGTGCCTCCGCGGGCAACAGGAGCGTGAAGGGGCTGCATCCTTCCCAATGCAAGAAGCAAAGCTTTGGGGAAGGAGCGGAGAGATAATAAAACCCTCTTTTCTCATTCTTTCTCTCTCCTCTTTCTCTCTCCTTCCTGCCCTCCCTCCCTCCCTTTCCCCCCCCCGCCCCCCCCTTTTAACTCTTACTCTGTTTATCTCTTTCCAATGCTGGTTTGGGAAGGCAAAAAGCACCCAGAGTAGACTAGGGGAAGCAATCTACCATTTATCGAGTACCTACTATATGCCAGGTTCTGTGCCAGGCACTGTACATTATCTCTTTGAATCAGTGTAGCAGGCCTGCTAGGTAGCTAATGGAGTCCCCGTTTTACACATAATGGGGGATGGGGAGGGGGGGCCACAGAAGTAAGTAACCCGAGCCTTGCTCTATACAGCGAGGGGTAGATTTAAACTTCCATATTACTCCAGTGCCTGAGTTTTAACCACTCTGTGATTCTGGAATAAATTTTTGTTGCATATTTCAGTGCTGTTACAGAAGGGGTTGTGAATGTGGGGTGAATGGTAGGATGAATTACATTATCCTCTTAAGGTTATATAGCAGTAGTGAACAGAGACACCACACTCCGCCCCACTACAGTTGGTAGATTAAGATTAATCCAAAGATTCTCCTGCTGAAAGGGTCTTCAGAAACCACCTAGACCAAGGGTCAACCAATGACTGCCTGCAGGCCGAGTCCAGCCGACCACCTGGTTTTTGCAAGTAAGAATTTATCAGCACACGTCCAGGTTCATTTATTTACAAGCAGTTTGTGACTGCTTTTATGTTACAAAAGCAGAGTTGAGTCATTCTGGCAGTGACCATATGTGCTCTCAAAGCCAAAAATATTTTACTGTCTGGCTCCGTACAGGAAGAGCTTTTCGGCCTTGATCTAGTCCAGAGGCCTTCAAGCTGTTTGGTCACGTGCTCCTACTAGAAAATGACAGTGACTCATCATTTAATCTACATGTATGTGTGTGCGTTTATTCATAAAGGCTTTAGATTTACCACGTTCTAAACTATTTTTTATCATGAAACTTCCCAAAATAGAAAATTTAAAGTGATTTGAGAATGAAGGTCCATTTTGCTCATTTTTAAGGCACCCCTGTGGGCCACTTTGACCCTGCTTTGGTCTAGAGATTTGGAGGCTGATTGAGAGAAGGACCTTCACACTTACTGCCTGGAGAGGAGCTACGGAGGACTCCATACATAGTAAAGGAATCCCGTCTAACAATATGGATTTAAATTCAGGAAAATCCTGAATTTCTCACATTTATGTCCCTGCTATATGAGTTGTGTTTATACGACAGATTTCATTCGAAAGGAGAATTTTATGGCTAAGAGTAGTTTTAAAAGGAACCAGATTCCTGTTTCTAGTCGCGATGCAGTAATTAGGACTGGACTTGCTCGCCCACTGTAAGCTACTAGAAAAGGGGACAAAACACGGGGAGCTGTTTGCAGGCATCCGGACCGCAGGCAGTGCGGGACTGTGATCCCTGAGAGAAAGGAAACTAAGGCGTGGTCCCCACCAGCATCCTGGCTTTCTGCTTGGAGTCCCTATCCTGCTGGGTTGCTTGGTGGTCTTGCTGAGAGGAAGAGACAGGGGTTGGGTTTTAGGGAGGCTGTGGTGGTGGCGGCAGGTGTTTATGGAGCACAGAGCCAGAGAGGAAGGGTATGCAGAGAGAGAGAGAGAGAGGGAGAGAGGGAGAGAGAGAGTGATGGCATGAGCCTTGTTTTTAGAAATCTACGTAGGAACCCATTCAAGTCAGGTGCTGAATGCTAAGCCATGTACGTAGGGTGGAGCTCCATTAGGCTGAGCAAAGAACGCTGCTGAGTGATAGGCTTAAGAATCCCCAGAGTTCACGCAGGGATGGAGATGTGTAGATTATGACCATCGAGAGTATGAGAGCTGTTTGAACCTCAAGGTGTTTTGTGGGGATTCAGAACGGTCCTGCCTTCGTAGTGAGGCTGGAGTAGCTCTGCAGGGGAGGCTAGATCCTGCCCGACAGGCCTTAAAAACAGCCCTCAGGCCCTGGCTGGTGTAGCTCAGTGGATGAGCGCAGGCCTGCGAACCAGAGGATGGCAGTTTGATTCCCAGTCAGGGCACACGCCTGGGTTGCAGGCCAGTTCCTGGCAGGGGACACACAATGTATTGTGTGTCCCCGACAAAGGCAACCATACATTGATATTTCTCTCCCTCTCTCCTTCCCTTTCCCTCTAAAAATGAATAAATACAATCTTTAAAAAAAACACCCTCGAAAGAATGGAGCTAAACTGCAAATAATGTACCTGCCTGTCAGAAAACATTCTTTAAGGGAAGATAATACAATCTAATCCAACAGAAATCCTACATACAAAGAAATAGAAAAATGCGACCAGGACAAAAAAAAATCAGGCAATTCAAACAGATCTAGAAAGGACAGGGGTAATGGAATCGTCAGCCAGAGACATTTGAAAAGGGGGTTTTAAATATGCTCAGGGATTTAAAGTAAGGTACGAACATACATGGGAAGTAACTTATAAAAGGGAACCAAATGAGACTTCTAGAAATAAAAACCGCGTTGTTTGAAATGAAAAAGTTACCGGGTAGGATTAACAGTAGATCAGGAACTAAAAAATTCTTTTAAACATTGAAGATGTAGCAATAGTAGTTATCTAAAGTGAATCAAAAGAAAAAAAAATGAACAGAATTGGTGACATGTGGCTCTTTACATTGGGAGGCAACACCAAGGGGTATAATATGGGTACAGCTAGAGAAGGTATCTGAAGAAAGAATGATTGGAAATATTTCAGTTTGTTGAAAACTATAAACTCACAGGTGCAGGATATTCTATAAATCCTAAGTGGCCAGGGAAAAGGACATAAAAAAAGAGAATACAGGCAAAAATGACAGCAGACTTCCTGAAAGAAGCATAACAAACCAGAAGACAATGGAATTGCATGTTTAATGTACTGGAACATACACACACACACACACACACACACACACTGTTGTGGACTCGGTGTATGTGTTCCCTCCAAATCCATATGTTGAAGCCCTAATCCCCCTCAGTGTGGATCTATTTTGAAAAAGGAAGTAATTAAGGTTAGAGGAGGTCATAAGGGTGGGGCCCTGATCCAACAGGATCCGTTTCCTTATAAGAAGAAGCACGAGAGGTCTCTCTCCACTATGGGAGGGCACAGAAAAAAGGAAGCTGTGTGCAAGCCAAGAAGACGCTGACCTTGCTGAACCTTGATCTTGGACGCCTAGCTTCCAGAACTGTAGGAAAATAAATTTTTATTGTTTAAGCTGCCCGATCTATGGTATTTTATTATGGGAGGCTGAGCAGACTAATAAACCTATGAAAACTCAAAACTGTCAGTATAGAATTCCATACTTGGTGAAAACACCCTTCAAACATGAAAACAAAATAAAGGCAATTTAAAACAAACAAAAGCTAGAGAATTTATCACCAGTGAACCTGTACTATAGGGTTTATTAAAGGAAGTTATTCAGGCTGAAGAGAAATAATGACAGATGAAATCTACACAAAGGAACAGTAGCTCCATAAATGATAAGTATGTGTATAAATGTACAAAAAGACTTCCCCTTTCTCTCAGAAATTATTTTTAAAATTGACTATTTCATGAAAAATTAATAACAATGTATTCTGAGATTTAAAATATATGTTGAAGTAAAATGTTTGACAACTATAGCACAAAGAATGGAAGAAATAGAAATATATTATAAGGTGTTTATAAGTAAAGTAGTATAATAATAATTGAAGGTAGATCTTAATGGAAGGCAGAAAATATATATCAACAAAGGACAGATGAAATAATAGAAAATAAAAATGCGAGATGATAAATAAAAAACTAGCCATATTGATAATTTCATTGAATATAAATGGTCTAAATGTAAATGGTCAACCAAAAGGCGGAGACTGTCAGAATAGATAAAAAAGAGCAACACTGAACTCTTTGCCGTCTACGAGAGATTCACTTTAAGTATCACCCAGAGATAAGTTAAAAATGAGAGGGTAAAACGTGATGTGCCATGTAAACACTAAGTACGATTAAGCTGGAGTGACTGCATTCACATCAGACCAGGTAGACCTCAGAAGGAAGAAAGTTATCAAAAATACAGAAGCACACAAGGTAATATTTGTCAACTATAGTTATGTTGCTGTACCAATTCTCCAGAGAAGGTATATCTTGGGTGTTCTCATTACAAACAAAGAAAGAAAAAAGGAAAATGACAAAGTTATGAGATGATGAATTTGTTGACTAGTTAGTTTGCTTGTGGTGACTATTTCACAACATGTATTAGGTCATTGGGTTGTACATTTAAAATAAGTACAATTTTTGATCGTCAATTATACCTCACTAAAGCTGGAAAAAAAAGACTATAGAGGCACATTTTATAATGGCAAGAGAATCGATTCACTAAGAAGGCATAATCATTCTTATTGTCCGTATACACAACAACAGAGCTTAAAACATACAAAGAAAACCTGATAAAACTGAAATGATAACAAAGCAAATTCACAATGATAATTAGAGATTTCGGCAAACCTCTCTTAGGAATTGATAGAATAAGTATGAAAATTAGTGAGGACATAGACAATCTAAACAATGCTATTCATCAACCTCACTATTCACATTTATAGAATATTCTACCTATCAATAGAAAAATCCAAACTCTTTTCAAGTACACATGGGACATTCACCCAGACAGGCATAAATCAAGTCTCAACATGTTCTTTGACCACCAGGAGTTCAGTGAAAACTTAATAACACAAAGATATCTGGGATATGCCCAAATATTTGAAAAGGACAAAATACACTTCTAAATAATTCATGAGTCAAAGAAGAAAGCATAAGAAAAATTTGAGAATATTCTGAGTTAAATGGAAAAAAAAAACAGCTGTGTGATGCAGCTAAAACAATGCTCAGAGGAAAATTTATAGCTTTAAATATTTGTATTATAAAATTGATTAGTTCCTATGCCCCATTTTACAGGCAAGAAAACTGAAGTCCAGGCAAGTTGGGTGATTCACGAAGGCTACGTCTTGGTTCGGGTTAAGAGTTAGAAAAACATCGTCCTACACTGGTTTCTCTCTTTTCTTCACTGTCTCTCTGAATTTTTGTTCTTTTGGACTTTGCTGGGTGTTTTCAGGGCACTATGTCCAAGTCACTGTTTTGTCTCCTCACTCCCTGCTGTCCTCTAACTCTGAGTAATTATTCTTTGTAGTTGGAAAGAACAGCCACTCCGAGAATAATACTTGGGAGGATGCGGAAAGTGACTGCTGTGAAGCAGATGCTGAGAAGCCTCAGGTCAGGAGGAGCAGACAGGTGTTGTGGATGAGGCGGTCACTGTGGCCGGGGGTCAGGAGCAAGGGAAAATGAAAGCGACCATCGGTGGAGGGACTCATTACTACTCTGCACTAAACACAGCAGAAAGTGGCTTCACAGCAACTCTGCTGTACGCATGTAACCTGCCTGATACATATCAAGCAACTCCTGATGGTTCTTGCATTGGAATTTACGTGCATACAACCTAAAAACCCATGCCCAAGGCTAGGCAGGTCCTTGCTCCTGCTATTTGACTTACCTTTGGTTCAGACTCCACAACTCTCTCCATTGCTGCATGTTTACTCCACGTTAAGGAAGCTGGGAATGGACACAATTAGGCTTTTTTTCCCCTACTGGTTTTTTTAAAATATATTTTATTGATTATACCATTACAGTTGTTCTATTCCCCCCCATTCATTCCCCTCCACCCGCACACTCCCTCCCCCACCATTCTCCCCCCCTTAGTTTATAACCACGTGTCTCAAGTTCTTTAGATTCTATATTTCCCCTACTATTCTTGCCCTCCCCCCTATCTATTTTCTACCTACTGTCTATGCTATTTTCTGTACCTTCTCCCCCCTTCTCCTCCTCCCACTCCCCTGTTGCTAACCCTCCATGTGTTCTTCATTTCTATGGTTCCACTCCTGATCTAGCTGTCCTCTTGGTTTGCTTTTGTTTTAGGTGTGGTTGTTAATAACTGTGTGTTTGCTGTCCTTTCACTGTTCATATTTTTCATCTTCTTTTTCTTATATAAGTCCCTTTAGCATTTCATATAATAAGGGCTTGGTGATGATGAACTCCTTGAACTTGACCTTATCTGAGAAGCACTTTATCTGTCCTTCCATTCTAAATGAAAGTTTTGCTGGATAAAGCAATCTTGGCTGTAGGTCTTTGGATTTCATGACTTGGAATACTTCTTTCCAGCCCCTTCTTGCCTGTAAGGTCTCTTTTGAGAAATCCGCTGACAGTCTGATGGGTACTCCTTTGTAGGTGACTGTCCCCTTATCCCTTGCTGCTTCTAGGATTCTCTCCTTCATTTTAGTCTTGGCTAATGTAATTATGATGTGCCTTGGTGTGTTCCTTCTTGGGTCCAACTTCTTTGGGACTCTCTGAGCTTCCTGGATTTCCTGGAAGTCTATTTCCTTTGCCAGACTGGGGAAGTTCTCCTTTATTATTTGTTCAAATAAGTTTTCCACTCGTGGCTGTTTCTTTCCCCCTTCTGGTACCCCTATAATCAGGATGTTGGAACATTTAAAGATGTCCTGGAGGTTCCTAAGCCTCTCCTCATTTTTTTGAATTCTCATTTCTTCATTCCTTTCTGGTGGGATGTTTCGTTCTTCCTTCTGGTCCATTCCATTGATTTGAGTCCCAGTTTCCTTTCCATCGCTATTGGTTTCCTGGACATCTCCCTTCATTTCAATTAGTTTAGCCTTCATATGTTCCTCTAATTTGTGACTATAATCAACCAGTTCTGTTAGCATCCTGTTAAACAGTGTCTTGAATTGTGCTTCTGAGAGGCTGGCAATTTCTCGGTCACTGAGAATTATCGGCTCTGGGACTTTGAGTTCTTCTTGCGCCATCTTTTGGGCTGGTCGTGCCTGTTACATATCAGGATCAGAGCCCTGGGCATTCACCAGAGCAGGGCAACTCAGTCGCTGGGTTGTGACGTTGTATGTGGGGGCGGGGTCAAAGAGGAGCAATGGCCTCCCGTCTGCCGCCTCCCGCTGCGGCCCTCACCAGCGCCGCAGCCGCCACCGTCACGAGGCCCACACGCTTTGCCCCACTGCAGGCGAGTGTGCCACCGCCGTCAGCCCTCGCCCCCTGGGGCCTGCGTGGTCCGTCTCACTGTGCGCGAATGTGCGACCGAGGTCAGTCTGCCCCACTCCCTGGGTCCGGGCCACTTGCGCGCCTAGGTCTGGGGATCTGTCCTGCCCGACCCTGCTCTGCTGCTGGCTCTGCCCCTCTTACCTCCCGTTGAACGGTTAGTGGTTGTCGGACTTCCGTATAATTCAATTTTCTGTCTTTTGGCTGTGTCTTTGTTCTCCAAACCTTTGTTGTATTCAAACTTGGTTGTGGGAGAAGGCACAGTGCTTCCACCTATGCCTCCATCTTGGCAGAAGTCTCCCCTACTGGTTTTGGTCCCCAACTGTGCTCCGTGGGCTGTAACACCAGAATCCCACCCTGCCCATTTATTACAAACACCGTACTTAACTGAGAGTCCAAGTTTTCACACTCCATTTTAGTAAGAACTTTTCTTTTACCAAGTAGTAATCATTGCCCTTTGGGGAGCTGCTGAGAAGGCCATAATCCCAATTAGGGAAAGATTTTGTGACTGCAGTCGCAGCGTGTAGGGGCTGCTGTGGGGCTGAGTGGGCCGGGGCCACCATGTGTGTGCTGAGCTACCTACATGCACCTAGAGGCTAGTCAGTGGGTTCACCTGAACCACTCAGCTGTAGAGCTGAGCATCCTCTGGTGTCCTGTCAGGGGTTGTCCCCCTAGAGACAGTCTGTCCTTTGTCCCCATATGTCTCATAGGACACAAAAAGGAGGCAAGCCCAGTTTCCTTGGACATTTTTTCCACTAATACTCTGGTCTCCTCCCGGGGACTTCAAGCTGGTGAGAGCAGTAAAGCAGAGTGTCTTGTTAATCTTCAAAGCTGTTGTCACCACTCATGAGCTGTGTGATGCCGGGGTGGGAGCTCATTAACCTTGTGGTGCCTTGGTTTTCTCATGTATGAAATGGCCATAATGACAGTCCTTACCTCATAGGGTTGTTGTGAGAATTAAATGTGTTCATATGTGTGAAGCTCACAGTCATGCCATATAAACATTACTCTATATTTTTTTGTATGCTTGGTCACCAGGAGTCTGTTGAACAGGGCTGGTCACTACTTCCTCTATCTATTGATTAGCAATCTTGGTTGCAAGTGGCAGGAACTGAATTTGGACTGGCTTAGGCAAAAATGGAAGTTCAAGGGTAGGTCTAGCTTCAGACCCTGTTTCACATCTAATATTTAACATTTTGCATCTAACATTTGTGAATATGAACTGATAACCCTGGGAAAAACTGCATGAGCTGCCTCATGTGCAAATTTTATAAGGACTTAAATATGAAATAACTCTATTTTCTTAGGCATGTTTTTAGAAGGAAAAACCTTGTCTTATTGTCAGGCATATCTGAAACCTTAAAAGATCCCTGTCTAATATTCATTCACTCAATTATTCAAAAATATTTACCAAGCACAAATAGATGCCCTTCTCTGGGGTACAGGAGATAAGGCACTAAGATACCAGACAAAAGGCCTTGGCCTTGTAAAGCTTCTACTGTAGCTCAGGTACGAGGAGAGAATCCATCGACAGAACATACATTATATAATAGAATATGTAAAAAGGATGATCTGAACTGTGAAGAAAAATAAAGCAGGGATAGAGGCTGATGAGTGCTGAGGTTTATTCCACATGGAAGTATAAATGTTTTTTAAATGACTCATGGAATGAGATGGGTAAGAGAAGCTATGCCGTAGACCAGAAGCCAGCTTAACACGCAGAAACTGACGACAGTCACCTTTCTCTCGAGGGGGTCACTGAGAGAGCAGGACTTGTGAGAAGAGCTCTTGGACTTTTAAGCACTTTCAGAACTGCTCTTCACAGGAGCACCTCAAAGGATGCAAATATCCTTGAGCTTTTCCAATGCATGATTTGACAGGGCAAGGAGGTGCCTGCAGGGAAGTCGCTGGAGTCCAGGCGCAAGGGCGTAAGTGTGACACCAGAGGAAACCAGCCCATGTGACACGCATAGAGGGAAGGGAGAAAGGCCTCCTCACTGTCACTTATGATCTAGAGCTGCACCTTGAACTCTCTGAGTATGTTGCACGAAGACATCAGCTTGATGTGCTGGGGAAGACAGGAAGGTCAGTGCAGTGCCTGAGCTCATTAAGGCGGCTGGTAAAGGCAAGACAGGAAGCACCATTTGGGTCTTAATTAAATACCCCCTCTATACCCGAGCGTGTTTCAGGCACCGAATTGTCATAAGGAAAGATGATATGCAACTGCATATCATCTGAACGTTACTCATCTGAATGTTCGAGGTCCAGGACATCCACTGGGCTGTGCTTTTGGAGAAAAGTAAGGTCACTGTGATTACAACAAAGGCATGAAGCCCAACACCCCCCTCCCTTATTCAGGTGGCTGTGTGGGTAGGTGGGCTCAGGGGGCCTCTTGGAGTCAGTTTTCTCTCCCTCTCTGTCTGTCATCTCTGTCTGTGTCTCTTGCTGATCTCTGCTTGAGCACATTGTCCCCCAGTGTCAGAAGGCAGTAGGACACTCAGACCTCACATCAAAGCCACACACTCGGCACCTTTCTCGAACTTCACATTGAAGGGTTTGGTTCATGGGAGGCTCTGGCTGAGGTGAACCCTTGGCAACCCGTCTGTGGCTGGCCCCTGTGCAATTGATCAGGAGGGGCGGTCCCTGCTGGGTCAGGGTCTGAGCAGTCCTGCATGCCTCATCCTTTTCTGCTCAGAAACATGACTAAAAGATTGGGAGTGGGGATCTAGGGGGCTAGGAAGATGCTTTGGAGTCAGGAAGAAATGGGTTCAATTCCATCTAGCCTTTGAGTTACTTCACCTGAATCTCTTTTTATGTTTAATGGGAACTGTTTTTGCAAGGGCAGTTGAGTGATTTTCAATATATCCAATCAGACATGGCATAAAGTGACACCCATCCATACATTGCAAAGCCCCTAAGTAGCAATGGCATTATTCTTATTAAATGTGATGGCGTTAACCAAGGAAAATGCTCGTGTCTTCTCCTCGAACACCCCATTACACAGAAATGCTGTTTGGATTCACCACGACATAGCCCACGGTGACACTTGCTATGCAACAATGATATCAGTAGTGGGAGTGGCGCCAGATTTAGAATCACAGAGTCTGAGCTGAAGTGCCAGCCAGCTCTGCCACAAACTAATTTTGTAACCCTGGGCAAACAAGCTGTGTCTTAAAGTGCTGATGTTGTAAATTCCTCCATGCAAACAAGAAGGTAGAATATAGTGATAAAGTACAAAGAATCATGAGCAAACCCTCTGAAGACCCCTGTGAGTCCTCTTCCACCTCACATTCCTCCCCCTCCATACTCTGTCCCATTCCTACATCTATTATCTCCTGAATTTTAAGTGTATCATTCCTTGCAAGCAAGCTTCTTAATTTCTCATGCATTTGCTAAGAAGATGGAATGAACCTTTTATGTGGCCAGTGTAAAGCAGGTGCCGTTATTGCGACTGCCTTTTTAAAAAATCTACAGCCATTATGTTCTTTAGACTGGAGATGAGACACCCACCCACTTGCTGCATTTTTGGAGCAAGATGCCCCAATTTCAATAGTCAAGTGCCTTTTATTTTCCTGCTCTGTGCCCATGGTCAGGGTGGCAACTCCTGTAAATGTCATCTAATCTGCTCTGGACAAAGAACCCAGGTATGTCCAGTTCCTTAAAAGTGTGTTGGAAGTGAGCTAGCTCTGAGCTTGGCCAAGGGTGTCCTGCCTTGGGGTAGAGGACTTGAACTTCACCCCCTCATTAAACGCATTTGTGTCCATGTTTCAGAAGACTCGTGTTTGTTGCTCACATTCGGGCTACATGTGGAGGGGCAGTGGTTCCCAACGTTGAGTCATTCCTATTTTTTCCTCCATTTGCTCACGCAGCAAACCTTTAGAGTGTGCCAAATATGTTCTGGTTGGAAAGTTTTGAAGTGTAATTTTTCCCCAAGGAGCTCTTACTTTTGTGAGGTGAGGGACTCGCACCACAGAGCACTTGGTGTGGGGAAAGTCGTGTCCAGATGCTTGGGGACAAAGGCAGAGTGCCATGGCTGAGTGGTTAGGGGGTGCTTCCCAGAGGAAGTGGCACCTGAGCTGGGTTCTGAAGGTCGAGTAGGAGCTGGCGAGGCTCAGATGTCTGGTCAATTCACACAGAGCCTTTAGGTCTCAGCTTAATTGCAATTTCCTTTGAGAAGTCTTCTTTGACTCTCTAGGGTTTAGAAATGTGTCTACCACACGCTATTTTTCCCCTTCTTGAGCCTAACATAGTCTGTAAATTAAGCATCTACATGATATTTGAGTTTTTCACCACGCTCCAAGAAGGCAAGGACTGTACTTCATTCGCCACGTACTGTCTGTCCAGGTGCAGCACACAGCAGGTCTTCATATGGATGAATGGATAAAAGGGATGAGTGTGCCCAGGTTGGAAAAGCCAAGGAAGGCTTGCATGTTAATTTTCTACTGGTGCATAACAAGGTTCCACACATGGAGCCGCTTCAAACAATGAGAATTAATTATGTCACAGTTTTTGTGGGTCAAGAATCAGGCCCAACTCAGGTGGACCCTCCACGTAGGTCTGACCAGGCTGCCATCCAAACGCTGGCCACTCTGCGGTTTTCATCTGTGGTGTGGGGTCCTCGTCCACGCTACTTACTTATGGTTGTTGGTAGAACTCCATTGCTTCTGGCTGGAGGCCTGAGCCCCCGAGCCCCTGGATACTGTGCTTCTCCACAGGCAGGTTTTTGGGGGTTTTTTGCCTTCGTCCTCATCATGAGCAGAGAACCTTTCTGAATCTTGCTTTTTCCTTTAACTTTAAAATAGTTTCAGATTTATGAAAAAAAATCACAAGATAGCATAGAGAGTTGCCCTATATCCTACACCCACTTTCACCCACCATTAACATCTAGCATTCATATGACACATTGAATATAGGTAATGAACTGTATTATATTTAGATGTCCTCACAGCTTTCCTAATATCTTTTTCTGTTTTTCTTTTCCTAATATCTGCTTCTGTTCCAGGATCCCATTCCACTTATAGTTTGCAATATACATTTGCAAAAAATCTAAATTCAGTTTCAATTAATACTACACCATGGGCTGTGTGGGTTCCTCCTAACAGAGTACTCCCAATCCCCCCTCCCATCCATGTGATATTGCCATTATTATTTCACTTATCTATGATATAATAACTAAAAAATGATCTTCCCCTTCTGCTGCCCAAGCCACTAAGGGATCTTTCGGGGAGCTTTACCACACGACCCTGGTAAGGTTCCTGAAGGTAAAGGTCACAAAAGTGCGGGAGTCCTCCTAAGACAGTGGCGCACCCAGAGTTTCCAAGTCTCATGCTAATTCACTCTGAGCCTCCAGCAATTTATCAAAATGACCATTTTGGTCTCCCCACTGGTTTTTGACCCCAGACATGTTTCCTCCAATAAGCAGATCTCAGCTGTGTCTCTCTGGACAGGACTGTCCCTCCAGATTTTAGGGTGGCCTTTTCTCCTACATCTTCAGTTCCCCACATAGGCCCCCCAATTCACTGATTTTTCAGGTTGCCCCATTTTTTTCTTGGTGAAATGACAATTTCCAAATTCTTTACATGTTCAAGCTGATTAGGTCAGGTTCACTCAGCATGAGCTCCTTTTGATTAACCTAATCCCAGGAGAGAAAGTCCATTATACTCATGGGTACCACACACTCTCAAGGGGAGGGGACTATACGGGATGCATACGCCAGGGGGACCATCTTAGAATTCTGCCCCCTACAGCCAGCTAGAGAGAGTGACATTTGATCTTAGTTCCAAAGGCCAAGTGGAATGAGCTAACCTCGAAGCTAGGAAGACTGTGTAAGGCAGAAAGAACAGCATGTGCAGAGAAGAAAGTGCATAGATGCTCTCCAGATCTAGATGCTATGTCCGGACTCATCAAATGGGACCCTTTAAACACATGCAGATTCTTGTACATCAGTTACAATTANGAGTACTCCCAATCCCCCCTCCCATCCATGTGATATTGCCATTATTATTTCACTTATCTATGATATAATAACTAAAAAATGATCTTCCCCTTCTGCTGCCCAAGCCACTAAGGGATCTTTCGGGGAGCTTTACCACACGACCCTGGTAAGGTTCCTGAAGGTAAAGGTCACAAAAGTGCGGGAGTCCTCCTAGGACAGTGGCGCACCCAGAGTTTCCAAGTCTCATGCTAATTCACTCTGAGCCTCCAGCAATTTATCAAAATGACCATTTTGGTCTCCCCACTGGTTTTTGACCCCAGACATGTTTCCTCCAATAAGCAGATCTCAGCTGTGTCTCTCTGGACAGGACTGTCCCTCCAGATTTTAGGGTGGCCTTTTCTCCTACATCTTCAGTTCCCCACATAGGCCCCCCAATTCACTGATTTTTCAGGTTGCCCCATTTTTTTCTTGGTGAAATGACAATTTCCAAATTCTTTACATGTTCAAGCTGATTAGGTCAGGTTCACTCAACATGAGCTCCTTTTGATTAACCTAATCCCAGGAGAGAAAGTCCATTATACTCATGGGTACCACACACTCTCAAGGGGAGGGGACTATATGGGATGCATACGCCAGGGGGACCATCTTAGAATTCTGCCCCCTACAGCCAGCTAGAGAGAGTGACATTTGATCTTAGTTCCAAAGGCCAAGTGGAATGAGCTAACTCGAAGCTAGGAAGACTATGTAAGGCAGAAAGAACAGCATGTGCAGAGAAGAAAGCGCATAGATGCTCTCCAGATCTAGATGCTATGTCTGGACTCATCAAATGGGACCCTTTAAACACATGCAGATTCTTGTACATCGGTTACAATTAACAAAGCTGTTAACAAAAAAAGAAAGGAAGGAAGGAAGGAAGGAAGGAAGGAAGGAAGGAAGGAAGGAAGGAAGGAAGGAAAAAGAAAAAGAAAGAAAGGAAAGAGATCCAGATGCTGACTTCATTTACTTCTGGGATGCATCCTGAAGTTCTGTTTGGAGAAATTTCCTCAGGAGCTACTTTCAGGAGACAGGTAACTAACCAGCAAGAATTGAAAATAACTCTCTCCATAGACCAAGAGAATCTTGGATTATTAGTCGCGAGTGTCAGGGTATCTAGGTCACCGGAAGTGCTGCTCCCGGTGAGACTTGCCTTGTATTTGTGGTGAGTGGGTTAATGGATGTGGCTGTTCCCTTCCAGAAATGTTGCCACCTTGGCTCTAATGAACTAACGCTTCAGCGACAAGGTCTTTTCACGGAGGTGATGTGTCTCGTTCAACTGTCTCGTTAAGCAAACCTCTTCCTGATGTTTTCCCTTCCCAAATGAAAAAGTTTAAGACAAAACAAAAAGTCCTCACACCCTTCTGCTTGAATCGGGGGAAAGAAGTTGGAATAATTATAGATTGTTCCCCTTTTGTAATTATATAAATGTCATTCTCTGCTTGGACTGTCAGTTTGCTGGACGTTTTTATCGAAGATGTTTACATTCCTGCAACACATTTGGAACAAACGCAGCAGCCCGGCTGCGGGGAAATGGCATTGACAGTTGCCATGGGAACCATGTGAAGTCACAGAAAGATTATCTCATAATGCGTTACCCAGTGTCAGAAACAGGCAGTCCGACTAGAGAACAAACTACCAATTAGCAAGTGACAATTCAGGGCCAGAAAATGGGAACAAAGTAGAAGGCCACCTCTGGAAGGTCATGTTTAAGCTAATTTATTGGTTACCTTGCTGTACTCAACCCAATTATTGCGATTGCTTTCCACCCATATAAATCTATTTTAACCAGTGCAGCCTTCTCTTTGAGGAAAATCCAAAAAAGAAAAAAAGATGGAATTTGACATTTTTGTGAAATGTTCAGGATTAATGTTTTTTTAAAAATCCCTTTGCTCAGTCAGTGAGGTTTTTTCAAATTTTTCTTCTTTTTTTTTCCTGGAAGTCTGGGAGGCAGAAAACTTAATCATTAAGAGTGTAGCCTAATATCAAACTTCTGGCTTTGCCTCATCAGGTGTTTGGTCTTGCACAAATGACTTTACTTCTCCAAGCCTCAGTTTCCTAATCTGTAAAATGAAAAGAATAATAGTATCTACTCCTGCAAAAATTCCCACCTCATGGGCTTGTGTTTTTGGATTAGAAGGAATAATCCTCCCAAAGGGCTCAGCATAATACTCACTCCTATGAGGGGTTCAATACCTGTTTAGCAGTGTTTCCGTGATCAAAGGATCCAGATTCATTTTTTTTTTTTTACAGAAGTAAGGAATTCAAAAAAGCTCATTTTTGGAGTGGGAATGGAAATCTTTGTTTATTACAATGTCTAACTCAGACTAGCATTAGAATCCCTTTCAAAGATTTATCAGATCATGGATTTTAGGGCCCTGCTTTGGGCCTGCTGAATCAGAGTCTCCGGATATGAGGCTCAGACACATGCAGGCTAAATGACCCCCCTAAGTGAACCTTCCTCAGCTTAGCAAGGCTAATATAATACTCTCTTGTGTTCCTAAGAGTCATTTTGATGTTCTCCCTGAAATGCACTTTCCTGAGGCCCATTTTCTGAGTTTGGTCTGCACACGTGGGATGGTGCCAGGCTAATGAAAGTCTGAACGGCCTCTCTGGGGATTCTGAGGCAGGAGATATAAAAACCTCACTTGGACAAGCACCGCTCTTCAGTCTCCCCCTCCCCCCCCACCCGTCCCTTCCCTGACTCATTTCCCTGCGTGGAAGGAGGGGCTCTTAGGAAGTTCTCAGCCAGCCACTTATCAGGGTGGAGCGGAGTTTTCCACAGGAAAAACAAAGAGGCGATAGCCCCATTCTTTCACGTGGCCAGCTACTGCCTCATCTCCCCTGTGACCCAGACAGCTTCTAGTCTGGGGGCCGCCCCTCCCTTTCCTCTGGCTCCCTCCTAAGGCCAGACGGAAGTCAGTAGCCTGGGATAGAAGCTACCCCTGCCTGGAGTGCCTTAGGCTACTGGTACTCCGAATGAGAAAAGAAACATTATCTTTGGACTTGTTTTCCACATTTCCCCTAATTACTAGAACTTACAAAAAAGTGGGGTGATGGTTTAAGGAATGCCTCTTCAAAACAAAAAAGTGCTGGTTCGTAGCGCTTGCCGATTTCCATGGTGTAAATACTTCCCATGGCTGATTTTAAGCTACCAGACGAAGTCATGAAATGCAGACTTGGGAAGAGATAAGCACAGTTTGTTCTCACATGAGCCATCAGGCTGGCTCCAGTATACCTCTGAGGATCCAGTGTGGGCCAACGGAAATGAAGACACAAAGCAATAAGCCACTTGGTTAGGTCTAGTCTTGGCCATGAGCTAGGGGGACAAGTGAGGGTCCCCCTGCCTGATCTGTGGCCCCACTCATTTCGTAAGGGTAGATGGCCTCACCAGCTTCAGCAGGGCACACAGGTTTCTCTGCAAGAGCTGGCCTCTGTAGGCGGGTAGTGGCTCCCCAGAGTGCCATGTGAAATGGTTCTGAGACTCCGACATGGATTTTCTTTTTTTAGATCTTGGGTTAGCAGGAATAATGACTGCAACCAATCAGTGACATGTGAAATAGACGAGGAAGAGAGGAGTGAAGTTGCATGTGTTTGCCATGGATGATGTGGCAATTCCATGCACGCATTCACTCACTCATTCATTCATGCATTCAGAAAACATGGAATTCCCATTTAGTTCCAGGCACTCTTATGGGTGCTAAAGATAGAGTTGTGAGCAATTAAAGAACTTACATCCTAGTGGTGGGGATGGGAGAATTAGAGAGAGAGAGAGAGAGGGGACAAATCCACCTGTAACATGTCAGGTGATGCTGAGACTGAAGACAGCAGACAGGTTAAGGGCACAAAGACTAATGGGCTGGAAGAGTGTATTTGAAATAATGCCAGGAAGGGCATCTGGATGTGATCACATCTAAGCAGTGACCTGAAAGAAGTGAGGGAGAGAGATCTAGGTAGAGGGAACAGCAAGTGCAAAGTCCCTGTGGTGAGAGCAGTGTAGGTTTGTCCAGGGACCTGCAAGGAGGCCATTGTTTGGGGAGCCCAGTAAGTGGGAGAATTAGGGCCATGTGCTGCCTTGGGGCGAGCTCATGCTGAGTGTTGTAGGGTTGGGCCCAAAGCCCCAGTTAGTGATAAAATAAGAATTTTCCATCTGAATATTGTTCTCAAACCTAAACAGGTAGTTTGCCAAGGACTCAAGGGTCTTTTTCAAATGTCTTCTTATGAGAGCCATGAACTGGGAGTTGTTCCAGCCCAGGGCCTGTCTCTGGAAGGAAGAAGAGGCAGTGAGAACATAAGTGGCATAAAAATGTCTGTCCTGTCACAGAAGATGCATTCCAAGGTACTTTACTTTTAGGAGGAAAGGGAGGAAGAGACACATAACTGCACAGGTTGCCACTGGGGCTATTTCCTGTGCAGGGCGTGAACACTAGTCTTACACACTCAGAGGTTTGCTTCTCTAGAAACATGCACACATGGGGAGGCTGACGGGAGTGAATTTCGTCCCCAGCTCTGCCATGGCCTTCACTTTCCTGCAGTAAACGTGCACTGAGTGCCTGCTCTCTGCCAGATTCCGTGCCTGGTACCAGGAGATGTAAAGAGGAGTAAGATGCTGCCCTCTCCTCGAGGAGTTCACCATCCACTTAGGAGTCACGTCAGTGACTTTGGGAGGGCAGTCCACCTCACTGCTTTCACAGGGAAGAACGCCCACCCCTGCAGGGAATGGGGACTGACTGATGTAATGCAGAAAAACCAAACTT